>NC_091283.1:618016232-620772065 GCF_032444005.1 Ranitomeya imitator
GAGGTCAATGGGTGCAGAACCGCTGCGGCTCCGAAAAAAGAAGTGACATGGTACTTCTTTTTTCCCGCAGCTATTCAGCGCGGCTTTTTTTTTTATTTTCCGCATTGTGGGTACAGCAGTTCCTGTTTTCCATAGGGTACAATGTAATGTACCCTGCATGGAAAACAGCTGCGGACACGCAGCGGGAAAATCGCGGCAATTCCGTATGAAAAAAAGGATCGTGTGAACATGGCCTAAAGCCATTCTGACAATAATTTTCAAAGTATGTTTACAAGCCTGTAAAATTGTATGGAATTATGTTTTGAAATCTAGTGACAGACTTTCTTTATGGTACCTCTCCTATCAAAACTCATAAAATAAAAGCTAAAGAAGTCAAATGAAAAACAAGGAAAAAAAAATCCCAAATTCATCAAAATGATTATGCCAAAATTAAAGTGTAAATCCCTTTGAAAAGTTGCAAAATCTGTGCCACGTTTGCTGTTTTCAAGACAATTCTATCCAGTTCTAGATAAAAGGACACGGCTGGGTCAATACAGGTGTTGGACGGGGGCCTGATGCCACAGACCGTTTAATGACAAGCTTTAGTGTTTCTTGTATCAGAAATATTATTCTAGTCTATGACTGGAGTAGGATTTATGGAGAGAGGCTCAGAGGAACATGTCACTTGTCAGATGCCCTTCATTCATGAAGAGGTGTGTCTCTTAATGAGCCAAGAGCGTCTGACTTCAGCATAAGAGAAACAATTAGAGAGCTGTCTACTCAAATATAATGTCACTGCAAGCAGCTCAATTATAGGCTACAGGAGAAAGATGGATAATATATAGCTACCGTATAAAGTTGGAAAATAATTATGCAACTATCCTAATAGTCTATCAAAAAACAACAGAAAGGCTATATATTGTCAAATATTACGGTCTTGCAGTGCCTAAAATTAATTATGTTGGAAGTTGGTGGTAACATATGGTCATTCAACTTATTTTGACATCCTTATAGCATATACCTAAGCATATTACATTTTGCATTGATTTTACATAGTGAAATGTAAGCATAGTTTTATTACTTATTACTTGCATAATTCATATACATAATTTGAGCTAGAATTTTATGGCAGAAGGGAAGCAACGGAGATACGTACCATGCCATTTGAGATCACTAAACAGAGAACATTAGGTCCCGAATTGAAGGACAGATGTATGTCAATTGTTGAATGCTAGATGGATATTCTACTGTAGATTCTTAAGAAAGTGAGTCTTTTGACAGTTCAGACACGTTTAAAGCCCATTAGGGCACAATGATCAATGCTAATACTGATTTTAAATGACTATTGAAAGGCATAAAGGCATACGCCACAAACAATATATCCAATTGATTTTGTGCCACCTCTGTTAAACCTAAGTTTTCTAAATGTCAGGATATCAGGGGCCCATTCCTAAGAAAAGGCCCTTCCTAATGTATTTAAGATATTGATAATTACCCCACAGTTAGCAAATGTTTCCAAGAACTTGCACAATATTTTATATATGAGAAATGACCCAAGTCTTATTTAAATGTGATTAATTCAACAATTTATACAAAATCACAGGACTTGGTAAGGGGAGCCAAATCATTTATTACGATGGAGAGTTGAATCCTTCATGCCTTTCTCCAAAGGAAATGTAATAAGATATCACTACGTAAAACTGAAATATATTAAAATTTTTGACACATTTTAGAACAGTCTGTAAATTAAAAGAAACGATGTCCAGCCTTCATCTATGAGTATGCTAAAGTACCCCCCTTTGGAGAAAAAAAAAGGAATTAAAAGTAGCTGATTGTAAAGGAGGAAGGTACTCCGGTAATTCAAGGAGATTGCAAGGGGGTTTTTTAACCCCAAAGCAATTAAATTCACATTGCATGATGATTTAGTTGAAAACAAAGTAACGTAAGTCTTGCTGAATGGAAAGGACACTTAACCAGAGTAGCAGTTTAATGAACAAGCTATTTAATCATCTTACTCCTCTTATAGAATAATCCAGTGTTCTGGGTAAACACAACACATGACAATTTTTATTTCTCCTTAGGCAAAAGATAAATACAAATTATATTTTTACTTTAAAAAAAAACAATATTGCCATTTTTTTCTCGTTTAAAAGTACTTAACTGTTTTTTTTTTCATCCTTATGTAATGTACTTTGCTTGTATTAGTGAGCGATCTGGATAAACAATGAACACATTAGGATGTTATCTTTCACATGAAAGCCCTAGAAAATTCACAAAATTCTGTAGGCTGATTAAAGAAACAAGAGCTTAATTTGCTATAAAATTAACTCAAGGAGTTGTCCCATCTGCCAATTCCTTTTGAATTAAATCCTGCTCTGCTCCATTTGCTTCAACAATCCCTGTCAATCGGCAGTACAATATAAATGTTTTGGGGTCATCAAATCAAAAGCGGAACTTATTGCTTCAGGGTTCATACTTGAATACCATTACATTGTACAAAACCAAACATCGCACAAGCTCAACATTTCCAAGATAAACCAATTCAGTGCCCAAAAATGCAAATATACAGTGACTTGCTAATGTCTTTACCCACTTGGCTTTTTACCCATCTTTTTACATGAAACCTGTTTTTAAATATTTTTGTAAACTAATTTTTGTGTGATGCATCAGTACTAAATAGTCTAAGTTGGTGACGTGAATTGAGAAAAATGTAGTCATAAATTAAATTTATTGGATCAAATAATTAATAATTGTCATGTGCATATGTATTCACCCCTTTTGCAATGAAGTCCTTAAAAAATTCTGGTGCAAGTATTACCTTCAGAAGTCACATGCTTTGTAAAAGGCACTCCACCTCTGTGCAAACAGTGTCACTTGGTCTGAAAGACATGTGGGAAAATCCCCAATTGTATCAAGTGAGGTGCTTTGTCAGATGAGACCAAAATGTAACTTTTTGCCCATCAAGGTAAACTCTATCTCTGGCTCTAAACCAACACAGCTCATCACCCCAAGAACACTATCCCCCAAATGAAACATAGTGGAAGCAGCATCATGATATTGGGAATGTTTTTTGGCAGCAGGGAAAAAGGAAATGGCTCAAGTCAAAGGGAAGGAGCATGATGCGAAACACAGGGATATTCTTGAGCAAAACCTGTTTGACTCTGCCAATGATTTGAGTCTGGGACGGAGGATCGCCTTCCAACAAGTCAAAGACCCAAAGCATGCTGCCGAAGCAACACTCTGGTAGTTTAAGGGGAAAGCTGTAAATGTATTGGAGTAGCCTAGTCAAAGCTGAGACCTTGATCCAATTGAGAATCTGTGGTCAGTTTTGAAAATTGCTGTTTACTAGTGATGAGCGAATATACTCATTACTCGAGATTTCCCGAGCATGCTCGGGTGTCCTCCGAGTATTTTTTAGTGCTCGGAGATTTAGTTTTTATTGCCGCAGCTGAATGATTTACATCTGTTAGCCAGCATAAGTACATGTGGGGGTTGCTCATCCTTTTAGTGCTCGGAAATTTAGCTTTTATTGCTGCAGCTGAATGATTTACGTATGTTAGCCAGCATAAGTACATGTGGGGGTTGCTCATCACTACTGTTTACTAAAGGAAACCATCCAGCGAGAAAGAGCTGGAGCAATTTTGTCTTGAGGAATAGGCAAAGATCCCAGTGGAAAGCTCATAGTGACTTATCCAAAGTGACTTTCAGCTGTAATTGTTGCAAACGGAGGCTCTGCAAAGTATTGACTTTAGGGTGGTGAATAGCTAAAGTTTTCTGGTATTTTGTCCTATTTGTTTGCTTAACAATAAAAATACCTGATGTAAATGCTCAAAAAAAAGTAATTCCAGGCCAAGTGATGGCAAAGTATGAAAAATGTTAAAGGGAATAAATAGTTTCGCAAGCCACTGTATTTGTATGTGATATATGTATGTGTATAGATATAGATATATAGATATATCAAAAAAGTGAATCCACCCCTCAAAATTTTGTAAATATTTTATGATATTTTATAGGACAAGACTGAAGAAATGGCATTTTGATGTAATGAAATGTGGTTCATGAACAGCTTGTATAACAGTGTAAATTTGGTGTGCTTGCTAAATTCAATACAAAGCCAATAATGTCTAAACTGCTGGTGACAAAGTGAGTACACTCCAACTTCACTATAAAATAGAAGTCTTTAATAGTTAATTACATGTAATAGTATACAGTATATCATAAATGCAAATGTCAGTTTGTCTTTCTATTTCATCCCCTTGCCACTACCTTATTCCTAACAGGAATTGATGACACAAAAATGACAATAAGGATTTGCAATTCAGTAGCTTGATCAAGTGACTCTCCTGCCGGGTGGACGGGCTACTATGATATCTTACTACCAAGCGCTGGCAACTAAGGTGTACAAATACCATTATGTTTGTTTATTATAATTGTCTTTATATTTTTTAAATTTTACAAAGATTTTTTTATTTACTGGTTTTAATTTTAAGTCTATAAACAAAATTGAATTTTTTTTAATGATTGCGACATACTATTGCATATAATTATCTATTACAGACTGATATTTCATACTGACAATAAATAATAGACAATCAGTCCGTAGCTGTATGGTTAGTGCTGTCCATGGTTGATACCAGTAAGCCGCAAAGTACACCAGTGCGATAGCTGCTTACATCTATTGATGACTTAAACAGGCAATATGTTAGGTGTCGAGTTCCTGCCACTGCACAGGGAGAATCTCAAACCATGTCCACTGCCAACTCCAATTCTTCTCCAGCCACAGTGAAGCCTGCTTAGCAGAGACATCGGTCCCAGCATCTGGCTCATGCAGATACTGGGCGCTAGGTTACTGCTGCCCTTCCAGGTCCAGCCACTGTAACCAGCAGTGATCAGCGGCGAGCAGCTGCTCCTGGGACTAAGTCCTGCTTTTCCTCTAAGGAGCATGCCCAAGGGATGACCTCTAATTGGAGATCGGGGGTCACATGCTCTGGTCCTGTAGCAGCTCCTATTGGACCACTAGGAAGGTTCCAAAGAGCTTCTGCTATAAAAGGTTCACATATAAACTTGATAACGTGTGTGTGTAGATGATTGACTGTTGATGGATGAAAGCTCCTTAATCATTCCTATTCCTTGTGTTGTTGACTGCTCGCGAATGTTGGAAGCTATCTAGCACCCGACAGTGCTACCTGCACATGTAGCACACGTTACAGTGCCTTTTTGCAGTGCCCCATCTGTACGGCATTGTGCGCAATGAGTGCTCTTTCCTGACAGCCTGTCAGTGTAGGGTGGGAGTTCCCACTTGGATTCTGCATCTGACTCAGGGCATCCTCAGGCACAGGCTCAAAAGTCACCGAGGGTCAGAGCGAGTCCAATCACCAGTTTAGTGGGGGTGATTCATAGGGATCCCACTAGTGTCTTGCAGCTGCACCCTGTGATTGCTAAAAGGGTGCAGCGTATTTTGGCAACTCTGTGAAGCAACAGAGTTTGATTCCTTTCTAACTGGGTGAAGTCAAACCCACGTGTGAGCAAGTGTCCATCCACCATTACGCAGCAGCAGTTACCATCTCTACACTGTGGATCCCAGACTGCGAACGCACCTCATATCTACTGCTTTATAATTTGGTGCATTCCGCTAGCCCTAACACAATATTTGCTTTATTTTGTTATTTTTTACTACAATTTGGAAAAATTAACTAAGCGTTACTGTTTTCCTTCCAGTCATGTTTTATGTCTTAATAACTATATAATTTGATGTTTATACCAATGTTGGTCTCTTTACAATGTTAACTATTTGTCCTCTCTCATGTGGACAGTTTCTCTTTTTTACGAGTTTGTGTTTTTCTTCAGTATATAAACCCCTTTCCATGTGAATGCTTATTGGATGAAGCAGATCCTGTTATGTGTATTTGTGTAATAAGGAAGGTTGTGACCTAAAGGTACCTTCACACTGACCAACTTCACAACGATATCGCTAGCGATCTGTGACGTTGCAGTGTCCTGGATAGCAATATCGTTGTGTTTGACACGCAGCAGCGATATGGATGCTGCTGTGCTATCGTTGGTCGGAGCAGAAAGTCCAGAACTTTATTTCGTCGCTGGATCTCCCGCAGACATCGCTGAATCGGTGTGTGTGACGCCGATTCAGCTAGTCTTCACTGGTAACCAGGGTAAACATCGGGTTACTAAGCGCAGGGCCGCGCTTAGTAACCCGATGTTTACCCTGGTTACCAGTGTAAATGTAAAAAAAACAAACACTACATACTTACATTCCGGTGTCTGTCGCATCCCTCGGCATTCTGCTTCCCTGCACTGTCAGCGCCGGCCAGCCGTAAAGCAGATTACATGAGTATAATCCATCAGATTGTGAAACATATGCGTCTTTCTCCAGTGCAGATGCCAGACATGTTCACAGCACTGCTATGTCAAAAAACGCAGGAGGAGGAGGGGGGCAGGAGAGCCCGCAAGAGACGAATGGAGAAGATATCCCAGGAGGGAAAGGAAACGCAGACATCAGTATTGAGTCAGCATCTGTACAGTGTTATAATTCTGACTCCCACCATTCTATCCTCTACACAAATTGAAACATTGGCTAAAGGTTTAAACTTTGTTCCTACTGGCAATTTCAATCTATTCGAGACTATCAAAGATGTCAATAAATTTACTCGTCTTCTTACTGTCAAAATACATTTTTTTCAGACAATCAAAATGACCTCAATTCTGGTAGAAAAAAATCATATTGTACCAGGGAAAATAATGCATCTCTTTCCTTTATGGAACAATGTACTTTATTCACTTTAACTTCTCTTCAGGAAGAAAATTTTGACGAGAACAAAATAAAGGATGTGCAGGTGCTTTCATCCAATCTGGCATATTATCCCCTCCAATCAAGGGTTCCTGCCTTAGACCTTTTTCAGACTCTGGTCGAACAAGATTTGAAAAAATTACATGCTGAAACCCGGAGTGCAAACCACTGAAGTAACCTGAGTAGAGACCAATCTCAGGCTGTTAGATATTTACAACGTAATTACAACTTGACTGTCCGCAAGTCGGACAAAGGGGGCTGTATAGTAGTCATAGACACTGCTTTGTATTGTAAGTTGATAATGTCTATTATACGGGATACTAGCACATATATTTCTTTAAGATCTGACCCCACTTTATCCTTTAAATATGACATGACTGAAATACTCAATAAAGCACAGAGATTGGGGGTTATCAGCAATAAGATTTACAAATGGCTACTGCCTGAACATTCAATTACTCCCATTTTCCATGGGCTCCCAAAAATGCATAAAAACGTTTTCCCCCCACCGTTACGACCTATAATTTCTGGGATGGGTTCCCTTAATGAAAACCTCAGTCATCTGATTGACGAGTATCTCCAACCTTTGATCCCAAGAATTCCAGGGTACCTTAAAGACACCTCAACAGTTTTAAAAGTTTTTGATACTTTTCAATGGTGTCATAATTATTCTTTTGTAACTTGCGATGTCACAAATTTATATTCATGCATTCCCCATTCTTTGGCTATGACAGCAATTGAACATCATCTAAGTAAGTATAGTAGCTATTCAGATTCATTGAAATGGTTCATTCTTGCGTCTCTACATTATTTACTAAAGCATAATTTTTTTATGTTTCAAAATGAGTACTTCATCCAGACCATGGGTGCTCCTATGGGGTCTAGGTTCTCCCCATCTTTAGCCATTTTATTTATGGCATGGTGGGAAGAAGCCTACATATTCACAGATGATAATCCATTTCTCCCATACCATAATTGGTATGGGAGATTTGTGGATGATATTCTGCTAATTTGGCAAGGGGGTGTGACTAAGTTTTCTGATTTCATGCTCTATTTGAATAACAACAAGTGTAACCTGCGTTTCACCAGCGGCATTCCATCGGACGATGAAAGGTAGCAATACAACACATAGGGTTAATACTTCTCTTTATAGAAAAGACAATTCTGGAAACACAATCCTGATGTCTTCAAGCGCACACCCTCGACATACCATTCATGCCATTCCTAGGGGTGAGCTCACGAGAGCGAGAAGAATTTGCTCTAGTGAGGAAAGTTTCCACAAGGAAAGTTGTCTTATTTCTAATAGGTTATTTGATAGGGGATATAAACAATCCAATATAAGACATGCATTCAGACATGTTTCCAAAATTCCACGTGCTGATTTATTGTATTCTGACAATGAAAATGCAAGTGCTGCTCCTGATACGCAGATTACTTTTTCTACCGCTTATAGCAGTCAGTATAATAAAATTAAACAGATCATTCTTAAATATCTCCCTGTAGTCAATCAGGACAAATCTTTATGCACAATTCTTCAGAATGGATGCAGAGTAGTGGCTAGGAGAGGTTGCACACTGAGGAATATTTTGTCTCCCAGTATGGTGCGCCAGAAAAAAACAAACAATAAAAGTTTTTTTCAAATGTTCTAGTAACAGATGTAATGTCTGGCAATTTGCAGACAACAAAAGAACTACCTTTTCCTCGAATCACAATGTTACTTATAATTAGTGTTGAGCATTCCAATACCGCAAGTATCGGGTATCGGCCGATACTTGCGGTATCGGAATTCCGATACCGAGTTCCGATACTTTTGTGGTATTGGGAATCGGTATCGGATCCATATTAATGTGTAAAATAAAGAATTAAAATAAAAAATATTGATATACTCACCTCTCCGGAGGCCCCTGGACATCACCGCTGGTAACCGGCAACCTTCTTTGCTTAAAATGAGCGCGTTTAGAGCCTTCCATGACGTCACGGCTTCTGATTGGTCGCGTGCCGCTCATGTGACCGCCACGCGACCAATCACAAGCCGCGACGTCATTCTCAGGCCCTAAACTCCTTATTCTAGGAATTTAGGACCTGAGAATAACGTTGCGGCTTGTGATTGGTCGCGTGGCGGTCACATGAGCGGCACGCGACCAATCAGAAGCCGTGACATCATGGAAGGCCCTAAATGTGCTCATTTTAAGCAAAGAAGGCTGCCGGTTACCAGCGGTGATGTCCAGGGGCCTCCGGAGAGGTAAGTATATCAATATTTTTTATTTTAATTCTTTATTTTACACATTAATATGGATCCCAGGGAGTTTCCTCTCCTTCAGACCCTGGGAACCATCAGGATACCTTCCGATACTTGGTGTCCCATTGACTTGTATTGGTATCGGGTATCGGTATCGGCGATATCCGATACTTTTCGGGTATCGGCCGATACTATCCGATACCGATACTTTCAAGTATCGGACGGTATCGCTCAACACTACTTATAATATAAAATCATTTATTAATTGTGATTCTGACCACGTCATATACTGCATAAAATGTAAGGCTTGCAACATTTGCTATATAGGTTACACCACAAGGAAAATCAAAAATAGAATTTCAGAACACATAGCTAATATAAATAACAATAATTTAGGTTATTCTGGGGCTACGAAACATTTTTTTTCTGTACATAAAGGAGACCTATCAGATTTTTCATTTTTTGGCATAGAAAGGGTTAGTCAGTCACCTAGAGGTGGAGATTGGAAGAAACAATTAGCACTGCGGGAAGCCTTTTGGATTCTGACTTTTGACACTAAACATCCACACGGTATGAATTACAGGAATGACCTTTTTTACATATATTGAACTAACAGATAGATTTTGCGGCAATTTAAAGTATACATTTATGCAATTTCAATGTATTTGAAATAGGAGAAAAAGTCTTGTTATGTGTGTTTAGCTGCAGCTTTTTCAATGTAATTGATTGCTATGTCTGTGATTGGTTCCTTGCTGTATATAAATCTGTTAATCTATATGGTATTAGTTCCTATGACTAAGGGCGCCGTGGTGCGCCAGAAACGCGTCAGGCAGAGAGAGTCTCTCTCTCTTTTTTAATATTGTTTTTTAAAATGCTTCAATAAATTTTGGATATTTTACTTACACTGGATGGACGTGCTGGATATTCCCTTTTCCTTTCTTCTACTTCAGCTGAAATCACCAGCAGGTACGGCACCCACCAGCAACATTCATTTGCAACGGCTTACAGATGCATGTCTCGGCGTGTCAAGCTCCTAACCTTCCCTCTCCCCCCTCCTCTTTTTCTTGAATGTACATGAGATGACGTCACCGCTGTGCTTTACGGCCAGCCGGCGCTCACAGTCAGTGCAGGAAAGCACAGCACCGGGGGACAGACACCGGAATGTAAGTAAGTAGTGTTTTTTTTTTTTTACATTAGCACTGGTAACCAGGGTAAACATCGGGTTACTAAGCGTGGCCCTGCGCTTAGTAACCCGATGTTTACCCTGGTTACCAGTGGACTTCGCATAGTTGGTCGCTGGAGAGCTGTCTGTGTGACAGCTCTCCAGCGACCATACAGCGACGCTGCAGCGATCGGGATCATTGTCTAGATCACTGCAGCGTCGCTAAATGTGACGGTACCTTTAGGATACAAGACTATTTAACAAAACAAGCAGGAATATTTGGCAGTTTGTTTTTCTCAAGCAAACTGGGCCAAAAAAGAGATTGAATTTGAAAAGCCCAATATTGTTACAAATCTTACAAAGAGATGCAACAGTCTGGGAATTGCAAAGATATTGGGGCGTGAACACAGAACCATTAAAAATTGTGTTGAAAATAAAGGACAAGGTTGCAAAAACGTGAAACATACACACATTACCAGACAAAGATTTTAGAGGAATCACACATGAAGCTACCGTGAACCCATTATCCTCCAGTGCTGTCATATTCCAGAAATGTAACTTCTCTGGAGTGCCCAGAAGTACAATGTGTTCGATGCTCAGAAACATGGCCAAGATGAGGAAGGCTGAAACCCAACCTTCACTTAACTAGACACATAAGTTGAAACATTACCACTGGCTCAAGAGATATCTGAAGACAGATTTTTCAAAAGTTTTATTGACTGATGAGCGGAGTGTCTTTTGATGGACCAGATGGATGGGCTGGATCAGTAACAGACAAAGACCTCCACTTCGACTCAGACACTAGAAAGGTGGGGGGTAGTGTACTGCAATGGACTGGTATTGTTAAAGATGAGCTAGTTGGATCTTTTTGGGTTGAACCTGTACTTAAATTCTACTCTTGAATTCAACACTTTTACATTCAACAATTTTTACAAGTCTAACCATTATCACTTTATGTGCTTATAACAATGGAATGTTTTAATGGATCCGGATGATTCTGAGATGGGCTTTTGTGATGCATTTTACTTCATGATAGTGGTAAAATGTATTCATTATGACTTGTCTATGCATTTAAATTGGAAATTTGGTAAACATTTTACAGTTTTCAAAGTTTGCATTTTTTATGCCCTTAAATCTGAAAGATATATCACACAAAATAGTTTAAAAATATTTCCAACATTTCTACTTTACATAAGTGCAATTTTTGAAAAAAAAATTTGTTAGGAAGTTATAAGGATTAAAAGTTGACCAGCAATTTCTCATTTTCGCAACAAAATTTGCAAAACCTTTCTTTTAGGGACAACCTCACATTTGAAGTCACTTTGAGGGGTCCATATGACCGAAAATGCCATTCTAGACTGCAACCCTCAAGGTGCTCAAAACCACATTCACATTCACATTAACAGTGAGGAACAAATTAGTTCAGAAAACGATTACAAAACTTTTAATTCGGCAAGAATATGGCACATTCGGTTTTGTGAAACCCGATCAAAATTTTAGAAAATCGGTAACATTCGGTAAAAGTGAGGCAAAATATTTGCATTACCTTAAAAATATTTTCAGCAGTTTAGCAACGATAATGATGGTGTATCATGAGCGTTTGGCACGTGTTTGAAGAGGTGAGAGGGTTTTCAGAACCCAGAGGTGTGATGTTCCTGTAGACACAGAAATATGTTTTTCCCTAACTTTATGTGTGCACATTGCGGCTAGCCAATCAGGGAGCAGGAAACTCCCACAATGTCCTGACACAACGGTTTGTGTCATTGGCTGCTGAAATCATATGTCCCTCTTCATATAAATAGCAGATATGCTGTTTTATTGCCATTTTGACACTGTAACAGCACAGAGTCTGTCCCTGCCACTGCCACTGTTAACAGCAAGATTTCAGCTAGTTAGATAGGCAGTTGTACTGTATATCAGTCAGATAGTGTAGCTAGCTAGTGTTTAGTGTGGCTGTAAAATTTACCTTTCGGAATTTCAGGGGGCATTACTGAAGTTCACACACAAAGCCAGCAGGTAACATGTCCTACAAGTGTGTTGTGCACTGCTTCTATTGTGTTCCATGCACAAGGATAGCATTCTAAACAATATTTTTTCAGTAGCTAAATGTGAAGAAGCCTGCTGTATCCCACATTTTAGCTAAATAGATAGGTGGTTGCATATCAGTCAGATAGTGTAGCGAGCTACTGGCCAGTGTTGTTGTTAAATTTACCTTTCAGCACTTTTTCTTTTTTGGCCATACTGAGGTGCACAAAGAAAGCCAGCAGGGCACGTGTTGTGCCCTGCTTCTATTTTGATCCATGCACAAGTATAGCATTCTAATTCACATGTACCTAGTGAAAAAATATTAAGCAGCCTGCTGTATCCCACGTTGTCATTTAGTGCTGTGGTGATATAAAACTGTTTGCAGACCTAAGGTACATTGAAAAAAGTTATAATGTTTTCTGCTGCTAAATGTGAAACAGCCTGCTGTATCCCACGTTGTAATTTTGTGTCGGTGATATGAACCTGACTGCAGACCTAAAGAACATTAAAAAAAAGTTGGAACAAAAAGTTAGACAACCCGCCGTATCACACTTTGTCATTTGTTTGGGTTGAAATTAAGCTGTAGAGGCCTGTTCCAGAAAATTATTCGACTATTAACGTCATACAGTAAGGGACCTGACTTTAAATATAGTTTGTAGCATCTAGTCTGTTATAGAGGCCTGATCCATAGGCCACAAACAAATTCTTCTGTTATTAACATCATACAGTAAGGGACCTGACTTTAAAAATAGTTTTTACCATCTAGTGCACTATAGAGTCCTGATCCACACTCAAACAATTCTTTCTTTTCTGACTAACATGATACAGCACACCATATTTAGCTGAAATTTAACTGTTTGAAGAGGTGGTGGAGAGTTTAAAATCTAATTTTTGGTTGCTAATACTATGCTTCTACCACACTATCTGAGCAACATGACTGAGAAAAAACGAGATAGTGGTGGAAGGGGAATTAGGCTTGTTGTTCAAGGTGTATGTGGGGTAGGTGGTAATGTTTGTGAAAGCTGAGAAAGATCATGTACTCGAGTAGATGGCAAATTAAGCTCTTAGCGGTCTCTCCTCCTCTTCCTCCACCGCAACATCACACCCAGTACAGTCCACAAATGTGGCACCCAAATTCGCCTTGCCTCCTCCCACGTCCCAGCTATCCAACCATTCAACTTAATATATGGAACCACAGATGGGTGAATTTGAAGAGCTGTTTACACATTCTATGCCATGTTCATCAGAAGTGTACTCAAAAGCTTTGCAGAGTTAAAATGACAAAATCTGCATCGATTCCCAAAGTTTTTTTTTAACTTGGATCCGGGGCAGGAAGAAGTATGGTCTGAACAGCATCCTGACCCTTGTCATCAGACGTTAACCCCTGGGGGGAGAAGATCCTGATGAAACTCAAATATCTGAAGCTCACATGGACTGTACTGTGCTGTCAGGGCAAGAAGAGGAGGAGGGTGACTCCAAAGAAGAGGAATGTGATAACACAGAGGATGATGATGAGGTGTTAGATTCCAGTTGGCGTGAACATAGAGGCACACAGTTGAGTCGGTCATCTGAGGAGGAAGACGAGGAGGTAATGTTGCGCCATCCATTGCAGACACATAGTGATGCAGCCATGAAGAGCGATGCATGCTCAGCCACAACTGTGTCTCTGACCAGCATCATTCGTGGGTTTGCAGCTCGCTGGGGTGGTAAGGGTTGCCTATCCTGGACCTTTCTTGACACTGCAAATGATGAGCCAACTCAAGTAATAATAATAATCTTTATTTTTATAAAACGTTAACATATTCTGCAGCGCTTTACAGTTTGCACACATTTTCTGCCAACTTTGCAAAAAAATCTTGAGTCGAGGTGAGAAGTGCAAAAATTTGACTACTACATGTATGAACCTTCACATGCGCAATCAACATGCTTTACTGTGGGAGTCCACTGCACAACAATGCAGACCAGCGGAACTCAACAACCATTAGCTGCCACATCAATCGTATTTGCTGCTTCTTTCTCCGCCTCTGTTACCATGCCAACTACTGAGACTCAGGTCTTTAACCACAGAACCTCGGGTTCATTACCCACTCAATTGACACAGTAACATCTCCGCTTGCACCTCTCTCACAATCCAGCAATTTGACTGATTCACCATTCTCTGCCCTCTCACATTACTGCAGTCAGCCCCTGGTTCCTCATTTATGGTCATGGAAAAAATTGTTTCCTCCTACGCATGACAAAGCTAAGAGGTTGAACTCCACCATTTCCAATTTGTTGGCCATGGAAATGCTGCCTTTCTGCCTGGTGGATACAGATGATTTTTGAAAGCTGATGGTAGTCACAGTCCCTCAGTATCAATTACCCAGCCATCATTACTTTTCTAAGGCTAGGTTCACATTAGCATTTGACTGAGGTGCGGAGGGCTGCGTACTTCCTCTGTTAAGCTCTGACTACTTCCGCTTAGCTCCACCTACTTCTGCATGCATCCTGCGTACCTATCTTTAACATGAGATATGCAGGACATTCGGATGTATGCCAATGCGTCATTTTGACAGCTTAATTTCAACCCAGCAAATTGTAATATGGCGGGCTGTCTAAAGTTTTGCAACTGAAAAATTATAAAAAAAATTTTAATGTGTGCTATGTCTGCAGACAGTTTCATTTCACCACTGCACTAATTTACAAGGTGCAATACAGCAGGCTGTTTCACATTTAGCTAGTGAAAAAATATTATTTAGAATTAGTGATGAGCGAGTATACTCGTTGCTCGGGTTTTCCCGAGCAGGCTCGGGTGACCTCCAAGTATTTGTTATTGTTCGGATATATAGTTTTCATCGCCTCAGTTACATTATTTATGGCTTCCAGATATGCTAAATACATGTGGGAATTCCTTAACAAACAGGCATTCCTCACATGTATTCAGCGTATCTGGAAGCCGTAAATCATACAAATGAGGCAATGAAAACTATATCTCCGAGCAATAACAAATACTTGGAGTGTAATGACCTGGTGGTCAGGACAATAATAGACCTGGTGGATAAGAGCAAACGGAATGACCTGATAGTTACTGATAATATAGGACGAGTTCTGGGACGTGGGAACTCTGCTGACCGCAATCCCTAATCCTATCAACCACACTAGAAATAGCCGTGGATTGCACGTAACGCTCCCTATGCAACTCGGCACAGCCTAAGAAACTAGCTAGCCCTGAAGATAGAAAAATAAAGCCTACCTTGCCTCAGAGAAATTCCCCAAAGGAAAAGGCAGCCCCCCACATATAATGACTGTGAGTAAAGATGAAAATACAAACACAGAGATGAAATAAATTTAGCAAAGTGAGGCCCGACTTACTGAACAGACCGAGGATAGGAAAGGTTACTTTGCAGTCAGCACAAAAACCTACAAAAAGACCACGCAGCGGGCGCAAAAAGACCCTCCGCACCGACTCACGGTGCGGAGGCGCTCCCTCTGCGTCCCAGAGCTTCCAGCAAGCAAGAACAATCGAAATAGCAAGCTGGACAGAAAAATAGCAAACCAGAGAAAAACAAGCAGTCACTTAGCTTCAGCTGGGAAGACAGGTCACAAGAACGATCCAGGAGTGAACTAGACCAATACTGGAACATTGACAGGTGGCCTGGAGCAAAGATCTAAGTGGAGTTAAATAGAGCAGCCAGCTAACGAATTAACGTCGTCACCTGAGGAAGGAAACTCAGAAACACCCACAGCCACCAGAGAAAGTCCATGGACAGAACCAGCCGAAGTACCATTCATGACCACAGGAGGGAGCCCGACAACAAAACTCACAACAGTACCCCCCCTTGAGGAGGGGTCACCGAACCCTCACCAGAGCCCCCAGGCCGACCAGGACGAGCCAAATGAAAGGCACGAACCAGATCGGCAGCATGAACATCAGAGGCAAAAACCCAGGAATTATCTTCCTGACCATAACCCTTCCACTTGACCAGGTACTGGAGTTTCCGTCACGAAATACGAGAATCCAAAATCTTCTCCACCACATACTCCAACTCCCCCTAAACCAAAACCGGGGCAGGAGGATCAACGGGTGGAACCACAGGCGCCACGTATCTCCGCAACAATGACCTATGGAACACATTATGGATGGCAAAAAAAGCAGGAAGGGCCAAACAAAATGACACAGAATTGATAACCTCAGAAATCATATACGGACCAATGAAACGAGGCTTAAACTTAGGAGAGAAAACCTTCATAGGAACATAACGAGACGACAACCAAACCAAATCCCCAACACGAAGTCGGGGACCCACACAACGCCGGCGGTTAGCGAAACGTTGAGCCTTCTCCTGGGACAATGTCAAATTGTCCACCACATGAGTCCAAATCTGCTGCAACCTATCCACCACAGTATCTACACCAGGACAGTCCGAAGACTCAACCTGCCCTGAAGAGAAACGCAGATGGAAACCAGAATTGCAGAAAAACGGCGAAACCAAAGTAGCCGAGCTGGCCCGATTATTAAGGGCGAACTCAGCCAAAGGCAAAAAGGACACCCAATCATCCTGATCAGCAGAAACAAAGCATCTCAGATATGTTTCCAAAGTCTGATTAGTTCGTTCGGTTTGGCCATTTGTCTGAGGATGGAAAGCCGAGGAAAAAGATAAATCAATGCCCATCCTAGCACAAAAAGATCGCCAAAACCTCAAAACAAACTGGGAACCTCTGTCAGAAACGATGTTCTCCGGGATACCATGTAAACGAACCACATGCTGGAAAAATAGTGGCACCAAATCAGAGGAGGAAGGCAATTTAGACAAGGGTACCAAATGGACCATCTTAGAAAAGCGATCACAAACCACCCAAATGACCGACATCTTTTGAGAGACGGGGAGATCCGAAATAAAATCCATAGAAATATGTGTCCAGGGCCTCTTCGGGACCAGCAAGGGCAAAAGCAACCCACTGGCACGAGAACAGCAGGGCTTAGCCCGAGCACAAGTCCCACAGGACTGCACAAAAGAATGCACATCCCGTGACAAAGACGGCCACCAAAAGGATCTAGCCACCAAATCTCTGGTACCAAAGATTCCAGGATGCCCAGCCAACACTGAACAATGAATCTCAGAGATAACTCTACTAGTCCATCTATCAGGGACAAACAGTTTCTCTGCTGGGCAACGGTCAGGTCTATCAGCCTGAAATTATTGCAGCACCCGCCGCAAATCAGGGGAGATGGCAGACAAAATTACCCCCTCTTTGAGAATATTCGCCAGCTCAGAAACACCCGGAGAGTCAGGCACAAAACTCCTTGACAGGGCATCAGCCTTCACATTCTTAGAGCCCGGAAGGTACGAAACCACAAAATCAAAACGGGAGAAAAATAACGACCATCGAGCCTGTCTCAGATTCTACCGTTTGGCAGACTCAAGATAAGTCAAATTCTTGTGATCTGTCAAGATCACCACGCGATGCTTGGCTCCTTAAAGCCAATGACGCCACTCCTCGAATGCCCACTTCATGGCCAACAACTCTCGATTACCAACATCATAATTGCGCTCAGCAGGCGAAAACTTTCTAGAAAAGAAAGCACATGGCTTCATCACCGAGCCATCAGAACTTCTTTGCCACAAAACAGGCCCAGCTCCAATCTCAGAAGCATCAACCTCAACCTGAAACGGGAGCGAAACATCTGGCTGGCACAGCACAGGGGCAGAAGAAAAACGACGCTTCAACTCCTGAAAAGCCTCTACAGCTGCAGAAGACCAATTGACCACATCAGCACCCTTCTTGGTCAAATCATTCAACGGTTTAGCAACACTAGAAAAATTAGCAATGAAGCGCCGATACAAATTAGCAAAGCCCAGGAACTTTTGCAGGCTCTTCACAGATGTCGGCTGAGTCCAATCGTAAATGGCTTGGACTTTAACAGGATCCATCTCGATAGTAGAAGGGGAAAAAATGAACCCCAAAAATGAAACCTTCTGAACTCCAAAGCGACACTTTGACCCCTTCACAAACAAGGAATTTGCACGAAGGACCTGGAACACCATTCTGACCTGCTTCACAGGAGAATCCCAATCATCCGAAAAGACCAAAATGTCATCTGTTGTGAATTCTGTTGTCGGGCTCCCTCCTGTGGTCATGAATGGTACTATGGCTGGTTCTGTTCATGGACTTCCTCTGGTGGGTGTTTCTGAGTTTCCTTCCACAGGTGACGAGGTTAATTCGTTAGCTGCTGCTCTATTTAACTCCACTTAGATCTTTGCTCCATGCCACCTGTCAATGTTCCAGTGTTGGTCTAGTTCTCTCCTGGATCATTCTTGTGACCTGTCTTCCCAGCAGAAGCTAAGTTCCAGCTTGTATTTCTTTGGTTTGCTATTTTTCTGTCCAGCTTGCTATTTTTATTGTTGTCTTGCTTGCTGGACGCTCTGGGACGCAGAGGGAGCGCCTCCGCACCGTGAGTCGGTGCGGATGGTCTTTTTGCGCCCGCTGCGTGGTCTTTTTGTAGGTTTTTGTGCTGACCGCAAAGTAACCTTTCTTATCCTCGGTCTGTTGAGTAAGTCGGGCCTCACTTTGCTAAATCTATTTCATCTCTATGTTTGTATTTTCATCTTTACTCACAGTCATTATATGTGGGGGGCTGCCTTTTCCTTTGGGGAATTTCTCTGAGGCAAGGTAGGCTTTTTTTTTCTTTCTTCAGGGCTAGCTAGTTCCTTAGGCTGTGCCGAGTTGCATAGGGAGAGTTAGGCGCAATCCACGGCTATTTCTAGTGTGGTTGATAGGATTAGGGATTGCGGTCAGCAGAGTTCCCACGTCCCAGAGCTCGTCCTTATTATCAGAAACTATCAGGTCATTCCGTGTGCTCTTAACCACTAGGTCCATTGTTGTCCTGACCACTAGGTTTTAACAGTACAGGTGGCCCAAAGTACTAATGCATCTCAATAGAGGGATAAGAGAAGTTCTGAGACCATTTTTTTTTCTTTGCAGTGTTTTTTGTCTCTCTTTTCCCCTTTACCTCTGGGTGGTTCAGGACACTGTTGTAAACATAGACAGTCAAGGTCTGTCCTCTTGGATGGATAATCTCACTACAAGGGTACAAAACATTCAAGATTTTGTGGTTCAGAATCCGATGTCAGAGCCTAGGATACCAATTCCTGATTTGTTTTTTGGTGATAGATCTAAGTTCTTGAATTTCAAAAATAATTGTAAATTGTTTCTTGCCTTGAAACCTCGCTCCTCAGGTGACCCTGTTCAACAAGTAAAGATCATTATTTCTTTGTTACGTGGTGACCCTCAAGACTGGGCATTTTCCCTTGCGCCAGGAGATCCGGCATTGCGTGGTGTTGATGCATTTTTCCTGGCGCTTGGATTGCTTTATGACGAACCTAATTCAGTGGATCAGGCAGAGAAAATCTTGCTGGCTCTGTGTCAGGGTCAGGATGAAGCGGAGATATATTGTCAGAAGTTTAGAAAGTGGTCTGTGCTCACTCAGTGGAATGAATGTGCCCTGGCAGCAATTTTCAGAAAGGGTCTTTCTGAAGCCCTTAAGGATGTCATGGTGGGATTTCCCATGCCTGCTGTTCTGAATGAGTCTATGTCCTTGGCCATTCAGATCGATCGACGCTTGCGTGAGCGTAAAGCTGTGCACCATTTGGCGGTATTACCTGAGCATGGGCCTGAGCCTATTCAATGTGATAGGACTTTGACCAGAGCTGAACGGCAAGAACACAGACGTCGGAATGGGCTATGTTTTTACTGTGGTGATTCCACTCATGCTATCTCCGATTGTCTTCAGCGCACTAGGCGGTTCGCTAGGTCTGACACCATTGGTACGGTACAGTCTAAATTTCTATTGTCTGTTACTCTGATTTGCTCTTTGTCATCCTATTCTGTTATGGCATTTGTGGATTCAGGCGCTGCCCTGAATTTGATGGACTTGGAGTATGCTAGGCGCTGTGGTTTTTTCTTGGAGCCCTTGCAGTATCCTATTCCATTGAGAGGAATTGATGCTACGCCTTTGGCCAAGAATAAGCCTCAGTACTGGACCCAATTGACCATGTGCATGGCTCCTGCACATCAGGAGGATATCCGCTTTCTGGTGTTGCAGAATCTGCATGATGTGGTCGTTTTGGGGTTGCCATGGCTACAGGTTCATAATCCAGTATTGGACTGGAAATCTATGTCTGTGTCCAGCTGGGGTTGCCAGGGGGTACATGGTGATGTTCCATTTTTGTCTATTTCGTCTTCCACTCCTTCTGAAGTTCCAGAGTTTTTGTCGGATTATCGGGATGTATTTGATGAGCCCAAAGCCAGTGCCCTACCTCCTCATAGGGATTGCGATTGTGCAATTAATTTGATTCCTGGTAGTAAGTTTCCTAAGGGCCGATTGTTCAATTTATCTGTGCCAGAATACGCCGCTATGCGGAGTTATATAAAGGAATCCTTGGAGAAAGGCCATATTCGCCCGTCGTCATCACCGTTAGGAGCAGGGTTCTTTTTTGTGGCCAAGAAGGATGGTTTTTGAGACCTTGTATTGATTACCGCCTTCTTAATAAAATTACAGTCAAATTTCAGTATCCTTTGCAGTTGCTGTCTGATTTGTTTGCTCGTATTAAAGGGGCTAGTTGGTTCACCAAGATAGATCTTCGAGGGGCGTATAATCTTGTGCATATTAAACAAGGCGATGAATGGAAAACAGCATTTAATACGCCCGAGGGCCATTTTGAGTACCTGGTTATGCTATTCGGGCTTTCCAATGCTCCATCAGTATTTCAGTCCTATATGCATGACATCTTCCGAGAGTACCTGGATAAATTCCTGATTGTGTATTTGGATGATATTTTGGTCTTTTCAGATGATTGGGAGTCTCATGTGAAGCAGGTCAGAATGGTGTTCCAGGTCCTTCGTGCAAATTCCTTGTTTGTGAAGGGGTCAAAGTGTCTCTTTGGAGTTCAGAAGGTTTCATTTTTAGGGTTCATTTTTTCCCCTTCTACTATCGAGATGGACCCTGTTAAAGTCCAGGCCATTTACGATTGGACTCAGCCGACATCTGTGAAGAGCCTGCAAAAGTTCCTGGGCTTTGCTAATTTTTATCGGCGCTTCATCGCTAATTTTTCTACTGTTGCTAAACCGTTGACTGATTTGACCAAGAAGGGTGCTGATGTGGTCAATTGGTCTTCTGCAGCTGTGAAGGCTTTTCAGGAGTTGAAGCGTCGTTTTTCTTCTGCCCCTGTGTTGTGCCAGCCAGATGTTTCGCTTCCGTTTCAGGTTGAGGGTGATGCTTCTGAGATTGGAGCAGGGGCTGTTTTGTTGCAAAGAAGTTCTGATGGCTCGGTGATGAAGCCATTTGCTTTCTTTTCTAGAAAGTTTTCGCCTGCTGAGCGTAACTATGATGTTGGTAATCGTGAGTTGTTGGCCATGAAGTGGGCATTTGAGGAGTGGTGTCATTGGCTGGAAGGAGCCAAGGATCGCGTGGTGGTCTTGACAGATCACAAGAATTTGACTTATCTTGAGTCTGCCAAACGGTTGAATCCGAGACAGGCTCGATGGTCGTTATTTTTCTCCCGTTTTGATTTTGTGGTTTCGTACCTTCCGGGCTCTAAGAATGTGAAGGCTGATGCCCTGTCAAGGAGTTTTGTGCCTGACTCTCCGGGTGTTCCTGAGCCG
Source organism: Ranitomeya imitator (assembly GCF_032444005.1). NCBI lineage: Eukaryota > Metazoa > Chordata > Amphibia > Anura > Dendrobatidae > Ranitomeya > Ranitomeya imitator. The sequence continues at coordinate 618,038,082 of NC_091283.1, forward strand.
GCGGGTATTCTCAAAAAGGGGGTAATTTTGTCTGCCATCTCCCCTGATTTGCGGCGGGTGCTGCAAAAATTTCAGGCTGATAGACCTGACCGTTGCCCAGCGGAGAAACTGTTTGTCCCTGATAGATGGACTAGTAGAGTTATCTCTGAGATTCATTGTTCGGTGTTGGCTGGGCATCCTGGAATCTTTGGTACCAGAGATTTGGTGGCTAGATCCTTCTGGTGGCCGTCTTTGTCACGGGATGTGCGTTCTTTTGTGCAGTCCTGTGGGACTTGTGCTCGGGCTAAGCCCTGCTGTTCTCGTCCCAGTGGGTTGCTTTTGCCCTTGCCGGTCCCGAAGAGGCCCTGGACGCATATTTCTATGGATTTTATTTCGGATCTCCCCGTCTCTCAAAAGATGTCGGTCATTTGGGTGGTTTGTGATCGCTTTTCTAAGATGGTCCATTTGGTACCTTTGTCTAAATTGCCTTCCTCCTCTGATTTGGTGCCATTATTTTTCCAGCACGTGGTTCGTTTACATGGTATCCCGGAGAAAATCGTTTCTGACAGAGGTTCCCAGTTTGTTTCGAGGTTTTGGCGATCCTTTTGTGCTAGGATGGGCATTGATTTGTCTTTTTCCTCGGCTTTCCATCCTCAGACAAATGGCCAAACCGAACTGACTAATCAAAGTTTGGAAACATATCTGAGATGCTTTGTTTCTGCTGATCAGGATGATTGGGTGTCCTTTTTGCCTTTTGCTGAGTTCGCCCTTAATAATCGGGCCAGCTAGGCTACTTTGGTTTCGCCGTTTTTCTGCAATTCTGGTTTCCATCCTGCAATTCTGGTTTCCATCCTCGTTTCTCTTCAGGGCAGGTTGAGTCTTCGGACTGTCCTGGTGTGGATACTGTGGTGGATAGGTTGCAGAAGATTTGGACTCATGTGGTGGACAATTTGACATTGTCCCAGGAGAAGGCTCAACGTTTCGCTAACCGCCGGCGCTTTGTGGGTCCCCGACGTCGTGTTGGGGATTTGGTTTGGTTGTCGTCTCGTTATGTTCCTATGAAGGTTTCCTCCCCTAAGTTTAAGCCTCGTATCATTGGTCCGTATAAGATTTCTGAGGTTATCAATCCTGTGTCATTTCGTTTGGCCCTTCCTGCTTCTTTTGCCATCCATAATGTGTTCCATAGGTCGTTATTGCGGAGATACGTGGCGCCTGTGGTTCCATCCGTTGATCCTCCTGCCCCGGTGTTGGTTGAGGGGGAGTTGGAGTATGTGGTGGAGAAGATTTTGGATTCTCGTATTTCGAGACGGAAACTCCAGTACCTGGTCAAGTGGAAGGGTTATGGTCAGGAAGATAATTCCTGGGTTTTTGCCTCTGATGTTCATGCTGCCTATCTTGTTCGTGCCTTTCATTTGGCTCATCCTGGTCGGCCTGGGGGCTCTGGTGAGGGTTCGGTGACCCCTCCTCAAGGGGGGGTACTGTTGTGAATTCTGTTGTCGGGCTCCCTCCTGTGGTCATGAATGGTACTTCGGCTGGTTCTGTCCATGGACTTCCTCTGGTGGGTGTTTCTGAATTTCCTTCCACAGGTGACGGAGTTAATTCGTTAGCTACTGCTCTATTTAACTCCACTTCCCTCTCCTAGTGTATCCTCACCCACCCCCTGCAGACTGTGAGCCCTCGTGGGCAGGGTCCTCCCTCCTTATGTACTCGTGTGCCTTGTTATCTGCTCATGTTTAATGTATTTGTCTATATTTGCCCCGTATTCACATGTAAAGCGCCATGGAATAAATGGCGCTATAAAAATGTATAATAATAATAATAAAATAATAATAACTTAGATCTTTGCTCCATGCCACCTGTCAATGTTCCAGTATTGGTCTAGTTCTCTCCTGGATCGTTCTTGTGACCTGTCTTCCCAGCAGAAGCTAAGTTCCAGCTTGTATTTCTTTGGTTTGCTATTTTTCTGTCCAGCTTGCTATTTTTATTGTTGTCCTGCATGCTGGAAGCTCTGGGACGCAGAGGGAGCGCCTCCGCACTGTGAGTCGGTGCGGAGGGTCTTTTTGCACCCTCTGCGTGGTCTTTTTGTAGGTTTTTGTGCTGACCGCAAAGTAATCTTTCCTATCCACGGTCTGTTTAGTAAGTCGGGCCTCACTTTGCTAAATCTATTTCATCTCTATGTTTGTATTTTCATCTTTACTCACAGTCATTATATGTGGAGGGCTGCCTTTTCCTTTGGGGAATTTTTCTGAGGCAAGGTAGGCTTTATTTTTCTTTCTTCAGGGCTAGCTAGTTCCTTAGGCTGTGCCGAGTTGCATAGGGAGCGTTAGGCGCAATCCACGGCTATTTCTAGTGTGTTTGATAGGATTAGGGATTGAGGTCAGCAGAGTTCCCACGTCCCAGAGCTCGTCCTTATTATCAGAAACTATCAGGTCATTCCGTGTGCTCTTAACCACTAGGTCCATTGTTGTCCTGACCACTAGGTTTTAACAGTCATCCAAATATACAATCAGGAATTTATCCAGGTACTCTCGGAAGATGTCATGCATAAAGGACTGAAATACTGATGGAGCATTGGAAAGCCCGAATGGCATAACCAGGTACTCAAAATGGCCCTCGGGCATATTAAATGCTGTTTTCCATTCATCGCCTTGTTTAATACGCACAAGATTATACGCCCCTCGAAGATCTATCTTGGTGAACCAACTAGCCCCTTTAATATGAGCAAACAAATCAGACAGCAACGGCAAAGGATACTGAAATTTGACTGTAATTTTATTGAGAAGGCGGTAATCAATACAAGGTCTCAAAGAACCATCCTTCTTGGCCACAAAAAAGAACCCTGCTCCCAATGGTGACGACGACGGGCGAATATGACCCTTCTCCAAGGATTCCTTTATATAACTCTGCATAGCGGCGTGTTCTGGCACAGATAAATTGAACAATCGGCCCTTAGGAAACTTACTACCAGGAATCAAATTAATTGCACAATCGCAATCCCTATGAGGAGGTAGGGCACTGGCTTTGGGCTCATCAAATACATCCCGATAATCCGACAAAAACTCTGGAACTTCAGAAGGAGTGGAAGATGAAATAGACAAAAATGGAACATCACCATGTACCCCCTGGCAACCCCAGCTGGACACAGACATAGATTTCCAGTCCAATACTGGATTATGAACCTGTAGCCATGGCAACCCCAAAACGACCACATCATGCAGATTCTGCAACACCAGAAAGCGGATATCCTCCTGATGTGCAGGAGCCATGCACATGGTCAATTGGGTTCAGTACTGAGGCTTATTCTTGGCCAAAGGCGTAGCATCAATTCCTCTCAATGGAATAGGATACTGCAAGGGCTCCAAGAAAAAACCATAGCGCCTAGCATATTCCAAGTCCATCAAATTCAGGGCAGTGCCTGAATCCACAAATGCCATAACAGAATAGGATGACAAAGAACAAATCAGAGTAACGGACAATAGAAATTTAGACTGTACAGTACCAATGGTGTCAGACCTAGCGAACCGCTTAGTGCACTTAAGACAATTGGAGATAGCATGAGTGGAATCACCACAGTAAAAACATAGCCCATTCCGACGTCTGTGTTCTTGCCGTTCAGCTCTGGTCAAAGTCCTATCACATTGCATAGGCTCAGGTCCACGCTCAGATAGTACCGCCAAATGGTGCACAGCTTTACGCTCACGCAAGCGTCGATCGATCTGAATGGCCAAAGACATAGACTCATTCAGACAAGCAGGCATGGGAAATCCCACCATGACATCCTTAAGGGCTTCAGAGAGACCCTTTCTGAAGATTGCTGCCAGGGCACTTTCATTCCACTGAGTGAGCACAGACCACTTTCTAAACTTCTGACAATATATCTCCGCTTCATCCTGACCCTGACACAGAGCCAGCAAGATTTTCTCTGCCTGATCCACTGAATTAGGTTCGTCATAAAGCAATCCAAGCGCCAGGAAAAACGCATCAACATCACGCAATGCCGGATCTCCTGGCGCAAGGGAAAATGCCCAGTCTTGAGGGTCACCGCGTAACAAAGAAATAATGATCTTTACTTGTTGAACAGGGTCACCTGAGGAGCGAGGTTTCAAGGCAAGAAACAATTTACAATTATTTTTGAAATTCAAGAACTTAGATCTATCACCAAAAAACAAATCAGGAATTGGAATCCTAGGCTCTGACATCGGATTCTGAACCACAAAATCTTGAATGTTTTGTACACTTGTAGTGAGATTATCCATCAAAGAGGACAGACCTTGAATGTCCATGTCTACACCTGTGTTCTGAACCACCCAGATGTAAAGGGGAAAAGAGAGACAAAACACACTACAAAGAAAAAAAAATGGTCTCAGAACTTCTCTTATCCCTCTATTGAGATGCATTAGTACTTTGGGCCACCTGTACTGTTATGACCTGGTGGTCAGGACAATAATAGACCTGGTGGATAAGAGCACACGGAATGACCTGATAGTTTCTGATACTATAGGACGAGTTCTGGGACGTGGGAACTCTGCTGACCGCAATCCCTAATCCTATCAACCACACTAGAAATAGCCGTGGATTGCACATAACGCTCCCTATGCAACTCGGCACAGCCTAAGAAACTAGCTAGCACTGAAGATGGAATAATAAAGCCTACCTTGCCTCAGAGAAATTCCCCAAACGAAAAGGCAGCCCCCCACATATAATGACTGTGAGTAAAGATGAAAATACAAACACAGAGATGAAATAGATTTAGCAAAGTGAGGCCCGACTTACTGAACAGACCGAGGATAGGAAAGGTTACTTTGCGGTCAGCACAAAAACCTACAAAAAGACCACGCAGAGGGCGCAAAAAGACCCTCCGCACCGACTCACGGTGCGGAGGCGCTCCCTCTGCGTCCCAGAGCTTCCAGCAAGCAAGAACAATCGAAATAGCAAGCTGGACAGAAAAATAGCAAACCAGAGAAAAACAAGCAGTCACTTAGCTTCAGCTGGGAAGACAGGTCACAAGAACAATCCAGGAGTGAACTAGACCAATACTGGAACATTGACAGGTGGCCTGGAGCAAAGATCTAAGTGGAGTTAAATAGAGCAGCCAGCTAACGAATTAACCTCGTCACCTAAGGAAGGAAACTCAGAAACACCCACAGCCACCAGAGAAAGTCCATGGACAGAACCAGCCCAAGTACCATTCATGACCACAGGATGGAGCCCGACAACAGAACTCACAACATTGGAGGTCACCCGAGTGTGCTCGGGAAAACTCGAGCAAAGAATACACTCGCTCATCACTATTTAGAATGCTTTACTTGTGCATGGAGCACAATAGAAGCAGTGGAAAACACACTTGTAGGACATGTGACCTGCTGGCTTTGTCTGTGGACCTCAGTAATGGCCCCAAAAAAATTCTGGAAGGTAAATTTAACAGCAACACTGGACAGTAGCAGCTACACTATCTGACTGATATGTAACTGCCTAACTAACTAGCTAAAATCTTGCGCAAATAACAGTGCACACACCAAGAAATACAATGCAAAAAAGGCTTTATTAGAAACACTGAGTGCACAAAAAAACACATTAAAAACATTTAAAATACATATACATAGTGTTGAGCGATACCTTCCGATATCGGAAAGTATCGGTATCGGATTGGATCGGCCGATATTCAAAAAATATCGGATATCGCCGATACCGATACCCGATCCCAATGCAAGTCAATGGGACCAAAATATCGGAATTAAAATAAACCCTTTCTTTCCTTGTAGGTTCATTCTACATGAAGGAAAACAACTAAGAATAATGCAGGATGTATTTGGGGAGGTGGCGGAGACATTAAAGTCATAGAGGTTTAGCCCAATCAAATAGAATAGCCTGATTTTTTTTTTTTTAAAGACGTTCGGAGTGACAAAGATATTGACTATGTAATTTTTTTTTTATTTTGTCAGATATTGATGTTTCACTATTTCACGCCCTTCCCCTTCTTTTTTTTTTACTTTTCCCACACTTTCATCTTCATCATCATCATCAGCATCTTTGACATCAACTTCTTCTTCACCTTATTCATCTTCTTCTTCATCTTGTACCTATTTTTTTTTATTACATTCTTCATATTCATTTTATTCAACTATTATTATTCTTCCTATTCTACTTCTTCATCATATTCTCATTTGTGTCAGGCATTCCCGTAGTTGTTATCTATAAAAGTTTGAAGATTACACCTTCCGTTCTGCCAGTCACAAAAGTTACATTTGTCCGCGTTCAGTTTGGCCTGCAGCATCAGGCTTTATCCAGGGGCACCACGAGGAGGAACGGATTCACCCCCATACACTGCTTAGTCTTCTTCTGCATATAATTTAGATAATATCTTTTGCTCTGATATTAAGTGTTATGCTTAATGTTCTTCTCTTTGTTCTGCAGCCTCTTGTTCTTCTGCTTCTCGGTCTTCCATGTCGTCGTCTCCAGGGTCGTCGTCTACGCCGTCGTCGTCTCCGCCGTCGTCGTCGTCATCGGGGTGGTCTTCCGGGTCGTCGACTTTAGGGTCTTCAACTTGGAAATGTAGCAGAAGGTACGAGAAGGCTGAGAAAATGCCAAGAACCAGCTGATGGAACTGGAACTCGGATGGCTACCCGAAGGTTCAAGAGCCTATGGAACTAACGAGGACCAGCTGACGTTACTGGAACCCGGTTACTAAGCAGGAGGTACCCGTGCTAAAAAGCATTACCAAGGACCGCCTGACGTTGGCGGAACTCGGATACCCAGAAGGAGGCACCTAAGCCAAAGGCTCTGCCCGGAACCAGCTGACGTTACTGGAACCAGGATGGGGAGCAGAAGGTACAAGAGCAAAAGACACTGCCGAGAACCAGCTGACGGTACTGGAACCCAGTTACTAAGCAGGAGGTACCCGTGCCTGAAAGCACTACCAAGGACCACCTGACGTTGGTGGAACTTGGATACCCAGAAGGAGGCACCTAAGCCAAAGGCTCTGCCCGGAACCAGCTGACGATACTGGAACCAGGATGGGGAGCAGAAGGTACAAGAGCAAAAGACACTGCCGAGAACCAGCTAACGGTGCTGGAACCAGGATGTGGACCAGAAGGTCCACAGGAGAGGAGAGAACAGCTAGGCCGCCAGGCAGCCGCAGTTACCGAACCCCAACAGTCCTACAGGGGGAGCTTGGCCTACTGGCACTACAGAACCAGCCTTGACTACCAATTCACGCAGCCCACATAGGAAGCTCCTAAACTGGAGGCACCCTGGAGTTGGCTAACTCGACCGCAACACGACGGGGCAACGCATAGGCGTCTCAGTGAGTTTGACAGTACCCGGAAACAGCTGACGGTGCTGGAACCAGGCTGGGCACGAGGGAGAACCCGTGACAAAAACACTGCCGGGAACCAGCTGGCGGTGCTGGAACCCAGTTACTAAGCTGTAGGTGCCCGCGCTTAAAAGCACTACCAAGGACCGCCTGGCGTTGGCGGAACTCGGATACCCAGGAGGAGGCACCTAAGTCAAAGGCTCGGCCCGGAACCAGCTGACGGTGCTGGAACCAGGTGGTGGACCACAAGGTCCACAGGAGAGGAGAGAACAGCTAGGACGCGAGGCAGCCGCAGTTACCGAACCCCAACAGTCCTACAGGGGGAGCTTGGCCTACTGGCACTACAGAGCCAGCCTTGACTACCAATTCACGCAGCCCACATAGGAAGCTCCTAAATTGGAGGCACCCTGGAGTTGGCTAACTCGACCGCAACACGACGGGGCAACGCATAGGTGTCTCAGTGAGTTTGACAGTACCCGGCAACAGCTGACGGTGCTGGAACCAGGCTGGGCACGAGGGAGTACCCGTGACAAAAACGCTGCCGGGAACCAGCTGGCTGTGCTGGAACCCGGATGCGTTGCCCCAGTGTGCAAGAGCCAATGGCACGACCGAGGACCAGCTGACGGTGCTGGAACCCGGTTACTAAGCTGTAGGTTCCCGCGCTTAAAAGCACTACCAAGGACCGCCTGGCGTTGGCGGAACTCGGATACCCAGGAGGAGGCACCTAAGCCAAAGGCTCGGCCCGAAACCAGCTGACGATACTGGAACCAGGATGGGGAGCAGAAGGTACAAGAGCAAAAGACACTGCCGAGAACCAGCTGACGGTGCTGGAACCAGGATGTGGACCAGAAGGTCCACAGGAGAGGAGAGAACAGCTAGGCCGCGAGGCAGCCGCAGTTACCGAACCCCAACAGTCCTACAGGGGGAGCTTGGCCTACTGGCACTACAGAACCAGCCTTGACTACCAATTCACGCAGCCCACATAGGAAGCTCCTAAACTGGAGGCACCCTGGAGTTGGCTAACTCGACCGAAACACGACGGGGCAATCATCGGCGTCTCAGTGAGTTTGACAGTACCCGGAAACAGCTGACGGTGCTGGAACCAGGCTGGGCACGAGGGAGTACCCGTGACAAAAACGCTGCCGGGAACCAGCTGGCAGTGCTGGAACCCGGATGCGTTGCCCCAGTGTGCAAGAGCCAATGGCACGACCGAGGACCAGCTGACGGTGCTGGAACCCGGTTACTAAGCTGTAGGTTCCCGTGCTTAAAAGCACTACCAAGGACCGCCTGGCGTTGGCGGAACTCGGATACCCAGGAGGAGGCACCTAAGCCAAAGGCTCGGCCCGAAACCAGCTGACGGTGCTGGAACCAGGTGGTGGACCAGAAGGTCCACAGGAGAGGAGAGAACAGCTAGGCCGCGAGGCAGCCGCAGTTACCGAACCCCAACAGTCCTACAGGGGGAGCTTGGCCTACTGGCACTACAGAACCAGCCTTGACTACCAATTCACGCAGCCCACATAGGAAGCTCCTAAACTGGAGGCACCCTGGAGTTGGCTAAATCGACCACAACACGACGGGGCAACGCATAGGCGTCTCAGTGAGTTTGACAGTACCCGGAAACAGCTGACGGTGCTGGAACCAGGCTGGGCACGAGGGAGTACCCGTGACAAAAACACTGCCGGGAACCAGCTGGCGGTGCTGGAACCCGGATGCGTTGCCCCAGTGTGCAAGAGCCAATGGCACGACCGAGGACCAGCTGACGGTGCTGGAACCCGGTTACTAAGCTGTAGGTGCCCGCGCTTAAAAGTACTACCAAGGACCGCCTGGCGTTGGCTGAACTCGGATACCCAGGAGGAGGCACCTAAGCCAAAGGCTCGGCCCGGAACCAGCTGACGGTGCTGGAACCAGGTGGTGGACCACAAGGTCCACAGGAGAGGAGAGAACAGCTAGGCCGCGAGGCAGCCGCAGTTACCGAACCCCAACAGTCCTACAGGGGGAGCTTGGCCTACTGGCACTACAGAACCAGCCTTGACTACCAATTCATGCAGCCCACATAGGAAGCTCCTAAACTGGAGGCACCATGGAGTTGGCTAACCCGGCCGCAACACGACGGGACAACGTATAGGCGTGTAAGTGACATTGACACTACCCGGAACCAGCTGACGGTGCTGGAACCAGGCTGGGCAGGAGGGAGTACCCGTGACAAAGACACTGCCGAGAACCAGCTGACGTTGCTGGAACCCGGATGCGTTGCCTATTAAAGATTGTCTTCCTAGAGCCCCAACTAGCGGTGTTGGAGCAAAGGGTAAAGCAGGGGGAGCAGAGTGTAGGCCGAAGCCTGCACTGGAGGCAGCTTTGTGTCTGCGTTGCGTTTGCAGGACACTTTGCCGGCTACACAGTGGGGGAACAGCTGGCGTTGCTGAACCCCACTGACACAATGGCGGGTGTTTTTCTCTGTGCAGCTAGCACTTCCGGGCAAAAACTAGCGGTGTTAGAGCCCAGGGGCAGCAGGAGGAGGAGAGGAGCAGAGTGTAGGCCGAAGCCTAGTTGAACCAATTTCAAAGGTGTTACAAAGTACAAGAGCCACACCTTGTGCAGCATTAATGCTGCACAAGTCAAAGGTTGCTCTATTAATTTGTCTACTTGCACACGCTGAATGAAACACGTACACAATTTAGCCCATTATACAGTCAAACTGTAGTGGAGGCGTGATTTGTCTTTTTAAGGAGACGCAGCACAGGTGTCCCAAATAAGGCCTTGGTGCTTGGCGCAGCTTCCTGAGCGTTGTTATTTGCTGTACTGGAGTCTGCGCTCTTGTGTTATCCCTTGGCAAAGCCCTGTTAGCGCTGCCCGTCTTATGACCTCATTTCATGTTGGCCGGTGCGGTTAACGATGGCCATAAATCCCAGACCCACAGTGCCTTTTCATAAAGTCACACTGCGGTGCTGGGATTTGTGGCCTTGAGCAGTAAATATTTTCGCCGCTCACACACGTCCTTACACCTGCTTCAGACTGGGCGGCCTCTGCTGATCCCTTCTCGCATGCCGCAGCCATGAGGCTGCACAGTCTGAAGAAGGCGGAAGGAGATGAGTGACGACAGGCGAACATATGCACTGCTCGTGCCCATAAACCACACCCTCGCTGTCAAAATAAATAAGACACTGAGGGGCATTGTTTCGAGCAGGGCAGACGCACAGGTGCAGCCAGCTAACCAATGATGTCAAAAGACGGGCAGCGCTACAAAGGGTGGTGCTGGGTATCATTAGAAAGGAAAGTCACACCTCAGGGACAGTGGAATGGTCTCAATGAGACACATTTAGTACGTGTTTAATTAAACGTGGGCAAGGAGAAAAAGTCAGCCACCTTGTACAAATGCAGCAGTACTGCTGTACAAGGTGGCTGTTATACATAGAAACACCTGGGGGGGTGGGGGCTGGTTCCCTTTAATTTCAGTTCAGGTGCCTGCATGGCGTTTGCAGGACACGTTGCCAGCTACACAGCAGGGGAACAGCTGGCGGTGCTGAACCCCACTGACACATTGACTGGTGTTTTTCTCTGTGCAGCTAGCACGTCCGGGCAAAAACTGGCGGTGTTAGAGCCCAGGGTCAGCAGGAGGAGGAGAGGAGCAAAGTGTAGGCCGAAGCCTGCACTGGTGGCAGCTTTTGGTCTGTTGTGCCAGCGTGGCTTGTGCTGGACACGATGCCGGCTACACAGCAGGGGAACAGCTGGCGGTGCTGAACCCAACTAACACATTGGCTGGTGTTTTTCTCTGGGCAGCTAGCACTTCCAGGCTACAACTGGCGGTGTTATAGCCCAGGGTCAGCAGCAGGAGGAGAGGAGCAGAGTGTAGGCCGAAGCCTGCACTGGTGGCAGCTTTTGGTCTGTTGTGCCAGCGTGGCTTGTGCTGGACACGATGCCGGCTACACAGCAGGGGAACAGCTGGCGGTGCTGAACCCCACTGACACAATGGTGGGTGTTTTTCTCTGTGCAGCCAGCACTTCCGGGCCCCAACTGGCGTAGTTAGAGCCCAGGGTCTGCAGGAGGAGCAGAGTGTAGGCCGAAGCCTAATTGAACCAATTTCAAAGGTAACCTTTAACCCCCCCTCAGGTGTTACAAAGTACAAGAGCCACACCTTGTGCAGCATTAATGCTGCACAAGTCAAAGGTTGCTCTATTAATTTGTCTACTTGCACACGCAGAATGAAAGACGTACACAATTTAGCCCATTGAACAGTAGTTCATTTCTTTATTGGAGGCGTGACTTGTCTTTTTAAGGAGACGCAGCACAGGTGCACATAAATAACGCCTTGGTGCTGGGCGCAGCCTCCTGAGCGTTGTTATTTGCTGTACAGGAGTCTGCGCTATTGTGATCCCTTGGCCATGCGCTGTGAGCGCTGCCTGTCTTCTCACCTCATTTCATGTTGGCCGGTGCAGTTAGCAATGGCCATGAATCCCAGACCCGCAGTGTGTTTTCAAAAATTCACACTGCGTGGCTTGGATTTGTGGCCTTGTGCAGTAAATATGTTTGCCGCTCACACATGTCCTTACACCTGCTTCAGACTGGGCGGCCTCAGCTGATCCCTTATCGCCTACCACGGCCATGAGGCCGCACAGTCTGAAGAAGGCGGAAGGAGATGAGTTAAGACAGGCGAACATATGCACTGCACATGCCCATCAATCACACCCTTGCAGCCAAAATATATGAGACAACGAGGGGGGTTGTGTCGGGCAGGGCGGACGCACAGGCGCAGGCAGCCAACCAATGATGTCAGAAGATGGGCATTGCTACCAAGGGTGGTGCTGCGTACCATTAGAAAGGAAAGTCACACCTCAGGGACAGTGGAATCGTCTCAATGAGACACATTTTGTACGTGTTGAGTTCCACGTTGGCAAGGAGAAAAAGTCAGCCACCTTGTACAAATGCAGCATTACTGCTGTACAAGGTAGCTGTTATACATAGAAACACCTTGGGGTGGGTGGCAGGGTCCCTTTAATTTCAGTTCATGTGCCTGCGTGGCATTTGCAGGTCACATTGCCGGCTACACAGCAGGGGAACAGCTGGCAGTGCTGAACCCCACTAACACATTGGCTGGTGTTTTTCTCTGTGCAGCTAGCAGTTCCGGGCAAAAACTGGCGGTGTTAGAGCCCAGGGTCAGCAGGAGGAGGAGAGGAGCAGAGTGTAGGCCGAAGCCTGCACTGGTGGCAGCATTTGTTCTGTTGTGCCAGCGTGGCTTGTGCTGGACACGTTGCCGACTACACAGCAGGGGAACAGCTGGCGGTGCTGAACCCCACTGACACATCAGCTAGTGTTTTTTCTGTGTAGACAACACTTCCAGGTGGCAACTGACAGTGTTGAAACCCAGGGAATCAAAGAGGAGCAGAGTGTAGGCCGAAGCCTGCAGTGGAGCAAGTTGAAAGGGAACCTTTAACCCCCCCAGGCATTTGTTGCTGAAAGAGCCATCTTGTACAGCAGTAATACTGCACATGGAAAATGGTGGCTCCTAAAATTATGCTCCTTGCAAACGCTGAAGTACACACTCATATAATGTGTCCCCTCACACCGTCAAACCGTCCCGGAAGTGGGACTTTCCTTTGTAATGTGACACATCACAGCCATCATTCCAACCCTCTTGGTGCCGTGCGCCACCTCCTCAACGTTGTTTGGTTCTGTCATGGAGCCCGCGCTGTAATGTTATCCCTTGGCCATGCACAGTTAGCGGTGCCCATCTTCTGACATCATTTAGGTGTCAGGCTGGCAGTGCCTGTGCGTCCAAGCTGCCCGAGATCCAACCTCGCAGTGTCATCTAATGTAATCCCACTGCGGGCCAGGGATCCATGGGCATGCGCAGTGCATATCATCGCCTCTCACTCACCTCCTTCCTGCTTCTTCAGACTGTGCGGCGTCACGGCTGTGGCATGCTATTAGGGATCAGCTGACGCTGCCTAGTCTGAAGAAGCGTGAAGAAGGGGAGTGAGAGGCTAGTATATGCACTGCGCATGGCCATGGATACCAGGCCCACTGTGGGATCACATTAGACGACACTGCGAGGTGGGATTTCGGGCAGCGTGGACGCACAGGCGCAGCCTGGACGACAACAAATGATGTCAGAGGACGGGCAGCGCAAACTGTGCATGGCCAAGGGATAACATAACAGCGCAGGGTCCATGACGGAATCAAACAACGCTAAGGAGGCAGCGCACGGTGCCAAGGGGGTAGCAATGACGGCTGTGCTGCGTCACATTACAAAGGAAAGTCCCACCTCCGGGACGGTTGGACGGTGTGAGGGAACACATTACATGAGTGTGTAGTTCAGCGTTTGCAAGGAGCATAATTTCAAGAGCGACCTTTTCCTTGTGCAGTATTAGTGCTGCACAAGGTGGCTCTTTCAGTAACAAACGCCTGGGGGGGGGACAGGTCCCCTTACATTTTAGTTGTGCCAGCGTGGCGGTCGCATGACACGTTGCCGGATACACAGCTGGGGATCAGCTGACGTTACTGAACCCCAATAACAGAGGAGCGACTGTTGACTGTGCAGACAGCACTTCCAGGCACCAACTGGCGGTGTTAGAGCCCAGGGACAGCATGAGGAGCAGATTGGAGGTATTGCCGCACACACAGCTGGGATCAGCTGACGTTACTGAACCCCAATAACAGAGGAGCGACTGTTGACTGTGCAGACCGCACTTCCAGGCACCAACTGGCGGTGTTAGAGCCCAGGGACAGCAGGTGGAGCAGATTGGAGGTATTGCCGCACACACAGCTGGGGATCAGCTGATGTTACTGAACCCCAATAACAGAGGAGCGACTGTTGACTGTGCAGACAGCACTTCCAGGCACCAACTGGCGGTGTTAGAGCCCAGGGACAGCAGGAGGAGCAAATTGGAGGTATTGCCGCACACACAGCTGGGGATCAGCTGACGTTACTGAGCCCCAATATCAGAGGAGCGACTGTTGACTGTGCAGACAGCACTTCCAGGCACCAACTGGCGGTGTTAGAGTCCAGGGACAGCAGGAGGAGCAGATTGGAGGTATTGCCGCACACACAGCTGGGGATCAGCTGACGTTACTGAACCCCAATAACAGAGGAGCGACTGTTGACTGTGCAGACAGCACTTCCAGGCACCAACTGGCGGTGTTAGAGCCCAGGGACAGCAGGAGGAGCAGAGGTACAGAGTGTAGGCCGAAGCCTGATTGGAGCAAGTTGAAAGGGAACCTTTAACCCCCCCCAAGACGTTTGTAGCTGAAAGAGCCATCTTGTGCAGCACTAAGGATGCAAAAGGAAAAGGTTGCTCTTTTAATTATGCTCCTTGCAAACACAGAAGTAAACAGTAAAAATGTGTCCCCGTATACCGTAAAACCGTCCCGGATGTGGGAATTTCCTTCGTAATGGGACGCAGCACAGCTGTCATTCCTATCCCCTTCGTGCCGTGCGCTGCCTCCTCAGCGTTGTTTTAAGCTGTCACGGAGCCTGCGCTGTTCTGTTATCCCTTGGCCATGCCCAATTAGCGCTGCCTGTCTTCTGACATAATTTGGTGTCAGGCTGTCAGTGCCTGTGCGTCCACGCTGCTCCAGATCTCACCTCGCAGTGTCGTCTATTGTAATCCCACTGCGGGCCTTGGATCCATGGACATGCACAGTGCATATCCTCGACTCTCACTCCCCTCTTTCCCTCTTCTTCAGACTGTGCGGCGTCACGGCCGTGGCATGCTATTAGGGATCAGCTGACGGCGCACAGTCTAAAGAAGGCGGAGGAAGATGGGCGAGAGCCCGAGGTGAAGATATGCACTGCGCATGCCCATGGATCCCAGGCTCACAGTGTGATTCAATCAGAAGACACTGTGAGGCGGGTTCTCGGGCAGCGCGGGCGCACAGGCTCAGCCATCCTGACACCAAATTATGTCAGAAGACAGGCAGCGCAAACTGGCCATGGCCAAGGGATAACAGAACAGCGCAGGCTCCGTGACAGCTTAAAACAACGCTGAGGAGGCAGCGCATGGCACCAAGGGGGTAGGAATGACGGCTGTGCTGCGTCACATTATGAAGGAAAGTCCCACCTCCGGGACGGTATAACGATATCAGTGAACACATTTTATAAGTGTTAAGTTCTGCATGTGCAAGGAGCTAAAAAAAAGAGCTACCTTTTCCTTGTGCAACATTACCGCTGCACAAGATGGCTCTTTCAGTAACAAACGCCGAGGGGGGGACAGGTTCCCTTACATTTAGGTTGTTGTGCCAGCGTGGCGGTCGCAGGACACATTGCCGGCTACACAGCTGGGGATCAGCTGACATTACTGAAACACAATAACACTGGGTCATATATTTAGACTGTGCAGCCTGCACTTCTGAGCCGCAACTGGCGGTGTTGGAGCCCAGTAATAGCAGTTCAGGTGGTAGAAAGATGAACACATCAGGAGACCTGGATGACACCCAATTACTTAATCAGGCAGAGGAGTGGCAAATTCCTGCGAGATCCAGGCCTGGTTCATTTTCAGGAAAGTAAGCCGGTCAATATTATCGGAGGATAGTCGCATGCGACGGTCTGTTAGTACACCACCTGCGGCACTAAAGACACGTTCCGATAAGACACTAGCCGCAGGGCAAGCCAGCACCTCCAATGCATACTGGCTTAGCTCTGGCCATGTATCCAGCTTAGAGACCCAAAACTTGAACGGGGAAGAGCCATCTGGGAGTACACTAAGAGGGCAAGCCATGTAGTCTGTCACCATCTGATGGAACCGTTGCCTCCTGCTGACTGGAGCCGCCGGTGATGGTGTAGACATTTGGGGCGGGCACACAAAAGTTTTCCACAGTTGTGCCATACTTGGCTTGCCTTGGGCAGAGGCACTGCTTCTGCTCCCTCTTTGTGCAGAGCCTCCTCCTCCACTGCCTCGACGCACTGAGCTGCTTTGTAAAGCACTAGCAGCACTCCTCTCAGTTGGACTGGAGAAGATGATGGAATTCACCAGTGTGTCGTGGTACTCCCGCATTTTACGCTCCCGTGTCAACGCCAGGAAGAGGTTTTGGACATTGTCACGGTAGCAAGGATCGAGGAGGGCGTGCACCCAATAATCAGGCACGTTGAGAATGTGGTCGATGCGGCGGTCGTCTCTCAGGCACTGCAACATGAACTCAACCATGTGCTGCAGACTGCCAACTGGCCCAGAAACGCTGTCCCCTGCTTGAGACATGATCTCTGCCCGATCTTCATCACCCCACCCTCGCTGTACACACTGACCACTGGACAATGGTGGAACTCCCTCCTCTGGACGTAGCTCTTCCTCGTCCATTGAATCCTCCTCATCCTCCTCACAAAGGGTCCCTTGCCGACCCCTTTTTGAGGAACCACGTGGCGCTGACTGTCCAGAAGCTGATGGAAAAGGTGACTCCTCATCCTCCACCTCTTCCACATCATCCCTTATCCCTTGCAGGGTTTCTTGAAGCAAGCAGATAAGGGGGACAGTCATGCTGACTAGTGCATCATCTGCACTTGCCATCCGCGTGGAATAATCAAAAGGACGCAAAACCTGGCAGACGTCCTTCATAGTGGCCCACTTTGTGGTTGTGAAGTCTGAGCGGCGCTGACTGCGACTTTTTTGCGCCTGATGCAGCTGGTACTCCATTACTGCTTGCTGCTGCTCACACAACCGCTCCAACATATGTAACGTGGAATTCCACCTGGTAGGTAGGTCACATATGATGCGATGTTCAGGAAGGCGAAACCGACGCTGCAGAGCAGCAATGCGGGATCTTGCCAAGCTGGAACGCCGCAAGTGAGCACACTCTAGGCGGGCCTTGTGCAGAAGTGCATCAAGATCCGGATAGTCCCTCAGAAAACTCTGCACAACCAAATTGAGCACATGTGCCAGACATGGGATGTGAGTGAGGTTGCCAAGGCCTAAAGCTGCCACCAGATTTCGGCCATTGTCACACACTACCATGCCTGGCTGGAGATTTGCTGGCACAAACCACACATCGCTCTCCTGCTTTAGGGCATTCCAGAGCTCCTGCGCTGTGTGGCTTCGATTCCCCAAAGAAACAAATTTCAAGACGGCCTGCTGACGTTTGGCCACGGCTGTGCTCATGTCAGTCGTAACAGGTAAACGTTCACGGGTCCATGTGGAGGTGGACTGTGACGGATCCTGCAGCGATGAATCTGAGGAACTGGTGTAAGAGGAGGAGTCAATGCGTACAGACTGGATTCCTGCAATCCTTGGAGTGGGCAGGACACGTCCTGCGCCACTCGCACGGTCGGTACCCGGCTCAACAACATTAACCCAATGGGCAGTGACGGAAAGGTATCGCCCCTGTCCATGTTGACTGGTCCACGCATCGGTGGTGAGGTGGACCTTGCTACTGACGGCGTTCAGTAGCGCATGTTTTATTTGTCCCTCCACATGCTTGTGCAGGGCAGGGACAGCTTGCCTGCTGAAGTAAAAGCGGCTGGGCACCTTGTACTGTGGGACTGCCAATGCCATCAAGTCACGGAAGCTGTCAGTCTCCACCAGCCTGAATGAGAGCATTTCCAGTGACAGAAGTTTGGCAATGCCTGCATTCAGAGCCTGTGCTCGTGGGTGGTTTGCCGAGAATGCCCGCTTTTTCTCCCATGCCTGTACTACCGATGGCTGTAGACTAGGCTGGGAGTGTGAGGATGACTGGGAACGTGGTGCTGTGGGTGGAATTACACTAGGTCTCTGGACAACAGTGCCAGAGGTTCTTCCATGGTGATCCAAGGAGGAAGCCGAACCAGCTGTGCGTGAGCTGGAGGAAGAAGCAACACGAGCTGAAGAGGTGGTAGCTGCCGCTGTTGGTTGGCCTAGGTCTTCAGTGTGTTTTTGTAACTCCACCGCGTGCCTGTTCCGCACATGTTTCCACATATTTGTGGTATTGAGGTTGCTGACACTTTTACCTCTTTTTACTTTCTGATGACACAGCTTGCATTTGACAAAACAAATGTCATCTGCAACTGTGTCAAAAAAGGACCAGGCACTGCAAGTCTTGGGAGCGCCCTTTTTGGCTTTTAAAAGAGACAGGCTCCTAACTGGTGCCAAAGTGGAGGCTACACGCTCCGCAGTCTTCCCCCTCCCTCTCCCTCTTTGGCCCGTTAGGGGAATCTCTTCCTCTTCTTGAGCTGCTCCCACCACCTACCTGTTCCTCACGCCACGATGGGTCAAGGACCTCATCATCTCCACTACCCTCTGCCACCAACTGCTCCTCCTGGGTAGTCTCGGCAGCACAGTACGCACCAGAAAGCGGCACCTGAGTTTCATCATCAGATGCGTACTGCGCTGTGGTCACCGCAGGCACTGACCCACCCGCCTCTTCAGAGTCAGAGAGACAAAGCTGTTGGGCATCACTGCACACTGCCTCTTCTTCCATTTCTCCAATACTGCTTGGATGGCCCCTGTTTCCAAGCCAAGAGATTCAGAGAACAGAAGTAGAGACGGCTCCTGTCCTGGGCTCTCTGACTGCCTGGCCAATTTGGCAGGTGGTGAAGAGACAGATGGCTGCTCTCCAGTGCTCTGTGCCTGAGAGGATGTGGCACTAATTGAAGTCGATGCGTTAGCTGCCATCCATCCGACAACGGCTTCAATTTGATCTTCACGCAGCAGCGGTGCACGGCGCTCTCCGACAAAGCTGCGCATGAAGGACTGTTCCCTGCTGAAACTGGGTGATGGTGAGTCACCGGTGCCCGCAGCAGGCACAGAATCACCACGTCCTCTCCCTGCTCCTCTCCCTGCTCCACGCCCATGCCCACAACCCTTACTCCCTGCCCTCTTCATCTTGGTTGACAGATAAAGATAAGCAGAAAAGTACTAAGGCCTTAGTGTGCTTATTCCTGAAATGCTCCTCCTAACAGGTGTAAGAAACACTAATGTTGTAAAGTGTGGACTAGACTTTATTATTGATAAAATGTGGCCTACACAAGTGTTAAGTGGTGTTTGGTGAACTTTACTTTTTTTTTTTTGTGCAGATCGGGCTACAGAGCGAGTTTAACTCACACGGAGACCGTGCAGACAGCCGTAAACGGCGCTGCAAGGCCCAAAAACCCTCCTCTAGGTTATCCTATCTAGTGTTTTTCCACTATTTTGCTGGAGACGGGTGGAAATACACTAATAGGAAATTGTTTACAAAATTTTCAACAGGCTGCACTAGTTGAAAAAAAAGGAAAAGTTATTTTACGGTATGAGGCAGTGACAAACCCTGAGCTGAATACAACGGGCTGTGGCTGCACACAGACTACAGGGCGAGCTGCGCTCACACGGAGACCGTGCAGACAGCCGTAAACGGCGCTGCAAGGCCCAAAAAACCTCCCCTAGGTTATCCTATCTAGTGTTTTTCCACTATTTAGCTGGAGATGGGTGGAAAGACACTAATAGGAATTTTTTAAATAATTTTTAAACAGGTTGCACTAGTTGAAAAAAAGGACAAGTTATTTAACGGTATGAGGCAGTGACAAACCCTGAGCTGAATACAATGGGCTGTGGCTGCACACAGACTACAGGGCAAGCTGCGCTCACACGGAGACTGTGCAGACAGTCGTAAACGGCGCTGCAAGGCCCAAAAACCCCCCTCTAGGTTGTCCTATCTAGTGTTTTTCCACTATTTTGCTGGAGACGGGTGGAAAGACACTAATAGGAAATTTTAGAAAAAATGTGCAGCAGGCTGCACTATGAGCAAAAAAGGACAATGGATAGAACTGTGTGAGGCAGTGTGAACCCCCCCTGAGCTGAATACAACCTGGTATATGGCTGCACACAGACTACAGAGTGAGCTGCACACACACACACACAGAGACCGATACCCGATACTTGCGGTATCGGAATGCTCAACACTACATATACATGAAGACACTCACTATAGGAGCATGCACAAACAGGCCAAAAGGGTCCAATAAACCCTATAATAGATAAAACATACTCTACTACATGTGTACACCAATTGACATGCAATACGTATGTAACAGAATATAAATATGATGCCAACAATCCTCAGTTACCAGCAATGTGATCCGACGAATATGAGCTGCATTATAATGATATAGATGATAAGAGGCACTTTACTATGGTAATGGTTATATGACAAGACATGGATAAAGTGCATAGTGCAAAGAACATATCTTATGAACACCCATATTAGTAAATGCATATAAAATGGTATAGCTAAACAGGAGCCCATCTATCACACATACTTGCCACCCTGTGGAGTTCAAAAAGGCCTGATAGTCCCGTCCCAATGCATGTCACTAGCCCACATAGCTTCATCAGGGCAAGTCATAATGTGGTCTGTCATGTCAAACTTATATACTAGTAAGTGCACTTACCAATGAACCCGTAATTGCTGTGGTCACAGTACATTAATCGAGCCTGTCAGGGCACTACAATCTGCGCAGTAAACTGAATATGGATCCCATGTACAGGGGCGGCAAGTTCTATGTGTGCCGCCGAATGGAAATCATCACCATGCCTGTGCAATAGGCTACTGTGTGTTCCACATGAACAGGAAGTGGACACATGCGTTACACCGACCAGAAATCAATGCCGCAGCTGCGCACTTTGCAGATATTTGAAGACACAAAAGAGCATTGTAAAACTTAAAATACTCCGTTGCAAAAAAAATCACAGTAATCAACAAGTGCTAGTAAAAAGGTGTAAAACACAGGGTATTTGGTTGATACGTTTTTTGCAAAAAATGTATACTAAGCTGCGAACATGTGAACATGTTCCTACAGACTTGTTCACTGTGCACGTAGCCCATGTGCTTCTGTTTCCTGCACTTTGCAGATATGCATTCCACGCCAGCCAGAGGTAAATGAATGTGCTCTACCTCAAAAAAAGGGGAATCAGAGAACTGGAATACATCAAAAACAAAAGAAAACATTTTCACAAAAGAAAATTATATATAAGCGCAAAGCAAACACGACATCAATATAGATGAAAAAAGAGGGACAGATATTAAAAATATAAAAGGTATTTTATAGAAAGTCATAAAGTCCAAGGAACAAGGAACCTGAGTGAGGCAGGGTGGTGAATAAATCGCAACACAGCCCCATTCAGGATGAACAAGTTCCTGGGACTTAGATTTGAAGACGTAAACACTGATAAATGTTTACATCTTCAAATCTAAGTCCTGGGACCTAGTTACATCCCTTCAGGCTTTCCATTGGCTACGGAACAGTGTTGCCACCACCTTGCCGGTTACAGTCTCCATCTGCTAGATTGGCTGCAGAGGAAGCTGAGTCTTTCCCCAATAAGCTAGTTTTACTCCATTGTAATTGATGCCACTTTGTTGATGTCTGACATTAATTTTTGTAAATGTGTAGACTTCTGATTGGGTTTCCTTCATGTGTGTTGCCTGTAGCAGTAGGCCTCTGAGACCAGCAGGCCTCCACTTCCTTTGAGTCAACTACCCGTGTTACTATCCTTACATTTTTCTGACAATAGTAGCCTACAAAACTAATATTTGTGCCACCTGAGTATGGCAGCTGAGCATAAAAGCAGGTTGAGCTGTTGCATGTGTGACGCCCGGGAGACCGGGGTACCCAGCACCGGACCAATGGGGTCTGTCTCTTGAGGGTGATGTCACGGGTGGCTTGACCCGGTGCTGTGGCCTCAGGCAATGCACAGTGTAAAGGGTATCGTGAGGGAACAGGCACTTACTTGATCAGCAGCAGGTTCTCCCAGCGGTGATGATCCCAATCCTGGATAGATGGCTATTGTCCAAATGAAAGACTGAGGCACTGAAACGTTTAACCAGTTTACTTTAACAAAAAAGGATTTACAACCAATCCTGTCACCGGAGTCTGTATGGGAACTCTGAGTTACTTTGACCCTGCCGGGGTCTTCGCCTCTTATTGTACGCAATATCTGTGTGGCCCTGCTGCTGTATGTGAACTGGCTGCCGGCCCAATCTGTCCCCTCCGGGTCCTGGTTCGACGGGCAACCCGAGTCCTTTTATCGGCTTAACCCCTCCGGGAGTACCGCTGAACTCTGTGTCTGTTGCTGCGTCCGACCCTAGTGAAGCTAATATCACCTCACGTTTTTCCGGTTGCTGTATTATATGTAATGAATACAGCCACGGATCTGGTATCCGTCTTTGCGCCTGTTCTGGGTAGTGATTAATGCTACCCGGTTCTCACAATGTCCTTTTTCTCTATCCCTCTTCTCCTCAGGCCGGTGATTTGGGCCTGGAAACCGTCATAGGGCTGTTAGAAATTCAGCTGTATGACCTCGCACTTTCAGCTCCTTAGCCCAACTGCCCAACTGCCAGTTCTTCTCTCAGACCAGAATGGATCAAGGGGAGTCTCTGGAGCTCCCCCTTCTGGCCGGAGGAGGTAGTGCAGTCTTGCTATTTTAGTATTTGTATTCAGTGTCAGTAACTATATTTGTGGCAAAAACCTCTAGGGGTGCCACATTCCCCCTTAGTTAAGAACAGTACTCCGGGACTGTGGGACGATAACATTTTGAAATAACAATTAATATGTACAGAGTCTTAAAAATGAAAAGTTACAAAAACCACTCAAGGAAACAAAAATAGAGTTCTGTAAAAAGTCACTTCAAATAGCGTCCATTAATACAGTTCTATCCTTGAAGGTACTAGGAAAGGCACTGCACTTTGTGTCCAAGAATTTAGTTCCATTTTTCCAACGGAGTTATCAATATATTGTCTAAAGAAAGTTCAAAAAGAGCAAAAAGCAAAGTTCAAAAAGCAGTCTTTCCGGAGCTTTGATTTAGTGCCTCCGGGCTGATAAAAAGTTCAAGAATATGCAATAAGTTCATACAGACAAGTCTCTGTAGGTACTGGGCTTAAACGTTGCAGACTGATAACAATGACTATACTACATTTTCTGTTTAACTATATACGGCATAACATAGATACAATTCACATTATGAGCTTTATAGTTGGTAATCTGCATACCTGGCCGGTAATTGACCCTGGGTACTACGCTGTGATCTACGTAATAGCGGTGTCTCTTCATGTGGTGTACTACAGTCTACTGCGGATGTAGTATCTGCCCGCTCTGCTAAAGATAATTCCACGACTATGGAGTTGGCAAGTCCACCGTGAATGGGATTACTCTGACCAGGAATCTGTTCTTCCTGGCCTGGAACCTCCTGTAGTACGGGGTCAGCCTCTTCCTGTCTTGGGACTTCCGGTATTGGGTTCGGTGTTGGGTAAAAGGCCACCATGGGAACCACTACTGCACCATGGTATGTTAGTAGGGTTTTGGGAAAGTCTCCTATACAGGTGTGATACACTTCCTCTTCTTTTTCCTTTACTGGTTGAACCTGTATGGGTTGAATAACTTCTGGTTCTGGCTGGACAACGTCTGGCTCTTTCAATGCTTCCGGACATAATTTAAGATTGTCAATTGACACTAGTACAGATGTTAAGCCTCCGTTTTTGCTAATGAGACACATTTTAGGATTATCCACTCTTGTTGGTAAAACTGTGTAGGGTACGGCTTCCCACTGATTGTCCAGTTTATTGGTTCGACGATTTCTCTTGAGCACTTGGTCACCCGGTCTTAATGGGGTCGCTAGAGCATTCTGGTTGAAAGTTCGCTCTTGCCTTTCTCTAGTTTGCTGAAGGCTTCTTTCCACACTCTCTTGCACTTGGCGATACTGCTTTTGCCGTATGATATCCCAATTGGAGTCTTGAACTTCTGCGTCTGGTTTCAGAATTCCCATTTCTAGATCGATTGGTAATTGGCCGGGTCTTGCACGCATAAGATAAGCTGGGGTGCAGTTGGTGGAGCTCACCGGGACATGATTATACAGATCCACCAAGTCAGGCAATTTCTCTGGCCATTGATTCCTATCTGTCTCAGGTAAAGTCTTTGGTAGGTCTATTACAATATGGTTCATCTTCTCGCATAAGCCGTTTGTTTGTGGATGATAGGCCGTCGTCCTGATCTTTTTGCAACCATACATATTACAGAATTCTCTGAAGATCTCTGATTCAAAGGCTGTACCTTGGTCGGTGAGAACCTGTTCCGGATATCCATGGGGTCTACAAAAGTACGTTTGGAACGCTTTGGCTGCTGTTTTTGCTGTCAGATCTTTTACGGGTACTACTACCAAGAAGCGTGAATAATGGTCCACGATGGTCAAGGCATAGACATAGCCGGACCGGCTTGGTATTAACTTCACGTGGTCTATGGCTACAAGTTCAAGTGGTTGTTTGGTGATTATGGGCTGCAGTGGTGCTGTTTGGTTCTTTTGATCGTTTCTTCTGAGGTTGCACGGGCCACAATTTCTGCACCACTGTTCGATTGATTTTCTCATCCCGACCCAATAAAATCTTTCTCTTAGAAGTACTTCTAACTTTTTCCAACCGAAGTGACCAGCACCATTATGGTAAGCTTCGAGGACCATCTTGACATCTTGTTTAGGCACGATAATCTGCCAAACCAATTCATGTGTTTTCGGATTGGTGTACCTTCTACAGAGCTTCCCTTGATACAGGAACATTTTGCCTCTCTCTTTCCAGAGTTGATGCGTCTCTTCTGGGGCATCCTCATCGGGATATGCACTTTGCTCAGTTAACAGTTCCTTCACCAACTTCACAGCCGGATTGCTGTCTTGGGTGTCAGCCCATCTATGGTGTGCTAACGGATTAAAATTCACCTCTTGTTGTTTCTGATAGGTACTTGACTGATGATGTTTGCCTTGGGATGATGGAAGGCTGGTAGTTCAATTTCTTCAAGCTCCCCCGTTTCTTCTTCTACATCTCTCAAGTGTGGCATCCGGGATAGGGCATTGGCATTTCCATTCTTGCGACCTGCTCGATACTTGATCTTGAAGTTGTAATTAGATAACCGGGCTATCCATCGCTGTTCTAACGCACCTAATTTGGCTGTGTCCAGGTGGGTCAACGGATTGTTGTCAGTATAGACAATAAATTCTGCAGCAGCCAGATAGTGTTTGAAACGTTCAGTCACAGCCCAAACTACTGCCAGTAGTTCCAATTTGAAGGAGCTATAATTTTCTGGATTTCTTTCAGTAGGCCGGAGCTTTCTACTTGCAAAGGCGATGACTTTCTCCCTACCTTCTTGCTTTTGTGACAGCACCGCTCCTAGTCCCACATTACTGGCATCGGTGTAGAGGATGAAAGGTTGATGGTAATCTGGGTATGCCAGAACCTCTTCTCCGGTTAGTGCCTTCTTTAGTTGTTCAAAGGAGTCTTCCCTTTCATCGTTCCACTGAAAAGGAGGGTTTCGGTTTGAAGGTTTCTTCGTCTGCCCTACCAAGGCGTCTTGCAAGGGTGCTGCCAATTTGGTAAATCCTTTTATAAATCTGCGATAGTAACCCACCAATCCCAGGAATTGCCTCACTTCTTTTGCGTTGGTAGGTCTTGGCCAATCCCTTATGGCGCTTATTTTCTCGGGATACGGTGCTACTCCCTCCGAACTCACGATGTGTCCCAGGTACTGTACCTTTGCCTTGAGAAGGTGACATTTGGATGGCTTGATTTTCATGCCATACCTGGATAAGGCTTCGAACACTTCTGCCAGGTCTATTAAGTGTTGTTCGTAAGTCTTTGAGTAGACGATCACATCATCTAGGTACAGGAGGACGGTCTCGAAGTTCTTTTGTCCGAGGCAGCATTCCATCAGCCGCTGGAAGGTACCGGATGCGTTGCAGAGTCCGAATGGCATGCGATTAAATTCACATAGACCCATTGGTGTGGTGAATGCCGTCTTTTCCTTATCTCTCTCAGCCACAGGGACTTGCCAATACCCGCTTGGTAAGTCTAAGGTGGAAAAATAATTGGCAGATTTCAAAGCAGTCAAGGACTCTTCTATCCTAGGCAAGGGGTAGGCGTCTTTATGGGTGATGTTATTAATCCGCCGGTAGTCTACGCACATTCTCATGGTTCCGTCCTTTTTTTTGACAAGCACTAGAGGGGCCGCCCAGGGGCTACAGCTGTCTCTTATTACCCCAGCCTGTTTCATCTCCCTCAGCATATCTTTTGCACATTGATAGTGAGCGGGCGGTATGGGTCTATATCTTTCTTTTATTGGGGGATGGTCACTGGTGGGGATTGTGTGTTCTACCCCTTCTATCCGTCCGAAGTCCAATGGGTGTTTACTGAAGACTTGTTCATATTCCGTCACTAGCCTATACACCCCTTGTTTTTGATGGGTAGGTGTTGAATTTATGCCCACGTGTAGCTGTTGACACCAATCCTCCAATTCTCCGTCTGAGCCGTTGCCTTCCACCTGACAGGTTGGTTCTAAGGGCTCAATGGTTGTGATGGCATTGTTGTCAACAGTATATAGCTTTGCCACTGTAGCATACCTTGGCAAAGTGACCTCTTCCTCTCCACAGTTCAAAAGTCGTACCGGCACTCGTCCCCGGTGTACCTCGACTACCCCTCGTGCTGTGAGTATAGTGGGCCTGCTGTCGGTGTACACTGGTTCTATTAAGGCTTGATAATCTCGTCCCTTAGTACCAATGGCTGCTCTACACCATACCAGCATTTCTGTTTTTGGTGGGATTACAATAGATGTTGGATCACTTACCCTCACACTGCCGATTTCTCCACCTGCAACTTCTACCTGTTGCCTTAACATCAATACTTTTATTTCCCTTTGGATGGAGAACTCTCTGCTGGCAGGATTGGGCAGTTTCAGCAATTTGCTGTAAGACAGAAATAACTTCGGAAAAGCAGTTCTCTAACACATTCATTCCTATCAATACAGTTGGTTCACAGTTCCGCCGGTCAACATCAACAACAATTATACCCTGTTTCTTCAATTCTACTTTACCAATCTTTATGGTCATCTCCCTGAATCCTAGTTTCGGTACCAACTTACCATTACTGGCCCATATATCTAGTTCAACATCAGAGGGCCCTTTATCAATATCTGCATCAGCCCAGTACCTCTTATAAAGGATATACGGTATAGATGAAATCTGGGAACCTGTGTCCAGCAAAGCGTTGAGGGGAATTCCATCCAGCACGATAGGGATAATGGGTCGTCCTCCGATGTACCTGTCGTGCCAGGGTGTTGGGCCTTGAAAGTTCATTCCTGCAAAGCGGCCCGCATTCACAGGGGATTCCCGTTTAAATCACAATCTCGTGCAAAGTGGCCTGGCTGCTGGCAACGGCGGCAAATGGGCTGTCCATCCGGTTGGTAGCGGTCGCTGGGTCGTCCTCTCCATGTCGGGTATCTCCGGGGTCTCATCCATGGAACATCCTCTCTACGGTTTGCGAACTCTATCTTGGGTCCTCTCATCTCCTGCATGGTTTTAGCCATTGAAGCAAAAACATCAGTTAAAGAGTCAAGCTTTTGTTGAAGAGCCTCATTAGTACTGGGCCCCAGGGGCTTAGCAATGGCCCCGGACATAGCTGATGTCACTGGCACTCCCTGTTGTTGAGGTGCCTCTGCCATAGGTTGCGCAGGATCCTGATCCCGAGGTGCCTCTGCCAGCTGGAGACGTATAGCGCTCTCCTTTAATTGAGCAAATGTCAATTCAGGGTTCTTAAAAACAAGCATGCTCACATGCCCCCGGTGAGAAGGGGTGTAGAGTCCCTCCATAAATTGATCTCTTAGCAGTTTATCCGCTCCGGTGTTAAAAATGGGTTCAGCCAGTGTAAGTGATTTAAGGGCTTCCTGCAGGTTTAAGGCAAAGTCTCTCACGCCCTCATTAACTTTTTGTTTGCAATTAAAGAATCGTATTTTAGCTTTGCTGCTGGCAGTGGTTTCAAATGTAGCTTTTAATCCAGCAAATATGCGTTCAACAGTGCCTTTTAGATCAGCTGCCCATGCTCTGACTTCTCGCTTAGCATGGCCACTTAACTGCATCATCAGGAGACTAACACGCTGAACTTCACCCACGGGGAACATGTTAAAATGGGCCAGCATCTTTTCTCTGAAATCGTCAAGGGAATTAGGCTCACCTTCATACATTGGAAGCCACGGGCCACCTGGGGTATATGGCATCAGCACCGGCATGATGGGCGCCACTCCTTGCACCGCTGCGCTACCGGACTCTCTATCGACACTCTGTCTTTCAGCTGCATTAGCGCCGCCGGGTGCTGCGGCGTCTCCGTGCTGCGACATACTGTGCCCCCTTAGTTAATCCGGACCCTTCCGGTCCTCCGCTTCCGTCGGGATAGTGTAGATTCGTTCCGCTGCGCAGCAGGATTGGTTTTCCCCTTGCTCTGACGTCAGAGCGCTCAGCTTGGTGCCGCCCACAATGACACGCCCCCTGCTGCTCCCGCCCGCCACGCGCTCTGTAATGGCAGATTCTGAAGTTTTTCAGTTAGACTGGGGCTCAGGTAATGGCGTAGCTCAATTAACAGTCTCGCGCCTAACGGTTATGAGGTGATTACCTCAGGGGATGGCGGCCATCTTTACTCCATTATAACCAATGGGGAAAAGTCACTTTCAATAGTTTTTAATGGGAAATGGAATTTTCTTTAATAAAGTCAATTTTCACGAGTTTTCATCCAAGTTTTCAAAGTTTTGGGCTCCAATCACGGCACACAATACCCGGCATATGGGCTGGCTCTATCCTGTTCGTGACGCCAAATTGTGACGCCCGGGAGACCGGGGTACCCAGCACTGGACCAATGGGGTCTGTCTCTTGAGGGGGATGTCACGGGTGGCTTGACCCGGTGCTGTGGCCTCAGGCAATGCACAGTGTAAAGGGTATCGTGAGGGAACAGGCACTTACTTGATCAGCAGCAGGTTCTCCCAGCGGTGATGATCCCAATCCTGGATAGATGGCTATTGTCCAAATGAAAGACTGAGGCACTGAAACGTTTAACCAGTTTACTTTAACAAAAAAGGATTTACAACCAATCCTGTCACCGGAGTCTGTATGGGAACTCTGAGTTACTTTGACCCTGCCGGGGTCTTCGCCTCTTATTGTACGCAATATCTGTGTGGCCCTGCTGCTGTATGTGAACTGGCTGCCGGCCCAATCTGTCCCCTCCGGGTCCTGGTTCGACGGGCAACCCGAGTCCTTTTATCGGCTTACCCCCTCCGGGAGTACCGCTGAACTCTGTGTCTGTTGCTGCGTCCGACCCTAGTGAAGCTAATATCACCTCACGTTTTTCCGGTTGCTGTATTATATGTAATGAATACAGCCACGGATCTGGTATCCGTCTTTGCGCCTGTTCTGGGTAGTGATTAATGCTACCCGGTTCTCACAATGTCCTTTTTCTCTATCCCTCTTCTCCTCAGGCCGGTGATTTGGGCCTGGAAACCGTCATAGGGCTGTTAGAAATTCAGCTGTATGACCTCTCACTTTCAGCTCCTTAGCCCAACTGCCCAACTGCCAGTTCTTCTCTCAGACCAGAATGGATCAAGGGGAGTCTCTGGAGCTCCCCCTTCTGGCCGGAGGAGGTAGTGCAGTCTTGCTATTTTAGTATTTGTATTCAGTGTCAGTAACTATATTTGTGGCAAATACCTCTAGGGGTGCCACACATGTGGTATCAGAGCTCCCAGCACAGCAGGCCTACACTGATGCCTCACCACCTCATGTTATTTTAAAATTCAATTCAAAGCTATAAATGCAGTCCTGAGCCCATATACCTCATGTATGGCTGATTGCTGTTGTGCCATTCTAAAATTTGTACTGTGTGTGAATTGAGGCCACTTTCCTGGTTTCTGCCCCTAATTTGATGTGTTTTGGCAGCTTTTGGGCCCGTTTGAAGGTGTTCTGTATGCATTTGTTTTTGACTCCCGTTGACTCCAATGACGTTCGGCAAATATTCGAAGAATAAATCGGTGTATATTGCAAAATCAGCAATTATAATCCAAGGCGAACATTGAAATATTCAATTATCTCTAGCCCTGACCACAGGAATGATGATCACAAAGAGAGCAATGTGGTAAATGGAGTCAAGGTAAAAAAGAAATCAGTAGTTATTGAAGTATGGCTTGGAACAGAGCAACATCACAGGAGAGATCTAAGTGATAAATACACCACCCACAAATAAAAAAGCATATAGATTACATAATCAGTCCAGCCATAATGCAGCACCCCATAGCTGTATATGACCAAGTAATGCCAGGCGGGTACTTGACCCTGGTATTGTCGAAGCTTCTTGGGAAAGAGGGAGATACCCCCTACTGACACTCTTACCATCCCTTACCTTTTTTCCCCCAGCGCGACCACCCGAACCCCTTCTCCCAATTAAGACAGAGACAAGAGTTTCTTTGGAATTATGTAGGCCACAGCAGCCTGTTTATTAAACAAAAACAACGGTTAACAATTAATGTAAAAGCATACATTTCAAAACTAGGGGAAGTCCTTGGAGCCCAAAAGAATCTGGTGATTTTAACCATACCGCGAACTTAACTCAAACCATATTTTACTCCCAGCCGTTGTAAGCCTGGCTCGGGAGCACCAAAAACCCCGCAAGAGGGTTCACTGTTCGCAGTAAAAACATTAGATCCGACCACCCCTGCCGGAACTCCCCACCACCAATCACCAGATCCAAAACATAATAAACTTCAGAACAGAGGAGCCATATACCTATGGACCCCCCAAACCAATTTCCACCAACTCCAAGGACTCCCCCCAACCGCCACAACGAGAGGCCTTTGAAAACCTTAAAGGCCCGAGACCCCACCCGACCGAAAAGCTATGGCCTTCTCAATGCCCTCCTGTAACCCGAGAGCCCAAAAATCCATTCCTACAGCATTCAAATGCACGCCGTCCGCCAACCAATACTCCCCATTTCCAGATTCCAATTCAAAATGTCTGACCGCCGCACCCCCATTCCTAACCACAAAGGCAGACACCGCCCTGTTCACCTTTATGCGGGCCTTATCAATTTTTTGCAAAGACCGCATGTGCTTCCACCGTTTCCGCGGCACGATTTCGGACCAGACGACAGTCAATCCCGGGTACAAAACCCACAAACGTAAACAGTCCTGATTGATGTCTCTAACCAACTCCCGAAAAGGTCGGACCCCAAGATCGTTACCCCCCACGTGCAAAACCAAAACGTCGGGAGCTCTGTCCAGTCTCACACTGTTCTGGATTTCCCGCAACACACGATTCCAGGCCATACCCCGAAAACCGAGCCACCGGATGACTGCGACGCTTCGATCAAATCCGAGTTGCCTGCCCTCCGTCCGAACGTCGGCTCGTAGAGCTCCCCAGTGCACGTACGAGTGTCCAAGAATCCACACCAATAAACCTTGGTGACCTGGAAAACAAACACAAACTTAACAACTGTCCCCTACTGCAGCAAAACGCTCCATAAAGCCTATAAAACCCCATCGACCACCCCCTGTGGCCGCACATAACTTCTAAAGCGGTTGGAGCGCCACCTACCGATCCTACGAATGGCGGAATCCTCCAATCCCCCAATTGCCGCTTCAGTTGCGGCACCTATCCGGAAGGAGTGAGGGGCGAAACAAGCCCCATCCAACCCCACCGAGGAAATCGCCTTTTTGAAAACCGCCGTGAACTGGTATCGAGACAAGCAGGAACCATCCTGGTGACATAACAATGCCCCATCCCGCTTAGGCTGCAGGCCCCAAAAGTTGCTAAGGCAAGAGACTGGACACATAACGGACCCCGCAACTGAGCCCACCACAATTCTGCTGCCCCACCCCTCCTGATCCGACTTTGACCTTCGCAACCATAACTCCACCTGGCCCCCAGCCAACAATACGTCCCTGGCCAATAAACCCCCCGGCCCTTTTTTGTTTGGTGCCACCAACTCTCCTACTCTAAAGGCCCCAAAAAAAGGCCAATGAAAAGGCCAGACGAAATATACAAAGCTCAAAAACCGAAGAACACAGTGATGACAATGCTTCGCCCAATTTTTCCAAAACGTTAAAAGACACCGGCCTCCTAGAATCTGTTCCTCTGGGCCGCCGCCTAAAAACCTCTTACGGCCCTCTGCACCAAAAAGGACTTGGTGATATCGTCCTGACCCCGCAATTTGCAACCAAAGGCCAGGGCCGCCATGACTCTTGACACTTTTGCGGGAGACCAACCCGCTGATGCCCCCCGGCTCAACCATGACAACAGGATCCCGATCTGATCCTGGTAGCTCCACCCACCAGATTCCGCTGCTAGCAAAAACTCCCACTCCCGCCAAGTTGCCTGATAAGCCTCCCAGGTTCTGGGAGCCAACGACGCCTTAATCAATGCCTGAGCGTCCCGGACACCGCTAGCCAAAGTTCTGGAGGGCACTCCAAACCGACCATCTCCGCCTCCAGGGCCAA
This sequence comes from Ranitomeya imitator, assembly GCF_032444005.1. Lineage (NCBI taxonomy): Eukaryota > Metazoa > Chordata > Amphibia > Anura > Dendrobatidae > Ranitomeya > Ranitomeya imitator. The sequence goes on from NC_091283.1 coordinate 618,070,577, forward strand.
TGACCGAAAACGATCGAACTGCAAACGAGAAAGAGAGTCAGCGATGGAGTTATGAACTCCCGGCACATGCGACGCTGTGACATGCACGTTCAAATTCAAACACAACAGCACCAAACGCCGTAACACGCAAACCACCGGCGGCGAAGATGCAGACAAACTATTAATCGCGCAAACCACCCCCATGTTATCGCAACGAAAACGAACACGCCTGTTCCGAAAATTATCTTGCCACAAGTGCACCGCTACCAAAATAGGGAAAATCTCCAGGAGAGCAATGTTACGAACTAAACCAGTAGAAATCCAACTCGCAGGCCACTTTGCCGCGCACCATTGCCCTTGGAAATATGCTCCAAAACCCGAACCTCCGGCTGCGTCAGTGAATAATTCCAACGACTCGTTGTCAATCACGCCCGCCATAAACAACGACCTACCATTATATGACTTCAGGAACTCACTCCACACTGCCAAATCCTCCTTGTGCTCAGCTAATAACCGCACAAAATGGTGAGGAGCCTTAACTCCCGCCGTAGCGCTAGCCAACCTCCTAGAAAAAACTCGCCCCATTGGCATGACTCGACAAGCGAAATTAAGCTTACCGAGCAGAGATTGCAGGTCTCGCAAAGGCACCTTACGCAGGCGACCAGTTCGCACAACGTCTTCCCGTAGGCCCGTCAATTTGTCCTCAGGCAAACGAAACTCCCACCGCACGGTATCGATGACTATGCCTAAGAAACACAAGCACGTACTTGGGCCTTCCGTCTTACCCGGTGCCAGTGGGACCCCGAACCGCGAAGCCACCCATTCAATCGCATTCAAAATCCTTGCACAGCAATCGGACCCCGCCGGGCCGATGCACAAAAAATCGTCTAGGTAGTGTAGGACCGCATCGCAACCAGACACGTCCCGTACCACCCATTCCAAAAAGGAACTAAACGCCTCGAACAGAGCACAAGACAGCGAACAACCCATGGGCAAACATCTGTCAACAAAAAATTTTTTCACCCAAAAACATCCAAGAAGTCTAACGCTAGACGGATGAACCGGCAACAATCGAAAAGCGGCTTCTATGTCCGTCTTTGCCAACAGGGCACCTTTTCCGCATCTCTGCACCCAAGCTACCACTTCATCAAACGATGCGTAAACCACCGAGCACAAATCAGGATCAATGCCGTCGTTCACCGACCTACCCTTAGGATACGACAGGTGCTGGATAAGGCGAAATTTTCCCGCTTCCTTCTTAGGGACCACCCCCAGAGGGGAAACAACTAAGTCCTCAAACGGAGCATGGTCAAAAGGGCCAGCCATGCGGCCCAAAGCCACCTCTTTACGTAACTTCTCTGAAACCACCTCAGAGTGTAACAAGGCTGAATGCAGATTTTTCCTAACAACGGGAACCACAAAAGGAGGTGCTGGAATAACAAAACCTTCCGTAAAACCGGACAGTAACAGTGCCGCCTTTTCCTTATCCGGGTACCTACTTAGATAAGGGACCATCCTTTCCACCATCACCGGAGTCTCCCCCATGGGAATTACCTGGACCTGCTTTTGCCTTGCCCTTCTTAAAGCATTTTGCGGCTCCGTGGGAGGAACCACTGCAGTGGGAGCACAAATGTTTAAATCTACAATTGCTTCCAAATTTGCACTGTCCCTCATTAAATTGCCAGCAGACACCCAACTTCTGTCCTCCTGCCTGACCGGCGTTGCCTGAGGAGCTCCCTGCACCGGACTGAGATCCATGGCCGGACCCACCGGCCCCCCCTTGAAAGGGATGGCCGAACTTGTACTGCGCCATCACGCGCAACCAGAGACCAATATCCTTCTGGTCCCACCTAATAGCCGGCCGCACAGCTTTTCTCTGCCTAAACTGCTCATCGTATCTCAGCCACGCCTGACCGCCATACACCCTATGAGCCTCACTGATGGAATCCATGTAGCAAAACAGCCCCGAGCACTTCTCCGGAGCCTTTTCGCCAATAACACTGGCCAAAATGGCAAAAGCTTGAAGCCAATTAGCAAAAGTCTGGGGAATCAAACGCCAACGCCGCTTTTCTTCCTCCTCCTTTTTTAAATCCTCCTTCTTCCCCTTGTCAATGTTAAATTTCTCCAAGGGGAGCAGTGAAAAAATTTCCACGTACTCATCCTTACTAATCTTTTCCCTGACCTCTTTCTTAAGATGCGCCCCCAACGGGCCCTCAAAACACACGTATACCTCGCCGTGCGCCCTATCATCTAAGTGGACCCTACACGCCTTCTCCTTCTCAGTCTGCACAGAAACCGAAACTGGCTCCGCAACCTCGGCCTGCGCTGCTACCGCACTTACCGGACTCCGTGTTACACCAGACCAAGCACCCAAAAAACCCTGCGGAGCCACATCACGATCCAATCTAGCTAGCAGGTTCTGCACATTAACCAAAAGCTCCCGCACCCCTGCCGCTTCACCGCCGCCTGCTACCCCTGCCGCAGCTACGCCGCTAAGCGCTCCCTGACCACCACTAAACGCAGGCGCACTAGCATCATAAGAACAAGCACGAGACACAGATGCATACTCACCGGGCTGCAAGGGATCTGTGGTCCCTCCAGCCGGAGTGCTGGTATCCGGACGTCCACGAACGGCCCAATCCGCCACCGACCCGTCCAACGATGTGCCTTGGAGGTGTCCGTCAGACCCGCTGCTCCCGGACGCAGCTGGCCTGTGGGACACTGGATTCGGACTCCCCGCGATGGGGGGAGACGCCGCCTGGACCGGCGAGGGCACATCTTGCTGACCGGCGCCAGCCGCAGTCCAGGCCGCCGTAAGAGGCTGTCCGCTCCAAGGCCTTAGAGCAGGGGGACCCCCCGCCACTGTAGTAGGGGCCGACCCAGCGCCGTCCTGCCTCGGGCCGCCCGCCCCGCTTCCATCCACCGCTCCTCTGGGCCCCGCTCTCACCGCCGAGGCAGACCGCGCGGCGGAACCGGCACCGCCGCGGCCTCCCGCTGCTCTAGGCCCCAAGCGCTGCCCGGCGCGTCTTGGCTCCGCCCCCACCGCACCACGAGGTGAGGGCCTAGCAACCGCCGCTGCGCCCCCCTGGCAGTCGGATTCCTCCCAGGCCGGGGCCTACTCGCCGCTGCTCTTACCGGCGCCCGGCCTGGAGGGTCCCGGGAGGGGCTCCTACGCCTGCGGGGGGCGCTAGGCCCAGGATCCGGCGATAGGCGCTCGGGGGGCCGTGTCCGCCGAGCCCGCCGATCAAGATGGGGGACCGCCGGCGGGGATCCGCTGCCGCCGGCGCCGCCGTCCAGCAGGTGGGCCACCTGCGCCTCCAGCCATCCGGAAGGCCGAGAGGCTGCAGCCGCCCTCAGGCTCTGCAGCACAGCGTCCACACCTGACATGCTGCTGCTTTCAGTGCTGGTGAGCAGGAACTGACCGGCCCCCGCCCCCTGACACTTCCCTAACCCTCTCTTCAACAATCTCCCCCGCCCCCTATACTGTTAACCCTTTCAGCCCCACCCCCTCCTCTCCAACCCATTGTCATGCTGGCCTTCGCTTAGCCGTGGGGGGGAGGGGGCGGCTCGCTCCGGCCTGTCCTAGAGTATGTTATTACCCACACACATTTTGTTTTTACTTGGTACATGTCATGGACTGTTTAAATATTTTCTTTTTGTTTATTATATTAAAATAGAATTAACATACTGTATATTGTAATATTGTAAAGAAATCCATATCTAGCAAAGTTTCACAATGCCAAGTACAAGGACTACTGCTATGCTCTTCTATCTAAGCTATGCACTGCAAACACATCATCAGTATTTAGCAGTTCACTGGTTAGGAGCAGTAGGAAAGTGGTTTGTGAGCCCATTACAATCTATCCAAATTAAGTGCCTGCTGCTGGGGCCTTGAACTGCTAAAAACTAGCTTACTTTCTAGAATTATGCTTAACATTATGCATCACAACAGGAGTAAATGAAAACGAAAAAGGATGACATTTGATGGTCTACGATGAGGCTTTCACCATGGAACAGATTATCCACCATCAATGCAACTTTAAGTAATATAAAATTTTACATAGGAATGTGATCACAATGTTATTTTCCGTTGCACAGTAGACCTTATAATTTGCTTAACATATTTTGCATGCAAGGACACAGGGACTTGCAGATGTATCACAGCTTCATTAAAGAGGACTTATCAGTTCCACACATATTATGGTATGTTGCAGCAACCAGACTGTAGATATAAATGAACATGAAATAAATTACTTTTAGAAGAATTAATAAAAATTACATGAATTATGAAATGAGAAAATCACAATTTACAGTCCCCTCTACCGCATGTCTCACGGATGTTCAACATCTGCAACACAATCAGTGATTGCCAAGCCATGTCAGTGATCGACATGCAGCCGCAGGGACTCAAACATAATTTTTGAGCTTTCTTAAGACACTCAGCACAAGGGCATGCTTAGATAACACATTATCCAAGCACTTTTGCTCATCACTATTATGGTGAAGTAGTGAGGAATGGTGAAGATAGACCAAAAAATGTTATATGCCCGAAAATGGTACCAATAAAAACGTCAACTGATCACAGAAAAAACATGCCCTCACATGACTGTTAGCAGAAATATGGAAAAATTATAGCTTTCAAAATATGGGGATGCGAAAACTATTTTTTGAAATAAAAAGTGTCTTTAGTGTGTGACAGCAACCAAACATAAAAATCCAACATGAATCTGGTATCGCTGTAATCGCACCGTCCCAAAGAACAAAGTCACCTAATCACATATACCACATGAGGAACAGCGTAAAAAATAATTAAATCCAATTCTTCACCTGCTGATGATTTGTTCATTCTGCATCCCAAAGATCACAGTAAGGCTCGGTGCACATTTATCCTGCTCTTTGCGCTGAGCGCTTACACAGGGGTTAAAGTGTAAGTCTCTGAAATACGTGATTCAAAGAGAACCTCTGATGGAAGATTCCTTATAATGAGGCAGATGGAGGCACAGTGGATGCCATAAGACCTGTTATCTGGTGCTGTCAGTCTTTTTAGGATTGCATAAAAGTGCCATCGGCCAGAGTGTTGTGTGCTTCTGTAAAAGAACAATGATGAACAGAAGCCATATGGAGTCCAGAGTAACACTGTTGCCTCTTGACAGTGAAAGGATCCCTCAGGGTTTCATCTGAATCACATCACTCAGAGATTTAGATGGAAATCCCAAAATAAGTGCTAAGCGTAGCGTGCCGGATAAATGTGATACTAAATGTTATGTAAAATGTTCCCAATAAAAGCTTCAACTCAATCCACAAAAAACCAAGTCCTCACTCAGGTCCACCATCTTCTAACGAAAATATAGGGAGCTTGCACGTTACTGGTAGCACAAAGGCTCCCAAAAAGCTCAATGACTTCTCACCTGCCAAAAGAAATTCATCAAATTATCCGCTCCAAAAATCAAAAGCCATCTCCCTTCTGAGTTGAAGTGTGTCTAAACCACATATAGTGTCCAAATGTTTGGCATTTCTGTAGTGATGAGAGCCTGCCTAATTTACAGATGTATGTCTCCAGAAGCATTGGCTGGGCGCAACATACTTGTCTGCAGTCCGCAAACTATTCTAAGAGAATCTGCGCTGCGGGAGGAAAATAGCACTCCGTCCCTCCTGAGTCTCTCTGTATGGTTGTGCAGTACTGTACAGCCACATATGGGGTATTTCTACATTCAGAAGAAGTTGTGGGACAACTTTTGGTGCCATTGTAACCATTTTCCCAGCATGAAAATGTAAAATTTGGGGCTAATACACTATTTTGGTGGTAAAAATGTTAATTATATTTTCTTCACTGCCAAATGGTATAAAATTCTTAGACACACCTGTGGTGTCAAGATGATCACTGCACCACTAGATTAATTCATTGAGAGGTTTAGTTTGTAAAATGGTCACATATGGGGGCTTCTGCTCTTCTGGCACCTCAGGGGCTCTGCCAATATGGCATGGCACCCTCAGCCAGTGCAGCAAGAAAATGCACTGTAATATGCCACTACTTCCCTTTTGAGCTTTGCACAGTGCCTCAAAAGTAGTTTTCAACCACATATCTGGTATTTGTGAACTCAGGAGCAATTGCACAAAAAAACTTTTTGGGTCCATTTTCTCCTGTTACCATTGTAAAAATACAAAATTTGGGGCTAAAAAACATTTTTGTGGGAAAAATAGGATTCTTTTTATTTTCATGGCTCAACGTTATACAGTTGCACTCAAAAATTTACAGACCCCGGCAGAATTTTTGCTTTCTTGGACTTTTTTTCCGAGAATATCAATAACACAAGAACTTTTTCTCCATACATGGTTAGTGGTTGAGTGAAGCCATTTATTGTCAAACTGTGTTTTCTCTTTTTAAATCAAAATGAAAACCAAAACATCCAAATGACCCTAATCAGAAATTCACATACCCCATTTCTTAATACCGTGTGTTGCCCCCTCTAGCATCAATGACAGCTGTTATGTTTGCTAATGACAGGTGTTATGAAGGCAATCCAGAAACACAGTGTGCTTAGCGATCAGAGCGCACACAATGATCTGACAAATACCCAAAAATACAAGAACGAGCTCTGAGACGTGGAAACTCTGTAGACTGCACACCTGATCCTATCCTAAACACAACTAAAAGCGGCTGTGGATTGCGCCTAACAACTACCTAGGCAACTCGGCACAGCCTAAGAAACTAGCTAGCCTGAAGATAGAAAAATAGGCCTGACTTGCCCCAGAGAAATTCCCCAAAGGAAAAGGCAGCCCCCCATATATAATGACTGTGAGTAAGATGAAAAGACAAAACGTAGGGAAGAAATAGATTCAGCAAAGTGGGGCCCGATATTCTAGGACAGAGCGAGGACAGTAAAGCGAACTTTGCAGTCTACAAAAAACCCTAAAGCAAAACCACGCAAAGGGGGCAAAAAAAACCCACCGTGCCGAACTAACGGCACGGCGGTACACCCTTTGCGTCTCAGAGCTTCCAGCAAAACAAAAGACAAGCTGGACAGAAAAAAAGCAACAAAAAAGCAAAAAGCAGTTAGCTATACAGAGCAGCAGGTCACAGGAACAATCAGGAGAAGCTCAGATCCAACACTGAAACATTGACAAGGAGCAAGGATAGCAGCATCAGGCGGAGTTAAGTAATGAAGCAGTTAACGAGCTCACCAGAACACCTGAGGGAGGAAGCTCAGAAGCTGCAGTACCACTTGTGACCACAGGAGTGAATTCAGCCACAGAATTCACAACAGTACCCCCCCCTTGAGGAAGGGTCACCGAACCCTCACCAGAGCCCCCAGGCCGACCAGGATGAGCCGCATGAAAGGCACGAACAAGATCGGAAGCATGAACATCAGAGGCAAAAACCCAGGAATTATCTTCCTGAGCATAACCCTTCCATTTAACCAGATACTGGAGTTTCCGTCTAGAAACACGAGAATCCAAAATCTTCTCCACAATATACTCCAATTCCCCCTCCACCAAAACCGGGGCAGGAGGCTCAACAGATGGAACCATAGGTGCCACGTATCTCCGCAACAACGACCTATGGAATACTGTTGTGAATTCTGTGGCTGAATTCACTCCTGTGGTCACAAGTGGTACTGCAGCTTCTGAGCTTCCTCCCTCAGGTGTTCTGGTGAGCTCGTTAACTGCTTCATTACTTAACTCTGCCTGATGCTGCTATCCTTGCTCCTTGTCAATGTTTCAGTGTTGGATCTGAGCTTCTCCTGATTGTTCCTGTGACCTGCTGCTCTGCATAGCTAAGTGCTTTTTGCTTTTTTGTTGCTTTTTTTCTGTCCAGCTTGTCTTTTGTTTTGCTGGAAGCTCTGAGACGCAAAGGGTGTACCGCCGTGCCGTTAGTTCGGCACGGTGGGTTTTTTTTGCCCCCTTTGCGTGGTTTTGCTTTAGGGTTTTTTGTAGACTGCAAAGTTCGCTTTACTGTCCTCGCTCTGTCCTAGAAAATCGGGCCCCACTTTGCTGAATCTATTTCATCCCTACGTTTTGTCTTTTCATCTTACTCACAGTCATTATATGTGGGGGGCTGCCTTTTCCTTTGGGGAATTTCTCTGGGGCAAGTCAGGCCTATTTTTCTATCTTCAGGCTAGCTAGTTTCTTAGGCTGTGCCGAGTTGCCTAGGTAGTTGTTAGGCGCAATCCACAGCCGCTTTTAGTTGTGTTTAGGATAGGATCAGGTGTGCAGTCTACAGAGTTTCCACGTCTCAGAGCTCGTTCTTGTATTTTTGGGTATTTGTCAGATCACTGTGTGCGCTCTGATCGCTAAGCACACTGTGTTTCTGGATTGCCTTCATAACACCTGTCATTAGCAAACATAACAGTACAAGGAGCCTAACTAATGATTCTCAATAGAGGGAAAGAAAAAGTTCTGACATCATTTTTTATTTTTTTTTTTTTCTGCTCTGTGTTCACTTTTTTTTTTTCCCCTAGACATTTGGGTGATTCTGGACACAGGTGTGGACATGGATATTCAGGGTCTGTGCTCTTCAATGGATAATCTCGTTATAAATGTACAAAAAATTCAAGATACTATTGATCAGAAATCTATGTTAGAACCAAGAATTCCTATTCCTGATTTGTTTTTTGGAGATAGAACTAAGTTTCTAAGTTTTAAAAATAATTGTAAGCTATTTCTGGCCTTGAAACCTCATTCTTCTGGTAATCCTATTCAACAGGTTTTGATTATTATTTCTTTTTTGCGCGGCGACCCTCAAGACTGGGCATTTTCTCTTGCGCCAGGAGACCCTGCATTGAGTAGTGTCGATGCGTTTTTCCTGGCGCTCGGATTGCTGTACGATGAGCCTAATTCAGTGGATCAGGCTGAGAAAAATTTGCTGGCTTTGTGCCAGGGTCAGGATGATATAGAAGTATATTGTCAGAAATTTAGGAAATGGTCAGTACTCACTCAGTGGAATGAATCTGCGCTGGCAGCTTTGTTCAGAAAGGGTCTCTCTGAGGCTCTTAAGGATGTCATGGTGGGATTTCCTATGCCTGCTGGTTTGAATGAGTCTTTGTCTTTGGCCATTCAGATCGGTCGACGCTTGCGCGAGCGTAAATCTGTGCACCATTTGGCGGTACTGCCTGAGGTTAAACCTGAGCCTATGCAGTGCGATAGGACTATGACTAGAGTTGAACGGCAGGAATACAGACGTCTGAATGGTCTGTGTTTCTACTGTGGTGATTCCACTCATGCTATTTCTGATTGTCCTAAGCGCACTAAGCGGTCCGCTAGGTCTGCCGTCATTGGTACTGTACAGTCCAAATTCCTTCTGTCCATTACCTTGATATGCTCTTTGTCGTCGTTTTCTGTCATGGCGTTTGTGGATTCGGGCGCTGCCCTGAATCTGATGGATTTGGATTATGCTAAACGTTGTGGGTTTTTCTTGGAGCCTTTGCGGTGTCCTATTCCATTGAGAGGAATTGATGCTACACCTTTGGCCAAGAATAAACCTCAATACTGGGCCCAGCTGACCATGTGCATGGCTCCTGCACATCAGGAAGTTATTCGCTTTCTGGTGTTGCATAATCTGCATGATGTGGTCGTGTTGGGGTTGCCATGGCTACAAACCCATAATCCAGTATTGGATTGGAATTCCATGTCGGTATCCAGCTGGGGTTGTCAGGGGGTACATGGTGATGTTCCATTTTTGTCGATTTCGTCATCCACCCCTTCTGAGGTCCCAGAGTTCTTGTCTGATTATCAGGATGTATTTGAAGAGCCCAAGTCCGATGCTCTACCTCCGCATAGGGATTGTGATTGTGCTATCAATTTGATTCCTGGTAGTAAATTCCCTAAAGGTCGATTATTTAATTTATCCGTGCCCGAACACGCCGCTATGCGCAGTTATGTGAAGGAATCCCTGGAGAAGGGACATATTCGCCCATCGTCATCACCACTGGGAGCAGGGTTCTTCTTTGTAGCCAAGAAGGATGGTTCGCTGAGACCGTGTATTGATTACCGCCTTCTTAATAAGATCACTGTTAAATTTCAGTATCCCTTGCCATTGTTATCTGACTTGTTTGCTCGGATTAAGGGGGCTAGTTGGTTCACTAAGATAGATCTTCGTGGTGCGTATAATCTGGTGAGAATCAGGCAAGGAGATGAATGGAAAACTGCATTCAATACGCCCGAGGGTCATTTTGAGTATCTAGTGATGCCGTTCGGACTTGCCAATGCTCCATCTGTGTTTCAGTCTTTTATGCATGACATCTTCCGTGAGTATCTGGATAAATTCCTGATTGTTTACTTGGATGACATTTTGATCTTCTCAGATGATTGGGAGTCTCATGTGAAGCAGGTCAGAATGGTTTTTCAGGTCCTGCGTGCTAACTCTTTGTTTGTGAAGGGATCAAAGTGTCTCTTCGGTGTGCAGAAAGTTTCATTTTTGGGGTTCATCTTTACCCCTTCTACTATCGAGATGGATCCAGTTAAGGTCCAAGCCATCCAGGATTGGATTCAGCCGACATCTCTGAAAAGTCTGCAAAAGTTCCTGGGCTTTGCTAATTTTTATCGTCGCTTCATCTGTAATTTTTCTAGCATTGCCAAACCATTGACCGATTTGACCAAGAAGGGTGCTGATTTTGTTAATTGGTCTTCTGCTGCTGTGGAAGCTTTTCAGGAGTTGAAGCGTCGTTTTTGTTCTGCCCCTGTGTTGTGTCAGCCAGATGTTTCTCTTCCGTTCCAGGTCGAGGTTGATGCTTCTGAGATTGGAGCAGGGGCGGTTTTGTCACAGAGAGGTTCTGATTGCTCAGTGATGAAACCATGTGCTTTCTTTTCCAGGAAGTTTTCGCCCGCTGAGCGTAATTATGATGTGGGCAATCAAGAGTTGCTGGCCATGAAGTGGGCATTCGAGGAGTGGCGTCATTGGCTTGAAGGAGCTAAGCATCGCGTGGTGGTATTGACTGATCATAAGAACTTGACTTATCTCGAGTCTGCCAAGCGCTTGAATCCTAGACAGGCCCGTTGGTCGTTATTTTTTGCCCGCTTCGACTTTGTGATTTCGTACCTTCCGGGTTCTAAAAATGTGAAGGCGGATGCTCTGTCTAGGAGTTTTGTGCCCGACTCTCCGGGTTTATCTGAGCCAGCGGGTATCCTCAAGGAAGGAGTCATTGTGTCTGCCATCTCCCCTGATTTGCGGCGGGTGCTGCAAAAATTTCAGGCGAATAAACCTGATCGTTGTCCAGCAGAGAAACTGTTCGTCCCTGATAGGTCGACTAATAAACTTATCTCTGAACTTCATTGTTCGGTGTTGGCTGGTCATCCTGGAATCTTTGGTACCAGAGAGTTAGTGGCTAGATCCTTCTGGTGGCCATCTCTGTCACGGGATGTACGTACTTTTGTGCAGTCCTGTGGGATTTGTGCTAGGGCTAAGCCCTGCTGTTCTCGTGCCAGTGGGTTGCTTTTGCCCTTGCCGGTCCCAAAGAGGCCTTGGACACATATTTCGATGGATTTCATTTCTGACCTTCCCGTTTCTCAAAAGATGTCAGTCATTTGGGTGGTCTGTGATCGCTTTTCTAAAATGGTCCATCTGGTGCCCTTGGCTAAATTGCCTTCCTCCTCTGATTTGGTACCTTTGTTCTTTCAGCATGTGGTTCGGTTGCATGGCATTCCTGAGAATATTGTTTCTGACAGAGGTTCCCAGTTTGTTTCAAGGTTTTGGCGAGCCTTTTGTGGTAGGATGGGCATTGACCTATCCTTTTCCTCGGCTTTCCATCCTCAGACTAATGGCCAGACCGAACGAACCAATCAGACCTTGGAAACATATCTGAGATGTTTTGTTTCTGCAGACCAGGATGATTGGGTGTCCTTTTTGCCGTTGGCTGAGTTCGCCCTTAATAATCGGGCCAGCTCGGCTACCTTGGTTTCTCCATTTTTTTGCAATTCTGGGTTCCATCCTCGTTTCTCTTCAGGACAGTTTGAGTCTTCGGACTGTCCTGGTGTGGATTCTGTGGTGGATAGGTTGCAGCAGATCTGGACTCAGGTAGTGGACAATTTGATCTTGTCCCAGGAGAAAGCTCAACTTTTCGCTAATCGCAGACGCCGTGTGGGTCCCCGACTTCGTGTTGGGGATCTGGTTTGGTTATCTTCTCGTCATATTCCTATGAAGGTTTCCTCTCCTAAATTTAAACCTCGTTTTATTGGTCCGTATAGGATTTCTGAGGTTCTCAATCCTGTGTCTTTTCGTTTGACCCTCCCAGACTCCTTTTCCATACATAATGTATTCCATAGGTCGTTGTTGTGGAGATACGTGGCACCTATGGTTCCATCTGTTGAGCCTCCTGCCCCGGTTTTGGTGGAGGGGGAATTGGAGTATATTGTGGAGAAGATTTTGGATTCTCGTGTTTCTAGACGGAAACTCCAGTATCTGGTTAAATGGAAGGGTTATGCTCAGGAAGATAATTCCTGGGTTTTTGCCTCTGATGTTCATGCTTCCGATCCTGTTCGTGCCTTTCATGCGGCTCATCCTGGTCGGCCTGGGGGCTCTGGTGAGGGTTCGGTGACCCCTCCTCAAGGGGGGGGTACTGTTGTGAATTCTGTGGCTGAAATCACTCCTGTGGTCACAAGTGGTACTGCAGCTTCTGAGCTTCCTCCCTCAGGTGTTCTGGTGAGCTTGTTAACTGCTTCATTACTTAACTCCGCCTGATGCTGCTATCCTTGCTCCTTGTCAATGTTTCAGTGTTGGATCTGAGCTTCTCCTGATTGTTCCTGTGACCTGCTGCTCTGTATAGCTAAGTGCTTTTTGCTTTTTTGTTGCTTTTTTTCTGTCCAGCTTGTCTTTTGTTTTGCTGGAAGCTCTGAGACGCAAAGGGTGTACCGCCGTGCCGTTAGTTCGGCACGGTGGTTTTTTTTTGCCCCCTTTGCGTGGTTTTGCTTTAGGGTTTTTTGTAGACTGCTAAGTTCGCTTTACTGTCCTCGCTCTGTCCTAGAATATCGGGCCCCACTTTGCTGAATCTATTTCATCCCTACGTTTTGTCTTTTCATCTTACTCACAGTCATTATATGTGGGGGGCTGCCTTTTCCTTTGGGGAATTTCTCTGGGGCAAGTCAGGCCTATTTTTCTATCTTCAGGCTAGCTAGTTTCTTAGGCTGTGCCGAGTTGCCTAGGTAGTTGTTAGGCGCAATCCACAGCCGCTTTTAGTTGTGTTTAGGATAGGATCAGGTGTGCAGTCTACAGAGTTTCCACGTCTCAGAGCTCGTTCTTGTATTTTTGGGTATTTGTCAGATTACTGTGTGCGCTCTGATCGCTAAGCACACTGTGTTTCTGGATTGCCTTCATAACACCTGTCATTAGCAAACATAACAGAATACATTATGTATGGAAAAGGAGTCTGGGAGGGTCAAACGAAAAGACACAGGATTGAGAACCTCAGAAATCCTATACGGACCAATAAAACGAGGTTTAAATTTAGGAGAGGAAACCTTCATAGGAATATGACGAGAAGATAACCAAACCAGATCCCCAACACGAAGTCGGGGACCCACACGGCGTCTGCGATTAGCGAAAAGTTGAGCTTTCTCCTGGGACAAGATCAAATTGTCCACGACCTGAGTCCAGATCTGCTGCAACCTATCCACCACAGAATCCACACCAGGACAGTCCGAAGACTCAACCTGTCCTGAAGAGAAACGAGGATGGAACCCAGAATTGCAAAAAAATGGAGAAACCAAGGTAGCCGAGCTGGCCCGATTATTAAAGGCGAACTCAGCCAACGGCAAAAAGGACACCCAATCATCCTGGTCTGCAGAAACAAAACATCTCAGATATGTTTCCAAGGTCTGATTGGTTCGTTCGGTCTGGCCATTAGTCTGAGGATGGAAAGCCGAGGAAAAGGATAGGTCAATGCCCATCCTACCACAAAAGGCTCGCCAGAACCTTGAAACAAACTGGGAACCTCTGTCAGAAACAATATTCTCAGGAATGCCATGCAACCGAACCACATGCTGAAAGAACAAAGGTACCAAATCAGAGGAGGAAGGCAATTTAGCCAAGGGCACCAGATGGACCATTTTAGAAAAGCGATCACAGACCACCCAAATGACTGACATCTTTTGAGAAACGGGAAGGTCAGAAATGAAATCCATCGAAATATGTGTCCAAGGCCTCTTTGGGACCGGCAAGGGCAAAAGCAACCCACTGGCACGAGAACAGCAGGGCTTAGCCCTAGCACAAATTCCACAGGACTGCACAAAAGTACGTACATCCCGTGACAGAGATGGCCACCAGAAGGATCTAGCCACTAACTCTCTGGTACCAAAGATTCCAGGATGACCAGCCAACACCGAACAATGAAGTTCAGAGATAAGTTTATTAGTCCACCTATCAGGGACGAACAGTTTCTCTGCTGGACAACGATCAGGTTTATTCGCCTGAAATTTTTGCAGCACCCGCCGCAAATCAGGGGAGATGGCAGACACAATGACTCCTTCCTTGAGGATACCCGCTGGCTCAGATAAACCCGGAGAGTCGGGCACAAAACTCCTAGACAGAGCATCCGCCTTCACATTTTTAGAGCCCGGAAGGTACGAAATCACAAAGTCGAAGCGGGCAAAAAATAACGACCAACGGGCCTGTCTAGGATTCAAGCGCTTGGCAGACTCGAGATAAGTCAAGTTCTTATGATCAGTCAATACCACCACGCGATGCTTAGCTCCTTCAAGCCAATGACGCCACTCCTCGAATGCCCACTTCATGGCCAGCAACTCTCGATTGCCCACATCATAATTACGCTCAGCGGGCGAAAACTTCCTGGAAAAGAAAGCACATGGTTTCATCACAGAGCAATCAGAACCTCTCTGTGACAAAACCGCCCCTGCTCCAATCTCAGAAGCATCAACCTCGACCTGGAACGGAAGAGAAACATCTGGCTGACACAACACAGGGGCAGAACAAAAACGACGCTTCAACTCCTGAAAAGCTTCCACAGCAGCAGAAGACCAATTAACCAAATCAGCACCCTTCTTGGTCAAATCGGTCAATGGTTTGGCAATGCTAGAAAAATTACAGATGAAGCGACGATAAAAATTAGCAAAGCCCAGGAACTTTTGCAGACTTTTCAGAGATGTCGGCTGAATCCAATCCTGGATGGCTTGGACCTTAACTGGATCCATCTCGATAGTAGAAGGGGTAAAGATGAACCCCAAAAATGAAACTTTCTGCACACCGAAGAGACATTTTGATCCCTTCACAAACAAAGAGTTAGCACGCAGGAACTGAAAAACCATTCTGACCTGCTTCACATGAGACTCCCAATCATCTGAGAAGATCAAAATGTCATCCAAGTAAACAATCAGGAATTTATCCAGATACTCACGGAAGATGTCATGCATAAAAGACTGAAACACAGATGGAGCATTGGCAAGTCCGAACGGCATCACTAGATACTCAAAATGACCCTCGGGCGTATTGAATGCAGTTTTCCATTCATCTCCTTGCCTGATTCTCACCAGATTATACGCACCACGAAGATCTATCTTAGTGAACCAACTAGCCCCCTTAATCCGAGCAAACAAGTCAGATAACAATGGCAAGGGATACTGAAATTTAACAGTGATCTTATTAAGAAGGCGGTAATCAATACACGGTCTCAGCGAACCATCCTTCTTGGCTACAAAGAAGAACCCTGCTCCCAGTTGTGATGACGATGGGCGAATATGTCCCTTCTCCAGGGATTCCTTCACATAACTGCGCATAGCGGCGTGTTCGGGCACGGATAAATTAAATAATCGACCTTTAGGGAATTTACTACCAGGAATCAAATTGATAGCACAATCACAATCCCTATGCGGAGGTAGAGCATCGGACTTGGGCTCTTCAAATACATCCTGATAATCAGACAAGAACTCTGGGACCTCAGAAGGGGTGGATGACGAAATCGACAAAAATGGAACATCACCATGTACCCCCTGACAACCCCAGCTGGATACCGACATGGAATTCCAATCCAATACTGGATTATGGGTTTGTAGCCATGGCAACCCCAACACGACCACATCATGCAGATTATGCAACACCAGAAAGCGAATAACTTCCTGATGTGCAGGAGCCATGCACATGGTCAGCTGGGCCCAGTATTGAGGTTTATTCTTGGCCAAAGGTGTAGCATCAATTCCTCTCAATGGAATAGGACACCGCAAAGGCTCCAAGAAAAACCCACAACGTTTAGCATAATCCAAATCCATCAGATTCAGGGCAGCGCCCGAATCCACAAACGCCATGACAGAAAACGACGACAAAGAGCATATCAAGGTAATGGACAGAAGGAATTTGGACTGTACAGTACCAATGACGGCAGACCTAGCGGACCGCTTAGTGCGCTTAGGACAATCAGAAATAGCATGAGTGGAATCACCACAGTAGAAACACAGACCATTCAGACATCTGTATTCCTGCCGTTCAACTCTAGTCATAGTCCTATCGCACTGCATAGGCTCAGGTTTAACCTCAGGCAGTACCGCCAAATGGTGCACAGATTTACGCTCGCGCAAGCGTCGACCGATCTGAATGGCCAAAGACAAAGACTCATTCAAACCAGCAGGCATAGGAAATCCCACCATGACATCCTTAAGAGCCTCAGAGAGACCCTTTCTGAACAAAGCTGCCAGCGCAGATTCATTCCACTGAGTGAGTACTGACCATTTCCTAAATTTCTGACAATATACTTCTATATCATCCTGACCCTGGCACAAAGCCAGCAAATTTTTCTCAGCCTGATCCACTGAATTAGGCTCATCGTACAGCAATCCGAGCGCCAGGAAAAACGCATCGACACTACTCAATGCAGGGTCTCCTGGCGCAAGAGAAAATGCCCAGTCTTGAGGGTCGCCGCGCAAAAAAGAAATAATAATCAAAACCTGTTGAATAGGATTACCAGAAGAATGAGGTTTCAAGGCCAGAAATAGCTTACAATTATTTTTGAAACTTAGAAACTTAGTTCTATCTCCAAAAAACAAATCAGGAATAGGAATTCTTGGTTCTAACATAGATTTCTGATCAATAGTATCTTGAAATTTTTGTACATTTATAACGAGATTATCCATTGAAGAGCACAGACCCTGAATATCCATGTCCACACCTGTGTCCAGAATCACCCAAATGTCTAGGGGAAAAAAAAAAAGTGAACACAGAGCAAAAAAAAAAAAAAAAAAATGATGTCAGAACTTTTTCTTTCCCTCTATTGAGAATCATTAGTTAGGCTCCTTGTACTGTTATGTTTGCTAATGACAGGTGTTATGAAGGCAATCCAGAAACACAGTGTGCTTAGCGATCAGAGCGCACACAGTGATCTGACAAATACCCAAAAATACAAGAACGAGCTCTGAGACGTGGAAACTCTGTAGACTGCACACCTGATCCTATCCTAAACACAACTAAAAGCGGCTGTGGATTGCGCCTAACAACTACCTAGGCAACTCGGCACAGCCTAAGAAACTAGCTAGCCTGAAGATAGAAAAATAGGCCTGACTTGCCCCAGAGAAATTCCCCAAAGGAAAAGGCAGCCCCCCACATATAATGACTGTGAGTAAGATGAAAAGACAAAACGTAGGGAAGAAATAGATTCAGCAAAGTGGGGCCCGATATTCTAGGACAGAGCGAGGACAGTAAAGCGAACTTTGCAGTCTACAAAAAACCCTAAAGCAAAACCACACAAAGGGGGCAAAAAAAACCCACCGTGCCGAACTAACGGCACGGCGGTACACCCTTTGTGTCTCAGAGCTTCCAGCAAAACAAAAGACAAGCTGGACAGAAAAAAAGCAACAAAAAAGCAAAAAGCACTTAGCTATACAGAGCAGCAGGTCACAGGAACAATCAGGAGAAGCTCAGATCCAACACTGAAACATTGACAAGGAGCAAGGATAGCAGCATCAGGCGGAGTTAAGTAATGAAGCAGTTAACGAGCTCACCAGAACACCTGAGGGAGGAAGCTCAGAAGCTGCAGTACCACTTGTGACCACAGGAGTGAATTCAGCCACAGAATTCACAACAGACAGCTTGAAGTCTTTTGTGGTAGTTGTGGATGAGGTTCTTTATTTTCTCAGATGGTAAAGCTGCCCACTCTTCTTGGCAGAAAGCCTTCAGTTCCTGTAAATTCCTGGGCTGTATAGCAAGAAATGCGCACTTGAGATCTCCTCAGAGTGGCTCAATGATATTGAGGTCAGGAGACTGAGATGGTCACTCCATAACCTAGATATAAAAATAAGGCGCACAGCTATATAGATACAATATAGACTAGGAGGGTGCAAAAAGCAGTAATAAACAGAACCAGAGAAAATATGTAGAAAAAAGCATCACTGCACCACATGCACACCGTCCGAAAAATAACAAATATATAGAAAATAGTGGGAGATTAAGATTGGCATTTCTGCTTCAGAGCCACTCCTGTGTGTGCCTTCTGTCTCAAATTGTGTGCCACATGAAACCTAGTGTGTAATACTGGGTCAGATTTCTTTTAAATTCTCCCTGAAAAAAAAAATAGTGGGAGATTAAGATTGGCATTTCTGCTTCAGAGCCACTCCTGTGTGTGCCACCTCTCTCAAATTGTGTGCCACATTAAACCTAGTGTGTAATACTGGGCCAGATTTCTTTTAAATTCTCCCTGAAAAAAAAATTGTGGGAGATTAAGATTGGCATTTCTGCTTCAGTGCCACTCCTGTGTGTGCCACCTGTCTCAAATTGTGTGCCACATTAAACCTAGTGTGTAATACTGGGTCAGATTTCTTTTAAATTCTCCCTGAAAAAAAAGTAGTGGGAGATTAAGATTGGCATTTCTACTTCTGTGCCACTCCTGTGTGTGCCACCTGTCTCAAATTGTGTGCCACATTAAACCTAGTGTGTAATACTGGGTCAGATTTCTTTTAAATTCTCCCTGAAAAAAAAGTAGTGGGAGATTAAGATTGGCATTTCTACTTCAGTGCCACTCCTGTGTGTGCCACCTGTCTCAAATTGTGTGCCACATTAAACCTAGTGTGTAATACTGGGTCAGATTTCTTTTAAATTCTCCCTGAAAAAAAAAATAGTGGGAGATTAAGATTGGCATTTCTGCTTCAGTCCCATTCCTGTGTGTGCCACCTGTCTCAAATTGTATGCCACATTAAACCTAGTGTGTAATACTGGGTCAGATTTCTTTTAAATTCTCCCTGAAAAAAAAATAGTGGGAGATTAAGATTGGCATTTCTGCTTCAGAGCCACTCCTGTGTGTGCCACCTGTCTCAAATTGTGTGTCACAATAAACCTAGTGTGTAATACTGGGTCAGATTTCTTTTAAATTCTCCCTGAAAAAAAAAATAGTGGGAGATTAAGATTGGCATTTCTGCTTCAGTGCCACTCCTGTGTGTGCCTTCTGTCTCAAATTGTGTGCCACATGAAACCTAGTGTGTAATACTGGATCAGATTTCTTTTAAATTCTCCCTGAAAAAAAAAATAGTGGGAGATTAAGATTGGCATTTCTGCTTCAGAGCCACTCCTGTGTGTGCCACCTGTCTCAAATTGTGTGCCACATTAAACCTAGTGTGTAATACTGGGTCAGATTTCTTTTAAATTCTACCCTGAAAAAAAATTGTGGGAGATTAAGATTGGCATTTCTGCTTCAGTGCCACTCCTGTGTGTGCCACCTGTCTCAAATTGTGTGCCACATTAAACCTAGTGTGTAATACTGGGTCAGATTTCTTTTAAATTCTCCCTGAAAAAAAAATAGTGGGAGATTAAGATTGGCATTTCTGCTTCAGTCCCATTCCTGTGTGTGCCACCTGTCTCAAATTGTGTGCCACATTAAACCTAGTGTGTAATACTGGGTCAGATTTCTTTTAAATTCTCCCTGAAAAAAAATTGTGGGAGATTAAGATTGGCATTTCTGCTTCAGTGCCACTCCTGTGTGTGCCACCTGTCTCAAATTGTGTGCCACATTAAACCTAGTGTGTAATACTGGGTCAGATTTCTTTTAAATTCTCCCTGAAAAAAAAATTGTGGGAGAATAAGATTGGCATTTCTGCTTCAGAGCCACTCCTGTGTGTGCCACCTGTCTCAAATTGTGTGTCACAATAAACCTAGTGTGTAATACTGGGTCAGATTTCTTTTAAATTCTCCCTGAAAAAAAAAATAGTGGGAGATTAAGATTGGCATTTCTGCTTCAGTGCCACTCCTGTGTGTGCCACCTGTCTCAAATTGTGTGCCACATTAAACCTAGTGTGTAATACTGGGTCAGAATTCTTTTAAATTCTCCCTGAAAAAAAAAATAGTGGGAGATTATGATTGGCATTTCTGCTTCAGTGCCACTCCTGTGTGTGCCACCTGTCTCAAATTTTGTGCCACAGAACATATACTGTATGAGAGTGGGCCATATTTCTTCAATATTCTCCCAGAAAAAATAAAAAGTGGGATATTTGAATTGTTAGTGTCTGCATCTGCATCATTCCTGTTAGTGGCATATCTGTCTGCCACTGAAGCTGTGTACTGTTGTACATTGGGCCTAAATTTTCCCTGCAGTCTGACCCACCTATAAAGGGATATATAAATCCAACAGAAGTTTGAGTTCACCTTGTAACTGGTTTTTCAGTAACAAATACCGTTAGTTTGGTTACGTTTTTCAAACAATGAGGAAGTCTGGTGGAAGAGGTCGTGGCCGTGGGCGGTCATTGCCAGCTGGTAATGATGGTAGTGGTGGTGGAGCATCAGGTGGTCGTGGGAAAAGCAATATAGCACCTAAGTCTCGAGTTGTTGAGCCAGGTTCGTCATCTGGCTACATAAGGCCTCGAACGCTCCCTTTTCTGGGAGTAGGAAAACCGCTTTTAAAGCCGGAGCAGCAAGAACAAGTTTTGGCTTTTCTTGCTGACTCAGCCTCTAGCTCTTTCGCCTCCTCTTCTGAAACTGCTAAAGGTAAAAGCAGCACATCGTTAGTGGATGTTCACGGTCAGGGACAAGTTGCTTCCTTGTCTTCTTCACCAAGAACAACAGAGAAGGATGCATCAGGCGACACAACGGGTTACTCTATGGAGCTCTTTACACATACCGTTCCTGGGTTAGAAAGTGAAACAGTTAACAGGCCATGCCCATTACAAGTTGAATCGGACATGGAGTGCACAGATGCACAGCCACAGTCAGATTACTATGCTGTTCCTTTGACTCAGACCACAACATTGCCCTCGCAGTGTACTGATCCAGAATCAGACCCTGATGAGACTATGGTGCCCCGTCACGAACGCTATACCACCGGCTTACACAGTGACACAGACAAAGTTTCACACGAGATAGAAGAGGAGGTCATAGATGACCCAGTTGTTGACCCCGATTGGCAGCCATTGGGGGCAACAGGGTGCAGGCGGCAGTAGCTCTGAAGTGGAGGAGGAGGAGCCGCAGAAGTCATCAACATCGCAACAGGTTCCATCTGCCAGGCCCGTATCTGGTCAAAAACGCATGACAAAACCAGTTGTAGGACAGCGTGGACAGCGTTAAAGAAGCTCAGTCTGCAATGCCTGAAAAGGTATCCGATATAAGAAAGAGTGCAGTCTGGCATTTTTTTAAACAACATCCAAATGATCAGCGCAAAGTCATCTGTCAAAAATGTTCAACTACCTTAAGCAGAGGTCAGAATCTGAAAAGTCTCAATACAAGTTGCATGCGTAGACATTTAACCACCATGCATTTGCAAGCCTGGACTCACTACCAAACGTCCCTTAAGGTTATAGCACCCTCAGCCAATGAAGCTAGTTAGCAACGCTACATCCCTTCCCTCACTGTAAGCCCACCATTTCCCGCACCACCTGCAACAAATGTGCAGATTTCGTCGCCAGGCCAAAGCAGTCAGGGAATCACCAGTTTCGTAGTAGGAAACACTGCATGTAGGGCACCAGCAAGAATACCATCTCCAAACCTCTCTCAGTCTGCCATGTCCACCGGCACCCCCGCTAGTTCCACGATCTGCAGCTCTCCAGTCCAGCTCACCCTACATGAGACTCTCGTTAGGAAAAGGAAGTACTCATCCTCGCATCCGCGTACACAGGGTTTGAACGCCCACATTGCTAGACTAATCTCATTAGAGATGATGCCCTACCGGTTAGTTGAAAGCGAAGCTTTCAAAGCCCTGATGGACTACGCAGAACCACGCTACGAGCTACCCAGTCGACACTTCTTTTCGAGAAAAGCCATCCCAGCCCTCCATCAGCATGTAAAAGACCGCATCGTCCATGCACTCAGGTAATCTGTCAGTACAAAGGTGCACCTGACAACAGATGCATGGACCAGTAGGCATGGCCAGGGACGATACGTGTCCATCACGGCTCACTGGATTAATGTGGTGGATGCAGGGTCCACAGGGGACAGCAATATTGGGACAGTTCTGCCTAGCCCACGGTCTAGGAAACAGTTGGCTGTAAGCGTTCGCCCCCCTCCTCCTCCTCCTCATCCTCCTGCAGAAGCAAGAGCTTGTCCACAGACCACAGTCGCACGAGCACTCCATCCGCAGCTGCCACTGTTGCACACGAGGTGTCCCATTATGGGACACCTAGTGGCAAGCGTCAGCAGGCTGTATTGGCAATGAAGTGTTTGGGCGACAACAGACACACCACGGAAGTTCTGTCCGAGTTTTCGCAGAAAGAAACTCAGTCATGGCTGGGCACTGTACATCTTGAGGCAGGAAAGGTAGTGAGTGATAACGGAAGGAATTTTATGGCTGCCATAGCCCTTTCACAACTGAAACACATTCCTTGCCTGGCTCACACCTTAAACCTGGTGGTGCAGTGCTTCCTGAAAAGTTATCCGGGGTTACCCAACCTGCTCCTCCAAGTGCGCAGACTTTGCTCGCATATCCGCCCTTCGCCCGTGCACTCTAGCTGTATGCAGAACCATCAGCGGTCTTTGAACCTTCCCCAGCATCGCCTAATCATCGACGTTGCAACAAGGTGGAACTCCACACTGCACATGCTTCAGAGACTGTGTGAACAGAGGCGTGCTGTTATGTATTTGTGGGAGGATACACATACACGGGCAGGCAGTTGGATGGCAGACATGGAGTTGTCAAGTGTGCAGTGGTCGAAGGTACAAGACCTGTGTCAAGTCCTTCAGTGTTTTGAGGAATGCACATGGCTGGTTAGTGCAGACAATGCCATAATAAGCATGAGCATCCCCCTAATGCGTCTGCTGATGCAAAGTTTGACGCACATAAAGGAGCAGGCGTCTGCAGCCGAGGAAGAGGGAAGCCTTGATGACAGTCAGCCATTGTCTGGTCAGGGCAGTCTACAGGACGAGGTAGCGGGCAAAGAGGAGGAGGACGAGGGGGATGATGGGGATGAGTATTTTTTGTATGAGGAAGCTTCTGCGGGGCCAATAGCAACTGGTGGCGTTGCAAGGCCGGGTTCAGGGTTTTTTAGGGAGACAAGTGACGTAGATTTGCCTGAAACTGCCCCTCAACCCAGCACAACCGCAGATTTGACAACTGGAACTTTGGCCCACATGGCGGATTATGCCTTACGTATCCTCAAAAGGGACCCAAGCATTATTAAAATGATGACCGATGACGATTACTGGTTGGCCTGCCTCCTTGATCCTCGCTATAAAGGCAAATTGCAAAATATCATGCCACATGAGAACCTCGAACAAATATTAGCAACCAAACAAGCAACTTTTGTAGACCGTTTGATTCAGGCATTCCCAGCAAACAACGCCGGTGATGGTTCTCACACGAGCTGCAGGGGGCAACAGGGCAGAGGTGTTAGAGTTGCACAAATCAGAAGTGGCATTGGACAGAGGGGTTTTCTGACCAGGTTGTGGAGTGATTTCGCAATGACCGCAGACAGGACAGGTACTGCAGCATCAATTCAAAGTGACAGGAGACAACATTTGTCCAGTATGGTTACTAACTATTTTTCATCCCTTATCGATGTTCTCCCTCAACCGTCATTCCCATTTGATTACTGGGCATCCAAAATAGACATCTGGCCTGAATTGGCAGAATATGCATTGCAGGAGCTTGCTTGCCCAGCAGCTAGTGTGCTATCAGAAAGAGTATTCAGTGCTGCTGGTTCAATATTGACCGAAAAAAGGACTCGTCTGGCTACCCAAAATCTTGATGATATAACCTTCATTAAAATGAACCACTCATGGATTTCGAATTATTTTGCCCCACCTTTCCCGGCTGACACCTAGCTTTCCTATAAAAAGGTCTTGCTTGTGGACTCGTCTTACTAACTGTTCCAATCTCTTAATTTGCAGCAGCTGTTTGTCCAGCATACAACATGTTTACACCTCCCTAAATGGGCTAACTCCCCCCACGGGGCCTTGGTCGCGCCACTTGGCGCAAGCACCCGTGAGAGTGCCGTTTGTCTGAAGAGGTGGGAGTGCCCGCTTTTGGTCGTCAGCACTGCAACTGGGTCCCTCATAGTACAATAAAGTGTCTCTGGCGGTGGTGGTGCGCACCCAACGTCAGACACACCGTTGTAACATGAGGGGCCTTGGGCCTGTACCGCCGGCCACAAGAGAGTTCCCCCCCAGCTCAAACAGTGCTCTACCACTTGCAAAATTATCTCTCACAGCTCCACCAATGTTTAGTCTATGCGCTGACATCCTTCAATGCCTGGCACTGACAATACCAATTTGTTGACATGTATGATGCTAGTTAAAATAGTCAGGGTCAGTGTCCTATATTGACACCAGTAAATACTTAGCGCCAAATTACTATGTTTGAAACTCAGCAGAGGAGCCCACCCCTGTACCTAAGTATGCCACCCTTTTGTTTTTTGGTTTTGTTGTTTTGCGAGACATTAACATCTATTTATTTTTTGGGAGTACTAACTGTGTCAGACACTCCTTCCATTCGTCCTCCGCTGACCACACCAATGCTGCATGTGTACCTCTGCAAGATAATTCAAACTGCTTTGAGCCTAATTATTTTATTTTAGGCCTACTAAGTCTGTCTGCGGTCCCTCCTTCTAATTGTCCTCCGCTGAACACAACAATTCTGCCTGTGTACCCCTGCAAGATAATTGAAACTGCTTTGAGCCTAATTTTTTTTATTTTAGGCCTACTAAGTCTGTCTGCGGTCCCTCCTTCCATTTGTCCTCCGCTGAGCACACCAATGCCGACCGTGTACCCATGTAACTTTTTGTCATCCTGCAGTGAGCCTACTTTGTGGTGTAAGGCCTACTAGCAGTGTCTGTCTGCGCCACTTAATACAGCTGTCCTCCTCTAAAAAAAAATGGCGGATTTTCAGCTTGTCAGAATTATAAAACTGCATTGGGGCTACAAGTTTCGTTGTGGTCTACATACTGAGTCTTCTGCTCCAAGGTGTTCTCTCTGTTGCCTCTCCTTCGCTTCTATCTTGAAGCTCTTGTTAAGTAGTTGTTGAAACAACACTGCATTAGGCCTACAAGTTGGGTCTGGGTTGTAGAGACGATGTCTGCCGCTCCAAGGTATTCTCCAGGTTGCCTCTCCATAGCTTCAATCTTCATGCTCTTGTTAAGTAGTTGTTGAAACAACACTGCATTAGGCCTACAAGTTGGGTCTGGGTTGTAGAGACGGTGTCTCCCGCTCCAAGGTGTTCTCCAGGTTGCCTCTCCATAGCTTCAATCTTCATGCTCTTGTTAAGTAGTTGTTGAAACAACACTGCATTAGGTCTACAAGTTGGGTCTGGGTTGTAGAGACGGTGTCTGCCGCTCCAAGGTGTTCTCCAGGGTGCCTCTCCCTAGCTTCAACCTTCATGCTCTTGTTAAGTAGTTGTTGAAACAACACTGCATTCGGCCTACAAGTTGGGTCTGGGTTGTAGAGACGGTGTCTCCCGCTCCAAGGTGTACTCCAGGTTGCCTTTCCATAGCTTCAATCTCCATGCTCTTGTTAAGTAGTTGTTGAAACAACACTGCATTAGGCCTACAAGTTGGGTCTGGGTTGTAGAGACGGTGTCTCCCGCTCCAAGGTGTTCTCCAGGTTGCCTCTCCATAGCTTAAATCTTCATGCTCTTGTTAAGTAGTTGTTGAAACAACACTGCATTAGGCCTACAAGTTGGGTCTGGGTTGTAGAGACGGTGTCTCCCGCTGTAAGGTGTTCTCCAGTTTGCCTCTCCATAGCTTCAATCTTCATGCTCTTGTTAAGTAGTTGTTGAAACAACACTGCATTAGGCCTACAAGTTGGGTCTGGGTTGTAGAGACGGTGTCTCCCGCTCCAAGGTGTTCTCCTGGTTGCCTCTCCATAGCTTCAATCTTCATGCTCTTGTTAAGTAGTTGTTGAAACAACACTGCATTAGGTCTACAAGTTGGGTCTGGGTTGTAGAGATGGTGTCTGCCGCTCCAAGGTGTTCTCCAGGGTGCCTCTCCCTAGCTTCAATCTTTATGCTCTTGTTAAGTAGTTGTTGAAACAACACTGCATTAGGCCTACAAGTTGGGTCTGGGTTGTAGAGACGGTGTCTCCCGCTCCAAGGTGTTCTCCAGGTTGCCTCTCCATAGCTTAAATCTTCATGCTCTTGTTAAGTAGTTGTTGAAACAACACTGCATTAGGCCTACAAGTTGGGTCTGGGTTGTAGAGACGGTGTCTCCTGCTGCAAGGTGTTCTCCAGGTTGCCTCTCCATAGCTTCAATCTTCATGCTCTTGTTAAGTAGTTGTTGAAACAACACTGCATTAGGCCTACAAGTTGGGCCTGGGTTGTTGAGACGGTGTCTGCCGCTCCAAGGTGTTCTCCAGGTTGCCTCTCCATGGTGTACTCCAGGTTGCCTCTCCATAGCTTCTATCTTCTAGCTCTCGTTAAGTAGTTGTTGAAACAACACTGCATTAGGCCTACAAGTTGGGTCTGGGTTGTAGAGACGGTGTCTCCCGCTCCAAGGTGTTCTCCAGGTTGCCTCTCCATAGCTTCAATCTTCATGCTCTTGTTAAGTAGTTGTTGAAACAACACTGCATTCGGCCTACAAGTTGGGTCTGGGTGGTAGAGACGGTGTCTCCCGCTCCAGGTGTACTCCAGGTTGCCTCTCCATAGCTTCAATCTTCATGCTCTTGTTAAGTAGTTGTTGAAACAACACTGCATTAGGCCTACAAGTTGGGTCTGGCTTGTAGAGACGGTGTCTCCCGCTCCAAGTTGTTCTCCAGGTTGCCACATAATCGAAGCTGCATAGAGCCTATTTTGTTATATTAGGCCTACTAAGTCTTTCTGCGGTCCCTCTTTCCAATTGTCCTCCACTGAGCACACCAATGAAGACCATGTACCCATGTAACCTTTTTTAAACCTGCGTCTGTTAGGTCTCGAGTTCCCACTTCTGCACAGGGGGAATCTCGGGCCGTCTCCGCTGCGGTCTCCCCTTCCTATCCAGCCGCAGTGGAGTCTGCTCAGCAGGGACGTCGGTCCCAGCGTCTTGCTCGGTCTCGCTCTGTACAGAGAGTTACTGCTGCTCCTTCAGCTCCTGCCATTAAAGTCAGTGCTGGTCAGCAGCGAGCGGACTTCTCTGGGACTAAGTCCTTATTTGCGCACACTGAGCATGCCCAGGGCAAGATCTCCCGTTGGAGATCGAGGGTCATGTGCTCAGGCTCTGCAGCGCATTCCATTGGTCCTCTTGGCAGGTCTTGGAAGGGCAAAGTTTCTGTGGCCACTTCCTGTCCTGCAACTATGTAAACTGCGCATGACCGCACGGCCATGCGCTAGTGTACAATTATTATGTGTGTGTGTAGATGGATGTATGTCGATGGATGAAAGCTCCTAAATATCCCTCCCTAGAGTTGTTGATTGCTCGCGGATGATGGTAGCTCTCTAGCGCCCGACTATCCATCTGTATGTTACACACATCACAGCGTCCTTTAGCTGTGCCTGCCAGTACGGCGCCGTGCGCTTGCCTTGCGCTTTCCATACCCAAGCCTGGGTGGTTAGTGGCGTCCGTCAGTGCGGCATCGCACGCACTCTTGTGCTCATATATTACTAATAAGGTTCTTTTCACACCCAGTTGCGGTGTTGTGCCAGCAAGGGTCTAATCGGACTTCAATCCCTTTTGGGGTTAAGTTCGCTGCCTACTTGCTCGCGCTCTTTGTGCGATACCGCGGTCCTGTGACTTAACAGGATCGCTTTCTTCACGTTGGGTGAGGTTTGACCCACGTGTTTATACTTTTAAGTACCGCCATATAGTCTGTCATTTACTAGCAGCGGGTTTCGCCTGCACGGTGGACCCCGGACTGCGAACGCATCTATATCATCTTTCCTGGTGCGTTCCGCCAGTCCTAACATTACACTAGCGCCAGGGTCTGGCTAGTGATGACAGACAAACAGCAATCCTTCCGGTATATCCAGCAGCTGGAGGGTAGGTTGGCGGCTCTCGAGAGCGCAACCTCAGCTGTGGATGTTACCGCAGTTGCTGTACAGGCTGCCAGCGTGGCTGCAGCAACTTTGTCCATTGCCACCCCTGTTCCGACATTTTCTCGCCTCCCGCTGCCAGAAAAATTTTCTGGTGATAGCAAATTTTGTAGGGGATTTGTGAGTCAGTGGTCTATTCATCTTGAGCTCCTGGCTGCACGCTTCCCCACAGAGCGGGCTAAGGTGGGATTTATTGTATCTCTATTGTCGGACAGGGCGTTGGAATGGGCTACGCCGCTGTGGGAGCGTGGCGATCATGTGGTGCAGAGTGCTCCGCTGTTTTTAAGCACTCTGAAACAGGTCTTTTTAGGACCTCAAGTCACCCATGATACTGCGCTTCAACTGCTGGCATTAACTCAGGGTGAGTCCTTGGTCAGTCATTTTGCCGTCCAATTCCGCACTTTAGCATCTGAGCTGGAATGGTCGGATAAAGCTCTTATCCCCATATTTAGGAGGGGCTTGGCTGATCACGTAAAGGACGCTCTGGCCACTAGGGAGATTCCTGCCACACTGGAGGAGTTAATAACAGTCTCCACTCGAATTGATCTCCGTTTTAACGAACGGAGGTTAGAGCGAGCCCAGTGTAGGCAGAGGTTTCGGCTGGCTCCTATTTTCGCCAAACCTCTGGAATCTCCGGTCCTGGTTCCTGAGTCACATGAGGCCAGAGAAGTGTCACAAGTGGGATCTAAGTCCCGGACCGCTTGTGCACTCAGGGTCTGTCATGTTTGCCAGCAGTCAGGACTAGGGTTGAGCGAAACGGGTCGTTCATTTTCAAAAGTCGCCGACTTTTGGCAAAGTCGGGTTTCATGAAACCCGATCCGACCCCTGTGCGGGGTCGGCCATGCGGTACGCGACTTTTGCCCAAAGTCGCGTTTCAATGACGCGAAAAGCGCCATTTCTCAGCCAATGAAGGTAAACGCAGAGTGTGGGCAGCGTGATGACATAGGTCCTGGTCCCCACCATCTTAGAGAAGGGCATTGCAGTGATTGGCTTGCTGTCCGCAGCGTCACAGGGGCTATAAAGGGGCGTTCCCGCCGACCGCCATGTTACTGCTGCTGATCTGAGCTTAGGGAGAGGTTGCTGCCGCTTCGTCAGAAGCAGGGATAGCGTTAGGCAGGGTCCATTAACCACCAAACCGCTTGTGCTGTAGCGATTTCCACAGCCCAACACCACCTTCGGTGTGCAGGGACAGTGGAAGCTACATTTTTTTTTTTTCCTCAGCGCTGTAGCTCATTGGGCTGCCCTAGAAGGCTCCCTGATAGCTGCATTGCTGTGTGTACGCCGCTGTGCAAACCAACTGCTTTTTTCAAAGCACAAATCCTCTTGTTCCTTCCTTTCTGCACAGCTATCTTGTTTGTTTGTCCACACTTTTTATTTAATTTGTGCATCAGTCCACTCCTTATTGCTGCCTGCCATACCTGGCTGAGATTACTGCAGGGAGATAGTAATTGAAGGACAGTTCCTTTTTTTTTTCTTTTTTTTTTTTTTTGTGGGAGATTAAGATTGGCATTTATGCTAGAGTGCCATCCCTGTCTGTGTCATCTCTCACTCAGTGGGCCATAGAAAGCCTATTTATTTTTTTGCTTGATTTGGGTTCTAAAATCTACCTGAAAAAATCACTACATCAATCAGTGGGAGAAAAATATTTGCCTCAGGGCTTGTGTGCCACTCCTTACTCCTGTGTGTGCCATCTCTCACTCAGTGGGCCATAGAAAGCCTATTTATTTTTTTGCTTGATTTGGGTTCCAAAATCTACCTGAAAAAATCACAACATCAATCAGTGGGAGAAAAATATTGGCCTCGGGGCTTGTGTGCCACTCCTGACTCCTGTGTGTGCCATCTCTCACTCAGTGGGCCATAGAAAGCCTATTAATTTTTTTGCTTGATTTGGGTTCTAAATTCTACCTGAAAAAATCAATAAATCAATCAGTGGGAGATTAATATTGGCCTTTGGGCTTGTGTGCCAGTCCTAAGCGCGCCATCTCTCTCTCTCAGATAGTGGGCCATAGAAAGCCTATTTATTATTTTTTTTATTGGGTTTATAAATTTTCCCTGGGAAAAAAAAAAAAAAAAGTGGGAGATTAATATTGGCCTCTGGGCTTGTGTGCCAGTCCTGAGCGTGCCATCTCTCTCACAAATAGTGGGCCATAGAAAGCCTATTTATTTTTTTGGTTGATTTGGGTTCTAAATTCTACCTGAAAAAATCAATAAATCAATCAGTGGGAGATTAATATTGGCCTTTGGGCTTGTGTGCCAGTCCTAAGCGTGCCATCTCTCTCTCTCAGATAGTGGGCCATAGAAAGCCTATTTATTATTTTTTTTATTGGGTTTATAAATTTTCCCTGGGAAAAAAAAAAAAAAAAGTGGGAGATTAATATTGGCCTCTGGGCTTGTGTGCCAGTCCTGAGCGTGCCATCTCTCTCACAAATAGTGGGCCATAGAAAGCCTATTTATTTTTTTGGTTGATTTGGGCTCTAAATTCTACCTGAAAAAATCAATAAATCAATCAGTGGGAGATAAATATTGGCCTCTGGGCTTGTGTGCCACTCCTGACTCCTGTGTGCGTCCTCTCTCACTCAGTGGGCC
The DNA here is from genome assembly GCF_032444005.1 of Ranitomeya imitator. Lineage (NCBI taxonomy): Eukaryota > Metazoa > Chordata > Amphibia > Anura > Dendrobatidae > Ranitomeya > Ranitomeya imitator. The sequence continues at coordinate 618,101,476 of NC_091283.1, forward strand.
CTACAAAGCCTATTTTTTTTTTATTTGTTTTCTAAATTCTCCCTGAAACAATCATTTTATTTTATTTTGTTTCTAAATTCTTCCTGAAAAATTCATTTTTTTGTATTTTTTTTTTCTAAAGTCTCCCTGAAAAAAAAAAAAAAATCAAATCAGTGGGAGATTAATATTGCCCTTTCTGCTTGTGTGCCAGTCTTGACTCCTGGGTGTGCCATCTCTCTCTCTCTCTCTCTCCAATTGTGGGCCATAGAAAGCCTATTTATTTTTTTGCTTGATTTGGGTTCCAAAATCTACCTGAAAAAATCACTAAATCAATCAGTGGGAGATAAATATTGGCCTCTGGGCTTGTGTGCCACTCCTGACTCCTGTATGCGTCATCTCTCACTCAGTGGGCCCTAGAAAGCCTATTTTTTGTTTTATTTGTTTTCTAAATTCTCCCTGAAAAAATCATTTTATTTTATTTGGTTTCTAAATTATTCCTGAAAAAATCATTTTTTTTTTTTTTTTTTCTAAAGTCTCCCTGAAAAAAAAAAAAAAATCAAATCAGTGGGAGATTAATATTGCCCTTTCTGCTTGTGTGCCAGTCTTGACTCCTGGGTGTGCCATCTCTCTCTCTCCAATTGTGGGCCATAGAAAGCCTATTAATTTTTTTGCTTGATTTGGGTTCCAAAATCTACCTGAAAAAATCACTAAATCAATCAGTGCGAGATAAATATTGGCCTCTGGGCTTGTGTGCCACTCCTGACTCCTGTGTGCGTCCTCTCTCACTCAGTGGGCCATAGAAAGCCTATTTTTTTTTTATTTGTTTTCTAAATTCTCCCTAAAACAATCATTTCATTTTATTTGGTTTCTAAATTCTTCCTGAAAAATTCATTTTTTTGTATTTTTTTTTCTAAAGTCTCCCTGAAAAAAAAAAAAAAAATCAAATCAGTGGGAGATTAATATTGCCCTTTCTGCTTGTGTGCCAGTCTTGACTCCTGGGTGTGCCATCTCTCTCTCTCTCTCTCTCCAATTGTGGGCCATAGAAAGCCTATTTATTTTTTTGCTTGATTTGGATTCCAAAATCTACCTGAAAAAATCACTAAATCAATCAGTGGGAGATAAATATTGGCCTCTGGGCTTGTGTGCCACTCCTGACTCCTGTGTGCGTCATCTCTCACTCAGTGGGCCCTAGAAAGCCTATTTTTTGTTTTATTTGTTTTCTAAATTCTCCCTGAAAAAATCATTTTATTTTATTTGTTTTCTAAATTCTCCCTGAAACAATCATTTCATTTTATTTGGTTTATAAATTCTTGCTTAAAAAATCATTTTTTTTAATTATTTTTTTTTTCTAAAGTCTCCCTTTTAAAAAAAAAAAAAAAAATCAGTGGGAGATTAATATTTACATTTGTGCTTCAGTGACAGTCCTGCGTGTGTGGCATCTCTCTCATTTGTTGCCACCAACAACAGAGTGTGTAACATTGTGCCTGATTTTCGTTGTGGTCTCACCCACCTGTAAAGGCGTAGCTAAATCATACTGAAGTTATAGCTCACCGTGTAAGTTGTGTGACAGCAACAAATACCGTTAGTTTGGTAACATTTTTAAAACAATGAGGAAGTCTGGTGGAAGAGGTCGTGGCCGGGGGCGTTCATTGTCAGCTGGTAATGAGGGTAGTGGTAGTGGTGGAGCATCAGGTGGTCGTGGGAAAAAAAATATTGCACCTAAGTCTGGAGCTGTGGAGCCAGGTTCGTCGTCTGGCTACACAAGGCCTCGAACGCTCCCTTTTCTGGGAGTAGGAAAATCGCTTTTAAAGCCGGAGCAGCATGAGCAAGTTTTGGCTTATCTTGCTGACTCAGCCTCTAGCTCTTTTGCCTCCTCTCGTGAAACTGGTAAAAGTAAAAGCAGCGCGTCGTTAGTGGATGTTCACGGTCAGGGACAAGTCGCTTCCTTGTCCTCTTCAGCAAAAACAACAACAGAGAAGAATGCAGCAGGCGACACAACGGGTTACTCCATGGAGCTCTTTACACATACCGTCCCTGGCTTAGAAAGTGAAGCAGTTAACAGTCCATGCCCATTACAAGTTGAATCTGACATGGAGTGCACTGATGCACAGCCACAGCCAGACTACTATGCTGGTCCTTTGACTCAGACCACAACATTGCCCTCGCAGGGTGCTGATCAAGTATCAGACCCTGATGAGACTATGTTGCCCCATCACGAACGCTATACCACCGACCGACACGGTGACACAGACGAAGTTGCACACGAGCTACAAGAAGAGGTAATAGATGACCCAGTTCTTGACCCCGATTGGCAGCCATTGGGGGAACAGGGTGCAGGCGGCAGTAGTTCTGAAGCGGAGGAGGAGGGGCCGCAGCAGGCATCAACATCGCAACAGGTTCCATCTGCCGGGCCCGTATCTGGCCCAAAACGCGTGGCAAAGCCAAAACCTGTTGGAGGACAGCGTGGCCATCCGGTTAAAGCTCAGTCTGCAATGCCTGAAAAGGTATCCGATGCTAGAAAGAGTGCAGTCTGGCATTTTTTTAAACAACATCCAATTGATCAGCGCAAAGTCATCTGTCAAAAATGTTCAACTACCTTAAGCAGAGGGCAGAATCTGAAAAGTCTCAATACAAGTTGCATGCATAGACATTTAACCACCATGCATTTGCAAGCTTGGACTAACTACCAAACGTCCCTTAAGGTTGTAGCACCCTCGGCCAATGAAGCTAGTCATCAACGCAACATCCCTTCCGGCAGTGTAGGGCCACCATTTTCTGCACCACCTGCAGTATCTGTGCAGGTTTCTTTGCCAGGTCAAAGCAGTCAGGGTCAGGGAATCACCAGTTTCGTAGTAGGAAACACTGCATCTAGGGCACCGGCGGCAACAATACCAATACCGTCTCTCAGTCTGCCATGTCCACCGGCACCCCCGCTAGTTCCACGATCTCCAGCTCTCCAGTCCAGCTCACCCTACATGAGACTATGGTTAGAAAAAGGAAGTACTTAGCCTCGCATCCGCGTACACAGGGTTTGAACGCCCACATAGCTAGACTAATCTCGTTAGAGATGATGCCCTACCGGTTAGTTGAAAGCGAAGCTTTCAAAGCCCTGATGGACTACGCTGTACCACGCTACGAGCTACCCAGTCGACACTTTTTTTCCAGAAAAGCCATCCCAGCCCTCCACCAGCATGTTAAAGAGCGCATCATCCATGCACTCAGGCAATCTGTGAGCACAAAGGTGCACCTGACAACAGATGCATGGACCAGTAGGCATGGCCAGGGACGTTACGTGTCCATCACGGCACACTGGGTAAATGTGGTGGATGCAGGGTCCACAGGGGACAGCAAGTTTGGGACAGTTCTGCCTAGCCCACGGTCTAGGAAACAGTTGGCTGTAGACGTTCGCACCCCCTCCTCCTCCTCCTCGTTCTCCTGCAGAAGCGAGACCTCGTCCACAGACCGCAGTCGCACAACCACTCCATCCGCAGCTGCCACTGTTGCACACCAGGTCTCCCATTATGGGGCAGCTACTGGCAAACGTCAGCAGGCTGTATTGGCTATGAAGTTTTTGGGCAACAACAGACACACCACTGAAGTTCTGTCCGAGTTCTTGCAGAAAGAAACGCAGTCGTGGCTGGGCACTGTAGATCTTGAGGCAGGCAAGGTAGTGAGTGATAACGGAAGGAATTTCATGGCTGCCATCTCCCTTTCCCAACTGAAACACATTCCTTGCCTGGCTCACACCTTAAACCTGGTGGTGCAGTGCTTCCTGAAAAGTTATCCGGGGTTATCCGACCTGCTCCTCAAAGTGCGTGGACTTTGCTCACATATCCGCCGTTCACCCGTACACTCCAGCCGTATGCAGACCTATCAGCGTTCTTTGAACCTTCCCCAGCATCGCCTAATCATAGACGTTGCAACAAGGTGGAACTCAACACTGCACATGCTTCAGAGACTGTGTGAACAGAGGCGGGCTGTTATGTTTTTGTGGGAGGATACACATACACGGGCAGGCAGTAGGATGGCAGGCATGAAGTTGTCAGGTGTGCAGTGGTCGAAGATTCAAGACATGTGTCAAGTCCTTCAGTGTTTTGAGGAATGCACACGGCTGGTTAGTGCAGACAACGCCATAATAAGCATGAGCATCCCCCTAATGCGTCTGCTGATGCAAAGTTTGACGCACATAAAGGATCAGGCGTCTGCAGCTGAGGAAGAGGAAAGCCTTGATGACAGTCAGCCATTGTCTGGCCAGGGCAGTGTACAGGACGAGGTAGCGGGCGAACAGGAGGAGGAGGACGAGGAGGATGATGGGGATGATTATATTTTTAATGAGGAAGCTTTTCCGGGGCCAGTGGAAATTGTTGGCGCAGCAAGGCCGGGTTCTGGTTTTTGGAGGGACACAAGTGACGTGGATTTGCCTGAAACTGCCCCTCAACCAAGTACAACCACAGATTTGAGAACTGGAACTTTGGGCCACATGGCGGATTATGCCTTACGTATCCTCAAAAGGGACACACGCATAACAAAAATGATGAACGATGACGATTACTGGTTGGCCTGCCTCCTTGATCCTCGCTATAAAGGCAAATTGCAAAATATAATGCCACATGAGAACTTGGAACTAATATTAGCAACCAAACAATCAACTCTTGTTAACCGTATGCTTCTGGCATTCCCTGCACACAGCGCCCGTGATCGTTCTAACACGAGCTGCAGGGGCCAGCAGACCAGAGGTGTTAGAGGGGCAGAAATCAGAAGTGGCGTTGGCCAGAGGGGTTTTCTGACCAGGTTGTGGAGTGATTTTGCTATGACCGCAGACAGGACAGGTACTGCAGCATCAATTCAAAGTGACAGGAGACAACATTTGTCCAGTATGGTTACTAACTATTTTTCATCCCTTATCGACGTTCTCCCTCAACCGTCATTCCCATTTGATTACTGGGCATCAAAATTAGACACCTGGCCAGAATTGGCAGAATATGCATTGCAGGAGCTTGCTTGCCCGGCAGCTAGTGTCCTATCAGAAAGAGTATTCAGTGCTGCAGGTTCAATACTAACAGAAAAAAGGACTCGTCTGGCTACCCAAAATGTAGATGATCTAACCTTCATTAAAATGAACCACAACTGGATTTCGAAATCTTTTGCCCCACCTTGCCCGGCTGACACCTAGCTTTCCTATGTAAAGGTCTTGCCTGTGGACTATTCTGAACGACTTTTCCAATCTCGTAATTTGCAGCACCTGATTGTCCAGCATCCGACATGTTAACACCTCCCTAAATGGCCAAAGTCCCCACACGGGGCCGTGGTATCGCCACTTGGCGCCAGCACCCGTGAGAGTACTGTTTGTCTGAAGAGGTGGGTGTGCCCGCTTTTGGTCGACGGCACTGCCACTAGGTCCCTCATAGTACAATAAATGTCTGGCGGTGGTGGTGCGCACCCAACGTCAGACACACCGTTGTAATATGAGGGGCCCTGGGCCTGTACCGCCGGCCACAAGACAGTCCCCCCCCCAGGTCAAACAGTGCTCTACGACTTGCAAAATTTTCTCTCACAGCTCCACCAATGTTTAGTCTATGCGCTGACATCCTTCAATGCCTGGCACTGTCAATACCATTGTATTGACATTTTTCTTATGTTAGGCCTTCGAAGCCTGTCTGCGGCCCGTTCTTTCCACTACTACTACACTGACCTGGCTACTGCCGCCCGTGTTCCCCTGGAACCAATTTAAAATTGCCGACAGCAAGCCCAATTTATTATGTTAGGGCTTCGAAGCCTGTCTGCGGTCCCTCCTTCCACTAGGCCTCCACTGACCTGTCTACTGCTGCCCGTGTTCCCCTGGAACCAATTTTAAATTGCCTACAGCCCAATTTTTGTTATGTTAGGCCTTCGAAGCCTGTCTGCGGCCCGTTCTTTCCACTACTACTACACTGACCTGGCTACTGCCGCCCGTGTTCCCCTGGAACCAATTTAAAATTGCCGACAGCAAGCCCAATTTATTATGTTAGGCCTTCTAAGCCTGTCTGCGGTCCCTCCTTCCACTAGTCCTCCACTGACCTGTCTACTGCTGTCCGTGTTCCCCTGGAACCAATTGTAAATTGCCTACATCCCAATTTTTGTTATGTTAGGCCTTCGAAGCCTGTCTGCGGCCCGTTCTTTCCACTACTACTACACAGACCAGGCCACTGCTGCCCGTGTTCCCCTGGAACAAATTTTAAATTGCCTACAGCCAGCCCAATTTATTATGTTAGGCCTTCGAAGCCTGTCTGCGGTCCCTCCTTCCACTAGGCCTCCACTGACCTGTCTACTGCTGCCCGTGTACCCCTTGAACCAACATCAGAAAATATAAAAATAAGTATTTTGCTTATAAAAAAGAAAATACTGGAGAGATATCAAATGCAGACATTTTAACATTAAAAACAAACACATACAACAAAAATCTGGTACAGTACTAAAAATGGCCACCAGCTACAATAACTTTCTCCTGCAAGTAGTTAACTGAAAGTTTTTTTCAATTTAAAACACAGATATGGCATCCACCGAGTGTTGTCCTGTCGCGTCTTCTTTATATTATTGCCAAGAAGATGCAAAACAATGAAAATAATAAAATCATTATTTACCAAAAAAATAGAGTAAGTCAAAACCACATTGCAAATAAACATTCATTACAAATAAAGAAGCAGGGCGCGTCCGAGGGTGAGTATATACCTAATAAGAATATAATCACCCTCGGACGCGCCCTGCTTCTTTCCGACAGCCTTCCTTCCTAAGAATCAGCCCTTCCGTGGTGTAGAGAGAGGGTGTGTTACACTCCAAGGTGTTCCCCAGGTTGCCTTTCCTGAGCTTCGATCTTCATGCTCTCGTTTAGTAGTTGTCGGAAAGTAGGCTGCATTAGGCCTACAAATTGGGTATGGGGTGAAGAGAGATGGTGTGTTACACTCCAAGGTGTTCCTCAGGTTTCCTTGCCATTGCTTCGGTCTTCTGACTCTCGTTTAGTAGTTGTAGAAAACTACACTGCATTAGGCCTACAAAATGGGTATCGGGTGGAGAGAGATGGTGTGTTACACTCCAAGGTGTTCCCCAGGTTTCCTTGCCATTGCTTCGGTCTTCCGACTCTCGTTTAGTAGTTGTAGAAAACTACACTGCATTAGGCCTACAAAATGGGTATCGGGTGGAGAGAGATGGTGTGTTACACTCCAAGGTGTTCCCCAGATTTCCTTGCCATTGCTTCGGTCTTCCGACTCTCGTTCAGTAGTTGTAGGAAACTACACTGCATTAGGCCTACAAAATGGGTATGGGGTGGAGAGAGATGGTGTGTTCCACTCCAAGGTGTTCTCCAGGTTGCCTTTCCTGAGCTTCTATCTTCAGGCTCTCGTTAAATTGTGGTGAAATGGAACAACTGCATTTGGCGTACTAGTTGGTTTGGGGCCTACTAACAGTGTCTGCCGCTCCTTGCTGTTCTCCTGGTTTCCTGTCCTGAAATTCCGTTTTCAGGCGCTCGTTAAGTAGTTGTTAATGTTAGACTGCATTTGGCCTACTAGTTGGGTTGGGGCCTACTATCGGTGTCTGCCACTCCTTGCTGTTCTCCTCCACTGAACAAAGCTGTGCCGCCTGTTTACTACGGTTGCCAATTTTGAACTGCATTTTGACTACTTACTGATTTGGGCCTACTCTCTGTGTCAGCCTCTCATTCCAGTTGTCCTCCACTGCAATGCCCCCTGGTTAGTCCTGTGTTACCAATTTTGAACTGCATTTAGCCAACTTTATTCTTTGGGCCTATATCTGTGTTTCCTCCTCATCCTGCCCATTGCCCAGCCAGTGATAGATGAGTCTGCTGGTACATTGACCCATAACGCAACATTCCCCGTGCACGCTACACAACAACATTGTGACCCTGCTGAAAGTCAGGTTGCTCTTCCCGCATACCATACCACCTTACACGGGGACAAAGAGGAAGGTGCAGATGAAAATGCAGGTTCCTTCATCAGGTGGGGGGAGGAATACTAGTTGGCGACGTCACTGGCACAGGGCCTCTCATAGTACGCAAAAGTGTTGCTGCCGGTGGGAGGCGCCCCCGCCGTGCAAACACACCGCTGTACTTTGAGGGGCCCTGTGCCAGTGCCAATGCCAACGAGTGGGCCCCCCCTGCTTGCTCAGGTTCACAGCACTTGCAAAGTTGAAATACTTACTAGGGTTGAGCGACCTTGACTTTTTTAGGGTCGAGCCGGGTTTCGCGAAACCCGACTATCTCAAAAGTCGAGTCGAGTGAAATCGGCCGATTATGGCGAAAAGTCGAGGATCGACCGAAACACGAAACCCAATGCAAAGCCAATGGGATTATTATTTTTTTTTTTTTTCCTCTCTCTCTCTCTCTCTCTCTCTCTCCCCTCCGTCCGTCCCTGAACTGAAAAGCTGGTGTTACACAGTGCAAATCGCTACAGCGCACAAGCGACAACATGGCGATAGGCGTCCACGCCCCTAAGACCTATGTCATCACTCTGCCCACGCCCCTTCATTGGCTGAAAAAAATGGCGCCAAGCGCGTCATACAAAACGCGACTTTGGCGCGAAAGTCGCGTACCGCATGGCCGACCCCACACAGGGATCTGGTCGGGTTTCATGAATTCATGAAACACGACTTTGCCAAAAGTCGGCGACTTTTGAAAATGAACGATCCGTTTCGCTCAACCCTAATACTTACCTCTCCCTGCTCCACTGCCGTGACGTGGTCCAGATTTCCTGGGCCCACTAATTACTTGAACCAGCCCTACCCACCACAACTTTAGCCAAATGACCCCCAATTTCAAATGCCTTCCAATTATTATAAGGTAAATTACGCTTGACAAGCTTCATTAAGAAGAATGGATGGTTTTGACATTAAAATGGGCACTCTAGGTGTTTTCCTGGCCCCTACTCACTGCCGACTATGCTGCCCCATTGACTTGCATTGGGTTTCGTGTTTCGGTCGATCCCGACTTTACGTCATAATCGGCCGATTTCACTCGACCCGACTTTTGAGATAGTCGGGTTTCGCGAAACCCGGCTCGACTCTAAAAAGGTCAAGGTCGCTCAACTCTAGTCAGGACATCTAGCCACCAGATGTCCTCAGCGGTCGAGGAAACGTCAGCGTCTAGTGGTCGTAGGTGGAGGTACACTAGACACGGTGACGTTTGCCTCTAAATTGTCCTTTAAGGGGACAATTACTATAGCCTCATTCTCCCACTCGGTAGAGCTCTGCGTGGATTCTGGGGCGGAGGGCAATTTTATGTCTTCTGCCTTCGCCCAACGTCACGCAATACCCCTGTTTATGCTAGCTCAACCTGTAACGGTACGAGTGGTGAATGGGTCGACACTGCCCTCACAGATAACACACCAGACCATCCCTTTTACTCTGTCCATGTCGCCATCTCATCAGGAGATTATTTCTCTGCTCGTCATTCCAGAAGGAATTGATGAGGTCCTGTTGGGAATACCTTGGCTACGGTACCACTCTCCTCATATCGAGTGGTCCTCTGGCAGAATTCTGGGATGGGGTGAATCTTGTGGGGGTAGATGTCAGAGGGAGTGCGTTCAGGTTGCTTCAACAGAGGTACCCGCAGATCTATCCTCTCTCCCCAAGCAGTATTGGTCTTATGCAGACGTGTTCTCCAAAAAGGCGGCGGAGACCCTTCCGCCCCATCGCCCCTATGATTGTCCTATTGACCTCTTGCCTGGTGCTGAGCCTCCCCGGGGTAGAGTCTATCCGCTATCTCTCCCGGAGACGGAGGCAATGTCACAGTACATCCAGGAAAATCTGGCAAGAGGGTTCATCAGGAAGTCAGTGTCACCTGCTGGGCCAGGATTCTTCTTCGTGCAGAAGAGGAATGGGGAATTGTGTCCATGCATAGACTACAGGGGTCTTAACGCCATCACCGTTAAGAATAAGTACCCTTTGCCTTTGATATCCGAGCTATTCGATAGGCTTCGGGGAGCAAGGGTATTTACTAAATTAGAACTGCGGGGTGCTTACAACCTGATTCGCATCCGTGAGGGGGACGAATGGAAGACGGCGTTTAACACCAGGGATGGGCACTATGAATATCTGGTGATGCCCTTCGGGCTCTGTAATGCCCCAGCCGTTTTCCAAGACTTTGTGAACGATATCTTCCGGGATATGCTTTCCACCTCGGTCGTAGTCTATCTGGATGATATTCTCATCTACTCTCCAGATATTGACTCCCACCGGAGAGATGTTAGCAAAGTCTTCGACCTCCTACGGGCAAACTCCCTCTATGCCAAGTTGGAGAAGTGTATGTTTGAGCAGGAGTCCTTACCTTTCCTAGGCTACATCATCTCAGCCCAGGGATTGGCTATGGATCCTGCCAAACTACAGGCTGTGATGGACTGGCAGGAACCCCATTCTCTTAAAGTGGTGCAGCGCTTTATGGAATTCATCAATTATTATCGCCAGTTCATCCCGCATTTCTCAACTTTGGTAGCTCCCTTGGTTGCCCTCACCAAGAAGGGGGCGAATCCCAAATTGTGGTCTGAGGAGGTCTCCAAGGCCTTTATCTCTATAAAGTCACACTTCACTAGCGCTCCCATTCTACATCGCCCCGATGTTGATAAGCCATTTATCATGGAGGTGGATGCCTCTTCTGTTGGTGCTGGAGCAGTCCTCTTCCAAAAGGATGCTCAAGGTCGGAAGCATCCTTGCTTCTTTTTCTCCAAGACCTTCGCACCAGCAGAGAGGAATTATTCCATCGGGGACAGGGAGTTGCTAGCCATGAAGTTGGCTTTCTCGGAGTGGAGACATCTCTTGGAGGGAGCACATTTTCCCTTCCAAGTCTTCACAGACCATAAAAATTTGGTGTACCTGCAGACAGCTCAGCGGTTGAATTCTCGCCAGGCCAGATGGTCCTTGTTCTTCTCCTGTTTCATTTCACCCTCCATTTCCTTTCTGGGGAGAAGAACATTCGGGCCGACGCTCTCTCTCGCTCCGTTGTGTCATCTGCGGAGGAGGAGGAGGAGCCTCGGCTTATTGTCCCCACCGAGAGCTTGAGAACTGTGGCTCCGGTTTCGCTGGAGTCTGTGCCCTCGGGCAAGACTTTTGTTCCATCCAGTTTGCGACCGGAGGTTCTTTCTTGGGCGCACTCGTCCAGGGTGGGTGGACATTTCGGTACTAAAAGGACATCTGAGTTGCTGGCGAGGACATACTGGTGGCCGCATATGGCCCATGATGTCGCGGAGTATGTTCGGGCGTGTGTCTCTTGCGCCAGGAACAAGACTCCTCGGCAACGGCCAGCTGGTTTGCTTTATCCTCTGCCCGTGGCGGACAGGCCCTGGGAGATGGTCGGGATGGACTTTGTGGTGGGCTTGCCCAAGTCTCGTAACTGCACCATTATCTGGGTGATCACCGACCATTTTTCCAAAATGGTGCATTTGGTGCCTCTTCCACGGCTACCATCTGCACGGGTGTTGGCTGTCTTGTTTATCAAGCATAGCTTTCGCCTACACGGTATGCGAGACAAAATTGTTAGTGACCGGGGTCCCCATTTTGCGTCTCGATTCTGGAGAGAGCTTTGTCGTCTACTCAGTATTGAGTTAAATCTCTCTTCAGCATATCATCCAGAGACAAATGGGTTGGTTGAAAGGGCCAACCAGACCTTGGTCACATATCTGCGACATTTTGTTTCTGCCAGGCAGGATGACTGGGCATCCTTGCTACCGTGGGCAGAGTTTGCACTTAACAATGCCGTAGCCGACTCCACCGGTCAGACTCCATTCCTCTTAAATTACGGCCAGCATCCGCGTGTTCCTGTGCCCATGCCTGTGTCTTCCGCTGACTCCAGGGTGGCAGACTGGGCTGTGGAGGCACGGGACATTTGGGACCGCACTCAGGATGCCATTCAGGCCTCCAAGGGGAGAGAATGAGGTCCTCCGCCCCGCTCCGACCTTTGCCCCTGGCGACTTGGTGTGGCTCTCCGCCCGTAACATCAGGCTGCGAGTTGAGTCCACTAAGTTTGCTCCTCGCTACTTGGGTCCCTTCAAGGTTCTCGAACAGGTTAATCCCGTGGTCTACCGTCTGGCTCTTCCTCCACGCTTGGGTATCACCGACACCTTTCACGTGTCCCTCTTGAAACCCGTATATATGTCCCGGTTTTCCGAGTCATCTGCCGGGACATCGGGTTCGTCTACGGACGATTATGAGGTGAACGCTATTTTGGGGTGCAAGGTGGTACGCGGCAAAAAGTTCTATTTGGTGGATTGGAAGGGTTATGGCCCAGAGGACAGGTCGTGGGAACCTGCTGAAAACATTCGGGCCCCACCGCTCATTGCTGCCTTCGAGCGTAGCGAGGCCCAAGGAGGGGGGGCAATGTTAGGTCTCGAGTTCCCACTTCTGCACAGGGGGAATCTCGGGCCGTCTCCGCTGCGGTCTCCCATTCCTATCCAGCCGCAGTGGAGTCTGCTCAGCAGGGACGTCGGTCCCAGCGCCTTGCTCGGTCTCGCTCTGTACAGAGAGTTACTGCTGCTGCTTCTTCAGCTCCTGCCATTAAAGTCAGTGCTGGTCAGCAGCGAGCGGACTTCTCTGGGACTAAGTCCTTATTTGCGCACACTGAGCATGCCCAGGGCAAGATCTCCCGTTGGAGATCGAGGGTCATGTGCTCAGGCTCTGCAGCGCATTCCATTGGTCCTCTTGGCAGGTCTTGGAAGGGCAAAGTTTCTGTGGCCACTTCCTGTCCTGCAACTATATAAACTGCGCATGACCGCACGGCTATGCGCTAGTGTACAATTATTATGTGTGTGTGTAGATGGATGTATGTCGATGGATGAAAGCTCCTAAATATCCCTCCCTAGAGTTGTTGATTGCTCGCGGATGATGGTAGCTCTCTAGCGCCCGACTATCCATCTGTATGTTACACACATCACAGCGTCCTTTAGCTGTGCCTGCCAGTACGGCGCCGTGCGCTTGCCTTGCGCTTTCCATACCCAAGCCTGGGTGGTTAGTGGCGTCCGTCAGTGCGGCATCGCACGCACTCTTGTGCTCATATATTACTAATAAGGTTCTTTTCACACCCAGTTGCGGTGTTGTGCCAGCAAGGGTCTAATCGGACTTCAATCCCTTTTGGGGTTAAGTTCGCTGACTACTTGCTCGCGCTCTATGTGCGGTACCGCGGTCCTGTGACTTAACAGGATCGCTTTCTTCACGTTGGGTGAGGTTTAACCCACATGTTTATACTTTAAGTACCGCCATATAGTCTGTCATTTACTAGCAGCGGGTTTCGCCTGCACGGTGGACCCCGGACTGCGAACGCATTTATATCATCTTTCCTGGTGCGTTCCGCCAGTACTAACAGCGTCGAGCCAACTTTGTGGTGTAAGGCCTACTTGCAGTGTCTGGCTGCGCCACTCAATACAGCTGTCCTCTTTAAAAAAATGACCTGCAATTATCAGGTTTTCAGCCTATCGGAATTTTAAAACTGCAGTGGGGCTACTAGTTTGGTTGGGGCCTACTAACAGTGTCTGCCGCTCCAAGGTGTTCTCCTGGTTGTCTTTCCTGAGCTTCTATCTTCAGGCTCTTGTTAAATAGTTGTTAAATGGAACAACTGCATTTAGCCTACTAGTTGGGTTGGGGCCTACTAACAGTGTCTGCCGCTCCTTGCTGTTCTCCTGGTTTCCTGTCCTGAAATTCCATTTTCAGGCTCTCGTTAAGTAGTTGTTAATGTTAGACTGCATTTGGCCTACTAGTTGGGTTGGGGCCTACTATCGGTGTCTGCCGCTCCTTGATGTTCTCCTCCACTGAACACACGAGTGCCGCCTGTTTACTACTGTTACCAATTTTGAACTGCATTTAGCCTACTTACTGATTTGGGCCTACTCACTGTGTCAGCCTCTCATTACAGTTGTACTCCACTGAACAAAGCAATGCCCCCTGGTTAGTCCTGTTACCAATTTTGAACTGCATTTAGCCCACTTTATTCTTTGGGCCTATATCTGTGTTTCCTCCTCATCCTGCCCATTGCCCAGCCAGTGATAGATGAGTCTGCTGGTACATTGACCCATAACGCAACATTCCCCGTGCACGTTACACAGCAAGATTGTGACCCTGCTGAAAGTCAGGTTCCCCTTCCCGCATACCATACCACCTTACACAGGGACAAAGAGGAAGGTGCAGATGAAAGTGCAGGTTCCTTCATCAGATGGGGGGAGGAATACTCGTTGGCGACGTCACTGGCACAGGGCTCCTCATAGTACGCAAAAGTGTCGCTGCCGGTGGGAGGCGCCCCCGCCGTGCAAACACACCGCCGTACTTTGAGGGGCCCTGTGCCAGTGCCAATGCCAACAAGTAGCCCCCCCCTGCTTGCTCAGGATCACAGCACTTGCAAAGTTGAAATACTTTCCTCTCCCTGCTCCACTGCCGTGACGTGGTCCAGATTTCCTGGGCCAACTAAATACTTGAACCAGCCCTACCCCCCACAACTTTAGCCAAATGACCCCCAATTTCAAATGCCTTCCAATTATTATAAGCTAAATTACGATTGACAAGCTTCTGTAACAAGAATGGATGTTTTTGCCATTAAAATGGGCAGTGTAGGTGTTTTCCTGGCCTCCACTCACTGCCGACTATGCTCCCCCATTGACTTGCATTGGGTTTCGTGTTTCGGTCGATCCCCGACTTTTCGCGATAATCGGCAGATTCCACTCGACTTGACTTTTGAGATAGTCGGGTTTCGCGACCCTAAAAAACTAAAAGTCGCTCAACCCTAATCACAACAAATATCCCATAGAGGTCTGGAGTTTGAATGATGCTCAAAATCAAAGGGGAAAATAAAGTTACAGGCTGATACACCTTCAGTGGACATGCCTCAAGACAAGGAAATGATGCTCAGTAGTGTGTGTGACCTCCACATGCCTGTATGACCTCCCTACAATGCCTGGGCATGCTCCTGATGAGGTGGCGGATGGTCTCCTGAGGGTTCTCCTCCCAGACCTGGACTAAAACATCCACCATCTCCTGAATAGTCTGTTGGTGGTTGGTGCGAGACATGATGTCCCAGATGTGTTCAATCGGATTCAGGTCTGGGGACCGGGCGGGCCAATCCATAGCTTGAATGTCTTCATCTTGCAGGAACTGCTGATACACTCAAGCCACAAGAGGTCTGGCACTGTCCTGCATTAGAAGGAACCCAGGGCCAACTGCACCAGCAAAAGGTCTCACAAGGGGTCTGAGGATCTCATCACGGTACCTAATGGCAGTCAGGCTACCTCTGGCAAGTACATGGAGGAATGTGCAGCCCTCTAAAGAAATGCCACCCCACACTATTACTGACCCACTGCCAAATTGGTCATGCTGAAGGATATTGCAGGCAGCAGATCGCTCTCCACGGCATCTCCAGACTCTCTCACATCTGTCACATGTGGTCATTTGTGAACCTGCTTTCATCTGTGAAGACTGAAGAGCACAGGGCACCAGTGGCGAATTTGCCAATCCTGGTGTTCTGTGGCAAATGCCAAGCATCCTGCATGGTGTTGGGCTATGAGTTCAACCCCCATCTGTTGACATCGGGCACTTAGACCATTGGCATGGAGTCGGTTTCTAGCTGTTTGTGCAGACACATGCACATTTGTGGCCAGCTGGAGGTCATTTTACAGAGATCTGGCAGTGCTCCTCCTGTTCCTCCTTTCACAAAGGCTGAGTTAGCAGTCCTGCTGCTGGGTTGTTGCCCTCCTTTGACCCCCTCCACATCTCCTGGTGTAATGGCCTGTCTCTTGGTTGCACCTCCAGCCTCTGAACACTACGCTGACAGACACAGCAAACCTTATTGCCACAGCTGGCATTGATTTGCCATTCTGGGTGAGCTGCACTACCTGAGCCACTTGTGTGGGTTGTAGAGTCCATCTCATGCTACCACGAGTGTGAAAGCACAACCAACATTCAAAACTGACCAAAACATCAGCCAGAAAGCATTGTTACTGAGATGTGGTCCGTGGTCCCAACCTGCAGAACCACTCCTTTATTGAGTGTGTCTTGATAATTGCCAATAATTTCCATGTGTTGTCTATTCCATTTGCACAACAACATGTGAAATTGATTGTCAAACAGTGTTGCTTCCAAAGTGGACAGTTTGATTTCACAGAAGTTTGATTTACTTGGAGTTATATTCTGTTGTTTAAGTGTTCCCTTTATTTTTTGAGCAGTGTATATATATAAATATATATAAGATTCAAAAAAGTAGGCAGCACTCCATATCATCTGAAAAACTGTGCAGGATTTATTAAACCCACATGTCTGGGCAACATTTTGGCTCCAAATGAGCCTTTCTAAAGGAGCTGAAACGTTGCCAAGACATGTGGGTTTAATAAATCCTGCACAGTTTTTCAGATGATATGGAGTGCTGCCTACTTTCTTGAATCTTGTATACTTTGGACAATCCATGAACAGGTTGCCTGGGGGCTTTGCACCAGAAGATAAGTAAAAGAATTTGTGCTGTTCCTATTTTTTATTAATATATATATATATATATATATATATATATATATATATATATATATATATATATATACCTTCAAGAGGTAGTCACCATGAATGGTCTTCCAACAATCTCCCAGAGATGCTTAGCACTCGTTGGCCCTTTTGCCTTCACTCTGCGGTCCATCTCACCCCGAACCATCTCAATTGGGTTCAGGTCTGGTGACTGTGGAGGCCAGGTCATCTGGCGTACCACCCCATCACTCTCCTTCTTTTCAAATAGCCTTTACACAGCCTGGAGGTGTGTTTGGGGTCATTGTCCTGTTGAAAATTAAATGATGGTCCAACTAAATGCAAACCGGATGGAATAGCATGCCGCTGCAACATGCTGTGGTAGCCATGCTGGTTCTGTATGCCTTCTATTTTGAATAAATCCCCAACAGTGTCACCAGCAAAGCACCCCCACACCATCACACCTCCTGCTCCATGCTTCACGGTGGGAACCAGGCATGTAGAGTCCATCCATTCACCTTTTCTGAGTCACACAAAGACACAGTGGTTGGAACCAAAAATCTCAAATTTGGACTCATCAGACCAAAGCACAGATTTCCACTGGTCTATTGTCCATTCCTTGTGTTCTTTAGCCCAAACAAGTCTCTTCTGCTTGTTGCCTGTCCTTAGCAGTGGTTTCCTAGCAGCTATTTTAACATGAATGCCTGCTGCACAAAGTCTCCTCTTAACAGTTGTTGTAGAGATGTGTCTGCTGCTAGAACTCTGTGTGGCATTGACCTGGTCTCTAATCTGAGCTGCTGTTAACCTGCAATTTCTGAGGCTGGTGACTCGGATAAACTTATCCTCAGAAGCAGAGGTGACTCTTGGTATTCCTTTCCTGGGGCAGTCCTTATGTGAGCCAGTTTCTTTGTAACGCTTGATGGTTTTTGCTGTTGCACTTGGGGACACATTCAATGTTTGCCCAATTTTTTGGACTGACTGACATTCATTTCTTAAAGTAATGATGGCTAGAGTTGAGCGACCTTGACCTTTTTAGAGTCGAGCCGGGTTTCGCGAAACCCGACTATCTCAAAAGTCGAGTCGAGTGGAATAGGCCGATTATCGCAAAAAGTCGGGGATCGACCGAAACACGAAACCCAATGCAAGTCAATGGGGGAGCATAGTTGGCAGTGAGTAGAGGCCAGGAAAACATGTACAGAGCCCATTGTATTGGCAAAAACATCCATTCTTGCTACTGAAGCTTGTCAATCGTAATTTAGCTTATAATAATTGTAAGGCATTTGAAATTGGGGGTCATTTGGCTAAAGTTGTGGGGGGTACGGCTGGTTCAAGCAATTAGTGGGCCAAGGACATCTGGACCACGTCACGGCAGTGGAGCAGGGAGAGGTAAGTATTTCAACTTTGCAAGTGCTGTGATCCTGAGCAAGCAGGGGGGGCCCATTCGTTGGCATTGGCACTGGCACAGGGCCTCTCAAAGTACAGCGGTGTGTTTGCACGGCGGGGGCCCCTCCCACCGGCAGCAACAGTTTTGCGTACTATGAGAGGCCCTGTGCCAGTGACGTCGCCAACGAGTATTCCTCCCCCCACCTGATGAAGGAACCTGCACCTTCATCTGCACCTTCCTCTTTGTCCCCGCGTAAGGTGGTATGGTATGCGGGAAAGGGGACCTGACTTTCAGCAGGGTCACAATCTTGCAGTGTAGCATGCACGGGGAATGTTGCGTTATGGGTCAATGTACCAGCAGACTCATCTATCACTGGCTGGGCAATGGGCAGGATGAGGAGGAAACACAGATATAGGCCCAAAGACTAAAGTGGGCCAAATGCAGTTCAAAATTGGTAACAGGACTAACCAGGGGGCATTGTTTTGTTCAGTGGAGGACAACTGGAATGAGAGGCTGACACAGAGAGTAGGCCCAAATCTGTAAGTAGTCTAAATGCAGTTCAAAATTGGCAAGAGTAGTAAACAGGCGGCACAGCTTTGTTCACTGTAGGAGAACAGCAAGAAGCGGCAGACACAGATAGAAGGCCCCAACCCAACTAGTAGGCCCACTGCAGTTTTAAAATCCAGATAGGCTGAAAACCAGATAATTGTAGGTCATTTTTTGTAAAGAGGACAGCTGTATTGAGTGGCGCAGCCAGACACTACAAGTAGGCCTTCAACCACAAAGTTGGCTCGACGCTGGTTTAAAAATGGTTACATGGGTACACGTTCTGCATTGTTGTGCTCAGTGGAGGACAATTGGAAGGAGGGACCGCAGAAAGACTTTGTAGGCGTAAAATTACAAAATAGGCTCTATGCAGCTTCGATTAAGTGGCAACCTGGAGAACACCTTGGAGCGGCAGACAACGTCTCTACAACCCAGACCAAACTTGTAGGCCTAATGTAGTGTTGTTTCAACAACTACGTAGTACGAGCATGAAGATTGAAGCTATGGAGAGGAAACCTGGAGAACACCTTGGAGCGGAAGACACCGTCTCTACAACCCAGACCCAACTTGTAGGCCGAATGCAGTGTTGTTTTCAACAACTACTAAACAAGAGCTTTAAGATTGAAGCAATGGAGAGGCAACCTGGGGAACACCTTGGAGTGGAACACACCTTCTCTACACCCCTGACCCAACTTGTAGGCCGAATGCAGTGTTGTTTTCAACAACTACTAAAGGAGAGCCAGAATATTGAAGCAATGGAGAGGAAACCTGGGGAACACCTTGGAGTGGAACACACCTTCTCTACACCCCTGACCCAACTTGTAGGCCGAATGCAGTGTTGTTTTCAACAACTAATAAACGAGAGCCAGAAGATTGAAGCAATGGAGAGGCAACCTGGGGAACACCTTGGAGTGGAACACACCTTCTCTACACCCCTGACCCAACTTGTAGGCCGAATGCAGTGTTGTTTTCAACAACTACTAAACGAGAGCCAGAAGATTGAAGCAATGGAGAGGAAACCTGGGGAACACCTTGGAGTGGAACACACCGTCTCTACACCCCTGACCCAACTTGTAGGCCGAATGCAGTGTTGTTTTCAACAACTACTAAACAAGAGCTTTAAGATTAAAGCAATAGAGAGGCAACCTGGGGAACACCTTGGAGTGGAACACACCTTCTCTACACCCCTGACCCAACTTGTAGGCCGAATGCAGTGTTGTTTTCAACAACTACTAAACGAGAGCCAGAAGATTGAAGCAATGGAGAGGCAACCTGGGGAACACCTTGGAGTGGAACACACCGTCTCTACACCCCTGACCCAACTTGTAGGCCGAATGCAGTGTTGTTTTCAACAACTACTAAACAAGAGCTTTAAGATTGAAGCAATGGAGAGGCAACCTGGGGAACACCTTGGAGTGGAACACACCTTCTCTACACCCCTGACCCAACTTGTAGGCCGAATGCAGTGTTGTTTTCAACAACTACTAAACGAGAGCCAGAAGATTGAAGCAATGGAGAGGCAACCTGGGGAACACCTTGGAGTGGAACACACCGTCTCTACACCCCTGACCCAACTTGTAAGCCGAATGCAGTGTTGTTTTCAACAACTACTAAACGAGAGCCAGAAGATTGAAGCAATGGAGAGGAAACCTGGGGAACACCTTGGAGTGGAACACACCGTCTCTACACCCCTGACCCAACTTGTAGGCCGAATGCAGTGTTGTTTTCAACAACTACTAAACGAGAGCCAGAAGATTGAAGCAATAGAGAGGCAACCTGGGGACCTGTTGTGAATTCTGTTGTTGAGCTCCCTCCTGTGGTCAGGAATGGTACTTCGGCTGGTTCTGTCCATGGACTTTCTCTGGTGGCTGTGGGTGTTTCTGAGTTTCCTTCCACAGGTGACGAGCTTAATTCGTTAGCTGGCTACTCTATTTAACTCCTCTTGGATCATTGCTAGATGCCAGCTGTCAATGTTGTACTATGGCTCTAGTTTGCTCCTGGATCGTACTGGTTACATGTTACTCCAGCAGAAGCTAAGTTCCTCTTTGCTATTTTGCTTGTTTGCTATTTTTTCTGTCCAGCTTGCTATTGTTAAATATTGCCTTGCTTGCTGGAAGCTCTGGGACGCAGAGGGGTGCCCCCCGCACCGTGAGTCGGTGCGGAAGGGTTTTTTTTTTCCCTGCACTCTCTGCGTGGCTTTTGTAGGTTTTTGTGCTGACCGCAAAGTGACCTTTCCTATCCTCTGTCTGTTCAGTAAGTCGGGCCTCTCTTTGCTAAATCTATTTCATCTCTGTGTTTGTGATTTCATCTTGCTCACAGTCAATATATGTGGGGGCTGCCTTTTCCTTTGGGGAATTTCTCTGAGGCAAGGTAGGCTTATTTTTCCTCTTAAGGGCTAGCTAGTTTCTGTGGCTGTGTCGAGTTGCATAGGGAGTGTTAGGAGCAATCCACGGCTATTTTTAGTGTGTGTGATAGGCTTAGGGATTGCGGTCAGCAGAGTTCCCACTTCCCAGAGCTTGTTCTGTGTTTTATGGCTATCAGGTCTTTCCGGGTGCTCTTAACCATCAGGTCCATTGTTGTCCTTACCACCAGGTCATAACAGGGAACACCTTGGAGTGGAACACACCGTCTCTACATCCCTGACCCAACTTGTAGGCCGAATGCAGTGTTGTTTTCAACAACTACTAAACGAGAGCCAGAAGATTGAAGCAATGGAGAGGAAACCTGGGGAACACCTTGGAGTGGAACACACCGTCTCTACACCCCTGACCCAACTTGTAGGCCGAATGCAGTGTTGTTTTCAACAACTACTAAATGAGAGTCGGAAAACCCAAGCAATGGAGAGGAAACCTGGGGAACACCTTGGAGTGGAACACACTGTCTCTACACCCCATACCCAATTTGTTGGCCTAATGCAGTGTAGTTTTCAACAACTACTAAACGAGAGTCGGAAGACCCAAGCAATGGAGAGGAAACCTGGGGCACACCTTGGAGCGGCAGACACCGTTACTAGGCCCTACCAAAGTAGTAGCCCCAATGCAGTTTTCAAATTCCTAGAGGCTGAAAACAAGACTATTGACGCTCTGCTTTTTTCAAAGGAGGACAGCTGTATTGAGTGGCGCAGACAGACACAGGTAGTAGGCCTTAAACCAAAAATGTGGCTCACTGCAGTTTAAAAAAGGTTACAGGGGTACACAGGCAGCATTGCTCTGGTCAGTGGAGGACAATTTCAATAGTGGACCGCAGACAGACTTTGTACGCCTACTATTAAAAAAAGGATGCTCTATGCAATTAAAAATAGGTTCCAGGGGTCCACGGGCAGCAGTGGTGTGGTCAGTGGAGGAGTATTGGAAGGAGGGACCGCAGACAGGTGAAGTAGGCCTAACATAACAAAATTAGGCTGTAGGCACTTTAAAATTGGTTCCAGGGGTACACGGGCAGCAGTGGTGTGGTCAGTGGAGGACAATTTGAATTAGGGACTGCAGACAGACTTTGTAGGCTGTCCTCTGTGGACCATGCATCCAACACATTAACCCAGTGCGCCGTAATGGACACGTAACTTTTTGTGGACATGCCTACTGGTCCATGCGTCTCTTGTCAGGTGCACCTTTCTACTGTTTGATTGCCTGAGTGCTATGACAATGCAGACTTTTTCTTGCCGGTGGAGGGCTGGGATGGCTTTTCTCGCAAAAGAAATGTCGACTGGGTAGCTTGAACCATGGTACAGCGTAGTTCATCTGGGCTTTCTAAATATAAAACAAAGAAAAAAAGGAGGCTCCATGCACTTTCAGCTGGGTTCCAGGGGTACACGGCCAGCATTGGTCTGGTCAGTGGAGGCCTAGTGGAAGGAGGGACCGCAGACAGGCTTCGAAGGCCTAACATAATAAATTAGGGCTGTAGGCACTTTAAAATTGGTTCCAGGGGTACACGGGCAGCAGTAGACAGGTCAGTGGAGGCCTAGTGGAAGGAGGGACCGCAGACAGGCTTCGAAGGCCTAACATAATAAAATTGGGCTGTAGGCACTTTAAAATTGGTTCCAGGGGAACACGGGCAGCAGTAGACAGGTCAGTGGAGGCCTAGCGGAAGGAGGGACCGCAGACAGGCTTCGAAGGCCTAACATAATAAAATTGGGCTGTAGGCACTTTAAAATTGGTTCCAGGGGTACACGGGCAGCAGTAGACAGGTCAGTGGAGGCCTAGTGGAAGGAGGGACCGCAGACAGGCTTCGAAGGCCTAACATAATAAATTAGGGCTGTAGGCACTTTAACATTGGTTCCAGGGGTACACGGGCAGCAGTAGACAGGTCAGTGGAGGCCTAGTGGAAGGAGGGACCGCAGACAGGCTTCGAAGGCCTAACATAATAAATTTCGGCTGTAGGCACTTTGAATTCTTTTGCAGGGGTACACAGGCAGTGGGCACCATTGGTGTTGTCAGCGGCGGCCGATTGTAATGAGTGTCTGCCAGTTAGTAGTCCCAAAAAATAAATACATGTTAATGTCTCGCATTACAACAAAAAGAAAAACCAAAAGGGTGCAGTCATTAGGTACAGGGGTGGGCTCCTCTGCGTAGTTTCAGACCTAATAATTTGGCACAAAGTATTTACTTGGGTAAATATAGGACACTGCCCCTGACTATGTTAAGTACCATCATACATGTCAACACAATGGTATTGTCAGTGGCAGGAATTTACGGATGTCAGCGCATAGACTAAACATAGGTGGAACTGTGAGAGATAATTGTGCAAGTGGTAGAGCAATGTTTGAGCTGGGGGTGGGGGAACTCTCTTGTGGCCGGTGGTACATGCCCAGGGCCCCTCATGTTACAACAGTGTGTCTGACGTTGGGTGCACACCACCACCGTCAGAGACACTTTATTGTACTATGAGGGACCCAGTGGCAGTGACGTAGACCCAAAGCGGGCACACCCACCTCTTCAGACAAACAGCACTCTCACGGGTGCTTGCGCCAAGTGGCGATACCACGGCCCCGTGTGGGGAGTTTGGCCATTTAGGGAGGTGTAAACATGTCGTATGCTGGACAATCAGCTGCTGCAAATTACGAGATTGGTAAAGTCATTCAGAGTAGTCCACAGGCAATACCTTTTCATAGGAAAGCTAGGTGTCGGCCGGGCAAGGTGGGGCAAAAGAATTCGAAATCCAGTTGTGGTTCATTTTAATGAAGGTTAGATCATCAACATTTTGGGTAGCCAGACGAGTCCTTTTTTCGGTTAATATTGAACCTGCAGCACTGAATACTCTTTCTGATAGGACACTAGCTGCCGGGCAAGCAAGCTCCTGCAATGCATATTCTGCCAATTCTGGCCAGGTGTCAAATTTGGATGCCCAGTAATCAAATGGGAATGACGGTTGAGGTAGAACATCGATAAGGGATGAAAAATAGTTAGTAACCATACTGGACAAATGTTGTCTCCTGTCACTTTGAATTGATGCAGCAGTACCTGTCCTGTCTGCGGTCATAGCAAAATCATTCCACAACCTGGTCAGAAAACCCCTCTGTCCAACGCCACTTCGGATTTCTGCACCTCTAACACTTCTGGTCTGCTGTTCCCTGCTGCTCGTGTGAGAACGATCACGGGCGCTGTGTGCTGGGAATGCCTGAAGCAAACGGTCAACAAGAGTTGATTGTTTGGTTGCTAATATTAGTTCCAAGTTGTCATGTGGCATAATATTTTGCAATTTGCCTTTATAGCGAGGATCAAGGAGGCAGGCCAACCAGTAATCGTCATCGTTCATCATTTTCGTAATGCGTGTGTCCCTTTTGAGGATACGTAAGGCATAATCCGCCATGTGTGCCAAAGTTCCATTTGTCAAATCTGCGGTTGTGATTGGTTGAGGGGCAGTTTCAGGCAAATCTACGTCACTTGTGTCCCTCAGAAACCCAGAACCCGGCCTTGCCACGCCACCAATTTCCATTGGCCCCGGAGAAGCTTCCTCATTAAAAAATACTCATCCCCATCATCCTCCTCGTCCTCCTCCTCCTGTTCGCTCGCTACATTGTCCTGTACACTGCCCTGACCAGACAATGGCTGACTGTCGTCAAGGCTTTCCTCTTCCTCGGCTGCAGATACCTGCTCCTTTATGTGCGTCAAACTTTGCATCAGCAGACACATTAGGGGGATGCTCATGCTTATTATGGCGTTGTCTGCACTAACCAGCCGTGTGCATTCCTCAAAACACTGAAGGACTTGACACATGTCTTGTATCTTCGACCACTGCACACCTGACAACTCCATGTCTGCCATCCTACTGCCTGCCCGTGTATGTGTATCCTCCCACAAAAACATAACAGCCCGCCTCTGTTCGCACAGTCTCTGAAGCATGTGCAGTGTTGAGTTCCACCTTGTTGCAACGTCTATGATTAGGCGATGCTGGGAAAGGTTCAAAGACCGCTGATAGGTCTGCATACGGCTGGAGTGTACGGGCGAACGGCGGATATGTGAGCAAAGTCCGCGCACTTTGAGGAGCAGGTCGGATAACCCCGGATAACTTTTCAGGAAGCACTGCACCACCAGGCTTAAGGTGTGAGCCAGGCAAGGAATGTGTTTCAGTTGGGAAAGGGAGATGGCAGCCATGAAATTCCTTCCGTTATCACTCATTACCTTGCCTGCCTCAAGATCTACTGTGCCCAGCCACGACTGCGTTTCTCTCTGCAAGAACTCGGACAGAACTTCCGCGGTGTGTCTGTTGTCGCCCAAACACTTCATAGCCAATACAGCCTGCTGACGCTTGCCAGTAGCTGCCCCATAATGGGACAACTGGTGTGCAACAGTGCCAGCTGCGGATGGAGTGGTTTGGCGACTGCGGTCTGTGGACGAGCTCTCGCTTCTGCAGAAGGACGAAGAGGAGGAGGAGGAGGAGGGGGTGCGAACACCTACAGCCAACTGTTTCCTAGACCGTGGGCTAGGCAGAACTGTCCCGAAATTGATGTCCCCTGTGGACCCTGCATCCACCACATTCACCCAGTGTGCCGTGATGGACACGTAACGTCCCTGGCCATGCCTACTGGTCCATGCATCTGTTGTCAGGTGCACCTTTGTACTCACAGATTGCCTGAGTGCATGGACGATGCGCTCTTTAACATGCTGGTGGAGGGCTGGGATGGCTTTTCTCGAAAAGAAGTGTCGACTGGGTAGCTCGTAGCGTGGTACAGCGTATTCCATCAGGGCTTTGAAAGCTTCACTTTCAACTAACCGGTAGGGCATCAACTCTAACGAGCTTAGTCTAGCTATGTGGGCGTTCAAACCCTGTGTACGCGGATGCGAGGATAAGTACTTCCTTTTTCTAACCAGAGACTCATGTAGGGTGAGCTGGACTGGAGAGCTGGAGATCGTGGAACTAGCGGGTGTGCCGGTGGACATGGCAGACTGAGAGACGGTTGGAGACAGTATTGTTTCCGCCTGTGCCCTAGATGCAGTGTTTCCTACTACGAAACTGGTGATTCCCTGACCCTGACTGCTTTGGCCTGGCAAAGAAACCTGCACAGATACTGCAGGTGGTGCGGAAAATGGTGGCCTTACAGTGACGGAAGGGATGTAGCATTGCTGACTAGCTTCATTGGCCGAGGGTGCTACAACCTTAAGGGACGTTTGGTAGTTAGTCCAGGCTTGCAAATGCATGGTGGTTAAATGTCTATGCATGCAACTTGTATTGAGACTTTTCAGATTCTGACCTCTGCTTAAGGTAGTTGAACATTTTTGACAGATAACTTTGCGCTGATCAATTGGATGTTGTTTAAAAAAATGCCAGACTGCACTCTTTCGAGCCTCGGATCCCTTTTCAGGCATTGCAGACTGATCTTTAACCGGATGGCCACGCTATCCTCCAACAGTTTTTGGCTTTGCCACGCGTTTTGTCCCATCTACGGGCCCGGCAGATCGAACCTGTTGCGATGTTGATGCCTGCTGCGGCCCCTTCTCCTCCGCTTCAGAACTACTGCCGCCTGCACCCTGTTCCCCCAATGGCTGCCAATCAGGGTCAACAACTGGGTCATCTATAACCTCCTCTTCTAGCTCGTGCGCAACTTCCTCTGTGTCACCGTGTAAGTCGGTGGTAGAGTTCGTGACGGGGCAACATAGTCTCATCAGGGTCTGATTCTGGATCAGTACCCTGCGAGGGCAATGTTGTGGTCTGAGTCAAAGGACCAGCATAGTAGTCTGGCTGTGGCTGTGCATCAGTGCACTCCATGTCAGATTCAACTTGTAATGGGCATGGCCTGTTAACTGCTTCACTTTCTAAGCCAGGGACGGTATGTGTAAAGAGCTCCATGGAGTAACCCGTTGTGTCGCCTGCTGCATCCTTCTCTGTTGTTGTTTTTGCTGAAGAGGACAAGGAAGCGACTTGTCCCTGACCGTGAACATCCACTAACGACGCGCTGCTTTTACATTTACTAGTTTCAAAAGAGGAGGCAAAAGAGCTAGAGGCTGAGTCTGCAAGGTAAGCCAAAACTTGCTCTTGCTGCTCCGGCTTTAAAAGCGGTTTTCTTACTCCCAGAAAAGGGAGCATTCGAGGCCTTCTGTAGCCAGACGACGAACCTGGCTAGACAGCTCCAGACTTAGGTGCAATATTTTTTTTTCCCACGACCACCTGATGCTCCACTACCACTACCATCATTACCAGCTGACAATGAACGCCCACGGCCACGTCCTCTTCCACCAGACTTCCTCATTGTTTTCAAAACTTAACCAAAGTAACGGTATTTGTTGCTGTCAAACAACTTAGATGGTGAGCTATAACTTCAGTATGATTTAGATATCCCTTTACAGGTGGGTGAGACCGCAAGGAAAATTAGGCACAATGTTACACACTCTGTTTTCGGTGGCACCAAATGAGAGAGATGCCACACACGCAGGACTGTCACTCAAGCACAAATGTCAATATTGATCTCCCACTTTTTTTTTTATTTTTTCAGGGAGAATTTAGAAGCCCAATAAAAAAAATAGGCTTTCTATGGCCCACTATTTGAGAGAGAGAGATGGCACACCCAGGAGTCAAGACTGGCACACAAGCAGAAAGGGCAATATTAATCTCCCACTGATTTTTTTTATTTTTTCAGGGAGAATTTAGAAACCCAATAAAAAAATAGGCTTTCTATGGCCCACTATTTGAGAGAGAGAGATGGCACACCCAGGAGTCAAGACTGGCACACAAGCAGAAAGGGCAATTTTAATCTCCCACTGTTTTTTTTATTTTTTCAGAGAGAATTTAGAAACAAAATTAAAAAAAATGATTTTTTCAGGGAGAATTTAGAAACCAAATAAAAAAAAAAATAGGCTTTCTATGGCCCACTATTTGAGAGAGAGAGATGGCACACCCAAGAGTCAGGAGTGGCACACAAGCAGAAAGGGCAATATTAATCTCCCATTGATTTTTTTGGATTATTTCAGGGAGAATTTAGAAACCCAATAAAAAAAAAAATAGGCTTTCTATGGCCCACTATTTGAAAGAGAGAGATGGCACACCCAGGAGTCAGGAGTGGCACACAAGCAGAAAGGGCAATATTAATCTCCCACTGATTTTTTTTTATTTTTTCAGGGAGAATTTAGAAACCCAATAAAAAAAAAAGAAATAGGCTTTCTATGTCCCACTATTTGAGAGAGAGAGATGGCACACCCAGGAGTCAAGACTGGCACACAAGCAGAAAGGGCAATATTAATCTCCCACTGTTTTTTTTTATTTTTTCAGGGAGACTTTAGAAACAAAATTAAAAAAATGATTTTTTCAGGGAGAATTTAGAAACCAAATAAAAAAAAAATAGGCGTTCTATGGCCCACTATTTGAGAGAGAGAGATGGCACACCCAGGAGTCAGGAGTGGCACACAAGCAGAAAGGGCAATATTAATCTCCCACTGATTTTTTTTTTATTTTTTCAGGGAGAATTTAGAAACCCAATAAAAAAAAAAATAGGCTTTCTATGGCCCACTATTTGAGAGAGAGAGATGGCACACCCAGGAGTCAGGAGTGGCACACAAGCAGAAACGGCAATATTAATCTCCCACTGATTTTTTTTTATTTTTTCAGGGAGAATTTAGAAACCCAATAAAAAAAAAATAGGCTTTCTATGGCCCACTATTTGAGAGAGAGAGATGACACACCCAGGAGTCAGGAGTGGCACACAAGCAGAAAGGGCAATATTAATCTCCCACTGATTTTTTTTTTTATTTTTTCAGGGAGAATTTAGAAACCCAATAAAAAAAATAATAGGCTTTCTATGGCCCACTATTTGAGAGAGAGAGATGGCACACCCAGGAGTCAAGACTGGCACACAAGCAGAAACGGCAATATTAATCTCCCACTGATTTATTTTTATTTTTTCAAGGAGAATTTAGAAACCAAAAACAAAAAATTAATAGGCTTTCTATGGCCCACTATTTGAGAGAGAGATGGCACACTCAGGACTAGCCCAAAGGCCAATATTAATCTCCCACTGTTTTTTTTTTTCAGGGAGAATTTATAAACCCCACAAAAAAAAACAGAAAAATAAAAAGGCTTTCTATGGCCCACTATGTGAGAGAGATGGCACACACAGGGATGACACTCTAGCAGAAATGCCAATCTTAATCTCCCACAACTTATTTTTTTAGGGAGAAAAAAAAAAATAAAAAAAAAAAACAGGGACTGTCCTACAATTACTATCTCCCTGCAGTAATCTCAGCCAGGTATGGCAGGCAGCAATAAGGAGTGGACTGATGCACAAATTAAATAAAAAGTGTGGACAAACAAACAAGATAGCTGTGCAGAAAGGAAGGACCAACAGGATTTGTGCTTTGAAAAAAGCAGTTGGTTTGCACAGCGGCGTACACACAGCAATGCAGCTATCAGGGAGCCTTCTAGGGCAGCCCAATGAGCTACAGCGCTGAGGAAAAAAAAATGTAGCTTCCACTGTCCCTGCAAACAAAAGGTGGTGTTGGACAGTGGAAATCGCTACAGCACAAGCGGTTTGGTGGTTAATGGACCCTGCCTAACGCTATCCCTGCTTCTGACAAAGCGGCAGCAACCTCTTCCTAGGCTCAGATCAGCAGCAGTAACATGGCGGTCGGCGGGAACGCCTCTTTATAGCCCCTGTGACGCCGCAGACAGCAAGCCAATCACTGCAATGCCCTTCTCTAAGATGGTGGGGACCAGGACCTATGTCATCACGCTGCCCACACTCAGGTTCACCTTCATTGGCTGAGAAATGGCGCTTTTAGCGTCATTGAAACGCGACTTTGGCGCGAAAGTCGCGTACCGCATGGCCGACCCCACACAGGGGTCGGGTCGGGTTTCATGAAACCCGACTTTGCCAAAAGTCGGCGATAGGGTTGAGCGAAACGGGTCGAACATTTTCAAAAGTCGCCGACTTTTGGCTAAGTCGGGGTTTCATGAAACCCGATCCGACCCCTGTGCGGGGTCGGCCATGCGGTACGCGACTTTCGCGCCAAAGTCGCGTTTCAATGACGCGAAAAGCGCCATTTCTCAGCCAATGAAGGTAAACGCAGAGTGTGGGCAGCGTGATGACATAGGTCCTGGTCCCCACCATCTTAGAGAAGGGCATTGCAGTGATTGGCTTGCTGTCTGCGACGTCACAGGGGCTATAAAGAGGCGTTCCCGCCGACCGCCATCTTACTGCTGCTGATCTGAGCTTAGGGAGAGGTTGCTGCCGCTTTGTCAGAAGCAGGGATAGCGTTAGGCAGGGTCCATTAACCACAAAACCGCTTGTGCTGCAGCGATTTGCACTGTCCAACACCACCCTCGGTGTGCAGGGACAGTGGAATTTTTTTTTTTTTTTTTTTTTCCCCTCAGCGCTGTAGCTCATTGGGCTGCCCTAGAAGGCTCCCTGATAGCTGCATTGCTGTGTGTACGCCGCTGTGCAAACCAACTGCTTTTTTCAAAGCACAAATCCTCTTGTTCCTTCCTTTCTGCACAGCTATCTTTTTTGTTTGTCCACACTTTTTATTTCATTTGTGCATCAGTCCACTCCTTATTGCTGCCTGCCATACCTGGCTGAGATTACTGCAGGCAGGGAGATAGTAGCTGCCTGCCATACCTGGCTGAGATTACTGCAGGCAGGGAGATAGTAATTGTAGGACATTCCCTGTTTTTTTTTTTTTTTTTTTTTTGGTGGGAGATTAAGATTGGCAATTTGGCATTTCTGCTAGAGTGCCATCCCTGTGTGTGCCATCTCTCTCACATAGTGGGCCATAGAAAGCCTTTTCATTTTTCTGTATTTTTTTTTGTGGGGTGTATAAATTCTCCCTGATAAAAATACAGTGGGAGATTAATATTGGCCTTTGGGCTTGTGTGCCAGTCCTGAGTGTGCCATCTCTCTCACAAATAGTGGGCCATAGAAAGCCTATTTTATTTTTTTTTGGGTTTTATAAATTCTCCCTGAAAAAAAGGGAGATTAATATTGGCCTCTGGGCTTCTGTGCCAGTCCTGAGCGTGCCATCTGTGCCAGTCCTGAGCGTCCCATCTCTCTCACAAATAGTGGGCCATAGAAAGCCTATTTAATTTTTTTTTTGGTTTTATAAATTTTCCCTGAAAAAAGGGAGATTAATATTGGCCTCTGGGCTTGTGTGCCAGTTGTGAGCGTGCCATCTGTGCCAGTCCTGAGCGTGCCATCTCTCTCACAAATAGTGGGCCATAGAAAGCCTATTTAATTTTTTTTTTGGTTTTATAAATTTTCCCTGAAAAAAGGGAGATTAATATTGGCCTCTGGGCTTGTGTGCCAGTTGTGAGCGTGCCATCTGTGCCAGTCCTGAGCGTGCCATCTCTCTCACAAATAGTGGGCCATAGAAAGCCTATTTAAATATTTTTTTGGTTTTATAAATTCTCCCAGAAAAAAAGGGAGATTAATATTGGCCTCTGGGCTTCTGTGCCAGTTGTGAGCGTGCCATCTGTGCCAGTCCTGAGCGTGCCATCTCTCTCACAAATAGTGGGCCATAGAAAGCCTATTTAAATATTTTTTTGGTTTTATAAATTCTCCCAGAAAAAAAGGGAGATTAATATTGGCCTCTGGGCTTCTGTGCCAGTCCTGAGCGTGCCATCTGTGCCAGTCCTGAGCGTCCCATCTCTCTCACAAATAGTGGGCCATAGAAAGCCTATTTTATTTTTTTTTTGGGTTTCAGAAATTCTCCCTGGAAAAAAAAAGGGAGATTAATATTGCCCTTTGGGCTTGTGTGCCAGTACTAAGCGTTCCATCTCTCTCTCTCTCTCAGTCAGTGGGCCATAGAACGCATATTTTTGGTTTTATTTGTTTTCTAAATTCTCCCTGAAAAAATCATTTTATTTTATTTGGTTTCTAAATTCTTCCTGATAAAATCATATTTTTTTTATTATTTTTATTTCTAAAGTCTCCCTGAAAAAAAAAAAAAAAAAAAACAACCAAAAAAACAGTGGGAGATTAATATTGGCCTTTCTGCTTGTGTGCCAGTCTTGACTCCTGGGTGTGCCATCTCTCTCTCTCTCTCTCTCTCTCTCTCTCTCTCTCTCTCTCTCTCCAATTGTGGTCCATAGAAAGCCTATATTTTTTTTCCTTGATTTGGGTTCTAAAATCTACCAGAGAAAATAACTACATCAATCATTGGTAGAAAAATATTGGCCTCTGGGTTTGTGTGCCACTCCTGACTCCTGTGTGCGTCATCTCTCAGTCAGTGGGCCATAGAACGCCTATTTTTGGTTTTATTTGTTTTCTAAATTCTCCCTGAAAAAATTATTTTATTTTATTTGGTTTCTAAATTCTTCCTGATAAAATCATATTTTTTTTATTATTTTTTTTTCTAAAGTCTCCCTGAAAAAAAAAAAAAAAAACAGTGGGAGATTAATATTGGCCTTTCTGCTTGTGTGCCAGTCTTGACTCCTGGGTGCGTCATCTCTCAGTCAGTGGGCCATAGAACGCCTATTTTTGGTTTTATTTGTTTTCTAAATTCTCCCTGAAAAAATCATTTTATTTTATTTGGTTTCTAAATTCTTCCTGATAAAATCATATTTTTTTTATTATTTTTTTTTCTAAAGTCTCCCTGAAAAAAAAAAAAAAAAAACAACCAAAAAAAACAGTGGGAGATTAATATTGGCCTTTCTGCTTGTGTGCCAGTCTTGACTCCTGGGTGCGTCATCTCTCAGTCAGTGGGCCATAGAACGCCTATTTTTGGTTTTATTTGTTTTCTAAATTCTCCCTGAAAAAATCATTTTATTTTATTTGGTTTCTAAATTCTTCCTGATAAAATCATATTTTTTTTATTATTTTTTTTTCTAAAGTCTCCCTGAAAAAAAAAAAAAAAAAAACAACCAAAAAAAACAGTGGGAGATTAATATTGGCCTTTCTGCTTGTGTGCCAGTCTTGACTCCTGGGTGCGTCATCTCTCAGTCAGTGGGCCATAGAACGCCTATTTTTGGTTTTATTTGTTTTATAAATTCTCCCTGAAAAAATCATTTTATTTTATTTGGTTTCTAAATTCTTCCTGATAAAATCATATTTTTTTTATTATTTTTTTTTCTAAAGTCTCCCTGAAAAAAAAAAAAAAAAAACAACCAAAAAAAACAGTGGGAGATTAATATTGGCCTTTCTGCTTGTGTGCCAGTCTTGACTCCTGGGTGCGTCATCTCTCAGTCAGTGGGCCATAGAACGCCTATTTTTGGTTTTATTTGTTTTCTAAATTCTCCCTGAAAAAATCATTTTATTTTATTTGGTTTCTAAATTCTTCCTGATAAAATCATATTTTTTTTATTATTTTTTTTTCTAAAGTCTCCCTGAAAAAAAAAAAAAAAAAAACAACCAAAAAAAACAGTGGGAGATTAATATTGGCCTTTCTGCTTGTGTGCCAGTCTTGACTCCTGGGTGCGTCATCTCTCAGTCAGTGGGCCATAGAACGCCTATTTTTGGTTTTATTTGTTTTCTAAATTCTCCCTGAAAAAATCATTTTATTTTATTTGGTTTCTAAATTCTTCCTGATAAAATCATATTTTTTTTATTATTTTTTTTTCTAAAGTCTCCCTGAAAAAAAAAAAAAAAAAAACAACCAAAAAAAACAGTGGGAGATTAATATTGGCCTTTCTGCTTGTGTGCCAGTCTTGACTCCTGGGTGTGCCATCTCTCTCTCTCTCTCTCTCCAATTGTGGTCCATAGAAAGCCTACATTTTTTTTCCTTGATTTGGGTTCCAAAATCTACCAGAGAAAATAACTCCATCAATCATTGGTAGAAAAATATTGGCCTCTGGGCTTGTGTGCCACTCCTGATTCCTGTGTGCGTCATCTCTCACTCAGTGGCCCATAGAAAGCATATAGTTTGTTACATTTGTTTTCTAAATTCTCCCTGCAAAAATCTATTTTTTTTTTTTTGGGGGGTTTCTAAAGTGTTCCTGAAAAAAATAAAAATAAAAAAAAAATAATAGTGTGACATTAATATTAACATTTGTGCTTCAGTGACAGTCCTGCGTGTGGGGCATCTCTCTAATTTGCAGCCACCAAAAAAAGAGTGTGTAACATTGGGCCTGATTTTCGCTGTGGTCTCACCAACCTGTAAAGGGGTAGCTAAATCATACAGAAGTTATAGCTCACCGTGTAAGTTGTGTGACTGCAACAAATAACGTTAGTTTGGTTACGTTTTTAAAACAATGAGGAAGTCTAGTGGAAGAGGTCGTGGCCGGGGGCGTTCATTGTCAGCTGGTAATGAGGGTAGTGGTAGTGGTGGAGCATCAGGTGGTCGTGGGGGAAAAAATATTGCACCTAAGTCTGGAGCTGTGGAGCCAGGTTCGTCGTCCGGCTACACAAGGCCTCGAACGCTCCCTTTTCTGGGATTAGGAAAACCGCTTTTAAAGCCGGAGCAGCAAGAGCAAGTTTTGGCTTATCTTGCTGACTCAGCCTCTAGCTCTTTTGCCTCATCTCGTGAAACTGGTAAAAGTAAAAGCAGCGCGTCGTTAGTGGATGTTCACGGTCAGGGACAAGTCACTTCCTTGTCCTCTTCAGCAAAAACAACAACAGAGAAGAATGCAGCAGGCGACACAACGGGTTACTCCATGGAGCTCTTTACACATACCGTCCCTGGCTTAGAAAGTGAAGCAGTTAACAGTCCATGCCCATTACAAATTGAATCTGACATGGAGTGCACTGACGCACAGCCACAGCCAGACTACTATGCTGGTCCTTTGACTCAGACCACAACATTGCCCTCGCAGGGTGCTGATCAAGAATCAGACCCTGATGAGACTATGTTGCCCCATCACGAACGCTATACCACCGAACGACACGGTGACACAGACGAAGTTGCGCAGGAGGTACAAGAAGAGTTATTAGATGACCCAGTTCTTGACCCCGATTGGCAGCCATTGGGGGAACAGGGTGCAGGCGGCAGCAGTTCTGAAGCAGAGGAGGAGGAGGGGCCGCAGCAGGCATCAACATCGCCACAGGTTCCATCTGCCGGGCCCGTATCTTGCCCAAAACGCGTGGCAAAGCCAAAACCTGGTGGAGGACAGCGTGGCCATCCGGTTAAAGCTCAGTCTGCAATGCCTGAAAAGGTATCCGATGCTAGAAAGAGTGCAGTCTGGCATTTTTTTAAACAACATCCAATTGATCAGCGCAAAGTCATCTGTCAAAAATGTTCTACTTCCTTAAGCAGAGGTCAGAATCTGAAAAGTCTCAATACTAGTTGCATGCATAGACATTTAACCACCATGCATTTGAAAGCTTGGACTAACTACCAAACGTCCCTTAAGGTTGTTGCACCCTCGGCCAATGAAGCTAGTCATCAACGCAACATCCCTTCCGGCAGTGTAGGACCACCATTTAGCGCACCACCTGCTGTATCTGTGCAGGTATCTTTGCCAGGCCAAAGCAGTCAGGGTCAGGGAATCACCAGTTTCGTAGTAGGAAACACTGCATCTAGGGCACCGGCGGCAACAATACCATCTCCCACCGTCTCTCAGTCTGCCATGTCCACCGGCACCCCCGCTAGTTCCACGATCTCCAGCTCTCCAGTCCAGCTCACCCTACATGAGACTATGGTTAGAAAAAGGAAATACTTAGCCTCGCATCCGCGTACACAGGGTTTGAACGCCCACATAGCTAGACTAATCTCGTTAGAGATGATGCCCTACCGGTTAGTTGAAAGCGAAGCTTTCAAAGACCTGATGGACTACGCTGTACCACGCTACGAGCTACCCAGTCGACACTTTTTTTCCAGAAAAGCCATCCCAGCCCTCCACCAGCATGTTAAAGAGCGCATCGTCCATGCACTCAGGCAATCTGTGAGCACAAAGGTGCACCTGACAACAGATGCATGGACCAGTAGGCATGGCCAGGGACGTTACGTGTCCATCACGGCACACTGGGTAAATGTGGTGGATTCAGGGTCCACAGGGGACAGCAAGTTTGGGACAGTTCTGCCTAGCCCACGGTCTAGTAAACAGTTGTCTGTAGCCGTTCGCACCCCCTCCTCCTCCTCCTCCTCGTCCTCCTGCAGAAGCAAGAGCTCGTCCACAGACCGCAGTCGCACAAACACTCCATCCGCACCTGCCACTGTTGCACACCAGGTCTCCCATTATGGGGCAGCTACTGGCATACGTCAGCAGGCTGTATTGGCTATGAAGTGTTTGGGCGACAATAGACACACCGCGGAAGTTCTGTCCGAGTTCTTGCAGCAAGAAACGCAGTCGTGGCTGGGCACTGTAGATCTTGAGGCAGGCAAGGTAGTGAGTGATAACGGAAGGAATTTCATGGCTGCCATCTCCCTTTCCCAACTGAAACACATTCCTTGCCTGGCTCACACCTTAAACCTGGTGGTGCAGTGCTTCCTGAAAAGTTATCCGGGGTTATCCGACCTGCTCCTCAAAGTGCGTGGACTTTGCGCACATATCCGCCGTTCGCCTGTACACTCCAGCCGTATGCAGACCTATCAGCGTTCTTTGAACCTTCCCCAGCATCGCCTAATCATAGACGTTGCAACAAGGTGGAACTCAACACTGCACATGCTTCAGAGACTGTGCGAACAGAGGCGGGCTGTTATGTTTTTGTGGGAGGATACACATACACGGGCAGGCAGTAGGATGGCAGACATGGAGTTGTCAGGTGTGCAGTGGTCGAAGATTCAAGACATGTGTCAAGTCCTTCAGTGTTTTGAGGAATGCACACGGCTGGTTAGTGCAGACAACGCCATAATAAGCATGAGCATCCCCCTAATGCGTCTGCTGATGCAAAGTTTGACGCACATAAAGGATCAGGCGTCTGCACCAGAGGAAGAGGAAAGCCTTGATGACAGTCAGCGATTGTCTGGTCAGGGCAGTGTACATGACGAGGTACCGGGCGAAGAGGAGGTGGAGGATGAGGAGGATGATGGGGATGAGTATATTTTTAATGAGGAAGCTTTCCCGGGGGCACGGGAAATTGGTGGCGTGGCAAGGCCGGGTTCTGGTTTTTTGAGGGACACAAGTGACGTAGATTTGCCTGCAACTGCCCCTCAACCAAGCACAACCGCAGATTTGACAACGGGAACTTTGGCCCACATGGCGGATTATGCCTTGCGTATCCTCAAAAGGGACACACGCATTACAAAAATGATGAACGATGACGATTACTGGTTGGCCTGCCTCCTTGATCCTCGCTATAAAGGCAAATTGCAAAATATTATGCCACATGAGAACTTGGAACTAATATTAGCAACAAAACAATCAACTCTTGTTGACCGTTTGCTTCTGGCATTCCCTGCACACAGCGCCCGTGATCGTTCTCACACGAGCTCCAGGGGCCAGCAGACCAGAGGTGTTAGAGGGGCAGAAATCAGAAGTGGCGTTGGACAGAGGGGTTTTCTGACCAGGTTGTGGAGTGATTTTTCTATGACCGCAGACAGGACAGGTACTGCAGCATCAATTCAAAGTGACAGGAGACAACATTTGTCCAGTATGGTTACAAACTATTTTTCATCCCTTATCGACGTTCTCCCTCAACCGTCATTCCCATTTGATTACTGGGCATCCAAATTAGACACCTGGCCAGAATTGGCAGAATATGCATTGCAGGAGCTTGCTTGCCCGGCAGCTAGTGTCCTATCAGAAAGAGTATTCAGTGCTGCAGGTTCAATACTAACAGAAAAAAGGACTCGTCTGGCTACCCAAAATGTAGATGATCTAACCTTCATTAAAATGAACCACAACTGGATTTCAAAATCTTTTGCCCCACCCTGCCCGGCTGACACCTAGCTTTCCTATGAAAAGGTCTTGCCTGTGGACTATTCTGAATGACTTTTCCAATCTCGTAATTTTCTTCACCTGATTGTCCAGCATACGACATGTTTCCACCTCACGAAATGGCCAAACTCCCCACACGGGGCCGTGCTATCGCCACTTTGCGCTTGGACCCTTGAGAGTGCTGTTTGTCTGAAGAGGTGGGTGTGGCCGCTTTTGGTCGACGGCACTGCCACTGGGTCCCTCATAGTACAATAAAGTGTCTCTGGCGGTGGTGGTGCGCACCCAACGTCAGACACACCGTTGTAATATGAGGGGCCCTGTGCCTGTACCGCCGGCCACAAGACAGTTCCCCCCCCCA
The DNA here is from genome assembly GCF_032444005.1 of Ranitomeya imitator. Lineage (NCBI taxonomy): Eukaryota > Metazoa > Chordata > Amphibia > Anura > Dendrobatidae > Ranitomeya > Ranitomeya imitator. Next base: position 618,139,374 of record NC_091283.1, read on the forward strand.
GCTCAAACAGTGCTCTACCACTAGCAAAATTATCTCTCACAGCTTCACCAATGTGTAGTCTAGCCGCTGACATCCTTCAATGCCTGGCACTGACAATACCATTGTTTTGACATTTTTGTTATGTTAGGCCTTCGAAGCCTGTCTGCGGTCCCTTCTTTCTACAACTACTACACTGACCAGGCCACTGCTGGCCGTGTTACCCTGGAACCAATTTAAAAGTGCCTACAGTCAGCCCAATTTTGTTATGTTAGGCCTTCGAAGACTGTCTGCCGTCACTCCTTCCACTAGACTTCCACTGACCATACACTGCTGCCCATGTACCCCTGGAACCAATTTAAAGTGCCTACAGCCAGCCCAATTTTGTTATGTTAGGCCTTCGAAGCCTGTCTGCGGTCACTCCTTCCACTAGACTTCCACTGACCAGACCACTGCTGCCCGTGTACCCCTGGAACCAATTTAAAAGTGCCTACAGCCATGTGTTATTATTTTAGGCCTTCGATGCCTGTCTGCGGTCACTCCTTCCACTAGGCCTCCACTGACCACACCACTGCTGCCCGTGTACCCCTGGAACCAATTTAAAATTGCCTACAGCCAGCCCAATTTTTTTATTTTAGGCCTTCGATGCCTGTCTGCGGTCCATTCTTTCAACTACTACTACACTGACCAGGTCACTGCTGCCCGTGTACCCCTGGAACCAATTTAAAAGTGCCTACAGCCAGCCCAAGTTTGTTATGTTAGGCCTTCGATGCCTGTCTGCGGTCCATTCTTTCAACTACTACTACACTGACCAGGTCACTGCTGCCCGTGTACCCCTGGAACCAATTTAAAATTGCCTACAGCCAGCCCAATTTTTTTATTTTAGGCCTTCGATGCCTGTCTGCGGTCCATTCTTTCAACTACTACTACACTGACCAGGTCACTGCTGCCCGTGTACCCCTGGAACCAATTTAAAAGTGCCTACAGCCAGCCCAAGTTTGTTATGTTAGGCCTTCGATGCCTGTCTGCGGTCCATTCTTTCAACTACTACTACACTGACCAGGTCACTGCTGCCCGTGTACCCCTGGAACCAATTTAAAATTGCCTACAGCCAGCCCAATTTTTTTATTTTAGGCCTTCGATGCCTGTCTGCGGTCCATTCTTTCAACTACTACTACACTGACCAGGTCACTGCTGCCCGTGTACCCCTGGAACCAATTTAAAATTGCCTACAGCCATGTGTTATTATTTTAGGCCTTCGATGCCTGTCTGCGGTCACTCCTTCCACTAGGCCTCCACTGACCACACCACTGCTGCCCGTGTACCCCTGGAACCAATTTAAAATTGCCTACAGCCAGCCCAATTTTTTTATTTTAGGCCTTCGATGCCTGTCTGCGGTCCATTCTTTCAACTACTACTACACTGACCAGGTCACTGCTGCCCGTGTACCCCTGGAACCAATTTAAAATTGCCTACAGCCAGCCCAATTTTTTTATTTTAGGCCTTCGATGCCTGTCTGCGGTCCATTCTTTCAACTACTACTACACTGACCAGGTCACTGCTGCCCGTGTACCCCTGGAACCAATTTAAAATTGCCTACAGCCATGTGTTATTATTTTAGGCCTTCGATGCCTGTCTGCGGTCACTCCTTCCACTAGGCCTCCACTGACCACACCACTGCTGTCCGTGTACCCCTGGAACCAATTTAAAATTGCCTACAGCCATGTGTTATTATTTTAGGCCTTCGATGCCTGTCTGCGGTCACTCCTTCCACTAGGCCTCCACTGACCACACCACTGCTGTCCGTGTACCCCTGGAACCAATTTAAAATTGCCTACAGCCATGTGTTATTATTTTAGGCCTTCGATGCCTGTCTGCGGTCACTCCTTCCACTAGACTTCCACTGACCAGACCACTGCTGCCCGTGTACCCCTGGAACCAATTTAAAAGTGCCTACAGCCAGCCCAAGTTTGTTATGTTAGGCCTTCGATGCCTGTCTGCGGTCACTCCTTCCACTAGGCCTCCACTGACCACACCACTGCTGCCCGTGTACCCCTGGAACCAATTTAAAATTGCCTACAGCCAGCCCAATTTTTTTATTTTAGGCCTTCGATGCCTGTCTGCGGTCCATTCTTTCAACTACTACTACACTGACCAGGTCACTGCTGCCCGTGTACCCCTGGAACCAATTTAAAATTGCCTACAGCCAGCCCAATTTTTTTATTTTAGGCCTTCGATGCCTGTCTGCGGTCCATTCTTTCAACTACTACTACACTGACCAGGTCACTGCTGCCCGTGTACCCCTGGAACCAATTTAAAATAGCCTACAGCCATGTGTTATTATTTTAGGCCTTCGATGCCTGTCTGCGGTCACTCCTTCCACTAGGCCTCCACTGACCACACCACTGCTGTCCGTGTACCCCTGGAACCAATTTAAAATTGCCTACAGCCATGTGTTATTATTTTAGGCCTTCGATGCCTGTCTGCGGTCACTCCTTCCACTAGGCCTCCACTGACCACACCACTGCTGTCCGTGTACCCCTGGAACCAATTTAAAATTGCCTACAGCCATGTGTTATTATTTTAGGCCTTCGATGCCTGTCTGCGGTCACTCCTTCCACTAGGCCTCCACTGACCACACCACTGCTGCCCGTGTACCCCTGGAACCAATTTAAAATTGCCTACAGCCATGTGTTATTATTTTAGGCCTTCGATGCCTGTCTGCGGTAACTCCTTCCACTAGGCCTCCACTGACCACACTACTGCTGCCCGTGTACCCCTGGAACCAATTTAAAATTGCCTACAGCCATGTGTTATTATTTTAGGCCTTCGATGCCTGTCTGCGGTCACTCCTTCCACTAGGCCTCCACTGACCACACCACTGCTGCCCGTGTACCCCTGGAACCAATTTAAAATTGCCTACAGCCATGTGTTATTATTTTAGGCCTTCGATGCCTGTCTGCGGTCACTCCTTCCACTAGGCCTCCACTGACCACACCACTGCTGTCCGTGTACCCCTGGAACCAATTTAAAATTGCCTACAGCCATGTGTTATTATTTTAGGCCTTCGATGCCTGTCTGCGGTCACTCCTTCCACTAGACTTCCACTGACCAGACCACTGCTGCCCGTGTACCCCTGGAACCAATTTAAAAGTGCCTACAGCCAGCCCAAGTTTGTTATGTTAGGCCTTCGATGCCTGTCTGCGGTCACTCCTTCCACTAGGCCTCCACTGACCACACCACTGCTGCCCGTGTACCCCTGGAACCAATTTAAAATTGCCTACAGCCAGCCCAATTTTTTTATTTTAGGCCTTCGATGCCTGTCTGCGGTCCATTCTTTCAACTACTACTACACTGACCAGGTCACTGCTGCCCGTGTACCCCTGGAACCAATTTAAAATTGCCTACAGCCAGCCCAATTTTTTTATTTTAGGCCTTCGATGCCTGTCTGCGGTCCATTCTTTCAACTACTACTACACTGACCAGGTCACTGCTGCCCGTGTACCCCTGGAACCAATTTAAAATTGCCTACAGCCATGTGTTATTATTTTAGGCCTTCGATGCCTGTCTGCGGTCACTCCTTCCACTAGGCCTCCACTGACCACACCACTGCTGTCCGTGTACCCCTGGAACCAATTTAAAATTGCCTACAGCCATGTGTTATTATTTTAGGCCTTCGATGCCTGTCTGCGGTCACTCCTTCCACTAGGCCTCCACTGACCACACCACTGCTGTCCGTGTACCCCTGGAACCAATTTAAAATTGCCTACAGCCATGTGTTATTATTTTAGGCCTTCGATGCCTGTCTGCGGTCCATTCTTTCAACTACTACTACACTGACCAGGGCACTGCTGGCCGTGTACCCCTGGAACCAACATCAGAAAATATAAAAATAAGTATTTTGCTTATAAAAAAGAAAATACTGGTGAGATATCAAATGCAGACATTTTAACATTAAAAACAAACACACAACTCTAATCTGGTACAGTACTAAAAATGGCCACCAGCTACAATTACTTTCTCCTGCAAGTAGTTAACTGAAAGTTTTTTTAAATTGAAAACACACATATGGCATCCACCGAGTGTTGTCCTGTCGCGTCTTCTTTATATTATTGCCGAGAAGATGCAAAATAATGAAAATAATAAAATCATTAATTACCAAAATAATAGAGAAAGTCAACACCACATTGCAAATAAACATTCATTCCAAATAAAGAAGCAGGGCGCGTCCGAGGGTGAGTATATACCTAATAAGAATATAATCACCCTCGGACGCGCAATGCTTATTTCCAACAGCCTTCCTTCCTAAGAATCAGCCCTTCCGTCGTGTAGAGAGACGTTGTGTTACACTCCAAGGTGTTCCCCAGGTTGCCTTTCCTGAGCTTCGATCTTCCGGCTCTCGTTTAGTAGTTCTTGGAAACTACTCTGCATTAGGCCTTCAAATTGGGTATGGGGTGTAGAGAGATGGTGTGTTCCACTCCAAGGTGTTCCCCAGGTTGCCTTTCCTGAGCTTCGATCTTCCGGCTCTCGTTTAGTAGTTGTTGGAAACTACGCTGCATTAGGCCTTCAAATTGGGTATGGGGTGTAGCGAGAGGGTGTGTTACACTCCAAGGTGTTCCCCAGGTTGCCTTTCCTGAGCTTCGATCTTCCGGCTCTCGTTTAGTAGTTCTTGGAAACTACACTGCATTAGGCCTTCAAATTGGGTATGGGGTGTAGAGAGAGGGTGTGTTACACTCCAAGGTGTTCCCCAGGTTGCCTTTCCTGAGCTTCGATCTTCCGGCTCTCGTTTAGTAGTTGTTGGAAACTACGCTGCATTAGGCCTTCAAATTGGGTATGGGGTGTAGCGAGAGGGTGTGTTACACTCCAAGGTGTTCCCCAGGTTGCCTTTCCTGAGCTTCGATCTTCCGGCTCTCGTTTAGTAGTTCTTGGAAACTACACTGCATTAGGCCTTCAAATTGGGTATGGGGTGTAGAGAGAGGGTGTGTTACACTCTAAGGTGTTCCCCAGGTTTCCTTGCCATTGCTTCGGTCTTCCGACTCTCGTTTAGTAGTTGTAGAAAAGTACACTGCATTAGGCCATACAAAATGGGTATGGGGTGGAGAGAGATGGTGTGTTACACTCCAAGGTGTTCCCCAGGTTGCCTTTCCTGAGCTTCTATCTTCAGGCTCTCATTAAATTGTGGTTAAATGGAACAACTGCATTTGGCGTACTAGTTGGTTTGGGGCCTACTATCGGTGTCTGCCACTCCTTGCTGTTCTCCTCCACTGAACAAAGCTGTGCCGCCTGTTTACTACGGTTGCCAATTTTGAACTGCATTTCGACTACTTACTGATTTGGCCCTACTCTCTGTGTCAGCCTCTCATTCCAGTTGTCCTCCACTGCAATGCCCCCTGGTTATTCCTGTGTTACCAATTTTGAACTGCATTTAGCCCACTTTCTTCTTTGGGCCTATATCTGTGTTTCCACTTCATCGTGCCCATTGCCCAGCCAGTGATAGATGAGTCTGCTGGTACATTGACCCATAACGCAACATTCCCCGTGCACGCTACACAACAACATTGTGACCCTGCTGAAAGTCAGGTTGCTCTTCCCGCATACCATACCACCTTACACGGGGACAAAGAGGAAGGTGCAGATGAAAGTGCAGGTTCCTTCATCAGGTGGGGGGAGGAATACTAGTTGGCGACGTCACTGGCACAGGGCCTCTCATAGTACGCAAAAGTGTTGCTGCCGGTGGGAGGCGCCCCCGCCGTGCAAACACACCGCTGTACTTTGAGGGGCCCTGTGCCAGTGCCAATGCCAACGAGTGGGCCCCCCCTGCTTGCTCAGGTTCACAGCACTTGCAAAGTTGAAATACTTACCTCTCCCTGCTCCACTGCCGTGACGTGGTCCAGATTTCCTGGGCCCACTAATTACTTGAACCAGCCCTACCCCCCACAACTTTAGCCAAATGACCCCCAATTTCAAATGCCTTCCAATTATTATAAGGTAAATTACGCTTGACAAGCTTCATTAAGAAGAATGGATGGTTTTGACATTAAAATGGCCACTCTAGGTGTTTTCCTGGCCCCCACTCACTGCCGACTATGCTGCCCCATTGACTTGCATTGGGTTTCGTGTTTCGGTCGATCCCGACTTTACGTCATAATCGGCCGATTTCACTCGACCCGACTTTGGACATAGTCGGGTTTCGCAAAACCCGGCTCGACTCTAAAAAGGTCAAGGTCGCTCAACTCTAGTCGGCGACTTTTGAAAATGAACGATCCGTTTCGCTCAACCCTAATGATGGCCACTCGTTTTTCTTTACTTAGCTGCTTTTTTCTTGCCATAATACAAATTCTAACAGTCTATTCATTAGGACTAACAGCTGTGCATCCATCAGACTTCTGCACAACACAACTGATGGTCCCAACCCCATTTACAAGGCAAAAAATCCCACTTATTAAACCTGACATGGCACATCTGTGAAGTGAAAACTATTTCCGGTGACTACCTCTTGAAGTTCATCAAGAGAATGCCAAGAGTGTGCAAAGCAGTCATCAAAGCAAAAGGTGGCTACTTTGAAGAACCTACAATATAAGACATCATTTCAGTTGTTTCACACTTTTTTGTTAAGTATATAATTCCACATGTGTTCATTCAAAGTTTTGATGCCTTCAGTGTGAATTTACAATTTTTTATAGTCATGAAAATACAGAAAAATCTTTAAATGAAAGGGTGTGTCCAAACTTTTGGTCTGTACTGTATATATACAGTACCGACCAAAAGTTTGGACACACCTTCTCATTTAAAGATTTAGCAAATCATCAACAGTGATATTAAAATGAAAATATGTGAGTAAAAACAAGGTTAAAAAAGTCTAAAACAATGGAAAGGTGGTGGAAAAAAGCTGATGTGTTCTGAAGCTTTTTAAATGTTTGGCTGAATTACCCGACTTGTGTGTAAATGATTTAAATGAACTATGAGTCAGGGCCTTTTAGTAAAGGCAATCTCAATAAACCAATTATTCCTGCATTTTAATGTTGGAAATTCACTGACATTTTGTTTTTCTTAAAACCTACTTGAATTTAAATGCAGGCACAGACTTGGCAGATGAATGATCCACAGTTAACTTAAACATTTTATGTTTATGAAGTTTGCTTCTTTAGAAAAGTGTCAAAGGGGACTTTTTAATGAACAATCCCTATTTGACATTGACTGAATTTGTATAATGCAGGGCTTAGCTTTGGTTGTCCCTGTTCTTAACATTTAAGACAATAACAAAGCACTTACATATTAGTGCTTGTCATTAATTAGTGCCCGAAGCAGATCAGAAACAGAGGGTTTTTTTCTACTGTATGCCTTGTGATGTGAAGTGTAGGGTAGTAGAGTTTTGCAGCCTAGAATTAGGTCGGGTCACACAGATCTTCATTACAGATAGGGATAGAAGGGTCAAAATTAAGAGTGTGACTGCAGCACTAAAGAACAAAGGAAAAAGGAGTGGTAGTCTTATTCTGCAAATATCTGGATTCATTTGATAGGTAATTTGAGGTTGATGTCAGTGGATTCAAATTGGGCAAGTTCCCAGTTACCCTAACCCCAAAAAGACCCCCAGCAGAGGATGCCTCTATAGATACCATTTTTGCTTGCAAGTGCATTTTATTATTTAAAAACCGTCTCATGCATAGCATGAAACTGAATGTGCCAAAACCAAGTAAGCGTGGACGCATAGAGCTGTAAGAAAATTGCCATGATCCAAGACAGGAAATAGTTCTACTTATGAGCAGACATGCTGCACAGTGAGCTTTTCCTGTACACTGAAAGTCTGGATTCTTTGGATTTAGTATCTATACTACAGAGACCCAGTGAACTTCAGAGAATTTGCTGAAAGTTCAGTTTCAGTAGTTCTTTTAAGTACAGTTGCTAATAAATCTACCATAAAAACAGTAAAGAAGACTAATCCACGATGAAGGGAGTGACTAGCATGGTGCCCGTTTCTCGGACAGTGGGCTCTGCACATATCAGAGAAGTAGCACTTAGTCGAGGGTTCAGGTGTGCTGCACACTGACTGACTACTGACTAGCTTTGTGTTATTGTCTGAATAAACACTGATTCAGCTCATTATCGGTTATGATTATGCAGCTTTACTCTGTGCTTCTTTTTCTATGTTGTGTATAAACAAAAAGTGCCATACATATTTTAGATTGTTGTTGTGTTGACTCAGGTTCATGGTTCAGTCTGCAGCCATCTTAAATGTATCTCTCAATCACAAGAGGGGTCGTTCGGCGTTTCTTGGCAACAGAGTGCTAGCTGATATGGTTAGAATCCTGAAAGCCGAAAATCAATGTAGTAGTTATTGTAACCTTTAGCAAAATTTGTATTGCAATAACAAAATAAGGGAATGTCTCTTGTTCTTATATAAGAAGGTTTGTCCACTACTGAGAATATTTTTGACAAGGGCAGTGTAAGTCACACTAACAAACTTCTCAACAACTTTTAATGCTTTAGAAAAAAGTCCAAAAATTATCCCGCTTAGTATTTTGTGATAAAGCCCACCGTTTATTCATTGTAAGTCCATGAGAATGACTGAAATTTCCTGCAAGGTGGGTCAACTAAGAATTCACTTATTGCTTGTACAGATGTTGTGACTTAGGCTACTTTCACACTAGCGTCGTTCGACGCACGTCACAATGCGTCATTTTGAAGAAAAAACGCATCCTGCAAAGTTGCCTGCAGGATGCATTTTTTCTCCATAGACTTTACTTAGCGACGCATTGCGACGGATTGCCACACGTTGCATCCGTCGTGCGACAGATGCAACGTGTTTTTGCAGTCCGTCGGGATAAAAAAAATGTTGCTTGCAATGTTTCTTTGTCCGTCGGGTCCGCTTTTTCCGACCGCGCATGCGCGGCCGGAACTCCGCCCCCTCCTCCCCGGACCTTACAATGGGGTAGCGGATGCGTTGTAAAACTGCATCCGCTGCCCCTGTTGTGATTTTACTTCACAGCATGAGTCGGTACGTCGGCCCGATGCCCTTGCGACGGGCCCGTACCGATGCTAGTGTGAAAGTAGCCTTATTCAGTAGTGAATTTCATCACGTTGCAATTTTGCAAATCAGCGAGTAGCTTTGTAATCCTAGCAGACATGCTTTGCCAAGTAAGGATGGTTGCGTGCCCAAACACTCTCAATGAGCCCACTCTTAATACAGCGGATATATTTTTTTTCTTAAAGTTTCATGATTAAATTGAGGGCATGTGCAGATTTGTGAAGAAAAAAAAAAAGAAAAAAAATCTCAAATCAGAATTGGATTAGTAAAAGTAATCTAGTGGATGCATAGCTTATAAAGAAAAAGATATCCCCCCCCAGTGCTGGTCTCTGTACGAAATGAAAATCAGTCTCTTATAATGTGACAATCATTAAAATAAATTAATGCCCATATGCTCTTCTGAAGCTCGGACTGTGTTCATTTTCTCAATGCCATTTAAAAGTGATGAGTGAATACCAAAGACATTGAAATACTATTATCCGTGCAATTTAAAGTTATCTAGGCTGAGATATGGTAAAGTCATTGTACGGCATTTTAATAATTGATGTCTACCAATTCTCTGGAAAGTAATTTGAGCATTTTCTTTGTGTTCATTTATCTATGTTTTCAGGCACCAATAAAATCAATTTGCATATTTCCGTATATAAGAAGACTCACTAAGAAATGCCCTAGAAGACTTATCTGAAATTGAAACATATCATTTGTAGTCCCACATGTTTACAATAAAAATGTAGCTTTGCCTTAATTTTATTTAAAAATTTAAATCAGAAGTTGTTGATTTTGACCATAACTGATTTTAAAAAAATATGACGTCAAATAAGGAAATATACCTGTACAGTAAAAATGTAAGAAAGTTGAAAAAATAGAGTAGAAAAAACGGTCAAGTAAGTCTGTTGCTCTTTAGACTTGTTTAGGGTATGTGCACACGGTAAATATTTGCAGACAGGACTGCATAAAAACGCAGCATAAAATTTAGTTTTTGTCACATTTTTTACTTATGTTTTTCATGCATCTTTTACATTTTTTCCCATTCATTGGAATGGGTAAAAGTAGATATAAAAATGGTGAAAAATCACATTCCGCAAAATTGAAACTGCATCAAATCTGCAAGGAAAAATAGGCAATGTCTGCATGAGATTTCAAAAATCTCAGGCAATGAGCACACATTGAGTATTTGGTGTCTTTTTTACCTCAATATTTGTAAGCCAAAATCAGGAGTGGAAAAGAAGGAAAAGTATAATAGAAACGAGTAACCACTTCTGCATTTTTCACCCACTCCCGGTTTTGTCTTAAAATACAGAAATAAAAAACTCAATAAATACTGAACATGTGCACATGGCCTCATTTAACTTTACAGGTACTAGGAAATGAAAATACCTTAATATTTGTGGTAACATTGAGCAGAAAAAGGTACAAATGCAGTAAATACTTAACGTGTACACACAGTCTCAGAGAGGCTAAAAAAGGAAAGGAAGCTCACCAGCGTAGCTAAATAAAAAATATTCACTAGAATAGTCCTAAATTGCAGGTATAGTATTGAGCTGGCACATCCATCCGTAGGTAATGTAAAAACATTTATTCTATTGTTGGTTAATGAAGTTTAGAAAGCACCTACAAAAAGAAAAACATTAAAAACTGATTTGTTTCAAGCAGTGAACTGCTCTTAATCATAACTCCACTAACGTGTTCACCGTTTGAAAAGGGTCCTTTTTCGATGTTTTTCTTTTTTTGTGTTCTTCTAATCTTCATGGATAAGAACAATAAAATAATGTTATTATATTACCTACAGGTGGATGTGGGGGTGTGGAAGAAGCAACACACGCGAAACGCGCGTCGGGGCTATCAGGGTCAGCGTGCCACTGGGCAGAGCACTTTCCAGGAAGCGGTGGTGATACAGGTAATATGTACAAGGCGCATGGCACTGGCGAATTTACTTTGTTACATCCACTATTGATGCACTCTTAGTAAATTGTAGACGTGGACTTAGCAATGTGGGTGGCATGTTGGACTCATTAGAGTTTGTAGGGATTACATGGAACTATATGTACCTATTTACAGCATGCCTTGGTTGATTTCTTAATTCCTGTGTAGCGTTTCCCTTATTTCGGGTCTTAGGGGACACTCGCTTGGCACGGGAATAACGCATACAGGCACGATATCTCACACAAATCAGTCCATATTTTTTATTAATTGTCATAAACCGCACCGTAAGCCAGGTTACACATCACCAACTTACACAAAGGCATTGCTTCAAAACGTGTGGCTTTACAAAGCATTCAATAGGCACGCCTTATCTCTCCAGTCACCAGGTGACTGCACAGTTCAGCAACTGTCATGTGTTAGCGCACAGTTCTTTTCCCCATACCAGGGGTTACCTCTCAGGAGCTCCTGCTCAACAGGTTGACTCAACGTCAGTCCCAGGTCCTCAACACGGACTGTCCAGGTCGACGGTCTCACAGTGCTTCCAGGATGTCTCCACTCCCAGGAGATTCCAACACTGACCGTCCACTCAGTGCCAAAACCCAACCATGTGCTTATTCAGGAATCCTATTCCCCAGGACTTCCAACACAGGCTTCCAGGGCCTTGCACTTGGATCATTCAGATCCACACACACAGGAACACACAGGAACCATGTGACCCACACCCTGGTCACATTACATACCCATAACCACTCCTTGTGTGTGTGGCTAGTTTGACCTGCCCATCTCTCATAACTAGCCCTGCCAGTCTCCCATTAAAACTACACATTTACATGTGGGACTACAGGTCCCAGACCACAACATAACTTCAGACTGACAGCGCAGAGTGTCCTCCTCTGTGACACACATACCGGCCATCTACAATTCTGCCGGACTTTGTCTCATCACAATTATGCCTCCAAGTGCATCTTGCAGTGCACACGCAGCGCCACCTGGCTGTAGCATTGGTCACTGCACCACAACTGTTATTGCCTGTCCACATAACAGTAATTGCTAAACTTGTTGTTTTGAAGGGCCTTTTTGGCTAAGACTCCTTACCCCATGTGCAATAATTATTACCTGTGTACTTAAGCTCCAGTTGACCCCATTTGTATGTAGTTTTTTGTAGGCACCTTACTCTATGTCAGTTTGTGGTTGTATGTATTGTGTGTTTTTATACCTTCAATAAAGATTCATATTGATTTTATAATTGTAGCACTTCTATTGACCATAGCTTTAATTGCTATGAGTCAGTTATGTTCTAACTGTTTATTAGTACTGCATAATGAGGATGCGCTCTGTTGCTCGTCACTTTGGATAAGAGCCGGTGAGAGCATATTGTCACTAGTAGGGTTGAGCGACTTTTGTTTTTATAGGATCGGGTCGGATTTCACGAAACCCGACTTTTTCAAAAGTCGGGTCGAGTGAAATCGGCCGATCCTATAGAAAAGTCAGGGTCGGCCGAAACACGAAACCCAATGCAGTGCATTGGGTTTCTAATGGTTCCCAGGGTCTGAAGGAGAGGAAACTCTCCTTCAGGCCCTGCGATCCATATTAATGTGTAAAATAAAGAATAAAAATAAAAAATATTGCTATACTCACCCTCGGACGCACCCTGGTTGTAACCGGGAAACTTCCTTCCTAAGAATCAGCGCTTGAAGGACCTTTCGATGACATCACGGCTTTTGATTGGTCGCGTGACGCCCATGTGACCTTTCAGCGACCAATCACAAGCCGCGACATCATCGAAAGGTCCTTCAAGCGCTGATTCTTAGGAAGGAAGGCTGCGGGTTAGAACCAGGGTGCGTCCGAGGGTGAGTATATACCTATTAGGAATATACTCACCCTCCGACGTGCCCTGGTTCTAACCCGCAGCCTTCCTTCCTAAGAATCAGCGCTTGAAGGACCTTTCGATGACGTCGCGGCTTGTGATTGGTCGTGTGACGCCCATGTGACCGCTCACACGACAAATCACAAGCCGCGACATCATCAAAAGGTCCTTCAGGCGCTCATTCTTAGGAAGGAAGGCTCCCGGTTACAACCAGGGCGCGTCCGAGGGTGAGTATAGCAATATTTTTTATTTTTATTCTTTATTTTAGACTTAAATCTGAATTCCGATACCGTTTCCCGATATCTTAAACATATCGGGAATCGGTATCGGAATTCCGATTCCAGATTCAGAAGATCGCCGACCTCATGGCCGACCCCACACAGGGGTCGGGTCGGGTTTCATGAAACCCGACTTTGCCAAAAGTCGGCGACTTCTGAATCTGGCCGACCCGTTTCGCTCAACCCTAGTCACTAGTATTGAGAAGAACAGTGCACAGTCACAGGAATCTACTAAGTATCCGCTGGAATTTGAAACTGATTTCATCGAACTGGCAGTGACTTAGGCATTGGTGCTGGCCGATGCAGTCTTGGTCACAGAAAAGTCAGAGTTGCTCTGTTATTCACTTTTGCTGGCAGTGAAGCTTCAGAAAAGCTACTTCCCCAGAGATATGTGTTGCTTATGATTGCACACAGAACATTATAATAAGGACAATTTGGCCATTGGCCTCCATGAGCGCTTTCATGCGATAGCCTAGTGCCATGCGTCTGGCTTCAAACCCTTGAGCCTGTGCTTTGTCAGCTTCTCTGTCCCCCGAGCCACAGTAGATACACATTTTCTCAATGTGTTTAGTTCCTGTTATCCTTGCTTCAGTATTTTTAGAGTAACAGATTTTTTCATTTACTCTTTTGTCTGCTCTATCACCTTTTGGATGTGGCTTTATATACTTTCTCCCTGCTGTTATTTCCTGCCAGTGATAAGACTATCACTGGCAGGAAATACCAGCAGGGAGAAAGTATATAAAGCCACATCTTGTTTGGATGTCCAGCTATACTGTTGTAGTTTGAGCCAATCAGTGAAAGATCAACTATGGGTTATCTCTCTGCTGCTTATCTTCTGCTTCTTTTTAGGAAGTAGGCAGCATATTCTTTATTTTGTATTTCATGGTTTGTTTTACTCACTCTGGGATCTCTTCTATTTCATCACACTTTCTTTTCTGTTGATAATTTGCATTCTGTACTGCACTCTTGTCCTGTAGGAGGAATGTGAAGTGCTTGATGGCATTTCAGGCAGCATTAGCCTGAGTTGCCATCATCTAGTCTATGGTTAGGGCTACCTCAACTCACACAGGGACCACTAAGGACTTTGGGGTCAGGATCTCTAGTCTGCTAAGGATCTCGAAGGGTCAATTGCAATTTATAATGCATTGCCTATTTTTCTGAGTGAGTTGCTACACTATCATAACATTATCATCAGCCTATGCCAAAAATACAATATTGCCTTGTTGAAGGGTAGAGATGAGGGAGAATAGTGTTTAAGTCAAATTTCCTGAACTGTGTGATTACATATAAATTCAAACAATCTGCAAAAAGATTTGCAGCTTGCATGAAAAAAAATGCCATTTGCACACTCGATGAGCAGGTTGGTGGGATCTGGCAGGAACTACTTCTCTCCATCACCACATGAAGCAAGGAAGCAAACATACGCTCCCAGTCATCTGCTCTGTCATACAGCATGAGTCCCTGGGGGAAAAATCCATAAGGCTTAAGAGTTTCTGCTATGCATTAAGAGGCAACTAACCCGCTAGCTCTCGGTTAATTGCAACTTGCAATTGTTCTGATGAGTGACAATGCTTGGAACATTCTGGCTGCCTTATAGTAAGGGAAAATAACCCTTGCACCATGATTGCCCACGTCCTGAATGTAATATTGCACATATACACCCTTTAGAAAAATGGTGGCTACAGACTGAAACGTGTCACACCACTTTATTAGGTCTTATAAGCCAGAGCACTCCCTCTTGTCTTTGAAAAAAAATAATAGGTTTACAGAGCACAAACTGGTTTGCGATATCGCAACAAGCTTGAATTCAATGATTGAATCGTTTTTTCGAACAGCATAAAGCAGTGACAGACTACATTATGCAGCAAACTGGAGCAGAAATTACTTTGAGATGTGACATTAGCAGCTAATAAGAGATGTCTGCCACCTACTGAAGCCATTTGAAGAGGCAACAAAATGTGTCTATTAGAGGCATGTGCAATCCCACTAATATTTATCCAGGAAAAAATATTCACCAGCATGCAGTAGGAAATAGAGGAAGAACACCAATTTGCAACTGTTTAGCATCACCTTTTCCATGTTGTAGACACAAAAGGTCTATATCACAATCTGCAAGATTAGGAGGAGGAGAATGAAGAGGAGGAAAAAGAGGAGAAGCAAGGATAAGTGGAGAAGGACACAGACATTGAGGAGGCAGGGGATGAGGCAGACTGTAACAGCAAAAATGAAGATGACTATGATGCTGACCATGAAAAGCACCAATTGCAGGGGGGTTATGATAATGAAACAACTGAATCCCCTGGTCTTGCCGGTGAGAGTTTTGAAATGCTTGTGGGATGACAGGCATATTATTACTGTGATGCAAAATGATAAATGTTGGATAGAAACTCTTTTATACCATTAAGGGCAAAATAGTGGAAGTTTTTTTTAGATTCCGATAGGTAGCCCAAATTGGCTTACTATCACGAAAAGCTGTGTTACCTGCTCTGTGAACATTTTGAAAATGCCTGCTGCCCATAGGACTGACCAATGTTACCTAGCCTGTGCCACATAGGGCTATAATAAGCAGTAGAGGCAACATCAGCAATGCCTATATTATTTATGACATGGTGGATCACATGTTAGTTCAGCCAATGTGACAATGTAGCGCACTTCAAGAAACAATAATGCACTGTCTGGCAGCTAAACAGAAAAAAACTAAGAAATGAGCAAATACTGTGCTGTAAATCAATAGCAATAGTGCATGAAAATTAATTTAGGGGACTTCTAATGATTAGTTAACCAGTTGAGGGCTACAAAAATGGAATCTTTTTTTCACTTCTGGTTGAGAGGTCATTACTTCACATTCAAAACACTACATCTGTTTTGTCTCCCTAATAGAGATAATGTTTGGACGGCTTATGAGAAAGCTATCGCTTTTTTCAATTAGCAAAGTGAAAACCTCTTTATACCTCCTGAACAGTGATATTTGTTGCACCCAACTGTGTGAAAATGCCACAGCTTCTTCAGTTTGTATGTCCTCTATAAACAAAGTCAATTCATGAGTCTGTCTTTCTCTACTCCCAAAGGGATAATTTTTAGACCAATTATACTATGCATGTACTCTAAAAACTCTATTACTACAGAAGTAGACATTTGGACACTCGACAGAGTGAAAAAAAACTATTTTTTTCTGTTGCTAAATGTAATACAGCATGCCATATCCCACCTTGTCAGTTAGTGGCAATGAAATTTATCCTTGTGCAGAGCTCATGCAGAGTAAAAAAAAAATCTATGACAAACATGATACAGCAGGCTACATCTGAGTTTGAAATTGTTTGGAGCATATATTCTATTTTATACAGGCCTCATCCACACAAAAAATACTTTCTTCTGTTAGTAGCGTTATACAGTAGGGGAGATCTCACTTTAAAATTTTTTGGAGAATATATTCTTTGCTATACAGGCCTCAGCCATACTGAAACAATCTTCTGTTACTAACTTGATTCAGCATATTTCGCCTTGTCATTTATTGCTGTTGAAATTAAGCTGTTTGCAGAGCTGGTGCAGAGATAAAAATATAATTTTAGTTGCTAATGCTGTGTTCCTATGACACTGTCTAAGCAACATGACTAGGAAAAAGTGATACCGAAGTGGAAGGGGAATTAGACTTGGTGTTCTAGGTGTATGTGGGGTAGGTGGTAATGTTACTGGCAGCACTAGTGAATCAACACTGTCAAGTCCTATTCAAACACAATTGACATCTGTCACTGGATGGGCTACTCCACTACCTTTGGCAGCCACACACTGGTACGCCTTGTTGATTAGGGCTAGAAAGAGCTTGTCACGATCTATGTTTGGATCTGTGGCAGATCTGGTTTCCTTCAGTTTAAAACGTTTTTTCCTTTCTGGTCATTGGGTGTTAATGCAGATTTCTCCCCCCGGTGGCCGCTGGTGATATTGCATTGCATTGCTGCTGGGTCAGCTGATGTTTGTTACCACTCCCACCTTCCTTTAAATGGTCACCTGGTGCATCAGCTGACTGTTGGTTATACAGGTCCTTTGGATACCAACCTTTCTGGAATTGCTGCTTGCTAAGTTCTTTGGTTCTGCAGCTGAATCCTCATTCCTGGTGTCTTACTCTGCATTACAGCAGAGAAAGCTAAGTGTGCTGCTATTGTTTCTTTGTCCCTTTGTTTTGTAACTCTCCTTGTGTTGTATTAGTGCAGCGGTGGGACCAGTGCTCTCACCTGCCAGTTCCCTACATAGGGATTAGAGCAGGGCAAGTGAGGGACAAGGTATCCTGGTCGGTGACGGGTTGAAAGAACCCGTATAGGGACGGTAGTAAGATCAGGGCACAGCCTCAGGTGAGTGCAGGAGGTGCCCATTCCCCGTTCCCTACCGTCAGGGCCCACCGTTGTTAAAGTGTCCGCGGTGTACCCTTGTGTGTTCCATCGTTTTGTGACCGACCCGTCAGGTCGTGTTACACCAGGACAGTCACTTCGTGACAGAGCATGTGCTTGAGAGGATGGCAACCACAGCTTCAAATGGCCTCTCCTCCTCTTCCTGGGTCAGGTCTTAACATTAATGAAAGCTCTACTGAACAAACACCGTTTTGTCCTATCCAAAGACCATTGACAACATCTGTTACTAGACGGGCTGCTCAAATCCTTTTCTTTAGCAGCTGCACAGCGATACACCTTGTAGATCAGGCTCAGAAAGTGCCATAAGGTGCAGATACAGAGTGATGCAACCCCAAAAAGCATTATATCCTTAGCCTCAACTGTGGCTGTGGCCAGCAAGCATCAGCGGGTCTGCAGCTTGCAGGAATGGAAAGGGTTGCCAGCTCACGTTATCTGCCAACTTTGCAAAAAAACTGAGTAGAGGAAAAAAGTGCAACAATTTGACTACTAGATGTATGAATCTTCAAAGTGTAATCAACATGAAGTACTCTGGCAATCCCTCTGCATTAAATTGTGGACCAGTGGCCCACATTAATCATTAGCTGCTTCTTCCACCTCCTTTTTTACCATGCCAAGTATTGTCATGCAGATTTCTGACAGCAGAACCTCTGTTTTTTTATCTGCTCTAGTCAGGCTGAGTGAAAACCCATCAGCTGTAACGGAAGCAGACATGCCTGTTGTTTTTAACCAATCTCATAAAATGAGCACACCACAACTATCAATCAACCATAACATCTCTGCCTGCACCTCACTCACGGTCGAGCAGTTTGTCTGGTTCACAGTACTCCACCCTCTCTCAGCACTGCAGCCAGTCCAGGGTCCCGCAATTGTGGTCACATGAAAAGATTGTTTCCTCTTGCATATGACAAAGCTGTGAAGTTGAACTCCACAATCTCCAATCTGTTGGCCATGGAAATGCTGCTTTTCCACCTGGTAGATACAGACAGTTTTCGAAATCTGATGGTCATTGCAGTTCCCCGGTATCAGTTGCCAAGTCACCAGTACTTCTCTAAGAAATTTGTGCCTGCGCTGCACAAGCATGTTGCAGAAAACATCACCTATTCCTTGACTAAATCTCTGTCTGCTAGCGTGCATTTCACCACAGACACCTTGATGAGTAAGCATGGCCTAGCGTGTTACATTTCTCTGACAGGGCACTGGGTAACTCTGGTAGCTGAGGGGACAGGAAGGGAAAGGGCTGCACCACAAGTCTTGGAATCCCCAAGGCCTGCAGGACAAACCTCTGTATTTCACAATTTCTCCACTGCTTTTGCCTTCTCCACCTCCTCTAGTGCCTCCACCTGTGCCCTTAAAGGGAACCTGTCACCCCGTTTTTTGAGATTGAGATATAAATACTGTTAAATAGGGCCTGCGCTGTGTGTTACTATAGTGTATGTAGTGTACCCCGATTCCCCACCTATGCTGAGAAATAACTTACCAAAGTCGCCGTTTTCGCCTGTCAATCAGGCTGGTCAGGTCGGGAGGGCGTGTTCACAGCGCTGGTTCTTCCTCAGCTTTACGTTGGTGGCGTAGTGGTGTCCGCATGTTGAGGTGACTAATCCACTGTGGGCACGTGAACAAGCAGCGCGCGATCTGCGCTGTCATCCCTTTCGTCGGTGGGGGCGGCCATCTTCCTGGGGCCGCGCGTGCGCAGATCGAGTGCTCTGCTGCACGGGGCTTCAGGAAAATGGCCGCGGGATGCCGCGCGTGCGCATTAGAGATCGCGGCGGCCATTTTCCCAAAGCCGAGATGCAAAAAACGGGGTGACAGGTTCCCTTTAACATCTGCTTTAATGAGACACGCTTTCCAAAAGTGCAGAGCGAATCCCCACCACCTCTGTACTGCGCAGCCAGGGCTCATCACAATCAGGCAGTGTTAAAATAAAATTGATATGCCTTGGAGATTGCAGTCACACAGCTGAAGAAACAGCTCTCCAGACCAAATTTGAGCAATGGCTAGCTCCGCTGAGCCTGGATCCAGGGAAGGCCGTGTTTGATAATGGTGTGAACCTGGTGATGGCCCTAAGCCTTGCAAGGCTTACATCCTCAACATGGTGGTACAGTGATTTCTCCACCGCTATCCTTGCCTGGGTGAGCTGTTGCAGAAAGCATGGAAGCTTTGTGCTCGCTTCCACCATTCGCATTTCTCCAGTCATCGACCTGCATCGATATAGAGGTTTTTGTATAAGCCAGTTAGCAAGTTGATAGGCTATGTGGCAACACGGTGGAATTCCACTCTGCATTTTTTCTGCGATTTAACCCTTAAATTTAATAGCTACAGTCTCTCTCTGTTTTTAGTGACAGCAGGTGTAGGTGATGGGAGTAGTAATCCCATTAGCTGGCACCTGTGACTTGAGGTATACCACCAATCACAGCTGAGAGAACTGCAGCGCTCTAACCAATAGTAATGATCTTACCGTCGGCGGTGTTTCTCATCTGCATGACAGTGCGGAAAACACCCAATGTTCAGTGGGCCGAATCCGAAAAGTAGCATGGACACCCTAGAGAAGTCCGTGTTCGTGGTCCATTCCCAAACAGTAGGTGATCTTTGTGCACATGGATTTTTACAAAATCTGACTCTTTTGATGATCATATACACTGTAGATGATGAGATATTCAAAGCATTTTTAATCTTTCCCTTATTAACATGTTTTTCTGAAATTGTTCAACAATTTTTATATGCAGTTGTACACATGTTGGGGAACTTCTGACCATGTTTGCTTTTGTGAGACTCTGCCTCTGTAACATGCTCTTTAACACACAGTCATGTGACTTATTTGAAATTATTCCCTTCAGCTGTCTTTTTAAACCCCGTACCAACTTTTTTGTTGCTGAAATCAAATTCTAAATGAGTTAATTTTCTCAAATGAAATGGAAAAAAGTATAACTTTCAAATTCAAATCTGTTTTCGATGTTCTATTGTGAATAAAAATATGGTTATCCATGCAATGAGATTACCAAATCACTGCATTCTTGTTTTCTTTAAATGTTACAGTTTTAGTTGTAAAACAATTAGTTCAGATAGTAATGATAAATTAACAGTATGTTCTAAAAAATATTTTGTCATTATAAAAAAAATATTAAGTAATACGATAGATATTTCTTTTTTAAGTTGAGGTATATTATGAAATGCATAGTCTATTACAGAAATATTGCTATCCTTGGGAAAATAAATGTTTCTTACCCTTACCTAATAAGTAATTAGAAAACTTGTTTAACATGATTGATGTTAGTTATAGCACATGATTGTGTAGATCCTTTATTATTTGTTATTTTCCTTTCATCTTAACACCTGTTTGCACTTTCAAGCTGTCTCCTTATTTGTTGTCTAACTAAAGATATTTGCAACATAATGTTAAAATGATCTCCGTATTAGAAAATCCTCATGAAAAACCTGCCACTGAAATAACAGGCTCCATGTATTATGATCTTATAAATACAGAGAGTCTATATGAAAGGTGATTAATACTGTTTTTCAAAGCAATTTCAAAGCAAAGTTGACATTTCTAAAATATTAGAGTAATATGGATTTTTGTGCTTATTGAGCATATCTGTATTTTATTTTTTATTCTGCATCCTGCATTACTTTCTTTTCTGTATCTGTATTTAAAATTCAATACACAGTTTTTCATGGTGTCCCTGAGTTGAACTCTCCGCAACCATTTAGACGACACTAGCAAAGAAAACTGAATGAAAATGAGAATCAATGCATACGCATAACTTTCTGCAATACAAAGAATGGACTAAATGTTCTAGCTTTTAGTTTGATTTCTTGAAAAATAACTTTTTTGTTTTCTTTAATCCATAGTAGTCAGTATAATTAAACTTCACAAACATTTTCATATATGTGATTGATGTGTACACTTTGAGTACTGTATATCTGTTTTTTTTTCTTTTAACCCCTTCGCGACATGCGCCGTACTAGTACTGCGCTGCCGGCACTGCATTAGTGCCAGCAGCAGTACTAGTACGGCGAACCGATCACCGCGGTCTCGCGCTGAGCGCCGCGGTGATCGGGTGCGGGGGTCAGCTGATCGCGGGCATTTAACCCCTCTGATGCCGCTGTCAGTAGTGACAGCGGCATAGAGGGGGATCGCGCAGGGACGGGGGCTCCCTGCGCTCTCCCACCGGAGCAACGCAATGAGATCGCGTTGCTCCGGTGACCCGGAAGGAGTCCCCGGATCCAAGATGGCCGCCGGACTCCTTCCGGGTCATGAAGTGACCTGGCTAGCCGGCGCCTGCTGAGAGCAGGCGCTGGAAAGCCAGCTAAACTGCATGTCAGATCGTTGATCTGACAGTGTGCTATGCACAGTGTCAGATCAACGATCTGATCTAATACAGAGATGTCCCACCCTGGGACAATGTTAGAAAGTTAAAAAAAAAAAAAAATAGAATGTGTAAAAAAAAATAAAAAAAAATCCCCCCCCCCAAAAAAAAAAAAACATTTCCCAATAAATCCATTTATTTATGTAAAAAAAAAAAAAAACAATAAATGTACACATATTTGGTATTGCCGCGTCCGTAACGACCCGCTCTATAAAACTGTCCCACTAGTTAACCCCTTCAGTGAACACCGCAAAAAAAAAAAAAAAAAAAACAAGGCAAAAAACAACGCTTTATTATCATACAGGCGAACAAAAAGTGGAATAACACGCGATCAAAACGACGGATATAAATAACCATGTTACCGCTGAAAACGTCATCTTGTCCCGCAAAAAAAAAGCCACCATACAGCATCATCAGCAGAAAATTAAAAAAGTTATAGCTCTCAGAATAATGCGATGCAAAAACAATTATTTTTTTATATAAAATAGTTTTTATTGTGTAAAAGCGCCAAAACATAAAAGAAATTACATAAATGAGGTATCGCTGTAATCGTACTGACCCGAAGAATAAAACTGCTTTATCCATTTTACCACACGTGGAACGGTATAAACGCCCCCCCTAAAAGAAATTCAGGAATTGCTGGTTTTTGTTCATTCCGCCTCCCAAAAATCGGAATAAAAAGCGATCAAAAAATGTCATCTGCCCGAAAATGTTACCAATAAAAACGTCAACTCGTCCCGCAAAAAACAAGACCTCATATGACTCTGTGGGCCAAAATATGGATAAATTATAGCTCTCAAAATGTGGTGATGCAAAAACTATTTTTTGCAATAAAAAGCGTCTTTTAGTGTGTGACAGCTGCCAATCATAAAAATCCGCCAAAAAAACGCTATAAAAGTAAATCAAACCCCCCTTCATCACCCCCTTAGTTAGGGAAAAATAATAAAATGTAAAAAAATGTATTTATTTCCATTTTCCCATTAGTGCTAGGGTTAGGGCTAGGGTTAGGGCTAGGGCTAGGGTTAGGGCTAGGGTTAGGGCTAGGGTTAGGGCTAGGGCTAGGGTTAGGGTTAGGGCTAGGGTTAGGGTTGGGGTTAGGGTTTCAGTTATAATTGGGGGTTTCCACTGTTTAGGCACATCAGGGGCTCTCCAAACGCGACATGGCGTCCGATCTCAATTCCAGCCAATTCTGCTTTGAAAAAGTAAAACAGGGCTCCTTCCCTTCCGAGTTCTCCTGTGTGCCCAAACAGTGGTTCCCCCCAACATATGGGGTATCAGCGTTCTCAGGACAAGTTGGACAACAACTTTTGGGGTCCAATTTGTCCTGTTACCCTTGGGAAAATAAAAACATAGGGGATAAAATATCATTTTCGTGGAAAAAAAAATATTTTTTATTTTCACGGCTCTGCGTTATAAACTGTAGTGAAACACTTGTTGGTTCAAAGCTCTCACAACACATCTAGATAAGTTCCTTGGGGGGTCTAGTTTCCAATATGGGGTCACTTGTGGGGGGTTTCTACTGTTTAGGTACATCAGGGGCTCTGCAAATGCAACATGACGCCTACAGACCAATCCATCTAAGTCTGCATTTCAAATGGCGCTCCTTCCCTTCCGAGCTCTACCGTGCACCCAAACAGTGGTTCCCCCCAACATATGGGGTATCAGCGTTCTCAGGACAAGTTGGACAAAAACTTTTGGGGTCCAATTTGTCCTGTTACCCTTGGGAAAATAAAAACATAGGGGATAAAATATCATTTTCGTGGAAAAAATTTTTTTTTTATTTTCACGGCTCTGCGTTATAAACTGTAGTGAAACACTTGTTGGTTCAAAGCTCTCACAACAAATCTAGATAAGTTCCTTGGGGGGTCTAATTTCCAATATGGGGTCACTTGTGGTGGGTTTCTACTGTTTAGGTACATCAGGGGCTCTGCAAATGCAACATGACACCTGCAGTCCATTCCATCTAAGTCTGCATTTCAAACGGTGCACCTTCCCTTCCGAGCTCTGCCATGCACTCAAACGGTGGTTCCCCCCCACATGTTGGGTATCAGCGTACTCAGGACAAATTGGACAATAACATTTGTGGTCCAATTTCTCCTGTTACCCTTGGGAAAAAAAAATTGCGGGCTAAAACATCATTTTGTGGAAAGAAATAATGATTTTTTAATTTTCACAATGCTACATTCTAAACTTTAGTGAAACAATTGGGGGTTAAAAGTGCTCACCACACATCTGGATAAGTTCCTTAGGGGGTCTTCTTTCCAAAATGGGGTCACTTGTGGGGGGTTTCCACTGTTAAGGCACGTCAGGGGCTCTCCAAATGCGACATGGCATCCGATCTCAATTCCAGCCAATTTTGCATTGAAAAGTCAAATGGCACTCCTTCCCTTCCGAGCTCTGCCATGCGCTCAAACAGTGGTTTATCCCCATATATGAAGTATCGACGTACTCAGGACAAATTGCACAACAACTTTTGGGGTCCAATTTATCCTTTTACCCTTGGGAAAATAAAACATTTGGGGCAAAAAGATCATTTTTTGTGAAAATTAATAAAAAAAATTTTTTTACGGCTCTACATTATAAACTTCTGTGAAGCACTTGGAGGTTCAAAGTGCTCACCACACATCTAGATTAGTTCCTTAGGGGGTCTACTTTCCAAAATGGTGTCACTTGTGGGGGTTTCCACTGTTTAGGCACATCAGGGGCTCTCCAATCGTGACATGGGCTCCGATCTCAATTCCAGCAAATCTTGCATTGAAAAGTCAAATGGCGCTCCTTCCCTTCTGAGCTCTGCCATGTGCCCAAACAGTGGTTTACCCCCACATATGGGGTATCGGCGTACTCAGGACAAATTGTACAACGAATTTTGTGGTCCAATTTCTCCTGTTACCCTTGGTAAAATGAAACAAATTGGACCTGAAGTAAAAATTTTGTGAAAAAAAAGTTAAATGTTCAATTTTTTTAAACATTCAAAAAATTCCTGTGAAGCACCTGAAGGGTTAATAAACTTTTTGAATGTGGTTTTGAGTACCTTGAGGGGTGCAGTTTTTAGAATGGTGTCACTTTTGGGCATTTTCTGTCATATAGATCCCTCAAAGTCACTTCAAGTGTGAGGTGGTCCGTAAAAAAATGGTTTTGCAAATTTTGTTGCAAAAATGAGAAATCGCTGGTCAACTTTTAACCCTTATAACGTCCTAACAAAAAAAAGTTATGTTTCCAAAATTGTGCTGATGTAAAGCAGACATGTGGGAAATGTTGTTTATTAACTATATTATGTGATATAACTCTCTAATTTAAGGGCATAAAAACTAAGAGTTTGAAAATTGCTAAATTTTCATAATTTCCGACAAATTTTTGTTTTTTTCACAAATAAATGCAAGTCATATCGAAGAAGTTTTACCACTATCATGAAGTACAATATGTCACGAGAAAACAGTGTCAGAATCACCAGGATCCGTTGAAGCGTTTCAGAGTTATGACCTCATAAAGTGACAGTGGTCAGAATTGTAAAAATTGGCCCTGTCACTTAGGTGAAAACAGGCTTTGGGGTGAAGGGGTTAAAAAAGGATCAGAATGATCCAGAAAGATGTAAATAAAGCTACTTGAATGTGAGTAAAGTTAAGGAGATGTGGAAAGCGGGCTGTAGGGAATATTTCCGTAACATGGAAACCCACTATTTTTTTTTGCGGGAGACGTGAGTGGAAGCTACAGGACATTTTTATCTGTAATTTTTAGTTTTTGATTGGCTATTTTTTTTTTTACGCCTTTCACTGCGAAATAAGTTAAAAACCAACTTTATTCTACATATACGATATGATCACAGTGATGCCGGATTTGTAGCTGGGTCCTGAAATACTTGGACATTGACACAAGTTTTGTCATGGTTTACCAAAATATATTCAAGATATAGTTTTATATAATCAATATGGTCTTAAAGTGCAGAATCTCAGCTTAATTTGAAGACGATAACATCATAATTTAGAGTAAGGGTTTCAGAATTACAACTGATTAATATGTCGCTGCCTCTATTTAAAGGAACCAAAGATAATTGGACATTTATCTCAAACGATCTTTAACCCCTTTCTGACATCTGACGTACTATCCCATCCATTTGGGCTGGGCCCGTCTGACCATGGACGGTATAGTACATCATAGCCGATCGGCCGCGCATGGTGGTATGCGGCCGATCAGGGCCGGGTGTCAGCTGATTGTCATAGCTGACATCCGGCACTAAGTGCCAAGAGCAGTCTCTGACTGCTCCCGGCACTATAACCCCAGAACATTTCGATCAAACAGGATTTGATTTTTAAATATTTTTTTTTAAATAATTGTAAAAATATAAAAAAAAATAATAATAAATAATAATAAAAAATCAATATTTATTATATCATTAAATAAATATTTGAATAAAAAAAATAAACAATAAAAGTGCACATATTTGGTATTGCCACATCTGTAATGACCCAAACTATAAAACTGACCAACTAGTTAACCCCTTCAGTGAACACCATTAAAAAAAACAAGGCAAAAAAAACAATGCTAGCAATGCTTTATCATCATACCACCGAATGTGGAATAACACATAATCAAAAAGACGGATATAAATAATCGTGGTACCGCTGAAAATGTCATCTTGTCCCGCAAAAAAAAAGCCCCATAAAGCTCCATTACCGGAAAAATAAAAAAGTTATAGCTCTCTGAATAAAACGATGCAAAAATATTATTTTTGATATAAAATAGCTTTTATTGTATAAAAGCGCCAAAACATAAAAAAAGAATTAAATGAGGTATCACTGTCATCGTACTGACCCGAAGTATAAAACTGCTTATCAATTTTAACACACACGGAACGGTATAAACGCCCCCCCCCCCCAAAGAAATTCATGAATTGCTGGTTTTTGTTCATTCTACCTCACAAAAATCGGAATAAAAAGCGATCAGAAATGTCATATGCCCAAAAATGGTACCAATAAAAACGACAACTCATCTGACAAAAAACAAAACTTCACATGACTCTGTGTTAGGTCTCGAGTTCCCGCTTCTGCACAGGGGGAATCTCGAGCCATCTCCGCTGCGGTCTCCCATTCTTATCCAGCCGCAGTGGAGTCTGCTCAGCAGGGACGTCGGTCCCAGCGTCTTGCTCAGTCTCACTCTGTATAGAGAGTTACTGCTGCTTCTTCAGCTTCTGCCATTAAAGCCAGTGCTGGTCAGCAGTGAGCTGACTTCTCTGGGACTAAGTCCTTGTCTGCACACACTGAGCATGTACAGGGCAAGATCTCCCGTTGGAGATCGAGGGTCATGTGCTTAGGCTCTGCAGCACATTCCATTGGTCCTCTTGGCAGGTCTTGGAAGGGCAAAGTTTCTGTGGCCACTTCCTGTGCTGCAACTATATAAACTGCGCATGACCGCACGGCCATGCGCTAGTGTACAATTGTTAATGTGTGTATGTTGTGAGTGCAAGTCGTCCTTGGATACCCCTACCCTATTGAATGTCTGTTCGTGGAAGGTGTATGGTTGCTATCTAGCGCCCGACTTATCCTACAGCACGAATCACACATTACAGCGTCCAGTTGCTGTGACCGCCAGTACGGCGCCGTGCACTTCCTCTGTGCTTTCCTTACCCAAGCCTGGGTGGTTAGTGGCGTTCGTCAGTGCGGCACTGCATGCACTCTTGTGCCTTAATATTGCTATTTAGTTTCCTTACACACCCAGTTGCGGTGTTGTGCCAGCAAGGGTCTAATCGGACTTCAATCCTAGTTGGGGTTGAGTTCGCTGACTACTTGCTCGCGCTCTATGTGCGGTACCGCGGTCCTGTGACGCAACAGGATCGCTTCCTTCACGCTGGGTGAAGTTTAACCCACGTGTGTATACTTATGAGTACCGCCATATAGTCCGTCATTACTTGGCAGCAGGTTCCATCTCTGCACGGTGGACCCCGGGCTGCGAACGCACCATACTCTATCTGTCTTATTATTTGGTGTGTTCCGCTAGCCCTAACACTCTGTGGGCCAAAATATAGAAAAATTAGAGCTCTCAAAATGTGGTGATGCAAAAACTATTTTTTGAATACAAGCATCTTTTATTGTGTGACAGCTGACAAACATAAAAACCCGCTATAAAAACCTAACAAAATATTAAATCAAACCTCCCTTTATCACCCCCTTAGTTAGGGAAAAATAATAAAATAAAAAAGTATTTATTTCCATTTTCCGGTTAGGTTTAGGGTTAGGGCTAAAGTTAGGGTTAGGGTTGAGGCTAAAGTTTGAGTTAGCATTGGGGATAAAGTTAGGGTTAGAGCTAAAGTTATGGTTAGGGGTGGGGCTAAAGTTGGGGTTAGGGTTTTGATTACATTTATCGTTGGGATTAGGGTTGGGATTAGGGTTAGGGGTGTGTTGGGGTTAGGGGTGTGGTTAGAGTTGGTATTAGGGATAGGGGTATGTTGGGGTAAGGGGTGTGGTTATGGTTATGGTTAGGATAAAAGTAAGGGGTGTGTTGGAGTTTGGGTTGGAGTTAGAATTGGGGGGTATCCACTATTTAGGCAAAACAGGGCCTCTTCAAACTCGATATGGCATCTGATCTCAATTCCAGCAATTCTGCATTGAAAAAGTCAAACAGTGCTCCTTCCCTTCCGAGCTCTGCTGTGCACCCAAAGAGTGGTATACCCCTACATATGGGGTATCAGCATACTCAGGACAAATTGCACAACAACTTTTGGGGTCCAATTTCTCCTGTTATCCTTGAGAAAATACAAAATTGGAGGCTGAAAAATCATTTTTGTTGATAGAAAATATTTTTTATTTTCACAGCTTTGCGTTATAAACTTTATTGAAACAGTCGGGGGTTCAAAGTTCTCACAACACAGCTAGACAAGTTCCTTGGGGGGTCTAATTTCCAAAATTGGGTTACTTGTGGGGGTGTCTACTGTTTAGGCACATCAGTGGATCTGCAAACGCAACATGATGCCTAAAGACCATTCCATCAAAGTCTGCATTCCAAAATGTCACTACTTCCCTTTCCGAGCTCTGCCATGTGCCCAAACGGTGGTTCCCCCCACATGGAGGGTATCAGCATACTCAGGACAAATTGCACAACAACTTTTGGGGCCAAAATTCTCCTGTTAACCTTGGAAAAATACAAAATTGGGGCAAAAAAATTATTTTTGTGGAAAAAAATATTTTTTTTATTTTCACTGCTCTGCGTTATAAACTTTAGTGAAACACTTGAGGGTTCAAAGTTCTCCCAACAAATCTAGATAAGTTCCTTGGGGGGGTCTTGTTTCCACTATTGGGTCACTTGTGGGGGGTTTCTACTGTTTAGGTACATCAGGGGCTCTGCAAACGCTACGTGATGCCCACAGACCATTCCATCAAAGTCTGCATTCCAAAACGGCGCTCCTTCCCTTCTGAACTCTGCTATGCATCCAAACGATGGTTCCCCACATATGGGATATCCGTGTGCTCAGGACAAATTGCACAGCAACTTTTGTGGTCCAATTTCTCTGGATACCCTTGGGAAAATAAAAAAATTGTGGGCTAAATATCATTTTTGTGGAAAATAATTATTTTTTTTTATTTTCATGGCTCTACATTATAAACTTTAGTGAAACAATTGGGGGTTCAAAGTGCTCACCACACATCCACATAAGTTCCTTGGGTGGTCTAGCTTCCAAAATGGGGTAAATTTTGGGGGGGGGTTTCCACTATTTAGTCACATCAGAGGCTCTCCAAACGTGATATGGCGTTTGATCTCAATTGCAGCCAATTCTGCGTTGAAAAGTCAAACAGTGCTCCTTCCCTTCCAAGCTCTGCCATGCGCTTTAACAGTGGTTCACCCCATTTAAGGGGAATCAGCGTACTGAGGACAAATCGCACAACAACTTTTGAGATTCAATTTCTACTGTTACCCTTGCAAAAATTAAAAATTGGGGGCTAAAAAATCATTTTTGTGAAAAAAAATAAGATTTTTTATTTTTACCGCTCTACAGTATAAACTTCTGTGAAGCACTGGGGGTTAAAAGTGCTCACCACACATCTAGATAAGTTCCTTAGGGGGTCTACTTTCCAAAATATTACCCTTGGTAAAATAAAACAAACTGGATCTGAAAAAAAGTTAAATGTTCCAAAGATTTCTGTGAAGCACCTGAAGGGTTAATAAACTTCTTGAATGTGGTTTTAAGCATCTTGATGGGTGCAGTTTTTAGAATGCTGTCATTTTGGGGTATTTTCTATCATATAGACCCCTCAAAGTGACTTATTAAGTATTTTGAGTGACATATCTATGTGATTTAAGGGCATGAAAATTTAAATTCAAAGTTGGAAAATTACGAAATTTTCTAACTTTTCACCAAATTCCTGTTTTTTTCACAAATAAACGCAAATCATATCAAAGAAATGTTACCACTATCATGAATTACAATATATCTTGAGAAAACAGTGTCAGAATCACCGGGATACATTGAAGCGTTCCAGAGTTATAACCTCATAAATGGACTGTGGTCAGAATTGTAAAGAATTAGCCGTGTCATAAATATGCAAACCACCATTGGGGGTGAAGGGGTTAATAGATAGCGATTTAATGCATGGGTTATTCACTCATTAATTCTATGAATTTAGAAGATAAGAGTTCTGGGCTGATTCCAGACATTTGCATTTGGAAGCTGTTGCTGTGAAACCTCAACATAAGGACAATCCTCACAGGTGGCACCTCAATCACTCTTGTTTCCCCAGCGTCAAAAGTTTCCAAACTCCCAACTGACTGTGGGGATCCTCAGATGGGCCATTCTGCAGAGCTGTTCACACATTCTATTCCATATGCATCAGAGATCTGGTATGAAGAATCACAGAATCCAGAGGAGGAAAGGATCTGCACCGACTCCCAAAATTTATTTATGTTAAATTTGGGGCTGGATGAAGCAGGGTCCCAGCAGAATTCAGACCCTCATCACCAGATGTTAACCACCAAAGGGGGAGGTGAGGCTAAATTGGCAGTGGAAGTGACAGTAGAAAGTGTCGGTGCTGAGGACGATCCAGGCGGGAGGATTGCTAGATAGGGGAAAGGGTCGGTGCCCCATTGGAAACCACTGAGACAGGAAACATGGGTAAAGCCTGTTCACTTCCCAAAGGAATATAGTATTGGCCGTTAGTGGTCATTACTGGGTAACAAGGATTTGGTGATGTGGTGTGTAGACTTAGTCTAAGATGTTCACCACCAGAAGCAGCACATTTGTCATCTACAAAATGGCCACCATTAGAATTAACACTTTTGCCATCCATAAAATGGCCACCGTCAGAATTACATTTGACATCCACAAAATGGCCACCATTAGAATTAACACTTTTGCCATCCACAAAATGGCCACCGTCAGAATTACTTTTGCCATCCACAAAATGGCCACCATTAGAATTAACACTTTTGCCATCCACAAAATGGCCACCGTTAGAATTACTTTTGCCATCCACAAAATGGCCACCGTTAGAATTACACTTTTGTCATCCACAAAATGGCTGCTGCCAGCATTAACACGTTTGCCATCCACAAAATGGCTGCTGCCAGCATTAACACATTTGCCATCCACAAAATGGCTGCCGCCAGCATTAACACATTTGCCATCCACAAAATGGCTACCATTAGAATTACCACATTTGCCATCCACAAAATGGCTGCTGCCAGCATTACCACATTTGCCATCCACAAAATGGCCACCATTAGAATTAGCACATGGCTCTGGGCCACCATTATATGGTGGTGGCCGCTCACAGGATATATTTTTGTAATACACAACTCAAAACTCTTTTCTTTTTATTCCTTTCCTCCTCTACCCAATTTCCAATTTCTCTATACAGACTTTCAGAGACTCTTTTCCCTGCCCTAGCAGTAGACAACAATCCATTATCTTCTAGGATACCCTTTTTTTGTTTTTCAAGACAATCTTCCACTCCAGGGGTGGAATGCATCCCCCTTCTGACATTCCACACAA
Source organism: Ranitomeya imitator (assembly GCF_032444005.1). NCBI lineage: Eukaryota > Metazoa > Chordata > Amphibia > Anura > Dendrobatidae > Ranitomeya > Ranitomeya imitator. Next base: position 618,171,186 of record NC_091283.1, read on the forward strand.
CTTCCACTAATGTACATGGGTATAACATGCAATCTGAATTTGGCTTAGTGCCAATACGGCAGATCTGCATTACTTTCTCCATCTTTCTATAGATATCTATATCTCTATCAAGATAACAAACACCAAACAAACAATAAGACAGGGGAGATGACTCAAACCTTTGGCTTTCCTCAACACATACTCCTTTGTTTTATAGATTGGCAGGAAGGCGAGCCCTGCTGCATAGTCATATGCACCCCATTAGGCCTTGGAACCGACATACTGGATGGGCCCATGAAAATCCACTTCACAATATGCATTTTGTGCTCCATATTTCTTTGTTTTATACATTGCCAGCAAGGCCAGCCCTGCTGCATAGTCATATGCACCCCATTAGGCCTTGGAGCCCACATAGAGGATGGGCCCATAAAAATTCACTTGTATTTTTTAATCTTATGATGGTTTCCTCTTTGCACAATTATTTACAGTAGAATTTGGCAATTTTTTTTACATGTTTTTAACACTAAGGTTCAGATACGGCTTTAAAAAGGCTAATACTACAAAATTCAAGGAATAGTATGATTGAATAGTGTGAGTGTGTACACTTTTGTATGTGTTAACATACACAGGTTAATAAGTACATATAAGGATTAAATAAATATAGTGATTACGTATATATGAAGATTATCTACATACAGTATACTTAGATCATCATCACCAAGAGGCTTTTAAACATCATGCCTCTGGAATATCAGAGAAGCAACACCAAGACAGAGAACCCCTGGGAGATTATCTACACTGTATGGGCATCCCCAATTATGCAGGTATCAGCACACTGTTCATGTACAGGTACCTCTGTTTTGGCATCTATCTTAGTCATGTTTCTCTGGTCTTGTATAGTGAATAACACTATGTAGTAACTCTAGTTTCACCCACACCTTCAAGTGGCCACTTTTCAAGGTCGGATGAAAACTGAGATATCATGGAGTCATCAGGCCATAAACCCCTAGAAAATAAAAGCCACAAGGATTTAGATCAAACCACCACTGGCATAGTTTCAGTAAACCTTAATGTTTTACAATGACAAACAGGAAACAGATAGAGGCTTAGAACTGTTTGTGAAGTGAATAAACAAACATTTATCAAGATTGTGTCACTATGAGCATTGTCTGTCACACCTGTAAATGTTTTACAAGAAATGCATTGTCTGAATGCATTGGGTATACAGTATTTTAATCTTGGTTACAAATCGCCATTTGTGTATTCGCCATTTGTATATTTGAGGCAGCCAAAGTTAAGGCTCTCAAGGAAAGAAACTAATATAGTGGACAAATAATTTTAATGAACTACTGAGCCAAACTAACAGCATAGCTTTATCAAATTTATATGAAGTATATTGTGTCCAATGTTAGCAACCAGGCAACACAAAAAGGAGCTTTTCAAGTGAGCTCTTTAAGGTACACAAATGTTATGAAGTGTTTGCCAACAAGGATGTGGTTTCACCAATGTGGGGTACCTTTTTTAAAAATATACTAGTGCCATCACAGCCCCCCTTGCCCAAACTTCACCAGCCTATAACAGTACAAAACACATTCACCTTGGTGATCTAGTGACAGTTATTCAAGAGACATTGCAGGAGACAGAGTTAAGAATTAGGCCCAGTTTAGTGTTGTGTGTCTCTGAGACTTGTAGTGCAGTGCATGATCAGCCAAACAACTCCCCAATGGGGGTACCTTTTTTAAAAATAGACTAATGCCATCGCAGGCCCCTTGGCCAAAGTTCAACGGCATATAACAGTACAAAGCATATTCAACCTGGTGATCTACTCTCAGGTACAGGACAGATTGCAGGAGACCGAGTTAAGAAGAAGCCCAAATGTAATGTCATGCCCAATTCCCAAATGTGGGGTCATTTTTAAAAAAAATAAGAGTGCCATCACAGCACTCTTGCCCAAAATGCACTGCCCAGAGCACGCTAGCCCTGGTCATCCAGTAGCAGGTAAAGGACACATTGCAGGAGAAAGAGTTAAGAAGTAGGCCCAATGTAGGGGTGTGGGTCTCTTAGACTTGTAATGCCTGACAAGCATTTGCTTATAGGTGGTTGTTAATTTGTAAAAAAAAAATGTTCATGTGCATCCTAGACACCATTCCCCCAAAATTGACTTTCTGTAGCAGCAGGGAACACATGAACCCTGGTGTTCTAGTGGTGGAATATGAGGAGACATTACTGAAGGCCTCATGAAAACATAGGCCCAATGTAAAGGATTGTGTCTCCTACACTTGTAATGCCCATACACTAAGTGCATGGGCTGACAAACATTTCCCCAATTGTTTACAGGCATCATAAACACCTTGAAAAACTGTAAAGTGGTTTCCTACACAGTTGCTGCTGGGAAGGTGCAGGTTTGTAGTAAAAATATGGTGGACAAATCGTTGGATGAAGTGATCAGAAGAAGGGGCATGGTGATGACAGCAATGGGAACGTACATGATTAATAACAGCGGTGGCTATGGGACGTATGATAACCTGGATACAGCCTACAATGATTAGTCATTTAACCACCACCAATTACCAGAATGTTGTATGTAGAAGAATTGTACACTGGTGCTCCATGCTAGAGTTTGAAAGAAAATTGGAGAAAAAAGTGCTGCTGGTGATTAAAACATGTTCTGTGTGTAACCTGTTAGTGGGAAAAGCTGCTTAATAATAATTAAAGATAATCACCGCGTTAATTATAACAGAACTAACATGGATTGAACTAATATAAGTGGTATATATGGATAATGTTTTGGTGTTGCACTCACTTCATTGGTATTCGTGTTGTTCGTTGCTAGGAATCCGTGTTTGTGGTAAACGTGATACCTTTTGAGTATTGCTCCTTTGGACCACAAAGATTCACACTAATTAAATATATTTAAATTCACATTAGTTGTGTTGTGGAACAAATATTACAACTCGCTTCAATAATAACAATTTGGTATACTCACTATGAGTTTTGTGGTTATTTATGTTATATAAATGACCTGTTGGTGTTCCAATATACAGGTGATTTGTTGTGCCAACCAGGATTGATCAGCTGTTAAAGAGCAAAGAGTGTGTCTTGTAAATCTACTTGCAAGAAGATATTTGCCTAATATAATGGATTAACAACGATGTTGTTATGTTAGGATAAGCAAAGAGATGTAACCTGTTAATGCTCTCAGGCTGATAGTACTCAGTGTTTTAATTGTTGGTGATACAGAGGATGAGGATCCTGTTCTGTATGTTTGTGCAGATCCTCAGGCTTTTACTGTGCAAACAGACAGGTGGCAGCAGGATTATGGAGTGCTGGATACCCAGCGTGCCCCAGCTGGAGATAGCGCTGAGGTTCACGGTGAAAAAAGAGGGGCGGAGCCTAGGTGACATCACTGAACTAGAGGGGACGGGTGCGCAGGAGAAACAGCTACAAACGCGTTTCAAGGGAAGCTATCCCTCTTCATCAGGGTTGAAGGTATCACGCTTACCACAAACAGTCTCCCTGGACGGATTCCTAGCAACGCACAACACGGATATCAATGAAGTGAGTACAACACCAAAAATTATCTATATATACCACTTATATTATAAGATCCAGGAAAACATACTCAGAAGGGAGGTAAGAACATTTCTAAAACAATCCACAGCGAGGAGATTGGAACAAAACAAAATCCTCTAAACTGCATGCTCGCAAACGCCAGAAGCCTGACAAACAAGATGGAAGAACTAGAAGCAGAAATATCTACAGGTAACTTTGACATAGTGGGAATAACCGAGACATGGTTAGATGAAAGCTATGACTGGGCAGTTAACTTACAGGGTTACAGTCTGTTTAGAAAGGATCGTAAAAATCAGAGAGGAGGAGGAGTTTGTCTCTATGTAAAGTCTTGTCTAAAGTCCACTTTAAGGGAGGATATTAGCGAAGGAAATGAGGATGTCGAGTCCATATGGGTCGAAATTCAGGAAGGGAAAAATGGTAACAAAATTCTCATTGGGGTCTGTTACAAACCCCCAAATATAACAGAAACCATGGAAAGTCTACTTCTAAAGCAGATAGATGAAGCTGCAACCCATAATGAGGTCCTGGTTATGGGGGACTTTAACTACCCGGATATTAACTGGGAAACAGAAACCTGTGAAACCCATAAAGGCAACAGGTTTCTGCTAATAACCAAGAAAAATTATCTTTCACAATTGGTGCAGAATCCAACCAGAGGAGCAGCACTTTTAGACCTAATACTATCTAATAGACCTGACAGAATAACAAATCTGCAGGTGGTCGGGCATCTAGGAAATAACGACCACAATATTGCAGAGTTTCACCTGTCTTGCACTAGGGGGACTTGTCAGGGAGTCACAAAAACACTGAACTTTAGGAAGGCAAAGTTTGACCAGCTTAGAGATGCCCTTAATCTGGTAGACTGGGACAATATCCTCAGAAATAAGAATACAGATAATAAATGGGAAATGTTTAAGAACATCCTAAATAGGCAGTGTAAGCGGTTTATACCTTGTGGGAATAAAAGGACTAGAAATAGGAAAAACCCAATGTGGCTAAACAAAGAAGTAAGACAGGCAATTAACAGTAAAAAGAAAGCATTTGCACTACTAAAGCAGGATGGCACCATTGAAGCTCTAAAAAACTATAGGGAGAAAAATACTTTATCTAAAAAACTAATTAAAGCTGCCAAAAAGGAAACAGAGAAGCACATTGCTAAGAAGAGTAAAACTAATCGCAAACTGTTCTTCAACTATATCAATAGTAAAAGAATAAAAACTGAAAATGTAGGCCCCTTAAAAAATAGTGAGGAAAGAATGGTTGTAGATGACGAGGAAAAAGCTAACATATTAAACACCTTCTTCTCCACGGTATTCACGGTGGAAAATGAAATGCTAGGTGAAATCCCAAGAAACAATGAAAACCCTATATTAAGGGTCACCAATCTAACCCAAGAAGAGGTGCGAAACCGGCTAAATAAGATTAAAATAGATAAATCTCCGGGTCCGGATGGCATACACCCACGAGTACTAAGAGAACTAAGTAATGTAATAGATAAACCATTATTTCTTATTTTTAGGGACTCTATAGCAACAGGGTCTGTTCCGCAGGATTGGCGCATAGCAAATGTGGTGCCAATATTCAAAAAGGGCTCTAAAAGTGAACCTGGAAATTATAGGCCAGTAAGTCTAACCTCTATTGTTGGTAAAATATTTGAAGGGTTTCTGAGGGATGTTATTCTGGATTATCTCAATGAGAATAACTGTTTAACTCCATATCAGCATGGGTTTATGAGAAATCGCTCCTGTCAAACCAATCTAATCAGTTTTTATGAAGAGGTAAGCTATAGGCTGGACCATGGTGAGTCATTGGACGTGGTATATCTCGATTTTTCCAAAGCGTTTGATACCGTGCCGCACAAGAGGTTGGTACACAAAATGAGAATGCTTGGACTGGGGGAAAATGTGTGTAAATGGGTTAGTAACTGGCTTAGTGATAGAAAGCAGAGGGTGGTTATAAATGGTATAGTCTCTAACTGGGTCGCTGTGACCAGTGGGGTACCGCAGGGGTCAGTATTGGGACCTGTTCTCTTCAACATATTCATTAATGATCTGGTAGAAGGTTTACACAGTAAAATATTGATATTTGCAGATGATACAAAACTATGTAAAGCAGTTAATACAAGAGAAGATAGTATTCTGCTACAGATGGATCTGGATAAGTTGGAAACTTGGGCTGAAAGGTGGCAGATGAGGTATAACAATGATAAATGTAAGGTTATACACATGGGAAGAAGGAATCAATATCACCATTACACACTGAATGGGAAACCACTGGGTAAATCTGACAGGGAGAAGGACTTGGGGATCCTAGTTAATGATAAACTTACCTGGAGCAGCCAGTGCCAGGCAGCAGCTGCCAAGGCAAACAGGATCATGGGGTGCATTAAAAGAGGTCTGGATACACATGATGAGAGCATTATACTGCCTCTGTACAAATCCCTAGTTAGACCGCACATGGAGTACTGTGTCCAGTTTTGGGCACCGGTGCTCAGGAAGGATATAATGGAACTAGAGAGAGTACAAAGGAGGGCAACAAAATTAATAAAGGGATGGGAGAACTACAATACCCAGATAGATTAGCGAAATTAGGATTATTTAGTCTAGAAAAAAGACGACTGAGGGGCGATCTAATAACCATGTATAAGTATATAAGGGGACAATACAAATATCTCGCTGAGGATCTGTTTATACCAAGGAAGGTGACGGGCACAAGGGGGCATTCTTTGCGTCTGGAGGAGAGAAGGTTTTTCCACCAACATAGAAGAGGATTCTTTACTGTCAGGGCAGTGAGAATCTGGAATTGCTTGCCTGAGGAGGTGGTGATGGCGAACTCATTCGAGTGGTTCAAGAGAGGCTTGGATGTCTTCCTGGAGCAGAACAATATTGTATCATACAATTAGGTTCTGTAGAAGGACGTAGATCTGGGGATTTATTATGATGGAATATAGGCTGAACTGGATGGACAAATGTCTTTTTTTCGGCCTTACTAACTATGTAACTATGTTACTATGTTATATTAGTTCAATCCATGTTAGTTCTGTTATAATTAGTGCGGTGATTATCCTTAATTTTTGTTAATTACCAGAATGTGTTTCATGCTCGTCAGAAGATCAGTGTAACAGATTCGCGTGTTTGACTTGGCCAAAAATATGCAGGTCCAAAATATGTTGGCAAACAAAAACGCATGTGTGTGTCTAAAGAGCAAAGTGCAACATGTTCGTGGGATGCTGAATTATAGAAAGCAGATCAGTGTTGGAGGAAAACCAAACAAACTGATGGATGCTTGTGAAAAACTAAGTTTAGAGAGTACACGAGGAGGGGGACAAGGCGGGTCATCTCTTTTCTACAAAACTGGTGGCACAGAGAGACTCCAGACATATAGTTGCTTTGAAGGGAAAGGAGCATACTGGTTGCGGGGCAATTTTGGAGGTGATAACAGAGTATTATTCTGATCTTTTGAAATCGCGGGTACAACCAACGATGGAGGAGGTGGATGGTTTTCTGGCAGAGGTTCAGCTTCCTATACTTTGAACAGTTGATCAGGGACTTCTTGAAGAGCAGTTTCATTTGGAGGAGCTTGACACCGCACTGGCCTCTATGCCTAATGATAAAGCCCCAGGGGTGGATGGTATCCCAGGGAAGGTGTAAATAAAATGTAAGACTAGGTATTGCTTCCCGCTTTGTTGGGGGTGTATGCTGCTGGTCTGGTGGAAGGTGAGTTGCCTGAGGCAATAATTGAAGTGTTGCCAAAACAGGGTAACGATCCGACGGATCCGGCTTCTTATCGCCCAATCTCATTATTAACCATAGATATCAAAATCTTGGCCAAAATCTTGGCTAATTGTCTTAACAAGGTGATAACGACAATAATAAACCGGGAACAGTCCAGTTTTCTGACCAATATTTCTACAGCATGTAATCTTAGACGATTGTTTCTCAATATGCAGGTAAAGTCAGACAATATGGGTCAGAGGGTTGTGGTGTCTTTAGACGCCTCTAAGGCTTTTGATTGTGTGGAATGGCGTTATTTGTGGTTGGTTATGAAGGCTATGAGTTTTGACAACAGATTTATAATTTGGGTGCAATTGATATATGCCTCTCCAAGAGTCAGGATATGGGTAAATGGGCTCTTTTCGGGGGATTTCCCTTTGTATAGGGTAACGCGGCAGGGGTGCCCCTTGTCTCCTCTATTGTTTGCAATTGCTGTTGACCCCTTGGCTGTGGCGATACAGAGGTATAGGGACATAAAGGGATTTAGATACGGAAACTCTGAAAAAAAGATTGCCCTGTACGCGGACAACGTGTTACTGTTCTTGGAAGATGCACAGTAGTCTTTGGGGGCTGTTATTGAACAGCATTAAAAATTTGTGGCTCTTTCCGAATTATCTATTAATTGGGATAAGTCTGTGTTGTTGTCCATGGATGCGACGGCTCCTCTGACACTAGACCCTGGGGTTCCCTTAAGGGTGGTACATGAGTGTAAATATCTGGGCATCGTGGTTTTGGGCAAAATAGAGGACTATGTGGGGCTCAACCTGGCTCCTATGTGCGGCTCAACCTGACTCCTATGCTTGGGAAGTTCCAGCAGAATATTGGGGCCTGGAAGAAGCTATTTCTGTCGGTTGCAGGAAGAGTTTGATCAAAATGATACTTGTGCCTCAGCTCCTATACATAGTGCATAATGCTCCAGTGTGGCTGCCTCAGAGTAAATTTAATTGGATCAGTACTGTATGTAGGGACTTAATTTGGAAGGGTGGCCTGGCGTGCATCAAATTGGTTCATCTGCTAAGCATGATGGTGGTCTGGCGGTCCCCAATCCATGGATTTACTATGTAGCATCTCAATGCCAGCATATGGTAGGTTGGGGAGCCAGTTGGAAGCAGGCAGATTCAGAATTAACCCCAAACAATTCCCAACAATAGCTATGATGGGGAAAGACTGGCAGAAAATTAAGTATTGGAGGGGAGTAACGGAATTTATGAGATATAAGCCGATTTGGTTTAATCATAGGTTGGCAGAGCTCATGAGATTGCGGGGTTCGGTCAGTGGAGGCGCATTGGCATTTGGTTCGCGTCTCAGTTTCTTGAAGGGGATGGTATTAAAACATTCGAGACACTTAGGACTGAGTTTCCTTTGTCCCAGAAGATGTTCTTTGAATATTTGCAGTTGAGACACGTCCTAAATTGTCAAAAGGAGGGGTCGCGCGTGATTCTGCAGTCCGATAGCTTGTTGAATCTTATCGGGCCTCAGAGGAGTATGAGAGGGGTTCGGTACCATGATGTACAGGGGTCTGATGGATACCTTTTTATTGAAACATCCGTTAAGGCTAAATGCAAAAGGGTTGGCGGACGTGGGTCCTTTGTCAGAGTCCCAGTGGGAGTCTATACTTCAATACATCCCCAGGGCGTCCTTGAGTGAGGCTAAGAGGGTGTCGGAGTTACACCTGGTGTATAGGGTGTACAGGACCACGGCATGGATGAGGAAGGCAGAGCTGAGAGGTGACTCAAAATGCCCAAGATGTGTTCAGGATGATGCAGATTTAATACATATGATGTGGTCTTGCGCTTGCCTCCAACCCTTTTGGGTGAAGGTGCTTAACTTTATTCAAGAAGTGACAGGGGTAAATGTGTTGCATAACCCACTAACTTGCCTTCTGGATTGTATGAATGATATTGTTACGGATGAATGTGTAAGGTTGATTATTGCAAGATTGTTGTATGCAGCGAGAAAGCTTATTGCGATTTACTGGTTGGATGAAATACATCCAGGGAAAAAGGAATTTATTAACAACATTAATTTTATTTTCCTTATGGAAAGGAATATCTACATCAAGAGAGGTCAGAATACAAAATGTGAAAATGCGTGGGGCGGATGGATGGATTACCCAGGCGTGGCGTCTGCTGAGTTATTACAGAGTAGAATGGGGGTACTTTAGTCACTTCTGGAGGGACTTTAACATGTACTGTTGTACAATTTTCAAGAGGTGATGTTGTCAGTTGGTTGTATTGGATAATGGGTAAGGGACTAGGGTGAGGAAGGGTTGGTTATGGAGTAAGGGTCCTGTTTTCATAAAATGAAAATGTATTAGTCGGTTTTGTATTAGTGGGACCTGTCTGGAAAATGTGTTAGACTGTGTTACTGCATGTCATATGCTTTAATACAATATTATTTTATTTAAAAAAAGAGGAGTGCACCGTCCATAACTTGATGTTGTTATACACCGTATATGGTTGCTGTATAGGTGTTTATGTGCACTTATACCTGTGCACTTGCCAAAAATAACAATAATTCCTTCCTCCCTTTTAGGTTCTCTGGGTGGCTCCACATGCCCTGTCCTTTTGTGTCCTTTTGTGTCCTTTTGGCTCCTTTGGCGGTCTTGCCTTTAATCTCTAGCATACGTTTATAATTGTGATATCTCCCGGCATTCTGCGGGTTGATATCTTGTGCCTCCGTGTTTTGCTGCACCATGTTCTCTCTGCCCTCTTCTTACCTGTTGTTTTCCCCTCTCCTCCCCCCCTTTTTGGAGCTTACTCCGGCTTTTGGTCTTTATCCCACCTCCTCTGCTCTGTGTCCTATGATGTGTCCATCTAGTCGGCCTCTTTAGTTCAGTCCGGCCTTCGGGCTTTATTCCACTCCCCTTGCCCTGTGTCCTATGACGCGTCCATCTAGCCGGCTGGCACTGCGCGTGCGCAACGCGGTCCTATCAGACACCGCGGTTTGCGCGTGCGCATGTGACCTTCTGGACGCTCAAGGATCGCCGTTCATTGTGATTGTTTTCCTGTTGTCATGGCATGGCCGGCGTCTTCCGGCTTTTTCCTCTCTCTCTCCCACACCGGTATGCAATTTACCTTATTGGATTTATTATTTAAGCACACACTGCTGCACCTTTAGCTTCACTTCCCCTGACGAAGCTGCTGCGGCAGCGATACGCGTGGGGTGCGTTCCCACCATATCCTCCTCCTACCTCAGGGCCATTTTGGGGCTCTTTTGTTCCCTGGCTCTATGTGGATTTAACCCCTGTGGTGCCCTGTGCCTTTTGACATCGCTGCATCTCCATATACCAGAATTTACGCAGGACAGGTTGTATCCACGGCTGTTATATAGCATGCCACCACATTTTTATCCTAGGACCATGTATGGCATTGATGTTGCATTTTCTGGTTAGTAGCAGTGGATACCGACATATTGTGGTCAAGTCCTTTGCGGCCTGTATAGGCACATTTTGCAGGAGAGCACATTTGATTAGGTGCACCAAGGGTAGGATATATGTTTACTGTTAACATATTGTATTATGGGACTGTCATTTATTGTGGGATATGGTGGGTATAGGGATTTGGATATTTGATTTTAAATGTTTTTAACATGTTTTTTGAGGTGTTTAATAAAGGTGTTTTGCTTTATGTAGCTACCGATTGTCTTTATATTTGGGGTTGTGCATACCATTTTTAGTCTACCCTTTCTCTTTTCCTTTGTCCCATCCATAACTATAAACACACACGTGGCACAAGCTTCTTCATCTTCACCCACTCATATGACCAATAATATCCAAATGTCACAGTCGAAAATTATTTGTTCTAGTGTAACAAACACTGTTAAAGGAATGGCACTACACGTAGATAACCATGACCCTGGGACACACCAGATTTCCTCTTTACAAGGTATGGACGATGATGGTATTGATGACGACTTTGAAATTGATTTACCACAAACACACCAAGACGATGAAGATCACAGCTGCAAAAAATGTGCAAAAAAAAGGCCATGAATGTCTGGAAAATCATTTTCTCTTGGGCAAACTTTCCCTCTTACTAAAGTGGTACCGAATGATGCAAACACAGCTCTCATGAATATTTAGCCTGATATGGTTGAAAGATGATGTATTCTGTTTTGTCCATGTCCATGCTTTGAAAGCAAGCATAAAAGAAGGATAAAATAGCGGCAAGATGTGTGATTTGGATCAGTAAGGAGGTAATGTCAGGTACAGATAGGTAGATTTGCATGTCATCGGCGTACTGATGATATTGCAAACCGTGCCATTACATCAGCTGTCCCAGGCCAAAGAAGTAGATGGAGAAGAGTAGGAGTCCTAGAACTGAGCTTTGGGGAACACTGAAAGACCGTGGATGAGGTAAGGAGGTGGTGTGGGAGAGGGAGACACTGAATGTCCTTGCAACACTCAGGTTGTTTTTTAAAGATCCTGCTGATAACCCCCAGAATTCCATTTACACCAACAGCCAGGCCCGCATCAGCAGGGGTAGCAAAACTCCCATCCTAACCACCACAAGCATGATCAGGCACATGGCAGCAAAGCACCCGACTTTGTTGGTTGAACACAAGGCTCCATGAACAGTGTCTGCGGGTGATACCACTGCTTCTTCTAATGTAGTGCCTACAAGCAAATCCCTTGTTCGTGGTACATGCAAAGATGCCTCATGCCCTGCATCTGCAGTTGCACACAAACTCAACTAGCATCATCAACAAGCACGTCCATGTCCTTGTCCCAGCGCAGCGTTCAGTTGTCCATGCCCCATTCTTTGGAACGCAAGCGGAAATAAGCAGCCAATGCCACAGTAGTAAATTCACACATTTCTCGTCTGCTTGCGCTCAAAATGCTGCATTTTATTCCCATGTGAGACCCAAGCTTTCAGCAACCTAATGGTGGTTACCATCACAAGGTACTCGTTACCCAGCTGTCACAATTTTATCTTGTATGCCGTCATGACATTCAACAAGCAAGCACATATCCCACAACATTACCCGGGCCCTCTACAATGCTGTTACAGGGAAAGTGCATCTAAACACGGACACTTGGACAAGTGCATGTGGGCAGGGATGGTATATCTAACTGATGGAACACAGGGTTAGCGTAGAGGAAGCCATGAAACAGTCGGACAATGGGAGATCATGTTGCAGATGTATGGAGACAGGTTGTTGAAGGCTTTGTCTGTCATAGTTAGCATTTTGAACTGTAGCCTCTGGGCAATTGGAAGGCAGTGAAGGGCCTGGCAGAGAGGAGAGCCTGGGGAATAACAGAGGGACAGGTGGTTAACTCGGGCATCAGACTTTACGATAGATTGGAGTGGTGCAAGTGTGCGAAAGGGGAGGCCAGAGAGTAGAAGGTTGCAATAGTGGAGGCAGGAGATGATGAGGGCGTGCGCTAACATTTTTGCAGTTTCTTGGAATGTATGGATCCTGGAAATGTTTTTGAGTTGTAGTGGCCAAGGGCTTGGATATGTATCTTGAAAGAGAGGGCAGAGTCCAAGATCACCCCGAAGTCCCGAACATGCGGGACTATTTGTACAGGTGTGCAGTCCCGGCACTACACAGGCACATGTCCCACAACATTACCCGTGCCCTCCACAATGCTGTTATTGGGAAAGTCCACCTAACCACAGACATGTGGACAAGTGCTTGTGGTCAGGGACGGTATATCTCACAAACGGCACACTGGGTTAAGATAGTGGAAGCTGGGACACAGTCCGACCTTGGGATGGTTCACGTCCTCCCTACCACGATTATTGCTGGCCCTACGTCAATCTGGGTTGCCACCTCAGTCGACTGCTCCTGCACCTTCTCATCCTTCGCATCCTCTTCGCCCTCCATCTCCGAAAGTAACACGTCAGTCACAAGCTGGAAGCACTGAAGCACTGCCTTAGGCAATTGGCAACAGGCTGTGCTGAAGCTAATATGATTTGGTGACAAACCGCACAATGATGACAAGTTGTGGACAGCTCTGAAAGAGAAGGCAGATCTGTGGCTGACACCACTGAACCTACAGCCAGGCATGGTCGTGTGTGACAATGGCTGGAACCTGGTGGCTGCTCTGTGATGAGGCAAGCTCACACACGTGCCATAACTGGCCCATGTGATTAACTTCATTGTTCAACGTTTCCTGAAAAGCGACACGGAGGTGCAAGATCAGCTAGGAAAAGTACGAGGCTCTGTGTACCCATTTTAGAAAGTCAGCTACAGCTTCTTCCGTCCTTGCCGTAATTCTGGAGCACTTGCAGCCTTTGGCTCACCGACTGGTGTATGATGTCCTCCCCATGCATTGGAACTGTACACTGCATATTTTGGAAAGGATTTGTGAGCAGAAGAGGGCAGTTGTTGACTACCAACATCAACAAGGCCGTTGGTATTCAGTTCTGACTTCACACATAAGAGCTCAGGAGTGGACATGGATGTCAGACATATGTACTATCCTCCAAATCTTTGAGGAATTCATCAAGATGGTGAGCGGCAATGACATCATAATTAACATCTCCATCCTGCTTATCTGTGTTCTAATATAATAATATGGTTCTACTTATTTATATAATGGCAACATATTTACAGTTTGAAACACAACAGTCCTAAGTAGGGTTGAGCGAAACGGGTCGAACATTTTCAAAAGTCGCCGACTTTTGACAAAGTCGGGTTTCATGAAACCCGATCCGACCCCTGTGCGGTGTCGGCCATGCGGTACGCGACTTTCGCGCCAAAGTCGCGTTTCAATGACGCGAAAAGCGCCATTTCTCAGCCAATGAAGGTAAACGCAGAGTGTGGGCAGCGTGATGACATAGGTCCTGGTCCCCACCATCTTAGAGAAGGGCATTGCAGTGATTGGCTTGCTGTCCGCGGCGTCACAGGGGCTATAAAGGGGCGTTCCCGCCGACCGCCATGTTACTGCTGCTGATCTGAGCTTAGGGAGAGGTTGCTGCTGCTTCGTCAGAAGCAGGGATAGCGTTAGGCAGGGTCCATTAACCACCAAACCGCTTGTGCTGTAGCGATTTGCACTGTCCAACACCACCTTCGGTGTGCAGGGACAGTGGAAGCTACATTTTTTTTTTTTTCCCCTCAGCGCTGTAGCTCATTGGGCTGCCCTAGAAGGCTCCCTGATAGCTGCATTGCTGTGTGTACGCCGCTGGGCAAACCAACTGCTTTTTTCAAAGCACAAATCCTCTTGTTCCTTCCTTTCTGCACAGCTATCTTGTTTGTTTGTCCACACTTTTTACTTAATTTGTGCATCAGTCCACTCCTTATTGCTGCCTGCCATACCTGGCTGAGATTACTGCAGGGAGATAGCAATTGAAGGACAGTTCCTTCTTTTTTTTTTTTTTTGTGGGAGATTAAGATTGGCATTTCTGCTAGAGTGCCATCCCTGTCTGTGTCATCTCTCACTCAGTGGGCCATAGAAAGCCTATTTATTTTTTTGCTTGATTTGGGTTCCAAAATCTACCTGAAAAAATCAATAAATCAATCAGTGGGAGAAAAATATTGGCCTTTGGGCTTGTGTGCCAGTCCTAAGCGTGCCATCTCTCTCTCTCAGATAGAGGGCCATAGAAAGCCTATTTATTATTTTTTTTATTGGGTTTATAAATTTTCCCTGGAAAAAAAAAAAAAAAGTGGGAGATTAATATTGGCCTCTGGGCTTGTGTGCCAGTCCTGAGCGTGCCATCTCTCTCACAAATAGTGGGCCATAGAAAGCCTATTTATTTTTTTGGTTGATTTGGGTTCTAAATTCTACCTGAAAAAATCACTTAATCAATCAGTGGGAGATAAGTATTGGCCTCTGGGCTTGTGTGCCACTCCTGACTCTTGTGTGCGTCCTCTCTCACTCAGTGGGCCCTAGAAAGCCTATTTTTTTTTTTTCTAAATTCTCCCTGAAAAAAATCATTTTTTTTTTTTTTCTAAAGTCTCCCTGAAAAAAACAAAAAAAACAAATCAGTGGGAGATTAATATTGCCCTTTCTGCTTGTGTGCCAGTCTTGACTCCTGGGTGTGCCATCTCTCTCTCTCCAATTGTGGGCCATAGAAAGCCTATTAATTTTTTTGCTTGATTTGGGTTCCAAAATCTACCTGAAAAAATCACTTAATCAATCAGTGGGAGATAAATATTGGCCTCTGGGCTTGTGTGCCACTCCTGACTCCTGTGTGCGTCCTCTCTCACTCAGTGTGCCCTAGAAAGCCTATTTTTTGTTTTCTTTGTTTTCTAAATTCTCCCTGAAAAAATCATTTTATTTGATTTGGTTTCTAAATTATTCCTGAAAAAAATCATTTTTTTTGTATTTTTTTTTTCTAAAGTCTCCCTGAAAAAAAAACAAAAAACAAATCAGTGGGAGATTAATATTGCCCTTTCTGCTTGTGTGCCAGTCTTGACTCCTGGGTGTGCCATCTCTCTCTCTCCAATTGTGGGCCATAGAAAGCCTATTAATTTTTTTGCTTGATTTGGGTTCCAAAATCTACCTGAAAAAATCACTTAATCAATCAGTGGGAGATAAATATTGGCCTCTGGGCTTGTGTGCCACTCCTGACTCCTGTGTGCGTCCTCTCTCACTCAGTGTGCCCTAGAAAGCCTATTTTTTGGTTTCTTTGTTTTCTAAATTCTCCCTGAAAAAATCATTTTATTTTATTTGGTTTCTAAATTATTCCTGAAAAAAAATCATTTTTTTTGTATTTTTTTTCTAAAGTCTCCCTGAAAAAAACAAAAAAAACAAATCAGTGGGAGATTAATATTGCCCTTTCTGCTTGTGTGCCAGTCTTGACTCCTGGGTGTGCCATCTCTCTCTCTCCAATTGTGGGCCATAGAAAGCCTATTAATTTTTTTGCTTGATTTGGGTTCCAAAATCTACCTGAAAAAATCACTTAATCAATCAGTGGGAGATAAATATTGGCCTCTGGGCTTGTGTGCCACTCCTGACTCCTGTGTGCGTCCTCTCTCACTCAGTGTGCCCTAGAAAGCCTATTTTTTGTTTTCTAAATTCTCCCTGAAAAAATCATTTTATTTTATTTGGTTTCAAAATTATTCCTGAAAAAAAATCATTTTTTTTTTTTTCTAAAGTCTCCCTTTTAAAAAAAAAAAAAAATCAGTGGGAGATTAATATTAACATTTGCGCTTCAGTGACAGTCCTGCGTGTTTGGCATCTCTCTCATTTGTTGCCACCAACAACAGAGTGTGTAACATTGTGCCTGATTTTCGTTGTGGTCTCACCCACCTGTAAAGGGGTAGCTAAATCATACTGAAGGTATAGCTCACCGTGTAAGTTGTGTGACAGCAACAAATACCGTTAGTTTGGTAACGTTTTTAAAACAATGAGGAAGTCTGGTGGAAGAGGTCGTGGCCGGGGGCGTTCATTGTCAGCTGGTAATGAGGGTAGTGGTAGTGGTGGAGCATCAGGTGGTCGTGGGAAAAAAAATATTGCACCTAAGTCTGGAGCTGTGGAGCCAGGTTCGTCGTCTGGCTACACAAGGCCTCGAACGCTCCCTTTTCTGGGAGTAGGAAAACCGCTTTTAAAGCCGGAGCAGCAAGAGCAAGTTTTGGCTTATCTTGCTGACTCAGCCTCTAGCTCTTTTGCCTCCTCTCGTGAAACTGGTAAAAGTAAAAGCAGCGCGTCGTTACTGGATGTTCACGGTCAGGGACAAGTCGCTTCCTTGTCCTCTTCAGCAAAAACGAAAACAGAGAAGAATGCAGCAGGCGACACAACGGGTTACTCCATGGAGCTCTTTACACATACCGTCCCTGGCTTAGAAAGTGAAGCAGTTAACAGTCCATGCCCATTACAAGTTGAATCTGACATGGAGTGCACTGATGCACAGCCACAGCCAGACTACTATGCTGGTCCTTTGACTCAGACCACAACATTGCCCTCGCAGGGTGCTGATCAAGAATCAGACCCTGATGAGACTATGTTGCCCCATCACGAACGCTATACCACCGACCGACAAGGTGACACAGACGAAGTTGCACATGAGCTACAAGAAGAGGTAATAGATGACCCAGTTCTTGACCCCGATTGGCAGCCATTGGGGGAACAGGGTGCAGGCGGCAGCAGTTCTGAAGCGGAGGAGGAGGGGTCGCAGCAGGCATCAACATCGCAACAGGTTCCATCTGCCGGGCCCGTATCTTGGCCAAAACGCGTAGCAAAGTCAAAACCTGTTGGAGGACAGCGTGGCCATCCGGTTAAAGCTCAGTCTGCAATGCCTGAAAAGGTATCCGATGCTAGAAAGAGTGCAGTCTGGCATTTTTTTAAACAACATCCAATTGATCAGCGCAAAGTCATCTGTCAAAAATGTTCAACTACCTTAAGCAGAGGGCAGAATCTGAAAAGTCTCAATACAAGTTGCATGCATAGACATTTAACCACCATGCATTTGCAAGCTTGGACTAACTACCAAACGTCCCTTAAGGTTGTAGCACCCTCGGTCAATGAAGCTAGTCATCAACGCAACATCCCTTCCGGCAGTGTAGGGCCAACATTTTCTGCACCACCTGCAGTATCTGTGCAGGTTTCTTTGTCAGGCCAAAGCAGTCAGGGTCAGGGAATCACCAGTTTTGTAGTAGGAAACACTGCATCTAGGGCACCGGCGGCAACAATACCATCTCCCACCATCTCTCAGTCTGCCATGTCCACCGGCACCCCCGCTAGTTCCACGATCTCCAGCTCTCCAGTCCAGCTCACCCTACATGAGACTATGGTTAGAAAAAGGAAGTACTTAGCCTCGCATCCGCGTACACAGGGTTTGAACGCCCACATAGCTAGACTAATCTCGTTAGAGATGATGCCCTACCGGTTAGTTGAAAGCGAAGCTTTCAAAGCCCTGATGGACTACGCTGTACCACGCTACGAGCTACCCAGTCGACACTTTTTTTCCAGAAAAGCCATCCCAGCCCTCCACCAGCATGTTAAAGAGCGCATCGTCCATGCACTCAGGCAATCTGTGAGCACAAAGGTGCACCTGACAACAGATGCATGGACCAGTAGGCATGGCCAGGGACGTTACGTGTCCATCACGGCACACTGGGTAAATGTGGTGGATGCAGGGTCCACAGGGGACAGCAAGTTTGGGACAGTTCTGCCTAGCCCACGGTCTAGGAAACAGTTGGCTGTAGCCGTTCGCACCCCCTCCTCCTCCTCCTCATCCTCCTGCAGAAGCGAGACCTCGTCCACAGCCTGCAGTCGCACAACCACTCCATCCGCAGCTGCCACTGTTGCACACCAGGTCTCCCATTATGGGGCAGCTACTGGCAAACGTCAGCAGGCTGTATTGGCTATGAAGTGTTTGGGCGACAACAGACACACCGCTGAAGTTCTGTCCGAGTTCTTGCAGAAAGAAACGCAGTCGTGGCTGGGCACTGTAGATCTTGAGGCAGGCAAGGTAGTGAGTGATAACGGAAGGAATTTCATGGCTGCCATCTCCATTTCCCAACTGAAACACATTCCTTGCCTCGCTCACACCTTAAACCTGGTGGTGCAGTGCTTCCTGAAAAGTTATCCGGGGTTATCCGACCTGCTCCTCAAAGTGCGTGGACTTTGCTCACATATCCGCCGTTCGCCCGTACACTCCAGCCGTATGCAGACCTATCAGCGTTCTTTGAACCTTCCCCAGCATCGCCTAATCATAGACGTTGCAACAAGGTGAAACTCAACACTGCACATGCTTCAGAGACTGTGTGAACAGAGGCGGGCTGTTATGTTTTTGTGGGAGGATACACATACACGGGCAGGCAGTAGGATGGCAGACATGGAGTTGTCAGGTGTGCAGTGGTCGAAGATTCAAGACATGTGTCAAGTCCTTCAGTGTTTTGAGGAATGCACACGGCTGGTAAGTGCAGACAACGCCATAATAAGCATGAGCATCCCCCTAATGCGTCTGCTGATGCAAAGTTTGACGCACATAAAGGATCAGGCGTCTGCAGCTGAGGAAGAGGAAAGCCTTGATGACAGTCAGCCATTGTCTGGCCAGGGCAGTGTACAGGACGAGGTAGCGGGCGAAGAGGAGGAGGAGGACGAGGAGGATGATGGGGATGATTATATTTTTAATGAGGAAGCTTTTCCGGGGCCACTGGAAATTGGTGGCGCGGCAAGGCCGGGTTCTGGTTTTTTGAGGGACACAAGTGACGTGGATTTGCCTGAAACTGCCCCTCAACCAAGCACAACCGCAGATTTGAGAACTGGAACTTTGGCCCACATGGCGGATTATGCCTTACGTATCCTCAAAAGGGACACACGCATAACTAAAATGATGAATGATGACGATTACTGGTTGGCCTGCCTCCTTGATCCTCGCTATAAAGGCAAATTGCAAAATATAATGCCACATGAGAACTTGGAACTAATATTAGCAACCAAACAATCAACTCTTGTTGACCGTTTGCTTCTGGCATTCCCTGCACACAGCGCCCGTGATCGTTCTCACACGAGCTGCAGGGACCAGCAGACCAGAGGAGTTAGAGGGGCAGAAATCAGAAGTGGCGTTGGCCAGAGGGGTTTTCTGACCAGGTTGTGGAGTGATTTTGCTATGACCGCAGACAGGACAGGTACTGCAGCATCAATTCAAAGTGACAGGAGACAACATTTGTCCAGTATGGTTACAAACTATTTTTCATCCCTTATCGATGTTCTCCCTCAACCGTCATTCCCATTTGATTACTGGGCATCAAAATTAGACACCTGGCCAGAATTGGCAG
Source organism: Ranitomeya imitator (assembly GCF_032444005.1). NCBI lineage: Eukaryota > Metazoa > Chordata > Amphibia > Anura > Dendrobatidae > Ranitomeya > Ranitomeya imitator. The sequence goes on from NC_091283.1 coordinate 618,191,186, forward strand.
AATATGCATTGCAGGAGCTTGCTTGCCCGGCAGCTAGTGTCCTATCAGAAAGAGTATTCAGTGCTGCAGGTTCAATACTAACAGAAAAAAGGACTCGTCTGGCTACCCAAAATGTAGATGATCTAACCTTCATTAAAATGAACCACAACTGGATTTTGAAATCTTTTGCCCCACCTTGCCCGGCTGACACCTAGATTTCCTATGAAAAGGTCTTGCCTGTGGACTATTCTGAATGCCTTTTCCAATCTCGTAATTTTCTGCACCTGATTGTCCAGCATACGACATGTTTACACCTCACTAAATGGCCAAACTCCCCACACGGGGCCGTGGTATCGACACTTGGCGGCAGCACCCGTGAGAGTGCAGTTTGTCTGAAGAGGTGGGTGAGCCAACTTTTGGTCGACGGCACTGCCACTGGGTCCCTCCTAGTACAATAAAGTGTCTCTGGCGGTGTGGTGCGCACCCAACGTCAGACACACCGTTGTAATATGAGGGGCCCTGGGCCTGTACCGCCGGCCACAAGACAGTTCCCCCCCCTCAGCTCAAACAGTGCTCTACCACTTGCAAAATTATCTCACAGCTCCACCAATGTTTAGTCTATGCGCTGACATCCTTCAATGCCTGCCACTGACAATACCATTGTATTGACATTTTTGTTATGTTAGGCCTTCGATGCCTGTCTGTGGTCACTCCTTCCACTAGGCCTCCACTGACCACACCACTGCTGCCCGTGTACCCCTGGAACCAATTTAAAATTGCCTACAGCCATGTGTTATTATTTTAGGCCTTCGATGCCTGTCTACGGTCACTCCTTCCACTAGGCCTCCACTGACCACACCACTGCTGCCCGTGTACCCCTGGAACCAATTTAAAATTGCCTACAGCCATGTGTTATTATTTTAGGCCTTCGATGCCTGTCTGCGGTCACTCCTTCCACTAGGCCTCCACTGACCACACCACTGCTGCCCGTGCTGCCCGTGCTGCCCCTGGAACCAATTTAAAATTGCCTACAGCCATGGGATTCAAGCTTGAGGAGGCTAATTTGCATATTCCAGGTGCCTTCTGGGAAGAGCGAAGAGTCTCCCTAAGCTAGAAGATCGTTGGGTACAGCCGGGACCAGCTGCTTGGAAAGCATCACCAAACCAGGGATTCAAGCTTGAGGAGGCTAATTTGCATATTCCAGGTGCCTTCTGGGAAGAGCGAAGAGTCTCCCTAAGCTAGAAGATCGTTGGGTACAGCCGGGACCAGCTGCTTGGAAAGCATCACCAAACCAGGGATTCAAGCTTGAGGAGGCTAATTTGCATATTCCAGGTGCCTTCTGGGAGGAGCGAAGAGTCTCCCTAAGCTAGAAGATCGTTGGGTACAGCCGGGACCAGTTGCTTGGAAAGCATCACCAAACCGCGCGCCTTATGGCGCGCGGATTTTTGCCTGTAGGTCATTATTGCAAGAGAGCTTGGCTGAGTAGATTACACAAGAAGGATAACACACAGCACTTCAGCAGGATCTAGGAGCAACATGGCAGATGTGGCAACCTACATGGTGAGCTGCAGCATGTGCTACATGTTCACAGATCGACCAGAAGAAGAATCAAATTTCACCTGTCAGAAGTGTAGACTAGTGGCCCTTTTAGAAGAAAAGGTGCGGGGTCTGGAAGAAAGAATAGCAACTTTGAAACTCATCAAAGAGAATGAAGACTTTCTAGACAGAACAGAAGCATCTCTACTGGTCACAGAAGGTGAAAAAAGTGTCAGAGAACCTCCAAAAGCAGATGAGTGGAAGCATGTGACCAAAAGAAGCAAGAAGACCATGGAGAAATCAACAACCACACAACTGAAGAACCGATATCAAATCTTCGTAGAGGATGAAGATGACACACCTAAGGATGAAGCAATACCAGCAAGCAAAAAAGAAAAGGGCACACAGCAACAAGTGACAGCAAAAAGTACAGCCAAGAAGCAACGAAGAGTGGTGGTGGTGGGAGACTCACTACTGAGAGGCACAGAAGCAGCCATCTGCAGACCGGACATAACTGCAAGAGAAGTATGCTGCCTTCCAGGTGCGATGATCAAGGATGTGACCGATAGGATACCAAAGCTCTTCAGCTCCAAGGACGTCCACCCATTTCTTCTGATACATGTTGGCACCAATGACACGGCAAGGAAGGACCTACCGACAATCTGCAAAGACTTTGAAGAGTTGGGGAAGAAAGTAAAGGAACTGGATGCACAGGTAGTTTTTTCTTCTATCCTTCCAGTAGACGGGCATGGCACCAGGAGATGGAACAGGATCCTTGATGCAAACAACTGGCTAAGACGATGGTGCAGACAACAAGGATTCGGATTCCTGGACCACGGTGTGAATTACTTGTACGATGGACTCCTCGCCAGAGACGGACTACACCTCAACAAACCTGGGAAACACACATTCGCCAGAAGACTCGCTACACTCATCAGGAGGGCGTTAAACTAGAAGAAGAGGGGACGGGAAGAAAAACATTAGACTTGAACAAAGAAGATCCAGGAAAACATACTCAGAAGGGAGGTAAGAACATTTCTAAAACAATCCACAGCGAGGAGATTGGAACAAAACAAAATCCTCTAAACTGCATGCTCGCAAACGCCAGAAGCCTGACAAACAAGATGGAAGAACTAGAAGCAGAAATATCTACAGGTAACTTTGACATAGTGGGAATAACCGAGACATGGTTAGATGAAAGCTATGACTGGGCAGTTAACTTACAGGGTTACAGTCTGTTTAGAAAGGATCGTAAAAATCGGAGAGGAGGAGGGGTTTGTCTCTATGTAAAGTCTTGTCTAAAGTCCACTTTAAGGGAGGATATTAGCGAAGGAAATGAGGATGTCGAGTCCATATGGGTCGAAATTCATGGAGGGAAAAATGGTAACAAAATTCTCATTGGGGTCTGTTACAAACCCCCAAATATAACAGAAAGCATGGAAAGTCTACTTCTAAAGCAGATAGATGAAGCTGCAACCCATAATGAGGTCCTGGTTATGGGGGACTTTAACTACCCGGATATTAACTGGGAAACAGAAACCTGTGAAACCCATAAAGGCAACAGGTTTCTGCTATTAACCAAGAAACATTATCTTTCACAATTGGTGCAGAATACAACCAGAGGAGCAGCACTTTTAGACCTAATACTATCTAATAGACCTGACAGAATAACAAATCTGCAGGTGGTCGGGCATCTAGGAAATAGCGACCACAATATTGTACAGTTTCACCTGTCTTTCACTAGGGGGACTTGTCAGGGAGTCACAAAAACACTGAACTTTAGGAAGGCAAAGTTTGACCAGCTTAGAGATGCCCTTAATCTGGTAGACTGGGACAATATCCTCAGAAATAAGAATACAGATAATAATTGGGAAATGTTTAAGAACATCCTAAATAGGCAGTGTAAGCGATTTATACCTTGTGGGAATAAAAGGACTAGAAATAGGAAAAACCCAATGTGGCTAAACAAAGAAGTGAGACAGGCAATTAACAGTAAAAAGAAAGCATTTGCACTACTAAAGCAGGATGGCACCATTGAAGCTCTAAAAAACTATAGGGAGAAAAATACTTTATCTAAAAAACTAATTAAAGCTGCCAAAAAGGAAACAGAGAAGCACATTGCTAAGGAGAGTAAAACTAATCCCAAACTGTTCTTCAACTATATCAATAGTAAAAGAATAAAAACTGAAAATGTAGGCCCCTTAAAAAATAGTGAGGAAAGAATGGTTGTAGATGACGAGGAAAAAGCTAATATATTAAACACCTTCTTCTCCACGGTATTCACGGTGGAAAATGAAATGCTAGGTGAAATCCCAAGAAACAATGAAAACCCTATATTAAGGGTCACCAATCTAACCCAAGAAGAGGTGCGAAACCGGCTAAATAAGATTAAAATAGATAAATCTCCGGGTCCGGATGGCATACACCCACGAGTACTAAGAGAACTAAGTAATGTAATAGATAAACCATTATTTCTTATTTTTAGGGACTCTATAGCGACAGGGTCTGTTCCGCAGGATTGGCGCATAGCAAATGTGGTGCCAATATTCAAAAAGGGCTCTAAAAGTGAACCTGGAAATTATAGGCCAGTAAGTCTAACCTCTATTGTTGGTAAAATATTTGAAGGGTTTCTGAGGGATGTTATTCTGGATTATCTCAATGAGAATAACTGTTTAACTCCATATCAGCATGGGTTTATGAGAAATCGCTCCTGTCAAACCAATCTAATCAGTTTTTATGAAGAGGTAAGCTATAGGCTGGACCACGGTGAGTCATTGGACGTGGTATATCTCGATTTTTCCAAAGCGTTTGATACCGTGCCGCACAAGAGGTTGGTACACAAAATGAGAATGCTTGGTCTGGGGGAAAATGTGTGTAAATGGGTTAGTAACTGGCTTAGTGATAGAAAGCAGAGGGTGGTTATAAATGGTATAGTCTCTAACTGGGTCGCTGTGACCAGTGGGGTACCGCAGGGGTCAGTATTGGGACCTGTTCTCTTCAACATATTCATTAATGATCTGGTAGAAGGTTTACACAGTAAAATATCGATATTTGCAGATGATACAAAACTATGTAAAGCAGTTAATACAAGAGAAGATAGTATTCTGCTACAGATGGATCTGGATAAGTTGGAAACTTGGGCTGAAAGGTGGCAGATGAGGTTTAACAATGATAAATGTAAGGTTATACACATGGGAAGAAGGAATCAATGTCACCATTACACACTGAATGGGAAACCACTGTGTAAATCTGACAGGGAGAAGGACTTGGGGATCCTAGTTAATGATAAACTTACCTGGAGCAGCCAGTGCCAGGCAGCAGCTGCCAAGGCAAACAGGATCATGGGGTGCATTAAAAGAGGTCTGGATACACATGATGAGAGCATTATACTGCCTCTGTACAAATCCCTAGTTAGACCGCACATGGAGTACTGTGTCCAGTTTTGGGCACCGGTGCTCAGGAAGGATATAATGGAACTAGAGAGAGTACAAAGGAGGGCAACAAAATTAATAAAGGGGATGGGAGAACTACAATACCCAGATAGATTAGCGAAATTAGGATTATTTAGTCTAGAAAAAAGACGACTGAGGGGCGATCTAATAACCATGTATAAGTATATAAGGGGACAATACAAATATCTCGCTGAGGATCTGTTTATACCAAGGAAGGTGACGGGCACAAGGGGGCATTCTTTGCGTCTGGAGGAGAGAAGGTTTTTCCACCAACATAGAAGAGGATTCTTTACTGTTAGGGCAGTGAATGGAATGGAATTGCTTGCCTGAGGAGGTGGTGATGGCGAACTCAGTCGAGGGGTTCAAGAGAGGCTTGGATGTCTTCCTGGAGCAGAACAATATTGTATCATACAATTAGGTTCTGTAGAAGGACGTAGATCTGGGGATTTATTATGATGGAATATAGGCTGAACTGGATGGACAAATGTCTTTTTTCGGCCTTACTAACTATGTTACTATGTTACTATGTGTTATTATTTTAGGCCTTCGATGCCTGTCTGCGGTCACTCCTTCCACTAGGCCTTCACTGACCACACTACTGCTGCCCGTGTACCCCTGGAACCAATTTAAAATTGCCTACAGCCATGTGTTATTATTTTAGGCCTTCGATGCCTGTCTGCGGTCACTCCTTCCACTAGGCCTCCACTGACCACACCACTGCTGCCCGTGTACCCCTGGAACCAACATCAGAAAATATAAAAATAAGTATTTTGCTTATAAAAAAGAAAATACTGGAGAGATATCAAATGCAGACATTTTAACATTAAAAACAAACACATACAACAAAAATCTGGTACAGTACTAAAAATGGCCACCAGCTACAATAACTTTCTCCTGCAAGTAGTTAACTGAAAGGTTTTTTCAATTTTAAACACAGATATGGCATCCACCGAGTGTTGTCCTGTCGCGTCTTCTTTATATTATTGCCAAGAAGATGCAAAACAATGAAAATAATAAAATCATTATTTACCAAAAAAATAGAGTAAGTCAAAACCACATTGCAAATAAACATTCATTACAAATAAAGAAGCAGGGCGAGTCCGAGGGTGAGTATATACCTAATAAGAATATAATCACCCTCGGACGCGCCCTGCTTCTTTCCGACAGCCTTCCTTCCTAAGAATCAGCCCTTCTGTGGTGTAGAGAGAGGGTTTGTTACACTCCAAGGTGTTCCCCAGGTTGCCTTTCCTGAGCTTCGATCTTCCGGCTCTCGTTTAGTAGTGGTTGGAAACTACGCTGCATTAGGCCTACAAATTGGGTATGGGGTGTATAGAGATGGTGTGTTCCACTCCAAGGTGTTCTCCAGGTTGCCTTTCCTGAGCTTCGATCTTCCGGCTCTCGTTTAGTAGTTGTTGGAAACTACGCTGCATTAGGCCTACAAATTGGGTATGGGATGTAGAGAGATGGTGTGTTCCACTGTAGAGAGATGGTGTGTTCCACTCCAAGGTGTTCCCCAGGTTTCCTCGCCAATGCTTCGATCATCATGCTCTCGTTTAGTAGTTGTTGGAAACTACGCTGCATTAGGCCTACAAATTGGGTATGGGGTGTAGAGAGATGGTGTGTTCCACTCCAAGATGTTCCCCAGGTTTCCTCGCCAATGCTTCGATCATCATGCTCTCGTTTAGTAGTTGTTGGAAACTACGCTGCATTGGGCCTACAAATTGGGTATGGGGTGTAGAGAGATGGTGTGTTCCACTCCAAGGTGTTCTCCAGGTTGCCTTTCCTGAGCTTCGATCATCATGCTCTCGTTTAGTAGTTGTTGGAAACTACGCTGCATTAAGCCTACAAATTGGGTATGGGGTGTAGAGAGATGGTGTGTTCCACTCCAAGGTGTTCTCCAGGTTGCCTTTCCTGAGCTTCGATCTTCCGGCTCTCGTTTAGTAGTTGTTGGAAACTACGCTGCATTAGGCCTACAAATTGGGTATGGGATGTAGAGAGATGGTGTGTTCCACTGTAGAGAGATGGTGTGTTCCACTCCAAGGTGTTCCCCAGGTTTCCTCGCCAATGCTTCGATCATCATGCTCTTGTTTAGTAGTTGTTGGAAACTACGCTGCATTAGGCCTACAAATTGGGTATGGGGTGTAGAGAGATGGTGTGTTCCACTCCAAGGTGTTCCCCAGGTTTCCTCGCCAATGCTTCGATCATCATGCTCTCGTTTAGTAGTTGTTGGAAACTACGCTGCATTAGACCTACAAATTGGGTATGGGGTGTAGAGAGATGGCGTGTTCCACTCCAAGGTGTTCTCCAGGTTGCCTTTCCTGAACTTCTATCTTCAGGCTCTCATTAAATTGTGGTTAAACGGAACAACTGCATTTGGCGTACTAGTTCGTTTGGGGCCTACTATCGGTGTCTGCCGCTCCTTGCTGTTCTCCTGGTTTCCTGTCCTGAAATTCCGTTTTCAGGCGCTCGTTAAGTAGTTGTTAATGTTAGACTGCATTTGGCCTACTAGTTGGGTTGGGGCCTACTATCGGTGTCTGCCACTCCTTGCTGTTCTCCTCCACTGAACAAAGCTGTGCCGCCTGTTTACTACTGTTGCCAATTTTGAACTGCATTTCGACTACTTACTGATTTGGGCCTACTCTCTGTGTCAGCCTCTCATTCCAGTTGTCCTCCACTGCAATGCCCCCTGGTTATTCCTGTGTTACCAATTTTGAACTGCATTTAGCCCACTTTATTCTTTGGGCCTATATCTGTGTTTCCTCCTCATCCTGCCCATTGCCCAGCCAGTGATAGATGAGTCTGCTGGTACATTGACCCATAATGCAACATTCCCCGTGCACGCTACACAACAACATTGTGACCCTGCTGAAAGTCAGGTTGCTCTTCCCGCATACCATACCACCTTACACGGGGACAAAGAGGAAGGTGCAGATGAAAGTGCAGGTTCCTTCATCAGGTGGGGGGAGGAATACTAGTTGGCGACGTCACTGGCACAGGGCCTCTCATAGTACGCAAAAGTGTTGCTGCTGGTGGGAGGCGCCCCCGCCGTGCAAACACACCGCTGTACTTTGAGGGGCCCTGTGCCAGTGCCAATGCCAACGAGTGGGCCCCCCCTGCTTGCTCAGGATCACAGCACTTGCAAAGTTGAAATACTTACCTCTCCCTGCTCCACTGCCGTGACGTGGTCCAGATTTCCTGGGCCCACTAATTACTTGAACCAGCCCTACCCACCACAACTTTAGCCAAATGACCCCCAATTTCAAATGCCTTCCAATTATTATAAGGTAAATTACGCTTGACAAGCTTCATTAAGAAGAATGGATGGTTTTGACATTAAAATGGGCACTCTAGGTGTTTTCCTGGCCCCCACTCACTGCCGACTATGCTGCCCCATTGACTTGCATTGGGTTTCGTGTTTCGGTCGATCCCGACTTTACGTCATAATCGGCCGATTTCACTCGACCCGACTTTTGAGATAGTCGGGTTTCGCGAAACCCGGCTCGACTCTAAAAAGGTCAAGGTCGCTCAACTCTAGTCCTAAGTAAAAACGATAACAATGATACAATAATTAAACAGAAATAAAACAACCCTGTTCACGACAGCTTACAATCTACACTAAGTAACAACAAGAACAATAATTAAACCCCCCAAAAAGCACCCTGCTCGTGACAACTTGCTATCTACAATGAGGTGGGGGAGATAAAAACTACAGGGGAATGTATTTACAAGGATGTATTTACATTGATATTACTGAGGTTTGTCGAAAGTTGTGGAGGCCGGAGGACAAGGAGGAGAAGGAAAGCATGGTCAGTTGTCCTCTTGCTGATGACACAGAAGTATCCACTGTTAGCAGTCTTGCAAACATGCCTGAGTTTATGTTCCGCTGCCTTTCTCATCACCCTCGGATTCTCTACATTTTGGGTGACATGGGATACTGATTGGTGAAACTTCCAGACCCACGCTACAAGGAGAACTTTATATATCTTATTCCAGTGGCAGAGAGGTGTAGTACAATGTTGGAGGACCATAGGGACCTTCTTGCTGAATTAGTAAAACAATTCCCATCTGAAAACCCTGGCAGAAGAGGTCACAGTTCGTTGGCCAAGCAAGTAGTACAGGTGAGAGAGACACAACTCCAATCCAGCAGAGGCAGTGGAACACTGACAAAGTTCGGGGAGAGTTTTCTCACACCCTCATATCGTCCTGGCCCTGAGGCGTGGAGGACTCTCCATATCCACTCCTGAGGTCTTATGTGTGGAGTCTGAAGTGAATAACGACAGCCTTGTTGATGCTGGTAGTCAATAACTGCCCTCCTTTGCTCACAAATATTTTTGCAACATATGCAGTACAGAGTTCCAATGCGTGGGGACATCACACACCAGTCGGGTAGCCGGAAGCTGCAAATGGTGCTGAAGCATGGCAAGGGCGGCTGAAGCTGTAGCTGACTTTATAAAATGGGCAGCCAAGCGGCGTACTTTCACTAGCAGAACCGGCAGCTCCTAGTAGGTTTTGGGAAAACATTGAATGATGAGTTTAAGCACATGGGCCAGGCAAGGTAAGTGTGTAAGCTCATCTTGCCTCAGAGCCACCACCAGGTTCTGTCTGAAAAGCACGGATTTGGACATCACAGATAGACCGGAGATAACAGATAGACTGAGATAACAGACTGTTTCAATATGTGGCCTGAATTTTTTTTACATTTTTTTAACAACTAAATACTGTATAGACCAAGGGTAGCAGACAAAAAACTGGAATGTATGCCTAAAAAGCAAGGATTTGACACCAAAGATAGACCGGGTGTCTGACTGAGATAACAGACTGTTTCAACATGTGGCCTGTTTTTTTTTTTTAAGTTTTTAACCACAAAATACTGTATAGAGCAAGGGTAGCAGACACACAAAAAAGTGGAATGTATGCCTGAAAAGCAATAACCATGGTCCCTCTCTAGGCTATGAATATCTGCCCTCAGTCACTGGCTTTACCACTGTGGCGGAGAAAATTGTGCGAGAGCCCACCCCAGTTTTTTCCACGATTTAACCCTTTATTTTGGTGGGTTTGGGTGGTGGGAGACTCACTACTGAGAGGCACCGAAGCAGCCATCTGCAGACCGGACATAACTGCAAGAGAAGTATGCTGCCTTCCAGGTGCGATGATCAAGGATGTGACCGATAGGATACCAAAGCTCTTCAGCTCCAAGGACGTCCACCCATTTCTTCTGATACATGTTGGCACCAATGACACGGCAAGGAAGGACCTACCGACAATCTGCAAGGACTTTGAAGAGTTGGGGAAGAAAGTAAACGAACTGGATGCACAGGTAGTTTTTTCTTCTATCCTTCCAGTAGACGGGCATGGCACCAGGAGATGGAACAGGATCCTTGATGCAAACAACTGGCTAAGACGATGGTGCAGACAACAAGGATTTGGATTCCTGGACCACGGTGTGAATTACTGGTATGATGGACTCCTCGCCAGAGACGGACTACACCTCAACAAACCTGGGAAACACACATTCGCCAGAAGACTCGCTACACTCATCAGGAGGGCGTTAAACTAGAAGAAGAGGGGACGGGAAGAAAAACATTAGACTCGAACAAAGACGACCCAGGAAAACATACTCAGAAGGGAGGTAAGAACATTTCTAAAACAATCCACAGTGAGGAGATTGGAACAAAACAAAATCCTCTAAACTGCATGCTCGCAAACGCCAGAAGCCTGACAAACAAGATGGAAGAACTAGAAGCAGAAATATCTACAGGTAACTTTGACATAGTGGGAATAACCGAGACATGGTTAGATGAAAGCTATGACTGGGCAGTTAACTTACAGGGTTACAGTCTGTTTAGAAAGGATCGTAAAAATCGGAGAGGAGGAGGGGTTTGTCTCTATGTAAAGTCTTGTCTAAAGTCCACTTTAAGGGAGGATATTAGCGAAGGGAATGAGGATGTCGAGTCCATATGGGTTGAAATTCATGGAGGGAAAAATGGTAACAAAATTCTCATTGGGGTCTGTTACAAACCCCCAAATATAACAGAAAGCATGGAAAGTCTACTTCTAAAGCAGATAGATGAAGCTGCAACCCATAATGAGGTCCTGGTTATGGGGGACTTTAACTACCCGGATATTAACTGGGAAACAGAAACCTGTGAAACCCATAAAGGCAACAGGTTTCTGCTAATAACCAAGAAAAATTATCTTTCACAATTGGTGCAGAATCCAACCAGAGGAGCAGCACTTTTAGACCTAATACTATCTAATAGACCTGACAGAATAACAAATCTGCAGGTGGTTGGGCATTTAGGAAATAGCGACCACAATATTGTGCAGTTTCACCTGTCTTTCACTAGGGGGACTTGTCAGGGAGTCACAAAAACATTGAACTTTAGGAAGGCAAAGTTTGAACAGCTTAGAGATGCCCTTAATCTGGTAGACTGGGACAATATCCTCAGAAATGAGAATACAGATAATAAATGGGAAATGTTTAAGAACATCCTAAATAGGCAGTGTAAGCGGTTTATACCTTGTGGGAATAAAAGGACTAGAAATAGGAAAAACCCAATGTGGCTAAACAAAGAAGTAAGACAGGCAATTAACAGTAAAAAGAAAGCATTTGCACTACTAAAGCAGGATGGCACCATTGAAGCTCTAAAAAACTATAGGGAGAAAAATACTTTATCTAAAAAACTAATTAAAGCTGCCAAAAAGGAAACAGAGAAGCACATTGCTAAGGAGAGTAAAACTAATCCCAAACTGTTCTTCAACTATATCAATAGTAAAAGAATAAAAACTGAAAATGTAGGCCCCTTAAAAAATAGTGAGGAAAGAATGGTTGTAGATGACGAGGAAAAAGCTAACATATTAAACACCTTCTTCTCCACGGTATTCACGGTGGAAAATGAAATGCTAGGTGAAATCCCAAGAAACAATGAAAACCCTATATTAAGGGTCACCAATCTAACCCAAGAAGAGGTGCGAAACCGGCTAAATAAGATTAAAATAAATAAATCTCCGGGTCCGGATGGCATACACCCACGAGTACTAAGAGAACTAAGTAATGTAATAGATAAACCATTATTTCTTATTTTTAGTGACTCTATAGCGACAGGGTCTGTTCCGCAGGACTGGCGCATAGCAAATGTGGTGCCAATATTCAAAAAGGGCTCTAAAAGTGAACCTGGAAATTATAGGCCAGTAAGTCTAACCTCTATTGTTGGTAAAATGTTTGAAGGGTTTCTGAGGGATGTTATTCTGGATTATCTCAATGAGAATAACTGTTTAACTCCATATCAGCATGGGTTTATGAGAAATCGCTCCTGTTAAACCAATCTAATCAGTTTTTATGAAGAGGTAAGCTATAGACTGGACCACGGTGAGTCATTGGACGTGGTATATCTCGATTTTTCCAAAGCGTTTGATACCGTGCCGCACAAGAGGTTGCTACACAAAATGAGAATGCTTGGTCTGGGGGAAAATGTGTGTAAATGGGTTAGTAACTGGCTTAGTGATAGAAAGCAAAGGGTGGTTATAAATGGTATAGTCTCTAACTGGGTCGCTGTGACCAGTGGGGTACCGCAGGGGTCAGTATTGGGACCTGTTCTCTTCAACATATTCATTAATGATCTGGTAGAAGGTTTACACAGTAAAATATCGATATTTGCAGATGATACAAAACTATGTAAAGCAGTTAATACAAGAGAAGATAGTATTCTGCTACAGATGGATCTGGATAAGTTGGAAACTTGGGCTGAAAGGTGGCAGATGAGGTTTAACAATGATAAATGTAAGGTTATACACATGGGAAGAGGGAATCAATATCACCATTACACACTGAACGGGAAACCACTGGGTAAATCTGACAGGGAGAAGGACTTGGGGATCCTAGTTAATGATAAACTTACCTGGAGCAGCCAGTGCCAGGCAGCAGCTGCCAAGGCAAACAGGATCATGGGGTGCATTAAAAGAGGTCTGGATACACATGATGAGAGCATTATACTGCCTCTGTACAAATCCCTAGTTAGACCGCACATGGAGTACTGTGTCCAGTTTTGGGCACCGGTGCTCAGGAAGGATATAATGGAACTAGAGAGAGTACAAAGGAGGGCAACAAAATTAATAAAGGGGATGGGAGAACTACAATACCCAGATAGATTAGCGAAATTAGGATTATTTAGTCTAGAAAAAAGACGACTGAGGGGCGATCTAATAACCATGTATAAGTATATAAGGGGACAATACAAATATCTCGCTGAGGATCTGTTTATACCAAGGAAGGTGACGGGCACAAGGGGGCATTCTTTGCGTCTGGAGGAGAGAAGGTTTTTCCACCAACATAGAAGAGGATTCTTTACTGTTAGGGCAGTGAGAATCTGGAATTGCTTGCCTGAGGAGGTGGTGATGGCGAACTCAGTCGAGGGGTTCAAGAGAGGCCTGGATGTCTTCCTGGAGCAGAACAATATTGTATCATACAATTATTAGGTTCTGTAGAAGGACGTAGATCTGGGTATTTATTATGATGGAATATAGGCTGAACTGGATGGACAAATGTCTTTTTTCGGCCTTACTAACTATGTTACTATGTTACTATGTTACTATGTTACTATGTTACTATGTTACTATATTTTAACAGCTAGAGTCCCCAAATTTTGCACATACACACTACTAACATCAGTAGTGAGGAATATGCAAAAAAAAAGGGATATGAAAAGCTTTACTTTATGTAATCAATGTCTCATATCCTGTTGGGTTTGGGAAGGAGATAGCAAAAGCCGGCAATTGAATTACCGGCTTTTCTGTTATCTAGCGCTTTACAAAATATACATATATGTATGTGTCTCACTGACATATATATATATATATATATATATATATATATATATATATATATAGACTGTATATATGTTTTAACAAATATTTGAGCCCATGGATCCATTGTATGTCCGTTTTGCAAGCCGGCGAGAAAATCTCGCTGTATGGATGCCATACGTATTACATACGGAGGATGACATGCTCAAAATATGCTGCCACACCCTGCCTACGGATGACATACTGATCACTATTTTGGGAACACTTCTGAGTATTAAGGCCTTAAAAAACGGACGTATTTTCATACGCCTAGTTTGACGTCGGCCTAAAAAGGACTGTTGGTTTATCAAGATTTGTGGATTGAACACTAGTAGATCCACACTAACTAATAAAAGTAAGAAACAGACCCTATCTCAGCAGCAGCTCTCCCTACACTAGCTGAGTCCGGAGCAGAATGAGTTTTATGGGATTAGTTGACATTTTCAGAATATCACACTTTAACTGCTTTTTATACTTTTTTTTGTGGAAGCATGATGAAATTTTTTTTTAGCTTGGTTACTGTGTTCATCATGCGTCTTAAAGGGAACCTGTCACCTGAATGTGGCAGGACCGGTTTTCAGTCATATGGGCAGAGTTTTCAGGTGTTTGATTCACCCTTTCCTTACCCGCTGGCTGCATGCTGGCCGCAATATTGGATTGAAGTTCATTTTCAAGGCGTGTACTCCGGAGGACATAGAATGAACTTCAATCCAATATTGCAGCCAGCATGCAGCCGGCGGGTAAGGAAAGGGTAAATCAAACACCCGAAACCCCCGACCCTATGGCTGAAGATTGTTCCCTCCAAATTCAGGTGACAGAGTCCCTTTAAATCACCCCTAGGATACCCTAAAAACAGTTATTTATGATCCAATTTGCTTCTTACCTCTTAGTTACCTTGTTAGGGTTTCTGATCCATGGAAGGATTGATTTTAATATTTTTGTTGTGGCCCCCTGGGCCTTTCATTTGAGAGCATACCCTTCATTTTCAATATAAAAATATTGTTAAATGAACCTCAAGAGAATAATATAAACTATACTCTGCAAAGTACCAACTCTAAAGGCCCCTTCACATTAAGCGACGCTGCAGCGATACCGACAACGATCCGGATCGCTGCAGCGTCGCTGTTTGGTCGCTGGAGAGCTGTCACACAGACCGCTCTCCAGCGACCAACGATGCCGGTAACCAGGGTAAACATCGGGTAACTAAGCGCAGGGCCGCGCTTAGTAACCCGATGTTTACCCTGGTTACCATCCTAAAAGTAAAAAAAACAAACAATACATACTTACCTACCGCTGTCTGCCCTCCAACGCTGTGCTCTGCACTCCTCCTGTACTGTCTGTGTGAGCACAGCGGCCGGAAAGCAGAGCGGTGACGTCACCGCTCTGCTTTCCGGCCGCTGTGCTCACAGCCAGTACAGGAGGGGTGCAGAGCACAGCGCCGAGGACAGACAGCGTTAGGTAAGTATGTACTGTTTGTTTTTTTTACTTTTAGGATGGTAACCAGGGTAAACATCGGGTTACTAAGCGCGGCCCTGCGCTTAGTTACCCGATGTTTACCCTGGTTACCAGTGAAGACATCGCTGGATCGGTGTCACACACACCTATCCAGCGATGTCCACGGGAGATCCAGCGACGAAATAAAGTTCTGGACTTTATTCAGCGACCAACGATCTCCCAGCAGGGGCCTGATCGTTGGTCGCTGTCACACATAACGATTTTATTAACGATATCGTTGCTACGTCACAAAAAGCAACGATATCGTTAACAATATCGTTATGTGTGAAGGTACCTTAAGCTGATTTGGCCATACATGCCTGGACATGTCCCTAACTCAAGTTGTTGGAGGTAGAGCTGGCTGTGGGCTGTTGGTTTATATTGTGTTTATGAGTTCAGTTTTGGGACTTATTATTGTTTTTTACTCTTATATTAGACCTGGGTCAAAATTGACCCCAACAACACAAATGTTATAATTTTAATAAGAGCATTTTACAATTTAGTAAAATAGTTTTATTTTATTGTATTTTGTTTAAACAATAAGTTCCTGAAAAAGTCAAAAAGTCTTGATGCAATAAACAAATGTATGTCGAATTTGTATGCGTTTAAAACCTAAAACGGGTCACGACCCTAACATTAGAGGAAGGTTAAATATTGTCAGTTTTACAGTATGCACCATTTTGGATGTGGAAATGCCAATTATGTGTACTTTTTTGTTTGTTTTTATATGAAAATTGTGCTTTTACTTGTGAAAAATGTTTCATTATTTATTTATTTTATTTTTCCACTTTGCAATAAACTTTTTTTTTTTTTACATATTTACTTAGTTCTGCAATGGCCCTTGATCATTTTACATTCTTATTACAGATTTAGTGTACTGCAATACTTATATGTCGATAATTCTATTCTGGATGTGCACATTTTTAGGAGACATGGAGACCTCATGAGTGGACCTCAGAATATTTTGTTTTTGACATCCAAGTCCATTACTGTAGATAATACATACATGTGGCACTGGCAGCATGGTGGCTCAGTGGTTTGTAGTGATGAGCGAACATGTTCGGATAAAGTGTTAATTGTTCAAATCCCACCAAAGACAACATCTACCAGGAGTTTTTATGTCCTCTCATTGTTTCCGTGGGTTTCCTCCCACACTCCAAAGACATACTGTTCGGAAATCTATGTTGTGAGCCCCAATGGGACAGTGTCGATAATGTTTGTGTAGCACTATATGCGTGAGTAAAATAAATACTTTAGGGCAACAATTATCCATTTTTCTACTAAATCTGAAGTTTTTGCGTTATTAAGACTACAATACAGAAAGCATTTTTGGTAACTAGTTGTACGTTTCACAGTAAAATATTATTATACCTACATTCGGTGACTCAGACCTTTTCTCTTTAGAGCAATACTATCATACATTTACCGTACTTACTTTTCAAGGAGCACAATTTCACCCACATAGTGATCATTAGATGTAAATAGCAAAACTCATCTTGTTATGTGAAAATAAGTTTTTAACTTTGTATTTATTGAGTCATTGAACAGAATATTTCAAAGACTGCTTCACAGAATATCTGAATGGCAGTAACAAACTGAATAAACAACTGCAGTAATTATTTAATTATGTACAGCCAAACAGAAGTGACAGTTTAATCAACAAATAAAATTATTACAGAATATACAATCAAGAAGTATGCTTTGATATGTTCGACTTTTAAACTTCTCCATTAATTCTTAAAGGGAACCTATTGTCTGATTCATGTTGCCCAAACCGCAGGCAGCTTGAATAAAAGCATTTCTGCATAATTGCAGCCAGATATATTTTTTTATTAAATGTTATGTCGCTTCAGCCACAATTTACATAAAGATCTGTCCCATAACTGGAGACAAGAATAGACTGGTTCTGCCTTTGGCCAACTTCTCTAAGCACCTCTGTAGGTGACTGATAGTTCTTCTCCATAGGGAAAAACTTGTCCATCACCTAGCATGGTGTGGGGAGAAGCTGGCCAGGGGAAGAGCTAAACTAGTCTCATTTCCCACTATGGTCCCTGGTCGGATCTTCGCATCTTTAAAATATTTTTTTTCCCAAACACTGTAGCATTTCAGAGAAAACAATTTCTGGCTGCAATTGTCCAGCAAATCTGTTATTCTTACTGTCTGGTTTGAGCTGCATGAATCAGCTGACAGGCTTACTTTAATAAAAAAGAAGTTCCACAAAAGTGACATGTCTAGAGAGGGGTGAACCCGAACAATAAAGTTTGGCATCCGTACTAAACATCTACTGCTCAGACATGGACTTCAAACATGGACTTCACTAGGAAGTCCGTGTTACTGTTTTGATTTGGCCTCCCGAATACTGGGTATTTGCCGCGCTTCTGATCGTCTGTCAAATCATCATCGCTGGTCAGACAGCTGCAGTTCTCACGCTGTCAAATGACAGCATGAGCTTGCAGCTGTGATCGGAGGTATAAAGTTTACCTCCGGTCATTGGTGTTGGCTGATGGGACTACTGCCCCTATCAGTCGACACCTGCTGCCTCTAATAACAGTGAGGGCAGGCAGCAGCTGATGGGACCTTTCATCTGCCGGAGCCCGCACTGTAAATAAATGATAAAAAAATGGCATGGGTTCAACCTGTAATTTTGATAACCAGCCAGGCAAAACTCATAGCTGGGGGCTGCAACCCTCACCTGTCAGCGTTAGCAAGGCTTGTTATTAAGAATAGAGGGGTTCCCATGCTGTTTTTTTAAATTGTTTAAATAAATATTTTAAAAAAAGATGTGGGGTCCCCCCATTTTTGACAACCAGCCAAGCTAAAGCAGACATTTTGGGGGCTGGTATGCTCAGGCTATTAAGGGGCCATGGATATTGCCCCCCAGCCTAAAAATAGCAGTCTGCACCAAATCTGGTGCTTTGCCCTGCTCTTCCCACTTGCCCTGTAGCGGTGGCAAGTAGGGTTCATATTTGTGGGGTTGATGTCACCTTTATTTTCTCAGGTGGCATCAAGCTCATGGATTAGTAATGGAGACACCTCTCCTTTACTAATCCTATAGTTACATGGTCAATAAAGACATAGCCAAAATAAAGTATTTTATTTGAAATAAAACACACTTTCCCTTTTTTTTAACTTAAAAATAACAAACACAGTTATACTTGCCTAATGCCACTGAATCCCTCACAGCAATCCTTGTCTGGGGGACAAATCATACCATATCATATGATTTTTTTTTATCTAATAGTGAAAAGTTCATTGTTGGGAAAATGTCAGTTCTCGGCAAATTTGAAGAATTTGCAGTTCGATTTGCGCAGAACACCAATAAATCCATGCCACTAATTTACACATTAAAGAAGATTTAATCTGTTGCAGATTTGACTGACATGACCTTAGGCATGACTGCACAGATTTTATCTATAAGACCTGGCATTTATCCCTTCACATGGTAAAGCAAAGCTATTCAAGTAGAACTATTATAGCCTGTATAAAAGCTCTAAGCAGCTAATGCTTAGGTTTATGCTGATTTTAATATTGTGTGAGCTTACCAGAATTCACAGATCAGAGATAGCGATAGGAAGAGAAAGGCTCTACAACATTTGACTAATACTTTAGTCAGCAATATTTTGAATTACTGTAGCAATGAAGATGAGATTAGTAGTCTGCAAATAATACAGATATTCAATATGAACAGAGGGAGGAGAGATAGGAGAGGTGCCAGAATCTGTGCCAAACTCACTTGAAGGAAATCTGTGTGCAGGCTTGTGCTATATAATCTGAGCACAGCATAACAGAGCAAGAAAGACTGATTCCAGGGATATATCACTTACTGGAAAACTTGATGTTGTTTTCATAGAATACCTGTTTAGTCTGATGGAGATGTAGCATAGCAAAGAATGAAACTTGTGTATAACCAGGCCAGCATCCCTGACAGGCGACATGCAGCTTACTGTGTAAACTGTTACTCAGTGGTGGGGGTGGGTTTACATGTATTAACTGGTCTGGGTTGTGCTGAGACCTAGTTCTGCAGTGATATCTTCTTGTTAATAAAGTGCTAATTGAATTGAAACTACGGCTGATAAGTAGAGATGAGTGAATATTTCAATGTTCTGTTCAGATTATGATAGCTGAATCTGCAATTTATTATTTGAATATTCTCCGAACTTAACCAAGCGCCATTAAAGTCAATGGAAGGCAAAAACAAATGCATACACAACACTTTCAAAAGGCCCCAAAAGATGCCAAAACACATCAAATGAGCGAAAGACACCAGGAAAGTGGCCTCGGTTCACCCACAGTACAAATTGTAGCATGCCATGGCAGCAACCAGCCACGTGTGAGGTATCGGGCTGTGGGCCAGCGTTTACAGCTTTGAATTGAAAGTCAAAGTAAAACAAGGTGAGTGAGGAATTGGTGTAGGCTTGCTGTTCAGGGAGCCCTGATGTCACATGCAACAGCTCAACTTGCTTTCATGCTCTGCCACACTCAGGTGAATAAATCAGTTTTGTACACTACTACTGTCAGAATAATCTAAGGATAGTAGTAACACGGGTAGTTGACTGCAAGGAAGTGGAGGCCAGACGGACTCGGGGGCCTACTGCTGCAGGCAACACTCATGAAGGAGACCCAACCAGGAGTCTACACATTTACAAAAATTATTGGTAGACTCCACTAAAGTGGCATCAGTTTTACAAGTGTAGAAATAGTATAACAGGGATCGACATATCTTACAGTACAGCCAACAGCCCACCCATCACATGGACACTCAACCAAGAGTGTTGACATTTTCAAAAATTAGGGCCTGACACTACTGAAGTGGCATCAATTTCACCAGAGTAGAAATAGTATTATAGGGACTGACACGTTTTCGCTACAGCCAACCCAGCAGATGGAGAACAACCATGACTGTTCAAATTTCCACAAATTTGTGTTAACATCTGCAGCTGCAGCAACATCAGGCACAGAAGCCACATTAAAGATATCACAGCATGCAGTTACACGAGGTTAATGCAACACGCTAAAAAATGCCACATCGTCCAGTCTGTACAGTCTGCGATTGGGGTTCAAAAGACCTTGAAGATCCAAGACTTGTTCATCTTGATGAAAATTAGGCTGTCTACACTTTCTGGGGACAGCCAGCTACACTCATCTGTCAGGACACCAACAGCAGTGCTGAAGACTTGTTCTGAGAGAACGCTAGTTGCTTGTCATGATAAAATCTTCAAGGAGTGTAAGGTGAGCTCAGGCCACTCATCCATTTTTGAAGACCAAAATGTGAAAGGGTCCAAACTCTTCCTGATGGTATTGACATTCAGTTCTAGATACTTCTGCACCATCCTCTCCATTCGTTCACTACGTGTAAGACTTGGACTCTGTTGTGCTGGTGCATGAGCTGGGCTAAAAAAATGTCAAAGGACTCACAGAAATTGCTTCTTCCGCTTACACTACTGCAACTGCTGCCACTAATGTTTTGGCATTGACAAATTTACAAGCTGGAGGTTTGAAGTCTATAGTTGCGATGCGCACAGTGTACCTCACTGCAGTCTTGGGAAAAAAATCCCTTTAAGAGAACCTGTCACCCCGCAGGCATTTGTAACTAAAAGAGCCACCTTGTGCAGCACTAATGCTGCATTCTGACAAGGTGGCTCTTTTAGTTCTTGTTCCTGGCACTGCTGAAATAATCGTTTTTGAAATTTAGCCTGGAGAACTGTCCACAACTCTTCAGCTGTATGACTATGATCTCCAAGGCATAACAATATTAATACTACCTGATTGCAGTGAGCCCTGGCTGCACAGTTTGGAGGTGGAGGGGATTTGCTCTGCACTGTTGGAACGCATGTCTCATTAAGGCAGAGGTTGAGGGTGCAGGTGGAGGCCCTAGAGGAGATAGAGGAGGAAGCAGAAGCAGTGGAGGATGTGTTAAATGTAGAGGTTTGTCTTTTGGGATTCCAAGACTTGTGGAGCTCAACCACCAGAGTGCCCAGTCAGTGAGATGTAAAGCCATGGCCATGCTAACTCGTCCAAGTGTCAGTGGTGAAATGCACGCTGGCAGACAGAGATTTAGTCAAGGAATGTTTGATGTTGTCTGCAACATGCTGGTGTAGCGCAGGCTCAGCATTATTAGAAAAGTAATGGTGACTGGGCAATTGGTACTGGGGGACTGCGACGGCCATCAGGTTTCGGAAACCATCTGTATCTTCCAGGTGGAAAGGCAGCATTTGTGTCACCAACAGATTGGAGATGGTGAAGTTCAGCCTCTTCTCTTTGTCATGCTTAGGAGGAAACATTCATTTATGTGACCACAACTGCGGACCTATGGGCTGGCTGCAGTGTTGAGAGAGGGTGGAGTGCGGTGAACTGCATAAACTGCTGGACCATGAGAGAGGTGCAGGCGGAGATGTTACAGTGGATTGATAAAGTTTTGGTGTGCTCGTTCCTAAGATCAGTCAAAAACAGAAGGAATGTCCGCTTCTGTTACAGCTGACGGCGGGCTCTCAGTCAGCGTGACTGGAGAGTTTGTAATGAATGGAAACGGAGGCACAGATGTTGCAGTGTACATTCATTTATTGCAATTTTTGTGAAACTACGGGACCACTCTCTGGGGCCTTTGAAAGGGGTGTGACTATGCAAGCCCCAGACACCCGTAGTAAGACCTCTCAAACAAGGTCAGATTGGAATGCCCGAGGGATGCAGGTGCTACCTTCAGTTAGACCCCAGACACATGGAAGCTGACCCAGTAGAATAGGAGGACTGGCAGGTATTGTGGATAGCGAAGGACTCTGCTGACGTTAAGCAGAAGAATCAGGTAACGGGCTGGAGTGAGTAAGAACTGGAGTGGGTAAGAACTGGCGCAGGGAATTCAGGCGACGTCCTAGGAAACGTAGTAAGACGGCTGGCACACTGAGGAGACAAACAGAATTAGCAGGTGACTGGCGGAAAACAGACACAAAGATATGGGGAACCTGGGAATAGCAACAGGAAACACTTGTTGCTCAGGCACCTCCTCTAGGGTAGGGGTACCTGAAATTATACCAGTTACTCAGCCATT
The DNA here is from genome assembly GCF_032444005.1 of Ranitomeya imitator. Taxonomy (NCBI): domain Eukaryota; kingdom Metazoa; phylum Chordata; class Amphibia; order Anura; family Dendrobatidae; genus Ranitomeya; species Ranitomeya imitator. Next base: position 618,213,530 of record NC_091283.1, read on the forward strand.
GGTTCTGACCCTTTTTGAAAAGGTGCACTGTATCTTTATGAGACTAGGAGTGTGCGCACCCTCAGACCAGTGCCCAGAGACCTGCAGGCCACACACCAGGAAGCAGCAGCAGCAGAGGAAGGACACATCGGACCGAAGCTGGAAACCTCAGAGGAGATCTCTGACAGGTAGCGGGGAGCGGACCAGAAGCGGGTACCCTACCTGTGCTGGGGTGCTGGTGCTACAGCGGGTAAAGAACCCAAGATTCTGCAGTCAAAGACCTGCATCTCAATAGTTGACATGGTAGCTGAGGAGGAGGAAGAAGCAGCAGATGCAATTGATGTTGTGGCTGATGGTTGTTGAGGTCCGCTGGTCCACATTTTTGTGCAGTGGGATTCCCAAAGTAATGCATGTGGATTGCGCATGCAAAGGTTCATACATGTAGTAGTCAAATAATTGCAATTTTTACCTCTACTCAGCTTTTTTTGCAAAGTTGTCAGATTACATGTGTTGGCTCATCGTTTGCAATGTCAAAAAAGGCCCAGGCTAGGCAACCCTTGCTACCCCTGCAAGCTTCAGACCTGCAGATGCTGCTGGTCATAGCCATAGTTGTGGCTGGGATGCATTGCTCATCGTGGCTGCATCACTACATTTCTGTGACAAACAGTGCAACTTAACCTCCTCGTCTTCCTCCTCACATGACCTATTCAGCTGCGTGCGTCTATGTTCAGGCCAGCTGGGATCACATTCCTCGCCCTTGGAGTCACCCTCCTCCTCTTCCTGCAGTGACAGCACAGTACAGTCCACGTGAGTCTGTGATATTTGAGTCTCGTCAAGATCACCTCCCCCCAGGGGTTAACGTCTGATGACGACGTTTAGGATGCTGTTCGGACGCTACTTCGTCCTGCCCCGGATCGAAGCAAAAAAAATTTTGAGCATCAGTGCAGTTTTCCTCCTCTTGACTCTGTGAAGCTTTTGAGTACACTCCTGATGAACATGGCATACAATGTGTGAACAGCTCTTCAGACTCACCCATCTGTGGTTCCGTACAGTCAGATGTATGGTTGGAGACTCGGAATGCAGGGGGAAGAAAGTGGAAATTGTGTGTCTCCTCTGTGGACTGTACTGGGTGTGATATTAAGATGGAGGAAGAGGAGGAGAGGCCACTTGAAGCTGTGATTGCCATCCACTCGAGCACATGCTTTTTCTGTGCCTCGTCATCAAGAAAAGAAAGAAAGGTAGTGCCAAAGAAAGGTAGTAGAGTAGCCCGTCCAGTAACAGAAGTTGTCAGTTGTCTTTGCATAGGATGTGACGCTGTTGATTTACTAGTACTTTCATAAACATTACCACCTATCAGGGTGGTAATACTGATATACTGATACACATGATGAGAGCATTATACTGATATACATGATGCGAGCATTATACTGCCTCTGTACAAATCCCTAGTTAGACCGCACATGGAGTACTGTGTCCAGTTTTGGGCACCGGTGCTCAGGAAGGATATAATGGAACTAGAGAGAGTACAAAGGAGGGCAACAAAATTAATAAAGGGGATGGGAGAACTACAATACCTAGATAGATTAGCGAAATTAGGATTATTTAGTCTAGAAAAAAGACGACTGAGGGGCGATCTAATAACCATGTTAAGTATATAAGGGGACAATACAAATATCTCGCTGAGGATTTCTTTATACCTAGGAAGGTGACGTGCACAAGAGGGCATTCTTTGCGTCTGGAGGAGAGAAGGTTTTTCCACCAACATAGGAGAGGATTCTTTACTGTTAGGGCAGTGAGAATCTGGAATTGCTTGCCTGAGGAGGTGGTGATGGCGAACTCAGTCGAGGGGTTCAAGAGAGGCCTGGATGTCTTCCTGGAGTGTAACAATATTGTATCATACAATTATTAGGTTCTGTAGAAGGACGTAAATCTGGGGATTTATTATGATGGAATATAGGCTGAACTAGATGGACAAATGTCTTTTTTCGGCCTTACTAACTATGTTACTATGTTACTATGTTACCTATCAGATGTACACCTTGAACACCAAGCCGACTTCCCCTTCCCCACAACCTCGCTTTTTCCCAGTCATGTTGTTCAGATAGTGAGGACAGAGCACAGTGTTAGCAACCAAAAATGTGATTTAAAACTCTGCACCACCTGCAAACAGCTGAATTTCAGTGACAGTAAATTCCAAGGTAAAATATGGCATGCTGTATAGTGTTAGTCACAGAAGAAAGAATTGTTTTAGTGTGCATGAGGCCTGTATGGCAAAGAAGATATGCTACTAACAATTTGAAAGTCAGATGTTCCGTACTGTATGACGTTAGTAACATAAGAATTTTTTGGTGGCCACTGGATCAGGCCTCTACAGCTTAAAGGGACACTGTCACCTGAATTTGGAGGGAACAATCTTCAGCCATGGAGGCGGGGTTTTCGGGTGTTTGATACACCCTTTCCTTACCCGCTGGCTGCATGCTGGCTGCAATATTGGATTGAAGTTCATTCTCTGTCCTCCGTAGTACATGCCTGCGCAAGGCAATCTTACCTTCCGCAGGCATGTACTACGGAGGACAGAAAGAACTTCAATCCAATATTGCAGCCAGCATGCAGCCAGCGGGTAAGGAAAGGGTGTATCAAACACCCGAAAACCCCGCCTCCATGGCTGAAAATTGTTCCCTCCAAATTCAGGTGACAGTGTCCCTTTAAATTCAACCCAACAAAATGACAAAGTGTGAAATTGTGGGCTGTATAACTTTTTGCAACTGAAAAATTATATATTTTTTTTAATGTGCCTTCAGTCTGCAGACAGTTTCATATCACCACAACACAAAATGACAAGGTGGGATTCAGCAGGCTTTTTCACATTTAGCTAGTGAAAAAATATTATTTAGAATGCTATTCTTGTGCATGGAGCACAATAGAAACAGTGCATAACACACTTGTAGACATGTGCCCTGCTGGCTTTGTCTTTGGACCTTAATAATGGCCTAAAAAATGCTGGAAGGTAAATTTAACAGCCACACTGGACACTAGCTAGCTACACTATCTGATATATAACTACTTAGCTAACTAGCTAAAATCTTGCTGCTAACACTGCCAGCATCAGGACACAAAATGTGTCAAAATGGCACTAAAACAAGATGTCTGCTCTTTATATGGAGAGGGACATGGAATTTCAGCAGCCAATGACACAAGCCATTGTGTCAGGACATTGTGTTTCCAGCACCCTGATTGGCTAGCCGCAATGTGCACGCATAAAATTAGGGGAAAAAAATTACTACTTACAAGAACACCGTGCCTCTGAGCTCTGGAAACTCCCCCTCATCAAACACGTTGTTAGGGCTAGCGGAACGCACCAAATATTAAGCAGATAGAGTATGGTGCGTTCGCAGCCCGGGGTCCACCGTGCAGAGATGGAACCTGCTGCCAAGTAATGACGGACTATATGGCGGTACTCATAAGTATACACACGTGGGTTAAACTTCACCCAGCGTGAAGGAAGCGATCCTGTTGCGTCACAGGACCGCGGTACCGCACATAGAGCGCGAGCAAGTAGTCAGCGAACTCAACCCCAAATAGGATTGAAGTCCGATTAGACCCTTGCTGGCACAACACCACAACTGGGTGTGTAAGGAAACTATATAACAATATTGAGGCACAAGAGTGCATGCGGTGCCGCACTGACGAACGCCACTAACCACCCAGGCTTGGGTAAGGAAAGCACAGAGGAAGTTCACGGCGCCGTACTGGCGGTCACAGCAACTGGACGCTGTAATGTGTGATTCGTGCTGTAGGATAAGTCGGGCGCTAGATAGCAACCATACACCTTCCGCGAACAGACATTCAATAGGGTAGGGGTATCCAAGGACGACTTGCACTCACAACATACACACATTAACAATTGTACACTAGCGCATGGCCGTGCGGTCATGCGCAGTTTATATAGTTGCAGCACAGGAAGTGGCCACAGAAACTTTGCCCTTCCAAGACCTGCCAAGAGGACCAATGGAATGTGCTGCAGAGCCTGAGCACATGACCCTCGATCTCCAACGGGAGATCTTGCCCTGGGCATGCTCAGTGTGTGCAGACAAGGACTTAGTCCCAGAGAAGTCCGCTCGCTGCTGACCAGCACTGGCTTTAATGGCAGAAGCTGAAGAAGCAGCAGTAACTCTCTGTACAGAGTGAGACTGAGCAAGACGCTGGGACCGACGTCCCTGCTGAGCAGACTCCACTGCGGCTGGATAAGAATGGGAGACCGCAGTGGAGACGGCTCGAGATTCCCCCTGTGCAGAAGCGGGAACTCGAGACCTAACACACGTGCCAAACGCTCATGATACACCACCATTATTGTTGCTAATATTTTTTCCGATTTTATAAAATTTTGCTTGTGTTTTCGATAACGAATCCAGTGGTGCCATACTCATGCCGAATTTATGTTTGGCGATCATTTTCCGAACAAATTCGCTCATCACTAATTATTACAGATATGTAATCTATCCAAGAGCACCATCAAAAGAACACGTGAAATAAATGTGTAAATTAACATTAGGGGAATTTTTGAGCAAAAAAACAATAAACTAGGCAACGCCTAATGCATCGTCTAAAACGGTCAAGAATTGTATTGTTTGAGTGCACAAATCCCAACATAGCACATGCTAAACAGTACCAGTTCACCTTTTATACCAAAATTGAATTAGGCAAGGTTATATCTTGGGAAGCAAGATAACATCCTTACCATAAATCAACAGAATGTATAGAAATGTTGTTATGAGCCTTAATAGTTTTTTAAAAATTGAAAAAATAAATAAACATCTGATCTAAAACAAGGTAACATTCATTACCATCCTTCCTTAATGAAAATAACTCAGACCAATTTTTTTTTCTGATTTCTTACTCATTACTGATTTGAAATATAAGTCAACATTGAATAATGCTCATGCTCCTGGCTTGGAAAAACATTGGGAAATCAATTTCATTTCCAATCAGCAGGTACCATTAATCAATGTAGGACACAGTCCAAATTGCTTTCACTGGCTGATTTTTTTCTTCCCTTTTAACAGACCGAATGTTTACACAGTAAAATGCATATAGAACTAGCGTGAGAATTATCTTGTCTCAAGTAGTTTTGGCTTTTTCACTGGAGTATTTATTTACGAGAGGTTAAAAAATTTTGTGTATGCATTAATGTGCTCAACTGTGTTAGTTCTACTTCTTGATGAATTGTTTTTTCTACTCAATAATGTAAAAAAAACTACTATATCACAAAATGTACAGTTTGTTCTTTCCAAAGATTTCACAAATAGGTGCAGATAATCTTTAAGCTTGTTCCTTAAGCTTTAAAAATCGTAATTGTAGGCGATTGTGTTTTCTACAACTCACTTTCTTACTTTTTTACTGTTACAATACATTACTTTTGGTGAAGTTTTGTATGATGCACTGGTGCCACCTATGGCTAGAACCTAATAAAAAAATAAAATTCAGTTTAAAGACCCCTTCAATGTCCTTGGTTTTTCATCAAAAATTCTCTTTGTTCTCACTTCATCGAGTTTGCCCCTCATTAAAACTAAAATTAGCAAAGAAGTGAATGTGAGATATTTGATAAAAAAAACCTTGTTTTCCTCTCATCAGAATGTGAATATGTACAGCTCAAGTTAGTGTATTGCAGCGTCTCCCTCATCAAAGCGCTTTAATATATTTCTGCAAAGAACATTCTCTGTAAAACGTTATTCTATTTCCAGTCTTAGTTCAAGTTTCCTCAACGCCTTTAACAGAACAGTTCAGATTATTTAAAGGAATTTTTTTATTGCATGGCTCTCTTATATACAGTTCTGGTAGCTGATAACTACATGCAATGAATAATTCTTGTGATTTCTGTGACTATAACGTTATTAATTATCATTACTGTTATTAATTTGTTTAATAGCATTGTTAACTTCCTGGGCTGTGTTCTGCTAAGATGCAAATTGGTTTATACGCATAATTCAAATAAATAAGAATAAAAAGTGCTTACCGAGTGACATACTGGTAACATACAAAAAAAGATGTCTTGATGAAGAAAGTTAACTCTTAGGCTAGGTTTACATTGCGTTAGGGCAATCCGTTAAGCGCATACGCTAACGTACTGCGCTAACGCAATGTCCCAAAAGGGATCGCGTTTGCCGATCCCGCTAGCGCAGATGCCCTATCTCCGCTAGCGAGGAACGGACCTCAAACGCTGTAAGCAGCATTCGAGGTCCGTCACTCAAATGACGGCACATCGCTAGCGCACGCCCATTGTGGGCACGCGCTAGCGATGCGTTCGCCATTGCAAGCAATGGTGGCGTTAACGGACTACGTTACAGCGCATTATGCCGCGGTGTAACGTAGTCCGTTTAACGGGTTCACACAACGCAGTGTGAACCTAGCCTCAATATTTAACACAACAAAAGCCATGAATTTGTATACTTATGTGTCGAGCTACAGTTTTCTACATCAAGATATCTTTATGCATTGTGATATCTTTGTTGTTTTTAGATAGGCTCCCTCAATACCTTCATGATTAATAATGTTAAAGGGGCTTATCCGGTGAAAGCAAATGATCACCTAGCCACAGGATATTAATAGGTTGCAGTCCAACTGCTGGGATCCCCACCAATTGGCAAAATGGGGAACATAACCACTGCTCCGTTTATTCCCTATGTAGCAGCCGAGCATTGAGCTTTGATTTTTCTGGCAGCCCCATAGAGAATGAATGGAATGATGGTGGGTGGGGCATCCAACCTATAATGGCAACTAGGAATGGGGATAAAAATGCTCATTCAGGGATGACATTTCCCTATTCTTTCTGTTGTCGGGGGTCAAAGTGATCAATAAATTATCACCTGTCACTGTAAATAAATAAGTTGGAAATTAATTTACCGGTAATACTGTAAGAATCCTTGCAATCTAATATGTTCCTCTAAATTAGGTACTTTACATGATATGTAAATTATTTATCCATTCAGTTTCACTTACAAGTCATACTTGTTTGATGCAGACACCGATACTAAAGATTTAATGACTAGAAATACAATGGACCATTGTAGAATTATTATTCGAAAGGAAAGTCTGTGATTCTTCGTGAGTCAGATCTTTAATTATTCAATTCATATTTCTCGTGGTCTTGCACTTAATTGGCATAAATGAATTATTAATAGGTGAAATACAATAATGTAAGAAAGTCTTTTTCTATTTCACAAAAGTGTCTTAGTCTTTTTATTTTATCAGATTTATCATGTAATTCTTCCGTTGTGTTGTGACATTTACCTGCCTGTTATAAAGCTAAATGATTGAATATCCATTAATTGTTGTATTGTTATTCAATATTAAGAATTCTAAAATGTTATAAAAAGAATGGAAAATAACGTAACTGCAAACAAATATGAGATACATTTTGAATACAGAGAAAACAGACGTTATCTGTCATGTTGATCAGCCCACCCCAAACCACTTATATTGTCCCTTAGTTTGTTGAAAGATAAGTCAATTTGTAAACATATTTATAAAAATATGAAGAATCCAAATTTTAATCCATATGCAAATGAGGCTTATGTGCTCTGGAGGTGATCAGAGCACTTCCCTGGCCTTACCCAGCCTACTTTAAATCCCTGGCTAGCACCACCCTCTTCTGTTTGACATCTCACAATCTTGACTACACAGCAAATATGACAATAAAAGTGGTTCATGAGAGAGGAGGGTCGACCCCCTTTAACACTTTTCCTTCAAAATGAAACAGTAACATTGTAACATAGTAACATAGTAACATAGTTAGTAAGGCCGAAAAAAGACATTTGTCCATCCAGTTCAGCCTATATTCCATCATAATAAATCCCCAGATCTACGTCCTTCTACAGAACCTAATAATTGTATGATACAATATTGTTCTGCTCCAGGAAGACATCCAGGCCTCTCTTGAACCCCTCGACTGAGTTCGCCATCACCACCTCCTCAGGCAAGCAATTCCAGATTCTCACTGCCCTAACAGTAAAGAATCCTCTTCTATGTTGGTGGAAAAACCTTCTCTCCTCCAGACGCAAAGAATGCCCCCTTGTGCCCGTCACCTTCCTTGGTATAAACAGATCCTCAGCGAGATATTTGTATTGTCCCCTTATATACTTATACATGGTTATTAGATCGCCCCTCAGTCGTCTTTTTTCTAGACTAAATAATCCTAATTTCGCTAATCTATCTGGGTATTGTAGTTCTCCCATCCCCTTTATTAATTTTGTTGCCCTCCTTTGTACTCTCTCTAGTTCCATTATATCCTTCCTGAGCACCGGTGCCCAAAACTGGACACAGTACTCCATGTGCGGTCTAACTAGGGATTTGTACAGAGGCAGTATAATGCTCTCATCATGTGTATCCAGACCTCTTTTAATGCACCCCATGATCCTGTTTGCCTTGGCAGCTGCTGCCTGGCACTGGCTGCTCCAGGTAAGTTTATCATTAACTAGGATCCCCAAGTCCTTCTCCCTGTCAGATTTACCCAGTGGTTTCCCGTTCAGTGTGTAATGGTGACATTGATTCCTTCTTCCCATGTGTATAACCTTACATTTATCATTGTTAAACCTCATCTGCCACCTTTCAGCCCAAGTTTCCAACTTATCCAGATCCATCTGTAGCAGAATACTATCTTCTCTTGTATTAACTGCTTTACATAGTTTTGTATCATCTGCAAATATCGATATTTTACTGTGTAAACCTTCTACCAGATCATTAATGAATATGTTGAAGAGAACAGGTCCCAATACTGACCCCTGCGGTACCCCACTGGTCACAGCGACCCAGTTAGAGACTATACCATTTATAACCACCCTCTGCTTTCTATCACTAAGCCAGTTACTAACCCATTTACACACATTTTCCCCCAGACCAAGCATTCTCATTTTGTGTACCAACCTCTTGTGCGGCACGGTATCAAACGCTTTGGAAAAATCGAGATATACCACGTCCAATGACTCACCGTGGTCCAGTCTATAGCTTACCTCTTCATAAAAACTGATTAGATTGGTTTGACAGGAGCGATTTCTCATAAACCCATGCTGATATGGAGTTAAACAGTTATTCTCATTGAGATAATCCAGAATAACATCCCTCAGAAACCCTTCAAATATTTTACCAACAATAGAGGTTAGACTTACTGGCCTATAATTTCCAGGTTCACTTTTAGAGCCCTTTTTGAATATTGGCACCACATTTGCTATGCGCCAATCCTGCGGAACAGACCCTGTCTCTATAGAGTCCCTAAAAATAAGAAATAATGGTTTATCTATTACATTACTTAGTTCTCTTAGTACTCGTGGGTGTATGCCATCCGGACCCGGAGATTTATCTATTTTAATCTTATTTAGCCGGTTTCGCACCTCTTCTTGGGTTAGATTGGTGACTCTTAATATAGGGTTTTCATTGTTTCTTGGGATTTCACCTAGCATTTCATTTTCCACCGTGAATACCGTGGAGAAGAAGGTGTTTAATATGTTAGCTTTTTCCTCGTCATCTACAACCATTCTTTCCTCACTATTTTTTAAGGGGCCTACATTTTCAGTTTTTATTCTTTTACTATTGATATAGTTGAAGAACAGTTTGGGATTAGTTTTACTCTCCTTAGCAATGTGCTTCTCTGTTTCCTTTTTGGCAGCTTTAATTAGTTTTTTAGATAAAGTATTTTTCTCCCTATAGTTTTTTAGAGCTTCAATGGTGCCATCCTGCTTTAATAGTGCAAATGCTTTCTTTTTACTGTTAATTGCCTGTCTTACTTCTTTGTTTAGCCACATTGGGTTTTTCCTATTTCTAGTCCTTTTATTCCCACAAGGTATAAACCGCTTACACTGCCTATTTAGGATGTTCTTAAACATTTCCCATTTATTATCTGTATTCTCATTTCTGAGGATATTGTCCCAGTCTACCAGATTAAGGGCATCTCTAAGCTGTTCAAACTTTGCCTTCCTAAAGTTCAGTGTTTTTGTGACTCCCTGACAAGTCCCCTTAGTGAAAGACAGGTGAAACTGCACAATATTGTGGTCGCTATTTCCTAAATGCCCAACCACCTGCAGATTTGTTATTCTGTCAGGTCTATTAGATAGTATTAGGTCTAAAAGTGCTGCTCCTCTGGTTGGATTCTGCACCAATTGTGAAAGATAATTTTTCTTGGTTATTAGCAGAAACCTGTTGCCTTTATGGGTTTCACAGGTTTCTGTTTCCCAGTTAATATCCGGGTAGTTAAAGTCCCCCATAACCAGGACCTCATTATGGGTTGCAGCTTCATCTATCTGCTTTAGAAGTAGACTTTCCATGCTTTCTGTTATATTTGGGGGTTTGTAACAGACCCCAATGAGAATTTTGTTACCATTTTTCCCTCCATGAATTTCAACCCATATGGACTCGACATCCTCATTCCCTTCGCTAATATCCTCCCTTAAAGTGGACTTTAGACAAGACTTTACATAGAGACAAACCCCTCCTCCTCTCCGATTTTTACGATCCTTTCTAAACAGACTGTAACCCTGTAAGTTAACTGCCCAGTCATAGCTTTCATCTAACCATGTCTCGGTTATTCCCACTATGTCAAAGTTACCTGTAGATATTTCTGCTTCTAGTTCTTCCATCTTGTTTGTCAGGCTTCTGGCGTTTGCGAGCATGCAGTTTAGAGGATTTTGTTTTGTTCCAATCTCCTCACTGTGGATTGTTTTAGAAATGTTCTTACCTCCCTTCTGAGTATGTTTTCCTGGGTCGTCTTTGTTCGAGTCTAATGTTTTTCTTCCCGTCCCCTCTTCTTCTAGTTTAACGCCCTCCTGATGAGTGTAGCGAGTCTTCTGGCGAATGTGTGTTTCCCAGGTTTGTTGAGGTGTAGTCCGTCTCTGGCGAGGAGTCCATCATACCAGTAATTCACACCGTGATCCAGGAATCCAAATCCTTGTTGTCTGCACCATCGTCTTAGCCAGTTGTTTGCATCAAGGATCCTGTTCCATCTCCTGGTGCCATGCCCGTCTACTGGAAGGATAGAAGAAAAAACTACCTGTGCATCTAGTTCCTTTACTTTCTTCCCCAACTCTTCAAAGTCCTTGCAGATTGTCGGTAGGTCCTTCCTTGCCGTGTCATTGGTGCCAACATGTATCAGAAGAAATGGGTGGACGTCCTTGGAGCTGAAGAGCTTTGGTATCCTATCGGTCACATCCTTGATCATCGCACCTGGAAGGCAGCATACTTCTCTTGCAGTTATGTCCGGTCTGCAGATGGCTGCTTCGGTGCCTCTCAGTAGTGAGTCTCCCACCACCACCACTCTTCGTTGCTTCTTGGCTGTACTTTTTGCTGTCACTTGTTGCTGTGTGCCCTTTTCTTTTTTGCTTGCTGGTATTGCTTCATTCTTAGGTGTGCCATCTTCATCCTCTACAAAGATTTGATATCGGTTCTTCAGTTGTGTGGTTGGTGATTTCTCCATGGTCTTCTTGCTTCTTTTGGTCACATGCTTCCACTCATCTGCTTTTGGAGGTTCTCTGACACTTTTTGCACCTTCTGTGACCAGTAGAGATGCTTCTGTTCTGTCTAGAAAGTCTTCATTCTCTTTGATGAGTTTCAAAGTTGCTATTCTTTCTTCCAGACCCCGCACCTTTTCTTCTAAAAGGGCCACTAGTCTACACTTCTGACAGGTGAAATTTAATTCTTCTTCTGGTCGATCTGTGAACATGTAGCACATGCTGCAGCTCACCATGTAGGTTGTCACATCTGCCATGTTGCTCCTAGATCCTGCTGACTTGCTGTGTGTTTTCCTTCTTGTGTAATCTACTCAGCCAAGCTCTCTTGCAATAATGTCCTACAGGCAAAAATTCGCGCGCGCGCGGTTTGGTGATGCTTTCGAAGCAGCTGGTCCCGGCTGTACCCAACGATCTTCTAGCTTAGGGAGACTTCGCTTCTCCCAGAAGGCACCTGGAATATGCAAATTAGCCTCCTGAAGCTTGAATCCCTGGTTTGGTGATGCTTTCGAAGCAGCTGGTCCCGGCTGTACCCAACGATCTTCTAGCTTAGGGAGACTTCGCTTCTCCCAGAAGGCACCTGGAATATGCAAATTAGCCTCCTGAAGCTTGAATCCCTGGTTTGGTGATGCTTTCGAAGCAGCTGGTCCCGGCTGTACCCAACGATCTTCTAGCTTAGGGAGACTTCGCTTCTCCCAGAAGGCACCTGGAATATGCAAATTAGCCTCCTGAAGCTTGAATCCCTGGTTTGGTGATGCTTTCGAAGCAGCTGGTCCCGGCTGTACCCAACGATCTTCTAGCTTAGGGAGACTTCGCTTCTCCCAGAAGGCACCTGGAATATGCAAATTAGCCTCCTGAAGCTTGAATCCCTGGTTTGGTGATGCTTTCGAAGCAGCTGGTCCCGGCTGTACCCAACGATCTTCTAGCTTAGGGAGACTTCGCTTCTCCCAGAAGGCACCTGGAATATGCAAATTAGCCTCCTGAAGCTTGAATCCCTGGTTTGGTGATGCTTTCGAAGCAGCTGGTCCCGGCTGTACCCAACGATCTTCTAGCTTAGGGAGACTTCGCTTCTCCCAGAAGGCACCTGGAATATGCAAATTAGCCTCCTGAAGCTTGAATCCCTGGTTTGGTGATGCTTTCGAAGCAGCTGGTCCCGGCTGTACCCAACGATCTTCTAGCTTAGGGAGACTTCGCTTCTCCCAGAAGGCACCTGGAATATGCAAATTAGCCTCCTGAAGCTTGAATCCCTGGTTTGGTGATGCTTTCGAAGCAGCTGGTCCCGGCTGTACCCAACGATCTTCTAGCTTAGGGAGACTTCGCTTCTCCCAGAAGGCACCTGGAATATGCAAATTAGCCTCCTGAAGCTTGAATCCCTGGTTTGGTGATGCTTTCGAAGCAGCTGGTCCCGGCTGTACCCAACGATCTTCTAGCTTAGGGAGACTTCGCTTCTCCCAGAAGGCACCTGGAATATGCAAATTAGCCTCCTGAAGCTTGAATCCCTGGTTTGGTGATGCTTTCGAAGCAGCTGGTCCCGGCTGTACCCAACGATCTTCTAGCTTAGGGAGACTTCGCTTCTCCCAGAAGGCACCTGGAATATGCAAATTAGCCTCCTGAAGCTTGAATCCCTGGTTTGGTGATGCTTTCGAAGCAGCTGGTCCCGGCTGTACCCAACGATCTTCTAGCTTAGGGAGACTTCGCTTCTCCCAGAAGGCACCTGGAATATGCAAATTAGCCTCCTGAAGCTTGAATCCCTGGTTTGGTGATGCTTTCGAAGCAGCTGGTCCCGGCTGTACCCAACAATCTTCTAGCTTAGGGAGACTTCGCTTCTCCCAGAAGGCACCTGGAATATGCAAATTAGCCTCCTGAAGCTTGAATCCCTGGTTTGGTGATGCTTTCGAAGCAGCTGGTCCCGGCTGTACCCAACGATCTTCTAGCTTAGGGAGACTTCGCTTCTCCCAGAAGGCACCTGGAATATGCAAATTAGCCTCCTGATGCTTGAATCCCTGGTTTGGTGATGCTTTCGAAGCAGCTGGTCCCGGCTGTACCCAACGATCTTCTAGCTTAGGGAGACTTCGCTTCTCCCAGAAGGCACCTGGAATATGCAAATTAGCCTCCTGAAGCTTGAATCCCTGGTTTGGTGATGCTTTCGAAGCAGCTGGTCCCGGCTGTACCCAACGATCTTCTAGCTTAGGGAGACTTCGCTTCTCCCAGAAGGCACCTGGAATATGCAAATTAGCCTCCTGAAGCTTGAATCCCTGGTTTGGTGATGCTTTCGAAGCAGCTGGTCCCGGCTGTACCCGGCTGTACCCAACGATCTTCTAGCTTAGGGAGACTTCGCTTCTCCCAGAAGGCACCTGGAATATGCAAATTAGCCTCCTGAAGCTTGAATCCCTGGTTTGGTGATGCTTTCGAAGCAGCTGGTCCCGGCTGTACCCAACGATCTTCTAGCTTAGGGAGACTTCGCTTCTCCCAGAAGGCACCTGGAATATGCAAATTAGCCTCCTGAAGCTTGAATCCCTGGTTTGGTGATGCTTTCGAAGCAGCTGGTCCCGGCTGTACCCAACGATCTTCTAGCTTAGGGAGACTTCGCTTCTCCCAGAAGGCACCTGGAATATGCAAATTAGCCTCCTGAAGCTTGAATCCCTGGTTTGGTGATGCTTTCGAAGCAGCTGGTCCCGGCTGTACCCAACGATCTTCTAGCTTAGGGAGACTTCGCTTCTCCCAGAAGGCACCTGGAATATGCAAATTAGCCTCCTGAAGCTTGAATCCCTGGTTTGGTGATGCTTTCGAAGCAGCTGGTCCCGGCTGTACCCAACGATCTTCTAGCTTAGGGAGACTTCGCTTCTCCCAGAAGGCACCTGGAATATGCAAATTAGCCTCCTGAAGCTTGAATCCCTGGTTTGGTGATGCTTTCGAAGCAGCTGGTCCCGGCTGTACCCAACGATCTTCTAGCTTAGGGAGACTTCGCTTCTCCCAGAAGGCACCTGGAATATGCAAATTAGCCTCCTGAAGCTTGAATCCCTGGTTTGGTGATGCTTTCGAAGCAGCTGGTCCCGGCTGTACCCAACGATCTTCTAGCTTAGGGAGACTTCGCTTCTCCCAGAAGGCACCTGGAATATGCAAATTAGCCTCCTGAAGCTTGAATCCCTGGTTTGGTGATGCTTTCGAAGCAGCTGGTCCCGGCTGTACCCAACGATCTTCTAGCTTAGGGAGACTTCGCTTCTCCCAGAAGGCACCTGGAATATGCAAATTAGCCTCCTGAAGCTTGAATCCCTGGTTTGGTGATGCTTTCGAAGCAGCTGGTCCCGGCTGTACCCAACGATCTTCTAGCTTAGGGAGACTTCGCTTGTCCCAGAAGGCACCTGGAATATGCAAATTAGCCTCCTGAAGCTTGAATCCCTGGTTTGGTGATGCTTTCGAAGCAGCTGGTCCCGGCTGTACCCAACGATCTTCTAGCTTAGGGAGACTTCGCTTCTCCCAGAAGGCACCTGGAATATGCAAATTAGCCTCCTGAAGCTTGAATCCCTGGTTTGGTGATGCTTTCGAAGCAGCTGGTCCCGGCTGTACCCAACGATCTTCTAGCTTAGGGAGACTTCGCTTCTCCCAGAAGGCACCTGGAATATGCAAATTAGCCTCCTGAAGCTTGAATCCCTGGTTTGGTGATGCTTTCGAAGCAGCTGGTCCCGGCTGTACCCAACGATCTTCTAGCTTAGGGAGACTTCGCTTCTCCCAGAAGGCACCTGGAATATGCAAATTAGCCTCCTGAAGCTTGAATCCCTGGTTTGGTGATGCTTTCGAAGCAGCTGGTCCCGGCTGTACCCAACGATCTTCTAGCTTAGGGAGACTTCGCTTCTCCCAGAAGGCACCTGGAATATGCAAATTAGCCTCCTGAAGCTTGAATCCCTGGTTTGGTGATGCTTTCGAAGCAGCTGGTCCCGGCTGTACCCAACGATCTTCTAGCTTAGGGAGACTTCGCTTCTCCCAGAAGGCACCTGGAATATGCAAATTAGCCTCCTGAAGCTTGAATCCCTGGTTTGTACATATATGATTTACAGTGCCACTAAATACTGCTTATCTGCACTGTTGACTAATCACTTAACATATTGTATATGTTGTTATATGAAAGAAGTAGCCATTCATAAGAAAATCCTTGAGTCACTGAAGCACTTCGAACGTTATCGAGGAAGCAAGTTGACAATTTCCAAATCTCCAATAGTCAAATTTAAATCAAATTGACATCATAGTGGTGTTATCAGTGTGAGAGAAAGTTTATTAGGTGCTTCATACTGTGGGCGGAGATTTGCAATAAAAGTGGTGTAACCATTGAGGATTATAAAAATTGACTTTTTAGAACAGTTTGGTGATAGGATTACCTCCATTGTCAGACTTATCAAAGATCAGAACACAACCAGTGTTTTATTTCACCTTAGAATATGAGGTACCAACTTTATCAGTTGTTACCAAACAGACAATATTAGATCAATGGTAAAGTCCACAATAAATTAACAGTTCAGATGCCCAAACATACTTTTATGATGACTGCATATGCTACTATATCTTTATTTGAATAATAGGTATGAGATTGTCTACATAAATAACAATTCATTTTGGAGAAGTCAAATCCTCATTTGTTAGATGTAAATGATAGTGCATGCAATCACTACAATACTACAGTTTAGAGAAGTCAAATTATGCACTAAAAATGTAACTTAGCCCTGAATAATAGTATTATTAATAATAATAATAATAATAATAATAATAATAGCAATAATAATAATACACAACATATAATTAAGCCCTTTCTGATGTTGGGCGCAATAATACACTCATGTTGGATACCCTCCCTTTGATGTGCACATCTTTCCTGGTACATGTCAGCTGTTTTGAACTCCTGATTCTCCCTCAGCTGTTAACTAGTTAAATTCTGCTGTCAATCTTCGTACTTTCCAGAATTGCACCTGAAATCCCACCCATCGGTGACCACGTCACGTGACCGTAGGTCATTGATGGGTTGGTATGACAACCAGAGGTCTCCAGCAGACCTCTATGGTTGTCATCGATGGATTTCTATGAGCTCTGCCCGGTGATTTTCACTCATAGGAAGTGAGCATCTATGTTACATACAGGTTATCTGATCATCGTCTGTATGTAGAAGAGCCAATCAAATTACTGCAGTTTCTAGTCTCCTATGGAGACTAATGAAGCATATAAAAAGTAAAAACAAAGTTTAAAAAAAAAAAATGAAAGTTCAAATCACTCCCCTTCAGCCCCATTCAAAATGAAACAATAAAAGACATATCAAATATACACATATTTGGTATCATCGCATTCAGAATCATCCGATATCTCAAGATGAAAAAAGAATTTACCTGGTGGCTAAACAGCGTAATAAGAAAAAAATTCAAAATGCCAGAATTACTATTTTTGGTCGCCGCTACATTGAAATAAAATGCAATAACGGTCGATTAAAAGATCATATTTACACCAAAATGGTATCAATAAAAACATCAGCTCGGCACACAAAAAATAAGGCCTTACACAGCTCAAGATCATGAAAAATGGAAACGCTACAGGTCTCAGAAATGGCGCCTTTTTTTAACAAAGATTGAATTTTTTTCACCACTTAACCCCTTAATCTCATATGACATACTATCCCGTCGAGGTAACCTGGGACTTAATTCCCAGTGACAGGATAATACATCATAGTGGATCGGCCGCGATCACGGGGGGGAGCTCGGCCGATCGCCGCCGGGTGTCAGCTGATTATTACAGCTGACATCTGGCAGTATGAGCAGTCGCCAGCAAGCCTCAATGCAGTGCCTGTCACATCGCTGATCTGACACAGGGCACTGCAAAGTGTCAGATCAGCGATCTGATAATATATAGTGATGTCCCCCCTCCCCCCCGGGGCAATGTTATCAATTTAAAAAAAAAAAATTAACATGTGTAAAAAAAAAAATTCCTAAATAAAGAAAAAAAAATATTGCTCCAATAAATACATTTCTTTATCCAAATAAAAGAAAGTAAATGTACACATATTTAACGCCCCAACCTATAAAACTGTCCCACTATTTAACCCCTTCAGTGAACACCGTAAAAAAAGACGCAAAAACGCTTTATTGTCATACCTACAAACAAAAAGTGGAATAACACGCAATCAAAAAGACAGATATAAATAACCATGGTACCACTGAAAACGGCATCTTGTCCTGCAAAAAATAAGCAGCAATACTGTATTACCAGCAAAAAAATAAAAAAGTTATAGTCCTCAGAATAAAGCGATGCAAAAATAATTATTTTTTACATAAAATAGTTTTTATCGTATAAAAGCGTCAAAACACAAAAAATTATATAAATGAGGTATCGCTGTAATTGTACTGACCCAAGCAATAAAGCTGCTTTATCAATTTTACCAAACGTGGAATGGTATAAACGCCCCCCCAAAAGAAATTCATAAATAGTTGGTTTTTGGTCATTCTACCTCATAAATCGGAATAAAAAGCGATCAAAAAAATGTAATGTGCCCGAAAATGTTACCAATAAAAACGTCAACCTGTCCCGCAAAAAACAAGTTCTCACATGACTCTGTGGACCAAAATATTGAAAAAATTATAGCTCTCAAAATGTAGAGACGCAAAAACTATTTTTTTTGCAATAAAAAGCGTCTTTTAGTGTGTGACAGCTGCCAATCATAAAAATCCGCTAAAAAACCCGCTATAAAAGTAAATCAAACCCCCCTTCATCACCCTCATAGATAGGGAAAAATAAAAAAATAAATTATTTCCATTTTCTCATTAGAGTTAGGGTTGGGGCTAAAGTTAGGGTTAGGGCTACAGTTAGGGTTGGGGCTAAAGTTAGGTTTAGGATTGGGGCTAAAGTTAGGGTTAGGGTTGGGGCTAAAGTTAGGGTTAGGTTTGGGGCTAAAGTTAGGGATAGGGTTGGGGCTAAAGTTAGAGTTAGAGTTAAAGTTAGGGTTTGGATTACATTTACGGTTGGGAATAGGTTTGGGATAAGGGTTAGGGGTGTGGATAGGGTTATCCTTGGGATTAGGGTTAGGGGTGTGTTGGAGTTAGGGGTGTGGTTAGAATTGGGATTAGGGTTAGGAGTGTGTTGGGGTTAGAGGTGTGGTTGGGATTAGGGTTAGGGGTGTGTTCGGGTTAGGGGTGTCGTTAGGGTTACAGTTAGGGTTGGGATTGAGGTTAGGGTAGGGGTGTGTTTGGTTTAGAGTTTCAGTTAGAATTGGGGGTTTCCACTGTTTAAGCACATCAAGGGCTCTCCAAACGTGACATGGCGTCTGATCTTAATTCCAGCCAATTCTGAGCTGAAAAAGTAATACAGTGCTCCTTCCCTTCCGAGCTATCCCGTGCGCCCAAACAGGGGTTTACCCCAACATATGGGGTATCAGCGTACTCAGGATAAATTGGACAACAACTTTTGGGGTCCAATTTCTCCTGTTACCCTTGGGAAAATACAAAACCGGGGGCTAAAAAATAATTTTTGTGGAAAAAAGAGGATTTTTTATTTTCACGGCTCTGCGTTATAAACTGTAGTGAAACACTTGGGGGTTTAAAGTTCTTACAACACATCTAGATACGTTCCTTGGGGGTCTAGTTTCCAATATGGGGGTCACTTGTGGGGAGATTCTACTGTTTAGGTACATCAGGGGCTCTGCTAACGCAATGTGACGCCTGCAGACCATTCCATCTAAGTCTGCATTCCAAACGGCGCTCCTTCCCTTCTGAGCTCTGCCATGCACCCAAACGGTGGTGGCCCCCCACATATGTGGTATCAGCATACTCAGGACAAATTGGACAAGAACTTTTGGGGTCCAATTTCTCCTGTTACCCTTGGGAAAATACAAAACTGGGGGCTAAAATATAATTTTTGTGGGAACATTTTTTGTTTATTTTCACGGCTCTGCGTTATAAATTGTAGTGAAACACTTGGAGGTTCAACGTTCTCACAACACATCTAGATATGTTCCTTAGGGGGTCTTCTTTCGAAAATGGTGTCACTTGTGGGGGTTTCAATGTTTAGGCGTATCAGGGGCCCTCCAAACGCGACATGGTGTCCTATCTCAATTCCAGTCAATATTGCATTGAAAAGTCAAATGGCGCCCCTTCCCTTCCGAGCTCTGCCATGTGCCCAAACAGTGGTTTACCCCCACATATGGGGAATCTGCGTACTCAGGACAAATTGCACAACAATTTTTGTGGTCCATTTTCTTCTGTTACCCCTAGGAAAATAAAAAATTGGGGGCGAAAAGATCATTTTTGTGAAAAAATGTGATTTTTTACTTTTACGACTCAACATTATAAACTTCTGTGAAGCACTTGATAGTTCAAAGTGCTCACCACACATCTAGATAAGTTCCTTAGGGGGTCTACTTTCCAAAATAGTGTCACTTGTGGGAGTTTCAATGTTTCGGCATATCAGGGGCTCTCCAAATGTGACATGGTGTTCCATCTGAATTCCAGTCAATTTTGCATTGAAAAATCAAATGGCGCTCCTTCCTTTCTACGCTCTTCCATTTGCCTAAACAGTGGTTTACTCCAACATATAGGAAATCAGCATACTCAGGACAAATTGCACAACAACTTTTGCGGTCCAGTTTCTTCTGTAACCCTTAGGAAAATAAAAAATTGGGAGCGAAAAAATCATTTTTGTGAAAAAATATGATTTTTTATTTTTACAGCTCTACATTATAAAATTCTGTAAAGCACTTGGTGGGTGAAAGTGCTCACCACACATCTAAATAAGTTCCAGTGGGGGAGAACTTTCCAAAATGGTGTCACTTGTGGGGGGTTTCAATGTTTAGGCACATCAGGGGCTCTTCAAACGCGACATGGCTTCCCATCTCAATTCCAGTCAATTTTGCATTGAAAAGTCAAATGACGCTCCTTCCCTTCCGAGCTCTGCCATGCGCCCAAACAGTGGTTTACCCCCACATATGGGGTATCAGTGTACTCAAGACAAATTGTACAACAACATTTGTGGTCCATTTTCTCCTGTTACCCTTGGTAAAATAAAACAAATTGGAGCTGAAGTAAATTTTTTGTGAAAAAAAGTTAAATGTTCATTTTTTTTAAACATTCCAAAAATTCCTGTGAAATACCTGAAAGTGAAATAAACTTCTTGAATATGGTTTTGAGCATCTTGAGCAGTGCATTTTTTAGAATGGTATCACGCTTGGGTATTTTCTATCATATACACCCCTCAAAGTGACTTCAAATGTGATGTGGTCCCTAAAAAAATGGTATTGTAAAAATGAGAAATTGCTGGTCAAATTTTAACTCTTATAACTCCTTAACAAAAAAATGTTGGTTCCAAAATTGTGCTGATGTAAAGTAGACAT
This sequence comes from Ranitomeya imitator, assembly GCF_032444005.1. Classification (NCBI taxonomy): domain Eukaryota; kingdom Metazoa; phylum Chordata; class Amphibia; order Anura; family Dendrobatidae; genus Ranitomeya; species Ranitomeya imitator. The sequence continues at coordinate 618,234,353 of NC_091283.1, forward strand.
GTGGGAAGTGTTACTTACTAAGTATTTTGTGTGACGTATCTCTGTGATTTAAGGGCATAAAAATTCAAATTTGGAAAATTGCGAAATTTTCAAAATTTTCGCCAAATTTCAATTTTTTTCAAAAATAAACGCAGATAATATCAAAGAAATTTTACCACTATCATGAAGTAGAATATGTCACGAGAACACTTTGGCAGAATCATCAGGATCCGTTGAAGCATTCCAGAGTTATAACCTCATAAAGGGACAGTGGTCAGAATTGTAAAAATTGGCCAGGTCATTAACGTGCAAACCACCCTTGGGGGTTAAGGGGTTAATTAAAATGGAACTTAGACATGTTTGGTGTCTATGAACTCATAATGTAATGACCTGGAGAATCATAATGGCAGATCATTTTTAGCATTAAGCGAACATAGTAAAAAGCAACAAACAAAAAAAAAAATTGGAATTGCACTTTCTTTTCCAATATAAACGCACTTGGATTTTTTTTCCAGTTTTCCAGTACACAATATGTTTAACCCCTTTATGACCCCGGACGGGATAGTACGTCTGAGGTCAGAACCCCCGCTTTGATATGGGCTCCGGCGGTGAGGCTGCATCAAAGCCGGGACAAGTCAGCTGTTTTGAACAGCTGACATGTGCTCACAATAGCGGCGGGTGAAATCGCGATTCACCCGCCGCTATTAACTAGTTAAATGCCACTGTGAAGCGCAGATAGCAGCATTTAACTGGTGCTTCTGGCGATCGGGCCGGAAATGAGCGCATCGCCGACCCCATCACATGATCGGGGGTCAGCGATGCATCTGCATAGTAACCATAGAGGTCCTTGAGACCTCTATGGTTACTGATGCCAGTTTGCTGTGAGCGCCACCCTGTGGTCGGTGCTCATAGCAAACCTGCAATTCAGCGAGTTGTGCCAGCTTCTAGCCTCCCATGGAGGCTATTGAAGCATGGCAAAAGTTAATTAAAAATGGTAAAAAAAATTGAAAAAACCATAAAAGTCTAAATCACTCCCCTTTTGTCCCATTCAAAATAAAACAATGAAAAAAAATCAAACCTACACATATTTGGTATTACCACATTCAGAATCGCCCAATCTATCAATAAAAAAAGCATTAACCTGATCGCTAAACAGCGTAGTGAGAAAAAAATTTGAAACGCCAGAATTTTGTTTTTTTTGGTTGCCGCGACATTGCATTAAAATGCAATAACAGGCGATCAAAATAACATATCTGCACAAACATGGTATCAATAAAAACATCATCTTGGAACGCAAAAAATAAGCCCTCAACCGACACCAGAGTACAAAAAATGGAGATGCTACGAGTAATGGAAAATGGCACAATTTTTTTTTTTTAGCAAAGTTTGGAATTTTTTTTCACCACTTAGATAAAAGAGAACCTAGATATGTTTGGTGTCTGTGAACTCGACATGCCCTGGAGAATCATAACATCAGGTCAGTTTTAGCATTTAGTAAACCTAGCAAAAAAGCCAAACAAAAAACAAGTGTGGGATTGCACTTTTTTGCAATTTCACTGCACTTGGAATTTTTTCCCATTTTCTAGTGCACGACATGGTAAAACCAATGATGTCATTCAAAAGTACAATTCATCCCGCAAAAAATAAGCCCTCACATGGCCATATTGATGGAAAAATAAAACAGTTATGGCTCTGGGAGGGAGGGGAGCGAAAAACGAACACGGAAAAATAGAAAATCCCAAGGTCATGAAGGGGTTAAACCAATCATGTCGTTCAAAAGTACAACTTGTCCCCAAAAAACAAGCCCTCACATGGCCATTTTGACCAAAAATTTAAAAAAAGATATGGCTCTGGGTAGAAGGGGAGCAAAAAATGAAAACAAAGTCCTCTTCTTGTTAAGATGTTAATATTAATAAGTAATAGATACTGTATAATGATTGTTACATACCATGGTTCTATGATACTTTTTTAAATAGCTATACTTCTGTTTTTTTGCCAACGACATTGACTACATCTTGCACATTCTAAGATAATATGTTGTTTTTCTTATGCTCAGCAAGCCTCCCTAGAACTCAGCCTTGGCTTGGGTATACCTGGGTGATCAATAGTTCATGCCATATCTAAGTGAAATCTAAGTGTACAGCTTACCTCGTCATTAATGAATCAATGTACTGTTGTCTAGACTTGAACTTACAACCAATATCACAATATTTGCCTTTGCTACATTGTGTTTTTCAATCCAAGAAAGCTTTGACTAATTTAAGGAAATCTATTACTCCATGTCTAATATATACAACAGAATGTGAAAGATCAGCTGAGTAAAACTGGCTGGCGAATAGAAAAAAAATGAAGTTTATTTTGCTGTCAAGAGTAATAAACATAGTAATTGTTTTCAATAGTTCATGCCCATGTCTTATTCATCTTCAAGAATTTATGCTAACCTTAACAATTAACTCTGCAACCTGTTAGCTCCTGTTTAAAAAAAATAATTTTATTCTAAAGCATAATTTCCTTCTAGATGGCCCCCTTTATGTCATTCTGTTGGTGGGAAAAGAAGCTCATGTTGGGAACATAATGGATATGGATAAAAATGAGTGGATAGATTTGTAGTTACGGTAATCTAATTTGTTACATATTTACCAATAAACATGGATTCAACAGAAATTTTATAGACTTGTTGAGCAAATGACCACCCTTTTAGAAGGTTTGTTTGACCCCTGTAAAGTGGTTAAAAAAATTAGACAATATTATACTATTTTTTCCTAAGCACACTTGTCCTGCTGCCCTAATTACCTACCCAATCCTCCATCTGCTTTGGATCGGATTTAATAAAGATATGTTGACAACAATGTAACTGCATCAAGCCTACTCAGTTCCAGAAGATCACACTGAAACCAATCTGGCCAAACCTTGATCTATTTGAGTGAATCTGCTTGAAATGAATTTTTAGAGATTCATGTATCTTTAGTTATGGGAGTCTCATGTGAAGCAGGTCAGAATGGTTTTTCAGGTCCTGCGTGCTAACTCTTTGTTTGTGAAGGGATCAAAGTGTCTCTTCGGTGTGCAGAAAGTTTCATTTTTGGGGTTCATCTTTACCCCTTCTACTATCGAGATGGATCCAGTTAAGGTCCAAGCCATCCAGGATTGGATTCAGCCGACATCTCTGAAAAGTCTGCAAAAGTTCCTGGGCTTTGCTAATTTTTATCGTCGCTTCATCTGTAATTTTTCTAGCATTGCCAAACCATTGACCGATTTGACCAAGAAGGGTGCTGATTTGGTTAATTGGTCTTCTGCTGCTGTGGAAGCTTTTCAGGAGTTGAAGCGTCGTTTTTGTTCTGCCCCTGTGTTGTGTCAGCCAGATGTTTCTCTTCCGTTCCAGGTCGAGGTTGATGCTTCTGAGATTGGAGCAGGGGCGGTTTTGTCACAGAGAGGTTCTGATTGCTCAGTGATGAAACCATGTGCTTTCTTTTCCAGGAAGTTTTCGCCCGCTGAGCGTAATTATGATGTGGGCAATCGAGAGTTGCTGGCCATGAAGTGGGCATTCGAGGAGTGGCGTCATTGGCTTGAAGGAGCTAAGCATCGCGTGGTGGTATTGACTGATCATAAGAACTTGACTTATCTCGAGTCTGCCAAGCGCTTGAATCCTAGACAGGCCCGTTGGTCGTTATTTTTTGCCCGCTTCGACTTTGTGATTTCGTACCTTCCGGGCTCTAAAAATGTGAAGGCGGATGCTCTGTCTAGGAGTTTTGTGCCCGACTCTCCGGGTTTATCTGAGCCAGCGGGTATCCTCAAGGAAGGAGTCATTGTGTCTGCCATCTCCCCTGATTTGCGGCGGGTGCTGCAAAAATTTCAGGCGAATAAACCTGATCGTTGTCCAGCAGAGAAACTGTTCGTCCCTGATAGGTGGACTAATAAACTTATCTCTGAACTTCATTGTTCGGTGTTGGCTGGTCATCCTGGAATCTTTGGTACCAGAGAGTTAGTGGCTAGATCCTTCTGGTGGCCATCTCTGTCACGGGATGTACGTACTTTTGTGCAGTTCTGTGGGATTTGTGCTAGGGCTAAGCCCTGCTGTTCTCGTGCCAGTGGGTTGCTTTTGCCCTTGCCGGTCCCAAAGAGGCCTTGGACACATTTCGATGGATTTCATTTCTGACCTTCCCGTTTCTCAAAAGATGTCAGTCATTTGGGTGGTCTGTGATCGCTTTTCTAAAATGGTCCATCTGGTGCCCTTGGCTAAATTGCCTTCCTCCTCTGATTTGGTACCTTTGTTCTTTCAGCATGTGGTTCGGTTGCATGGCATTCCTGAGAATATTGTTTCTGACAGAGGTTCCCAGTTTGTTTCAAGGTTTTGGCGAGCCTTTTGTGGTAGGATGGGCATTGACCTATCCTTTTCCTCGGCTTTCCATCCTCAGACTAATGGCCAGACCGAACGAACCAATCAGACCTTGGAAACATATCTGAGATGTTTTGTTTCTGCAGACCAGGATGATTGGGTGTCCTTTTTGCCGTTGGCTGAGTTCGCCCTTAATAATCGGGCCAGCTCGGCTACCTTGGTTTCTCCATTTTTTTGCAATTCTGGGTTCCATCCTCGTTTCTCTTCAGGACAGGTTGAGTCTTCGGACTGTCCTGGTGTGGATTCTGTGGTGGATAGGTTGCAGCAGATCTGGACTCAGGTAGTGGACAATTTGATCTTGTCCCAGGAGAAAGCTCAACTTTTCGCTAATCGCAGACGCCGTGTGGGTCCCCGACTTCGTGTTGGGGATCTGGTTTGGTTATCTTCTCGTCATATTCCTATGAAGGTTTCCTCTCCTAAATTTAAACCTCGTTTTATTGGTCCATATAGGATTTCTGAGGTTCTCAATCCTGTGTCTTTTCGTTTGACCCTCCCAGACTCCTTTTCCATACATAATGTATTCCATAGGTCGTTGTTGCGGAGATACGTGGCACCTATGGTTCCATCTGTTGAGCCTCCTGCCCCGGTTTTGGTGGAGGGGGAATTGGAGTATATTGTGGAGAAGATTTTGGATTCTCGTGTTTCTAGACGGAAACTCCAGTATCTGGTTAAATGGAAGGGTTATGCTCAGGAAGATAATTCCTGGGTTTTTGCCTCTGATGTTCATGCTTCCGATCTTGTTCGTGCCTTTCATGCGGCTCATCCTGGTCGGCCTGGGGGCTCTGGTGAGGGTTCGGTGACCCCTCCTCAAGGGGGGGGTACTGTTGTGAATTCTGTGGCTGAATTCACTCCTGTGGTCACAAGTGGTACTGCAGCTTCTGAGCTTCCTCCCTCAGGTGTTCTGGTGAGCTCGTTAACTGCTTCATTACTTAACTCCACCTGATGCTGCTATCCTTGCTCCTTGTCAATGTTTCAGTGTTGGATCTGAGCTTCTCCTGATTGTTCCTGTGACCTGCTGCTCTGTATAGCTAAGTGCTTTTTGCTTTTTTGTTGCTTTTTTTCTGTCCAGCTTGTCTTTGTTTTTGCTGGAAGCTCTGAGACGCAAAGGGTGTACCGCCGTGCCGTTAGTTCGGCACGGTGGTTTTTTTTTGCCCCCTTTGCGTGGTTTTGCTTTAGGGTTTTTTGTAGACTGCAAAGTTCGCTTTACTGTCCTCGCTCTGTCCTAGAATATCGGGCCCCACTTTGCTGAATCTATTTCATCCCTACGTTTTGTCTTTTCATCTTACTCACAGTCATTATATGTGGGGGGCTGCCTTTTCCTTTGGGGAATTTCTCTGGGGCAAGTCAGGCCTATTTTTCTATCTTCAGGCTAGCTAGTTTCTTAGGCTGTGCCGAGTTGCCTAGGTAGTTGTTAGGCGCAATCCACAGCCGCTTTTAGTTGTGTTTAGGATAGGATCAGGTGTGCAGTCTACAGAGTTTCCACGTCTCAGAGCTCGTTCTTGTATTTTTGGGTATTTGTCAGATCACTGTGTGCGCTCTGATCGCTAAGCACACTGTGTCTCTGGATTGCCTTCATAACACCTGTCATTAGCAAACATAACAGACGTCATTCTCAGGTCCTGAAGGCGCTCATTTTAAACAAAGAAGCCGACCGGTTACCAGCGTGATGTCCAGGGGCCGCCGGAGAGGTGAGCATATCAATATTTTTTATTTTAATTCTTTATTTTACACATCCCTATTGATCCGATACCAATACCCGATACCACAAAAGTATCGGATCTCGATTTCGGAATTCCGATACCGCAAGTATCGGCCGATACCCGATACTTGCGGTATCGGAATGCTCAACACTAGTGGTGAGGCATCTATTAGACTCCCCCATTACTAATTCCATATTACGTTTGGAAATAAACACACAACATAAATACCATCCTTTAATTAAAACATAAATCATCACCCTGTTTTACATATTCATTTAAAAATTAAAAACAAACTTATACACACCGTATACCTATTCCATTGAAACCCGTGTCCCCTGAAAATGACAGAAAATAGCAAACAACCATTATGCTCACCTTAAATCTAATCCATAGAAGCCCTTGTCTCCTGTAAAAAAAATTATAACCATATCACTCACCTGTCCGACGTAAAGACAATCCATACTGCTCCACGATGATACGGATTATTTGGATAGTGGTCACATCAATGATGTGACCTCTATCCCCACCTGTCGGAACATACTGACAGAAGTGTAATAGCTTCTTTTATTTATTTATGGTACAGGTGTCAGCTAATGAATACTCCCATCAGCAGTACCTGCTCTCACTGTTATCAGCAACAGCACACGCAGGCTGATGTAAGTAGTGCTCTCTCATAAGCCGACACGTGTGACTGGAGGAAATCTTTTTACTGCCAGTCACAGCTGCTGGCTCACACTGTAGTCTGACAGCATGGAAAATGCAACTGTCTGAGCGGTGATAATGATCGTCTGCTGATCAGAGCTGTTTGCCACACTGTCATGCAGATTACAGAGTGACAAATAATGGATGTTTGGACCCTCCATTAATCTGCATGGGGTCTTGGTTCAGGTCCTGGTACCCAAGCCAAACTTTTGTTAGATGTTCAGCTGAACTCACTGGACCCAAACATCCACGGGCTCACCAATCACTAGTACTGGCCCTTATTGAAACCTTTTTGCAATGAGCAGGAGGTGGAGTTGGAATGACTCATAAGGCTTGGAATGGCGGTTCAAATCTGTATTCAAAGGATCATTACATGGAAGAGTGACTTAGGAAAACATTACTTTTCACATGACTTCTGCACACTTCACACATATTTTGCACCCTTACTTCTCCATCCTTCTTTTTCATTGTCTGAGGACTGCTGCTGTAATTTACCCAACAGCTCTAATTTCATTGATGTATCCTGCTGCACATTAAATGCATAGTTATCTGCTGTCAGCATGAAGGCAACTGCTTTAGCAGTAGTGTATGCCCGGCATTATCCTGAGCTTTCTTTGTTTTTACTTTGTGTGAGCTTCAAGTTTGATAACTTCTATGGTAGTTCTATGGCTCTAAAGAATTGCTTTAGCATTCAGCATTATGTTAAGATTTACTTGAAGACACATAAGAAGCCTTGCTCCTCTAAATTAGTCTAGAATCAGTAAGTGTCTTGAGCTCCACCCCCTGAGCTAAGCAAGATCCCTCTATCCCACTCCCTCTTTTTTCTTCCATCTACCATTTGTCTTGAGGAGTCAGGAGCTAGCTAGCACTCCATGATGCCTTTATGTAACTTGGTAGAGTACAGAGATGTGAAGCAGATTAATTAAAATATGAGGATTCCTCTTTATGCCCTAGTGACTGAAGAGAATGGGTGTAGCCCACAGAGAGAGACAGGAAATGTCACTAGGTTTTTTGTGGATTAAAGAAGATCTGACACCCCTTACAACTAACTATGGTAACTGCAGTACAGTGAGTAGTGCAGACAGTGTGTCTCTGGGAGAAAATATGGAATATTGGAAAATCTATCCATCTAATATTAATGAGAGATACATTTTCAGCATTGGGATAACTAGACAAAAATACACATATTTTCTCATAATTATAACCCACACCCAAAGGCCTCAAATCCATAGGGGCCATATAACTGCCACCAGTTAGGCCATGTTTGGTCTCTAAGCGTAGCTAAAATCCTGATACAAAAGATGACACCAGTCTCAAACTTCTGTGATCGCACTATGAGGAGTCACTGCATAAATTGGGATTTGCTAAAATTTTGAAGGGTTGAGACCAGCCCACATCCGGGCCCTTGTGAGGTCATCACATCACCAGCCACCAGGGAACAGCGATTACTGTAGTGCTTCTTCCCCTGTGGCTACCCTGTGGTACTGATGCGGCACATGGGTGGCACACATAGTACAAACATGGACACAAGGACACGGATATCTCCGGTACCGTTTTTTCCGGTACCATAAGTAAACAGACATTTGAAACCGGCCTTAGAACGTGTGTGTCACAGTTCCACCCCTCAGTGTGTCTGGAATGCACTTACTTTTCAAAAACCTGACCTGCACATCCAAACATAGACTGAGTGTGAACAGGTGCTGAACCCAGAGTCGCCAACTCGTATATAGTTAAGTAAAAAGGGCAGCACACTGCAGCGCCAAAACATGCAAACTTGAAAACACGAAATTTGAACTGCATTACTGCACTAGAAATATGAAAAATGAGAGCTTTTAGCGCATAAAAATGGCCATATTTATGTGTACCTCGTAGCCACTTTACGGCATCTCTCTTATACGAGGTCCTACGCTTGACCTACCTCACCGAGAATAAACGTCTCCATCTGAATGGGTACATGTGAAACCTCTTCTTGGACTCAAATTCTCTCTTTCTGTGGAGGGGTATTGGACCTACTATAATTAAAACACCTGTGGCTAGGAGGCAGGGAGTGCACGATCAGAAGGCTAAAGAATACATTTCAAAAACCTGACCTGCACATCCAAACATAGACTGAGTGTGAACAGGTGCTGAACCCAGAGTCGCCAACTCGTATATAGTTAAGTAAAAAGGGCAGCACACTGCAGCGCCAAAACATGCAAACTTGAAAACACGAAATTTGAACTGCATTACTGCACTAGAAAACTGCACTTGACCTACCTCACCGAGAATAAACGTCTCCATCTGAATGGGTACATGTGAAAGATGCCGTAAAGTGGCTACGAGGTACACATAAATATGGCCATTTTTATGCGCTAAAAGCTCTCATTTTTCATATTTCTAGTGCAGTAATGCAGTTCAAATTTCGTGTTTTCAAGTTTGCATGTTTTGGCGCTGCAGTGTGCTGCCCTTTTTACTTAACATGGAATGCACTTACTGACAGCTCGGCCATCCAATGTCGTACAGGGGTGTGCGGAAGCTGTCAGTACTTTGACAGCTTGGCCATCCAATCTGGTGCAGGGACATACTGAGCTGTCAGTGTGTTGATTGACAGCTCGATTATCCAATCTGTGACAGGGAGGCATCGGCTGTCTCCAAGTGTTCACTATCCCAGGTGATTGCCAAGTGTTCACTATCCCAAGTTATTGCCAAGTGTTCACTATCCCAGGTGATTGCCATGCTCCTTAACTGAGCTGCTTCTCCCAGACCTCTGCCAGATGTACTTTCAGCTGGTGAGATTTGTACTCGCTGTGCCTGGAGTTCTGTATGCTTGATCATTTGCTGCCTGACCTTGAACTTCATTCTGACCATCCAACTGATTAACCACCTTCTGCTGTGATGCGTTATCCTGCTGGTATTCTGATCTCGGAACAGTACCTGACCACGCCTTTGTTTCTTCCTTCTGTTTATGACGTAATCTCTCTGCTTCTGACCTTGGATTCCTTGACCATTATGACTCATAACTTGGCCGCAAGAAGTGACTAGCATCACAGTGTGTTTCAGAATGTGTCAAGAGAAAAAGAGTAGTCTTTCAGTTTTATCAGTCAGGTCAGTTAATGATTCTTATATATTTCTATATCTACAGAAAATATGTCACATATCATGTTTGTTTTAGGAAATTGCACAATAATAACAAAAAACACTGTGGACAAGACATAGGACTGTCTAAACACTTATAATTCCCCTGACCAAGACTGCCTCACATGGGTTGTCATTCAGAAAGGCAGGTGTCCTATCAAGACTCAATAGACAACTTTAAAAGTTGCCAGTTCTCACAACTGACTTTGGAAGCTATCATTAACTTTCTATCCTGAGAGTCAGATGTGCCAAGGAATTGTGGCTGTAAACCAGCTGCTGGCTTCCAGGTTGGTCTTTTCTCTCAGTATCATAGGGTCCTGAATTCAATGTATTTAAATTATTCACTCCAGCAATCCATAATTACATACCTTCAGACAATTCAAGCACATAGCATGAATAGATTCCCAGAAATATATTATGAAATATAGACACTAAACCTCTAAATACTGACTGGTAACAGTTTTCCCAAAGTATTGAGGGTGTAAGACAAAATCTTACCAAGTGGTTTTATCGTGTGTCTGTCCATCTCTGAAAATGTCCCTTTTCCAGATCACAGACGTTATTCTTGAGCTCTTACTAGTGCCTACAAAATGTTATAGTAGTTCTCATGTCAACTCAAAAGTTTCTGGGATTCTGTTCACAGCTAGGGTTGAGCGACTTTTACTTTTTTAGGGTCGAGTCGGGTTTTGCGAAACCCGACAATCTCAAAAGTTGAGTCAAGTGAAATTGTCCGATTATCGCGTAAAGTCGGGGTCGGAATCGACCGAAACACGAAAACCAATGCAAGTCAATGTGGGAAACATAGTCGGCAGTGAGTGGAGGCCAGGAAAACACCTACAGTGCCCATTTTAATGGCAAAAACATCCATTCTTGGTACTGAAGCTTGTCAATCTTAATTTACCTTATAATAATAGTTAGGCATTGGAAATTGGGGGTCATATGGCTAAAGTTGTGGGGGGTATGGTGGTTCAAGTATGTAGTGGGCCCAGGAAACATGGACCACGTCACGGCAGTGGAGCAGGGAAAGGTAAATATTTCAACTTTGCAAGTGCTGTGATCCTGAGCAAGCGGGGGTCCCACTCATTCGCATTGGCACTGGCACAGGGCCCCTCAAAGTACAGCAGTGTGTTTGCACGGCTGGGGCGCCTCCCACCAGCAGTGGCACTTTTGCGTACTATGAGGGGCCCTGTGCCAGTGACGTCGCCAACAGGCATTCCCCCCACCTGATGAAGGAACCTGCACTTTCATCTGCACCTTCCTCTTTGTCCCCGTGTAAGGTGGTATAGTATGCGGGAAGGGGAACCTCACTTTCAGCAGGGTCAGAATCTGGCTGTGTAGCGCGCAAGGGGATTGTAGCGGTCTGGGTCAATGTACTAGCAGAGTCATCTAGCACTGGCTGGGCAATGGGCAGGATGAGGAGGAAACACAGATATAGGCCCAAATAATAAAGTGGGCTAAATGCATTTCAAAATTGGTAACAGGACTAACCAGGCGGCATTGCTTTGTTCAGTGGAGGACAACGGTAATGAGAGGCTGAGACAGTGAGTAGGCCCAAATCAGTAAGTAGTCTAAATGCAGTTCAAAATTGGTAACAGTAGTAAACAGGCGGCACTGCTTTGTTCAGTGGAGGAGAACAGCAAGGAGCGGCAGACACCGTTAGTAGGCCTCAACCAAACTAGTAGTCCCACTTCAGTTGTTCCATTTAACAACTATTTAACAAGAGCCTGAAGATAGAAGCTCAGGAAAGGCAACCAGGAGAACACCTTGGAGCGGCAGACACTGTTAGTAGGCCCCAACCAAGCTAGTAGCCCCACTGTAGTTTTAAAATTCTGATAGGCTGAAAACCTGATAATGGCAGGTCCTTTTTTTTAAGAGGACAGCTGTATTGAGTGGCGCAGCCAGACACTGCTAGTAGGCCTTACACCACAAAGTTGGCTCGATGCAGGTTTAAAAAAGGTTACATGGGAACACGGTCAGCATTGGTGTGGTCAGTGGAGGACAATTGGAAGGAGGGATTGCAGACAGACTTAGTAGGCCTAAAATAAAAAAAATTTGGCTCTATGCACTTTTAAATAGCATCCAGGGGTACACAGGCAGCTTTGGTGTGGTCAGTGGAGGACTATGGGAAGGAGGGACCACAGACAGACTTAGTAGGCCTAAAATAAAAAAAGGTGTCTCTATGCAATTGTAAATAGCATCCAGGGGTACACAGGCAGCATTGGTGTGGTCAGTGGAGGACTATTGGAAGGAGGGACCGCAGACAGACTTAGTAGGCCTAAAATTAAAAAAAGGTGGCTCTATGCACTTTTAAATAGCATCCAGGGGTACAGAGGCAGCATTGGTGTGGTTAGTGGAGGACTATTGGAAGGAGTGTCTGACACAGATAGCACTTCAAAAGAATACATAGATGTTAATGTCTCGCAAAAAAACCAAACCCCCCAAAAAAGGGTGGCATACTTAGGTACAGGGGTGGGCTCCTCTGCTGACTTTCAGACATTGTTATTTGATGAAAAGTATTTAGTGGTGTAAATGTAGGACAGGGCCACTGAATATTTTAAGTAGCATCATACATGTCAACAAATTGGTATTGTCAGTGCCAGGCATTGAAGGATTTCACCGCATAGACTAAACAGCGGTGGAGCAGTGACAGATAGGGTTGAGCGAAACGGGTCGAACATTTTCAAAAGTCGCCGACTTTTGGCTAAGTCGGGGTTTCATGAAACCCGATCCGACCCCTGTGCGGGGTCGGCCATGCGGTACGCGACTTTCGCGCCAAAGTCGCGTTTCAATGACGCGAAAAGCGCCATTTCTCAGCCAATGAAGGTAAACGCAGAGTGTGGGCAGCGTGATGACATAGGTCCTGGTCCCCACCATCTTAGAGAAGGGCATTGCAGTGATTGGCTTGCTGTCTGCGACGTCACAGGGGCTATAAAGAGGCATTCCCGCCGACCGCCATCTTACTGCTGCTGATCTGAGCTTAGGGAGAGGTTACTGCCGCTTTGTCAGAAGCAGGGATAGCGTTAGGCAGGGTCCATTAACCACAAAACCGCTTGTGCTGCAGCGATTTGCACTGTCCAACACCACCCTCGGTGTGCAGGGACAGTGGAAGTTTTTTTTTTTTTTTTCCCCTCAGCGCTGTAGCTCATTGGGCTGCCCTAGAAGGCTCCCTGATAGCTGCATTGCTGTGTGTACGCCGCTGTGCAAACCAACTGCTTTTTTCAAAGCACAAATCCTCTTGTTCCTTCCTTTCTGCACAGCTATCTTTTTTGTTTGTCCACACTTTTTATTTCATTTGTGCATCAGTCCACTCCTTATTGCTGCCTGCCATACCTGGCTGAGATTACTGCAGGCAGGGAGATAGTAGCTGCCTGCCATACCTGGCTGAGATTACTGCAGGCAGGGAGATAGTAATTGTAGGACATTCCCTGTTTTTTTTTTTTTTTGGTGGGAGATTAAGATTGGCAATTTGGCATTTCTGCTAGAGTGCCATCCCTGTGTGTGCGCCATCTCTCTCACATAGTGGGCCATAGAAAGCCTTTTCATTTTTCTGTATTTTTTTTTGTGGGGTGTATAAATTCTCCCTGATAAAAATACAGTGGGAGATTAATATTGGCCTTTGGGCTTGTGTGCCAGTCCTGAGTGTGCCATCTCTCTCACAAATAGTGGGCCATAGAAAGCCTATTTTATTTTTTTTTGGGTTTTATAAATTCTCCCTGAAAAAAAGGGAGATTAATATTGGCCTCTGGGCTTGTGTGCCAGTCCTGAGCGTGCCATCTGTGCCAGCCCTGAGCGTGCCATCTCTCTCACAAATAGTGGGCCATAGAAAGCCTATTTAATTTTTTTTTTGGTTTTATAAATTCTCCCTGAAAAAAAGGGAGATTAATATTGGCCTCTGGGCTTGTGTGCCAGTTGTGAGCGTGCCATCTGTGCCAGTCCTGAGCGTGCCATCTCTCTCACAAATAGTGGGCCATAGAAAGCCTATTTAATTTTTTTTTTGGTTTTATAAATTTTCCCTGAAAAAAGGGAGATTAATATTGGCCTCTGGGCTTGTGTGCCAGTTGTGAGCGTGCCATCTGTGCCAGCCCTGAGCGTGCCATCTCTCTCACAAATAGTGGGCCATAGAAAGCCTATTTAATTTTTTTTTTTGGTTTTATAAATTCTCCCTGAAAAAAAGGGAGATTAATATTGGCCTCTGGGGTTGTGTGCCAGTTGTGAGCGTGCCATCTGTGCCAGTCCTGAGCGTGCCATCTCTCTCACAAATAGTGGGCCATAGAAAGCCTATTTAATTTTTTTTTTGGTTTTATAAATTTTCCCTGAAAAAAGGGAGATTAATATTGGCCTCTGGGCTTGTGTGCCAGTTGTGAGCGTGCCATCTGTGCCAGTCCTGAGCGTGCCATCTCTCTCACAAATAGTGGGCCATAGAAAGCCTATTTAATTTTTTTTTTGGTTTTATAAATTTTCCCTGAAAAAAGGGAGATTAATATTGGCCTCTGGGCTTGTGTGCCAGTTGTGAGCGTGCCATCTGTGCCAGTCCTGAGCGTGCCATCTCTCTCACAAATAGTGGGCCATAGAAAGCCTATTTAAATATTTTTTTGGTTTTATAAATTCTCCCAGAAAAAAAGGGAGATTAATATTGGCCTCTGGGCTTCTGTGCCAGTCCTGAGCGTGCCATCTGTGCCAGTCCTGAGCGTCCCATCTCTCTCACAAATAGTGGGCCATAGAAAGCCTATTTTTTTTTTTTTTTGGGTTTTAGAAATTCTCCCTGAAAAAAAAAGGGAGATTAATATTGCCCTTTGGGCTTGTGTGCCAGTACTAAGCGTGCCATCTCTCTCTCTCTCTCTCAGTCAGTGGGCCATAGAACGCCTATTTTTGGTTTTATTTGTTTTCTAAATTCTCCCTGAAAAAATCATTTTATTTTATTTGGTTTCTAAATTCTTCCTGATAAAATCATATTTTTTTTATTATTTTTTTTTCTAAAGTCTCCCTGAAAAAAAAAAAAAAAAAAACAACCAAAAAAAACAGTGGGAGATTAATATTGGCCTTTCTGCTTGTGTGCCAGTCTTGACTCCTGGGTGTGCCATCTCTCAGTCAGTGGGCCATAGAACGCCTATTTTTGGTTTTATTTGTTTTATAAATTCTCCCTGAAAAAATCATTTTATTTTATTTGGTTTCTAAATTCTTCCTGATAAAATCATATTTTTTTTATTATTTTTTTTTCTAAAGTCTCCCTGAAAAAAAAAAAAAAAAAACAACCAAAAAAAACAGTGGGAGATTAATATTGGCCTTTCTGCTTGTGTGCCAGTCTTGACTCCTGGGTGTGCCATCTCTCTCTCTCTCTCTCTCTCCAATTGTGGTCCATAGAAAGCCTATATTTTTTTTCCTTGATTTGGGTTCCAAAATCTACCAGAGAAAATAACTACATCAATCATTGGTAGAAAAATATTGGCCTCTGGGCTTGTGTGCCACTCCTGACTCCTGTGTGCGTCATCTCTCAGTCAGTGGGCCATAGAACGCCTATTTTTGTTTTTATTTGTTTTATAAATTCTCCCTGAAAAAATCATTTTATTTTATTTGGTTTCTAAATTCTTCCTGATAAAATCATATTTTTTTTATTATTTTTTTTTCTAAAGTCTCCCTGAAAAAAAAAAAAAAAAAAATGGGAGATTAATATTGGCCTTTCTGCTTGTGTGCCAGTCTTGACTCCTGGGTGTGCCATCTCTCTCTCTCTCTCTCTCTCTCTCTCTCTCTCTCTCTCTCTCCAATTGTGGTCCATAGAAAGCCTATATTTTTTTTCCTTGATTTGGGTTCCAAAATCTACCAGAGAAAATAACTCCATCAATCATTGGTAGAAAAATATTGGCCTCTGGGCTTGTGTGCCACTCCTGATTCCTGTGTGCGTCATCTCTCACTCAGTGGCCCATAGAAAGCATATAGTTTGTTACATTTGTTTTCTAAATTCTCCCTGCAAAAATCTATTTTTTTTTTTTGGGGGGGTTTCTAAAGTGTTCCTGAAAAAAATAAAAATAAAAAAAAAATAATAGTGTGACATTAATATTAACATTTGTGCTTCAGTGACAGTCCTGCGTGTGGGGCATCTCTCTAATTTGCAGCCACCAAAAAAAGAGTGTGTAACATTGGGCCTGATTTTCGCTGTGGTCTCACCAACCTGTAAAGGGGTAGCTAAATCATACTGAAGTTATAGCTCACCGTGTAAGTTGTGTGACTGCAACAAATAACGTTAGTTTGGTTACGTTTTTAAAACAATGAGGAAGTCTAGTGGAAGAGGTCGTGGCCGGGGGCGTTCATTGTCAGCTGGTAATGAGGGTAGTGGTAGTGGTGGAGCATCAGGTGGTCGTGGGGAAAAAAATATTGCACCTAAGTCTGGAGCTGTGGAGCCAGGTTCGTCGTCCGGCTACACAAGGCCTCGAACGCTCCCTTTTCTGGGATTAGGAAAACCGCTTTTAAAGCCGGAGCAGCAAGAGCAAGTTTTGGCTTATCTTGCTGACTCAGCCTCTAGCTCTTTTGCCTCCTCTCGTGAAACTGGTAAAAGTAAAAGCAGCGCGTCGTTAGTGGATGTTCACGGTCAGGGACAAGTCACTTCCTTGTCCTCTTCAGCAAAAACAACAACAGAGAAGAATGCAGCAGGCGACACAACGGGTTACTCCATGGAGCTCTTTACACATACCGTCCCTGGCTTAGAAAGTGAAGCAGTTAACAGTCCATGCCCATTACAAGTTGAATCTGACATGGAGTGCACTGACGCACAGCCACAGCCAGACTACTATGCTGGTCCTTTGACTCAGACCACAACATTGCCCTCGCAGGGTGCTGATCAAGAATCAGACCCTGATGAGACTATGTTGCCCCATCACGAACGCTATACCACCGAACGACACGGTGACACAGATGAAGTTGCGCAGGAGGTACAAGAAGAGTTATTAGATGACCCAGTTCTTGACCCCGATTGGCAGCCATTGGGGGAACAGGGTGCAGGCGGCAGCAGTTCTGAAGCAGAGGAGGAGGAGGGGCCGCAGCAGGCATCAACATCGCCACAGGTTCCATCTGCCGGGCCCGTATCTAGCCCAAAACGCGTGGCAAAGCCAAAACCTGGTGGAGGACAGCGTGGCCATCCGGTTAAAGCTCAGTCTGCAATGCCTGAAAAGGTATCCGATGCTAGAAAGAGTGCAGTCTGGCATTTTTTTAAACAACATCCAATTGATCAGCGCAAAGTCATCTGTCAAAAATGTTCTACTTCCTTAAGCAGAGGTCAGAATCTGAAAAGTCTCAATACTAGTTGCATGCATAGACATTTAACCACCATGCATTTGAAAGCTTGGACTAACTACCAAACGTCCCTTAAGGTTGTTGCACCCTCGGCCAATGAAGCTAGTCATCAACGCAACATCCCTTCCGGCAGTGTAGGACCACCATTTAGCGCACCACCTGCTGTATCTGTGCAGGTATCTTTGCCAGGCCAAAGCAGTCAGGGTCAGGGAATCACCAGTTTCGTAGTAGGAAACACTGCATCTAGGGCACCGGCGGCAACAATACCATCTCCCACCGTCTCTCAGTCTGCCATGTCCACCGGCACCCCCGCTAGTTCCACGATCTCCAGCTCTCCAGTCCAGCTCACCCTACATGAGACTATGGTTAGAAAAAGGAAATACTTAGCCTCGCATCCGCGTACACAGGGTTTGAACGCCCACATAGCTAGACTAATCTCGTTAGAGATGATGCCCTACCGGTTAGTTGAAAGCGAAGCTTTCAAAGACCTGATGGACTACGTTGTACCACGCTACGAGCTACCCAGTCGACACTTTTTTTCCAGAAAAGCCATCCCAGCCCTCCACCAGCATGTTAAAGAGCGCATCGTCCATGCACTCAGGCAATCTGTGAGCACAAAGGTGCACCTGACATCAGATGCATGGACCAGTAGGCATGGCCAGGGACGTTACGTGTCCATCACGGCACACTGGGTAAATGTGGTGGATTCAGGGTCCACAGGGGACAGCAAGTTTGGGACAGTTCTGCCTAGCCCACGGTCTAGTAAACAGTTGTCTGTAGCCGTTCGCACCCCCTCCTCCTCCTCCTCCTCCTCGTCCTCCTGCAGAAGCAAGAGCTCGTCCACAGACCGCAGTCGCACAAACACTCCATCCGCACCTGCCACTGTTGCACACCAGGTCTCCCATTATGGGGCAGCTACTGGCAAACGTCAGCAGGCTGTATTGGCTATGAAGTGTTTGGGCGACAATAGACACACCGCGGAAGTTCTGTCCGAGTTCTTGCAGCAAGAAACACAGTCGTGGCTGGGCACTGTAGATCTTGAGGCAGGCAAGGTAGTGAGTGATAACGGAAGGAATTTCATGGCTGCCATCTCCCTTTCCCAACTGAAACACATTCCTTGCCTGGCTCACACCTTAAACCTGGTGGTGCAGTGCTTCCTGAAAAGTTATCCGGGGTTATCCGACCTGCTCCTCAAAGTGCGTGGACTTTGCGCACATATCCGCCGTTCGCCTGTACACTCCAGCCGTATGCAGACCTATCAGCGTTCTTTGAACCTTCCCCAGCATCGCCTAATCATAGACGTTGCAACAAGGTGGAACTCAACACTGCACATGCTTCAGAGACTGTGCGAACAGAGGCGGGCTGTTATGTTTTTGTGGGAGGATACACATACACGGGCAGGCAGTAGGATGGCAGACATGGAGTTGTCAGGTGTGCAGTGGTCGAAGATTCAAGACATGTGTCAAGTCCTTCAGTGTTTTGAGGAATGCACACGGCTGGTTAGTGCAGACAACGCCATAATAAGCATGAGCATCCCCCTAATGCGTCTGCTGATGCAAAGTTTGACGCACATAAAGGATCAGGCGTCTGCACCAGAGGAAGAGGAAAGCCTTGATGACAGTCAGCGATTGTCTGGTCAGGGCAGTGTACATGACGAGGTACCGGGCGAAGAGGAGGTGGAGGATGAGGAGGATGATGGGGATGAGTATATTTTTAATGAGGAAGCTTTCCCGGGGGCACGGGAAATTGGTGGCGTGGCAAGGCCGGGTTCTGGTTTTTTGAGGGACACAAGTGACGTAGATTTGCCTGCAACTGCCCCTCAACCAAGCACAACCGCAGATTTGACAACGGGAACTTTGGCCCACATGGCGGATTATGCCTTGCGTATCCTCAAAAGGGACACACGCATTACAAAAATGATGAACGATGACGATTACTGGTTGGCCTGCCTCCTTGATCCTCGCTATAAAGGCAAATTGCAAAATATTATGCCACATGAGAACTTGGAACTAATATTAGTAACAAAACAATCAACTCTTGTTGACCGTTTGCTTCTGGCATTCCCTGCACACAGCGCCCGTGATCGTTCTCACACGAGCTCCAGGGGCCAGCAGACCAGAGGTGTTAGAGGGGCAGAAATCAGAAGTGGCGTTGGCCAGAGGGGTTTTCTGACCAGGTTGTGGAGTGATTTTTCTATGACCGCAGACAGGACAGGTACTGCAGCATCAATTCAAAGTGACAGGAGACAACATTTGTCCAGTATGGTTACAAACTATTTTTCATCCCTTATCGACGTTCTCCCTCAACCGTCATTCCCATTTGATTACTGGGCATCCAAATTAGACACCTGGCCAGAATTGGCAGAATATGCATTGCAGGAGCTTGCTTGCCCGGCAGCTAGTGTCCTATCAGAAAGAGTATTCAGTGCTGCAGGTTCAATACTAACAGAAAAAAGGACTCGTCTGGCTACCCAAAATGTAGATGATCTAACCTTCATTAAAATGAACCACAACTGGATTTCAAAATCTTTTGCCCCACCCTGCCCGGCTGACACCTAGCTTTCCTATGAAAAGGTCTTGCCTGTGGACTATTCTGAATGACTTTTCCAATCTCGTAATTTTCTTCACCTGATTGTCCAGCATACGACATGTTTCCACCTCACGAAATGGCCAAACTCCCCACACGGGGCCGTGCTATCGCCACTTTGCGCTTGGACCCTTGAGAGTGCTGTTTGTCTGAAGAGGTGGGTGTGGCCGCTTTTGGTCGACGGCACTGCCACTGGGTCCCTCATAGTACAATAAAGTGTCTCTGGCGGTGGTGGTGCGCACCCAACGTCAGACACACCGTTGTAATATGAGGGGCCCTGTGCCTGTACCGCCGGCCACAAGACAGTTCCCCCCCCCAGCTCAAACAGTGCTCTACCACTAGCAAAATTATCTCTCACAGCTTCACCAATGTGTAGTCTAGGCGCTGACATCCTTCAATGCCTGGCACTGACAATACCATTGTTTTGACATTTTTGTTATGTTAGGCCTTCGAAGCCTTTCTGCGGTCCCTTCTTTCTACAACTACTACACTGACCAGGCCACTGCTGGCCGTGTTACCCTGGAACCAATTTAAAAGTGCCTACAGTCAGCCCAATTTTGTTATGTTAGGCCTTCGAAGACTGTCTGCCGTCACTCCTTCCACTAGACTTCCACTGACCATACACTGCTGCCCATGTACCCCTGGAACCAATTTAAAAGTGCCTACAGCCAGCCCAATTTTGTTATGTTAGGCCTTCGAAGCCTGTCTGCGGTCACTCCTTCCACTAGACTTCCACTGACCAGACCACTGCTGCCCGTGTACCCCTGCAACCAATTTAAAAGTGCCTACAGCCAGCCCAAGTTTGTTATGTTAGGCCTTTGAAGCCTGTCTGCGGTCACTCCTTCCACTAGACTTCCACTGACCAGACCACTGCTGCCCGTGTACCCCTGGAACCAATTTAAAAGTGCCTACAGCCAGCCCAAGTTTATTATGTTAGGCCTTCGAAGCCTGTCTGCGGTCACTCCTTCCACTAGACTTCCACAGACCAGACCACTGCTGCCCGTGTACCCCTGGAACCAATTTAAAAGTGCCTACAGCCAGCCCAAGTTTGTTATGTTAGGCCTTGGAAGCCTGTCTGCGGTCACTCCTTCCACTAGACTTCCACAGACCAGACCACTGCTGCCCGTGTACCCCTGGAACCAATTTAAAAGTGCCTACAGCCAGCCCAAGTTTGTTATGTTAGGCCTTGGAAGCCTGTCTGCGGTCACTCCTTCCACTAGACTTCCACTGACCATACACTGCTGCCCATGTACCCCTGGAACAAATTTAAAAGTGCCTACAGCCAGCCCAAGTTTGTTATGTTAGGCCTTCAAAGCCTGTCTGCGTCCCGTTCTTTCAACTACAACTACACTGACCAGGCCACTGATGGCCGTGTTCCCCTGGAACCAATTTTAACTTGCCTACAGCCAGCCCTATGTTATTATGTTAGGCCTTCGAAGCCTGTCTGCGTCCCGTTCTTTCAACTACAACTACACTGACCAGGCCACTGATGGCCGTGTTCCCCTGGAACCAATTTTAACTTGCCTACAGCCAGCCCAATGTTAGGCCTTTGATGCCTGTCTGCCGTCACTCCTTCCACTAGGCCTCCACTGACCTGTCTATTGC
This sequence comes from Ranitomeya imitator, assembly GCF_032444005.1. NCBI lineage: Eukaryota > Metazoa > Chordata > Amphibia > Anura > Dendrobatidae > Ranitomeya > Ranitomeya imitator. The sequence continues at coordinate 618,255,716 of NC_091283.1, forward strand.
TGCCCGTGTACCCCTTGAACCAACATCATTAAATATAAAAAAAATTAATTTGATTATAAAAAATAAGATCGTGTTGAGATCTCAAATGCAGACATTTTAACAATCAAAACAAACACACAACAAATATCTGGAACTGTACTACAAAGGTCCAACAGCTACAATTTCTTTCTCCTGCAAGAAGTTAACTGAAAGTTTTTTGGAGTTGTTAACACAGATATGGCATCCACCGAGTGTTGTCCTGTCGCGTCTCCTTTAAATTATTTCCAATAAGATGTTAAACTATTAATTTAATAAAATCAATAATTAAAAAAATAATTGAGTAAGTCAAAAGCACATTGCAAATAAACATTAATTACAAATCAAGAAGCATGGCGCGTCCGAGGGTGAGTAGATACCGAATAAGAATATAATCACCCTCGGACGCGCAATGCTTATTTAAAACAGCCTTCCTTCCTAAGAATCAGCCCTTCCGTGGTGTAGAGAGAGGTTGTGTTACACTCCAAGGTGTTCCCCAGGTTGCCTTTCCTGAGCTTCGATCTTCCGGCTCTTGTTTAGTAGCTGTTGGAAACTACGCTGCATTAGGCCTACTAATTGTGTATGGGTGAAACAGTGGCGCATCTGCGGTCCCTCCTTCCACTAGGCCTCCACTGACCTGTCTACTGCGGCCCGTGTACCCCTTGAACCAACCTAATAAAATATTTAAAAAATTAATTTGATTATAAAAAATAAGATCGTGTTGAGATCTCAAATGCAGACATTTTAACAATCAAAACAAACACACAACAAATATCTGGAACTGTACTACAAAGGTCCAACAGCTACAATTTCTTTCTCCTGCAAGAAGTTAACTGAAAGTTTTTTGGAGTTGTTAACACAGATATGGCATCCACCGAGTGTTGTCCTGTCGCGTCTCCTTTAAATTATTTGCAATAAGATGTTAAACTATCAATTTAATAAAATCAATAATTAAAAAAATAATTGAGTAAGTCAAAAGCACATTGCAAATAAACATTAATTACAAATCAAGAAGCATGGCGCGTCCGAGGGTGAGTAGATACCGAATAAGAATATAATCACCCTCGGACGCGCAATGCTTATTTACAACAGCCTTCCTTACTAAGAATCAGCCCTTTCGTGGTGTAGAGAGAGGTTGTGTTACACTCCAAGGTGTTCCCCGGGTTGCCTTTCATGAGCTTCGATCTTCCGGCTCTCGTTTAGTAGTTGGTGGAAACTACGCTGCATTAGGCCTACAAATTTGGTATGGGGTGTAGAGACAGGTTGTGTTACACTCCAAGGTTTTCACCAGGTTGCCTTTCCTGAGCTTCGATCTTCATGCTCTCGTTTAGTAGTTGTAGAAAAGTACGCTGCATTAGGCCTACAAAATGGGTATGGGGTGGAGAGAGATGGTGTGTTACACTCCAAGGTGTTCCCCAGGTTGCCTTTCCTGAGCTTCGATCTTCATGCTCTCGTTTAGTAGGTGTCGGAAAGTAGGCTGCATTAGGCCTAAAAAATGGGGAATGGGGTGGAGAGAGATGGTGTGTTACACTCCAAGGTGTTCCCCAGGTTTCCTTGCCATTGCTTCGGTCTTCCGACTCTCGTTTAGTAGTTGTAGAAAAGTACACTGCATTAGGCCTAAAAAATGGGTATGGGGTGGAGAGAGATGGTGTGTTACACTCCAAGGTGTTCCCCAGGTTGCCTTTCCTGAGCTTCGATCTTCATGCTCTCGTTTAGTAGGTGTCGGAAAGTAGGCTGCATTAGGCCTACAAATTGGGTATGGGGTGGAGAGAGATGGTGTGTTACACTCCAAGGTGTTCCCCAGGTTGCCTTTCCTGAACTTCGATCTTCATGCTCTCGTTTAGTAGGTGTCGGAAAGTAGGCTGCATTAGGCCTACAAATTGGGTATGGGGTGGAGAGAGATGGTGTGTTACACTCCAAGGTGTTCCCCAGGTTTCCTTGCCATTGCTTCGGTCTTCCGACTCTCGTTTAGTAGTTGTAGAAAAGTACACAGCATTAGGCCTACAAAATGGGTATGGGGTGGAGAGAGATGGTGTGTTACACTCCAAGGTGTTCCCCAGGTTGCCTTTCCTGAGCTTCGATCTTCATGCTCTCGTTTAGTAGGTGTCGGAAAGTAGGCTGCATTAGGCCTAAAAAATGGGGAATGGGGTGGAGAGAGATGGTGTGTTACACTCCAAGGTGTTCCCCAGGTTTCCTTGCCATTGCTTCGGTCTTCCGACTCTCGTTTAGTAGTTGTAGAAAAGTACACTGCATTAGGCCTAAAAAATGGGTATGGGGTGGAGAGAGATGGTGTGTTACACTCCAAGGTGTTCCCCAGGTTGCCTTTCCTGAACTTCGATCTTCATGCTCTCGTTTAGTAGGTGTCGGAAAGTAGGCTGCATTAGGCCTACAAATTGGGTATGGGGTGGAGAGAGATGGTGTGTTACACTCCAAGGTGTTCCCCAGGTTTCCTTGCCATTGCTTCGGTCTTCCGACTCTCGTTTAGTAGTTGTAGAAAAGTACACAGCATTAGGCCTACAAAATGGGTATGGGGTGGAGAGAGATGGTGTGTTACACTCCAAGGTGTTCCCCAGGTTGCCTTTCCTGAGCTTCTATCTTCAGGCTCTCATTAAATTGTGGTTAAATGGAACAACTGCATTTGGCGTACTAGTTGGTTTGGGGCCTACTATCGGTGTCTGCCACTCCTTGCTGTTCTCCTGGTTTCCTGTCCTGAAATTCCATTTTCAGCCTCTCGTTAAGTAGTTGTTAATGTTAGACTGCATTTGGCCTACTAGTTGGGTTGGGGCCTACTATCGGTGTCTGCCACTCCTTGCTGTTCTCCTCCACTGAACAAAGCTGTGCCGCCTGTTTACTACGGTTGCCAATTTTGAACTGCATTTCGACTACTTACTGATTTGGCCCTACTCTCTGTGTCAGCCTCTCATTCCAGTTGTCCTCCACTGCAATGCCCCCTGGTTATTCCTGTGTTACCAATTTTGAACTGCATTTAGCCCACTTTCTTCTTTGGGCCTATATCTGTGTTTCCACTTCATCGTGCCCATTGCCCAGCCAGTGATAGATGAGTCTGCTGGTACATTGACCCATAACGCAACATTCCCCGTGCACGCTACACAACAACATTGTGACCCTGCTGAAAGTCAGGTTGCTCTTCCCGCATACCATACCACCTTACACGGGGACAAAGAGGAAGGTGCAGATGAAAGTGCAGGTTCCTTCATCAGGTGGGGGGAGGAATACTAGTTGGCGACGTCACTGGCACAGGGCCTCTCATAGTACGCAAAAGTGTTGCTGCCGGTGGGAGGCGCCCCCGCCGTGCAAACACACCGCTGTACTTTGAGGGGCCCTGTGCCAGTGCCAATGCCAACGAGTGGGCCCCCCCTGCTTGCTCAGGTTCACAGCACTTGCAAAGTTGAAATACTTACCTCTCCCTGCTCCACTGCCGTGACGTGGTCCAGATTTCCTGGGCCCACTAATTACTTGAACCAGCCCTACCCCCCACAACTTTAGCCAAATGACCCCCAATTTCAAATGCCTTCCAATTATTATAAGGTAAATTACGCTTGACAAGCTTCATTAAGAAGAATGGATGGTTTTGACATTAAAATGGGTACTCTAGGTGTTTTCCTGGCCCCCACTCACTGCCGACTATGCTGCCCCATTGACTTGCATTGGGTTTCGTGTTTCGGTCGATCCCGACTTTACGTCATAATCGGCCGATTTCACTCGACCCGACTTTGGACATAGTCGGGTTTCGCAAAACCCGGCTCGACTCTAAAAAGGTCAAGGTCGCTCAACTCTAGTGACAGATAATTTTGCAAGTGGTAGAGCATAGTTTTAGCTTGGGGGTTGGGGGACACTCTCTCGTGCCTGGTGGTACTGGCCAAAGGCCCCTCATGTTACAACGGTGTGTCTGGCGTTGGGTGCGCGCCACCACCGCCAGAGACACGTCATTGTACTATGAGGGACTCGGTGCCAGTGACGGCGACCTAAAGTGGGCACACCCACCTCTTCAGAAAAAAAGGCACTCCCACGGATGCTTTCGCCAAGTGGCGAGACCACGGCCCCATGGGGGGAGTCAGCCCATTTAGGGAGGTGTAAACGTGTCGTATGCTGGACATACAGCAGCTGCAAATGGCGAAATTGGAACACTCAGTAAGACCAGTCGAAAAGCAAGACCTTTTTAAAGGAAAGCTAGGTGTAAGCCGGAAAAGGTGGGGCAAAATAATTAGAAATCCATGAGTGGTTCATTTTAATGAAGGTTAGATCATCAACATTTTGGGTAGCCAGATGAGTCCTTTTTTCAGTCAGTATTGAACCAGCAGCACTGAATACTCTTTCTGATCGCACACTAGCTGCTGGGCAAGCGAGCTTCTGCAATGCATATTCGGACAATTCAGGCCAGGTGTCTATTTTGGATGCCCAGTAATCAAATGGGAATGACAGGTGAGGGAGAACATCGATAGGGGAGGAAAAATAGTAACCATACTGGACAAATATTGTCTCCTGTCACTTTGAATTGATGCTGCAGTACCTGTACTGTCTGCGGTCATTGCGAAAACACTCCACAACATGGTCAGAAAACCCCTCTGTCCAACGCCACTTCTGATTTGTGCACCTCTAACACTTCTGCCCTGTTGCCCCCTGCAGCTCATGTGAGAACCATCACCGGCGCTGTGTGCTGGGAATGCCTGAATCAAACGGTCAACAAGAGTTGCTTTTTTTGGTTGCCAATATTTGTTCAAGGTTCTCATGTGGCATGATGTTTTGCAGTTTCCCCTTATAGCGTGGATCTAGGAGGCAGGCCAACCAGTAATCGTCATCGGTCATCATTTTTTTAATGCGGGGGTCCATTTTTAGGATACAAAAGGCATAATCCGCCATGTGGGCCAATGTTCCAGTTGTTAATTCACTGCTTGTGCTGGGTTGAGGAGCACTTTCGGGCAAATCAACATCACTTGCCTCCCTGAACCTGGCCTTGCAACGCCACCAGTTTCTATTGCCCCCTGAGAAGCTTCCTCATCCAAAAAATACTCATCCCCATCATCCTCCTCGTCCTCCTCCTCTTTGCCCGCCACCTCGTCCAGTAGACTTCCCTGACCAGACAATGGCTGACTGTCATCATGGCTTCCCTCGTCCTCGGCCGCAGACGCCTGCTCCTTTATGTGGGTCAAACTTTGCATCAGCAGACACATTAGGGGGATGCTCATGCTTATTATGGTGTTGTCTGCACTAACCAGCCATGTGCATTCTTCAAAACACTGAAGTACTTGACAGAGGTCTTGTACCTTCGACCACTGCACACCTGACAACTCCATGTCTGCCATCCAACTGCCTGCCCGTGTATGTGTATCCTCCCACAAATACATAACAGCACGCCTCTGTTCGCACAGTCTCTGAAGCATGTACAGTGTGGAGTTCCACCTTGTTGCAATGTCGATGATTAGGCGATGCTGGGGAAGGTTCAAAGATCGCTGATGGTTCTGCATATGGCTGGAGTGTACGGGCGAACGGCGGATGTGCGAGAAAAGTCTGCGCACCTTCAGGAGCAGGTTGGGTAACCCCAGATAACTTTTCAGGAAGCACTGCACCACCAGGTTTAAGGTGTGAGCCAGGCAAGGAATGTGTTTCAGTTGTGAAAGGGCTATGGCAGCCATAAAATTCCTTCCGTAAGCACTCACAACCTTGCCTGCCTCAAGATGTACACTGCCCAGCCATGACTGAGTTTCTTGCTGCAAGAATTTGGACAGAACTTCTGCGGTGTGTCTGTTGTCGTCCAAACACTTCATTGCCAATACAACCTGTTGACACTTGCCACTAGCAGTTCCATAATGGGACACCTCGTGTGCAACAGTGGCAGCTGCGGATGGAGTGGTCCTGCGACAGAGCTCTGTGGACGAGCTGTCGCTTCTGCTGGAGGATGAGGAGGAGGGGGGCCAACGCCTACAGCCAACTGTTTCCTAGACCGTGGGCTAGGCAGAACTGTCCCAATATTGCTGTACCCTGTGGACCCGGCATCCACCACATTAACCCAGTGTGCAGTGATGGACTCGAAATGCCCCTGGCCATGCCTACTGGTCCATGCATCTGTTGTCAGGTGCACCTTTCTACTCACAGATTGCCTGAGTGCATGGACAATGCGGTCTTTTACGTGCTGGTGGAGGGCTGGGATGGCTTTACTTGAAAAGAAGTGTTGACTGGGTAGCTCGTAGCGTGGTACAGCATAGTCCATCAGGGCTTTGAAAGCTTCGCTTTCAACTAACCGGTAGGGCATCATCTCTAACAAGATTAGTTTAGCAATGTGGGCGTTCAAACCCTGTGTACGCAGATGAGAGGATGAGTACTTCCTTTTCCTAACGAGAGTCTCTTGTAGGGTGAGCTGGACTGGAGAGCTGCATATGGTGGTACTAGCGGTGGTGCCGGTGGACATGGCAGACAGAGACGGTTGGTGATGGTATTCTTGCTGTTGGCCTACATACAGTGTTTCCTACCAAGAACCTGGTGATTCCCTGACTGCTTTGGCCTTGCGACAAAACCTGCACATTTGCTGCAGGTGGTGTGGTAAATGTTGGGCTTACAGTGAGGGAAGGGATGTAGCATTGCTGACTAGCTTCATTGTGAGAGGGTGCAACAACGTTAAGGGATGTTTGGTAGTTAGTCCAGCCTTGCAAGTGCATGGTGTTTAAATGTCTACGCATGCATCTTGTATTTAGACTTTTAACATTCTGACCTCTGCTGAAGGTCCTTGAGCATTTCTTACAGATGACTTTGCACTGATCATTTGGATGTTGGTTAAAAAAATGCCAGACTGCACTCTTCCTACTTTTGGATACCTTTTCAAGCATTGCACACTGAGCTACTTTAACCGGATGGCCACGCTGTCCTACATCTGGTTTTGGTTTAGCCACACGTTTTTGGCCAGATACGGCCCTGCCAGATGGAACCTGTTGCGATGTTGATGCCTGCTGCGGCTCCTCCTCATCCGTTTCAGAGCTACTGCCGGCTGCACCCTGTTCCCCCAATGGCTGCCAATCGGGGTCAAGAACTGGGTCATCTATGACCTCCTCTTCTATGTCCTGTGCACCTTCCTCTGTGTCACCGTGTAAGCCTGTGCTATAGCGTTCGTGACAGGGCTCCATAGTCTCATCTGGGTCAGATTCTGGATCAGCACACTGCGAGGGCAATGTTGTGATCTGAGTCAAAGGAACAGCATAAGAATCTGGCTGTGGCTGTGCATCTGTGCACTCCATGTCCGATTCATCTTGTAATGGGCATGACCTGTTAACAATTTCCCTTTCTAACCCAGGAACGGTATGTGTAAAGATCTCCATGGAGTAACCCGTTGTGTCGCCTGACGCATCCTTCCTTGTTGTTCTGGGTGAAGAATGCAAGGAAGCGACTTGTCCCTGACCTGGAACATCCACTGACGACATGCTGCTTTTACATTTTGCAGTTTCCAAAGAGGAGGCAAAAGAGCTAGAGGCAGAGTCAGCAAGGAAAGCCAAAACTTGTTCCTGCTGCTCCGGCTTTAAAAGCGGTTTTCCTACTCCCAGAAAAGGGAGCGTTCGAGGCTTTGTGTTGCCAGACGATGACTGTGGCTGAACAACTCGAGACTTCGGTGCTATATTGCTTTTCCCACGACCACCTGATGCTCCACCACCACTACCATCATTACCAGTTGGCAATGACCGCCCACGGCCACGACCTCTTTCACCAGACGTCCTCATTCTTGGAAATATGTAACCAAACTTACAAACGTTATTTGGTATTGTAAAACCTGTTACAAGGTGGACGCAAAATTGTTGTGAATTTAAATCTCCCTTTATAGGTGTGTGCGAGTGCAGGGAAAATATGGCCCACTGTATTACAGTACACAGTTTCAGTGGCAGACAGTGGCTGACAGATATGCCACTAACAGGACTGATGCAGATGCACAGATTTGCCAATATTAATCTCCTCTTCTTTTTTGGGGGGATGGGAGACTAGTGAATCAATGTGGCCCACAGTTTTACAGTAGTGTTTCAGTGGTAGACAGTGGCTGACAGATATGCCACTAGCAGGACTGACGCAGATGCACAGATTTGCCAATATTAATCTCCCCTTCTTTTTTGGGGGATGGGAGACTAGTGAATCAATGTGGCCCACAGTTTTACAGTAGTGTTTCAGTGGCAGACAGTGGCTGACAGATATGCCCAAAACATGACTGACGCAGATGCACAGATTTGCCAATATTAATCTCCCCTTCTTTTTTTGGGGGGATGGGAGACTAGTGAATCAATGTGGCCCACAGTTTTACAGTAGTGTTTCAGTGGCAGACAGTGGCTGACAGATATGCCACTAACAGGACTGACGCAGATGCACAGATTTGCCAATATTAATCTCCCCTTCTTTTTTGGGGGGGATGGGAGACTAGTGAATCAGTCTGGCCCACAGTTTTACAGTAGTGTTTCAGTGGCAGACAGTGGCTGACAGATATGCCACTAACAGGACTGACGCAGATGCACAGATTTGCCAATATTAATCTCCCCTTCTTTTTTGGGGGGATGGGAGACTAGGGAATCAATCTGGCCCATAGTTTTACAGTAGTGTTTCAGTGGCAAACAGTGGCTGACAGATATGCCACTATCAGGACTGACGAAGATGCACAGATTTGCCAATATTAATCTCCCCTTCTTTTTTTGGGGGGATGGGATACTAGTGAATCAATCTGGTCCACAGTTTTACAGTAGTGTTTCAGTGGCAGACAGTGGCTGACAGATATGCCACTAAAAGGAATGACGCAGATGCACAGATTTTCCAATATTAATCTCCCCTTCTATTTTTGGGGGGATGGGAGACTAGTGGATCAATCTGGCCCACAGTTTTACAGTAGTGTTTCAGTGGAAGACAGTGGCTGACAGATATGCCACTAACAGGACTGACGCAGATGCACAGATTTACAATATTAATCTCCCCTTCTTTTTTGGGGGGGATGGGAGACTAGTGAATCAATCTGGCCCACAGTTTTACAGTAGTGCTTCAGTGGCAGACAGTGGCTCACAGATATGCCACTAACAGGACTGACGCCGATGCACAGATTTGCCAATATTTGTCTCCCCTTCTTTTTTGGGGGGATGGGAGACTAGTGAATCAATCGGGCCCACAGTTTTACAGTAGTGTTTCAGTGGCAGACAGTGGCTGACAGATATGCCACTAACAGGACTGACGCAGATGCACAGATTTGCAAATATTAATCTCCCCTTCTTTTTTGGGGGGGATGGGAGACTAGTGAATCAATCTGGCCCACAGTCTTACAGTTGTGTTTCAGTGGCAGACAGTGACTGGCAGATATGCCACTAACAGGACTGACGCAGATGCACAGATTTGCCAATATTAATCTCCCCTTCTTTTTGGGGGGGGGATGGGAGACTAGTCAGTAGTGTTTCAGTGGCAGACAGTGGCTGGCAGATATGCCACTAACAGGACTGACGCAGATGCACAGGTTTGCCAATATTAATCTCCCCTTCTTTTTTTGAGGGGATGGGAGACTAGTGAATCAATGTGGCCCACGGTTTTACAATAGTGTTTCAGTGGCAGACAGTGGCTGACAGATATGCCACTAACAGGACTGACGCAGATGCACAGATTTGCCAATATTAATCTCCCCTTCTTTTTTGGGGGGGATGGGAGACTAGTGAATCAATGTGGCCCACAGTTTTACAGTAGTGTTTTAGAGGCAGACAGTGGCTGACAGATATGCCACTAACAGGACTGATGCAGATGCACAGATTTGCTAATATTAATCTCCCCTTCTTTTTTGGTTGGGATGGGAGACTAGTGAATCAATGTGGCCCACAGTTTTACAGTAGTGTTTCAGTGGCAGACAGTGGCTGACAGATATGCCACTAACAGGACTGACGCAGATGAACAGATTTGCCAATAGTAATCTCCCCTTCTTTTTTTGGGGGGACGGGAGACTAGTGAATAAATCTCACCCACTGTTTTACAGTATTGTTTCTGTGGCAGAAAATGACTGACAGATACAACAGACTGGACTGGCACAGATTGGCAATATAAATCTCCCTTTTTAGGCATGGGACAGTGCAGAAAAATACAGGCGCACTGTTTCACACTACACAGTTTCAGGGGCAGAAAGTGGCTTGAAGATATATATATATATATATATAAAGGGACTGTACTAAAATTACTATCTCCCTACAGTAATCTCAGAAAAGTATGGCAGGCAGCAATAAAAAGGACTGTTGCACTCAAAAGTGTGGACAAACAAACAAGATAGCTGTGCAGAAAGGAAGGAACAACAAGATTTGTGCTTTGAAAAAAGCAGTTGGTTTGCACAGCGGCGTACACACAGCAATGCAGCTATCAGGGAGCCTTCTAGGGCAGCCCAATGAGCTACAGCGCTGAGGAAAAAAAATGTAGCTTCCACTGTCCATGCAAACAAAAGGTGGTGTTGGACAGTGGAAATCGCTACAGCACAAGCGGTTTGGGGGTTAATGGACCCTGCCTAACGCTATCCCAGCTTCTGACAAAGCGGCAGCAACCTCTCCCTATGTCCAGATCAGCAGCAGTAAGAAGGCGGTCGGCGTGCACGCCCCTTTATAGCCCTTGAGACGCCGCAGAAAGCAAGCCAATCACTGCAATGCCCTTCTCTAAGATGGTGGGAACCGAGAACCATGTCATCACGCTGCCCACACTCTGCGTCCTCCTTCATTGAGAAATGGCGCTGAACGTGTCATATGAAACGCGACTTTGGCGCGAAGGTCGCGTACCGCATGGCCGACCCCACACAGGGAGATCGGGTCGGGTTTCATGAAACCCGACTTTGCCAAAAGTCGGTGACTTATGAAAATGACCGAACCGTTTCGCTCAACCCTATTCACTGCCTGTGAACAGAGAAACATGTATAAGCTAGTGATTTCCAACACTTTCCAATGAGTTCTGAAGAATATGTTTCATAGTCTTCATGCAAATGGCATAGCAAATAACTTTAATCAATTCAAAATAGCAGAAAGCAAAGCTGCATAATAGTTAAAGATGCTCCCTGTATTTACCAAGTTTAGTCACAGCAAGTCTTTGTTTAAGTGTGATCTTATGTTAGTTGCCACATCCTTTGAGATTTGCCTGAAGACATTAACTCCTAGACTATTCCAAGAAAGGATTTTCATATTTAAACTAATAGATCTTATTTATTGTTTTAAAAAAGTTTTCCAGTTTTCTAATATGGTTTATATATTACATAATCATGATTTTCAAACTCTCTTCTTGCAGTAATCAAAATAAATATATTTACTACATCATTTTAAATTATGGAAATATGTCCTGGTAATATGATCCTCACATAAGATAATGCTTTGTTATAGTACAGTTATCAGAGTTGTTTTTTGGAGTATTCGCATGACCAGGAAATGCTCCTTCCTGCAAGAGTAAGCAATTTGGTTTCCTTTGAAAACTGTAATTACCAACAGAGATCTTGAAATACATTAGGCATTAATAATAAATAATTAAATTATATAATAAAAATAATCATTTCTATTTGACAATGATTACACTTAATTTGATATGTCCGAAAAACTCTTTTAAACGTCTAATTTTCACTTGGAATTAGCAATAATACATATAATTACGTTTATAGAACACATTTTTTTCTTTTGTTTTGTTCATTGCAGAGAAGATATAAATATATTTAAGAAACCTAACAAGCTTTGATGTGAACAAGCCATCAAGAAGGGTATTATATAATTATAAGATTACACCACATTTCAAGAGGTTATCTTGGAAGCAGCTGCTAACATATAAATTGACCCCTGCTATAATTACTACTTATATAACACATAATATGTGTTGCCATAGATTTAAGCATGTTAAATAAAAATCTATAAATATCTAAAATGATAGCTGTATATATTGTAAAAACAATAAAATGGAACAGAACGCAAAAAAAATTATCTACAGACATAATTGTCACAACAAAGAAGGTTTCTACCAACAGAACACCATGAGAGACAGTTTCTAAGGCCTGACACTTAATTTGGGTAATACATACTCCATTTTCTCTCCGAGGAGAAGAACATTCGTGCCGACGCTCTCTCACTCCGTTGTATTATCTGAGGAGGAGGAGCCTCAGCTTATTGTCCTTTCTGAGAGCCTGAGAACCGTGGCTCCAGTTTCGCTAGAGTCTGTGCCGCTGGGCATGACTTTTGTACCAACTAATTTACGTCCAGAGTTTGTCTCTTTTGCTCACTCGTCCAGGGTGGGTGAACATTTTGGGACCAAAATGACAGCTGAGCTGCTGGCGAAGATGCACTGGTGGCCGCATATGGCCCGTGACATCAGAGACTATGTTCGGGCGTGTTTCTCCTGGGCCAAGAACAAGTCCCCTCGACAACGGCCAGCAGAGTTACTTTACCCCCTGCCGGTGGCGGACAGGCCCTGGGAGATGGTCGGGATGGATTTTGTGGTGGGCTTACCCAAGTTTCGTAGCTGCACCATTATTTGGGTGATCACCAACCATTTTTCCAAAATGGTGCACTCGGTGCTTCTTCCACGGTTACCTTCTGCACGTGCTCTGGCTGCATTGTTTATTAAACATATCTTTTGCCTACATGGTATGCCGGACAAAATTGTCAGTAACCGGGGCCTCAGTTTGCATCTCGGTTCTGGAGAGAGCTTTGTCGCCTACTCAGCATTGAGTTGAATCTCTCTTCAGCATATCATCACGAGATGAATGGGTTGGTAGAGAGAGCCAACCAGACTCTGGCCACATATCTGCGACATTTTGTTTCAGCCAGGCAGGATGACTGGGCATGCTTGCTACTGTGGGCAGAGTTTGCGCTAAACAATGCCGTAGCTGCATCTGCGGGTTCCTGTGCCTATGCCCGTGTCTTCCGCCAACTCCAGGGTGGCAGACTGGGCTGTGGAAGCACGGGACATTTGGGACCGCACTCAGGATGCCATCTGGGCCTCCAAGGAGAGAATGATCGGCGCCCCGCTCTGACCTTTGCTCCTGGTGACTTAGTGTGGCTCTCCACCCGTAACATCAGGCTGCGAGATGAGTCCACTAAGTTTGCACCTCGCTACTTGGGTCCCTTCAAGGTCCTCGAGCAGGTTAACCCTGTGGTCTACAGTCTGGCCCTTCCTTCACGCTTAGGTATCACTGACACCTTTCATATGTCCCTTTTAAAACCCGTACGCATGTCCCGGTTTTCCGAGTCATCTGCCGGGACATCGGGTTCGTCTACGGACGATTATGAGGTGAATGCTATCTTGGGGTTTAAGGTCGTAAGTGGTAAAAAATTTTATTTGGTGTATTGGAAGGGTTATGGCCCTGAGGACAGGTCTTGGGAGCCTGCTGAACATATTCAAGCTCTGCAGCTCATTGCTGCCTTCGAGCGCAGCGAGGTCCATGGAGGGACCTAGGAGGGGGGTAATGTTAGGTGTCAAATTCCCACCTCTTTACAGGGGGAATCTCTAACCAGCTCCGCTGCGGTCTCCAATTCTTCTTCAGCTGCAGTGTAGCCTCCTCAGCAGAGACGTCGGTCCCAGCGTCTTGCTCAGGCTGATACTGGGTGACTAGTTACTACCATCCTTCCAGGCTCTTCCTTTGTAGCCGGGACTGATCAGCAGCGAGCAGATCTTTCTGGGACTAAGTCCTGCTTTTCTCATACTTAGCATGCCCACGGGATGACCTCTCATTGGAGGTTGAGGGTCATATGCTCAGGTCCTGTTGCAGATCCTATTGGACCATCTGGAAGGTCTTGTAGCACTGCCATTATAAAAGGTTTGCATGGCCGCTCAGCCATGCACTAGTGTACATTTGAAGACGTGTGTGTGTTGATGAGTGTAAGTCGTTCTTTAATCATCCCCTCGATTGTGTATGACTGCTCGCGTATGGTGGATGTCTGCTATCTAGCGCCCGGTGGAGCTACCAGCACAAAAACACCCAAAACAGTGTATAATTGCTGTGACCGCCAATGCGGCATCATGCGCTATTAGAACGCTTTCCTAACCCATGTCTGGGTGATTATTGGCATCCGCCAAAATGGCACAGCACGCATTCTTGTGTATAAAGTTACTGTTTCAGTTACTCTGATACCCCAATTGTGGTGTTGAGCACAAGAGGTCTACACGAACTCTAATCCTGTGTCCTGGGACAGAGTTCTGTGATTCCTTGCTTGCGCTCTTTGTGCGGTGACGCGGCCTTTTGACGCAACAGGGTTTGCTTCCTTCATACAGGGTGAAGTTAACCCATGTGTGTATCCACATTGTACTCACATATAGTCTCTCTTTACTCAGCAGCAGGTACAATCTCTGCACGGTGGACCCCGGGCTGCGAATGCACCTCATACCTTCTCTCTAATTATTTGGTGCGTTCTTCTAGCCCTAACAGATAGTCCCGGTTGCTTTTAGTAAACTAGTTAGCCCCCTGTTCATTGATTTACATCATATTGCAAAAAAGGTCATATTCATCCTTCAAGACTAGCCCAATTAAGTGGCTTTATAGCAATTTAATATTATTTTAATATTATGGACTACTGAAGATTGTCATTTTGAACAGTGATAAACCATTTGAGAGATTTCAGAATTCTGAAATGTTTGCTGAAATGCAAAGACCAAATCAGGGAATGTATTGGCATGAATGTGAATCAAGAACCCTGCAAAGCAGAACTTCATGATTACTCTATAAGCATAAGGAAATAGCAGGCGCCAATTAACAGGCAGGTTGCAATCAGGCAACAGATTTGATAAGCAACATCTTGATTAGGCTAAAGGCCATCATTGCAGGAAATCTGCACAGGAGGATTTCTCTAGAAAGTAAGTGCTTTCAATAAGCAGTAAAGCTAGCTGGAGATGGTAATATAAATCTTATTAGTGAAGAAGAGACAGAATGTTATCACTGCTGTAAACATATTCTGTAAACTGGGGAAGTGTTTGATGGAAAATTGCTATGTCTGAAAAAGAACCAATATGAGATGAGGATCTTCACTTAAACTAGACGTCTACTGGAGCTCCATTACGGATAAGAATGCAAGCCAGTCTGCTTTATATGTGGTCATCTAGTATGTTGCATTCTAAATGTTGTATTCATTGTTAAATAGGTCCCATACTGGGTGTTTCTCTTCTATGTATGTGCTTCATTCTCTTATTTGGCCTTTAAGATCTACAGGTGCTTATATTCCATATAAATGCAAACCTCCATACCCTCCAATTGTGTTCCCATATTACTAAGGCGCTAATGATGCAATAGAATACACAACACCTCAACATCTTAGGTTTAAAGGTGCGTTTACATCTTACAAATTTCCAGGAAATGCCATCACTTTATAATTGTGGAGAAATAAAAGGAGAAGGGGGTAGACAACCGCACATAGCGTAATACTGAAAGGTACAGATGAGAAGGAAGTAATGGAGTCGGTCACCTGAAAGGGTTGTGATTGTCACAACTCCAATAGTATCCCATGAAAATTAGAACTGCTACAGCCCTGTCAGGAAATAAAGGTGATATATGCTACATATATGCTGTGATATATATAATACACTTATAATACACTATGTGTGTGTATATATACTGTATATATACATTTTAAGTATACACACAGGAAATATGTGTGTAATCACCATGATAATACTGAAGCAAATGCAATTTCCATTTATAATTTTTTTTGCAGCCCAAAATGGTACCAATTAATACCTCAGAATACCACACAAAAAAAACAAAAAACAAAACTCAAACACAGCTCTTTCGGCTGGAAAATAAAAAAAACTTATAGCTCTCAAGATTAGGTAAATATGTTTGCTTTTTTAAAGTTTTTTTAGCGTGCAAAAGTCGCTAAATAAAAATAGAAATACTAAATAACTTTGGCATCAGTTTAATCATACTGGCTTGAAGAATAAATCTGTCTTATCACTTTTACTGTATGGTGAACAGTGTAAAATAGCCTAAAAAATGTACATTAAATTAAAATTAAATCCTGAATGTCTATTTATTGGTCATTGGTTTACTAAATATTTGAATAAAAAATTGCTAAAATGTTATGTAATTATACATATTAGTCCATAAACTTACATACCACAAGGTCACTCTCTGTACCTAGATATACAACACGCAATCCAGATTAGCAGGATCTGGAATACAGGAGTGATTAAATCAAATTAGAATAGACAATATTTTATTCAAAATTCATGACAACAATAATTAAGAAGGTTAAAAAAGGTGCCTCATGTCAACAAGAGATGCAGCAGAAGCAATGTAGTTTAGAGATAGATAATCATTTCTAGTAACAGTGTAATCAGGATAATCATATATATATATATATATATATATATATATATATATATATATATACAGAATAAACTGATCCTGAGGTAGGGGATCTTCACATGATAAAAGAGGATAGAAGTTGCTTAAAACAGGGCTATTACCATGTATAGACCTGTTTAGCTAAGTGCCTTTTGTTAAAGTGTATGAGTCCACAGGGTTATTTATATGGCCACAAAAGTGCTTTAGTGCATATTGATCTCCTCTAGTATTAAGTGCATTTTTGCGAATAAGTATTCATGAAGATGGAGGAGTTCCTAAAGAATTGAATAAAAGTGCCACGCTGTAGCACTGCAGGTAAATGCAAACTCCACTAGATGGCAGCAGATTGGAGAGAGGGCTGAAATCCTGCTCAGAGCAGAACAGCGGAACTGCAGCGAGGATATCACCAGGTGGCAGCAAAATAGTCAGACAAGCCGGGTCGATACAAAAGAGTAGCGTAGTACCAAGGAGAATCCCAAACACAGAGTCAGAAGAGCGCCAAAAGGTCAGGACCAGTCTGTAACAGAAGTACCAGAAGGAAGAGACAGAATCAGGTCAGAGCCAAGGCAGAGTCGAATACCGGGGAATCCAAACACACAGGGACACACAGAGTTGGGGCCAGAAGAGAGGAGTGAACAGTCACGGGCAAAGACCGTTAAATGCAGCAGGACAAATCAGGGTTTCACCAGAGCCAGGTACATACATCGTAGGCAGGAAATATAACTGACACTGCCTGCAGGATGCAGAGCAGAGACATAGCTGACCCGACACCAAAACAAGGCAGAGAAAGTTAACCCCTGACATGACCAGACCAGGAAAGGAGAGACAAGACCCAATACCCGATCTAGATCATGATAACACCCTCCTCTCAAGGGGGCCACTGGACCCCCATATTTCCCAGGACAACAAGCATGAAAAGCCCAAACCAACCGATCAGCATGGACTGATTGCGACCCAAGATCGATCATCAGGACTGCAATGTACCAAGTTCTGGAGAAAACTGTGAACCATCCAACAATCGACAATCCATTTTTTCTATCCACAGAAACAGGAGGCTGTTATGGACCTGGTGGTTAGGAGCACCGGGAACGACCTGATGGGTAAACTCACACAGGACAAGCTCTGGGAAGTGGGAGCTCTGCTGACCGCAACCCCTAATCCTATCACACAACTAGAAATAGCCGTGGAGCGTACCTAACTCTACCTAGACGCCTCTTCACAGCCTAAGAGCTAACTAGCCCTAGAGATAGAAAATAAAGCCTACCTTGCCTCAGAGAAATTCCCCAAAGGAAAAGGCAGCCCCCCACATATATTGACTGTGAGTAAAGATGAAAGTCACAAACACAGAAATGAAACAGGTTTCAGCAAAGGGAGGCCAGACTTACTAAACAGACTGAGGATAGGAAAGGTAACTTTGCGGTCAGCACAAAAAACTACAAAAAGACCACGCAGAGTGTGCAAAAAGACCTCCGCACCGACTCACGGTGCGAAGGTGCCACTCTGCATCCCAGAGCTTCCAGCTAGCAAGGCAAAATCATGATAGCCAGCTGGACAAGGAAACAATGAACAAATAATAACTAGCAGGGACTTAGCTTCTGCTGGAGTAGACAGGTCACCAGTAGTGTTGAGCATTCCGATACCGCAAGTATCGGGTATCGGCCGATATTTGCGGTATCGGAATTCCGATACCGAATTCCGATACTTCCCGCATATCGGATACCGGAATCGGAAGTTCCCAGAATTCAAACTGAACGCAGCAGCCAATGAGGAATGATTGGAAGTGTGGGCACATCCTGTTTAGCATGGTGGGCATGTAAGTACTGGCAAGGCTTGGATTGGCTGCTGAAATGATGTCACTCTGCACTATAAAAAACGCTGCCGCCATTTTGTGCTCACTCTGCTGTGATTTCAGTTAGGGACAGGACGCTGTGTTCTAACTGAGGGCCAGTCGAGCTAGCTAATTGCTTTATTTTCCTTTCCAAAGGCTAATTTAGCAAAACGCTGTGTGTTCTTCACTGTTCACCTTGCTCTTGCCTTGCAGCGCTGTTTTAACAGCGTTCTGCAAGGTCTCTGTGTGTGTGTGTGTGTGCAGCTCACTCTGTAGTCTGTGTGCAGCCATATACCCGGTTGTATTCAGCTCAGGGGGGGTTCACACTGCCTCACACAGTTGTCCTTTTTTGCTCTTAGTGCAGCCTGCTGCACATTTTTTCTCAAATTTCCTATTAGTGTTTTTCCACCAGTCTCCAGCTCTATTGTGGAAAAACACTACATAGGATAACCTAGAGGGGGGTTTTTGGGCCTTGCAGCGCCGTTTACGGCTGTCTGCACGGTCTCCGTGTGAGCCCAGCTCGCCCTGTAGTCTGTGTGCAGCCATAGCCGGTTGGATTCAGCTCAGGGTTCGTTACTGGCTCATACCTTGAGAAAAATTTTACTTTTTTTCAAATAGTGCAGCCTGTTTAAAATTTGAACAAAAAAAATTCCTATTAGTGTCTTTCCACTCGTATCCAGCTAAATAGTGGAAAAACACTATATAGGATAACCTAGAGGAGGGTTTTTTGGCCTTGCAGCGCCGTTTACGGCTGTCTGCACGGTCTCCGTGTGAGCCCAGCTCGCCCTGTAGTCTGTGTGCAGCCATAGCCGGTTGGATTCAGCTCAGGGTTCGTTACTGGCTCATACTTAGAGAAAAATTTTACTTTTTTTCAAATAGTGCAGCCTGTTTAAAATTTGAAAAACAAAAATTCCTATTAGTGTCTTTCCACTCGTATCCAGCTAAATAGTGGAAAAACACTATATAGGATAACCTAGAGGAGGGTTTTTTGGCCTTGCAGCGCCGTTTACGGCTGTCTGCACGGTCTCTGTGTGAGCGCAGCTCGCCCTGTAGTCTGTGTGCAGCCATAGCCGGTTGGATTCAGCTCAGGGTGCGTTACTGCCTCATACCTTGAAAAACAATTTCCTTTTTTTCAAACAGTGCAGCCAGTTTAAAATTTGAAAAAAAAATTCCTATTAGTGTCTTTCCACTCGTATCCAGCTAAATAGTGGAAAAACACTATATAGGATAACCTAGAGGAGGGTTTTTTGGCCTTGCAGCGCCGTTTACGGCTGTCTGCACGGTCTCCGTGTGAGCCCAGCTCGCCCTGTAGTCTGTGTGCAGCCATAGCCGGTTGGATTCAGCTCAGGGTTCGTTACTGGCTCATACTTAGAGAAAAATTTTACTTTTTTTCAAATAGTGCAGCCTGTTTAAAATTTGAAAAACAAAAATTCCTATTAGTGTCTTTCCACTCGTATCCAGCTAAATAGTGGAAAAACACTATATAGGATAACCTAGAGGAGGGTTTTTTGGCCTTGCAGCGCCGTTTACGGCTGTCTGCACGGTCTCTGTGTGAGCGCAGCTCGCCCTGTAGTCTGTGTGCAGCCATAGCCGGTTGGATTCAGCTCAGGGTGCGTTACTGCCTCATACCTTGAAAAACAATTTCCTTTTTTTCAAACAGTGCAGCCAGTTTAAAATTTGAAAAAAAAATTCCTATTAGTGTCTTTCCACTCGTATCCAGCTAAATAGTGGAAAAACACTATATAGGATAACCGAGAGGAGGGTTTTTTGGCCTTGCAGCGCCGTTTACGGCTGTCTGCACGGTCTCCGTGTGAGCCCAGCTCGCCCTGTAGTCTGTGTGCAGCCATAGCCGGTTGGATTCAGCTCAGGGTTCGTTACTGGCTCATACTTAGAGAAAAATTTTACTTTTTTTCAAATAGTGCAGCCTGTTTAAAATTTGAAAAACAAAAATTCCTATTAGTGTCTTTCCACTCGTATCCAGCTAAATAGTGGAAAAACACTATATAGGATAACCTAGAGGAGGGTTTTTTGGCCTTGCAGCGCCGTTTACGGCTGTCTGCACGGTCTCTGTGTGAGCGCAGCTCGCCCTGTAGTCTGTGTGCAGCCATAGCCGGTTGGATTCAGCTCAGGGTGCGTTACTGCCTCATACCTTGAAAAACAATTTCCTTTTTTTCAAACAGTGCAGCCAGTTTAAAATTTGAAAAAAAAATTCCTATTAGTGTCTTTCCACTCGTATCCAGCTAAATAGTGGAAAAACACTATATAGGATAACCGAGAGGAGGGTTTTTTGGCCTTGCAGCGCCGTTTACGGCTGTCTACACGGTCTCCGTGTGATTTAAACTAGCTCTGTAGCCCGATCTGCACCAAAAAAAAAGTTAAGTTCACCAAACACAACTTAACACTTGTGTAGGCCACATTTGAAAAATAATAAAGTTTAGTCCACAATTTACAACATTAGTGTTTCTTACACCTGTTAGGAGGAGCATTTCAGGAATAAGCACACTAAGGCCTTAGTACTTTTCTGCTTATCTTTATCTGTCAACCAAGATGAAGAGGGCAGGGAGTAAGGCACGTGGGCGTGGGCGCGGAGCAGGGAGAGGAGCAGGGAGAGGACGTGGTGATTCTGTGCCTGCTGCGGGCGCCGGTGACTCGTCGTCACTCAGTTTCAGCAGGGAACAGTCCTTCATGCGCAGCTTTGTCGGAGAGCGCCGTGCACCGCTGCTACGTGAAGACCAAATTGAAGCCGTTGTCGGGTGGATGGCAGCTAACGCCTCAGCATCGACTTCAGTTAGTGCCACATCCTCTCAGGCACAGAGCACTGGAGAGCAGCCATCTGTCTCTTCACCACCTGCCAAATTGGCCAGGCAGTCAGAGAGCCCAGGACAGGAGCCGTCTCTACTTCTGTTCTCTGAATCTCTTGGCTTGGAAACAGGGGGCCAGCCAAGCAGCATTGGAGAAATGGAAGAAGAGGCAGTGTGCAGTGATGCCCAAAAGCTTTATCTCTCTGACTCTGAAGAGGCAGGTGGGCCAGTGCCTCCGGTGACCACAGCGCAGTACGCATCTGATGATGAAACTCAGGTGCCGCTTTCTGATGCGTACTGTGCTGCCGAGACTACCCAGGAGGAGCAGTTGGTGGCAGAGGGTAGTGGAGATGATGAGGTCCTTGACCCATCGTGGCGTGAGGAACAGGAAGGTGGTGGGAGCAGCTCTGAGGAAGAGCTTCCCCTTACGGGCCAAAGAGGGAGAGGGAGGGGGAAGACTGCGGAGCCTGTAGCCTCCACTTTGGCACCCGTTAGGAGCCTGTCTCTTTCCAAAGCCAAAAAGGGCGCTCCCAAGACTTGCAGTGCCTGGTCCTTTATTGACACAGTTGCAGATGACATTTGTTTTGTCAAATGCAAGCTGTGTCATCAGAAAGTAAAAAGAGGTAAAAGTGTCAGCAACCTCAATACCACAAATATGTGGAAACATGTGCGGAACAGGCACGCGGTGGAGTTACAGAAACACAGTGAAGACGTAGGCCAACCAACAGCGGCAGCTACCACCTCTTCATCTCGTGTTGCCTCTTCCTCCACTGTTGTCCAGAGACCTAGTGTAATTCCACCCACAGCACCACCTTCCCAGTCATCCTCACACTCCCAGTCTACTCTACAGCCATCGGTAGTCCAGGCATGGGAGAAAAGGCGGGCATTCTCGGCCAACCACCCCCGAGCACAGGCTCTGAATGCAGGCATTGCCAAACTGTTGTCCCTGGAAATGCTCTCGTTCAGGCTGGTGGAGACTGACAGCTTCTGTGACTTGATGGCATTGGCAGTCCGACAGTACAAGGTGCCCAGCCGCTTTTACTTCAGCAGGCAGGCTGTCCCTGCCCTGCACAGGCATGTTGAGGCAAACATAAAACATGCGCTACTGAACGCCGTCAGTAGCAAGGTCCACCTCACCACCGATGCGTGGACCAGTCAGCATGGACAGGGGCGATATGTTTCCCTCACTGCCCATTGGGTTAATGTTGTTGAGCCAGGTACAGATCGTGCGAGTGGCGCAGGACGTGTCCTGCCCACTCCAAGGATTGCAGGAATCCAGTCTGTACGCATCGACTCCTCCTCTTACACCAGTTCCTCTGATTCCTCTCTGCAGGATCCGTCACAGTCCACCTCCACATGGACCCGTGAACGTTTACCTATGACCGACATGAGCACAGCCGTGGCCAAACGTCAGCAGGCCGTCTTGAAACTAGTTTCATTGGGGCATCGAAGCCACACAGCGCAGGAGCTCTGGAATGCCATCAAGCAGGAGAGCGATGTGTGGTTACTGCCAGCGAATCTCCAGCCAGGCATGGTAGTGTGTGACAATGGCCGAAATCTGGTGGCAGCTTTGGCCCTTGGCAACCTCACTCACATCCCATGTCTGGCACATGTGCTCAATTTGGTTGTGCAGAGTTTTCTGAGGGACTATCCGGATCTTGATGCCCTGCTGCACAAGGTCCGCCTAGAGTGTGCTCACTTGCGGCGTTCCAGCTTGGCCAGATCCCGCATTGCTGCTCTGCAGCGCCGATTCCGCCTTCCGGAACACCGCATCATATGTGACCTACCTACCCGGTGGAATTCCACGTTACATATGTTGGAGCGGTTGTGTGAGCAGCAGCAAGCAGTTATGGAGTACCAGCTGCATCAGGCGCAAAGAAGTCGCAGTCAGCGCCGATCAGACTTCACAACCACAGAGTGGGCCACTATGAAGGACGTCTGCCAGGTTTTGCGTCCTTTTGATTATTCCACGCGGATGGCAAGTGCAGATGATGCACTAGTCAGCATGACTGTCCCCCTTATCTGCCTGCTTCAGCAAACTTTGCAAGGGTTAAGGGATGATGTGGTGGAAGAGGTGGAGGATGAGGAGTCACCTTTTCCATCAGCTTCTGGAGAGTCAGCGCCACGTGGTTCCTCACAAAGGGGTACGCAGGGGCCAATTTGTGAGGAGGATGAGGAGGAGTCAATGGAGGAGGAAGAGCTCCGTCCAGAGGAGGGAGCGACACAATTGTCCAGTGGTCAGTGTGTACAGCGAGGGTGGGGTGATGACGAGCGGGCAGAGATCATGTCTCAAGCAGGGGACAGCGTTTCTGGGCCAGTTGGCACTCTGCAGCACATGGTGGATTTCATGCTGCAGTGCCTGAGAAACGACCGCCGCATCGACCACATTCTCAACATGCCTGATTATTGGGTGTTCACCCTCCTCGATCCTCGCTACCGGGACAACGTCCAAAACCTCATCCCTGCGTTGACCTGGGAGCGTAAATTGCGGGAGTACCACGACACACTGGTGAATTCCATCATCTTCTCCTGTCCAACTGAGAGGAGTGCTGCTAGTGCTTTACAAAGCAGCTCAGTGCGTCGAGGCAGTGGGGGAGGCTCTGCCCAAAGAGGGAGCAGAAGCAGTGCCTCTGCCCAAGGCAAGCCCAGTATGGCACAACTCTGGCACACTTTTGTGTGCCCGCCCCAAATGTCTACACCATCACCGGCGGCTCCAGTCAGCAGGAGGCAATGGTTCCGTCAGATGGTGACAGACTACATGGCTTGCCCTCTTACTGTACTCCCAGACGGCTCTTCCCCGTTCAAGTTTTGGGTCTCTAAGCTGGATACATGGCCAGAGCTAAGCCAGTATGCATTGGAGGTGCTGGCTTGCCCTGCGGCTAGTGTCTTATCGGAACGTGTCTTTAGTGCCGCAGGTGGTGTACTAACAGACCATCGCATGCGACTATCCTCCGATAACGTTGACCGGCTTACTTTCCTGAAAATGAACCAGGCCTGGATCTCGCAGGAATTTGCCACTCCTCTGCCTGATTAAGTAATTGGGTGTCATCCAGGTCTCCTGCTGTGTTCATCTTTCTACCACCTGAACTGCTATTCCTGGGCTCCAACACCGCCAGTTGCGGCTCAGAAGTGCAGGCTGCACAGTAAAAACATACGACCCAGTAACGTCAGCTGATCCCCAGCTGTGTAGCCGGCAATGTGTCCTGCGACCGCCACGCTGGCACAACAACTTAAATGTAAGGGAACCTGTCCCCCCCCCCCCCGTCGTTTGTTACTGAAAGAGCCATCTTGTGCAGCAGTAATGCTGCACAAGGAAAAGGTAGCTCTTTTTTTTTAGCTCTTTGCACACGCAGAACTTAACACTTATAAAATGTGTTCACTGATACCGTTATACCGTCCCGGAGCTGGGACTTTCCTTCGTAATGTGACGCAGCACAGCCGTCATTCCTACCCCCTTGGTGCCATGCGCTGCCTCCTCAGCGTTGTTTTAAGCTGTCACGGAGCCTGCGCTGTTCTGTTATCCCTTGGGCATGCCCTATTTGCGCTGCCTGTCTTCTGACATAATTTGGTGTCAGGCTGGCTGCGCCTGTGCGGCCGCGCTGCCCGAGATCCCGCCTCGCAGTGTCTTCTGATTGAGTCACACTGCGGGCCTGGGATCCATGGGCATGCGCAGTGCATATCTTCCCCTCGGGCTCTCGCTCATTTCCCTCCGCCTTCTTTAGACTGTGCGCCGTCAGCTGATCCCTAGCATGCCACGGCCGTGACACCGCACAGTCTGAAGAAGAGGGAAGGAGGGGAGTGAGAGTCGAGGTTATGCACTGTGCATGCCCATGGTTCCAAGGCCCGCAGTGGGATTACGTTAGACGAGACTGCGAGGTGGGATCTGGAGCAGCGTGGACGCACAGGCACTGACAGCCTGACACCAAATTATGTCAGAAGACAGGCAGCGCTAATTGGGCATGGCCAAGGGCTAACAGAACAGCGCAGGCTCCGTGACAGCTTAAAACAACGCTGAGGAGGCAGCGCACGGCATCAAGGGGATAGGAATGACAGCTGTGCTGTGTCCCATTACGAAGGAAATTCGCACCTCCGGAACGGTTTAACGGTATAAAGGGACACATTTTTAGTGTTTACTTCGGTGTTTGCAAGGAGCATAATTAAAAGAGCAACCTTTTCCTTTTGCATCCTTAGTGCTGCACAAGATGGCTCTTTCAGCTACAAACGTCTTGGGGGGGGGGGGTTAAAGGTTTCCTTTCAACTTGCTCCAATCAGGCTTCGGCCTACACTCTGTTCCTCTGCTCCTCCTGCTGTCCCTGGGCTCTAACACCGCCAGTTGGTGCCTGGAAGTGCTGTGTGCACAGTCAACAGTCGCTCCTCTGTTATTGGGGTTCAGTAACGTCAGCTGATCCCCAGCTGTGTGTGCGGCAATACCTCCAATCTGCTCCTCCTGCTGTCCCTGGGCTCTAACACCGCTAGTTGGTGCCTGGAAGTGCTGTGTGCACAGTCAACAGTCGCTCCTCTGTTATTGGGGTTCAGTAACGTCAGCTGATCCCCAGCTGTGTGTGCGGCAATACCTCCAATCTGCTCCTCCTGCTGTCCCTGGGCTCTAACACCGCCAGTTGGTGCCTGGAAGTGCTGTGTGCACAGTCAACAGTCGCTCCTCTGTTATTGGGGTTCAGTAACGTCAGCTGATCCCCAGCTGTGTGTGCGGCAATACCTCCAATCTGCTCCTCCTGCTGTCCCTGGGCTCTAACACCGCCAGTTGGTGCCTGGAAGTGCTGTGTGCACAGTCAACAGTCGCTCCTCTGTTATTGGGGTTCAGTAACGTCAGCTGATCCCCAGCTGTGTATCCAGCAACGTGTCATGCGACCGCCACGCTGGCACAACTAAAATGTTAGGGGACCTGTCCCTCCCCCCCCCCTAGGCGTTTGTTACTGAAAGAGCCACCATGTGCAGCACTAATACTGCACAAGGGAAAGGTCGCTCTTGAAATTATGCTCCTTGCAAACGCTGAACTACACACTCATGTAATGTGTCCCCTCACACCGTCCAACCGTCCCGGAGGTGGGACTTTCCTTTGTAATGTGACGCAGCACAGCCGTCATTGCTACCCCTTGGCACCGTGCGCTGCCTCCTTAGCGTTGTTTGATTCCGTCATGGACCCTGCGTTGTTATGTTATCCCTTGGCCATGCACAGTTTGCGCTGCCCGTCCTCTGACATCATTTGTTGTCGTCCTGGCTGCACCTGTGCGTCTATGCTGCCCGAAATCATACCTCGCAGTGTCGTCTAATGTGATCCCACAGTGGGCCTGGTATCCATGGCCATGCGCAGTGCATATACTAGCCTCTCACTCCCTTTCTTCACGCTTCTTCAGACTAGGCGGCGTCAGCTGATCCCTAATAGCATGCCACGGCCGTGACGCCGCACAGTCTGAAGAAGCAGGAAGGAGGTGAGTGAGAGGCGATGATATGCACTGCGCATGCCCATGGATCCCTGGCCCGCAGTGGGACTACATTAGATGACACTGCAAGGTTGGATCTCGGGCAGCTTGGACGCACAGGCACTGCCAGCCTGACACCTACATGATGTCAGAAGACGGGCACCGCTAACTGTGCATGGCCAAGGGATAACATTACAGCGCGGGCTCCATGACAGAACCAAACAACGTTGAGGAGGTGGCGCCGGCACCAAGGGGGTTGGAATGACGGCTGTGCTGTGTCACATTACAAAGGAAAGTCCCACTTCCGGGATGGTTTGACGGTGTGAGGGGACACATTATATGAGTGTGTACTTCAGCGTTTGCAAGGAGCATAATTTTCGGAGCCACCATTTTCCATGTGCAGTATTACTGCTGTACAAGATGGCTCTTTCAGCAACAAATGCCTGGGGGGGGGGGGGTTAAAGGTTCCCTTTCAACTTGCTCCACTGCAGGCTTCGGCCTACACTCTGCTCCTCTTTGATTCCCTGGGTTTCAACACTGTCAGTTGCCACCTGGAAGTGTTGTCTACACAGAAAAAACACTAGGTGATGTGTCAGTGGGGTTCAGCACCGCCAGCTGTTCCCCTGCTGTGTAGTCGGCAACGTGTCCAGCACAAGCCATGCTGGCACAACAGAACAAAAGCTGCCACCAGTGCAGGCTTCGGCCTACACTCTGCTCCTCTCCTCCTCCTGCTGACCCTGGGCTCAAACACCGCTAGTTTTTGCCCGGTAGTGCTAGCTGCACAGAGAAAAACACCAGCCAATGTGTTAGTGGGGTTCAGTAATGCCAGCTGTTCCCCTGCTGTGTAGCCGGCAACGTGACCTGCAAACGCCACGCAGGCACATGAACTGAAATTAAAGGGAACCTGGCCCCACCCCCCCAGGTGTTTCTATGTATAACAGCCACCTAGTACAGCAGTACTGCTGCATTTGTACAAGGTGGCTGACTTTTTCTCCTTGCCCACGTGGAACTCAACACGTACAAAATGTGTCTCATTGAGACCATTCCACTGTCCCTGAGGTGTGACTTTCCTTTCTAATGATACGCAGCACCCCCCTTGGTAGCGTTTCCCGTCTTTTGTCATCATGGTTAGCTGGCTGTGCCTGTGCATCCGCCCTGCTAGAAACAACGCCCCTCGTTGTCATATTTATTTTGTCAGCGAGGGTGTGGTTTATGGGCACGAGCAGTGCATATGTTCGCCTGTCTTAACTAATCTCCTTCCGCCTTCTTCAGACTGTGCGGCCTCCTGGCCGTGGTAGGCGATAAGGGATCAGCTGAGGCCGCCCAGTCTGGAGCAGGTGTAAGGACATGTGTAAGCGGCAAACCTATTTACTGCACAAGGCCACAAATCCCAGCCACGCAGTGTGATTTTTTGAAATCACACTGTGGGTCTGGGATTCATGTCCATCGCTAACCGCAACGGCCGAAATGAAATGAGGTCAGAAGACAGGAAGTGCTCACAGCGCATGGCCAAGGGATCACAATAGCGCAGACTCCTGTACAGCAAATAACAATGCTCAGGAATCTGCGCCCAGTACCTAGGTGCAAATTTTGACACCTGTGCTGCGTCTCCTTAAAAAGACAAGTCACGCCTCCACAACTGTTTGACAGTATAATGGGCTAAATAGTGTACGTGTTTTAGTCAGCGTGTGCAAGGAGCAAAACAAATAGAGCAACCTTTTACTTGTGCAGCAATAATGCTGCACAAGGTGTGGCTCTTGTACCTTGCAACACCTGAGGGGGGTTAAAGGTAACCTTTGAAATTGGTTCAACTAGGCTTCGGCCTACACTCTGCTCCTCTCCTGCTGACCCTGGGCTCAAACACCGCTAGTTTTTGCCCGGAACTGCTAGCTGCACAGAGAAAAACACCAGTCAATGTGTTAGTGAGGTTCAGCACCGCCAGCTGTTCCCCTGCTGTGTAGTCGGCATCGTGTCCAGCACAAGCCACGCTGGCACAACTGAACAAAAGCTGCCACCAGTGCAGGCTTCGGCCTACACTCTGCTCCTCTCCTCCTCCTGCTGACCCTGGGCTCAAACACCGCCAGTTTCTGCCCGGAAGTGCTAGCTGCACAGAGAAAAACACCAGCCAATGTGTTAGTGGGGTTCAGCACCGCCAGCTGTTCCCCCGCTGTGTAGCCGGCATCGTGTCCAGCACAAGCCACGCTGGCACAACTGACCAAAAGCTGCCACCAGTGCAGGCTTCGGCCTACACATTGCTCCTCTCCTCCTCCTGCTGACCCTGGGCTCTAACACCGCCAGTTTTTGCCCGGACATGCGAGCTGCACAGAGAAAAACACCAGTCAATGTGTCAGTGGGGTTCAGCACCGCCAGCTGTTCCCCTGCTGTGTAGCTTGCAACGTGACCTGCAAACGCCACGCAGGCACATGAACTGAAATTGAAGGGAGCCTGCCCCCCACCCCCAGGTGTTTCTATGTAAAACAGCCACCTTGTACAGCAGTACTGCTGCATTTGTACAAGGTGGCTGACTTTTTCTCCTTGCCCACGTGGAACTCAACACGTACAAAATGTGTCTCATTGAGACCATTCCACTGTCCCTGAGGTGTGACTTTCCTTTCTAATGATACGCAGCACCACCCTTGTTAGCGCTGCCCGTCTTTTGACATCATTGGTTAGCTGGCTGCGCCTGTGCGTCTGCCCTGCTCGAAACAACGCCCCTCGGTGTCTTATTTTTTTGAACAGCGAGGGTGTGATTGATGGGCATGTGCAGTGCATATGTTTGCCTGTGTTCACTCATCTCCTTCCGCCTTCTTCAGACTGGGTGTCCTCATGGCCGCGGCAGGCGATAAGGGATCAGATGAGGCCGCCCAGTCTGAAGCAGGTGTAAGGACATGTGTGAGCGTCAAACATATTTACTGAACAAGGCCACGAATCCCAGCCACGCAGTGTGATTTTTTGAAAACACACTGTGGGTCTGGGATTCATGTCCATCGCTAACCGTAACGGCCGACATTAAATGAGGTCAGAAGACAGGAAGCGCTCACAGCGCATGGCCAAGGGATCCCAATAGCGCAGACTCCTGTACAGCAAATAACAACGCTCAGGAATCTGCGCACAGCAGCTAGGTGTAAATTTTGACACCTGTGCTGCATCTCCTTAAAAAGACTAGTAGTCACGCCTCCACTACTGTTTGACAGTATAATGGGCTAAATAGTGTACGTGTTTTATTCAGCGTGTGCAAGGAGCAAAATTAAATAGAGCAACCTTTGACTTGTGCATCATTAATGCTGTTCAAGGTGTGGCTCTTGTACCTTGCAACACCTGAGGGGGGGGTTAAAGGTAACCTTTGAAATTGGTTCAACTAGGCTTCGGCCTACACTCTGCTCCTCTCCTCCTCCTGCTGACCCTGGGCTCAAACAACGCCAGTTTCTGCCCGGACATGCTAGCTGCACAGAGAAAAACACCAGCCAATGTGTTAGTGGGGTTCAGCACCGCCAGCTGTTCCCCTGCTGTGTAGTCGGCATCGTGTCCAGCACAAGCCACGCTGGCACAACTGACCAAAAGCTGCCACCAGTGCAGGCTTCGGCCTACACTTTGCTCCTCTCCTCCTCCTGCTGACCCTGGGCTCAAACAACGCCAGTTTCTGCCCGGACATGCTAGCTGCACAGAGAAAAACACCAGCCAATGTGTTAGTGGGGTTCAGCACCGCCAGCTGTTCCCCTGCTGTGTAGCTGGCAACGTGTCCTGCAAACGCCACGCATTCACATGAACTGAAATTGAAGGGAGCCTGCCCCCCACCCCCCCAGGTGTTTCTATGTATAACAGCCACCTTGTACAGCAGTACTGCTGCATTTGTACAAGGTGGCTGACTTTTTCTCCTTGCACACGTGGAACTCAACAAGTACAAAATGTGTCTCATTACAGACCATTACAATGTCCCTGAGGTGTGACTTTCCTTTTTAATGACACGCAGCACCCCCATTGTTAGCGCTGCCCGTCTCCTGACATCATTGGTTGGCTGGCTGTGCCTGTGCGTCCCCCCTGCCCGACACAACGCCCCCCGTTGTCTCATATATTTTGACTGCGAGGGTGTGATTGATGGGCACGAGCAGTGCATATGTTCCCCTGTCTTCACTCCCCTCCTTCCGCCTTCTTCTGACTGTGCGGCCTCATGGCCGCGGCATGCGATAAGGGATCAGCTGAGGCCGCCCAGTCTGAAGCAGGTGTAAGGACATGTGTGAGCGGCGAACATATTTACTGCACAAGGCCACGAATCCCAGCACCGCAGTGTGACTTTAGGAAAAGCCACTGTGGGTCTGGGATTTATGGCCATCGTTAACCGCAACGGCCAACATGAAATGAGGTCATGAGACGGCCTGCACTAACAGGGTATTGCCAAGGGATAACACAAGAGCGCAGTTTCCTGTACTGCAAATAAGAACGGTAAGGAATCTGCGCACAGCACCTAGGTGTAAATTTGTACACCTGTGCTGCGTCTCCTTAAAAAGACTAGTAGTCACGCCTCCACTACTGTTTGACAGTATAATGGGCTAAATAGTGTACGTGTTTAATTCAGCGTGTGCAAGGAGCAAAATTAAATAGAGCAACCTTTGACTTGTGCATCATTAATGCTGTTCAAGGTGTGGCTCTTGTACCTTGCAACACCTGAGGGGGGGTTAAAGGTAACCTTTGAAATTGGTTCAACTAGGCTTCGGCCTACACTCTGCTCCTCTACTCCTCCTGCTGACCCTGGGCTCAAACACCGCTAGTTTCTGCCCGGAACTGCTAGCTGCACAGAGAAAAACACCAGTCAATGTGTTCGTGGGGTTCAGCACCGCCAGCTGTTCCCCTGCTGTGTAGTTGGCATCGTGTCCAGCACAAGCCACGCTGGCACAACCGACCAAAAGCTGCCACTAGTGCAGGCTTCGGCCTACACTCTGCTCCTCTCCTCCTCCTGCTGACCCCGGGCTCAAACACCACCAGTTTCTGCCCGGACATGCTAGCTGCACAGAGAAAAACACCAGTCAATGTGTTAGTGGGGTTCAGCACCGCCAGCTGTTCCCCTGCTGTGTAGTCGGCATCGTGTCCAGCACAAGCCACGCTGGCACAACTGAACAAAAGCTGCCACCAGTGCAGGCTTCGGCCTACACTTTGCTCCTCTCCTCCTCCTGCTGACCCTGGGCTCAAACAACGCCAGTTTCTGCCCGGACATGCTAGCTGCACAGAGAAAAACACCAGCCAATGTGTTAGTGGGGTTCAGCACCGCCAGCTGTTCCCCTGCTGTGTAGCTGGCAACGTGTCCTGCAAACGCCACGCATTCACATGAACTGAAATTGAAGGGAGCCTGCCCCCCACCCCCCCAGGTGTTTCTATGTATAACAGCCACCTTGTACAGCAGTACTGCTGCATTTGTACAAGGTGGCTGACTTTTTCTCCTTGCACACGTGGAACTCAACAAGTACAAAATGTGTCTCATTACAGACCATTACAATGTCCCTGAGGTGTGACTTTCCTTTTTAATGACACGCAGCACCCCCATTGTTAGCGCTGCCCGTCTCCTGACATCATTGGTTGGCTGGCTGTGCCTGTGCGTCCCCCCTGCCCGACACAACGCCCCCCGTTGTCTCATATATTTTGACTGCGAGGGTGTGATTGATGGGCACAAGCAGTGCATATGTTCCCCTGTCTTCACTCCCCTCCTTCCGCCTTCTACTGACTGTGCGGCCTCATGGCCGCGGCATGCGATAAGGGATCAGCTGAGGCCGCCCAGTCTGAAGCAGGTGTAAGGACATGTGTGAGCGGCGAACATATTTACTGCACAAGGCCACGAATCCCAGCACCGCAGTGTGATTTTAGGAAAAGCCACTGTGGGTCTGGGATTTATGGCCATCGTTAACCGCAACGGCCAACATGAAATGAGGTCATGAGATGGCCTGCACTAACAGGGTATTGCCAAGGGATAACACAAGAGCGCAGTTTCCTGTACTGCAAATAACAACGGTAAGGAATCTGCGCACAGCACCTAGGTGTAAATTTGTACACCTGTGCTGCGTCTCCTTAAAAAGGCTAGTAGTCACGCCTCCACTACTGTTTGACAGTATAATGGGCTAAATAGTGTACGTGTTTAATTCAGCGTGAGCAAGGAGCAAAATTAAATATAGCAACCTTTGACTTGTGCATCATTAATGCTGTTCAAGGTGTGGCTCTTGTACCTTGCAACACCTGAGGGGGGGGTTAAAGGTAACCTTTGAAATTGGTTCAACTAGGCTTCGGCCTACACTCTGCTCCTCTACTCCTCCTGTTGACCCTGGGCTCAAACACCGCTAGTTTTTGCCCGGAACTGCTAGCTGCACAGAGAAAAACACCAGTCAATGTGTTAGTGGGGTTCAGCAACGCCAGCTGTTCCCCTGCTGTGTAGTCGGCAACGTGTCCAGCACAAGCCACGCTGGCACAACAGAACAAAAGCTGCCACCAGTGCAGGCTTCGGCCTACACTTTGCTCCTCTCCTCCTCCTGCTGACCCTGGGCTCAAACAACGCCAGTTTCTGCCCGGACATGCTAGCTGCACAGAGAAAAACACCAGCCAATGTGTTAGTGGGGTTCAGCACCGCCAGCTGTTCCCCTGCTGTGTAGTCGGCATCGTGTCCTGCAAACGCCACGCAGGCACATGAACTGAAATTGAAGGGAGCCTGCCCCCCACCCCCAGGTGTTTCTATGTATAACAGCCACCTTGTACAGCAGTACTGCTGCATTTGTACAAGGTGGCTGACTTTTTCTCCTTGCACACGTGGAACTCAACAAGTACAAAATGTGTCTCATTGAGACCATTCCACTGTCCTTGAGGTGTGACTTTCCTTTCTAATGATACGCAGCACCCCCCTTGGTAGCGCTTCCCGTCTTCTGACATCATTGGTTGGCTTGTTGCGCCTGTGCGTCCGCCCTGCCTGAAACAATGCTCCTCGTTGTCTTATTTTGACTGCGAGGGTGTGATTGATGGGCACGAGCAGTGCATATCTTCACCTGTCTTAACTCATCTCCTTCCGCCTTCTTCAGACTGTGCAGCCTCATGGCCGCGGCATGCGAGAAGGGATCAGCAGAGGCCGCCCAGTCTGAAGCAGGTGTAAGGACGTGTGTGAGCGGCCAAAATATTTACTGCTCAAGGCCACAAATCACAGCACCGCAGTGTGACTTTATGAAAAGGCACTGTGGGTCTGGGATTTATGGCCATCGTTAACCGCACCGGCCAACATGAAATGAGGTCATAAGACGGGCAGCTCTAATAGGGCATTGCCAAGG
This sequence comes from Ranitomeya imitator, assembly GCF_032444005.1. Classification (NCBI taxonomy): domain Eukaryota; kingdom Metazoa; phylum Chordata; class Amphibia; order Anura; family Dendrobatidae; genus Ranitomeya; species Ranitomeya imitator. The sequence goes on from NC_091283.1 coordinate 618,289,387, forward strand.
GATAACACAAGAGCGCAGACTCCTGTACAGCAAATAACAACGCTCAGGAAGCTGCGCCAAGCACCAAGGCGTTATTTGGGACACCTGTGCTGCGTCTCCTTAAAAAGCCAAGTCACGCATCCACTACAGTTTTACTGTAGAATGGGCTAAATTGTGTACGTCTTTCATTCAGCGTGTGCAAGTAGACAAATTAATAGAGCAACCTTTCACTTGTGCAGCATTAATACTGCACAAGGTGTGTCTCTTGTACTTTGTAACACCTGAGGGGGGGGTTAAAGGTTTCCTTTGAAATTGGTTCAAATAGGCTTCGGCCTACACTCTGCTCCTCTCCTCCTCCTCCTGCTTCAACACGGGCTCTAATATCGCTAGTTTTTGACCGCGAGTGCTAGCTGCACAGAGAAACACACACGCCATTGTGTTAGTGGGGTTCAGCAACACCAGCTGTTCCCCCACTGTGTAGCCGGCAAAGTGTCCTGCAAACGCAACGCAGACACAAAGCTGCCTCCAGTGCAGGCTTCGGCCTACACTCTGCTCCCCCTGCTTACCCTTAGCTCCAGCACCGCTAGTTGGGGCTCTAGGAAGACAATCTTTAATAGGCAACGCATCTGGGTTCCAGCATCGCCAGCTGGTTCTCGGCAGTGTTCTTGTCACAGGTACTCCCTCGTGCCAAGCCTGGTTTCAGCACCGTCAGCTGTTTCCGGGTTGTGTCAAGCTCGCTGAGACGCCTATGCTTGCCCCGTCGTGGTGCGGTCGGGTTAGCCAACTCCAGGGTGCCTCCAGTTTAGGAGCTTCCTATGTGGGCTGCGTGAACTGGTAGTCAAGGCTGGTTCTGTAGTGCCAGTAGGCCCAGCTCCCCCTGTAGGACTGTTGGGGTTCGGTAACTGCGGCTGCCTCGCGGCCTAGCTGTTCTCTCCTCTCCTGTGGGCCTTGGGGTCCACCACCTGGTTCCAGCACCGTCAGCTGGTTCCGGGCCGAGCCTTTGGCTTAGGTGCCTCCTCCTGGGTATCCGAGTTCCGCCAACGTCAGGCGGTCCTTGGTAGTGCTTTTAAGCGCGGGCACCTACAGCTTAGTAACCGTGTTCCAGCACCGCCAGCTGGTCCTCGGTCGTGCCATTGGCTCTTGCACACTGGGGCAACGCATCTGGGTTCCAGCACCGCCAGCTGGTTCTCGGCAGTGTTTTTGTCACAGGTACTCCCTCGTGCCAAACCTGATTTCAGCACCGTCAGCTGTTTACGGGGTGTGTCAAACTCGCTGAGACGCCTATGTTTGCCCCGTCGTGTTGCAGTCGGGTTAGCCAACTCCAGGGTGCCTCCAGTTTAGGAGCTTCCTATGTGGGCTGCGTGAACTGGTAGTCAAGGCTGGTTCTGTAGTGCCAGTAGGCCCAGCTCCCCCTGTAGGACTGTTGGGGTTCGGTAACTGCGGCTGCCTCGCGGCCTAGCTGTTCTCTCCTCTCCTGTGGGCCTTGGGGTCCACCACATGGTTCCAGCACCGTCAGCTGGTTCCAGGCCGAGCCTTTGGCTTAGGTGCCTCCTCCTGGGTATCTGAGTTCCGCCAACGTCAGGCGGTCCTTGGTAGTGCTTTTAAGCGCGGGCACCTACAGCTTAGTAACCGGGTTCCAGCACCGCCAGCTGGTCCTCGGTCGTGCCATTGGCTCTTGCACACTGGGGCAACGCATCTGGGTTCCAGCACCGTCAGCTGGTTCTCGGCAGTGTTCTTGTCACAGGTACTCCCTCGTGCCAAGCCTGGTTTCAGCACCGTCAGCTGTTTCCGGGTTGTGTCAAGCTCACTGAGACGCCTATGCTTGCCCCGTCGTGGTGCGGTCGGGTTAGCCAACTCCAGGGTGCCTCCAGTTTAGGAGCTTCCTATGTGGGCTGCGTGAACTGGTAGTCAAGGCTGGTTCTGTAGTGCCAGTAGGCCCAGCTCCCCCTGTAGGACTGTTGGGGTTCGGTAACTGCGGCTGCCTCGCGGCCTAGCTGTTCTCTCCTCTCCTGTGGGCCTTGGGGTCCACCACCTGGTTCCAGCACCGTCAGCTGGTTCCGGGCCGAGCCTTTGGCTTAGGTGCCTCCTCCTGGGTATCCGAGTTCCGCCAACGTCAGGCGGTCCTTGGTAGTGCTTTTAAGCGCGGGCACCTACAGCTTAGTAACCGTGTTCCAGCACCGTCAGCTGGTCCTCGGTCGTGCCATTGGCTCTTGCACACTGGGGCAACGCATCTGGGTTCCAGCACCGCCAGCTGGTTCTCGGCAGTGTTTTTGTCACAGGTACTCCCTCGTGCCAAACCTGGTTTCAGCACCGTCAGCTGTTTCCGGGGTGTGTCAAACTCGCTGAGACGCCTATGTTTGCCCCGTCGTGTTGCAGTCGGATTAGCCAACTCCAGGGTGCCTCCAGTTTAGGAGCATCCTATGTGGGCTGCGTGAACTGGTAGTCAAGGCTGGTTCTGTAGTGCCAGTAGGCCCAGCTCCCCCTGTAGGACTGTTGGGGTTCGATAACTGCGGCTGCCTCACGGCCTAGCTGTTCTCTCCTCTCCTGTGGGCCTTGGGGTCCACCACCTGGTTCCAGCACCGTCAGCTGGTTCCGGGCCGAGCCTTTGGCTTAGGTGCCTCCTCCTGGGTATCCGAGTTCCGCCAACGTCAGGCGGTCCTTGGTAGTGCTTTTAAGCGCGGGCACCTACAGCTTAGTAACCGTGTTCCAGCACCGTCAGCTGGTCCTCGGTCGTGCCATTGGCTCTTGCACACTGGGGCAACGCATCTGGGTTCCAGCACCGCCAGCTGGTTCTCGGCAGTGTTTTTGTCACAGGTACTCCCTCGTGCCAAACCTGGTTTCAGCACCGTCAGCTGTTTCCGGGGTGTGTCAAACTCGCTGAGACGCCTATGTTTGCCCCGTCGTGTTGCAGTCGGATTAGCCAACTCCAGGGTGCCTCCAGTTTAGGAGCATCCTATGTGGGCTGCGTGAACTGGTAGTCAAGGCTGGTTCTGTAGTGCCAGTAGGCCCAGCTCCCCCTGTAGGACTGTTGGGGTTCGATAACTGCGGCTGCCTCGCGGCCTAGCTGTTCTCTCCTCTCCTGTGGGCCTTGGGGTCCACCACCTGGTTCCAGCACCGTCAGCTGGTTCCGGGCCGAGCCTTTGGCTTAGGTGCCTCCTCCTGGGTATCCGAGTTCCGCCAACGTCAGGCGGTCCTTGGTAGTGCTTTTAAGCGCGGGCACCTACAGCTTAGTAACCGTGTTCCAGCACCGTCAGCTGGTCCTCGGTCGTGCCATTGGCTCTTGCACACTGGGGCAACGCATCTGGGTTCCAGCACCGCCAGCTGGTTCTCGGCAGTGTTTTTGTCACAGGTACTCCCTCGTGCCAAACCTGGTTTCAGCACCGTCAGCTGTTTCCGGGGTGTGTCAAACTCGCTGAGACGCCTATGTTTGCCCCGTCGTGTTGCAGTCGGGTTAGCCAACTCCAGGGTGCCTCCAGTTTAGGAGCTTCCTATGTGGGCTGCGTGAACTGGTAGTCAAGGCTGGTTCTGTAGTGCCAGTAGGCCCAGCTCCCCCTGTAGGACTGTTGGGGTTCGGTAACTGCGGCTGCCTCGCGGCCTAGCTGTTCTCTCCTCTCCTGTGGGCCTTGGGGTCCACCACCTGGTTCCAGCACCGTCAGCTGGTTCCGGGCCGAGCCTTTGGCTTAGGTGCCTCCTCCTGGGTATCCGAGTTCCGCCAACGTCAGGCGGTCCTTGGTAGTGCTTTTAAGCACGGGCACCTACAGCTTAGTAACCGGGTTCCAGCACCGTCAGCTGGTCCTCGGTCGTGCCATTGGCTCTTGCACACTGGGGCAACGCATCTGGGTTCCAGCAACCCAAGCTGGTTCTTGGCAGTGTTCTTGACACAGGTACTCCCTCGTGCCAAGCCTGGTTTCAGCACCGCCAGCTGTTTCCGGGTTGTGTCAAGCTCACTGAGACGCCTATGCTTGCCCCGTCGTGGTGCGGTCGGGTTAGCCAACTCCAGGGTGCCTCCAGTTTAGGAGCTTCCTATGTGGGCTGCGTGAACTGGTAGTCAAGGCTGGTTCTGTAGTGCCAGTAGGCCCAGCTCCCCCTGTAGGACTGTTGGGGTTCGGTAACTGCGGCTGCCTCGCGGCCTAGCTGTTCTCTCCTCCCCTGTGGACCTTCAGGTCCACCACCTGGTTCCAGCACCGTCAGCTGGTTCTCGGCAGTGTCTTTTGCTCTTGTACCTTCTGCTCCCCATCCTGGTTCCAGGACCGTCAGCTGGTTCCGGGCAGAGCCTTTGGCTTAGGTGCCTCCTTCTGGGTATCCAAGTTCCACCAACGTCAGGTGGTCCTTGGTAGTGCTTTCGGGCACGGGTACCTCCTGCTTAGTAACCGGGTTCCAGTAACGTCAGCTGGTCCTCGGTAGTTCCATAGGCTCTTGAACCTTCGGGTAGCCATCCGAGTTCCAGTTCCATCAGCTGGTTCTTGGCATTTTCTCAGCCTTCTTGTGCCTTCTGCTACATTTCCAAGTTGAAGACCATAAAGTCGACGACTCGGAAGACCACCCCGATGACGACGACGACGACGACGACGACGACCCGGAAGACCACCCCGATGACGACGGCGGAGACGACGACGGCTGAGACGACGACGGCGGAGATGACGACACTGGAGACGACGACCCTGGAGACGACGACATGGAAGACCGAGAAGCAGAAGAACAAGAGGCTGCAGAACAAAGAGCAGAAGAACATTAAGCATAAGACTTAATATCAGAGCAAAAGATATTATCTAAATTATATGCAGAAGAAGACTAAGCAGTGTATGGGGGTGAGTCCGTTCCTCCTCGTGGTGCCCCTGGATAAAGCCTGATGCTGCAGGCCAAACTGAACGCGGACAAATGTAACTTTTGTGACTGGCAGAACGGAAGGTGTAATCTTCCAACTTTTATAGATAACAACTACGGGAATGCCTGTCACAAATGAGAATATGATGAAGAAGTAGAATAGGAAGAATAATAACAGTGGAATAAAATGAATATGTAGAATAGGAAGAATAATAATAGTTGAATAAAATGAATATGAAGAATGTAATAAAAAAAAAAATAGGTAGAAGATGAAGAAGAAGATGAATAAGGTGAAGAAGAAGTTGATGTCAAAGATGCTGATGATGATGAAGATGAAAGTGTGGGAAAAGTAAAAAAAAAAAAAGAAAAAAAAAGAAGGGGAAGGGCGTGGAATAGTGAAACATCAATATCTGACAAAATAAAAAAAAATTTACATACTCAATATCTTTTTCACTCCGAACGTCTTAAAAAAAAAAAAAAAAACATGCTATTCTATTTGATTGGGCTAAACCTCATTGCCTTTAATGTCTCCGCCACCTCCCACAATACATCCTACATTATTCTTAGTTGTTTTCCTTCATGTAGAATGAACCTACAAGGCAAGAAAGGGTTTATTTTAATTCCGATATTTTGGTCCCATTGACTTGCATTGGGATCGGGTATCGGTATCGGCGATATCCGATATTTTTTGAATATCGGCCGATCCTATCCGATACCGATACTTTCCGATATCGGAAGGTATCGCTCAACACTAGTCACCAGAAAGATCCAAGAGCGAACTGAACCAGTACAAGAACATTGACAGCTGGCATGGAGTAACGATCAGAGTGGAGTTAAATAGAGCAGCCAGCCTAAAACTAAACTAGGTCACCTGTGGAAGGAACCTCAGAACCAGCAGCTCCACTCACAGCCACCAGAGGGAGTCCATGGACAGAACTCGCCGAAGTACCATTCATGACCACAGGAGGGAGTTCGATAACAGAATTCACAACAGTACCCCCCCCTTGAGGAGGGGTCACCGAACCCTCACCAGAACCCCCAGGCCGATCAGGACGAGCCAAATGAAAGGCACGAACCAGATCGGCAGCATGAACATCAGAAGCAACAACCCAGGAATTATCTTCCTGACCATAACCCTTCCACTTGACCAGGTACTGGAGTTTCCGTCTCGAAATTCTCCACCACATACTCCAACTCCCCCTCGACCAACACCGGGGCAGGAGGGTCAACGGAGGGAACCATAGGCGCCATGTATCTCTGCAATAACGACTTATGGAACACATTATGGATGGCAAAAGAAGCTGAAAGGGCCAAACGAAATGACACAGGATTGAGAACTTCAGAAATCTTATACGGACCAATGAAACGAGGCTTAAACTTAGGAGAGGAAACCTTCATAGGAACATAACGAGACGACAATCAAACCAAATCCCCAACACGAAGTCGGGGACCAACACAGCGCCAGCGGTTAGCGAAACGTTGAGCCTTCTCCTGGGACAATGTCAAATTGTCCACCACATGAGTCCAAATCTGCTGCAACCTGTCCACCACAGTATCCACACCAGGACAGTCCGAAGGCTCAACCTGCCCTGAAGAGAAACGAGGATGGAAACCGGAATTACAGAAAAAAGGCGAAACCAAAGTAGCCGAGCTGGCCCGATTATTAAGGGCGAACTCAGCCAAAGGCAAGAAGGACACCCAATCATCCTGATCAACAGAAACAAAGCATCTCAGATATGTTTCCAAAGTCTGGTTAGTTCGTTCGGTTTGGCCATTTGTCTGAGGATGGAAAGCCGAGGAAAAGGACAAATCAATGCCCATCTTAGCACAAAAGGACCGCCAAAACCTTGAAACAAACTGGGAACCTCTGTCCGAGACGATGTTCTCCGGAATGCCATGCAAACGAACCACATGCTGGAAAAACAATGGCACCAAATCAGAGGAGGAAGGAAATTTAGACAAGGGTACCAAATGGACCATCTTAGAGAAGCGATTACAAACCACCCAAATGACCGACATCCTTTGAGAGACAGGGAGATCTGAAATAAAATCCATGGAAATATGCGTCCAGGGCCTCTTCGGGACCGGCAAGGGCAAAAGCAACCCACTGGCACGAGAACAGCAGGGCTTAGCCCGAGCACAAGTCCCACAGGACTGCACAAAAGAACGCACATCCCGTGACAGAGAAGGCCACCAAAATGATATAGCCACCAAATCTCTGGTACCAAAGATTCCAGGATGACCAGCCAACACCGAACAATGAACCTCAGAGATAACTCTACTGGTCCATCTATCAGGGACAAACAGTTTCTCCGCTGGACAACGGTCAGGTCTATCAGCCTGAAACTTCTGCAGCACCCGCCGCAAATCAGGGGAGATGGCAGACAAAATTACCCCCTCTTTGAGAATACCCGCCGGCTCAGGAACACCCGGAGAGTCAGGCACAAAACTCCTTGACAGGGCATCAGCCTTCACATTCTTAGAGTCCGGAAGGTACGAAACCACAAAATCAAAACGGGAGAAAAACAGCGACCATCAAGCCTGTCTAGGATTCAACCGTTTGGCAGACTCGAGATAAGTCAGATTCTTGTGATCCGTCAAGACCACCACGCGATGCTTGGCTCCTTCAAGCCAATGTCACCACTCCTCGAATGCCCACTTCATGGCCAACAATTCTCGATTGCCAACATCATAATTGCGCTCATACGTTATGGATGGAAAAAGAAGCTGGAAGGGTCAAACGAAAAGACACAGGATTAAGAACCTCAGAAATCCTGTATGGACCAATGAAACTTTCATAGGAATATAACGAGATGACAACCAAACCAAATCCCCAACACGAAGTCGGGGACCCACACAGCGCCTGCGGTTAGCGAAACGTTGAGCCTTCTCCTGAGACAATGTCAAATTGTCCACCACATGAGTCCAAATCTGCTGCAACCTATCCACCACAGTATCCACACCAGGACAGTCAGAAGACTCAACCTGCCCTGAAGAGAAACGAGGATGGAAACCAGAATTGCAGAAAAACGGTGAAACCAAAGTAGCCGAGCTGGCCCGATTATTAAGGGCGAACTCAGCCAAAGGCAAAAAGGACACCCAATCATCCTGATCGGCAGAAACAAAACATCTCAGATATGTTTCCAAGGTCTGATTGGTTCGTTCAGTCTGGCCATTTGTCTGAGGATGGAAAGCCGAGGAAAAAGACAAATCAATGCCCATCCTAGCACAAAAGGCTCGCCAAAACCTCGAAACAAGCTGGGAACCTCTGTCAGAAATGATGTTCTCCGGAATGCCATGTAAACGAACCACATGCTGGAAGAACAATGGCACCAAATCAGAGGAGGAAGGCAATTTAGACAAGGGTACCAAATGGACCATCTTCGAGAAGCGATCACAAACAACCCAAATGACCGACATTTTTTGAGAGACGGGGAGATCCGAAATAAAATCCATAGAGATATGTGTCCAGGGCCTCTTCGGGACTGGCAAGGGCAAAAGCAACCCACTGGCACGAGAACAGCAGGGCTTAGCCCGAGCACAAATCCCACAGGACTGCACAAACGAACGCACATCCCGCGACAGAGACGGCCACCAAAAGGATCTAGCCACCAAATCTCTGGTACCAAAGATTCCAGGATGACCAGCCAACACCGAACAATGAACCTCAGAGATAACTCTACTCGTCCATTTATCAGGGACAAACAGTTTCTCCGATGGGCAACGGTCAGGTCTATTAGCCTGAAATTTTTGCAGCACCCGCCGCAAATCAGGGGAGATGGCAGACAAAATTACCCCCTCTTTGAGAATACCCGCCGGCTCAGACAAACCCGGAGAGTCGGGCACAAAACTCCTAGACAGGGCATCCGCCTTCACATTTTTAGAGCCCGGAAGGTACGAAACCACAAAGTCAAAACGGGAGAAAAACAGCGACCAACGAGCCTGTCTAGGATTCAACCGTTTGGCAGACTCGAGATAAGTCAAGTTCTTGTGATCAGTCAAGACCACCACGCGATGCTTAGCTCCTTCAAGCCAATGACGCCACTCCTCGAATGCCCACTTCATGGCCAGCAACTCTCGATTGCCAACATCATAATTACGCTCAGCAGGCGAAAACTTCCTGGAAAAGAAGGCGCATGGTTTCATCACCGAGCCATCAGAACTTCTTTGCGACAAAACAGCCCCTGCTCCAATCTCAGAAGCATCAACCTCGACCTGGAACGGGAGCGAAAAATCTGGTTGACACAACACAGGGGCAGAAGAAAAACGACGCTTCAACTCTTGAAAAGCTTCCACAGCAGCAGAAGACCAATTGACCACATCAGCACCCTTCTTGGTTAAATCAGTCAACGGTTTAGCAATACTAGAAAAATTATTGATGAAGCGACGATAAAAATTAGCAAAGCCCAGGAACTTTTGCAGACTCTTCAGAGAAGTCGGCTGAGTCCAATCATAAATGGCCTGAACTTTAACAGGGTCCATCTCGTTAGTAGAAGGGGAAAAAATGAAACCCAAAAATGAAACCTTCTGAACACCAAAGAGACACTTTGACCCCTTCACAAACAAAGAATTCGCACGCAGGACCTGGAACACCATTCTGACCTGCTTCACGTGAGACTCCCAATCATCCGAGAAGACCAAAATATCATCCAAGTATACAATCAGGAATTTATCCAGGTACTCTCGGAAGATGTCATGCATGAAGGACTGAAACACTGATGGAGCATTAGAAAGCCTGAATGGCATAACCAGGTACTCAAAATGGCCCTCGGGCGTATTAAATGCTGTTTTCCATTCATCGCCCTGTTTAATGCGCACAAGATTATACGCACCACGAAGATCTATCTTGGTGAACCAACTAGCCCCCTTAATCCGAGCAAACAAATCGGACAGCAGCGGCAAGGGGTACTAAAATTTGACCGTGATTTTATTTAGAAGGCAGTAATCAATACAAGGTCTCAGCGAGCCATCCTTCTTGGCCACAAAAAAGAACCCTGCTCCCAATGGCGACGACGATGGGCGAATATGACCCTTCTCCAAGGATTCCTTTACGTAACTCCGCATAGCGGCGTGCTCAGGCACAGACAAATTAAACAGTCGACCTTTAGGAAACTTACTACCAGGAATCAAATCGATAGCACAATCACAATCCCTATGCGGAGGTAGAGCACTGGACTTTGGCTCATCAAATACATCCCGGTGATCCGACAAGAACTCTGGGACCTCAGAAGGGGTGGATGATGAAATAGACAAAAATGGAACATCACCATGTACCCCCTGACAACCCCAGCTGGACACAGACATAGATTTCCAATCCAATACTGGGTTATGGACTTGTAGCCATGGCAACCCCAACACGACCACATCATGCAGATTATGCAACACCAAAAAGCAAATATCCTCCTGATGTGCAGGAGCCATGCACATGGTCAGCTGGGTCCAGTACTGAGGCTTATTCTTGGCCAAAGGCGTAGCATCAATTCCTCTCAATGGAATAGGATACTGCAAGGGCTCCAAGAAAAACCCACAACGCCTAGCATACTCCAAGTCCATCAAATTCAGGGCAGCGCCTGAATCCACAAACGCCATGACAGAATAGGATGACAAAGAGCAGATCAAAGTAACGGACAAAAGAAATTTTGACTGTACCGTACCAATGGTGGCGGACCCAGCGAACCGCTTAGTGCGCTTAGCACAATCAGAGATAGCATGAGTGGAATCACCACAGTAAAAACACAGCCCATTCCGTCGTCTGTGTTCTTGCCGTTCAGCTCTGGTCAAAGTCCTATTGCATTGCATAGGCTCAGGTTTATACTCAGATAATGCCGCCAAATGGTGCACAGTTTTACGCTCACGTAAGCGTCGATCGATCTGAATGGCCAAAGACATAGACTCATTCAGACCAGCAGGCATAGGAAATCCCACCATGACATCCTTAAGGGCTTCAGAGAGACCCTTTCTGAAAATTGCTGCCAGAGCACATTCATTCCATTGAGTGAGCACAGTCCACTTCCTAAATTTCTGACAATATATCTCTACCTCATCCTGACCCTGACACAGAGTCAGCAAGATTTTCTCTGCCTGATCCACTGAATTAGGTTCATCATAAAGCAACCCGAGCGCCAGAAAAAATGCATCAATATCACATAATGCAGGATCTCCTGGCGCAAGGGAAAATGCCCAGTCTTGAGGGTCGCCACGTAATAAAGAAATAATGATCTTAACTTGTTGTACTGGGTCACCAGAGGAGCGGGGTTTCAAAGCCAGAAATAGTTTACAATTATTTTTGAAATTCAGAAACTTAGCTCTATCTCCAGAAAATAACTCAGGAATAGGAATTTTAGGTTCTAACATAGGATTCTGAACCACTAAATCTTGAATGTTCTGAACACTTATAGCGAGATTATCCATCAAAGAGGACAGACCTTGAATGTCCATGTCTACACCTGTGTTCTGAACCACCCTGATGTAAAGGGGAAAAGAAAGACAAAACACAGTGCAAAGAAAAAAAAATGGTCTCAGAACTTCTCTTTTCCCTCTATTGAGAAGCATTAGTACTTTGGGCCTCCAGTACTGTTATGAACAGGTGATTCAGAACCACAATGGGCCTAGTGGTTAAGAGCACACAAAGTGACCTGATAGTTACTAACATAGGACGAGCTCTGAGACGTGGGAACTCTGCTGACCGCAATCCTTAATCCTATCACACCACACTAGAGGTAGCCATGGATTGCGCCTAACGCTCCCTATGCAACTCGGCACAGCCTGAGAAACTAACTAGCCCTGAAGATAGAAAAATAAGCCTACCTTGCCTCAGAGAAATTCCCCAAAGGAAAAGGCAGCCGCCCACATATAATGACTGTGAGTTAAGATGAAAATACAAACACAGAGATGAAATAGATTTAGCAAAGTGAGGCCCGACTTACTGAATAGACCGAGGATAGGAAAGATAGCTTTGCGGTCAGCACAAAAACCTACAAACAACCACGCAGAGGGGCAAAAAGACCCTCCGCACCGACTAACGGTACGGAGGTGCTCCCTCTGCGTCTCAGAGCTTCCAGCAAGCAAGAAAAACCAATATAGCAAGCTGGACAGAAAATATAGCAAACAAAAGTAACACAAGCAGAACTTAGCTTATGCAGGTCAGGAACTGGACTGGAGGCCAGGAACAAAGAACTAGGTGGAGTTAAGTAGAGCAGCACCTAACGACTTAACCTCGTCACCTGAGGAAGGAAACTCAGAAGCCGCAGCCCCACTCACATCCACCAGCGGAAGCTCATAGACAGAACCAGCCGAAGTACCATTCATGACCACAGGAGGGAGCTTGACCACAGAATTCACAACAGTAGGGCACTGGATTTGGGCTCATCAAATACATCCTGGTAATCTGACAAAAACTCAGGGACTTCAGAAGGAGTGGAAGGCGAAATTGACAGCAATGGAACATCACCATGTACCCCCTGACAACCCCAGCCGGACACAGACATAGATTTCCAATCCAATACTGGATTATGGACCTGTAGCCATGGCAACCCCAAAACGACCACATCATGCAGATTATGCAACACCAAAAAGCGAATATCTTCCTGATGTGCAGGAGCCATGCACATGGTCAATTGAGTCCAGTACTGAGGCTTATTCTTGGCCAAAGGCGTAGCATCAATTCCTCTCAATGGAATAGGATACTGCAAGGGCTCCAAGAAAAAACCACAGCGCCTGGCAAACTCCAAGTCCATCAAATTCAGGGCAGCTCCTGAATCCACAAATGCCATAACAGAATAGGATGACAAAGAGCAAATCAGAGTAACGGACAAAATAAATTTAGACTGTACTGTACCAATGGTGGCAGACCTAGCGAACCGCTTAGTGCGCTTAGGACAATCGGAGATAGCATGAGTGGGATCACCACAGTAAAAACACAGTCCATTCCGACGTCTTTGTTCTTGCCGTTCAGCTCTGGTCAAAGTCCTATCACATTGCATAGGCTCAGGCCTATGCTCACAGAATACCACCAAATGGTGCACAGCTTTGCGCTCACGCATGCGCCGATCGATCTGAATGGCCAAGGACATAGACTCATTCAGACCAGCAGGCGTGGGAAATCCCACCATGACATCCTTAAGGGCTTCAGAAAGACCTTTTCTGAAAATTGCCGCCAGGGCACACTCATTCCACTGAGTAAGCACAGACCACTTTCTAAACTTCTGACAATACACCTCCGCTTCATCCTGACCCTGACACAAAGCCAGCAAGATTTTCTCTGCCTGATCCACTGAATTCGGTTCATCATAAAGCAATCCAAGCGCCAGAAAAAACGCATCTACATCACGCAATGCAGGATCTCCTGGCGCAAGGGAAAATGCCCAGTCTTGAGGGTCACCACGCAATAAAGAAATAATGATTTTTACTTGTTGAACGGGGTCACCAGAGGAGCGGGGTTTCAAAGCTAGAAACAGTTTACAATTATTTTTGAAATTCAGAAACTTAGATCTATCTCCTGAAAACAAATCAGGAATTGGAATTCTAGGCTCTAACATCGGATTCTGAACCACAAAATCTTGAATGTTTTGTACCCTTGCAGGCGGATGATCCACACAAGAGGACAGAACTTGAATGTCCATTTCTACACCGGTGTCCTGAACCACCCAGAGGTTAAGGGAAAAAGAAAGACAAAACACACTGCAGAGAAAAAAAAATGGTCTCAGAACTTCTCTTATCCCTCTATTGAGATGCATTAATACTTTGGGCCAGCTGTACTGTTATGGACCTAGTGGTTAGGAGCACCGGGAACGACCTGATGGGTAAACTCACACAGGACAAGCTCTGGGAAGTGGGAGCTCTGCTGACCGCAACCCCTAATCCTATCACACAACTAGAAATAGCCATGGAGCGTACCTAACTCTACCTAGACGCCTCTTCACAGTCTAAGAGCTAACTAGCCCTAGAGATAGAAAATAATGTCTACCTTGCCTCAGAGAAATTCCCCAAAGGAAAAGGCAGCCCCCCACATACATTGACTGTGAGTAAAGATGAAAGTCACAAACACAGAAATGAAACAGGTTTCAACAAAGGGAGGCCAGACTTACTAAACAGACTGAGGATAGGAAAGGTAACTTTGCGGTCAGCACAAAAAACTACAAAAAGACCACGCAGAGTGTGCAAAAAGACCTCCGCACCGACTCATGGTGTGGAGGTGCCACTCTGCATCCCAGAGCTTCCAGCTAGCAAAGCAAAATCATGATAGCCAGCTGGACAAGGAAACAATGAAAAAAATAATAACTAGCAGGGACTTAGCTTCTGCTGGAGTAGACAGGTCACCAGAAAGATCCAAGAGCGAACTGAACCAGTACAAGAACATTGACAGCTGGCATGGAGTAACGATCAGAGTGGAGTTAAATAGAGCAGCCAGCCTAAAACTAAACTAGGTCACCTGTGGAAGGAACCTCAGAACCAGCAGCTCCACTCACAGCCACCAGAGGGAGTCCATGGACAGAACTCGCCGAAGTACCATTCATGACCACAGGAGGGAGTTCGATAACAGAATTCACAACAGGAGGCAGAGGGGGTGGAGACCCAGAAGAGGAAGGTACATATGACTTAAAGGGACACTGTCACCTGAATTTGGAGGGAACAATCTTCAGCCATGGAGGCGGGCTTTTGGGGTTTTTGATTCACCCTTTCCTTACCCGCTGGCTGCATGCTGGCTGCAATATTGGATTGAAGTTCATTCTCTGTCCTCCATAGTACACGCTTGCGCAAGGCAAGATTGCCTTGTGCAGGCATGTACTATGGAGGACAGAGAATGAACTTCAATCCAATATTGCAGCCAGCATGCAGCCAGCGGGTAAGGAAAGGGTGAATCAAAAACCCCAAAAGCCCGCCTCCATGGCTGAAGATTGTTCCCTCCAAATTCAGGTGACAGTGTCCCTTTAAGAAGGGACTGATGGAACACATTGGGGATATGAAGTGAAGGAGGTAAGCTTAAATAAAAGGCAACTGGATTGACATCCTCAATGATCTCGTAAGGACCAATAAACTTGGGACCCAGCTTAAGGAAAGGAAGTTTCAGACGTTTGTTCTTGGTAGACAACCAAACTCTTTCTCCTACCAGAAATTTAGGTCCTACAGATCGTTGCTTATCAGCAAAATGTTTTTATTTGCCCTGAGCCACCCCTATGTTCTTCTGGACCTCCCTCCAAACCTCCCCCAACGGTTGAACCGCCAAATCAGCACCTGGACACCCAGAATCCAGCCTGGAAAATTCACCAAAATGGAGGTGAAAACCGTAGTTACAGAAAAACTGAGAAATGTCAGTGGACTGATTAACCCGATTATTAGATGCAAACTCAGCCACGGGCAACGAAGAGCACCAATCATCCTGCTGGGACGTGGAAAGACACTGCAATAGCTGTTCTAGTGACTGATTGGTCCTCTCCATCTGACCATTGGTCTTGGGATGGTAGGCAGAGGAGAAGATCAAGCTAATACCCCATCTCTTTCAAAAAGCCCTCCAAAATTTGGGCACAAATTGCACCCCTCTGTCAGACACCAAATTTAGAGGCAAGCCGTGCATCCACACAACGTGCTCAATAAACAACTTAGATAGTGTTTCAGCATTAGGTAGTCCTGCCAAAGGAACCAAATCATCTGTTTGCTAAATCTATCAACCACTACCCACACCACAGTTTTGCCATTGGAAGGAGGGAGATCAATGATAACATCCATGGACAAATGAGTCCAAGGTTTATTCGGAATTGGCAATGGCACCAATTCCCTGGCCAGATGGTTATGGGAGACTTTAGCATGGTCACACGTAGAGTATCACAAGCAGACACAATTATGGCGATGTCAGAAGACATGGAGGACCACCAAAACAGTCTAGCAGTAGCTCTTTTTTTTGTTTTTGTTCTGCTTTTGACAAGTAATTTTTCTTTTCTGTTATCTGTAGTGTTTCACTTGTGCTGCTGTCCCTGGTGCTCTGGGACTTCTGCTCTGGTCCTGCTGGTGCCATCCTCTTGCTGTCGTCCCTGTTGCTGTGCTGCCCGACTGCTGTGCTGTTGGACTGCTGCCTGTAATGTAATTATTGGTTGCACTTTTTTTTTGCTCTTAACAAGTTTAATTTTTCTTCTCTGCTTTTTTCTGTAGTGTTCCACTTGACTGTTGCCTGCGATTACAACATGTCCTCAAGCAAATCATCCCAGGGTGAGCATGACATGACACTGACTAATTAATCACATTTGATATACTGATTTGTTGTGAATTCTGTGGTCAAGCTCCCTCCTGTGGTCATGAGTGGTACTTCGGCTGGTTCTGTTTATGAGCGTCCTCTGCTGGAAGTGAGTGGGGCTGCGGCTTATGAGTTTCCTTCCTCAGGTGACGAGGTTAAGTCGTTAGGTGCTGCTCTATTTAACTCCACCTAGTTCTTTGTTCCTGGCCTCCAGTCAATGTTCCAGTATTGGTCTTACTCTCTCCTGGATCGTTCTTGTGGCCTGTCTGCCCTGCATAAGCTAAGTTTTGCTTGTGTTACTTTTGTTTGCTATATTTTCTGTCCAGCTTGCTATATTGGTTTTTCTTGCTTGCTGGAAGCTCTGAGACGCAGAGGGAGCACCTCCGTACCGTTAGTCGGTGCGGAGGGTCTTTTTGCCCCCTCTGCGTGGTTGTTTGTAGGTTTTTGTGCTGACCGCAAAGCTATCTTTCCTATCCTCGGTCTATTCAGTAAGTCGGGCCTCACTTTGCTAAAATCTATTTCATCTCTGTGTTTGTATTTTCATCTTAACTCACAGTCATTATATGTGGGGGGCTGCCTTTTCCTTTGGGGAATTTCTCTGAGGCAAGGTAGGCTTATTTTTCTATCTTCAGGGCTAGCTAGTTTCTCAGGCTGTGCCGAGTTGCATAGGGAGCGTTAGGCGCAATCCACGGCTACCTCTAGTGTGGTGTGATAGGATTAGGGATTGCGGTCAGCAGAGTTCCCACGTCTCAGAGCTCGTCCTATGTTAGTAGCTATCAGGTCACTTTGTGTGCTCTTAACCACTAGGTCCATTCTGGTTCTGAATCACCTGTTCATAACACTGATTGGTATGTATTGACTGTGAATACTACACTCTGGGAATAAGTGGCCAGATAGCTGTTGGATGATTGGTACCATGCAAGGCCATAAGTCAGAAAGGATTTTCATAAGTATTGCAATGTTGTCTGTTACGAGTCGGTTTTGCTGTAAATGTTGGTGTCTTTTTACAATAATTTATTTTCTTCCCCGCTTCAACAAGAACTTGATAGAGAGATGAGGGTTCGAAGTGGTGCTGCTCAAAGGCTGAGAAAATACAAATATCACCGAGAGCTTGCATTTCTGAGGCCTGTGCTTGCTCATCGAACGTGAGTATCTTTTGTGTTGTCTTATACAAACTCTCTAAATTTTTTAGTAATGTTTTTTATTTATTTTCCAAACAGAACCTGGAGCAGCACTGCAGAACCTGGACCACCCTCTGTTGGAGTGGACATTCATCGACAAGCAAAGAGGCCCAATCCCAGTTATCCACCAGCAATGGAGCAAACAGGTAGGCTTCACAGGCTGGGGATCAGGCAGTCAGGACATCTAGTTTTCCCCTCTCCCAGCCTTCTGCCACTGCTTTATGGCACAAAACTAAAGTCATTTCAAATGGCAACTTTCTGGCTTTAAGAAACACTAAAAGAAATCAAGAATAAAAAATGTGGTAGTTAGTAATGGTTACTTTTTTTAACCAAGCATAGGGAAAAAATTATGGAATCACTCAATTCTGATGAAAAAATTATGCAATCACCCTGCAAATTTTCATACCCAAAAATAACACCTGCATCAAATTAGATCTGCTCGTTAGTGTGCATCTAAAAAGGAGTTATCATACCTTGGAGGGCTGTTGCGCCAAGTGGACTGACATGAATCATGGCTCCAACAAGAGAGATGTCAATTGAAACAAAGGAGAGGATTATCAAACTCTTAAAAGAGGGTAAATCATGTTGCAAAAGATGTTGGTTGTTCAGTCAGCTGTGTCTAAAATCTGGACCAAATACAAACAAAGGTTGTTAAAGGCAAACATACTGATAGACCAAGGAAGACATCAAAGCATCAATGCACAACAAAAAAAATGAGGAACAAATGGGTGGAAATTTGGGTCAACGTTTGTGACTGAACTATAAGAAACCGCCTTAAGGAAATAGGACTGTGGATGACTGGATGAAAGTCATATTCAGTGATGAATCGCAAATCTGCATTGGGCAAGGTGATGATGCTGGAACTTTTCTTTGGTGCTGTTCCAATGAGATTTAAAAAGATGACTGCCTGAAGAGAACATGCAAATTTCCACAGTCATTGATGATATGGGGCTGCATGTCAGGTAAAGGCACTGGGGAGATCGCTGTCATTACATCTTCAATAAATGCTCAAGTTTATATTGATATTGTGGGCACTTTTCTTATCCCATCAATTGAAAGGATGTTTGGGGATGATCAAATCATTTTTCAAGATGATAATGCATCCTGCCATAGAACAAAAACTGTGTAAACATTCCTTGAAAAAGACACATAAAGTCAATGTCATGGCCTGCAAATAGTCCAGATCTCAATCCAATTGAAAATCTTTGGTGGAAGATCAAGAAAATGGTCCATGACAAGGCTCCAACCTAAAAAGCTGATCTTTCAACAGCAATCATAGAACGTTGGAGCCAGATTTATGAAGAGTATTGTTTGATACTCATTAAGTCCATGCCTCAGAGACTGCAAGCTGTTCTAAAAGCCTGAGGTGGTGCAACAAAATACTAGTGATGCTTTGGAGTGTTTTTTTGTTTGTTTTTCATGATTCCATAATTTTTTCCTCAGAAATGAGTGATTCCATAATTTTTCCCTTTGCTTGGTTAAAAAAGTAACCATTACTGTCTATCATATTTATTGTTTTTGATTTCTTTTAGTGTTTTTTAAAGCCACAAAGTTGCCATTTGAAATGACTTTAGTTTTGCGCCATGTCTGTGATCTACTTTTTTTTCTACAAAATTGAACAACTGAATGAACATCCTCCAATGCCGGTGATTCCATAATTTTTGCCAGGGGTTCTACTAGCAGGTTCCTCTAGGTTGTGTTGATCTTTAGCCAGGATGTAGTTGTGAAGAACAACACGTGCTTTTACAACTTGATCAATAGTGTAAATTTTAAGATTAATGGCCATTTCCAAAATGCGCCATTTTGACACCAGCAATCCAAAGGTGCACTCGACAGTTCTTCGTGCCCTTGTCAGTCTGTAGTTAAAAACCCTTTTTGTGTGGTTCAAGTCCCAACTTGGGTACGGTTTGATGAGATTGGAACACATCTGAAACACCTCATCCCCAATCAGAACAAAGGGCATTTGCGGTCCTTTAGTGTTGGGAAGAGGTTGTGACTGTGGAAAATTAAAATTGTTACCATATAAATGTTAGCCCATGTCAGAATTTTTGAAAGTCTGTGAGTCATTTCCACATCCAAATGAGCCAATGTCCACAACGACAAATCTACACTCAGCATCTGCAATCACCATTAAAACTATAGAAAAATATTTTTTATAATTGTAACACTCTGAACAGGCTTCAAAATCCTAATGTGTTTGCAGTCCACAGCCCCGAAACAGTTTGGAAAATTACAAATTTCCATGAATTTGGCAGCATTTTCCATCCATATTTCAGTTGTGAGTTAGGGGAGGAATTCTCGGTGCAGAACCTCAAATAAAGCATGGCATGTTTCAACAACAATCCCAGAAAGCATGGATACTCCAATCCTGAATTGGAAATGTAACGATGATAATGTCTCTCCAGTAACCAGGAACCTGCAGAAAAGAAATTGAGAAACAAAAACCAGTACACTGCTTAGGGTTAGGGATAGGGTTATTTGTGACAGGAGTATCGTTTTCAACACTATGTACCTCAGGGTGACCAAGAGAAGTTCCACAGCAGGAATTGCTCGATGGAGCTACGTGTCCTGCATGCTGATTGATACCCATTGCAGCAAGTCATTAAAGCTGAGTTGTGACATTCTTGTGTAATCAAAAAATTTCTCCTGGATTTCACAGAGCATTGTGTCCAATGAGTGGTAGGCTCCACGGCTCCCTCGGACTTCGAAAATGGGGTGTTGCCAATACCGATGATGATGTCTTCTCTGCCTTTCTCTTTTTCTTTGTTCTTGACAAGCCACAGCAAAGGCGTGAGCCAATTTCAAAGACATATCCAGGTTAAGCATGAAGCTCTGTTTGCTAGTAAGATCCATCTTTCAGCTAGAAACAGCATCAAAAGACGAGTATTTCATCAGTACTGTGTGTCTATATATAGAAATCCCATGATTCACGCCCATAGGGTGTCTGGCTTCAAGCCAATTGTACTGACAAAGCATTGGGAATATCGAACTCATGCGCTTAAAAAACACAAATGCATGCAAAAATGCATACTAACGCATGCACAAGCAGCTTTTTTTGGTGTCATGCCTAAGATGATGCAGATAAAAATGCTGCCTTTGCATGCATTTTTGCATGCATTTGCTCATGCAGATGATACACTGCGCACACAAATGCTAATGTGAAACCAGCCTAACTCCCATAGTTTTACTCCACGTAGGACATACGAAGGTCACATATTATTAATGCTCATGTGCACAACTTTAAAGGTCTTCACATTCAACCTCATGTGCCAAGTGAATTCCCTCTCAATTTGTCCACATTAGCATGTGGCTTACGGACATCTTCAGTGTAATACATAGTTTTGCGTCCCCTGTGAAAATAGAAACAACACTATCGCATCTTCTATATAATTAAATGGGTGGTCTAAAGGCAAAAGTAAATTTTATATCAATCCCAATCTGTTTGATGCCATAACATAAGCTATTTTCTTATATACTTGCTTTAAAAATCCCCTAACATTCCCTATCTACACTATCAAACTGCTGTTCTACTTTTTTCCCCTATTTAGTGTCTGATGGCTATTCATTTTAAAGCCCCCAGTGCATCCTGGGATACTAAGAGGAAGTGTCATCAGAGCAGGGGGCAGAGTCTGCTTTCACTGGCATAGGCCCCTCCCTGAAATGACGTGTCATCAATGATGCTCGGTCCAGGGGCTGGACTAGTCCATGCACAGTTACAGCTTCCACTTTGTCGCCTGCTCAGATATAGAGTAATGAGCAGGCAACACAGTGGTGTAACAATATACGGCACAGGAGATCAGCGCCGTCCTGACAAGTGATGTCACTGGTCTCTGCCGAGTATTGCAACACCGCTGTGTTGCCGGCTCATTACTGCAGATCTGAACCGACAACAGTGTTCCATTACACTCCTAATTATGATGGTTTATACTTGGTGTTAATTATTTATATGTATAGATAATTTTGTATGATTTATTCAATCCTTATTTTTAGAAAATAATCAGTGTTAGTAGTCAATTGATTGTAAAGGCAAATTTTTAGATATTTTTTACTTCATGTCCCCCTTCTCTCAGCCTCCCTTTCTTCTATCTTTGATCAACAGCACTATTTTTTCTATACAGTATTCTGCTTTTCAAAAATAGAACACATACCCATTATCAACTATCAAACCACTGATCAAGTGCCTATTTGTCTAAAGGGTAATTCAAATGTTCATATTTTTCCACTAACGGATAATCTGCAAAAAAATCATGGAGATATGACCGATTTTGAAAATCACAGTCGACAACCGTGTTATCCTTGTTCTTTCCATTTTTTTTACATTCCAATGTGTAGGAAATGATATTGTAATTGTTTTTTTTTTTGCATAAAAAGAAAAATTACTAAAGAAACACTGATAGTAATATGTGAAGCGTTGACCAAACACTGCTAAAAAACAAATCCAAAACACCGATGAAAAGCGAAAAGAGACTTTACGGTGATAATTTGTTAGTTAGATTTTTCTGCTTTCAATATAGCAAATGCCCTACAAATTTCAGGACATACAAGGCCTATATTGCACAGTCAGGGCTGCATCTACAAGTTGGAGATATTAGAGACTAGATGATAAAAGATGGTGTTGAAGGAGTTCAAAGAAAAAAAAGTGACTCTATCGACAGTGAATTTATTAACATTCAATGAATGCATAATCCGTCCACACGATGAGGATTCTGACAGCAATTCACCGAATCGCTCCCAATTAATTTAATGAGAGAACGGGAGCTCGGTGTGCAGGAAAGCACTACATTGCATTTAAAATGAATAAATGCCAACACATTTTAATAAAACTCTTAAGCCAGATACTCTGCTGAATATCTCTATCACATTGTCCTATTATCCATCGACCATCAACATTTAGTTACATTTGTGAATTTCTATAGTAAATTACGCGTCTGCTTTTCAATATAAGTAACAAGGATTTAACAGTGTTACATTTTCAAGTCCCATAGCTTATTATTAGCAACATTTTTGTAGTAGCTGTGGGATCAGGGATGACATCCAACGATCGACAACATCTGCAATTTGGAGAATTTTTTTGGGATACTACAGTTGCCTCCAGGACTCCAAAACCCAACTAATAGGGAAAATGGCTGCCTTTTTATTTATCACTTACATGAGAGAAAAATGATTGTAAACTTCACAGGAGACAAGGCCTGATGTGACTAAAAACCATCTATCTGCAGCACTGCAAAATGTGGCTGCGCTAGATAAAAAATGCTAAATAAATCAGCATGAGTAGTGTAGCATCCATATGTTTAGTCAAACTCAATCTGACAGCTGCCCCGCCCCTATCAAAGTGTATCAAAGTGTGTAACCCCTCCCCTCCCCTTGTCTGACGGCTGGTATCCAGCTGTCCCTCCTTGTTTGATTTCCCCTTTTGATATAGTTTGATATATTTTAATTTGTTGCAGTTTGATATTATTCCCCGTATTTGTTTTATATTAGATGTTCGAGCTTGATTCTGTAAGCTGTGTTTTATTCACAGTGTACACATATAGTGCAGAACTTTTGTTTTATAACACACCAAGCTGTTTATTTGTGAGGGGTCCTATATATATATATATATATATATATATATATATATATATATATATATATATATATATATATATATATATATATATATATATATATATATATATATATATATATATATATATATATATATATATATATATATATATATATATGTATATATATATATATATATATAATATGCTTTACACATATAGTGCAGAACTTTTTCTTTATAACACACCAAGCTGTTTATTTGTGTCTCTACTGACCATTAACTAAAATGCTGGTCCCCTTATTTACACAAACAGAAAAGTTATTTGTGTCTCTACTGACCATTAACTAAATGCGGGTCACCTTATTTTCACAAACAGAAAAGACAGATTTTCTGTTTGTACCTGTAGGGTTATGTAGGGTTATCTGCGGGTCAGTGGTTTATAACACCTAGGTCATTTGTTTTTGTATTCGCTTTCTCAGAAAAGTTATTTGTGTCTCTTCTGACCATTAACTAAATGCTGGTCACCTTATTTACACAAACAGAAAAGTTATTTGTGTCTCTACTGAGCATTAACTAAATGACGGTCACCTTGATTCTGTAAGCTGTGTTTATTCACAGTGTACCAGATTTTCTCTTTTGTGCCTATATATATATATATATATATATATAATATGCCCCAATGTTACAACACAAGCAAGTAAGAAGCGGTGTGTTTTATATGAATATAAACCAAAGACACGATATTGTAAAAATGTAAAAAGATTTTATTTCTCACAATAAAACAGCATCTCAAAGACATTTCAATACTATATAAATTCTTACAGAATATAAAAAGTACAAAATTCTTACAGAATATAAAAAGTAAAAACATTAATACATCTCAAAGACATTTCAATACTATAAAAATTCTTACAGAATATAAAAAGTAAAAACATTAAATAGTACAATGAACATACATCATTACACTTCTTACAAAATAATTAATATAGCGTTACAAGGTGAGTACAGCATTTTAGCCAGTACATTCTTTACATCGTGAGCCACATGGTTTGTAGCATCGGTATAGACCTTTTTTTAGGTAGCAGAGTTCCGCGTGTGGTACCTAATGACGGGGAATGTAAAGATTGAATTGTACGGGGAGCCGCCGCTAACTTCAGCGGTGTAGATACAGAGCGTGTCTCACTGTTGGTAATTTTTAATTCATCTAAAAGCTTCCTACTAGCGGGGTTACCCACAACTGTAGACGGCATATTTAGCTCGGCCATAGCCTGCATAAATGAATCCCAACCCGGCGGTAAATTTCTACTGTTCAGAGCATGGCTCTGCGTTGTACTACGTACCAAATCCAGTAAGTTGGACCCTGGTATTACGGATCCTTTGAAAATAAATTCAGCATTATTATTCTATGCTGTGACATTATTATTTTGCAGCAGCCTGTTTAGTAAAAATTCAGCATTCTTTTTATATCTTTGGTTTATATGGCCGACAATTTCAGCGATCTCATGATTTTTATCAGAGTCGGTATTTGGCAATTGTTGCTGACCAGGATCAGGAGCACTAACGAGATTTAAAGCCGTTACTTCTTTTGAGCTGTGTCGCGTATGTGCCAAGTAGCGTTGTAGCACAGAGCTATACATTTTAATTTTCACATCATCGGGAATGTCACAACGCTGTAAAATGTCGCTAATTTCACCATCAAGGCGTCAAATAACACTGTCGCGTATGTTATCTGTAGTACCGGGTCTTAGTTTGTCTAGCTCCTGTTTGGGGACTAGATACATTTTCGCTGCATGCTCCATTATCTTCCGGCGATCAGGCTTGTTATTATTGGAATTGCAAAAGCTAAAAGAGGTCCGATAAACCCGCCGGCCTGTTTTAGTAGGCGCTTCTTTTTCTTTATGGGCTGAGATCTGTCGCTCAGGGTTCTTATAGCTTTACGCCACTTCTTTAATATACCTTTTTGGCGCTCTTTCAGCGGAATCCTGCCTTTTAAGATATTTAAAGCAATCTCGCCTATGGCTGTAATTAAGTCATTGCTTGCATCGCGCAAAATAGACTTTCTGACAGCGGGGGTTGCTTTCACTAGGGTTTTTAAGAGAGCCCAGTTACCCTGGAGCCTCTCAGACATCTTTACATCACAACGCACACAGCGTAGAATGTCTGATACCGGATAAAATTCACTTTTTAGAAGTGTTTTTCTTTTGAACATAGACAGCGGGCAACGCGGGTGGAAACAACCCAGTCCTTAAACGCAGATCCTCAGGCGTATTAGCTCTCAAATCTACAAGCAAATACCCGTAAGGCTCCCGCGTGGCATCCTCAAAAGCTTCTAGGAAAAAACGTGTTTTTCCGGGATACATCTGACGAGCTAGAGTTAAAATTTGTAATTTATCTCGGAGGTTATTAAAAAGCACCATGTACTTTGTGTTTAAATTTATCGTACGGCTTTTCTTGCCCTGACAAAATATGTTTTGCACCAGGTAGAAAATGCTGAGATTTCTGTGGTGCACATACTTGGTAAAGGCTTTTTCTATCTCACAATTCTCACTAGCACTCTCCATGAGATCATCAACAATCGCCAAATTCACCTTCTCCGGTGGGAATAATTCGTCATCTACGAATGTATTTGGCAGACCCTCCACAAATCTGGCGTGGGGAAAAGAGAGAGAGATTTCATCATATAGTTTTTGCCAACACGAATAAAACCATACAATATTATCAGGTTTCTGAAAAAAATTTGCTTCAATATTATATAGCAGCTATTTTACAAAATAGCTCTTTCCAGAATTAGACGGGCCTGCTAGAATGCATGAGAATGGGTGCTGCAGATGCGTATCCATCACAATACTCGACTAATACCCAAAAGGTAATGCTGTGAAATCGTCTAATAGTCGCCGCTTTGTATAAACGCACTTTTGTGTTTTGCGTAATGGCCTTGTTTCAATATCCCAGTACTTTTTATTTCTCACAATGGACGCCTGCTGTACGACAATACGTTTCTGAGTTTCTGCGGCAGAATTGCGTGGGTAGTCCAGAACTAGATCTTTCAGACTGTTGAAATTAACAGATTGAGAGTTACCAACATTTAGTGTTATCCCCTTAACTTTTAAGACAGTTTTACCAGTGTTGAGTTTGTAGCCGTAAGTTTTGGGGCCCGCGGATACAAATTCTGTGATGTGTGTACCATCGGGTATTTCACTGGTCAGCTCCCCCAGGTAATCGCCTAAAGGCGGTTGCCACTCACCAGCTCTCTGTACAAAAATAACTGAATCTGTGTCGTGATAAAGGCACCTCTCCTGCAGCCGGTCCAGCAGCGAATAGAGCTCTAACCGAGCATACGCTGTTGTAAAACACGCTATAAAAATGTTTGTGTTTTTGTTGAGTGTGTGGTGGCCTTTTGCATATTTCCAGTTAATGGTCGCGGTGTCGTCATCAAGGAAATGTAACATCGAAATGTCATAGTAAGGCAGGAACAAATACTTAAAAAGCTCATCTGGATCCCTAACAATGCTGGTACATGATAGATTAGATCTCTGAGCAAACTTTCCCCATAAAGAATTTAAGAAAAGCTTGGAGATCTGTCACTTAGCAGGATTGACAGCTATATTTTCAGGCCGTAATTGGACACCTTCTTTTTCAAGAAAAGAGTCAATGTACTGCCTTTTCTTGGCGTCATCAGTGCACCAGCTAGGATAACCAGAGGCTTCCTGCTTATCCCTAAGATGTAATTTAATGTAGGGAGCAAACAGATCATCAGTGGTTTTAGGAAAATGCCATATTTCATAGATGTGGGCGATCCGATACCCTTTTTCTATAGCCATCTCGAGCTCTATAGTGCACCAGGTGCCTGTCAGCGCCCGTTCTTCATCACTGTGGGCACAAATATCTGCCTGGGAATTTGCAGCGCATGTGTAGCAAAGGGGAAACATTAATTTTTTGTTGAGTTTTACTGGTAGAACTGGAAAAAATAAATCTCTCGGCGGGTAGACCTTGACTCTAGCAATGCCAAAGTATTTTTTAATGAATCCAAAATTGTCGTAGATGAAGTCTGGGTGGCCTACAGGGTATGTTTTAGTTTTGTTTACAAAGGGGTACAGACTGGTGAAATCGTAGTAATGTAAAGTCTCCCCTTCTTCCAGATGGTGATAGAGCTAATGGCGTTAGTTCGCCCGCCATAAAGCGCATCACGGGGGTCTAAAGGAACGGGGAATTCCATCTGGCGGAGAAATGCTTGAAGGTTAGAATCATTTTCAATCATTTCATTCCACTCATGTTCCCACAGCAGTCTTACTGTGTACCCGCAGCACTGTAAGTAACGCTTTTTAGCTAAAAAGGTGTAATATAACTGGCCGTAGGACGTACTTGTGACCTTATTCGTGTCATTTTCATTATAGCACACGGGACATCCGTGGTAAAAACACCCCTGAAATTCAAAGGCTATGTGCTGGCCGCTAACATAGGCATAACCATCTAGAAAATACTTCCCGACCTGTTTTTCACTGCCTCTCAAAGCGTGCTGTATGTCGATGTTCTCAGAGTGGGCTACATACATGAGTGTTATGGCTGGCAATCAGGCAACACAGCGTGCAGTAATCAGCGCACATACAGAGATCTGGCAATAACCAAAAACAATAGGACGAGCTCTGAGACGTGGAATCTCTGTAGACTGCAGTACCTGATCTATCCTCACACAACTATAAGCAGCAGTGGATTGCGCCTATCACTACCTATGCAACTCGGCACCGCCTGAGGAGCTGACTAGCCTGAAGATAGAAATACAAGCCTGACTTACCTCAGAGAAATACCCCAAAGGAATAGGCAGCCCCCCACATATAATGACTGTTAGCAAGATGAAAAGACAAACGTAGGAATGAAATAGATTCAGCAAAGTGAGGCCCGATATTCTAGACAGAGCGAGGATAGCAAAGAGAACTATGCAGTCTACAAAAAACCCTAAAACGAAAACCACGCAAAGGGGCAAAAAGACCCACCGTGCCGAACTAACAGCACGGCGGTGCACCCCTTTGCTTCTCAGAGCTTCCAGCAAAAGTTAATAGCAAGCTGGACAGAAAAAACAGAAAACAAACTAGAAGCACTTATCTAGCAGAGCAGCAGGCCCAAGGAAAGATGCAGTAGCTCAGATCCAACACTGGAACATTGACAAGGAGCAAGGAAGACAGACTCAGGTGGAGCTAAATAGCAAGGCAGCCAACGAGCTCACCAAAACACCTGAGGGAGGAAGCCCAGAGACTGCAATACCACTTGTGACCACAGAAGTGAACTCAGCCACAGAATTCACAACACATGAGCCACTGTATAGCGGGTGTCGAGTAGCGCTTTTTTGCCTTGTGATAATTATCACCAGGTAAAATGGCGATTATCTTTTTTGGAAGAAATTTACACCGGTACATTGTCATACACACCGAGACCAGGGTGATGAGCTGAAAAGGATCAACACATCTGCTCACTACAATCCTCTGCTTTTGACGCTTACAGTATTTTTTAACATTTTTCTGTGTCATCTGCATAATACGCTCTCTATAGATCTCGCAGGCGTGTCTCAAAATTTCAACATCTTGTTTGCAATAAGATTTTAGCTCGGCCTTGAAGTCAAAAGTTGTATTTACCTGTGTCTCATACCACTCCAGGAACTCTACCTTCTCACCAGGTGACATGTACTCCACCCCATAATATTTTACATCAGGTATGGGGCCTACATAGTTTTGGTTTTCTCGGGTATTGAAAAAGTGTGGAAAATGTCCTTTACTGCCTGAAAAGCCCATGGCCTGTGGTAATTTACTGAGTTTCATGGGGATAAAATTTAGAGAGTCTATGAACCTTATAGACAAATCGGGTAGCGACACACACAAGAGGCGGCCACCTTGGGTTATCAACTGTATTTGTAGTTTTTCAGAAATCAGTTCCTTAACAATAAAGTATGCGTCGTATCTTCCACCATTGTGGGCAATAAATGTATGATCTGAAAATTTACCGCTTGTAAAGAACTGTACAAAGTCATGTGTACAGGTATCACCCTCAAACTCCCAGGAGGGGTGGCCATACAGCGTTGTAGCATAAATGTAATTCGGGACGTGCGTGCCTGTCTCCTGCATACATTCAAAATCATAAAAGATATAACAATCTGACTCATCCTGTGCTACATACTTCCGCATGTAACAAAGATGGGCATCAAATTTATTTATACGTCTGCGACATACAGGACACCGCAAACCATTACATTTATGCTCTGTTTCGCTATTTCTGGGAACAAAACGGTTGCATTTATCACAAAATGTTTTAAGGCTACAGAATGCTGGGTCGCCTACAGCCAATTGTTTGTGATAATCTAAGCACTCGCTCGAGCGGCAATAAACTCTGCAAACAGGACATCTGGGCTGCTGGTCGGGCCTGCTTTCTTCACAATTCTCTCTCTGACAGGTTTTACAAAAATACTGGCAGGAGTGTCTGTTTTTGTGGTGAAACACTGAATTGCAGAGCTCACAAAAGTAATCAGACCCGATAAAACCCTTCATATTTTTGATACCGTAGTAGTGATTATCATGGAACAATATGAATACGGTTTTACCACTAGCTGTATTGGCACCCTGAAAGTAGCGCCAATCACCCTGACTATAGTACAGTACTTTAATGGTGACCCCCAAATATTTTTCGGATGTCGCTAAAACTCACTAATTGATCATCAGGGATGCCCAGTGCTGTGTGTATGTTTTTAGAACGGCTCAGTAAAACAGCATCAGTGACATCCGTGTCGGCCATCAGGGCGCACACACTAGCAGCCAAACACAGATTTGTCGTGTAATTGTTAAAATCATACAGCCATTGTCTCTTTTGTTTAATGATTTGACTGCTCGCTATAGATTTCAAGCGCCTTTTTACACCACCGCGTCGGTTTTTAATGATGGTGACGACTAGCTTTAGCGAATTGGATGATATGCATTCATTGTTACTTTGAAGCGCGCTGGCAACAGCGTTTAAAAAAGATTCAGAATTAAAATCTTCACGGGTTTGTTTTGTAGTGAAAATAGGGTCTAAAGTATCGCCGGCATCAAACCTTAACTGTACAAAGTCGCCAGGTTCAATGTCCCTGATGATTCTATCCAGTAATGCCTGAATGCTTTCATGAACAATATTCATGCCCTCTTCAAATGATCGTACACGCTCCAAGTTTACAAATCTAAAATGATCTGTATGTATATGGCCGTTGAAATTGCGGAGGGCCCTTTCATGATGATGGATGTGTTGCAAAAATACTGTATGATCGGGGCGCCGCACATTACCATCAGCGACAGCGTCTGAGGCTTGTGAATTTTGTGCAGATGCATGTGTGGCATCTGCAGAGTTGTCTCGGCTATGTGTTTGGTGTTCTGACTCTTGTGACGATGTCTGTGGTGTCTGTAGAGGCACTGCAGGACACATGCCACCACGACGCCTCCTAGAACATAGCGCCCGTCTAGCACTGACCAACAATTTTAGAGCCCTCTTTATAACTCTAGACCTATTATACCTGGGTAGTGTTAGTTTAGGTGGGTTATGCATGCCATAGCCGACCATATTTAGTCATAATGGGGTCGCTGTAGTTGTTATCTCGCCATCCAGTAGCAGGCTCCGGAGTGCATATAGTTCGGACTTATTAGCCTGTGTTGGGCTTTGTGTTGATAATAATTTTTCAAAAGTATCACAAAAAAATAATTAATTTGGGGACCCAGAGTTTGTAGCGTAAGTAGCGGGCGAAGTGTTCCTGAAACACAAGCATTTCAGCGGGGCCCCAGCTGCGGGATTCATGCGGCAGATCTGTAGCTGCCGCATGAATCCTTGGCTTTTTACACACCTTAAGCTCTTTACACACCTTAACATCCGCCGGTAGCGCCCTTTTTGGCCGTTTCTTAACATTAACAGAGTTAGATACACAGACATGAGATGGGCCGCTCAAATTAGAGGCTCCTGAGGGACCAGACCCAGAGGCATTAGTAGGTACAGTTAGACATGTCGCTGATGGTTGCATAGTGTGGGGTATACGTATAATGAGCGGTTCTACGGATGATTGCTTACCATCAGCGAGCTGATCAATCTCGCGATCATGCTCTTCACGAATCATCGTGGCTGCGGCACCCACGGCGCAGGATGTGGTTGGTGGCTCTGTAAATTAGCGAGCAGTCAAATCATTAAACAAAAGAGACAATGGCTGTATGATTTTAACAATTACACGACAAATCTGTGTTTGGCTGCTAGTGTGTGCGCCCTGATGGCCGACACGGATGTCACTGATGCTGTTTTACTGAGCCGTTCTAAAAACATACACACAGCACTGGGCATCCCTGATGATCAATTAGTGAGTTTTAGCGACATCCAAAAAATATTTGGGGGTCACCATTAAAGTACTGTACTATAGTGAGGGTGATTGGCGCTACTTTCAGGGTGCCAATACAGCTAGTGGTAAAACCGTATTCATATTGTTCCATGATAATCACTACTACGGTATCAAAAATATGAAGGGTTTTATCGGGTCTGATTACTTTTGTGAGCTCTGCAATTCAGTGTTTCACCACAAAAACAGACACTCCTGCCAGTATTTTTGTAAAACCTGTCAGAGAGAGAATTGTGAAGAAAGCAGGCCCGACCAGCAGCCCAGATGTCCTGTTTGCAGAGTTTATTGCCGCTCGAGCGAGTGCTTAGATTATCACAAACAATTGGCTGTAGGCGACCCAGCATTCTGTAGCCTTAAAACATTTTGTGATAAATGCAACCGTTTTGTTCCCAGAAATAGTGAAACAGAGCATAAATGTAATGGTTTGCGGTGTCCTGTATGTCGCAGACGTATAAATAAATTTGATGCCCATCTTTGTTACATGCGGAAGTATGTAGCACAGGATGAGTCAGATTGTTATATCTTTTATGATTTTGAATGTATGCAGGAGACAGGCACGCACGTCCCGAATTACATTTATGCTACAACGCTGTATGGCCACCCCTCCTGGGAGTTTGAGGGTGATACCTGTACACATGACTTTGTTCAGTTCTTTACAAGCGGTAAATTTTCAGATCATACATTTATTGCCCACAATGGTGGAAGATACGACGCATACTTTATTGTTAAGGAACTGATTTCTGAAAAACTACAAGTACAGTTGATAACCCAAGGTGGCCGTCTCTTGTGTGTGTCGCTACCCGATTTGTCTATAAGGTTCATAGACTCTCTAAATTTTATCCCCATGAAACTCAGTAAATTACCACAGACCATGGGCTTTTCAGGCGGTAAAGGACATTTTCCACACTTTTTCAATACTCGAGAAAACCAAAACTATGTAGGCCCCATACCTGATGTAAAATATTATGGGGTGGAGTACATGTCACCTGGTGAGAAGGTAGAGTTCCTGGAGTGGTATGAGACACAGGTAAATACAACTTTTGACTTCAAGGCCGAGCTAAAATCTTATTGCAAACAAGATGTTGAAATTTTGAGACACGCCTGCGAGATCTATAGAGAGCGTATTATGCAGATGACACAGAAAAATGTTAAAAAATACTGTAAGCGTCAAAAGCAGAGGATTGTAGTGAGCAGATGTGTTGATCCTTTTCAGCTCATCACCCTGGCCTCGGTGTGTATGACAATGTACCGGTTTAAATTTCTTCCAAAAAAGACAATCGCCATTTTACCTGGTGATAATTATCACAAGGCAAAAAAGCGCTACTCGACACCCGCTATACAGTTGCTCATGTATGTAGCCCACTCTG
The DNA here is from genome assembly GCF_032444005.1 of Ranitomeya imitator. Taxonomy (NCBI): domain Eukaryota; kingdom Metazoa; phylum Chordata; class Amphibia; order Anura; family Dendrobatidae; genus Ranitomeya; species Ranitomeya imitator. Next base: position 618,321,899 of record NC_091283.1, read on the forward strand.
AGAACATCGACATACAGCACGCTTTGAGAGGCGGTGAAAAACAGGTCGGGAAGTATTTTCTAGATGGTTATGCCTATGTTAGCGGCCAGCACATAGCCTTTGAATTTCAGGGGTGTTTTTACCACGGATGTCCCGTGTGCTATAATGAAAATGACACGAATAAGGTCACAAGTACGTCCTACGGCCAGTTATATTACACCTTTTTAGCTAAAAAGCGTTACTTACAGTGCTGCGGGTACACAGTAACACTGCTGTGGGAACATGAGTGGAATGAAATGATTGAAAATGATTCTAACCTTCAAGCATTTCTCCGCCAGATGGAATTCCCCGTTCCTTTAGACCCCCGTGATGCGCTTTATGGCGGGCGAACTAACGCCATTAAGCTCTATCACCATCTGGAAGAAGGGGAGACTTTACATTACTACGATTTCACCAGTCTGTAACCCTTTGTAAACAAAACTAAAACATACCCTGTAGGCCACCCAGACTTCATCTACGACAATTTTGGATTCATTAAAAAATACTTTGGCATTGCTAGAGTCAAGGTCTACCCGCCGAGAGATTTATTTTTTCCAGTTCTACCGGTAAAACTCAACAAAAAATTAATGTTTCCCCTTTGCTACACATGCGCTGCAAATTCCCAGGCAGATATTTGTGCCCACAGTGATGAAGAACGGGCGCTGACAGGCACCTGGTGCACTATAGAGCTCGAGATGGCTATAGAAAAATGGTATCGGATCGCCCACATCTATGAAATATGGCATTTTCCTAAAACCACTGATGATCTGTTTGCTCCCTACATTAAATTACATCTTAGGGATAAGCAGGAAGCCTCTGGTTATCCTAGCTGGTGCACTGATGACGCCAAGAAAAGGCGGTACATTGACTCTTTTCTTGAAAAAGAAGGTGTCCAATTACGGCCTGAAAATATAGCTGTCAATCCTGCTAAGCGACAGATCTCCAAGCTTTTCTTAAATTCTTTATGGGGAAAGTTTGCTCAGAGATCTAATCTATCATGTACCAGCATTGTTAGGGATCCAGATGAGCTTTTTAAGTATTTGTTCCTGCCTTACTATGACATTTCGATGTTACATTTCCTTGATGATGACACCGTAACCATTAACTGGAAATATGCAAAAGGCCACCACACACTCAACAAAAACACAAACATTTTTATAGCGTGTTTTACAACAGCGTATGCTCGGTTAGAGCTCTATTCGCTGCTGGACCGGCTGCAGGAGAGGTGCCTTTATCACGACACAGATTCAGTTATTTTTGTACAGAGAGCTTGTGAGTGGCAACCGCCTTTAGGCGATTACCTGGGGGAGCTGACCAGTGAAATACTCGATGGTACACACATCACAGAATTTGTATCCGCGGGCCCCAAAACTTACGGCTACAAACTCAACACTGGTAAAACTGTCTTAAAAGTTAAGGGGATAACACTAAATGTTGGTAACTCTCAATCTGTTAATTTCAACAGTCTGAAAGATCTAGTTCTGGACTACCCACGCAATTCTGCCGCAGAAACTCAGAAACGTATTGTCGTACAGCAGGCGTCCATTGTGAGAAATAAAAAGTACTGGGATATTGAAACAAGGCCATTACGCAAAACACAAAAGTGCGTTTATACAAAGCGGCGACTATTAGACGATTTCACAGCATTACCTTTTGGGTATTAGTCGAGTATTGTGATGGATACGCATCTGCAGCACCCATTCTCATGCACTCTAGCAGGCCCGTCTAATTCTGGAAAGATCAATTTTGTAAAACAGCTGCTATATAATATTGAAGCTAATTTTTCTCAGAAACCTGATAATATTGTATGGTTTTGTTCGTGTTGGCAAAAACTATATGATGAAATCTCTCTCTCTTTTCCCCACGCCAGATTTGTGGAGGGTCTGCCGAATACATTTGTAGATGACGAATTATTCCCACCGGAGAAGGTGAATTTGGCGATTGTTGATGATCTCATGGAGAGTGCTAGTGAGAATTGTGAGATAGAAAAAGCCTTTACCAAGTATGTGCACCACAGAAATCTCAGCATTTTCTACCTGGTGCAAAACATATTTTGTCAGTGCAAGAAAAGCCATACGATAAATTTAAACACAAAGTACATGGTGCTTTTTAATAACCCCCAAGATAAATTACAAATTTTAACTCTAGCTCGTCAGATGTATCCCGGAAAAACACGTTTTTTCCTAGAAGCTTTTGAGGATGCCACGCGGGAGCCTTACGGGTATTTGCTTGTAGATTTGAGAGCTAATACGCCTGAGGATCTGCGTTTAAGGACTGGGTTGTTTCCACCCACGTTGCCCGCTGTCTATGTTCAAAAGAAAAACACTTCTAAAAAGTGAATTTTATCCGGTATCAGACATTCTACGCTGTGTGCGTTGTGATGTAAAGATGTCTGAGAGGCTCTGGCGTAACTGGGCTCTCTTAAAAACCCTAGTGAAAGCAACCCCCGCTGTCAGAAAGTCTATTTTGCGCGATGCAAGCAATGATTTAATTACAGCCATAGGCGAGATTGCTTTAAATATCTTAAAAGGCAGAATTCCGCTGAAAGAGCGCCAAAAAGGTATATTAAAGAAGTGGCGTAAAGCTATAAGAACCCTGAGCGACAGATCTCAGCCCATAAAGAAAAAGAAGCGCCTACTAAAACAGGCCGGCGGGTTTATCGGACCTCTTTTAGCTTTTGCAATTCCAATAATAACAAGCCTGATCGCCGGAAGATAATGGAGCATGCAGCGAAAATGTATCTAGTCCCCAAACAGGAGCTAGACAAACTAAGACCCGGTACTACAGATAACATACGCGACAGTGTTATTCGACGCCTTGATGGTGAAATTAGCGACATTTTACAGCGTTGTGACATTCCCGATGATGTGAAAATTAAAATGTATAGCTCTGTGCTACAACGCTACTTGGCACATACGTGACACAGCTCAAAAGAAGTAACGGCTTTAAATCTCGTTAGCGCTCCTGATCCTGGTCAGCAACAATTGCCAAATACCGACTCTGATAAAAATCATGAGATCGCTGAAATTGTCAGCCATGTAATCCAAAGATATAAAAAGAATGCTGAATTTTTACTAAACAGGCTGCTGCAGAATAAAAATGTCACAGCATGGAATAATAATGCTGAATTTATTTTCAAAGGATCCGTAATACCAGGGTCCAACTTACTGGATTTGGTACGTAGTACAACGCAGAGCCATGCTCTGAACAGTAGAAATTTACCGCCGGGTTGGGATTCATTTATGCAGGCTATGGCCGAGCTAAATATGCCGTCTACAGTTGTGGGTAACCCCGCTACTAGGAAGCTTTTAGATGAATTAAAAATTACCAACAGTGAGACACGCTCTGTATCTACACCGCTGAAGTTAGCGGCGGCTCCCCGTACAATTCAATCTTTACATTCCCCGTCATTAGGTACCACACGCGGAACTCTGCTACCTAAAAAAAGGTCTATACCGATGCTACAAACCATGTGGCTCACGATGTAAAGAATGTACTGGCTAAAATGCTGTACTCACCTTGTAACGCTATATTAATTATTTTGTAAGAAGTGTAATGATGTATGTTCATTGTACTATTTAATGTTTTTACTTTTTATATTCTGTAAGAATTTTTATAGTATTGAAATGTCTTTGAGATTAATACATTAATACACATTATTTAACATTAATAATAACATTAATACAATGTTTTTACTTTTTATATTCTGTAAGAATTTTGTACTTTTTATATTCTGTAAGAATTTTTATAGTATTGAAATGTCTTTGAGATGCTGTTTTATTGTGAGAAATAAAATCTTTTTACATTTTTACAATATCGTGTCTTTGGTTTATATTCGTATAAAACACACCGCTTCTTACTTGCTTGTGTTGTAACATTGGGGCATATTATATATATATATATAGGCACAAAAGAGAAAATCTGGTACACTGTGAATAAACACAGCTTACAGAATCAAGGTGACCGTCATTTAGTAAATGCTCAGTAGAGACACAAATAACTTTTCTACTTGTGTAAATAATGTGACCAGCATTTAGTTAATGGTCAGTAGAGACACAAATAACTTGTTAGGGCTGGCGGAACGCCGAGTAAATATAGAGATGTCATTTGGTGCGTTCGCAGCCCGGGGTCCACCGTGCAGGAAAAGAACCTGCTGCTGGCAAACAGCGGCACAATATGGCGGTAGAAGCGAACTCTGTTGCTTCACAGAGTCGCTATAAGGAAAGGACTGTGTCCTGTTAAACTCCACAGGAATACACAGTAACTACTGAGCAGATAGCAGCTTGTGGTCACGCAGTCCAGGAGGCAAACATACAATCTCCTCACCGGAGGAGCCGGTATTCTAGTGGCTTATTTCAGCCGGGGCCCTGTAACCAAACACACAATCTCCTCACCGGAGGTGCCGGTATTCTAGTGGCTTATTTCAGCCGGGTCCCTGAATACACACAAGCGTGACCACACTGGCGCAAAACTCATGTCATGCATTGATACTAGCGCATGGCCGTGCGGCCATGCGAGCCTTATATAGCTGCAGCAAGTAAAAGACCTTCCTAGAAGGACCAATGAGAGACTGCCATACCTGAGCATGTGACCCTAGATCTCCACTGAGAGATCTTACCCTGGGCATGCTCAGTGTGTGAATAGCAGGAGTTAGTCCTAGCAGCTATAGGACCTTCCTACCATGTGACCCTCGATCTCCACTGAGAGATCTTACTCAGGGCATGCTCAGAATGAGAAAAGCAGGACTTAGTCGCAGAAGCGTCTGCTCGCCGCTGCCCAGCACTGACTTCAATGGCAGAAGCAGGAAAGGCAGCAGTAACTCTTTGTACAGAGTGGGACTGAGCAAGACGCTTAGACTGACGTCTCCGCTGAGCAGGCTCAACTGCGGCAGGAGAGGAATGGGAGACCACAGCGGAGATGGCCCGAGATTCCCCCTGTGCAGAGGCGGGAACTCGACCCCTAACATTACCCCCCCTCCTAGGGCCCCCCCCCCTCCTTGGACCTCGCTTCGTTCAAAGGCAGCAATGAGCTGCGGAGCCTGAATGTGCTCAGCAGGCTCCCAGGACCTGTCCTCAGGACCATAACCCTTCCAGTCCACCAAATAAAATTTTTTACCACGTACCACCTTGCACCCCAAAATAGCATTCACCTCGTAATCGTCCGTAGACAAACCCGATGTCCCAGCAGATGACTCGGAAAACCGGGACATGTATACGGGTTTCAAGAGGGACACATGAAAGGTGTCGGTGATACCCAGGCGTGGCGGAAGGGCTAAACGGTAGACCACAGGATTAACCTGTTCGAGGACCTTAAAAGGACCCAAGTAGCGAGGTGCAAACTTAGTGGACTCCACTCGCAGCCTGATGTTATGGGCGGAGAGCCACACTAAGTCGCCAGGAGCATAGGTCGGAGCGGGGCGCCGATGTGCATCGGCGGAGGACCTCATTCTCTCCTTGGAGGCCCGAATGGCATCCTGAGTGCAGTCCCAAATATCCCGTGCCTCCACAGCCCAGTCTGCCACCCTGGAGTCGGCGGAAGACACGGGCATAGGCACAGGTACCCGCGGATGCTGACCATAGTTAAGGAGAAATGGGGTTTGTCCAGTGGAGTCGGCCACGGCGTTGTTCAGCGCAAACTCTGCCCAAGATAGCAAGGATGCCCAGTCATCCTGCCTGGCTGAGACAAAATGTCGCAGATATGTGACCAAGGTCTGGTTGGCCCTCTCTACCAACCCATTCGTCTCGGGATGATATGCGGAAGAGAGATTTAACTCAATGCTGAGAAGACGACAAAGCTCTCTCCAGAACCGAGACGCAAACTGGGGACCCCGGTCACTGACAATTTTGTCCGGCATACCGTGTAGGTGGAAGATGTGTTTTATGAACAACGCTGCCAAGGCCCGTGCAGAAGGTAACCGTGGAAGCGGGACCAAATGCACCATTTTAGAAAAATGATCGGTGACAACTAGTGTTGAGCATTCCGATACCGCAAGTATCGGGTATCGGCCGATACTTGCGGTATCGGAATTCCGATACCGAGATCCGATATTTTTGTGATATCGGGTATCGGTATCGGAAGTGTAAAATAAAGAATTAAAATAAAAAATATTGTTATATTCACCTCTCCGGCGGCCCCTGGACATCTGCGCGAGGAACCGGCGTCCGGCACGGCTTCTTTCTTCAAAATGCGCGCCTTTAGGACCTGTGGTATGACGTCCCGGCTTCTGATTGGTCGCGTGCCGCCCATGTGACCGCCACGCGACCAATCAGAAGCCGCGACGTCATTCCTCAGCTAAAATCCTAGAATGAGCGCCTTTTAGGACCTGAGGAATGACGTCGCGGCTTCTGATTGGTCGCGTGGCGGTCACATGGGCGGCACGCGACCAATCAGAAGCTGGGACGTCATTCCACAGGTCCTAAAGGCGCACATTTTGAAGAAAGAAGCCGTGCGGGACGCCGGATCCTCCCGCTGATGTCCAGGGGCCGCCGGAGAGGTGAATATAACAATATTTTTTATTTTAATTCTTTATTTTACACTTTAATATGGATCCCAGGGCCTGAAGGAGAGTTTCCTCTCCTTCAGACCCTGGGATCCATGAGGATACATTCCGATACTTGATGTCCCATTGACTTGTATTGGTATCGGATATCGGTATCGGCGATATCCGATATTTTTCGGGTATCGGCCGATACTATCCGATACCGATACTTTCAAGTATCGGACGGTATCGCTCAACACTAGTGACAACCCAAATGATGGTACAGCCACGAGTCTTGGGCAAACCCACCACAAAGTCCATCCCGACCATCTCCCAGGGCCTGTCTGCCACCGGCAAGGGATAGAGTAACCCTGCTGGCCGTTGTCGAGGAGATTTATTTTTGGCACAGGAGACACATGCCTGAATGTAATCTCTGACATCACGAACCATATGTGGCCACCAGTACGACCTCGCCAGTAGCTCAGATGTCCTTTTTGTCCCAAAGTGTCCACCCACCCTGGACGAATGAGCCCAAGAGAGAACCTCCGGTCGCAAATTAATGGGTACAAAAGTCTTGCCCGGAGGCACAGACTCTAGCGAAACCGGAGCTACGGTTCTCAGGCTCTCAGAAGGGACAATAAGCCGAGGCTCCCCTTCCTCCTCCTCAGATGACACAACAGAGCGAGAGAGGGCGTCAGCACGAATGTTCTTCTCCCCAGCGAGATAATGGAGGGTGAAGTGGAACCGGGAGAAGAACAAGGACCATCTGGCCTGGCGAGAATTTAGCCGCTGGGCTGTTTGCAAATATAACAAATTTTTGTGGTCCGTGAAGACTTGAAAGGGAAAGCGAGCCCCCTCCAAGAGATGTCTCCACTCCGAGAAAGCCAACTTCATCGCTAGCAACTCCCTGTCCCCGATGGAATAATTCCTCTCCGCTGGTGTGAAGGTCTTGGAGTAGAAGAAGCAAGGATGCTTCCGACCTTGAGCATCCTTTTGGAAGAGGACTGCTCCTTCACCAACGGATGAGGCATCCACCTCTATTATGAATGGCTTATCAACATCGGGACGATGTAGGATGGGAGCGCTAGCAAAACGGGACTTAATAGAAGAAAAGGCCCTGGAGACCTCTTCTGACCACAATTTTGGATTTGCTCCCTTCTTGGTGAGGGCTACCAAGGGAGCTACCAAAGTTGAGAAGTGGGGAATGAACTGGCGGTAATAATTAATGAACCCCATAAAGCGCTGCACCGCTTTAAGAGAATGGGGTTCTTGCCAGTCCATCACAGCCTGTAGTTTGGCAGGATCCATAGCCAATCCCTGGGCGGAGATGATATAGCCTAGGAAAGGTAAAGACTCCTGCTCAAACATACACTTCTCCAACTTTGCATAGAGAGAATTTGCCCGTAAGAGGTCGAAGACTCTGCCAACATCTCTCCGGTGGGAGTCAATATCTGGAGAAAAGATGAGAATATCATCCAGATAGACTACGACCGAGGTGGAAAGCATATCCCGGAAGATGTCATAGACAAAGTCTTGGAAAACGGCTGGGGCATTACAGAGCCCGAAGGGCATCACCAGATACTCATAGTGCCCATCTCTGGTGTTAAATGTCGTCTTCCATTCGTCCCCCTCACGGATGCGAATCAGGTTATAAGCACCCCGCAGATCTAATTTGGTAAATACCTTCGCTCCCCTTAGCCTATCAAAAAGCTCAGAAATCAGGGGCAGCGGGTACTTATTCTTAACGGTGATGGCGTTAAGACCCCTGTAATCTATGCAAGGACGTAATTCTCCATTCTTCTTCTGCACGAAGAAGAACCCTGCCCCTGCTGGTGACACTGACTTCCTAATGAACCCTCTTGCCAAATTCTCCTGGATGTATTGGGACATGGCCTCCGTTTCTGGAAGAGAGAGGGGATAGACACGTCCCCGAGGAGGTTCTGCTCCAGGCAAGAGATCTATAGGACAGTCATAGGGGCGGTGAGGCGGAAGGGTCTCCGCAGCCTTTTTGGAGAAGACGTCTGCATAGGACCAATAGTATTTGGGAAGAGAAGAGAGATTTGCGGGTATCTCAGTGGTGGAAACCTGAACGCACTCTTTCACACATCTGCCCTTACAGGATTCACTCCAACCCAATATCCTCCCAGAGGACCACTCAATATGTGGGGAGTGGAAACGGAGCCAGGGTATTCCCAGCAGAATCTCATCCATTCCCTCGGGAAGGACAAGAAGGGAAATTATCTCCTGGTGGGATGGGGACATAGCTAACGTGAAAGGGACAGTCTGGTGTGTGATCTGAGATGGAAGTGTCGACCCATTCACTACCCTAACAGTCACCGGTTTGGCGAGCATCACCAGAGGTATTGCATGGCGCAGAGCAAAAGCTGAGGAGATGAAATTCCCCTCAGCTCCAGAATCCACACAAAGCTCGACTGTTAGAGAGTAAGAGCCTAATAAGATTGTCCCTTTGAAGGACAGCTTGGAGGAAAATGCTGCTGTGTCTAGTGAACCTCCTCCAAGGGTTACTAGAAGCGATTGTTTACTCGACCGTCGTGGACATTTATTGGCATAATGTCCTTCTTGTTGGCAATTTCTGCAAACCACGGGTACTCGAGTGGTCCGAGACTTAGGTCCCGCTCGAGAAACCTCCATGGCCTCATGGGAGTCGGACGCCTGAACGGAAGATTCCAGAGGTCTGGCGAAGGTGGGAGCCAGCCGAAACCTCTGCCTACACTGGGCCCGCTCCAACCTCCGCTCGTTAAAACGGAGGTCGATGCGGGTAGATATAGAAATAAGCTCCTCCAGTGTGGCGGGAATCTCCCTGGTGGCCAAGGCGTCCTTCACATGGTCTGCCAGTCCTCTCCAGAACACCGGAATAAGGACTTTTTCCGGCCATTCCAGCTCAGAGACCAGAGTCCGGAATTGCACGGCGAACTGGCTGACCATGGACGAACCCTGTGTTGTTGCCAACAATTGGAGCGCGATATCGTGGGTGACACGAGGTCCCAAAAAGACCTGTTTCAGAGCGTCCAGGAAGAGAGGAGCACTCTGCGCCACACGATCATTGCGCTCCCATAGCGGCGTTGCCCACTCCAACGCCCTGCCCGAAAAAAGGGATAAAATAAATCCCACTTTCGCCCGTTCCGTAGGAAAACGTGCAGCCAGAAGCTCAAGATGTATGGAGCACTGACTCACGAATCCCCGACATAGCTTACTGTCACCAGCAAACTTGTCTGGAAGCGGGAGACGGGATAAAGTCGGAGCAGGGGTGGCAGAGGACAAACTGGCTGCAGCTACACTTTTAGCCTGAACAGCGACTGCGGTAACATCCACAGCTGAGGTTGTGCGCTCGATAGCCGTCAACCTACCCTCCAGCTGCTGGATGTACCGCTGTAAACGCTGATCGTCCGCCATTTACCAGCCAGACCCTGGCGCTAGTACACTGTTAGGGCTGGCGGAATGCACCGAGTAAATATAGAGATGTTATTTGGTGCGTTCGCAGCCCGGGGTCCACCGTGCAGGAAAAGAACCTGCTGCTGGCAAACAGCGGCACAATATGGCGGTAGAAGCGAACTCTGTTGCTTCACAGAGTCGCTATAAGGAAAGGACTGTGTCCTGTTAAACTCCACAGGAGTACACAGTAACTGCTGAGCAGATAGCAGCTTGTGGTCACGCAGTCCAGGAGGCAAACATACAATCTCCTCACCGGAGGAGCCGGTATTCTAGTGGCTTATTTCAGCCGGGGCCCTGTAACCAAACACACAATCTCCTCACCGGAGGTGCCGGTATTCTAGTGGCTTATTTCAGCCGGGTCCCTGAATACACACAAGCGTGACCACACTGGCGCAAAACTCATGTCATGCATTGATACTAGCGCATGGCGGTGCGGCCATGCGAGCCTTATATAGCTGCAGCAAGTAAAAGACCTTCCTAGAAGGACCAATGAGAGACTGCCATACCTGAGCATGTTCAGGCAGTACAAGAGATGTGGTGCACTCCGCATGGAAAAAAGGTGCAGGCTGAACACAAAGTCACAGTGTCTATAGAAAAAACAGCCGCACACTCAAGACTTGCAGGTTTTTACGTGAAAGTTGTATTTTTTATTATTAGTACAGGCATCACCAAATGCTTATTAGTGTTCAGAGAAAATGACGGATACTTTAAGTTACGGTTAACGTTTCGACCAAGGCTGGTCTTTGTCACAACCACACTGAAAAACAAACATACAGTGTAAGTACATGATATAGATGTGCTGTACATGTATCTGTGACATGAATATACAGTAAACAATATATTAACACAATATCATTCACCTAAAACAAGGATCTAGTACATATAATATATTTATATTTACAACCTAATATATACAAAACAATATTAACTAGAACCCCTAAGTACAGGGGTAATGTAGGGAATCCATATGAACATAAATATTGTAGAAACAGGAGAAGCAAGAGGAGTATGAGAAGGGCTGCCTATGTATGCCCTGCATGCATTATTAACACATATCTATCCATATATATATATATATATATATATATATATATATATATATATATATATATATATATACACACACATATACACACACATGTACACATGCAGACATATATACATACATACACAAACACCCAAGAGCCCAATTCCTATCATTGTATTAACCCCTGAAGTCACTAGTCCAATATACAGGAAGGAGCAAAAAAGGAAACCGCGGCCGTTATACTACAGACCCTAGGTTCAGCATAAACCATTTGCATACAAGAAATCTGCAGAAAAAACATATGCAGGAAAAAAGCAAAAATAGTCCACAATCTGCCAGATCCTGGAGCAACATTAACCCCTATTCAGAGTCTCTAATATCACATGTGACACTGACCTTCTAATGGAGGGTAGAAAAGGTGCAGAAGCAGTCTGGAGTAGGCTGTGAGAAGAAAAGAAACTTATAAGTATCCCACATGTGTACCTCTGAGCATGTGACCCTAGATCTCCACTGAGAGATCTTACCCTGGGCATGCTCAGTGTGTGAAAAGCAGGAGTTAGTCCTAGCAGCTATAGGACCTTCCTACCATGTGACCCTCGATCTCCACTGAGAGATCTTACTCAGGGCATGCTCAGAATGAGAAAAGCAGGACTTAGTCGCAGAAGCATCTGCTCGCCGCTGCCCAGCACTGACTTCAATGGCAGAAGCAGGAAAGGCAGCAGTAACTCTTTGTACAGAGTGGGACTGAGCAAGACACTTAGACTGACGTCTCCGCTGAGCAGGCTCAACTGCGGCAGGAGAGGAATGGGAGACTGCAGCGGAGATGGCCCGAGATTCCCCCTGTGCAGAGGCGGGAACTCGACCCCTAACATAACTTTTCTGAGAAAGCGAATACAAAAACAAATGACCACTGACCCGCAGATAACCCTACAGGTACAAACAGAAAATCTGTCTTTTCTGTTTGTGAAAATAAGGTGACCCGCATTTAGTTAATGGTCAGTAGAGACACAAATAACTTTTCTGTTTGTGTAAATAAGGGGACCAGCATTTTAGTTAATGGTCAGTAGAGACACAATTAAACAGCTTGGTGTGTTATAAAGCAAAAGTTCTGCACTATATGTGTAAAGCATATTATATATATATATATTTATATATACAGGTCCTTCTCAAAAAATTAGCATATAGTGTTAAATTTCATTATTTACCATAATGTAATGATTACAATTAAACTTTCATATATTATAGATTCATTATCCACCAACTGAAATTTGTCAGGTCTTTTATTGTTTTAATACTGATGATTTTGGCATACAACTCCTGATAACCCCAAAAACCTGTCTCAATAAATTAGCATATCAAGAAAAGGTTCTCTAAACGACCTATTACCCTAATCTTCTGAATCAACTAATTAACTCTAAACACATGCAACAGATACCTGAGGCTTTCATAAACTCCCTGCCTGGTTCATTACTCAAAACCCCCATCATGGGTAAGACTAGCGACCTGACAGATGTCAAGAAGGCCATCATTGACACCCTCAAGCAAGAGGGTAAGACCCAGAAAGAAATTTCTCAACAAATAGGCTGTTCCCAGAGTGCTGTATCAAGGCACCTCAATGGTAAGTCTGTTGGAAGGAAACAATGTGGCAGAAAACGCTGTACAACGAGAAGAGGAGACCGGACCCTGAGGAAGATTGTGGAGAAGGACCGATTCCAGACCTTGGGGAACCTGAGGAAGCAGTGGACTGAGTCTGGTGTGGAAACATCCAGAGCCACCGTGCACAGGCGTGTGCAGGAAATGGGCTACAGGTGCCGCATTCCCCAGGTAAAGCCACTTTTGAACCATAAACAGCGGCAGAGGCGCCTGACCTGGGCTACAGAGAAGCAGCACTGGACTGTTGCTAAGTGGTCCCAAGTACTTTTTTCTGATGAAAGTAAATTTTGCATGTCATTCGGAAATCAAGGTGCCAGAGTCTGGAGGAAGACTGGGGAGAAGGAAATGCCAAAATGCCTGAAGTCCAGTGTCAAGTACCCACAGTCAGTGATGGTGTGGGGTGCCATGTCAGCTGCTGGGGTTGGTCCACTGTGTTTCATCAATGGCAGGGTCAATGCAGCTAGCTATCAGGAGATTTTGGAGCACTTCATGCTTCCATCGGCTGAAATGCTTTATGGAGATGAAGATTTCATTTTTTTAGCACGACCTGGCACCTGCTCACAGTGCCAAAACCACTGGTAAATGGTTTACTGACCATGGTATTACTGTGCTCAATTGGCCTGCCAACTCTCCTGACCTGAACCCCATAGAGAATCTGTGGGATATTGTGAAGAGAAAGTTGAGAGACGCAAGACCCAACACTCTGGATGAGCTTAAGGCCGCTATTGAAGCATCCTGGGCCTCCATAACATCTCAGCAGTGTCACAGGCTGATTGCCTCCATGCCACGCCGCATTGAAGCAGTCATTTCTGCCAAAGGATTCCCGACCAAGTATTGAGTGCATAACTGAACATTATTATTTGTTGTTTTTTTTGTTTGTTATTAAAAAACACTTTTATTTGATTGGATGGGTGAAATATGCTAATTTATTGAGACAGGTTTTTTGGGTTATCAGGAGTTGTATGCCAAAATCATCAGTATTAATACAATAAAAGACCTGACAAATTTCAGTTGGTGGATAATGAATCTATAATATATGAAAGTTTAATTGTAATCATTACATTATGGTAAATAATGAAATTTAACACTATATGCTAATTTTTTGAGAAGGACCTGTATATATAAAGGACCCCTCACAAATAAACAGCTTGGTGTGTTATAAAACAAAAGTTCTGCACTATATGTGTACACTGTGAATAAAACACAGCTTACAGAATCAAGCTCGAACATCTAATATAAAACAAATACGGGGAATAATATCAAACTGCAACAAATTAAAATATATCAAACTATATCAAAAGGGGAAATCAAACAAGGAGGGACAGCTGGATACCAGCCGTCAGACAAGGGGAGGGGTTACACATTTTGATACACTTTGATAGAGGCGGGGCACCTGTCAGATTGAGTTTGACGAAACATATGGATGCTACACTACTAGCATGATTTTCAGTAAATGGGTATTCTAGTAAAAACAATTATCCCTATGCACTGGATAACATAGTAACATAGTTATTAAGGTTGAAGGAAGACTTTAAGACCATCTAGTTCAACCCATAGCCTAACCTAACATGCCCTAACATGTTGATCCAGAGGAAGGCAAAAAAAAACCCACGTGGCAAAGAGTAAGCTCCACATTGGGGAAAAAAATTCCTTCCCAACTCCACAAATGGCAATCAGACTAGTTCCCTGGATCAACACCCTATCAAGGAATCTAGTGTATATAACCTGTAACATTATACTTTTCAAGAAAGGCATCCAGTCCCCTCTTAAATTTAAGTAGTGAATCACTCATTACAACATCCAACGGCAGAGAGTTCCATAGTCTCACTGCTCTTACAGTAAAGAATCCGCGTCTGGTATTATGCTTAAATATTCTTTCCTCCAGACTTAGAGGATGCTCCCTTATCCCTGTCTCAGGTCTATGATTAAAAAGATCATCAGAAAGGTCTTTGTACTGTCAACTCATATATTTATACATTAACATAAGGTCACCCCTTAGTCTTCGTTTTTCCAAACTAAATAGCCCCAAGTGTAATAACCTATCTTGGTATTGCAGACCCCCCCAGTCCTCTAATAACCTTGGTTGCTCTTCTCTGCACCCGCTCCAGTTCAGCTATGTCTTTCTTATACACTGGAGACCAGAACTGTGCACAGTATTCTAAGTATGGTCGAACTAGTGACTTATATAGAGGTAAAATTATGTTCTCCTCATGAGCATCTATGCCTCTTTTAATGCATCCCATTATTTTATTTGCCTTTGTAGCAGCTGCCTGACACTGGCCACTAAATGTGAGTTTGTCATCCACCCATACTCCCAGGTCTTTTTCATTGAAGGTTTTGCCCAGAGTTTTACAATTAAATACATCTTATTACTTCTACCCAAGTGCATGACCTTACATTTATCCCCATTAAAGCTCATTTGCCATTTATCATCCCAAGCATCTAGTTTACATAAATCATCCTGTAATATAAAATTGTCCTCCTCTGTATTGATTACCCTGCAGAGTTTAGTGTCATCTGCAAATATTGAAATTCTACTCTGTATGCCCCCTACAAGATCATTAATGAATATGTTAAAAAGAAAAGGGCCCAATACTGACCCCTGTGGTACCCCACTGCTAACCGCGACCCAGTCCGAGTGTGCTCCATTTATAACCACCCTTTGTTTCCTATCCCTGAGCCAGCTCTTAACCCACTTACACATATTTTCCACTATCCCCATTATTCTCATTTTATGTATCAATCTTTTGTGTGGCACCGTATCAAAAGCTTTTGAAAAGTCTATATACACTACATCCACTGGGTTCCCTTGGTCCAGTCCGGAACTTACCTCTTCATAGAAATTGATGAGATTAGTCTGACAAGAACAGTCCCTAGTAAACCCATGCAGGTATTGGGTCATGAGGTTATTCCTCTTCAGATACTCCAGTATAGCATCCCTTAGAATGCCCTCCAGGATTTTACGCACAGTAGAGGTTAAGCTTACTGGCCTATAATTTCCGAGTTCAGTTTTTGTCCCCTTTTTGAATATTGGCACCACATTTGCTATACGCCAGTCCTGTGGTACAGACCCTGTTATTATGGAGTCTTTAAAGATTAAAAATAATGGTCTATCAATGACTGTACTTAATTCCTGCAGTACTCGAGGGTGTATCCCATCCGGGCCCGGAGATTTGTCAATTTTAGTGATTTTTAGACACCGATGTACTTCCTGCTGGGTTAAGCAGGTGACACTTAATGGGGAATTTTTGTTGTCACTGATCATATTGTCTGCCATGGAATTTTCTTGTGTAAATACTGATGAAAAAAAGTAATTTAGCATATTCGCTTTTTCCTCCTCCTCTTCCACCATTTTACCCAGACTATTTTTAAGGGGGCCAACACAATCATTTATTAGTTTCTTACTATTTACGTAGTAAAAGAATATTTTGGGATTATTTTTACTCTCTCTGGCAATGAGCCTCTCTGTCTCAATCTTAGCTGCCTTGATTTGCTTTTTACAGAACTTATTTAATTTTCTGTGTTTATTTAATGCATCATCACTACCTACTTCCTTTAATTCTCTAAATTCTTTCTTTTTGTCACTATTTGCACTCCTTACAGCTCTATTTAGCCATATTGGTTTCCTCCTATTTCTAGTATGTTTTTCCCATACGGTATATACTGTGCACAGGTCCTATTCAGGATGCTAATAAACGTCTCTCATTTTCTTTGTGTATTTTTATGTCTCAGGATATCGTCCCAGTTAATCGCATTCATCTCTCATCCACTGGAAATTTGCCCTCCTGAAGTTTAGTGTCCTTGTAACCCCTCTACTACACATCTTATTAAAGGATACATGAAAACGTATTATTTTGTGATTACTATTCCCCAAGTGACCCCCAATCCTTATATTTGCTATGCGGTCTGGCCTGTTGGTTAATATTAGGTCTAGCAGTGCCCCCCCTTCTTGTTGGGTCCTGAACCAATTGTGAAAGGTAATTGTCTCTCATAGTTGTCAAACACTGATTACCTTTGCTGGATCTCCCTCTCTGGCCCAGATGTCACCTCTCTGCTCTCCAGAATCCCAGAGTGTCTATCGGCCATATCCTCCTTCTTCTCCTCTCGCTTCCTCAAGCTCAATGTGGACAAATCTGAACTCATTATCTTTCCTCCATCACGCATATCTTCCCTACCTGATCTATCTATCAAAATAAATGAAATCACACTTTCCCCTGTCCCCAAAATCCGCTGCCTCCGAGTAACCCTTGACTCTGCCCTGTCCTTCAAACCGCACATCCAAGCTCTCGCCACCTCCTGTCGCCTCCAGCTCAAAAATATTTCCAGAATCCGTCTTTTCCTCAACCCACACTCTACCAAAATGCTCGTGCATACCTGTTATGGCTGGCAATCAGGCAACACAGCGTGCAGTAATCAGCGCACATACAGAGATCTGGCAATAACCAAAAACAATAGGACGAGCTCTGAGACGTGGAATCTCTGTAGACTGCAGTACCTGATCTATCCTCACACAACTATAAGCAGCAGTGGATTGCGCCTATAACTACCTATGCAACTCGGCACTGCCTGAGGAGCTGACTAGCCTGAAGATAGAAATACAAGCCTGACTTACCTCAGAGAAATACCCCAAAGAAATAGGCAGCCCCCCACATATAATGACTGTTAGCAAGATGAAAAGACAAACGTAGGAATGAAATAGATTCAGCAAAGTGAGGCCCGATATTCTAGACAGAGCGAGGATAGCAAAGAGAACTATGCAGTCTACAAAAAACCCTAAAACGAAAACCACGCAAAGGGGGCAAAAAGACCCACCGTGCCGAACTAACAGCACGGCGGTGCACCCCTTTGCTTCTCAGAGCTTCCAGCAAAAGTTAATAGCAAGCTGGACAGAAAAAACAGAAAACAAACTAGAAGCACTTATCTAGCAGAGCAGCAGGCCCAAGGAAAGATGCAGTAGCTCAGATCCAACACTGGAACATTGACAAGGAGCAAGGAAGACAGACTCAGGTGGAGCTAAATAGCAAGGCAGCCAACGAGCTCACCAAAACACCTGAGGGAGGAAGCCCAGAGACTGCAATACCACTTGTGACCACAGAAGTGAACTCAGCCACAGAATTCACAACAGTACCCCCCCCTTGAGGAGGGGTCACCGAACCCTCACCAGAACCCCCAGGCCGACCAGGATGAGCCACATGAAAGGCACAAACAAGATCTGGGGCATGGACATCAGAGGCAAAAACCCAGGAATTATCTTCCTGAGCATAACCCTTCCATTTGACCAGATACTGGAGTTTCCGTCTAGAGACACGAGAATCCAAAATCTTCTCCACAATATACTCCAATTCCCCCTCCACCAAAACAGGGGCAGGAGGCTCCACAGATGGAACCATAGGTGCCACGTATCTCCTCAACAACGACCTATGGAATACATTATGTATGGAAAAGGAGTCTGGGAGGGTCAGACGAAAAGACACCGGATTGAGAATCTCAGAAATCCTATACGGACCAATAAAACGAGGTTTAAATTTAGGAGAGGAAACCTTCATAGGAATATGACGAGAAGATAACCAAACCAGATCCCCAACATGAAGTTGGGGTCCCACACGGCGTCTGCGATTAGCGAAAAGCTGAGCCTTCTCCTGGGACAAGGTCAAATTGTCCACCACCTGAGTCCAGATCTGCTGCAACCTGTCCACCACAGAATCCACACCAGGACAGTCCGAAGACTCAACCTGTCCTGAAGAGAAACGAGGATGGAACCCAGAATTGCAGAAAAATGGAGAGACCAAGGTAGCCGAGCTGGCCCGATTATTAAGGGCGAACTCAGCCAACGGCAAAAATGACACCCAATCATCCTGGTCAGCGGAAACAAAACATCTCAGATATGTTTCCAAGGTCTGATTGGTTCGTTCGGTCTGGCCATTAGTCTGAGGATGGAAGGCCGAGGAGAAAGATAGGTCAATGCCCATCCTACCACAAAAGGCTCGCCAGAACCTCGAGACAAACTGGGAACCTCTGTCAGAAACAATATTCTCAGGAATGCCATGTAAACGAACCACATGCTGGAAGAACAAAGGCACCAAATCAGAGGAGGAAGGCAATTTAACCAAGGGCACCAGATGGACCATTTTAGAAAAGCGATCACAGACCACCCAAATGACCGACATTTTTTGAGAAACGGGAAGGTCAGAAATGAAATCCATCGAAATATGTGTCCAAGGCCTCTTCGGGACCGGCAAGGGCAAAAGCAACCCACTGGCACGTGAACAGCAGGGCTTAGCCCTAGCACAAATTCCACAGGACTGCACAAAAGCACGCACATCCCGTGACAGAGATGGCCACCAGAAGGATCTAGCAACCAACTCCCTGGTACCAAAGATTCCTGGATGACCGGCCAGCACCGAACAATGAAGTTCAGAGATAACTTTACTAGTCCACCTATCAGGGACGAACAGTTTCTCGGCCGGACAACGATCAGGTTTATTAGCCTGAAATTTCTGCAACACTCTCCGCAAATCAGGGGAGATGGCAGACACAATGACTCCTTCCTTGAGGATACTCGCCGGCTCAGATAACCCCGGAGAGTCGGGCACAAAACTCCTAGACAGAGCATCCGCCTTCACATTTTTAGAGCCCGGAAGGTATGAAATCACAAAATCAAAACGAGCAAAAAATAACGACCAACGGGCCTGTCTAGGATTCAAGCGCTTGGCAGACTCAAGATAAGTAAGGTTCTTATGATCAGTCAAAACCACCACGCGATGCTTAGCACCCTCAAGCCAATGACGCCACTCCTCGAATGCCCACTTCATGGCCAGCAACTCTCGGTTGCCCACATCATAATTACGCTCAGCAGCAGAAAATTTCCTGGAAAAGAAAGCACATGGTTTGAACACTGAGCAACCAGAACCTCTCTGTGACAAAACCGCCCCTGCACCAATCTCAGAAGCATCAACCTCGACCTGGAACGGAAGAGAAACATCAGGTTGACACAACACAGGGGCACAGCAAAAACGACGCTTCAACTCCTGAAAAGCTTCCACGGCAGCAGAAGACCAATTAACCAAATCAGCACCCTTCTTGGTCAAATCGGTCAATGGTCTGGCAATGCTAGAAAAATTACAGATGAAGCGACGATAAAAATTAGCAAAGCCCAGGAATTTCTGCAGACTTTTTAGAGATGTCGGCTGAGTCCAATCCTGGATGGCCTGAACCTTAACCGGATCCATCTCGATAGTAGAAGGGGAAAAGATGAACCCCAAAAATGAAACTTTCTGCACACCGAAGAGACACTTTGATCCCTTCACGAACAAGGAATTAGCACGCAGTACCTGGAAAACCATTCTGACTTGCTTCACATGAGACTCCCAATAATCTGAGAAGATCAAAATGTCATCCAAGTAAACAATCAAGAATTTATCCAGATACTCACGGAAAATGTCATGCATAAAAGACTGAAAAACAGATGGAGCATTGGCAAGTCCGAACGGCATCACCAGATACTCAAAATGACCCTCGGGCGTATTAAATGCCGTTTTCCATTCATCTCCCTGCCTGATTCTCACCAGATTATACGCACCACGAAGATCTATCTTGGTGAACCAACTAGCCCCCTTAATCCGAGCAAACAAGTCAGAAATCAATGGCAAGGGATACTGAAACTTAACAGTGATCTTATTAAGAAGGCGGTAATCAATACACGGTCTTAGCGAACCATCCTTCTTGGCTACAAAAAAGAACCCTGCTCCCAATGGTGACGACGATGGGCGAATATGTCCCTTCTCCAGGGACTCCTTCACATAACTGCGCATAGCGGTGTGTTCAGGTACGGACAAATTAAATAAACGACCCTTAGGGAATTTACTACCAGGAATCAAATCGATAGCACAATCACAATTCCTATGCGGAGGTAGGGCATCAGACTTGGACTCTTCAAATACATCCTGAAAGTCCGACAAGAACTCTGGGATGTCAGAAGGAATGGATGACGAAATAGACAAAAATGGAACATCACCATGTACTCCCTGACAACCCCAGCTGGTTACCGACATAGAGTTCCAATCCAATACTGGATTATGGGTTTGTAGCCATGGCAACCCCAACACGACCACATCATGCAAATTATGCAGTACCAGAAAGCGAATAACTTCCTGATGTGCAGGAGCCATGCACATGGTCAGCTGGGCCCAGTACTGAGGCTTATTCTTGGCCAAAGGTGTAGCATCAATTCCTCTCAACGGAATAGGACACCGCAAAGGCTCCAAGAAAAATCCACAACGTTTAGCATAATCCAAATCCATCAGATTCAGGGCAGCGCCTGAATCCACAAACGCCATGACAGAATACGATGACAAAGAGCACATTAAGGTAATGGACAAAAGGAATTTGGACTGTACAGTACCAATAACGGCAGAGCTATCGAACCGCCTAGTGCGTTTAGGACAATTAGAAATAGCATGAGTAGAATCACCACAATAGAAACACAGTCTGTTCAGACGTCTGTGTTCTTGCCGTTCTACTTTAGTCATAGTCCTGTCGCACTGCATAGGCTCAGGTTTACTCTCAGACAATACCGCCAGATGGTGCACAGATTTACGCTCGCGCAAGCGACGACCGATCTGAATGGCCAAGGACATAGACTCATTCAAACCAGCAGGCATAGGAAATCCCACCATTACATCCTTAAGAGCTTCAGAGAGACCCTTTCTGAACAAAGCCGCTAGTGCAGATTCATTCCACAGAGTGAGTACTGACCACTTTCTAAATTTCTGACAATATACTTCTACATCATCCTGACCCTGGCATAAAGCCAGCAGATTTTTCTCAGCCTGATCCACTGAATTAGGCTCATCGTAAAGCAATCCCAGCGCCTGGAAAAATGCATCAACATTACTCAATGCAGAATCTCCTGGTGCAAGAGAAAACGCCCAGTCCTGTGGGTCGCCGCGCAAAAAAGAAATAATAATCAAAACCTGTTGAATAGGATTACCAGAAGAATGAGGTTTCAAGGCCAAAAATAGCTTACAATTATTTCTGAAGCTCAGGAACTTAGTTCTGTCACCAAAAAACAAATCAGGAATCGGAATTCTTGGTTCTAGCATCGATTTCTGATCAATAGTATCTTGAATCTTTTGTACATTTACAATGAGATTATCCATTGAGGAGCACAGAGCCTGAATATCCATGTCCACAGCTGTGTCCTGAAGCACTCTAATGTCTAGGGGAAAAAAAAGACTGAAGACAGAGCTAAGAAAAAAAAATGATGTCAGGATTTCTTTTTTCCCTCTATTGGGAATCATTGGTGTGGCTCCTTGTACTGTTATGGCTGGCAATCAGGCAACACAGCGTGCAGTAATCAGCGCACATACAGAGATCTGGCAATAACCAAAAACAATAGGACGAGCTCTGAGACGTGGAATCTCTGTAGACTGCAGTACCTGATCTATCCTCACACAACTATAAGCAGCAGTGGATTGCGCCTATAACTACCTATGCAACTCGGCACTGCCTGAGGAGCTGACTAGCCTGAAGATAGAAATACAAGCCTGACTTACCTCAGAGAAATACCCCAAAGGAATAGGCAGCCCCCCACATATAATGACTGTTAGCAAGATGAAAAGACAAACGTAGGAATGAAATAGATTCAGCAAAGTGAGGCCCGATATTCTAGACAGAGCGAGGATAGCAAAGAGAACTATGCAGTCTACAAAAAACCCTAAAACGAAAACCACGCAAAGGGGGCAAAAAGACCCACCGTGCCGAACTAACAGCACGGCGGTGCACCCCTTTGCTTCTCAGAGCTTCCAGCAAAAGTTAATAGCAAGCTGGACAGAAAAAACAGAAAACAAACTAGAAGCACTTATCTAGCAGAGCAGCAGGCCCAAGGAAAGATGCAGTAGCTCAGATCCAACACTGGAACATTGACAAGGAGCAAGGAAGACAGACTCAGGTGGAGCTAAATAGCAAGGCAGCCAACGAGCTCACCAAAACACCTGAGGGAGGAAGCCCAGAGACTGCAATACCACTTGTGACCACAGAAGTGAACTCAGCCACAGAATTCACAACACATACCCTAATCATCTCCCGCCTCGACTACTGCAACATACTCCTCTGTGGCCTACCTTCTAACACTCTCGCACCCCTCCAGTCCATCCTTAAATCTGCTGCCCAACTAATTAATCTCTCTCCTCCCTACACTCCAGCTTCACCTCTTTGCAAATCCCTTCACTGGCTCCCAATTTCCCAGTATATCCAGTTTAAATTACTAACACTGACCAACTAGTGTTGAGCATTCCGATACCGCAAGTATCGGGTATCGGCCGATACTTGCGGTATCGGAATTCCGATACCGAGATCCGATATTTTTGTGATATCGGGTATCGGTATCGAAAGTGTAAAATAAAGAATTAAAATAAAAAATATTGTTATATTCACCTCTCCGGCGGCCCCTGGACATCAGCGCGAGGAACCGGCGTCCGGCACGGCTTCTTTGTTCAAAATGAGCGCCTTTAGGACCTGCGGAATGACGTCGCGGCTTCTGATTGGTCGCGTGCCGCCCATGTGACCGCCACGCGACCAATCAGAAGCCGCGACGTCATTCCTCAGATAAATTCCTAGAATGATCGCCTTAAGGACCTGAGGAATGACGTCGCGGCTTCTGATTGGTCGCGTGGCGGTCACATGGGCGGCACGCGACCAATCAGAAGCCGCGACCTCATTCCGCAGGTCCTAAAGGCACTCATTTTGAACAAAGAAGCCGTGCCGGACGCCGGTTCCTCGCGCTGATGTCCAGGGGCCGCCGGAGAGGTGAATATAACAATATTTTTTATTTTAATTCTTTATTTTACACTTTAATATGGATCCCAGGGCCTGAAGGAGAGTTTCCTCTCCTTCAGACCCTGGGAACCATGAGGATACCTTCCGATACTTGGTGTCCCATTGACTTGTATTGGTATCGGATATCGGTATCGGCGATATCCGATACTTTTCGGGTATCGGCCGATACTATCCGATACCGATACTTTCAAGTATCGGACGGTATCGCTCAACACTATGACCAACAAAGCCATCCATAACCTTTCTCCTTCGTATATTTCCACACCAATTTCTCAATATCTTCCCTCACGTAATCTCCGGTCCTCCCAAGACCTCCTCCATTCCTCCACACTTATTCGGTCCTCACTCAATCTCCTCCAAGACTTCTCCTGAATATCACCCATCCTCTGGAATTCAGTGCCCCAACACATCCGGTTATCCACTACTTTTGGATCCTTCAAAAGAAACCTGAAAACCCACCTCTTCAAGGAAGCTTACAGCCTGTAAAGACCACATGGCCACCTCAACACCATTGGAGCTACTGCAACCCTCGACCTACTGTCTCTTTCCCCATAATCCGGTAGAATGTAAGCCCGCAAGGGCAGGGTCCTCTTTCCTCTGTACCAGTCTGTCATTGTTAGTTTTGTTTACTGTAAGTGATATTTGCATTTTGATGTAACCCCTTCTCATGTACAGCACCATGGAATTAATGGTGCTATATAAATAAATAATAATAATAAATAATACCTGCAGATTTCCATTCCCCAATCTATTTCAGGGTAGTTGAAGTCCCCCATAATAATCACTTCCCCTTGAGTCACAGCTTCATCTATTTGCTTTACGAGGACATTCTCCGTTGCTTCCATTATTTTTGGAGACTTTTATCAAACCCCTATCAGTAATTTATTATTTTTTCCCCCTCCCCTTATCTCCACCCACAGGGACTCTACATTTTCATTAGATTCACCTATATTATCATGCAGGATGGGTTTTCAGGATGATTTTACATAATAGTTGGATCGCCCCCAGACACAGGGCCACGCGTTTCGGTACCGGGCCTCTCTGGTTCGGTTCTGAGGCTTTCACGGTGGCTAGACCTGGTCCGCGACCCTGCTAAGGGGCGTTCAATGAAAGTAGTGGAACAGTCAGTCAGGGGTTCGTGACGCCACCTGTGGTGTTCGGTCAGGGTGACCGACGCTGCTATGGGGTCCACTGGGGTGATGGAATGGCAGCTGGATGGTATACCTTCCCACAGGTGAAGTATGTCCCCAGGGCTTCCCAGTAAGGTAGATGGTGATGGTGTGAGGTACAGTCAATAATGAAGACACAAGGTTGCAGTCTCTTTACCTCTTTACTGAAGGCTTCAGGATCCTCTATCCAGAGTACGTTTAACAGGGCTCTCAGAGACCGGCCGGTCCGATGGGCACATCCAGAGTTTCCTTCACAGATGGAAATCATTGCCTACCAATAGCGCCTGTGTGTTGTAGTCCTATCCTGCTGAGCATTCGGAATAGTCCTCACAACTGCTGTTCTCGTTTGTTCGTTCTCTACAGCTCTCTCTCTCTCTCTCGTTCTTTGGTTCCAGATGTTACTAGTTTCTAACATCCCCCAGGTATGTTATGGCTAGGACGCCACCCGTATGACGGGAAGGCTTGGAGGTCTTCTGGGACCCTAGAGACACCCCTCTCCCAATTTTGCCCCTTATGTCTTCGTAGGTGTAGTAAGGTAGACAGCCAACCTATGACTAACTGTCCAGCGGAAGTTTGAAGTAAGGCCTGAAGTCAGTTACTCCTACGGTGTTCCGGCCACCTACTATGCGCCTCAGTAAGATGTTGCCTCTCTCTCTCTCAGCACGACTCTTACTGGCTCTCCTTTGTGCTTGATCTCGTTTACACGGTTCCACAATATCCTTCCCTTCGTGTCTCTTTCTTAGGATACCGCTGCAGGGTGTGCAGGCGCGGTTCCGTTACGTTCTGTTCTGTTCGCTAGGCACCTGCCAGGTTCCCACGCCCGACAGGGGCCCCCCTGTGCCTTCTCCCTGCAACACCCCCTGCCACGGGATGTTGCCTGGTTCCAACCCAGTCAGCTTCTGACTAACTTCCTCCCCAGCCCCTAGTTTTACCAGTGTGAGGAGTGGCCCAATAAATAAAGCCTTTTTCTCCCCCTAGTGGCCGGAGTGTGAAGTGTAATGTGTTCTGGTGATACTTGGTCAGGAGAACTCCTTAGTGCCATCAGATGTACCGCTACTCCCCTTAGCGGCAGAGTGCCATACTGCAACGACCAGGTCTCTGGGGCGCTGCATAGACACACACCTCCCCCTCACTTATCCGTTTGGTCATTTCTGAACAGACTATAACCCTGCAAGTTAACAGCCCAGTCATGACTTTCATCCAGCCACATTTCAGATATCCCCACCATGTCATAATTATGCTCCAACACCATTAATTCTAATTCGTCCATTTTGTTGGCAAGGCTTCTGGCATTAGCATACATACATTTTATGTATCTCTCTCCACCTCTATTCTTTCTTAAATTAATTGATCTAACTCCACCCCCATGCCACCGCCACGCCCAACTTCCTTATTTGTGCCCAGGTCTCTATCTGCACTATCTTCTCCTCCTATAAATTGAATACCCTCCCCCCCAATCCCTAGTTTAAACACTCCTACAACCTTCAAGCCATTTTCTCCCCAGCACAGCTACACCTTCCCCATTGAGGTGCAGCCCGTCCCTAGCGTAGAACCTGAAACCAACTGAGAAGTCGGCCCAGTTCTCCAGGAACCCAAACCCCTCCTTCCTACACCAATTCTTGAGCCACTTATTAACCTCCCTAATCTCCCATTGCCTCTCTGGCATGGCACATAGTACAGGCAGTATTTCGGAAAATACCACGTTGGAGGTCCTTGCTTTCAGCTTGCAGCCTAATTCCCTGAAATCGTTTTTAAGGACCTTCCACCTACCTCTAACTTTGTCATTTGTGCCAATGTGCACCATGACCACTGGGTCCTCACCAGCCCCTCCCAGTAATCTGTCCACCCGATCAGCGATGTGTCGGACTCGAGCACCAGGTAGGCTGCACACCATTCGACGATCCCTGTCTTTGTGACAGATTGCCCTATCTGTTCCCCTAATAATTGAGTCCCCCACTACCAGCACCTGTCTGGTTTGCCCTGCTCTCCTATTTCCCTCCTTACTGGAGCAGTTACTCCTCCGGCTTTCAGAGGACATGCCTGGCTGCAGCAGTGCTACCCCTGTACTGGTACCCCCCTCATCTGCCAACTTAGCAAACTTATTGGGGTGTGCCAGATCAGGACTAGCCTCCCTGGCACTCTTCCCTCTACCCGGCCTTCTGTCACCGAGCTCGCTGCTTCACTGTCCTGCAGCTCCATTCTACCATCCCCCGCCTCATCTATCCCATTGAGCGTCTGCTCAGTGAGCAGAAGACTACCTTTCATATTGTCTATGGATCTCAGTGTTGCCAGCTGCACATTTAGATCCAGAATCTGGGCTTCCAAATGCACAACGTGCTCACATCTCGCACAGCAGTATGCACCCTCGACCGCCTGCTCAAGGACTGCATACATGTGGCAAGATGTGCACTGGATGGCATTAACAATAGTGGAGCACATTTCTTAATGGGGATTGCACCAGACAAAAGCGTTAAATAAAAATAAATACAAAGTATTAATAAAATACAGACAGCAATTCCTCCCTTGGAAACTCCCTGAATCCAAAGTCACTGAATCACAAGTCACACTTACCGCCGTTCACACTTACGCTCAGGTAACCCTTACGCTCAGGTCACACTCGCTAAGCTGAAGATTTAAAGAATATTTTTTTTCTCTTTCCCCTCAGCAGCAATCCACCTTGCTGTTCAATGCACTTCCGAAAAAAAAGGATATCAATAAAAAAGTTCTAGATCAATCGATTAATTATTAGCACCCCAGTAAATAGAAAATCGTGGATCATGTGATTCCTGTGTCCTACTTTTAATTTGGGTGGTGATTAGTAATGAGCGAATGTGCTCGTTACTTGAGTTTTCCGAGCATGCTTGTGTGGTCTCTGAGTATTTCAGCGTGTTCGGAGATTCTGTTTGAGTCACCGCAGCTGCATGACTTGCGGCTGCTATGCAGCCTGAATACCTGTGTGGATTCCCTAACAAACAGGCAATCCCTGCATGTGTTCAGGTTGTTTAGCAGCCACAAATCATGCAGTGGGGACACAGACATAATCTATGAGCACGCCGAAATACTTGTAGACCACCTGAGCATGCTTGGAAATCTCTAGTAATGTGGACACTCACTAATCATTAGTGATGATACCTCATATGCACTGGTGCTGCATCAAAAATCTATGGGACTCATAAAGCTATCCAAGAGCTGTATTTCCTCAGCCCAACTGAGATTAAATGGAACAGCAGTGTGCATGCAGCACTGGTTCACCTCCATTTCAAAAGTTGATGCCCACTTATCTAGCAGCTGTCATCTGTCTGATGTATATACAAGTGATAATTTGCTGTTACTGGAATACCTTGTAAGGTAAATTAAATATTACCTATTTTAAAAATCCTTTTTTTTCTTATGCTTCGCATATCCCAAACTAATTTTACATTGTTTTAATGCACTACATTAGGGACTGCCGAAAGAAAGTAGGGGCAGTGCTTGTTCCAGCTGTTAAAATAATGCACCTTGGTAACAAAGCATTGGATTTTACTTTCTTTTTCTGGATTGGTTTTCTAGCTTTACCCCTGTCATGTGTTTTATCTGCGTCTATGCGCGATTTTAGCATCTCTGTCCCTGATGCTGGTTCGGCACCGCACTGAGCCAACGGATGCTGCTGGATGATGCTTGTGTGTTTGGGCTAAAGTCTAACACTGCTAGAAATTGTGTCCTCCACACATTACCTGTGTTTCTGAAGTGAGTTGATTATTCTGTTGTAACTATCTGCTGGGGGCCATGGATGAGCTCCTTTTCAATTTAAACTTCTACATTACTGTTCATTGATGCCAGTTATAAGTTCTACTTACTATGGTTCGCTTGTTACTCTGCTAGTTAGATTCTCACTACTGACGTCAGTTCATTATTTAATTATTTTGTGGTCTAACAACTTCATTCACATGATCGAAAAATATTAGATTTGGCCCACAGAGATGTCATATAAAATCTTCAAGGTTTTATTTAGACATCATATTAACAGTGCAGCAAAAATTGATGCTCACTTTTTACTTGACGCTGACCCAACTTTCATAACATCATCTCATCAACCTGCTCCATTGGCCAGCAAACACTTTGTGAATTCAACACGGAGATCCTTGTTTAAGTCCAAATCCCTTTATAGGTGTAAATGGTTGAAGGCAAGAAAAGTACTCATATCACATAATAGAAAAAGTGGAAGCCAATTTAAGTGTTGCCAGTTTTTCACTGACAGTGTACCATTAGAGAATACAGTAAGTGGCCCATAATTATGGATCATTTGTATACAATGGTCAATCAAATTCAAGTTGGTCTAGGATCTTGCATAGTTGGTTAAGCATTGTGAAACTATCCTCAACCCAAGCCGCTGCAGCACCTCCCTTGACCTTTTCCAAATCCAAGGTAAGTCTGCAAATTCCTATATAAGGCCAAAATAAATAAAGTGTTCCCCCAATATAAACACAAACCTTCATAAAAAAAAGTGTAAGTCATGAGAGTAAAATCAATTTTTTTTATTGGATTATAAAAACAGATAAAAGGTGGAGAAAGTATACAGAGATACTACAGTATGTCATTCAGGTACTGCAGCATATACTAAAGAAGATCTAAACAATATGCAGTCAGATAAAAGGTACAGTAATATTCTATAAGGTTGTTCAATGACTGATACTAATAATAATATTTCTTAAAGACTAGAAGTTAAGGCCAAGTGATTGAAACTCCAAAATTGTAAACCCAATGTGCGATAGGTAAAGTGAATAGTGCAGCTTCAATGGATATATTAGGAGCATTATGCAGACAAATTAAAAGCAGACATGCATGTAACAGCAATTAAAATGCTAACAGAATAAGGCAAAGCTGGGCGTAACTTGAGGGCACGAGAGAGACCCTAAGGTGAATCTAGCTATTTTTTATGTGACAGCAAAAAAGTGTGCTCCCCTTTAGAAAAAGTTGTTGCCTGTACTTCTCGCTCTACACATTTGTCTGGTTCATTCTGAGAGCAAGTTTGTGAGGCTCATCATTTACCTGCTGCCGGGTAACCTCCACGCTATGGCTTTCTTCACCATCCATAATTCTCTAGAACTCTTCCCAAGTTTAATATTTTTGTGCGGCTATACTATAACAACCGTGTAGCATTAACAGAAAGTAAAATAGCAGCCCTACACCAAGGGCTATTGTACTGCTGAAGAATACTGTACTACTTTCCAGCAATGGGCCATAGACTCTCAATGGATTGTCAGATTCTTTAACATTACTTCTGTACTGGACTTTCAGATGAAATTAAGGACATATTATTACAGTTTCTTTCTAATCATTCCCTTGACTCTACCGTGTCCCTGGCAATCTGTCTTGATAAGTCATTGTATGAACACACAAAGAACACTATCGACTCTGCACTAGTGATGAGCGAGCACTAAAATGCTTGGGTGCTCGTTGCTCGGGTCGAGCAGATTGGAATACTTGGGTACTCGGCCAGAACAACGAGCCCAATGTAAGTCTATGGGAGACCCGAGTATTTTTACCGTGATCCCCCGGGGGTCCCTTTAAGGTCTAAAAACATCTGAAAATGATGTAAACACTGCTCAAATGACACAGGAACATCATGGGTATCACCCCTTGAAGCATTCCTGACTCCTAGTTCACAGCTTTAAACTATTTTTTCCGAGATTCATGCCATTTTTCCCAGAGCCACAAAAAACACACTAAAACGAAACCAAAACGGATTTTGCTGGGAAATATGTTAAGGTACATCCTTTGCAGTTTAATGACTTGCCTGTAAGGCCAAATTATTAACCGCAGAATTAAAATTTCCTCCCCCACTTAGGCTTAGTTCAGACACAGCGTTTTTTAAGCGTTTTTCAACTTTGACATTGCTTTCTACCACTACAAATGCGTTCACTGGGAAATGTCATTGTAACATTTACAGTAACAACCCTAGTTGGCCATGTGGTGTGTGCCCAATTCCCAATTCATGCCCAAATCCCCAATGTGGGTTCCTTTTTTACAAATTAAAATAGTGCCATCACAGCCCCCTTGCCCAAAATACACCGTACAGAGCACATCCACCCTTTTGGGGTCCTTTTTTTACTGAACAAAATAGTGTTATCACAGCCCCCTTACCCAAAATTCACCGTACAGAGCATGTTCACCCTGGTGATCTAGTGGCAGTTAAAGGACACATTGCAGGAGACAGAGTTAAGAAGTAGGCCCAATGTAATGTAATGTCCAATTCCCCAATGTGGGGTCCTATTTTTACAAATTAAAATAGTGTCATCACAGCCCCCTTGCCCAAAATGCACCGTACAGAGCACGTTACCCCTGGTGATCTAGTGGCAGGTAAAGGACACATTGCAGGAGACAGACTTAATGTCACGCCGTTCTGTCTGTATCTAGTTTTCGGTGAGATAATGCATATGTTTGCTTTAACCCTTTAATCCTTTCCCCTAATTTGAGCTGGAATACTGTTGGCTGCTACCTGGATGGATCCTTCTCAGTTCTCTGCTCTGCTGCGCCGCCATACATGGTGGTTAGATCTTTGCCCTGCTGCATGACGATGCACATGTGCGGTCCCTGGTTTCCGCTGTGGAAGCTGTCCGCAGGTTGTGAGGTCATTTGCAGCTGGTGCATGACTTTCCACGTGTGTCAGTGCGTGCTGTCACAGCCTGGTGCCCTGAGCCTCTGTTCCTGCACTGATTGTGCTGTAATGGTTTCTGTTTATGCTTAGGGTGTGGCGGCCACACCTTCCCTGCTTTTATCAGGGTAAGGGTGTGTTCTTGAAATGCTGTCCCCAGCCAATTGCTAAGGGGCAGCTCCTACATAAAGTTACCCTGCTCTATGGATGGGGCCTGAGCTACTCACAAAGCTCCTGAACTTTGCTATGTGTGTTTGTGTTCCTGCACCTCTCCTGTCTCTGTTTTCATACCAAAGTCCTTGCCTTGATTCCTGTTTTGTTCTGTTCTGGCTCCTGTCCTGGAGGTGGTATATCCAGGTCTGAATCCTTGATCATGTACCTGAACCTGTCTGAACTGTGTCTGCTGTGATTATGTTCCTGGAATCCCTCTGCATCTGGAGCCTCACACCCAGTGACCTTGAGTCTCTTGTAACTGGTGTTTCTGCTGAGCATCTACTGCTCTGACTGCCATGCAGTGTTAACCCCGTCTTACCCATGTCCAGTACGGCGGTGCTTGCAGCATCATGCTTGAGTTCCTTCCTAGGTCTGATGCCCGGAGCCTGATGACCGCAGTTTGGAACCTGATGACTGCTGCCTGGAGCTTGGAGCCTGATGACTGCGGTGGTGCCTGTAGGTCATGTCGGATATCCGGAACGGAACGACTCCTGTCTGATGCCTGCCGGTGACCCTGGGTCCAGATGTCCTGATATCCTGTCTGTACACTGATGTCTTGTCTGCATCCTGATGTCCCGCCTATGTGTGCCTTGGTGATCCTTTGGTGCCTTGGGGTCCACTGGGTGGTATCCTTCTGGGAGGTGTGGAATCGGGAGCCTGACATCATTATGTTTTGCTTATGTACTGTGTGACTTTACTTTAGTAAACTTTACTTTCTCTATACCTGAAGTTGTGCGGTGTAATCAAGTCCTACGTGTGCCTTTCCTTGTCCACATGCTCAGCTGCCACAGAACAACAGTCTCTGCCCTCCACTAGTTCAGGTAGGCCCGGGTCCCCTTCTGCGGTATTAAGGGTCCGTAATGCATCCCGGGGGACGCGTGCCCCACGCCTTCCGAGGTCGGTTGTCTTGGGGGCGTCTATGAGCTGGGTCACACTAGTGGCTGCAGCTGATTGTGACACTTAAGAAGTACTGTCACCAGCAAACTTGTCTGGAAGCAAGAGACAGGATATAATTGGAGCAGGGGTGGCAGCGGACAAACTGGCTGCAGCTACACTTGCAGCCTGAACAGCGACAGCAGTGACGTCCACAGCTGAGGTTGTACACTCTAGAGCCGCCAACCTACCCTCCAGCTGTTGGATGTACTGCTGTAGACGCTGATCGTCTGCCATTTACTAGCCAGACCCTGGCGCTAGTATTCTGTTAGGGCTAGCGGAACGCAGTCTTGGGTCCACCGTGCAGGAGAACCTGCTGCTAGCAAACGGCGGCACTATATGGCGGTATGGACTAGCTTTGTTATTTCACAGAGTAGCCGTGAAAGAAAAGCACTGCACCCTGTTAGACTTCACAGAGGCACAGGCTAACTACCCAACAGAGAGCAGTCAGTGGTCATGCATGCACACAAAACTCCTCGCCGGAGATGCCAGCATTCTAGGGGCTTATTTCAGCCAGGTCCCTGAATACATACAAACACAATCTCCTCGCTGGAGGTGCCAGCATTCTAGGGTATTATTTCAGCCGGGTCCCTGAACACAATCTCTCAGTCATGACCACATTGGCGCAAAGCACATAACTTAGATAGATACACGCGCATGGCCGTGCGGCCATGTGCGTCTTAAATAGTTGCAACAAGTACAGGACCTTCCTAGAAGGACCAATGAGAAGCTGCCACAGAACCTGAGCACCTACAGGACCTTCCTGGAGGACCAATGGATTTAGCTGTAGTATCTGAACATGTGACCCTTGATCTCCACTGAGAGATCTTACTCTGGGCATGCTCAGAACGAGAAAAGCAGGACTTAGTCCTAGAAGCGTCTGCTCGCCGCTGCCCAGCACTGGCTTCAAAGGCAGAAGCAGGAAAAGCAGCAGTAACTCTTTGTACAGAGTCAAACTGAGCGAGATGCTGGGACTGACGTCTCCGCTGAGCAAGCTCCACTGCGGCAGGAGAAGAATGGGAGACCACAGCGGAGATGGCCTGAGATTCCCCATGTGCAGAGGCGGGAACTCGACCCCTAACATTTGTATTCATTTTTTAATGTGTTAACTTTATTTTTAAAAATCTCAATCTGTATTATGAATAAAATAGAAATCAGGAAATTTTCACACTGGTCTCTGGGGCTTTTATAGACTCTAACTTCCTGATGTATCAGGAAACAACACATGCACATAGCCACAATTTTCCAACCCAACCTTATTTTTTGTTTTGAAGTGTCTAATAAACCTGTGCCTAGGTCATTGTGTAGGGATGGGGAGTGCAGGATCAGCAATGACATCGCTTTTTGTGATTGGTGGATCCTTTGCTTCCAGCTGTATAAAAAGTTGTTTCCTGTCATTTAAATCCTGCCTCTGATGATATTAAAGTCTTCCTGAAATGGTAGGAAGTATTTGTTTAAAAGGCTCTTGAGGCAATTGTGAAAATTGGAAGACAACTCTATTTTTTGTAATAATGATAATTACCAAAATGTTTTTAATAATACATAAAACACAAAAAAGTGATTTTAACCCCTTCATTACCTTGGGATTTTTCGTTTTTCCGTTTTTGTTTTCCACTCCCCTCATTCCCAGAGCCATAACTTTTTTATTTTTCCGTAAATTTGGCCATGTGAGGGCTTATTTTTTGCGGGAAAAGTTGTACTTTTGAACAACATCATTGGTTTTAGCATGTTGTGTACTAGAAAACGGGAAAAAAATCCAAGTGCGGTGAAATTGCAAAAAAGTGCAGTCCCACACTTGATTTTTGTTTGGCTTTTTTGCTAGGTTCACTAAATGCTAAAACTGACCTGACATTATGATTCTCCAGGTCAGTACGAGTTCATAAAGGCACGGATGATTGACCTCGTGGAGACCAAAACATCCAACACCGCGGAGACACCATCACGTGTTTCTCAACGCAGTGATCCAGAACACTGCCCCCAAATATGCAAATGCAAGTAGAGGAGCTGCCGAGACACCATCACGTGTTTCTCAACGCAGGCAGTGAATAGCCAGGCCTTTCCCCAGGAAGGAACAACCAAGGGAAGGGCAGCATCCAATAAAGGAAAACATCCAATAAAGGAAAACCACCTATGCCAAGCATGGTATCCATCCACAGACAGCTGTTTCGGGGTTTTTGCCCCTCATCAGTGTGGAGTAGGAAACTGGCTATCAGGAGCAGTGCCTAGTAGAAAGTCTATAAAAGCTGAAATGCCTGGCTATTCACTGCCTGCGTTGAGAAACACGTGATGGTGTCTCCGCAGCTCCTCTACTTGCAGTACGAGTTCATAGACACCTAACATGACTAGGTTATTTTTTTACTTAAGTGGTGAAAAAAAATTCCAAACTTTGCTAAAAAAAAGAAACAATTGCGCCATTTTCCGATGCTTGTAGCATCTCCATTTTTCATGATCTGGACACGTTCTTTTGATCGCCTGTTATTGCATTTTAATGCAATGTCGCGGCGACCAAAAAAACGTAATTCTGGCGTTTTGATTTTTTTCTCGCTACGCTGTTTAGCGATCAGGTTAATGCTTTTTTTTAATTGATAGATCGGGCGAATCTGAACGCGGCGATACTAAATATGTGTAGATTTGATTTTTTTTATTGATTTATTTTGATTGGGGCGAAAGGGGGGGTGATTTAAACTTTTATATATATATTTTTTTTTTTTTACATTTTTTGTAACTTTTTTTTTACTTTTGCCATGCTTCAATAGTTTCCATGGGAGGCTAGAAGCAGGCACAGCACGATCGGCTCTGCTACATAGCAGCGATCTGCTGTTTGCTGCTATGTAACAGAAAATCAGGTGTGCTGTGAGCGCCGACCACAGGGTGGCGCTCACAGCTGCCAGGGATCAGTAACCATAGAGGTCTCAAGGACCTCTATGGTTACAATACTGGAGCATCGCCGACCTCCGATCATGTGACGGGGGTCGGCGATGCCGTCATTTCCGGCTGCCCGGCTGGATGCGGTGGTTAAATGCCGCTGTTTGCGCTTGACAGCGGCATTTTTCTAGTTAATAGGCGTGGGCAGATCGTGATTCTGCCCGCGCCTATTACGGGCACATGTCAGCTGTTCAAAACAGCTGACATGTCCCGGCTTTGATGCGGGCTCACTGCCGGAGCCCGCATCAAAGCAGGGCTTCTGACCTCGGACGTACAATCCCGTCCGAGGTCAGAAAGGGGTTAACAATATATCATTTTATGATGACAGTTTCCCTTTCACTTTCAGAGTAAAATAAAAACTAAGTTGGAACTAGAAAATATCTTTTCATTCTTTCTATCCAACAAACTTGTTATGCCGTTACAAACTTGACCTTTTGTATTATACAATACTTTGCCTTGTTTAAACCGACAGAGAATGTAAAAAAAAAACACCTGTTTTTAATTACATTATTATAGATCCTCAGATTTCTTGACATTGGTTTATTACTTCTGTGTTTTTACATTATATAGAAAGCAGCGCTTATTGGTAATGCTATAAACCATACAATATTGAAAGTAGAAATAATACCTGAACTATCCTGGGCGCAACTAATTTTAATAGCATTTTTCTCAATAATGCTGTCAGAAAAATATAACCCTAATCATCAAGCTGCATGCATACATTTATAGCAAATTTTTTTGCTGCCTTATAAGTGGCCTTGTGTCTTCTGGGGTGTGAAATTCAGAATGGCAGACTAATGAATAAAACATGCATTACATTTATAGGGTTATAATTTAACCGGACTGTATCATTTCAATGAAGGGCAGCCTAAAATTGCCTAGATTGAATCAAATTGCATTCGCTATATTAATATTTTTTTCTGATAGGTTGTAAAATGGAATGGAGACAATATTTATTTCAAGTTTAGATTCTGTTAAAGAATTGAATCACTTTGTAAGGCTACTTCATAATTTAAAACTTAATTAAACTAAATGTTATAACAGTTTTTGCAATTAAAAATGCCAATACTCTCCAGAAGATGTACTAAATAATAGAAACAAGCAAGACGATTTCAACATCTTTTAATATTTCAGTTTGGCACTGCACTGCAAGAAACAAAAACTATATTTTCGTAATCCTGTCCTGGTCAGTCTGGCTCACACACACACATTAAAAACAAATCATCTCAATTGTATATATTTCTTCCTACATTAATTTTTATCTCATTAAACTCCTGCCTTGTCTATCTTTTTTTTTTCTCTTAGGCTAGAAATTGTCACTTAAAACAACTTAGATCTAAAGGACTTATACAATAGTACAATCCTTTCTGGTCTGAGAACTACATTCTAAGTTATGATACTGAAATAAAGAATATTTATGATTACAAGTCAGCCAGACTTGAAATGCGTCAGTATTTTTTATACCTATGCTACTATGTTAATGGAGTCACAATAAAGAATTGTTGCTTTTAATTCACTTTGGATTAAAAAAAACTCTTATCATCATAGTAAAAAATAAATATATTGTGTTTTTGTGGTCTAAATACAGACTATGATGCATGGATCAGCCACAAATCTCCTGAACTAAACTGAATTGGGGTTGATAGCTATAACAATTGGAATATTATTATGTACATTATGGTAGCTTTTGTATGAATATTGTTCATTGAGCCTGCTGTCTTTGGTAATATTTTTGTTCATCCTTTTTTATACCATTATATATTTGGTTTGGACATAATGAACTAAATAATCATTATAGCAGATTGCATGTTGCACTTTATTTACTATTTATGATTTTGTATTCCAATTCATTATAAACCTCTTATATGTAGCTGTCTATACTGATTAATTTCTATATTTAATAGTTACCCATACTGAACAATTTCTATATATAAAATATAACCTCTGATCTTAATGTAATGCTTACAAATGAAATTGATTCCCCATGTGATAGTTAATCTTGCATACCCTGCTCCATATATATATATATATATATATATATATACTAGATGGTGGCCCGATTCTAATGCATTGGGTACTCTAGAATATGTACAGTTAGGTCCATATATATTTGGACAGAGACAACATTTTTCTAATTTTGGTTGTAGACATTACCACAATGAATTTTAAGCAAAACAATTCAGATGCAGTTGAAGTTCACACTTTCAGCTTTCATTTGAGGGTATCCACATTAAAATTGGATGAATGGTTTAGGAGTTTTTAGGAGTTAACATGTGCCACCCTGTTTTTAAAGGGACCAAAAGTAATTGGACAGATTCAATAATTTTAAATAAAATGTTCATTTTTAGTAGTTGGTTGAAAACCCTTTGTTAGCAATGACTGCCTGAAGTCTTGAACTCATGGACATCACCAGACGCTGTGTTTCCTCCTTTTTGATGCTCTGCCAGGTCTTCACTGCGGTGGTTTTCAGTTACTGTTTGTTTGTGGGCCTTTCTGTCTGAAGTTTAGACTTTAACAAGTGAAATGTATGCTCAATTGGGTTGAGATCAGGTGACTGACTTGGCCATTCAAGAATATTCCACTTCTTTGCTTTAATAAACTTCTGGGTTGCTTTGGCTTTATGTTTTGGGTCATTGTCCATCTGTAGTATGAAACGATCGATGACCAATCAGTTTGGCTGCATTTGGCTGGATCTGAGCACACAGTATGGCTCTGAAGACCTCAGGATTCATTAGGCTGCTTCTGTCCTGTGTCACATCATCAATAAACACAAGTGACCCAGTGCCACTGGCAGCCACGCATGCCCAAGCCATCACACTGCCTCCGCCGTGTTTTACAGATGATGTGGTATGCTTTGGATCATGAGCTGTACCACGCCTTCGCCATACTTTTCTCTTTCCATCATTCTGGCAGAGGTTGATCTTGGTTTCATCTGTCCAAAGAATGTTCTTCCAGAAATGTGCTGGCTTTTTTAGATGTTTTTTAGCAAAGTCCAGTCTAGCCTTTTTATTCTTGATGCTTATGAGTGGCTTGCACCGTGCAGTGAACCCTCTGTATTTACTTTTATGCAGTCGTCTCTTTATGGTAGATTTGGATATTGATACGCCTACATCCTGGAGAGTGTTATTCACTTGGTTGGCTGTTGTGAAGGCGTTTCTCTTCACCATGGAGATTATTCTGCGATCATCCACCACTGTAGTCTTCTGTGGGCGCCCAGGTCTTTTTGCATTGATGAGTTCACCAGTGCTTTCTTTCTTTCTCAGGATGTACCAAACTGTAGATTTTGCCACTCCTAATATTGTAGCAATTTCTCAATTGGGTTTTTTCTGTTTTCGCAGCTTAAGGATGGCTTGTTTCACCTGCATGGAGAGCTCCTTTGACCGCATGTTTACTTCACAGCAAAACCTTCCAAATGCAAGCACCACACCTCAAATCAACTCCAGGCCTTTTATCTGCTTAATTGAGAATGACATAACGAAGGGATTGCCCACATCTGTCCATGAAATAACCTTGGAGTCAATTGTCCAATTACTTTTGGTCCCTTTAAAAACAGGGTGGCACATGTTAAGGAGCTGAAACTCCTAAACCCTTCATCCAATTTTAATGTGAATACCCTCAAATGAAAGCTGAAAGTGTGAACTTCAACTGCATCTGAATTGTTTTGCTTAAAATTCATTGTGGTAATGTCTATAACCAAAATTAGAAAAATGTTGTCTTTGTCCGACCTCTCCAGGAGGTCGGCGTATCAATATCCAAATCTACCATAAAGAGAAGACTGCATGAAAGTAAATACAGAGGGTTCACTGCACGGTGCAAGCCACTCATAAGCATCAAGAATAAAATGGCTAGACTGGACTTTGATAAAAAAAACATCTAAAATAGCCAGCACATTTCTGGAAGAACATTCTTTGGACAGATGAAACCAAGATCAACCTCTACCAGAATGATGGAAAGAGAAAAGTATGGCGAAGGCGTTGTACAGCTCATGATCCAACGCATACCACATCATCTGTAAAACACGGTGGAGGCAGTGTGATGGCTTGGGCATGCATGGCTGCCAGTGGCACTGGGTCACTAGTGTTTATTGATGATGTGACACAGGACAGAAGCAGCCAAATTAATTCTGAGGTATTCAGAGACATACTGTGTGCTCAGATCCAGCCAAATGCAGCCAAACTTATTGTTCGTCGTTTCATACTACAGATGGACAATGACCCAAAACATAAAGCCAAAGCAACCCAGAAGTTTATTACAGCAAAGAAGTGGAATATTCTTGAAATGCCAAGTCAGTCACCTGATCTCATCCCAATTGAGTATGCATGTCACTTATTAAAGACTAAACTTCAGACAGAAAGGCCCACAAACAAACAGCAACTGAAAACCACCACAGTGAAGGCCTGGCAGAGCATCAAAAAGGAGGAAACACAGCGTCTGGTGATGTCCATGAGTTCAAGACTTCAGGCAGTCATTGCCAACAAAGGGTTTTCAACCAAGTACTAGGAATGAACATTTTATTTAAAATTATTGAATCTGTCCAATTACTTTTGGTCCCTTTAAAAACTGGGTGGCACATGTTAAGGAGCTGAAACTCCTAAACCCTTCATCCAATTTAAATGTGGATACCCTCAAATGAAAGCAGAAAGTCTGAACTTCAACTGCATCTGAATTGTTTTTTTTTTTAAATTCATTGTGGTAATTTCTATAATCAAAATTAGAAAAATGTTGTCTCTGTCCAAATATATATGGACCTAACTGTATATAGCACAGCCCATGCAGTATCTAGCACAGCCCACGCAGTATATAACACAGCTCACGTAACACAGAGAGCCGCATAGTATATAGCACAGCCACGAAGTATATAGCAGCGACGTAGTATATAACACAGAGAGCCGCGTAGTATATAACACAGCCACGTAGTATATAACACAGCCCACATAGTATATAGCAGCCTCGTAGTATATAGCACTGCTTATGTAATATATAGCAGCCACGTAGTATATAACGCAGTCCACGTAATATATAGCACAGCCACATAGCATATAGCAGCCACGCAGTATATAACACAGCCCATGCAGTATATAATACAGCCAATGTAGTATATAGCAGTGTGGGCACCGTATCCCTGTTAAAAAAATTAAAATAAAAATAGTTATATACTCACCCTCCATCGTCCAGCGAAGCTGTGCCGATACGCGCGATGCTGCCGCCAGCTTCTGTTCCCAGAGATGCATTGCGAAATTACCCAGATGACAGCGGTCTCGCGAGACTGCCAAGTCATCTGGGTAATTTCGCAATGCATCTCTGGGAACGGAAGCTGGTGGCAGCGTCGCGCGCATCGGTGGAGGTCGGAAGGTGAGAATAGCACAATTTTTTTATTTTTTATTATTTTTAACATTATATCTTTTTACTATTGATGCTGCATAGGCAGCATCAATAGTAAAAAGTTGGTCACACAGGGTTAATAGCAGCGTTAAGGGAGTGCCTTACACCACAGCATAACGTGGTCCGTTAACGCTGCCATTAACCATGTGTGAGCACTGACTGGAGGGGAGTATGGAGCGGGCACTGACTGGATGGAAGTAGGGAGGGGCGAATTCGTAGCCGGACTGTGCCCATCGCTGATTGGCCACGACCAATCAGCAACGCGGGATTTCCGTTACAGACAGACAGAAAGACAGACATACACACTGACAGACAGACAGATGGAAGTACCCCTTAGACGATTATATATATACTGTATATATATATATTTTTTTATTTGTGTTAATTAATAAAATGTATTATACATACCTTATTTTGAATACAATTCTTTTGGGTAAGATGGTATTCGTACCTGCCTAACTTTGGTAAAGCAAGAACACAAATTAAGTACACTGCTTCATCCTGACAAAATTGTTCTTTGCCAGTCATAGCCTGACTGTTTAACACTTACTCATAGAAAACTGAATAGACAAGTGCATAGTCAACGGCCCTTGCTCACTATTTAGGCATCCACTGCTGTTTACCCAGTGCATTGGTTTTTTTTAATTCTGTACCAACTTTGGTGTGCTTATGTTGGAATGCTATTCTGTGTTCTGATCAGTTTTCACAACATTTCAGGATTATTGGACCTCTTCTCTGTTTTTCACCTTGTTAAGTTTGTCCCTTCTTTTGTCAATTTTTTCTTGCCTCTCCTAAAATCTGGTTGGCTTTTCCCTACTTTCCTAATTCACACTAAAGTGTTACAGTTTTAACATTGCCTAGTTACTCTGTGGTTCTAACAATGGCTTATTTGACTATTTACAACTATGTCAACTATTTGAGACTCTGCAGATACATCTTGGAGCCCCTGAAGTAAAGTCTAGGTTTGATAATGGGTTAAAAACTGTTTGCTGATTCATGTTTGTTAGGACTGGCTTAATGCATCAAATAATAATATTATAGAATATGAGGTGCATTCGTAGTCCGGGGTCTACATGCAGAGATGACACCTGCTGCTGAGTAAAGGTGGAGGGACGCTTGCTCACACGTGGGTTAGACCTCACCCAGCATGAATAGAAGCAAACTCTGTTGCTACACAGTCTCCATAAATATGCTGCGCCCTGTTAGCAGTCACAGGGTGCAGCTGAAAGACACTACTGGGATCCCTATGAATCACCCCCACTAAACTGGTGATTGGGCTCGCTCTGACCCTCGGTGGCTTTTGAGCCTGCGCCTGAGGACGCCCTGAGTCAGATGCTGAGTCCAAGCAGGATTTCCCATCCTACTTTGACCGGCTGTCAGGAAAGCGCACTGATTGCGCACTGTGCCGTATAAGCGGGCACTGCGATTAGACGCTGCAACGTGTGCTAAGTGTGTAGGTTGCACTGTTGGGCGCTAGGCAGCTCCCATCATTCGCGAGCAGTCATCAGCACAAGGAATGGGAATGATTAAGGAGCTTTCATCCATCGACATACATCCATCTACATACACACTGTTAGGGCTAGCGGAATGCACCAAATAATTAAATAGATATAATAAGGTGCGTTTGCAGCCCGGGGTCCACCGTGCAGGGATGGAACCTGCTGCTAAGTAATGACGAACTATATGGCGGTACAATGAGGATACGCACATGGGTTAACTTCACCCTGTAAGAAGAAAGCGATCCCTGTTAAGTCACAGGGTCGCGGTACCGCACAGAGAGCGCAAGCAAGGAACCACAGAACTCTATCCCAGGACACAGGATTGGAGTTAGTGTAGACCTCTTGCAATCGACACCGCAATTGGGGTATCAGAGGTAACTAATATGCACAGAAGTGCATGCTGTGCCACACCAGCGGACGCCACTAACCACCCAGACTTGGGTAAGGTAAGCGCTCTAATAGCGCACGGCGCTGCACTGGCGGTCACAGCAGTTAGAC
Source organism: Ranitomeya imitator (assembly GCF_032444005.1). Taxonomy (NCBI): domain Eukaryota; kingdom Metazoa; phylum Chordata; class Amphibia; order Anura; family Dendrobatidae; genus Ranitomeya; species Ranitomeya imitator. The sequence goes on from NC_091283.1 coordinate 618,364,617, forward strand.
GCTGTTTCGTGTGTTAATGCTGTGAGTTCAGCCGGGCGCTAGATTGCAGCCATACACCTTACACGAACAGTCATACACAAGGGATGGGTTTTTTAAGGAATGACTTGCACTCATCAACACACACACAATAACAATTGTATACTAGCGCATGGCCGTGCGGCCATGCAAACCTTTTATAGCTGCAGCAAGTACAAGACCTTCCAAGAAGGACCATTGGGAGTCTGCCACAGAAGAAGAACACCTTTAGGACCTTCCTAGAGGACCAATGGGATTAGCTGCAGTATTTAAGCATGTGACCCCCGACCTCCAATGGGAGGTCATCCCGTGGGCATGCTCAGAAAGGGAAAATCTGGACTTAGTCCCAGAAAGACCTGCTTGCTGCTGAACATTGCTGGCTACAAGAACAGAGCCTGGAAGGGCAATAGTAACCAGTCATCCAGTATTATCCTGAGCTAGATGCTGGGACCGACGTCTCCACTGAGCAGACTCCACTGCGGCTGGAGATGAATTGGAGACCGCAGTGGAGATGGTTTGATATTCCCCCTGTGCAGAGGCGGGAACTCGACACCAAACACACACGTTATCAGGTTTATACTAGCGCATGGCCTAGTGGCCATGCAAACCTTTTATAGAAGTAGCACTCCAGGACCTCCCAGATGGTCCAATAGGAGCCGCAACAGGACCTGAGCATGTGACCCCCGACCTCCAATGGGAGGTCGTCCCTTGGGCATGCTCAGTATGGGAAAATCTGGACTTAGTCCCAGAATTGCCTGCACGCTGCTGATCAGTGCTGGCTACAAAGGCAGAGCCTGGAAAGGCAGCAGTAACCAAGCACACAGTATCAGCTTGAACCAGATGCTGGGATCTATGTCTCTACTGAGCAGGTTCCACTGTGGCTGGAAGAGAATGGGAGACCACAGTAGATCATGGTTCGAGATTCCCCCTGTGCAGCGGTGGGAACTCAACACATGTAAACTGGTGGGCTACTTTATTTTAACAAATGTGCCAAATTTGTGACACTTATATATATGTCCTTCGACAGCTCTTTGGTCTTCACCATACTGAAATACAGAGTGTGACTGTTTGAGGTTATGGATAGGTGTCTTTTATATTGACAACAAGTTCAAACAGGTGCCATTATTACAGGTAATGAGTGGAGGACCTAGGAGCCTCTTAAGAATAAGTTACAGGTCTGTGAGAGCCAGAAACAAGCAAGTAAATTTATATAATTTACTCCAAAAAAGGTAGGCAGTGTTTACAAAAGTATAAAAAGGTATTATAAGAGTAGACAAGTATTGTATGTGCAGTACAATTACAAATAAAATGGGATTAATGTGGAGAAATACTTGAAGTTCGTTCACATCTAGATGCATCACAGATCTGTCTCTCAGCTAGACCCAGGACAAAAGACTAGTGAAGACTGATGTCGCCCTCATTTATCTCCGTGTCTAAAACCAAGGCACTCCCTCTGTGGTGACCTCACTCAGAGGTTGAATACTCCCCTTTCTTAGGGTTATGACAAACCATTTCTATACATAACTCACTGTATGAACCTCGTAGAAGAACAACACAAGTGTTAAGTGTCGAGTTCCTGCCTCTGCACAGGGGAAATCTCGAACCATGTCCGCTGTTGTCTCCCATTCGTCTCCAGCCACATTGAAGCCTGCTCAGCGGAAAAATCTGTCCCAGTGTCTGACTCAGGCTGATACTGGGCGACTGGCTACTACTGTTCTTACAAGCTCTGCCTTTGTAGCCAGCGCTGATCTTTCTGGGACTAAGTCCTGCTTTTCCCATAGTGGGCATGCCCATGGGATGATCTCCCATTGGAGGTTGGGGGTCACATGCGCAGGTCCTGAATTGGTTCCTGTTGGACCACTAGGAAGGTCCTTGAGTGATATACTATAAAAGGTTTGCATGGCCGCATGGCCATGCTCTAGTATCAAACCAGTGTTAAAGAGCTCGGCGCCAGTGTCGTCATGCTTGTATATGGTCAGGGTTTGCCTAAAATAAGCCCCTAGAATACCGGCACCTCCGGTGAGGAGTTGTTTGTCTGCTATGCAAACTGCATGACCTCAATTTTGCTCTGTTTGGTAGCTGTGTTCCCCTGTGAGGTTGACAGGGCACATCATCTTGTTATTCTAGCGAATCTGTGAAGTAACATAGTTCGCTTATACAGCCATATACTACCGCCTATTACTAGCAGCAGGTTTCTCTCCTGCATGGTGGACCCCGGGTTGGCAACGCACCAACTGCCTCATATATATATATTCGGTGCGTTCCGCCAACCCCACCAGAACACTAGAGCCAGGGTCTGGCTAGTAAATGGCGGACAAACAGCAATCCTTGTGGTATATCCAGCAGCTGGAGGGAAGTTTAGCGGCTCTCGAGTGCACAACCTCAGCTGTGGATGTTACCGCAGTTGCTGTTCAGGCTGCTAGCATGGCTTCAGCAACCTTGTCCACTGCCACCCCTGTTCCGACTCTATCTCACCTCCTGCTGCCAGAAAATTTTTCTGGTGATAGTAAATCTTGTAAGGGTTTCGTGATCCAGTGCTCTATACAACTCGAGCTCCTGGCCGCATGTTTCCCCACAGAGCTGGCAAAGGTGGGATTTATTGTGTCTCTCCTGTCGGACAAGGTGTTGGAATGGGCTATGCCGCCGTGGCGACCATGTGGTGCAGAGTGCTCCGCTGTTCCTGAACACTATGAAACCGATCTTTTTTGGACTTCGAGTCACCCATGATATGGTGCTCCAACTGCTGGCATTGACTCAGGGCTCGTCCTTGGTCAGCCATTTTGTCGTCCACTTCCACCCCCTAGCATTCGAGCTGGAGTGGTTGGATAAAGCCCTTATCCCTAAATTTTGAAGGGGGCTGGCTGACCACGTGAAGGACGCTCTGGCCTCTAGGGAGATTCCCATCACAATGAAGGAGTTAATAGCTATGTCTACTCATATTGACCTCCGGCAATATGTAGAGAAAAGCGGCAACACTCACCAGTCTTGTGTGGTCTGATTCATTTATTAGAAGGGTGCATACACCGCATCTTCATGGCATCGGGATACAAACAAGGAAGGAGGTGAGCAGGATGTGACGACGGCCGTTTCGCGCCAACAGTAGCGCTTCCACGGGGACCCGACGAACCGAACCCAAACACCAGGAAGGTGACTCAACCCTAATCTCTATCAATGAGTTAATAAGAGTATTTGTCATACACTTATAAAATGATGATGACTGTGAACTATGTCAAATCCCTTCTGTAGAAAATAAATTTTCAGGTTCTTCTCATATTCTTCTAAATAGGTCAACTAATACGATATCAAAAGTAGCTTACATGAAATTTTGAAAACTCTACTACATTGTGAAGAATCAGATCAATTATATCATGCAAAAGTATATCATCATAATTTGGGCCTTCTTAAAGCAGTAGCTTAATAAGAAAAGGCACATGATACTATGTACTTAGAACTTTATTACAGTAATTCATATTACAGGAAATGCTTATTAAAGCCATTTTAAATGAATTCCCATGTACAGCCCTTTCAGTTTTTCCTGAATTGTATTTTCAATCAATATATTATACATTCTCTAGGCACCACTGGATTATTAAGTGTCTCTTGAAAAGTTGGGAATGCAGTCATAAAAACAAGTAATATAATGTGAAATTAACATTCCTTTTTAAGGAAAATAACTACAGGATGCATGTCTACATTTGTTCTGACTCACTACATCAGTAGGGAAATTATCAGATTTCTTTATTAGACATTTCCAAATGTGTTCCGACAGTAACAAATAGTAAGAAATGGTTTTATGTGGCAGAAATCTCACAAAAATCCACATCCAGAAGTGTTACTAGAAGGCTTACAAGGGAACACAATAATCATAGAATAGGAATTCAGCTTAGAACCTCTCTTTATTGACCAGAAAGTTTAAAGGGACACTGTCACCTGAATTTGGAGGGAACAATTTTCAGCCATGGAGGCGAGGTTTTTGGGTGTTTGAATCACCCTTTCCTTACCCGCTGGCTGCATGCTGGCTGCAATATTGGATTGAAGTTCATTCTCTGTCCTCCGTAGTACATGCCTGCACAAGGCAATCTTGCCTTGCGCAGGCGTATACTATGGAGGACAGAGAATGAACTTCAATCCAATATTGCAGCCAGCGGGTAAGGAAAGGGTGAATCAAACACCCGAAAACCCCGCCTCCATGGCTGAAAATTGTTCCCTCCAAATTCAGGTGACAGAGTCCCTTTAAGCCCCTCTGTAAGCTGGTTCCCAAACAGATTGTCAAAACCATTACATTTTATTCCTGTTAGAATGGAGCTGCAGTGTGCATGCTTGACTGCTGCTCTATTCAACGTGGCTGCCAAGCATGGTATTCTGCTTTATTTGGCAGCCCGTAGAGAATGAATGGTGCCACATTTGAGTGTCTGAACTGCCATAACATTTTGTAATGGAGATTTATTTTTATGATCATGACTAGTGATGAGCGAATATACTCGTTACTCGAGATTTCTCGAGCACGCTCGGGTGTCCATCAGTATTTTTTAGTGCTCGGAGGTTTAGTTTTCATCACCTCAGCTGAATGATTTACATCTCTTAGCCAGCATAAGTATATGTGGGGATTCCCTAGCAACCAGGCAACCCCCACATGCACTAAAAAATACTCGGAGGTCACCCAAGCGTGCTCTGGAAATCTCGAGTAACGAGTAATAATAATAATAATAATTTTTATTTATAGAGCGCCAACATATTCCGCAAAACTTTACAATTAAGCGGGGACATGCACAAACAATAAATATGGTACGAGTTAGGACAATTTAAACAGTGACATTAGAAGTGAGATCTCTGCTCGCAAGCTTACAATCTACAAGAGTAGACAACGAGTATATTTGCTCATCACAAATCATTACTTAAAATGTTGCAAATATAAAATTATTTCATAAATTCAAAAAGTAGGAATAGATATGCACCACTCACCCATATCCTTTGAATTATTAATCCTTTATTCCACACACATGGACATAACTCTTCTCAGCGAGCAGGTAAAGGCAGGGGTTAAAGCAGGCGAGAGGAGAAACAATTGACTAAGGCCATTTTGCGTCTTTACCATAAATGGACCCATAGAAGCATCAGTTAAGACACGAAACAGCCGTAGTACCAATGACAAAGTTAGAGGAAGGTGGAAGGTCCTTAAAAATGATTGGGTGCTAGGAGAGAAGCTGAAATCTAGGACTTCCAAGGAGGTGTTATATATAGTAAGTTTCAATGTTATATTCAGTAAAACATTTCAAAGGGGAAATGCAAAAACCTGGAACTTTAGTATAGCTGATTTCAACAAATTAAGAGAAATAGAAAATAAATGGGAATCCAAGTGGCGCTTTAAAACCAATAGAACCAAAATTACAATATCTATATGATTTCTAGTCCAGAGGTGCCATGTGCTGCAGAGACGATGTGTTTAAAATATCTCTTCAGTCTATTGAATGATGTAAAAACATATGTTTGTATATTTTAAATACATAACAATTGAGTTTTTTAGATAGGATATATACAGTTAGGGCCAGAAATATTTGGACAGTGACACAAGTTTTGTTATTTTAGCTGTTTACAAAAACATGTTCAGAAATACAATTATATATATAATATGGGCTGAAAGTGCACACTCCCAGCTGCAATATGATAGTTTCCACATCCAAATCGGAGAAAGGGTTTAGGAATCATAGCTCTGTAATGCATAGCGTCCTCTTTTTCAAGGGACCAAAAGTAATTGGACAATGGACTCTAAGGGCTGCAATTAACTCTGAAGGCGTCTCCCTCGTTAACCTGTAATCAATGAAGTAGGTAAAAGGTCAGGGGTGGATTCCAGGTGTGTGGTTTTTCATTTGGAAGCTGTTGCTGTGAGCAGACAACATGCGGTCAAAGGAACTCTCAATTGAGGTGAAGCAGAACATCCTGAGGCTGAAAAAAAAGAAAAAATCCATCAGAGAGATAGCAGACATGCTTGGAATAGCAAAATCAACAGTTGGGTACATTCTGAGAAAAAAGGAATTGACTGGTGAGCTTGGGAACTCAAAAAGGCCTGGGTGTCCACGGATGACAACAGTGGTGGATGATCGCCGCATACTTAATTTGGTAAAGAAGAACCCATTCACAACATCAACTGAAGTCCAGAACACTCTCAGTGAAGTAGGTGTATCTGTCTCTAAGTCAACAGTAAAGAGAAGACTCCATGACAGTAAATACAAAGGGTTCACATCTAGATGCAAACCATTCATCAATACCAAAAATAGACAGGCCAGAGTTAAATTTGCAGAAAAACACCTCAAGAAGCCAGCTCAGTTCTGGAAAAGTATTCTATGGACAGATGAGACAAAGATCAACCTGTACCAGAATGATGGGAAGAAAAAAGTTTGGAGAAGAAAGGGAACGGCACATGATCCAAGGCACACCACATCCTCTGTAAAACATGGTGGAGGCAACGTGATGGCATGGGCATGCATGGCTTTCAATGGCACTGGGTCACTTGTGTTTATTGATGACATAAGAGCAGACAAGAGTAGCCGGATGAATTCTGAAGTGTACCGGGATATACTTTCAGCCCAGATTCAGCCAAATGCTGCAAAGTTGATTGGACGGCGCTTCATAGTACAGATGGACAATGACCCCAAGCATACAGCCAAAGCTACCCAGGAGTTCATGAGTGCCAAAAAGTGGAACATTCTGCAATGGCCAAGTCAATCTCCAGATCTAAACCCAATTGAGCATGCATTTCACTTGCTCAAATCCAGACTTAAGATGGAAAGACCCACAAACAAGCAAGACCTGAAGGCTGCGGCTGTAAAGGCCTGGCAAAGCATTAAGAAGGAGGAAACCCAGCGTTTGGTGATGTCCATGGGTTCCAGACTTAAGGCAGTGATTGCCTCCAAAGGATTTGCAACAAAATATTGAAAATAAAAATATTTTGTTTGGGTTATGTTTATTTGTCCAATTACTTTTGACCTCCTAAAATGTGGAGTGTTTGTAAAGAAATGTGTACAATTCCTACATTTTCTATCAGATATTTTTGTTCAACCCTTCAAATTAAACGTTACAATCTGCACTTGAATTCTGTTGTAGAGGTTTCATTTCAAATCCAATGTGGTGGCATGCAGAGCCCAACTCGCGAAAATTGTGTCACTGTCCAAATATTTCTGGCCCTAACTGTAAATAAAACCCTCTGATTAAAAATAGTTTAGTTGCTAGTAGGTTAAAAGGCTCACTAGTGGTTACTATTGTGAAGGTTTTGTAGGTCTCCTCATAGGGCCTGTTTCGCAATCACCTTCCAGAATGCTGAATGCCGTGAGTCTAAAATATAGAAACAATGTTATGAGGGCCATGTGATATACTGCTGACAAGGGGTTTAATAGGTTATACAAAATAATATCTCTTAACGAGGATAATATTTATATAAAGAAAGTGTAAGCAGAGTTCAGGCATCTGCTGCCAAATATGAGGATGAAGCTTATGGTGATCCTGTGCTTTAAACAGAAAGAGACATAGTATGTAGGAAAGTGCTATATGAGCGTTCAATAATAATGATCGGTATTAGTAGTACCTGCTGTTGCCCAGGTCTATTGATGTGATGTGTGCTGAGAGCGGCAGTCAAATCTTGCAATCGGAAGTATAGTTTGAATAACATGTGAGTCCTGCAATGCTCGTGGTGCCAGTGAACAGCGTTCAGGCACCAGCCACCGGATAGGGCATGAAGTTTACGGTATTCCCATGCTTTAAACAGAGAGGGGCACAATGTGTGAGAAAGTGCTATATGAGCGTGATTTTTTGCTCAGTAATAATAAATGTTAGTAGTACCTGTTGTTGCAGAGTGGAAGATTCACAAAGTGTCCAGACAGATTTGAGAAGAGCAGTGCTGGTAGGAACTCTTGCAGTCGGCGTTTGCACATGATTTCGATTACACAAGGTGCCGGAGGGTGTGTAGCCATGCTTCAGCGCTGGTCCACACAGATGGTCATTTGGTTAAGCCTGAAGTAATCATACTCTGCAGATGATGAGAGGTAAAGTCTATGAAGAGGTATTAATCTCACTAGATACTGCACGCCAGTGATGCTATAGATACCTGTTGCTGATGTTGTATATCTATTTGGCAGGTATGAAGTGAGAGTTCAGATAGACATCATAGTTGAAAAGTGGACAGAATCAAACATGGCCCCGGCCGGTGACAAGCGTGATAAAAACTGCCGATGGTTTTCAGCGGGTTACCTCTTCAGAGGATGGGGTAGTGACATCACTCCCGGACCAAAGGTCAGGTCCGTGGGGATAATAGAGTCGAAATCCAACCATTTTTGGGAGTTAAAATGACTTCCTTCATCAAAAATGCTTAATTGTGCAGATTGGGACCATCTTATGGCAACTGGGGATAGTGAACGTAAATGGGGCACATTTAAGGATATGCTACTAGAATTCCGTAGACTTTCTAAAGTTAAAATATAACTTTTATTTCATCACTAAAATGTCAAAAATACAAAAGGTGCCTGCCCCTGTAACACACTGAGCTTCCCTACCGGTCAGCGGAGGTTGGCACCCTATATACCTGTGCAATGGCACACCCGCTCGTCGGCAGCTGACTCTGCTAGCCCTATAAGGCCTTGATCATGGCAGGAGAGTGAAAAGATATTTGATCGGTGGGACCTAGAGGATGTGTGAAGGATATGTCAATATCTAAAAGTCAATTTGGCATAGTCTAGATGGAATGATTAATGATCCATATGTCCAAATAAGCAGAAGCACAGTTCTGGAACACTGTCCTTGCATGTTGACAACCTGTCCCTGTGCTCTGATAACCTACCTGACTGCAGGGACTGGCATCCTAGGACCACGAGATTTGGTGCCCTCGCTCATCGGCAGCTGTCCCTGCTGTCCCTCTCTGTTGGGTTAAATAAGTTACAGTGATTAGTGTTCTAACAAATTGATGGCACTTGGCAATGTCCCAAAAGCTGACTCAGTTAAAAGAGATAGCAAATACAAAACAACTCCAAATATCAAGATAAAGAGTCAGGTGGTTATAGAGGAGAAGAGATGAAGAAATATATATACATGTATATATGCCAAAATTGATGACAGCAATTAATGTTATATGATCTAGAGAAGGACATGTATCAGATATAAAAATGTGTCATATAGATAGACAATATGATCTCTTAATGCCTAAAAATCACCCCAAAATCTAGATTCACAATAAAGAATATATTCTATATATGTATATATTACTTCACTCCTCTTTTTATCATACAATTATCTATGATCATATAGAACATACAATGCTCTTAAATACATACCCCTTAAAAGCTTAACGACCACCGATACGCCTTTTAATGGCGGCAGTTAATGGTACTTATGCCTCAGCACCGCTTTTCAATGGTACAGAGAAATAAGTGTATAGCGCCCCCCAGAGTCAGAAATTCTTCAGGATCTTGGATAACGGGGGGTAGCAGAGACCGCAGAGAACATGATTTGGGTTGGTTTTTACAAACCACAGTGTTGGTATCGCCATTTTTAACAAAATAATGGCGACTGCAGAAAAAGTCAGATTTTCCATTTAATTTCTGTCTCCTCTGATGTGATTGCATATCATAGGGAAGAAATGGGGACTCCTGATACCTCCTAGTACCTCAGGTGTCCCTTCAAGTCCCCGGGGCCACCAGCATCTTCTTCAAGGTGGAAAATGTCAGGTGCAGGCGCAGTGCGTGCGCCAAAATCTGTCAGCCGGCACCCAACAACAATAGGGAATGTTTCCTATTGGTTAATTTTGATCGCTGTGATAGACCCTATCACAGTGATCAAAATAAAAAAAAGTAAAGCAAACTCCCCTTTATCACCCCCTTAGTTAGGTAAAAATAATAAAATAAAAAAATGTATTTATTTCCATTTTTTTTATTAAGGTTAGAGTTGGGCTAAAGTTAGGGTTGGGCAAAAGTTAGGGTTAGAGTTGGGCCTAGTGTTAGGGTTTGCTAAAGTTACGGTTGAGGTAAAGTTAGAGTTAGGCTGAAGTTAGGGTTGAGCTAGGGTTAGGGTTGTGGTTATGTTGGGATTATGGTTAGGGTTGGGAAAAGAGTTAGGGGTATGTTAGTGTTAGGTTTGTGGTTAGGGTTATGATTAGGGTTGGAATTAAAGTTAGGGGTATGTTGGGGTTAGGGTTGTGGTTAGGGTTATGGTTAGGGTTAAGGTTAGGTTTGGGACTGGGTAAGGGGTGTGTTGGGGTTTGGGTTGGAGTTAGAATTAAAGGGGTTCCACTGTTTAAGTACATCAGGTAGTCTCCAAACACATCATAGCACAAACATTTATTCAAGACAATTTAGCATTCAAAAGTTGAACAGTGCTACCTCCCTTCTGAGTCCTGCCATGTGCTCAAATAGTGGCTTTCCCCCACATACGGGGTATTGACCTACTAAGGAGAAATTGCACAACAAATTTTGTGGTCCATTTTCTCCTGCTACACTTGTGAAAATGAAAAAAATTGGTTCGAAAGTAATTTTTTTTGTTCCACATTTCTTTAGCTCTCGCAAAGCACGTCAAGGGTTCATAAACTTCTTAAATGTGGTTTTACGCACCTTGAGGGGTGCAGTTTTTAGAATGGTGTCACTTTTGGGTATTTTCTGTTATATTGACCCCCACAAACTCACTTCAAATGTGAGGTGGTCCTTAAAAAAATAGTTTTGTAAATTTTGTTGGAAAAATTCGAAATCGCTGGTCAACCCTTATAACGTCCTAACCCAAAATTGCGCTGATTTAAAGTTGATATGTGGAAAATGTTATTTATTAACCATTTTGCATGACACCACTCTCTGATTTAAGAGAACAAAAATTAAAATTTAGAAAATTGCTACATTTTCTAAATGTTTGCCAAATTTCCATTTTTTTTAAATAAATGAAGTTATATCGAAGAAATTTTACCACTAACATGGAGTACAATATGTCACAAAAAAAATCTCAGAAACAGTGGGATACATTGAAGAATTCCAGAGCTACACTACAGTTCAAAGGTTTAGGGTCACCCAGACAATTTTGTGTTTTCCATGAAATTTCATACTTTTATTCATCAAATGAGTTGCCAAATGAATTGAAAATCTAGTTCAGACATTGACAAGGTTCGAAACAAAGATTTTTATTTGAAATAATAATTTTCTCCATCAAACTTTGCTTTCTTCAAAGAATGCTCCCTTTGCAGCAATTACAGCATTGCAGACCTTTGGCATTCTAGCAGTTAATTTGCTGTGGTAATCTGGAGAAATTTCACCCCATGCTTCTGGAAGCCCCTCCCACAAGTTGGTTTGGTTTGATGGGCACTTTTTGCATACCAAACATTCAAGCAGCTCCCTCAACAGCTCAATGGAGTTGAGATCTGGTGACTGCGCTGGCCACTCCATTACAGATAGAATACCAGCTGCCTGCTTCTTCCCTAAATAGTTCTTGCATAATTTGGAGGTGTGCTTTGGGTTATTGTCCTGTTGTAGTATGAAATTGGCTCCAATCAAGCGCTGTCCACAGGGTATGGCATGGCGTTTCACAATGGACTGATAGCCTTCATTATTCAAAATCCCTTTTACCTTTTACAAATCTCACACTTTACCAGCACCAATGCAACCCCAGACAATCACGTTACCTCCATAATGCTTGAGAGATGGTGTCAGGCACTCTTCCAGCATCTTTTCAGTTGTTCTGCATCTCACAAATGTTCTGTGTGATCCAAACACCTCAAACTTGGATTTGTCTGTCCATAACACTTTTTTCCAATCTTCCTCTGTCCAATGTGTTATTTTGCCCATATTAATCTTTTCATTTTATTAGCCAGTCTCAGATATGGCTTTTTCTTTGCCACTCTACCCTGAAGGCCAGCATTCCGGACACTGGCATTTTGCTTGTACTATTTAATGAGGCTACCAGTTCAGGACCTGTGAGGCATTGACTTCTCAAACTACAGACTCTAATATACTTGTCTTGTTGCTCAATTGTGCAGCGGGGCTTCCCACTTCTCTTTCTACTCTAGTTAGAACCTGTTTGTGCTCTTATCTGAAGGGAATAGTACACACCGTTGTAGGAAATCTTCAGTTTCTTGGCAATTTCTCGCATGCAATAGCCTTCATTTCTAAGAACAACAATAGAGTGTCGAGTTTCACATGAAACTTATTTTTTTTCAGCCAGTTTGAGAGTTTAACGGAACCACAAATGTAATGCTCCAGATTCTCATCTAGCTCAAAAAAGGTCAGGTTTATAGGTTCTCTAATCAGTCAAACTGTTTTCAGCTGTGCTAACATACTTGCACAAGGATTTTCAAGGGTATTCTAACCATCCATCCATTAGCCTTCTTACAAAGTTAGCAAACACAAAGTACCATAAGAACACTGAAGTGATGATAATTGGAAATGGACCTCTATACACCTATGAAGATATTGCATTACAAACCAGATGTTTGCAGCTAAAATAGTCATTTACCACATTAGCAAAGTATAGAGTGTATTTCTGAATCACTTATTGTTAGATTCATAGGAAAAAAACTGTGCTGTTCTTTCTAAAATAAGGAAATTTCTATGTGTTAGGGCTAGCGGAATGCACCAAGTAAATATAGATGTTTATTATTATAGATGCGTTCGCAGCTCGGGGTCCACCGTGCAGGAGAACCTGCTGCTAGTAAATGGTGGCACTATTTGGTGGTATAGACTAGCTCTGTTCCTTCACAGAGAAGCCGTGAAAGGAGAGCACTGCGCCCTGTTAGACTTCACAGGAGCACAGGCTAACTGCCCAACAAAGAGCAGTCAGGGGTCATGCATGCACAAACAGCATTCTAGGGGCTTATTTCAGCCAGGTCCCTGAATACACTCAAACACCCAATCTCCTCACTGGAGGTGCCAGTATTCTAGGGTCTTATTTCAGCTGAATTCAATCTCACATGACCAAACTGCCGCAAAGCACATAACTCAGAAAGATACTAGCGCATGGCCGTGTGGTCATGCGCACCATATATAGCTGCAGCAATTACAGGACCTTCCAAAAAAGGTCCAATGGGAAACTGCCACAGAACTTGAGCAACTTCAGGACCTTCCTAGAGTACCAATGGGAATAGCTGCAGTACCTGAGCATGTGACCCTTGATCTCCAATGAGAGATCTTACCCTGGGCATGCTCAGAAGGGGAAAAGTAGGACATAGTCCCAAAGACGTCTGCTCGCTGCTGACCAGTACTGGCTACAATAGCAGAAGCTGACTGAGCATGACGCTGGGACCGACTCCTCTGCTGAGCAGGCTCCACTGCAGCAGGAGAAGAATGAGAGACCGCAGCGGAGATGGCTCGAGATTCCCTCTGTGCAGAGGCAGGAACTCGACCCCGAACACTATGTGACCCTAAACCTTTGAACGGTAGTGTATAACCTCATAAAGTGACAATTGTCAGAATTGTAAAAATTAGCTTGGTCATTAACCCCTTAACAACCAGAGGTATTTTGGTTTTGCACTTTCATTTTTTGTTTCCCTTCTTTCCAGAGCCATAACTTTTATATTTTTTGGTCAAAATGGCCATTTGAGGTCATTTTTTGCGGGACGAGTTGTACTTTTGAAAGACATCATTGCTTTTATCATGCCACGTACTAGAAAACAGGGAAAAAAATCCAAGTGCGTTGAAATTGCAAAAAACATGCAATCCCACACTTGTTTTCTGTTCTGCTTTTTTACTGGGTTCACTAAATGCTAAAACTGACCAGTCATTATGATTCTCCAGGTCATTACGAGTTCACATACACCAAATATGTCTAGGTTCTTTCTCATCTAAGTGGTGAAAAAATGCCAAGCTTTGTAAAAAAATAAATAAATTATTGCGCCATTTTCTGATACCCATAGCAGCTCCATGATCACGGATTGGGTGGGGGCTTATTTTTTATCGGTTTTAATGATACCATTTTGGTGCAATATAATCTTTTGATTGCCTGCTATTGTATTTTAATGCATTGTCGCAGCGACCAAAAACCATAATTCTGGTGTTTTGACTTTTTTTTCTTGCTACACTGTTTAATGATCAGGTAATTCCTTTTTTATTGATAGATCGGGCGATTCTGAACACCAAATATGTGTATGTTTGATTTTTTTAATTGTTTTATTTCGAATGGGGCTAAAGGCGGGTGATTTGAACTTTTATTTTTTTTAATTTTTTTATATTTTTAAAAACCTAATTTTTACTTTTGGCATGCTTTAGTAGTCTCCTTGGGAGACTGGAAGCTGCCATTACTCAATTGGCTCAGCTACATATAGGCGATGATCTGATCGCCTAAATGTAGTTAAATTATTCACTTGCTATGAGTGCCGACTACTGGGCGGCGGCGCTCACAGCAAGCTGGTAGTGACAACTATAGTGGTCTCCAGGAGACATGATGTGGGTCACCGATGGGTGGATTTCCGGCACGATTGCTGGAAGCGCTTGTTAAATATCGCTGTCAGAGTTTGACAGCAGCATTTAACAGGTTAATAACAACTGGTGGATCGGGATTCCACCCATGGCTATTGCGGGCACATGTCAGCTGTTCAAAACAGCTGACATGTCCCGGGAAAGATGTGGGCTCACCACCGGAGCCCACATCAAAGGGAGGGTGTCTGTTGTGGGCATACTATTATGCCCAACATCAGAAATGGGTTAAGTACCAAATTGGCTCTGTCACAAATGGGTTAAATTATACAATTTCTCACATACAAGTAAGATAGTGAGCAAAAACAGTTTAGAAAACATTCACTACACTAAATCAATGTTAGTTTTGTTGTTTTGATTATAATATAGACTGAGAGGGATGGGACAAGGTTTAATGGCCACATGTCCTGCTTAACTGAGAGGGAGGTGATAGATTTATGGCTCCCTCTCAGTCTTAACATAGCTCTTTTAAGGGTACTGAAGTATAATGATAGCTGCCAGATACAGGAAGGAACAGAAACGAACAAGGTCTCCCTATAGCAGGTCAGTGGGGATAACTGTCCTCTTTACTGCTGCTAGTAAGTGCTAGTAATGGCCGCACAGCCACCGGGGCTGCTCGCCAAGCAGTAAAAGACGTAATGAACTGAATATGTTTATTACCATGTGAGAGAGGCCTGTCATCTGCAGAAGAGTGAAGCCAGATCATTTACATATAAAGGGGCAGCATGTCTAAAGCATCAGGCAGCCAAAAACTGCCTCTAGGAGACCAGCCTTGGGAGCACCTGCCACTCTACCCCCCCAGCACAACCCACCCCTGCATGATTCCAACTTATTGTTACCTCTTTATAAATTCCTTGTGAGGCCACATAAGGACCAGGGGGCACTCATTACTGGTCGAAGAAAGACATTCCGGCAGCTAAATAGGAAATGGCTCTTTACAGCTAGAGTAGTCAGACTGTGGAATGCCCGACCACAAGAGGTAATAACAGCAGACACTATGACCTTTTAAAAAATGGCTGGATCAGTACAAATAATATTGTGGGTTATAGGTAAATTAGAGTCAAAATGTACAACTAGTGGAGAAAAGTTGAACTTGATGTACCTAGGTCTTTTTTCAATCTATGTAACCAAAATTAGAATTACATAGTAACATAGTTAGTAAGGCCGAAAAAAGACATTTGTCCATCCAGTTCAGCCTATATTCCATCATAATAAATACCCAGATCTACGTCCTTCTACAGAATTCTACAAAATTAGAATTGTTCATTTTTGTTTAGTGTTGTCACATATGTTATTGGCCATAAAAATAATGACATTTTCTATTATATCAATGGTCTAAAAGCATGAATATTCAATAATCATCCTTTTGCATCCTGGTAACAATATGCCTGTCATTCCACAAGAATTACAGATTTAAGTTTTCCCCATGCATTCCAGCATGACCGATGGCAGCACTGGTTCACTATATTCAAACCGAGGGCTGGTCTTCATAGCTAACATTGTCATTGTCATCATGGTTTTCAATCTATCAGCCTCATCCCTTGCCAAATCTATATCCCCTTCACATCCACAATATGATGCTCCTCCCCTTTCTCCTTCTCCATGCACTGCTGCATACAATATGGGCCTTAAAAATCTGGACACGGGCCCACCCTGTGCATTATTGTATTGGGGAACATCATCTGACCCAATAAATCACTAAAAGTTAAGGCAAAAAAACTATTTTGCCCTGTGTGCGTTGCACTGCACAGGGGCTCTATCCTCTGCAGGATCCAATTGGTTAGCATCTTCCCTGCAGATGCCACCCCAACCTTCATAAATATGTTAGAATTCGATGGTGAATCAGAGACCTAAAAGAATACCGACTAATTGAAGCAAAACTATCATTTTTTTAGTTAATTTCTGATTATCCTTATCTAGTACATGCTCCTACCTGTAAAATACACCAAAGATGCAGGAGCAAAAAATTAGCATTTCGCAAAAAATGAAGAAGATGCTGGGACAAAGACAAAATTTTATGCACAAATACTAATTTTGTTTGAGAAAATGTTTTGCATTTTATGCCTAGACCTTATAGGCAAGGCTTTTCTAAATAAATGTTGGTGCCTAGGTATCTTCCATTGAGGCTAAGCTCACGCAATCATTGTGCAAATGCAAGTACCAGCCTGCTGATTCGTCATTGATTTTGTTGAAATTTGATATGTGGGAGTTCAGTTTCCACACAAACAGATGACTGAACTCATGTTTCTTTGGCATGCAAAAGGCTAACTAACAACTCAACAGAGGAAGGAAAAGTACAGAAATTAGAAGAACGGGATGATGATGGTGATGAAGGCAACAACCTGCACTATTTGTTTATGCAGACTCGCTATTTGAGAGATGATCATGAGAAGCAGAAAGACAACATCATGAGCCATGCTCAAATTGCTGATCAATTTTCTTTCCCCTATAAATCTGTGATGTCACTTCATGTTCTGACAGAGAGATATAATTCCTAGTTAGAATCATAGAATCACCATCTGGTCCAACCCCCTGCTCAATGCAGGATTCACTAAACCATCTCAGACAGATGTCTGTCCAGCCTTTGTTTGAAGACTTCCATTGAATGAGAACTCATCACCTTTTGTAGCAGCCTGTTCCACTCGTTGATCACCCTCACAGTCAAAAAGTTTTTTTCTAATATCTAATCTGTATCTTCTCCCTTTCAGTTTAATCACATTGCTTTTAGTCATTGTTTGAGCAAATGTGAATAAAGCAGACCGGTCACTAATCTGGTCGCTCTCGTTGGTGTGTGACATCATGACAAGGCTAATTCTCTAACAGCAAACCCTTCGCATGTACACAGATTGGTCCTCCGGAAAGGTGAAATAGAATTACTATGCCCGAAATGCTCATATGAATGATTTGCCACCAACACGACCACATCACAGTTTTCAGGCACTCTTGAGCTTCCTAAACCAACATCAGTTACATCACCTGATCAGCTGACTGAAGAAGAGGCAGATCTTACGCTGGAAGATCTGATGAAAGAACATCATATCTGCATTTTAATGATGACTGCAATAAACTTCTCCTGTGATGATTACACCTCCTTGACATTTCAGAATGGTTTCTGATCATGAGCAGCAATATCCATGAAGTTACTACACCTTCCACATCCGTGACATCATTATGTGTGATGAGCAAAACCCCCTGCCTGTGCAGAGTGAACAGGCTGTATGATGCGCACGTGATGGAGAAGGAACAGAAACCAGATGGCAGGTAGCAAGCATTGGAGGGACTGTACAGGTGAGCAGTGAGACGACAATAGGGACTTTTTTAACATTTTATGTTATTTTGATTTGTGCCTGTAAAGATCCCATAGCATAATAAGATATCTTCAATTCAAGAAGAACAGGTAATCGAATTTTCTATTAAAATCCATATGATTTGTTAAATTCGAATTTTGTCAGAGCCACTCATCTCTAGTTGACATATTTAAATGAGAACTAGAGTGACACCATTTTTCAAACACAGCACTGGTTTAATGCTACCTAGAGACAAAACTAGTAGTTAGTAGTTACACTAATCAGCAGTGAACAAGTATGTGATTTATTTTATAGAGATGCACTTTTACAGCTGCATTTTATTGTTGCATTTTTTGTTAAATAATTGTGTAAAAAAAAAATTCTGTACAAAACTTAGGTAAATAATTATGTACTGTATGAATCTTTAACAGGCACGGCTGTGAAAACTATTTATATGTAACAACTAGTGTTGAGCGATGCCTTCCGATGTCAGGAAATATCGTATCGGATTGGATCTGACCGACACCCCAAAAATATCGGATATCGCCAATTCCAATTCCGATACCGGAAACCAATGCAAGTCAATGGGACACAAATATCAGAATTAAAATAAACCCTTTCTTTCCTTGCACATTCAGTTCAGGAGGGGTAAAGAGTGTGGGTGGGCCTGCTGGGGCCTGTATGGGCCTCTCGGGGGTCTGTGCGGGCCTGCCGAGGCCTGTACAGACCTCTCGGGGGTCTGTGTGGGCCTGCTGGGGCCTGTATGGGCTGTCGGGGCCTGTACGGGCCTCTCGGGGGGTCTGTGCGGGCCTGCCGGGGGTCTGTACGGGCCTGCCGGGGGTAGTAGAAGTCCCATCATCCGACTAATGTGTTGAATGTAAAAAAAACACAAACATGCATACTACATATTACATACATACATACATACAACATACTACATACATACACACATACATACAACATACTATATACTACATACATATATACAACATACTACATATATACTACATACATGCATACAACATACTATATACTACATATATACATACTACATACATACTACAAACATACATACAATATACTAAATACATAGTACATACATACATACAACATACTGTATACATACTACATACATACATACTACATACTACATACATACAATACATTCATACATTACATACAATACATACAATACAGACCAAAAGTTTGGACACACCTTCTCATTTAAAGATTTTTCTGTATTTTCATGACTATGAAAATTGTAAATTCACACTGAAGGCATCAAAACTATGAATTAACACATGTGGAATTATATACTTAACAAAAAAGTGTGAAACAACTGAAAATACAGTGGGGCAAAAAAGTATTTAGTCAGTCAGCAATAGTGCAAGTTCCACCACTTAAAAAGATGAGAGGCGTCTGTAATTTACATCATAGGTAGACCTCAACTATGGGAGACAAACTGAGAAAAAAAAATCCAGAAAATCACATTGTCTGTTTTTTTAACATTTTATTTGCATATTATGGTGGAAAATAAGTATTTGGTCAGAAACAAAATTTCATCTCAATACTTTGTAATATATCCTTTGTTGGCAATGACAGAGGTCAAACGTTTTCTGTAAGTCTTCACAAGGTTGCCACACACTGTTGTTGGTATGTTGGCCCATTCCTCCATGCAGATCTCCTCTAGAGCAGTGATGTTTTTGGCTTTTCGCTTGGCAACACGGACTTTCAACTCCCTCCAAAGGTTTTCTATAGGGTTGAGATCTGGAGACTGGCTAGGCCACTCCAGGACCTTGAAATGCTTCTTACGAAGCCACTCCTTCGTTGCCCTGGCGGTGTGCTTTGGATCATTGTCATGTTGAAAGACCCAGCCATGTTTCATCTTCAATGCCCTTGCTGATGGAAGGAGGTTTGCACTCAAAATCTCACGATACATGGCCCCATTAATTCTTTCATGTACTCGGATCAGTCGTCCTGACCCCTTTGCAGAGAAACAGCCCCAAAGCATGATGTTTCCACCACCATGCTTTACAGTAGGTATGGTGTTTGATGGATGCAACTCAGTATTCTTTTTCCTCCAAACACAACAAGTTGTGCTTCTACCAAACAGTTCCAGTTTGGTTTCATCAGACCATAGGACATTCTCCCAAAACTCCTCTGGATCATCCAAATGCTCTCTAGCAAACTTCAGACGGGCCCGGACATGTACTGGCTTAAGCAGTGGGACACGTCTGGCACTGCAGGATCTGAGTCCATGGTGGCGTAGTGTGTTACTTATGGTAGGCCTTGTTACATTGGTCCCAGCTCTCTGCAGTTCATTCACTAGGTCCCCCCGCGTGGTTCTGGGATTTTTGCTCACTGTTCTTGTGATCATTCTGACCCCACGGGGTGGGATTTTGCGTGGAGCCCCAGGTCGAGGGAGATTATCAGTGGTCTTGTATGTCTTCCATTTTCTAATTATTGCTCCCACTGTTGATTTCTTCACTCCAAGCTGGTTGGCTATTGCAGATTCAGTCTTCCCAGCCTGGTGCAGGGCTACAATTTTGTTTCTGGTGTCCTTTGACAGCTCTTTGGTCTTCACCATAGTGGAGTTTGGAGTCAGACTGTTTGAGGGTGTGCATAGGTGTCTTTTTATACTGATAACAAGTTTAAACAGGTGCCATTACTACAGGTAATGAGTGGAGGAAAGAGGAGACTCTTAAAGAAGA
Source organism: Ranitomeya imitator (assembly GCF_032444005.1). Taxonomy (NCBI): domain Eukaryota; kingdom Metazoa; phylum Chordata; class Amphibia; order Anura; family Dendrobatidae; genus Ranitomeya; species Ranitomeya imitator. Next base: position 618,385,056 of record NC_091283.1, read on the forward strand.
AGTTACAGGTCTGTGAGAGCCAGAAATCTTGATTGTTTGTTTCTGACCAAATACTTATTTTCCACCATAATATGCAAATAAAATGTTAAAAAAACAGACAATGTGATTTTCTGGATTTTTTTTTCTCAGTTTGTCTCCCATAGTTGAGGTCTACCTATGATGTAAATTACAGACGCCTCTCATCTTTTTAAGTGGTGGAACTTGCACTATTGCTGACTGACTAAATACTTTTTTGCCCCACTGTATGTCTTTTATTCTAGGTTCTTCAAAGTAGACACCTTTTGCTTTGATGACTTCTTTGCACACTCTTGGCATTCTTTTGATGAGCTTCAAGAGGTAGTCACCGGGAATGGTTTTCACTTCACAGGTGTGCCCTGTCAGGTTGGTAAGTGGGATTTATTGCCTTATAAATGGGGTTGGGACCATCAGTTATGTTGTGCAGAAGTCTGGTGGATACACAGCTGATAATCCTACTGAATAGACTGTTAGAATTTGTATTATGGCAAGAAAAAGCTGGATTACGTACCGGTAATGCCCTTTTAATGAGCCACGACAGCACCCACAATGAGAGAGGGATCCGCCCATAGGAACAGGAAACCTACAGAGATAAAAGGGCGGTCCCCCTCTCCTCCTCAGTTGTTTTTCAGAGTACAAGATGAACCGCCATTGTTAAATTAGTATAAATATATCCACAATTTGTTTATATGTTATCTATATTCACCCATGAGAATATCTTGTATAAATAGCTATTAGGGTGGGAAGTGACAGGGTGCTGTCGTGGCTCATTAAAAGGGCATTACCGGTACGTAATCCGGCTTTTTACCCTTCGCCACGACAGCACCCATAATGAGAGATTTTCAGAGAACCTTCACCTGGGTGGGATCACCGTACTAAGGACGGCTCTCCCGAATGCCAAGTCAGATGTAGAAGACAGATCAAGTCTATAATGTCTATAGAAGGTAGAAGGCGACGACCAGGTTGCGGCCTTACATATAAGCTCGATGGAGATGTCTTTATTCTCCACCCATGAGGATGATACGGCTCGAGCTGAATGCGCCTTTACTCCCTCTGGAGGATTTTTGCCCATTGACAAGTATGCAAGATGGATAGCCTCTCTGATCCACCAGGACAAGGTAGCTTTCGTGACACCGTGGCCTTTTCGGTGACCCTGAAAAGATACAACCAGAGCCCTACTCTGTCTGCAGGACTGGGTTCTCTCTATGTAGCTTAGGACTGCTCTTTTAATGTCTAACATGTGCAGTTTTTCTTCCTCTGGATTTAGTGGATTATCGAAAAAGGAAGGTAAAAAAATTTCCTGAGTTCTATGGTACTTTGTCGCTACTTTAGGGAGATATGATGGATCTGGTTTGAGAACCACCCTGTCCTGATACGTCATTAAAAATGGAGGGTCTATGGAGAGGGCTTGGATATCTCCTACTCGTCTGGCCGATGTTAAGGCTACCAATAAAGCTACCTTGTACATGACATTTTTTAGAGGGATAGAATCTAAGGGCTCAAAGGGAGGACCAGTTAAGGCGTCTAGAACTAGATTCAAGTCCCAGGGTGGTAAACGTGGGACATGAACCGGAGTACATCGTTCACATGCCCTAACAAATCTTGCTATCCATCTATTACCAGCTATGTTAGCACTATAGAGGGCTCCTAGGGCAGACACTTGAACTCTCAAGGTATTAACAGATAATCCCATCTCATGACCTTTTTGTAAAAATTCAAGGATGGCTCTAATAGGAACCTTGTTAGAGAAGGGTTCCGTATGAAAGTTGAGAAATTTCCTCCATACTCTGCTGTATATAAGAGTCGTGGATCTCTTCCTACTTAACAGTAAAGTACTAATCAGTTCTTGTGAGAACCCTCTTAATGTTAGAATCTGCCTCTCAAGTTCCACGCCGTGAGGTGGAGGCCCTTCACTTGTGGATGGTAGAATGGACCCTGAGACAGTAGGTCTGGTGTCATTGGCAGAATCCAGGGATCGCAGACTGACATCGCTTGAAGACAGGAGAACCAGGGCCTCTTTGGCCAAAAAGGTGCCATCAATATTACTCTTGCTTTCTCTTCCCTTATCTTTTTGATGACTAATGGGATTAGCATCATTGGAGGGAAGGCATATGCCAGATTGTAGTTCCACGGATACTGGAGCAAGTCTATCATGTCTGGATTGTCTGCCACATTCAAGGAAACGAATGCTCGTACCTGTCTGTTGTTCCTGGTTGCAAATAAATCTATCTGCGGAAGACCCCACATGTCCACTATGTTTTTGAATATCTGAGGGTTGAGGGTCCATTCTCCCTGACGTAGCGTGTGGCGACTTAGATAGTCGGCCCTTGTATTTTCTATACCTCTGATGTGGAGAGCTGTGAGTGATAGAAAATTGAGCTCTGCTAAGTCGAAGATGTTTGCCGCTGAAGACATCAGACTTTTTGATCGAGTTCCGCCTTGATGATTTAAATATGTGACGACCGTCGTGTTGTCTGACAGGATTTTGATATGAGATCCTCGGAGCTGGGGAAGGAAAAAATTTAAGGCAAAATGAACTGTGTTCAACTCTTTCCAGTTGGAGGACTGCTGGATCTCTGATGAATTCCAGCGACCTTGAGCTACATACTTATCCAGGTGGGCCCCCCACCCTTCTGGTCCTGCGTCAGTAGTGACTAATTTAGAGGGTGTTATTGACCATGAGACTCCTCTGGACAAATGGGTTCTATTTAACCACCAGTGAAGTGACTCCAGCACATCTTTAGATAGAGTAATTTTCGTATTCAAATGACCATGGCAGCGAGATTGTGCATGGAGTGTCTGGTGCTGTAGGGCTCTGGTATGGTATTGAGCCCATTGTACGGCAGGAATGCAGGAGGAAAGTGAGCCCAAGAGAGACATGGCATCTCTAAGGGATATTTGAGGTTTTGCCCTTGCCATAGAGATTTTTGAAATTATTGTTAATTTTTTGGATTCTGGTAAAAAGCATTTTTGACTTACAGAGTCCAAAACTAGTCCTAGGAAGGACTGACGGGTTTCCGGATGTAGTCTGGACTTTTTGAAGTTCACTATCCAACCCAAAGCCTGTAACGATGAAATAGTATTAGTCAATCGCTCTTTACACTGAGAGGCTGAATTTCCAATTATTAAAAAATCATCTAGATAAGGTACAATTAGCGTCTCCTGATGACGCAAAAAAGCCATCACCTCGAGCATAACTTTTGTAAAAACCCGAGGAGCCATGGACAGGCCGAACTGCATGGCTGTAAATTGAAAGTGACGGATCTGGCCTTGTAGAAGTACCGTCACTCTGAGGTATTGTTGATGCTCCGCATAAATGGGAAGATGGTAGTACGCATCCTTCAAATCTAGACCAGCCATAAAACACCTAGGAAACAAAAGTTTAATCGTAGATCTTATTGATTCCATTTTAAACGTATGATTGTACAGAAAGGAATTTAGTCTTTTTAGATTAATTATAGTACGAAAGGTACCGTCTGGTTTTGAAACCAGAAATAAAGGGGAATAAAATCCCCTCCCTTCTTGATCTTTTGGTACTTCTACAAGAACATTCTTAGCCAGAAGGCTTAGAATTTCTAATTGAAGCGCTTTTTGCTGTTCCGGCGCTTTCAGTGATGTGATAATGAAAGTATCCTGCGGGATTTTAAAGAATTCTAATTTTAATCCGGATTTTACTAGGCGGAGAATCCACTGATTTGAAGTTACATGTTTCCATTGATGGTAAAAGAACTTCAGTCTTCCACCCACTGGAATTTCATCATTGATGGTATCTGCCATGTTTAGATGTTTCAGGATTACCGAATAAGGCACCTTTCGGTTTCTCCTTCGTTTCCCAATGCTCTCTTTGCGGCTCGTACGGCCTTCTCCTATTAAATGGCCGTCTCCTAAACGCTCTCCTATAAGAAGGAAGAAACTGTTTAGGGAATCCCTTCCTTCTTTCTCCTGCTTTATTAAGGAGGTCATCAAGAACCTTCCCAAATAGGAACTCACCCTGGCACGGGATTGTACATAATGTTGATTTAGATTGTGCATCGCCTTTCCATCCCTTTAACCAAAGGGCACGCCGGCCTGCATTGACAAGGCCTGCTGATCTTGCTGCCAGCCGCAAGGAGTCCACTGAAGCATCTGTGAAGAATGCTGTAGCGCTCTTAATTAAAGGAATTGTTTGCAAGATCTTTTCTCTTGCCACTTTACCCTTAATTTGCTGCTCCAGCTGGTCAATCCATACCAATAGTGACCTAGCTGTGCAAGTACCCGATATGGCGGGTTTAAAGGCCCCTGTGTTTGTCTCCCATGACCTTTTAAGAAGAGCTTCAGTCTTGCGGTCCAATGGGTCGAGTAAGATTCCTGCATCCTCCACAGGGAGGGACGAGTGTTTTAAGGTGGATGCCACTGCTGCGTCCACTTTTGGCACCTTGGACCAGATCTCTAACTCTTCGTCACTGAAGGGGTAACGCCTTTTTGAAGAGGAGGGAAGGAACCCTTTCCCCTGCTTGTCCCATTCTCTTTTTACAAGATCTTTCACGGCGGAGACCACTGGGAAAGTTCGGCGTTTTTTGTGACCTAGGTCTGCGAACATAATCTCCTGGGCCGATTTAACCTCCTTAGTGCCTGGACAACCCATGGTATTCCTTACTGATTTAATAAGGTTATTTATGCTGTCCAGCGGAAAACATGCTCCGCTCTCATCCTCAGAAGAACCAGATGATGATTCCGAGGTGTTAGAGGACCGCATTAACCCCTCTTCTGACTCTGAACTAGAAGGAAGGGGACGGCTTTTACTCCCATGTTTTTTCTGGGATTTCGATCCTAGAGATTGATTCTCTTGTCTAATTATGGCCCTGATGTTAGTGGTGGTAACTGCAGCCTCATCCTTTAGGGTTTGCTGTATGCAATCTTGACACAACCTCTTTGGATATGAATCCGGCAAGGGTTGTATACACAGGGCACATTCTTTATGTTTTGTTTTACTTGTCCTTTTAGCCTATGGGGAGAGGGTAGAGGAGGAAGGGATCAGCTTATAGGTAGAGGATTAAATACACTCACCCAGTGAAGCATTCATTGTATCGGTCTTGGAGGAGGGGACGCTGTGCGGCTTCTAAGTAGATCTGATTCTCTACTCCTTCTTACATGAGTGTCAGACTCCATAACAGGGCGACCACTCTTCTTTCCTGCTGTGGACTTTGCAGTTTTAGCGCTGCTGTCTCTTCCAGCGCTCACCTGCTCCACCGCTGGTGGATGCTCCTCATGCGTTGGGGACGACATTCTGAGCACAATCGCTCTGTGTCCCGGCTCCATTTTAAAAAGGGCGGTGATCTCCGCGCTCTAGGCCGCGAACCGGAAGTGCTTTCACTACCTCCGGTTGAAGCACGGCCGAGCGCACTTACCCGGAGACGCTGCCGCCGCTGGCCTCTAGATGCGCCGCTCCTGCGTCCTCCTCACGCTCCTGCGTCCTCCTTTCCATAGGCCGGGCTTAGCGCCCGGAACCTGCCGGGAACGTTATCAGACGAGGGGGGAGGCTGGATACAGTGGCTCCCCCGACACTGCTACTGACGCCGCAGCCCCTGCCGCTCACCAGGAGACCGAACAGGCAGGTGCATGGGTCAGGTAAGATGGAGGTGCTCCAACCACCTCGTGCTGCAGGTTATCCAGGGATTTCCGATAGGAACAGGAAACCAACTGAGGAGAGGGGGACCGCCCTTTTATCTCTGTAGATTTCCTGTTCCTATGGGCGGATCCCTCTCTCATTGTGGGTACTGTCGTGGCGAAGGGTAAAAAAGCAGCTAAGTAAAGAAAAACGAGTGGCCATCATTACTTTCAGAATTGAAGGTCAGTCAGTCTGGAAAATTGGGAAAACTTTGAAAGTGTCCCCAAGTGCAGTGGCAAAAACCATCAAGCGCTACAAAGAAACTGGCTCACATGAGGACCGCCCCAGGAAAGGAAGACCAAGAGTCACCTCTGCTTCTGAGGATAAGTTTATCTGAGTCACCAACCTCAGAAATTGCAGCTTAACAGCAGCTCAGATAAGAGATCAGGTCAATGCCACACAGAGTTCTAGCAGCAGACACATCTCTACAACAACTGTTAAGAGGAGACTTTGTGCAGCAGGCCTTCATGGTAAAATAGCTGCTAGGAAACCACTGCTAAGGACAGGCAACAAGCAGAAGAGGCTTGTTTGGGCTAAAGAACACAAGTAATGGACATTAGACCAGTGGAAATCTGTGCTTTGGTCTGATGAGTCCAAATTTGAGATCTTTGATTCCAACCACTGTGTCTTTGTGAGACGCATAAAAAGTGAACGGATGGACTCTACATGCCTGGTTCCCACCCTGAAGCATGGAGGAGGAGATGTGATGGTGTGGGGGTGCTTTTCTGGTGACACTGTTGGGGATTTATTCAAAATTGAAGGCATACTGAACCAGCATGACTACCACAGCATCTTGCAGCGGCATGCTATTCCATCTGGTTTGCGTTTAGTTGGACAATTATTTTTTTTTCAACAGGACAATGACCCCAAACACACTTCCAGGCTGTATAAGGGCTATTTGATCAAGAAGGAGAGTGATGGGGTGCTAGGCCATTCCTGAACCCAATCGAGATGGTTTGGGGTGAGCTCGACCGCAGAGTGAAGGCAAAAGGGCCAAAAAGTGCTAAACATCTCTGGGAACTCCTTCAAGATTGTTGGAAGACCATTTCCGGTGACTACCTCTTGAAGCTCATCAAGAGAATGCCAAGAGTGTGCAAAGAAGTCATCAAAGCAAAAGGTGGCTACTTTGAAGAACCTAGAATATAAGACAAATTTTCAGTTGTTTCACACTTTTTTGTTAAGTATATAATTCCACATGTGTTAATTCATAGTTTTGATGCCTTCAGTGTGAATGTACAATTTTCATAGTCATGAAAATACAGAAAAATCTTTAAATGAGAAGGTGTGTCCAAACTTTTGGTCTGTACTGTACATATAGACATACAGTACATATAACAGAGTACATGCTCACCATCCCTTGTCACTTTGTTCCCCGAAGACAGTGTCATCTGTAAAAAATATTAAAATAACAAACAGACACTATACTCCCTGATCCACAGAAATTCACGAGTGTCCCACGATGATCTCCCATGGAGAACGGCAGCATCAGCTGATGCGACCACTCTCTAGGTGCACCAGGAATACAATGACTCAGCCACTTTAAAAAAAATAGTCCCTAGTCTCACTTTTGGCATTCCTGTGTGAGAAAGTTCCCACACAGCAAATGCCATAAAGTGAGACTCTGAACTATAGTATAGGGTTGAGCGAAACGGGTCGTTCATTTTCAAAAGTAGCCGACTTTTGGCAAAGTCGGGTTTCATGAAACCTGATCCGACCCCTGTGCGTGGTCGGCCATGCGGTACGCGACTTTCGCGCCAAAGTCGCGTTTCAATGACGCGAAAAGCGCCATTTCTCAGCCAATGAAGGAGAACGCAGAGTGTGGGCAGCGTGATAACATAGGTCCTGGTCCCCACCATCTTAGAGAAGGGCATTGCAGTGATTGGCTTGCTGTCTGCGGCGTCACAGGGGCTATAAAGGGGCGTTCCCGCCGACCGCCATCTTACTGCTGCTGATCTGAGCTTAGGGAGAGGTTGCTGCCGCTTCGTCAGAAGCAGGGATAGCGTTAGGCAGGGTCCATTAACCACCAAACCGCTTGTGCTGTAGCGATTTCCACTGTCCAACACCACCTTCGGTGTGCAGGGACAGTGGAAGCTACATTTTTTTTTTCCTCAGCGCTGTAGCTCATTGGGCTGCCCTAGAAGGCTCCCTGATAGCTGCATTGCTGTGTGTACGCCGCTGTCCAAACCAACTGCTTTTTTCAAAGCACAAATCCTCTTGTTCCTTCCTTTCTGCACAGCTATCTTTTTTGTTTGTCCACACTTTTTATTTAATTTGTGCATCAGTCCACTCCTTATTGCTGCCTGCCATACCTGGCTGAGATTACTGCAGGGAGATAGTAATTGTAGGACAGTCCCTGATTTTTTTTTTTTTTTTTGTGGGAGATTAAGATTGGCATTTCTGCTAGAGTGCCATCCCTGTGTGTGCCATCTCTCACTCAGTGGGCCTTACAAAGCCTATTTATTTTTTTGCTTGATTTGGGTTCTAAAATCTACCTGAAAAAATCACTACATCAATCAGTGGGAGAAAAATATTGGCCTCAGGGCTTGTGTGCCACTCCTGACTCCTGTGTGTGCCATCTCTCAGTCAGTGGGCCATAGAAAGCCTATTTATTTTTTTGCTTGATTTGGGTTCTAAAATCTACCTGAAAAAATCACTACATCAATCAGTGGGAGAAAAATATTGGCCTCAGGGCTTGTGTGCCACTCCTGACTCCTGTGTGTGCCATCTCTCACTCAGTGGGCCATAGAAAGCCTATTTATTTTTTTGCTTGATTTGGGTTCCAAAATCTACCTGAAAAAATCACTACATCAATCAGTGGGAGAAAAATATTGGAATCAGGGCTTGTGTGCCACTCCTGACTCCTGTGTGTGCCATCTCTCACTCAGTGGGCCATAGAAAGCCTATTTATTTTTTTGCTTGATTTGGGTTCTAAAATCTACCTTAAAAAATCACTACATCAATCAGTGGGAGAAAAATATTGGCCTCAGGGCTTGTGTGCCACTCCTGACTCCTGTGTGTGCCATCTCTCACTCAGTGGGCCATAGAAAGGCTATTTATTTTTTTGCTTGATTTGGGTTCTAAATCCAACCTGAAAAAATCAATAAATCAATCAGTGGGAGAAAAATATTGGCCTCTGGGCTTGTGTGCCACTCCTGACTCCTGTGTGTGCCATCTCTCACTCAGTGGGCCATATTAAGCCTATTTATTTTTTTGCTTGATTTGGGTTCTAAAATCTACCTGAAAAAATCACTACATCAATCAGTGGGAGAAAAATATTGGCCTCTGGGCTTGTGTGCCACTCCTGACTCCTGTGTGTGCCATCTCTCACTCAGTGGGGCATAGAAAGCCTTTTTTTATTTTTTTTTATTAGGTTTCTAAATTGTCATTGAAAAAATCATTTTATTTTATTTGGTTTCTAAATTCTTCCTTAAAAAAACATTTTATTTTATTTTGTTTATAAAGTCTCCCTGAAAAAAAAAAAAAATAGGTGGGAGATTAATATTGCCCTTTCTGCTTGTGTGCCAGTCTTGACTCCTGGGTGTGCCATCTCTCTCTCTCTCTCTCTCCCTCTCTCTCTCTCTCAAATTGTGGGCCATAGAAAGCCTATTAATTTTTTTGCTTGATTTGAGTTCCAAAATCTACCTGAAAAAATCACTACATCAATCAGTGGGAGAAAAATATTGGCCTCTGGGCTTGTGTGCCACTCCTGACTCCTGTGTGTGCCATCTCTCACTCAGTGGGGCATAGAAAGCCTTTTTTTATTTTTTTTTATTAGGTTTCTAAATTGTCATTGAAAAAATCATTTTATTTTATTTTGTTTCTAAATTCTTCCTTAAAAAAACATTTTATTTTATTTTGTTTATAAAGTCTCCCTGAAAAAAAAAAAAAAAATAGGTGGGAGATTAATATTGCCCTTTCTGCTTGTGTGCCAGTCTTGACTCCTGGGTGTGCCATCTCTCTCTCTCTCTCTCAAATTGTGGGCCATAGAAAGCCTATTAATTTTTTTGCTTGATTTGGGTTCCAAAATCTACCTGAAAAAATCACTACATCAATCAGTGGGAGAAAAATATTGGCCTCTGGGCTTGTGTGCCACTCCTGACTCCTGTGTGTGCCATCACTCACTCAGTGGGCCATAGAAAGCCTATTTATTTTTTATTAGGTTTCTAAATTGTCATTGAAAAAATCGTTTTATTTTATTTGGTTTCTAAATTCTTCCTGAAAAAATCATTTTATTTTATTTTGTTTATAAAGTCTCCCTGAAAAAAAAAAATAGGTGGGAGATTAATATTGCCCTTTCTGCTTGTGTGCCAGTCTTGACTCCTGGGTGTGCCATCTCTCTCTCTTTCTCTCAAATTGTGGGCCATAGAAAGCCTTTTTTTTTTTTGCTTGATTTGGGTTCTAAAATCTACCTGAAAAAATCACTACATCAATCAGTGGGAGAAAAATATTGGCCTCAGGGCTTGTGTGCCACTCCTGACTCCTGTGTGTGCCATCTCTCACTCAGTGGGCCATAGAAAGCCTATTTATTTTTTTGCTTGATTTGGGTTCCAAAATCTACCTGAAAAAATCACTACATCAATCAGTGGGAGAAAAATATTGGAATCAGGGCTTGTGTGCCACTCCTGACTCCTGTGTGTGCCATCTCTCACTCAGTGGGCCATAGAAAGCCTATTTATTTTTTTGCTTGATTTGGGTTCTAAAATCTACCTTAAAAAATCACTACATCAATCAGTGGGAGAAAAATATTGGCCTCAGGGCTTGTGTGCCACTCCTGACTCCTGTGTGTGCCATCTCTCACTCAGTGGGCCATAGAAAGGCTATTTATTTTTTTGCTTGATTTGGGTTCTAAATCCAACCTGAAAAAATCAATAAATCAATCAGTGGGAGAAAAATATTGGCCTCTGGGCTTGTGTGCCACTCCTGACTCCTGTGTGTGCCATCTCTCACTCAGTGGGCCATATTAAGCCTATTTATTTTTTTGCTTGATTTGGGTTCTAAAATCTACCTGAAAAAATCACTACATCAATCAGTGGGAGAAAAATATTGGCCTCTGGGCTTGTGTGCCACTCCTGACTCCTGTGTGTGCCATCTCTCACTCAGTGGGGCATAGAAAGCCTTTTTTTATTTTTTTTTATTAGGTTTCTAAATTGTCATTGAAAAAATCATTTTATTTTATTTGGTTTCTAAATTCTTCCTTAAAAAAACATTTTATTTTATTTTGTTTATAAAGTCTCCCTGAAAAAAAAAAAAAAAATAGGTGGGAGATTAATATTGCCCTTTCTGCTTGTGTGCCAGTCTTGACTCCTGGGTGTGCCATCTCTCTCTCTCTCTCTCTCAAATTGTGGGCCATAGAAAGCCTATTAATTTTTTTGCTTGATTTGGGTTCCAAAATCTACCTGAAAAAATCACTACATCAATCAGTGGGAGAAAAATATTGGCCTCTGGGCTTGTGTGCCACTCCTGACTCCTGTGTGTGCCATCTCTCACTCAGTGGGGCATAGAAAGCCTTTTTTTATTTTTTTTTATTAGGTTTCTAAATTGTCATTGAAAAAATCATTTTATTTTATTTGGTTTCTAAATTCTTCCTTAAAAAAACATTTTATTTTATTTTGTTTATAAAGTCTCCCTGAAAAAAAAAAAAATAGGTGGGAGATTAATATTGCCCTTTCTGCTTGTGTGCCAGTCTTGACTCCTGGGTGTGCCATCTCTCTCTCTCTCTCTCAAATTGTGGGCCATAGAAAGCCTATTAATTTTTTTGCTTGATTTGGGTTCCAAAATCTACCTGAAAAAATCACTACATCAATCAGTGGGAGAAAAATATTGGCCTCTGGGCTTGTGTGCCACTCCTGACTCCTGTGTGTGCCATCACTCACTCAGTGGGCCATAGAAAGCCTATTTATTTTTTATTAGGTTTCTAAATTGTCATTGAAAAAATCGTTTTATTTTATTTGGTTTCTAAATTCTTCCTGAAAAAATCATTTTATTTTATTTTGTTTATAAAGTCTCCCTGAAAAAAAAAAAATAGGTGGGAGATTAATATTGCCCTTTCTGCTTGTGTGCCAGTCTTGACTCCTGGGTGTGCCATCTCTCTCTCTTTCTCTCAAATTGTGGGCCATAGAAAGCCTATTTTTTTTTTTGCTTGATTTGGGTTCCAAAATCTACCTGAAAAAATCACTACATCAATCATTGGGAGAAAAATATTGGCCTCTGGGCTTGTGTGCCACTCCTGACTCCTGTGTGTGCCATCTCTCACTCAGTGGGCCATAGAAAGCCTTTTTTTTATTTTTTTTTATTAGGTTTCTAAATTGTCATTGAAAAAATCATTTTATTTTATTTGGTTTCTAAATTCTTCCTGAAAAAATCATTTTATTTTATTTTGTTTATAAAGTCTCCCTGAAAAAAAAAAAATAGGTGGGAGATTAATATTGCCCTTGCTGCTTGTGTGCCAGTCTTGACTCCTGGGTGTGCCATCTCTCTCTCTCTCTCAAATTGTGTGCCATAGAAAGCCTATTAATTTTTTTGCTTGATTTGGGTTCCAAAATCTACCTGAAAAAATCACTACATCAATCAGTGGGAGAAAAATATTGGCCTCTGGGCTTGTGGGCCACTCCTGACTCCTGTGTGTGCCATCTCTCACTCAGTGGGGCATAGAAAGCCTTTTTTTATTTTTTTTTTATTTGGTTTCTAAATTGTCATTGAAAAAATCATTTTATTTTATTTGGTTTCTAAATTCTTCCTGAAAAAATCATTTTATTTTATTTTGTTTCTAAAGTCTCCCTGAAAAAAAAAAAAAAAATAGGTGGGAGATTAATATTGACTAGAGTTGAGCGACCTTGACATTTTTAGAGTCGAGCCGGGTTTCGCGAAACCCGACTATCTCAAAAGTCGGGTCGAGTGAAATCGGCCGATTATGACGTAAAGTCGGGATCGACCGAAACACGAAACCCAATGCAAGTCAATGGGGCAGCATAGTCGGCAGTGAGTGGGGGCCAGGAAAACACCTAGAGTGCCCATTTTAATGTCAAAACCATCCATTCTTCTTAATGAAGCTTGTCAAGCGTAATTTACCTTATAATAATTGGAAGGTATTTGAAATTGGGGGTCATTTGGCTAAAGTTGTGGTGGGTAGGGCTGGTTCAAGTAATTAGTGGGCCCAGGAAATCTGGACCACGTCACGGCAGTGGAGCAGGGAGAGGTAAGTATTTCAACTTTGCAAGTGCTGTGAACCTGAGCAAGCAGGGGGGGCCCACTCGTTGGCATTGGCACTGGCACAGGGCCCCTCAAAGTACAGCGGTGTGTTTGCACGGCGGGGACGCCTCCCACCGGCAGCAACACTTTTGCGTACTATGAGAGGCCCTGTGCCAGTGACGTCGCCAACTAGTATTCCTCCCCCCACCTGATGAAGGAACCTGCACTTTCATCTGCACCTTCCTCTTTGTCCCCGTGTAAGGTGGTATGGTATGCGGGAAGAGCAACCTGACTTTCAGCAGGGTCACAATGTTGTTGTGTAGCGTGCACGGGGAATGTTGCGTTATGGGTCAATGTACCAGCAGACTCATCTATCACTGGCTGGGCAATGGGCAGGATGAGGAGGAAACACAGATATAGGCCCAAAGAATAAAGTTGGCTAAATGCAGTTCAAAATTGGTAACACAGGAATAACCAGGGGGCATTGCAGTGGAGGACAACTGGAATGAGAGGCTGACACAGAGAGTAGGCCCAAATCAGTAAGTAGTCGAAATGCAGTTCAAAATTGGCAACCGTAGTAAACAGGCGGCACAGCTTTGTTCAGTGGAGGAGAACAGCAAGGAGTGGCAGACACCGATAGTAGGCCCCAACCCAACTAGTAGGCCAAATGCAGTCTAACATTAACAACTACTTAACGAGCGCCTGAAAACGGAATTTCAGGACAGGAAACCAGGAGAACAGCAAGGAGTGGCAGACACCGATAGTAGGCCCCAAACCAACTAGTACGCCAAATGCAGTTGTTCCGTTTAACCACAATTTAATGAGAGCCTGAAGATATAAGTTCAGGAAAGGCAACCTGGAGAACACCTTGGAGTGGAACACACCATCTCTCTACACCCCATACCCAATTTGTAGGCCTAATGCAGTGTAGTTTCCAAGAACTACTAAACGAGAGCCGGAAGATCGAAGCTCAGGAAAGGCAACCTGGAGAACACCTTGGAGTGGAACACACCATCTCTCTACACCCCATACCCAATTTGTAGGCCTAATGCAGTGTAGTTTCCAACAACTACTAAACGAGAGCCGGAAGATCGAAGCTCAGGAAAGGCAACCTGGAGAACACCTTGGAGTGGAACACACCATCTCTCTACACCCCATACCCAATTTGTAGGCCTAATGCAGCGTAGTTTCCAACAACTACTAAACGAGAGCATGAAGATCGAAGCATTGGCGAGGAAACCTGGGGAACACCTTGGAGTGGAACACACCATCTCTCTACACCCCATACCCAATTTGTAGGCCTAATGCAGCGTAGTTTCCAACAACTACTAAACGAGAGCCGGAAGATCGAAGCTCAGGAAAGGCAACCTGGAGAACACCTTGGAGTGGAACACACCATCTCTCTACACCCCATACCCAATTTGTAGGCCTAATGCAGCGTAGTTTCCAACAACTACTAAACGAGAGCATGAAGATCGAAGCATTGGCGAGGAAACCTGGGGAACACCTTGGAGTGGAACACACCATCTCTCTACACCCCATACCCAATTTGTAGGCCTAATGCAGCGTAGTTTCCAACAACTACTAAACGAGAGCCGGAAGATCGAAGCTCAGGAAAGGCAACCTGGAGAACACCTTGGAGTGGAACACACCATCTCTCTACACCCCATACCCAATTTGTAGGTCTAATGCAGTGTAGTTTCCAAGAACTACTAAACGAGAGCTGGAAGATCGAAGCTCAGGAAAGGCAACCTGGAGAACACCTTGGAGTGGAACACACCATCTCTCTACACCCCATACCCAATTTGTAGGCCTAATGCAGTGTAGTTTCCAAGAACTACTAAACGAGAGCCGGAAGATCGAAGCTCAGGAAAGGCAACCTGGAGAACACCTTGGAGTGGAACACACCATCTCTCTACACCCCATACCCAATTTGTAGGCCTAATGCAGTGTAGTTTCCAACAACTACTAAACGAGAGCCGGAAGATCGAAGCTCAGGAAAGGCAACCTGGAGAACACCTTGGAGTGGAACACACCATCTCTCTACACCCCATACCCAATTTGTAGGCCTAATGCAGTGTAGTTTCCAAGAACTACTAAACGAGAGCCGGAAGATCGAAGCTCAGGAAAGGCAACCTGGAGAACACCTTGGAGTGGAACACACCATCTCTCTACACCCCATACCCAATTTGTAGGCCTAATGCAGTGTGGTTTCCAAGAGCTACTAAACGAGAGCCGGAAGATCGAAGCTCAGGAAAGGCAACCTGGAGAACACCTTGGAGTGGAACACACCATCTCTCTACACCCCATACCCAATTTGTAGGCCTAATGCAGTGTAGTTTCCAAGAACTACTAAACGAGAGCCGGAAGATCGAAGCTCAGGAAAGGCAACCTGGAGAACACCTTGGAGTGGAACACACCATCTCTCTACACCCCATACCCAATTTGTAGGCCTAATGCAGTGTAGTTTCCAAGAACTACTAAACGAGAGCCGGAAGATCGAAGCTCAGGAAAGGCAACCTGGAGAACACCTTGGAGTGGAACACACCATCTCTTTACACCCCATACCCAATTTGTAGGCCTAATGCAGTGTAGTTTCCAAGAACTACTAAACGAGAGCCGGAAGATCGAAGCTCAGGAAAGGCAACCTGGAGAACACCTTGGAGTGGAACACACCATCTCTCTACACCCCATACCCAATTTGTAGGCCTAATGCAGTGTAGTTTCCAAGAACTACTAAACGAGAGCCGGAAGATCGAAGCTCAGGAAAGGCAACCTGGAGAACACCTTGGAGTGGAACACACCATCTCTCTACACCCCATACCCAATTTGTAGGCCTAATGCAGTGTAGTTTCCAAGAACTACTAAACGAGAGCCGGAAGATCGAAGCTCAGGAAAGGCAACCTGGAGAACACCTTGGAGTGGAACACACCATCTCTCTACACCCCATACCCAATTTGTAGGCCTAATGCAGTGTAGTTTCCAAGAACTACTAAACGAGAGCCGGAAGATCGAAGCTCAGGAAAGGCAACCTGGAGAACACCTTGGAGTGGAACACACCATCTCTCTACACCCCATACCCAATTTGTAGGCCTAATGCAGTGTAGTTTCCAAAAACTACTAAACGAGAGCCGGAAGATCGAAGCTCAGGAAAGGCAACCTGGGGAACACCTTGGAGTGTAACACACCATCTCTCTCCACCCGATACCCATTTTTTAGGCCTAATGCAGTGTAGTTTTCTACAACTACTAAACGAGAGTCGGAAGACCGAAGCAATGGCAAGGAAACCTGGGGAACACCTTGGAGTGTAACACACCATCTCTCTCCACCCCATACCCAATTTGTAGGCCTAATGCAGCCTACTTTCCGACAACTACTAAACGAGAGCATGAAGATCGAAGCTCAGGAAAGGCAACCTGGGGAACACCTTGGAGTGTAACACACCCTCTCTCTACACCACGGAAGGGCTGATTCTTAGGAAGGAAGGCTGTCGGAAAGAAGCAGGGCGCGTCCGAGGGTGATTATATTCTTATTAGGTATTTACTCACCCTCGGACGCGCCCTGCTTCTTTATTTGTAATGAATGTTTATTTGCAATGTGGTTTTGACTTACTCTATTTTTTTGGTAAATAATGATTTTATTATTTTCATTGTTTTGCATCTTCTTGGCAATAATATAAAGAAGACGCGACAGGACAACACTCGGTGGATGCCATATCTGTGTTTTAAATTGAAAAAAACTTTCAGTTAACTACTTGCAGGAGAAAGTTATTGTAGCTGGTGGCCATTTTTAGTACTGTACCAGATTTTTGTTGTATGTGTTTGTTTTTAATGTTAAAATGTCTGCATTTGATATCTCTCCAGTATTTTCTTTTTTATAAGCAAAATACTTATTTTTATATTTTCTGATGTTGGTTCCAGGGGTACACGGGCAGCAGTGGTGTGGTCAGTGGAGGCCTAGTGGAAGGAGTGACCGCAGACAGGCATCGAAGGCCTAAAATAATAACACATGGCTGTAGGCAATTTTAAATTGGTTCCAGGGGTACACGGGCAGCAGTGGTGTGGTCAGTGGAGGCCTAGTGGAAGGAGTGACCGCAGACAGGCATCGAAGGCCTAAAGTAAAAAAATTGGGCTGGCTGTAGGCAATTTTAAATTGGTTCCAGGGGTACACGGGCAGCAGTGGTGTGGTCAGTGGAGGCATATTGTAAGGAGTGACCGCAGACAGGCATCGAAGGCCTAAAATTATAACACATGGCTGTAGGCAATTTTAAATTGGTTCCAGGGGTACACGGGCAGCAGTGGTGTGGTCAGTGGAGGCATAGTGGAAGGAGTGACCGCAGACAGGCTTCGAAGGCCTAACATAACAAAAATGTCAATACAATGGTATTGTCAGTGGCAGGCATTGAAGGATGTCAGCGCATAGACTAAACATTGGTGGAGCTGTGAGATAATTTTGCAAGTGGTAGAGCACTGTTTGAGCTGGGGGGGGGAACTGTCTTGTGGCCGGCGGTACAGGCCCAGGGCCCCTCATATTACAACGGTGTGTCTGACGTTGGGTGCGCACCACCACCGCCAGAGACACTTTATTGTACTAGGAGGTACCCAGTGGCAGTGCCGTCGACCAAAAGCGGGCACACCCACCTCTTCAGACAAACAGCACTCTCACGGGTGCTGTCGCCAAGTGTCGATACCACGGCCCCGTGTGGGGAGTTTGGCCATTTAGTGAGGTGTAAACATGTCGTATGCTGGACAATCAGGTGCAGAAAATTACGAGATTGGAAAAGGCATTCAGAATAGTCCACAGGCAAGACCTTTTCATAGGAAAGCTAGGTGTCGGCCGGGCAAGGTGGGGCAAAAGATTTCGAAATCCAGTTGTGGTTCATTTTAATGAAGGTTAGATCATCTACATTTTGGGTAGCCAGACGAGTCCTTTTTTCTGTTAGTATTGAACCTGCAGCACTGAATACTCTTTCTGATAGGACACTAGCTGCCGGGCAAGCAAGCTCCTGCAATGCATATTCTGCCAATTCTGGCCAGGTGTCTAATTTTGATGCCCAGTAATCAAATGGGAATGACGGTTGAGGGAGAACATCGATAAGGGATGAAAAATAGTTTGTAACCATACTGGACAAATGTTGTCTCCTGTCACTTTGAATTGATGCTGCAGTACCTGTCCTGTCTGCGGTCATAGCAAAATCACTCCACAACCTGGTCAGAAAACCCCTCTGGCCAACGCCACTTCTGATTTCTGCCCCTCTAACTCCTCTGGTCTGCTGGCCCCTGCAGCTCGTGTGAGAACAATCACGGGCGCTGTGTGCAGGGAATGCCAGAAGCAAACGGTCAACAAGAGTTGATTGTTTGGTTGCTAATATTAGTTCCAAGTTCTCATGTGGCATTATATTTTGCAATTTGCCTTTATAGCGAGGATCAAGGAGGCAGGCCAACCAGTAATCGTCATCGTTCATCATTTTAGTTATGCGTGTGTCCCTTTTGAGGATACATAAGGCATAATCCGCCATGTGGGCCAAAGTTCCAGTTCTCAAATCTGCGGTTGTGCTTGGTTGAGGGGCAGTTTCAGGCAAATCCACGTCACTTGTGTCCCTCCAAAAACCAGAACCCGGCCTTGCCGCGCCACCAATTTCCAGTGGCCCCGGAAAAGCTTCCTCATTAAAAATATAATCATCCCCATCATCCTCCTCGTCCTCCTCCTCCTCTTCGCCCGCTAACTCGTCCTGTACACTGCCCTGGCCAGACAATGGCTGACTGTCATCAAGGCTTTCCTCTTCCTCAGCTGCAGACGCCTGATCCTTTATGTGCGTCAAACTTTGCATCAGCAGACGCATTAGGGGGATGTTCATTCTTATTATGGCGTTGTCTGCACTAACCAGCCGTGTGCATTCCTCAAAAAACTGAAGGACTTGACACATGTCTTGAATCTTCGACCACTGCACACCTGACAACTCCATGTCTGCCATCCTACTGCCTGCCCGTGTATGTGTATCCTCCCACAAAAACATAACAGCCCGCCTCTGTTCGCACAGTCTCTGAAGCATGTGCAGTGTTGAGTTCCACCTTGTTGCAACGTCTATGATTAGGCGATGCTGGGGAAGGTTCAAAGAACGCTGATAGGTCTGCATACGGGTGGAGTGTACGGGCGAACGGCGGATATGTGAGCAAAGTCCACGCACTTTGAGGAGCAGGTCGGATAACCCCGGATAACTTTTCAGGAAGCACTGCACCACCAGGTTTAAGGTGTGAGCCAGGCAAGGAATGTGTTTCAGTTGGGAAAGGGAGATGGCAGCCATGAAATTCCTTCCGTTATCACTCACTACCTTGCCTGCCTCAAGATCTACAGTGCCCAGCCACGACTGCGTTTCTTTCTGCAAGAACTCGGACAGAACTTCCGCGGTGTGTCTGTTGTCGCCCAAACACTTCATAGCCAATACAGCCTGCTGACGTTTGCCAGTAGCTGCCCCATAATGGGAGACCTGGTGTGCAACAGTGGCAGCTGCGGATGGAGTGGTTGTGCGACTGCGGTCTGTGGACGAGCTCTCGCTTCTGCAGGAGGACGAAGAGGAGGAGGAGGTGGTGGTGCGAACGGCTACAGCCAACTGTTTCCTAGACCGTGGGCTAGGCAGAACTGTCCCAAACTTGCTGTCCCCTGTGGACCCTGCATCCACCACATTTACCCAGTGTGCCGTGATGGACACTTAACGTCCCTGGCCATGCCTACTGGTCCATGCATCTGTTGTCAGGTGCACCTTTGTGCTCACAGATTGCCTGAGTGCATGGACGATGCGCTCTTTAACATGCTGGTGGAGGGCTGGGATGGTGTTTCTGGAAAAAAAGTGTCGACTGGGTAGCTCGTAGCGTGGTACAGCGTAGTCCATCAGGGCTTTGAAAGCTTCGCTTTCAACTAACCGGTAGGGCATCATCTCTAACGAGATTAGTCTAGCTATGTGGGCGTTCAAACCCTGTGTACGCGGATGCGAGGCTAAGTACTTCCTTTTTCTAACCATAGTCTCATGTAGGGTGAGCTGGACTGGAGCGCTGGAGATCGTGGAACTAGCGGGGGTGCCGGTGGACATGGCAGACTGAGAGACGGTGGGAGATGGTATTGTTGCCGCCGGTGCCCTAGATGCAGTGTTTCCTACTACAAAACTGGTGATTCCCTGACCCTGACTGCTTTGGCCTGGCAAAGAAACCTGCACAGATACTGCAGGTGGTGCGGAAAATGGTGGCCCTACACTGCCGGAAGGGATGTTGCGTTGCTGACTAGCTTCATTGGCCGAGGGTGCTACAACCTTAAGGGACGTTTGGTAGTTAGTCCAGGCTTGCAAATGCATGGTGGTTAAATGTCTATGCATGCAACTTGTATTGAGACTTTTCAGATTCTGACCTCTGCTTAAGCTAGTTGAACATTTTTGACAGATGACTTTGCGCTGATCAATTGGATGTTGTTTAAAAAAATGCCAGACTGCACTCTTTCTAGCATCGGATACCTTTTCAGGCATTGCAGACTGAGCTTTAACCGGATGGCCACGCTGTCCTCCAACAGGTTTTGGCTTTGCTACGCGTTTTGGGCAAGATACGGGCCCGGCAGATGGAACCTGTTGCCATGTTGATGCCTGCTGCGGCCCCTCATCCTCCGCTTCAGAACTGCTGCCGCCTGCACCCTGTTCCCCCAATGGCTGCCAATCGGGGTCAAGAACTGGGTCATCTATTACCTCTTCTTGTAGCTCGTGTGCAACTTCGTCTGTGTCACCGTGTCGGTCGGTGGTATAGCGTTCGTGATGGGGCAACATAGTCTCATCAGGGTCTGATTCTTGATCATTACCCTGCGAGGGCAATGTTGTGGTCTGAGTCAAAGGACCAGCATAGTAGTCTGGCTGTGGCTGTGCATCAGTGCACTCCACGTCAGATTCAACTTGTAATGGGCATGGACTGTTAACTGCTTCACTTTCTAAGCCAGGGACGGTATGTGTAAAGAGCTCCATGGAGTAACCCGTTGTGTCGCCTGCTGCATTCTTCTCTGTTGTTGTTTTGGCTGAAGAGGACAAGGAAGCGACTTGTCCCTGACCGTGAACATCCACTAACGACGCGCTGCTTTGACATTTACCAGTTTCACGAGAGGAGGCAAAAGAGCTA
Organism: Ranitomeya imitator; assembly: GCF_032444005.1. Lineage (NCBI taxonomy): Eukaryota > Metazoa > Chordata > Amphibia > Anura > Dendrobatidae > Ranitomeya > Ranitomeya imitator. The sequence continues at coordinate 618,406,053 of NC_091283.1, forward strand.
GAGGCTGAGTCAGCAAGATAAGCCAAAACTTGCTCTTGCTGCTCCGGCTTTAAAAGCGGTTTTCCTACTCCCAGAAAAGGGAGCGTTCGAGGCCTTGTGTAGCCAGACGACGAACCTGGCTCCACAGCTCCAGACTTAGGTGCAATATTTTTTTTCCCACGACCAGCTGATGCTCCACCACTACCACTACCCTCATTACCAGCTGACAATGAACGCCCCCGGCCACGACCTCTTCGACCAGACTTCCTCATTGTTTTAAAAACGTAAACAAACTAACGGTATTTGTTGCTGTCACACAAATTACACGGTGAGCTATAACTTCAGTATGATTTAGCTACCCCTTTACAGGTGAGTGAGACCACAACGAAAATCAGGCACAATGTTACACACTCTGTTGTTGGTGGCAACAAATGAGAGAGATGCCACACACGCAGGACTGTCACTGAAGCACAAATGTAAATATTAATCTCTCACTGTTTTTTTTTTTTTTTTTTTTCAGGGAGACTTTAGGAAAAAAAGATAATAAAATAAAATGATTTTTTCAGGAAGAATTTAGAAACCAAATAAAATAAAATGATTTTTTCAGGGAGAATTTAGAAAACAAATAAAACAAAAAAAGGCTTTCTATGGCCCACTGAGTGAGAGATGACGCACACAGGAGTCAGGAGTGGCACACAAGCCCAGAGGCCAATATTTATCTCCCACTGATTGATGTAGTGATTTTTTCAGGTAGATTTTGAAACCCAAATCAAGCTAAAAAAATAATAGGCTTTCTATAGCCCACAATTGGAGAGAGAGAGAGAGATGGCACACCCAGGAGTCAAGACTGGCACACAAGCAGAAAGGGCAATATTAATCTCCCACTGATTTGTTTTTGTTTTTTTTTTCAGGGAGACTTTAGGAAAAAAAATAATAGAATAAAATGATTTTTTCAGGAAGAATTTAGAAACCAAATAAAATAAAATGATTTTTTCAGGGAGAATTTAGAAAACAAATAAAACAAAAAAAGGCTTTCTATGGCCCACTGAGTGAGAGATGACGCACACAGGAGTCAGGAGTGGCACACAAGCCCAGAGGCCAATATTTATCTCCCACTGATTGATGTAGTGATTTTTTCAGGTAGATTTTGGAACCCAAATCAAGCTAAAAAAATAATAGGCTTTCTATGGCCCACAATTGGAGAGAGAGAGAGAGATGGCACACCCAGGAGTCAAGACTGGCACACAAGCAGAAAGGGCAATATTAATCTCCCACTGATTGATTTATTGATTTTTTCAGGTAGAATTTAGAACCCAAATAAAGCAAAAAAAAAAAAAAAGGGCTTTCTATGGCCCACTGAGTGAGTGATGATGCACACAGGAGTCAGGAGTGGCACACAAGCCCTGAGGCCAATATTTTTCTCCCACTAATTGATGTAGTGATTTTTTCAGGTAGATTTTAGAACCAAAATCAAGCAAAAAAATAAATAGGCTTTCTATGGCGCACTGACTGAGAGATGGCACACACAGGAGTCAAGAGTGGCACACAAGCCCTGAGGCCAATATTTTTCTCCCACTGATTGATGTAGTGATTTTTTCAGGTAGATTTTATAACCCAAATCAAGCAAAAAAATAAATAGGCTTTCTATGGCCCACTATTTGTGAGAGAGATGGCACGCTCAGGACTGGCACACAAGCCCAGAGGCCAATATTAATCTCCCACTTTTTTTTTTTTTGTTCCAGGGAAAATTTATAAACCCAATAAAAAAAATAATAAATAGGCTTTCTATGGCCCACTATCTGAGAGAGAGAGATGGCACGCTTAGGACTGGCACACAAGCCCAAAGGCCAATATTAATCTCCCACTGATTGATTTATTGATTTTTTCAGGTAGAATTTAGAACCCAAATAAAGCAAAAAAAAAAAAATGGGCTTTCTATGGCCCACTGAGTGAGTGATGATGCACACAGGAGTCAGGAGTGGCACACAAGCCCTGAGGCCAATATTTTTCTCCCACTGATTGATGTAGTGATTTTTTCAGGTAGATTTTAGAACCAAAATCAAGCAAAAAAAGAAATAGGCTTTCTATGGCCCACTGACTGAGAGATGGCACACACAGGAGTCAAGAGTGGCACACAAGCCCTGAGGCCAATATTTTTCTCCCACTGATTGATGTAGTGATTTTTTCAGGTAGATTTTATAACCCAAATCAAGCAAAAAAATAAATAGGCTTTCTATGGCCCACTATTTGTGAGAGAGATGGCACGCTCAGGACTGGCACACAAGCCCAGAGGCCAATATTAATCTCCCACTTTTTTTTTTTTGTTCCAGGGAAAATTTATAAACCCAATAAAAAAAATAATAAATAGGCTTTCTATGGCCCACTATCTGAGAGAGAGAGATGGCACGCTTAGGACTGGCACACAAGCCCAAAGGCCAATATTAATATCCCACTGATTGATTTATTGATTTTTTCAGGTAGAATTTAGAACCCAAATAAAGCAAAAAAAAAAAAAAAATGGGCTTTCTATGGCCCACTGAGTGAGTGATGATGCACACAGGAGTCAGGAGTGGCACACAAGCCCTGAGGCCAATATTTTTCTCCCACTGATTGATGTAGTGATTTTTTCAGGTAGATTTTATAACCCAAATCAAGCAAAAAAATTAATAGGCTTTCTATGGCCCACTGACTGAGAGATGGCACACACAGGGATGGCACTCTAGCAGAAATGTCAATCTTAATCTCCCACAAAAAAAAAAAAAAACAGGGAGTGTCCTTCAATTACTATCTCCCTGCAGTAATCTCAGCCAGGTATGGCAGGCAGCAATAAGGAGTGGACTGATGCACAAATTAAATAAAAAGTGTGTACAAACAAAAAAGATAGCTGTGCAGAAAGGAAGGAACAAGAGGATTTGTGCTTTGAAAAAAGCAGTTGGTTTGCACAGCGGCGTACACACAGCAATGCAGCTATCAGGGAGCCTTCTAGGGCAGCCCAATGAGCTACAGCGCTGAGGGGAAAAAAAAAATGTAGCTTCCACTGTCCCTGCACACCGAAGGTGGTGTTGGGCAGTGGAAATCGCTACAGCACAAGCGGTTTGGTGGTTAATGGACCCTGCCTAACGCTATCCCTGCTTCTGACGAAGCGGCAGCAACCTCTCCCTAAGCTCAGATCAGCAGCAGTAAGATGGCGGTCGGCGGGAACGCCCCTTTATAGCCCCTGTGACGCCGCAGACAGCAAGCCAATCACTGCAATGCCCTTCTCTAAGATGGTGGGGACCAGGACCTATGTCATCACGCTGCCCACACTCTGCGTTTACCTTCATTGGCTGAGAAATGGCGCTTTTCGCGTCATTGAAACGCGACTTTGGCGCGAAAGTCGCGTACCGCATGGCCGACCCCGCACAGGGGTCGGATCGGGTTTCATGAAACCCGACTTTGCCAAAAGTCGGCGACTTTTGAAAATGAACGACCCGTTTCGCTCAACCCTAATATTGACATTTGTGCTTGAGTGACAGTCCTGCGTGTGTGGCATCTCTGTGATTTGGTGCCACAGAAAACAGAGTGTGCAACATTGTGCCTGATTTTCCTTGTGGTCTCACCAACCTGTAAAGGGATATTGAAATCATACTGAAGTTATAGGTCACCGTGTAAGTTGTTTGACAGCAACAAATAAAGTTACTTTGGTTAAGTTTTTAAAACAATGAGGAAGTCTGGTGCAGGAGGTCGTGGCCGTGGGTGTTCATTGTCAGCTGGTAATGATGGTAGTGGTAGTGGAGCATCAGGTGGTCGTGGGAAAAAAAATATTCCACCTAAGTCTGGAGCTGTGGAGCCAGGTTCGTCGTCTGGCTACACAAGGCCTCGAACGCTCTCTTTTCTGGGAGTAGGAAAACCGCTTTTAAAGCCGGAGCAGCAACAGCAAGTTTTGGCTTACCTTGCTGACTCAGCCTCTAGCTCTTTTGCCTCCTCTTCTGAAACTGGTAAATGTAAAAGCAGCGCGTCGCTTGTGGATGTTCACGGTCAGGGACAAGTCGCTTCCTTGTCCTCTTTAGCAAAAACAACAACAAGAGAGAAGGATGCAGCAGGCGACACAACGGGTTACTCCATGGAGCTCTTTACACATACCGTCCCTGGCTTAGAAAGTGAAACACTTAACAGGCCATGCCCATTACAAGTAGATTCTGACATGGAGTGCACTGATGCACAGCCACAGCCAGACTACTATGCTGGTCCTTTGACTCAGACCACAACATTGCCCTCTCAGGGTTCTGATCCACAATCAGACCCTGATGAGACTATGTTGCCCCGTCACGAACGCTATACCACCGACCGACACGGTTACACAGACGAAGTTGCACACGAGCTAGAAGAGGAGGTAATAGATGACCCAGTTGTTGACCCCGATTGGCAGCCATTGGGGGGAACAGGGTGCAGGCGGCAGTAGTTCAGAAGCGGAGGTGGAGGAGGGGCCGCAGCAGGCATCAACATCGCAACAGGTTCCATCTGCCGGGCCCGTATCTGGCCCAAAACGCGTGTCAAAGCCAAAACCTGTTGGAGGACAGCGTGGCCATCCGGTTAAAGCTCAGTCTGCAATCCCTGAAAAGGGATCCGATGCTAGGAAGAGTGCAGTCTGGCATTTTTTTAAACAACATCCAATTGATCAGCGCAAAGTGATCTGTCAAAAATGTTCAACTAGCTTAAGCAGAGGTCAGAATCTGAAAAGTCTCAATACAAGTTGCATGCATAGACATTTAACCACCATGCATTTTCAAGCCTGGACTAACTACCAAACGTCCCTTAAGGTTGTAGCACCCTCGGCCAATGAAGCTAGTCAGCAACGCAACATCCATTCCGTCACTGTAAGGCCACCATTTTCCGCACCACCGGCAGTATCTGTGCAGGTTTCTTTGCCAGCCAAAAGCAGTCAGGGTCAGGGAATAACCAGTTTTGTAGGAGGAAATATTGCATCTAGGGCACCGGCGGAAACAATACCGTCTCCAACCGTCTCTCAGTCTGCCATGTCCACCGGCACACCCGCAAGTTCCACGATCTCCAGCTCTCCAGTCCAGCTCACCCTACATGAGACTCTGGTTAGAAAAAGGAAGTACTTGTCCTCGCATCCGCGTACACAGGGTTTTAACACCCACATAGCTAGACTAATCTCGTTAGAGATGATGCCCTATCGGTTAGTTGAAAGCAAAGCTTTCAAAGCCCTGATGGAGTACGCTGAACCACGCTACGAGCTACCCAGTCGACACTTTTTTTCCAGAAAAGCCATCCCAGCCCTGCACCAGCATGTTAAACAGCGCATCGTCCATGCACTCAGGCAATCTGTGAGTACCAAGGTGCACCTGACTACAGATGCATGGACCAGTAGGCATGGCCAGGGACGTTACGTGTCCATCACGGCACACTGGGTGAATGTGGTGGATGCAGGGTCCACAGGGGACATCAATTTCGGGACAGTTGTGCCTAGCCCACGGTCTAGGAAACAGTTGGCTGTAGGCGTTCGCACCCCCTCCTCCTCCTCCTCGTCCTCCTGCAGAAGCGACAGCTCTTCCACAGACCGCAGTCGGCCAACCACTCCATCGGCAGCTGACACTGTTCAACACCAGTTGTCCCATTATGGGGCAGCTACTGGCAAGCGTCAGCAGGCTGTATTGGCTATGAAGTGTTTGGGCGACAACAGACACACCGCGGAAGTTCTGTCCGAGTTCTTGCAACAAGAAACGCAGTCGTGGCTGGGCACAGTAGATCTTGAGGCAGGCAAGGTAGTGAGTGATAACGGAAGGAATTTCATGGCTGCCATCTCCCTTTCCCAACTGAAACACATTCCTTGCCTGGCTCACACCTTAAACCTGGTGGTGCAGTGCTTATTGAAAACTTATCCTGGGTTCTCCGACCTGCTCCTCAAAGTGCGTGGACTTTGCTCACATATCCGACGTTCGCCTGTACACTCCAGCCGTATGCAGACCTATCAGCGGTCTTTGAACCTTCCCCAGCATCGCCTAATCATAGACGTTGCAACAAGGTGGAACTCAACACTGCACATGCTTCAGAGACTGTGCCAACAGAGGCGGGCTGTTATGTTTTTGTGGGAGGATACACATACACGGGCAGGCAGTAGGATGGCAGACATGGAGTTGTCAGGTGTGCAGTGGACGAAGATACAAGACATGTGTCAAGTCCTTCAGTGTTTTGAGGAATGCACACGGCTGGTTAGTGCAGACAACGCCATAATAAGCATGAGCATCCCCCTAATGTGTCTGCTGATGCAAAGTTTGACGCACATAAAGGATCAGGCGTCTGCACCAGAGGAAGAGGAAAGCCTTGATGACAGTCAGCCATTGTCTGGTCAGGGCAGTGTACAGGACGAGGTAGCGGGCGAAGAGGAGGTGGAGGACGAGGAGGATGATAGGGATGAGTATATTTTTAATGAGGAAGCTTTCCCGGGGGCACTGGAAATTGGTTGCATGGCAAGGCCGGGTTCTGGTTTTTTGAGGGACACAAGTGACGTAGATTTGCCTGAAACTGCCCCTCAACCAATCACAACCGCAGATTTGACAACTGGAACTTTGGCCCACATGGCGGATTATGCCTTACGTATCCTCAAAAGGGACACACGCATTACGAAAATGATGAACGATGACGATTACTGGTTGGCCTGCCTCCTTGATCCTCGCTATAAAGGCAAATTGCAAAATATTATGCCACATGAGAACTTGGAACTAATATTAGCAACCAAACAATCAACTCTTGTTGACCGTTTGCTTCAGGCATTCCCAGCACACAGCGCACGTGATCGTTCTCACACGAGCTCCAGGGGGCAGCAGACCAGGAGTGTTAGGGGTGCACACATCAGAAGTGGCGTTGGACAGAGGGGTTTTCTGACCAAGTTGTGGAGTGATTTTGCTATGACCGCAGACAGGACAGGTACTGCTGCATCAATTGAAAGTGACAGGAGCCAACTTTTGTCCAGTATGGTTACCATTTTTCATCCCTTATCGATGTTCTCCCTCAACCGTCATTCCCATTTGATTACTGGGCATCAAAATTAGACACCTGGCCAGAATTGGCAGAATATGCGTTGCAGGAGCTTGCTTGCCCGGCAGCTAGTGTCCTATCAGAAAGAGTATTCAGTGGTGCAGGTTCAATATTAACCGAAAAAAGGACTCGTCTGGCTACTCAAAATGTTGATGATCTAACATTCATTAAAATGAACCACAACTGGATTTCGAATTCTTTTGCCCCACCTTGCCCGGCAGACACCTAGCTTTCCTATGAAAAGCTCTTGCCTGTGGACTACTGTGAATTACTTTTCTAATGTCTAATTTGCAGCAGCTGATTGTCCAGCATACGACATGTTTACACCTCCCTAAATGGCCAAACTCCCCACACAGGGCCGTGGTATCGCGACTTGGCGCAAGCACCCGTGAGAGTGCTGTTTTTTTTCTGAAGAGGTGGGTGTGCCCGCTTTTGGTCAACGGCACTGCCACTGGGTCCCTCATAGTACAATAAAGTGTCTCTGGCGGTGGTGGTGCGCACCCAACGTCAGACACACTGTTGTAACATGAGGGGCCCTGGGCCTGTACCGCCGGCCACTAGAGAGTTCACCCAACCCCAGGTCAAACATTGCTCTACCACTTCCACAGTTATCTCTCACACTTCCACCAATGTTTAGTCTATGCGCTGACATCCTTCCATTCCTGCCACTGACAATACCATTGTGTTGACATGTATTATGGTACTTAACATAGTCAGGGGCAGTGTCCTCTATTGACCACAGTAAATACTTTGCGCTAAATTAGTAGGTCTGAAACTATGCAGAGGATCCCACCCCTGAACCTAATGATTGCACCCTTTAGTGTTTTCGTTTTATTTTAATGCGAGACATTCACATTTATTTATTGTTTTGGACTACTAACTGGCAGACACTCATTACAATCGGCCTCCGATGACCAGACCACTGCTGCCCGTCTACCCCTGGAACCAATATTAAATTGCCTACAGCCAGCCCATTTTATTATGTTTGGCCTTCGAAGCCTGTCTGCGGCCCGTTCTTTATACTACTACTACACTGACCAGTCTACTGCTGCCCGTGTACCCATGGAACCAATGTTTAAGAAATTAAGTGCCTACAGTCCAATTTTTTTTATGTTAGGCCTTCGAAGCCTGTCTGCGGTCCCTCCTTCCACTAGGCCTCCACTGAGCTGTCTACTGCTGCCCGTGTACCCCTGGAACCAATTTTAAATTGCCTACAGCCAGCCCATTTTATTATGTTAGGTCTTCGAAGCCTGTCTGCGGTCCCTCCTTCCACTAGGCCTCCACTGACCTGTCTACTGCTGCCCGTGTTCCCCTGGAACCAATTATAAAGTGCCTACAGCCTGTCCTATTTTATTATGTTAGGCCTTCGAAACCTGTCTGTGGTCCCTCCTTCCACTAGGCCTCCACTGAGCTGTCTACTGCTGCCCGTGTAACACTGGAACCAATTTTAAATTGCCTACAGCCAGCCCATTTTATTATGTTAGGCCTTCGAAGCCTGTCTGCGGTCCCTCCTTCCACTAGGCCTCCACTGAGCTGTTTACTGCTGCCCGTGTACCCCTGGAACCAATTATAAAGTGCCCACAGCCTGTCCTATTTTATTATGTTAGGCCTTCGAAGCCTGTCTGCGGTCCCTCCTTCCACTAGGCCTCTACTGACCTGTCTACTGCTGCCCGTGTACCATTGGAACCAATTATAAAGTGCCTACAGCCTGTCCTATTTTATTATGTTAGGCCTTCGAAACCTGTCTGTGGTCCCTCCTTCCACTAGGCCTCCACTGACCTGTCTACTGCTGCCCGTGTACCCCTGGAACCAATTATAAATTGCCTACAGCCTGTCATATTTTATTATGTTAGGCCTTCGAAGCCTGTCTGCGGTCCCTCCTTCCACTAGGCCTCCAATGACCTGTCTAATGCTGCCCGTCTACCCCTGGAACCAATTATAAAGTGCCTACAGCCTGTCCTATTTTATTATGTTAGGCCTTCGAAGCCTGTCTGCGGTCCCTCCTTCCACTAGGCCTCCAATGACCTGTCTACTGCTGCCCATCTACCCCTGGAACCAATTTTAAATTGCCTACAGCCAGCCCATTTTATTATATTAGGCCTTCGAAGCCTGTCTGCGGCCCGTTCTTTCTACTACTACTACACTGACCAGTCTACTGCTGCCTGTGTACCCTTGGAACCTATTTAAAAGTGCCTACAGCCCTATATTTTTTTATGTTAGGCCTTCGAAGCCTGTCTGCGGCCCGTTCTTTCAACTACTACTACACTGACCACACCACTGCTGCCCGTGGACCCCTGGAAACTATTTTTAATTGCATAGAGCATCCTTTTTTTAATAGTAGGCGTACAAAGTCTGTCTGCGGTCCACTATTGAAATTGTCCTCCACTGCCCAGAGCAATGCTGCCTGTGTACCCCTGTAACCTTTTTTAAACTGCAGTGAGCCACATTTTTTGTTTAAGGCCTACTACCTGTGTCTGTCTGCGCCACTCAATGCAGCTGTGTTCCTTTGAAAAATGCTGAGCGTCAATAGTCTTGTTTTCAGCCTCTAGGAATTTTAAAACTGCATTGGGGCTACAACTTTGGTAGGGCCTACTAACGGTGTCTGCCGCCCCAAGGTGTGCTCCAGGTTTTGTCCACATTGCTTCGATCTTCCTACTCTCGTTTAGTAGTTGGTGAAAACTACACTGCATTAGGCCTACAAATTGGGTATGGGGTGTAGAGACGGTGTGTTCCACTCCAAGGTGTTCTCCAGGTTGCCTTTCCTGAGCTTCTATCTTCAGGCTCTCGTTTAGTAGTTGTTGGAAACTACGCTGCATTAGGCCTACAAATTGGGTATGGGGTGTAGAGAGATGGTGTGTTGCACTCCAAGGTGTTCCTCAGGTTTCCTCTCCATTGCTTCGATCTTCAGGCTCTCGTTTAGTAGTTGTTGGAAACTACACTGCATTAGGCCTACAAATTGGGTATGGGGTGTAGAGACGGTGTGTTCCACTCCAAGGTGTTCTCCATGTTGCCTTTCCTGACCTTCTATCTTCAGGCTTTCGTTTAGTAGTTGTTGGAAACTATACTGCATTAGGCCTACAAATTGGGTATGGGGTGTAGAGAGATGGTGTGTTACACTCCAAGGTGTTCCCCAGGTTTCGTCCACATTGCTTCGGTCTTCCGACTCTCGTTTAGTAGTTGTAGAAAACTACAGTGCATTAGGCCTACAAAATGGGTATGGGGTGTAGAGAGATGGTGTGTTCCACTCCAAGGTGTTCCCCAGTTTACCTCGCCATTGCTTCGATCTTAATGCTCTCGTTTAGTAGTTGTTGGAAACTACACTGCATTAGGCCAACAAATTGGGTATGGGGTGTAGAGACGGTGTGTTCCACTCCAAGGTGTTCTCCAGGTTGCCTTTCCTGAGCTTCTATCTTCAGGCTCTCGATTAGTAGTTGTTGGAAACTACACTGCATTAGGCCTACCAAATGGGTATGGGGTGTAGAGAGATGGTGTGTTCCACTCCAAGGTGTTCCCCAGGTTTCCTCGCCATTGCTTCGATCTTAATGCTCTCGTTTAGTAGCTGTTGGAAACTATGCTGCATTAGGCCTTCAAATTGGGTATGGGGTGTAGAGAGATGGTGTGTTACACTCCAAGGTGTTCCCCAGGTTTCGTCCACATTGCTTCGGTCTTCCAACTCTCGTTTAGTAGTTGTTGGAAACTACACTGCATTAGGCCTACAAATTGGGTATGGGGTGTAGAGAGATGGTGTGTTACACTCCAAGGTGTTCCCCAGGTTTCGTCCACATTGCTTCGGTCTTCCGACTCTCGTTTAGTAGTTGTAGAAAACTACACTGCATTAGGCCTACAAAATGGGTATGGGGTGTAGAGAGATGGTGTGTTCCACTCCAAGGTGTTCCCCAGGTTACCTCGCCATTGCTTCGATCTTAATGCTCTCGTTTAGTAGTTGTTGGAAGCTACACTGCATTAGGCCTACAAATTGGGTATGGGGTGAAGAGACGGTGTGTTCCACTCCAAGGTGTTCTCCAGGTTGCCTTTCCTGAGCTTCTATCTTCAGGCTCTCGTTTAGTAGTTGTTGGAAACTACACTGCATTAGGCCTACAAATTGGGTATGGGGTGTAGAGACGGTGTGTTCCACTCCAAGGTGTTCTCCAGGTTGCCTTTCCTGAGCTTCTATCTTCAGGCTCTTGTTAAATAGTGGTTAAATGGAACAACTGCATTTGGCGTACTAGTTGGTTTGGGGCCTACTAACAGTGTCTGCCGCTCCTTGCTGTTCTCCTGGTTTCCTGTCCTGAAATTCCATTTTCAGGCTCTCGTTAAGTAGTTGTTAATGTTAGAATGCATTTGGCCTATTAGTTGGGTTGGGGCCTACTATCGGTGTCTGCCACTCCTTGCTGTTCTCCTCCACTGAACAAAGCTGTGCCGCCTGTTTACTACGGTTGCCAATTTTGAACTGCATTTCGACTACTTACTGATTTGGGCCTACTCTCTGTGTCAGCCTCTCATTCCAGTTGTCCTCCACTGCAATGCCCCCTGGTTAGTCCTGTGTTACCAATTTTGAACTGCATTTAGCAAACTTTATTCTTTGGGCCTATATCTGTGTTTCCTCCTCATCCTGCCCATTGCCCAGCCAGTGATAGATGAGTCTGCTGGTACATTGACCCATAACGCAAAATTCCCCATGCATGCTACACAGCAAGATTGTGACCATGCTGAAAGTCAGGTTCCTCTTCCCGCATACCATACCACCTTACACGGGGACAAAGAGGAAGGTGCAGATGAAAGTGCAGGTTCCTTCATCAGGTGGGGGGAGGAATACTAGTTGGCGACGTCACTGGCACAGGGCCTCTCATAGTACGCAAAAGTGTTGCTGCCGGTGGGAGGCGCCCCCGCCGTGCAAACACACCGCTGTACTTTGAGGGGCCCTGTGCCAGTGCCAATGCCAACTAGTGGGCCCCCCCTGCTTGCTCAGGATCACAGCACTTGCAAAGTTTAAATACTTACCTCTCCCTGCTCCACTGCCGTGACGTGTTCCAGATTTCCTGGGCCCACTAATTACTTGAACCAGCCCTACCCCCCACAACTTTAGCCAAATGACCCCCAATTTCAAATGCCTTCCAATTATTATAAGCTAAATTACGATTGACAAGCTTCTGTAACAAGAATGGATGTTTTTGCCATTAAAATGGGCAGTGTAGGTGTTTTCCTGGCCTCCACTCACTGCCGACTATGCTCCCCCATTGACTTGCATTGGGTTTCGTGTTTCGGGCGATACCCGACTTTTCGCGATAATCGGCCGATTCCACTCGACTCGACTTCTAAGATAGTCGAGTTTCGCGAAACACGACTCGACTCTAAAAAGGTCAAGGTCGCTCAACTCTACTATAGTAACCTCTCAGTGATGCACTGCAGGAGCCATTGTCTCCCGTCAGTGTGTCACTGAAGGTCCTATAGAGCAGTGACATCACCTGATGTCACTGTTCTATAGGGGAGATCATCGTGGGACAATTGTTATTAATTGGACTACAGCAGACAGGTAGTATAGGGTTTATTATTTTACGTTTTTTGCAGGCGCTGAAGTATGGTAAGTATGGTTAAATTAAGAATATTAAAATACTTTTTTCTGTCTGTGTCTTTATTTTTTTTCCACGGTGTTGGATGATTTGATCATCTTGAGGTCATTCATCCTTATGTTTATAGTTCTTTTACTAGGCACTGCCCCTAATAGCCAGTTTCCTACTCCACACTGATGAGGTGCAAATACCCCAAAACAGCTGTCTGTAGATAGATACCATGTTTTGGCATAGGTGGTTTTCCTTTTTGGATGCTGCCCTTCCCGTGGTTATTCCTTCCCGGTGAAAGACCTGGCTATTTATTGCTTGCGTTGAGAAACACATGATGGTGTCTCCGCAGCTTTTATACATGCATTTGCATATTACCCATAAGGGATGGGGGCAGTGTTCTGGATCACTGCATTGTGAAACACGTGATGGTGTCTCCGCGGTGTTGGATGTTTTGATCTCCCCGAGGTCATTCATCCTTTTGTTTATTATTTTTTTTAACTCTTTCACTACACTAGGATTAATAATGGATAGGCGTCTTATTGACGCCTCTCCATTATTAACCCGGCTTAATGTCACCTTGCAACACCTGCAACCCCTTATTACCCCATATCCCACCGCTACACGGGAGTGGGAAGAGAGGGGCTAAGTGCCGGAATTGGCGCATCTCACAAATGTGTCATTTCTGGGATGGCTGCGGACAGGTATTTGTAGCTGGGGGGCCAATATCCATGGCCCCTCTCTAGGCTATGTATATCAGCCCACAGCTGTCTGCATAGCTTTTCTGGCTATAAAATATAGGGGGACCCCACGTCATTTTTTGGGGGGTCCCCCTATTTTAATAGCCAGTAAAGGCTACGCAGAGAGCTGCATGCTGATATTCATAGCCTAGACAGGGGCCATGGGTATTAACCCCTTCCCAGGCTACAAATATTGTCCCCAGGCTGTCAGCTTTCCCCCTCTGGCGCAGAAAATTGTGCGGGAGCCCACGCCATTTTTTCCGTTTTTTTAATTAAACACTCATTAAGGCCTATTTCACACTTGTGAAAAAAATGGCATGGGCTCCTGCGCAATTTTCTGCGCCAGAGGGGGAAAGACCCGAAGGCCGGGTGCCAATATTTGTAGCCTGGGAAGGGGTTAATACCCTTGGCACCTCTCTAGGCTATGAATATCAGCCTGCAGCTCTCTGCGTAGCCTTTACTGACTATTAAAATAGGGGGACCCCCCAAAAAAATGATGTGGGGTCCCCCTATATTTTATAGCCAGAAAGGCTATGCAGACAGCTGCGGGCTGATATTCATAGCCTAGAGAGGGGTCATGGATATTGGACCCCTGACTACAAATACCAGTCCCCAGCTGCCCCAGAAATGGCGCATCTGTGAAATGCCCCAATTCCGGCACTTTGCCCCTGTCTTCCCACTCCCGTGTAGCCGTGGGATATGGGGTAATAAGGGGTTAATGTCACCTTGCAATTGTAAGGTGACATTAAGCCGGGTTAAAAATGGAGAGGCGTCAATAAGACCCCCAGCAGCCCGCACAGACCCCCGGCAGCCCGCACAGACCCCCGGCAGGCCCGTACAGACCCCCGGCAGCCCGCACAGACCCCTGGCAGGCTCGTACATACCCCCGGCAGCCCACACAGACCCCCGGCAAGCTCGTACAGACCCACGGCAGGCCCGTATAGACCCCCAGCAGGCCCACACAGAACCCCATGGTCACGAACAGACCCCGCCTGCACACACAGACACGCAGTCTCCGCCCACGCACCACCCACACTCCAGCATAGTGCATCATTGCACTATGGGAACTTCCGATTCCGGTATTCGATATTGCAAAAATATCGGAACTCAGTATCGGGACTCCAATACAGCGAATATCGGCTGATACCTAATATTTGCAGTATCAGAATGCTCAACACTAGTAAACATCCAATAGCTCATTCTTTAAGAACTGTATGATAATAAAGGGAACCTGTCAGCAGATTTTGCCCCTATAAGATGCGGCCACTGCCTTTCAGGGCTTATCTGCAGCATTCTATAATGCTGTAGATAAGCCCCCGGTCCAACCTGCAAGTGAAGAAAAAAGTTATATTATACTCACATGGGGGGCGGTTCGGTCCGATGAGTGTCACAGGTCCAGGTCCGGACATCTTCTTGCAAACTCCTGCTTCTTCATCGCTCCCCAGCATCCGTGCTCCTGCGCAGGCGTACTTCTCTGCCCTGTTGCGCAGGCACTGGGAAAGGTCATAGAGGCCCAACGCCTGCGCACTGCAGTACTTTACCCTGACCTCAACAGGGCAGATAAGTATACCTGCGCAGGAGTGCCGATGCCGGGGAGTGATGGAGAAGCAGGAGGGCGGCGTCACAAGAAGATGGGAGGTGCCAGACTAGGACCTGCGACACCCATCCGACCGGACCGCACAGGACCGCCCCCAGGTGAGTATAATATAACTTATTTTTCTTCACTTGCAGGTGGGACTGGGGGCTTATCTCCAGCATTATAGAATGCTGTAGATAAGCCCTGAAAGGCGGTGGCCGTATCTTATATCGGCAAAGTCTGCTGACAGGTTCCCTTTAAACACATAATGTTCACCTATGAAGCATGCTATTTGGGTGCCTTACTTTTGCTTGCAACATTTTTAGGCTTTTTCTTCTTTAGTCAAATTGGAAGTCATTTTTATAAGTAATAGCTTAGTTAATGTGAAAGCATGAAAAATATATCCCAGTGTGCACAAAATAACACAATTTTTCTGCAAACAAGAATTTGTGGTTTGGGAAGTTCTAATATTAATGTTATGTATAACAATAGCAGAATTGCTTCCTGAGATTTTAAGGAAATGTCTATTTCTTCATATAAAGCTTCATAATTATCCTGTATGCAAAGCACACAGAATTGTGATAGGTTTTCTATTCCACATAAGGCATCACAGTGTTACACAAGTGTCAGAATGTTGCTATAAATATTGTTTAAACAGATGGTACATGCTGAACACGTTGTTTAGTAGAAACCTAGTTTTATAAGTGGAACACCAAAATTACAGAACAATAAGAATGGCTCTAAAGAAACAAGTAAACTAAAGTAATGCAATTAAACACAGGCTATAAATACAACATATTTGTCATATGCAATTCCTTTACAAGAAAAGCATATTAGGTTCAAAGTATGGACTCTGCAAAATAATCATTACAATTAATGGCAACTATTGCCATTACTTCTTTGCCAGGATAGTTAGATAAAATACTAAATCACACTAAAACATTAAAGTACTGGGTGTAGGACCTCCCAAGAAAAATATCCCATTCTCCAGAGCATATAAGATGAAAACAACAGGGTGAATACTAAGAGGTCACGTCAGAGATAAAATCATAAAGATAGCAGGTGGTTAAACCGCAGCATTTCCGCAGCGGATTTTCCGCAAAGTGTGCACAGCATTTTTTTTTCTCATTGATTTACATTGTACTGTAAATCAATTGCAGATCTACTGCGTTTCTGCACCACAAAAAACACTACGGATCCACAGAGAATCCGCAACGTGTGCACATACCCCAAAATGCAATCTGAGGTCTGAAATCTAGATCAATAAGGAAGACTAAACAAGAACAAGGCATAGGTTTATAGACCAGGTAAGTAGAACTTCTTGACTGGCAGTGGAAGTCAGAGCTTCAGGGGTTTAAATCCCTGACAGCATCATGATTTAACATGTCACCAGAAACAAGGGCATGTTGTCGTCCAGCTGCCAAATCGAAAACTGCGGGGGAGATCTGGCACATATGTTCCGATACAAAGGAAGTAAGATTGATACAATACTTTAAAGATAAAGCACTGAGCTCTGTTACCTCTTCAATGTTGACAATGTGCCTCCTGCCTGCACAGTATATACAGGTCCTTCTCAAAAAATTAGCATATAGTGTTAAATTTCATTATTTACCATAATGTAATGATTACAATTAAACTTTCATATATTATAGATTCATTATCCACCAACTGAAATTTGTCAGGTCTTTTATTGTTTTAATACTGATGATTTTGGCATACAACTCCTGATAACCCAAAAAACCTGTCTCAATAAATTAGCATATTTCACCCATCCAGTCAAATAAAAGTGTTTTTTAATAACAAACAAAAAAACCAACAAATAATAATGTTCAGTTATGCACTCAATACTTGGTCGGGAATCCTTTGGCAGAAATGACTGCTTCAATGCGGCGTGGCATGGAGGCAATCAGCCTGTGACACTGCTGAGATGTTATGGAGGCCCAGGATGCTTCAATAGCGGCCTTAAGCTCATCCAGAGTGTTGGGTCTTGCGTCTCTCAACTTTCTCTTCACAATATCCCACAGATTCTCTATGGGGTTCAGGTCAGGAGAGTTGGCAGGCCAATTGAGCACAGTAATACCATGGTCAGTAAACCATTTACCAGTGGTTTTGGCACTGTGAGCAGGTGCCAGGTCGTGCTGAAAAATCTTCATCTCCATAAAGCATTTCAGCCGATGGAAGCATGAAGTGCTCCAAAATCTCCTGATAGCTAGCTGCATTGACCCTGCCCTTGATGAAACACAGTGGACCAACACCAGCAGCTGACATGGCACCCCACACCATCACTGACTGTGGGTACTTGACACTGGACTTCAGGCATTTTGGCATTTCCTTCTCCCCAGTCTTCCTCCAGACTCTGGCACCTTGATTTCCGAATGACATGCAAAATTTGCTTTCATCAGAAAAAAGTACTTGGGACCACTTAGCAACAGTCCAGTGCTGCTTCTCTGTAGCCCAGGTCAGGCGCCTCTGCCGCTGTTTATGGTTCAAAAGTGGCTTTACCTGGGGAATGCGGCACCTGTAGCCCATTTCCTGCACACGCCTGTGCACGGTGGCTCTGGATGTTTCCACACCAGACTCAGTCCACTGCTTCCTCAGGTTCCCCAAGGTCTGGAATCGGTCCTTCTCCACAATCTTCCTCAGGGTCCGGTCTCCTCTTCTCGTTGTACAGCGTTTTTTGCCACATTGTTTCCTTCCAACAGACTTACCATTGAGGTGCCTTGATACAGCACTCTGGGAACAGCCTATTTGTTGAGAAATTTCTTTCTGGGTCTTACCCTCTTGCTTGAGGGTGTCAATGATGGCCTTCTTGACATCTGTCAGGTCGCTAGTCTTACCCATGATGGGGGTTTTGAGTAATGAACCAGGCAGGGAGTTTATAAAAGCCTCAGGTATCTTTTGCATGTGTTTAGAGTTAATTAGTTGACTCAGAAGATTAGGGTAATAGGTCGTTTAGAGAACCTTTTCTTGATATGCTAATTTATTGAGACAGGTTTTTTGGGTTATCAGGAGTTGTATGCCAAAATCATCAGTATTAAAACAATAAAAGACCTGACAAATTTCAGTTGGTGGATAATGAATCTATAATATATGAAAGTTTAATTGTAATCATTACATTATGGTAAATAATGAAATTTAACACTATATGCTAATTTTTTGAGAAGGACCTGTAGCACAGTGTATTGCAATGATGTCCAATTAATTGCAATTGGACAGCTCTTGTGAATGTTGTAATTGTGGTATTTAGAGATAATTAAATCTTTTGAAGTTCGATTTCACCAGGATTGGAGATTACCGTATGTCTAAAAACTTTGATTCATGTTAAATCAGTCAGGATTACTCTTATTGCTCTGAAAAGATGAGTATAAGGCCAGAGTCACACTCAGCGTAGGGAAATACGGTCCGTATTGTACATGCATAATACGCAGAAATTATCCCAAAACAGTGATCCGTATGTCATCCGTAGGCAGGGTGTGGCAGTGTATTTTGCGCATGTCATCCTCCGTATGTAATCCGTATGGCATCCTGAGGCTGCCATCACACTAGCAGTATTTGGTCAGTATTTTACATCAGTATTTGTAAGCCAAAACCAGGAGTGGGTGATAAATACAGAAGTGGTGCATATGTTTCTGTTATGCTTTTCCTCTATTTGTTCCACCCCTGGTTTTGGCTTACAAATACTGATGTAAAATACTGGCCAAATACTGCTAGTGTGAGGGCAGCCTTACAGCGAGATTTTCTCAAAGGCTTGCAAAATGGACTCTGACTGACCAGTCACAGCCAGAGGACCGGGAAGATGGCGGCGCACAGCGGTGGAACGGACAGGTGAATATAGTAAGTGCTGGGGGGCCTGAGCTGGCGGCGATACCGGCACCTGACCCCCACAGCGCACCGGTGTCCCCGCCTGCTCATGCCCCCTAGCACTCGGCGCTGAGCGGGTCAGAGGCAGCGGGGCTGAGCGGGTCAGAGGCAGCGGGGCCGAGCGGGTCAGAGGCAGTGGGGCCGAGCGGGTCAGAGCAGAGTGTGGCAGATGTAGCAGAGCAGAGTGTGGCAGATGTAGCAGAGCAGAGTGTGGCAGATGTAGCATAGCAGAGTGTGGCAGATGTAGCAGAGCAGAGTGTGGCAGATGTAGCAGAGCAGAGTGTGGCAGATGTAGCAGAGCAGAGTGTGGCAAACGTAGCAGAGCAGAGTGTGGCAGATGTAGCAGAGCAGAATGTGGCAGATGTAGCAGAGCTGAGTGTGGCAGAAGTAATAGAGCAGAGTGTGGCAGATGTAGCAGAGCTGAGTGTGGCAGGATGGGAGCAGCCCATGTCAGAATGGGGGCGCAGGATGGGAGCAGCACATGACAGGATGGGGACGCAGGATGGGAGCAGCACATGACAGGATGGGGACGCAGGATGGGAGCAGCGCATGACAGGATGGGGACGCAGGATGGAGCAGCCCATGACAGGATGGGGACGCAGGATGGGAGCAGCGCATGACAGGATGGGGATGCAGGAGTGGAGCAGCACATGACAGGATGGGGGCGCAGGATGGAGCAGCACATGACAGGATGGGGACGCAGGATGGGAGCAGCGCATGACAGGATGGGGACGCAGGATGGGAGCAGCGCATGACAGGATGGGGATGCAGGATGGGAGCAGCGCATGACAGGATGGGGATGCAGGATGGGAGCAGCGCATGACAGGATGGGGACGCAGGATGGGAGCAGCACATGACAGGATGGGAATGGAGGATGGGAGCAGCAATTGACAGGATGGGGACGCAGGATGGGAGCAGCACATGACAGGATGGGGACGCAGGATGGGAGCAGCACATGACAGGATGGGGACGCATGATGGAGAAGCACATGACAGGATGGTGGCGCAGGATGGAGCAGCACATGACAGGATGGGGGCGCAGGATGGAGCAGCCCATACCAGGATGGAGACCATATACCAATATAAATGCTCGCCACTCAGGCGTAGAATGGGTTCAATAGCTAGTATATATATATATATATATATATATATATATAATACAGCGCTAGATAGCTTAAAAGCCGGTAATTCAATTGCCGGCTTTTGCTATCTTCTTCTCAAACCCATCAGGATATGAGACATGGTTTACATACAGTAAACCATTTCATATCCCTTATTTTTTTACATATACCTCATTAGTAATGTTACAAGTGGATGTGTGCAAAATTTGGGGGCTCTAGCTGTTAAAATAAAGGGTTAAATCACGGAAAAAAATTGTTGTGGGCTCCCGCGCAATTTTCTCCGCCAGAGTGGGAAAGCCAGTGACTGAGGGCAGATATTAATAGCCTAGAGAAGGACCATGGTTATAGGACCCCCTCGGCAAAAAACATCTGCCCCCAGCCACCCCAGAAGAGGCACATCTGTAAGATGTGCCTATTCTGGCACTTGGCCACTCTCTTCCCACTCCCGAGTAGCGGTGGGATATGGGGTAATAAAGGGTTAATGTCACCTTGCTATTGTAAGGTGACATTAAGCCAGGTTAGTAATGGAGAGGCGTCAATAAGACACCTATCCATTATTAATCCAATAGTAGTAAATGGTTAATAAAGCACACACACATTAGGAAAAAGTTATTTTATTGAAATAAAGACACAGGGTGTTGTAATAGTTTATTATACTCTCAATCCAATTGAAGACCCTTGTCACCTGAAACAAAGTTAAAATAAAAAACAAACAATATCCCATAACTTTCCGCTGTTACAGTCATGTCCCATGCTGTAAATTCATCTGAAGGTGTTAAATAATTTTACAAGCAGGAGCCTGCTAATGCAGCCACCCCTGCCTGTAAAAACTGGGGAATGAATGGGAAGAAGGGGAACGTAGCTACCTAGACTTGCGGTGCTGCGCCCCCTGCTGGTATAACCTCAGATGAACACAACACGAGTGTGGGAATTTTTCTGAATATGATTTGATGATCATTAGATGATGACTTTGATGATTATTAGAATTGGGATCAGTATATGTACTAACAGTTAGGGAGTCTTCGAATTGCATGCAGTTCACAAGAACTGTAAGCAAATTAGTGAGATTTTAGTATGCACAATATCACTTTTTCTTATAGGTAGTGTTTTATAATTATTATTAAAAGTTATGTTTTAGAATATTCTCTTTGCTGATATTTCTTGTGCACACATTGCAGATTTGGTGCGTGTTTGCCATGTAGATTTGCTATGAAAATCTGAAGTAATCATGAGGCCAGCAAAGTGAATGAGGAACCGGAAGTGTCATGCAAACATTGAGTATTTTTGCCTTGCAGATTTGGTACAAAAAATAATCTGCAGCATGTCAATTGTCTGTGTGTTTTTGCCAGCATTTTTCACTATTGACCTCACTCAAATCAGTCATAAAACGCAGGGAAAAACACAGACAAAAATGCATCAAAAACGCTCTTTTTTGCAGCTGCATTTTTCCTGCCAAGAGATTTACTTAATGTGTGCACTTAGCCTTAAAAGTAAAAATAGCCTTAGTAATATTAAAGTGACCTCACGATAGAAACGAATGGCAACATGGCAGTGCATTCACAGATTTTTCATCATTTTAAATTAAAAACAATATTCCTCTAAGTTATTTGTGATCTGGAAGGCAGTTCTGTGCAGAACACTGACTCAAACTGATGCTGTCGCTTCTAGAGGTCACATCATCATGTGGTGACCGAGACAAGTGATGTGCCATATTTTCAATAATAAACTCCACTTCCTTCCCATTAATTCACTTACAAAAGGCAAAGGAGGATAATAGTGGCCTATATTTGGTATAACTACTACCTGGATGACTGGTGCTAACGGTGTGGGGCTTCTGCTACTGCTAACAGGTAACACATATTTGTCTTCATTTAAAATACGCTGTCCATTGACATTTTTTGTTTTACATTCATTACATGCATTTTGAAAAGTATACTTAACTTATGACAACCGTTTTAACTCTAATTATTCAACCCTTGCCAAAAGGGATATATTAAGAAAATACTGCGCTGTCTTGCTTCTGCTTTATTTGCATTAACATTGAAGAAAAAAATGAACATTTCTGATTCAAAGGCAGTAGGACAAATGTCAGCTACAGAAATTCACTAATCATAAACACTTGCACTACTGCTACTGGTAGCGCTCATATCTTTCTCGTTTACTATTAATTCAATTTCTGGATTTTTTTGCAGACTGCTACTCTCATCATGGAAAGGACATCCAACCTTGGACATACCCTGGCAATTTTATGTGCACAGGAGCTTTGTGTGAGAGCTCGCTTCACCAGCACTGCTCTCAGCATCATTTAGGGCAGGGGTCCCCAACTCCAGTCCTCAAGGCCCACCAACAGGTCATGTTTTCAGGATTTCCTTTGCATTGCACAGGTGATGCAATTATTACCTAGGCAAGACTAAGGAAATCCTGAAAACATGACATGTTGGTGGGCCTTGAGGACTGGAGTTGGGGACCCCTGATTTAGAGTATGTGCACACAATGCGGATTTGGCTGCGGTTTTCCATTTGGTTTACAGTACCATGCAAACCTATGGATGACTAAATCCGCAGTGCCCATGCTGCGGAAAATACCACGCAGAAACGCTGTGGTTTATTTTCTGCAGCATGTCAATTCTTTGTGCGGATTCCCCAGTGTTTTAAACCTGTTCCACAATTGGAATCTGCAGGTGTGAAAACGCAGGTGAAATCCACACAAAAAAAATCAGTAAATCCGCGTGCGTTTTACCTGCGGATTTTACAAAGATGGTGCCATGCAAACCTTTTATAGCTGTAGCACTTCGGGACCTTCCTAATGGTCCAATTGGAGCCACCACATGACATGAGCATATGACCCCCGACCTCCAATGAGAGGTCGTCCCTTGGGCATGCTTAGTAGAGGAAAAGCAGGGCTTAGTCCCTGAGCATCTGCTTGCAGCAGATCAGTGCTGGTTACAATGGCTGAGCCTGGAAGGGCAGCAGTAATGAAGCACACAGCATCTGCCTGAGCCAGATGCTGGGACTGACATCTCTGCTAAGGAGGCTCCACTGCGGCTGGAGAAGAATGGGAGACTGCAGCAGAGGTGGTTTGAGATCCCCCCTGTGGAGTGGTGGGAACTCGACATTTAACATCTAGTCTCCCATGGGGACTATTGAAGCAAGTAAAAACGAAAAAACAATATTACAAAAATGAAAAAAAAAATAAAAGTTCAAATCACCCCCTTTCGCCTCATTCAAAACAAAGCAATAAAAAAATGCAAACATACACATATTTGGTATTGCCGCATTCAAATTCGGCCGATATATCAATATATAAAAATAATTAATAAAATAAATGGCATAGCGAGAATAAAAATTGAAATTCCAGAATTATTTATTTTTGGTCACCGCAACATTGCAATAACATGCAATAACGAGCAAATAAAAGATTGCATACACACCAAAATTGTATCAATAACAACATCAGATCGACACGCAAAAAATAAGCCCTACACCCAGCCCCAGATCCCAAAAAATGAAGACGCTAAAGGTCTCGGAAACTGGCAACTTTTTTTAATTTAACAATTTTGGAATTTTTTTTCACCACTTATATAAAAGAGACCCTAGACATGTTTGGTGTCTATGGACTCGTAATTACCTGGAAATCAGTATGCCTGGACTGTTTTAGCATTTAATGAACATAGTAAAAAAAAATCCAAAAAACAATTGTGGAATTGCACTTTTTTTTCAATTTCACGGCATTTGGAATTTTTTTCCTGTTTTTCAGTACATGCTGTGGTAAAATTAATGGTGCCATTCAAAAGTAATTGAAAGTAGCAGTATCAGTTTAAAGAATAACTATTATTATTATTATTACTATTTATAATTATAGCGCCATTTATTCCATGGTTCCTTACATGTCAAACATGGCATACATAATGAAAAACAAGAACAATAATCTTAAACAATACAAGACACGACTGGTAAAGTAGGAGACAGGACCCTGCTCGCGAGGGCTCACAATCTACAAGGGATGGGTGAGGATACAGTAGGTGAGGACAGAGCTGGTCATGCAGCGGTTTGGTCGATCGGTGGTTACTGCAGGTTGTAGGCTTCTCAGAAGAGGTAGGTCTTCAGGTTCCTTTTGAAGGTTTCCACAGTAGGTGAGAGTTTGATATGTTAACTGAACATTAATATTTTTTTTCATGTGCCCTTTAAATTGTAAGAAGATCCATTAGATTCAATTTCCTGTGACACTCGTCAATCATTTGAACATGCAAACAAACTGGAGCACAGATTCAATAGAAAGCATAGGTTTTGCAGTGATTCATCGCCTATTCTTTCTAACCTGTACTCCTCTCTCTGTGTGCTCTCAGGTAGAAAATGTGTGCACCTCACAGAGGAGATTTTGAGCTGGCGGATATGTAAGGACCCAAACTACCATCAGTATGCTTGCCATTAGGGCTCATACTCAACAGCGAGAAACTCGGATGAGTCTCGCATGTTAATACCCGGCACTGCACCCGACACTCAGGAGCAAAGCGTGGGGCCGCATAGGAATACATGCAGCCGCACGCTCCGCTCCTGAGTGCCGGCAGCAGCGCCGGGTAGGGTTGAGCGACCTTTACTTTTATAGGATAGGGTCGGGTTTCACGAAACCTGACTTTTTCAAAAGTCGGGTCGAGTGAAATCGGCCGATCCTATAAAAAAGTCGGGGTCGGGGTCGGCCGAAACTTGAAACCCAATGCAGTGCATTGGGTTTCCAATGGTTCCCAGGGTCTGAAGGAGCGGAAACTCTCCTTCAGGCCCTGGGATCCATATTTAAGTGTAAAATAAAGAATCAAAATAAAAAATATCGCTATACTTACCCTCTGACGCGCCCTGGTACTAACCGGGAACCTTCCTTCCTTCAAATCAGCGCTTTCAGGACCTTGCTTGACGTCGCGTCCGAGGGTGAGTATATACCTAATAGGAATATACTCACCCTCGGACGCGCCCTGCTTCTTTCCGGAAGCCTTCCTTCCTAAGAATCAGTGCTTGCAGGACCTTGCGTGACGTCGCGGTGACGTCGCGTCTTGTGATTGGTCGCGCGAGCGGTCACATGGGCGGCCGCGCGACCAATCACAAGCCGCGACGTCACCGCGACGTCACTGCAAGGTCCTGGAAGTGCTGATTCGAAGGAAGGAAGGTTCCCGGTTAGTACCAGGGCGCGTCAGAGGGTAAGTATAGCGATATTTTTTATTTTAATTCTTTATTTTACATTAAATATGGATTCCGATACCGATTTCCGATATTGCAAACATATCGGAAATCGGGATCGGAATTCCGATACCACATTCAGAAGATCGCCGACTTCATGGCCGACCCCACACAGGGGTCGGGTCGGGTTTCATGAAACTCGACTTTGCCAAAAGTCGGCGACTTCTGAAAGTGGCCGACCCGTTTCGCTCAACCCTAGCGCCAGGTATAGACGTGAGTATGACCCCTTAAACGAACACTCAAATATAACAAAAATACAAATAAAGGTTTCGTAACTCTTTAATGGATGCTTGTGCCAGCTTTAATGAGATTTCCAAGGTGACTTGAGCTTGGAAGAAAAAGATTATTAATAAAAGTGTCAGTGTTCCTTGAAAATCAGTTGGCCATATTATTATTATTATTAGTAGTAGTAGTATTATTTTACATTCTGCTGTTATATTTTACTACACATTCTGTAAGGATACAATGTAGTATTGTATAGCTGTATTTATATACATATTCTACAGTTCCTAATTTGGCTCTTTGTCTTTGTTTAATGATACATTTTTGAGTCGGAGTTTCAAGACTTAGAGACGCTAATCCCCAAAACGTCCCAGGAAAGCAAAAACTTGCTGAGCAGATCAACATGATTTCAACTACAGTGCATAATGTTAAGTGGATTTATACCTAAATATACTGTACTGATATTTTACTGGAACAGCAGTTTGAAGCCCTTACTATCATTCCATTGGGACAATCAGTGAATAGCATACTTGTCATTTATTTGTTGGCTGTATAAGTAATGCACTCACTAAAATTATATTTTAACCTCTTTCCTAGCAGATTTGTTTTTGAGCGTCTAAATTTTAAGCTCTTACGCACATAGTAATGCATGTTCATAGAAATCTGCTGGTTCAGCCTCTGTGCCTAAACAAAACAGAGTCAACTATTAATCGTTACAGTGACAGCAGGATACTGATTTTATGAAAACGATTGAAAAACCTGTTAACTATGTAGATATTTATACTGCCTATGTTAGGCTATACTGAGAGTTTTATAAAAGTCTTATGCATGATGCTGGATCATGCAGGAAACATGAAGTAGATGTCTATGGCAGTTGTCCACGAATCTCACTTCTTATTTCAGATGTTCTTTTTGTTCTTTGCAACTATTTCTGATCATTTTGATAAATCTCCCAATTCAGCCCAGTGAAAAATTCAGCTCTGCACTATTTTAGTATTTTTGAACACTGTAAGAAAATACATGCTATGATTGGATTAATTACTGCAAAATCAAAGGGCATAGCTAGGTTTAAAGACGGGATCACACTTACGAGTGTGATGCGAGAAACTCGCATCAATACCCAAAATTTCCAACGGCACTCAGGACTAGGGTTGAGCGAAACGGATCGGACAAATTCAAAAATCGCCTACTTTAGGCATAGTCGGGTTTCATGAAACCTGACCCGATCCTAGTGTGGGATCGGCCATGAGCTCGGCGATCTTTGCGCCAAAGTCACGTTTCATATGACGCTTTCAGCGCCATTTTTCAGCCAATGAGTGTGGACAGTGTCTCGGTCCCCACCATCTTAGAGAAGGGCATGACAGTGATTGGCTTGCTTTCTGCAGCATCACAGGGGCTATAAAGGGGCGTGCATGCCGACCGCCATCTTACTTCTGCCGATTGTAGCATAGGGACAGGTTGCCACAGCTTCATCAGAAGAAGAGATATAGTTAGGGAGAGAAGATTAAGCACCGAAACTGCTTGTGCTGTAGCGATTTCCACTGTCCAAAACCACCATTTGTTTGCAGGGATAGTGGAGGCTATATTTTTGTGCATAAGCTCTGTAGCTTATTAGGCTGCCTTATAAGGCTCCCTGATAGCTGCATTGCTGTTTGTACGCCGCTGTGCAAACCAACTGCTTTTTTAAAAGCAAAAATCCTGCTGCTCCTTTCTGCACAGTTATCTTGTTTATTTGTCCACACTTTTGTTTGCAGCAGTCCTTTTTATTGCTGCAATATTTTTCCTGAGATCATTGTAGGGAGATTGAAATTGACTACAGTCCTTGTATTTTTTCATATATCATCCAGCCACTTTCTGCCACTGACATTGTGTTGCTTTATACACTGGGCCTGAGTTTTGGTTCAGTCTCCCCCAAAAAAGTGAGATTCAAATTCTCACAAAGTGGATATACTTCTGTCCTGTTAGTTTGTCGTATATCAGCCAGCCACTTTCTGCCACTTATATTGTGTTGTTATATACACTGGGCCTAAGTTGTGGTTCAGTCTCCCAAAAAAAAGAGGGAGATTCAAATTCTCACAAAGTGGATATACTTCTGTCCTGTTAGTTTGTCGTATATCAGCCAGCCACTTTCTGCCACTTAGATTGCATTGTTTTTTGCACAGGGCCTGATTTTTTTGTTCAGTCTCCCCCAAAAAAAGGTAGATTTAAAATCTCAACATGTTTACATACACCTTCTACCTTGTTTTTCAGTACCATATAACGGTTGTTATTTTGGTTAGATTTTCCCCAAAATTTGGAAGTCAGGTGGAAGGGGCCGTGGGCGATGGTTGCGAGCTGGTACTGAAGGTGGTGGTGGTGCATCTGGTGGTAGTGGCAAAAGCACAATAGCACCTAAGGCTGGAGGTGTTGAGCCAGCATCATCGTCTGGCTGCACAAGGCCTCGAAGGCTCCCTTATCTGGGAGTAGGAAAATAGCTTTTAAAGCCGGCGCAGCAGGAAAAAGTTTTGGCTTTCCTTGCTGACTCAGCCTCTAGCTCTTTCGCCTCCTCTTCAGAAAGTTCCAAATATAAAAGCAGCGAGTCGTCAGTGGATGCTCCCGGTCAGGAACAAGACGTTTCCTTGTGTCCTTCACCCAAACCTAAAGTGAAGGATGCATCAGGCGACACTACAGCTTACTCCATGGAGCTCTTTACACATACCGTGCCTGGGTTATAATAGGAAATTGTTAACTGCCCATTACAAGATGAATCGGACATGGAGTGCACTGATGCACAGCCACAGCTAGATTATAATGCTGTTCCATTGACTCCGATCACTACATTGCCCTTGCAGTGTACTGAGCCAGAATCTGACCCTGATGAGACTATGGTGCCCCGTCCCGAACGCTATAGCACCTTATACGGTGACACAGAGGAAGGTACACATGACATTGAAAAGGAGGTGATAGATGACCAGGTTGTTGACCCAGATTGGCAGCCATTGGGGGAAGAGGGTGCCACTGCCAGTAGCTCAGAAGCGGAGGAGGATGATCTGCAGCAGCCATCTACATCGCAACAGCTGTCATCTGGCAGGCCCGTATCAGGCCAAAAAACGTTTGTCAAAAACAAAAACAGTTTTAGGACAGCGTGGCCATCCAGTGAAAGTAGCTCAGCGTGCAAATGCCTGAAAAGATATTCCATAGTAGGAAGAGTGCAGTGTGGCAATTTTTTAACCAAGATCCGAATGATCAGTCAAAAGTTATCTGTAAGAAATGCTCAAAGACCTTTAGCAGAGGGAAGAATCTTCAAAATGTAAATACAACATGCATGCTTAGACATATAACCAGAATGAACTTGCAAGCGTGGACTAACTACCAAACGTCCCGTACCATTGGTGCACCTGCTCAGAATGAAGGTAGTCAGCAACGCTACATTGCTTCCCTCACTGTAAGCCCACCGGTTAGAACACCACCAGCAGCAAATGTGGAGGTATCGTCGCAAGGCCAAAGCAGACAGGGAATTATAAGGTTATTGATAGGAAACAATGTATGTAGGCCAACATCGAGAATACCATCACCAACCCTCTTTCAATCCGCCATGTCCACCACCACCATCACCACTAGTTCCACCATATGCAGCTCTCCAGTCCAGCTCACAGTACAAGAGACTCTCGTTAGGAAAAAGAAGTACTCATCCTCTCATTCGCGTACACAGGGTTTGAATGCCCACATTGCTAAACTAATCTCGTTGGAGATGATGCCCTACCGGTTGGTTGAAAGCAAAGTTTTCAAAGCCCTGATGGCCTATGCAGTACCACGCTATGACCTACCCAGTCAACACTTCTTTGCGAGAAAAGCCATTCCAGCCCTCCACCAGCATGTCAAAGACCGCATTGTCCATCCACTGAGGCAATCAGTCAGTAGAAAGGTGCACCTCACAACAGATGCATGGACCAGTAGGCATGGCCAGTTACGTTAGGTGTTCATCACG
This sequence comes from Ranitomeya imitator, assembly GCF_032444005.1. Lineage (NCBI taxonomy): Eukaryota > Metazoa > Chordata > Amphibia > Anura > Dendrobatidae > Ranitomeya > Ranitomeya imitator. The sequence continues at coordinate 618,435,345 of NC_091283.1, forward strand.
GCACACTGGGTTAATGTGGTGGATGCAGGGTCCACAGGGGACAGCCATAGTGGGACAGTTTTGCCTAGCCCACGGTCTAGGAAACAGTTGGCTGTAGATGTTCGCCACCCCTCCTCCTCCTCCTCCAGAAGCGAAAGCTCATCCACAGAGCACAGTCGCACGACCACTCCATCCGCAGCTGCCAGTGTTGCACTTGAGGTGTCCCATTATCGAACAGCTAGTGGTAAATGTCAGCAGGCTGTGTTAGAAATTAAGTGTTTGGGCGACAACAGACACTCCGTGGAAGTACTGGCAGAGTACCTGCAGCAACAAACTCAGTCATGGCTGGGCAGTGTACATCTTGAGGCAGGCAAGGTAGTCAGTGATAACAGAAGGAATTTTATGGCTGCCATAGCCCTTTCAGAACTGAAACACATACCTTGCCTGGCTCACACCTTGAACCTGGTGGTGCAGTGCTTCCTCAAAAATTATCCGGAGTTACCAGCTCTGCTCCAGAAGGTGCGAAGACTTTGCCTGCACATCCGCCTGGACAAAGCATTTCCTTGCGAAACGCGCGTCGGGTGTGGTGGACTCCTGGCTCTTCTATACCATTTGGGTAAACATTTGTTTATTAGGCATCTCAGCGGTTTATTGTTAGGCCATGGCGGTTTCTATATTGCTCACAGACCGGTGTATATGGCTTATTTAGCTTTGTTATTTATAGTTTGGTACACACCAGTTCTGTGTGCAATATCCAGGCCACTTTCTATGTTTAGTTATGTGTGCCTTTGTTCTTTATATATTGAATATTTATTAGAGTACTGACTTCTAACCATTCTTGTTATACGCCATCCTATTTGCCTTGCCGCTTGATTTAGTATACCTATATCCCATATGTGTATTACCTATATCCCATATGTGTATTACATTGTCACACTAAGTGCTCATACATGCTTTGTTGTTACTTCCAGGTTTCTCTGTCCACCATTGTTTTGTGTCTGTTGTGTCTCACCCTTGCCTTTTAGGCAATTTTATGACCACTTTGTGGTCTTTTTGTTATTAATAAAGGACTTTTTATACGTTTATTTTGTGTGTGGTGCCTTTTTCTGTAGGTGTTTACTTCATTAAAATGAAGCAATCATGGATTTCAAATTATTTTGCCCCACCTTCTCCTGCTGACACGTACTGTAGCTTGCCTGAAAAATGTCTTGCTTTTGGCCTCCTCTTACTGACTTCTCCAATTCCACCATTTGCAGCTGCTGAATGTCCAGCATAGGCCATTTTTATACCTCCCTAAATGGGCTGACTCCCCCCACATGGCCGTGGTCACCACCTGGCGCAAGCACCTGTCCAAGTGCCATTTGCCTGGACAGGTGGGTGCGCCCACTCTTGGGCGACGGCACTGGCACAGGGTCCCTCATAGTACAATGAAGTGTCTTTGACGATGGTGGTGCACAATCAACATCAGACACACCGTCGTAATATGAGGGGCACTGTCCCATTACCGCCGCCCACGAGAGAGTGTTCCCCCCAGCTCGAACAGTGCTCTACCACTTGCAATACTTACCTCTCCCTGCTCCACCACTGTGTAGTCTGTGCTGTTAAATCCTTCAATGGCACAGCCAATACAAATTTGTTGAAATGATAGATGATAGTTAAAATATACAGGGGCCCTGGCCTCTATTTAGACCAGTTAATACTTTGTGCCTACTACCACTGTCTGCTACTCAGCAGAGGATCCCACCCCAGTACCTAGCTATGCTGCCTGTTTAGTCCTGTTACCAATTTTGAACTGCTTTTAGCCTACTTTTGTATTTGGGCATAATAACCGTGACTGCGCCACTCATTACAGTTGTCCTCCACTGAACAAAGCTAGGCCGCCTGTTTAGTCCTGTTACCAATATTGAACTGCATTTAGCCTACTTTTTTATTGTGGGCCTACAAACTGTGTCTGCGCCACTCATTACAGTTGTCCTCCACTGAACAAAGCAATGCAGCCTCTTTAGTCCTGTTACCAATTTTGAACTGCATTTAGCCTACTTTTAGCCTACAAACTTTGTCTGCGCCACTCATTACAGTTGTCCTCCACTGAACAAAGCAATGCCGCCTGTTTGGTCCTGTTACCAATTTTGAACTGCATTTAGCCTACTTTTTTATTGTGGACCTACAAACTGTGTCTGCGCCACTCATTACAGTTGTCCTCCACTGAACAAAGCAATGCCGCCTGTTTAGTCCTGTTACCAATTTTGAACTGCATTTAGCCAACTTTTTTATTGTGGGCCTACACTCTGTGTCTGGGCCACTCATTACAGTTGTCCGCCACTGAACAAAGCAATGCCGCCTGTTTAGTCCTGTTACCAATTTTGAACTGCATTAAGCCTACTTTTTTATTGTGGGCCTACACACTGTGTCTGCGCCACTCATTACAGTTGTTCTTAACTGAACAAAGCAATTCCACCTGTTTAATCCTGTTACCAATTTTGAACTGCATTTAGCCTACTTTTTTGTTTTGGGCCTACAAAATGTGTCTGCGTCACTCATTACAGTTGTTCTCCACTGAACAAAGCAATATCGCCTGTTTAGTCCTGTTACCAATTTTGAACTGCATTTAGTCTACTTTTTTATTGTGGGCCTACAAGCTGTGTCTGCACCACTCATTACAGTTGTACTCCAATGAAAAAAGCAATGCCGCCTGTTTAGTCCTCTTATCAATTTTGAACTGCATTTAGCCTACAATTTATTGTGGGCCTACAAACTGTGTCTGTGCCACTCATTACAGTTGTCCTCCACTGAACAAAACTATGCCGCCTGTTTAGTCCTGTTACCAATTTTGAACTGCATTTACCCTACTTTTTTATTGTGGGCCTACAAACTGTGTCTGCACCACTCATTACAGTTGTTCTCCACTGAACAAAGCAATGCCGCCTGTTTAGTCCTGTTACCAATTTTGAACTGTATTTAGCCTACTTTTTTATTGTGGGCCTACAAACTGTGTCTGTGCCACTCATTACAGTTGTCCTCCACTCAACAAAACTCGGTTGCCTCTTTAGTCCTGTTACCAATTTTGAACTGCATTTAGCCTACTTTTTTATTTTGGGCTTACTAACTGTGTCTGCGCCACTCATTACAGTTGTCATTACAGTTGTCCTCCACTGAACAAAGCAATGCCGCCTGTTTAGTCCTGTTACCAATTTTGAACTGCATTTAGCCTACTTTATTATTTGGGCCTAAATCTGTGTTTCCTCTTCATCCTGCCCATTGCCCAGCCACTGCTAGATGAGTCTGCTGGTGCATTGACCCAGACCACTACATCCCCCCTGCACTTTACTCAACCTGAATCTGACCCTGCTGAAAGTGAGTTTCCCCTTCCCACATACTATACTTCCTTACACGGGGACAAAGAGGAAGGTGCAGATGAAAGTGCAGGTTCCTTCATCAGGTTGGGGGGCATACTCGTTGGCGACGTCACTAGCACAGGGCCCCTCATAACATGCAAAAGTGTCTCTGGCAGTGGGAGGCACAACCCGCCGTCAAACACACCGCCGTAGTATGAGGGGCCCTGTGCTCAGGATCACATCACTTGCAAAGTTGAAATACTTACCTCTCCCTGCTGCACCGCCGTGACGTATTCCGCGTTTCCTGGGCCCACGAAAATCTTAAGCCAGCCCTACCCCCCACAACTTTAACCAAATGACCCCTTGTTTTCAATGCCTAACTATTATTATAAAGTAAATTAAGATTGACAAGCTTAAGAAATAAGAATTGATGTTTTTGGCATTAAAATGGGCACTGTAGGTGTTTTCCTGTCCTCCACTCACTGCCGAATTTGATTCCCCATTGAATTGCATTGGGTTTCGTGTTTCGGTCGGCCCCCGACTTTTCGAAATAATCGGCCGATTTCACCGAAACCCGACTCGATCCTAATAAAGTAAAAGTCGCTCAACTCTACTCGTGACTGGATTGTGCGCCTGCCAGTATTTTATGCAGCCTCTCGCTCCAGTCCTGAGTGCCAGCGACAGTTCCGGGTATTGATGCAAGAGACTCGCGCAAGTTTTTCTCATCACACTCGCAAGTGTGACCCCGGCCTAAGGGTACATTGACATGCAAATATTTTTTTGGGAACACATAAGTGGTGCTTATTACTCAAAACAAGCATCTAAGTATTAGGAATTGTGGATAATTTTTTTCGGCAGACTCTACAAGGAGGTCTAGTGGGCAGTGAAAATGTTGAAATAGATGGAAAAAGTGCTGAATGGAAGAAGAACAGCATGGGGGAAGACCCCTGGATCCATCCCTGACTCCCAGATTGCTGCCAAGAATAATGGTGTCACACTTTTACTCCACTTTAAGGACTGACATTAAAACATTCAAAACTGTTGAGAAATTAAAATTTACAGAAAAAAACATTATTTCCTGTAAAATGACTTGTATATAAAGCAAAACTTAAGGATTTAAAAATAATAATTTAACTAAGCAAAAATATAATTTGTTAACTTTTATTAAAAAAAATTATAAAGGAGTCATTCATACATCCTTGAAGGCAACAACTGGGCGGTCTCATTCAAATATTGAATTGAGACAGTGAGGGGAGATGGAGCAAAGGAGAAAAGAGAGAAACTGAAGGGGAGCTGCGAGTGTGCTCCCTCCAGGATCAAGCGCAAGAAACCGAAGGCCGGAATTCTGAGGTTGTGGGGGTAACTGTATGCCCCACAGCAGAAACCGGTGGGCAGGAGATTCCAGGCTGGGGCCATCATGAGACGGGACACCTGTAAAAAGGCTCGAGTTGCCTGCCATGTGAGTAGTGTCCACCTAAAAGGACAGAGAGGGAGAGAGAGAGGACCTTGTACGAAGCCTCAGGCAGCAAGGGACTGAGAACACAGCGCAGTAAGGAAGGCTTCCAACCCCACTTGGCTAGGGGGATTCTGAATCGCTTCTAGGCTGCCCACATTCCAAAGATCACCTGTAACCTGTACCTGAACTGCATCAGTAAAATGTAAAGAGACTGCAACCTTGTGTCCTCCAATTCTTTCCTGCACTTCACCATCTATCATCATTTCTAACTACAGCATGAGCCCTGGGGACTAAGCCCCACCAGATGGGAGCTATACCACCTCTGCTGCAATACCAACATCTGCAGAGAACCCCTTTAAGCAGTGTTGGCCATCCCTGGCCAAGTACCACAGAAGGCGTCACGAACATACTACATTAGACTTTATTCCCATTTCCATTAATCCCCTTTCTACTGCATGCCCAGGGCCACGGACCGGTTCACTGCTATCGTGGCCACCCCTTTAAAAACAGAACTGGCCTGGTACCGAGTACCCCATGGCCCTAGCAGGCATTCTATTGAGATGGCGGTTGTTTTTATGCCAGGCAGGTGACGCAGCAATAACTCAAATTACACAGCAAGGTGCAGTTTCCACTTTTTCGCTCAGTTTTCCAGTCCACAAATGCCAGCCGGGTGCTGTGTCCTTCAAAGTCAGTGGCCCAGCAAACTCCCAGGTAAATTGAGGTGCTCTTTTCCAGGACTCCTCTCTTATGTCTTTCTCTGGTAGTCTCACTACACTGGCTTCCACCACTCCTTCCCAGCGCCTCACCCACAATGTCTCAAGCCAGTAGCTACGAACCTGGTCTGGTGATGTCCTCTGAGTCCCCTGGATTCTATATGGCTGCCTTTTTAGCCAATTATGGGTGGATATGGCTGTGACTCTTGCAGATGCCACAGCCTCTTGTTTCTTAGCTGAACCTTGAAGATTTCCACTAAATTGGGGCCGGTCCCCTGACTGCAACCTGGTTCCTCCACCCAACTACGGTTGGCGTGGATGTGGGTCCCACGGGTGGATGACTCACTGCCTGTGCCCCTAGGACCCCTTCTGTCCTTCTGGGAGCTTCCTTCTGTCTCTCCCTCACACTTCTCTCCTCAGCTACGCTCTTCACTCCTCTTCCTTTGGTCTCCTTGGACCAACTGCTCAAGCACACTGTCCTCCGGCCTTCTAAGCTCCTCCCCTTTTTCCTACCTACCCCACCCCCTCCTACCACTCAGTCCTATCCAGTCTGCAATGAAGCCATCCTCCCTAAGGGTACACCCAGGTGCCCTGTCTGAAATAGTGTGTTGGTTGTGAGTGTTAGAGTCCTGGGTAGTACACCCCTCATTACCTGAAAGTGGGAAACCACACCACTGGATGAGGTGCAGTACTTCTGTGGTGACTGGACCCTCAGGGGTGCCACATTAGCCTGTCAGCATTCTCTTTTAACAGGCAAAAGCGCCTGTCTGTTATAACCCTCCCGGCAGCAATAAAATCCTGCTCTGACAAGATGCTATCAACAGGACAGCACAACTCTTCCAAGCCATAGACAGATAGCTTAGGCCAGGTGCTAAGCTTTGAGACCCAATAGTTGAAGGTCACAGAGGAATTATGGAGCATGTTGGTTTGGTCGGCCAGGTATTGTTTGACCCTCTTTAACCCCTTTCTGACATATGACATACTATCCCGTCGAGGTGGGGTGGGCCCGTATGACCACCGACGGGATAGTACGTCATACACGATCGGCCGCGCTCACGGGGGGAGCGCGGCCGATCGCGGCCGGGTGTCAGCTGCATATCGCAGCTGACATCTGGCACTATGTGCCAGGAGCGGTCACGGACCGCCCCCGGCACACTAACCCCCGGCACACCACGATCAAACATGATCGCGGTGTGCCGGCGGTATAGGGAAGCATCGCACATGGAGGGGGCTCCCTGCGGGCTTCCCTGAGACCCCCACAGCAACGCGATGTGATCGCGTTGCTCCGAGGGTCTCCTACCTCCTTCCTCGCTGCAGGCCCAGATCCAAAATGGCCGCGGCATCCGGGTCCTGCAGGGAGGGAGGTGGCTTACCAGGTGCCTGCTCAGAGCAGGTGCTTGGTAAGCCTGCCTGCAACGCTGTAAGTCAGATCGCTGATCTGACAGAGTGCTGTGCAAACTGTCAGATCATCGATCTGTGATGTCTCCCCCTGGGACAAAGTAAAAAAGTAAAAAAAAAAATTTCCACATGTGTAAAAAAAAAAAAAAAAATCATAAATAAAGAAAAAAAAAAAATATTATTCCAGTAAATACATTTCTTTACCTAATAAAAAACAATAAAAGTACACATATTTAGTATCGCCGCATCCGTAATGACCCAACCTATAAGAGTGCCCCACTAGTTAACCCCTTCAGTAAACACCGTAAGAAAAAAAAAAAACGAGGCAAAAAACAACGCTTTAGTATCATTCCACCGAACAAAAAGTGGAATAACACGCGATCAAAAAGACAGATATAAATAACCATGGTACGGCTGAAAACGTCATCTTGTCCCACAAAAAACAAGCTGCCATACAGCATCATCAGTAAAAAAGTTATAGTCCTGAGAATAAAGCGATGCCAAAATAATTATTTTTTCTACAAAATAGTTTTTATCGTATAAAAGCGCCAAAACATAAAAAATGATATAAATGAGATATCGCTGTAATCGTATTGACCCGAAGAATAAAACTGCTTTATCAATTTTACCAAACGCGGAACGGTATAAACGCCTCCCCCAAAAGAAATTCATGAATAGCTGGTTTTTGATCATTCTACCTCTCAAAAATCGGAATAAAAAGCGATAAAAAAAGTCACGTGCACAGAAATGTTACCAATAAAAATGTCAACTCGTCCCGCAAAAAACAAGACCTCACATGACTCTTGAACTCAAATATGGAAAAATTATAGCTCTCAAAATGTGGTAACGCAAAAAAATATTTTTTGCAATAAAAAGCGTCTTTCAATGTGTGACGGCTGCCAATCATAAAAATCCTCTAAATAACCCACTATAAAAGTAAATCAAACCCCCTTTCATCACCCCCTTAGTTAGCGAAAAAATAAAAAAATAAAAAAATGTATTTATTTCCATTTTCCCGCTAGGGTTAGGGCTAGGGTTAGGGTTAGGGGTGTGTTTGGATTAGGGTTTCAGTTATAATTGGGGGGTTTCCACTGTTTAGGCACATCAGGGGCTCTCCAAAAGCGACATGGCGTCCGATCTCAATTCCAGCCAATTCTGCTTTGAAAAAGTAAAACAGTGCTCCTTCCCTTTCCGAGCTCTCCCGTGTGCCCAAACAGGGGTTAACCCCAACATATGGGGTATCAGCGTACTCAGGACAAATTGGACAACAACTTTTGTGGTCCAATTTCTCCTGTTACCCTTGGGAAAATACAAAAGTGGGGGCTAAAAATAATATTTGTGGGAAAAAAAGATTTTTTATTTTCACGGCTCTGCGTTATAAACTGTAGTGAAACACTTGGGGGTTAAAAGTTCTCACAACACATCTAGATAAGTTCCTTGGGGGGTCTAGTTTCCAATATGGGGTCACTTGTGGGGGGTTTCTACTGTTTAGGTACATCAGGGGCTCTGCAAATACAACGTGACGCCTGCAGACCAATCCATCTAAGTCTGCATTCCAAACGGCGCTCCTTCCCTTCCGAGCTCTGCCATGCGCCCAAATGGTGGTTTCCTGTTGTGAATTCGGTTGTCGGGCTCCCTCCTGTGGTCATGAATGGTATTTCGGCTGGTTCTGTCCATGGACTTCCTCTGGTGGGTGTTTCTGAGTTTCACAGGTGACGAGGTTAATTCGTTAGCTGCTGCTCTATTTAACTCCACTTAGATCTTTGCTCCATGTCACCTGTCAATGTTCCAGTATTGGTCTAGTTCACTCCTGGATCGTTCTTGTGACCTGTCTTCCCATCAGAAGCTAAGTTCCAGCTTGTATTTCTTTGGTTTGCTATTTTTCTGTCCCGCTTGCTATTTAATTTGTTGTCTTGCTTGCTGGAAGCTCTGGGACGCAGAAGGAGCGCCTCCGCACAGTGAGTCGGTGCGGAGGGTCTTTTTGCGCCCTCTGCGTGGTCTTTTTGTAGGTTTTTGTGCTGACCGCAAAGTAACCTTTCCTATCCTCGGTCTGTTCAGTAAGTCGGGCCTCACTTTGCTAAATCTATTTCATCTCTGTGTTTGTATTTTCATCTTTACTCACAGTCATTATATGTGGGGGGCTGCCTTTTCCTTTGGGGAATTTCTCTGAGGCAAGGTAGGCTTTATTTTTCTATCTTCAGGGCTAGCTAGTTTCTTAGGCTGTGCCGAGTTGCATAGGGAGCGTTAGGCGCAATCCACGGCTATTTCTAGTGTGTTTGATAGGTTTAGGGATTGCGGTCAGCAGAGTGTTAGGTCTCGAGTTCCCGCTTCTGCACAGGGGGAATCTCGAGCCATCTCCGCTGCGGTCTCCCATTCTTATCCAGCCGCAGTGGAGTCTGCTCAGCAGGGACGTCGGTCCCAGCGTCTTGCTCAGTCTCACTCTGTACAGAGAGTTACTGCTGCTTCTTCAGCTTCTGCCATTAAAGCCAGTGCTGGTCAGCAGCGAGCAGACTTCTCTGGGACTAAGTCCTTGGCTGCACACACTGAGCATGCCCAGGGCAAGATCTCCCGTTGGATCGAGGGTCATGTGCTCAGGCCCTGCAGCACATTCCATTGGTCCTCTTGGCAGGTCTTGGAAGGGCAAAGTTTCTGTGGCCACTTCCTGTGCTGCAACTATATAAACTGCGCATGACCGCACGGCCATGCGCTAGTGTACATTTGCATATGTGTGTTTGTTGTGAGTGCAAGTCGTCCTTGAATACCCCTTCCCTATTGAATGTCTGTTCGCGGAAGGTGTATGGTTGCTATCTAGCGCCCGACTTATCCTACAGCACGAATCACACATTACAGCGTCCAGTTGCTGTGACCGCCAGTACGGCGCCGTGCACTTCCTCTGTGCTTTCCTTACCCAAGCCTGGGTGGTTAGTGGCGTTCGTCAGTGCGGCACCGCATGCACTCTTGTGCTCTAAATATTGTTATTCAGCTTCCTTACACACCCAGTTGCGGTGTTGTGCCAGCAAGGGTCTAATCGGACTTCAATCCTAGTTAGGGTTGAGTTCGCTGACTACTTGCTCGCGCTCTATGTGCGGTACCGCGATCCTGTGACACAACAGGATCGCTTCCTTCACGCTGGGTGAAGTTTAACCCACGTGTGTATACTTATGAATACCGCCATATAGTCCGTCATTACTTGGCAGCAGGTTCCATCTCTGCACAGTGGACCCCGGGCTGCGAACGCACCATACTCTATCTGTCTTTGTATTTGGTGCCTTCCGCTAGCCCTAACATTACACTAGCGCCAGGGTCTGGCTAGTAATGACGGACAAACAGCAATCCTTGCGGTATATCCAGCAGCTGGAGGGTAGGTTGGCGGCTCTTGAGAGCGCAACCTCAGCTGTGGATGTTACCGCAGTTGCTGTACAGGCTGCTAGCGTGGCTGCAGCAACCCTGTCCATTGCCACCCCTGCTCCGACATTTTCTCGCCTCCCGCTGCCAGAAAAATTTTCTGGTAATAGCAAATATTGTAGGGGATTTGTGAGTCAGTGCTCTATTCACCTCGAGCTCCTGGCTGCACGTTTTCCCACAGAGCGGGCTAAGGTGGGATTTATAGTGTCTCTCTTGTCGGACAGGGCGTTGGAATGGGCTACGCCGCTGTGGGAGCGTGGCGATCATGTGGTGCAGAGTGCTCCGCTGTTTCTGAGCACTCTGAAACAGGTCTTTTTAGGACCTCAAGTCACCCATGATACTGCGCTCCAACTGCTGGCATTAACTCAGGGTGAGTCCTTGGTCAGTCAGTTTGCCGTCCAATTCCGCACTTTAGCTTCTGAGCTGGATTGGTCGGATAAAGCTCTCATCCCCATATTTTGGAGGGGCCTGGCTGACCACGTTAAGGACGCTCTGGCCACTAGGGAGATTCCTGCCACACTGGAGGAGTTAATAACTGTCTCCACTCGAATTGACCTCCGTTTTAACGAGCGGAGGTTAGAGCGAGCCCAGTGTAGGCAGAGGTTTCGGCTGGCTCCTACCTTCGCCAAACCTCTGGAATCTCCGGTCCTGGTTCATGAGTCACATGAGGCCAGGGAAGTGTCACAAGCGGGATCTAAGTCCCGGACCGCTTGTGCACTCAAGGTCTGTCATGTTTGCCAGCAGTCAGGACATCTAGCCACCAAATGTCCTCAGCGGTCGAGGAAACGTCAGCGTCTAGTGGTAGTAGGTGGAGGTACACTAGACACGGCGACGTTTGCCTCTAAATTGTCCTTTAAGGGGACAATTACTATAGGCTCATTCTCCCACTCGGTAGAGCTCTGCGTGGATTCTGGGGCGGAGGGCAATTTTATGTCTTCTGCCTTCGCCCAACGTCACGCAATACCCCTGGTTATGCTAGCTCAACCAGTAACAGTACGAATGGTGAATGGGTTGACACTGCCCTCACAGATTACACACCAGACCATCCCTTTTACTCTGTCCATGTCGCCATCTCATCAGGAGATTATATCTCTGCTCGTCATTCCTGAGGGAATTGATGAGGTCCTGTTGGGAATACCTTGGCTACGGTACCACTCTCCTCATATTGAGTGGTCCTCTGGCAGAATCCTGTGATGGGGCAAATCTTGTGGGGGTAGGTGTCAGAGGGAGTGCGTTCAGGTTGCTACTACAGAGGTACCCGCAGATCTTTCCTCTCTCCCCAAGCAGTATTGGTCTTATGCAGACGTGTTCTCCAAAAAGGCGGCGGAGATCCTTCCGCCCCATCGCCCCTATGACTGTCCTATTGATTTCTTGCCTGGTGCTGAGCCTCCCCAGGGTGGAGTCTATCCGTTATCTCTCCCGGAGACGGAGGCAATGTCACAGTACATCCAGGAAAATCTGGCAAGAGGATTCATTAGGAAGTCAGTGTCACCTGCTGGGGCAGGGTTCTTCTTCGTGCAGAAGAAGAATGGGGAATTGCATCCATGCATAGAGTACAGGGGTCTTAATGCCATTACCTTCAAAAATAAGTATCCTTTGCCCTTGATATCTGAGCTCTTTGATAGGCTTCAGGGAGCAAGGGTATTTACTAAACTAGATCTGCGGGGTGCTTACAACCTGTTTCGCATCCGTGAGGGGGACGAATGGAAGACAGCTTTTAACACCAGGGATGGGCACTATGAATATCTGGTGATGCCCTTCGGGCTCTGTAATGCCCCAGCCGTTTTCCAATACTTTGTGAACGATATCTTCCGGGATATGCTTTCCACCTCGGTCGTAGTCTATCTGGATGATATTCTCATCTACTCTCCAGATATTGACTCCCACCGGAGAGATGTTTGCAAAGTCTTCGACCTCCTACGGGCAAACTCCCTCTATGCCAAGTTGGAGAAGTGTATGTTTGAGCAGGAGTCCTTACTAGTGTTGAGCATTCCGATACCGCAAGTATCGGGTATCGGCCGATATTTGCGGTATCGGAATTCCGATACCGAATCCCGATACTTCCCGCGTATCGGATACCGGAATCGGAAGTTCCCAGAATTCAAACTGAACGCAGCAGCCAATGAGGAATGATTGGAAGTGTGGGCACATCCTGTTTAGCATGGTGGGCATGTAAGTACTGGCAAGGCTTGGATTGGCTGCTGAAATGATGTCACTCTGCACTATAAAAAACGCTGCCGCCATTTTGCGCTCACTCTGCTGTGATTTCAGTTAGGGACAGGACGCTGTGTTCTAACTGAGGGCCAGTCGAGCTAGCTAATTGCTTTATTTTCCTTTCCAAAGGCTAATTTAGCAAAACGCTGTGTGTTCTTCACTGTTCACCTTGCTCTTGCCTTGCAGCGCTGTTTTAACAGCGTTCTGCAAGGTCTCTGTGTGTGTGTGTGTGTGCAGCTCACTCTGTAGTCTGTGTGCAGCCATATACCCGGTTGTATTCAGCTCAGGGGGGGTTTACACTGCCTCACACAGTTGTCCTTTTTTGCTCTTAGTGCAGCCTGCTGCACATTTTTTCTCAAATTTCCTATTAGTGTTTTTCCACCAGTCTCCAGCTCTATTGTGGAAAAACACTACATAGGATAACCTAGAGGGGGGTTTTTGGGCCTTGCAGCGCCGTTTACGGCTGTCTGCACGGTCTCCGTGTGAGCCCAGCTCGCCCTGTAGTCTGTGTGCAGCCATAGCCGGTTGGATTCAGCTCAGGGTTCGTTACTGGCTCATACCTTGAGAAAAATTTTACTTTTTTTCAAATAGTGCAGCCTGTTTAAAATTTGAAAAAAAAAAATTCCTATTAGTGTCTTTCCACTCGTATCCAGCTAAATAGTGGAAAAACACTATATAGGATAACCTAGAGGAGGGTTTTTTGGCCTTGCAGCGCCATTTACGGCTGTCTGCACGGTCTCCGTGTGAGCCCAGCTCGCCCTGTAGTCTGTGTGCAGCCATAGCCGGTTGGATTCAGCTCAGGGTTCGTTACTGGCTCATACCTAGAGAAAAATTTTACTTTTTTTCAAATAGTGCAGCCTGTTTAAAATTTGAAAAACAAAAATTCCTATTAGTGTCTTTCCACTCGTATCCAGCTAAATAGTGGAAAAACACTATATAGGATAACCTAGAGGAGGGTTTTTTGGCCTTGCAGCGCCGTTTACGGCTGTCTGCACGGTCTCTGTGTGAGCGCAGCTCGCCCTGTAGTCTGTGTGCAGCCATAGCCGGTTGGATTCAGCTCAGGGTGCGTTACTGCCTCATACCTTGAAAAACAATTTCCTTTTTTTCAAATAGTGCAGCCAGTTTAAAATTTGAAAAAAAAAATTCCTATTAGTGTCTTTCCACTCGTATCCAGCTAAATAGTGGAAAAACACTATATAGGATAACCTAGAGGAGGTTTTTTTGGCCTTGCAGCGCCGTTTACGGCTGTCTGCACGGTCTCCGTGTGAGCCCAGCTCGCCCTGTAGTCTGTGTGCAGCCATAGCCGGTTGGATTCAGCTCAGGGTTCGTTACTGCCTCATACCTTGAGAAAAATTTTACTTTTTTTCAAATAGTGCAGCCTGTTTAAAATTTGAAAAAAAAAATTCCTATTAGTGTCTTTCCACTCGTATCCAGCTAAATAGTGGAAAAACACTATATAGGATAACCTAGAGGAGGGTTTGTTGGCCTTGCAGCGCCGTTTACGGCTTTCTGCACGGTCTCTGTGTGAGCGCAGCTCGCCCTGTAGTCTGTGTGCAGCCATAGCCGGTTGGATTCAGCTCAGGGTGCATTACTGCCTCATACCTTGAAAAACAATTTCCTTTTTTTCAAATAGTGCAGCCAGTTTAAAATTTGAAAAAAAAAATTCCTATTAGTGTCTTTCCACTCGTATCCAGCTAAATAGTGGAAAAACACTATATAGGATAACCGAGAGGAGGGTTTTTTGGCCTTGCAGCGCCGTTTACGGCTGTCTACACGGTCTCCGTGTGATTTAAACTAGCTCTGTAGCCCGATCTGCACCAAAAAAAAAGTTAAGTTCACCAAACACAACTTAACACTTGTGTAGGCCACATTTGAAAAATAATAAAGTTTAGTCCACAATTTACAACATTAGTGTTTCTTACACCTGTTAGGAGGAGCATTTCAGGAATAAGCACACTAAGGCCTTAGTACTTTTCTGCTTATCTTTATCTGTCAACCAAGATGAAGAGGGCAGGGAGTAAGGCACGTGGGTGTGGGCGCGGAGCAGGGAGAGGAGCAGGGAGAGGACGTGGTGATTCTGTGCCTGCTGCGGGCGCCGGTGACTCGTCGTCACTCAGTTTCAGCAGGGAACAGTCCTTCATGCGCAGCTTTGTCGGAGAGCGCCGTGCACCGCTGCTACGTGAAGACCAAATTGAAGCCGTTGTCGGGTGGATGGCAGCTAACGCCTCGGCATCGACTTCAGTTAGTGCCACATCCTCTCAGGCACAGAGCACTGGAGAGCAGCCATCTGTCTCTTCACCACCTGCCAAATTGGCCAGGCAGTCAGAGAGCCCAGGACAGGAGCCGTCTCTACTTCTGTTCTCTGAATCTCTTGGCTTGGAAACAGGGGGCCAGCCAAGCAGCATTGGAGAAATGGAAGAAGAGGCAGTGTGCAGTGATGCCCAAAAGCTTTATCTCTCTCACTCTGAAGAGGCAGGTGGGCCAGTGCCTCCGGTGACCACAACGCAGTACGCATCTGATGATGAAACTCAGGTGCCGCTTTCTGATGCGTACTGTGCTGCCGAGACTACCCAGGAGGAGCAGTTGGTGGCAGAGGGTAGTGGAGATGATGAGGTCCTTGACCCATCGTGGCGTGAGGAACAGGAAGGTGGTGGGAGCAGCTCTGAGGAAGAGCTTCCCCTTACGGGCCAAAGAGGGAGAGGGAGGGGGAAGACTGCGGAGCCTGTAGCCTCCACTTTGGCACCCGTTAGGAGCCTGTCTCTTTCCAAAGCCAAAAAGGGCGCTCCCAAGACTTGCAGTGCCTGGTCCTTTTTTGACACAGTTGCAGATGACATTTGTTTTGTCAAATGCAAGCTGTGTCATCAGAAAGTAAAAAGAGGTAAAAGTGTCAGCAACCTCAATACCACAAATATGTGGAAACATGTGCGGAACAGGCACGCGGTGGAGTTACAGAAACACAGTGAAGACGTAGGCCAACCAACAGCGGCAGCTACCACCTCTTCATCTCGTGTTGCCTCTTCCTCCACTGTTGTCCAGAGACCTAGTGTAATTCCACCCACAGCACCACCTTCCCAGTCATCCTCACACTCCCAGTCTACTCTACAGCCATCGGTAGTCCAGGCATGGGAGAAAAGGCGGGCATTCTCGGCCAACCACCCCCGAGCACAGGCTCTGAATGCAGGCATTGCCAAACTGTTGTCCCTGGAAATGCTCTCGTTCAGGCTGGTGGAGACTGACAGCTTCCGTGACTTGATGGCATTGGCAGTCCCACAGTACAAGGTGCCCAGCCGCTTTTACTTCAGCAGGCAGGCTGTCCCTGCCCTGCACAGGCATGTTGAGGCAAACATAAAACATGCGCTACTGAACGCCGTCAGTAGCAAGGTCCACCTCACCACCGATGCGTGGACCAGTCAGCATGGACAGGGGCGATATGTTTCCCTCACTGCCCATTGGGTTAATGTTGTTGAGCCAGGTACAGATCGTGCGAGTGGCGCAGGACGTGTCCTGCCCACTCCAAGGATTGCAGGAATCCAGTCTGTACGCATCGACTCCTCCTCTTACACCAGTTCCTCTGATTCCTCTCTGCAGGATCCGTCACAGTCCACCTCCACATGGACCCGTGAACGTTTACCTATGACCGACATGAGCACAGCCGTGGCCAAACGTCAGCAGGCCGTCTTGAAACTAGTTTCATTGGGGCATCGAAGCCACACAGCGCAGGAGCTCTGGAATGCCAGCAAGCAGGAGAGCGATGTGTGGTTACTGCCAGCGAATCTCCAGCCAGGCATGGTAGTGTGTGACAATGGCCGAAATCTGGTGGCAGCTTTGGCCCTTGGCAACCTCACTCACATCCCATGTCTGGCACATGTGCTCAATTTGGTTGTGCAGAGTTTTCTGAGGGACCATCCGGATCTTGATGCCCTGCTGCACAAGGTCCGCCTAGAGTGTGCTCACTTGCGGCGTTCCAGCTTGGCCAGATCCCGCATTGCTGCTCTGCAGCGCCGATTCCGCCTTCCGGAACACCGCATCATATGTGACCTACCTACCCGGTGGAATTCCACGTTACATATGTTGGAGCGGTTGTGTGAGCAGCAGCAAGCAGTTATGGAGTACCAGCTGCATCAGGCACAAAGAAGTCGCAGTCAGCGCCGATCAGACTTCACAACCACAGAGTGGGCCACTATGAAGGACGTCTGCCAGGTTTTGCGTCCTTTTGATTATTCCACGCGGATGGCAAGTGCAGATGATGCACTAGTCAGCATGACTGTCCCCCTTATCTGCCTGCTTCAGCAAACTTTGCAAGGGTTAAGGGATGATGTGGTGGAAGAGGTGGAGGATGAGGAGTCACCTTTTCCATCAGCTTCTGGAGAGTCAGCGCCACGTGGTTCCTCACAAAGGGGTACGCAGGGGCCAATTTGTGAGGAGGATGAGGAGGAGTCAATGGAGGAGGAAGAGCTCCGTCCAGAGGAGGGAGCGACACAATTGTCCAGTGGTCAGTGTGTACAGCGGGGGTGGGGTGATGACGAGCGGGCAGAGATCATGTCTCAAGCAGGGGACAGCGTTTCTGGGCCAGTTGGCACTCTGCAGCACATTGTGGATTTCATGCTGTAGTGCCTGAGAAACGACCGCCGCATCGACCACATTCTCAACATGCCTGATTATTGGGTGTTCACCCTCCTCGATCCTCGCTACCGGGACAACGTCCAAAACCTCATCCCTGCGTTGACCCGGGAGCGTAAATTGCGGGAGTACCACGACACACTGGTGAATTCCATCATCTTCTCCTGTCCAACTGAGAGGAGTGCTGCTAGTGCTTTACAAAGCAGCTCAGTGCGTCGAGGCAGTGGGGGAGGCTCTGCCCAAAGAGGGAGCAGAAGCAGTGCCTCTGCCCAAGGCAAGCCCAGTATGGCACAACTCTGGCACACTTTTGTGTGCCCGCCCCAAATGTCTACACCATCACCGGCGGCTCCAGTCAGCAGGAGGCAACGGTTCCGTCAGATGGTGACAGACTACATGGCTTGCCCTCTTACTGTACTCCCAGACGGCTCTTTCCCGTTCAAGTTTTGGGTCTCTAAGCTGGATACATGGCCAGAGCTAAGCCAGTATGCATTGGAGGTGCTGGCTTGCCCTGCGGCTAGTGTCTTATCGGAACGTGTCTTTAGTGCCGCAGGTGGTGTACTAACAGACCGTCGCATGCGACTATCCTCCGATAACGTTGACCGGCTTACTTTCCTGAAAATGAACCAGGCCTGGATCTCGCAGGAATTTGCCACTCCTCTGCCTGATTAAGTAATTGGGTGTCATCCAGGTCTCCTGCTGTGTTCATGTTTCTACCACCTGAACTGCTATTCCTGGGCTCCAACACCGCCAGTTGCGGCTCAGAAGTGCAGGCTGCACAGTAAAAACATACGACCCAGTGTTATTGGGTTTCAGTAACGTCAGCTGATCCCCAGCTGTGTAGCCGGCAATGTGTCCTGCGACCGCCACGCTGGCACAACAACCTAAATGTAAGGGAACCTGTCCCCCCCCCCCCCCGTCGTTTGTTACTGAAAGAGAAATCTTGTGCAGCAGTAATGCTGCACAAGGAAAAGGTAGCTCTTTTTTTTTAGCTCTTTGCACACGCAGAACTTAACACTTATAAAATGTGTTCACTGATACCGTTATACCGTCCCGGAGCTGGGACTTTCCTTCGTAATGTGACGCAGCACAGACGTCATTCCTACCCCCTTGGTGCCATGCGCTGCCTCCTCAGCGTTGTTTTAAGCTGTCACGGAGCCTGCGCTGTTCTGTTATCCCTTGGGCATGCCCTATTTGCGCTGCCTGTCTTCTGACATAATTTGGTGTCAGGCTGGCTGCGCCTGTGCGGCCGCGCTGCCCGAGATCCCGCCTCGCAGTGTCTTCTGATTGAGTCACACTGCGGGCCTGGGATCCATGGGCATGCGCAGTGCATATCTTCCCCTCGGGCTCTCGCTCATTTCCCTCCGCCTTCTTTAGACTGTGCGCCGTCAGCTGATCCCTAGCATGCCACGGCCGTGACACCGCACAGTCTGAAGAAGAGGGAAGGAGGGGAGTGAGAGTCGAGGTTATGCACTGTGCATGCCCATGGTTCCAAGGCCCGCAGTGGGATTACGTTAGATGAGACTGCGAGGTGGGATCTGGAGCAGCGTGGACGCACAGGCACTGACAGCCTGACACCAAATTATGTCAGAAGACAGGCAGCGCTAATTGGGCATGGCCAAGGGCTAACAGAACAGCGCAGGCTCCGTGACAGCTTAAAACAACGCTGAGGAGGCAGCGCACGGCATCAAGGGGATAGGAATGACAGCTGTGCTGTGTCCCATTACGAAGGAAATTCGCACCTCCGGAACGGTTTAACGGTATAAAGGGACATATTTTTAGTGTTTACTTCGGTGTTTGCAAGGAGCATAATTAAAAGAGCAACCTTTTCCTTTTGCATCCTTAGTGCTGCACAAGATGGCTCTTTCAGCTACAAACGTCTTGGGGGGGGGTTAAAGGTTTCCTTTCAACTTGCTCCAATCAGGCTTCGGCCTACACTCTGTTCCTCTGCTCCTCCTGCTGTCCCTGGGCTCTAACACCGCCAGTTGGTGCCTGGAAGTGCTGTGTGCACAGTCAACAGTCGCTCCTCTGTTATTGGGGTTCAGTAACGTCAGCTGATCCCCAGCTGTGTGTGCGGCAATACCTCCAATCTGCTCCTCCTGCTGTCCCTGGGCTCTAACACCGCCAGTTGGTGCCTGGAAGTGCTGTGTGCACAGTCAACAGTCGCTCCTCTGTTATTGGGGTTCAGTAACGTCAGCTGATCCCCAGCTGTGTGTGCGGCAATACCTCCAATCTGCTCCTCTTGCTGTCCCTGGGCTCTAACACCGCCAGTTGGTGCCTGGAAGTGCTGTGTGCACAGTCAACAGTCGCTCCTCTGTTATTGGGGTTCAGTAACGTCAGCTGATCCCCAGCTGTGTGTGCGGCAATACCTCCAATCTGCTCCTCCTGCTGTCCCTGGGCTCTAACACCGCCAGTTGGTGCCTGGAAGTGCTGTGTGCACAGTCAACAGTCGCTCCTCTGTTATTGGGGTTCAGTAACGTCAGCTGATCCCCAGCTGTGTATCCGGCAACGTGTCATGCGACCGCCACGCTGGCACAACTAAAATGTAAGGGGACCTGTCCCCCCCCCCTAGGCGTTTGTTACTGAAAGAGCCACCATGTGCAGCACTAATACTGCACAAGGGAAAGGTCGCTCTTGAAATTATGCTCCTTGCAAACGCTGAACTACACACTCATGTAATGTGTCCCCTCACACCGTCCAACCGTCCCGGAGGTGGGACTTTCCTTTGTAATGTGACGCAGCACAGCCGTCATTGCTACCCCCTTGGCACCGTGCGCTGCCTCCTTAGCGTTGTTTGATTCCGTCATGGACCCTGCGCTGTTATGTTATCCCTTGGCCATGCACAGTTTGCGCTGCCCGTCCTCTGACATCATTTGTTGTCGTCCTGGCTGCACCTGTGCGTCCACGCTGCCCGAAATCACACCTCGCAGTGTCGTCTAATGTGATCCCACAGTGGGCCTGGTATCCATGGCCATGCGCAGTGCATATACTAGCCTCTCACTCCCCTTCTTCACGCTTCTTCAGACTAGGCGGCGTCAGCTGATCCCTAATAGCATGCCACGGCCGTGACGCCGCACAGTCTGAAGAAGCAGGAAGGAGGTGAGTGAGAGGCGATGATATGCACTGCGCATGCCCATGGATCCCTGGCCCGCAGTGGGACTACATTAGATGACACTGCAAGGTTGGGTCTCGGGCAGCTTGGACGCACAGGCACTGCCAGCCTGACACCTACATGATGTCAGAAGACGGGCACCGCTAACTGTGCATGGCCAAGGGATAACATTACAGCGCGGGCTCCGTGACAGAACCAAACAACGTTGAGGAGGTGGCGCCCGGCACCAAGGGGGTTGGAATGACGGCTGTGCTGTGTCACATTACAAAGGAAAGTCCCACTTCCGGGATGGTTTGACGGTGTGAGGGGACACATTATATGAGTGTGTACTTCAGCGTTTGCAAGGAGCATAATTTTCGGAGCCACCATTTTCCATGTGCAGTATTACTGCTGCACAAGATGGCTCTTTCAGCAACAAATGCCTGGGGGGGGGGGGTTAAAGGTTCCCTTTCAACTTGCTCCACTGCAGGCTTCGGCCTACACTCTGCTCCTCTTTGATTCCCTGGGTTTCAACACTGTCAGTTGCCACCTGGAAGTGTTGTCTACACAGAAAAAACACTAGGTGATGTGTCAGTGGGGTTTAGCACCGCCAGCTGTTCCCCTGCTGTGTAGTCGGCAACGTGTCCAGCACAAGCCACGCTGGCACAACAGAACAAAAGCTGCCACCAGTGCAGGCTTCGGCCTACACTCTGCTCCTCTCCTCCTCCTGCTGACCCTGGGCTCAAACACCGCTAGTTTTTGCCCGGAAGTGCTAGCTGCACAGAGAAAAACACCAGCCAATGTGTTAGTGGGGTTCAGCAACGCCAGCTGTTCCCCTGTTGTGTAGCCGGCAACGTGACCTGCAAACGCCATGCAGGCACATGAACTGAAATTAAAGGGAACCTGGCCCCACCCCCCCCAGGTGTTTCTATGTATAACAGCCACCTAGTACAGCAGTACTGCTGCATTTGTACAAGGTGGCTGACTTTTTCTCCTTGCCCACGTGGAACTCAACACGTACAAAATGTGTCTCATTGAGACCATTCCACTGTCCCTGAGGTGTGACTTTCCTTTCTAATGATACGCAGCACCCCCCTTGGTAGCGTTTCCCGTCTTTTGTCATCATGGTTAGCTGGCTGCGCCTGTGCATCCGCCCTGCTAGAAACAACGCCCCTCGTTGTCATATTTATTTTGTCAGCGAGGATGTGGTTTATGGGCACGAGCAGTGCATATGTTCGCCTGTCTTAACTCATCTCCTTCCGCCTTCTTCAGACTGTGCGGCCTCCTGGCAGTGGTAGGCGATAAGGGATCACCTGAGGCCGCCCAGTCTGGAGCAGGTGTAAGGACATGTGTAAGCGGCAAACCTATTTACTGCACAAGGCCACGAATCCCAGCCACGCAGTGTGATTTTTTGAAAACACACTGTGGGTCTGGGATTCATGTCCATCGCTAACCGCAACGGCCGACATGAAATGAGGTCAGAAGACAGGAAGCGCTCACAGCGCATGGACAAGGGATCACAATAGCGCAGACTCCTGTACAGCAAATAACAACGCTCAGGAATCTGCGCCCAGTACCTACGTGCAAATTTTGACACCTGTGCTGCGTCTCCTTAAAAAGACAAGTCACGCCTCCACAACTGTTTGACAGTATAATGGGCTAAATAGTGTACGTGTTTTAGTCAGCGTGTGCAAGGAGCAAAACAAATAGAGCAACCTTTTACTTGTGCAGCATTAATGCTGCACAAGGTGTGGCTCTTGTACCTTGCAACACCTGAGGGGGGTTAAAGGTAACCTTTGAAATTGGTTCAACTAGGCTTCGGCCTACACTCTGCTCCTCTACTCCTCCTGCTGACCCTGGGCTCAAACACCGCTAGTTTCTGCCCGGAACTGCTAGCTGCACAGAGAAAAACACCAGTCAATGTGTTAGTGAGGTTCAGCACCGCCAGCTGTTCCCCTGCTGTGTAGTCGGCATCGTGTCCAGCACAAGCCACGCTGGCACAACTGACCAAAAGCTGCCACCAGTGCAGGCTTCGGCCTACACTCTGCTCCTCTACTCCTCCTGCTGACCCTGGGCTCAAACACCGCCAGTTTCTGCCCGGAAGTGCTAGCTGCACAGAGAAAAACACCAGCCAATGTGTTAGTGGGGTTCAGCTCCGCCAGCTGTTCCCCCGCTGTGTAGCCGGCATCGTGTCCAGCACAAGCCACGCTGGCACAACTGACCAAAAGCTGCCACCGGTGCAGGCTTCGGCCTACACATTGCTCCTCTCCTCCTCCTGCTGACCCTGGGCTCTAACACCGCCAGTTTTTGCCCGGACATGCTAGCTGCACAGAGAAAAACACCAGTCAATGTGTCAGTGGGGTTCAGCACCGCCAGCTGTTCCCCTGCTGTGTAGCTTGCAACGTGACCTGCAAACGCCACGCAGGCACATGAACTGAAATTGAAGGGAGCCTGCCCCCCACCCCCAGGTGTTTCTATGTAAAACAGCCACCTTGTACAGCAGTACTGCTGCATTTGTACAAGGTGGCTGACTTTTTCTCCTTGCCCACGTGGAACTCAACACGTACAAAATGTGTCTCATTGAGACCATTCCACTGTCCCTGAGGTGTGACTTTCCTTTCTAATGATACGCAGCACCACCCTTGTTAGCGCTGCCCGTCTTTTGACATCATTGGTTAGCTGGCTGCGCCTGTGCATCTGCCCTGCTCGAAACAACGCCCCTCGGTGTCTTATTTTTTTGAACAGCGAGGGTGTGATTGATGGGCATGTGCAGTGCATATGTTTGCCTGTGTTTACTCATCTCCTTCCGCCTTCTTCAGACTGGGTGTCCTCATGGCCGCGGCAGGCGATAAGGGATCAGATGAGGCCGCCCAGTCTGAAGCAGGTGTAAGGACATGTGTGAGCGTCAAACATATTTACTGAACAAGGCCACGAATCCCAGCCACGCAGTGTGATTTTTTGAAAACACACTGTGGGTCTGGGATTCATGTCCATCGCTAACCGTAACGGCCGACATTAAATGAGGTCAGAAGACAGGAAGCGCTCACAGCGCATGGCCAAGGGATCCCAATAGCGCAGACTCCTGTACAGCAAATAACAACGCTCAGGAATCTGCGCACAGCAGCTAGGTGTAAATTTTGACACCTGTGCTGCATCTCCTTAAAAAGACTAGTAGTCACGCCTCCACTACTGTTTGACAGTATAATGGGCTAAATAGTGTACGTGTTTTATTCAGCGTGTGCAAGGAGCAAAATTAAATAGAGCAACCTTTGACTTGTGCATCATTAATGCTGTTCAAGGTGTGGCTCTTGTACCTTGCAACACCTGAGGGGGGGGTTAAAGGTAACCTTTGAAATTGGTTCAACTAGGCTTCGGCCTACACTCTGCTCCTCTACTCCTCCTGCTGACCCTGGGCTCAAACACCGCTAGTTTCTGCCCGGAACTGCTAGCTGCACAGAGAAAAACACCAGTCAATGTGTTCGTGGGGTTCAGCACCGCCAGCTGTTCCCCTGCTGTGTAGTTGGCATCGTGTCCAGCACAAGCCACGCTGGCACAACCGACCAAAAGCTGCCACCAGTGCAGGCTTCGGCCTACACTCTGCTCCTCTCCTCCTCCTGCTGACCCCGGGCTCAAACACCGCCAGTTTCTGCCCGGACATGCTAGCTGCACAGAGAGAAACACCAGCCAATGTGTTAGTGGGGTTCAGCACCGCCAGCTGTTCCCCTGCTGTGTAGTCGGCATCGTGTCCAGCACAAGCCACGCTGGCACAACTGACCAAAAGCTGCCACCAGTGCAGGCTTCGGCCTACACTTTGCTCCTCTCCTCCTCCTGCTGACCCTGGGCTCAAACAACGCCAGTTTCTGCCCGGACATGCTAGCTGCACAGAGAAAAACACCAGCCAATGTGTTAGTGGGGTTCAGCACCGCCAGCTGTTCCCCTGCTGTGTAGCTGGCAACGTGTCCTGCAAACGCCACGCAGGCACATGAACTGAAATTGAAGGGAGCCTGCCCCCCATTCCCCCAGGTGTTTCTATGTATAACAGCCACCTTGTACAGCAGTACTGCTGCATTTGTACAAGGTGGCTGACTTTTTCTCCTTGCACACGTGGAACTCAACAAGTACAAAATGTGTCTCATTACAGACCATTACAATGTCCCTGAGGTGTGACTTTCCTTTTTAATGACACGCAGCACCCCCATTGTTAGCGCTGCCCGTCTCCTGACATCATTGGTTGGCTGGCTGTGCCTGTGCATCCCCCCTGCCCGACACAACGCCCCCCGTTGTCTCATATATTTTGACTGCGAGGGTGTGATTGATGGGCACGAGCAGTGCATATGTTCCCCTGTCTTCACTCCCCTCCTTCCGCCTTCTTCTGACTGTGCGGCCTCATGGCCGCGGCATGCGATAAGGGATCAGCTGAGGCCGCCCAGTCTGAAGCAAGTGTAAGGACATGTGTGAGCGGCGAACATATTTACTGCACAAGGCCACGAATCCCAGCACCGCAGTGTGACTTTAGGAAAAGCCACTGTGGGTCTGGGATTTATGGCCATCGTTAACCGCACCGGCCAACATGAAATGAGGTCATGAGACGGCCTGCACTAACAGGGAATTGCCAAGGGATAACACAAGAGCGCAGTTTCCTGTACTGCAAATAACAACGGTAAGGAATCTGCGCACAGCACCTAGGTGTAAATTTGTACACCTGTGCTGCGTCTCCTTAAAAAGACTAGTAGTCACGCCTCCACTACTGTTTGACAGTAAAATGGGCTAAATAGTGTACGTGTTTAATTCAGCGTGTGCAAGGAGCAAAATTAAATAGAGCAACCTTTGACTTGTGCATCATTAATGCTGTTCAAGGTGTGGCTCTTGTACCTTGCAACACCTGAGGGGGGGGTTAAAGGTAACCTTTGAAATTGGTTCAACTAGGCTTCGGCCTACACTCTGCTCCTCTACTCCTCCTGCTGACCCTGGGCTCAAACACCGCTAGTTTTTGCCCGGAACTGCTAGCTGCACAGAGAAAAACACCAATGTGTTAGTGGGGTTCAGCAACGCCAGCTGTTCCCCTGCTGTGTAGTCGGCAACGTGTCCAGCACAAGCCACGCTGGCACAACAGAACAAAAGCTGCCACCAGTGCAGGCTTCGGCCTACACTTTGCTCGTCTCCTCCTCCTGCTGACCCTGGGCTCAAACAACGCCAGTTTCTGCCCGGACATGCTAGCTGCACAGAGAAAAACACCAGCCAATGTGTTAGTGGGGTTCAGCACCGCCAGCTGTTCCCCTGCTGTGTAGTCGGCATCGTGTCCAGCACAAGCCACGCTGGCACAACTGACCAAAAGCTGCCACCAGTGCAGGCTTCGGCCTACACTTTGCTCCTCTCCTCCTCCTGCTGACCCTGGCCTCAAACAACGCCAGTTTCTGCCCGGACATGCTAGCTGCACAGAGAAAAACACCAGCCAATGTGTTAGTGGGGTTCAGCACCGCCAGCTGTTCCCCTGCTGTGTAGCTGGCAACGTGTCCTGCAAACGCCACGCAGGCACATGAACTGAAATTGAAGGGAGCCTGCCCCCCACCCCCCCAGGTGTTTCTATGTATAACAGCCACCTTGTACAGCAGTACTGCTGCATTTGTACAAGGTGGCTGACTTTTTCTCCTTGCACACGTGGAACTCAACAAGTACAAAATGTGTCTCATTACAGACCATTACAATGTCCCTGAGGTGTGACTTTCCTTTTTAATGACACGCAGCACCCCCATTGTTAGCGCTGCCCGTCTCCTGACATCATTGGTTGGCTGGCTGTGCCTGTGCGTCCCCCCTGCCCGACACAACGCCCCCCGTTGTCTCATATATTTTGACTGCGAGGGTGTGATTGATGGGCACGAGCAGTGCATATGTTCCCCTGTCTTCACTCCCCTCCTTCCGCCTTCTTCTGACTGTGCGGCCTCATGGCCGCGGCATGCGATAAGGGATCAGCTGAGGCCGCCCAGTCTGAAGCAAGTGTAAGGACATGTGTGAGCGGCGAACATATTTACTGCACAAGGCCACGAATCCCAGCACCGCAGTGTGACTTTAGGAAAAGCCACTGTGGGTCTGGGATTTATGGCCATCGTTAACCGCACCGGCCAACATGAAATGAGGTCATGAGACGGCCTGCACTAACAGGGTATTGCCAAGGGATAACACAAGAGCGCAGTTTCCTGTACTGCAAATAACAACGGTAAGGAATCTGTGCACAGCACCTAGGTGTAAATTTGTACACCTGTGCTGCGTCTCCTTAAAAAGACTAGTAGTCACGCCTCCACTACTGTTTGACAGTATAATGGGCTAAATAGTGTACGTGTTTAATTCAGCGTGTGCAAGGAGCAAAATTAAATAGAGCAACCTTTGACTTGTGCATCATTAATGCTGTTCAAGGTGTGGCTCTTGTACCTTGCAACACCTGAGGGGGGGGTTAAAGGTAACCTTTGAAATTGGTTCAACTAGGCTTTGGCCTACACTCTGCTCCTCTACTCCTCCTGCTGACCCTGGGCTCAAACACCGCTAGTTTTTGCCCGGAAGTGCTAGCTGCACAGAGAAAAACACCAGTCAATGTGTTAGTGGGGTTCAGCAACGCCAGCTGTTCCCCTGCTGTGTAGTCGGCAACGTGTCCAGCACAAGCCACGCTGGCACAACCGACCAAAAGCTGCCACCAGTGCAGGCTTCGGCCTACACTTTGCTCCTCTCCTCCTCCTGCTGACCCTGGGCTCAAACAACGCCAGTTTCTGCCCGGACATGCCAGCTGCACAGAGAAAAACACCAGCCAATGTGTTAGTGGGGTTCAGCACCGCCAGCTGTTACCCTGCTGTGTAGCTGGCAACGTGTCCTGCAAACGCCACGCAGGCACATGAACTGAAATTGAAGGGAGCCTGCCCCCCACCCCCAGGTGTTTCTATGTATAACAGCCACCTTGTACAGCAGTACTGCTGCATTTGTACAAGGTGGCTGACTTTTTGTCCTTGCCCACGTGGAACTCAAAACGTACAAAATGTGTCTCATTGAGACCATTCCACTGTCCCTGAGGTGTGACTTTCCTTTCTAATGATACGCAGCACCCCCCTTGGTAGCGCTTCCCATCTTCTGACATCATTGGTTGGCTTGTTGCGCCTGTGCGTCCGCCCTGCCTGAAACAATGCTCCTCGTTGTCTTATTTTGACTGCGAGGGTGTGATTGATGGGCACGAGCAGTGCATATCTTCACCTGTCTTAACTCATCTCCTTCCGCCTTCTTCAGACTGTGCAGCCTCATGGCCGCGGCATGCGAGAAGGGATCAGCAGAGGCCGCCCAGTCTGAAGCAGGTGTAAGGACGTGTGTGAGCGGCCAAAATATTTACTGCTCAAGGCCACGAATCACAGCACCGCAGTGTGACTTTATGAAAAGGCACTGTGGGTCTGGGATTTATGGCCATCGTTAACCGCACCGGCCAACATGAAATGAGGTCATAAGACGGGCAGCTCTAACAGGGCATTGCCAAGGGATAACACAAGAGCGCAGACTCCTGTACAGCAAATAACAACGCTCAGGAAGCTGCGCCAAGCACCAAGGCATTATTTGGGACACCTGTGCTGCGTCTCCTTAAAAAGCCAAGTCACGCATCCACTACAGTTTGACTGTAGAATGGGCTAAATTGTGTACGTCTTTCATTCAGCGTGTGCAAGTAGACAAATTAATAGAGCAACCTTTCACTTGTGCAGCATTAATACTGCACAAGGTGTGTCTCTTGTACTTTGTAACACCTGAGGGGGGGTTAAAGGTTTCCTTTGAAATTGGTTCAAATAGGCTTCGGCCTACACTCTGCTCCTCTCCTCCTCCTCCTGCTTCAACACGGGCTCTAACATCGCTAGTTTTTGACCGCAAGTGCTAGCTGCACAGAGAAAAACACACGCCATTGTGTTAGTGGGGTTCAGCAACGCCAGCTGTTCCCCCACTGTGTAGCCGGCAAAGTGTCCTGCAAACGCAACGCAGACACAAAGCTGCCTCCAATGCAGGCTTCGGCCTACACTCTGCTCCCCCTGCTTACCCTTAGCTCCAACACCGCTAGTTGGGGCTCTAGGAAGACAATCTTTAATAGGCAACGCATCTGGGTTCCAGCACCGCCAGCTGGTTCTCGGCAGTGTTCTTGTCACAGGTACTCCCTCGTGCCAAGCCTGGTTTCAGCACCGCCAGCTGTTTCCGGGTGGTGTCAAGCTCACTGAGACGCCTATGCTTGCCCCGTCGTGGTGCGGTCGGGTTAGCCAACTCCAGGGTGCATCCAGTTTAGGAGCTTCCTATGTGGGCTGCGTGAACTGGTAGTCAAGGCTGGTTCTGTAGTGCCAGTAGGCCCAGCTCCCCCTGTAGGACTGTTGGGGTTCGGTAACTGCGGCTGCCTCGCGGCCTAGCTGTTCTCTCCTCTCCTGTGGGCCTTGGGGTCCACCACCTGGTTCCAGCACCGTCAGCTGGTTCCAGGCCGAGCCTTTGGCTTAGGTGCCTCCTCCTGGGTATCCGAGTTCCGCCAATGTCAGGCGGTCCTTGGTAGTGCTTTTAAGCGCGGGCACCTACAGCTTAGTAACCGGGTTCCAGCACCGCCAGCTGGTCCTCGGTCGTGCCATTGGCTCTTGCACACTGGGGCAACGCATCTGGGTTCCAGCACCGCCAGCTGGTTCTCGGCAGTGTTCTTGTCACAGGTACTCCCTCGTGCCAAGCCTGGTTTCAGCACCGTCAGCTGTTTCCGGGTTGTGTCAAGCTCGCTGAGACGCCTATGCTTGCCCCGTCGTGGTGCCGTCGGGTTAGCCAACTCCAGGGTGCATCCAGTTTAGGAGCTTCCTATGTGGGCTGCGTGAACTGGTAGTCAAGGCTGGTTCTGTAGTGCCAGTAGGCCCAGCTCCCCCTGTAGGACTGTTGGGGTTCGGTAACTGCGGCTGCCTCGCGGCCTAGCTGTTCTCTCCTCTCCTGTGGACCTTCAGGTCCACCACCTGGTTCCAGCACCGTCAGCTGGTTCTCGGCAGTGTCTTTTGCTCTTGTACCTTCTGCTCCCCATCCTGGTTCCAGTACCGTCAGCTGGTTCCGGGCAGAGCCTTTGGCTTAGGTGCCTCCTTCTGGGTATCCAAGTTCCACCAACGTCAGGTGGTCCTTGGTAGTGCTTTCGGGCACGGGTACCTCCTGCTTAGTAACCGGGTTCCAGTAACGTCAGCTGGTCCTCGGTAGTTCCATTGGCTCTTGGACCTTCGGCTACCCATCCGGGTTCCAGTACCGTCAGCTGGTTCTCGGCAGTGTCTTTTTCTCTTGTACCTTCTGCTCCCCATCCTGGTTCCAGTACCGTCAGCTGGTTCCGGGCAGAGCCTTTGGCTTAGGTGCCTCCTTCTGGGTATCCGAGTTCCGCCAACGTCAGGCGGTCCTTGGTAGTGCTTTTTAGCACGGGTACCTCCTGCTTAGTAACCGGGTTCCAGTAACGTCAGCTGGTCCTCGGTAGTTCCATTGGCTCTTGAACCTTCGGGTAGCCATCCGAGTTCCAGTTCCATCAGCTGGTTCTTGGCATTTTCTCAGCCTTCTTGTACCTTCTGCTACATTTCCAAGTTGAAGACCCTAAAGTCGACGACCCGGAAGACCACCCCGATGACGACGACGACGACGACCCGGAAGACCACCCCGATGATGACGACGACGACGGCGGAGACGACGACGGCTGAGACGACGACGGCGGAGATGACGACACTGGAGACGACGACCCTGGAGACGACGACATGGAAGACAGAGAAGCAGAAGAACAAAAGGCTGCAGAACAAAGAGCAGAAGAACATTAAGCATAAGACTTAATATCAGAGCAAAAGATATTATCTAAATTATATGCAGAAGAAGACTAAGCAGTGTATGGGGGTGAGTCCGTTCCTCCTCGTGGTGCC
This sequence comes from Ranitomeya imitator, assembly GCF_032444005.1. NCBI lineage: Eukaryota > Metazoa > Chordata > Amphibia > Anura > Dendrobatidae > Ranitomeya > Ranitomeya imitator. Next base: position 618,465,464 of record NC_091283.1, read on the forward strand.
CCTGGATAAAGCCTGATGCTGCAGGCCAAACTGAACGCGGACAAATGTAACTTTTGTGACTGGCAGAACGGAAGGTGTAATCTTCCAACTTTTATAGATAACAACTACGGGAATGCCTGTCACAAATGAGAATATGATGAAGAAGTAGAATAGGAAGAATAATAACAGTGGAATAAAAAGAATATGTAGAATAGGAAGAATAATAATAGTTGAATAAAATGAATATGAAGAATGTAATAAAAAAAAAACAGGTAGAAGATGAAGAAGAAGATGAATAAGGTGAAGAAGAAGTTGATGTCAAAGATGCTGATGATGATGAAGATGAAAGTGTGGGAAAAGTAAAAAAAAAAAAAGAAAAAAAAAGAAGGGGAAGGGCGTGGAATAGTGAAACATCAATATCTGACAAAATAAAAAAAAATTTACATACTCAATATCTTTTTCACTCCGAACGTCTTAAAAAAAAAAAAAAAACATGCTATTCTATTTGATTGGGCTAAACCTCATTGCCTTTAATGTCTCCGCCACCTCCCACAATACATCCTACATTATTCTTAGTTGTTTTCCTTCATGTAGAATGAACCTACAAGGCAAGAAAGGGTTTATTTTAATTCCGATATTTTGGTCCCATTGACTTGCATTGGGATCGGGTATCGGTATCGGCGATATCCGATATTTTTTGAATATCGGCCGATCCTATCCGATACCGATACTTTCCGATATCGGAAGGTATCGCTCAACACTAGTCCTTACCTTTCCTGGGCTACATCATTTCTGCCCAGGGATTGGCTATGGATCCTGCCAAACTACAGGCTGTGATGGACTGGCAGGAACCCCATTCACTTAAAGCGGTGCAGCGCTTTATGGGGTTCATTAATTATTATCGCCAGTTCATTCCGCACTTCTCAAGTTTGGTAGCTCCTTTGGTTGCCCTCACCAAGAAGGGGGCGAATCCCAAATTGTGGTCTGAGGAGGTCTCCAAGGCCTTTAACTCTATAAAGTCACACTTCGCTAGCGCTCCCATCCTACATCGCCCCGATGTTGATAAGCCATTTATCATGGAGGTGGATGCCTCTTCTGTTGGTGCTGCAGCAGTCCTCTTCCAAAAGGATGCTCAAGGTCGGAAGCATCCTTGCTTCTTTTTCTCCAAGACCTTCTCACCAGCAGAGAGGAATTATTCCATCGGGGACAGGGAGTTGCTAGCCATGAAGTTGGCTTTCTCGGAGTGGAGACATCTCTTGGAGGGAGCACGTTTTCCCTTCCAAGTCTTCACAGACCATAAAAATTTGGTGTACCTGCAGACAGCCCAGCGGTTGAATTCTCGCCAGGCCAGATGGTCCTTATTCTTCTCCTGGTTTCATTTCACCCTCCATTTTCTTTCTGGGGAGAAGAACATTCGGGCCGACGCTCTCTCTCGCTCCGTTGTGTCATCTGCGGAGGAGGAGGAGGAGCCTCGGCTTATTGTCCCCACCGAGAGCTTGAGAACTGTAGCTCCGGTTTCGCTAGAGTCTGTGCCTCCGGGCAAGACTTTTGTACCATCCAGTTTGCGACCGGAGGTTCTCTCTTGGGCACACTCGTCCAGGGTGGGTGGACATTTTGGTACCAAAAGGACATCTGAGTTACTGGCGAGGACATACTGGTGGCCGCATATGGCTCGTGATGTCGCAGAGTATGTTCGGGCGTGTGTCTCTTGCGCCAAGAACAAGACTCCTCGGCAATGGCCAGCTGGTTTGCTTTATCCTCTGCCGGTGGCGGACAGGCCCTGGGAGATGGTCGGGATGGACTTTGTGGTGGGCTTACCCAAGTCTCGTAACTGCACCATTATCTGGGTGATCACCGACCATTTTTCCAAAATGGTGCACTTGGTGCCTCTTCCACGGCTACCTTCTGCACGGGCGTTGGCTGTCTTGTTCGTCAAGCATATCTTTCGCCTACACGATATGCCAGACAAAATTGTTAGTGACCGGGGTCCCCAGTTTGCGTCTCGATTCTGGAGAAAGCTTTGTCGTCTGCTCAGTATTGAGTTGAATCTCTCTTCGGCATATCATCCCGAGACGAATGGGTTGGTAGAGAGGGCCAACCAGACCTTGGTCACATATTTACGACATTTTCTTTCTGCCAGGCAGGATGACTGGGCATCCTTGCTACCGTGGGCAGAGTTTGCACTTAACAATGCCGTAGCCGACTCCACCGGTCAGACTCCATTCCTCCTAAATTACGGCCAGCATCCGAGTTTTCCTGTGCCCATGCCTGTGTCTTCTGCTGACTCCAGGGTGGCAGACTGGGCTGTGGAGGCACGGGACATTTGGGACCGCACGCAGGATGCCATTCGGGCCTCCAAGGAGAGAATGAGGTCCTCCGCCGATGTTCATCGGCGCCCCGCTCCGACCTTTGCTCCTGGCGACTTGGTGTGGCTCTCCGCCCGTAACATCAGGCTGCGAGTTGAGTCCACTAAGTTTTCTCCTCGCTACTTGGGTCCCTTCAAGGTTCTCGAACAGGTTAACCCTGTGGTCTACCGTCTGGCCCTTCCTCCACGCTTGGGTATCACCGACACCTTTCATGTGTCCCTCTTGAAACCCGTATACATGTCCCGGTTTTCCGAGTCATCTTCCGGGACATCGGGTTCGTCTACGGACGATTATGAGGTGAACGCTATTTTGGGGTGCAAGGTGGTACGCAGCAAAAAGTTATATCTGGTGGATTGGAAGGGTTATGGCCCAGAGGACAGGTCATGGGAGCCTGCTGAAAACATTCGGGCCCCACAGCTCATTGCTGCCTTCGAGCGTAGCGAGGCCCAAGGAGGGGGGGCCCTAGGAGGGGGGTAATGTTAGGTCTCGAGTTCCCGCTTCTGCACAGGGGGAATCTCGAGCCATCTCTGCTGCGGTCTCCCATTCTTATCCAGCCGCAGTGGAGTCTGCTCAGCAGGGACATCGGTCCCAGCATCTTGCTCAGTCTCACTCTGTACAGAGAGTTACTGCTGCTTCTTCAGCTTCTGCCATTAAAGCCAGTGCTGGTCAGCAGCGAGCAGACTTCTCTGGGACTAAGTCCTTGTCTGCACACACTGAGCATGCCCAGGGCAAGATCTCCCGTTGGAGATCGAGGGTCATGTGCTCAGGCCCTGTAGCACATTCCATTGGTCCTCTTGGCAGGTCTTGGAAGGGCAAAGTTTCTGTGGCCACTTCCTGTGCTGCAACTATATAAACTGCGCATGACCGCACGGCCATGCGCTAGTGTACATTTGCATATGTGTGTTTGTTGTGGGTGCAAGTCGTCCTTAGATACCCCTTCCCTATTGAATGTCTGTTCGCGGAAGGTGTATGGTTGCTATCTAGCGCCCGACTTATCCTATAGCACGAATCACACATTACAGCGTCCAGTTGCTGTGACCGCCAGTACGGCGCCGTGCACTTCCTCTGTGCTTTCCTTACCCAAGCCTGGGTGGTTAGTGGCGTTCGTCAGTGCAGCACCGCATGCACTCTTGTGCTCTAAATATTGTTATTCAGCTTCCTTACACACCCAGTTGCGGTGTTGTGCCAGCAAGGGTCTAATCGGACTTCAATCCTAGTTGGGGTTGAGTTCGCTGACTCAGCAACTCTATGTGCGGTACCGCGATCCTGTGACGCAACAGGATCGCTTCCTTCACGCTGGGTGAAGTTTAACCCACGTGTGTATACTTATGAGTACCGTCATATAGTCCGTCATTACTTGGCAGCAGGTTCCATCTCTGCACGGTGGACCCCGGGCTGCGAACGCACCATACTCTATCTGTCTTTGTATTTGGTGCGTTCCGCTAGCCCTAACATAGAGTTGCCACGTCCCAGAGCTCCTCCTTATTATCAGTAACTATCAGGTCATTCCGTGTGCTCTTAACCACCAGGTCCATTATTGTCCTGACCACCAGGTCATAACAGTACAGGTGGCCCAAAGTACTAATGCATCTCAATAGAGGGATAAGAGAAGTTCTGAGACCATTTTTTTTTCTTTGCAGTGTGTTTTGTCTCTATTTTCCCCTTTGCCTCTGGGTGGTTCAGGACATTCAAGGTCTGTCCTCTTGAATGGATAATCTCACTACAAGGATACAGAACATTCAAGATTTTGTGGTTCAGAGTCCGATGTCAGAGCCTAGGATTCCAATTCCTGATTTGTTTTTTGGTGATAGATCTAAGTTCTTGAATTTCAAAAATAATTGTAAATTGTTTCTTGCCTTGAAACTTCGCTCCTCAGGTGACCCTGTTCAACAAGTAAAGATCATTATTTCTTTGTTACATGGTGACCCTCAAGACTGAGCATTTTCCCTTGCGCCAGGAGATCCGGCATTGCGTGATGTTGATGCGTTTTTCCTGGCGCTTGGATTGCTTTATGACGAACCTAATTCAGTGGATCAGGCAGAGAAAATCTTGCTGGCTCTGTGTCAGGGTCAGGATGAAGCGGAGATATATTGTCAGAAGTTTAGAAAGTGGTCTGTGCTCACTCAGTGGAATGAATGTGCCCTGGCAGCAATCTTCAGAAAAGGTCTCTCTGAAGCCCTTAAGGATGTCATGGTGGGGTTTCCCATGCCTGCTGGTCTGAATGAGTCTATGTCCTTGGCCATTCAGATCGATCGACGCTTGCGTGAGCGTAAAGCTGTGCACCATTTGGCGGTACTATCTGAGCATGGGCCTGAGCCTATGCAATGTGATAGGACTTTGACCAGAGCTGAACGGCAAGAACACAGACGTCGGAATGGGCTATGTTTTTACTGTGGTGATTCCACTCATGCTATCTCCGATTGTCCTAAGCGCACTAAGCGGTTCGCTAGGTCTGCCACCATTGGTACGGTACAGTCTAAATTTCTATTGTCCGTTACTCTGATTTGCTCTTTGTCATCCTATTCTGTTATGGCATTTGTGGATTCAGGCGCTGCCCTGAATTTGATGGACTTGGAGTATGCTAGGCGCTGTGGTTTTTTCTTGGAGCCCTTGCAGTATCCTATTCCATTGAGAGGAATTGATGCTACGCCTTTGGCCAAGAATAAGCCTCAGTACTGGACCCAATTGACCATGTGCATGGCTCCTGCACATCAGGAGGATATCCGCTTTCTGGTGTTGCATAATCTGCATGATGTGGTCGTTTTGGGGTTGCCATGGCTACAGGTTCATAATCCAGTATTGGACTGGAAATCTATGTCTGTGTCCAGCTGGGGTTGCCAGGGGGTACATGGTGATGTTCCATTTTTGTCTATTTCGTCTTCCACTCCTTCTGAAGTTCCAGAGTTTTTGTCGGATTATCGGGATGTATTTGATGAGCCCAAAGCCAGTGCCCTACCTCCTCATAGGGATTGCGATTGTGCAATTAATTTGATTCCTGGTAGTAAGTTTCCTAAGGGCCGATTGTTCAATTTATCTGTGTCAGAACACGCCGCTATGCGGAGTTATATAAAGGAATCCTTGGAGAAAGGCCATATTCGCCCGTCGTCATCACCGTTAGGAGCAGGGTTCTTTTTTGTGGCCAAGAAGGATGGTTCTTTGAGACCTTGTATTGATTACCGCCTTCTTAATAAAATTACAGTCAATTTTCAGTATCCTTTGCCGTTGCTGTCTGATTTGTTTGCTCGTATTAAAGGGGCTAGTTGGTTCACCAAGATAGATCTTCGAGGGGCGTATAATCTTGTGCGTATTAAACAAGGCGATGAATGGAAAACAGCATTTAATACGCCCGAGGGCCATTTTGAGTACCTGGTTATCCCATTCGGGCTTTCCAATGCTCCATCAGTATTTCAGTCCTTTATGCATGACATCTTCCGAGAGTACCTGGATAAATTCCTGATTGTGTATTTGGATGATATTTTGGTCTTTTCGGATCATTGGGAGTCTCATGTGAAGCAGGTCAGAATGGTGTTCCAGGTCCTTCGTGCGAATTCCTTGTTTGTGAAGGGGTCAAAGTGTCTCTTTGGAGTTCAGAAGGTTTCATTTTTGGGGTTCATTTTTTCCCCTTCTACTATCGAGATGGACCCTGTTAAAGTCCAGGCCATTTACGATTGGACTCAGCCAACATCTGTGAAGAGCCTGCAAAAGTTCCTGGGCTTTGCTTATTTTTATCGGCGCTTCATCGCTAATTTTTCTACTGTTGCTAAACCGTTGACTGATTTGACCAAGAAGGGTGCTGATGTGGTCAATTAGTCTTCTGCGGCTGTAGAGGCTTTTCAGGAGTTGAAGCGTCGTTTTTCTTCTGCCCCTGTGTTGTGCCAGCCAGATGTTTCGCTTCCGTTTCAGGTTGAGGTTGATGCTTCTGAGATTGGAGCAGGGGCTGTTTTGTCACAGAGAAGTTCAGATGGCTCGGTGATGAAGCCATGTGCTTTCTTTTCTAGAAAGTTTTCGCCTGCTGAGCGTAAATATGATGTTGGTAATCGTGAATTGTTGGCCATGAAGTGGGCATTCGAGGAGTGGCGTCATTGGCTGGAAGGAGCCAAGCATCGCGTGGTGGTCTTGACAGATCACAAGAATTTGACTTATCTTGAGTCTGCCAAACGGTTGAATCCGAGACAGGCTCGATGGTCATTATTTTTCTCCCGTTTTGATTTTGTGGTTTCGTACCTTCCGGGCTCTAAGAATGTGAAGGCTGATGCCCTGTCAAGGAGTTTTGTGCCTGACTCTCCGGGTGTTCCTGAGCCGGCAGGTATTCTCAAAGTGGGGGTAATTTTGTCTGCCATCTCCCCTGATTTGCAGCGGGTGCTGCAAAAATTTCAGGCTGATAGACCTGACCGTTGCCCAGCGGAAAAACTGTTTGTCCCTGATAGATGGACTAGTAGAGTTATCTCTGAGATTCATTGTTCAGTGTTGGCTGGGCATCCTGGAATCTTTGGTACCAGAGATTTGGTGGCTAGATCCTTCTGGTGGCCGTCTTTGTTGCGGGATGTGCGTTCTTTTGTGCAGTCCTGTGGGACTTGTGCTCGGACAAAGCCCTGCTGTTCTCGTGCCAGTGGGTTGCTTTTGCCCTTGCCGGTCCCGAAGAGGCCCTGGACGCATATTTCTATGGATTTTATTTCAGATCTCCTCGTCTCTCAAAAGATGTCGGTCATTTGGGTGGTTTGTGATCGCTTTTCTAAGATGGTCCATTTGGTACCTTTGTCTAAATTGCCTTCCTCCTCTGATTTGGTGCCATTATTTTTCCAGCATGTGGTTCGTTTACATGGTATCCCGGAGAACATCGTTTCTGACAGAGGTTCCCAGTTTGTTTCAAGGTTTTGGCGATCCTTTTGTGCTAGGATGGGCATTGATTTGTCTTTTTCCTCGGCTTTCCATCCTCAGACAAATGGCCAAACCGAACGAACTAATCAAACTTTGGAAACATATCTGAGATGCTTTGTTTCTGCTGATCAGGATGATTGGGTGTCCTTTTTGCCGTTGGCTGAGTTCGCCCTTAATAATCGGGCCAGCTCGGCTACTTTGTTTTCGCCGTTTTTCTGCAATTCTGGTTTCCATCCTCGTTTCTCTTCAGGGCAGGTTGAGTCTTCAGACTGTCCTGGTGTAGGTACTGTGGTGGATAGGTTGCAGCAGATTTGGACTCATATGGTGGACAATTTGACATTGTCCCAGGAGAAGGCTCAACGTTTCGCTAACCGCCGGCGCTGTGTGGGTCCCCGACTTCGTGTTGGGGATTTGGTTTGGTTGTCATCTCGTTATGTTCCTATGAAGGTTTCCTCTCCTAAGTTTAAGCCTCGTTTCATTGGTCCGTATAAGATTTCTGAGGTTATCAATCCTGTGTCATTTCGTTTGGCCCTTCCTGCTTCTTTTGCCATCCATAATGTGTTCCATAGGTCGTTATTGCGGAGATACGTGGCGCCTGTGGTTCCATCCGTTGATCCTCCTGCCCCGGTGTTAGTTGAGGGGGAGTTGGAGTATGTGGTGGAGAAGATTTTGGATTCTCGTGTTTCGAGATGGAAACTCCAGTACCTGGTCAAGTGGAAGGGTTATGGTCAGGAAGATAATTCCTGGGTTTTTTCCTCTGATGTTCATGCTGCCGATCTGGTTCGTGCCTTTCATTTGGCTCATCCTGGTCGGCCTGGGGACTCTGGTGAGGGTTCGGTGACCCCTCCTCAAGGGGGGGTACTGTTGTGAATTCAGTTGTCGGGTTCCCTCCTGTGGTCATGAATGGTACTTCGGCTGGTTCTGTCCATGGACTTCCTCTGGTGGGTGTTTCACAGGTGACGAGGTTAATTCGTTAGCTGCTGCTCTATTTAACTCCACTTAGATCTTTGCTCCATGTCACCTGTCAATGTTCCAGTATTGGTCTAGTTCACTCCTGGATCGTTCTTGTGACCTGTCTTCCCATCAGAAGCTAAGTTCCAGCTTGTATTTCTTTGGTTTGCTATTTTTCTGTCCAGCTTGCTATTTAATTTGTTGTCTTGCTTGCTGGAAGCTCTGGGACGCAGAGGGAGTGCCTCCGCACCGTGAGTCGGTGCGGAGGGTCTTTTTGCGCCCTGTGCGTGGTCTTTTTGTAGGTTTTTGTGCTGACCGCAAAGTAACCTTTCCTATCCTCAGTCTGTTCAGTAAGTCGGGCCTCACTTTGCTAAATCTATTTCATCTCTGTGTTTGTATTTTCATCTTTACTCACAGTCATTATATGTGGGGGGCTGCCTTTTCCTTTGGGGAATTTCTCTGAGGCAAGGTAGGCTTTATTTTTCTATCTTCAGGGCTAGCTAGTTTCTTAGGCTGTGCCGAGTTGCATAGGGAGCGTTAGGCGCAATCCACGGCTATTTCTAGTGTATTTGATAGGTTTAGGGATTGCGGTCAGCAGAGTTCCCACGTCCCAGAGCTCGTCCCTATTATCAGTAACTATCAGGTCATTCCGTGTGCTCTTAACCACCAGGTCCATTATTGTCCTGACCACCAGGTCATAAGTTTCCCCCCACATATGGGGTATTAGCGTACTCAGGACAAATTGGACAACAACTTTTGGAGTCCAATTTCTCCTCTTACCCTTGGGAAAATACAAAACTGGGGGCTAAAAAATAATTTTTGTGGCAAAAAACTGATTTTTTATTTTCACGGCACTGCGTTATAAACTGTAGTGAAACACTTGGGAGTTCAAAGTTCTCACAACACATCTAGTTGAGTTCCATAGGGGGTCTACTTTCCAAAATTGTGTCACTTGTGGGGGGTTTCTACTGTTTAGGTACATTAGGGGCTCTGCAAACGCAATGTGACGCCTGCAGGCCATTCCATCTAAGTCTGCATTTCAAATGGTGCTCCTTCCCTTCCGAGCCCTCCCATGCATCCAAACGGTGGTCCCCCCACATATGGGGTATCAGCGCAGTCTGGACAAATTGGACAACAACTTTTACCTTTGGGAAAATACAAAACTGTGGGCTAAAAATAATTTTTGTGGGAAAAAATTTTTGTTTTATTTTTACGGCTCTGCATTATAAACTTCTGTGAAGCCCTTGGTGGGTCAAAGTGCTCACCACACCTCTAGATAATTTCCTTAGGGGGTCTACTTTCAAAAATTGTGTCACTTGTGGGGGGTTTCAATGTTTAGGCACATCAGTGGCTCTCCAAATGCAACATGGCGTCCCATCTCAATTCCTGTCAATTTTGCATTGAAAAGTCAAACGACGCTCCTTCCCTTCTAAGCTCTCCCATGTGCCCAAACAGTGGTTTACCCCCACATATGGGGTATCAGCGTACTCAGGACAAATTGTACAACAACTTTTGGGGTCCAATTTCTTCTTTTAGCCTTGGGAAAATAAAAAATTTGGGGCGAAAAGATAATTTTTGTGAAATAATATGTTTTTTTTATTTTTACGGTTCTGCATTATAAACTTCTGTGAAGCACTTGGTGGGTCAAAGTGCTCACCACACCTCTAGATAAGTTCCTTAGGGCGTCTACTTTCCAAAATGGTGTCACTTTGGGGGTTTCAATGTTTAGGCACATCAGTGGCTCTCCAAATGCAACATGACGTTCCATCTCAATTCCTGTCAATTTTGCATTGAAAAGTCAAATGGCGCTCCTTCCCTTCCGAGTTCTCCCATGCTCCCAAATAGTGGTTTATCCCCACATATGGGGTATCAGCGTACTCAGGACAAATTGTACAACAACTTTTGGGGTCCAATTTCTTCTCTTACCCTTGGGAAAATAAAAAATTGGGGACAAAAATATAATTTTTGTGAAAAAATATGATTTTTTATTTTTACGGTTCTGCATTATAAATTTCTGTGAAGCACTTGGAGGGTCAAAGTGCTCACCACACCTCTAGATAAGTTCCTCAGTGGGTCTACTTTCCAAAATGGTGTCACTTGTTGGGGGTTTCAATGTTTAGGCACATCAGTGGCTCTCCAAACGCAACATGGCGTCCCATCTCAATTCCTGTCAATTTTGCATTGAAAAGTCAAATGGCGCTCCTTCGCTTCCGAGCTTTGTCATGCGCCCAAACAGTGGTTTACACCCACATATGGGGTATCAGCATACTCAGGACAAATTGTTCAACAACTTTTGGGGTCAATTTTCTCCTGTTACTCTTGGTAAAATAAAACAAATTGGAGCTGAATAAATTTTTTGTGAAAAAAAGATAAATGTTCATTTTTATATAAACATTTCAAATATTCATGTGAAACACCTGAAGGGTTAATAAACTTCTTGAATGTGGTTTTGAGTACCTTGAGGGGTGCAGTTTTTAGAATGGTGTCACACTTGAATATTTTCTATCATATAGACCCCTCAAAATGACTTCAAATGAGATGTGGTCCCTAAAAAAAAAATGGTGTTGTAAAAATGAGAAATTGCTGGTCAATTTTTAACCCTTATAACTCCCTAACAAAAAAAAATTTTGGTTCCAAAATTGTGCCGATGTAAAGTAGACATGTGGGAAATGTTACTTATTAGTATTTTGTGTGACATATCTCTGTGATTTAATTGCATAAAAATTCAAAGTTGGAAAATTGCAAAATTTTCAAAATTTTCGCCAAATTTCTGCTTTTTTCACAAATAACCACAGGTAATATCAAAGACATTTTACCACTATCATGAAGTACAATATGTCCTGAGAAAACTGTCAGAATCACTAGGATCCGTTGAAGCGTTCCAGAGTTATAACCTCATAAAGGGACAGTGGTCAGAATTGTAAAAATTGGCCTGGTCATTAACGTGCAATCCACCCTTGGGGGTAAAGGGGTTAAAAACTTTTCCCTCTTTGTCAAAAATACCCGCTCATCAGGTGGGATGGTGATGAAATTGGCCAGATGCTGGGATGGTAATGAAATTGGTTGGGCAAGCAAGCTTGCCCTTTGCCATTAGTGTTGTCTGATCGAACAACACCATTTTAGAAAACCTCTTTGTCTCAGGAAGGAGAGATCTAAAGCTCTCCTTGTAGCATGGGTCTAGCAGGGTGAACAACCAGTACTATTTTTGGGCCAAGATTAATATAAAGTGAGGGTGCCAAGCTCCTTACAGCCAAAACTTCTCGGTCTCCACTATGATGACGACTCTCCATGTCTTCCTCCTCCTCCTCAGCCCATCCACATATGGAAAACATATGGAACTATAGAGTAACAAAAAGCATGTGAATCAAAACAAAATTTGTGATAAAACTTAGAAATCTCAAAGTACTTGCCTTTTACTCTGATGATAGCTTTACATACCCTATTGGCATTCTCTCAAATACTGTAGCTTCATAGGGTAGTCACCTGGAATCTCTTCAAATCAACAAGCTTCTTATTTCACAACAATTCTAAGTCAAAATATGGCAAAAATCACCTAACTAAGAAAAGAGAAATGACAGTCCTTGATTACTTTAAGACAAGAAGGTGATTCAATCTGGAAATTGCTAGAACCCTGAAAGTATCCTCAACTGCAGGCATGAAAGCCATCAATCTCTATGATGATATTACCTCTCATAAAGACTGCCCCAGGAACAAAATGCAAATAATTGCCTTTGCAGTAGAAGATAAGTTTATCAGAGTTACCAGCCTCAGATAATACAAACTGATATCATCTCAGGAAATAGCCTTAGCAATAATGCACAGAATGCAAGAAGCAGACATACAGTGTGAAAAAGTCTTTGACCCTTCCTGATTACTTATTCGTTTGCATGTTTCTCACATTTATGTTTGAGATCACCAAACAAATTAAAAGATTAGACAAACATAACAAAAGTAAACACAAAATGCTGTTTTTAAATGAAGCTCTTTATTACTAAGGGGGAAAAATTCCAAACCAAAGGCCCTTTGTGAAAAAGTGATTTCCCTCCCTTTAAATCATAAATTAGCTGTAGTTTATAACTTATTTGGGAAGCTGAGTTCAAATTCCCTAACAACACGCAGGCCTGATTACTGCCACACCTGTTCTCAATCAAGAAATGACTTAAATAGAACCTGCCTGACAAAGTGAAGCAGACCAAAGGACCTCAAAAGCTAGACCTCTTGTTGTGATCCAAAGAAATTCTAGAACAAATGAGGAACAAAGTAATTAAGATCTATCAGTCTGAAAAAGGTTAAAAAGCCATTTCTCAAGCTCTGGAATTCCACAGTGAGAGCCATTATACACAAATGGTGAATACATGGAACAGTATTGAATCTTCCCAGGAATGGCCATCCAACCAAAATTACCCTAAGAGTGCAAGAACATAAGGCCTCACTAACTTAAGTTAAGCTCAGTGTTCATGACTCCACCATAAAAAACAGACTGGGCAAAAATGGCCTGCATGGCAGAGTTCCAAGACGAAAACCATTGCTGAGAAAAAGGAACATAAAGGCTGGTCTCAGTTTTGCCAGAAAACATCTTGATGATCCCCAAGTCTTTTTTGAGAATATTCTGTGGATTGACGAGGCAAAAGTTGAACTTTTTTGGAGGCGTATGTCCCATTACATCTGGCATAAATACAGCATTTCAGAAAAGGAATATAATACCAACAATAAAATATGTTGGTGGTAGTGTGATGGTCTAGGGCTGCTTTGCTGCTTCAGGACCTGGAAGCCTTGCTGTGGTAAATTGAACCAGGAATTGTGCTGTCTACCAAAAAATCCAGAAGGAGAATGTCTTGCCTTCTGTTCTTGACCTGAAGACTTTGGATATGCAGCAAGACAATTTAAATATAAAATACACCGTTAAGTCCATCTTTGAATGGCTTAAGAAAAACAAAATTAAGACTTTGGAGTGGACTAGTCAAAATCTTGATCTTAATCCAATCGAGATATTGTGGCATGACCTTAAAAAGGCCGTTTATGCTTGGAAACCCTCCAATGTGGATGAATTACAACAAATTTGCAAAGATAAGTTGGCCAAATTTCCTCAAGAACATTGTAAAAGACTCATTTCAATTATCGCAAATGCTTGATTGCAGTTGTTGCTGCTAAGGGTTGCCCAACCAGTTATTAGGTATAGGGGGAAATCACTTTTTCACACAGGGCCCTGTAGGTTTGGATTTATTTTTCCCTTATCAAAAGACCTTCATTTAAAAACTGCATTTTGTGTTTACCTTTGTTACAATTGTCTAGTATTTAAATTTGTTTGGTGATCTGAAACATTTATGTGTGACAAACATGCAAAAGAATAGGCAATCAGCACGTGACAAACACTTTTTTATACAACTGTGTCTTGAATTGCTGTTGAGAAATCACAATTGTGAAATCGCAAAAAAGAAAAGGTTTGTTTGGGTGGATCAACACAAAGACTGAACATTAAATCAGTGTAAATAAGTACTACAGTTTGATGACTCTAAATTTGAGATATTTGATTCCAAAAATCTTGTCTTTCTGAGATGCAAAAAAAGAGAGAAGATAACTTCTGCATTTGTGTTTCCCACCGTGAAGCATGTAAGAGAATGTAATACAGGGTGGTGGTGCTTTGCTGGTGACATTGCTAGTGACTTCACAGAGTGAAGGCAAAGCAGACAACAAGTGCTCAGCATCAGCAAGGATGTTGGAACCATTACAGGTGATTACCCAATCATCCCTGTATTACCAGATCAATTTTTGTACATTCACCCACAGAATGCAATTTATGTTCTTAAAAATTGTATAACAAAATTGTTATTTTTAATCTATTTCGCAGATGCTTCCGTCTGTTTATAGGTTTAGTAATATTTTGGAAGTGCCATCTTTACCTAGGTCAATTCCTTTAGCTTCGCCCTGTGTGAAAGAAGCGAACCCTGTTGCGTCACAGGCCCGCAGTACCGCACGTAACAGAAATAATAAAGTAGCACAAGAGTGCATGCGGTGCCACACTGGCGGAAGCCACTAACCACCCAGACTTGGGTTTGGAAAGCGAGGTGATAGCACACGGCGCCGCACTGGTGGTCACAGCAATAGACGCTGTTTGTGTACTTGTGTTGTTAACAAATCAGGTGCTAGATTACAATCATTCTCCTTATGCAAGCATTCAAACACAAGGGAGGGGATGATAAAGAGTGACTTTCACTCATAACACACACATGTAAACAAGTGTATACTAGCGCATGGCTGTGCGGCCATGCAAACCTTTTATAGCTGCAGCAAGTTCAGGACCTTCCTAGAGGACCAATGAGAATTGCTACAGTAACCGAGCAACTTCGGGACCTTCCTAGAGGACCAATAGGAGCTTCTGCAGTATCTGAGCATGTGACCCCAGACCTCCACTGAGAAGTCTTCCTTTGGGCATGCTCAGAAGGGGAAAAGCAGGACTTAGTCCCAGAGACGTCTGCTCACCGCTGATCAGTACAGGCTACAATGGTAGAGCCTGGAAAGCAGCAGTAACCCTATGCACAGAATCAGACTGAGCGAGATGCTGGGACCGACGTCTCCACTGAGCAGGCTCCACTGCGGCTGATGCAGAATGAGAGACTGCAGCAGACCTGGTTCAAGATTCCCCCTGTGCAGTGGCAGGAACTCGACTCCTAACAAGCGGCTACCTGGTTTTTGCTACAGCTCTATATGTTGGAGTTAGGCTTGTATATGCCAGGTACCACTCCTGGGCAGACCCTGGTACTGCAGCAGCTGACCCCAAGTGCCAGGATCGCCTTTACAAACATGGACTCGGAGTCACTGACTGGACAGAATTTGGATACTGGTTTAAGGGATATCAGAGCCGGTACAGATGTTAGCCGTTCAGGAACTCTAGCCAGGATGGACACTGATACTATTTCAGACAACACCGGTTTCAGGATCAGGTTCAGGATAAGATAACATGGGTTTCAGGAATAGATTCAGGTAACAAGGGTTTCAAGAAGAGGTTCTGGTTCAAACAACGTGGGTTTCAGGAACAGGTTCAGACAATACAGGTCTCAAAGACCGGGACCTGGCTGCATACTAGTAACACACACTAAGTAAGGGTATTGTAGGGGTTTCTCAGACATCTCATTACTGGGGGGTGCCTTATTTATCTTATGTCTCTCAGCTATTGGTTGTAGGCCTTTCTAAAGGGTGCTTGCTGCTTGTTTAAGCACTAGGTGTGCCACTGGGAAACTTGCACAGTGTGCCAAGGCCCAGATAGGCAGTAAGCCACAGTAGGGCGTGAGGACACCTCCAAGCAACCAGGACGATGAGTATGTTGGTGTCCCTGCCGAGAGGAGGGAGAGGTACCATGCAGGGATGCCAGTATTGTTGCTATGCAAGCGCTCCTAAACAGCCTGTCAAAGTAAATTGGCCTCAACACACATCCTTGACACAGAGCATAATGACCTCTCACAGCCACCAAACAGTATAATTCCCCCACAGTCTTTAACAGCCCTCATGCAATTCTTTACAAAGTATAATGATCCACACACACTCCTACCACCCTCTATAATGGCCCCAAAATAGTGCTTCACAAAATATAATCGCTCACTGCATCCCTAAATACAGTCTAATGGCCATCACACATCCCTCCGCATACTATAATGACCCTCACACACCTTACATACAGTAGAGACAGTATACTTCAGAAAGGCAGGTTTTAGTGGACTCAGAAAGAGGGTAGAAAAAGTCCAATGGCTGGATGTTCAAAAGGTCAGAAATGTCCAAGAAGGATGGAAAATTTTGACATGTGGTCATGTGTTGTGGTTTTTTGGCGCTCACATTTGAAATTTTAACCTATAAAAGTTATACCCCTGCTGTCTCATTATACATGTGTTTTTTCCTGAAGAGATAACTTTGGACTTTGAAACGCATCAAAATAAACCATCATTTTACTACACTGAGATATGTGTCTTAAATCATGTCAGTAGCGCGGAGACTATCCACAAACTCTTTCTAACCTATTGATCCTAGACTACAGAAAGAATTAGAGGGAATTGCTGAACCACTAGCCAGAATCTTTGTAAAATCCTGGAGAACAGGAGAAGACTCAGAAGATTGGAGAAGGGCAAATGTCTATATCTTCAAAAAAGGAAAGAAGATGAAGCCAGGAAATTACATGCCAGTGCCCATTAATTCTATACCAGGAAAGATCTTTATCATGTATGTAAGTACAGTAATTATCCAGAGCCAGCATTTTTTTTTGTAGAAAACAAGTCATGTCATACTAATCTAATTTCCTAATCTAATGATGGAATCACTGACTGGGGGATCAGAGAAATGCGGTAGATATAGTATATCTCGACTTCAGCAAAGCATTTGATTAAGTATCTCATACTATACTGTTTGAAAAATGACCAAGTATGAGATTGACAAGGCTACTGTTAGGTGGATTCATATCTGACTCAGTGATCATACACAAAGAGTGGTAATAAATGGTTGCACATCCAATTGGAAGTGTTTCAAGTGGGGTACCATATAGCTTTGTCCTGGCCCCCAGTGTTGTTCCACATCTTTATAAATAATCTAAATAAGGCAACTGAAGGTAAACTAATCAAATTTTTTGACGATGCAAAGCTTGGAGGGTTAGCTAACACTAGAGAAGACAGGAAAAGGTTTCAAAAGGATCAGTATAAGCATGAACAATGGGCAACAACTAATAAAATGATATTTAACAGGGAGAAGTGCAAGATTCTACATCTGGGGAAAAAAAAGAAAATTACTTGAACATAATGGGAGGAATAGAACCAAGTAATAGCACATGTGAAAAAGACTTGGGTAGACAAAAAGATCACAGTCAACAGTGTGATGCATCAGCAATAAAGGGAAACACAGTTCTAGAATGTATTAAGATAGACATTGAGTCTAGATTATGTGAAGTAATTATCCCACTCTACTCCTCCTTGATCAGGCTTCATCTGGAATACTGTGTCCATTTCTGGCCAGAGAGTTTTAAAAAAGACATTGAAAAAGTTGAGCAAGCTCAGAGAAGAGCTACCAGGATGGTAAGTGGACTGCAAAGTACCATATTGTTAAGACTTTAAATGTACCGGACCATAAGAAGCATCTAGGTTTTAGAGGTGGAAAATTAATTAAAGCAAAAAATGTGGTAATGACGCACAGTTATGGGAGGTGATCTGCTGATACTGCTATAGAGGTAATGTCCCGCAATTCTGTACTAATATACCCAATCCTGGTAAACATGGCTCCTGTCAAAAAACATTAAAAAAATAGACCAATTCTAGTTACCTTCCCTGCGCTCATTTGCAGCTGCAGATGCCAGCAGCTGATATATGCGCTGCTTACATGCTGAGGTCAGAACATTCTCTTTAATAGCAGGCACACGAGATCGCACAGCCACTGCAGGAGCCCACGGCTTACACTGTGCCTGCTACTAAAAAAGAAATACATTTTCACTGCTCCCCATGCCCATAGTCCATTCCACCACTCAACGTCGGCTTCAGTGCATAGAGGTGGGAGGGATTATGGGTATGTAAATATTCATTTATGATTAACAGCGTGCACAGGGGTATGCATCAAAAGCCATCTCCTGCCTCTTGTGACCTGCCCTTCTGCCACTGTTTTAATTTATTATGCTTTGCTTATATAGCGTTATATTATTCCGCACCTTTAACATTATCATCTCTGTCTCCAATGGGGCTCACAATCTACATTTCCTTTCAGCATTTTTTTTTGAGCGTGGTTGTACCCAGAGGAAAACCCATGCAAACACGATGAGAACATACAAACTCCTTGCAGATGTTGTCATTGGTGGGATTTGAACCCAGGACTAGGGTTGAGCGAAACGGGTCGGCCATTTTCAGAAGTCGCCGACTTTTGGCAAAGTCGGGTTTCATGAAACCCGACCCGACCCCTGTGTGGGGTCGGCCATGAGGTCGGCGATCTTCTGAATCTGGTATCGGAATTCCGATACCGAGTTCCGATATGTTTGCAATATCGGAAATTGGTATCGGAATCCATATTTAAGTGTAAAATAAAGAATTAAAATAAAAAAGGGCGCGTCCGAGGGTGAGTATATTCCTATTAGGTATATACTCACCCTCGGACACGCCCTGCTTCTTTCCAGCAGCCTTCCTTCCTAAGAATCAGCGCTTGAAGGACCTTCGGTGACGTCGTGGCTTGTGATTGGTCGCGCGAGCGGTCACATGGGCGGTCGCGCGACCAGTCACAAACCGCGACGTCATCTAAGGCCCTTCACGCGCTGATTATAAGGAAGGAAGGCTGCCGGTTAGTACCAGGGCGCGTCAGAGGGTGAATATAGCAATATACCTAATAGGAATATACTCACCCTCGGACGCGCCCTGCTTCTTTCCGGCAGCCTGCCTTCCTAAGAATCAGCGCTTGAAGGACCTTCGGTGACGTCGCGGCTTGTGATTGGTCGCGCGAGCGGTCACATGGGCGGTCGCGCGACCAATCACAAGCCGCGACGTCATCTAAGGCCCTTCACGCGCTGATTCTAAGGAAGGAAGACTGCCGGTTAGTACCAGGGCGCGTCAGAGGGTGAGTATAGCAATATTTTTTATTTTAATTCTTTATTTTATACTTAAATATGGATCCCAGGGCCTGAAGGAGAGTTTCTTCTCCTTCAGACCCTGGAAACCATTGGAAACCCAATGCACTGCATTGGGTTTCGTGTTTCGGCCGACCCCGACTTTTTTATAGGATCGGCCGATTTCACTCGACCTGACTTTTGAAAAAGTCGGGTTTCGTGAAACCCGACCCGATCCTATAAAAGTAAAAGTCGCTCAACCCTACCCAGGACCCCAGCACTGCAAGGCTGCAGTATAAACCACCCAGCCACCATGCTGCCCTAAACTATGCCTAACAATACTGTTATAATAATATAATTAAGGGACATTAACACTTTAATTGCTTTTGAATAATGCTAATCAATCTTATTTAAAGGAAAGTCTAATTGTGTATGCTCACTATTCCTGAAGTTTTCTAATAGTGTACAAGTAATCTTTTTTATGTGTACATTGTTAATACAGGACTATTTTAATCAATTGATAAGTTTGCCTTACAACATATAATTGCATAATTTGGCTAATTTACTGTACATTTATTGCCATTTACATTAGATTAAAATAATTTTCAACATAAAATATTGCATGCCATAAACTATCTAATTATAGTATCCAGCATATTAACGTATTCAACAATAATTCTACATAAATTGTTTGTTGATGCAGAAAAGCCGATAATTCTAAACCTGTACATTAGAATATTTTCATTTCTTCCAAAAGAAAAATAGTTTAATTAGGCGCAGTGCAAAAAAAAACAAATATAAATGAGCAATAAAAAAGGGAGAATAAAGGTCAATGAATAAATTGAAATGAATTCCTTTGAACCATTGAGCTAAATTATTAATTGAACAATATATTCAGCAAGTCTGAGTAATTTGGAGGTACAAAGGGAAATCTTTATTAAAGGTTATGCTTTCTCTCTTGTTACCTGAGCAGTTTAAATCACAGCAGGGTATCCTGCTATGAACTATGATACGTTAAGATGAACAATATAAAACAGTCAGTAATCTTGAATATCAAGTCAAATGCACATAGAAAAATATAAAACATATGTTCTTAATGCATATGTGAAGGCATAATTTCAGAACATGAGCTTCAAGCTCCTGGTCAAAACCTGTAACAGAGCGTTCACATACTTTACAACATTAACATATGAAACTACTGTCTTCTTATGAGGCAAAAATTATTTTTCATACAATGTAGTAAATCAGAGCTATACTTAATATAAAATTAGCTTTTCAATTTATGCTGTCTATTTCCAAGGGCACGAGGCAATGACACTTCTACAAAGTACCACAGAGGCAGATCAGGCAGCTACTGAGTGGGGCTAGAAGAGAGGTGACCCAAATATTGGCATGACAGCTTAAACCATTTTGAAATCTACTATGGATTCACCCTCTTTTCTTTGTCCAATATTCTACTACATTAGGAAACCTTTATTATGATCAGGAATCCCTGACAGTGTACGGCCAACTCATTCCATTCACAACAAATGCCCTGTTAAATCCCATCCACAGCCCCTGTACCTCTCTATCTATAATAATAATGCATAGGAGACATTCTTTTGATATAATTAGCCACAGCGGGAATTTATTAACAAACAATAACCAAATTTAAAAGGAAACCTGTCACCTGAATTTGGCGGGACCGGTTTTTGGTCATATGGGCGGAGTTTTGGGGTGTTTGATTCACCCTTTCCTGGCTGCAATATTGGATTGAAGTTCATTCTATGTCCTCCGTAGTACACGCCTGCACAAGGCAATCGCTGGCTGCATGCTGGCTGCAATATTGAATTGAAGTTCATTCTATGTCCTCCGTAGTACACGCCTGTACAAGGCAATCGATGGCTGCATTGCCTTGTGCAGGCGTGTACTACGGAGGACATAGAATGAACTTCAATCCAATATTGCGGCCTGCATGCAGCCAGCGGGTAAGGAAAAGGTGAATCAAACACCCGAAAACTCCACATATATGACCGAAAACTGGTCCCACCAAATTCAGGTGACAGGTTCCCTTTAAATGAATTAACTTGGGGGGAGGTCATTGAAGCTAAAAGATGTAGTATATGTGAAACAAAGTTATGATGACACAGCATATGCTCTTGATTAGGCCAAACATGTTTTTTCTGGTGGGTCAAGAGACAAAAGGCCATTGTTCTTATGAGACTGAATGTTGACTCTTGAATTGATTATTGTGTTGCTATTCTTGGAGGACAGGGATGCTAGGCAATTGATCAAGTGATGTTTGCTAACATGTTGTTTACCCATTGCACCCGGCAATGCAGTTTGTTGACCTGCAAACATTGAAGGATAAACTATGCAAATTGATCACTCAAACAATGAGATATGACCTCATCCCTCCTTCCCCCTGACCTGTGAATGATGGCTTGAAGGACAGTTGTGAACAAAAAAAGGGGGATCTGCCTCTGTTCCTAGATATATTCTGCAGGATTCCAGCTTAAGGAACCACCTGCCTAGCAGGAAGAATAAATATCTGCTCCATTGACAATTGCTACCCCTTAAAAATGTTTGGAGAATCCAGGTTGGGACAATCGGGTATCCTGGTCTCATACTTCACTGCACTTGGTCAGCTTTCTAAGCTTAGTGCTACCTTATCTCTGTGGGTGCACACCAGAACAAAGTGCTAATGGTGGGGGTTGTAGGCACTGAATGTCCCAAAGTCGCAGCTGCCCTAATCCCGTCAAGCCAGGGGAAGGGTGAGACTGTGTCTTTTGAAACATGTGATGTATTTGCTGGGACTGTTCTATATGTTATTGTGTGTTGATAGTTCAATAAATAATTGCTACACTGTTTTACCCTCACCCTGTGTAGTCTAAGTAGTATTCTGTCCAAGGGAACGGAGTGTGTGCATTCAATGGGTTGAGCCATGGTACATGTGGTCTTTCTAAAAATGGCTGAACCAGTGGACGATAGCACCCACTGAATCTAGGATTCACTAGGATTAACTTTTTACCCTCAGCCGTAACCCCAGGTTGAGAGCACCACACCACCATTAGTGGTAAAAAAAAACACCCCTACAGGCTCTCAGGGTACACCCTTGTCCAGAGCCCTACTAATTGCCTTATCAGCCAATCATACTTCCATCCTGAAAGGAACCATCCATACAATTTTCCCCCATAACCAATTCCACCAACTCCAATATACGCTCAATCTCTTTCTGGAAGGAGAGTGCCAATAAATTAATTCCAATTGCATTCAAATGCACACCATTGATTTGCCAAAAATTTCCTTCACCGGTATTCAAATCATGTTGCCAACAAAACCAGAAATAGCTTTATTAAATTTTAACCTTGACTTATTAATTCCCTTTGTGGATCTATCTACACACCAAGTTTTCTAGGCACCATGTCAGACCAGAATAATACCATCAGTTCCCTAACAGATCTTACATCCAAATCATTGCCTTATACATGCAAAACTAGAATGGCAGAATTTTAGGTTTTTTCACACTTTTGCCCCACTTGTAATTTTTGCCAACATTATTGGTAAAGTGAGTTGTGTCATTTAATACTAAAAAAAATCAATACTATAAACTTCTGCAAAAAACAAGCATTATTTGGCAATGTCAACACAAATATATAAACTTTGTAGCTCTTGGAAGAAGGGCAAGAAATAGAAAAAAAGCGCAAAATGAAAAAAATTGCCCAGTTTGCATGGGGTTAAACTTTGTTGTTCAATTACCTTATTTGTTAACATTTCATGTATAGAGACATGATGAACACACTTGTTATAATACAGTATGCATAAAAATTATACCATATTTTATATTATGTTGTTATACTATGTAACAGGGTGCAGGGTTGAGTTTATCACCACGGAACAGACAGACCAACTTTTGAGGGGGATTTATTAACAGGAGATTCTCCTCACAGGGAGAAAACAGGGGGGTTAGTAGAGATAAAGCAAACAGTATAACAATACACAGCATGCTAACTGAAGCTATGAAGCAGTTAAGCGGAATAGAAATTGTTAACGAGTGTTCTTGTAACATATCAGTCCTGCGAGGTCCTGACTATAGGGTCATTATTCCAACGTGGGTACAGTCACCAGCAGCACTTGAAGATTCTGAAGTCTCTCCTCTGTCTCCTGGGAACTGGAGACTCTGGGGTTAATCTTTGCAGTCTTTTTCTCAGAGTGAAACTGGAAGCAGGAAGTAGCACAGTCACACTGCTGCATTAGTCTCTGTATGTTGGGCTGGCAGTCTCTCTGCAGTAGCTATGCTGCACACCCACTTATCACTCTCAGGGGTCTTGGCTTGCCACTGCGGTCACCGGGGCTGCGCACTCGGGTCACTGTCTCTGCACTGTCAGGGGAAAAGTGTTCTCTGATTATGGAGGCTTCCGAGTCCACACCCTCACATACAGCCTTCACTATGGTGGGTATCTCAGCCTCAGTGCCCTCACGGGGAGCACTCTCTCGCAGGGATCGAGGCGCTGCAGCCTGCTTTCTCTCACGTGCGCTGTCCCCTCTGTCCCGTGCGCTTTGCTTTCCCTTTCTTTTCTGACCACACTCCTCTCTCTTCCTCTTCGCCCCCAGCAGTCACATGGTCCCCTCTGTCCAGGGCAAAAAGTTCTCCCCAATAACCCAGCTGTCTGACTAAGTGGTTCCAGGTAAGGAGCAGGGAAAGCAACCTCCTTTGGGCTCGTCTTCCTCTTCACCCCCCTACAACTATAACGTACTATGTTTTTCAACTCAGAAGTAATGACACAGTGTTGGTATTTTATTAGAATACTAGCACAGTAAAGCGAAATGTTTTACTGCACTATTGAATCTTTTTTACATTCTACATAATAGGATCAGAAGAGATTCTACAGCCAGTAAAACTCAATAATCTTCTCTACTCTGGATGAATATGTTACATATTATTTTACTGTATTGTTTAATTTTCAGCAATTTTCTTTAAGCACTAAAGCTAAATTTGTAAAAAAGCATTTCATTGCATGTATTTTACATGCTATTTTTGATGGGAGCAAAAATATTGCATCAAAATGATAATTTAAAATGTATAGTGAAATCTCTAGGTATGACATTTTCATTTATTCTCTTTGATATGACTTGAAAAACACCAACAAATAGTTCATATTGGAGTTAAGCAAATTGATTCAAAGTGAATAGAATTCATGTTAATTATTTTAAAATTCACTGGTGCCAAATCAGCTCTCACATGGACAAGTTGCGTGTTGTTCAGTCTCTGTAATACCGTTTAATGGATTTTACTGCCTTTCAAAAAATAAGAGCATGCACTCAACATTACTTGAAGATACCCTGTAAAGGGGGGCCCAATCTGTGCTCTCATGCCCAGGAAAATGTGACCTGCTTGGCATTGAGGTCAAAACTGCACTGCACCATTGATATGTGGAACAACCTTTGAGAGGTAGCAATACATCACCTCATTCAGGACAGCCTTCACAGTTAGGCGCTAGGTCTGGTTTCAATACTAGGTTGAGATAATTTATATCCTATTTAGAGTTGAGCGACTTTTACTTTTTTAGAATCGAGTTGGGTTTCGCAAAACCCGACTTTGTCAAAAGTCGGGTAGGGTGAAATCGGCAGATTATTTTGAAAAGTCGGGGGCCGACCGAAACCCAAAAACCCAATGCAAGTTAATGGGGAATCAAAGTCGGCAGTGAGTGGAGGACAGGAAAACACCTACAGTGCCCATTTTAATGCCAAAAACATCAATTCTTATTTCTTAAGCTTGTCAATCTTAATTTACTTTATAATAATAGTTACGCATTGAAAACAGGGGGTAATTTGGATAAAGTTGTAGGGGGGGGGTAGGGCTGGCTCAAGATTTTCGTGGGCCCAGGAAACGCGGAATACCATCACGGCGGTGGAGCAGAGAGAAGTAAGTATTTCAACTTTGCAAGTGCTGTGATCCTGACCAAACAGGGGGGGGCCCACTCGTTGGCACTTGGCATTGGCACAGGGCCCCTCATAGTATGGCGGTGTGTTTGAAGGCGGGTGGCACCTCCCACTGCCAGAAACACTTTTGAGTACTATGAGGTGCCTTGTGCCAGTGACGTCGCCAATGAGTATGCCCCCCACCTGATGAAGGAACCTGCACGTTCATCTGCACCTTCCTCTTTGTCCCCGTGTAAGGTGTTATAGTATGAGGGAAAGGGAACCTGACTTTCAGCAGGGTCAGATTCTGGCTGTGTAGAGTGCAAGGTGAAAGTAGTGGTCTGGGTCAATATACCAGCAGACTCATCTAGCTGTGGCTGGGCAATGGGCAGGATGAGGGGGAAACACAGATATAGGCCCAAATAATAAAGTAGGCTAAATGCAGTTCAAAATTGGTAACAGGACTAAACAGGAGGCATAGCTTTGTTCAGTGGAGGACAACTGTAATGAGTGGCACAGACACAGTTAGTAGGCCCAAAATAAAAAAGTAGACTAAAAGCAGTTCAAAACTTGTAACAGGACCAAACAGGCGGCATTGCTTTGTTCAGTGGAGGACAACTGTAATGAGTGGCACAGACACAGTTAGTAGGTCCAAAATAAAAAAGTAGGCTAGAAGCAGTTCAAAATTGGTAACAGGACTGAACAGGCGGCATTGCTTTGTTCAGTGGAGGACAACTGGAATGAGTGGCGCAGACACAGTTAGTAGGCCCAAAATAAAAAAGTAGGGTAAAAGCAGTTCAAGATTGGTAACAGGACTAAACAGGCGGCCTAGCTTTGTTCAGTGGAGGACAACTGTAATGAGTGGCGAAGACACAGGTAGTAGGCCCAAATACAAAAGTAGGATAAATGGAGTTCAAAATTGGTAACAGGACTAAACAAGCGGCCTAGCTTTTTTCAGTGGAGGACAACTGTAAAGAGTGGCGCAGACACAGTTTGTAGGCCCACAATAAAAAAGTAAGCTAAATGCAGTTCAAAATTGTTAACAGGACTAAACAGGCGGCATAGTTTTGTTCAGTGGAGAACAACTGTAATGAGTGGCGCAGACACAGTTAGTAGGCCCAAATACAAAAGTAGGCTAAATGCAGTTCAAAATTGGTAACAGGACTAAACAGGTGGCATAGCTTTGGTCAGTGGAGGACAAATGTAATGAGTGGTGCAGACACAGTTTGTAGGCCCACAATAAAAAAGTAGGCTAAATGCAGTTCAAAATTGGTAACAGGACTAAACAAGCGGCAAAGCTTTGTTCAGTGGAGGACAACTGTAATGAGTGGCGCAGACACAGTTAGTAGGCCCAAATACAAAAGTAGGCTAAATGCAGTTCAAAATTGGTAACAGGACTAAACAGGCGGCATAGCTTTGTTCAGTGGAGGACAACTGTAATGAGTGGTGCAAACACAGTTTGTAGGCCCACAATAAAAAAGTAGGCTAAATGCAGTTCAAAATTGGTAAAAGGACTAAAAAGAGGCATAGCTTTGTTCAGTGGAGGACAACTGTAATGAGTGGCGCAGACACAGTTAGTAGGCCCAAATACAAAAGTAGGCTAAATGCAGTTCAAAATTGGTAACAGAACTAAACAAGCGGCATAGCTTTGTTCAGTGAAGGACAACTGTAATGTGTGGCGCAGACACAGTTAGTAGGCCCAAATACAAAAGTAGGCTAAATGCAGATCAAAATTGGTAACAGGACTAAACAGGCGGCATTGCTTTGTTCAGTGGAGGACAACTGTAATGAGTGGCGCACAAACAGTTAGTAAGCCCAAAATAAAAAATTAGGCTAAATGCAGTTCAAAATTGGTAACAGGACTAAACAGGCGGCATAGATTTGCTCAGTGGAGAACAACTGTAATGAGTGGTGCAGACACAGTTAGTAGGCCCAAATACAAAAGTAGGCTGAATGCAGTTCAAAATTGGTAACAGGACTAAACAGGCGACATAGCTTTGTTCAGTGGAGGACAACTGTAATGAGTGGCGCAGACACAGTTAGTAGGCTCAAGTACAAAAGTAGGCTAAATGCAGTTCAAAATTGGTAACAGGACTAAATAGGCGGCATAGCTTTGTTCAGTGGAGGACAACTGTAATGAGTGGCGCAGACCCAGTTAGTAGGCTCAAATACAAAAGTAGGCTAAATGCAGTTCAAAATTGGTAACAGGACTAAACAGGCGGCATAGCTTTGTTCAGTGGAGGACAACTGTAATGAGTGGCACAAACACAGTTTGTAGGCCCAGAATAAAAAAGTAGGCTAAATGCAGTTCAAAATTGGTAACAGGACTTAACAGGCGGCATAGCTTTGTTCAGTGGAGGACAACTGTAATGAGTGGCGCAGACACAGTTAGTAGGCCAAAATACAAAAGTAGGCTATATGCAGTTCAAAATTGGTAACAGGACTAAACAGGTGGCATAGCTTTTTAAGTGGAGGACAACTGTAATGAGTGACGCAGATACAGTTTGTAGGCCCACAATAAAAAAGTAAGCTAAAAGCAGTTCAAAATTGTGAACAGGACTAAACAGGCGGCATAGTTTTGTTCAGTGGATAACAACTGTAATGAGTGTCGCAGACACAGTTAGTAGGCCCAAATACAAAAGTAGGCTAAATGCAGTTCAAAATTGGTAACAGGACTAAACAGGTGGCATAGCTTTGTTCAGTGGAGGACAACTGTAATGAGTGGCGCAGACACAGTTTTTGGGTCCACAATAAAAAAGTAGGCTAAATGCAGTTCAAAATTGGTAACAGGACTAAACAGGCGGCATTGCTTTGTTCAGTGGAGGACAACTGTAATGAGTGGCGCATAGATAGTTAGTAGGCCCAAAATAAAAAATTAGGCTAAATGCAGTTCAAAATTGGTAACAGGGCTAAACAGGTGGCATAGCTTTTTAAGTGGAGGACAACTGTAATGAGTGACGCAGATACAGTTTGTAGGCCCACAATAAAAAAGTAAGCTAAAAGCAGTTAAAAATTGTGAACAGGACTAAACAGGCGGCATAGTTTTGTTCAGTGGATAACAACTGTAATGAGTGTCGCAGACACAGTTAGTAGGCCCAAATACAAAAGTAGGCTAAATGCAGTTCAAAATTGGTAACAGGACTAAACAGGCGGCATAGCTTTGTTCAGTGGAGGACAACTGTAATGAGTGGTGCAGACACAGTTAGTAGGCCCAAATACAAAAGTAGGCTAAATACAGTTCAAAATTAGTAACAGGACTAAACAGGTGGCATAGCTTTGTTCAGTGGAGGACAACTGTAATGAGTGGCGCAGACACAGTTTTTAGGCCCATAATAAAAAGTAGACTAATTGCAGTTCAAAATTGGTAACAGGACCAAACAGGCCGCCTAGCTTTGTTCAGCGGAGGACAACTGTAATGAGTGGTGCAGACACAGTTAGTAGGCCCAAATACAAAAGTAGGCTAAATGCAGTTCAAAATTGGTAACAGGACTAAACAGGTGGCATAGCTTTGTTCAGTGGAGGACAACTGTAATGAGTGGCACAGACACAGTTAGTAGGCCCAAATACAAAATTAGGCTAAATGCAGTTCAAAATTGGTAACAGGACTAAACAGGTGGCATAGCTTTGTTCAGTGGAGGACAACTGTAATGAGTGGCACAGACACAGTTTTTAGGCCCATAATAAAAAGTAGACTAATTGCAGTTCAAAATTGGTAACAGGACCAAACAGGCCGCCTAGCTTTGTTCAGCGGAGGACAACTGTAATGAGTGGCGCAGACACAGTTAGTAGGCTGTTACGACCTGGTGGTCAGGACAATAATGGACCTGGTGGTTAAGAGCACACGGAATAACCGGATAGTTACTGATAATAAAGGACGAGCTCTGGGACGTGGGAACTCTGCTGACCGCAATCCCTAATCCTATCACACACACTAGAAATAGCCGTGGATTGCTCCTAACGCTCCCTATGCAACTCGGCACAGCCTAAGAAACTAGCTAGCCCTGAAGATAGAAAAATAAAGCCTACCTTGCCTCAGAGAAATTCCCCAAAGGAAAAGGCAGCCCCCCACATATAATGACTGTGAGTAAAGATGAAAATACAAACACAGAGATGAAATAGATTTACCAAAGTGAGGCCCGACTTACTGAACAGACCGAGGATAGGAAAGGTTGCTTTGCGGTCAGCACAAAAACCTACAAAAAGACCACGCAGAGGGTGCAAAAAGACCCTCCGCACCGACTCACGGTGCGGAGGCGCTCCCTCTGCGTCCCAGAGCTTCCAGCAAGCAAGACAACAATAAAAATAGCAAGCTGGACAGAAAAATAGCAAACCAAAGAAATCCAAGCAGGAACTTAGCTTCTGTTGGGAAGACAGGTCACAAGAACGATCCAGGAGTGAACTAGACCAATACTGGAACATTGACAGGTGGCATGGAGCAAAGATCTAAGTGGAGTTAAATAGAGCAGCCAGCTAACGAATTAACCTCGTCACCTGTGGAAGGTAACTCAGAAACACCCACCAGAGGTAGTCCATGGACAGAACCAGCCGAAGTACCATTCATGACCACAGGAGGGAGCCCGACAACAGAATTCACAACAGTACCCCCCCTTGAGGAGGGGTCACCGAACCCTCACCAGAGCCCCCAGGCCGACCAGGACGAGCCAAATGAAAGGCACGAACCACATCGGCAGCATGAACATCAGAAGCAAAAACCCAGGAATTATCTTCCTGACCATAACCCTTCCACTTGGCCAGGTACTGGAGTTTCCATCTCGAAACACGAGAATCCAAAATCTTCTCCACCACATACTCCAACTTCCTGTCAACCAACACCGGGGCAGGAGGATCAACGGATGGAACCACAGGCGTCATGTATCTCCGCAATAACGACCTATGGAACACATTATGGATGGCAAAAGAAGCAGGAAGGGCCAAACGAAATGACACAGGATTGATAACCTCAGAAATCTTATACGGACCAATGAAACGAGGCTTAAACTTAGGAGAGGAAACCTTCATAGGAACATAACGAGACGACAACCAAACCAAATCCCCAACACGAAGTCGGGGACCCACACAGCGCCGGCGGTTAGCGAAACATTGAGCCTTCTCCTGGGACAATGTCAAAATGTCCACCACAGAGTCCAAATCTGCTGCAACCTATCCACCACAGTATCTACACCAGGACAGTCCGAAGACTCAACCTGCCCTGATGAGAAATGAGGATGGAAACCAGAATTGCAGAAAAACGGCGAAACCAAAGTAGCCGAGCTGGCCCGATTATTAAGGGCGAACTCAGCCAACGGCAAAAAGGACACCTAATAATCCTGATCAGCAGAAACAAAGCATCTCAGATATGTTTCCAAAGTTTGATTAGTTCGTTCGGTTTGGCCATTTGTCTGAGGATGGAATGCCGAGGAAAAAGACAAATCAATGCCCATACTTGCACAAAAGGATCGCCAAAACCTCGAAACAAACTGGGAACCTCTGTCAGAAACGATGTTCTCCGGGATACCATGTAAACGAACCACATGCTGGAAAAAAAATGGCACCAAATCAGAGGAGGAAGGCAATTTAGACAAAGGTACCAAATGGACCATCTTAGAAAAGCGATCACAAACCACCCAAATGAAAGACATCTTTTGAGAGACGGGGAGATCCGAAATAAAATCCATAGAAATATGCGTCCAGGGCCTCTTCGGGACCGGCAAGGGCAAAAGCAAACCACTGGCACGAGAACAGCAGGGCTTAGCCCGAGCACAAGTCCCACAGGACTGCACAAAAGAACGCACATCCCGTGACAAAGACGGCCACCAAAAGGATCTAGCCACCAAATCTCTGGTACCAAAGATTCCAGGATGCCCAGCCAACACTGAACAATGAATCTCAGAGATAACTCTACTAGTCCATCTATCAGGAACAAAGAGTTTCTCCGCTGGGCAACGGTCAGGTCTATCAGCCTGAAATTTTTGCAGCACCCGCCGCAAATCAGGGGAGATGGCAGACAAAATTACCCCCTCTTTGAGAATACCCGCCGGTTCAGGAACACCCGGAGAGTCAGGCACAAAACTCCTTGACAGGGCATCAGCCTTCACATTCTTAGAGCCCGGAAGGTACGAAACCACAAAATCAAAACGGGAGAAAAATAACGACCATCGAGCCTGTCTCGGATTCAACCGTTTGGCAGACTCAAGATAAGTCAAATTCTTGTGATCTGTCAAGACCACCACGCGATGCTTGGCTCCTTCCAGCCAATGACGCCACTCCTCGAATGCCCACTTCATGGCCAACAACTCACGATTACCAACATCATAATTACCCTCAGCAGGCAAAAACTTTCTAGAAAAGAAAGCACATGGCTTCATCACCGAGCCATCAGGACTTCTTTGCGACAAAACAGCCCATGCTCCAATCTCAGAAGCATCAACCTCAACCTGAAACGGGAGCGAAACATCTGGCTGGCACAACACAGGGGCAGAAGAAAAACAATGCTTCAACTCCTGAAAAGCCTCTACAGCTGCAGAGGACCAATTGACCACATCAGCACCCTTCTTGTTCAAATCAGTCAACGGTTTAGCAACAGTAGATAAATTAGCGATGAAGCGCCGATAAAAAATAGCAAAGCCCAGGAACTTTTGCAGGCTCTTCACAGATGTCGGCTGATTCCAATCATAAATGGCCTGGACTTTAACAGGGTCCATCTCGATAGTAGAAGGGGAAAAAATGAACCCCAAAAATGAAACTTTCTGAACTCCAAAGAGACACTTTGACCCCTTCACAAACAACGAATTCGCACGAAGGACCTGGAACACCATTCTGACCTGCTTCACATGAGACTCCCAATCATCCGAAAAGACCAAAATATCATCCAAATACACAATCAGGAATTTATCCAGGTACTCTCGGAAGATGTCATGCATAAAGGACTGAAATACTGATGGAGCATTGGAAAGCCCGAATGGCATAACCAGGTACTCAAATTGGCCCTCGAGCGTATTAAATGCTGTTTTCCATTCATCGCCTTGTTTAATACGCACAAGTTATACGCCCCTCGAAGATCTATCTTGGTGAACCAACTAGCCCCTTTAATACGAGCAAACAAATCAGACAGCAACGGCAAAGGATACTGAAATTTGACTGTAATTTTACTAAGAAGGCGGTAATCAATACAAGGTCTTAAAGAACCATCCTTCTTGGCCACAAAAAAGAACCCTGCTCCTAACGGTGATGACGACGGGCGAATATGGCCTTTCTCCAAGGATTCCTTTAAATAACTCCGCATAGCGGCGTGTTCTGGCACAGATAAATTGAACAATCGGCCCTTAGGAAACTTACTACCAGGAATCAAATTAACTGCACAATCGCAATCCCTACGAGGAGGTAGGGCACTGGCTTTAGGCTCATCAAATACATCCCAATAATCCGACAAAAACTCTGGAACTTCAGAAGGAGTGGAAGACGAAATAGACAAAAATGGAACATCACCATGTACCCCCTGGCAACCCCAGCTAGACACAGACATAGATTTCCAGTCCAATACTGGATTATGAACCTGTAGCCATGGCAACCCCAAAACGACCACATCATGCAGATTATGCAACACCAGAAAGCGGATAGCCTCCTGATGTGCAGGAGCCATGCACATGGTCAATTGGGTCCAGTACTGAGGCTTATTCTTGGCCAAAGGCGTAGCATCAATTCCTCTCAATGGAATAGGATACTGCAAAGGCTCCAAGAAAAAACCACAGCGCCTAGCATACTCCAAGTCCATCAAATTCAGGGCAGCGACTGAATCCACAAATGCCATAACAGAATCGGATGACAAAGAGCAAATCAGAGTAACGGACAATAGAAATTTAGACTGTACCGTACCAATGGTGGCAGACCTAGCGAACCGCTTAGTGCGCTTAGGACAATCGGAGATAGCATGAGTGGAATCACCACAGTAAAAACATAGCCCATTCCGACGTCTGTGTTCTTGCCGTTCAGCTTTGGTCAAAGTCCTATCAGATTGCTTAGGCTCAGGCCCATGCTCAGATAGTACCGCCAAATGGTGCACAGCTTTACGCTCACGCAAGCGTCGATCGATCTGAATGGCCAAAGACATAGACTCATTCAGACCAGCAGGCATGGGAAATCCCACCATGACATCCTTAAGGGCTTCAGAGAGACCCTTTCTGAAGATTGCTGCCAGGGCACATTCATTCCACTGAGTGAGCACAGACCACTTTCTAAACTTCTGACAATATATCTCCGCTTCATCCTGACCCTGACACAGAGCCAGCAAGATTTTCTCTGCCTGATCCACTGAATTAGGTTTGTCATAAAGCAATCCAAGCGCCAGGAAAAACGCATCAACATCACGCAATGCCGGATCTCCTGGCGCAAGGGAAAATGCCCAGTCTTGAGGGTCACCACGTAACAAAGAAATAATGATCTTTACTTGTTGAACAGCGTCACCTGAGGAGCAAGGTTTCAAGGCAAGAAACAATTTACAATTATTTTTGAAATTCAAGAACTTAGATCTATCACCAAAAAACAAATCAGGAATAGGAATCCTAGGCTCTGACATCGGATTCTGAACCACAAAATCTTGAATATTTTGTACCCTTGTAGTGAGATTATCCATCCAAGAGGACAGACCTTGAATGTCCATATCTACACCTGTATCCTGAACCACCCAGAGGTACAGGGGAAAAGAGAGACAAAACACATTGCAAAGAAAAAAAAATGGTCTCAGAGCTTCTCTTACCCTCTATTGAGATGCATTAGTACTTTGGGCCACCTGTACTGTTACGAACTGGTGGTCAGGACAATAATGGACCTGGTGGTTAAGAGCACACGGAATGACCTGATAGTTACTGATAATAAAGGACGAGCACTGGGACGTGGGAACTCTGCTGACCGCAATCCCTAATCCTATCACACACACTAGAAATAGCCGTGGATTGCTCCTAACGCTCCCTATGCAACTCGGCACAGCCTAAAGAACTAGCTAGCCCTGAAGATAGAAAAATAAAGCCTACCTTGCCTCAGAGAAATTCTCCAAAGGAAAAGGCAGCCCCCCACATATAATGACTGTGAGTAAAGATGAAAATACAAACACAGAGATGAAATAGATTTAGCAAAGTGAGGCCAGACTTACTGAACAGACCGAGGATAGGAAAGGTTGCTTTGCGGTCAGCACATAAACCTACAAAAAGAACACGCAGAGGGCGCAAAAAGACCCTCCGCACCGACTCACGGTGCGGAGGCGCTCCCTCTGCGTCCCAGAGCTTCCAGCAAGCAAGACAACAATAAAAATAGCAAGCTGGACAGAAAAATAGCAAACCAAAGAAATACAAGCAGGAACTTAGCTTATGATGGGAAGACAGGTCACAAGAACGATCCAGGAGTGAACTAGACCAATACTGGAACATTGACAGGTGGCATGGAGCAAAGATCTAAGTGGAGTTAAATAGAGCAGCCAGCTAACGAAGTAACCTCGTCACCTGTGGACGGAAACTCAGAAACACCCACCAGAGGAAGTCCATGGACAGAACCAGCCGAAGTACCATTCATGACCACAGGAGGGAGCCCGACAACAGAATTCACAACAGTAGGCCCACAATAAAAAATTAGGCTAAATGCAGTTCAAAATTGGTATTAGGACTAAACAGGCGGCATAGCTTTGTTCAGTGGAGGACAACTGTAATGAGTGGCGCAGACACAGTTTGTAGGCCCACAATAAAAAAGTAGCCTAAATGCAGTTCAAAATTGGTAACAGGACTAAACAAGCGGCATAGCGTTGTTCAGTGGAGGACAACTGTAATGAGTGGCGCAGACACAGTTAGTAGGCCCAAATACAAAAGTAGGCTAAATGGAGATCAAAATTGGTAACAGGACTAAACAGGTGGCATAGCTTTGTTCAGTGGAGGACAACTGTAATGAGTGGCGCAGACACAGTTTGTAGGCCCACAATAAAAAAGTAGGCCAAATGCAGTTCAAAATTGGTAACAGGACTAAACAGGCGGCATTGCTTTGTTCAGGGAAGGACAACTGTAATGAGTGGCGCACACATAGTTAGTAGGCCCAAAATTAAAAATTAGGCTAAATGTAGTTCAAAATTGGTAACAGGACTAAACAGACGGCATAGCTTTTTTCAGTGGAGGACAACTGTAATGAGTGGCGCAGACACAGTTTGTAGGCCCACAATAAAAATGTAGGCTACATGCAGTTCAAAATTGGTAACAGGACTAAACAAGCGGCATAGCTTTGTTCAGTGGAGGACAACTGTAATGAGTGGCGCAGACACAGTTAGTATGCCCAAATACAAAAGTAGGCTAAATGCAGTTCAAAATTGGTAACAGGACTAAACAGGAGGCATAGCTTTGTTAAGTGGAGGACAACTGTAATGAGTGGCGCACACACAGTTAGTAGGCCCAAAATAAAAAATTAGGCTAAATGCAGTTCAAAATTGGTAACAGGACTAAACAGGCGGCATAGCTTTGTTCAGTGGAGGACAACTGTAATGAATGGCGCAGACACAGTTTGTAGGCCCACAATAAAAAAGTAGGCTAAATGCAGTTCAAAATTGGTAACAGGAGTAAACAAGCAGCATAGCTTTGTTCAGTGGAGAGCAATTGTAATGAGTGGCGCAGACACAGTTAGTAGGCCCAAATACAAAAGTAGGCTAAATGCAGTTCAAAATTGGTTACAGAACTAAACAGGCGGCATAGCTTTGTTCAGTGGAGGACAACTGTAATGAGTGGCGCAGACACAGTTTGTAGGTCCACAATAAAAAAGTAGGCTAAATGCAGTTCAAAATTGGTAACAGGACTAAACAGGCGGCATTGCTTTGTTCAGTGGAGGACAACTTTAATGAGTGGCGCACAAACAGTTTGTAGGCCCACAATAAAAAGTAGACTAATTGCAGTTCAAAATTGGTAACAGGACAAAACAGGCGGCCTAGCTTTGTTCAGCGGAGGACAACTGTAATGAGTGGCACATACACAGTTAGTAGGCCCAAAATAAAAAATTAGGCTAAATGCAGTTCAAAATTGGTAACAGGACTAAACAGGCGGCATAGCTTTGTTCAGTGGAGGACAACTGTAGTGAGTGGCGCAGACACAGTTAATAGACCCAAATAATAAAGTAGGCTAAATGCAGTTCAAAATTGTTAACAGGACTAAACAGGCGGCATAGCTTTGTTCAGTGGAGGACAACTGTAATGAGTGGCACAGACACAGTTTGTAGGCCCACAATAAAAAAGTAGGCTAAATGCAGTTCAAAATTGGTAACAAGACTAAATAGGCGACATTGCTTTGGTCAGTGGAGGACAACTGTAATGAGTGGCACACAAACAGTTAGTAGGCCGAAAATAAAAAATTTGGCTAAATGCAGTTCAAAATTGGTAACACGGCTAAACAGTTGGCATAGCTAGGTACTAGGGTGGGCTCCTCTGCTGAGTAGCAGACAGTGATAGTAGGCGCAAAGAATTAACTGGTCTAAATGGAGGCCCAGGCCCCTGTATATTTTAACTAACTTCTATCATTTCAACAAATTTGTATTGGCAGTGCTATTGAAGGATTTAACAGCACAGACTACACAGTGGTGGAGCAGGGAGAGGTAAGTATTGCAAGTGGTAGACCACTGTTCGAGCTGGGGGGAACACTCTCTCATTGGCGGCGGTACTGGCACAGGGCCCCTCATATTACGACTGTGTGTCTGACGTTGGTTGTGCACCACCACCATCAGAGACACTTCATTGTACTATGAGGGACCCTGTGCCAGTGCCGTCGCCCAAGAGTGGGCGCACCCACCTGTCCAGGCAAATGGCACTCGAACGGGTGCTTGCGCCAAGTGGTGACCACAGCCCTGTGGGGGGAGTCAGCCCATTTAGGGAGGTATAAAAATGGCCCATGGTGGACATTCAGCAGCTGCAAATGGCGGAATTGGAGAAGTCAGTAAGAGGAGGCCAAAATTAGACATTTTTCAGGCAAGCTGCGTGTCAGCAGGATAAGGTGGAGCAAAATAATTTGAAATCCATGATTGGTTCATTTTAATGAAGGTTAGATCATCAACATTCTGGGTAGCCAGACGTGTCCTTTTTTCGGTCAGTTTTGAACCAGCAGCACTGAAGACTCTTTCTGATAGCACACTATAAGCAGGGCAAGCGAGCTCCTGTAATGCATATTCTGCCAATTCAGGCCAGGTGTCTATTTTAGATGCCCAGTAATCAAAGGGGAATGACCTGTGAGGGAGAACATCGATAAGGGAGGAACAGTAGTCGTAACCATGCCGAACAAATGCTGTCTCCTGTCACTTTGAATCGATGCAGCAGTACCTGTCGTGTCAGCGGTCATTGCGAAATCACTCCACAACCTGGTAATAAAACCCCTCTTTCCAATGCCTCTTTGGATTTGTGCACCTCTAACACCTCTGCCATGTTGCCCCCTACGGCTCTTGTGAGAACCATCACCGCCGCTGTGTGCTGGGAATGCCTGAACCAAATGGTCTACAACAGTTGCTTGTTTGGTAGCCAATATTTGCTCAAGGTTCTCATGTGGCATGATATTTTGTAATTTTCCTTTATATCGTAGATCCAGGAGGCAGGCAAACCAGTAATCGTCATCGGTCATCATTTTGATAATGCGGGGGTCCCTTTTTAGGATACGCAAGGCATACTCAGCCATGTGGGCCTATGTTCCAGGTTTCAATTCACTGCTTGTGCTGGGTTGAGGAGCACTTTCTTGCAAATCAACATGACTTGTGGCCCGCAAAACCCTGTACCTGACCTTGCAATGGCACCAGTTTCTATTGCCCCCTGTGAAGCATCCTCCTCCCTTAAATATTCATCCCCATCATCCTCCTCCTCCTCCTCTTTGTCCACCACCTTGTCCAGGAGAGTTCCCTGAGCAGACAATGGCTGACTGTCATCAAGGGTTCCCTCCTCCTCGGCTGCAGAAGCCAGCTCCTTAATGTGCATCAAACTTTGCATCAGCAGATGCATTAGTGGGATGCTCATGCTTATGATGGCGTCGTCTGCACTTACCAGCCTTGTGCATTCCTCAAAACACTGAAGGACTTGACAGAGGTCTTGGAGCTTCGAACACTGCACACCAGACAACTCCAACTGTCTTCGCACATTCAGGAGCAGGGCTGGTAACTACGGATCATTTTTGAGGAAGCACTGCACCACCAGGTTCAAGGTGTGAGCCAGGCAAGGTATGTGTTTAAGTTCTGAAAGGGCTCTGGCAGCCATATAATTCCTTCCGTTATCAATGACTACCTTGGTGGTGGTGGTGGACATGGCGGATTGTGAGAGGGTTGGTGATGGATGGTATTCTCGATGTTTGCCTACATAGAGTGATTCCTACCAATAACCTTGTGATTCCATGACTGCTTTGGCCTTGCGACGATACCTCCACATTTGCTGCTGGTGGTGTCCTAACCGGTGGTCTTACAGTAAGGGAAACAATGTAGCATTGCTGACTATTTTCATTATGAGCTGGTGCAACAATGGTATGGGACGTTTGGTTGTTAGTCCAGGCTTGCAAGTGTATGCTGGTTAAATGTCTAAGCATCCACGTTGTATTTAAATTTTGAAGATCCTTCCCTCTGCTAAAGGTCTTTGAGCACATCTTACAGATAACTTTTGACTGATCATTCGGATCTTGGTTAAAAAATTGCCACACTCCACTCTTCAAACATTTTTAGCCTGATACGGGCCTGCCAGATGACAGCTGTTGCGATGTAGATGGCTGCAGCGGATCATCCTCCTCCGCTTCAGAGCTACTGGCAGCGGCACCCTCTTCCCCCAATGGCTGCCAATCTGGGTCAACAACTGGGTCATCTATCACC
This sequence comes from Ranitomeya imitator, assembly GCF_032444005.1. Taxonomy (NCBI): domain Eukaryota; kingdom Metazoa; phylum Chordata; class Amphibia; order Anura; family Dendrobatidae; genus Ranitomeya; species Ranitomeya imitator. The sequence continues at coordinate 618,503,936 of NC_091283.1, forward strand.
TCCTCTTCAATGTCATGTGCACCTTCCTCTGTGTCACCGTGTATGGTGCTATAGCATTTGGGACGGTGCACTATAGTCTCATCAGGGTCAGATTCTGGCTCAGTACACTGCGAGGGCAATGTAGTGATCTGAGTCAATGGAACAGCATTATAATCTAGCTGTGGCTGTGCATCAGTGCACTCCATGTCCGATTCATCTTGTAATTGGCAGGTAACAATTTCCCGTTCTAACCCAGGCACGGTATGTGTAAAGAGCTCCATGGAGTAACCTGTAGTGTCGCCTGACAGATCCTTCACTTTTGGTTTGGGAGAAGGACACAAGGAAACGTCTTGTTCCTGACCGGGAGCATCCACTGACGACTCGCTGCTTTTATATTTGGAACTTTCTGAAGAGGAGGCGAAAGAGCTAGAGGCTGAGTCAGCAAGGAAAGCCAAAACTTTTTCCTGCTGCTCCGGCTTTAAAAGCCATTTTCCTACTCCCAGATAAGGGAGCCTTCGAGGCCTTGTGTAGCCAGAGGATGACGCTGGCTCAACACCTCCAGCCTTAGGTGCTATCGTACTTTTGCCACTACCACCAGATGCACCACCACCACCATCAGTACCAGCTCGCAACCACCGCCCACGGCCTCTTCCACCTGACTTCCTTTTTTTGGAAAATCTAACCAAAATAACAACCATTATATGGTACTGTAAAACAAAGTAGAAGGTGTATATAAACGTGTTGAAATTTTAAATCTCTCTTTTTTTTTTTGGGGGGGGGGCAGACTAAACAAAAAATCAGGCCCTGTGCAAAAAACAACACAATGTAAGTGGCTGAAAGTTGCTGACTGATATACCACAAACTAAGAGGACTGAAATATATCCACTTTGTGATAATTTGAATCTCAGCGATGTGCAAACAGCAATGCAGCTATCAGGGAGCCTTATAAGGCAGCCTAATAAGCTACAGAGGTGATGCACAAAAATATAGCCTCCACTGTCTCTGCAAACAAATGGTGGTGTTGGTCAGTGGAAATCGATACAGCACAAGCAGTTTTGGGGCTTAATCTTCCCTCCCTAACTATATTCCTTCTTCTGATGAAGCTGTGGCAACCTCTATCTACGTTACGATCGACAGAAGTAAGATGGCGGTCGGCGTGCACGCTCCTTTATAGCCCCTGTGATGCCGCAGAAAGCAAGCCAATCACTGTCATGCCTTTCTCTAAGATGGTGGGGACTGAGACCTATGTCATCACACTGCCCACACTCTGCGTCCTCCTTCATTGGCTGAAAAATGGCGCTGAACGCGTCATACGAAACGCGACTTTGGCGTGAAGATTGCCGACCTCATGGCCGATCCCACACTAGGATCGGGTTTCATGACTTTGTCGGCGATTTTTGAATTTGTCCGATCCGTTTCGCTCAACCCTATTCTACGCATTTCAAAGTTCAAGACTCTTCATCAGGAAACATCACAGGAACAACCTGTTCCTGTGGTATTTCTTGATGAAGGAGTCTTGAGCTCTGAAATGCTTAGAATATTAAAGCCACATGTACTAATAATTCTGGAATTCTAGTGATTCAGAAGTGCCAAAATTTACCACAATTATCCCAATCTGTATATATTTCATATTGACATGCTTTAGCACTACAGAGTGCAATTATTTTTGTTTATTGAATATGGAGGTAGCTGCTCCTAGCTTACACCTGTTCACAGTAGCTTCGAAGTGCTAGTCATTTTTTTGTCATGTTAAATTAGCTCTCTACCGAACACTCTGTCCTTCAGCATCTGGTGGATTTTAATTGCAACAGGGTCTTACCTACCCATAAAATTAGACTTGGAAGAGAGGTATTCACATCTACCCAGGAATTCAGACTTCAGTCTTAGAGAGGTATTCACACTAGACACAGTAGGACCAAGCAGTTTTGAAGTGACAGTCAGTCTTTTTGTCATTCTTGGACTACAGGTCAGACAGGAACAGCCAAAGAGTTGAATATCGCCGTTGGACCACAGTTTACCCAGGTTTAGTCTATGCAGTAAAGGTATTGCATGTTCAAGTCTCCATGAAGGACTATTACTAATAAATTAGAATAGCATAGCTCTGTTCAATATGTTGAGGTCAATGCCAATAATAGCACATCATCTCCTTTACTCTAAATTCAGTTTTGTTCAATTTTTATATCTGGCTGCCGCTACTTATAGACTGATCTGATATTGATCTATATTAAGGATAGTTTATATACAATCCATTTGAAAGGTTAATATTGATAGAGGTTTGTATGAATCCTTTGTCTTGCCTTAAAACAAAGTAATATAATTAAAAAAATATGAATCACATTTCCGTCTATGTTCCTTATTGCTTCTGAACATGGGAAAATTATTATTCCCATGTGAAAATATCCTAAAATGTTTCTGAATCAAAGTAGTTCTAGTTCATATGCTGTATGAATCTAAGTAGTTCTAGAAATACATTATATGTGTAATTTCAGCTATGTTTTTTTTCACTCCCAAAGGGTCGCTTAATTATTTACAGGTAAAATAATGTTTTGACCATATGTTACAAAAGTGAAACCAGTTTGCAAGTTGAAAGTTAGTGTGAAACTCATTTTTTCCCTGTACAAATATTAAAAGAAAAAACAACAAAGTCTAAACATATGGGTGGATTCTTGCCAATTAGAAAGTACAACATCAACATGAGAAATAAGAGTATTTGTTCATAGAGTTGTGTATGAATACAGTTTTTTTACTCTTGGGAAAATGTCAGTAGACTTCATATTTTATGCAAACAAAAATGTGTTGCTTACTTTTCATGGCATTCTTTAACTTCTTCCCGACATTTTACGTGATTTAGAAGGGTTAATAGTTTGCCTTTAAGTACCTTTTGCCTTTAACTGTTAGAATTTCTAGAATCTGTTGTTACAGTAGTCTGCTAGTCTCCTCTTCAAGGAGACTATACTTCTTATCATGTATGTTCTCAATAGTCAGACACAGCATGCTCTGGGTACTTGAGAAATAAAGGTCAGTATGACCCTGGGTGATGGTGGGGGCTACATGAATTACATTCAGAGTTACATTTGTTGTAAATAATATAAAATACTGCCTCTTGCTGCATTACATCAGAAAAAAGTGACTTGCTCACAGAATATGTGTGCAGTGTCCTTTCTCTCCAAGCGCGCTTGTAAAATGACGGGCGTAACCTCCTGATTTGGCCTCACTGGTGATCTGGCATGTCTGACATTGGGTCAGAACGCAAACAGCTACAACAGACGTATCAGTATGTAATACTTTGCAGTCACTTTCCTTAAATGAACATAACTATGTATTTTGATATGGTGATCAGTTTAAGATGGCTACTGTCTTGAACAGCAGGCCATCTTCCCTCTATACTCAAGAAGGACTATTCTATATCTCCATTCCCTTCGTGACTGTGATCGCTTTGATTGTCCGGTCAATTCTCACTGACCAATCTTAGCAATTATACATTTAAAAAGTTCTATCTTGGTGCCTAGACCACACTTCTTCACGATGGTCAGCATCAGTCACAGCACAAACCAAAATCTGTAAAGTAACCTACCCACCTGCCCCAAGCTACAACCGATCACCACGTATGGTTGCAACTAGAGTTGAGCGACCTTGACCTTTTTAGAGTCGAGCCGGATTTCGCGAAACCCGACTATCTCAAAAGTCGGGTCGAGTGAAATCGGCCGATTATGACGTAAAGTCGGGATCGACCGAAACACGAAACCCAATGCAAGTCAATGGGGCAGCATAGTCAGCAGTGAGTGGGGGCCAGGAAAACACCTAGAGTGCCCATTTTAATGTCAAAACCATCCATTCTTCTTAATGAAGCTTGTCAAGCGTAATTTACCTTATAATAATTGGAAGGCATTTGAAATTGGGGGTCATTTGGCTAAAGTTGTGGTGGGTAGGGCTGGTTCAAGTAATTAGTGGGCCCAGGAAATCTGGACCACGTCACGGCAGTGGAGCAGGGAGAGGTAAGTATTTCAACTTTGCAAGTGCTGTGAACCTGAGCAAGCAGGGGGGGCCCACTCGTTGGCATTGGCACTGGCACAGGGCCCCTCAAAGTACAGCGGTGTGTTTGCACGGCGGGGGCGCCTCCCACCGGCAGCAACACTTTTGCGTACTATGAGAGGCCCTGTGCCAGTGACGTCGCCAACTAGTATTCCTCCCCCCACCTGATGAAGGAACCTGCACTTTCATCTGCACCTTCCTCTTTGTCCCCGTGTAAGGTGGTATGGTATGCGGGAAGAGCAACCTGACTTTCAGCAGGGTCACAATGTTGTTGTGTAGCGTGCACGGGGAATGTTGCGTTATGGGTCAATGTACCAGCAGACTCATCTATCACTGGCTGGGCAATGGGCAGGATGAGGAGGAAACACAGATATAGGCCCAAATAATAAAGTGGGCTAAATGCAGTTCAAAATTGGTAACACAGGAATAACCAGGGGGCATTGCAGTGGAGGACAACTGGAATGAGAGGCTGACACAGAGAGTAGGCCCAAATCAGTAAGTAGTCGAAATGCAGTTCAAAATTGGCAACCGTAGTAAACAGGCGGCACAGCTTTGTTCAGTGGAGGAGAACAGCAAGGAGTGGCAGACACCGATAGTAGGCCCCAACCCAACTAGTAGGCCAAATGCAGTCTAACATTAACAACTACTTAACGAGCGCCTGAAAACGAAATTTCAGGACAGGAAACCAGGAGAACAGCAAGGAGCGGCAGACACTGTTAGTAGGCCCCAAACCAACTAGTACTCCAAATGCAGTTGTTCCATTTAACCACAATTTAACGAGAGCCTGAAGATAGAAGCTCAGGAAAGGCAACCTGGAGAACACCTTGGAGTGGAACACACCATCTCTCTCCACCCCATACCCATTTTGTAGGCCTAATGCTGTGTAGTTTTCTACAACTACTAAACGAGAGTCGGAAGACCGAAGCAATGGCAAGGCAACCTGGGGAACACCTTGGAGTGTAACACACCATCTCTCTCCACCCGATACCCATTTTGTAGGCCTAATGCAGTGTAGTTTTCTACAACTACTAAACGAGAGTCGGAAGACCGAAGCAATGGCAAGGCAACCTGGGGAACACCTTGGAGTGTAACACACCATCTCTCTCCACCCCATACCCATTTTGTAGGCCTAATGCAGTGTAGTTTTCTACAACTACTAAACGAGAGTCGGAAGATCGAAGCAATGGCGAGGAAACCTGGAGAACACCTTGGAGTGTAACACACCATCTCTCTCCACCCCATACCCATTTTGTAGGCCTAATGCTGTGTAGTTTTCTACAACTACTAAACGAGAGTCGGAAGACCGAAGCAATGGCAAGGCAACCTGGGGAACACCTTGGAGTGTAACACACCATCTCTCTCCACCCGATACCCATTTTGTAGGCCTAATGCAGTGTAGTTTTCTACAACTACTAAACGAGAGTCGGAAGACCGAAGCAATGGCAAGGCAACCTGGGGAACACCTTGGAGTGTAACACACCATCTCTCTCCACCCGATACCCATTTTGTAGGCCTAATGCAGTGTAGTTTTCTACAACTACTAAACGAGAGTCGGAAGATCGAAGCAATGGCGAGGAAACCTGGAGAACACCTTGGAGTGTAACACACCATCTCTCTCCACCCCATACCCATTTTGTAGGCCTAATGCAGCCTACTTTCCGACAACTACTAAACGAGAGCATGAAGATCGAAGCTCAGGAAAGGCAACCTGGGGAACACCTTGGAGTGTAACACACCCTCTCTATACACCACGGAAGGGCTGATTCTTAGGAAGGAAGGCTGTCGGAAAGAAGCAGGGCGCGTCCGAGGGTGATTATATTCTTATTAGGTATATACTCACCCTCGGACGCGCCCTGCTTCTTTATTTGTAATGAATGTTTATTTGCAATGTGGTTTTGACTTACTCTATTTTTTTGGTAAATAATGATTTTATTATTTTCATTGTTTTGCATCTTCTTGGCAATAATATAAAGAAAACGCGACAGGACAACACTCGGTGGATGCCATATCTGTGTTTTAAATTGAAAAAAACTTTCAGTTAACTACTTGCAGGAGAAAGTTATTGTAGCTGGTGGCCATTTTTAGTACTGTACCAGATTTTTGTTGTATGTGTTTGTTTTTAATGTTAAAATGTCTGCATTTGATATCTCTCCAGTATTTTCTTTTTTATAAGCAAAATACTTATTTTTATATTTTCTGATGTTGGTTCAAGGGGTACACGGGCAGCAGTAGACAGGTCAGTGGAGGCCTAGTGGAAGGAGGGACCGCAGACAGGCTTCGAAGCCCTAACATAATAAATTGGGCTGGCTGTAGGCAATTTACAATTGGTTCCAGGGGAACCCGGGCAGCAGTAGACAGGTCAGTGGAGGCCTAGTGGAAGGAGGGACCGCAGACAGGCTTCGAAGCCCTAACATAATAAATTGGCCTGGCTGTAGACAATTTACAATTGGTTCCAGGGAAACACGGGCGGCAGTAGACAGGTCAGTGGAGGCCTAGTGGAAGGAGGGACCGCAGACAGGCTTCGAAGCCCTAACATAATAAATTGGGCTGGCTGTAGGCAATTTAAAATTGGTTCCAGGGGAACCCGGGCAGCAGTAGACAGGTCAGTGGAGGCCTAGTGGAAGGAGGGACCGCAGACAGGCTTCGAAGCCCTAACATAATAAATTGGGCTGGCTGTAGGCAATTTAAAATTGGTTCCAGGGGAACCCGGGCAGCAGTAGACAGGTCAGTGGAGGCCTAGTGGAAGGAGGGACCGCAGACAGGCTTCGAAGCCCTAACATAATAAATTGGCCTGGCTGTAGGCAATTTACAATTGGTTCCAGGGGAACACGGGCGGCAGTAGACAGGTCAGTGGAGGCCTAGTGGAAGGAGGGACTGCAGACAGGCTTCGAAGCCCTAACATAATAAATTGGGCTGGCTGTAGGCAATTTAAAATTGGTTCCAGGGGAACCCGGGCAGCAGTAGACAGGTCAGTGGAGGCCTAGTGGAAGGAGGGACCGCAGACAGGCTTCGAAGCCCTAACATAATAAATTGGGCTGGCTGTAGGCAATTTAAAATTGGTTCCAGGGGAACCCGGGCAGCAGTAGACAGGTCAGTGGAGGCCTAGTGGAAGGAGGGACCGCAGACAGGCTTCGAAGCCCTAACATAATAAATTGGCCTGGCTGTAGGCAATTTACAATTGGTTCCAGGGGAACACGGGCGGCAGTAGACAGGTCAGTGGAGGCCTAGTGGAAGGAGGGACCGCAGACAGGCTTCGAAGCCCTAACATAATAAATTGGGCTGGCTGTAGGCAATTTAAAATTGGTTCCAGGGGAACCCGGGCAGCAGTAGACAGGTCAGTGGAGGCCTAGTGGAAGGAGGGACCGCAGACAGGCTTCGAAGCCCTAACATAATAAATTGGGCTGGCTGTAGGCAATTTAAAATTGGTTCCAGGGGAACCCGGGCAGCAGTAGACAGGTCAGTGGAGGCCTAGTGGAAGGAGGGACCGCAGACAGGCTTCGAAGCCCTAACATAATAAATTGGGCTGGCTGTAGGCAATTTAAAATTGGTTCCAGGGGAACCCAGGCGGCAGTAGACAGGTCAGTGGAGGCCTAGTGGAAGGAGGGACCACAGACAGGCTTCGAAGCCCTAACATAATAAATTGGCCTGGCTGTAGGCAATTTACAATTGGTTCCAGGGGAACACGGGCGGCAGTAGACAGGTCAGTGGAGGCCTAGTGGAAGGAGGGACCGCAGACAGGCTTCGAAGCCCTAACATAATAAATTGGGCTGGCTGTAGGCAATTTAAAATTGGTTCCAGGGGAACCCGGGCAGCAGTAGACAGGTCAGTGGAGGCCTAGTGGAAGGAGGGACCGCAGACAGGCTTCGAAGCCCTAACATAATAAATTGGGCTGGCTGTAGGCAATTTAAAATTGGTTCCAGGGGAACCCGGGCAGCAGTAGACAGGTCAGTGGAGGCCTAGTGGAAGGAGGGACCGCAGACAGGCTTCGAAGCCCTAACATAATAAATTGGCCTGGCTGTAGGCAATTTACAATTGGTTCCAGGGGAACACGGGCGGCAGTAGACAGGTCAGTGGAGGCCTAGTGGAAGGAGGGACCGCAGACAGGCTTCGAAGCCCTAACATAATAAATTGGGCTGGCTGTAGGCAATTTAAAATTGGTTCCAGGGGAACCCGGGCAGCAGTAGACAGGTCAGTGGAGGCCTAGTGGAAGGAGGGACCGCAGACAGGCTTCGAAGCCCTAACATAATAAATTGGGCTGGCTGTAGGCAATTTAAAATTGGTTCCAGGGGAACCCGGGCAGCAGTAGACAGGTCAGTGGAGGCCTAGTGGAAGGAGGGACCGCAGACAGGCTTCGAAGCCCTAACATAATAAATTGGGCGGGCTGTAGGCAATTTAAAATTGGTTCCAGGGGAACCCGTGCAGCAGTAGACAGGTCAGTGGAGGCCTAGTGGAAGGAGGGACCGCAGACAGGCTTCGAAGCCCTAACATAATAAATTGGGCTGGCTGTAGGCAATTTAAAATTGGTTCCAGGGGAACCCGGGCAGCAGTAGACAGGTCAGTGGAGGCCTAGTGGAAGGAGGGACCGCAGACAGGCTTCGAAGCCCTAACATAATAAATTGGGCTGGCTGTAGGCAATTTAAAATTGGTTCCAGGGGAACCCGGGCAGCAGTAGACAGGTCAGTGGAGGCCTAGTGGAAGGAGGGACCGCAGACAGGCTTTGAAGCCCTAACATAATAAATTGGGCTGGCTGTAGGCAATTTAAAATTGGTTCCAGGGGAACCCGGGCAGCAGTAGACAGGTCAGTGGAGGCCTAGTGGAAGGAGTGACCGCAGACAGGCTTCGAAGGCCTAACATAAGAAAAATGTCAATACAATGGTATTGACAGTGCCAGGCATTGAAGGATGTCAGCGCATAGACTAAACATTGGTGGAGCTGTGAGAGAAAATTTTGCAAGTGGTAGAGCACTGTTTGACCTGGGGGGGGACTGTCTTGTGGCCGGTGGTACAGGCCCAGGGCCCCTCATATTACAACGGTGTGTCTGACGTTGGGTGCCCACCACCACCGCCAGACACTTTATTGTACTATGAGGGACCTAGTGGCAGTGCCGTCGACCAAAAGCGGGCACACCCACCTCTTCAGACAAACAGTACTCTCACGGGTGCTGGCGCCAAGTGGCGATACCACGGCCCCGTGTGGGGACTTTGGCCATTTAGGGAGGTGTTAACATGTCGGATGCTGGACAATCAGGTGCTGCAAATTACGAGATTGGAAAAGTCGTTCAGAATAGTCCACAGGCAAGACCTTTACGTAGGAAAGCTAGGTGTCAGCCGGGCAAGGTGGGGCAAAAGATTTCGAAATCCAGTTGTGGTTCATTTTAATGAAGGTTAGATCATCTACATTTTGGGTAGCCAGACGAGTCCTTTTTTCTGTTAGTATTGAACCTGCAGCACTGAATACTCTTTCTGATAGGACACTAGCTGCCGGGCAAGCAAGCTCCTGCAATGCATATTCTGCCAATTCCGGCCAGGTGTCTAATTTTGATGCCCAGTAATCAAATGGGAATGACGGTTGAGGGAGAACGTCGATAAGGGATGAAAAATAGTTAGTAACCATACTGGACAAATGTTGTCTCCTGTCACTTTGAATTGATGCTGCAGTACCTGTCCTGTCTGCGGTCATAGCAAAATCATTCCACAACCAGGTCAGGAAACCCCTCTGGCCAACGACACTTCTGATTTCTGCCCCTCTAACACCTCTGGTCTGCTGGCCCCTGCAGCTCGTGTTAGAACGATCACGGGCGCTGTGTGCAGGGAATGCCAGAAGCAAACGGTCAACAAGAGTTGATTGTTTGGTTGCTAATATTAGTTCCAAGTTCTCATGTGGCATTATATTTTGCAATTTGCCTTTATAGCGAGGATCAAGGAGGCAGGCCAACCAGTAATCGTCATCGTTCATCATTTTTGTTATGCGTGTGTCCCTTTTGAGGATACGTAAGGCATAATCCGCCATGTGGGCCAAAGTTCCAGTTCTCAAATCTGTGGTTGTGCTTGGTTGAGGGGCAGTTTCAGGCAAATCCACGTCACTTGTGTCCCTCCAAAAACCAGAACCCGGCCTTGCCGCGCCAACAATTTCCACTGGCCCCGGAAAAGCTTCCTCATTAAAAATATAATCATCCCCATCATCCTCCTCGTCCTCCTCCTCCTCTTCGCCCACTACCTCGTCCTGTACACTGCCCTGGCCAGACAATGGCTGACTGTCATCAAGGCTTTCCTCTTCCTCAGCTGCAGACGCCTGATCCTTTATGTGCGTCAAACTTTGCATCAGCAGACGCATTAGGGGGATGCTCATGCTTATTATGGCGTTGTCTGCACTAACCAGCCGTGTGCATTCCTCAAAACACTGAAGGACTTGACACATGTCTTGAATCTTCGACCACTGCACACCTGACAACTCCATGTCTGCCATCCTACTGCCTGCCCGTGTATGTGTATCCTCCCACAAAAACATAACAGCCCGCCTCTGTTCACACAGTCTCTGAAGCATGTGCAGTGTTGAGTTCCACCTTGTTGCAACGTCTATGATTAGGCGATGCTGGGGAAGGTTCAAAGAACGCTGATAGGTCTGCATACGGCTGGAGTGTACATGCGAACGGCGGATATGTGAGCAAAGTCCACGCACTTTGAGGAGCAGGTCGGATAACCCCGGATAACTTTTCAGGAAGCACTGCACCACCAGGTTTAAGGTGTGAGCCAGGCAAGGAATGTGTTTCAGTTGGGAAATGGAGATGGCAGCCATGAAATTCCTTCCGTTATCACTCACTACCTTGCCTGCCTCAAGATCTACAGTGCCCAGCCACGACTGCGTTTCTTTCTGCAAGAACTCGGACAGAACTTCAGCGGTGTGTCTGTTGTTGCCCAAACACTTCATAGCCAATACAGCCTGCTGACGTTTGCCAGTAGCTGCCCCATAATGGGAGACCTGGTGTGCAACAGTGGCAGCTGCGGATGGAGTGGTTGTGCGACTGCGGTCTGTGGACGAGGTCTCGCTTCTGCAGGAGGACGAGGAGGAGGAGGAGGGGGTGCGAATGGCTACAGCCAACTGTTTCCTAGACCGTGGGCTAGGCAGAACTGTCCCAAACTTGCTGTCCCCTGTGGACCCTGCATCCACCACATTTACCCAGTGTGCCGTGATGGACACGTAACGTCCCTGGCCATGCCTACTGGTCCATGCAACTGTTGTCAGGTGCACCTTTGTGCTCACAGATTGCCTGAGTGCATGGACGATGCGCTCTTTAACATGCTGGTGGAGGGCTGGGATGGCTTTTCTGGAAAAAAAGTGTCGACTGGGTAGCTCGTAGCGTGGTACAGCGTAGTCCATCAGGGCTTTGAAAGCTTCGCTTTCAACTAACCGGTAGGGCATCATCTCTAACGAGATTAGTCTAGCTATGTGGGCGTTCAAACCCTGTGTACGCGGATGCGAGGCTAAGTACTTCCTTTTTCTAACCATAGTCTCATGTAGGGTGAGCTGGACTGGAGAGCTGGAGATCGTGGAACTAGCGGGGGTGCCGGTGGACATGGCAGACTGAGAGACGGTGGGAGATGGTATTGTTGCCGCCGTTGCCCTAGATGCAGTGTTTCCTACTACGAAACTGGTGATTCCCTGACCCTGACTTCTTTGGCCTGGCAAAGAAACCTGCACAGATACTGCAGGTGGTGCAGAAAATGGTGGCCCTACACTGCCGGAAGGGATGTGTGCGTAAATGACTAGCTTCATTGGCCGAGGGTGCTACAACCTTAAGGGACGTTTGGTAGTTAGTCCAAGCTTGCAAATGCATGGTGGTTAAATGTCTATGCATGCAACTTGTATTGAGACTTTTCAGATTCTGCCCTCTGCTTAAGGTAGTTGAACATTTTTGACAGATGACTTTGCGCTGATCAATTGGATGTTGTTTAAAAAAATGCCAGACTGCACTCTTTCTAGCATCGGATACCTTTTCAGGCATTGCAGACTGAGCTTTAACCGGATGGCCACGCTGTCCTCCAACAGGTTTTGACTTTGCCACGCGTTTTGGGCAAGATACGGGCCCGGCAGATGGAACCTGTTGCGATGTTGATGCCTGCTGCGGCCCCTCCTCCTCCGCTTCAGAACTGCTGCCGCCTGCACCCTGTTCCCCCAATGGCTGCCAATCGGGGTCAAGAACTGGGTCATCTATTACCTCTTCTTGTAGCTCGTGTGCAACTTCGTCTGTGTCACCTTGTCGGTCGGTGGTATAGCGTTCGTGATGGGGCAACATAGTCTCATCAGGGTCTGATTCTTGATCAGCACCCTGCGAGGGCAATGTTGTGGTCTGAGTCAAAGGACCAGCATAGTAGTCTGGCTGAGGCTGTGCATCAGTGCACTCCATGTCAGATTCAACTTGTAATGGGCATGGACTGTTAACTGCTTCACTTTCTAAGCCAGGAACGGTATGTGTAAAGAGCTCCATGGAGTAACCCGTTGTGTCGCCTGCTGCATTCTTCTCTGTTGTTGTTTTTGCTGAAGAGGACAAGGAAGCGACTTGTCCCTGACCGTGAACATCCACTAACGACGCGCTGCTTTTACTTTTACCAGTTTCACGAGAGGAGGCAAAAGAGCTAGAGGCTGAGTCAGCAAGATAAGCCAAAACTTGCTCTTGCTGCTCCGGCTTTAAAAGCGGTTTTCCTACTCCCAGAAAAGGGAGCGTTCGAGGCCTTGTGTAGCCAGACGACGAACCTGGCTCCACAGCTCCAGACTTAGGTGCAATATTTTTTTTCCCACGACCACCTGATGCTCCACCACTACCACTACCCTCATTACCAGCTGACAATGAACGTCCCCGGCCACGACCTCTTCCACCAGACTTGCTCATTGTTTTAAAAACGTTACCAAACTAACGGTATTTGTTGCAGTCACACAACTTACACGGTGAGCTACAACTTCAGTATGATTTAGCTACCCCTTTACAGGTGGGTGAGACCACAACGAAAATCAGGCACAATGTTACACACTCTCTTGTTGGTGGCAACAAATGAGAGAGATGCCACACACGCAGGACTGTCACTGAAGCGCAAATGTAAATATTAATCTCCCACTGATTTGTGTTTTTTTTTTTAAAAAGGAGACTTTAGAAAAAAAAAATGATTTTTTAAGGAAGAATTTATAAACCAAATAAAATGAAATGATTTCTTCAGGGAGAATTTAGAAAACAAATAAAACATAAAATAGCCTTTCTAGGGCCCAGTGAGTGAGAGAGGACGCACACAGGAGTCAGGAGTGGCACACAAGCCCAGAGGCCAATATTTATCTCCCACTGATTGATTTAGTGATTTTTTCAGGTAGATTTTGGAACCCAAATCAAGCAAAAAAATTAATAGGCTTTCTATGGCCCACAATTGGAGAGAGAGAGATGGCACACCCAGGAGTCAAGACTGGCACACAAGCAGAAAGGGCAATATTAATCTCCCACTGATTTGATTTTTTTTTTTTTCAGGGAGACTTTAGAAAAAAAAAATACAAAAAAAATGATTTTTTTCAGGAATAATTTAGAAACCAAATAAAATAAAATGATTTTTTCAGGGAGAATTTAGAAAACAAATAAAACAAAAAATAGGCTTTCTAGGGCCCACTGAGTGAGAGAGGATGCACACAGGAGTCAGGAGTGGCACACAAGCCCAGAGGCCAATATTTTTCTCCCACTGATTGATTAAGTGATTTTTTCAGGTAGATTTTGGAACCCAAATCAAGCAAAAAAATTAACAGGCTTTCTATGGCCCACAATTGGAGAGAGAGAGATGGCACACCCAGGAGTCAAGACTGGCACACAAGCAGAAAGGGCAATATTAATCTCCCACTGATTTGTTTTTTTTTTTTTTTCAGGGAGACTTTAGAAAAAAAAAAAATGATTTTTTTTTCAGGAATAATTTAGAAACCAAATAAAATAAAATGATTTTTTCAGGGAGAATTTAGAAAACAAATAAAAAAAATATAGGCTTTCTAGGGCCCACTGAGTGAGAGAGGATGCACACAGGAGTCAGGAGTGGCACACAAGCCCAGAGGCCAATATTTATCTCCCACTGATTGATTTATTGATTTTTTCAGGTAGAATTTAGAACCCAAATCAACCAAAAAAATAAATAGGCTTTCTATGGCCCACTATTTGTGAGAGAGATGGCACGCTCAGGACTGGCACACAAGCCCAGAGGCCAATATTAATCTCCCACTTTTCTTTTTTTTTTCCAGGGAAAATTTATAAACCCAATAAAAAAAATAATAAATAGGCTTTCTATGGCCCACTATCTGAGAGAGAGAGATGGCACGCTTAGGACTGGCACACAAGCCCAAAGGCCAATATTAATCTCCCACTGATTGATTTATTGATTTTTTCAGGTAGATTTTGGAACCCAAATCAAGCAAAAAAATAAATAGGCTTTCTATGGCCCACTGAGAGATGGCACACACAGGAGTAAGGAGTGGCACACAAGCCCTGAGGCCAATATTTTTCTCCCACTGATTGATGTAGTGATTTTTTCAGGTAGATTTTAGAACCCAAATCAAGCGAAAAAATAAATAGGCTTTCTATGGCCCACTGAGTGAGAGATGACACAGACAGGGATGGCACTCTAGCAGAAATGCCAATCTTAATCTCCCACAAAAAAAAAAAAAAAAGAAACTGTCCTTCAATTACTATCTCCCTGCAGTAATCTCAGCCAGGTATGGCAGGCAGCAATAAGGAGTGGACTGATGCACAGATTAAATTAAAAGTGTGGACAAACAAACAAGATAGCTGTGCAGAAAGGAAGGAACAAGAGGATTTGCGCTTTGAAAAAAGCAGTTGGTTTGCACAGCGGCGTACACACAGCAATGCAGCTATCAGGGAGCCTTCTAGGGCAGCCCAATGAGCTACAGCGCTGAGGGGGAAAAAAAAAAAAATGTAGCTTCCACTGTCCCTGCACACCGAAGGTGGTGTTGGGCAGTGGAAATCGCTACAGCACAAGCGGTTTGGTGGTTAATGGACCCTGCCTAACGCTATCCCTGCTTCTGACGAAGCGGCAGCAACCTCTCCCTAGGCTCAGATCAGCAGCAGTAACATGGCGGTCGGCGGGAACGCCCCTTTATAGCCCCTGTGACGCCGCGGACAGCAAGCCAATCACTGCAATGCCCTTCTCTAAGATGGTGGGGACCAGGACCTATGTCATCACGCTGCCCACACTCTGCGTTTACCTTCATTGGCTGAGAAATGGCGCTTTTCGCGTCATTGAAACGCGACTTTGGCGCGAAAGTCGCGTACCGCATGGCCGACCCCGCACAGGGGTCGGATCGGGTTTCATGAAACCCGACTTTGTCAAAAGTCGGCGACTTTTGAAAATGTTCGACCCGTTTCGCTCAACCCTAGTTGCAACCATCCATTCAGATGCCAGCGGCACTGAGTTATCAATTTATCTCTGATCTGCAATTCTCCATTCTAGTCAGGTACAAGGGACAGAACAGTGATAGTGATTGTGTACCTGTCTCTTGTGCAACACGTGAAATTGCTGAGATTTGTGGTACCACAAGAAGCCCACAAAAAGTTGCTAAAAAAATTAGGCAAAATCAATCAAAATAATTAAAATATATTCAATTTTATTAACACATAATAAGCCATAGCACCATAAAAATAGAGAAAGGAAAGACATATTAAAAATCTAATAAATGATTACAATATGCAAAATAAGAGTGGAGCAGGTGTGCAAAAAAAATTAAACTGCCAATTTATCATAATTAGCCAAGTGATGCAATATAAGGCATCATGTATTATTCAATGTAAGTAGAAACAAACCACTGCGCTGATGGGGGCATAAAGAAGTCACAAAAAAGTACTGCTTGCAAAATATGTTGCTTGTACTTAATCTTAATTGGATTGGCCAGTCAGCAAGATCCTGTCTGATTGTCAAAAACTATAAAAGGATCTTTGACACGCCCATTGGTGCGCTAAGATCATTTATGTTCTGTGAGAGTGTGGAACCTACAGGTAGTGTGGACTTGGCACAGTCACGTGATTTTCCGCTGAGTGATGTTTAACTTACTGCGAGTCACTTATGCTCGCTGCTTTTTTCACCTGTTCACACTGAGTCTATGTTTGGATGTGCAGGTCAGGTTTTTGAAATGTATTCTCTAGCCTTAACTATAAACGAGTTGGCGACTCTAGGTTCAGCACCTGTTCACACAGTCTATGTTAGGATGTGCAGGTCAGGTTTTTGAAATGTATTCTCTAGCCTTCTGATCGTGCACTCCGCCTCTTAGCCTACAGGTGTTTTAATTACAGCAGGTCCAATACCCCTCCACAGAGAGAGAGAATTCTAGTCTAAGAAGGGGTTTCACATGTACCCATTCAGATGGAGACGTTTATTCTCAGCGAGGTAAGGCAAGCGTAGGACCTGGTATAAGAGAGATGCCGTAAAGGGGCTACAAGGTACACATAAAATTGGCCATTTTTATGCGCTAAAAGCTCTCATTTTTCATATTTCTAGTGCAGTAATGCAGTTCAAATTTCGTTTTTCAAGTTTGTATGTTCTAGCGCTGCAGTGTGCTGCCTTATTTACTTAACTATATACGAGTTGGCGACTCTAGGTTCAGCACCTGTTCACACTGAATTTATGTTTGGATGTGCAGGTCAGGTTTTTGAAATGTATTCTCTAGCCTTCTGATCGTGCACTCCGCCTCTTAGCCTACAGGTGTTTTAATTACAGCAGGTCCAATACCCCTCCACAGAGAGAGAGAATTCTAGTCTAAGAAGAGGTTTCACATGTACCCATTCAGATGGAGACGTTTATTCTCAGCGAGGTAAGGCAAGCGTAGGACCTGGTATAAGAGAGATGCCGTAAAGGGGCTACCAGCTACACATAAAATTGGCCATTTTTATGCGCTAAAAGCTCTCATTTTTCATATTTCTAGTGCAGTAATGCAGTTCAAATTTCGTTTTTCAAGTTTGTATGTTCTAGCGCTGCAGTGTGCTGCCTTATTTACTTAACTATATACGAGTTGGCGACTCTAGGTTCAGCACCTGTTCACACTGAGTCTATGTTAGGATGTGCAGGTCAGGTTTTTGAAATGTATTCTCTAGCCTTCTGATCGTGCACTCCGCCTCTTAGCCTACAGGTGTTTTAATTACAGCAGGTCCAATACCCCTCCACAGAGAGAGAGAATTCTAGTCTAAGAAGAGGTTTCACATGTACCCATTCAGATGGAGACGTTTATTCTCAGCGAGGTAAGGCAAGCGTAAGACCTGGTATAAGAGAGATGCCGTAAAGGGGCTACCAGCTACACATAAAATTGGCCATTTTTATGCGCTAAAAGCTCTCATTTTTCATATTTCTAGTGCAGTAATGCAGTTCAAATTTCGTTTTTCAAGTTTGTATGTTCTAGCGCTGCAGTGTGCTGCCTTATTTACTTAACTATATACGAGTTGGCGACTCTAGGTTAAGCACCTGTTCACACTGAGTCTATGTTTGGATGTGCAGGTCAGGTTTTTGAAATGTATTCTCTAGCCTTCTGATCGTGCACTCCGCCTCTTAGCCTACAGGTGTTTTAATTACAGCAGGTCCAATACCCCTCCACAGAGAGAGAGAATTCTAGTCTAAGAAGAGGTTTCACATGTACCCATTCAGATGGAGACGTTTATTCTCAGCGAGGTAAGGCAAGCGTAGGACCTGGTATAAGAGAGATGCCGTAAAGGGGCCATCAGGTACACATAAAATTGGCCATTTTTATGCGCTAAAAGCTCTCATTTTTCATATTTCTAGTGCAGTAATGAAGTTCAAATTTCGTTATTCAAGTTTGTATGTTCTAGCACTGCAGTATGCTGCCTTATTTACTTAACTATATACGAGTTGGCAACTCTAGGTTCAGCACCTGTTCACACTGAGTCTATGTTTGGATGTGCAGGTCAGGTTTTTGAAATCTAAGATCATTTATTTTCTGTGAGAGTGTGGACTTGTTTGCATGTACACAGGGCAGGCCTAGAGCCTTTAGAATTCCGGCACCTCCAGAGAGGAGAGTGTTTGTGTAAGTTCATGGCTGACAATTAGCCTTTAGAATTCCAGCTTCTCTGGAGAGTTCTGTGTGTACACGCTCTGTGTTTGAGTCCACTATCGGGTTCCCTTTGCCTAAGTGAGGTAGTGAACACATGTGAAGTTTAACAGGGTTCTCATTTAGCACTATTATCTTTCTGCAGCTGTGTGCCTGTTAACACAGCTCTGCTGCAGAGTCTCTTTCCCATCGCTGTGTGCGATTGACACAGCCACGAGCTTCTCCTCAGAGTGACGTTTAACTCACTGTGAGTCACTTATGCTCCCTGCTTTTTTCCCCATTGTCCTCTTAGCTGCAGTATACCATCTCTGCACGGTGGACCCTGGGTGGCGAACACACTTTAGTATTAGATCTCATTTAGTGCACTCTGCCGACTCTTCTACCTTCTTTCCTACTGATGCTATTGCTACTGTGCTGTTTTACACCTAAACACTGGAGATTGATCCCTCAATTCTCTGATCCCTGACCATTGTGCAAAGCTCTGCTTACTAACTCCCTCCTCAACCTAATTTGCCACTGCACAATTCCCCTTACCTCTTCCTGGGTGCATCCTGCTGCCATTGAGAGTTGATCATTGATCCTCAAGTCCCTTGACATCACTGTCAGTTTCTGATCTGTTACCAGTCCTGTAAGCCTTTGGACCCTACAATGGTTAATTTTTTAGAGCAACTCTTATAAGCACTGCTCTAACTTTTCCAGCCATTTGCTTGTTTAACCTTTTCCTGACCAAGCCAATTTTTACCTTCATGACCAATCCAAATTTTACAATTCTGACAAGTGTTACTTTGTGTGCTAATAACTCTGGAATGCTTCAATTGATCCCACTGATTCTGAGATTTTTTTTCATGACGTATTGTACTTCATGATAGTGGTGACATTTCTTCAACAAGACTTGCTTTTATTTGTTTTAAAAAAATGAATGATTGGCAAAAATTTTGAAAATGTAGCAATTTTCCCAATTTTAATTTTTATGCCCTTAAATCAGAGTGCTATGTTGCACAAAATAGTTAATAAATAACATTTACTACCTGTCAACTTTTTATCCACATAATTTTGAAAACATAATTTTTGTTATTAGGAAGTAATAAGGTTTAAAAGTTGACCAGCAATTTCTAATTTTTCCAACAAAATTTACAAAACCAGTTTATTAGGGACAACATTACATTTGAAGTGACTTTTGAGGGATCTATATGACTGAAAGTACCAAAAAGTTACACAGTTATAAAAACTGCACCCATCAAAGTGTTCAAAACCATATTCCAGAAGTTTATTAACCTTTCAGTGGAAGTAAAAAAATCAACATTTTATTTTTGATTTTTGAATGCTGAGTACTTCATATAATTACACTGGTCTACAAAAAAAAAATAAAATTCTGGCATGGACTTTAAGAACAGTTTTAGACTAATTTGAGGGTGCTGAATTCAAATCTGATCTTATAATTTCTCTATCACATCACATTTTTGCGCTATAGGTATATATCCCATTTTCATGAATTCCATGATAAATATAAGTAGTGTATGAAAAGTGCCGGTTTATACGGTTTACTAAGGTAAATTTCGTTTTCATTTAGTCTCCCAATAAATGAGAGAATATATCTTTGTTTTCTTTTAACATGTATAATTCCCATTTGTTATGATAAAAAAGCAACAAACATTTTTCAACGTACACAACAGTCATGTGCAGGTACTGTTTTATTTATTGAAATTTTCAATGAATTTTGATATATATTGTTTTTATCCGGCTGTTTTTATGTTTTTTGATTGTGAATCAATACCTAAGGTGTGGCGGGGACAGAAATTCAATGAACAACTCAGGTAGCTAACAACTTTTATCTTGTATTTCTCTGCAGGATGTTTTGCTGATCTAACAATGGCCTCTACATCTCGCAGAAGACAGTGCTCAAATGATCCAAATATTTTTGTTACATCTTTACTGTGAAGACTCAGAGGTGCAACATTACTAACTTTGTTAAGTGGTTGTATTTTGCTTACTTCAAAGTAAAACTTGGAGACCAAGACAAGCATTGGGCTCCACACAAAGTGTGCAAAATCTGTATTGAGAGCTTGAGATCATGGTCTCAAGGAAAGAATGCTAAACTTCAGTTTGGAGTTCCTATGGTTTGGAGAGAACCAAACAATCATTTAGAAGACTGCTATTTCTGCTTTGTCGATGTAAAAGGTTTCAATAAGAAAAACAAGCAATATTTGCAATACGCGAGTATCCCTTCAGCTATTCGACAAGTTGTCCATAGTGAAGACATACCTGTTCCAAAATTTACTGTGCTTCCAGAAAACATTGATACAGAACTCTCCTCACGTTGTTATACTGATGAAGAAGACAGTCCAGATATTTTTCAGCCATGTGATAAAGATTGTGACAAACCAATTCTGTTTACTCAGTCTGCTTTGAATGATCTGGTTAGAGATCTTTATCTACCAAAAAAGTCTGCTGAACTATTGGCTTCAAGACTACAAGAGAATCGAATGTTGAAACCCGGTACGTGTCTCATTTTATCGTAACAGGGAAGCAGAACTGGTAAGTACTTCCATTCAGATGTCCAGCTTGTCTATTGTACTGATGTTGAAGGGCTACTTCTCTTTATGGGACTTCCAGCATATGATTCAAGGGATTGGAGGCTTTTTATTGATAGTTCCAATAGAAGTTTAAAATGTGTTCTGTTACACAATGGAAATAAGTATGGCTCTGTACCAATAGGTCATTCTGTAAAACTTCCCAACCCCATTTATAAGGCAAGAAATCCCACTTATTAAACCTGACAGGGCACACCTGTGAAGTGAAAACCATTCCCGGTGACTACCTCTTGAAGCTCATCAAGATAATGCCAAGAGTGTGCAAAGCAGTCATCAAAGCAAAAGGTGGCTACTTTGAAGAACCTAGAATATAAGACATAATTTCAGTTGTTTCACACTTTTTCGTTAAGTTTATAATTACACAAGTGTTAATTCATAGTTTTGATGTCTTCAGTGTGAATGTACAAATTTCATAGTCATGAAAATACAGAAAAATCTTTAAATGAGAAGGTGTGTCCAAACTTTTGGTCTGTACTGTATGTTCAACTTTTCCTGGTCTTAGTGAAGAGAAGAAAAAGGCAGGAATATTTAATCGACCTCAAATAAGAACACTTATGAGTGACCCAAATGTTATCACATCAATGAATGAGACAGAAAAAAGAGCTTGGAATGCATTTTGTAATGTGGTGCGGAATTTTCTTGGGAATAAGAAAGCAGACAACTATGAAGAGATTGTGGAAGAGCTACTAATGAGTCTGCGAAATCTTGGATTCACTATTTACACAGCCATTTGGACTTTTTTCCGGAGAACCTTGGGGATGTGAGCGAGGAAAAAGGGCCGGTGGGACTCATGAGGTATTCGCAATGATGGCATCAGAACATATACTGTGGAGCGCAAAGGACAGGCAAGCAGATTACACAGCCAATCTCGTTTAAATATTGGCAGGTAATTGGTTCACTAGGCCATGACAAACATACGTGCTGCACTGAAATCCCTCTCTTACAGTTCACTGTCAGGACAAAACAGTATTTCCATGGCAAAATGGAAACATTCTTGCCTCTAACCCAGGAGATAATAGAGTTGTGGCTCAGGGTAGCTGCTGGAGAAAAGATTTGATCCAAGCATGAATAAAGGTGGCTGTTCAGGCTGTTCATGTCTGTTTGCTGAGGTGTATCAGCAGGCTCGGACTGGCCCACAGGGTAAAAGGGAAATCCCCGGTGGGCTCCTGTGTAGATCTGGGCCCCCAATCCCACCATATGGGCAGTACTTGGCATAATTCACTTAATTCACTCTACAGAAAAAAGCAGCATCTCATCATTCATTAACCACGCTACCCACTTTATTATTATATAGAGATATAGGTAAATTTGTGAATGAAGGTAGTATAATATTTGCATGCAGGTGAAAAGTGAGCCCCCAAAGTCAATGTTACTGGTGGGCCCTTGTCACCCCAGTCCGACACTATGTATCAGGTTGATGAAGTAACAGATAAAACATCTAGTTCACTTTAATTTCTATTTCTGGTTGGCTACTTGTTTTAGTAGTGGAAAAATGGGGTAACATTTGCTCTTTGGGAAGCAGAAAAGTATCTTTTGGTCACACAAGCATTTAACCGGCATCATGTTAGCAAAAACATCATAAAGCAAGGAATACATTTTATACTGATAATGCACCAATTTTGGCTCTATATTCAAAGTTGGAAAAAATTCCCCCATTTTGCTTTTATATGTAGGGTTTACCAGATTGGCTAATCAACAGTCATGCCTTTTGCGTGATGCTAATGATATCCCAATCATTCGTTAAGCAATCAAGAAATCAGCTTGCCATGTTCTCCAGCATGACCAAGGTCTCCAGTCGCACTCAAGTGTTCAATTTCTGTACCTTGCTGGGATGGATTGTTATCATGGCCAGCGTCATTGTTATTATCATCAATTTCACAATGATTGTCAGTCTTGTTCTCTGCCTGTCCCTGGGATAACTGAATGTACAGTCCATATAACAATCACATTGAGAATCCCAAACAGCCCCATTGTAGCAATGAATATGTAGAAGTTGCTGTTCTTTCTTCATCATTAGTTGCATCCATGTGAGTCTTTTATCCAATATAAATATGTTGTGGATGCTATAGGTCTCCCAAAAGACAAATTTAGTAGATATGTTTGAAGAGTTTAAGTAGACGGCACGTATCCTTCATCAGCTACAAATGGTATATACAACAGCAGCCCAAGCTCTAATTTTCCTACTGCATAATTAAATCAGCCGCTGCTTGTACATATGTTCCAACATGCATTGAATTGAATCAAATACATTGCAATGTCACAAATTATGTGGTGCTTAGGTATATTGATCTGCTTTTACAAAGCCGGAAAGGTGTACTGACCCACATAAGAACAATAGAAATGCCCATAACCAGGGCCATGTTTATGGCCATGGCCTTCCATTTCCTAAGTATATATATATATATATATATATAAATATATATATAACAAAAGTAACATGATCAAATTCTTTGAAAATGCCTAGTTGCCATTCATGGAATGCCATCCATCATGAGATTTGCGCATGATGCAGAAGACCTTTTCTCATCCATGCTCATTAACTGCGAAACAATTTAGCAGTGATGATTAGGCTTATAAGAATGAAAAGTCTGTGTTCTGTTTGATGAATCCTGTCATAAATCACACTCTGTGAGTATCTCCAGGCTCTTTATTCACATCATGTCTCAACCTCCATTATATGAATTCCGAGTACAACAACATCCAACAAGTTCCAAACAAAGAATATAGAACACACATAAAAGTAGTGAGACCCCTAGAGGCCACATGAACATATAACATATTGCTACATATTGCTTTCTCTTTTAACTAGAGGAACAATAAAAGATACTAAACTAATGTATACTATGACAAAGTTAGAAATTAACCTAGTACGTCCAGTTAGATATAATCTTTGAGGTGCGCCGGCTTTTTGCTAATTCTGCCAGCTCTGGTAATATAAGATGTGTCACTTTCTACATCTGGTACATCTGGTAGTTCTTCTGACATTGTCTGTCTCTGGCCAGAGTCCTCACCCTGATGGTCAGCTGTCACTGTTGGTGCCTGACTTGTACTTGCTGCCTCGTTGTCTTGGGTGTCTGGATACTGTTCAAAAGGCCATGAATCATCTCTTTCTTGCGTTTTCCTCAAATATCTTCGATTCCTCCTTAGTCTTCTTCCGTCGTCTGTTTGAATTTCGTAAGACCGAGGTCCCAGTTTCTGGACAACCTTTGCCTTTTGCCAGTGTTTGTCAAATGTGGTGTTTGGCTGCAGCCGAATGTTGTCATTTCTCTGGAGCTCAGGCAGATCCTTTGCAGATTTATTGTAATAGAAAGCTTGCCTAGCTTGATTCTTCTGTAATTTAGCTTCGATGTTTCCCAGCAGCTTTGGCTCTAACAGATGACACGCAGTTGGTACTAGTGTCTTTGTACGCCTACTCATGAGCCTCTGTGCCGAACTGCTGTCTAGGCCTTGGGTGGGTGTGTTTCTATGATCCAGTATAGACAGATATACATCAGCACCCGCCTGGTTTGCTTTCTGCATGAGTCTTTTGGCCGTTTTTTACTGCTGACTCTGCTTTCCCATTACTCTGAGGATATCTTGGAGAAGACGTCTGGTGTTCAAATTCCCATTTCTTACTGAAAGTTTTGAACTCTTCCGACGTAAACTGTGCCGCATTGTCAGAGAAATCGATATCTGGAATGCCATACCTGGCAAAATGGGCCTTGAGTTTTTTAATCACTGTTCTCGGCCTTGTGTCCTGCACCAAATCAACCTCCCAGAAGTTAGAGAAATAGTCCACTGTAATCAGGTATTCTTTGTCATTCCATGTGAACAAGTCTGTTCCTATTTTTGACCAAGGCCTATGTGGAATTTCATGAGGTTGCAATGTCTCCTTTGGTTGCTTATCATTGCAGGATGCACATATTTCACATTGTGCTATGTAATTTTTTATGTGGTCATTCATTCCTGGCCAATAAACTGATTCTCGTGCATGACGTAGGCATCCTTCCATGCCTAAGTGAGAAGAGTGCAATGTCTTCAATATGCCTCTTCTGAGAACTTCAGGTATAACAGCCCTGTCTCCTTTAAAGATGATTCCTTGCTGCACTGACAATTCATCTCTTATGTGGAAGAATGGTGAGACTTCCCTCGGAGCATGCTGCTTGTATTTTGGCCAGCCCTGCAAGATGACAGTCTTTAAACTCTGGAGACTTTTATCCTTCTCTGTAAAAGTCTGGATTTGCTTGACCTTTTCTTTTGACACTGCAAGGTAGTTACACATATTGATGGTTTCAATGTCTTCCTCCTCATCTTTTGTGATAGGAAGGTAAGCTCTGCTTAGCGTATCTGCAATCAGTAAGTCTCTTCCTGGACAGTACCCGATGTCAACATCATATTTCTGAAGTCGCAACAGCATGCGCTGTAGTCTCTTTGGGGCATTTAGTAATGGTTTCTTTGTAATGCTCTCCAATGGTTTGTGATCCGACTGCACTGTTACCCGTCGACCGTAGGTGTACTGGTGAAACTTCTCCATCCCGAATACCACAGCCAGTAGTTCCTTCTCAATCTGCGCATATCCCTGCTCTGTTGTTGTAAGGGCTCTGCTTGCAAATGTAATTGGCTGTTTGTTCTGCATTAATGTGGCTCCAAGGCCTTTTTCCGAAGCATCACATTGTACCACCACTTCTCGATCTGGATCGAAATACTTTAGGGTTGCTGTATCTGCAATGGCATTCTTTACTGCTCGGAAAGCAGTCTCCTGGCTTTCTGTCCATTCCCAGCGCACATCTTTGTGGGTTAGCTGTCTCAGTGGCTCACACATGTCTGACAGATGTCTGCAAAATTTTGAGAGATAATTCACCATGCCCAAAAATCGTTGTACTCCAGAAACATCAGTAGGGGTAGGCAAATCTTGTATTGCTCTCACCTTTTCAGGATCCACTTTGACCCCAGTTGAAGTCAGTCGATGACCAATATAGGCCACTTCTGTCATTTTCAATTTGAATTTGTCCAAATTCAGCTTTATGTTTTTTTCTCTGCATCTGTCCAAAAATTGTATCATCTTCTGATCGTGATCCTTGATTGCAGATTCCATATTTTCACCTTCTCCCACTACTAGGATATCATCCGCTATTGTCTTCACTCCAGTAAGTCCTTCCAAACTCTGCATCAATTTCTGCTGGAATATCTCTGGAGCAGGTTTTAGTCCCATGGGCATTTTCAGCCATTTAAAGCGTCCAAATGGTGAAGAAAATGTTGTCAATAAACTTGAATCTTCAGTCAGGGCCACATGCCAGAATCCATTTTTTACATCACATACGGAAAATATTTTAGCCTTTGATAAATCTGGTAGAACATCATCTAATGTTGGCATTGGGTAATGATTTCGTTTCAGCGCCTTGTTGAGTGGCTTAGGATCAATACATATTCTTAACTTGCCCGATGGTTTCTGCACTATGACAAAACTGCTGATCCAATCTGTGCTCTTATGGACTGGTGCTATCATGCCTCTTCTCTGTAGATCTTGCAGTTCTACTTTCAGCAGTTGCATTAATGCTACAGGCACTCTTCTTGTAGGTAATCTGGTGGGCTGCACTGTGTTGTCAATTTCTAGCCTATATTTACCTTCAAAGCATCCATCACCTTCAAATACATCAGCATACTCTGCTTTTATTTTCTGCATGTCCAAGTTGTGCTCTGCATTTAGTTTTGGATATTGTATATCCTGGGCAACTTCAACAGACATAATGTTATGAGACTGTACTTTTATTAAGTCCATTGCCTGAACTGCCTCCCCTCATGAACATTGCCTCCCCTCTCATCTCTTCTTCCCATAACCGCATCCAAGACTTCTCCCGTGCTTCCCCCATACTCTGGAACTCTCTACCCCAACACATCAGACTTGCGCCTACCATAGAAACCTTCAAAAAGAACCTGAAGACTCATCTCTTCCGACAAGCCTACAGCCTGCAGTGATCCTCAACCTACTGAACAGCCGTACAGCCAGCTCTTCCCTCTCCTAGTGTATCCTCACCCACCCCCTGCAGACTGTGAGCCCTCGCGGGCAGGGTCCTCCCTCCTTATGTACTCGTGTGCCTTGTTATCTGCTCATGTTTAATGTATTTGTCTATATTTGCCCCGTATTCACATGTAAAGCGCCATGGAATAAATGGCGCTATAAAAATGTATAATAATAATAATAATAATAATAACTGCTTTTACTCCCAGTAATGGTACATGGTTACCACCCCGTAACACGGTAAATTCAACTCTATAACTCTTTCTGTTACATGGGTTTCGTATTTTTAGCTTACATGTCCCCATTGGTTTCAGAACACTTTTGTTGTACATCACCAGTACCTTGTCAGTTGGCTCAATAGAAACCTGTTTGTTTAGCAGATCAAATGAAATTACATTGCAGCTTGCTCCACAATCCAGCTGAAATCTAATGGGCTTCTCATCCAACAAGAATGTTGCATAAAGCTGCTTGGCATCCTTCACTACTGACTGCCCGACTACATTGACTTTCTCTGTTGTAGACTGCATTTGTAGCCATGTAATGTCCTCTGCACTGTCAGTGTCTTGTGTCACAGTGTGGAGCTGTCTGTACTGTTTGCCTCTTCCTTGCCTGCAGACAGCAGAGGAATGATTCTTCTTGCCACATGACCTGCAGGTTTTCCCATATGCTGGACACTTGGTTTTGTCTCTCTCATGTCTTTTCCCACAATACTTGCAGTGGACAGTGTTTGTAGGGTAGAAGCACATGAAGAAAAGGACAGCACCACAGCAATTGTGAAAAGACAGCTCCAAAGTTTATTCTGCCATCTGCAACGTTTCGGTCCGTGGACCTTTTTCAAGCATAGTGAAAAGACAATACAACCACCATTATATACACTTAGGCCAAACCCATTAATTAACAAGCAACCAATGGTGTGGCTCCATATACCTGGAAAAAATACATCATAGTGCAACGTACATATATACATATAAAAACAGTCCCACATTGCCAGCCCCCTATATATACTAGCCGCTAACATAGTCCAACTACCTCTGATCGCTCGCCACTATTGTGTGACACTCGTAAATCCCCAATAAGTCCCCAAAGTCCACAATGTAAACAAATATCACTCACACCAATCCGGGTACTGCATCCACGATCGTCATGGCATTGTGGGCGTGTTCAGAACAAGAGCAGTCCAATCAGCTCCTCAATCTTAAATCATGTGATCGACATATGCCCAGCATGCAGTGCTCCTCACCGCACTAGTTCATAGGCTGCTGGACCACATGTCAGTGGTAAACAAACACCGCCCACTTTTGTCCAATGGTGCACATTGTATTGTACATGTCCGTGACATTATCCCTGTCCGTAGCTCATATGCGCATGTCGAAGTCCCGGACTCCAGTACAATCAGCACACTGAGTCCATATAGTCAGCGACTGCGTATGACAAAGGAATTCTCCATAAATCTCTTCATGACAGATGGTTCCAGTGAGCGGTCCCATAGCGCTATAATGACGGAATCCAGCATAGTCAGCACACTGAGTCTATTTAATCGGCAACTGCAAAATAATGCTCCATAGACTTCTTCATAATAGATGACTCCAGTGAGCAGTCACATAGCGCTACAATCAGCGCGCAAAAGTACATCCAGGCTCATAGCTAGGTATAGTATTTTTTCACTCCAGGTCCATAGTATACAACGGTATACAATATGACATTTCTCCACTGAACACCTTATATATTTATCCCCAATATCGACTATTCATATATTATGTGATCCGTCATTTTAAATATTTACATCTATTCATACGGGCCTGTAATGAAAAACGACATATACCGAAAAAACAACCATCATAATAGCTTAAACTCAGTCCGTATAAAACTCCTTGCAAGGACATACATACATTACAAACACCTTTGGTACCAGGGATTCCCAGCCCGTCTCCCATGTTGGTAATTGCCCAGCCTCAAGCTGCTTAGCATTTGCGATCTGACGAGAGCAGGCACATTAACTCCATAGACATCTATATTTTTTTGTCCTGGAAAAACTACATCCAAGCATAAAAAGGGAAAAAGGAGGGGAAAATAACAGATTAAGGTAGATATCAGGGATTCCCAGCCCGTCTCCCATGTTGGTAATTACCCAGCCTCAAGCTGCTTAGCATTTGCGATCTGACGAGAGCAGGCACATTAACTCCATAGACATCTATATTTTTTTATCCTGGAAAAACTACATCCAAGCATAAAAAGGGAAAAAGGAGGGGAAAATAACAGATTAAGGTAGATATCAGGGATTCCCAGCCCGTCTCCCATGTTGGTAATTACCCAGCCTCAAGCTGCTTAGCATTTGTGATCTGACGAGAGCAGGCACATTAACTCCATAGACATCTATATATATTTTTTTTTTTATCCTGGAAAAAATACATCCAAGCATAAAAAGGAAAAAGGAGGGGAAAAAAACAGATTAAGGTAGATATCAGGGATTCCCAGCCCGTCTCCCATGTTGGTAATTACCCAGCCTCAAGCTGCTTAGCATTTGTGATCTGACGAGAGCAGGCACATTAACTCCATAGACATCTATATTTTTTTTTATCCTGGAAAAAATACATCCAAGCATAAAAAGGAAAAAGGAGGGGGAAAAAACAGATTAAGGTAGATATCAGGGATTCCCAGCCCGTCTCCCATGTTGGTAATTACCCAGCCTCAAGCTGCTTAGCATTTGTGATCTGACGAGAGCAGGCACATTAACTCCATAGACATCTATATTTTTTTTATCCTGGAAAAAATACATCCAAGCATAAAAAGGAAAAAGGAGGGGAAAAAAACACAATATATAAAAAAACGGATTAAGGTAGATATCAGGCAAATAGCCACACTCTCCTCAGATCAAATTGATCAAGAGGCTACATTTGTATATATAGGACAGATCTAAAAAGCAACTGTTAATGAGACCACCCCTAACAAAAATAAACAGTATATAATAGAATTAAAAACAATAATACACCGATAAGGTACCACAAATGACCAAAAGGACCTTACAGGAGACAACTTTGTTGATAATCAATATTTAAGCCTTTTGGAGAGAGAGTATCAAGCTCATAGATCCATTTCAATTCTTTTCTCTTCAGAAGAGAGACCCGATCGCCACCCCGTCTTGGCATAGGTACATCATCAATGACTCGGTATCTGAGCTGATTAACCGAGTGCCCGAACTCATGGAAGTGCCTAGGTACTGGAAGGTCAATCAAATTCGTTCTAATAGTACTCTTATGCTTTGAAATTCTCGCTTTGACCTCCATTGTGGTCTCCCCTACATAGTAGAGACCACACGGGCAGCTAAGGATGTAGACCACAAAACTACTTCTGCATGTATATCGTTTCCGTATCGTATACTTTTTTCCAGTGTGGGGATGATAAAAACATGCCCCTTTGATTAAATTATTGCAGCTTGCACATCCGAGACAGGGAAAATTACCCAGGCTCGGACGGCTTAAAGTAGTCTGCGGATCCCTCCTTGAGCTGCCCACATCAGACACCACCAACTCGTCCTTCAGATTTCTATTTCTCCTATATGAGAATAATGGGGGCGACTGAAACTCACTCACATTGTCATGTCCCCTCCCCAAAAGTGACCAGTGCCTTCGAATCACATCCGAGATCTGGCCACTCAAACCATTAAATGCTGTCACAAATGGTATCCTCTTATCAGATTCTATAGCAACCTTGGGAGTAAGGAGCTCATCTCTTCCTTTAGACAATGCTTTAGTTTTGAATGTATCCAAGTCCTCCTTAGGATATCCTCTCGCCATAAATTTTTGGCACATCTCATTAAGCCTCAAATCTATAAGAGAGTCACTCGAGACAATCCTCCTGACTCTTAGGAGTTGGCTCCATGGGAGGGACTCCACCATTCTCCGTGGATGTTCACTGGAAAAATGTAAAACATTATTCCTGTCTGTCTTTTTGACAAACAGGTCAGTATATAAAAAACCTTCACTCTTATAGACACATGTATCCAGAAATTGCATCCTGGTCTGAGAGCACTCCATTGTGAAACCCAACCCAGGGTAGATATTATTCAAAAAAAGGTGGAATTGTACGAGCTCATCAAAATCACCATCCCAAACCAGGAAGATGTCGTCGATGTAGCGCCGCCAGCCCCTAACACGGCCCCAAAACTGCGACTTGTACACGTGTTCGCCCTCCAGGACAGCCATATAGATGTTAGCATACGTAGGGGCCACATTGGACCCCATGGCTGTCCCGCGGCGCTGCAGGAAGAAATCATCCCCAAAGAGAAAAAAATTCCTCTCGAGAATGAACTCCAGCAGCGCCAGGGCGAACCGTGCACAGTCCGGGGCCATGTCGGAGCCGACCAGCGCCACACCGACAGCAGACAACCCCCTGGCATGCTCGATGGAAGTGTATAGAGATGTAACATCAAATGACACCAACCATGTGGTATCACCGACCCGTACACCCTCCAAGGACCTAATGAAATCACTAGTATCCTTCACATAGGAAGGTGTAGTAACCACAAATTTTCTCAGTAAATGATCCAAAAAGATTGCCACTTTATTACACAGAGACCCCCTGCCCGACACAATCGGGCGGCCAGGGGGCCTCTGAAGATCCTTATGAATTTTTGGGAGGGTGTACAGGACGGGAACCACTGGGTGTTCAACTGTAAGATATTTGGCCAACTTAGCATCAATTAGGCCACTATTCAATGCCTCCTCAATTATTGTATCCAATTCTGATTTAAACCTCTGGGTTGGGTTCACCTGTAGCCTCTCATAGACCTCTGTATCTGAAAGCTGCGACCTTATCTCATCCAAATACTGGGCCGTGTCCATCACCACCAAGGCTCCGCCTTTATCGGCTGCCTTGATGGTGATGGATTTATTATTTTTTAGAATCCCAATCTCCTTACGCTCTGCATATGTTAGATTCGAGCGACTCGATCTCTTCCCCTTTTGTTTCAATTTAGCCAAATCGGCCTTTACTAGTTTACAAAAGGTCTCCACAACAGGATCCTGTGTTGGAGGCACAAAATCACTTTTATTGTGGAGGCCAAACATATCAAGGGAGAGATGTGTCTGGGGATTCAAGGGTACATATATGAATAGTATATATGAATAGTCGATATTGGGGATAAATATATAAGGTGTTCAGTGGAGAAATGTCATATTGTATACCGTTGTATACTATGGACCTGGAGTGAAAAAATACTATACCTAGCTATGAGCCTGGATGTACTTTTGCGCGCTGATTGTAGCGCTATGTGACTGCTCACTGGAGTCATCTATTATGAAGAAGTCTATGGAGCATTACTTTGCAGTTGCCGATTAAATAGACTCAGTGTGCTGACTATGCTGGATTCCGTCATTATAGCGCTATGGGACCGCTCACTGGAACCATCTGTCATGAAGAGATTTATGGAGAATTCCTTTGTCATACGCAGTCGCTGACTATATGGACTCAGTGTGCTGATTGTACTGGAGTCCGGGACTGCGACATGCGCATATGAGCTACGGACAGGGATAATGTCACGGACATGTTCAGTACAATGTGCACCATTGGACAAAAGTGGGCGGTGTTTGTTTACCACTGACATGTGGTCCAGCAGCCTATGAACTAGTGCGGTGAGGAGCACTGCATGCTGGGCATATGTCGATCACATGATTTAAGATTGAGGAGCTGATTGGACTGCTCTTGTTCTGAACACGCCCACAATGCCATGACGATCGTGGATGCAGTACCCGGATTGGTGCGAGTGATATTTGTTTACATTGTGGACTTTGGGGACTTATTGGGGATTTACGAGTGTCACACAATAGTGGCGAGCGATCAGAGGTAGTTGGACTATGTTAGCGGCTAGTATATATAGGGGGCTGGCAATGTGGGACTGTTTTTATATGTATATATGTACGTTGCACTATGATGTATTTTTTCCAGGTATATGGAGCCACACCATTGGTTGCTTGTTAATTAATGGGTTTGGCCTAAGGGTATATAATGGTGGTTGTTTTGTCTTTTCACTATGCTTGAAAAAGGTCCACGGACCGAAACGTTGCAGATGGCAGAATAAACTTTGGAGCTGTCTTTTCACAATTGCTGTGGTGCTGTCCTTTTCTTCATGTGCTTCTGGATTTACCTACTGGGATGGACCCACTGGTGAGGACGTGCACTCTGCTGTCCATAGAGACATTGCCATTATAGGGTGCGGCTTTACTATTTATATTTGATACTTGCAGTGTTTGTAGGGTAGTCTGGTCCTGTCTTTCCTTTCATAGATACTGCATGTACCTTGTCATCATCATTCTCACTGGTGCCTGCCATCATCTTCAGGCTGTGCTTTGTGAGCTCAGCAGTCCTGCAGATTTGCATACATTTCTCTAAAGTCATGCCTTCCTCTCTCAGTAATCTTTCTTTGAGATGACTGTCCTTTATGCCACACACCATTCTGTCCTTGATTAGACTGTCCCTGATCTCTCCAAAGCCACATGTTTCTGCAAGTCTCCTCAGCTCTGTCAGATATCTGTCCACATTTTCACCATCCTCCTGATGTCTTGTGAAAAACTTATATCTTTCCACTGTCTCATTCTTCTTTGGGTCACAGTGTTTATCAAATGCCTGCACAATGTCTGCTAGGAGGAGGTTGTCTGTGTCTGGGAGCAAGGTGTGGGCTAATTCTCTGCCATTTTCCCCAATTAGGTAATAAAACAGCTTTACTTTCCGTTTGTCATCAGTGGGGCCCACAGTCAGATCCACATACAGTGTAAACTCTTCCTTCCAATGTCTCCAAGTCTGGGACAGATTACATGAAGTGACATCCAGTCTCTGAGGGGGCTTCAGACCAGTCTCCCTTTTTCTGTACTGTCAGGGAATCTGTACTTACAGTTGCAGTGATCTGTGCAGTTCCAGCATCATATAAGCTCTAAGAATTTGCAGGTTCTGTGCCCGGCTGCCACCATGTTCTGTTTGATGAATCCTGTCATAAATCACACTCGGTGAGTATCTCCAGGCTCTTTATTCACATCATGTCTCAACCTCCAT
Source organism: Ranitomeya imitator (assembly GCF_032444005.1). Lineage (NCBI taxonomy): Eukaryota > Metazoa > Chordata > Amphibia > Anura > Dendrobatidae > Ranitomeya > Ranitomeya imitator. The sequence goes on from NC_091283.1 coordinate 618,537,662, forward strand.
TACATGAATTCCGAGTACAACAACATCCAACAAGTTCCAAACAAAGAATATAGAACACACATAAAAGTAGTGAGACCCCTAGAGGCCACATGAACATATAACATATTGCTACAGTCTGAAGGCAGGGAATGGTTGTAACATTCTTCCCTGTTTTCTCCGGGGATTCTGCTGTTGGGGTAATGTTCATGTAGGAGAATGCATAGGACAAGTAGGATTAGGTGGATTAGGACCGCCTGCTGTTGGAACTAGACCTGGAGTCCTGGCCACTAAAATGAGAGGACTGATCCTCTGTAAACTGAATTTGAGCCTAATTTCCTGAAACAGGTCCTGGTGAATATAAATAATTTCTGATGCAATTTGTTAAGATTATAAAAGAGAAAAAAATGACCTCTGCCATTTTGTACATTGCTGAAGATTGCATCAGCCAGACAGCATGCTCCTGATGTAAGGTTAGGCTGCATAGGCTGCACCATAATGTCAACTATTACATCACATGATCTAGCGCAGCATATCAGTCGGGAATATCCCTAGGACTATGAAAGATGATTCCAGAGAAAGTAGCAACCATTTTAGGATTTCATAGCTTAGGCATAGGAGGACAGAAATATTAGCTAATCATTACAGATAGAGATAAAAAAGACGCAAATCAGAGTGTGGTAAACTACTGCAGCATTGAAAAACAGTAGAAATGGGAATGATAGTCTCAGTATTTACATGAAAATGCAAAGATTCAAGTGATAGTGAGGTTTTGGACCTGTAGAATAAGTGTGACTGTGAATTGATTGATCTGTTATTTGCAGCTGGACACCATCGTAATAAAAAAAACTTTTTCTTTTATTCTAGACTACAAACAAGGCGGTTAATTTAATATCCTTTTCCTAATTTTTTCGTTAAAGAAAAATACTCAAATCAAGGGTTCAGTCATTTCAAGAATAGCAAATCTGTTGCCAATTCAAAAAGGGGAGATCTTGTCACTCCTAGTTGAAAAGTCATTTAATATTTAATTTAATAAGAAACTTACAGACTCCATATTGGTCGCTAATATTTATTTCAAAATGTTAGAAATGTGTGTTTGTACATTTTGAGTTTGGTTATTATTATCACTTTAACAGATACAAGCATTTTTAGATGCGTACATTTATATTTTTCATGTAGTTGTATAATAATACTGCACACTAGAGTTGAGCGACCTTGACCTTTTTAGAGTCGAGCCGGGTTTTGCGAAACCCGACTATGTCCAAAGTCGGGTCGAGTGAAATCGGCCGATTATGACGTAAAGTCGGGATCGACCGAAACACGAAACCCAATGCAAGTCAATGGGGCAGCATAGTCGGCAGTGAGTGGGGGCCAGGAAAACACCTAGAGTGCCCATTTTAATGTCAAAACCATCCATTCTTCTTAATGAAGCTTGTCAAGCGTAATTTACCTTAAAATAATTGGAAGGCATTTGAAATTGGGGGTCATTTGGCTAAAGTTGTGGGGGGTAGGGCTGGTTCAAGTAATTAGTGGGCCCAGTAAATCTGGACCACGTCACGGCAGTGGAGCAGGGAGAGGTAAGTATTTCAACTTTGCAAGTGCTGTGATCCTGAGCAAGCAGGGGGGGCCCACTCGTTGGCATTGGCACTGGCACAGGGCCCCTCAAAGTACAGCGGTGTGTTTGCACGGCGGGGGCGCCTCCCACCGGCAGCAACACTTTTGCGTACTATGAGAGGCCCTGTGCCAGTGACGTCGCCAACTAGTATTCCTCCCCCCACCTGATGAAGGAACCTGCACTTTCATCTGCACCTTCCTCTTTGTCCCCGTGTAAGGTGGTATGGTATGCGGGAAGAGCAACCTGACTTTCAGCAGGGTCACAATGTTGTTGTGTAGCGTGCACGGGGAATGTTGCGTTATGGGTCAATGTACCAGCAGACTCATCTATCACTGGCTGGGCAATGGGCACGATGAAGTGGAAACACAGATATAGGCCCAAAGAATAAAGTGGGCTAAATGCAGTTCAAAATTGGTAACACAGGAATAACCAGGGGGCATTGCAGTGGAGGACAACTGGAATGAGAGGCTGACACAGAGAGTAGGGCCAAATCAGTAAGTAGTCGAAATGCAGTTCAAAATTGGCAACCGTAGTAAACAGGCGGCACAGCTTTGTTCAGTGGAGGAGAACAGCAAGGAGTGGCAGACACCGATAGTAGGCCCCAACCCAACTAGTAGGCCAAATGCAGTCTAACATTAACAACTACTTAACGAGAGGCTGAAAATGGAATTTCAGGACAGGAAACCAGGAGAACAGCAAGGAGTGGCAGACACCGATAGTAGGCCCCAAACCAACTAGTACGCCAAATGCAGTTGTTCCATTTAACCACAATTTAATGAGAGCCTGAAGATAGAAGCTCAGGAAAGGCAACCTGGGGAACACCTTGGAGTGTAACACACCATCTCTCTCCACCCGATACCCATTTTGTAGGCCTAATGCAGTGTAGTTTTCTACAACTACTAAACGAGAGTCGGAAGATCGAAGCAATGGCGAGGAAACCTGGAGAACACCTTGGAGTGTAACACACCATCTCTCTCCACCCCATTCCCCATTTTTTAGGCCTAATGCAGCCTACTTTCCGACACCTACTAAACGAGAGCATGAAGATCGAAGCTCAGGAAAGGCAACCTGGGGAACACCTTGGAGTGTAACAACAACCTCTCTCTACACCACGGAAGGGCTGATTCTTAGGAAGGAAGGCTGTTGTAAATAAGCATTGCGCGTCCGAGGGTGATTATATTCTTATTCGGTATCTACTCACCCTCGGACGCGCCATGCTTCTTGATTTGTAATTAATGTTTATTTGCAATGTGCTTTTGACTTACTCAATTATTTTTTTAATTATTGATTTTATTAAATTAATAGTTTAACATCTTATTGGAAATAATTTAAAGGAGACGCGACAGGACAACACTCGGTGGATGCCATATCTGTGTTAACAACTCCAAAAAACTTTCAGTTAACTTCTTGCAGGAGAAAGAAATTGTAGCTGTTGGACCTTTGTAGTACAGTTCCAGATATTTGTTGTGTGTTTGTTTTGATTGTTAAAATGTCTGCATTTGAGATCTCAACACGATCTTATTTTTTATAATCAAATTAATTTTTTAAATATTTTATTAGGTTGGTTCAAGGGGTACACGGGCCGCAGTAGACAGGTCAGTGGAGGCCTAGTGGAAGGAGGGACCGCAGATGCGCCACTGTTTCACCCATACACAATTAGTAGGCCTAATGCAGCGTAGTTTCCAACAGCTACTAAACGAGAGCCGGAAGATCGAAGCTCAGGAAAGGCAACCTGGGGAACACCTTGGAGTGTAACAACAACCTCTCTCTACACCACGGAAGGGCTGATTCTTAGGAAGGAAGGCTGTTGTAAATAAGCATTGCGCGTCCGAGGGTGATTATATTCTTATTCGGTATCTACTCACCCTCGGACGCGCCATGCTTCTTGATTTGTAATTAATGTTTATTTGCAATGTGCTTTTGACTTACTCAATTATTTTTTTAATTATTGATTTTATTAAATTAATAGTTTAACATCTTATTGGAAATAATTTAAAGGAGACGCGACAGGACAACACTCGGTGGATGCCATATCTGTGTTAACAACTCCAAAAAACTTTCAGTTAACTTCTTGCAGGAGAAAGAAATTGTAGCTGTTGGACCTTTGTAGTACAGTTCCAGATATTTGTTGTGTGTTTGTTTTGATTGTTAAAATGTCTGCATTTGAGATCTCAACACGATCTTATTTTTTATAATCAAATTAATTTTTTAAATATTTTATTAGGTTGGTTCAAGGGGTACACGGGCCGCAGTAGACAGGTCAGTGGAGGCCTAGTGGAAGGAGGGACCGCAGACAGGCATCGAAGGCCTAAAATAATCACACATGGCTGTAGGCAATTTTAAATTGGTTCCAGGGGTACACGGGCAGCAGTGGTGTGGTCAGTGGAGGCCTAGTGGAAGGAGTGACCACAGACAGGCATCGAAGGCCTAAAATATTAACACATGGCTGTAGGCAATTTTAAATTGGTTCCAGGGGTACTTGGGCAGCAGTGCCCTGGTCAGTGTAGTAGTAGTTGAAAGAATGGACCGCAGACAGGCATCGAAGGCCTAAAATAAAAAAATTGGGCTGGCTGTAGGCAATTTTAAATTGGTTCCAGGGTTACACGGGCAGCAGTGGTGTGGTCAGTGGAGGCCTAGTGGAAGGAGTGACCGCAGACAGGCATCGAAGGCCTAAAATAATCACACATGGCTGTAGGCAATTTTAAATTGGTTCCAGGGGTACACGGGCAGCAGTGGTGTGGTCAGTGGAGGCCTAGTGGAAGGAGTGACCACAGACAGGCATCGAAGGCCTAAAATATTAACACATGGCTGTAGGCAATTTTAAATTGGTTCCAGGGGTACTTGGGCAGCAGTGCCCTGGTCAGTGTAGTAGTAGTTGAAAGAATGGACCGCAGACAGGCATCGAAGGCCTAAAATAAAAAAATTGGGCTGGCTGTAGGCAATTTTAAATTGGTTCCAGGGGTACACGGGCAGCAGTGGTGTGGTCAGTGGAGGCCTAGTGGAAGGAGTGACCGCAGACAGGCATCGAAGGCCTAAAATAATAACACATGGCTGTAGGCAATTTTAAATTGGTTCCAGGGTTACACGGGCAGCAGTGGTGTGGTCAGTGGAGGCCTAGTGGAAGGAGTGACCGCAGACAGGCATCGAAGGCCTAAAATAATCACACATGGCTGTAGGCAATTTTAAATTGGTTCCAGGGGTACACGGGCAGCAGTGGTGTGGTCAGTGGAGGCCTAGTGGAAGGAGTGACCACAGACAGGCATCGAAGGCCTAAAATATTAACACATGGCTGTAGGCAATTTTAAATTGGTTCCAGGGGTACTTGGGCAGCAGTGCCCTGGTCAGTGTAGTAGTAGTTGAAAGAATGGACCGCAGACAGGCATCGAAGGCCTAAAATAAAAAAATTGGGCTGGCTGTAGGCAATTTTAAATTGGTTCCAGGGGTACACGGGCAGCAGTGGTGTGGTCAGTGGAGGCCTAGTGGAAGGAGTGACCGCAGACAGGCATCGAAGGCCTAAAATAATAACACATGGCTGTAGGCAATTTTAAATTGGTTCCAGGGTTACACGGGCAGCAGTGGTGTGGTCAGTGGAGGCCTAGTGGAAGGAGTGACCGCAGACAGGCATCGAAGGCCTAAAATATTAACACATGGCTGTAGGCAATTTTAAATTGGTTCCAGGGGTACTTGGGCAGCAGTGCCCTGGTCAGTGTAGTAGTAGTTGAAAGAATGGACCGCAGACAGGCATCGAAGGCCTAAAATAAAAAAATTGGGCTGGCTGTAGGCAATTTTAAATTGGTTCCAGGGTTACACGGGCAGCAGTGGTGTGGTCAGTGGAGGCCTAGTGGAAGGAGTGACCGCAGACAGGCATCGAAGGCCTAAAATAATCACACATGGCTGTAGGCAATTTTAAATTGGTTCCAGGGGTACACGGGCAGCAGTGGTGTGGTCAGTGGAGGCCTAGTGGAAGGAGTGACCACAGACAGGCATCGAAGGCCTAAAATATTAACACATGGCTGTAGGCAATTTTAAATTGGTTCCAGGGGTACTTGGGCAGCAGTGCCCTGGTCAGTGTAGTAGTAGTTGAAAGAATGGACCGCAGACAGGCATCGAAGGCCTAAAATAAAAAAATTGGGCTGGCTGTAGGCAATTTTAAATTGGTTCCAGGGGTACACGGGCAGCAGTGGTGTGGTCAGTGGAGGCCTAGTGGAAGGAGTGACCGCAGACAGGCATCGAAGGCCTAAAATAATAACACATGGCTGTAGGCAATTTTAAATTGGTTCCAGGGTTACACGGGCAGCAGTGGTGTGGTCAGTGGAGGCCTAGTGGAAGGAGTGACCGCAGACAGGCATCGAAGGCCTAAAATAATCACACATGGCTGTAGGCAATTTTAAATTGGTTCCAGGGGTACACGGGCAGCAGTGGTGTGGTCAGTGGAGGCCTAGTGGAAGGAGTGACCACAGACAGGCATCGAAGGCCTAAAATATTAACACATGGCTGTAGGCAATTTTAAATTGGTTCCAGGGGTACTTGGGCAGCAGTGCCCTGGTCAGTGTAGTAGTAGTTGAAAGAATGGACCGCAGACAGGCATCGAAGGCCTAAAATAAAAAAATTGGGCTGGCTGTAGGCAATTTTAAATTGGTTCCAGGGGTACACGGGCAGCAGTGGTGTGGTCAGTGGAGGCCTAGTGGAAGGAGTGACCGCAGACAGGCATCGAAGGCCTAAAATAATAACACATGGCTGTAGGCAATTTTAAATTGGTTCCAGGGTTACACGGGCAGCAGTGGTGTGGTCAGTGGAGGCCTAGTGGAAGGAGTGACCGCAGACAGGCATCGAAGGCCTAAAATAATCACACATGGCTGTAGGCAATTTTAAATTGGTTCCAGGGGTACACGGGCAGCAGTGGTGTGGTCAGTGGAGGCCTAGTGGAAGGAGTGACCACAGACAGGCATCGAAGGCCTAAAATATTAACACATGGCTGTAGGCAATTTTAAATTGGTTCCAGGGGTACACGGGCAGCAGTGGTCTGGTCAGTGGAAGTCTAGTGGAAGGAGTGACCGCAGACAGGCTTCCAAGGCCTAACATAACAAAATTGGGCTGGCTGTAGGCACTTTAAATTGGTTCCAGGGGTACATGGGCAGCAGTGGTCTGGTCAGTGGAAGTCTAGTGGAAGGAGTGACCGCAGACAGGCTTCCAAGGCCTAACATAACAAAATTGGGCTGGCTGTAGGCACTTTAAATTGGTTCCAGGGGTACATGGGCAGCAGTGTATGGTCAGTGGAAGTCTAGTGGAAGGAGTGACGGCAGACAGTCTTCGAAGGCCTAACATAACAAAATTGGGCTGGCTGTAGGCACTTTAAATTGGTTCCAGGGGTACATGGGCAGCAGTGTATGGTCAGTGGAAGTCTAGTGGAAGGAGTGACCGCAGACAGGCTTCGAAGGCCTAACATAACAAAAATGTCAAAACAATGGTATTGTCAGTGCCAGGCATTGAAGGATGTCAGCGCCTAGACTACACATTGGTGAAGCTGTGAGAGATAATTTTGCTAGTGGTAGAGCACTGTTTGAGCTGGGGGGGGGAACTGGCTTGTGGCCGGCGGTACAGGCACAGGGCCCCTCATATTACAACGGTGAGTCTGACGTTGGGTGCGCACCACCACCGCCAGAGACACTTTATTGTACTATGAGGGACCCAGTGGCAGTGCCATCGACCAAAAGCGGCCACACCCACCTCTTCAGACAAACAGCACTCTCAAGGGTCCAAGCGCAAAGTGGCGATAGCACGACCCCGTGTGGGGAGTTTGGCCATTTCGTGAGGTGGAAACATGTCGTATGCTGGACAATCAGGTGAAGAAAATTACGAGATTGGAAAAGTCATTCAGAATAGTCCACAGGCAAGACCTTTTCATAGGAAAGCTAGGTGTCAGCCGGGCAGGGTGGGGCAAAAGATTTTGAAATCCAGTTGTGGTTCATTTTAATGAAGGTTAGATCATCTACATTTTGGGTAGCCAGACGAGTCCTTTTTTCTGTTAGTATTGAACCTGCAGCACTGAATACTCTTTCTGATAGGACACTAGCTGCCGGGCAAGCAAGCTCCTGCAATGCATATTCTGCCAATTCTGGCCAGGTGTCTAATTTGGATGCCCAGTAATCAAATGGGAATGACGGTTGAGGGAGAACGTCGATAAGGGATGAAAAATAGTTTGTAACCATACTGGACAAATGTTGTCTCCTGTCACTTTGAATTGATGCTGCAGTACCTGTCCTGTCTGCGGTCATAGAAAAATCACTCCACAACCTGGTCAGAAAACCCCTCTGGCCAACGCCACTTCTGATTTCTGCCCCTCTAACACCTCTGGTCTGCTGGCCCCTGGAGCTCGTGTGAGAACGATCACGGGCGCTGTGTGCAGGGAATGCCAGAAGCAAACGGTCAACAAGAGTTGATTGTTTTGTTGCTAATATTAGTTCCAAGTTCTCATGTGGCATAATATTTTGCAATTTGCCTTTATAGCGAGGATCAAGGAGGCAGGCCAACCAGTAATCGTCATCGTTCATCATTTTTGTAATGCGTGTGTCCCTTTTGAGGATACGCAAGGCATAATCCGCCATGTGGGCCAAAGTTCCCATTGTCAAATCTGCGGTTGTGCCTGGTTGAGGGGCAGTTGCAGGCAAATCTACGTCACTTGTGTCCCTCAAAAAACCAGAACCCGGCCTTGCCACGCCACCAATTTCCCGTGCCCCCGGGAAAGCTTCCTCATTAAAAATATACTCATCCCCATCATCCTCCTCATCCTCCACCTCCTCTTCGCCCGGTACCTCGTCATGTACACTGCCCTGACCAGACAATCGCTGACTGTCATCAAGGCTTTCCTCTTCCTCTGGTGCAGACGCCTGATCCTTTATGTGCGTCAAACTTTGCATCAGCAGACGCATTAGGGGGATGCTCATGCTTATTATGGCGTTGTCTGCACTAACCAGCCGTGTGCATTCCTCAAAACACTGAAGGACTTGACACATGTCTTGAATCTTCGACCACTGCACACCTGACAACTCCATGTCTGCCATCCTACTGCCTGCCCGTGTATGTGTATCCTCCCACAAAAACATAACAGCCCGCCTCTGTTCGCACAGTCTCTGAAGCATGTGCAGTGTTGAGTTCCACCTTGTTGCAACGTCTATGATTAGGCGATGCTGGGGAAGGTTCAAAGAACGCTGATAGGTCTGCATACGGCTGGAGTGTACAGGCGAACGGCGGATATGTGCGCAAAGTCCACGCACTTTGAGGAGCAGGTCGGATAACCCCGGATAACTTTTCAGGAAGCACTGCACCACCAGGTTTAAGGTGTGAGCCAGGCAAGGAATGTGTTTCAGTTGGGAAAGGGAGATGGCAGCCATGAAATTCCTTCCGTTATCACTCACTACCTTGCCTGCCTCAAGATCTACAGTGCCCAGCCACGACTGCGTTTCTTGCTGCAAGAACTCGGACAGAACTTCCGCGGTGTGTCTATTGTCGCCCAAACACTTCATAGCCAATACAGCCTGCTGACGTATGCCAGTAGCTGCCCCATAATGGGAGACCTGGTGTGCAACAGTGGCAGGTGCGGATGGAGTGTTTGTGCGACTGCGGTCTGTGGACGAGCTCTTGCTTCTGCAGGAGGACGAGGAGGAGGAGGAGGAGGAGGGGGTGCGAACGGCTACAGACAACTGTTTACTAGACCGTGGGCTAGGCAGAACTGTCCCAAACTTGCTGTCCCCTGTGGACCCTGAATCCACCACATTTACCCAGTGTGCCGTGATGGACACGTAACGTCCCTGGCCATGCCTACTGGTCCATGCATCTGTTGTCAGGTGCACCTTTGTGCTCACAGATTGCCTGAGTGCATGGACGATGCGCTCTTTAACATGCTGGTGGAGGGCTGGGATGGCTTTTCTGGAAAAAAAGTGTCGACTGGGTAGCTCGTAGCGTGGTACAGCGTAGTCCATCAGGTCTTTGAAAGCTTCGCTTTCAACTAACCGGTAGGGCATCATCTCTAACGAGATTAGTCTAGCTATGTGGGCGTTCAAACCCTGTGTACGCGGATGCGAGGCTAAGTACTTCCTTTTTCTAACCATAGTCTCATGTAGGGTGAGCTGGACTGGAGAGATGGAGATCGTGGAACTAGCGGGGGTGCCGGTGGACATGGCAGACTGAGAGACGGTGGGAGATGGTATTGTTGCCGCCGGTGCCCTAGATGCAGTGTTTCCTACTACGAAACTGGTGATTCCCTGACCCTGACTGCTTTGGCCTGGCAAAGATACCTGCACAGATACAGCAGGTGGTGCGCTAAATGGTGGTCCTACACTGCCGGAAGGGATGTTGCGTTGATGACTAGCTTCATTGGCCGAGGGTGCAACAACCTTAAGGGACGTTTGGTAGTTAGTCCAAGCTTTCAAATGCATGGTGGTTAAATGTCTATGCATGCAACTAGTATTGAGACTTTTCAGATTCTGACCTCTGCTTAAGGAAGTAGAACATTTTTGACAGATGACTTTGCGCTGATCAATTGGATGTTGTTTAAAAAAATGCCAGACTGCACTCTTTCTAGCATCGGATACCTTTTCAGGCATTGCAGACTGAGCTTTAACCGGATGGCCACGCTGTCCTCCACCAGGTTTTGGCTTTGCCACGCGTTTTGGGCAAGATACGGGCCCGGCAGATGGAACCTGTGGCGATGTTGATGCCTGCTGCGGCCCCTCCTCCTCCTCTGCTTCAGAACTGCTGCCGCCTGCACCCTGTTCCCCCAATGGCTGCCAATCGGGGTCAAGAACTGGGTCATCTAATAACTCTTCTTGTACCTCCTGCGCAACTTCGTCTGTGTCACCGTGTCGTTCGGTGGTATAGCGTTCGTGATGGGGCAACATAGTCTCATCAGGGTCTGATTCTTGATCAGCACCCTGCGAGGGCAATGTTGTGGTCTGAGTCAAAGGACCAGCATAGTAGTCTGGCTGTGGCTGTGCGTCAGTGCACTCCATGTCAGATTCAATTTGTAATGGGCATGGACTGTTAACTGCTTCACTTTCTAAGCCAGGGACGGTATGTGTAAAGAGCTCCATGGAGTAACCCGTTGTGTCGCCTGCTGCATTCTTCTCTGTTGTTGTTTTTGCTGAAGAGGACAAGGAAGTGACTTGTCCCTGACCGTGAACATCCACTAACGACGCGCTGCTTTTACTTTTACCAGTTTCACGAGAGGAGGCAAAAGAGCTAGAGGCTGAGTCAGCAAGATAAGCCAAAACTTGCTCTTGCTGCTCCGGCTTTAAAAGCGGTTTTCCTAATCCCAGAAAAGGGAGCGTTCGAGGCCTTGTGTAGCCGGACGACGAACCTGGCTCCACAGCTCCAGACTTAGGTGCAATATTTTTTTCCCCACGACCACCTGATGCTCCACCACTACCACTACCCTCATTACCAGCTGACAATGAACGCCCCCGGCCACGACCTCTTCCACTAGACTTCCTCATTGTTTTAAAAACGTAACCAAACTAACGTTATTTGTTGCAGTCACACAACTTACACGGTGAGCTATAACTTCAGTATGATTTAGCTACCCCTTTACAGGTTGGTGAGACCACCGCGAAAATCAGGCACAATGTTACACACTCTTTTTTTGGTGGCTGCAAATTAGAGAGATGCCCCACACGCAGGACTGTCACTGAAGCACAAATGTTAATATTAATGTCACACTATTATTTGTTTTTTATTTTTATTTTTTTCAGGAACACTTTAGAAACCCCCCCCAAAAAAAAAAATTGATTTTTGCAGGGAGAATTTAGAAAACAAATGTAACAAACTATATGCTTTCTATGGGCCACTGAGTGAGAGATGACGCACACAGGAATCAGGAGTGGCACACAAGCCCAGAGGCCAATATTTTTCTACCAATGATTGATGGAGTTATTTTCTCTGGTAGATTTTGGAACCCAAATCAAGGAAAAAAAATATAGGCTTTCTATGGACCACAATTGGAGAGAGAGAGAGAGAGAGAGAGAGAGAGATGGCACACCCAGGAGTCAAGACTGGCACACAAGCAGAAAGGCCAATATTAATCTCCCACTGTTTTTTTTTTTTTTTTTTTTTTTTCAGGGAGACTTTAGAAAAAAAAAAATAAAAAAAATATGATTTTATCAGGAAGAATTTAGAAACCAAATAAAATAAAATTATTTTTTCAGGGAGAATTTAGAAAACAAATAAAACCAAAAATAGGCGTTCTATGGCCCACTGACTGAGAGATGACGCACACAGGAATCAGGAGTGGCACACAAGCCCAGAGGCCAATATTTTTCTACCAATGATTGATGGAGTTATTTTCTCTGGTAGATTTTGGAACCCAAATCAAGGAAAAAAAATATAGGCTTTCTATGGACCACAATTGGAGAGAGAGAGAGAGAGAGAGAGAGAGAGAGAGAGATGGCACACCCAGGAGTCAAGACTGGCACACAAGCAGAAAGGCCAATATTAATCTCCCACTGTTTTTTTTTTTTTTTTTTTTTTTTCAGGGAGACTTTAGAAAAAAAAATAATAAAAAAAATATGATTTTATCAGGAAGAATTTAGAAACCAAATAAAATAAAATGATTTTTTCAGGGAGAATTTAGAAAACAAATAAAACCAAAAATAGGCGTTCTATGGCCCACTGACTAAGAGAGAGAGAGAGAGATGGAACGCTTAGTACTGGCACACAAGCCCAAAGGGCAATATTAATCTCCCTTTTTTTTTCCAGGGAGAATTTCTAAAACCCCCCCCAAAAAAAAAATAGGCTTTCTATGGCCCACTATTTGTGAGAGAGATGGGACGCTCAGGACTGGCACAGATGGCACACTCAGGACTGGCACAGAAGCCCAGAGGCCAATATTAATCTCCCTTTTTTTCTGGGAGAATTTATAAAACCAAAAAAATATTTAAATAGGCTTTCTATGGCCCACTATTTGTGAGAGAGATGGCACGCTCAGGACTGGCACAGATGGCACGCTCACAACTGGCACACAAGCCCAGAGGCCAATATTAATCTCCCTTTTTTCAGGGAAAATTTATAAAACCAAAAAAAAAATTAAATAGGCTTTCTATGGCCCACTATTTGTGAGAGAGATGGCACGCTCAGGACTGGCACAGATGGCACGCTCACAACTGGCACACAAGCCCAGAGGCCAATATTAATCTCCCTTTTTTCAGGGAAAATTTATAAAACCAAAAAAAAAATTAAATAGGCTTTCTATGGCCCACTATTTGTGAGAGAGATGGGACGCTCAGGACTGGCACAGATGGCACGCTCAGGACTGGCACAGAAGCCCAGAGGCCAATATTAATCTCCCTTTTTTTCAGGGAGAATTTATAAAACCCAAAAAAAAATAAAATAGGCTTTCTATGGCCCACTATTTGTGAGAGAGATGGCACACTCAGGACTGGCACACAAGCCCAAAGGCCAATATTAATCTCCCACTGTATTTTTATCAGGGAGAATTTATACACCCCACAAAAAAAAATACAGAAAAATGAAAAGGCTTTCTATGGCCCACTATGTGAGAGAGATGGCACACACAGGGATGGCACTCTAGCAGAAATGCCAAATTGCCAATCTTAATCTCCCACCAAAAAAAAAAACAAAAAAAAAACAGGGAATGTCCTACAATTACTATCTCCCTGCCTGCAGTAATCTCAGCCAGGTATGGCAGGCAGCTACTATCTCCCTGCCTGCAGTAATCTCAGCCAGGTATGGCAGGCAGCAATAAGGAGTGGACTGATGCACAAATGAAATAAAAAGTGTGGACAAACAAAAAAGATAGCTGTGCAGAAAGGAAGGAACAAGAGGATTTGTGCTTTGAAAAAAGCAGTTGGTTTGCACAGCGGCGTACACACAGCAATGCAGCTATCAGGGAGCCTTCTAGGGCAGCCCAATGAGCTACAGCGCTGAGGGGAAAAAAAAAAAAAAAAAACTTCCACTGTCCCTGCACACCGAGGGTGGTGTTGGACAGTGCAAATCGCTGCAGCACAAGCGGTTTTGTGGTTAATGGACCCTGCCTAACGCTATCCCTGCTTCTGACAAAGCGGCAGCAACCTCTCCCTAAGCTCAGATCAGCAGCAGTAAGATGGCGGTCGGCGGGAACGCCTCTTTATAGCCCCTGTGACGTTGCAGACAGCAAGCCAATCACTGCAATGCCCTTCTCTAAGATGGTGGGGACCAGGACCTATGTCATCACGCTGCCCACACTCTGCGTTTACCTTCATTGGCTGAGAAATGGCGCTTTTCGCGTCATTGAAACGCGACTTTGGCGCGAAAGTCGCGTACCGCATGGCCGACCCCGCACAGGGGTCGGATCGGGTTTCATGAAACCCCGACTTAGCCAAAAGTCGGCGACTTTTGAAAATGTTCGACCCGTTTCGCTCAACCCTACTGCACACTAATAGCTGCCTAATAATTCTGCATTCGTAGATATTCTTCCAATAAAGACTAACATTTACTTTCACTTTCTTAAATATTCAAGCTCTAGAATTATAACTTTTTGTATTGTCTAGGAGCACTGTAGTTGTTCAATAATAAATTTAATCATCAAAAATACAAATTATCTAACAATTCTTCACACATTACACAATGTGAGCTCTTGCATCATTTTTACTCAGTGTTTCTACTTTATGTCATTTGTTGTTACATGGTCCTTTTTCAACAGGTAAAATGTATCTAAAGACTGAAAATTATTGCAGTAAATCAAAGTAATTAAATGTGCAGGTCTGTTTTGGCGCACCTGTTTAAATTGTCAAATTGGAGATACATACTGTATACGTTACACTAATATTATTGGCAAGCGGCAATGGCATTAGTTATTTTGCCTAATAATTACACCAAATATTTATCCTATATTGTGGCTGCAAAGCACAGATCATGAGAACACCTAGATGAAAAACTTTACAAAAGAGGGCCAAGGTATAAATGATTAAAAAGTATAAAGTTTATTCAGCTACATTTAAAAAAGCAATATATAAAACAATAATAACAACCAATTAAAGGGAACCTGTCACCCCCCAAAATCGATGGTGAGGTAAGCTCACCGTCATCAGGGGCTTATCTACAGCATTCTGTAATGCTGTAGATAAGCCCCCGATGTAACCTGAAAGAGGGGAAAAAGAGGTTATATTATACTCACCCAGGGGCGGTCCCGCTGCAGTCTGGTCAAATGGGTGTCTCAGGTCCGCTCCGGCGCCTCCTATCTTCATTCCATGATGTCCTCTTCTGGTCTTCACGCCGCGGCTCTGGCGCAGGCGTAATTTGTCTGCCTTGTTGAGGGCAGAGCAAAGTACTGCAGTGCGCAGGCGCCAGGCCTCTCTGACCTTTCCGGCGCCTGTGCACTGCAGTACTTTCCTTGGACTAGAAAAGCATGAGTGCGCAAATAGACATCAACAGTTACATTTCTAGATTATTTTATTTAATTTCTATCTTTTTAACAAAATTCAATCCCACACATCCAAAAACGTAGCAGTAAGCAAAAAGGCATTGCATTAGTGTGGTAATGGTAAAACAATTATTCCCCTTTTTTACAAAAAAGACTGAACAAAAATGAAAATTAAAAAAAATCATACATTCACTTGAGGCTAATAAGCCCACTTCACCTATTAGGACTGATCTCAGATTTTTCAACTTATAGAAAATATTGTGTTGGCTTGCTTCTGCTTTATAATGCAATAAGGATGAAGAAAATAAATGTACAATTCAAGCACAGTGGCAAAAATGCCAAGCACATCACACTACTAATCAATAGCTCTGAGTCTAGAAGTTCTGCTTTCAGTTTCCCTATTTTTCTCCTCTTTTCATTTGAATATCTGAATTATTTGCAAATTACTACACTATTCTTCAATGCTGTAGTTCTATAACATATTGCTGTCTGTAAAATGTGTCCAATGTTTTAAGGCTTAATTGCTGAGGTGTGAGCCTTGATGTTCAAAGTCTAGCTTGAATTACTTAAAAATTGCTGCTTCATTCCCTGCCTTAACTTTTTTTTACAGCTTCTGACAGACTTTTCTGATTGACTGAGCACTACCTGTGATAATTGCAAGATATTATCCTATGCAGCCACATGTGAGGTTCTGTGAGCCTTCTATGGCTTTTACAAACTTCTGCAAAGTGTAAAATGGCAGCTGGTATTTTTTTCGACATTTGCATGAATTGAATTGTAAATGGTATATATTTTTAAGGACAAACACATTTCATATGATTTGACACAAATTTGATTCATATTAAATTGATTAATTCATCCCTTATAACTTTTCCAGATTAAGAAATATAAAAAAATATTTTTTACAGTTTCTTTCAGAGTTCCGTGTTGAGCTATAAATATAAGTACTGCACATTGAGTTTTTGTAAGTCAAGCTGCAAAATGTGTAGTGAAATCTAAAATCTTAGCTAAGGCAATATCCTGGCAGGACAGACTAGTTCTGCTTACCCCTGCTGATGTGCATATTACACTCTTGAATAATATCACCCACTTACTTTCATCTCCGTTGCCTCATTATATTTTTATTCTTTTTTTCTGGCCAAAATATATAACTTTTTACATTCCTGTGAATAACTTTTGAATTAAATGAAAATGAACATTTATCAACTTGAAATATAAATGGAAACTCAAAATGAAATATTTAACGCCTGAAAGTATTAAACTTTGCAAAGTACAGTATAGGGGATTGTTTTTATACTGTAGACACATAGAACTGGAAATGAGAATATTATAGGTCCAGAAGCATTCAACATCATTAAGTTATGTAAGTTGTATAAAAATGGAGTAGGCGATACTGTTTTTTTTTGTCTATTTTTGAAAAAGGGTGTATATATTGCTTTTATTCATGCTGATCATACGTACTTTCCTTTTGTTCTATTGTTCTTCATTTGTACAATGAAGTTCTCAATACAGTATAAGAAAAACACACTGCTTGAACGGCACACGATATTATACCTTACAATACTTACCGTATATAATCAAGTATAAGCCGACGCAAGTATAAGCTAATTTTGCCACAAAAAAATGGGAAAACTTAATGACTCGAGTATAAGCCTAGGGTGGAAAATGCAGCAGCTACCGGTAAATGTCAAAATTAAAAATAGATACCAATAAAAGTAAAATTAATTGAGACATCAGTAGGTTAAGTGTTTTTGAATATCCATATTGAATCAGGACCCCCTTATAATACTCCATACAGTTCATGATGGCCCCATAAGATGCTCCATTCAAAATATGCCCCATATAATGCTCCGTACAGTTTATGATAGGCTACATAACATGCTCCATATTAAAATATGCCCCATATAATGCTGCACAAATGTTGATTATGACCCCATAAGATGCTCCATACAGACATTTGCCCCATACAATGCTGCACATGGCCCCATGAGATACTCCATACAGATATTTGCCCCATATAATGCTGCACATGGCCCCATATAATGCTACACATAGCCCCATAAGATGCTCCATACAGATATTTGCCCCATATAATGCTGCACATGGCCCCATAAGATGCTCCATACAGATATTCACCCCATATAATGCTGTACATGGCCACATAAGATGCTCCATACAGATATTTGCCCCATATCCTGCACATGGCCCCATAAGATGCTCCATATAGATATTTGCCCCATGTGCTGTTGCTGCGATTAAAAAAATAAAAAAAATCACATACTCACCTCTCAGGCTCCTGGCACTTGCTATATTCACCTGCTCTGCGTTCCACTGCCGACTGCCGCTGTGTCTTCCCATCCTCTGCACCGACGTTCAGGCAGAAGGTGGCACACACTAATCACATCATCGCACCCTCTGACCTGAGCATCACTGCAGAAGAAGCGAAAGATGAAGCGGCGCCCACGGTGGAACGGGGAGCAGATGAATATCGTGCACTGCCCCGTCATACTCACCTGCTCCTGGCGCTGTCGCTGTACTTCCGCTCCCCGGCGGCGGCAGCTTCTTCCGGTAGTGAGCGGTCACATGGTACCGCTCATTACAGTAATGAATATGCTGCTCCACCCCTATGGGAGTGGGGTCCATATTCATTACTGTAATGAGCACTACCATGTGACTGCTCACTACAGGAAGAAGCTGCAGGAACAGCACCAGGAGCAGGTGAGAATTATTACACAGCCCCCGCTCCACCTCCTTTGCCGACCTCTGGGTATGACTCGAGTATAAGCCAAGAGGGTTATTTTCAGCCCAAAAAAGTGGGCTGAAAATCTCGGCTTATACTCGAGTATATAAGGTATATAATTTTCAACCTGTCAAATTGTTTCAATCATCTTAAGAATAATTACAAGTTATGCTGAAACAGTTTAAACAAAGGGAATATTCACAAAAAGAGCTTGATGTTTTAATAAAATATGCAGCAGATATAAAAAGTTTCCAAACCAATTTTAAACAACAAGGTTTTGTCATGTCAGAAAAATCATATGGAGAAGATTTATTTCAGAACTTTTTCCACCTTTGAGGTCACCTATAGCTTGCACAATTTAATTTAAAAACAAACTCAAATCTTTTTTGGGTGGAGAATGAATAACAAGAATTAAAATATTGTGATTACATATGTGGACACAACCTTAACCATTTCATGACATGCACCGCACTAGTACTGCGCGTGTCAAGCATCTTTCCTGTGGGCTACGGCGATGAGCCCACATCTTTCCCAGCACATGTCAGCCGTTTTGAGCAGCTGATGTGCCCGTAACAGCAAAGAGTTGAATCGCGATAAACCTGCAGCTGTTAACCTGTTAAATGTCGTTGTCAATCTCTGACAGCAGCATTTAATGTAATCGTGTTGGAAACACATCACTAATCCCGACCTTTGGCACCCGTGTCACATGGCCGTGGGTTGCAACATTGCATTAAAATGCAATAAAGGGTGATCAAAAAACTGAATCTACACTAAAATTGTATCATTAAAAATGGGGCTCGGCACACAAAAGGCAAGCCTTCATACAGCCCCAGATCATGAAAAATGGAGAGGGTCTTGGAAAATGGAGCAATTTTTTTTTAACAATCTTTAGATTTTTTTTCACCACTTATATAGAAAAGAACTTAGACATGTTTCATATCCAGGAACTTGTAATGACCTGGAGAATCATAATGGCAGGTCAGCTTTAGCATTTAGTGAACATGGTAAAAAAAAAAAACAGTTGTGGAACTGCACTTTTTTTGCAATTTCACCACAACTGGATTTTTTTCCCTGTTTTCCAGTACACGATATGGTAAAACCAATGGTGTTGTTCAAAAGTGCAACTCGCCCCAGAAAAAACAAGCCCCCACGTGGCCATACTGATGAATACATAATAGAGTTATGGCTCTGGGAAGCAGGGGAACAAAAAAACGAAATTCAAAAATGAAAATAGGCTGTGACACAAATGAGTTAAACTTATACTTTTTTTAAAGACCCTTTGAATTTATGACAACATTAAATTTTGGGTAGTAGTCTATCAGCATGATACCTTTAGAATTGACAATCTTTGCCCACTCATCCTTGCATTAGTGCCCCTAATTTATCAGATTGTGAGTGCAACTCTTGTGTACAGCGCCCTCTTCAGGTCAACACACAGATTTCCAAATGAATTCAGGTCTGGGCTCTGGCTAGGCTATTCTAAAACATTGATGATCTTCTGTTAACCCCTTAGTGACAGAGCCAATTTGGTACTTAATAACCTAGCCAATTTTTACTATTCTGACCAATGTCACTTTATGAGGTTATAACTCTGGAACGCTTTAACAGATCCCGCTGATTCAGAGACTGTTTTTTCATAACATATTGTACTTCATGATATTGGTAAAATTTCTTCAATATCACTTGCAATTATTTATGAAAAAAACGGAAATATGGTGAAAATTTTTAAAATTTTGCAATTTTCAAACTTTGTATTTTTATGCCCTTAAATCAGAGAGATATGTCACAAAAAATAGTTAATCAATAAAATTTCCCACATGTCTACTTTACATCAGCACAATTTTGGAAACAATTTTTTTTTGTTAGGGAGTTATAAGGGTTAAAATTTGATCAGCAATTTCTCATTTTTACAATACCATTTTTTTAAGGACCACATCACATTTGAAGTCATTTTGAGGGGTCTATATGATAGAAAATAACCAAGTGTGACACCATTCTAAAAACTGCACCCCTCAAGGTGCTCAAAACCACATTCAAGAAGTTTATTAACCTTTACGTGCTTCACAGGAACTGAAACAATGTGGAAGGAAAAAATGAACATTTAACTTTTTTTGCAAACATTTTATTTCAGAACCATTTTTTTATTTTCGCAAGTGTAAAAACAGAAATTTAACCATAAATTGTGTTGTGCAATTTCTCCTGAATACGCCGATACCCAATATGTGGGGGTAAACCACTGTTTGGGCGCATCGCAGAGGTTGGAAGAGAAGGAGCGCCGTTTTACTTTTTCAATGCAGAATTGGCTGGAATTGAGATCGGACGCCATGTCACGTTTGAAGAGCCCCTGATGTGCCTAAAGAGTGGAAACGCTCCACAATTGACACCATTTTGGAAACTAGACCCTTTAAGGAACTTATCTAGATGTGTGGTGAGCACTTTGAACCCCCAAGTGCTTCACAGAAGTTTATAATGTAGAGCCGTGAAAATAGAAAATCGCATTTGTTTACACAAAAATGATTTTTCGCCCACAAATTCTTATTTTCACAAGGGTAACAGGAGAAATTAGACCTCAGAAGTTGTTGTGCAATTTCTCCTGAGTATGTCGATACCCCAGATGTGGGGGTAAACCACTGTTAGGGCGCACCGCAGAGCTTGGAAGAGAAGGAGTGCCGTTTTACTTTTTCAATGTAGAATTGGCTGGAATTGAGATCGGACGCCATGTCGCGTTTGGAGAGCCCCTGATGTGCCTAAACAGTGGAAACCCCCCACAAGTGACCCCATTTTGGAAACTAGACCCCTTAAGGAACTTATCTAGATGTGTGTGGAGCACTTTAAACCCCCAGATGCTACACAGAGGTTTATAACGTAGAGCAGTGAAAATAAAAAATTGGATTTTTTCTACAAAAATGATCTTTTTGCCCCCAAATGTTTATTTTCACAAGGGTAACAGGAGAAATTAGACCACAAAAGTTGTTGTGCAATTTCTTCTGAGTACGTCAATATCCCATATGTGGCGGTAAACCACTGTTTGGGCGCATCGCAGAGCTTGGAAGAGAAGGAGTGCCATTTTACTTTTTCAATGTAGAATTGGCTGGAATTGAGATCGGACGCCATGTCGCGATTGGAGAGCCCCTGAAACAGTAGAAACCCCCCACAAGTGACCCCATTTTGGAAACTCGACCCCTTATGGAACTTACCTAGATGTGTGGTGAGCAATTTAAACCCCCAAGTGCTTCACAGAAATTGATAAAGTAGAGCCGTGAAAATAAAAAAAATCCCTTTTTTTTCCTCAAAATTGATTTTTTAGCCTGCAATTATTTTATTTTCTCAAGGGTAACAGGAGACATTTGACCCCAAAATCTGTTGACCAGTTTGTCCTGAGTATGCTGATACCCCATATGTTGTGGGGCACTGTTTGGGCACCCATCGGGGCTCAGAAGGGAAGGAGCGCCGCTTGTAATGCAGACTTTGTTGGGATGGTCTGCGGTCGTCATGTTGCATTTGCAGAGCTCCTGATGTACCTAAACAGTAGAAACCCCCACAAGTGACCCCATTTTGGAAACTAGAACCCCCATGGAACTTATCTAGATGTGTGGTGAGAACTTTGAATGCCCAAGTGCTTCACAGAAGTTTATAAAGCAGAGTCATGAAAATAAAAATAATTTTTTTCCCCAAATTTTATTTTCACAAGGGTAACAAGAGAAATTGGACCCCAAAAGTTGTTGTCCAATTTGTCCTGAGTATGCTGATACCCCATGTGTGGGGGGACCACTGTTTGGGCGCACGGCAGAGCTCGGAAGGGAAGGAGCGCCGTTTTGGAATGCAGACTTTGATAGAGCGGTCTGCGGGCGTTATGTTGCATTTGCAGAGCCCCTGATGTACCTAAACAGTAAAAAAAAACACAAGTGACCCCATTTTGGAAACTAGACCCCCCATGGAACATATCTAGATGTCTGTTGAGAACTTTGAATGCCCAAGTGCTTCACAGAAGTTTATAACGCAGAGTCGTGAAAATAAAAATATTGTTTTTCCACAAAAAAGATTTTTTAGCCCCAAGTTTTTATTTTTACAAGGGCAACAAGATAAATTGCACCCCAAAAGTTGTTGTCCAATTTGTCCTTAATATGTACCCCATGTGTGGGGGGACCACTGTTTGGGCGCACGGCAGAGCTCGGAAGGGAAGGAGTGCTGTTTTGGAATGCAGACTTTGATAGAATGGTCTGCGGGCGTTATGTTGCATTTGCAGAGCCCCTGATGTACCTAAACAGTTGAAAGCCCCCACAAATGACCCCATTTTGGAAACTAGATCCCTTAAGGAACTTATCTAGATATGTGGTGAGAAATTTGAATGCCCAAGTGCTTCACAGAAGTTTATAATGCAGAGTCATGAAAATAAACAACATTTTTTTTCTACAAAAAAAAGATTTTTAGCCCCCAAGTTTTTATTTTCACAACGGTAACAGGAGAAATTGGACCCCAAAAGTTGTGTCCAATTTATCGCGAGAATGCTGATGTCCCATATGTGGGGGTAAACCACAGTTTGGGCGCACGGCAGAGCTCAGAAAGGAGGGAGCACCATTTGAATTGTTAAGAGCAAAATTGGCTGCCATGTTTGGAGACCCCCTGATGTACCTAAACAGTGGAAACCCCCCAATTCTAACTCCAACCCTAACCCCAACACATCACTAACCCTAATCCCAACCCTATCCATAATCCTAATCACAACCCTAATAATAATCACAACCCTAACCCCAATACAACCCTAATCTCAACCCTAATCATAACCCTAATCAAAACCCTAAATCCAACACACCCCTAATCCTAATCTCAACCCTAACCTCAAAACCTAACCTTAATCCCAATACACCACTAACCCTAATCCCAACCCTAACCTTAACCTAATCCCAAACCTAACCCTAATCCCAAACGTAACCCTAATTCCAACCCTAACCCTAATACCAACCCTAATCCAAACCCTAACCCTAACTCTAACCCTAACTTTAGACGCAACCCTAGCCCTAACCCTAACTTTAGCCCCAACCCTAACCCTAACCCTAAATTTAGCCCCAACCCTAACCTTAACCCTAGCCCTAACTTTAGCCCCAACCCTAACCCTAGCCCAATCCTAACCCTAGCCCTAATTTTAGCCCCAACCCTAACTCTATCCCTAACCCTAGCCCTAAGGCTAATTTCCCACTTGTGTCGCAATCCGTCGTTTTGGACAAAAAACGGATCCTGCAAATGTACCCGCAGGATGCGTTTTTTGCCCATAGACTTGTATTGCCGACGGATCGTGACGGATGGCCACACGTCGTGTCTGTCGTGCACTGGATCCGTTGTGTTTTGGCGGACCATCGTCACAAAAAAAGTTCAATGTAATTTTTTTGTACATCGCATGTGCCTTTTCCGACCGCGCATGCGTGGCCGTAACTCCACCCCCTCCTCCCCAGGACATAGACTGGGCAGCGAATGCATTGAAAAACTGCATCCACTGCCCACGTTGTGCACAATTTTCACAACTTTTATCGGTACGTCATGCAACGCATTGCGACGGCCCCGTACCGATGCAAGTGTGAAAAAAGCCTAACCCTAATCCTAAATTTAGCCCCAACTCCTCTAGCTGCCGGCCGGCAGATCATGGCGGGTGCACTGCGCATGCGCCCGCCATTTTCATACCGGATGAAGAAGCCTGCGGGCAGGAGGGGATGCAGGAGGACCCAGAGACACCGGTAAGTATAACAGGGTCCCCGAATCCCCTATTTCTCTGTCCTCAGATGTGCGATCACATCAGAGGACAGAGAATGACATATCGCTGTTTTGGGTTTTTTTGCAGCCGCCGGTAAACAGTTAATTACCGGCGATCGCAAAACAGGGGTCGGTAAAAACCAACCCTGATCATGTTCTTTGGGGTCTCAGCTACCCCTGGCAGCCTAAACCCTAAAGATTTTCCGGGTGCTGGCCGGCGGGCGCACTGCGCCTGCCATTTTTTGGCCAGAACAAGATGGCGGCGCCCATCGTGTGCCACGATGAGCACCAGGGGAGACAGGTGAGTATCGGGGGGCTATCGGGGACTCTATTTCTCTGTCCGCTGATGTGCGATCACATCGGAGGACAGAAAAATTAAATGGGAAATAGCGTTTTGGGGTTTTTTTTGCGACCGCCGATAAACGGTTAATTACCGGCGATCGCAACCCGGGGGTCAGTAAAACCCCCATGAATCATGCTCTCTGGGGTCTCGGCTACCCCCGGCAACTGAGACCCCAGAGAAAATCCAACTCTGGGGGGTGCTATTTACTTTTTCCACAGCGCCGTTAATTAACGATGCTGTGGTTTAAGTACCCTTAACTGCCGCCATTAAAAGGCGTATCGGCTGTCGTTAATGGGTTAAAGCCATTTTTTTGTCTATTTGAAGGTATCTTTGGAGTAGTTTTTATGCTGAAAGGTGAACTACCTCTTCATCTTTAATTTTTTTAGAAGCTTGAAGATTTTGTTCCCTCACCTGTACTAAAGCTCTAATAGCAACTGCCGAAAAAGAGCCTGAATGCATAATGCTTCCTCACAATGCTTCACTGTTCTGGTGTTCTTTTGGTGATGTGCAGTGTTGAATTTGAGCAAACAATAACTTTTGGAATTATGGCCACAAATAGTTTAAACGTGGACTAATTTGATCCTAACACATTTCACCACATGCTTTTGAAGACTTTGTGTTGTTATTTAAAACAGAAATTGGCTTGGATGTTTTTCTTTGTTAAAAAAATAATTCAGTCTTGCAAACTTACCCCATAAAGAGACATACAGTGGCGGAAATAAGTATTTGATCCCTTGCTGATTTTGTAAGTTTGCACACTGACAAAGACATGAACAGTCTATAATTTTAAAGGTAGACTAATTTTACCATTGAGAGACAGAATATAAAAAATAAAATCCAGAATATCACATTGTATAAATTATATACATTTATTTGCCTTTTGTAGTGAGAAATACATGTTTGATCCCTTACCAACCATTAAGAGTTCTGGTTCCTACTGACCAGCTAGACGCTCCTGATCCTTTACATGCTTGGCCATGCACTAGTGTAAACTTGCTAATGTGTGTGTGTAGATGAATGTCTGTTGATGGTTGAAAGCTCTGAATCATTCCCATCCCTAGTGATGATGACTGCTCGCGAATGTTGGCAGCTACATAGCTCCCAACAGTGCTATCCTGCACACTCAGTACACATTACAGCGTCTCTTTGCAGTGCCCGCCAGTGTGGCGCTGTACGCACGCTTGTACGGTTAATTATTATATTGTTTCTTCTCTGACGCCAAAGCAGCAGTGTCGAGTGTAGGACGTCTAGAAGAACTCTTCCTGAGTCTAGGGACAGGCTTCTGTGACTCTAGCTTACACTCTCTGTGCGGTATCGCGTCTCTGTGACTTAACAGGATTCGCTTCCTTCTTACCAGGTGAAGTTAACCCGCCATTACCGAGCAGCAGGTGTCATCTCTGCATGGTGGACTCTGGACTGCGAACGCACCTCAAATTCTCTATTGTTATTATTTGGTGCATTCCACCAGTCCTAACATTACACTAGTGCCAGGGTCTGGCAAGTAATGGCGGACGAACAGCGATTACAATGGTACATCCAGCAGCTGGAGGGTAGGTTGGCGGCTCGAGTGCACAACCTCAGCTGTGGATGTTATCGCGGTCGCTGCTTAGGCTGCTAGCGTGGCTGCAGCCAGTTTGTCCACTGCCACCCCTGCTCCGACATTATCTCGTCTCCCGTTATGGGACAAGTTTGCTGGAGACAGTAAGCTGTGTCGGGATTCGAGAGACAGTGCACTATACATCTTGAGCTCCTGGCTGCACGTTTTACTATGGAACGGGCTAGAGTGGGATTTATTATATCACTTCTGTCGGGCAGGGCGTTGGAGTGGGCAACGCCACTGTGGGAGCGTGACGATCATGTGGTGCAGAACGCTTCAAGGTTCCTGGACACTCTGAAACAGGTCTTTATAGGACCTCGTGTCACCCATGATTCAGCGCTTCAACTGTTGGCATTGACACAGGTTCATCCTTGGTTAGCCATTTTGCCGTCCACTTCCAGACTTTAGCATCTGAGCTGGAGTGGCTGGATAAAGTCCTGATTCCAGTGTTTTGGAGAGGACTGGCTGACCATGTAAAGGTTTTAACAAGTGAAGGTTGAAGCGAGCCCAGTGTAGACAGAGGTTTCGGTTGGTGCCTACCTTCGCCAAACCTCTGGAGTCACCTGTCCAGGCATCCGAGCCCTATGACGCCATGGAGGTTTGTCGAGCAGGTCCCAAGTCTCAGGCTGCTTAAACACCCATGTAGGGTTGAGCGAAACGGTTCGAAATTGTTCAAAATTCGCCGACTTTTGGCAAGGTCGGGTTTCATGAAACCCGACCCGACCCCAGTGGGGGGTCGGCCATGAAGTCGGCGATCTTTTGAATCTGGAATCGGAATTCCGATCCCGATTCCCGATATGTTTAAGATATCGGGAATTGGTATCGGAATTCAGATTAAAGTGTAAAATATAGAATTAAAATAAAAAATATTGCAATACTTACCCTCTGACGTGCCCTGGTACTAACCGGCAGCCTTCCTCCTTCGAATCCGCGCTTCTAGGACCTTGCCGTGACGTCGCGGTGACGACGCTTGTGATTGGCCGCGCGGCCGCCCATGTGACCGCTCGCGCGGCCAATCACAAGCCGCGATGTCACCCGCGACGTCACCGAAGGTCCTGGAAGGGCTGATTCTTAGGAAGGAAGGCTGTCGGAAGGAAGCAGGGCGCTTCCGAGGGTGAGTATATACCTAATAGGAATATACTCACCCTCGGAAGCGCCCTGCTTCCTTCCGACAGCCTTCCTTCCTAAGAATCAGCCCTTCCAGGACCTTCGGTGACGTCGCGGGTGACGTCGCGGCTTGTGATTGGCCGCGCGAGCGGTCACATGGGCGGCCGTGCGGCCAATCACAAGCCGCGACGTCACCCGCGACGTCACCGAAGGTCCTGGAAGGCTGATTCTAAGGAAGGAAGGTTCCCGGTTAGTACCAGGGCGCGTCAGAGGGTAAGTAGAAGGATATTTTTTATTTTAATTCTATATTTTACACTTAAATATGGATCCCAGGGCCTGAAGGAGAGTTTCCGCTCCTTCAGACCCTGGGAACCATGGAAACCCAATGCACTGCATTGGGTTTCGAGTTTCGGCCGACCCCGACCCCGACTTTTTTATAGGATCGGCCGATTTCACTCGACCCGACTTTTCCAAAAGTCGGGTTTCGTGAAACCCGACCCGATCCTATAAAAGTGAAGGTCGCTCAACCCTACACCCATGGTCTGTAGTGTCTGCCAGCAGTCAGGACATTATTCCATGAATTGTCCACAGCGGCAGGGAAACAACCATGTCTAGTAACTGTAGGAGGAGGTTCACTAGAAACAGCGGCATTTTCCTCCAAATTGTCCTTCAAGGGGACAATTATTTTCGGCCCTTCCACTTTTACGGTTGAGCTTTGTGTGGATTCCGGGGCGGAGGGAAATTTCATGCCGTCTTCTTTCGCCCAATGGCACGCAATACCCCTGGTTATGCTAGCCAAACCAGTGAGCGTAAGAGTGGTGAATGGGTCGACACTGCCTTCACAGATTACACATCAGACTATTCCCTTTTCACTATCCATGTCTCCATCCCATCAGGAGATCATTTCCCTTCTCGTCATTCCTGAGGAAATAGACGAGATTCTTCTAGGGATACTTTGGTTGCGTTACCACTCCCCACATATTGAGTGGTCCTCTGGGAGAATTCTGGGATGGAGTAAATCTTGTGAAGGTAGATGTCAGAGGGAGTGCATTCAGGTTGCCACTACGGAGATACTCGCAGATCTTAGCACTCTTCCCAAACACAACTGTTCTTATGCGGGCGTTTTCTCCAAGAGAGCTGCGGAGACTCTTCCATCTCACCGTTCCTATGACTGTCCTATTGACCTCTTGCCAGGGGCAGAGCCTCCTCAGGGACGTGTCTATCCCCTGTCTCTCCCGAAGATGGAGGCAATGCCACAGTACATCCAGGAGAATCTGGCAAGAGGATTCATTAGGAAGTCAGTGTCACCTGCGGGGGTTCTTCTTCATGCAGATGAAGAGCGGAGAATTACGTCCATGCATAGACTACAGGGGTCTTAATGCCATTACCGTTAAGAATAAGTACACTCTCCCCCTGATATCTGAGCTCTTCGATAGGCTCCGGGGAGCAAGGGTATTTACTAAGCTTGATCTGCAGGGTGTTTCCAACCTGATTCGCATCCGTGAGGGGGACAAATGGAAAACGGCTTTTAACACCAGGGATGGGCAGTATGAATACCTGGTGATGCCCTTTTGGGCTCTGTAATGCGCCAGCCGTCTTCCAAGAGTTTGTGAACTATATCTTCCGGGATATGCTCTCCACCTCAGTGGTAGTCTATCTGGATGATATTCTCATCTTCTCTCCAGATATTGATTCCTACCGGAGAGATGTTTGTAGAGTCTTCGACCTCCTACGGGCAAACTCCCTCTACGCCAAGTTGAAGAAGTGTGTGTTTGAGCAGGAGTCCTTGCCTTTCCTAGGCTATATCATCTCAGCCCGGGGATTAGCTATGAATCCTGCCAAGCTACAAGCAGTGATGGACTGGCAGGAACCTCATTCTCTCAAAGCGATACAGTGCTTCATGGGGTTCATTAATTATTATCGTCAGTTCATTCCCCACTTCTCAACTTTGGTAGCTCCCTTGGTTGCCCTCACCAAGAAGGGAGTAAATCCCAAATTGTGGTCAGAGGAGGTCTCCAAAGCCTTTTTATCTGTTAAGACCCACTTTTCTAGCGCTCCTATTCTACATCGTCCCGATCTAGATAAGCATTTTATTGTTGAGGTGGATGCCTCATCTGTTGGAGCTGGAGCGGTCCTCTTCCAAAAGGATGCTCAAGGTCGGAAGCATCCTTGCTTCTTTTTCTCAACACCTTCACTCCGGCGGAGAGGAATTATTCCATCAGGGACAGGGAGTTGCTAGCAATGAAGTTGCCTTTTACAGAATGGAGACACCTCCTGGAAGGAGCTTGCTTTCCCTTCCAAGTCTACACTGACTACAAGAATTTGGTATATTTGCAGACAGCCCAGCAGCTGAATTCTCACCAGGCCAGATGGTCCCTGTTCTTCTCCTGGTTCCACTTCACCCTTCATTCCTATCTGGGGAGAAGAACATTCATGCCGACACTGTCTCCTGCTCTGTGGTGTCATCAGAGTAGGAGGAGGAGGAGACTCAGCTAATTGTTTCCTCTGAGAGTCTGAGAACTGTGGCTCCGGTGTCGCTAGAGTCTGTGCCCCTGGGCAAGAGTTTTGTTCCATCCAATTTGCAACTGGAGCTTCTCTCTTGGGCTCACTCATCCAGGGTGGTTGGACATTTTGGGATCAAAAGGACATCTGAGCTTCTGGTGAGGACATACTGGTGGCCACATATGGCCCGTGACATTAGAGACTTTATTCAAGCATGTGTCTCCTGCGCCAATAATAGGTCTCCTCGACAATGGCCTGCTGGGTTACTCTACCCCCTACCGGTGGCTGAAAGGCCCTGGAAGATGGTAGGGATGGACTTTGTTGTAGGCTTACCCAAGTCCCGTGGCAGCACCGTTATTTGGGTAGTTACCGACCATGTATCTAAAATGGTGCATTTGGTGCCTCTCCCATGGTTACCTTCTGCACAAGCCTTGGCGGTGTTGTTTGTCAAACATGTCTTCTGTTTACACGATATGCCAGACAAGATTGTCAGTGAACGGGGTCCCCAGTTTGCATCTCGGTTCTGGAGAGAGCTTTGTCACCTACTTAGTATTGAGCTGAATCTCTCTTCAGTGTACCAACCCGAGATGAATGGGTTGGTAGAGAGGGCCAACCAGACCCTGGTCACATACCTACAACATTTTGTCTCAGCCAGGCAGGATGACTGTGCATCCCTGCTACCTTGGGCAGAGTTTGTCTTGAACAACGCGGTAGCTGACTCCACTGGGCAGACCCCATTCCTCCTTAATTACGGCCAGCATCCGCGGGGTCCTGTGCCCATGCCCGTGTCTTCTGCCTACTATAAGGTGGCAGATTGGGCAGTGGAAGCACGGGACATCTGGGACCGTACACAGGATGCTATCTTGGCTTCAAAGGAGAGAATGAGGGTCTCTACCAATGCACATCGGTGCCCCGCTCCGACCTTTGCTCCTGGTGTCTTAGTGTGGCTCTCCACCCGCAATATCAGGCTGCGAGTTGAGTCCACTAAGTTTCTAACTCGCTACTTAGGGCCTTTCAAGGTTCAGGAACAGGTTAACCCTGTGGTCTATTGTCTGGCTCTTCCTCCACGCCTGGGTATCACCGACACCTTTCATGTGTCACTCTTAAAGCTCGTTCACATGTCCAGGTTTTCTGAGTCATCTGCCGGGACAACTAGTTCGTCCACGGATGATTATGAGGTGAACGCTATCTTGGGGTGCAAGGTGGTATGTGGCAAAAAGTTCTATCTGGTGGACTGGAAGGGTCACAGCCCAGAAGACAGAACCTGGGAGCCTGTAGAGCACATTCGGGCTCTGCTACTCATTGCAACCTTTCAACGTAGCAAGGCCCAGGGAGGGGGGGTAATGTTAGGTGTCGAGTTCCCACCGCTGCACAGGGGGAATCTCAAATCATGTCCACTGCAGTATCCCATTCTTCTCCAGCCGCAGTGACACCTGCTCAGCGGAGACGTCGGTCCCAGCGTCGATGTCAGTCCCAGGGTCTGGCTCAAGCTGATACTGTGCGACTGGTTACTGCTGCCTTTCCAGGCTCTGCCTTTGTAGCCAGTACTGATCAGCAGCGAGCAGGCCTTTCTGGGACTAAATGCCGCTTTTCTCCTACTGAGCATGCCCACGGGATGACCTCCCATTGGAGGTCGGGGGTCACTTGTTCAGGTCCTGTTGCGGCTCCTATTGGACCATCTGGAAGGTCCCGGTGTGCTACTGTTATAAAAGCAGATACAATAATAAAAAAACATAATTTAATATCAATAGCCGAGAGCATAATTCAAAAGTTCTAGCTCTCCAAACATCAGTATCAAATTATAATAGGTGCGCTACTCAAATTAAATCATATTGAAAATCAGCGAAACAGAGTAATATGTACACCAAACAAATAGATAAAACACAAAACTTTTATTAACTACTAAAACATCAATCAATATCACAAAAACAAAAAAAAAGGGAAAAAAGAAGACAACAACCAGTACATTAAGGAAAAGACACATCGGCGTCATCACACAGCGCACATATGGGTCATGTGATACCCAATAGCAACATTAACTATGTGCGTCGCGTGTTTAATAGACACCGACCGAAGAATGCATTGTGCTGGGCACATCACAGAGCGCATACGCGCCATCAGCGGCCATGTTTCCGGAGACCACTAGTAAATACAAGGCATAGAGATAGCTCCGAGGAAAACATACAACATTGCATACTACATCCATTTTAGTAAATTAAAAAGCTTCTCTATCTAGCGCTATTTATAGGACATATATAACAATGATCTTTCTATATAAATCAAAAGAAAAGGGGGAGGAAAAACAAAAAGACAAGATAAATAAAGAGACAAGAAAGAACAGGAAGGAGGAGGTGAGTGAAGACTCGTGAGGAAAAAGTGAATGATCACACACAGCAAAGAGTATCAATATACCGTATATACTCGAGTATAAGCCGAGATTTTCAGCCCAAAAATATGAGGACAACCAGCAGAGGGCGCCCTCTTATGATCTCGAGCCTGGGAGCTTTCTAGGAAAGTTCCCAGGATCTAGGAACAGCCAGCAGACGGCGCCTCACCACAAATGCAGGTAAATATAGGTCAATGACCTACTTTACCTACATTCTCCGGGGTTTTGCAGACATGAGCAACGTTGCGTTAGCAAAGCTCGTGGCTGCAAAATATTTTAACCCCTTCAGATGGATTTACATCGTTGGACGTGACAGATCCTCGGAAGGTATGTATATTGTTGGTTTATTTATTTTTTTTATTTACAGATCGAGGGTCTTCAGTGAGAGGATTGAGAGTAGATTAAATTAATACAACAACCTTTGTGATTTTTTCATTAAATTAATTTTTAATAATGTGTGTATTTTTTTTAACCCTTTACGAGTATTGGATTAATAATGGATAGGTGTCATAATTGACGCCTCTCCATTATTAATTTGGCTTAATGTCACCTTACAATAGCAAGGTGACATTAACCCTTCATTACCCCATATCCCACCGCTACACGGGAATGGGAAGAGAGTGGCCAAGTGCCAGAATAGGCGCATCTTCCAGATGTGCCTTTTCTGGGGTGGCTGGGGGCAGATGTTTTTAGCCAGGGGGGGGCCAATAACCGTGGACCCTCTCCAGGCTATTAATATCTGCCCTCAGTCACTGGCTTTACTACTCTGGCGGAGAAAATTGTGCGGGAGCCCACGCCAATTTTTTCAGCCATTTAACCCTTTAATTTACTAGCTAGAACGGCCAAATTTTGCATAGACACACTACTAACATTAGTAGTGTGGAATATACAAAAAAATGGGGATATGAGATGGTTTACTCTATGTAAACCAGGTCTCATATCATGTCGGGTTTAGGAAGGAGAAAGCAAAAGCCGGTAATTGAATTACCGGCTTTCTGCTATATCGCGCTGGATGAAATATTAATATATATACATATATGTGTCTACTGACATATATATATATATATATATATATATATATAGATATAGACAGCATACAGTATATGGTTTTTTTTAACACATGGATCCCTTGTATAGCCGTATGTCGGTTTTGCAAGCCTGCGATAAAAACACGCAGTACGGATGACATACGGATTACATACGGAGGATGCCATGCGCAAAAAACGCTGAAACACCCTGCCTACGGAGGAGCTACGGACCACTATTTTGGGGACTTTTCAGCGTATTACGGCCGTAAAAAACGGACCGTATTTTCATACGCTGAGTGTGAAGCCGGCCTAACATGTGTGTAGATGAATGTTTGTCGATAGATGAAAGCTCCAAATCATTCCCATCCCTAGTGTTGATGGCTGCTCGTGAATGGTGAAAGCTACCTAGCACCCAACAGTGCTAATCTGCACACTCAGCACACGTTACAGCGTCTCTTTACAGTGCCTGCTAGTGAGGCGCTGTAAGCACTCTTGTGTGGTTAACTGTTATATTGTTTCTTCTCTGACACCACGGCAGCGGTGTTTAGTGTAGGAAGTCTATATGTACTCTTCCCGAGTCTAGAGACAGGCTTCTGTGACTCTAGCTTACACTTTCTGCGTGGTATCACGGCTCTGTGAATTAACAGGGTTCATTTCCTTCATACCGGGTGAAGTTAACCCATGTGAGTATTTTCTCTATACCGCCATATAGTCCGCCATTACCGAGCAGATGGTGTCATCTCTGAATGGTAGACCCCGGACTGCAAACGCACCTCATATTCTCTATTACTATTATTTGGTGCGTTCCGCCAGTCCTAACACTGTTGATGCAATAGTAAGAAAATGGAAGAAGTACAAAATTACTGTCAATTGACATCGATCTGGGGCACCATGCAAAATCTCACATAGTTGAGTATCCTTGATCATGAGTAAGGTGAGAGATCAGCCTAAAACCTCACAGAAGTAACTTGTTAATGATCTCAAGGCAATTGGGACCACAGTCAATAAGAAGACTATTGGTAACACATTAGGCCGTAAAGGTTTAAAATCCTGCAGTACCTGCAAGGTCCACCTGCTCAAGAAGGCACATGTGCTGGCCCATCTGAAATTTGTCAATGAACACCTGGATGATTCTGTGAGTGATTGGGAGAAAGTGCTGTGGTCATTTGAGAAAAAAATAGAGATCTTTTATATTAATTCAACTCAACATGTTTGGAGGAAGAGAAAGACTGCCTACTACCCAAAGAACACCATCCCCACTGTCAAGCATGGAGGCTTTCATTTAATTTGGTATTATATATACAGAATTGTTTTTGTGATCTCTATATTTTATAAATGCTAACCTATATATATATGTTTAATTCATGAAAATGATCAAATAATTAGTTTGATGTATTTATTGCCCCTCGATATGAACAATGTTTTTAATTATTTAATTATTTATTTTTTATAATGTAATCTATATATCCTAATTCATGAGAAATATATTTAGTAAATAATTAGCCTAGTGTGTATATAGCCCCCTGATGTGGTTGATGGTGTCGATCTCCTGGATTGGAGTGTGGACATATTTTTTTTTTTTTTTTTTTTTGTTTGGAGCTCAGCGCCATGTTGCTCCCAATTGAGTTAAATTACTTCCAATATTGCTGTGGTGTGTTTTTTTTTTTTTTTTTTTTTTTGTGTTTTGTTTTCCCTCTTGTCTACAGCAGCAAACAGACTTTTTGCTGTATCTCAATCCCGATATTATAGAATGGAACACCCCCAAAAAGGAAATAAAAAGGAAATAGAGACAACCAGTCCAGGAATTTATACATATATATATTTATCTATTTTTTTAGTAGTTGTTTTAATAATAAAAGATTTCTTTTTTTAATAATACATTTTTGTTTAAGGTGGAATTCAAATTTAATAATCAATAGCTTTTATACGCAAAGAAATGAATGGTGTGGCTCAGTAGCCTGTGCATTATGCAGCAGAACTTGGTAACTGGGGAATCTCACCTCACAGGTTCTTATCAGCTATTTTTTTTTTTTCTGTGTTTTTGTCTTTTTTCATTGAAGAGACATTTAATCGATTAACTTAACCAACTGATTACCATCTCTTTTAACTTAATATTATCCTGTAAATATAAATTAATGCAAGACTACCCTTCAATGAATTCTTTGTCGACAAAGTTGTATTAACCTTTTGTAAAAAAAGAAGAAAAAAAGGGGAAGAAAAAAAAAAAAAAAAAAAAGATGAGGGTGTTGTGCTGTCAACTTATACTTGGTATTTAAACAATGTAAGCATGTTGTATCTGTATGTTGTATGTGGAATTTCCTGAAGAAGAGGTCGCACTGACCTTGAAACGCGTTGAATAAACCACCTTTTAAATTTATTATCCTTGGAACTTCTTCATTAAGGCAGCGCGGATTTAACCCACAACTCCTGCACAGTTTATATTGTCATACGGCCGTTGATCGGCTTGTGGATCTGCAGCAGCCAAAATCGCTACATGCTTTTCATTCAACAAAATCAGGTGAGCAATTCTAAGAAAGCTCTCGGGGTTATCTAGAGGATAAGACCCTATTTTGCGCTTTGTGTCTCCATTTTTTTCCTATAGCAAAGCATGGAGGTAGAAACATTATGTTTTGGAGGTGTTTCTCTGCTAAGGGCACAGGACTACTTCACCACATCAATGAGAGAATGGATGGAGCCATGCACCATAAAATCCTTAGAGACAACCTCCTTCCCTCTGCCAGGAGATTAAAAACGGGTTGTGGCTGGGTCTTCCAGCAAGACAATGACCCAAAACATACAGCTAAGGCAAAAAAGGAGTGGCTCAAAAAGAAGCACAAGGAAATTGAGTGGCCTAGCTCGTCTCTAGACTGTAATCCTATAGAAAACTTATGGAGGGAGTTGAAACTCTGAGTTGCCAAGTGACAGCCTCAAAAAGGAGTGGACCAAAATTCCTCCTGACATGTGCACAAACCTCATCATCAAATACAAAAAACATCTGACTGCTGTACTTGCCAACAAGGGTTTTGACACCATGTATTAAGTCTTGTTTTCCAGAAGGAACAAATACTTTTTTCTCACTGCAAAATACAAATACATTTATATAATTTATACAATGTGATCTTCTGGATTTTATTTTTGATATTCTATCTCTCAATGTTAATATTAACGTACCCTTAAAATTATAGAATATTCATGTATTTGTCAGTGTGCAAACTTACAAACTCAGCAACGGATCAAATACTTATTTTCCCCACTGAATGAAGAATATGGGAGACTGTAATTACATGCAACACACAACCAGTATTTGACATAGATTCCCGCAGCTCCTTTTTTGTTCTTATAGGTCTCTTAAGAGTCTCCCAACCTCCCAGTCGCCCAATTTTTTTAGAGATATGCAATTCTTTCTAATATCACTGTTTAATTTAAGCCACTTCTTGAAGACTGATTTTACAATGTTCCATGGTATATATACTAGCTATTGAACCCGTTCTACGCCCGGGTGGCGAGCATTTATATTGGTATATGGTCTCCATCCTGGTATGTGCTGCTCCATCCTGCGTCCCCATCCTGTCATGTTCTGCTCCATCCTGCGTCCCCATCCTGTCATGTGCTGCTCCATCCTGCGCCCCCATTCTGTCATGTGCTGCTCCATCCTGCATCCCCATCCTGTCATGTGCTGCTCCCATCCTGCGCCCCCGTTCTGTCATGTGCTGCTCCCATCCTGCACCCCCGTTCTGTCATGTGCTGCTCCCATCCTGCGCCTCCATTTTGTCATTTGCTGCTCCCATCCTGTCATGTGCTGCTCCATCCTGCATCCCCATCCTGTCATGTGCTGCTCCCATCCTGCGCCCCCGTTCTGTCATGTGCTGCTCCCATCCTGCACCCCCGTTCTGTCATGTGCTGCTCCCATCCTGCGCCCCCATTCTGTCATGTGCTGCTCCCATCCTGCGCCCCCGTTCTGTCATGTGCTGCTCCCATCCTGCGCCCCCTGTTCTGTCATTTGCTGCTCCCATCCTGTCATGTGCTGCTCCCATCCTGCGCCCCCGTTCTGTCATGTGCTGCTGCCATCCTGCACCCCCGTTCTGTCATGTGCTGCTCCCATCCTGCGCCCCCGTTCTGTCATGTGCTGCTCCCATCCTGCGGCACCGTTCTTTAATTTGCTGCTCCCATCCATATGCCCCATACGCTGCTCCATAAGATGCTCCATAGTATATGCCCCGTATCAGGTGGCGTAAGTAACAAATAGCTGTGGCATGAAGTGCCACAGCCTTATGCCACAGCAATTTTTTACTTGCGCCACCTGATTCCTTTCCGCCGCCATTTTCTTGGTCCTCCTGCTGGCGGAATCGGCGCCTGCGCAGTCCGCGCTTTCCGGCGCCATTTTCTTGAAGACACACCTGCAGTGTGTCTTCAAGAAAATGGCGCCGGCAGTGTGTCTTCAAGAAAATGGCGCCGGAAAGCGCGGACTGCGCAGGCGCCGATTCCGGCAGCAGGACCAAGAAAATGGCGGCGGAAAGGAATCAGGTGGCGTAAATAACAAATTGCTGTGGCATGAAGTGTCACAGCTTCATGCCACAGCAATTTGTTACTTACGCCATTCCTTTCCGCCCATTTTCTTCGTCCTCCTGCTGCCGGAATCAGCGCCTGCGCAGTCTGCGCTTTCTGGCGCCATTTTTTGAAGACACACCTGCAGTGGAGCCGGAGTGTGTCTTCAAGAAAATGGCGCCGGAAAGCGCGGACTGCGCAGGCGCCGATTCCGGCAGCAGGAATCGGCGCCTGCGCAGTCCGCGCTTTCCGGCGCCATTTTCTTGAAGACACACCTGCAGTGGAGCCGGAGTGTGTTTTCAAGAAAATGGCGCCGGAAAGCGCGGACTGCGCAGGCGCCGATTCCGGCAGCAGGAATCGGCGCCTGCGCAGTTTGCGCTTTCTGGCGCCATTTTCTTGAAGACACACTCCGGCTCCTCTGCCTGTGACTGGTCAGAGGGCAGCGCCGGCGCGCATAAAGTGCATCATCGCGCCCTCTGAACTGTCACAGCAGAGGAGCCGGTAGACGGAGCCGCACGCAGCGCTGGAACGGGGAAAGGTGAATATACTTACCCTCCTGGCGGTCCCTGACTCTCCGGTGGAGATCGCGGTATGCGTTCAGTGCTTACGCATACCGCGATCTCCTGGGAGCGTTACTCTGTGGGGGCCAGACTGCGCCGGCGCTTGCGCCTGTGCAGCCTATAAAGGCTTCGGACAGAGTGACGCTCCCAGCGTTATATTATAGATATAGCCTTTGAAAAAATGTTGTACTCGTGCACTTTTAACTACTGTTAACTTTCAACAATGAGATCCCTTTGCTTGGTTATAGACCATGACTTTTGTTACAAAATGCAACTAAGGAAATGTAAAGAAAATCCTACTATAACAGCGAAACTTTATATGGGGTTACTCAGAATCACTTTAAAGGATGACTGCTGTATTACTGTTTACCATGAACTTAGATGTGATTGGCTAATTCTGAACTCAAATCACAAATTATAAGATGGTGTTCACACTTACTGTATGTTACATTTGTGGTCATTTGCTGATGAAAGAGTGCTTGACACTTTGCAACTCGCACAATAAAAGCCACGTTTGAATAAATTGCTGAGATTTGATGTCTTCCATACACAGCAGCATGGGAGACATCCACAAATTATTCCTATCTTCACTTTTTTTTAATTTTATGGCCTGTAAATCTACAGCAGGTATACAAAGGATTTAAAAATGCTTTTTAAATCATAGATCTTGTTAGTACTGTCTGATTCAGAACTATAAGGGTATGTGTCCACGTTCAGGATTGCATCAGGATTTGGTCAGGATTTTATGTCAGTATCTGTAAGCCAAAACCAGGAGTGGGTGATAAATGCAGAAGTGGTGCATATGTTTCTATTATACTTTTCCTCTAATTGTTCCACTCCTGGTTTTGGCTTACAAATACTGACATAAAATCCTGACCAAATCCTGATGCAATCCTGAACGTGGACACATACCCTTACTGTATGTTGAGCTATTGTCTCCCAAGTATTTTATCTTACTGAGGGAAGGAATTTGTTGGCCAAAATCTTGCGATACATGATGCCATCCATCCTCCCTTCAATGCTGTGCAGTTGTTCTGTTCCCTTTGCAGAAAAGCACCCCCAAACTATGATGTTTCCCCCACCATGCTTCACGGTTGGGAAGGTGTTCTTGGAGTCGTTCTCATCCTTCTTCCTCCAAAAATGGTGAGTTTAGTTGATACCAAAGAGTTCTATTTTGGTCTCATCTGACCACAAGACCTTCTCCGATGCCTCCTCTGGATCATTCAGATGGTCATTGGCAAACTTCAAATGAGCCGGGAAATGTGCTGGCATGAGCAAGGAGACCTTGAGTTCACTGCAGTATTTTAATCCAAGACGATGTATTGTGCTACTAACTGTAATGTTTGAGACTGTGGCCTCTTCTGGTCATTTACCGGGTTCTTCCTTGTAGTTCTTGGCTTATTCCTGACCTTTCTCAATATCATCCTTACCCCACAAGGTGAGATCTTGCACCTACTGTCATCTTGTGTTTCTTCTATCTATATATATAATTCTCTAAGGGTTTTTCCGTCTGTCTGTCTGTCTGTCTGTCTGTCCTGGAAATCCCGGCAGAGACCGGCACAGCATCGACGTAGAAATCCCGCGTCTCTGATTGACACTTCTATATTGATCAGTCCTCCTGACACTTCTGTATTGATCAGTCCTCCTGACACTTCTGTATTGATCAGTCCTCCTGACACTTCTATATTGATCAGTCCTCCTGATACCTCTATATTGATCAGTCCTCCTGACACTTCTGTATTGATCAGTCCTCCTGACACTTCTGTATTGATCAGTCCTCCTGACACTTCTATATTGATCAGTCCTCCTGACACCTCTATATTGATCAGTCCTCCTGACACCTCTATATTGATCAGTCCTCCTGACACCTCTATATTGATCAGTCCTCCTGACACTTCTGTATTGATCAGTCCTCCTGACACTTCTATATTGATCAGTCCTCCTGACACTTCTATATTGATTAGTCCTCCTGACACTTCTATATTGATCAGTCCTCCTGACACTTCTATATTGATCAGTCCTCCTGACACTTCTATATTGATCAGTCCTCCTGATACCTCTATATTGATCAGTCCTCCTGACACTTCTATATTGATCAGTCCTCCTGACACTTCTGTATTGATCAGCCCTCCTGACACTTCTATATTGATCAGCCCTCCTGACACTTCTATATTGATCAGACCTCCTGACACTTCTATATTGATCAGTCCTCCTGACACTTCTGTATTGATCAGTCCTCCTGACACTTCTATATTGATCAGTCCTCCTGAACACTTCTATATTGATCAGTCCTCCTGACACTTCTGTATTGATCAGTCCTCCTGACACTTCTGTATTGATCAGTCCTCCTGACACCTCTATATTGATCAGTCCTCCTGACACCTCTATATTGATCAGTCCTCCTGACACTTCTGTATTGATCAGTCCTCCTGACACTTCTATATTGATCAGTCCTCCTGACACTTCTATATTGATCAGTCCTCCTGACACTTCTATATTGATCAGTCCTCCTGATACCTCTATATTGATCAGTCCTCCTGACACTTCTATATTGATCAGTCCTCCTGACACTTCTGTATTGATCAGCCCTCCTGACACTTCTATATTGATCAGCCCTCATGACACTTCTATATTGATCAGTCCTCCTGACACTTCTATATTGATCAGTCCTCCTGACACTTCTGTATTGATCAGTCCTCCTGACACCTCTATATTGATCAGTCCTCCTGACATTCTATATTGATCAGTCCTCCTGACACCTCTATATTGATAAATCCTCCTGACACCTCTATATTGATCAGTCCTCCTGACACTTCTATATTGATCAGTCCTCCTGACACTTCTATATTGATCAGTCCTCCTGACACTTCTATATTGATCAGTCCTCCTGACACTTCTGTATTGATCAGTCCTCCTGACACTTCTATATTGATCAGTCCTCCTGACACTTCTATATTGATCAGTCCTCCTGATACCTCTATATTGATCAGTCCTCCTGACACTTCTATATTGATCAGTCCTCCTGACACTTCTGTATTGATCAGCCCTCCTGACACTTCTATATTGATCAGCCCTCATGACACTTCTATATTGATCAGTCCTCCTGACACTTCTGTATTGATCAGTCCTCCTGACACCTCTATATTGATCAGTCCTCCTGACATTCTATATTGATCAGTCCTCCTGACACCTCTATATTGATAAATCCTCCTGACACCTCTATATTGATCAGTCCTCCTGACACTTCTATATTGATCAGTCCTCCTGACACTTCTATATTGATCAGTCCTCCTGACACTTCTATATTGATCAGTCCTCCTGACACTTCTGTATTGATCAGTCCTCCTGACACTTCTATATTGATCAGTCCTCCTGATACCTCTATATTGGTCAGTCCTCCTGACACTTCTGTATTGATCAGTCCTCCTGACACTTCTATATTGATCAGTCCTCCTGATACCTCTATATTGATCAGTCCTTCTGACACTTCTGTATTGATCAGTCCTCCTGACACTTCTATATTGATCAGTCCTCCTGATCTATATATATAATTGTCTAAGGGTTTTTCCGTCTGTCTTTCTGTCTGTCTGTCTGTCTGTCTGTCTGGGCACAGCGACGATGATGTCA
Organism: Ranitomeya imitator; assembly: GCF_032444005.1. NCBI lineage: Eukaryota > Metazoa > Chordata > Amphibia > Anura > Dendrobatidae > Ranitomeya > Ranitomeya imitator. The sequence continues at coordinate 618,578,844 of NC_091283.1, forward strand.
TAAAGGACGTAGACATCTCACGTTTCTGATTCAGCAACGGGCACTGTATCGATGTAGATGTCATAATGGTTGCCATGGCGACGATGATGTCATAAAGGTTGCGTCGACCAATCAGCGACGGGCACAGTCTGCCGCGAATTCTGGAATCATCATTGTCCATATATTACGGGGACATGCATATTCTAGAATACCCGATGCGTTAGAATCGGGCCACAATCTAGTTGTCTAATAATTATGCCAAAAAAATTTCCTTCTCATCAAGCTGTCCTGTAGCCCATCCCAGCCTTGTGCAGGTCTACAATTTTGTTCCTGGTGTCCTGGCTTTTGATCTTGGCCATGGTGGAAAGGTTGAAGTGTGATTGATTGAGTGTGTAGACAGGTGTCTTTTATACAGGTAACAAGATCAAACAGGTACAAATAATACAGGTAATAACTTCAGAGTAGGCTGGCTTCTTAAAGATAAGTTAATAGGTCGTTGAGAGCCAGAATTCTTGCTAGTTGGTAGGTGATCAAATACTTATCTCATGCAATAAAATGCTATTTAATTATTTAAAAATCATACAATGTGATTTTCTGGTTTTCATTTTTAGATTCTGTCTCTCACCTTTGTAGGTGGGAAAAAATGCAAAATCGTCTTCTGGGTCACTCTGGGCACTAGAAGATAAAAAAACATCAGGTGCTACAAAATAAAATAAATAATGCTCACCTTGGTGCTGATGTATTCAGCTGCCTCAACCCAACCTCCAGTCCCTTCACTCATCAGCCACTTCAATCTCCTAGTAATGTCCTCTTTGGGCATCTTCACTCTATACCCATACTTCCAAGACCAAGTAGGCTTCTGAAATTATGGCACAGCTTGTGATGTAAGTAAATCACAACTAGCACAGTTTTGATAAGATTACTCACATTTTTTCAGGAAAATTTGATTCAAATATTTCTGGTTATGCTCAGTTCATTTTAAAGCACTGATTGAGCATTTTTTAAACTTAACAGCTAGAGAGTTGCTTTGAATCCCCAGCCCCCAGTCATATACTCACCTTCCGGCATCTTCATCTGTTAAAACTGCCACTCCCATCAGTCTTGTGCAGATTAGGTCTTGCCACATTGCTCTGGTGCAGGCTGAAGGTCACAACTCAATATAATTTTATGATTGCCTCTTTCTGGCTCTCATAGACTTGCATCAGAGCTTGTGAGGTAGTAACTGACTTCCAGCCAGTCAAAATCTGTTTTCACAAAATGACCGGAGCGACACTAAAAGATGAAGTATAATAGCCTTGGGTGAGTATAATAGTAAATATGCAACACCCGCTAGGGCCATGGGGTACTCGTAACCGGGTTGGACGGTTCTTAAAGGGGTGGTTACGGCAGTGATGAACCAGTCCGTGGCCCTGGGGGCACAATGAAAATGATGAGGAAATGTTTGTAGTGGATTAGGGAATTTTTTGTGATGCCACCCGTGGTGTTCGGCCATGAATAGCCGACACTGCAGTGCATGTCCTCTGGGGCAGATGGGGATGCAGCAAAGTTGTTACAGCTCTCCACGGGCAGAGCTGGGCCTCAGGGCAGTTAAAGGTGTATAGCAGAGTTACTGATGAATGGTAGTGGTGCAGGGCAAGTGTCGCAGAAAAGAATTGAGAGGACACAGCAGGGTGCAGTTTCCAAACTTTACAAACTGTTCTCAGAGTACGGTATCCAGCTGGGTCCTGTGTCCTCTGGGTTAGTGGTCCAGCTAACTCTCCAGCAGCTTGGGGCTCTTGTCCAGGACCCCTTTCTTATGAGCCTTTTCCTGGCCAACTCACTGCACTGGCTCCCACCTCTCCTGCCCACACAGTTTCCGAAGCCGATAGTCGCGGTTCCTGCTGGGCGATGTCCTAACTGTCCTCTTGACCCTTTGTGACTCCATTTTAAGAAAGCTGTGCATGGCTGTTTCACATACATATGAGACAGCTTCCGGATTCCTAGCTGGGATTTGAAGTTCCTCCACTAGTTTGGGGCCGTTCACCTACTGCATCCTGGTCCCTCCAACTGACTATGGTCAGCGTGGATGCAGGCCCCATGGGTAGTTTCACACTTCCTGTGCCCCTAGGATCCCTTTGTTCCTTCCGGGATCTTCTCTCCCTTCTTTCTCTCTCTTTTTATCTCTCATCCCGGGACGAGCTCCTCAAAGCTCCAGTCCCCAGCTCCAACTCACTCCTAACTCCTCATTCACTGACTAACTTCTCCCCTTCTTCCACTTTCTCCACCCACACCTTCTACCTAATCACTTCCTGGCCTGGAGAGGTCTAGTGATGGGTGCAAGTGTTAGGGTTCTGTACAGTGTCCCCTCCTTACCAGAGAGTTGGGGCACCACACCTCTGGCTGAGGTGTAGTACCTCTGTGGTGACTGGACCCTCAGGGGTGCCACATACCCCCTGTTAAACACAGCATGTCCCCGGGCTGGAACAAAGCTCAAACACGTGAACAACTTACAAAAATTTTGGGAAATGCATTTCAACAGGTAAACAGGTAATACATTAACTCTTCTTCCCTTTATGGGAGGTACTTTTTCTTAAACGTTACTTTCAAAGTATTAAAAGTGCAACACATATTAAAATTGCAAAACATAACATTACTATTTTCTTCCATTTAAGTGCAACAGGTTGTGATATCCTGAACCAGGATGTCCTTCTCACTTACTATCCTTAAAGGAATATGGGGGAAACTGTCTCAAAATCCCAATGTAGGCCCTGGGCGTGGCTACAAAGCATAACCAGTTGAGTTGTTGAACCGTTCTTCAGCCATGCCAGATGGTTTTTATTCTTGGTCCACAGTTAAATGGGGGCTGTTCTATTCACAATGTCTATGTGACGCAAAACCAATAAGGAGCACTTTAAGTGCTAACTATTTACAATTAAGTTCTGATCACTCACTGTTCATGATCACAATGTCTTTAAACCTTACTAAACAGACCTAACCAGGTTAACCAACTATAAATTATAAACATTAACTTTCCGCATTTACTTTCTTGTCCAAGTCAGTTCCTGGTGTCCACAGCCTTATGCTTGGGAAAGTTCTTTTTCTTGTATCACAGGGGATGATACCAACGGGCTTAGTCTAGCAACTGGAGTCTGTCTTGCCTGTGCCCGCTCTGCGGGTTTGCTTGCTACATCTTCAAGTGATGCTGCCGGTCGCTTCTTTGGCATTGCTTCCATTTGTTTGGAATCAACACGCTCCCCTGTGCATTTTTTTATGTAAAGGGCATATCACGTCCTTTCACCCCTATGCCGGGTGAATGTCACCAGATCCCAAGGGTATAGGTCACTGTATAGGTGTCACTTTAAGAGATGTGACTACACTTCCCGTGGTTTACAAAAAGATCCAAGGACTCTCCAGGCTCCCTGATGAATCCCCAGCCCTTGTTTAAATTAAGAGACCAAAGTGCCCTGCCTTAGTAGGCTCCGATCAACAGGACTGACCTTGCATATCCGGGCCTAGGCCTGCATGTTGCGCTCCTCCATGGCCTCCCACCAGGCCCTGCGCTCCTGTTCTTCCACCTCCAACTTCAGCACCTGCTGCCGGCAAAAGTCCTCCCTGCTAATGGTCTCCACATGGTTTGCCCCTGCTTGGGCCTCCTCCGGAAACCCCAGCAAGTCTGTCTTGTGCTTCCAGCAGATCGCCCCCCCCTTTACCACACACCTCCCGGGGCAAAAGTTCGGGTAGCAGAGGCTCCACCAGCGTACCCCCTAGGGCTTACGTCCAGTCCCAGGTTATATCCATCACTACCTGGCCAGGTTCTAGGGTTGGCGGCGGTCTTATAGGTCCCACCCGGGTCTCCACTGCTGTTCATACCTGCTCCTCCGGTGCAGGTCTCCTCCTCCGCCACTGCTGTGATGAGCGTACATCGCTAGTGATGAGCGTACATGCTTGGGTAATGTGCTCTCTGAACATGCTCAGGTGTTATCAGAGTATCTTGGGTGTACTTGAATAATACATTTGAGTTCCTGTGACTGCATGTTTTGCAGCTGTTAGACAGCAGCCATGCACACAGCCGCAAAACATGCAACAGCAGGGACTTGAACATATTATCTGAACATGCCCAAGATACTCAGATAACACCTGAGCATGCTCAAATAACACGTTATCCAAGCTCTTTCGCTCACCACTAATCATGAACCTACATTCGTATAACTTACTCAACTTAGTTCGCTGTATCACCTTGACACAAGTACAGCATTTGTAGGACATAACCGTGCATAATTTCTCCTATTTTATTCCCCAGATCATGTCAACTTATGCCAATTATAATTCAAAGTAATGCAATAAGAACAAAAGTAAAATGAGATTTCACATTCTTTACACATCCAACTGGGTAAGTTTGTAATTAGAAGGAAAAGGAGGACTGAAAGATAATACACGGCAAAAAATCTTAACAAAGGTATCTGAGTCATGGCAGATAGCATTGGGCTTTTTTTTTCAATCTCATAATACAACCTCAAGTTTCTTGATACTTTTCCTAAGTAGATAATAGAATAAAATAATCCCATGCTTTATTGCCAGGACAATGATAATATTTGATGTGCATCATAATGATTTGAGTCTTCATTATTTGAAAAAGTAATAATGAAAAATGCATGTCTACTATATACGACTAAATGAGGACATATTGTAACCGTTTAGGTGGAGCTATTATGTGTTTTTCCCATTTGATGACAGACATAATGAATTAGAAAAAAAATTGAATTCTATGCTAGGTGTCCTTGGAAATGTTTATCATGTGTAGTGACAGTTCCTTTATCATCTCCTTTTCTTCACAAATGACAGTCTTAAGGACAAGCACAATATTACGGCTCTCTATTTGATGGTTATTGAAACATCTTCAATTCAATTTCAAAATAGAATAATGAATGTTCTCTAACACTGCCATGAGTGCGTTCTTCAGAAAACCAGTCTTTATTTTTTTTCTATTTTTTGTTAAAGTTTTTTATTCCTTACCGCCTCTGTTTTACTTAATTGGTGTCTACAGTTCTTTGAAACATATCAATTTTTCCTACCGACTGAAAGCTAGATATACCAACCAGATCAAATTTTCAACTCCATCGAGTTTCTTAACACATGAAAGCTTTAAAACTTCAATTCTCTTGCAATACCTCCTATTGATTGCCTAGATGCAAAGTGATTGTACATATGGGATTTCCTGTAAGCTTTGTTGCACCAGATTGAAAGAAAAATGCTGAATAATTTATTCTGGGGAACAAGGTCCCCCTAGGAGTAGTTTGCAAAATGCAAACCTGTTATAAATGAAGATAAAAACAGACATATTTGTCAATACTTTGGGATCATACATTTTCTTAGGTACCATAGATAAAGCAGTAGGAAAATACCACACGCTTCATTGCTAATAAACGCAATGCATGCAAAATTAAGTAAGCACACGGGGCATTAAGGCCTTGTCCCCACTGTGAGAACTGATCTCCAAGATGCTGCAATTATCAAAGCCAAGGAAATGGAAATGCCTACAGAAAATGGGAATAAGCGCACCAAGATCTTATGGTGCTGGTTGATGCTGTCTTGCAGAATCTGACAGGACCCCTGAAATAGTGTGATTTATTTATACACTGAATTTTCGATGAACTATCTTTTTTCAACTAAGGATTGGCATTTTGCCAGATGGTTGTAAAACTGAGAATTCAATTCCACATAAATTTATTTGCTCACCTCTACTAATATGTTTTCCCTAACATTTGTCAAGCAGACCTGTTGTGTACCAATTCATGAGAACCCCATGATTCCTGAAAAAAGGTGTACAAATGGATGTATGGGCTCATAGACTATCTATAGAGGTCATATAGCTGTATTAAACATGAGAGGCAAAAAAAAATGCCATCACGTTGCAATTTCACTCTGAAACCGGATGGGTATGAAAAAAATCGCAATCCAGATAAACCATCAGTATGGCATCCGATTTTTAGGAATGTGTTGCAATTCTGTAAGATATGAAAATGGAACACAATGTAGCACAAATATGACAAGTGAGAACAAAATTATCTCATTCTCCTGGATGAGAATGGGTCCAATTGCTAGTGTGAGCGAACCCTTAATATGAATGATCATTGATACACTCAAATAGAGCAAAACCCCTTTTCTGCTGCCTCTGAAATACAAGTTTTCTTTATTTTTCATATTAGGCGCAAAGTCACTGCACTCCTGAGACAGGTGCTCAAGTAGGGTCCCAAACCAATTAAGTATTTAACAAAACCTGGCACTCAAATCCATAGAAGCGTTCAATAGTTTCAATGGCAGTCCATAATTAGTACAACATTGCATATTGCAGGTGTTTCTTTCTAATAAGACCTTTGTCAATCTACTATGAGATAAGTGGAAAATTACTTCAGCAATATCAATCTATACATCCAAATCCACATTTGTCAAAAATAAAGGTAAAATTAGAGTATGCAAAGAGCTGCACATTTTTTCTAATGACCCAAAAAATATGATCCAAAATCATAAAATAAACTCTAAAGTTAAAATATATTTAAATAAACCTACCTACATAGTAACATGGTAACATAGTAACATAGTTAGCAAGACATTTGTCCTTCTAGTTCAGCCTATATTCCATCAGAATAAATCCTCAGATCTGTGTCCTTCTAAAGAGCCTAATAGCTGTAAAATACAATATGTTCACGCACCACGGAGACATCCAGTCCTCTCTTGAACCCCTCGACTGAGTTCGCCATCACCACCTCCTCAGGCAAGGATTTCCAGATTCTCACTGCCCCATCATTAAATAATCCTCTTCTATGTTGGTGGAATAACCTTCTCTCCTCCAGATGCAGAGAATGCTCCCTTGTGACCATCACATTTCTTGGTATAAACAGATCCTCGGAGAGATATTTGCATTGTCCCCTTATATTCTTACTAGATATTGAACCCGTTCTAAGCCCGGGTGTTGAGCATTTACATTAGTATATGGTCTCCATCCTGGTATGTGCTGCATCCATCCTGCGCCCTAATCTTGTCATGTGCTGCTATCATCTTGCGCCCCCATCCTGTCATGTGAAGACCCAATCCTGTACCCTCTTCCTGTTTTGTGCACCTCCATCTTGTCATGTGCACCTCCATCTTGTCATGTGCTACTCTCCTCCTGAGCCCTCATCCTGTCATGTCCTCCTATCCTGCACCCCAATCCTGTCCTGTGGTGCTCCCATCCTGTGCTCCAATCCTGTCATGTGATGCTCTCATCCTGCACCCCATTCTGTCATGTGGTGCTCCCATCCTGCACCCCCATGCTGTCATGTACTGCTCCCATCCTGCACCCCATTCTGTCATGTGGTGCTCCCATCCTGCATCCCCCATCCTGTCTTGTGCTGCTCCCATCCTGCGCCCCCATCCTGTCGTCTGCTACTTTCTTACTTTCTTCCTGGGCCTTCATCCTGTCATGTGCTCCAATCCTGCACCCCAATACTGTCATGTGGTGCTCCCATCCTGCACCCCCATCCTGTCATGTGCTACTCTCTTCCTGAGCCCTCATCCTGTCATGTACCCCATCCTGAGCCCCAATCCTGTCATGTGGTGCTCCCATCCTGTGCCCCATCCTGTCATGTGCTGCTCCCATCCTGCATCCCCATTCTGGTATGTGCTGCTCCCATCCTGCACCCCAATCCTGTCATGTGCTGCTCCCATCCTGCGCCCCAAACCTGTCATGTGCTGCTCCCATCCTGCACCCCCATCCTGTCATGTTCTACTCTCTTCCTGAGCCTTTATCCTGCAATGCGCTCCCATCCTGCAGCCCAATCCTGTCATGTGGTGCTCCTATCCTGTGCCCGCATCCTGTCATGTGCTGCTCCCATCCTGCGCCCCCATTCTGTAATGTGCTGCTCCCATCCTGCTCCCCATTCTGTAATATGCTGCTCCCATCCTGCACCCCCATCCTGTAATGTGCTGCTCCCATCCTGCGCCCCCATCCTGTAATGTGCTGCTCCCATCCTGTGCCCCATTCCGTAATGTGCTGCACCCATCTTGCTCCCTCAGCCTGTCATGTGCTACTCCCATCCATATGCCCCGTACACTGCTCCATAAAGGTTGATGGCCCCCATAAGATGCTCCATAGTATAATATGCCCCATATGCTGCTCCATAAAGGTTGATGGCCCCGTTAAGATGCTCCATAGTATAATATGCCCAGTATGCTGATGTGATTAAAAAAAAAGACATACTCACCTATCATCGCTGGGTGCCGAGTGCCGGGGGCCTGAGCAGGCAGCGACAGCGGCGCACTATGGGGGTCAGATGCCGGAGTCGCTGCTGGCTCAGGCCCTCGGCACTTGCTATATTCACCTGTCCCCGTTCCACTGCTGCCCGCCGCTCCATCTTGCGGGTCCTCTAGCTGTGACTGTTCAGTCAGAGAGCGCACACTAACCACATCATTGCGCCCTCTGACCTGAACATCACAGGCAGAAGACGTGAAAGACAGAGCGGTGCGCAGCGGTGGTACGGGGACAGGTGAATATAGCATACTCATCCCCTCCTGGCACGTCCATGCTTCTCCGTCATAGATTGCGGTGTGCGTTCAGTGCTTATGCATATCGTGATCTCCTTGGCTGTGTCACCCTGTGGGGTCCAGACTGCGCAGGCGTTTGTGCTTGCGCAGTCTATAAAGGGGACGGATGGAGTGACGCTCCCAACATTATATTATAGATACATGGTTATTAGATTGCCCCTCTGTCATCTTTTTTCTAGACTAAATAATCCTAATTTTGCTAATCTCTCTGGGTATTGTACTTCCCCCATCCCCTTTATTAATTGTGATGCCCTCCTTTGTACTTGCTCTAGTTCCATTATATCCTTCCTGAGCATCGGTGCCTAAAACTGTACACAGTACTCTATGTGCGGTCTAACCAGGGATTTGTACAGAGGCAGTATAATGCTCTCATCATGTGTGCCCAGACCTCTTTTAATGCACCTGACTGATCAGCATGTAAAGGATGATAGAAACAGTATCAAACAATGTGTATAATCTGTAAATATCAATATGTAGATGGTAAGTGAAAAGGACAGTACATACATATGGTCACAGGGAAAAAATATAGAAAACCACAAAGATAAACATACTCAAATTTAAATATGCCATGATCGCAGGTGGTTTAACAAACGCGTTATACACCACTAGTTCCAGTGTGTGCCATAACCCAGTGTGAAACCCAGATATATATGACTAGTGGGCGGGATTAATGTGGGAAAGCTAGCAAGTGAGAAAAACATGTTCATGGTGTCATGGGATGTGATGTCATCTGTTGTTATGAAGAAAATAGAGCCCGGCATGTGAAGTATGTTTGGACACAGGCATGTCTTGTAGGTAATTATATGCACAGCATGCATATCAAAAGCAGGATGCATGCACTCCACCAATAGTGACGCGGATGGTAAACATGTCATCAGAAGAACATATGTCACAGCAGTCATCATAGGACTAGTATTGTAGTGAAGGAGACACAAATCGGACAAATGAGTCCAGAGAGAAAATATTTTATAACATTACATTTATTTCCCGTATAGGGATGATGAATCAAATTGCCCCATAGTACATTATTGCACTGATGGCACTACAGTCATGAAAAAATGCTGGTCTTAGGGGTCTGTAAGAACCATTGTTTACTTGAATGGTATGCAGCACCTAAGTCATCGTGTACTCAAGAATCCCATAGGTTGGGAGCACGTTTAAAACAGTGAAGAAAATGTTGTTGGAATTTCCTGATGGATGGATATGCAGTTTGTAGAATGCTTTAATGGTTGCGTATGGACCTATGGAACATATTGGCAAAAGGGGGTTAAGTGTGCATAAAAGGTGCATGGTCAGTTATTTGACAAGTGTATGGAATCAAATCAACCCATTGTAAATGTTCAAGAGGGTAACACCTTTCAATGAATTTATGACACATTTCTTCTAATCTCCATGTACATAAATCCTGGTTCAATCTATTTAACTCCTTGGAATTGGGATTTAGGAATAGATTGTATCATGGCCAAGGGGTGGAGGCTTTTAAAATGCAATAGACCATTTTGGCCTGTAGGTTTGTATAGATCAGTTGTTGAGTAACCCAGAGTGTATTTAAGTACCATAGAGTTTTCACAAAATTAATTTACTGAAGATTAGAAGACATGGTAAATCCCAAGCCAGACCTGGATGAGTTAAGTACCTCAAAGAACTCATGGAGGGTTTGAAGCGGGCCCCCCATGTGCAGAAAATATCAATATCACATCTCCATAATATGGAATGAATTTGAAATAGAGCCTGTGGATAAACTACCAAGTCTTCAAAAAGGCCACATAACATTTTACATATGTGGGGGGCCACATTCGAACTCATGGCCATACCTTTGATTTGTAAGTAAAAGAAATCTTGAAATAAAAATTAATTTTTACTGAGTACCAAAGTCAATAATTTTATACAAGTTCAATAACTTCTTGATTTGTTCATGATTGAAGTAATAGATTGTGTACAGATTTAAAGACCAAAGTGTGAGACATAGATGCATATAGATCGTTTACATCAAAAGTGATTACAATCTACTCAGAAGAGACTTGTTTCAAGTCTGTAATGGTCTGGAGAAATGCTCCTGTAGTTAAAAGAAAAACTGAAGTGTTTTTGATGAGTGAAATATGTATCTTTTCCATAAAAATTTACAAAGATGAAAATAAGAACTCGTAGACTTAAGAATGGGTCGACTATAGGGATGTTCTCAACATTTATGAATTTTGAGTAGAATATAAAATAAAGGAATAATAGGATGTTTTTTTAAACAAAAACGTACAAGTTTTTAAATTGATAACCCCATTGGCCACATACTTGTCCAGGATAGAAGAGACTAGGGAACTAAAGTGATTAGTAGGATCACTTCATTACTACATTGTCTCTGAATCTCTTGAACATAATCAATTTTATTCATCACTATGATTGCCCCACCTTTATCTGCAGCTTTAGTAATCATTTTTTTTATCTTCCTGAAGAGATTTGAGAGCTTGTTGGTCTAAAAAAAAAGGGTAAGTGTAAAATGAAGTCAGCCCCTGTAAATATTTCAATTATTTACTGCCTGTCAATCATATTATGTGCTGCTGTTAACGGGGCTGCTACACACAGATGGTTATCTATTTGCCTGCTGCATTCTATTCTTTTTTATAGTGTACAGTCATGCTGTCATACTGCCACTGCAGATAAATAGCCACACACATCTACTGTTTGTTCATTGCGTTTAAGGCCATACTCTAGTGTGTTGGGAATCCTTGTGGTAAATAAACCTAAAACTGATCACACAAAAGGGATAAATTTTGCACATTTTTTTTCAAGAAATGATTGATTCCTCACTTTAGAAAAAAGCAGTTCCTACTCCAGAAAAAGGAAAATGGCAAACCTGTTGTTAATTACAAAATAAAATAGTGGGAATAATATTTGCACATCTGATTAAAAAACTTGCATGGAGCCCCAATTCCATTTGCACAACAGCATGTGAAATTGATTGTCAAACAGTGATGCTTGCTAAGTGGACAGCTTGATTTCACAGAAGTTTGATTTATTTGGAGTTATATTCCGTTGCTTAAGTGTTCCCTTTATTTTTTGAGCAGTGTATTTCTCCAAGACAATTCTCCATTACATTGGTACCTAGAGTAATCATAGGATGACATTCTTGTCTGTCAATATCAACTATAATCAAACCTTGTGACAGCAATTCTACTCGGCCAACCTTGATGGTCACCTCCTTATACCCCACCTGAGGCAAGAGCTGACCATTGCTGGCAAAGATGTTAAAGTGCTCATCTGGGCTGTGAGTAATGTCTGAATCAGCCCAAAACAGTTTAACCCCTTCATGACCCAGCCTATTTTGACTTTAATGACCTTGCCGTTTTTTGCAATTCTGACCAGTGTCCCTTTATGAGGTAATAACTCAGGAACGCTTCAATGGATCCTAGCAATTCTGGGATTGTTTTTTCGCGACATATTGGGCTTCATGGTAGTAGTAAATTTAGGTCAATAAATTCCGTGTTTATTTGTGATAAAAACGGAAATTTGGCGAAAATTTTGAAAATTTCGCAATTTTCACATTTTGAATTTTTATTCTGTTAAACCAGAGAGTTATGTGACACAAATTAGTTAATAAATAACATTTCCCTCACGTCTAGTTTACATCAGCACAATTTTGGAAACAAAATTATTTTTTGCAAGGAAGTTATAAGGGTTAAAATTTGACCAGCGATTTGTCATTTTTACAACGAAATTTACAAAACCATTTTTTTTAGGGACCACCTCACATTTGAAGTCAGTTTGAGGGGTCTATATGGCTGAAAATACCCAAAAGTGACACCATTCTAAAAACTGCACCCCTCAAGGTGCACAAAACCACATTCAAGAAGTTTATTAACCCTTCAGGTGCTTCACAGCAGCAGAAGCAACATGGAAGGAAAAAATGAACATTTAACTTTTTAGTCACAAAAATGATATTTTAGCAACAATTTTTTTATTTTCCCAATGGTAAAAGGAGAAACTGAACCATGAAAGTTGTTGTCCAATTTGTCCTGAGTACGATGATACCCCATGTGTGGGGGTGAACCACTGTTTGGGCACACGGCAGGGCTTGGAAGGGATGGAGCGCCATTTGACTTTTTGAATGAAAAATTGGCTGCACTCTTAGCGGACACCATGTCACGTTTGGAGAGCCCCCGTGTGCCTAAAAATTGGAGGTCCCCCACAAATGACCCCATTTTGGAAACTAGACACCCCAAGGAACTTATCTAGATGCATAGTGAGCACATTAAACCCCCAGGTGCTTCACAAATTGATCCGTAAAAATGAAAAAGTACTTTTTTTTTCACAAAAAATTCTTTTAGCCTCAATTTTTTCATTTTCACATGGGCAACAGGATAAAATGGATCCTAAAGTTTGTTGGGCAATTTCTCCTGAATACACCGATATGTCATATGTGGGGGTAAACCACTGTTTGGGCACAATGTAAGGCTCGGAAGGGAAGGAGCGCCATTTGACTTTTTGAATGAAAAATTATCTCCATCGTTAGCGGACACCATGTCGCGTTTGGAGAGCCCCTGTGTGCCTAAACATTGGAGCTCCCCCACAAGTGACCCCATTTTGGAAACTGGACCCCCCAAGCAACTTATCTAGATGCCTAGTGAGCTCTTTACACCCTCAGGTGCTTCACAAATTGATCTGTAAAAATGAAAAAGTACTTTTTTTTCACAAAAAAATTCTTTTCGCCTCAATTTTTTCATTTTCTCATTGGCTAAAGGATAAAATAGATCCTAAAATTTGTTGGGCAATTTCTCCTGAGTACGCCGATACCTCATATGTGGGGATAAACCACTGTTTGGGTATACGGCAGGGCTCGGAAGGGAAGGCGCGCCTTTTGACTTTTTGAATGGAAAATTAGCTCCAATTGTTAGTGGACACCATGTCGCATTTGGAGAGACCCTGTGTGCCTAAACATTGGAGCTCCCCCACAAGTGACCCTATTTTGGAAACTAGACCCCCCAAGGAACTTATCTAGATGCATATTGAGCACTTTAAACCCCCAGGTGCTTCACAGAAGTTTATAACGCAGAGCCATGACAATAAAAAAATAATTTTTCTTTCCTCAAAAATGATTTTTTAGCCTGGAATTTCCTATTTTGCCAAGGGTAATAGGAGAAATTGGACCACAAATATTGTTGTCCAGTTTGTCCTGAGTACGCGGATACCCCATACAACTGTTTAGGCGCACGGCAGGGCTTGGAAGGGAAGGCATGCCATTTGGCTTTTTAAATGGAAAATTAGCTCCAATCATTAGCGGACACCATGTCGCATTTGGAGAGCCCCTGTGTGCCTAAACATTGGAAATCCCCCACAAATGACCTCATTTTGGAAACTAGACCCCAAAAGGAACTAATCTAGATGTGTGGTGAGCAATTTGGACACTCAAGTGCTTCACAGAAGTTTATAACGCAGAGCCATGAAAAAAAAATATATATTTTCTCAAAAATGATTTTTTAGCCCACAAATTTTTATTTTTCCAAGGGTAACAGGAGAAATTTGACCCCAAAAGTTGTTGTCCAGTTTCTCTTGAGTACGCTGATACCCCATATGTGGGGGAAATCACTGTTTGGGCACATGCCGGGGCTCGGAAATGAAGTAGTGGCGTTTTGAAATGCAGACTTTGATGGAATGCTCTGCGGGCGTCACGTTGCGTTTGCAGAGCCCCTGATGTATCAAAACAGTAGAAAACCCCCACAAGTGACCCCATTTTGGAAACTAGACCCCGAACGGAACTTATCTAGATGTGAGGTGAGCACTTTGAACCCCCAAGTGCTTCACAGACGTTTATAACGCAGAGCCGTGAAAATAAAAAATCATTTTTCTTTCCTCAAAAATGATGTTTTAGCAAGCAATTTTTTATTTTCTCAAGGGTAACAGGAGAAATTGGACCCCAGTAATTGTTGCGCAGTTTGTCCTGAGTATGCTGGTACCTCATATGTGGGGGTAAACCACTGTTTGGGCACATGTCGGGGCTCGGAAGTGAGGGAGCACCATTTGACTTTTTGAATACAAGACTGGCTGGAATCAATGGTGGCGCCATGTTGCGTTTGGAGACCCCTGATGTGCCTAAACAGTAAAAACCCCTCAATTCTACCTCCAACACTAACCCCAACACACCCCTAACCCTTATCCCAACTGTAGCCATAACCCTAATCACAACCCTAACCCCAACACACCCCTAACCACAACCCTAACCCCAACACACCCCTAAGGCTATGTGCCCACGTTGCGGATTCGTGTGAGATTTTTCAGCACCATTTTTGAAAAATCCGCTGGTAAAAGGCACTGCGTTTTACTTGCGAATTTTCCCGCGGATTTCCAGTGTTTTTTGTGCGGATTTCACCTGTGGATTCCTTTTGAGGAACAGGTGTAAAACGCTGCGGAATCCGCACAAAGAATTGACATGCTGCGGAAAATACAACGCAGCGTTTCCGCGCGGTATTTTCCGCACTATGGGCACAGCGGATTTGGTTTTCCATATGTTTACATGGTACTGTAAACCTGATGGAACACTGCTGCGATTCCGCAGCCAAATCCGCACCGTGTGCACATAGCCTAATTCTAAAGGTATGTGCACACGCTGCGGAAAACGCTGCGGATCCGCAGCAGTTTCCCATGAGTTTACAGTTCAATGTAAACCTATGGGAAACAAAAATCTCTGTAGACATGCTGCAGAAAAACTGCACGGAAATGCAGCGGTTCGCAGCATGTCACTTCTTTCTGCGGATTCCGCAGCGGTTTTACAACTGCTCCAATAGAAAATCGCAGTTGTAAAACCGCAGTGAAATGCACAGAAAAACTGTGATAAATCCACAGTGGTTTAGCACTGCGGATTTATCAAATCTGCTGCGGAAAAATCCGCAGAGGACCAGAATACGTGTGCACATCCCTAACCCTAACCCTAGTTCTAACTCCAACCTTAGTGAAAAAAAAAAAAATTCTTTATTTTATTATTGTCCCTACCTATGGGGGTGACAAAGGGGGGGGGGGTCATTAACTGTTTTTTTTATTTTAACCACAGTGATAGGTTTTATCACAGTGATCAAAATTCACTCTGGAACGAATCTGCCAGCCGGCAGATTCGGCGGGCGGACCCCGGGAGGCTCGATAAGTATGATGGCGTGGGGGGAGCACGGGGGGTTGGATCGGAGCATGGGGGGCTGGATTGGAACACAGGGGGGGTGGATCGGAGCATGGGGGGGTGGATCGCAGTGCGGGGGGGGGGTGGGATTGGAGCACGGGGTGTGGGATTGGAGCAAGGAGGGAGCAGACATGAGGAAGGGGGAGCGGAGCGGACCACAGATCGGAGGGCTAGGTGGGCGATCGGTGGGGTGGGGGCACATCAGTGTTTCCAGCCATGGCCGATGATATTGCAGCATCGGCCATGGCTGGATTGTAACATTTCACCAGTTTTTAGGTGAAATATTACAAATCGCTCTGATTGGCAGTTTCACTTTCAACAGCCAATCAGAGCGATCGTAGCCACGGGGGGTTGAAGCCACCCCCCTGGGCTAAACTACCTCTCCCCCTGTAGATCGGGTGAAATGGGTGTTAGGGGTCGAGTTCCCGCTTCTGCACAGGGGGAATCTCGAGCCACCTCCGCTGCGGTCTCCCATTCTTATCCAGCCGCAGTGGAGTCTGCTCAGCAAAGACGTCGGTCCCAGCGTCTTGCTCATTCTCACTCTGTTCTGAGAGTTACTGCTGTTTCTCCAGTCTCTGCCATTAAAGCCAGTACTGGTCAGCAGCGAGCGGACTTCTCTGGGACTAAGTCCTTGTCTGCGCATACTGAGCATGCCCAGGGTAAGATCTCCCGTTGGAGATCGAGGGTCATGTGCTCAGGCTCTGCGGCACATTCCATTGGTCCTCTTGACAGGTCTTGGAAGGGCAAAAGTCCTGTGGCCACTTCCTGTGCTGCAACTATATAAACTGCGCATGACCGCACGGCCATGCGCTAGTATTGTCTTGTAAATATGGGTGTGTGTTGTGAGTGAAAGTCGCTCTTTAAATAACCCTCCCTATTGAATGTCTGTTCGCGGAAGGTGTATGTTTGCTATCTAGCGCCCGACTTGTCCAACAGCACGAAACACACTGTACGGCGCCGTGCGCTTGCCTTGCGCTTTCCATACCCAAGCCAGTGTGGTTGGTGGTGTCCGTCAGTGCGGCATTGCTCGCACTCCTGTGCATTTATATATTTATTCTTAGTTACCTTACACACCCCGTTGTGGGGTAGTGCCAGCGAGGGTCTAATCGGACTTCAATCCCAGTTGGGGTTAAGTACGCTGACTGCTCGCTCGCGCTTTAGGTGCGGTGCCGCGATCCTGTGACGCAGCAGGATTGCTCCCTTCACGCTGGGTGAGGTTGAACCCACGTGTATATACTTTAGTGTACCGCCATATAGTCTGCTATTTACTAGCAGCAGGGTTTCTCCTGCACGGTGGACCCCGGACTGCGAACGCATCTATAACATCTTTCTTGGTGCGTTCCGCCAGTCCTAACAGAATACTAGCGCCAGGGTCTGGCTAGTAAATGGCGGACGACCAGCGTTTACAGAGGTACATCCAGCAGCTGGAGGGAAGGTTGGCAGCTCTTGAGCGTACAACCTCAGCTGTGGATGTCCTTCTGTAGCTGTTCAGGCTGCTAGTGTAGCCGCAGCCAGTTTGTCCGCTGCCACCCCTGCTCCGACTTTATCCCGTCTCCCGCTTCCTGACAAGTTTGCTGGCGACAGTAAACAATGTCGCGGATTCGTGAGCCAGTGCTCCATACATCTTGAGCTCCTGGCGTCACGTTTCCCTATGGAACGGGCGAGAGTGGGATTTATTCTATCTCTCTTGTCGGGCAGGGCGTTGGAGTGGGCAATGCCACTTTGGGAGCGAGATGATCGTGTGGTACAGAGTGCTCCTCTCTTCTTGGACACTCTGAAGCAGGTCTTTTTAGGACCTCGTGTTACCCACGATACCGCGCTCCAGTTGTTGACTATTATTCAGGGCACGTCCGTGGTCAGCCAGTTTGCCATCCAGTTCCGGACTCTAGCTTCTGAGTTAGAGTGGCCAGACAAAGTTCTTATTCCGGTGTTCTGGAGGGGACTGGCAGACCATGTGAAGGACGCCTTGGCCACCAGGGAGATACCCGCCACACTGGAGGAACTTATTTCAGTATCTACCCGCATCGACCTCCGTTTTCACGAGCGGAGGTTGGAGCGGACCCAGTGTAGGCAGAGGTTTCGGCTGGCTCCTACCTTCGCCAGACCTCTTGAATCTCCTGTCTTGGCGTCAGATTCCCATGAGGCCATGGAGGTTTCTCGAGCGGGACCTAAGTCTCAGGCCGCTCGAGTACCCGTGGTTTGTAAAAACTGTCATCAACTTGGACATTACGCCAATAAATGTCTGCGGCGGTCGGGAAGACGATCGCGTCTAGTAACCATTGGGGGAGGTTCACTAGACACAGCAGCATTTTCCTCCAAACTGTCCTTTAAAGGGACAATCCTGTTAGGCTCCTCCACTCTAACAGTCGAGCTTTGTGTGGATTCAGGAGCAGAGGGAAACTTCATGTCCTCTGCTTTTGCTCTACGCCATGCTATACCACTAGTCATGCTCGCCAAACCAGTTACAGTTAGAGTTGTGAATGGGGCGACACTTCCACTGCAGATCACACACCAGACAGTTCCGTTCACGCTGTCCATGTTCCCTTCCCACCAGGAGATTATTTCCCTTCTTGTTCTTCCCGAGGGAATGGATGAGATTTTGCTGGGAATACCCTGGCTCCGTTTCCACTCTCCACATATTGAGTGGTCCTCAGGGAGAATATTGGGTTGGAGTAAGTCTTGTATGGGCAGGTGTGTGAGTGAGTGTCTACAGGTTTCTACTACTGAGGTACCCGCAGACCTTTCATCTCTTCCTAGGTGCTTTTGGTGCTATGCAGACGTATTCTCTAAGAAGGCTGCTGAGACCCTACCGCCTCATCGCCCCTACGACTGTCCTATAGACCTCCTGCCTGGAGCTGAACCTCCTCGGGGAAGAGTATATCCCCTCTCTCTCCCAGAGACGGAGGCTATGTCTCAATACATTCAGGAGAATTTGGCAAGAGGGTTTATAAGGAAGTCGGTGTCTCCGGCAGGGGCGGGATTCTTCTTCGTACAGAAGAAGAACGGGGAGTTACGTCCTTGCATCGATTACAGGGGTCTCAATGCTATCACCATTAAAAATAAATACCCGTTGCCCCTGATATCGGAGCTCTTTGACAGGCTAAGGGGAGCTAAAATATTCACCAAATTAGATCTGCGGGGTGCCTATAATCTGATTCGTATCCGTGAGGGGGACGAATGGAAAACGGCTTTCAATACCAGGGATGGGCACTATGAGTACCTGGTGATGCCCTTCGGGCTCTGTAATGCCCCAGCCGTTTTTCAGGACTTTGTCAACGATATCTTCCGGGATATGCTTTCCACCTCGGTTGTAGTCTATCTGGATGATATTCTCATCTTCTCTCCAGATATTGACTCCCACCGGAGAGATGTTTGTAAAGTCTTCGACCTCCGACGGGCAAACTCCCTCTTTGCCAAGTTGGAGAAGTGTATGTTCGAGTAGGAGTCCTTACCTTTCCTGGGCTATATCATCTCGGCCCAGGGATTGGCTATGGATCCTGCCAAACTACAGGCAGTGATGGACTGGCAGGAACCCCATTCTCTTAAAGCGGTGCAGCGCTTTATGGGGTTCATAAATTACTATCGCCAGTTCATCCCCCACTTCTCAACTTTGGTAGCTCCCTTGGTATCCCTCACCAAGAAGGGAGCGAATCCCAAATTGTGGTCCGAAGGGGTCTCCAAGGCCTTCGCTTCTATAAAGTCCCATTTTGCTAGCGCTCCCATCTTACATCGTCCCGATGTAGATAAGCCATTCCTTATGGAGGTGGATGCCTCATCCGTTGGTGCTGGAGCAGTCCTCTATCAAAAGGATGCTCAAGGTCGGAAGCACCCATGCTTCTTCTTCTCACAGACCTTCACACCAGCGGAGAGAAATTACTCCATCGGGGACAGGGAGTTGCTGGCAATGAAGTTGGCCTTTTCGGAGTGGAGACATCTCTTGGAGGGTGCTCGGTTCCCATTCCAAGTCTTCACGGACCACAAGAATTTGGTCTATTTGCAGACAGCCCAGCGGCTGAATTCTCGTCAGGCCAGATGGTCCTTGTTTTTCTCCCGGTTCCACTTTACTCTACATTATCTCGCTGGGGAGAAGAACATTCGTGCTGACGCTCTCTCTCGCTCCCTTGTGTCAACTGAGGAGGAGGAGGACGAGCCTCGGCTCATTGTCCCTTCGGAGAGTCTGAGAACCGTAGCTCCGGTTTCGCTTGAGTCTGTGCCTCTGGGCAAGACTTTTGTTCCCATCAATTTGCGACCGGAGGTTCTCTCCTGGGCTCATTCGTCCAGAGTGGGTGGACACTTTGGGGCAAAGAGGACATCAGAGTTGCTGGCGAGAATGTACTGGTGGCCACATATGGTTCGTGACATCGGAGACTACGTTCGGGCATGTGTCTCTTGTGCCAAGAATAAGTCTCTCCGTCAACGGCCAGCTGGGTTGTTATACCCTCTGCCGGTGGCAGACAGGCCCTGGGAGATGGTCGGGATGGACTTTGTGGTGGGTCTGCCCAAGTCTCGTGGCTGTACCGTTATTTGGGTAATCACCGACCATTTTTCTAAAATGGTGCATTTGGTGCCGCTTCCTCGGCTACCTTCTGCACGGGCCTTGGCAGCGTTGTTTATTAAACACATCTTCCGTCTTCACGGTATGCCAGACAAAATTGTCAGTGATCGGGGTCCCCAGTTTGCGTCTCGGTTCTGGAGAGAGCTTTGTCATCTTCTCACTATTGAGTTAAATCTCTCTTCGGCATATCATCCCGAGACGAATGGGTTGGTGGAGAGAGCCAACCAGACCTTGGTCACATATCTGCGACATTTTGTCTCTGCTAAGCAAGATGACTGGGCATCTTTGCTACCGTGGGCGGAGTTTGCTCTTAACAATGCTGTAGCTGACTCCACTGGACAGACCCCATTCCTCCTTAACTATGGTCAGCATCCGCGGGTACCTGTGCCCATGCCCGTGTCTTCCGCCGATTCCAGGGTGGCAGACTGGGCTGTGGAGGCACGGGACATTTGGGATCGCACTCAGGATGCCATTCGGGCTTCCAAGGAGAGAATGAAGTCCTCCGCCGACGCACATCGGCGCCCCGCTCCAACCTTTGCTCCTGGCGATTTGGTGTGGCTCTCCGCCCGTAACATCAGGCTGCGAGTTGAGTCTACCAAGTTTGCACCTCGCTACTTAGGTCCTTTTAAGGTCCTCGAACAGGTTAATCCTGTGGTTTACCGTCTGGCCCTTCCTCCACGCCTTGGTATCACTGACACCTTTCATGTGTCCCTCCTTAAGCCCGTCTACATGTCCCGGTTTTCTGAGTCTTCTACTGGGACGTCGGGTTCGTCTACGGACGATTACGAGGTGAACGCTATCTTGGGGTTCAAGGTGGTTCGAGGCAAAAAATTTTATTTGGTGGACTGGAGGGGTTACGGTCCTGAGGATAGATCCTGGGAGCCTGCTGAGCACATCCGGGCTCCGCAGCTCATTGCTGCCTTCGAACGTAGCGAGGCCCAAGGAGGGGGGGGCCCTAGGAGGGGGGGTAATGTTAGGGGTCGAGTTCCCGCTTCTGCACAGGGGGAATCTCGAGCCACCTCCGCTGCGGTCTCCCATTCTTATCCAGCCGCAGTGGAGTCTGCTCAGCAAAGACGTCGGTCCCAGCGTCTTGCTCATTCTCACTCTGTTCTGAGAGTTACTGCTGTTTCTCCAGTCTCTGCCATTAAAGCCAGTACTGGTCAGCAGCGAGCGGACTTCTCTGGGACTAAGTCCTTGTCTGCGCATACTGAGCATGCCCAGGGTAAGATCTCCCGTTGGAGATCGAGGGTCATGTGCTCAGGCTCTGCGGCACATTCCATTGGTCCTCTTGACAGGTCTTGGAAGGGCAAAAGTCCTGTGGCCACTTCCTGTGCTGCAACTATATAAACTGCGCATGACCGCACGGCCATGCGCTAGTATTGTCTTGTAAATATGTGTGTGTGTTGTGAGTGAAAGTCGCTCTTTACATAACCCTCCCTATTGAATGTCTGTTCGCGGAAGGTGTATGTTTGCTATCTAGCGCCCGACTTGTCCAACAGCACGAAACACACTGTACGGCGCCGTGCGCTTGCCTTGCGCTTTCCATACCCAAGCCAGTGTGGTTGGTGGCGTCCGTCAGTGCGGCATTGCTCGCACTCCTGTGCATTTATATATTTATTCTTAGTTTCCTTACACACCCCGTTGTGGTGTAGTGCCAGCGAGGGTCTAATCGGACTTCAATCCCAGTTGGGGTTAAGTACGCTGACTGCTCGCTCGCGCTTTAGGTGCGGTGCCGCGATCCTGTGACGCAGCAGGATAGCTCCCTTCACGCTGGGTGAGGTTGAACCCACGTGTATATACTTTAGTGTACCGCCATATAGTCTGCTATTTACTAGCAGCAGGGTTTCTCCTGCACGGTGGACCCCGGACTGCGAACGCATCTATAACATCTTTCTTGGTGCGTTCCGCCAGTCCTAACAATGGGAGTTAACCCTTTCACCCGATCTGCAGGGACGCAATCTTTCCATGACGCCACATAGGCGTCATGGGTCGGATTGGCACCGACTTTCATGACGCCTACGTGGCGTCAAAGGTCGGGAAGGGGTTAAAAGGATATATGGCATCGTTGTCACCTGGGAGCCGGTGTCCATTGGGATGCTATCAAGAACGACGGGCAGGACCGGCCCTCCTCCCACGTGCTTGTCTCACCAGCTTTGTTGGCTCAGTCGTCTTACTCCTGGGGGTTGGCCCTCTGCCCCAGGGGTTGCGTGTTTAAATTACAGAAACTTGCGATGTGCCCTGCCTTGCTGCAGCAGCGATAAATGGGTCATCCATCTTGGTCATAGCGATCGTCGTCTCTCCCTCTGATCGGTGGGATTCTCCTCTGCCATCACCATGGGACGTCATCTGGACTGGAGACCATCTGGATCTACTTCTTTGGGGACACTTGCATGGACTGCTTGGTTTTGGTTAGTACAGCCACATTTTTGGCCAGCTCCTGGAGCTGGAGATGTAGGCCTGCAGAGGAGTAATTATCTAGGGTCTGCGCATTGGCCTTCACAGGTGCCAGGGAAAAGGATGCCACCTCCTGGTAGTATATGATGGCTGGGCGCTGGAGGGGTGCAGTGCCACTTGGGGTTGGTTCTCGCAGCACCCGGATGGCCCGGTCTTTAAATCGTGCGAAGTCCAGGTCAGGATTTTACTGGGCCATATTGCGCAGCTGTGTCCGATGAGCGGTAGACATGAGTCCCTCAGTAAACTGCTCAATTAGCAATCTGTCTTTGTCTCACACACTGTCGGGGTCTACCTGTTTAATGGCCTGCAGCACCTCTTGCAGGTTTAGGTCATAGTCCTGTACACTGTCCTGCACCCCTTGTTTGCACCCGTAGAATTTCATTTTAATCTCCTCTGCTGTGTGGGTGTCAAAAGTATCCTTCAGCTGGGCCAGGATTTGCCTCACAGTTCTTTTGTCAGTGTCCGGCCAGGACTTCATCTCCCTCTGAGCCGCAAAGGTTAGCTGGCCAATAAGGATGCTGACATTTTAGCAGACAGGGGGTACACTTTGAATAAACTATGCAGTCTCTCCTTAAAGTTGCTCAGGGTGTGCGACTCCCCTGAGTACTGAGGTAGCCAGGCTACCTCTGGGATATATGGCATGGATTAATACATTAAGGTGGCTGCCTCTGGATCCTCTCCTTGATTGGGCATCTCCTTCACTCCTAGTGAACCTCAGCCAGGCTCTGGGTTTCATTACCATAGTAAGCGGCTGCTTCGCAGGCAGGATGGATTGAGCTCCCAGAGGGTTCCAAGTTGGGGCCTCCTGTTTTCTGCACACCGTGTGGTGAAGTGATCACGGCTATTATACAGTTCAATAAAGTCTATGGCACACAGTACCTGGTAAAACTGGGCTAAGAAATCCTGCTCGTGGTGCCAAAATGACACGCCCACCAGGGCTATGGGGTACTCGGAATCAGGTCGGACAGTTCTTTGGGGAAGTCATGGGGCCGTTACCCGACTCTGTGGCCCTGGCTGTGCTGTAAAATTGGGAATATGTATATGGGATTTAACATGACGCCACCTGTGGTGTTCGTCAACAGATGGCTGACACTGCTAAAGGAGACCACTGGGCTGATTGTGACGCAGCTGGGATGGTTCTGCTCCTCATAGGTGGAGAAGGGCCCCAACCCTACCGGTCCGATTTATGTTAGGCTTCGTGCATCTTGTGGTGCAGGAGTCAGGGCGCAAGAGATCACTGAATCACACAAGGGCTGTAGTTTTCTTTTCCTTTACTTAATGGTTGATAATACAAACCGAGGTACTGGTAACAGATCGTAATTGAGAGCCAGGCAGCCTGGAAGCAATTTTGGATACACCTGGCCAGGTAGTTACGGAGCCCTTCTTTCTGCGCTATCTTTTTTTCCTTGCTGCCTCACCACTCAACCTCCTGCTTCTAATTCATTGTCTCTCTCTGTTTTTTAAAAACTAACTGTTGCTTGCAAGGCAGGCAGCTCGAGTCTATGACAGGTGCCTCTCCTTTGTGTCAGCTCCAGGCTCTGGTATACTGCTGTGCCACTGGGTATTAGATTGGGCAAGGAGACCTGCAGTCCCCTGCCCTCCAGATTTAGCTGCCAGGACTTCAGTACCATACAACCACGGACTCCGGTATTTGGTTCCTAGCGCTCTGCTCTGGGGCGAGTTTAATCACAGATCCACTCCCCAGGTTCTGCTCTCCTTGTCTCCTGCTGACACCTGGTAAGGGGAACACTCCTTGCTTCCAGACATGAGATTGCTCCCTGTAAGGGAGGCAATGCCACTGTGGCAGTGAAATAAGACCTGTATCCAATTCTACAATCTATTGTAATCCCCATTACACATCACCAAGATTTGCCAAGTGCAATCCACTTCACTCAAGGTTCTTCTGCAGAGTTTTGACTAGGTATTCAGATCTTCAGCAATGATCACTGGGAGACACAGTTTATATTTTGATTGTTCCTTCTTTACTTGTGTAATAACATGCCTGATTAGGAAAGAGTGAAGCCGAAATGAAAAGTTCGGGATTCGCACCAGTCTTGGCAGCGCAGCCAATCAACATGCGTTAAAGCTGTGACCACTTCTGGCTCCATCACAGACATGTCATGCAATGTCATGACTGTGATTGGAGAACAGTTAATATAAATAACAAACAAATAATAAGAAATTCCACTGTGTTAAAAGACAGTTATAAAAACGGTATAATCTCTACAGCTAATCAAGTAGATACCAACAAGGGGTGAGTAATTCACCACAAAAATATAAAGAAAAGTGATGTAATCTAGTGAGTTATAAATGCTCCACAATTAAACCATAGCTAGCAGTACATTTTAAACATACATAAACCAACATCAGCGATATGTAAGATCCCCTCCAATTTTTAGGGACACATTCCAAACCCCAAAAATAGCACCTTTACATAACTGGTTATGTCACAAAAATTACGTGATAAGTGATGGCCTTTAAAACCCTGTTTAATATTATAAACATGTTCCCCAATACTCTCTGAAAAGCTAATCATTGTACGACCTACTTATTTTTTCCCACAGGGGCAGATAATCGCATAGATGACCTCCTTTGAGTGACATGATATTCGATCGTTAATGGAGAACAATTCATTGCCCATTAAAATGGCAATATCTTTAAAAGATTTTTGTTTATTGGATGTATTTTTACATTCCCATCAACAACCACACCGAAAAAAGCCTTTTGATACATAATGAAAGGTATCGGCCATGTTTTTTGTCCTTACTGTTTCTAATCCAATTTACATTTTAGATAGTTGGAGCAATACATGTTTTCAGTCACTTGATAGATGATCTTATCAGTTGTCATGTGCCCCAAAATGCCACAGCTGGAATTGCGATGTACCCGAGGCTAACATGTTAAATGCCACTGTCAATCTCTGACAGCAGCATTTAACATAATCACACCTTAAGTAATTAGCTCTGTCCATCGGTGCCCCTGTTACATGATCACAGGGCACCGATGGGTTGGCATGACTGCAGGAGACCCCTTTTGTTGTCATTGACAATCTGCTATGAGCACCGCCCTGTGCCTGAAGTTCATAACAGGTGAGTATTTCTGCTTCTACTAGTAGATCGCAGGATTATGATTTTAATTTTTTTTTTAAAGATAAAAGAAAAAATCACCATTCTTTTGCCCCTTCAACATAAAATAATAATAATAATAATAGTGAAAAAATACACAGATTTGCTTTCACAAATGCCCGTTCCATCAAAATATAAAAATAATTAATCTGACATAACGAAAACAAAATCAAAAAGGCCAAAATTATGTTTTTTTGGTTGCCTCAACATTGCAATAAAATGCAATAACAGATTATTAACCACTTAAGCCCCGAGGGTGGTTTGCACGTTAATGACCGGGCCAATTTTTCCAAATTCTGACCACTGTCCTTTATAAGGGTTATAACTTTCGAACGCTTCAACGGATCTTGGTGATTCTGACAATGTTTTCTCGTGACATATTGTACTTCATGATAGTGGTAACATTTCTTTGATATTACCTGCATTTATTTGTAAAAAAAAAATGGAAATTTGGCTAAAATTTGAAAAATTTTGCAATTTTCCAACTTTGAATTTTTATGCCCTTAAATCACAGAGATATGTCACACAAAATACTTAGGGAGTTATAAGGGTTTAAAAGTTGACCAGCAATTTCTCATTTTTAAAACACCATTTTTTTTAAAAGACCACGTCACATTTGAAGTCATTTTGACGGGTCTATATGATAGAAAATACCCAAGTGTGACAACATTCTAAAAACTGCACCCCTCAAGAGGCTCAAAACCACATTCAAGAAGTGTATTAACCCTTCAGGTGTTTCACAGGAATTTTTGGAATGTTTAAATAAAAATGAACATTTAACTTTTTTTCACAAAAAATTTACTTCAGCTCCAATTTGCTTTATTTTACTAAGGGTAACAGGAGAAAATGGACCAAAGAGTTGCTGTACAATTTGTCCTGAATACACCGATATCCCATACGTGGGGGAAAACCACTGATTGGGCGCATGACAGAGCTCGGAAGCGAAGGAGCGCCATTTGACTTTTCAATGCAGAATTTACTGGAATTGAGATGGGACGCCATGTTACGTTTGGAGTGCAACTGATGTGCCTAAACACTGAAACCCCCACAAGTGACACCATTTTGGAAAGTAGACCCCTAAGAAACTTATCTAGAGGTGTGGTGAGCACTTTGACCCACCAAGTGCTTCACAGAAGTTTATAATGCAGAACCATAAAAATAAAAAATCATATTTTTTCACAAAAATTATCTTTTTGCCCCCAATTTTTTATTTTCCCAAGGGTAAGAGAAGAAATTGGACCCCAAAATTTGTTGTCCAATTTGTCTTGAGTACGCTGATACCCCATATGTGGGGGTAAACCACTGTTTTGGCGCATGGGAGAGCTCGGAAGGGAAGGAGCGCCGTTTGACTTTTCAAGGCAAAATTGACAGGAATTGAGATGGGAAGCCATGTTGCATTTGGAGAGCCACTGATGTGCCTAAACATTGAAACCCCCCACAAGTGACATCATTTTGGAAAGTAGACCCTGTTAGGGCTAGCGTAATGCACCAAATAATAAGATAGATTAAGGTGCATTCGCAGCCCGGGGTCCACCGTGCAGAGATGGAACCTGCTGCCAAGTAATGACAGACTATATGGCAGTACAATGTGAATACACACACGAGTTAACTTCACCATGTGTGAAGGAAGCGAATCCTGTTAAGTCACAGGGCTGCGGTACTGCACAAAAGAGCACTAGCATGGAGTCACCAAGCTCAGTCCCAAGACTTGGGATTCGAGTCCGACTAGACTAGTTGCGCTCGACACCGCTAATGGGGTGTCAGTGTAATCAAAGTAATAATATAAGATGCACGAGAGTGCATGCAGTGCCGCACTGGTGGACGCCACTAACCACCCAGGCTTGGGTCAGGAAAGCGCTGTGAAAGCGCACGGCGACGCACTGGCGGTCACAGCAATTAGACGCTGTATGGTGTGTAACGTGCTGGTAGCTAAGTCGGGCGCTAGATAGCAATCACTCACCTTCCGCGAACAGTCATACAATAGGGAGGGGATTTTAATGAACGACTTTCACTCACAACACACACACGTTTACAAATGTACACTAGCACATAGCCGTGCGGTCATGCGCAGCTTATATAGCTGCAGCACGTTCAGGACCTTCCAATAAAGGACCAATGGGAACCGCTGCAGCATCTGAGCATGTGACCCTCGATCTCCAATGTCCCGTGCCTCCGCAGCCCAGTCTGCCACCCTGGAATCGGCTGAAGACACAGGCATGGGCACAGGGACACACGGATGCTGGCCGTAATTTAGGAGGAATGGAGTCTGAACGGTGGAGTCGGCTACGGCGTTGTTAAGTGCAAACTCTGCCCACGGTAGCAAGGATGCCCAGTCATCCTGCCTGGCAGAGACAAAATGTCGTAAATATGTGACCAAGGTCTGGTTGGCCCTCTCTACCAACCCATTCGTCTCGGGATGATATGCCGAAGAGAGATTCAACTCAATACAGAGTAGACGACAAAGCTCTCTCCAGAATCGAGACGCAAACTGTGGACCCCGATCACTAACAATTTTGTTTGGCATACCGTGTAGGCGAAAGATGTGTTTGATGAACTACACAGCCAGAGCCTGTGCAGAAGGTAGCCGTGGAAGAGGCACCAAGTGCACAATTTTGGAAAAATGGTCAGTGATCACCCAGATAATGGTGCAGTTACGAGACTTGGGTAAGTCCACTACAAAGTCCATCCCGACCATCTTCCAGGGCCTGTCCGCCACCGGCAGAGGGTAAAGCAAACCAGCTGGCCGTTGCCGAGGGGACTTGTTCTTGGTGCAAGAGACACATGCCCGAACATATTCTGCGACATCATGAGCCATATGCGGCCATCAGTATGTCCTCACCAGTAACTCAGATGTCCTTTTGATACCAAAATGTCCACCCACCCTGGATGAGTGTGCCCAAGAGAGAACCTCCAGTCGCAAACTGGATGGTACAAAAGTCTTGCCCGGAGGCACAGACTCTAGCAAAACTGGGGCCACAGTTCTCAAGCTCTCATTGGGGACAATAAGCCGAGGCTCCTCTTCCTCCTCCACAGATGACACAACAGAGTGAGAGAGAGCATCGGCCCGAATGTTCTTCTGCCCAGAAAGAAAATGGAGGTTGAAATGAAACTGGGAGAAGAATAAGGACCATCTGGCCTGGTGAGAATTTAACCGCTGGGCTGTCTGCAGGTACACCAAGTTCTTGTGGTCAGTGAACATTTGGAAGGGAAAGCGAGCTCCCTCCAAGAGGTGTCTCCACTCTGAAAAAGCTAACTTCATGGCTAGCAACTCCCTGTCCCCAGGGGTGGATTAAGGGTAGCCAGGGCCCCGGGCTGTTCAGACACTGTGGGCCCCCCGGTCATGTGATGGGGTCATGTGACAGGGGTCTTGTGACGGGGGTCATGTGACGGGGGTCATGATGTACTCGAACCAGATTATTCCAGAAAAATGGCCGGGCCCTACTCTACTGTAACCTATTAAATATTTGTTAAAATCTGCAATACAATTTAGGTATATTTTGACCAATAATATCACATACAAGGAACAAATACCACCGCACCATGACCAGACCACAAATTACAACCACAGTGATCGAATAATATCACATACAAGGAACAATACCACCGCACCATGTCAAGACCACATATTACCACCACTTGGTGACCAAATAGTACATACAAGGGACAAATACCACAACACCATTTCCAGACCACATATTACCACCACATAGTGACTGAATACTACAATATTGATCAGTAATAAAAAAAACAAAAAACACAATACTATCACCATAAGTGCCAGTATTCACAGGAGATCTGTACTTAGTATGCAGTGTCTGTGTAGAGGTAATACAGAGATCACTGGTGGTATTATACACAGGAGCTCTGTATATAACGTATAGGTAATACAGTGATCACTGGTGACATTGTACACAGGACCTCTGTATATAGTATACAGTGTACAGTGTCAGTGTATAGGTAACACTGACTCACCAGTGACGTCTCTAGGTGAAGTCCTTCATCTTTCATCCAGCACAGACCGCCATCATTTCTTCCAGCCAGGACTCGTTTCTGCAGGAAATAACACAGTTATCTCGAGCTCCGCTTGCAGAACACATTACTTAATTTTTCACAACTTCTACATTACACCACATGAAGAAAAAAAGGCGATATAGTGTCACTCTGCACAGTAACAGGACCGCCCCCCATTTAAAACAGTATACTCAAAAAATAAATACATCACTGCAGTAATAATATCCCTTAATTAGCCCCTATGGCCCCGTGTGTCTCATTCCTGGCTCCAGCCATATGTTCTCCCATCCTGCACTCATGAGTATCCATTCTACACCATATGATCTCCCCATCCTGCCCCATCTGTCTCCATCGTATCCATCCTGCCCCATGATCCAATCCTGCCCCATGTCTTTCATTCTGCCCCGTGTCTCCAATCATGCCCCGTATCTACATTCTGCCCATGCCTCCAGTCCTGCCCCCAGTGTGTCCAGCAATCTGCCCCAGTGTGTCCAGCATATTACCCCCAGTGTGTCCAGCATATTACCCCCAGTGTGTCCAGCAATCTGCCCCAGTATGTCCAGCATATTGCCCCAGTGTCCAGCAATCTGCCCGTGTGTCCAGCATTGCCCCCAGACAGTGTCTCCAGCAATCTGCCCCAGTGTCTGACTTCAGCATATTGCCCCAATGTGTCCAGCAATCTGCCCCAGTGTGTCCAGCATTGCCCCCAGACAGTGTGTCCAGCAATCTGCCCCAGTGTGTCCAGCAATCTGCCCCAGTGTGTCCAGCATATTATCCCCAGTGTGTCCAGCATATTACCCCCAGTGTGTCCAGCAATCTGCCCAGTATGTCCAGCATATTGCCCCAGTGTCCAGCAATCTGCCCCAGTGTGTCCAGCATTGCCCCCAGACAGTGTGTCCAGCAATCTGCCCCAGTGTGTCCAGCAATCTGCCCCAGTGTGTCCAGCATATTACCCCCAGTGTGTCCAGCAATCTGCCCCAGTGTGTCCAGCAATCTGTCCCAGTGTGTCCAGCATATTGCCCCAGTGTGTCCAGCATTGCCCCCAGACAGTGTGTCCAGCAATCTGCCCCAGTGTGTCCAGCATATTACCACCAGTGTGTCCAGCAATCTGCCCCAGTATGTCCAATTGTCCAGCATTGCCCACAGTGTGTTCAGCAATCTGTCCCAGTGTGTCCAGCATTGCCCCAGTCTCCAGCATTGCCCCAGTGTATCCAGCATTGCCCCAGTGTATCCAGCATTGCCCCCAGACAGTGTGTTCAACAATCTGCCCCAGTATGTCCAGCATATTGCCCCAGAGTATCCAGCATTGCCCCCAGTGTGTCCAGCAATCTGCCCCAGTGTCTCCAGCATATTACCTCCTGTGTGTCTAGCAATCTGCCCCAGTATGTCCAGCATTGCCGTCAGTGTGTCTAGCAATCTGCCCCAGTGTCTCCAGCATTGCTCCAGTGTCTCCAGCATTGCCCCAGTGTCTCCAGCAATCATCTGCCCCAGTGTGTCCAACAGTCTGCCCCAGTGTGTCCTCCAGCATTGCCCCAGTGTGTCCAGCAGTCTGCCCCAGTGTCTTCAGAATTGCCCCAGTGTCTCCAGCATTGCCCCAGTGTCTCCAGCATTGCCCCAGTATCTCCAGTAATCTGCCCCAGTGTGTCCTCCAGCATTGCCCCAGTGTGTCCAGCAATCTGCCCCAGTGTCTCCAGCATTGTCCCAGTGTCTCCAGCATTGCCCCAGTGTCTCCAGCATTGCCCCAGTGTCTCCAGCAATCTGCCCCAGTG
Organism: Ranitomeya imitator; assembly: GCF_032444005.1. Lineage (NCBI taxonomy): Eukaryota > Metazoa > Chordata > Amphibia > Anura > Dendrobatidae > Ranitomeya > Ranitomeya imitator. The sequence continues at coordinate 618,610,452 of NC_091283.1, forward strand.
TGTCCTCCAGCATTGCACCAGTGTGTCCATCAATCTGCCCCAGTGTCTCCAGCATTGCCCCAGTGTCTCCAGCATTGCCCCAGTGTCTCCAGCAATCATCTGCCCCAGTGTGTCCTCCAGCATTGCCCCCAGTGTGTCCAGCAATCTGCCCCAGTGTCTCCAGCATTGCCCCAGTGTGTCCTCCAGCATTGCCCCCAGTGTGTCCACCGTTAGGTTATCAAAAAACAAAACAAAAAAAAACAAACAGAGTCTCCTCACCTGACCAGCGCTCCAGGCGGCGAGCTCCCTCCAGCAGCGCACACTCGCCGGCGACTGACAATGACATCAGACGCCGGCGACGTGTGCGCTGTGGCCGACTTCAGCTGCCAGCCTCCAATTGGCTGGCGGCTGTTGTTAACTATTGACGTGCGGGCGCGCGCCCGCACGTCAATAGGAAACCGCAGCAGCGCCGGAAGGGGCCCGGTGAGCAGATTAGAAGGGGCCTGATGCGGGCCCCCTCTCTCTGCCCACCGGGTCCGGGGGCACATAAATGCCGGCTGGCATTCACAGTCACACTTGGGCGGATTAGCAGAGGGTCAATCTGTGCGGTAGCCCAGGGGCCCCCCACATCACTGGGCCCTGGGCTACCGCCCATATTGACCCTCTGATAATCCGCCCCTGCCTGTCCCCGATGGAATAATTCCTCTCCGCTGGTGTGAAGGTCTTGGAGAAGAAGAAGCAAGGATGCTTCCGACCTTGAGCATCCTTTTGGAAAAGGACTGCTCCATCACCAACGGAAGAGGCATCCACCTCCATGACAAATGGCTTATCTACATCAGGGAGATGTAGGATGGGAGCGCTAGCGAAGTGTGATTTAATCGAGAGAAAGGCCTAGGAGACCTCCTCTGACCACAACTTGGGATTTGCGCCCTTCTTGGTGGGGGCAACCAAGGGAGCTACCAAAGTTGAGAAGTGTGGAATGAACTGACGATAGTAGTTAATGAACCCCATAAAGCGCTGCACCGCTTTAAATGAATGGGGTTCCTGCCAGTCCATCACAGCCTGTAGTTTGGCAGGATCCAAAGCCAATCCCTGGGCGGAGATGATATAGCCCAGGAAAGGTAAGGACTCCTACTCGAACATACACTTCTCCAACTTGGCAAAGAGGGAGTTTGCCCGTAGGAGGTCGAAGACTTTACAAACATCTCTCCGGTGGGAGTCAATATCTGGAGAGTAGATGAGAATATCATCCAGATAGACTACGACCGAGGTGGAGAGCATATCCCGGAAGATGTCGTTCACAAAGTCTTGGAAGACGGCTGGGGCATTACAGAGCCCGAAGGGCATCACCAGATATTCATAGTGCCCATCCCTGGTGTTAAAAGCCGTCTTCCATTCGTCCCCCTCACGGAAGCGAATCAGGTTGTAAGCACCACGCAGATTTAATTTAGTAAATACCCTTGCTCCCAGAAGCCTATCGAAGAGCTTAGATATCAAGGGCAAAGGATACTTATTCTTAACGGTGATGGCGATAAGACCCCTGTAGTCTATGCATGGACGCAATTCCCCATTCTTCTTCTGCATGAAGAAGAACCCTGCCCCAGCAGGTGACACTGACTTCCTAATGAAGTCTCTTGCCAGATTTTCCTGGATGTACTGTGACATTGCCTCTTTCTCCGGGAGAGATAATGGATAGACTCGACCCCGGGGAGGCTCAGCACCAGGCAAGAGATCAATAGGACAGTCATAGGGGCGATGGGGCGGAAGGGTCTCCGCCGCCTTTTTGGAGAACACGTCTGCATAAGACCAGTATTGCTTGGGGAGAGAGGAAAGATCTGCGGGTACCTCTGTAGTAGCAACCTGAACGCACTCCCTCTGACACCTACCCCCACAAGATTCACCCCATCCCAGAATTCTGCCTGAGGACCACTCGATATGAGGAGAGTGGTACCGTAGCCAAGGTATTCCCAACAGGACCTCATCAATTCCCTCAGGAATGACGAGCAGAGATATAATCTCCTGATGGGATGGCTACATGGTCAGAGTAAAAGGGATGGTCTGGTGTGTTATCTGTGAGGGCAGTGTCGACTCATTCACCACTCGTACCGTTACTGGTTGAGCTAGCATAACCAGGGGTATTGCGTGACGTTGGGCGAAGGCAGAAGACATAAAATTGCCCTCCGCCCCAGAATCCACACAAAGCTCTACCGAGTGGGAGAATGAGCCTATAATAATTGTCCCCTTAAAAGACAATTTGGAGGCAAACGTTGCCGTGTCTAGTGTACCTCCACCCACTATTACTAGACGCTGACGTTTCCTCGACCGCTGAGGACATCTGGTGGCAAGATGTCCTGACTGCTGGCAAACATGACAGACCTTGAGTGCACAAGCGGTCCGGGACTTAGATCCCGCTCGTGACACTTCCAAGGCCTCATGTGACTCAGGAACCAGGACCGGAGATTCCAGAGGTTTGGCAAAGGTAGGAGCCAGCCGAAACCTCTGCCTACACTGGGCTCGTTCTAACCTCCGCTCGTTAAAATGGAGGTCAATACGAGTAGAGATAGTTATTAACTAATCCAGTGTGGCAGGCATCTCCCTAGTGGCTAGAGCGTCCTTCACGTGATCAGCTAGCCCCTTCCTAAATATGGGGATAAGGGCTTTATCCGACCACTCCAGCTCAGAAGCTAAAGTGCGGAAGTGGACGGCAAAATGGCTGACCAAGGACTCACCCTGAGTTAATGCCAGCAGTTGGAGCGCAGTATCATGGGTGACTTGAGGTCCTAAAAAGACCTGTTTCAGAGTGCTCAGAAACAGCAGAGCACTCTGCACCACATGATCGCCAAGCTCCTACAGCGGCGTAGCCCATTCCAACGCCCTGTTCGACAAGAGAGAGACAATAAATCCCACCTTAGCCCGCTCTGTGTGAAAACGTGCAGCCAGGAGCTCGAGGTGAATAGAGCACTGACTCAAGAATCCCCTACAAGATTTGCTATCTCCAGAAAATTTTTCTGGCAGCGGGAGGTGAGATAATGTCGGAAAAGGGGTGGCAATGGACAAAGTTGCTGCAGCCACGCTAGCAACCTGTACAGCAAATGCAGTAACATCCACAGCTGAGGTTGAGCTCTCGAGAGCCGCCAACCTACCCTCCAGCTGCTGGATATACCGCAAGGATTGCTGTATGTCCGTCATTACTAGCCAGACCCTGGTGCTAGTGTAATGTTAGGGCTAGCGGAACGCACCAAATAATAAGATAGATTAAGGTGTGTTCGCAGCCCGGGGTCCACCGTGCAGAGATGGAACCTGCTGCCAAGTAATGACAGACTATATGGTGCTACAATGTGAATACACACACGGGTTAACTTCACCCTGTGTGAAGGAAGCGAACCCTGTTAAGTCACAGGGCTGCGGTACCGCACACAAGAGAGCAAGCATGGAGTCACCAAGCTCAGTCCCAAGACTTGGGATCCGAGTCCGACTAGACTACTTGCGCTCGACACCGCTAATGGGGTGTCAGTGTAACCAAAGTAATAATATAAGATGCATGAGAGTGCATTCGGTGCCGCACTAGCGGACGCCACTAACCACCCAGACTTGGGTCAGGAAAGCGCTGTGAAAGCTCACGGCGCCGCACTGGCGGTCACAGCAATTAGATGCTGTATGGTGTGTAACGTGCTGGTAGCTAAGTCGGGCGCTAGATAGCAATCACCCACCTTCCGCGAACAGTCATACAATAGGGAGGGGATTTTAATGAATGACTTTCACTCACAACACACACACGTTTACAAATGTACACTAGCACATAGCCGTGCGGTCATGCGCAGCTTATATAGCTGCAGCACGTTCAGGACCTTCCAATAAAGGACCAATGGGAACCGCTGCAGCATCTGAGCATGTGACCCTCGATCTCCAATGGGAGATCTCAGCCTGGGCATGCTCAGAAGGGAAAAAGCAGGACTTAGATCCCAAAAGCGTCTGCTCGCCGCTGCCTAGCACTGGCTTCAATGGCAGCAGCAGGCAAAGCAGCAGTAATTCTATGCACAGAGTGAGACTGAGCAAGACGCTGGAAACGATGTCTCTGCTGGGCGGACTCCACTGCGGCTGGAGAAGAATGGGAGACCGCAGCAGAGATGGTTTGAGATTCCACCTGTGCAGAGGTGGGAACTTGACACCTAACAGACCCCCTAAGGAACTCATCTAGATGTGTGGTGAGCACTTTGACCCATCAAGGGCTTCACAGAAGTTTATAATGCAGAGCCGTAAAAATCAAACAAAAATTATTTTTTAGCCCCCAGTTTTGTATTTTCCTGAGGGTAACAGTAGAAATTAGACTGCAAAAGTTGTTGTCCAATTTGTCCTGAGTACGCTGATACCCAATATGTGGGGGGGGGAACCATCGTTTGAGCACAAGGCAGAGCTCGGAAGGGAAGGAGCATCATTTGGAATGCAGACTTAGATTGATTGGTCTGCAGGCATCACATTGCCTTTGCAGAGTCCCTAATGTACCTAAACAATAGAAACCCCCCACAAGTGACCCCTTTTTCGAAACTAGACCCCCCAAGGAACTTATCTAGATGTGTTGTGAGAACTTTGAACCCCCAAGTGTTTCACTACAGTTTATAACGCAGAGCCGTGCAAATAAAAAATATTTTTTTTTCCACAAAAATTATGTTTTAGCCCCCAGTTTTGTATTTCTCCAAGGGTAACAGAAGAAATTGGACCCTAAATATTGTTGTCCAATTTGTCCTGAGTACGCTGATACCCAATATGTGGGGGGGAACTACCGTTTGGGTGCATGGGAGGGCTCGGAAGGGAAGGAGCGCCATTTGGAATGCAGACTTAGATGGAATGGTCTGCAGGCGTCACATTGCGTTTGCAGAGCCCCTAATGTACCTAAACAGTAGAAACCCCCCACAATTGACCCCATATTGGAAACTAGACCCCCCATGGAACTTATCTAGATGTGTTGTGAGAACTTGGATCTCCCAAGTGTTTCAGTACAGTTTATAATGTAGAACCGTGAAAATAAAAAAAATATTTTTTTTTTCCACAAAAATTATTTTTTAGCCCACAGTTTTGTATTTTCCCAAGGATAACAGGAGAAATTGGACCCCAAAAGTTGTTGTCCAATTTGTCCTGAGTACGCTGATATCCCATATGTTGGGGTAAACCCCTGTTTGGGCACACGGGAGAGCTCGGAAAGGGAAGGAGCACTGTTTTACTTTTTCAACGCAGAATTGGCTGGCATTGAGATCGGACGCCATGTCCCGTTTGGAGCGCCCCTGATGTGCCTAAACAGTGGAAACCCCCCAATTATAACTGAAACCCTAATACAAACACACCCCTAGCCCTAATCCCAACAGTAACCCTAACCACACCTCTAACCCAGACACATCCCTAACCCAGACACACCCCTAACCCAGACACACCCCTAACCCTAATTCCAACCCTATTCCCAAGCCTAACCCTAACCCTAGCCCTAACTCTAGCCCTAACCCTAGCCCTAACCCTAGCCCTAGCCCTAGCCCTAACCCCAGCCCTAACCCTAGCCCTAACCCTAACCCTAACCCTAGCCCTAACCCAAGCCCTAACCCTAACCCTAGCCCTAACCCTAATGGGAAAATGGAAATAAATACATTTTTTTTAATTTTTTAATTTTTCCCTAGCTAAGGGGGTGATGAAGGGGGGTTTGATTTACTTTTATAGTGTTTTTTTTAGCGGATTTTTATGATTGGCAGCCGTCACACACTGAAAGATGCTTTTTATTGCAAAAAATATTTTTTGCATTACCACATTTTGAGAGCTATAATTTTTCCATATTTGAGTCCACAGAGTCATGTGAGGTCTTGTTTTTTGCGGGACGAGTTGATGTTTTTATTGGTAACATTTTCGGGCACGTGAAATTTTTTGATCACTTTTAATTCTGATTTTTGTGAGGCAGAATGATCAAAAACCAATAATTCATGAATTTCTTTTTGGGGGAGGCATTTATACCGTTCCGCGTTTGGTAAAATTGATAAAGCAGTTTTATTCCTCGGGTCAGTACGATTACAGCGATACCTCATTTATATCATTTTTATATGTTTTGGTGCTTTTATACGATAAAAACTATTCTATAGAAAAAATAATTATTTTTGCATCGCTTTATTCTGAGGACTATAACTTTTTTATTTTTTTGCTGATGATGCTGTATTGTGGCTCGTTTTTTTGAGGGACAAAATGACGTTTTCAGCGGTACCATGGTTATTTATATCTGTCTTTTTGGCCGCGTGTTATTCCACTTTTTGTTCAGCGGTATGATAATAAATCGTTGTTTTTTGCCTCGTTTACTTTTTTTCTTACGGTGTTTACTGAAGGGGTTAACTAGTGGGACAGTTTTATAGGTTGGGTAGTGACGGATGCGGCGATACTAAATATGTGTACTTTTATTGATTTTTTATTATTTAGATAAAGAAATGTATTTATGGGAATAATATTTTTTTTTCCTTTATTTAGGAATTATTATTATTTTTTTTTTACACATGTGGAAATTTTTTTTTTCTTTTTTACTTTATCCCAGGGGGGACATCACAGATCGCTGATCTGACAGTTTGCACAGCACTCTGTCAGATCAGCGATCTGACTTGCAGCGCTGCAGGCTTACCAAGTGCCTGCTCTGAGCAGGCACTTGGTAAGCCACCTCCCTCCCTGCAGGACCCGGATGCCGCAGCCATTTTGGATCTGGGGCTGCTGCAGGGAGGAAGGTAAGAGACCCTCGCAGCAAAGCGATCACATCGCGTTGCTGCGGGGATCTCAGGGAAACCCACAGGGAGCCCCCTCCCTGCGCGATGCTTCCCTATACCGCCGGCACACCGCGATCATGTTTGAACGCGGTGTGCCGGGGTTAATAGTGCCGAATGTCAGCTGCGATAGGCAGCTGACACCCGGCCGCGATCGGCTGCGCTCCCCCCGTGATCGCGGCCAATCGCTCTGGACGTACTATTCCGTCCGTGAGAATTAAGGCCCACCCCACATGGACGGAATAGTACATCCAATGACAGAAAGGGGTTAAAGTTAAGTTGAAATAAATAAGTAAGTAAAGAAAACAAATCAGTATGAGGTACCCTTCCTTTTTAAAACCAGAAGAGGGAAAACAGACAGCTATGAGCTGGTATTTTTAGACAGGAAAGAGGCCAAAATCCATGGAGCCACGCAGCTGTCTGATTTTCCTTATCTGGTTATTAAAGAAAAGGGGGACCCTAGAAAAAATGGCATTGGGTCTCTGCTGTTTGCGATAAGAAGCTAAGGCAAAGCAGACAGCTGCAGGCTGATATTAATAAGCTGGTTAAGGGTGATGTATATTTGCCCCCTCCCAGCCTAACAACACCAGCCGTCAGCCACTCCAAAAATGGTACATCAATTAAATGCGCCAATTCTGGTGCTTAGCCTCATTTTTTTCCCCTTGCCCAGGTGTGTTGGCAAGTGGGTTAATAGTTTATTAAGTTGATGTCAGCTGTGTAATGTCAGGTTACTTCAAGCCCAGAGGTTAGTAATGGAGAGGCGTCTATCAGACACCCCTATTACTAACATCGTAGTTGAAAGTAAAAAACATACACACAGAGGAAAGTCCTTTAATTGTACAATGTGAAATGATCTGGAGGGAGATGTCACTCCTGCGCAGCTGATGATGAATTCACAATGGTTACCAGTGGATAAAAATTAATATGTAAAACAGGTTTTCAGGGTCAACGCATTTGAGGGCACACAGGACCTCTTCCTTAGGACAAAAACTTGGTCGAGCCTGGTCAGGCCAGGTTTCTGTCCAGATGAAGAGGTCCTGCATGACTTCGAAATGCGTTGACCCTGTAAACCTGTTTTAAGACTACATTTTTATCCATTTGGAACCATTGTGGATACATCAGCAGCAGCGCACGAGTGGCATCTCCCTCTCAGTCGTTTGGCACTGTTTGGTCCTTCTAGTAACCGATGTCCTTGTAGCAGCTGTTATCTATTTCATGCCAGTTACATTATTTATTATTATTATTATTTATTTATATAGCACCATTGATTCCATGGTGCTGTACATGAGAAGGGGTTTCATACAAGTTACAAATATCACATACAGTAAACAAACTAACAATGACGGACTGATACAGAGGGGCGAGGACCCTGCCCTTGCGGGCTTACATTCTACAGGATTATGGGGAAGGAGACAGTAGGTTGAGGGTTGCAGGAGCTCCGGTGTTGGTGAGGCGGTAGCTCCGGTGTTGGTGAGGCGGTAGCTCCGGTGTTGGTGAGGCAGTAGCTTTGTTGGTGATGAGGCAGCAGCGGTGTCAGTGCAGGCTGTAGGCTTTCCTGAAGAGATGAGTTTTCAGGTTCCGTCTGAAGGATCCGACTGTGGTTGATAGTCGGACGTGTTGGGGCAGAGAGTTCCAGAGGATGGGGGATATTCAGGAGAAGTCTTGGAGGCGATTGGATGAGGAGCGAATAAGTGTGGAGGAGAGAAGGAGGTCTTGGGAGGACCGGAGGTCACGTGAGGGAAAATATCGAGAGATTAGTTCAGAGATATATGGAGGAGACAGGTTGTGGATGGCTTTGTAGGTCAGTATTAGCAATTTGAACTGGATACGCTGAGGGAATGGGAGCCAGTGAAGAGATTTGCAGAGGGGGGAAGCGGAGGAGTAGCGAGGAGAGAGATGGATTAGTCGGGCAGCAGAGTTAAAGATGGACTGGAGAGGTGCAAGGGTGTTAGCAGGGAGGCCACAGAAAAGGATGTTGCAGTAGTCAAGGCGGGAAATGATGAGGGCGTGCACAAGCATTTTAGTAGATTGGGGGTTGAGGAAAGGACGGATCCTGGAGATATTTTTGAGCTGGAGGCGACAGGAGGTGGAAAGAGCTTGGATGTGTGGTTTGAAGGACAGGGCAGAGTCGAAGGTTACTCCGAGGCAGCGGACTTCGGGTACAGGGGAAAGCATGATGTCATTGACTGCGATAGATAGGTCAAGTAAGGAAGATTTGTGGGATGGAGGAAAGATGATGAGTTCAGATTTGTCCACATTGAGTTTGAGGAAGCGAGAGGAGAAGAAGGAGGATATGGCTGATAGGCACTCTGGGATTCTGGACAGCAGAGCGGTGACGTCTGGGCCAGAGAGGTAGATCTGAGTGTCGTCAGCATAGAGGTGGTACTGGAATCCATGGGACTTTATGAGTTGTCCCAAGGCAAGTGTATAGATTGAGAAGAGTAGGGGTCCTAGAACAGAGCCTTGGGGGACTCCAACAGAGAGAGGGTGGGATGAGGAGGTAGTATGGGAGTGGGAAACACTGAATGTGCGGTTGGAAAGGTACGAGGCGATCCAGGATAGGGCGAGGTCTTTGATGCCAAAGGAGGAGAGGATCTGTAGTAGGAGGCAGTGGTCAACTGTGTCGAAAGCAGAGGACAGGTCTAGAAGGAGGAGTACAGAGTATTGTCCAGTAGCTTTGGCGGTAAGTAGGTCGTTAGTGATTTTGGTCAGGGCAGTCTCAGTTGAGTGATGGGGGCGGAAACCAGATTGTAGATTGTCGTACAACAAGTTAGATGAGAGGTGGGAGGAGAGTTCAGCATGGACGTGCTGCTCCAGGAGTTTGGAAGCAAATGGGAGCAGCGATATTGGGCGATAGCTGGACATAGCAGTTGGATCGAGGGTTGGCTTTTTAAGGATAGGCGTGATTGTGGCATGTTTGAACGCAGAGGGGAAGGTGCCAGAAGTTAGTGATAGGTTGAAGAGGTGGGTTAGGGATGAGATAAGTGTGGTGGTGAGGTTGGGGAGGAGGTGGGATGGGATGGGATCGAGCGCACAGGTGGTGAGGTGGGATTTGGAGAGGAGACAATTAAGTCCCCCTTCAGTGATGTTGGATAGGGAGGTTATGGGGTTTGGGCATTGGTCTGGTATACAAAGGGGTTGTGGTGGTTGAACAATAAAGTCTTGCCTTGTCTGGTCGATCTTATTTTTAAAGTGTGTGGCAAAGTCCTCAGCAGAGATGAGGGAGGTTGGAGGGGGCAGTGGGGGGCGGAGGAGGGAGTTAAATGTTTTGAATAACTGTTTGGGGTTGTGGGATAGGGAAGATACGAGGGTTGTGAAGTAGGCCTGTTTAGCAGAGGTGAGTGCAGATTTAAAAGCGAGTGTTGCTTGTTTGAATACAGTGAAGTCGTCTTGCGAGTCTGTTCTCTTCCAACGCCGCTCCGCAACCCTGGACACTTGCCTTAGCTTTTTGGTGGTGTTATTATGCCAAGGTTGTCTATTGATACATCGCGCTCTGCCATGGACGAGAGGGGCAACCGTGTCAATAGCTGATGCGAGAGTGGCATTGTAGAAAGCAGCAGCACTGTCTGTGTCATGGAGTGAGGATATGGATGCCAGTGGTAGGATGGAGTCAGAGAGTGTGTGGGTGTCTAGGTGTGCAAGGTTTCTGCGTGGGTGCGCATGTTGCTGGATATGGATGATTGGTGAGGAGGACAGGGATGAGAAGGTGAGCAGGTGGTGGTCGGATAGAGGGAGAGGGGAGGTGGTGAAGTTAGATAGAGAGCAGAGACGGGTGAATACCAGGTCTAGTGTATGTCCATCTGTGTGGGTGGCTGCGGAGGACCACTGAGTAAGTCCAAAGGATGAGGTAAGGGACAGAAGTTTGGAGGCTGTTGACTGAAGGGTATCAATGGGGATGTTGAAGTCACCCATGATGATGGTGGGAGTGTCAGCAGAGAGAAAGTGAAGAAGCCAGGTGGAGAATTGGTCAATAAAGGCAGTGGCCGGGCCCGGAGGTCAGTATATGACGGCCACTTGGAGGTTGGAGGGAGAGTAGATGCGGACAGAATGGACTTCAAAAGAGGGGAGGATAAGGGAGGGAAGAGGTGGGATTGGGTTAGAGGTGCAGTTTGAAGAAAGGAGAAGACCCACTCCTCCACCATGTTTGTTGCCGGGTCGAGGGGTGTGGGTGAAGTGGAGGCCTCCGTAACACAGCGCAGCAGGGGAGGCGGTGTCAGAGGGTGTTAGCCATGTTTCTGTGAGGCCAAGGAAGGCAAGATTGCGGGAGAGAAAAAGGTCGTGAATCACATGAAGCTTATTGCAGATTGAGCGGGCATTCCAGAGTGCTCCAGAGAGAGGGAGCAGGGGGGTGGGCGTCAGGGGCACGGGTTTTATGTTGGAAAGAGTGCGGATGTTCATGTTGGATAGTGAGTGATAGAAGGGAGTAGTAATGGGAGGTATGAGATGTGGGGGTCCAGGGATGGGAGATATGTCTCCAGCAGTGAGGAGAAGGAGAGAGAGAGAGCAGGTGGGAGAAAGAGAGTGTCCGACTTGTTTTATGTGTTTGTTGGACAGATTTGAGGTTGAGGAGCAGGTCAGCAGAGGAGGACAGGTGGGGAGGTAAGAGGGAAGGGGAGATGATTATTAGGTTAGGGAGTGCTGGGATTTGTGATAGCGAAGGAGAGAGAGGACTAGTGGAGCAAACAATGTAGGGGCATAGGTAAACATGGCAAAGAAGTAAGATGGGTTAATAGAAAGCTAGATTCAAGTAATAAGAAGTGCTTACTCGGAAGACACACCCAGAAGAAACAGAACATAGAGTGGGGTCCTGACTCCTGCCGTGACTAACTGCCGTTGAAATAACTGCGGCGTCTGTATGCTTAGCTGCCGTGATGCACCCCTTAAGATGCTACTAAATTTATAGGACTGACTAAAGGATCAGGTGAGAGGGATTGTGGGTCCTTATTTGGGATAAATTAGCAATTGGCCAACACCCCGGGGGAGGTTACAAGATCAAAGGCACTAGACCTGGCTGCAAACATTTGCTCTAACACCATGTTGCTCTATAGCAATTATATAAGGTGAGTGGATCCCTTTCCTTGCCAACTTTTTGATACCAATTAAGACCCCATTGCGCTTTCTTTCTTTCCCAGTTTCATTGTTTCCTTTAATTGTACAAATCACTCCCCGACAATTACCCTCTGTTACCCATTTATTGACATAAAAATAAAAAATCTAAGTAATCCTCACTTGTCCGCTGTTAATTCATAATGATGAGTGTTATGAAAGGCAATTCAGTACCACAATGGACATAGCGGTCAGAGCACATACAGTGATCTGACAATAACCCAAAATCATAGAACGAGCTCTGAGACGTGGGAACTCTGCAGACCGCAATCCCTAATCCTCTCCAAACAACACTAGAGGCAGCCGTGGATTGCGCCTAACTCTGCCTATGCAACTCGGCACAGCCTGAGAAACTAACTAGCCTGAAGATAGAAAATAAGCCTACCTTGCCTCAGAGAAATACCCCAAAGGAAAAGGCAGCCCCCCACATATAATGACTGTGAGTTAAGATGAAAAGACAAACGTAGAGATGAAATAGATTCAGCAAAGTGAGGCCCGACTTTCTTAACAGAGCGAGGATAGAAAAGGCAACTTTGCGGTCTACACAAAACCCTAAAGAAAACCACGCAAAGGGGGCAAAAAGACCCTCCGTACCGAACTAACGGCACGGAGGTACACCCTTTGCGTCCCAGAGCTTCCAGCAACAAATTAGACAAGCTGGACAGAAAAAATAGCAAACAAATAGCAAAGAAGAACTTAGCTATGCAGAGCAGCAGGCCACAGGAATGATCCAGGGAAAAGCAAGTCCAACACTGGAACATTGACAGGAAGCCAGGATCAAAGCATAAGGTGGAATTAAGTAGAGAAGCACCTAACGACCTCACCAGATCACCTGAAGGAGGAAACTCAGAAGCCGCAGTACCACTTCCCTCCACCAACAGAAGCTCAGAGAGAATCAGCCGAAGTACCACTTGTGACCACAGGAGGGAGCTCTGCCACAGAATTCACAACAGTAACCCCCCTTGAGGAGGGGTCACCGAACCCTCACCAGAGCCCCCAGGCCGACCAGGATGAGCCACATGAAAGGCACGAACAAGATCGGGAGCATGGACATCAGAGGCAAAAACCCAGGAATTATCTTCCTGAGCATAACCCTTCCATTTAACCAGATACTGGAGTTTCCGTCTAGAAACACGAGAATCCAAAATCTTCTCCACAATATACTCCAATTCCCCCTCCACCAAAACCGGAGCAGGAGAATCAACAGATGGAACCATAGGTGCCACGTATCTCCGCAACAATGACCTATGGAATACGTTATGTATGGAAAAAGAATCTGGAAGGGTCAGACGAAAAGACACAGGATTAAGAACCTCAGAAATCCTATACGGACCAATGAAACGAGGTTTAAACTTAGGAGAGGAAACCTTCATAGGAATATGACGAGAAGATAACCAAACCAGATCCCCAACACGAAGTCGGGGACCCACACGGCGTCTGCGATTAGCGAAACGTTGAGCCTTCTCCTGGGACAAGGTCAAATTGTCCACTACATGAGTCCAAATCTGCTGCAACCTGTCCAGCACAGTATCCACACCAGGACAGTCCGAAGACGCAACCTATCCTGAAGAGAAACGAGGATGGAACCCAGAATTGCAGAAAAATGGCGAAACCAAGGTAGCCGAGCTGGCCCGATTATTAAGGGCGAACTCAGCCAAAGGCAAAAAGGCCACCCAGTCATCCTGATCGGCAGAAACAAAGCATCTCAGATATGTTTCCAAGGTCTGATTGGTTCGTTCGGTCTGGCCATTAGTCTGAGGATGGAAAGCCGAGGAAAAAGACAAGTCAATGCCCATCCTACCACAAAAGGCTCGCCAAAACCTTGAAACAAACTGGGAACCTCTGTCAGAAACGATATTCTCTGGAATGCCATGTAAATGAACCACATGCTGGAAGAACAATGGCACCAAATCAGAGGAGGAAGGCAATTTAGACAAGGGTACCAGATGGACCATCTTAGAAAAGCGATCACAGACCACCCAAATGACTGACATCTTTTGAGAAACGGGAAGATCAGAAATAAAATCCATAGAGATATGTGTCCAAGGCCTCTTCGGGAACGGCAAGGGCAAAAGCAACCAACTGGCTCGAGAACAGCAGGGCTTAGCCCGAGCACAAATCCCACAGGACTGCACAAAAGCACGCACATCCCGCGACAGAGACGGCCACCAAAAGGATCTAGCCACTAACTCTCTGGTACCAAAGATTCCAGGATGACCAGCCAACACCGAACAATGGACCTCAGAGATAACTTTATTGGTCCACCTATCAGGGACAAACAGTCTCTCCGCTGGACAACGATCAGGTTTATTAGCCTGAAATTTTTGCAGCACCCGCCGCAAATCAGGGGAGATGGCAGACACAATTACTCCTTCCTTGAGGATACCTGCCGGCTCAGACAAACCCGGAGAGTCGGGCACAAAACTCCTAGACAGAGCATCTGCCTTCACATTTTTAGAGCCCGGAAGGTACGAAGTCACAAAGTCAAAACGGGCAAAAAACAGTGACCAACGAGCCTGTCTAGGATTCAACCGCTTAGCAGACTCAAGATAAGTCAAGTTCTTATGATCAGTCAATACCACCACACGATGCTTAGCTCCTTCAAGCCAATGACACCACTCCTCGAATGCCCACTTCATGGCCAGCAACTCTCGGTTGCCCACATCATAATTTCGCTCAGCAGGCGAAAACTTCCTGGAAAAAAAAGCGCATGGTTTCATCACTGAGCAATCAGAACCTCTCTGCGACAAAACAGCCCCTGCTCCAATCTCAGAAGCATCAACCTCGACCTGGAACGGAAGAGAAACATCTGGTTGACACAACACAGGGGCAGAAGAAAAACGACGCTTCAACTCTTGAAAAGCTTCCACAGCAGCAGAAGACCAATTGACCAAATCAGCACCCTTCTTGGTCAAATCGGTCAATGGTTTGGCAATACTAGAAAAATTGCAGATGAAGCGACGATAAAAATTAGCAAAGCCCAGGAACTTTTGCAGACTTCTCAGAGATGTCGGCTGAGTCCAATCATGGATGGCTTGGACCTTAACAGGACCCATCTCGATAGTAGAAGGGGAAAAGATGAACTCCAAAAATGAAACCTTCTGCACACCAAAGATACACTTTGATCCCTTCACAAACAAAGAATTAGCACGCAGGACCTGAAAAACTGTTCTGACCTGCTTCACATGAGAGTCCCAATCATCCGAGAAGATCAAAATGTCATCCAAGTACACAATCAGGAATTTATCCAGGTACTCTCGGAAGATGTCATGCATAAAGGACTGAAACACTGATGGAGCATTGGCAAGTCCCAGTGTAAGCGGTTTATACCTTGTGGGAATAAAAGGACTAGAAATAGGAAAAACCCAATGTGGCTAAACAAAGAAGTAAGACAGGCAATTAACAGTAAAAAGAAAGCATTTGCACTACTAAAGCAGGATGGCACCATTGAAGCTCTAAAAAACTATAGGGAGAAAAATACTTTATCTAAAAAACTAATTAAAGCTGCCAAAAAGGAAACAGAGAAGCACATTGCTAAGGAGAGTAAAACTAATCCCAAACTGTTCTTCAACTATATCAATAGTAAAAGAATAAAAACTGAAAATGTAGGCCCCTTAAAAAATAGTGAGGAAAGAATGGTTGTAGATGACGAGGAAAAAGCTAACATATTAAACACCTTCTTCTCCACGGTATTCACGGTGGAAAATGAAATGCTAGGTGAAATCCCAAGAAACAATGAAAACCCTATATTAAGGGTCACCAATCTAACCCAAGAAGAGGTGCGAAACCGGCTAAATAAGATTAAAATAGATAAATCTCCGGGTCCGGATGGCATACACCCACGAGTACTAAGAGAACTAAGTAATGTAATAGATAAACCATTATTTCTTATTTTTAGGGACTCTATAGCGACAGGGTCTGTTCCGCAGGATTGGCGCATAGCAAATGTGGTGCCAATATTCAAAAAGGGCTCTAAAAGTGAACCTGGAAATTATAGGCCAGTAAGTCTAACCTCTATTGTTGGTAAAATATTTGAAGGGTTTCTGAGGGATGTTATTCTGGATTATCTCAATGAGAATAACTGTTTAACTCCATATCAGCATGGGTTTATGAGAAATCGCTCCTGTCAAACCAATCTAATCAGTTTTTATGAAGAGGTAAGCTATAGGCTGGACCACGGTGAGTCATTGGACGTGGTATATCTCGATTTTTCCAAAGCGTTTGATACCGTGCCGCACAAGAGGTTGGTACACAAAATGAGAATGCTTGGTCTGGGGGAAATTGTGTGTAAATGGGTTAGTAACTGGCTTAGTGATAGAAAGCAGAGGGTGGTTATAAATGGTATAGTCTCTAACTGGGTCGCTGTGACCAGTGGGGTACCGCAGGGGTCAGTATTGGGACCTGTTCTCTTCAACATATTCATTAATGATCTGGTAGAAGGTTTACACAGTAAAATATCGATATTTGCAGATGATACAAAACTATGTAAAGCAGTTAATACAAGAGAAGATAGTATTCTGCTACAGATGGATCTGGATAAGTTGGAAACTTGGGCTGAAAGGTGGCAGATGAGGTTTAACAATGATAAATGTAAGGTTATACACATGGGAAGAAGGAATCAATGTCACCATTACACACTGAATGGGAAACCACTGGGTAAATCTGACAGGGAGAAGGACTTGGGGATCCTAGTTAATGATAAACTTACCTGGAGCAGCCAGTGCCAGGCAGCAGCTGCCAAGGCAAACAGGATCATGGGGTGCATTAAAAGAGGTCTGGATACACATGATGAGAGCATTATACTGCCTCTGTACAAATCCTTAGTTAGACCGCACATGGAGTACTGTGTCCAGTTTTGGGCACCGGTGCTCAGGAAGGATATAATGGAACTAGAGAGAGTACAAAGGAGGGCAACAAAATTAATAAAGGGGATGGGAGAACTACAATACCCAGATAGATTAGCGAAATTAGGATTATTTAGTCTAGAAAAAAGACGACTGAGGGGCGATCTAATAACCATGTATAAGTATATAAGGGGACAATACAAATATCTCGCTGAGGATCTGTTTATACCAAGGAAGGTGACGGGCACAAGGGGGCATTCTTTGCGTCTGGAGGAGAGAAGGTTTTTCCACCAACATAGAAGAGGATTCTTTACTGTTAGGGCAGTGAGAATCTGGAATTGCTTGCCTGAGGAGGTGGTGATGGCGAACTCAGTCGAGGGGTTCAAGAGAGGCCTGGATGTCTTCCTGGAGCAGAACAATATTGTATCATACAATTAGGTTCTGTAGAAGGACGTAGATCTGGGGATTTATTATGATGGAATATAGGCTGAACTGGATGGACAAATGTCTTTTTTCGGCCTTACTAACTATGTTACTATGTTACTATGAATGGCATCACTAGATACTCAAAATGACCCTCGGGCGTATTAAATGCAGTTTTCCATTCATCTCCTCGCCTGATTCGCACCAGATTATACGCACCACGAAGATCTATCTTGGTGAACCAACTAGCCCCCTTAATCCGAGCAAACAAATCAGATAACAATGGCAAGGGGTACTGAAATTTAACCGTGATCTTATTTAGAAGGCGGTAATCTATACAAGGTCTCAGCGAACCATCCTTCTTGGCTACATAAAAGAACCCTGCTCCTAATGGTGACGATGACGGGCGAATATGCCCCTTCTCCAGGGATTCCTTCACATAACTGCGCATAGCGGCGTGCTCAGGCACGGATAAATTAAACAGTCGACCTTTTGGGAATTTACTACCAGGAATCAAATTGATAGCACAATCACAATCCCTATGCGGAGGTAGGGCATCGGACTTGGGCTCATCAAATACATCCCGGTAATCAGACAAGAACTCTGGAACCTCAGAAGGGGTGGATGACGAAATTGACAGAAATGGAACATCACCATGTACCCCCTGACAACCCCAGCTGGACACCGACATGGATTTCCAATCTAATACTGGATTATGGACTTGTAGCCATGGCAACCCCAACACGACCACATCATGCAGATTATGCAACACCAGAAAGCGAATAACCTCCTGATGTGCAGGAGCCATGCACATGGTCAGCTGGGTCCAGTATTGAGGCTTATTCTTGGCCAAAGGCGTGGCATCAATTCCTCTCAATGGAATAGGACACTGCAAGGGCTCTAAGAGAAACCCACAACACTTAGCATACTCCAAGTCCGTCAAATTCAGGGCAGCGCCTGAATCCACAAATGCCATGACAGAAAACGATGACAAAGAACAGATCAAGGTAACGGACAGAAGAAATTTTGACTGTACCGTACCAATGGTGACAGACCTAGCGAACCGCTTAGTGCGCTTAGGACAATCAGAGATAGCATGAGTGGAATCACCACAGTAGAAACACAGCCCATTCAGACGTCTGTGTTCTTGCCGTTCAACTCTGGTCAAAGTCCTATCACACTGCATAGGCTCAGGTTTAAGCTCAGGTAATACCGCCAAATGGTGCACAGATTTACGCTCACGCAAGCGTCGACCGATCTGAATGGCCAAAGACATAGACTCATTCAAACCAGCAGGCATAGGAAATCCCACCATGACATCCTTAAGGGCTTCAGAGAGACCCTTTCTGAACATAGCTGCCAGCGCAGATTCATTCCATTGAGTGAGCACGGACCACTTTCTAAATTTCTGACAATATACCTCTATCTCATACTGACCCTGACAGAGAGCCAGCAAATTTTTCTCTGCCTGATCCACTGAATTAGGTTCATAGTACAGCAATCCGAGCGCCAGGAAAAACGCATCGATATTACTCAATGCAGGATCTCCTGGCGCAAGAGAAAATGCCCAGTCCTGAGGGTCGCCGCGCAAAAAAGAAATAACAATCAAAACCTGTTGAACTGGATCACCAGAGGAGCGAGGTTTCAAGGCCAGAAATAATTTACAATTATTTTTGAAACTCAGAAACTTAGTTCTATCTCCAAAAAACAAATCAGGAATAGGAATTCTTGGTTCTAACATAGATTTCTGATCAATAGTGTCTTGAATCTTTTGTACTCTTGCAGAGAGCTGATCCACAAATGAAGACAGACTTCTAATGTCCATCGCTACACCTGTGTACTGAACCACCCAAATGTCTAGGGGATAAAAAAGGCAAAACACAGTGCAAAGAAAAAAAATGGTCTCAGAACTTCTTTTTTCCCTCTATTGAGAATCATTAGTACTTTGGGCTTCCTGTACTGTTATGAAAGGCAATTCTGTACCACAATGGACATAGCGGTCAGAGCACATACAGTGATCTGACAATAACCCAAAATCATAGAACGAGCTCTGAGACGTGGGAACTCTGCAGACCGCAATCACTAATCCTCTCCAAACAACACTAGAGGCAGCCGTGGATTGCGCCTAACTCTGCCTATGCAACTCGGCACAGCCTGAGAAACTAACTAGCCTGAAGATAGAAAATAAGCCTACTTTGCCTCAGAGAAATACCCCAAAGGAAAAGGCAGCCCCCCACATATAATGACTGTGAGTTAAGATGAAAAGACAAACGTAGAGATGAAATAGATTCAGCAAAGTGAGGCCCGACTTTCTTAACAGAGCGAGGATAGAAAAGGCAACTTTGCGGTCTACACAAAACCCTAAAGAAAACCACGCAAAGGGGGCAAAAAGACCCTCCGTACCGAACTAACGGCACGGAGGTACACCCTTTGCGTCCCAGAGCTTCCAGCAACAAATTAGACAAGCTGGACAGAAAAAATAGCAAACAAATAGCAAAGAAGAACTTAGCTATGCAGAGCAGCAGGCCACAGGAATGATCCAGGGAAAAGCAAGTCCAACACTGGAACATTGACAGGAAGCCAGGATCAAAGCATTAGGTGGAGTTAAGTAGAGAAGCACCTAACGACCTCACCAGATCACCTGAAGGAGGAAACTCAGAAGCCGCAGTACCACTTCCCTCCACCAACAGAAGCTCACAGAGAGAATCAGCCGAAGTACCACTTGTGACCACAGGAGGGAGCTCTGCCACAGAATTCACAACAGATGAGGTCCCACAACGATCCCCAACTCTATTACATCTAGATGGAGTTCTGAGTGGTGACATCATTAATGTGACTGAACAGCACAACAGCTAGAACACACTAAGATTATTGTGAGAACCTGGCTGCATTGATGAGTCGTGACTAGGGTTGTTCGATCCGATCATGTAAAATTGGAATTATACTGATTTGTTGTTTCAGCACACCATCCACCAATCTATTATTTTGTTTGGACTGCATCCATTGAGAATTGGATCGATAGATAGAGGGAACAAAAGTTATATAGATGGGTGATCCTATACACCTCTTAGTGAGACCTAGGGAGGGGAGAGGTGTGGGAATTGGGAAATATTCTTACCTAATATTAGCAGAATATTTGTAGCTTCCACTTTTGCATCGTAGATTACGCCCCCACGGTGCAACTGCTACAAAGAATACTACCACCTGCATTTTGTGTGTGATTGCACTCTAATTGGAATTACCACAATACTTCCAATTAGTGTCGGTTTACACCTCTGTGCAGCAGTCGAGGTGTAATCACATTATTTTGGTTGTGGGATTGTGCCGCCTTGCACATTCTCATCTAGTATTCGCAGAATATTTGTAGATTCCACTTTTGCACCGTAGATTACGCCCCACAGTGCAACTGCTACAAAAACTCTGTGATACTTTCAGATTTTGATAAATACAGTTCTCACAACACCAGTTCATATTTGTTTAAGCCACACCAGTTTCTATTAAAGTTTACGCCAAACTAGATCCAATTAGTGTTTCTTACACCTGTCTGCAGCTTTACAGGTTTAGGCACACTAAATAGGAGAACTCTTCTGCCCTTCCGCCCATCTAAGTCTAGAGAAATGAGGAAGGCAGGGAGAAAGGGACGTGGTCGCGGCTGCGGTCGCGGAGGTGTTGCAGGGAGAGGACGTGGAGAATCTTTGCCTGCTGCAGGCACAAGTGACTCAGCCACCAGCTATTCCTGGGAACAGTCCTTCATGCGCAGCTTTGTTGGAGGTCGTGGTATCCCATTGCTGGGGGAGGAACAAATTGTAACCGTTGTTGGATGGATGGCAGCTGCGTCATAGACTTCAATTTGTTACTCATCCTCATCCTCCCGGATACAGAGCACAGAGTCCGCTCATGTCATTGTAGAGCATCGCTCTGCTTCTTCACCACCACCTGCCAAATTACCCAGGCAGTTAGAGGGACCAGTACAGGAGCCATCTTTACTTCTGATAGAAGAATCTGTTGGCTGTGGATCAGGGGGCCAGTCAGGCAGTATTCAACAACAGGAAGAAGAGCTTTTCAGCAGAGATGCCCAACTTTTATTTCTCTCAGAAGAAGAAGAGGCGGGTAGCCCTGTGCACACAGTCAGCCGACCACAGGACGCATCAGATGATGATGAAACTCAGGTGGCATTAGCTGGTGCGTCCTGCAGTATATAAACGACCCGGGAGGAGCAATCGTCTGAGGTGTTGGAAGAGGGTCCAACAGATGATGAGATCCTTGATCCATCATGGTGTGAGGGAAAGCAAAGTGGTGGTAGCAGCTCAGAGGAAGAGATTTCCACAACAGTACAGCAGCAGAGGGCTGAAAAAGGGAGTAGAGTGAGGGGTGAGAGTTGGTTGCCTGTAGCCTCCACTTCGGCACCCAGAATGAGCAGTACCCATGCAAAAACTAGTGCAAGGGGTGCTCCAAAGAGATGTGCTGCCTGGGCCTTTTTTGACCAAGTTGCCGATGACATTACAACAGTCAGAGGCAATCTGTGTCATCTAACTCAGAAGCGAGGGAAAAACCTCAATACCACCAATCTGTTGAGGCATTTGAGGAACAAGCACGTTGCGGAGTGAGCAAGTCACATAAAAAATCTTGCCCAAACTGCAGCTCCATGTGCCACCTCTTCCGCTAACGTTGTAGCTTGTTCCTCCCAGGAGAGAGAGGGAATGTCCTCCTGCAGTAGTGTACAGACAGCCATTGTCACTGTCTCATCATCACCAACCTCACAATCCTGGTTATCCTCACAGTCCCAATCTAGCCTGCAGCCATCTGTCCCACAGTTATGGGCTCGAAAAAGGAAATTCCCGGCAAGCCACCCCCGAGCAAAGGCCCTCATTGCTAGCATTTCAAAACTGCTGGCTCTTGAAATGCTATCATTCAGGCTGGTGGACACGGACGTATTTCGCAACCTCATGGCATTGGCAGTCCCACAATACTGTGTTCCTAGCCGCCACTATTTTAGTCGAAAAGCCGTCCTTGCCCTGCAACAGCACGTGGAGGAAAAAATTAAGCGTGCGCTAATTAACGCCATCAGCAGTAAGGTCCACCTGACCACCGATGCGCGGACCAGTAAGCACGGTTAGGGATTGTTACATTTCCCTCACTGCCCATTAGGTAAATGTGGTGGAGCTGGGTACAGAAGTGGATAGTGGCCTGCCCATTGGGTAAATGTGGTGGAGCCGGGTACAGAAGTGGATAGTGGCACTGCGCAGGTCCTGCCAACACCAAGGATTGCAGGACTTTCGTCCATTCGCATTGCCACTTCCTCCTACTCCACTTCCTCAGATTCCTCCGCACAGCAGTTGGCACCATCTACATCCACAAGGAATGGTGACCGTCCACTGACACGACCAATTTGAGCACTGCTGTGGCGAAATGTTAACAGGCCATGTTGAAATTAATTAGTTTGGGTGATACAAGCCACACTGCAGAGCAGCTGTGGAATACCATCAAGCAGCAGAGCGACCAGTGGTTTGGGCCGCTCAACCGCCATCCAGGTATGGTGGTGTGTGATAATTGGCGAAACCTGGTGGCAGCTCTGGGTCTAGCCAATCTGACTCACATCGCATGCCTGGCACATGTGTTAAATTTGGTCGTGCAGAGTTTTCTTAAAAGCTAAAGTGGCAAAGTTTTGTGTGCCCGCATCCACGTCATGCACCATCCCATACAGTTCCATTCAGCAGGACTCAGCATTACCATCAGATGGTGGCAGACTACATGTCGAGCCATGTCAGTGTGTCCCAGGATGGTTCTGCCCCCTTTAAGTTTTGGGTCTCCAAGCTTGATATATGGCCAGAGCTTAGCCAGTATGCCTTGGAGGTACTGGCCTGCCCTGCTGCCAGTGTGTTATCGGAGCGTGTCTTTAGCGCCACTGGTGGAGTCCTAACAGACCAATGCACGCGCCTATCCACCGATAACATTGACCGCCTAACTTTTATAAAGATGAACCAGGCCTGGATCTCGCCAGACTTTGCAAGCCCTGCGCCAGATAAAACTGAATAAACACATGTCTGGCAACAGTCTCCAGGTCCACACTTGGCCCTCTGGCACCACTAGATTGATAAGTCCACCTGGGTTCAGCACCGTCAGCTTTTGCTCGGAAGTGTCAGTAGCACAGTGAACACCCGCTGCCGTGTTGTCGGGGTTCAGCAGCGCAAACTGGACTCTGGCTGTGCTACTGGCAATTCAAATTCTGCTGTCCACCTACAATGAATCCTGTACCACTGGGCCTCAGCACCATCTGCTGTTGCCCTGCACTGTTTATTCTGTTATCTGGTTCTCAAGAGTGCAGGCAGGACAGTTGCCTGCTAGCTTGGCTCCAGGTTCCGGTAATGTAAACTGGTAATCGGGGAGATGTGCTTCTGCTCGGTGCCCTGAGACAGGCCTCCCGGAAGGTGTATTTTTCAAATGTCGCTAAACCATGCAAAGTTCTTATATTTAAACCTACTCCGACACAACAGAGGAATAGGGCAAGCAAAATTATTATTATTATTTTTTTAACAATAAACACATTTCCTTAAAAAAGCAATAAGAATGAGCTATTTAAAATAGAAGGATGAAAGGTAACAAAAAATAATTGAAATTAATAGTGGGTAGAACTCGGTACCATTTATTGTACCCAGGGCAAGGAACAGCAAACATGGCATCAATGCTGCTTACGCGGAATGATGTGCAGATAAAAATGTAGGCAGGACTCTTGCTACAGCACACTCTATTTTGGATTGTGGTGCGCAGCTTTAGATCTCTTCAACATTTTTATTCACTGTGGCGACTGAGCGTTAGCTGTAGACTAGAGCCTTCCAGCATCTTGTCATGTGTGACATGGGTCAGAAAGATGTTGGTGTGATTTCGGGTCATCAGTAACTATAGTGAATTTTGTGGTTTTCCCCTCTGGTTAAGATGTATGGACTCCCTGCATCTCAGGCGTAGATTGCAGCGGAAGCGATAGACAATCATTTAAGAACCATTTTTGCCCTTGATCTTAGCGGAAAAAAGAGCGAAGCAGGCACCTCTGCCTGAGAGATCCACAGGCGTGATAATGGTATCTACAACGCCGTGCCCACCGTTGAAGAATAAAATGAAATGAATGAAGAAAAAGTAAATTCCAAAGAGTTTGCCAAGCATTACGTTATTATTTTGACCCGTAGACCAAATGTGCCCCATTATAACCGCTATTCATACTAAAAACAGTACTTGTGCCCATTATTATTTGATTTCTCTGGCTCCGCTGCCTCAGATTACCAATTCTACATGTTATTTTGGCGTTTTTAGTCATTTAGAAAACAGCACAATGTAAAATAGGTGTTTAGGAATTCCGATTTTTAATCCCCAGTGACTTCAATGAGGATCGGAAATCGGAATTCCCGATCGCTGATTTTCAAGTGTGATCGGACCGATCCTTTCTGATCCGATTTTTACGGTGATCGATCAACCCTAGTTGTGACATAATTAAGGTTTTCGCAGGTCAAAGGCGGTGGTTCTAATGGTAGGCTCTGTGTGAACTACTGTAAATTTACTGTAAGGTAACCAGAATTCTAAACAGCTTGTTCTCATGCACAGCACCAGTGCCAGACTGATGAA
This sequence comes from Ranitomeya imitator, assembly GCF_032444005.1. Taxonomy (NCBI): domain Eukaryota; kingdom Metazoa; phylum Chordata; class Amphibia; order Anura; family Dendrobatidae; genus Ranitomeya; species Ranitomeya imitator. Next base: position 618,635,194 of record NC_091283.1, read on the forward strand.
AAAACGCGAGTCCTGTACTCAGACACTCAACAGTCCAGCACTCAAGCTACCATGAGAATTTGGTGGCTGTGAACTGCACAGAGGGAATCTCAAACCAAGTCCTCTGCAGTCTCCCATTCTTCCCCAGCCACAGAGGAGCCTGTTCAGCAGAGACATCGGTTCCAGCGTCTTGCTCAAGCTTATGCTGAGCATGTGGTTGCTGCTGCTGTCTCAGGTTCAGCTATTGTAACCAGCATTAATCAGCGGTGAGGAGATGCTCCAGGGACTAAGTCCTGCTTTTTGTCAACTGAGCATGCTCATGGGGCGACCGCTCATTGGAGGTCAGAGGTCACATGCTTAGGTCCTGAAGCAGCCCTGATTGGACCAATGGAAAGGTCCCAGAAGAATGTTGCTATAAAAGTTTGCATGGCTGCTCGGCCTTGCACTAGTATAAATCTATAATCATGTATGTGTGGATGTGTGCATGCAATCTGATGAAAGCTCCAAATGTACCCCCTTCCCTAGCGTTGTTGACTGAGTGTGGGTGATTAGCGTTAACAAGCGCCAGATTGTGCCATCCAGCATAAGGCACGACAGTGCAGCGTCCATATCAGCGTCCGTCAGAGTGGCGCCATGTGCAGATAGTACGCTTTCCTGGCCCAAGCCTAGGGTGGTTAGTGGCGTCCGCCAGAACTGCGCTGTACGCACATAGTGCGGTAAATCTTTAAGTTTGGTTTCAACCTGGACGGTGCCAAGATGCAACAGTCCAGGCTAAGAACCACTGGGGAATGAATTTCTGTGAGCGCAGCCTCTCATTGTGCTATTGCAGTTTATTCCCCAGTGGTTCTCTGGATGGTCACATCTTGGCACCGTCCAGGTTGAAAACTGTTTTTCCCCCAGACATCGATTACGGCGTGGGACAGAATGATGGACAGGTATGGTATATTGTTGTTTTATTATTTTTGGTTTATTACAGGAGATCAAGGGCTTCAGTGGAATTATGTGAAGTCATAAGTATGGTTTAATTGAGATTATTAAAGGAGTCTGTCATTTTTTCAATTAAAGGGCTTTAATCTGGCTTTGTCTTTATTTATAATACTACTATAGGATTAGTAATGGATAGGTGTCTTATAGACGTCTCTCCATTACTAAGCTGTGGACTTGATGTCACCTGACAATACAAAGGTGACATCATCCCCACAAATATGAACCCCACTTGCCACCACTAGAAGGCACGTGGGAAGAGCCTGGCAAAGTGCTAGAATTGGCACATCTAATAGATGTGCCTTTTCTTGGCAGCTGCGGGAAGCTATTTTCAGGCTGGGGGGGGGCCAATATCCATGGCCCCTTACCAGCCTGAGAATACCAGCCTCCCAGCTGTCTGCTTTAGCAAGGCTGGTTGTCAAAAATGGGGGGAACCCACCCATTTTTTTAAATTATTTTTAAAAAAAATATGGCGTGGGGACCCCTCTATTCTTGATAACTAGCCTTTCTGAAGCTGACAGCTCAGGGTTGCAGCCCACAGCTGTGTGTTTTCCTTGGCAGGTTAATAAAAATACAGGGGAACCCATGCCGTTTTTATTTAATTATTTATTTACAGAGCAGGAGCAACAGATGAATACTCCCATCCGCAGCTTCTGCTCTTGCTGCTATTACCGGCAGCAAGTGTAGGATGATGGGAGCAGTTGTCCCATCAGCTGACACCAATGATCAGAGGTAAACTGTATACCTCCAATCACAGCTGGGCACTCACACTGTCTTCTGACTGCATGGGTTCCGCAGTTCTCTGACTGATGGGATGATTTCACCGCCGATCAGAAGCGGTGTTTGCCGCGCTGTCATGCACATTAAAGCGCAGCAAACACTGGATGTTCAGGCCCCCTTTCCAGTAAAAGAGGTCCGGGCTCGAGTGTGAGTACTGTGTTGGTATCCTAACCCGTACTCTTTGTAACTGTTTAGCCGAACCGGCTGTTCCCGAACATCCAGGTGTCTGTCCATCTCTACTTCCGAATATGCTGCAAAATTTCCTGTTTGTTTCATAATTGAGAATTCTATTTCTGGACTAGGTGCCGACACGGCATGCAACTGACTTGAAATGTTTTTGGTTTCAGGAGAGAGTTTCTGAGAAACATTATAGTTTAGGATAATTGTTCAACTTTGATAGACTTCATCGATAGCTAAATAGCGTGGAAAGTTGGTTAACTGTATAGTTGAGGACATACTTTTCCTCTATGTTGTTTAAAATCTGAAAGCACCATGCCGGAGTCCTGATCTAACAGGCTGGGTCTCTGGCATTTCTCTACACTCACCCATACTGCAGTTAGTTCTTCCCTTCCCCATGCTCTGTATGCTTTGAGCCTGTCCTCTAGCCATATCCTTAGGGCACGTGCACGTGCACTCCTGCCCTCTTAAAGGGTCAGTGTGTGCACTTGCTATTTCCTCCCCAGCCAATAGCTGTGAGACATTAGGTATATATTGCTTCCTCCCCATTGGGGAGGTGCCTGAGCAACCTTCCTGTTTCAGTCTAAGTTGTGTAAGGTCGCATACCAGAACAGGTCATTTTTGCTATACTCTAATGCAAATCCTGCTTGCTGCACTCTGATGCAAATCCTGTTTGCTGCACTCTAAGTGCAAATCCTGCCTGCTGCACTCTGGTGCTAACTCTGCACTCGGATACAAACTTTGTCAGCTGCACTCTGATGCAAACTCTGTCTGCTGCTCCATCCAGCCTGTCATTCTTGGTCCAGCTGCTGAGCGACCATTGGTCTGTCCTCGAGTGGCACCTGGCGTTCATTGGGAGCCAAGTCTAACCTCAGCATCAGAGGCTCTAGTGAATAGTCAGGTGACCACTTAATCACGCCCCTCCAGGCCCTCCGCTGTCCGTGGCAGAGTGGTTCCACAAACCATGATTGTGACAAAGTCACATTGGGATGAGAGGGGGGAAATTTGGTTGGTGGATAGAGGTAATCGATTGTAGGATTGTAAACTGTTGTGCTGTACCTCAGGCAAGCTCATATATAACATTCATGTAATTGTCCGAGTACTCAGGAGGTTAACTGGTAACAGGCAGCTGGTTTACACAGGCTCACCAGTAGGTAGATTTATAGAAATTATAGTATGTACTCAGCCTCCCTGTTGAATGTCAGTATAATGTTTTGAATGTTCTCTATTTTCAGGTTGAGTCATCCACATACTGTAAACTAAGTAAAATAATTACAGTGAGTGAACTGTGTAGGAGTCATTTTTCTTGGCCTTGAATTCCATGTAACCTGAGGAACACACTCTGATACACAACTTACATTGTTGTGTATCATGCTAGATTCTTTTGTTCAAAGCAATGGACAGGTAGAAACCTACTCTGGCGCAGAAATATGTCACAAGATGACTATTCAAAGATCGTCTTCTGCTAATTTTCCCATCCATTTTCTCTTTTATATAGCTCAGAAAATTAGGTATTTCTGTTCCTTGTTTACTTGCCTGATTGTGCATAGCATAACATTCGGTGCATATTCGGTGCATCAGGTTATCATACAGTGCTTCTTCTATACATTGACATTGTCAACATGTCCATTTAGTCTGAAAATGTGTTGCATTCATGGTGTACTGTAGAGCTTTTTGAAAATATTTTTATCTTGATCCACTCTCTGTCAATAGAGCTTTGGTGTCTTAATATAAGATATATGTCATAATTAGTGATAAACGAGTATACTCGATGCTCAGGTTTTCACGAGCACGTTCGGGTGGTCTCCGAGTATTTGTGAGAGCTCAGAGAATTAGTTTTTATAGACTCAGCTGCATGATCTATAGCTGCTAGCCAGCCTGAGTACATGTGGGGGTTGCCTGGTTGCTAGGGAATCCCCACATGTATTCAAGCTGTCTAGCAGCCGCAATGCATGCAACTGCATCAACAAAAACTAAATCTCTGAGCAGTCACAAATACTCGGAGACCACCCGAGCATGCTTGGGAAAACCTGAACAACGAGTATACTCACTCATCTTTTGTCATAATAAATCTAATATAATAATAGCTCCATGATATGAATGGATCTCTGCAGTGTACTGACCGCTCAAGGAATTAAACAAGATTTGCAAAAAAGGTATGTTATGTCTTTACAATTTGTATCGGTCTTCTCCATGGGCTATGTCTGTTATTGCAGATTCAATTGATTCAGTGCTCATTCAGACATTAGTGATTTTTCTTTTAAGAGATAAATAATCAGAATTTCATCACTGTTTCTGATCAGTTTCATCATAGCTTAGGCTCCTTCACAGGTCCCTTTTAATACATCGGTATGTGGTCCGCTATTTAAGGATTGCAAATACGGACGCACACACACCCATTACATTCAATGGTGGTGCGCACATGTCAGGTTTTTCACATGAACTATGTGTCAATGTAAAAAGCCACTTTTTCAAGCACCACTGACAAAATGCGTGCCGCACACGTTTACATTGATGACACATGGATGACAGGTTCCGGAATAAAAAGCTCTGTAGACAAGGTATGGTACGGCATGTAGGAAAAGCAGTAAAGTTATCACTTCTCTAGGCACTGGGTGCTGAATTAAATTCATGCAACACCCTTTGATAAGGGAGAACAGATGACACTGATGAGGCTTTTAGTGAGCACCTGCCACCTGGGAACAGAGCTAACTACAAGTCTCAACATTGTAGCCTGCACTCCCTGCGATCCGCAAGACCAGGCGACTATTATGAGACTTGAAGTCAGCACCCGCTTTGTAAAGCAAAAATGAATAAATAAAAAATGTCTTGGGGTCCCCCTTCATTTTCCTAACCAGCTGAAAGAAAATTGATAGCTGGGGGCTGATGCTGCCTCGCCAAGGCTGTTTGCATGTTAATGACCAGCCCAATTTTTCACAATTCTGACCACTGTCACTTTATGAGGTAAAAATTCTAGAACACTTCAACGGATCCCATAGATACTGAGACAATTTTTTGTCACATTTTGAACTGCATGATAGTTGCGAAATTTCTTCGACATAACTTGCATTTATTTGTTAAAATACTGGATGATTGGCAACAATTTTGAAAATTTGGCAAAAAAGTTATTTGATACAACTTGCGTTTATTTGTGAAAATAAGGGAAGTTATAAGGGTTCAACGTTGACAGTAGGGTTGAGCGACTTTTACTTTTATAGGATCGGGTCGGGTTTCACGAAACCCGACTTTCTCAAAAGTCGGGTCTAGTGAAAACGGCCGATCCTATAGAAAAGTCGGAGTCGAGGTCGGCCGAAACACGAAACCCAATGCAGTGCAATGGGATACAATGGTTCCCAAACTCTCCTTCAGGCCCTGGGATCCATATTTAAGTAAAATAAAGAATTAAAATAAAAAATATTGCTATACTTACCCTCTGACGCGCCCTGGTACTAACCGGCAGCCTTCCTTCCTTAGAATCAGCGCGTGAAGGACCTTAGATGATGTCGCGCAGTCCACAGCTACCCCTGGACAATATCATGCCCTGCACTCTCCCTATTGAGATGTCCCGACGCGTTTCCTCGCAGGCTGATTCATCAGGGGACTTGCCTGCCTGGGAGATAAAGTGGATCATCAGTGTTACATGGAGGGTGGCAGGTCCTTATGTCCTTTTTTTAAGCACTTGTGCACTTTATCTCCCAGGCAGGCAAGTCCCCTGATGAATCAGCCTGCGAGGAAACGCGTTGGGACATCTCAATAGGGAGATTGCAGGGCATGATATTGTCCAGGGGTAGCTGTGGACTGCCCTTGTAAGGGCGGGAGTCTGGGACTGTAGGTTTATGAATAGCCCCTTAGGGATTGACAGGGCATTGTCTCCCGAAATCGCTGTTATATGGACTTTTCTCCACTCCAGTGAATTGCGGGCTTCACCTATTTCGTTTATGGCAATTGGTGAGATCATTCCTGTTTTAACTACCTTTGTTGTTACATGATATTCCCTTTCTTTTGCCTTATCCCCTCCTGCCTGCTTTATTTATTTGTCTTTGATACCTGCCAATATTTGTACATACAAGTTTACCCGGCTGAACATTTTCCGCACCTATGTGTGCTTATGTTTATAACTAGTGGTATCTTGGTAGCGTGGTCCAGCACACTGTACGTGTCAAGGCTGTTCTCATGAACATTTTTGGTATCATATATAAATGGTGTTTTTTTATTCAGGCTACACCATTTAGTACCATTATATATTGTTGTGGGGTGATATTTTTTGTTTTTTTGTTTATATTTTTACCTTATACACATTAAAGGTTATGTTTTAGATTCCTACTATAGCTATGTTCCTCTAATTTTGGTGGGATTTGTTGGATATTTTCCAATTACCGTAGATTTATCTAGATTTGCTTTTTTCGAGAGCATCTGATGGGCCTAAACAGTGAAAGAAAGCAACAAGTGACACAATTCCTTTAAGTACATATTTCTGATGTTGTCCCTGGAGGTAAGATGTAATAAGAGCTATCTACTCTCCCTTTACAGAACTCATGCATGCTCTTTTGAGCCAAGTATGCATGTCTATGAACGGCTTTGCCAAAACAGTGTCCCAACAGGTAAGTCTATTTTAAAGCATTGCTTACCAAAGCTCATAAGGTTTATTGTCTTGTACAGTAATGCTAACTTCATCATAAAATTAAAACATAAACTACAATTCATTCTTTTATGTATATTTCCTAAAACAAACTGTCATTAAACATTATGGAAATCCAGTTAATTTAAACTGGCAGATGTTTCAACGCTTCATAAATTTCCTCTCTAAAATATTTAGAGATTTATAAAAACAAACACATAACACTGAATTAGAAAAACAATTTTACACATACACATACTGCTCAGATGTATGGGTCATAAAGCAAACAGCACAGCCAGCGGTGTGTTTAGGTTTTTGTGTATACGATGCTGTACGTTTTTCCAAGTGCAATAAAAAATGAAAAGGTACAAACACAAATGATGAAATGTATACAAACTACTGACATAAATGATTATAGAAGTGAAGCTCATAGCAACTAAACCAAAAAGGAACAGAGAGAATGATCAAAGAAATTATCATGATGTGAATATAAAAATGTAAAAAATACCACAGAAAACACTTGTATAATTAAATATAAAAATATTAAAGCAACAACTGATGTAATTTTTCATATTTTAGTTGATCATTCATGAAATTTCATATTGCCTGTACCTACAATTCTCTTTGAATGTACTGCAAAGCCTTGTATTGCCTGGAATATATATATATATATATATATATATATATATATATATATATATATATATATATATATATATATAATGTATATATGTATATATATATATATGTATGCATATATATATATATATATATATATATATATACAGTGGGGCAAAAAAGTATTTAGTCAGTCAGCAATAGTGCAAGTTCCACCACTTAAAAAGATGAGAGGCGTCTGTAATTTACATCATAGATAGACCTCAACTATGGGAGACAAACTGAGAAAAAAAAATCCAGAAAATCACATTGTCTGTTTTTTTTAACATTTTATTTGCATATTATGGTGGAAAATAAGTATTTGGTCAGAAACAAAATTTCATCTCAATACTTTGTAATATATCCTTTGTTGGCAATGACAGAGGTCAAACGTTTTCTGTAAGTCTTCACAAGGTTGCCACACACTGTTGTTGGTATGTTGGCCCATTCCTCCATGCAGATCTCCTCTAGAGCAGTGATGTTTTTGGCTTTTCGCTTGGCAACACGGACTTTCAACTCCCTCCAAAGGTTTTCTATAGGGTTGAGATCTGGAGACTGGCCAGGCCACTCCAGGACCTGGAAATGCTTCTTACGAAGCCACTCCTTCGTTGCCCTGGCGGTGTGCTTTGGATCATTGTCATGTTGAAAGACCCAGCCACGTTTCATCTTCAATGCCCTTGCTGATGGAAGGAGGTTTGCACTCAAAATCTCTTGATACATGGTCCCATTCATTCTTTCATGTACCCGGATCAGTCGTCCTGGCCCCTTTGCAGAGAAACAGCCCCAAAGCATGATGTTTCCACCACCATGCTTTACAGTAGGTATGGTGTTTGATGGATGCAACTCAGTATTGTTTTTCCTCCAAACACGACAAGTTGTGTTTCTACCAAACAGTTCCAGTTTGGTTTCATCAGACCATAGGACATTCTCCCAAAACTCCTCTGGATCATCCAAATGCTCTCTAGCAAACTTCAGACGGGCCCGGACATGTACTGGCTTAAGCAGTGGGACAAGTCTGGCACTGCAGGATCTGAGTCCATGGTGGCATAGTGTGTTCCTTATGGTAGGCCTTGTTACATTGGTCCCAGCTCTCTGCAGTTCATTCACTAGGTCCCCCCGCGTGGTTCTGGGATTTTTGCTCACCGTTCTTGTGATCATTCTGACCCCACGGGGTGGGATTTTGCGTGGAGCCCCAGATCGAGGGAGATTATCAGTGGTCTTGTATGTCTTCCATTTTCTAATTATTGCTCCCACTGTTGATTTTTTCACTCCAAGCTGGTTGGCTATTGCAGATTCAGTCTTCCCAGCCTGATGCAGGGCTACAATTTTGTTTCTGGTGTCCTTTGACAGCTCTTTGGTCTTCACCATAGTGGAGTTTGGAGTCAGACTGTTTGAGGGTGTGCACAGGTGTCTTTTTATACTGATAACAAGTTTAAACAGGTGCCATTACTACAGGTAATGAGTAGAGGAAAGAGGAGACTCTTAAAGAAGAAGTTACAGGTCTGTGAGAGCCAGAAATCTTGATTGTTTGTTTCTGACCAAATACTTATTTTCCACCATAATATGCAAAAAAAAAATGTTAAAAAAACAGACAATGTGATTTTCTGGATTTTTTTTCTTAGTTTGTCTCCCATAGTTGAGGTCTACCTATGATGTAAATTACAAACACTTCTCATCTTTTTAAGTGGTGGAACTTGCACTATTGCTGACTGACTAAATACTTTTTTGCCCCACTGTATATATATACAGTCTAAGGTCTCCTTTCGAGCTCTTTTCGAATTCTTTGACACAAACAACGCAAACATAGTCTTAGAATTGTCAAACTGATCTCATAATATATGGCTACAGATAAGTGGATGGTGATTGTTGGTAATGGTAACCAACTGTCTGTTTAACAGCATGTTTGTGACAGCGATGAAAGGAGTGTATACGCGGATGCAATTTTTATTTCACTTTGAGTGTCCTAATATTTACGGTCAATTGTCAGTCAGTATGCTTGTGTCCTCGTATGCCATTTATGCACATGCTGTTTCCTTGTTGGTGAAGTATGTGATTTGATTGGATTGAGTGTTTAAACTGTTAACAGAGGTCAATAGATGCCAGTAGACAAAGCTGGACACCTCCAGTGTCATCAGATAGATAGAAAAAGTGAAAGTTATAAGTATTAGGCTATGGTCATACTATCAGTTTTTGGTCAGTATTTCTCCTCAGTATTTGTAAGCCAAAAGCAGGAGTGGAACAATCAGAGGAAAAGGTATAATAGAAATAAGTGCACCAATTCTGGATTTTTGCCCGACTCCTCTTTTTGGCTTACAAATACTGATGTGAAATGCTAGCCAAATACTGAACATGTGACTATAGACTTAAGGCTGGGTTCACATTAGTGTTTCTGCGTCCAGCGTATGATCCGCATAGATCCGCATGCGTCATGCGTACTTATCTTTAACATGGTGTATGCAGGGACATGCTTTTGCATGCATTCGCATGCTGATGCGTATGCATGCGTCATTTCACGGTGTGTGGCGCTGTCCAGCGAACGCAACATGTTGAATTTTTTGAGGCGTCAAATATTGCACAATCGTCCGCATGCAGATGACTGCAGATGAGTTCATCAAAAAATGCATTACTGTCTATGAGAACGCATTGGTACGCAAGGACATGCGTACATATGCGTTCAATACGCATGCATACTTCACTCTAATCATGTCCAGGAAATGATGTCACCACCTGCAAAATCCCTGATGTATAAAAGGGGGTCTGGAGACAGGTAGTCCATTACTCTGAAGATTCTCGATGGAAGCACAAGACTCTAGACAAGACTCTAGATGTAAGTATAGAAGCTTTGAAAATTTTTGTTTGTCTTTGCAGTCTGTACTCTGTACTCATTTTTTTCTGTTCCTTGTAGACTGTTTGCTGCTCCTGTCCTGTTGCTGCTCCTGTCCTGTTGCTGCCGTCCTGGTGCTGCAGCCTTCCTGGTGTTGCTGGATATAAGTATAGAAGCTTTGAAAATGTTTGTTTGTCTTTGCAGTCTGTACTCTGTACTAATTTTTTTCTGTTCCTTGTAGACTGTTTGCTGCTCCGCTCCTGCTGCTGCTGCCTTCCTGGTGCTGCTGTCCCTGTTCTGTGCTGCCTGACTGCTGTGCTGTTGAACTACTGCCTGTAATTTAAGTATTGGTGTACATTGTTCTTTTTTGGGAGGGTTACATTGTCTTTTGCTCTTAACAAGTTAAATTTTTCTTATATGTTCTTTTCTCTAGTGTTTCACTTGACTGCTGCCTGCTCTTCCAACATGTTCTCCACTGAATCTTCCGAAAGTGGACGTGACACAGATTATGTAATCACATTTGACTTAGTGATTGGTATGTATTGACTGGCAATACTATACATGTGTTAAATCATGCATTTTCTTTACAGGTACCTGACAGTGTAGAAGAGCAGGAGCAGTCGAGTGGAAATGATTCTTCCCAGGGTCGTCGGCCTCAAGTTGCTGAAGAGGAAAGACAGGGTGTAAGTATCCTTTATCAGAGTTGTAATTTAATTTGTTTTCAGTTTTACTTACAAATTCTTTTTTTGTATTTCTTCTATAGGTTTCACAACGTGACGAAGAACAATGTAATATCGATAATGACGTACTTATTCAAGCTGTGCAAGAGTGAGCAGCGTTGTGGGACCCCCGTGATCGAAATCATTCCGACTTAGCCTTGATCCAATGACTCTGGAAAGAAGTGGCAAGATCGATGTTGGATGATTGGGACCATGCAAGGTCACAAGTCAGAAAGGATTTTCTTAAGTATTGCAATATGCGTCTGTTTTGCTGTAAATGTTGGTATTTTTTTTTACAATAATTTTTTTTTCTTCCTCCTTCACAGCGAACAGAATAAAAATCCATTGGCACTCAATGAAGGATTGCTTCAATATGGACATGAAAGAGGAGATTCGGGTTCGAAGTGGTGCTGCTCGAAAAATCTGAAAATATAAGTACCATCATCAGCTTTCTTTTCTGAAGCCCATGGTTGCTCAGCGAACGTGATTATCTTTTGTGTTGTCTTACTGTTATTTAAAACTTTTATTTTTTTACTAATGTTTTTCATTTATTTTCCACACAGAACCTGGAGCAGCACCACACAACCTGTATCATCCTCTGTTGAAGCGGCCCCTCATCAACCCGCCAACAAACAGGCCCAATCATCTACCAGCAATGGAGCAACCAGGCAGGCTTAAAAGGCTGGGGTACAGGAAGCTGGTCCATATGGTTTTCCCCTCTCCCAGCTCTCTGCTACTACTTTTCTTGTGTCTGCTTGCCAGTGGCAGAGGGCCTGGGAGAGGTCAGTCAGTCATGCTCGAGTTTAATCACATAAACTCAGTCTTCCAGGCTGGGATGAAGGTGATTGTAGAAAGCTGGATAGTGGGTTCACTCAGGTGAACACACTTTTCCAGGAAGTCCACAGACGCCTTGACCACCTGGAAGCCAACCTTAATAGACCAGCGTGACATTATTTTTCCACTACAGAACGGGGCGTGCCAGAAAACCTTAGTCCTGATCTCCAGCTGTATGTAATGAAGGCCTGTCAGGCTGCTTAGACTGAGGCCATGCAGTCGTCCCGATATCAGCAGCAGGCACTGCCTGCTTCATTCCCTACAGGGCAAAAAGCTCCAGCACAGCATCAATGGCACCAGGGTCTGTACTACAGGACTGGCATTAAGCAAATGTGGTGCCGATATTCAAAAAGGGGACAAAAACTGAACTCAGAATTTATAGGCCAGTAAGCTTAACTTCTACTGTGGGTAAAATCCTGGAGGGAATTCTAAGGGATGCTGTGCTGGAGTATCTGAAGAGGAATAACCTCATGACCCAATACCAACATGGGTTTTCTAGGGACCGTTCCTGTCAGACTAATCTCATCAATTTCTATGAAGAGGTAAGTTACGGACTGGACCAAGGGAAGCCAGTGGACGGAGTGTATATGGACTTTTCAAAAGCTTTTGATACGGTGCCACACAAAAGGTTGATACTAGTGTTGAGCATTCCGATACCGCAAGTATCGGGTATCGGCCGATACTTGCGGTATCGGAATTCCGATACCGAGATCCGATATTTTTGTGATATCGGGTATCGGTATCGGATCAATAGGGATGTGTAAAATAAAGAATTAAAATAAAAAATATTGATATGCTCACCTCTCCGGCGGCCCCTGGACTTCAAGCTGCTAACCGGGAGGCTTCTTTGTTTAAAAAGCGCGCCTTTCGGACCTGTGAATGACGTCCCGGCTTCTGATTGATCGCGTGCCGCCCATGTGACTGGCACGCGACCAATCAGAAGCCGCGACGTCATTCGCAGGTCCTCAATTCCTAGAATTAGCAGTTTTGTGAATGAGAATGACGTCGCAGCTTCTGATTGGCCGCGTGTCGGTCACATGGGCGGCACGCGGCCAATCAGAAGCCGCAACCTCATTCTCATTCACAAAACTGCTAATTCTAGGAATTGAGGACCTGCGAATGACGTCGCGGCTTCTGATTGGTCGCGTGCCGGTCACATGGGCGGCACGCGACCAATCAGAAGCCGGGACGTCATTCACAGGTCCGAAAGGCGCGCTTTTTAAACAAAGAAGCCTCCCGGTTAGCAGCGTGAAGTCCAGGCGCCGCCGGAGAAGTGAGCATATCAATATTTTTTATTTTAATTCTTTATTTTACACATCCCTATGGATCCCAGGGCCTGAAGGAGAGTTTCCTCTCCTTCAGACCCTGGGAACCATGAGAATACCTTCCGATACTTGATGTCCCATTGACTTGTATTGGTATCGGATATCGGTATCGGCGATATCCGATATTTTTCGGGTATCGGCCGATACTATCCGATACCGATACTTTCAAGTATCGGACGGTATTGCTCAACACTAGTTGATACATAAAATGAGAATAACGGGGATAGGGGAAATATGTGTAAGTGGGTTAAGAGCTGGCTCAGGGATAGGAAACAAAGGGTGGTTATTAATGGAGCACACTCGGACTGGGTTGCGGTTAGCAGTGGGTACCACAGGGTTCAGTATTGGGCCCTCTTCTTTTTAACATATTTATTAATGACCTTGTAGGGGGCATAGAGTGTGGAATTTCAATAGTTGCAGATGACACTAAACTCTGCAGGGTAATGAATACAGATGAGGAAAATTTTATATTACAGGATGATTTATGTAAACTAGAAGCTTGGGCTGATAAATGGCAAATGAGCTTTAATGGGGATAAATGTAAGGTCATGCACTTGGGTAGAAGTAATAAGATGTATAACTATGTGCTTAATTCTAAAACTCTGGGCAAAACTGTCAATGAAAAAGACCTGGGAGTATGGGTGGATGGCAAACTCACATTTAGTGGCCTGTGTCAGGCAGCTGCTACAAAGGCAAATAAAATAATGGGATGCATTAAAAGAGGCATAGATGCTCATGAGGAGATCATAATTTTTCCTCTATACAAGTCACTAGTTCGACCACACTTAGAATACTGTGTACAGTTCTAGTCTCCGGTGTATAAGAAAGACATAGCTGAACTGGAGCGGCTGCAGAGAAGAGCGACCAAGGTTATTAGAGGACTGGGGGGTCTGCAATACCAAGATAGGTTATTACACTTGGGGCTATTTAGATTGGAAAAACGAAGGCTAAGGGGTGATCTTATGTTAATGTATAACTATATGAGGGGACAGTACAAAGACCTCTCTGATGATCTTTTTAATCATAGACCTGAGACAGGGACAAGGGGGCATCCTCTAAGTCTGGTGGAAAGAAGGTTTAAGCATAATAACAGACGCGGATTCTTTACTGTAAGAGCAGTGAGACTATGGAACTCTCTGCCGTATGATGTTGTAATGAGTGATTCATTACTTAAGTTTAAGAGGGGACTGGATCCATTTCTTGAAAAGTATAATGTTACAGGGTATATATACTAGATTCCTTGTTAGGGTGTTGATCCAGGGAACTAGTCTGATTGCCGTGTGTGGAGTCGGGAAGGAATTTTTTTCCCCAATGTGGAGCTTACTCTTTGCCACATGTTTTTTTTTTGCCTTCCTCTGGATCAACATGTTAGGGCATGTTAGGTTAGGCTATGGGTTGAACTAGATGGACTTAAAGTCTTCCTTCAACCTTAAAGACTGTGTTACTATGTTACTAAGTGACTTATCCACCATGACCACAACCGCTGCTGGATATTAGGACTGTTCCAACAGTACCAAGCTACACCATGCAGCAGCTCAGCCTTCCCTTTCAACCATGCAGCTGAGTGCAGCAGCCCAGCCTCCTCTTCAACCATGCTGCCGAGTGCAGCAGCCCAGCCTTCCACTCCCACCACTCCGCAATAAGAACCAAAAGGCTGAGGAAGCAGCAAAACAAAGGCCAGGAAGCTAAAAGGAAAGAGACATAAACACAACCCTCTCCACCCTCACACCTCCGAATGTGTTTTTTTTCAAGTCTGTCCACACCTTCCCTTGGTTCTTTCCCATCCAACGTGTCAATCCCTTCCAACTTGTTTTCCACTCCTAATGTGTCCTCTTCCCCCAATGTGTCCTCTGATAATGTTTCTGACCCAATCCTCCAATTGACTGCCACTTCCACTTCCCCTACTTCCCCAACCACTCCTAGCCTATGATCTCAGCCCAAAACTCCCCAGGTCCACCATGTAACTACCTCCCTCAGACCCCGGAAGTAAATCACATTATTTTCCTTTTTTATGTAAAATTTAAAATTGTTTATATTTTTGTTAGTAAAAATTATTTTGTTTCACGATTACTGTCTCACTGTGTTTTATTTGTCTCTTTATTTAAACATGTGTGTATTGTTGAGTGAAGTATTTATTTATTTAAACATGTGTGTATTGTTAATGTATTGTTGAGTGAAGTATTAATGGGTGTTACAGTTAAGGTGTTTATTATGAAAGTTACATTCAAGATGTTAATATTACAGTCAGAAAACAGTACAGATGCATAACAATACAGGTACATTTGACTTATTTACAGCTTAAACCATTTTTTCTTGCCATGACACACATCCAATATCATAGACAAAGTAGGCAGACAATTTATCCCTCATTTGGGCAACTTCCACTGTAGTTCTCAGAGGATGAGCATGATAATCTGGAAATGTGGTATAAACGGGTTCCTCAAGTTCAAAGTGGGGTTGCTCTTTTGCCAGGATGTAATTATGGACAAAAACTCATGCGTTCACAACCTCATCAATTGTCTCTATTTTAAGATTGATTGTTGTTCCCAAAATGCGCCATTTAGCTGCCAGCAAACGAAAGGCACGCTCCACAGTTCTTTGTGCACTTGTCAGTTTGTAGTTGAAAATCCTTTTGGTGTGATTCAAGTCCCAACTCGAGTATGGTTTTATGAGGTTGGCACAGATTTGAAATGCCTCATCCCCAACAACAACAAACGGCATTGGCAGTCCTTCAGTGTTCGGAAGAGGTTGTGGTGGTGGAAAATTAAAATTATTACTGTATTTTCTGGTGTATAAGACGACTGGGCGTATAAGACGACCCCCAACTTTTCCATATAAATTATGGAATTTGGGATATGCCCGCCGTATAAGACGGGGATCATCTTATACACCCAGTCATCTTATACGGCGTGTGGTTCCCTGGGTCTGGAGGAGAGGAAACTCTCCTTCAGGCCCTGGGATCCATATTCATGTAAAAAATAAAGAATAAAAATAAAAAACATGGATATACTCACCCTCGGACGGCCCCTGGCTCACAGCGCTGCTAGCGTCTCCCTCCGTTCCTTAGGAATGCAGAGAGTGAAGGACCTTCAATGACGTCGCGGTCACATGAGCGGTCAGGTGACCGGTCACCTGACCGCGATGTCATCGAAGGTCCTTCACTCACTGCATTCCTAAGGAACGGAGGGAGACACTAGCAGTGCTGTGAGCCAGGGGCCGTCCGAGGGTGAGTATATCCATGTTTTTTATTTTTATTTTTTATTTTTTACATGAATATGGATCCCAGGGCTTGAAGGAGAGTCTCCTCTCCTCCAGACCCTGGGAACCACACGCAGACATGCAGGATCACTCCCTGCACACGCCGTACCCGGCATATAAGACGACCCCCAACTTTTGGGACAATTTTTAGGGGTCAAAAAGTCGTCTTATACGCCGGGAAATACGGTACCATAAAAAGTGTGATGTCAGAGTTTTTGAAAGTCTGTGAGTCATTTCCTCATCAAAATGAGCCTTTGTCAATGGAGACAAAACAACATTCAGCATCTGCAATCGCCATAAGAACAATGGAAAATAATTTTTTTATAATTGAAGTACTAGGAACCACTTCCAGCAGGTTTCAGAATCCGAATGTGTTTGCCTTCCATAGCCCCCACGCAGTTTGGAAAATTACAAATTTCCATGAATTTTTCTGCATTTTTTAGCCATAATGCAGTTATGGTTCGGGGGAGGAATTATGCATGCACAATGTCACAGAATGCACGGCAGGCGTATCCATCAATCCCAGAAAGGGTGGACAGTCCAATCCAAAATTGAAAATGTAGAGATCTTAAGGTCTCTCCGGTACTCAGGAATCTTCGGAAAAGAAAATGGGGAAAAAAATCAGCACATGGCATTTATAACAAGAACATTAATGACAGGTGTTTCTTTTTCAAAATTACGTATCTTAGGGTCACCATCAGTCATTCCTCAGCAGGAATTGCTCTACGTAGCTGTGTGTCCAGCCTGGTGACTAGGGTTGAGCGACTTTTACTTTTTTAGGATCGAGTCGGGTTTCACGAAACCCGACTTTCTCAAAAGTCGGGTCGGGTGAAATCGGCCGATTATTGCGAAAAGTCGTGGATCGAACGAAACACGAAACCCAATGCAAGTCAATGGGGAATCAAAGTCGGCAGTGAGTAGAGGACAGGAAAACACCTACAGTGCCCATTTTTATGCAAAATCATCAATTCTTATTTCTTAAGCTTGTCAATCTTAATTTACTTTATAATAATAGTTAGGCATTGAAAACACGGGGTCATTTGGCTAAAGTTATGGGGGGTAGGGCTGGCTCAAGATTTTAGTGGGCCCAGGAAACGCGGACTACGTCACGTCAGTGGAGCAGGGAGAGGTAAGTATTGAAACTTTGCAAGTGCTGTGATCCCGAGCAAGCAGGGGGGCCCACTAGTTCGCATTGGCACTGGCACAGGGCCCCTCAAAGTACGGCGGTGTGTTTGATGCCGGGGGTGCCACCTCCCACCGGCAGAGACACTTTTGCAGACTATGAGGGGCCCTGTGCCAGTGATGTTGCCAACGAGTATGCCCCCTCACCTGATGAAGGAACCTGCACTTTGATCTGCACCTTCCTCTTTGTCCCCGTGTAAGGTGGTATAGTATGCAGGAAGGGGAACCTGACTTTCAGCAGGGTCAGATTCTGGCTGTGTAGAGTGCAACGGGAATGTAGTGGTCTGGGTCAATGTACCAGCAGACTCATGTAGCAGTGGCTGGCCAATGGGCAGGAGGAGGAGGAAACACAGATATAGTCCCAAAGAATAAAGTAGGCTAAATGCAGTTCAAAATTGGTAACAGGACTAAACAGGCGGCATAGCTTTGTTCAGTGGCGAAAAACTGTAATGAGTGTCAGACACAGTTAGTAGGCCCAAGTAACAAAGTGGGCCAAATGAAGTTCAAAATTGGTAGCAGGAGTAAACAGGCGGCACAGCTTTGTTCAGTGGAGGAGAACAACAAGCAGCGGCAGACACCGTTAGTACGCCCAACCAAACCAGTAGCCCAAATGCAGTGTAATATCTGATATAGCTCGAAATCCAGAAGATTGAAGCTCAGCTTTGTAAAGTGGAGGAGAACACGAAGCAGCCGCAGACACCATTAGTACGCCCAACCAAACCAGTAGCCCAAATTCAGTGTAATATGTGATGTAGGCCGAAAGCCTAAAGATTGAAGCTCAGCTTTGTAAAGTGGAGGAGAACACCAAGCAGCCGCAGACACCACTAGTAGGCCCAACCAAACAAGTAGGCCAAATGCAGTGTAATATTTGATATAGGCTGAAGGCCTGCAAATTTAAGATCACCTTTATTCTGTGGAGAACACCAAGCTGCGGCTCTCACCATTTGTAGGCCCAACCAAAGAAGTAGGCCAAATGCAGTTAAATATCTGACACCGGATGAAAATTGAGGCTCAGCTTTGTTCAGTGGAGGACAACAGTAATGGGAGGCAGATACAGTTAGTAGGCCTTAATAAGTAAGTTTGCAAAATGCAGTTTAAAATAGGTAAGTGGAGTACACAGGTGGCACAGCTTTGTAAAGCGGAGGACAGTTGTAATGTGTGGCACGGTCAGACAGGCAGACGGAGGCCTAAAATAAAAAAGTAGGCTAATGTCAGTTCAAAATGTGTTTGAGTAGTACACAGGCGGCATAGCTTCGTAAAGCGGAGGACAGTTGTAATGTGTGGCACTGACAGACAGGCAGATAGAGGCCTAAAATAAAAAAGTAGGCTAATGTCAGTTCAAAATTTGTTTGAGTACTACACAGGTGGCATAGCTTCGTAAAGTTGAGGACAGTTGTAATGTGTGGCACGGACAGACAGGCAGACAGAGGCCTAAAATAAAAAAAGTAGGCTAATGTCAGTTCAAAATTTGTTTGAGTATTATCAGGCGTCATAGCTTCGTAAAGCGGAGGACAGTTGTAATTTGTGGCATGGACAGACAGGCAGACAGAGGCCTAAAATAAAAAAAGTAGGTGTCATGATCCAATTCTGAGGTTGTGTTCAGCTGTCTTGTCTCTGAACTGATCATGTGGGAGTTAATCCTCTCTGCGTCACTTTGAAACCTGCTGAGCTATTTAAGTCCTCTGCAGCCTGTGGGCCAGTGTCAGCTATAGTTCATGCTGCGCTGTTTGAGCTCCTGACCTGATCCCTGTAATAGTGTTCCTGTTTGCCTCTGACTGCCTGCACCCGTTTATGACTTGTTCTGACCTCTGGCCTGTACCCCGACTTTGTCTTATGTCTCACATTTTGGTTACCACGTTCCGGGTAGGTTCTGACCTTTTGCTTGTCCCCGACTATTCTCTGCTCCCACCTTCTGTACCGCGCTGCTATCTCTGTGTATGACCTTGGTTTGTCTCACGTCTCTTTCATTACCTGTGACACCTGTGTTGATGTTCAGTGTTGCTGCGCTGTGTGTACAACCTCTTTCTCTTAACCAGCACCCCCTGGTGGAGGGTGCTCTATACTGCACTGCAGCAGCACATTACATTATAGCTGACCTGACATTTAAAGGGGATTTTGTCTTTTTTTTTTCTCTGGTCATGGATCTGCTTTGCAACCTGGCGGATCAAGTGTCCAGTTTGACACAGATGGTGCGGGATTTTTCAGTGGAACATCGGGCCCTTGTCACGTCTCATGCTCTCTTACAAAAAGAACTGACAGAGACTGTTCTGACCATGCAGGGAACCACCCCCCCATGCTGTTAGTCAACCTGGTGAGTCTGTAGATGTTGCTCTGCATTCTGCCGAACCCTTGGTTCAGCTTCCTGACACTTTTTCTGGTGAAAAATATAAATTTCACCTGTTCAGGGAAAGCTGTAAGTTATTGTTTTCCCTTAGACCTCGATCGTCTGGGAATGAGACTCAGCGGATAGGGATTATTATTTCCTTACTTAGGCAGGGTCCTCAATCTTGGGCTTTCTCTCTGCCCCTCACTGCTCTTGAACGCATGTCAGTAGATAGGTTCTTTGAGGCCCTAGGACTTATCTATGATGAACCGGACCATGTCAGGTTGGCAGAGGACACTATTATGGGTCTGGTTCAGGGGGCGCACTCAGCCGAGTGGTACAGCTCCAAGTTCCGCCGATGGTCCACTGAGGTGCCCTGATATGATTCCGCGCTTAGATGTCTGTTCAGGAGTGGACTGGCGGATTACCTGAAAGACGCTCTGGCCTTTCATCCACCTCCCAGCTCATTGGAGAAGACCATGACTCAGGCTATCCGCATGGATCGGAGGCTGAGGGAGAGAGGTATTGCACAGCGAAAGGGTCCGTTTTTTTCCTGCTGGTCCTGTTTCATCCCCATCTGAACCTATGGAGGTGGGAGTTGCCAATCTCAAGGAGGAGGAGAGGAGACGACGATTTGAAGCAAAGTTGTGTTTCTACTGTGGAGATCCTGGACATTGGAAAAAAGACTGCTCCTCCTGTCCACCAACCTACAAGCATCTGAGTCTGGGTGATTGTCGTGGTAGTCACCCGACTCTCAGGTACCTTTTTTGGCATTTTCAAAAATTTTGTTGGAAGTGGAACTTTGTTGTGGGAGTGGCTCCATGTCCACTTCTGCCTTCGTGGATAGCGGGTCATCCATGAACTTTATTAACTCTGACTTGGTGTCCAGGTGTAAGTTAGGGACAGTTAGGCTGGAGAGTCCTATTCATGTTGTTGCCATTGACAAAACACCACTGGCTAAGAATGTAATCAAAATGGTTTCTGAAGAGTAGTGTTGAGCATTCCGATACTGCAAGTATCGGGTATCGGCCGATATTTGCGGTATCGGAATTCCGAAACCAAGTTCCGATATTTTTGTGATATCGGGAATCGGTATCGGGATTAAGATTCATGTGTAAAATAAAGAATAAAAATAAAAAATATTGATATACTTACCCTCGGACGCGCCCTGGTTGTCACCGCTGCAACCGCCATGCTTCCCTTTCTAAGAATGAGCGCGTTAAGGACTTTCGATGACGTCGTGGCTTGTGATTGGTCGCTGAGCGGTCATGTGACCGCTCACACGACCAATCACAAGCCGCGACGTCATCGAAGGTCATTAATGCGCTCATTCCTAAGAAGGCCTGAAGGACTTTGAGGATGTGTTCTCTCAAAAGGAGGCAGAGGTTCTGCCACCACACCGCCCATTCGATTGTGCGGTTGATCTGGTTCCTGGTGCTAAATTGCCCAAAGCCCATCTGCACAATCTCTCCGCCCCTGCGCGGGCAGCCATGAAGGAGTGTATCTCCAATAGTCTCTGCAAAGGGCACATTCGGCCATCTGTCTCTCCTGTGGCTGCGGGGTTCTTTTTCGTGAAGAAAAAGGATGGTGGTTTACGCCCATGCGTCGATTTTCGAGAACTTAATAAAATCACCATAAGAAATACTTATCCTCTCCCACTGATCCCCGATTTGTATAACCAATTGTCGGGGGCCAGGTGGTTCTCTAAGCTGGACCTCAGGGGGGCATACAATCTCATCCGTATGCGGGAGGGGGATGAGTGGAAAACTGCTTTTCTCACCTCTGAAGGTTTGTTTGAGAATTTGGATATGCCCTTTGGCCTGACTAATGCACCAACTGTGTTTCAGAATTTCATGAATCATGTTTTCTCAGATTTTATTGGGCGTTTCATGGTAATTTATTTGGATTTAGGATAGAGGAAGCCATGAACCAGTCAGACATTGGAAGACCATGTTGCAGATGTATGGACACAGGTTGTGGAAGGCTTTGTCTGTCATAGTTAGGGTTTTGAACTGTAGCCTCTGGGCAATTGGAAGGCAGTGAAGGGTCTGCCAAAGACGAGAGCCTGGGGAATAACAAAGGCACAGTTGGTTTACTCAAGCATCAGAGTTTAGGATAGATTGGAGTGGTGCAAGAGTGCTAGAGGGGAGGCCAGAGAGTAGAAGGTTGCAATAGTGTAGGTGGGAGATCATGAGGGCGTGCGCAAACATTTTTGCAGTTTCTTGGAATGTACGGATCCGGGAAATGTTTTTGAGTTGTAGTGGCCAAGGGTTTGGATATGTATCTTGAAAGAGAGGGCAGAGTCGAGGATCACCCCAAGGCCCCGAACTTGTGGGACTATTTGTACCGGTGTGCCGGCCCGGCATTATACAGGAGCGTGTCCCACAACATTACCCGTACCCTCCATAATGCTGTTATTGGGAAAGTCCACCTAACCACAGACACGTGGACAAGTACTTGTGGTCAGGGACGGTACATCTCACTAAAGGCACATTGGGTTAACATAGCCCGACCTTGGGATGGTGCATGTCCTCCCAACCCCAAGTATTGCTGGCCCTACATCAATCTGGGTTGCCACCACAGTCGACAGCTCCTGCACCTCCTCCTCCTTCACGTCCTCTTTGGCCTCCATCTCCGAAAGTAACACATCAGTCACAAGCTGGAAGCACTGCAACACTGCCTCAGGCAATCGGCAACAGGCTGTGCTGAAGCTAATATGATTAGGCGACAAACAGCGCAATGATGAAGAGTTGTGGACAGCTCTGAAAGAGCAGGCAGATCTGTGTCTGACACCACTGAACCTACAGACAGGCATGGTCGTGTGTGACAATGGCTGGAACCTGGTGGCAGGCTCACACACATGCCATGCCTGGCCCATGTGATTAACCTTATTGTTCAACGTTTACTGAAAAGCGACAAGGAGGTGCCAGATCTGCTATGAAAATTACGAGGCTCTAAATACCCATTTTAGAAAGTCAGCTACAGCTTCATCCGCCCTTGCCGTGATTCTGCAGCGCTTGCAGCTTTTGTATCACCGACTGGTGTGATGTCCTCTCCGTACGTCAACAAGGCCGTCAGTATCCAGTTCTGACTTCACACATAAGATCTCAGGAGTGGACATGGATGTCAGACATATGTACCATACTCCAAAACTTTGAGGAATTCACCAAGATGGTGAGAGGCAATGATGGCATAATTAACATCTCCATCCTGCTTCTCTGTGTTCTAATACAAATATTTATACTTATTTATATAGCGTCAACATATTTACAGTTTGAAGCACAACAGTCCTTAGTAAAAACGATAACAATAATACAATAATTACACCGAAATAAAACAACCCTGCTCATGACAGCTTACAATTTACACTAAGTAACGAGAACAATAATTAAACCCCCAAAAATAACATCCTACTCGTGACAACTTCCTATCTACAATGAGGTGGGGGAGAGAAAAACTACAGGGGAATGTATTTACAATGATGTATTTACAATGATATTACTGAGGTTTGTTGAAAGTTGTGGAGGCCGGAGGACAAGGAGGAGGAGGATAACATGGTCAGTTGTCCTCTTGGTGATGACACGGAAGTATCGACTGTTAGCAGTCTTGCACCCATGCCTGAGTTTATGTTCCACTGCCTTTCCCGTCACCCTTGCATTATCAAAATTTTGGGTGACAGGGAATACTGATTGGTGACACTTTTAGACCCACGCTACAAGGAGAACTTTATTTTTCTTATTCCAGAGGCAGACAGGTGTAGTACAATGTTGGAGGACCATAGGTCCATTCTTGCAGAATTACTAAAACAATTCCCATCACAGTTCGTTGGCCAAGTAGTACAGGTGAGAGAGGCACAACTCCAATCCAGCAGAGGCAGTGGAATACTGACAAAGTTCAAGGAGAGTTTTCTCAGACCCTCTTATCGCCTTGGCCCTGAGGCGTTGGGGACTCTCACAAGGAGTGCTTTGTTTGGGAAAATGCTGAGGGAGTACCTTGCTGATCGTACCAACGTCCTCTGACATTCCTCTGTGCCCTTTCATTATTGTTTTGCAAATCTGAACACAGAGCATCTACTGTCTCTCTCTACTGCGAATGTGCGCTGTACTCATGGTCATGGAGCGCACGGTGCCTCGCTCCTCACTTTCTGGCAGTACCGCTTTTATTGGTGGGAGCAAACGCCTTCTTAAGGCTAGGTTCACATTGCATTAGGGCAATCCGTTAAGCGCATAGCGCTAGCGGATTGTGCTAACGCAATATATCTGTAGGGTCCGCATTTGCCGTTCCCGCTAGTGCAGATCCCCGATCTGCGCTAGGGAGGAACGGACCTCGGACGCACCTCGGACACTGCAAGCAGCGTCCGAGGTCCATCACAAAAGAACGGCACATCACTAGCGTGTGCCGAAAATGGCATGCACTAGCGATGCGCTACAGAGAAATTTCACATGGGTGCGCTAACGGACCCGTTGCACGGCGTTAATTGCGACAATGTCGCCGTGCAATGCAATCCGTTAGCATTAACCCATTAACGCAATGTGAACCTAGCCTAATACAGAGAAAGAATACAACACTGCACAAGCGTTCACACTCTACTCCTCAGACTTTCTATGTGCGCAGTGACTGCCTCTAGGCAGAAGATGATTATGGTGGTAGTAGTAGTTGGAGCATTTAACACAGTCATGAAGCAGCCATAACAACTTGAAAGAGAAGTATTTTTAATGAGATGCCACATTGTTCAATGTAGCCTGTATTTTTTAATTTTACAAACTAAAATAGTGTACCAAACTAGTGTAACAGACAGCAAATAAATCTGAATGTAGGCCTTAATTTCCACAATTTGTAGGCCACAAATACATCAGACGTCTGACAGCAATAACACACTGCCAAATATGTGGCCTGTATTTTTTAAAATGCAAAATAATGCTGTATATAAGTAGAGTATGAGACAGAAAAACAGTGGAAAACTGGCCTAAAATGCCCAAACTTGGAGCACACAGATATATGAGGCCTGTCACGGAAATACCACACTGCCAAATATGTGACCTGTTTTTTAAAAAAATGCAAAATACAGGTCCTTCTCAAAAAATTAGCATATAGTGTTAAATTTCATTATTTACCATAATGTAATGATTACAATTAAACTTTCATATATTATAGATTCATTATCCACCAACTGAAATTTGTCAGGTCTTTTATTGTTTTAATACTGATGATTTTGGCATACAACTCCTGATAACCCAAAAAACCTGTCTCAATAAATTAGCATATTTCACACATCCAATCAAATAAAAGTGTTTTTTAATAACAAACAAAAAAACCATCAAATAATAATGTTCAGTTATGCACTCAATACTTGGTCGGGAATCCTTTGGCAGAAATGACTGCTTCAATGCGGCGTGGCATGGAGGCAATCAGCCTGTGACACTGCTGAGATGTTATGGAGGCCCAGGATGCTTCAATAGCGGCCTTAAGCTCAACCAGAGTGTTGGGTCTTGCGTCTCTCAACTTTCTCTTCACAATATCCCACAGATTCTCTATGGGGTTCAGGTCAGGAGAGTTGGCAGGCCAATTGAGCACAGTAATACCATGGTCAGTAAACCATTTACCAGTGGTTTTGGCACTGTGAGCAGGTGCCAGGTCGTGCTGAAAAAATGAAATCTTCATCACCATAAAGCATTGACCCTGCCTTTGATGAAACACAGTGGACCAACACCAGCAGCTGACATGGCACCCCACACCATCACTGACTGTGGGTACTTGACACTGGACTTCAGGCATTTTGGCATTTCCTTCTCCCCAGTCTTCCTCCAGACTCTGGCACCTTGATTTCCGAATGACATGCAAAATTTGCTTTCATCAGAAAAAAGTACTTGGGACCACTTAGCAACAGTCCAGTGCTGCTTCTCTGTAGCCCAGGTCAGGCGCTTCTGCCGCTGTTTATGGTTCAAAAGTGGCTTTACCTGGGGAATGCGGCACCTGTAGCCCATTTCCTGCACACGCCTGTGCACGGTGGCTCTGGATGTTTCCACACCAGACTCAGTCCACTGCTTCCTCAGGTTCCCCAAGGTCTGGAATCGGTTCTTCTCCACAATCTTCCTCAGGGTCCGGTCTCCTCTTCTCGTTGTACAGCGTTTTCTGCCACATTGTTTCCTTCCAACAGACTTACCATTGAGGTGCCTTGATACAGCACTCTGGGAACAGCCTATTTGTTGAGAAATTTCTTTCTGGGTCTTACCCTCTTGCTTGAGGGTGTCAATGATGGCCTTCTTGACATCTGTCAGGTCGCTAGTCTTACCCATGATGGGGGTTTTGAGTAATGAACCCGGCAGGGAGTTTATATAAGCCTCAGGTATCTTTTGCATGTGTTTAGAGTTAATTAGTTGATTCAGAAGATTAGGGTAATAGGTCGTTTAGAGAACCTTTTCTTGATATGCTCATTTATTGAGACAGGTTTTTTGGGTTATCAGGAGTTGTATGCCAAAATCATCAGTATTAAAACAATAAAAGACCTGACAAATTTCAGTTGGTGGATAATGAATCTATAATATATGAAAGTTTAATTGTAATCATTACATTATGGTAAATAATGAAATTTAACACTATATGCTAATTTTTTGAGAAGGACCTGTATATTTAGAGTGACAGACAGCTAAAAAAGTGGTAAACCGGCCTACAATTCCCAAACTTGGAGCACGCAAATATATGAGGCCTGTCATTGAAATACCACACTGCCAAATATGTGGCCTGTATTCTTTTAAATGCAAAATAGCACTGTATGTAGTTAGAGTAACAGACAGCAAAAAAAGTGGTGAACCGGCCAATAATGGCCAAACTTGGATCATGCAGATATATGAGACCTGTCACGGAAATACCACACTGCCAAATGTGTGGCCTGTTTTTTGTAAAATGCAAAATAATGCTGTATATAAGTAGAGTAACAGACAGCAAAAACAGTGGCAAATCGGCCTAAAATGCCCAAACTTGGAGCACGCAGATATATGAGGCCTTTTTTGGTGAATTTAAAACACACAAAAAAAACAGTGGCACAAGGCTAGCACACACAACTATGCTAAATATGCCTGAAAAACTATGATTTTTAAACAGGCCTCAGTCTGACAGAACACACTGTATATTTTTTTGGGGGGTGGGTGAATTTCTGGGGAAAAAAATGCAACTAGGTATATAGTAAAGAAGCTACAGCAGCAGCAGACAGTTATGGAGCTTTGGGAGGGATGCAGTGGGAGCAATGGACACACATACAGTGCCTGCAGGCCTTGCACTGATGTTGATATGCTGTGCCCTGCCTAACTAGCACTGCAATATTGGGACCCATGAATTAGGAAAGAAGAAATATAAGCCAGCTCACCCGTGATGCATAAACCAAACTTCAGGAGCACAGACCCACTGTGTCCAGGCGTATAAAGTCCAAAACAAGAAAAGAATGTCCAGCTTCACTGAATCCGTAAAAACGAGTTTTCTTTATTCACAAACTTTAAGCATAGAGGATACAGACTTCAGCACGAACCATATGGGTAAGAATCTCAACGCGTTTCTGGAGACTAGGCTCCCTTAATCGTGGGAGGGATGCAGTGGGAGCAATGGACGCACATATAGTGCCTGCAGGCCTTGCGCTGATGTGGATATGCTGTGCCCTGCCTACCTAGCGCTGCAATATCGGGACCCACGAATTAATTTGTTCACTATGTCGAGTTTATCACGTTTGTATCTATATCACATGTCCATTTTAATTGTGCTCACCTGCTGTGAACATATTTATTGCAACCTGTGTTTCTATCAGCATACTGAGGACTAAGGGCACATTTGTTGCTCGAAACGCGTCCAGTCAGGTGCTGGTTGCTCTCCTTTACCCACTATGCCGGTCATGTCTCAGCAGCATTTTAATGTGAACTAATAAAGTTTTTTACATTTTATTCCTGGAGCTGGATCCACATTTCCTTTCTCTACACGTCGACCAGTGTTGTGGCAGCAACACTTTGTTTCCGTGCTCGGATGGATACTTACCACATCGGACAGATGAACTAAGGGTGAGCTGAAATACAGTGGGGCAAAAAAGTATTTAGTCAGTCAGCAATAGTGCAAGTTCCACCACTTAAAAAGATGAGAGGCGTCTGTAATTTACATCATAGGTAGACCTCAACTATGGGAGACAAACTGAGAAAAAAAAATCCAGAAAATCACATTGTTTGTTTTTTTAACAATTTATTTGCATATTATGGTGGAAAATAAGTATTTGGTCAGAAACAAAATTTCATCTCAATACTTTGTAATATATCCTTTGTTGGCAATGACAGAGGTCAAACGTTTTCTGTAAGTCTTCACAAGGTTGCCACACACTGTTGTTGGTATGTTGGCCCATTCCTCCATGCAGATCTCCTCTAGAGCAGTGATGTTTTTGGCTTTTCGCTTGGCAACACGGACTTTCAACTCCCTCCAAAGGTTTTCTATAGGGTTGAGATCTGGAGACTGGCTAGGCCACTCCAGGACCTTGAAATGCTTCTTACGAAGCCACTCCTTCGTTGCCCTGGCGGTGTGCTTTGGATCATTGTCATGTTGAAAGACCCAGCCACGTTTCATCTTCAATGCCCTTGCTGATGGAAGGAGGTTTGCACTCAAAATCTCACGATACATGGCCCCATTCATTCTTTCATGTACCCGGATCAGTCGTCCTGGCCCCTTTGCAGAGAAACAGCCCCAAAGCATGATGTTTCCACCACCATGCTTTACAGTAGGTATGGTGTTTGATGGATGTAACTCAGTATTCTTTTTCCTCCAAACACGACAAGTTGTGTTTCTACCAAACAGTTCCAGTTTGGTTTCATCAGACCATAGGACATTCTCCCAAAACTCCTCTGGATCATCCAAATGCTCTCTAGCAAACTTCAGACGGGCCCGGACATGTACTGGCTTAAGCAGTGGGACACGTCTGGCACTGCAGGATCTGAGTCCATGGTGGCGTAGTGTGGTACTTATGGCAGGACTTGTTACATTGGTCCCAGCTCTCTGCAGTTCATTCACTAGGTCCCCCCGCGTGGTTCTGGGATTTTTGCTCACCGTTCTTGTGATCATTCTGACCCCACGGGGTGGGATTTTGCGTGGAGCCCCAGATCGAGGGAGATTATCAGTGGTCTTGTATGTCTTCCATTTTCTAATTATTGCTCCCACTGTTGATTTCTTCACTCCAAGCTGGTTGGCTATTGCAGATTCAGTCTTCCCAGCCTGGTGCAGGGCTACAATTTTGTTTCTGGTGTCCTTTGACAGCTCTTTGGTCTTCACCATAGTGGAGTTTGGAGTCAGACTGTTTGAGGGTGTGCACAGGTGTCTTTTTATACTGATAACAAGTTTAAACAGGTGCCATTACTACAGGTAATGAGTGGAGGAAAGAGGAGCCTCTTAAAGAAGAAGTTACAGGTCTGTGAGAGCCAGAAATCTTGATTGTTTGTTTCTGACCAAATACTTATTTTCCACCATAATATGCAAATAAATTGTTAAAAAAACAGACAATGTGATTTTCTGGATTTTTTTTTCTCAGTTTGTCTCCCATAGTTGAGGTCTACCTATGATGTAAATTACAGACGCCTCTCATCTTTTTAAGTGGTGGAACTTGCACTATTGCTGACTGACTAAATACTTTTTTGCCCCACTGTATACTCTTTTTTTTTTGTGTTCAGCTTTCTGCTTTTTCGTGCTCCCCTTGCATATATATTGCAATGATTTTTTCCATTATTTACCATGTGGTTTAAGCTGCTTTCCACAAAATATTTTTGAACATTCATGACCGTTCATAATTATATGGAGAAATTCCATTGATTTTATTGCTTTTTCACTGGTGTTCACTATTTAAGTGTTTTTTCTTATACGATTTGGTTGGCTTTTTGCAAACATGGATTTCTTAATTGATCCCTTGAGAAGGGAACGTGCAGCACAAGTTTTCCAATCAGTTGGTCCATGTTCAGACACATCTTCTGACACATTAAATCTCATGTCTTCAATAGAGAAAGCATCATTAAATGAAATGCGCATCTGGTGGGATCAAACCACCTTAACGCATTATTTAGAGCAAAATATTATTCCTAGAGGACTGAGAATTAAAAAAAATTCCAACTACTGTTTATAACAGTGATTTTGTCAAGGATTGGAATTTTATACTATCCACTTGTTCCACACAATTGATTCAGCTCATTGTGAAACATGAGAATGAAGAGTTATTAAAATTAAAATCTGACTTGGACAAAGAACTGACATCATATAAGTCAATGGTCACCAATCAGGAATATGAGGACTTTCAAAAAAATCTTAAAACCAAGTTACAATCTCTGGAGGAATCCATAATTTTGGTAAAGAAAAGAAAATTTAACAGAGATTTATTTGATTATACCAATGACCAGGTTTATGAATGGGGCAGGTGGGAGAGACAACCAGTCACACCCAGATCTATTCTCAAAAAACGCAATCATGAATCATCATTCACACGTCGTAGTCAAGTCACATTCTCCTCTTCAGATCCTGAATCGTCTGACACATCGGTGGGCCCATCCAGTCGAGACATTGATCCACCTGCTTTCAATGAGAACTTTAAAACTCAATCACGTTATTATCGGAAAAATAAATCCAAGTCGTATTCTTCAAAAAACGGATCAAGAAACGCTCCAGGAGGGGCGGAAGAAAACATTCCAAGCGCTCCCACCATCTTTCAGAATCGTCTCAGGAGCCAGAACAGAACCTTTCATTAAATGTCCTCAATCTGTCATCTACTGTTTTTTCTGATGCTGATATCAAATTGTTATCCCGTGGTTTGAATTTTGCACCCACCAATAAGGAACTGGACGTTTTTGCAACTCTAAAGGACATCAATAAATTTGTTCGAGATTTAACAGTCAAAAGACATTTTTATGAAGAGCATGATAAGGAAATTAATCCCACAAATATTTTTCTTCCCAATGATTTTTCCAAAAAAGATTTTTGTGAACAGTTCACACTTACCATGCTTTTGGATATGGACTCTGAAAAATCGCTCGTGAAGGACATAAATTCTATTCCATCCTTCAGGATAAAAAATCCCACTTTTTATCCAATCCAGTCCAGAACGGAGGCCATGGATCGGTTTCAGGAGTCAGTGGAAAGAGACATTCGTCATCTTGTCAATGAAACAGCCTGTTTCTCAGATAAATCCAATTTGTCCAGAAGTGAACGGGATTCTCTTGTGAAAATTAGAGCTAATTCAGACATAGTGATCAAAATGTCCGATAAAGGAGGGTCGGTGGTCATTTTGGATAAAGTTGATTACTTTAAAGCCATTCATGACATGCTTGCAGAAAGTGAAATATATAGTGTGTTGAAATCAGATCCCACTTCTGCATTCATGTTATTGATCAAGGAGCTTATTGATAATGGTTTTGAATTGGGTTTTCTTACCAGACAACAATCTGAACATCTATATGTTGATAACCCTATCATTCCTATATTGCATGCGCTACCAAAAACCCACAAAGGTGTCTTTCCACCTCCTATGCGACCTATCGTTTCGGGCATAGGCTCATACAGTGAACACCTTGGGGAATGGTTGGATACCATTTTACAACCATTGGCACAACGTGTCCCAGGCTATCTTAAAGATTCTAGAGACGTTTTGAATATGTTTAAAGGGGTTTTATGGAATCAGCAATGGTCTTGGCTAACTTCTGATGTTTCTTCTTTGTACACTTCCATTCCACACAAGGTTGCACTGACAGCGGTTGAATTTCATTTGTTCAAGTACAGTAATTTTTCTCATGATTTTCAGTTTTTTATTTTATCAGTATTATCTTTTTTGTTATCACATAATTATTTTCTATTTGATGGCAAATTTTTCATTCAAACCAGTGGCGTGTCAATGGGTGCTAAATTTTCCCCTTCAGTCGCCAATCTAACAATGTCATGGTGGGAAGAACATTATATTTATTCTTACAATAATCCTTTTTTGGACAACATCAAATGGTATTCTAGATACATTGATGATTTATTGCTTGTTTGGGAAGGTGATCAGGAATCCATATCTAATTTTATTTTTTATATCAATAACAATCCGTTTAATTTAAAATTCACTTATTTATGGAATAAAAATCGTATTAATTTTCTGGACCTTTGCCTTGAGGGTATTCCTTCTGAAAACATCAGAAGTCACACATATCGAAAAGAAACTGCAGGTAACACCGTTTTACATGCCAAAAGTTTCCATCCCCCACATACCATTCAGTCGATTCCTTTAGGTGAAGCCTTGAGAGCACGTAGAAACTGCAGTCTTGAATCCTCTTTCAGTCGTGAAAAAACAATTATCAAACAGCGGCTTCACTACAGAAAATATCCTAATTGGACTTTGAACAGAGCCTTTAACATTGCTGATTCCAGACAGAGGTCAGAACTCATTGAACCTACAGTAATTGATAGTCGCACTCAAATAAATACTGTGTCCAACATAAATTCCCTTCGCAATGCGCATTCAGCACAGCCTGTGCTGGTTCTTACTTATAGTACTTTGTTCAAATCTGTCTCCCAAATTGTTACACGTAATCTAAATTTACTCAGAGATGACCATATCATGGATTCTATCTTGAAAGACGGCATCAGAATCGTATCAAGACGAGCCCCTACATTGGGGAATGCTTTATCGCCTAGTTTTTTACATTCCAAAAAAACTAAAAATCATGCAGATTGGTTGTCCTTCACAGGCTGTTTTAAGTGCGGTTCGCACTCCTGTAAAACTTGTGCTTACATGAAAAAAACCACATTTTTTAATTGCTCACAAAATTTAACTACTTTTCCCATAAAAAAATTTCTCAATTGTAACTCTGATCATGTGGTTTACATTGTTGAATGTACTGAATGTAAATTGTTCTATGTTGGATCTACTATTAGGAAGTTCAGAGAAAGATTCAGAGAACATCTTTATGATATAGTACATCCCACACTTCGACATGTATCCAATGTATCTAACCACTTTATTAATAATCATAACAGGCAAACTATGCATCTTAAGACATTTGCCATTGAGCAAATACATAAAGATATACGTGGTGGTGATCGGGAAAAAAAACTGCGTGACAGGGAGGCTTTCTGGATTTTCAGACTCAATACCAGAGCCCCTTGGGGGTTAAATCTTAGAAAGGAGATTATGCTCCATTACTAACGAATCTTGTGGGTTTTTTTTTTTTTTTTCCCTTATTATTATTTTCATTTCTCCCATGTATACGCACGTTCTTTATTTACATATTTTTCTGTCAACCTTTTCGTCAAGCAGTTTTAATTTGTTCACTATGTCGAGTTTATCACGTTTGTATCTATATCACATGTCCATTTTAATTGTGCTCACCTGCTGTGAACATATTTATTGCAACCTGTGTTTCTATCAGCATACTGAGGACTAAGGGCACATTTGTTGCTCGAAACGCGTCCAGTCAGGTGCTGGTTGCTCTCCTTTACCCACTATGCCGGTCATGTCTCAGCAGCATTTTAATGTGAACTAATAAAGTTTTTTACATTTTATTCCTGGAGCTGGATCCACATTTCCTTTCTCTATATGCTGTGCCCTGCCTACCTAGCGCTGCAATATCGGGACCCACGAATTAGCCCTAAAAAGGTCTGTTGGTTGCTCAGGAGTTGTGGATTTAACAGCTGTAGACCTACACAAACTATAAAAACCACGATTCTGACCCTATCTCAGCAGTAGCTTTCCCTACTCTTGCTGAATCCGGAGCAGAATGCGGCGAGCAGGGCGGCGCCAGGTCTCTTATTCTCGGGATGATGCTGTGCAGCCAAGCCAATCACTGCACGGCCACAACAAAGATGGCTGCATCGTTTAATGGCCTGGCAGACAAACCAAACCAGACCCCAAAATGAATGGGTATCTAAAGTCCACCAAAAATGCTGGGTGGAGACACCAGTTACCTCCGAATAATCCCGGAAATGCTCGGTGCTCGGCGAGTACACTGAGTACACTGATACTCTGGCAAGTAACGAGTAGAGGTGAACACGTTCGCTCATCACTACTGTTGATCCCTATTATAATATTTCTTCTCTCGTGAAATTTATGCTACTTCAAAGTGTATGGCCCTCATTTGTTTAAATGTGAACACACCTGCCTAGGTGTCCATATGCTTGATTGTGCTTAGTGGAAGAAGACCTTTCAGTCCCTATTGGACTATTTCTACTGTGGTGAAATTAATGCCACTTTGGTATTGTCTGCCAATAATTTTTGGAAATGTGAATACTCCTGGTTGGGTATCCATCTGCTTGACTGGGCGTAGTGGAAGACCTGTCGGTCCCTATTGTGCTATTTCTATAATGGTGAAATTGATGCCACTTTTGTATTGTCTGCCACTAAGTTTTGAAAATGTAAAGACTGTTGGTTGTGTCTCCTTCATGTTTGTTGCCTGCAGCAGTAGGCCTCCTAAACTGTTAGGCCTCCACTTTCTTGGACTCAACTACCTCTGTTGCTACCCTTTAGTTTTTGCTGACAATGGTAGTCTAGAAAACTGATATTAGGGCCAACTGAGTGTGGCTCAGCATGAAAGCAAGTAGAGGGGTTGCACGTGGTATTTGGGCTCCCAGCAAAGGATACACTGATCCCTCGCCCACCTCGTCTTACTGTGACATTCAATTGAAAGCTGTAAATGCTGTCCCAGACCCCGATACTTCATGTCTGGCTGATTGCTGCAGTCCCATGCTACAATTTGTACCGTCGTTGAATTGATGCCATTTTCCTGGTGTCTATCCCTCATTTGATATGTTTTGGCAACATTCAAGGCCATTAGAAGGTGTTGTGCACACGTTTGTATTTACCTCCCATTGACATGAATGGCGTTTGGCGAATAGTCAACAAATTAATTGACAAATATTGCAAATTCGGTGATTGTAGACCAAAGCAAACATTGAAATATTAGCTCATCTCTATTGTCTACCTTCTCCTCAGTGTCTTCCTCCTACATCACCACGTCTACCTGCTCCTCCAGTTTTACCTCCACCACCTGGTTGTAGCTATATTAGTTTATTTTGGGTAAATTCTATGTTCTTTTAAGTGGAGTCGCTAAAAAAACTGAAAAACACAAGTTGTGTTGGATTACATTTAATTTATATTCTGGCTGCTGCATTCACTCACATACACCGTCCTTGCGTTAACTCTTTATACTCCATCCATATTGGCTCCTCACTCCTCTCCTCCCCATGTATAGCACTCATGATTAGTGTTGAGCGATACCGTCCGATATTTGAAAGTATCAGTATCGGATGGTATCGGCCGATATACGAAAAATATCGGATATCGCCGATACCGATATCCGATACCAATACAAGTCAATGGGACACAAATATCGGAAGGTATCTTCTCTGGTTCCCAGGGTCTGAAGGAGAGGAAACTCTCCTTCAGGCCCTGGGATCCATATTCATGTGTAAAATAAAGAATAAAAAAAAAAAAATATTGATATACTTACCCTCGGACGCGCCCTGGTTGTCACCGCTGCAACCGCGCATTAAGGTCCTTAACGCGCTCATTCTTAGGAATGAGCACATTAAGGATATTCGATGATGTCGCGGCTTGTGATTGGTTGCGTGAGCGGTCACATGACCGCTCAGCGACCAATCACAATCCGCGACGTCATCGAAGGTCCTTAACGCGCTCATTCTTAGGAACGGAAGCATGGCGGTTGCAGCGGTGACAACCAGGGCACGTCTGAGGGTAAGTATATCAGCATTTTTTTATTTTTATTCTTTATTTTACACATGAATCTTAATCCCGATACCGATTCCCGATATCACAAAAATATCGGAACTCGGTATCGGAATTCCGATACCGCAAATATCGGCCGATACCCGATACTTGCGGTATCGGAATGCTCAACACTACTCATGATCTTTTCACATTGCTAAACTACACAGATCAATTCAGTCCCACCATCCAACACAAGAGACGTTTTCACAAAACACTTAACCATCTGCTCACTGTTTCTATCCTCCTTCTCCTATTTGTAGGAGATATCTCTCCCCACCCCGGCCCCCCATGTTATAGCAAGTCAAACCCCCAGCTGCTTCACTCAGAATCCCCTCTAACCTTATTAATATTCCCTGCATGCCTTCTGTCTCTTTCAATTATGCCATTTGGAATTCTCGCTCAGGGTGTAATAAACTTTCCTTCATCCATGACTTCTTCCTTTTTAATTCTCTTAACCTCCTGGCTCTTACTGAGACGAGGATCAAGCAGTCAGACACCACCGCTACTGCTGCTCTCTCATATGGTGGACTACACTTCTCTCATACCCTAAGATTGGACAATAGAGCAGGTGGAGGCGTTGGTCTACTCCTATCACCCAATTGTACCTTTCAGGTTATCTCCCAAGTACCCTCACTTGTCTTCCCTTCTTGTGAGGTCCACACTGTCAAACTCTACATCCCATTCTCCATGCGAGTGGCAGGGGTGTACCGTCCTCCGGGCCCCTCCCATCAGTTCCTGGATCTCTTTGCCACCTGGCTTCCACATTTTCTCTCATGTGACATCCCCACCCTCATCATGGTTGATTTCAGCATCCCCATTGCTTTTCCCCTCTCCCCATCTGCTACTCACTTTTACCTCTAACCTCCTTCTTCGGCCTTTCGCAGCTTACTAACTCTCCAAAGCATGAAGACGGAAACTCCCTCGATTTGTTCTTCTCCCGGCTTTGCTCAGTGTCTGATTTCACAAACTCCCCTCTCCCACTCTCTGACCTCGACCTTCTTTGATTCTCTATCACAAACTGCTATCTCGCTCAGGTAACCCCTACTTTCCACAAATATAGAAATATACAGGCCATTAACACCCAGAAACATATGAAGGACATTCAGTTATCATTTGCCCCTATCTCCTCCCTCTCATGTCCTGATTCTGCACTGAAGCATTACAATGAAACACTCCAACATGCTCTGGATGAAACTGCACCTCCTAAACATGGATCAACATGGCACAGATGGTGACAACCCTGGCACATGATGCAAACACTTTTCCTGCAGCAGTGCTCCAGGTGCTCCGAACATTTGTGGAGAAAATCCAATCTTTCCCTAAGATTTCATCCATTATAAGTTTATGCCTAAAACATACAACACTACCCTTCACATCTCCAAACAAACCTATTTCAACACCCTCATCAGCTCACTATCCAATATCCCGAAACGTCTCTATGATACTTTCCATTCCCTACTCAATTCAAGAGTGCAGGCACCAACCACGGATCTCGGCGCTAACGATCTGGCCAATTATTTCAAAGAAAAAATTGACCTTTTCCGACAGGAAATTATGTCCCAATCCCTTTATACCATGCACAGTCCTCCCTCCCCCACTGCATCTAGCTCTATCTCTGACTTTGGAGCAGTCACAAAAGAAGAAGTAATCAGGCTCCTTGCATCTTCCCGCCCAACCACTTGCACCAGTGACCCCATTCCAACACATCTCCTCCAGTCCCTTTCCCCTGCTGTCACCACTCACCTAACAAAAATATTCATCCTCTCTCTCTTTTCCGTTATCTTTCCCTCCTCATTTAACCTTCGTCAGGCTGCATAATTTTACAACGTTAACAGGCTGCAGAGGTACAATTGTACCTTCATATATATTTTATTGAAATTTGGATAATATATTCTGGACCAAAACTGCAGAGATGTCACAAAATTTCAGCCCTCTACAGCTTTTCGAAAAAAAAAAGTTATTGCAATTTTAAAACGGAATAGTTACAATTGTACCTATTCAGCCGGACAAAGGTTAAGCATGCCATCACACATCATCACTTAAAAAGCCATCCCTCATCCAAAACTGTGCCGCTAACTATAGACCTGTCTCTAATCTCCCCTTCATTTCTAAACTCCTGGAACATCTGGTCCACTTCTGACCTCATGTGCTATCACTCAGATAACTCTCTTCCCATCCCTCTACAATCTGGTTTCTGCTGTTTACACTCTACTGAAACTGCCCTTCCTAAAGTCTCTATTGATCTACTAACAGCTAAATCTAATGGTCACTGCTCCCTAGTATTTCTCTTGGATCTCTCTGCAGCATTCGACACTGTGGATCATCAACTTCTCCTCACTATACTCCACTTCATCGGAATCAAGGACACCGTTCTCTCCTGGTTCTCCTCCGATCTCTCTGCCCGCTCCTTCACTGTATAATTTACTGCCTCCTTTCATCTTCCCCTTACTGTTGGGGTTCTGTTGTGAATTCTGTTGTCGAACTCCCTCCTGTGGTCGTGAATGGTACTTCGGCGAG
Organism: Ranitomeya imitator; assembly: GCF_032444005.1. NCBI lineage: Eukaryota > Metazoa > Chordata > Amphibia > Anura > Dendrobatidae > Ranitomeya > Ranitomeya imitator. Next base: position 618,673,128 of record NC_091283.1, read on the forward strand.
TTCTGTCTATGGGCTCCCTCTGGTGGCTATGAGTGAAGCTGCTGCTTCTGAGGTTCCTTACACAGGTGACGTGGTTTATCCTTTGGTTGGCTGCTCTATTTAACTCCTCTCAGATCGTTACTCCATGCCAGCTGTCAATGTTTTTGCATTGGTTCAGTTCGCTCCTGGATCTCTCTGGTGACCTGCCTTCTCCTGCAGAAGCTAAGTTCCTGATAGTCATTATTTGTTCACTGTTTTCTTGTCCAGCTGGTTATCATGATTTTGTCTTGCTAGCTGGAAGCTCTGGGATGCAGAGTGGCCCCTCCGCACCGTGAGTCGGTGCGGAGGTCCTTTTTGCACACTCTGCGTGGTCTTTTGTAGGTTTTTGTGCTGATCGCAAAGTTACCTTTCCTATCCTCTGTCTATTTAGTAAGTCTGGCCTCCCTTTGCTGAAACCTGTTTCATTTCTGCGTTTGTGACTTTCATCTTTACTCACAGTCAATATATGTGGGAGGGCTTCCTTTACCTTTGGGGAATTTCTCTGAGGCAAGGCAGGCTTTATTTTCTATCACTAGGGCTAGATAGTTCTTAGGCTGTGACGAGACGCCTAGGTCTGGTCAGGAGCGCTCCACGGCTATTTCTAGTGTGTGTGATAGGATTAGGGCTTGCGGTCAGCAGAGCTCCCACATCCCAGAGCTCATCCTGTATGAGGTTTAACTATCAGGTCATTCCGGGTGCTCCTAACCACCAGGTCATAACAGGGTTCCTCAAGGACCGGTTCTGGGTCTCCTCCTATTCTCTTTGTATACTGCCACTATTGGTCAAACAATCAGTAGATTTGGTTTCCAGTACCATCTCAATGCTGAAGTCACCCAATTATACACTTATTCTCCTGATATCACACCTGACTTTTTAGAAAACTGTTAGGTGTCGAGTTCCCGCCGCTGCACAGGAGGAATCTCGAACCATGTACTCTGCAGTCTCCCATTCTTCCCCAGCCGCAGTGGAGTCTGCACAGTAGAGACATCGGTCCCAACATCTGGCTCAAGCTTATACTGTGCGTATGGTTACAGCTGCCGCCCCAGATTCAGCCTTTGTAACCAGCATTGATCAGCGGCGAACAGATATTCCAGGGAATAAGTCCTGCTTTTTGTCTACTGAGCCTGCCCGTGTGGCGACCTCTCATTGAAGGTCGGAGGTCATATGCTCAGGACCTGTAGCAGCTCCGATTGGACTACTATGAAGGTTCCGGAAGGCTACATCTATAAAAGGCTCGCATGGCCGCTATATAAAACTAAACTCGTGTGTGTGTGTGTGGACGTGTGATTGAATCTGGTGGAAGCTCTTTAATCATACCCATCTCTAGCATTGTTGCATGTACTTGGGTGATTGAGCTATGTACCGCCTGACTGTGCCATCAGCACTAGTCACGAGTATACTCTGTCTATTAGCAGATACCCCTAGTGTGGTGCCGTGCGCCACTAGTGGGCTTTCCAGGCCATATGTAGGGTGGTTACTGGCGTCCGCCAGATCAGCGCTGTATGCACTTAGTGTGGTAAATCTTTATTTAGTTTCTCCTTGGCACCGCAGTTGTGGCGCCGAGCGCTAGTGGTCTAGAGGGACTCTAACCCCGTGTCCTTGGGGCAGAGTCCTGTGACCTAATACTAGTGTTCACTCTGCGGTATTGCAGCCCTGTGAAGCAATAGGGTTCGCCTCCTTACATACCGGGTGAAGATAACCCGTGTGTGTGTTCACATTATACCGCCATACACTGTCTGCCATTACCGAGCAGCAGGTGTCATCTCTGCACAGTGGACCCCGGGCTGCAAACACACCTTATATCTTCCTTATCATTATTTGGTGCGTTCCACACTAGCATCATGTCTTCCCTCAATCTGACACTGAACCTGTCAAAAACTGAACTTCTTTTGTCTCCTCCCTCTATTAATGTACCTATCCCCGACATTGCCATTTCCGTGTGTGGTTCCACCATTACTTCCCAGCAACACGGCTGCTGTCTTGGGGTCATACTTGATTCTGAACTTTCATTCACCCCCCATATCCAATCACTGGCTCCCTCTTGTTATCTGCACCTCAAAAACATTTCTAGACTTTGACCCATCCTTACTTTTGACTTTGCAAAAACTCTCACTGTTTCTCTTATTCATTCTCGTCTGGACTATTGTAACTCTCAACTAACCGGACTCCCTCTTACCAAACTCTCCCTTCTCTAATCTGTCTTGAATGCTGCAGCCAGGATTGTATTCCTCACCAATCGTTACACCGATGCCTCTACCTTGTGCCAGTCATTACGCTGGTTACCCATCCACTCCAGAATCCAGTACAAATGTATTACCCTCACCCACAAAGCACTCCATGGCTCAGCACCACCCTACATCTCCTCCCTCGTCTCAGTCTACCACCCTACCCGTGCCCTCCATTCTGCTAATGACCTGAGCTTAGCATCCTCAATAATCAGAACCTCCCACTCTTGTCACTAAGACTTTTCACGTGCTGCGCCAATTCTTTAGAATGCACTATCCAGGTTAATATGATTAATCCCCAATGCCCACAGTTTTAACCTAACTATCCCTGTGTTACCCATTCAAAATTTTTACCATAACCAAGTTCCTCTCATCATGATCTCATATGCTTTATGCATTTAATAGCCCTCTGTGTCTGTACTGTTGCATACTTAAGCTGATAACCGGTTCATGCAGCAATACACGAATACCCGATTTTTACACTTTTGCAGGTCTGAGCAAGAAAGAAATTGTTACCATCCACCTTTTTGTGTCTCCCCTTTTCCTCATAGATTGTAAGCTTGTATGCAGGGCCCTCATTCCTCTTGGCACCTGTTTTGATCTATGTGTTTATTGTTATGCTGTAATGTCTACTGTATGTACAAGTCCCCTCTAAAATGTAAAGTGAATATTTTGGCGCTATAGAAATAAAATTATTATTATTATTACACCTCCTTTGCCTTTTCCACCTATACAGCTATGTCCGCCTATTCATACACTTGGACCTATGCCTCCTTGTTTTAGATTGCTAGTTTTAGTTTTTTTAAGAGTCAGCTCAGTGTCTGGAGGAGATTGAGAAAAAAAAACAACTTTAATCAGAGAAGATGCCATCTATGAGGTACCTACATACAAATGTTCATTTCTGATACTGACTACATATCATTAGTACTGTAGTTTCTGTATGGTCTACAAATCAATGATGGCTGTCTGATACTATTGTTAAAGACATACAGGAATTTTAGATTAATGTGAGACTATTGTATATAAATCTGACCTGACATTACACTTACTGTACTAAGCTTGGTGATATATATATATTCATGTACTTATGATGGCTCTGGTGATATATTCCTGTACTGATAGTGGCTTTGATGCTGTATTTTTATAATTTTTGTTCTCCTGGTGATGTATTTGTGTACTGATCATTCTTCTGGCGATGTATTCATGTATTCATGATGCTTCTGATTATGTATTCGTGTATTGATGGTGGTTGCTGTATTTCTATAATGTTTGTGGTTCTGGGGCTATATTTATGTACTGGTGGTGCCTCTGGTGATGTATACATGCACTGTTGGTGGTTCTGGTAATGTGTTCATGTAATGAGGGTGGTGCTATGTTCCTGTACTGAATGTGGCTTTAAGGCTGCATTAATGTTCTGAGGGCGATTTTGGTGCTGTTTTCATTACATATGGGAGTTCTGTTGAATTCTTCCAGTACTGATGTCTGTGATGTATCATAAATACATAAATAAATATTAATGATGGTTGCAATGCTGTATTTCTTTCTGTACTAATGGTAGTTTGTGTGTATATTGTGATGCCTTATTTCTGAACTATTGATGGTTCTGACTATGTATTTCTGTATTGTTATTGGTTCTGATCCTATACTCGTGTAGCAATCCTTAACTTACCACATATTGTGATATGTGGGTATGTTAATAAAGTATTGTGTCATTTGACAAGTTAAGGAGTATTAGATCTGTATTAATGTTAGGAGCATGAGTTCTAAAATTAAGAACTGTAGCATGCAAAATATTAAAAGCGGATAGGTGATTACTTTATGATTGCTAGGAGTCCCACTACCGTGAACCCCACTGATCCCAAGAACCAATCTTTGAATATCCCAAGGTGATTGGAGTGGAAATCAATGATGCACACTACCCCTCCATTCATTCTAATAGGAATATTAATAATCAGCTAAGCGCTCAGATTAAGAATGTACAAAACTGCACTGCACATGATGGATCTCCCCTCCATTCAGCTACAACATTTCAGAGCCCTAGTTCTGGGGATTGGTGGGGTCCAGATCCCCAGAGATCAGAGAATTATCCCCTGTTTTGTAGATAGGGGAAATCTTTTTATCTTGAGAACACTCTTTTACATGATTTTGCACTTTTTCAGCATTTTTCCAGACATTTTCTGGGTGATTTTTGAATTTCACTAAACAATTCTAGTATTTTTTGTTGCTGTGTAGACACTAAAAATTTGCACAAGAAAAACAGTAGGATATTATTCTGATGTATTTTTAGCTTTCACATTTAATTGATTTATTTGTGTTTAGTGTTTTTCTACCAGAAAATGCCTGAAGAATGTAAATTATGCTTATTTTACAGAGAATCACTTGTGAAAACTTTCCAGTTTTTACTATTACGTTGTTTCTACTGCTCCTCAATGTATTTCATTTTTTGTTTTTTATCACCAAACGGTTCTACAAATTTGGGCCATTTTACTTAGGGATTATTTTTATGTTCTTTATGAGGTGTGTGGCTCACTGTGTTTTCTAAGAGTGTGTTCTTAGGCTCTATAAATTCATTGCTTGGCTTAGAGAAACTTGAGGGGGTGCACAGAGCCTAACCAAATACCTCAATATCAGGACACAAATGCTGGCTTCTCTATTTCCTTACTTTCCAAAGACTTCATTGGAGAAGACTATGCACAAGAAAAGTCACTGACGTGATCCAAAAGAAAACAGTGGCATCCAGCAGTCACATATGGAATCTACACTAATTAGACATTTACGATAAATGTCTCAACAGTTCCTAGTGTGGGTATATGATTTTAAGGAGATGGAATTGTCAGAATTATTTTTGTTCAGTATTGGAAACCTTTTGTACATAGTCTCTTTAATTGCTGTTTGCTAAACAACTTAAAAATTCAAGCCTGTTTAGAACACGCTTAGGCTACTTTGACGTACCGACGCATACTGTGCAAGCGCCGCACAACGGGGACAGCGGATGCATTTTTCCAGCGCATCCGCTGCCCCATTGTGAGTTGCGGGGAGGTGGGGGCGGAGTTCCGGCCACGCATGCGCGGTCGGAAATGGCAGACACAACGCAGCAAAAACGTTACATGTAACGTTTTTTGCTGCCGACGGTCCGCCACAACACGGCGCAACCGCCGCACGACGGTTGCGACGTGTCGCAATGCGTTGCTAATGTTAGTCAATGGAGAAAAACGCATCCTGCAACCAATTTTGCAGGATGCGTTTTTTCTCCTAAACGACACATTGCGACGTGCAGTGCACGACGCTAGTGTGAAAGTAGCCTTATATAGTAAGACCCTGTATTGAGATTGTGTAGCTGTTAAAGTAGGGTACCTGTTTGCGTAAATAGTTAGACTCCTCTAAAGATTAAGGTAGGGATGGTTTATTGCCATTTATGAATTCCTGATCACAGTACACGCAGATCAGGATGATCACTGAAATCATGCCCTAATCACAGTGTGATCACCAGATTCTGGGAGGTAGGAAGAAGGACCTGCTGGGTCTTGGCAAACCCAAATTAGATAGATAGTGCAAGCAGTATTCTGAATTTACCATGTAACTGCTAGCCCCAGTTACAGGGAAGAAACAAAGGATGTAGGGAATAAGGAAGGTGAGGAATGGGAAACGGAAGGAAGTGTTTGATGTACTCAGTTTTCTAAATGCCATTTATTATGCTTTTCTATTTTATTTTCATATTTTTTCACTTATTTTTTTAGATACTCAAACTAAAATGTGTAGAAGGAAAAAATTGCCGCTTCATGCAATCAAGAAAGAACGAGAAAAATATTTATTTGTTTTTTTTGTACACTACAGTATTGCATGTAATAATTAACATGTGGTTGAAATTTTCAGAAATAATTTTTCTCTCATAAAATTGCACTATAAAAAATTATTAACAGATGAGTTATATGAAATTGAAACTGCATTTCTATTCACACTCTAAAATACAGCTGCTGTGATAGAACTATCAGTTAATGTCAGCCTTTCACACTTATATCTTTAGCCGGGCATGAACAATTGTCTGAAACTGATTTATCAAGACCATAAGTGGCTGCACCTCAACAGATATCTAACTGTCAGCTCAAATATATCTTAGAAGATTTTGCTTCATTTTTCTTAACTCGAAATAATTGTGCATGTATATTGCTAGTTAATTCTAAAATCTAAAAGTAAAATATGTTGGAGAATTGCTACACTTTAAAGAATGTTTTACAATCAATTTTGTCATATCTAGAGACGGTAAAACAATATAATGAATATTCCTAAGAAAACAGACAACAATCACCATGCAAGTAACCGTGCTGGCTATGTTCACTCTGCACTAAACACACTATACTGAATGTAGGAATATGAATGAATGATGGCTCCCCCAATTCTCGGCGGCTGTCGCTGAAGCTCCTAGATGCCCCTACGCTGGTGCTTCATACAAACACCCAGTTATACAAGCAAAGGGGGATAGAGCAAAATAGGGTACTGTCTGAGGACTATCAATGAAGACAGATAACATATGAAGGTGTGTGCTAGAAAAGGTGAGCAGAAACACACTAATAAAGGGACATGTGCATAAAAACATATGCAGTAGCTCACTACACTATTCCCTGCTATAAACAATCATGGCTGTCAGCGGGGATTGGCAATCTAATTGTCAGCAGATATGGTTCCCCCTCTCAATTGCTGCTGACCCTGGAAATCCCTTTTGATAAATAAAATTGTATACATCAGGGCTGTCTCTCACAATATAATATAGGCAGGCACTACATGCAATGTCAAACTCCAAACATATACATGTTCAAAGGCACATAAGGAGAAATCTCATCATGATCACAGCATGGGTGAGAGTTATTAGATGTTAAACAGACCTCTAACCTTGGGAGTCTCTTTTGGTAAGTGAAATTGTATATCTCAGCACTCCATTAAAGCAAATGATGTAGGCAGACAAAATGCATGATATCAAAAATCCATGTTCAAAGGTACAAAAAGAGAAATATCATCATGATAGCAGCATAGATATGAGGTACTTATGGTTTAAATGTTCCTAGAACCTCTACGCGTTTCACCATTATGGATCATCAGGAGGTTGGATATTGTTACCTCTCCTCTTCTTCCGGGTCCTTCGCTTGAGACCACCTCCGGGTCTGCTGCTGTCCTTTGCCGCATCTTCCCCGCTCCACTCTCCTGTCGGCGCTCCCCGTCGGTACTCTGCATTGGTGTCCTGGCACGCTCCTTCCTGCCTTCTCTTCCTGCTTGAGCTGACCCGACAGAGTATCCTGCCCAATAGAGGACAGGCTTCAGGTATTTCAGGCTGTCCTCCCTCAGTGGAGTCGCCTGATTATCGTGTTTCCTTGCTATAGTTAGGCCGCCTTATTGTCTCGTCCTTTCGCCAGCCTTGTTTGTCGTATTAACCCCTTATTGTTCTTCCTCTCTTCCAGTACCTGCTCCTGCCCTGTGTTGATTGGTCCCAGTCATCATCTTTCTTCAGTCTGGTTCTTGTCTCCTCATCTGGTTTTTCCCTCAATTACTTGCTTCCGTCTTCCTTGTCTTCAGCTTTATTATTTCTCCTCCTGTTCCCTCCATCTCTTACCCTCCTGGTTCCTTGCCCTGATCCTTCCCGTTTCCTTCCTCTGAGTTTTCTCTCCGTCTCCCTCTTTTGGTTTTTTCCTTGAGCCGATCCCTGGTCCTGGCATCCGTGGTTTAAGAGATCCTTGAGCTTTAGCGTTGAGCATTCCGATACTGCAGGTATCAGGTATCGGCCGATATTTGCTGTATCGGAATTCCGATACCGAGCTCCGATATTTTTGCGATATCGGAAAGCGGAATCGGCGTGTGCGGTGCGTATGGTTCCAAGGGTCTGGAGGAGAGAAGACTCTCCTTCAGGCCCTGGGATCCATATTCATGTAAAAAATAAAGAATAAAAATAAAAAATATGGATATAATCACCCCTCCGACGAACCCTGGCTGTCATCGCTGCAAGCGCCTGCCTCCGTTCCTGAGAATGCAGAGATTGATGTCACGGTCACGTGAGCGGTCAGGTGACCGGTCACCTGACCGCGATGTTATCGAAGGTCCTTCACTCACTGCATTCTTAGGGACGGAGGCAGACGCTCGCAGCGGTGACAGCCAGGGTCCTTCGGAGGGGTGAGTATATTCATATTTTTTATTTTTATTCTTTATTTTTTACATGAATATGGATCCCAGGGCCTGAAGGAGAGTTTCCTCTCCTTCAGACTCTGGGAACCATCCAGGATACCTTCCGATATTTGTGTCCCATTGACTTGCAATGGTATCGGGTATCGGTACCGGCAATATCCGATATTTTTTGGATATCGGCAGATACCATCTGATACCGATACCTTTGAATATCGGAAGGTATCGCTCAACACTACTGAGCTTGCTTCCTAACTGTCCCTGTATAGGGGTTGGTCTATTCTGGTGTGGTCGCTTGGGGGAGGGTTGGTTTCATGATCCAGTGGGTCCACTCTTGTACTCATCACCTTCGGCGTAACAGATATATTGATGCTGCATGGTGATTGTCTGTGTTCCTTCTTATATCTACAGCCCAGCCCCTTTCAAAAATAAGACATCCCATATTCACTAGAGGTATTTGTCAGCATAACCCATAATGGGGCTCCTCAATTGTCAACCTTGTACCACATAAAAATGGCGTTATTCCCCTAGAACTTTCAAATTTAGCACCATCCCATGTGTCAGTGTGCTTAATTCCGGATGCCGGATGAATAGCATGTTGACACTTCTGGAGGGGGTCAAAAAGGAAGTGCATCACTCATTAGGACTGGGTGCGCTCCTCATGGAATGCCTCTCTGAATGGTGCTGTTGCTCATGTCTCGATGATGTCTACAGCCATGCGACGCTCACCCAGCGTGTATGTGTAACAAGATAAACGGGATCAGAGATACCTTTCTTGCGCTGGTTCAGGAACTGTTGGGATTGTCACCATTGTTGCACAGGGAAGAGCTTTCTGGCTTGGAATAACCTTAACACTTGTCAGAAGGGGGCTGGTCAGACATAAAAAGGGCTGCGTGCAGGAAAAACGTAGGAGTTTTAGCGGGAAGACTGAGCGTGCAGCAGAGTGAGGTGTAGGCCTTGAGAGCGGAGCATCTAGTAAATGTAGGCCCACCTAGCGCAACCCCTGTAATTGTGTCCACAGCTCGCGGACATCAGACAGCTACTCTCCCGACGTCCCCTGTGCTGGGAGGTGACTCACACGTGAGACCAATGACTGCTGCATGCGTGCAGCCTAGCCTTGTACCGGTGACTGAACCAGAAGGTACCTACTCATTTTCTGCCTGCACTGCGGAGCAGAGCTACTCTCCAGTGATACTGTACAAAGAACTGAGACCAGGACGAGAAAACCGTGGGTATGGGAACCCGCCAAGTATATTAAGACTCTCTGTCTGCATCAAGGAACTGGACCTCCGTCTCTCCAGGACAACCCCGAGACATCATGCTCCGCTGTTGTCGGTGCCATCGTTGCAATCATAAAACCGAGAGACTGATAAGTTGTACTTTTCTTTGCCCTTTTTGAACATTCTCTCCCAGGCATGACTTTTGTTCCATCTAATTTGCGAGGTTCTCTCTTGGGCTCACTTGTTCAGGGTAGGAGGACATTTTGGGACCAAGAGGACATTTGAGCTTCTGGCGAGGATGTACTTATGGCCGCATATGGCCTGTGACGTCGGAGACTTTATTTGGGCGTGTGTCTCCTGCGCCAATAATCGGTCTCCTTGGCAACAGCCTGCTGGGTTACTTTACCCCTGCTGGAGGCAGACAGGCATTGGGTTATGGTCAGGATGGACTTCGTGGTGGGCAAACCCAAGTCTCGTAGCTGCACTGTTATCTGCGTAGTCACCGACCATTTTTCGAAAATGGTGCACTTGGTGTCGCTTCCACGGTTACCTTCTGCATGGGCCTTGGCGGCGCTGCTCATTAAACATGTTTTCCGCCTACATGGCATGCCAGACAAAATTGTCAGTGACCGGGGTCCCGATTTTGCATCTCGCTTCTGGATAAAGCTCTGTCGTTTACTCAGCATTGAGCTGAATCTCTCATCTGCATACCACTCTGAGACAAATGGGTTGGTAGAGAGGGCCAACCAGACTCTGGTCACATACCTGCAACATTTTGTCTCCGCCAGTCAGGATGACCGGGCATCCTTGCTACCATGGGTGGAATTTGCATTGAACAAAACCGTAGCCAACTCCACCGGGCAGTCCCCTTTCATCTTTAATTACGGTCAGCATCCGTGTTTCCCTGTGCCCATGCCCGTGTCATCCATCGATTCTAGGGTGGCAGACTGGGTGGTGGAGGCACATGACATTTTGGACCACACACAGGATGCCATCCTGGCCTCCAAGGAGAGAATGAGGGTCTCCGCCGATGCACATCAGCGCCCAGCTCTGACCTTTGCTCCTGGCGACTTAGTGTGGCTCTCCGCCTGTAACATCAGGCTACGAGTTGAGTCCACTAAGTTTGCGCCTTGCTACATAGGCCCCTTCAAGATCATGGACCAAGTCAACCCTATGGTCTATCGGTTGGCACTTCCTCCACGCCTAGGTATTACCGACACCTTTCATGTGTCCCTCCTAAAACCAGTTCACATGTCCCGGTTTTCCGAATCATCTGCCAGGACATCGGGCTCATTCACGGATGATTACGAGGTGAATGCTAATATGTGATGTAAGGTGGTACGTGGGAAAAAATTCTGTCTGGTGGATTGGAAGGGTCACGGCCCAGAGGACAGGACCTGGGAGCCTGTTGAGTACATTTGGGCTCCACTGCTCATTGCAGCCTTTGAGCGTAGCGAGGTCCAAGGAACGGGGGTAATGTCAGGAGTCCAATTCCCACCACTGCACAATGGGAATCTCGAACCATGTCCGTTGCGGTCTCCCATTCTTCTCCAGCCACAGTGGAGCCTGCTCAGCGGAAACATCGGTCCCAGCGTCTGGCTCAATCTGATACTGTGCACTTGGTTACTACTGCCTTTCCAGGCTCTGCCTTTGTGGCAAGTACTGATCAGCAGCGAGCAGGCATTTCAGGGACTAAGTCCTGCTTTTCCCTTACTGAGCATGCCCACAGGACAACCTCCCGTTGTAGGTCGGGGGTCACATGCTCAGGTCCTGTAGCAGCTCCTATTGGACCACTAGGAAGGTCCTTGAGAGCTACCGCTTTAAAAGGTTCGCATGACTGCACGGCCATGCGCTAGTATAAACTTGATTACATGTGTGTGTAGATGAATGTCTGTCGATGGATGAAAGCTCCTTAATCATTTCTATTCCTTGTGTTGATGACTGCTCACGAATGGTGGAAGTTACCTAGCACCCGACAGTGCTACATGCACACTTAGCATACGTTGCAGTGTCTATTTGCAGTGCCCACTTGTACAGCACCAGGCGCAATTAGTGCGCTTTCCTGACAGCCGGTCAGTGTAGGGTGGGAATTCCTGCTTGGACTCAGCATCTGATGCAGGGTGTCCTCAGGCACAAGCTCAAAAGCCACCAAGGGCCAGTGCGAGTCCAATCACAAGTTTAGTGGGGGTGATTCATAGGGATCCCACTAGTGTCTTTGAGCTGCACCCTGTGACTGCTAACAGGGCGTAGCTTATTTATGGTGACTCTGTGAAGATACAGAGTTTGCATCCATTCACACTGGGTGAGGTCTAACCCACGTGTGAGCAAGCGTCCATCCACCATTACTCTGCAGCAGGTGTATATCTCTACATGGTGGACTCTGGACTGAGAACTCACCTCTTATTCTCTAATTTTTGGTGCATTTTGCCAGTCACATTTCACAGAAAAAACAAAAATATACGACCTTGGGTATATATTGTAGAGCTCATAGAAAAGACCCCAAGAATTAAAAATTAACTTTTATTAATATAATATAATAAAAATACCATATATGTGCACTACTTCACCATCACCAGGATAGCAGCATACCATAGGAAAGGCCAGAATAGTGCAAATCCCTACACTAGACTAAAGACACCCTACCTACCAGCGGAGGTTGGCACCCTATAAATCCTGCGCAATGGCTGGTGATGGTGAAGTAGTGCACATATATGGTATTTTTATTATATTATATTAATAAAAGTTAATTTTTAATTCTTGGGGTCTTTTCTGTGCGTTTTGCCAGTCCTAGCACACGGTGATTGTAAACAAAGATCTCAAATTTGGACTCATCAGAATAAAGCACAGATTTCCACTGGTCTAATGTCTATTCCTTGTGTTCTTTAGCCCAAACAAGTCTTTTCTGCTTGTTGCCTGTCCTTAGCAGTAGTTTCCTAGCAGCTATTTTACTATGAAGGCCTGCTGCACAAAGTCTTCTCTTAACAGTTGTTGTAGAGATGTGTCTGCTGCTAGAACTCTGTGTGGCATTGACCTGGTCTCTAATCTGAGCTGTTGTTAACATGTGATTTCTGAGGCTGGTGACTCGGATAAACTTTTCCTCAGAAGCAGAGGTGACTCTTGGTCTTCCTTTCCTGGGTCGGTCCTCACATGAGCCAGTTTCTTTGTAGCACTTTATGGTTTTTGCAAGATATACATACATATATATATTTACTGTATGCAATTCATCTCTTCTATCCTGTCAGCTCCTGCAGTGATTTTACTCTACGCGGCTGTTGAATTGCTGACTTTTCTTCTGTCTATCTATCTATCTATCTATCTATCTATCTATCTATCTATCTATCATCTACTTTAAAATACTTTGGTGGCAACACAATCATTTTCCTGCATTTTTACCAAATTATACAGACTTTTTCAGATTTTAACAAAAATGCTTGTATTACCAATCACGAATCCAAATCTGCCATATTCGTGCCACATTTATGTTTGGTGATTGCTTTCCAAACACATTCGCTCATCTCTACTCACAATCCTTTTAGAATTTTTAAAATGTGAAATATGAAAAAAAATGTATTTTTGCGTAAACTACAAAGGAAATGTGCAATCTTTAACTTTAGACCTTATAGAGATCATTTCATGTTCTATATACTTAACTGTTCACAATAACAGTAATTTTGACCCGGTTTTGCCAACTTTTACATGTCACTGCATGGGGTATTAGTATACCCAGGTGAAATTGTCTAACAAATTATAATGTTCATTTTCTTCTACTATCCCTTTTGAAATTTTAAAACTGCTAACCAAAGAAACATTTTAGCGGAAAAAAAATAATTTTTTCATTTACTCAGCCAAATGTTACACAGTTCTTTGAATCAGCTGAGTGATAAACATGCTCACTACACTCATAGATGAATTCCACAAGAGGTGTCTAATTTTTATAATGAGGTCAATTGTGAGAGTTTTAGCTGTGTGTCAGGACCTCTTAAAATGTGACATGGCATCCGCAGTCTATTCCAGCCAAAACTGCTCTCCAGAATTCAGTTGGCGCTCCTTCCTTCCAAGCCCTGTCATGTGCTCAAACAGTAGTCTTCCACCACGAATGGTGTACTCAGGTGAAATTGCACAACAACAACTTTTTGAAAAAGCAGACCGCGAAACGTGCATCAGGGGGCCGCTTGTGGAACTTGAGGGAGTCATCCTGATTTATGGGTAAGCCTGTCTGATTTACGTCAGTGTCCATATTTACTTGCACGGTGGCACTTTACATTTATAGTACCATGGACATGTTACTGAGGTTCCTAAGACTATGGAATGATTCCATGAGTCTTTAATGTGATTGTGGTAACTTTTCTGGCTGTGCCTGGGATGTAATGTGTCTTGCTCCCTCCTATTCCCCAAGCATTCCATAAGTTTCCTCTACACCCCATCTTCTGGCTATATGCCTGTTTTGTATTAATGTATTATGATATAACTTGTTAGTATTAGTCAAAATTAAAATTTATACTATTTTATGAACATGATTTTGGGGATCTTATTACTCCGTTCTCTTGTGTTGTGTATGTTTTGGAGTTCCCTGAGTTGTCCTAAAAATTTGGACTTTGTCACTGGGGGAGGTATACAATTGTACTCCTGGCCACAAATTTATTATAAGTTTTCTGAGTTTTGTGTTAAATGAAATTGCACAACAAATTTTATGTTTTTTTTCTTCTTTTACCCTGGTACAAATGAAAAATTGGGGCTGAAGTAACATTTTTGCAGGAAAAATACATTTATTCATTTTGACTACTCAATGGTATAAAATTTCTTGGCTCACCTCTGGGTTTGAAATGCTCACCGTACATCTAGTTACGGTAAGTTCTTTGAGGGTTTTTTTTTCCACTTGTGGAGGTTCTCCAATTTTTAGACACATCAGGGGCTCTGCAAACACAACATAGCATCCCCAGTCGATTCCAGCCAATTTTATGTTCCAAAATTCAAATGGCGCATCATTTGTTCTGACATCAGCCATATGCCCAAACATTAGTTCTCCACCACATATGGGGTTTCGTTCTACTCAAAATAAACTGCACAAGTTTGTATTTCCTGTTTCTTCTGTTATCCTTGTGAAAATAAAATATTTGGGGTTAAGCAATATTATTGTTGCAAAAAAATTGATTTTTTTTGTTTTCACAGCTCAATATTGTAAAATTCTTTAGAGCACTTGAAGGTTCAAGGTGCTCACTACACATTTAAGTTAATTATTTCAGGGGTGTAGTTTTCAAAATGAGGTCACTGGTCAGGGGTTTCCATTGTTTAGGCACATCAGTGACTCTGCAAGCACGACACAGTGTCCGCTATCTATTCCAGCCAGTTTTGTTTTGACAAAAGTCAAATGGTGCTCCTAAACTTCCGAACACGTATTTGCACCCAAACAATAGTGTTCCTACACATATGCGGTGTCTGTGCACTTAGGAAAATCACTCAACAAACTGTAATATCCATTTTCTACTGTTACTACTGTGAACATGCAAAATTTGGGGCTAAACCAACAATTTTGTGGGAAAAAAGGAAAACTTTCTTTTTTTTCACACATAGCTTTAGTTCCTATGAAGCACCTGAAGGGTTAGTAAACTTATTGAATGTGGTTTTGAGAATTTGAGGGGTGCAAATTCTTAAAATGGCTATCCGATGCAGTTCAATAGGAATCAGCGTAGGGTTTAATGCGATAATTAAAATTCTGAGACTAATAAAATATAACTTTTAATGATTAAATTATAATGGCAATAATAAGAATTGTGCTCATTAAAAATACAGAGTCTACAATAGTTATTGATGTCCTAACTTGATGTGTTGATCATACAAGATAGACGTACAGTGGGTGCAGAAAGTATTCATAACCCTTTCAATTTTTCACTCTTTTTCATTGCAGCCATTTGGTAAATTCAAAAAAGTTCATTTTTTCTCATTAATGTACACTCTGCACCCCATCTTGACTGAAAAACAGAAATGTAGTATTTTTTGCAAATTTGTTAAAAAAGAAAAACTGAAATATCACATGGTCATAAGTATTCAGACCCTTTGCTCAGTATTGAGTAGAAGGACCCTTTTGAGCTAGTACAGCCATGAGTCTTCTTGGGAATGATGCAACAAGTTTTTCACACCTGGATTTGGGGATCCTGTTCCATTCTTCCTTGCAGATTCTCTCCAGTTCCGTCAGGTTGGATGGTGAATGCTTGTGGACAGCCATTTTCCGGTCTCTCCAGAGTTGCTCAATTGGGTTTAGGTCAGGGTTCTGGCTGGGCCAGTCAAGAATAGTCACAGATTTGTTCTGAAGCCACTCCTTTGCTATTTTAGCTGTGTGCTTAGGGTCATTGTTTTGTTGGAAGGTGAACCTTCTGCCAAGTCTGAGGTCCAGGGCACTCTGGAAGAGGTGTTTATTCAGGATATCTCTGTACTTGGCCGCATTCATGTTTCCTTCAATGACAACCAGTCATCCTGTCCTTGCAGCTGAAAAACACCCCCATAGAATGATACTACCACCACCATGTTTCACTGTTGGGATTGTATTGAGCAGGCGATGAGCAGTGCCTGGTGTTTTTCACACATACCGCTTAGAATTATTATTATTATTATTATTATACATTTTTATAGCGCCATTTATTCCATGGCGCTTTACATGTGAATACGGGGCAAATATAGACAAATACATTAAACATGAGCAGATAACAAGGCACACGAATAAGGAGGGAGGACCCTGCCCGCGAGGGCTCACAGTCTGCAGAACTGCAGGAGAATTATCACTAAAAAGGTCTATCTTTGTCTCATCAGACCAGAGAATCTTGTTTCTCATAGTCTGGGAGTCCTTCCTGTGTTTTTTAGCAAACTTTCTGGGGGCTTTTATATGTCTTGCATTGAGGAGAGCAGTCCATTGGGCCACTCTGCCATAAAGGCCCGACTGGTGGAGGGCTGCAGTGATAGTGATTGACTTCAGTGAACTTTCTCCCATCTCCCTACTGCATCTCTGGAGCTCAGTCACAGTGATCTTAGGGCTCATCTTTACTTCTCTCTCCAAGGCTCTTCTCCCACGATTGCTCAGTTTGGCTGCACGTCCAGGTCTAGGAAGACTTCTACTGGTCCGAAACTTCTTCCATTTAAGGATTATGGAGGCCACTGTGCTCTTAGGAACCTTCAGTACTGCCGAAATTCTGTTGTAACCTTGACTAGATCTGTGCCTTGCCACAATTCTGTCTCTGAGCTCCTTGGCCATTTCCTTTGACCTCATGATTCTCATTTAGTCTGATATGTACTGTGAGCTGTGAGGTCTTATATAGACAGATGTGTGCCTTTCCACATCAAGTCCTATCAGTTTAATTAAACACAGCTGGACTCCAATGAAGGAGTAGAACCATCTCAAGGAGGATCACAAGGAAATGGACCGCATGTGACTTAAATATGAGTGTCTTAGCAAAGGGTCTGAATACTTATGACCATGTGATATTTCAGTTTTTCTTTTGCTATCAAATTTGCAAAAAAATCTACATTTCTGTTTTTTCAGTCAAGATGGGGGGCAGAGTGTACATTGATGTGAAAAAATGAACTTTTTTGAATTTACCAAATGGCTGCAATGAAACAAAGAGTGAAAAATTTTAAAGGGTATGAATACTTTCCGTACCAACTGTAATTACTCCTCATGTAGTTTGGCTGTTAACTGCTGGGGGCTATTGATACAAAGGTAAGTATTAGGAGATTCTTCCCTATTATTGTTTAAATCTGATATTGATACGCGATCTCACATGCGGGAAACCATTATTCAATTCCTCCCTTTATGCGGGTTATAGTGATTTATTTCACTGGCTGATTAGCCTTTATGGGGTAAGTATCTTTCATTTTCTCCTCATGTGTAGCCTATCTACAGCTTTTAGGACATCAATTATTATAGGATTTTAACCTTGGTGGCCACGGACCACTCTTATGGTGTTTTACAGTAATGTGGACTATCTAGTCTAAAAACAAACTGATGTCTGAAGAATGGATGGAAACTGCCATAAAATGGGCATATAAGCTGTAATTAGCCCCAGGGAAGAGCGAGGTTCATGAAAAGTACATTCTGAGGAGAACCGACCTCCACCATTGTTGGTAAGAGAGAGAGAGAGAGAGAGAGAGAAGAGCCAGGTGATATGGAGAGATTTTACCATGCTGCACTTTGTGTTGGGCCCAGACAAGCCAAATGGTAACAGGTACAGTAGATGTAGATTGGTGGACTCCTGCCACTGATGAAACCGGCTGAGCCTGTTCAAAAACTCCAGTACCCGGAACCAGACCTCGAGGCCAAAGTTTCATGGCCGGTCCCTGAACCTGACCTTAAAGAAGCAACCGTGTCAGTGTTTTATATCTTGACTTGTCTATTAATACTTTGATTTTCATATTTCCAATCTTTTTCTTCTTGGTGTTGTAATGTCAGTGTTGAGAATTGTATATAACACAACATGAAATAATTGCCCCAAAGTATATCTAATTAACAAAAATATATCAAAAATTGTTTAAGCCCTAGTGTATCAGCCTGCCAAAAATGTATACAATATATCAATATACTTCACCGTAGATAAATTTATTTTCCAAAACTCATGTTGAGTGTGCAATTTTTTTTTTGTGGTGTTTACTTTGTTATACTACTCTTACTCCCTCTGCTACCTTTGCGTATACAACACTGTTGTGTATGTTTCAATACTGCTATGCTCTTGCATTTTGCAATATTTAGTCTATTTTTCAGTAAACTTATTTGTATTACATTTATGATTTTCCATAGACTATTGATGATATGATGACTATATTATGGATGATCTTCCATTCATTTTTTTTTTACTTTAAACTCTATTTTTGTAATTAAGCCCAGTTATGCTTTCCTTACACTTAGGATTTCTTCACTTTTTTTCATCTATTTATAAATTTAACATAGAGGTGATAGATGTAAGACAAAAAGCATATTTATTGCTTAATTATTTCATATTTATATAGGACACTGACATCATTGATATTATTATGGGACAACTACTTTTTTGGTTTTCAAGTACTAGTAATGTAAATATATTAATAAATTTTCATAAAGCTATGTTGTAATAATATAACATGTAACATTTATAGTCAGAGAGATCTTTGAAATGTAGTCATGAGGTGCATCTATAAACTTGTAAATAGTACAGAAGGATAGGAAGGAGGGAGTTATATGACCTTGGCTTGGCATTGAAGTAACCACAGAGTTTTTTTTTCTATATCTTAGCAACCTTATTTTCTTTTCTTCATGTTCTATTTCTGTCATAGCAACCATTACTTGTGCAACATACAAAGTTTTCCAGCATATAATTCCAACTTATTTTTTACCTATTTACAGCAATAAGTGAATTTGCCTATTTAATGGATTTTTTGCTTCTACTTCTTTAATTACAATATGTGAGTTGCTTCTGTCATAACAGCTTCTTGGTAAGTAGACAATATCATTAGTTAGATAAATCTTATTAGAAGTGGTTAAGCTTTTTATATGTGGCAATTTTTTAGCTATAGATGTTAGGTGTCGAGGTTCCGCCTCTGCACAGGGGGAATCTCGAACCATCTCCTCTGGGGTCTCCCATTCTTCTCCAGCCGCGGTGGAGTCTGCTCAGCAGAGACATCGGTCCCAGCGTCTTGCTCAGTCTCACTCTGTGCATAGGGTTACTGCTGCTTTTCCAGCTTCTGCCATTGAAGACAGTGCTGGGCAGTTGCGAGCAGACACTTTTGGGACTAAGTCCTGCTTTTCCCCTTCTGAGCATGCCCAGGGCAAGATCTCCTGTTGGAGATCGAGGGTCACATGCTCAGATACTGCAGCAGATGCCATTAGTCCTTCAGGAAGGTCCTGAAGGTGCTCAACTTCTGTGGCAGCCTCTCATTGGTCCTTCTGGGAAGGTCCTGTACATGCTGCAGCTATAAAAGGTTTGCATGACCGCACGGCCATGTGCTAGTGTAAACGTATGTGTGTTGATGTGTGAAAGTCATTCATTAATTATCCCCTCCCTTGTGTATGACTGCTCGTGTAAGGTGGATGATTGCTATCTAGCGCCCGACTTAGCCATCAGCACATAACACAAAAAACAGCGTCTAATTGCTGTGACCGCCAGTGCGGCGCCGTGCGCTTTCACAGCGCTTTCCTGACCCAAGCCTGGGTGGTTAGTGGCATCCGCCAGTGCGGCACCGCACGCACTCTCGTGCATCTTTATTATTATTATTTCTGTTACTCTGACACCCCAGTTGCGGTGTCGAGCGCATGAGGTCTATATGAACGTAAATCCTGTGTCTTGGGATGGAGTTCTGAGACTCCTTGCTTGCGCTCTTGGTGCGGTACTGCTGCCCTGTGACGCAACAGGGTTAGCTTCCTTCACACAGGGTGAAGTTAACCCGTGTGTATCCACATTGTACCACCATATAGTCCGTCGTTACTTGGCAGCAGGTTCCATCTCTGCACGGTGGACCCCGGGCTGCAAACGCACCTTACTCTATCTTTCTTATTATTTGGTGCATTCCGCTAGCCCTAACAATAGGTTCTTTGCAAATATTTTTAGGACTTTTTCCTTTTTCAGGTTCTCCAGTGTGTCCATGATAGTGATAATAATTACCAAATTGCCAAATTGCAAATAGACCCTGACTAAAGATCCTTAGACAATAAAATATAACTTTTAATGATTAATTATAATAATAATGAAAAAATTGTGCTCATTAAAAACATTGAGTTATAATAGTTATTGACATCCTGATTTGATGTATTGCTGGTATACATCAACACAATACTTCCTCAAGCAGTGTGATTATAAACTGCGGGGGGCTATTACTACAGTGGTAGATATTGGGAAGTATTTCCCTATTAGTGTATAGATCTAATAATGATGGATGATCTCACATGACGGTAGATATTGTTCAATTCCTCTGTTTTTGCGATTTACAGTAATTCATTTTGCTTGCTATTGCTGGCCAAAAACAACCTGGGGCACAGCAGGCTGTTTTTAGATCAGATAGTCCACACCATTTCAAAATACCAGAAGAGTGGTCCACTCAAGGCAAAAATTTACTAATCCAAACAGGAAGAAAATAGCAGCACCACACAAGTCTTCCAATAAAAAAACCTTTGTCCTTTATTTTACCAACGTGCTGTGGACATGGTTACAGAGGACAGGATAATTGCAAGAAAAACTGGTTAGGTTAATGGACTACGGCCATTTCGCGTGGTATACGCTTCAACGGGTCCAGAAGCATATACCACGCGAAACGGCCGTAGTCCATTAATATAACCAGTTTGTCTTGCAAAAATCCTGCCCTCTGTAACCATGTCCACAGCACATTGTTAAAATAAAGGACAAAGGTTTTCTTTTATTGGAAGACTTGTGTGGTGCTGCTATTTTCTTCCTGTTTGGATTTCCCCTCATGTTTTTTCAAGCAAGCACGCCTTATTCCAGTGGATTACCTTTCAATGGGGTTGTCAACTATGCTCATCCTACTGGACTCTGCTAAGACTGCTCAAACAGTGAGTACTCACCTGTTTCTTAGTGCCATTCAGCTTTTTTCTTGTTTTTTATGGACTAAAATGTAATAATAATTTCTGTCCTTAATCCTAATGATACATTTCACATGGGGAAGTACTAAAAATATGTACCCTACAAAGGCTAATAGCCAGCAAAATGAATTACTATAACTCGCATAAAGGGAGGAATTGAAGAATATCTACTTTGATGTGAGATCATCTATTACGCTGGTCTACAAAAAAAAAGAAACAAATTTCTGGCATGGACTTTGAGGACAGTTTTAGACTAATTTGAGGGTGCTGAATTCAAATCTGATCTTATAATTTCTCTATCACATCACGTTTTTGCGCATTTTCAAGAATTCCATGATAAATATAAGTAGTGTATGAAAAGTTTCGGTTTATACGGTTCACGAAGGTAAATTTAGTTTTCATTTAGTCTCCCAATAAATGTGAGAATATCTTTGTTTTCTTTGAACATGTATAATTCCCATTTGTTATGATAATTGTTATGATCTGGTGATTAAGGAGCGACATGCATCTAGCTCTGAGCAGGTGGCAACTATACTGACCGCAGTCCCTAAGCTCAACACAACACTAGAAGTAGCCGTGGAATGCTCCTAACTCTGCCTAGGCATCTCGTCACAGCCTAAGAGCTAAGTACCCCTAAAGATAGAAGCAGGAAAACTATCTTGCCTCAGAGAAAATCCCCAAAGCATAGATTAGCCCCCCACAAATAATGACTGTGAGAGGAGAAGGAAATGACATACGTAGTATGAAACAAGATTTAGCACAGGAGGCCACGTCTAGCTAGATAGAAAATAGTACAGGACAGAACGCTGTGTGGTCAGTAATAAAAACTAGAAAAAGTCCACCGCAGAGAAATGCAAAAATCTCCACACCTGACTAAAGGTGTGGAGGGCAAATTCTGCTGCCCAGAGCTTCCAGCTTAGCTGAATAGATCCATACTGAAAAGCTGGACAAATGAACAAAAACAAAGAAAGTGCTGAACAACAAGTCCACAACAAGAGAACCGCAAAAGGACAAGCAAGGACTTAGCTTTGATGAACTGGTCAGAGTGTCAGGAAAGTCCTAAGAGCAATGACTCCAGGCAGGAACAATTGACAACTGGCATTGAATGAGGGATAAGGCCAGACTAATATAGCCGAGCCAGAAAGACGATCAGTGAAGACAGCTGCTGAAGCTAAATCCAGGAAGCAGCCATACCACTCAAAAACCACAGGAGGGAGCCAAAGAGCAGAACTCACAAAAATGCTACTTACAACCACCGGAGGGAGCCCAAGAGCGGAAATCACAACAGATAATACCCTTGTTTTCTGTGCTACTGGACAGTAGAGCTACAGCAGAGCATTGGGTGAAAACAGAATGGCCTCAGCAACAGAGTTTGGCATCTGGTGATAAGAATGTCATCCATGATCCTCTAGTGGATAGGAAGGACATTGTCTTTCCTCCCTTACACATAAAACTTGAATTGATGAAGTAGTTTGTCAAAGCTCTCAATCACAGTGGAGAATGCTTTAACTACCGTATATACTCGAGTATAAGCCGAGATTTTGAGCCCATTTTTGGGGGCTGAAAGTCCCACTCTTGGCTTATACTCGAGTCATACCCGGGGGTCGGCAGGTGAGGGGGAGCGGGGGCTATCAAGTTATACTTACCTGCTCCTGGCGCGGTCCCTGCTTCTTCCAGCGCTGCAGATTCTTCCTATACTGAGTGGTCACATGGTACCACTCATTACAGTCATGAATATGCGACTCCACCTCCCATAGAGGTGGAGCCGCATATTCATGACTGTAATGATCGGTAACTGTGACCGCTCAATACAGGAAGAAGATGCAGTGGTGGAAGAAGCAGGGACTGCAGGGTCCGCGCCAGGAGCAGGTAAGTATACGGGGAGGGGAGCGCTGCATGATATTTACCTGCTCCTCGTTCTGGTGCGGCTCCGTCTCCAGCGTCCTCTGGCTGTGACGCTCAGGTCGGAGGGCGCGGTGACGTGGTCAGTGCGTGCAGTCTGCTGAGCGTCAGTGCTGGAGATGGAGCCGCACGAGGAGCATGTAAATATTGAAAGCGCTGGGGTCCTGAGCGAAGAGAGGTGAGTATGTGATTTTTTTTTTATTGCAGCAACAAGCTTAAAAAAGTGAAAACTTAAATTTCTTCAAAAAGGCATTCAAATATAATGAACTTAAAACATTAGCAGATCCTACAAAGAGATCTGGGAGGCAGTGAAAATACTGAAATGGATGGAAAAAGTGCTGAATAGAAGGAAAACAGCATGGGAAAGACCCCTGGAAGCATCTCTGACTAGCAGATTGCTGCTGAAAAAAATGATACCACATTTTTACTCCACTTTAAGGACTGACAATAAAACATGTCAAAATCGACAACAAGAAATTTGAGTTTACAGGAAAAAAAAGAAATATTTTTTACTCTATAATGACTTGTATATAAGGTACAATTTTAAAATGATTTAAGTATATATATAATTTAAGTAAACAATAATTGAATTTTTTTTATTAAAAAATTGGAAATGTTAGTGTAATATATGAAGGAAGCAAGAAGTTCAAAAAATTTGGGACTCAGAAGGACTCAGATACACCATGTATGAGACATAAAGGTGAGCCTCCTGCACATTCTGTCATGTAGTGGTACTCCTAGACTCATATAGGCAATGCACTAAGTCCAAATCCTGCCAAAAATTATAAGCAGGCTCATCTATTCTTGAAGGCACCAACTTCAGTGCCTCTTTAAAAAATTAAGAAAGTGTAGTTGTGGCACTGCTACACTCATGAACGCTTTGCGCAAATTGCAAAGCCAAGAAAAAATTATAATTAAGGCCATTAAGTCATCCGTAGACCTTTGAAGGCAACAACTGGCAGAACTAATTCAAATATTGAACATGAAAAACACTTTATGTGCTGCTGTCATCTGGTGGTGTGCAAAAGTCAGGTTTAATCCAATCTTTGTTTATTTTTACCAGAGTGAGCCTGTCAGCACTTTCTGTTGACAGGCAAAAGCGCCGGTCTGTTATGACACCCCATTGGACTAAAAACCAGCTCAGAAAAGACACTAGCTGTAGGGCAGCACAAAACCTCCGAGGTATAGAGTAACAGCTCATGCCAGGTGTCCAGCTTTGAGACCCAATAATTTAGGGTCACAGATGAATTAGGGAGCATGCTTGCTTTGTTAGCCAGGTATTACTTGACCATCTTTAAAGTCTTTTCCCTCTAACATACCTGGTCATTAAATCCTGGATGCTGAGCTGGTGTCATGAAATTGGCCAAAGCCTTTCACAGTGTATCAATGCCTCTGCTGTGTGTCTCCCTTGCCTCTCCTCCTTGGTTGGGCAAGGAATCTTGTCCCCTGCTTCTAACATTGTCTGATGGGATTTTTTTCAACAAATTTTCCACACTGGCTTTCTGGTATAGCAACAATTTACAAGACCTCTCTGCCTCAGAAAGAAGAGATGCAAAGTTTTGCTTGTAGCATGGGTGCAGTAGGGTTACAACCAGTACTCTCTTTTTGGCCAAAATGAATGTAATGAGATGGTCATGAGAAAGGCAGCAGAACATAAAATTGGCCATATGTGCCAAGTTCCATGCAGTAAATTCAGGCAATGAAGAGAAAATTGTGACGCTGCACAGCCTGTGAATAAGATACTGGTAAAACGCAGTCACTTGTGGGTGTTTAGACTTCAGTAGCTGGAGGTGCTCGCATGAGGAAAAACAGGCATTCCAATATGAATACAACAAAGAAAAAAATGCGGCAGCACTCACCAGATGGCGTGGTTCAATCCTTTATTGGAGATATAAAATCCATAGTAGCGTGTTCACGGCTCGGGGGAGTACGGACATAGTGGAAGTGAGCAGGGAAAGACAACAGCTGTTTCACGCTCTACCAGCGCTTCTACAGGTTCTACTATGGATTTTATATCTCCAATAAAGGATTGAACCACGCCGTCTGGTGAGTGCTGCCGCATTTTTTTCTTCGTTGTTTCCATGCAGTGAATACTTCCTTGTCTCCACCATGATGACGACTCTTCATCTCCTCTACTTCCCTCTCTCCCTTCTCATTTCCATCCTCAGCTCACCTATGCAGGTGAGATGGGATGAAGGTTGTGTTGGTACTAGCCTCTGTTGTGCTAGCCAAAAGTTTGTGCTTCTCCTCCTCACCCTCCAGTACTCAATCTGTGCTGACCAGATGAGATGAGACTGGGTAGTATCTCCCTGTCTCATGTCTTCCTCCATCTCCACCTGGCCCACATGCAAAGCTTCATGCTTATTTGACAGCAGGGACTAGGGTTGAGCGAAACGGATCGTTCATTTTCAAAAGTCGCCGACTTTTGGCACAGTCGAGTTTCATGAAACCCGACCCGATCCCTGTGTGGGGTCGGCCATGCGGTACGCGACTTTCGCGCCAAAGTCGCGTTTCAATGACGCAAAAAGCGCCATTTCTCAGCCAATGAAGGTGGACGCAGAGTGTGGGCAGCGTGATGACATAGGTCCTGGTCCCCACCATCTTACAAAAGGGCATTGCAGTGATTGGCTTGCTGTCTGCGGCGTCACAGGGGCTATAAAGAGGCGTTCCCGCCGACCGCCATCTTACTGCTGCTGATCTGAGCATAGGGAGAGGTTGCTGCCGCTTCGTCAGAAGCAAGGGATAGCGTTAGGCAGGGTCCATTAACCCCCAAACCGCTTGTGCTGTAGCAATTTCCACTGTCCAACACCACCTTTTGTTTGCAGGGACAGTGGAAGCTACATTTTTTTTCCTCAGCGCTGTAGCTCATTGGGCTGCCCTAGAAGGCTCCCTGATAGCTGCATTGCTGTGTGTACGCCGCTGTGCAAACCAACTGCTTTTTTCAAAGCACAAATCCTGTTGTTCCTTCCTTTTTGCACAGCTATCTTTTTTGTTTGTCCACACTTTTGATTTAATTTGTGCAGCAGTCCACTCCTTGTTATTGCTGCCTTCCATACCTGGCTGAGATTACTGCAGGGAGATAGTAATTGTAGGACAGTCCCTGTTTTTTTATTTTTTTCTTTAATTCTCCCTGAAAAAAAATCAATAGTGGGAGATTAATCTTGGCATTTGTGCTTGAGTGCCAGTCCTGTGTGCAATCTCTCTCAAATAGTGGGCCACAGAAAGCCTAGTGTCTGTTTTTGGTTTTTAAATTCTCCCTGAAAAAAAAAATAAACAGTGGGAGATTAATATTGGCCTTTGTGCTTGTGTGCCAGTCCTGTGTGCCATCTCTCTCAAATCGTGGGCCACAGAAAGCCTAGTGTCTGTTTTTTTTTTGTTTGTTTTGGTTTTTAAATTCTCCCTGAAAAAAAAAATAAACAGTGGGAGATTAATATTGGCCTTTGTGCTTGTGTGCCAGTCCTGTGTGCCATCTCTCTCAAATAGTGGGCCACAGAAAGCCTAGTGTCTGTAATTTTTTTTGTTTGTTTTGGTTTTTAAATTCTCCCTGAAAAAAAAAAAACAGTGGGAGATGAATATTGGCCTTTGTGCTTGTGTGCCAGTCCTGTTTGCCATCTCTCTAAAATAGTGGGCCACAGAAAGCCTAGTGTCTGTTTTTTTTGTTTTTTTTTTTGTTTTGTTTTTTAAATTCTCCCTGAAAAAAAAAAAGCAGTGGGAGATTAATATTGGCCTTTGCGCTTGTGTGCCAGTCCTGTGTGCCATCTCTCTCAAATAGTGGGCCACAGAAAGCCTAGTGTCTGTTTTGGGTTTTTAAATTCTCCCTGGAAAAAAAGAATAAACAGTGGGAGATTAATATTGGCCTTGTGCTTGTGTGCCAGTCCTGTGTGCCATCTCTCTCAAATAGTGGGCCACAGAAAGCCTAGTGTCTGTTTTAGGTTTTTAAATTCTCCCTGAAAAAAAAAAATAAACAGTGGGAGATTAATATTGGCCTTTGTGCTTGTGTGCCAGTCCTGTGTGTGCCATCTCTCTCAAATAGTGGGCCACAGAAAGCCTAGTGTCTGTTTTTGGTTTTTAAATTCTCCCTGAAAAAAAAAATCAGTGGGAGATTAATATTGGCATTTGTGCTTGAGTGACAGTCCTGCGTGTGTGGCATCTCTCTCATTTGTTGCCACAGAAAACCGAGTGTGTAACATTGTGCCTGATTTTCCTTGCAGTCTCACCCACCTATAAAGGGATATCTAAATCCTACAGAAGTTTGAGTTCACATTGTAAGTTGTTTTACAGTAACAAATACCGTTACTTTGTTTACATTTTTACAACAATGAGGAAGTCTGGTGGAAGAGGTCATGGCCGTGGGTGTTCATTGCCAGCTGGTAATGATAGTAGTGGTGGTGGAGAATCAGGTGGTCGTGGGAAAAACAATATAGCACCTAAGTCTCGAGCTGTGGAGCCAGGTTCGTCGTCTGGCTACACAAGGCCTCGAACGCTCCCTTTTCTGGGAGTAGGAAAACCGCTTTTAAAGCCGGAGCAGCAAGAGCAAGTTTTGGCTTACCTTGCTGACTCAGCCTCTAGCTCTTTTGCCTCCTCTTCTGAAACTGGTAAATGTAAAAGCAGCGCGTCGTTAGTGGATGTTCACGGTCAGGGACAGGGACAACTCACTTCCTTGTACTCTTCAGCAAAAACAACAACAGAGAAGGATGCGTCAGGCGACACAACGGGTTACTCCATGGAGCTCTTTACACATACCGTCCCTGGGTTAGAAAGTGAAACAGTTAACAGGCCATGCCCATTACAAGTTGAATCGGACATGGAGTGCACTGATGCACAGCCACAGCCAGATTACTATGCTGTTCATTTGACTCAGACCACAACATTGCCCTCGCAGTGTACTGATCCAGAATCAGACACTGATGAGACTATGGTGCCCCGTCACGAACGCTATACCACCGACTTACACGGTGACACAGACGAAGTTGCACACGAGATAGAAGAGGAGGTCATAGATGACCCAGTTGTTTACCCCGATTGGCACCCATTGGGGGAACAGGGTGCAGGCGGCAGTAGTTGTGAAGCAGAGGAGGAGGGGCCGCAGCAGGCATCAACATCGCAACAGGTTCCATCTGCCGGGCCCATATCTGGCCCAAAACGCGTGGCAAAGCCAAAACCTGTTGGAGGACAGCGTGGCCATCCGGTTAAAGCTCAGTCTGCAATGCCT
Source organism: Ranitomeya imitator (assembly GCF_032444005.1). Lineage (NCBI taxonomy): Eukaryota > Metazoa > Chordata > Amphibia > Anura > Dendrobatidae > Ranitomeya > Ranitomeya imitator. The sequence continues at coordinate 618,701,421 of NC_091283.1, forward strand.
GAAAAGGGATCCGATGCTAGAAAGAGTGCAGTCTGGCATTTTTTTAAACAACATCCAATTGATCAGCGCAAAGTCATCTGTCAAAAATGTTCAACTACTAGCCCGGTTCACTATGTAATTTCGCCGGAATTTTCTGCAGAGTTTCAAATATGTACATTTTTGGAAAGGCTATGGTATAAGCAATAAGAAAAACAATGTTTCCATTTGCCCCGAGTCCTAAGTGGCCGCCATCTTGGATTTTACAAAATGGCTGATTTATATCGATTTTTGTTAATATCTCAGCTTGTAAGTAACGTAAAACTTAAATTTTGACAGCTAAACATACATTTTGAGTACTAAGAAATGCAGTGGTATCCAAATAAATACTCTATATACGACTACAAATTGTATCGGTTTATATTTGAACAAATTTTCGAACTCGAAAAGCAGAGAGTTAATGTTTTTAACTTTTGAACAACCAGAGTGTCTTTACATATCGCCACCATCACTGTCATCATCAGTTTCATATTTGGTCTGAGTGTCCTCGTCATTCATACACTCGCTGTCACACTGACAAAGATCGGTACAGGATAAGTTATTTTTTCGGCACGAACACCTTGAAGAAGAACAGTCATGTTTGCATTGACAACTAATCATCTCGATTATTGCTTTTGGAGCTGGAAGAACATCTGTCATGGTTGGTTTCAACTGTCCATCCAACCCTTTGTGATAGCCATTCTTCTCGGGATCCAGCTGAGAATCCTGCAAAGCAATGTTAGCTTGTCCCCACACTCTGGCTTGGATATGGACTCTGAGGACATGTTGTTTTAGAGCTCCGAGTGTAGGAGGTAACCTGTCACTTTCTGCCATATGCTTGCAAAATAGATGCCATCGCAGTTCGGGAATATTCTTAATAAAAATGCCTTTTGGAGAGTAAGCAAAACATACGAAGGTAGCAAGAGTTGACAACATAGTTTTGCTCACTTCTTTTTCAGTCGAAAGCATCTGCAGAGAACTGATTACATCTGGTGTTGCGTTCATGTAAGCTTGCAGCCAGATTGCTTTGCCAATTCGAGAGAACCTTCCAGTTGTGTCAGCACCAGTGAATGCATGGAAGGCTGTCAAAGCCTTTGCTCTGTCTGCCCCTATGACTCTCCTTATTGGCTCTATCTCGATCATCCCAGAGACCATTGAAATCGATGTATTCTTCAGCATGAGGTCATAGTTAGCTATGACCAACACCAGTACATCGGTATCAGGGGAGAAGAAAACCATCCTTGCATCCGGTGGGTTTCGTTGTGTTGCCAAGACAGCTTGGTAGATCAACAGTGTGTCTGCTTCTTCATGATTGTTGTCGTCGAAAACTAAGTTTTTGTTGCTCCTGGTACACCCTGAAGAACAAGTGATGACCAGTTTTTGTGATGAACTGTTGAACTCTAGAGTCTTTGCAGCAAGATAGTTGGTCAGGTCAGCCTTTGTCTTGTCATGTGAAAGGAACCTGTTCATTGGAATATGATTAATGTTTGTTTCATCTCTGACCTGGTACTGAATTGGTGCCTTTCCTTTTCTTCTTTTATCCCTGGTAGCATCCTTGAGAGAATTTTCCCTATACGTATCAAACACAAGGATTATTTCATCGTAATTTTCTGTGAGAGACATAAGCCTGTCATTGAAGCAGTAACTGAGATCTTTGACTGTCACTAGTGTTGCCGGTTTCTTGGCCATCTTTTGCAGAAGAACCATTCCATCTACCAGGGCTATCTTGCGACTTGGATCATCTGATCTTGTGTCCATCCTATCTTCTGGCTGCAGATCTTTCTGTGGAGTTTCTACTATAACCAACTTGTTAAGGAGACTGATCAGTTTCGATTTGTCATGGCATGGTAACATTGTACCATCTGGAGCAAAAAAGGCTCTTGGGGTCAGAGTGAATTCGTAGTTCCCAATGGCCACTTTCTGGTTTATGTCTCTGTTGGACCTTGCCAAAACCATCATTCTTCCATACAAGTCCTTGGTCTCCTTAAGATCAACAGTCTTGTCTCTGAGTTTTACTGTGGTTTTCTTGTTTGCCGACATGAACATCCTGTTGTTCTCCTTCTTTACTGGTGCCCATAGGCTAACATCCCCATTGATTCGCGCCAACACATAGTCTTCATACAGCTTTTGACCTGTCTCATCTGCATTCAGGATCATTTTTACATACTCATCAGGGATGTAGGCATGGGTGATTACATTGTGCAACTTGTCACCTACAACAGCAAATGGGTTGCCATGTTTCAAAATTGCTTCCTTAATCTTGTCAATAACATGATGACACTTCTTGACTGCACTTGGCCCAAGATCGTGATGCTCTCTGGTTTTGTCACGTTCTAAATCAAACTGTCTGGTATATTCTTTGACAACTCGGGAGAGTTCAGGTGTGGCCATGAAGAATCTCTGACGAGCATTGGCATTGTTCGAGATGCCGACTATGCCAGCATGGATTTTCATCAGCTTGTTCAGATGCTCGCATGCATGGTCCGCCCCAATGGATACAAATGGGATAGCACTTTTCGTGACTGAAATGTTACCCGCTTTCATTTCTTCCCATGTTTGAGGGTGATTTATTTTAAGGTCATGCATGTCCGTGATATACCTTGGCCACAATCGCTTGTATTTCATCCGGTCAAATGCAAAGAAGAGCTTGCTGAGCTGCTCTCCGGCTTGAAGATGAAGCTCAAGGTCTGCATTCCTGGTTGCAGCAACAAATAAAAGGATTGTTTCCACTCGCTGTAGGTAGTTCATCATTGACTTGAACATTGCATTTTTGGATCTCTGTTTCACCCATGTTTGAAAGACTGTGATTATGTCAGCAGTGGTCAAGGCCTCTAGTAGGGTAGTGCTTGCTTGTTTCACTGACTTACTTTTTGTGTTCTTGTTTTCCTCAGAACAGGCAGCTTCAATTCCCTCTGTTGCCATCAAACACACCTGTTTTAGTTCTGGATTATCAATGAAGAACTCGTCCAGCAACAGTTCATAGAGAGCAACATATGTATATGTGTGAGCACGAAGAGCACGCTTGTAATGGGTACATTTCAGTATTTGCCTTGTTGTTGCAGACCCATACACATCACCTTCTATCCATGCATCATCAATACCCGAGTTCTCCGTAGAGGTACCCAGAGCGCGCAGGGCAGCCATTACAACATGTAGCTCTCCCAGTCGTGGAACAACGGTGCGTTTCAGATCAGGTCTTGCATCTAGAAGTTGGACAACCTTCTCATACAGAGCCATATCAAATGAAATAACAGTGGGATGATCTTCACCAACAGTCAACTTCCTCAGTTCACTTGCTTGCATGATCACAGTCAGCAAGGTTGACCACTCGTGTGCTAGCTCTGGTAGCAGTGGTAAGGCTCCAACGTTGGTAAATCGCTTGCTTTCGGACAACAGTGAGTTGTATCCTGACCATCCAGGAATTTTGCTCGATGCTTTCTCTAGTTGCTGCATTCTGGATACAGCAGTAGCAACAATCCATCCAAATTGTGAAAGTTGGGAAGAACCTGATATTTCCTTGTTTGTGACAAAGTGTTCTGATCTTTGGGTATGTTGTACTTTTGGCTTGTCACAGTGCAACATATGTACATGGTATGGAGTGACAGATAAAGTGTGGGCATCTGTTATCTTCAAGGGTGGTGCAACTGGTTCTCCAACAGCATCTACTTGCTGATATACAGCAGTAATAGTTCCATGTGTGGTTCCTTTCCCATCAGGGGTATCCTCTGCAAAGTCTGTGTTATCAACTGCAAAGAACACAAAGGTACCCTTCTTCAAGAATGGTGGCACGTAAAGACCTTTTAACTCTCGGGTGTTTTCTACAACAGCATTAGCCAAAGCAGTTTCCATTCGTAGGGTACGGCCATAGGGAACACAAAACCCATGTGAACTAAGAAGATTCATTAATTTCTTATCGCGAGTTGTGTGATGAACAGTCAGAGCTAGCCCCAGGACCTGTGAGTTTTCTCGTGCGTTGGGTTGTCTGAATACTGATGATTCGGTTTTTGGCTTGTAGTTGACCTGGCGTTTTGATTTGAATTCATACATGATGTTCTGACTCATAGTGAGTGCTGCTCGGTCAACAATTTTGGTCCTTCTTTGAGTTTCAAGGCTGTCAATCGGCCCTGTTATGATCCAACGGATAGCGGAATATAATTCTGCTGGAACGTCGTTTATGTCACTAGTGACCGTTATGGTGTTTTTATCATTGACTTCCGTTGTAAAATTAGCAATGCTTTTCCTAATTAACTGTGCTGCTTTGTAGATTGTCTGCATGTTGTCTGCATCATCACTACGACATTCCATTGCAGAATTAACCATGATTTCCTCACAGGCTTCTGGTGAATAAAGAACTGCTGATTCCCTTCTGTTTTTTGAAAGACAGGATTTCAGATGTGGCAAGGCATTCATTATAATTTCTTTGAGCCACTTTCTAGTGAATGTAGGTTTGTGATTTTCCATGCCTTCTATACCAAGCATATTCAAATAAGTGGTTTCGATATCTTGTATAGATAGATATGATTGGTTCTGTGTTTGAATATCCACTAGGTTTATCAACTCTAGCAGACTTGCACGTTGTAATAAGGTTCTTTGTGGTCTGTTCTGTTGGTACTACGTTCTCGTTGTCCATGAAAAACATGCTTTGTCCAACAGCTTTTGTGGTACCGGACGTCAATAGAATGTGCATCCCCTGGTGCAATGCATGTGTTCAGTCTTGTTTTCAGTGTTAAATTATCTGATGTTTCAATAGCTTGTTTCAACGATTTCCCTGCGTTGACTGTCCTCACATTATAAAGCTTCTCATTCTCATCGTTCTGACAAAAGAAACATTTTTCCTTATCCAGTGGCCATGTATGTGACCTCGTGAATGGTGATGAAGAGTCAGATGTTAATGAACCTGATTCGTCCATTTCAGCACGTCCTCTTTTTAATCCTCGTTTCTTGGTAATGTGGCTACCAGTAGCTAATGCATGTGCATAACGGTCCCGGGCTCGTTGTATTTGGTCGTTGTTAATTGCATTTGTGTAACAACTTCGATGGTAGACTGCCTGATGTGTAGCGATTGTGTCTTTCCTGTTGCTAATCCGTCGATGGATATCAACATAGTTGCCATCTTGTAAACTTGCCCTCTCTGCTACTATGTCCAAAACGCGCTGGTAAGACTGTATCCGAGGATTTTGCACCAACTTCTCATTGCCATTGGAAGACTGACAGAGCATACATAGCTTCCAGTTGATAGGTGCCTCACCTTCACAAGTGACTTCAGTAGCTTGTGGTTTGTCTGTCATGTTCAACTCCTGTAATAAAAGAAAAAAAAAACATGTGATTCCTGTCATTATGTATTATTATGTCAATACTAATTAATTATAAAAAACTGCTGTAGTAAATATCTAAAACACATCTGCAACTAGTAATATTGCATTTCTTAGCCCTAAAATGTATGTTTAGCTGTCAAATTTTATTTTTATGTTATTTATAAGCTGAGATATTAACGAAAATTGGTTTTACGTCAGCCATTTTGTCAAATCCAATATGGCGGTCACGTGGGACTCGGGGCAAATGGAAACATTGTTTTTCGTATTGCTTATACTATAACCTTTCCAAAAATGTATAGTTTTCAGACTCTCCAAAAAAATCCGGCGAAGGCCTAAATCAATACATAGTGAACCGGACTATACCTTAAGCAGAGGTCAGAATCTGAAAAGTCTAAATACAAGTTGCATGCATAGACATTTAACCACCATGCATTTGCAAGCCTGGACTAACTACCAAACGTCCCTTAAGGTTGTAGCACCCTCGGCCAATGAAGCTAGTCAGCAACGCAACATCCCTTCCATCACTGTAAGGCCACCATTTTCCGCACCACCTGCAGTATCTGTGCAGGTTTCGTTGCCAGGCCAAAGCAGTCAGGGTCAGGGAATCACCAGTTTCGTAGTAGGAAACACTGCATCTAGGGCACCGGCGGCAACAATACCGTCTCCAACCGTCTCTCAGTCTGCCATGTCCACCGGCACCCCCGCTAGTTCCACGATCTCCAGCTCTCCAGTCCAGCTCACCCTACATGAGACTCTCATTAGAAAAAGGAAGTACTTAGCCTCGCATCCACGTACACAGGGTTTGAACGCCCACATATCTAGACTAATCTCGTTAGAGATGATGCCCTACCGGTTAGTTGAAAGCGAAGCTTTCAAAGCCCTGATGGACTACGTTGTACCACGCTACGAGCTACCCAGTCGACACTTCTTTTCGAGAAAAGCCATCCCAGCCCTCCACCAGCATGTTAAAGAGCGCATCGTCCATGCACTCAGGCAGTCTGTGAGTACAAAGGTGCACCTGACAACAGATGCATGGACCAGTAGGCATGGCCAGGGACGTTACGTGTCCATCACGGCACACTGGGTGAATGTGGTAGATGCAGGGTCCACAGGGGACAGCAATTTTGGGGCAGTTCTGCCTAGACCACGGTCTAGGAAACAGCTGGCTGTAGCCGTTCACACCCCCTCCTCCTCGTCCTCCTGCAGAAGCGAGAGCTCGTCCACAGACCGCAGTCGCACAACCACTCCATCCGCAGCTGCCACTGTTGCACACCAGGTGTCCCATTATGGGGCAGCTACTGGCAAGCGTCAGCAGGCTGTATTGGCTATGAAGTGTTTGGGCGACAACAGACACACCGCGGAAGTTCTGTCCGAGTTTTTGCAGAAAGAAACGCAGTCGTGGCTGGGCACTGTAGATCTTGAGGCAGGCAAGGTAGTGAGTGATAATGGAAGGAATTTCATGGCTGCCATCTCCCTTTCCCAACTGAAACACATTCCTTGCCTGGCTCACACCTTAAACCTGGTGGTGCAGTGCTTCCTGAAAAGTTATCCGGGGTTATCCAACCTGCTCCTCAAAGTGCGCGGACTTTGCTCGCATATCCGCCGTTCGCCCGTACACTCCAGCCGTATGCAGACCTATCAGCGGTCTTTGAACCTTCCCCAGCATCGCCTAATCATCGACGTTGCAACAAGGTGGAACTCAACACTGCACATGCTTCAGAGACTGTGCGCACAGAGGCGTGCTGTTATGTATTTGTGGGAGGATACACATACACGGGCAGGCAGTAGGATGGCAGACATGGAGTTGTCAGGTGTGCAGTGGTCGAAGATACAAGACATGTGTCAAGTCCTTCAGTGTTTTGAGGAATGCACACGGCTAGTTAGTGCAGGCAACGCCATAATAAGCATGAGCATCCCCCTAATGCGTCTGCTGATGCAAAGTTTGACACACATAAAGGATCAGGCGTCTGCAGCAGAGGAAGAGGAAAGCCTTGATGACAGTCAGCCATTGTCTGGTCAGGGCAGTGTACAGGACGAGGTAGCGGGCGAACAGGAGGACGAGGAGGATGATGGGGATGATTATTTTTGTAATGAGGAAGCTTCTCCGGGGCCAATAGCAACTGGTGGTGTTGCAAGGCCGGGGTCAGGTTTTTTTAGGGAGACAAGTGACTTAGATGTGCCTGAAACTGCCCCTCAACCCAGCACAACCGCAGATTTGACAACTGGAACTTTGGCCCACATGGCGGATTATGCCTTACGTATCCTCAAAAGGGACACACGTATTTGTAAAATGATGGCCGATGACGATTACTGGTTGGCCTGCCTCCTTGATCCTCGCTATAAAGGCAAATTGCAAAATATTATGCCACATGAAAACCTGGAACAAATATTAGCAACCAAACAATCAACTCTTGTTGACCGTTTGATTCAGGCATTCCCAGCACACAGCGCCGGTGATCGTTATCACACAAGCTGCAGGGGGCAGCAGGCCAGAGATGTTAGAGGTGCACAAATCAGAAGTGGCGTTGGACAGAGGGGTTTTCTGACCAGGTTGTGGAGTGATTTTGCTATGACCGCAGACAGGACAGGTACTGCAGCATCAATTCAAAGTGACAGGAGACAACATTTGTCCAGTATGGTTGCTAACTATTTTTCATCCCTTATCGACGTTCTCCCTCAACCGTCATTCCCATTTGATTACTGGGCATCCAAATTAGACACCTGGCCAGAATTGGCAGAATATGCATTGCAGGAGCTTGCTTGCCCAGCAGCTAGTGTCCTATCAGAAAGAGTATTCAGTGCTGCAGGCTCAATATTAACCAAAAAAAGGACTCGTCTGGCTACCCAAAATGTTGATGATCTAACCTTCATTAAAATGAACCACAACTGGATTTTGAATTCTTTTGCCCCACCTTGCCTGGCTGACACCTAGCTTTCCTATGAAAATGTCTTGCTTGTGGACTGCTCTGACTGACTTTTCCAATCTCGTAATTTGCAGCAGCTGTTTGTTCAGCATACAACATGTTTACACCTCCCTAAATGGCCAAACTTCCCCCACGGGGCCGTGGTCTCGCCATTTGGCGGAAGCACCCGTGAGAGTGCCGTTTGTCTGAAGAGGTGGGTGTGCACGCTTTTGGTCGACGGCACTGCCACTGGGTCCCTCATAGTACAATAAAGTGTCTCTGGCGGTGGTGGTGCGCACCCAACGTCAGACACACCGTTGTAACATGAGGGGCCCTGGGCCTGTACCGCCGGCCACAAGTGAGTTCCCCCCCAGCTCAAACAGTGCTCTACCACTTGCAAAATTATCTCTCACAGTTCCACCAATGTTTAGTCTATGCGCTGACATACTTCAGTGCCTGGCACTGACAATACCAATGTGTTGACATGTATGATGGTACTTAAAATAGTCAGGGGCAGTGTCCTATATTTACACCAGTAAATACTTAGCGCCAAATTACTAGGTCTGAAACTCAGCAGAGGAGCCCACCCCTGTACCTTATTATTCCACCATTTTGTGATTTGGTTTTGTTGTATTGTGAGACATTAACATCTATTTATTTTTTGTGAGTACTAATTGTCAGACACTCATTACAATCGGCCTCCGCTGACAACACCAATGTTGCCTGTGTACCCCTGCAAGAGAATTCCAAGTGTCTACAGCCCACTTTTGTTATGTTAGGCCTTCTAAGCCTGTCTGCGGTCCCTCCTTCCACTAGTCCACCACTGACCAGACCACTGCTGCCCGTGTACCCATGGAACCTATTTTAAAGTGCCTACAGCCTAATATTGTTATGTTTGGCCTACTAAGCCTGTCTGCGGTCCCTCCTTCCACTAGTCCTCCACTGACCAGACCACTGCTGCCCGTGTACCCCTGGAACCTATTTTAAAGTGCCTACAGCCTAATTTTGATATGTTAGGCCTACTATGCCTGTCTGCGGTCCCTTCTTCCACTAGTCCTCCACTGACCAGACCACTGCTGCCCGTGTACCCCTGGAACCTATTTTAAAGTGCCTACAGCCTAATTTTGTTATGCTAAGCCTACTAAGCCTGTCTGCGGTCCCTCCTTCCACTAGTCCTCCACTGACCAGACAACTGCTGCCCGTGTATCCCTGGAACCTATTTTAAAGTGCCTACAGCCTAATTTTGTTATGTTAGGCCTACTATGCCTGTCTGCGGTCCCTCCTTCCACTAGTCCTCCACTGACCAGACCACTGCTGCCCGTGTACCCCTGGAACCTATTTTAAAGTGCCTACAGCCTAATTTTGATATGTTAGGCCTACTAAGCCTGTCTGCGGTCCTTCCTTCCAATAGTCCTCCACTGACCAGACCACTGCTGCCCGTGTACCCCTGGAACCTATTTTAAAGTGCCTACAGCCCAATTTTGTTATGTTAGGCCTACTAAGCCTGTCTGCGGTTTCTCCTTCCAATAGTCCTCCACTGACCAGACCACTGCTGCGCGTATACCCCTGGAACCTATTTTAAAGTGCCTACAACCTAATTTTGTTATGTTAGGCCTACTAAGCCTGTCTGCGGTCCCTCCTTCCACTAGTCCTCCACTGACCAGACCACTGCTGCCCGTGTACCCCTGGAACCTATTTTAAAGTGCCTACAGCCTAATTTTGATATGTTAGGCCTACTAAGCCTGTCTGCGGTCCCTCCTTCCAATAGTCCTCCACTGACCAGACCACTGCTGCCCGTGTACCCCTGGAACCTATTTTAAAGTGCCTACAGCCTAATTTTGATATGTTAGGCCTACTAAGCCTGTCTGCGGTCCCTCCTTCCACTATTCCTCCACTGACCAGACCGCTGCTGCACGTATACCCCTGGAACCTATTTTAAAGTGCCTACAGCCTAATTTTGTTATGTTAGGCCTACTAAGCCTGTCTGCGGTCCCTCCTTCCACTAGTCCTCCACTGACCAGACCACTGCTGCCCGTGTACCCCTGGAACCTATTTTAAATTGCATAGAGCATCCTTTTTTTAATAGTAGGCGTACAAACACTGTCTGTGGTCCATAATTGAAATTGTCCTCCACTGAAGAGACCAATGCTGCCTGTGTACCCCTGTAACCTTTTTTAAACTGCATTGAGCCAAATTTTGTGTTTAAGGCCTACTACCTGTGTCTGTCTGCGCCACTCAATACAGCTGTCCTCCTTTTAAAAAAGCTGAGCGTCAATAGTCTGGTTTTCAGCCTATAGGAATTTGAAAACTGCATTGGGGCTACTACTACTACTTCGGTAGGGCCTACTAACGGTGTCTGCCGGCTCCAAGGTGTTCCCCAGGTTGCCTCTCCATAGCATTGATCTTCTAGCTCTCGTTTAGTAGTTGTTGAAAACAATACTGCATTAGGCCTACAAGTTGGGTCTGGGTTGTAGAGACGGTGTCTTCCACTCCAAGATGTTCCCAGGTTTCCTCTCCATAGCTTCGAGCTTCTAGCTCTCGTTTAGTAGTTATTGAAAACAACACTGCATTAGGCCTACAAGTTGGGTCTGGGTTGTAGAGACGGTGTCTTCCGCTCCAAGGTGTTCTCCAGGTTTCCTCTCCATTGCTTCAATCTTAAAGCTCTCGTTTCGTAGTTGTTGAAAACAGCACTGCATTAGGCCTACAAGTTGGGTCTGGGTTGTAGAGACGGTGTCTTCCGCTCCAAGGTGTTCTCCAGGTTTCCTCTCCATTGCTTCAATCTTAAAGCTCTCGTTTAGTAGTTGTTGAAAACAACACTGCATTAGGCCTACAAGTTGGGTCTGGGTTGTAGAGACGGTGTCTTCCACTCCAAGGTGCTCCCCAGGTTTCCTCTCCATAGCTTCGAGCTTCTAGCTCTCGTTTAGTAGTTGTTGAAAACAACACTGCATTAGGCCTACAAGTTGGGTCTGGGTTGTAGAGACGGTGTCTTCCACTCCAAGGTGTTCCCCAGGTTTCCTCTCCTTAGCTTCGAGCTTCTAGCTCTCATTTAGTAGTTGTTGAAAACAACACTGCGTTAGGCTTACAAGTTGGGTCTGGGTTGTAGAGACGGTGTCTTCCGCTCCAAGGTGTTCTCCAGGTTTCCTCTCCATTGCTTCAATCTTAACCCCTTTACCCCCAAGGGTGGTTTGCACGTTAATGACCGGGCCAATTTTTACAATTCTGACCACTGTCCCTTTATGAGGTTATAACTCTGGAACGCTTCAATGGATCCTGGTGATTCTGACGTTGTTTTCTCGTGACATATTATACTTCATGACAATGGTAAAAATTATTTGATAGTACCTGCGTTTATTTGTGAAAAAAACGGAAATTTGGCGAAAATTATGAAAATTTTGCAATTTTCCAACTTTGAATTTTTATGCAATTAAATCACAGAGATATGTCACACAAAATACTTAATAAGTAACATTTCCCACATGTCTACTTTACATCAGCACAATTTTGGAACCAAAATTTTTTTTTGTTAGGGAGTTATAAGGGTTAAAAGTTGACCAGCAATTTCTCATTTCTACAACACCATTTTATTTTAGGGACCACATCTCATTTGAAGTCATTTTGAGGGGTCTATATGATAGAAAATACCCAAGTGTGACACCATTCTAAAAACTACACCCCTCAAGGTGCTTAAAACCCTATTCAAGAAGTTTATTAACCCTTCTGGTGCTTCACAGGAATTTTTTGAATGTTTAAATAAAAATGAACATTTAACTTTTTTTCACAAAAAATTTAATTCAGCTCCAATTTGTTTTATTTTACCAAGGGTAACAGGAGAAAATGGACCCCAAGCATTGTTGTACAATTTGTCCTGAGTATGCCAATACCCCACATGTGGGGGTAAACCACTGTTTGGGCGCATGGCAGAGCTCGGAAGCGAAGGAGTGCCATTTGACTTTTCAATGCAAAATTGACTGGAATTGAGATGGGACGCCATGTTTCGTTTGGAGAGCCCCTGATGTGGCTAAACATTGAAATCCCCCACAAGTGACACCATTTTGGAAAGTAGACCCCCTAAGGAACTTATCTAGAGGTGTGGTGAGCACTTTGACCCAACAAGTGCTTCACAGAAGTTTATAATGTAGAACCGTAAAAATAAAAAATCATATTTTTTCACAAAAATTATCTTTTCGCCCCCAATTTTTTATTTTCCCAAGGGTAAGAGAAGAAATTGGAACCCAAAAGTTGTTGTACAATTTGTCCTGAGTACGCTGATAGCCCATATGTGGGGGTAAACCACTGTTTGGGCGGATGGGAGAGCTCGGAAGGGAAGGAGCGCCGTTTGACTTTTCAATGCAAAATTGACAGGAATTGAGATGGGACGTCATGTTGCATTTGAAGAGCCACTGATGTGCCTAAACATTGAAACCCCCCACAAGTGACACCATTTTGGAAAGTAGACCCCCTAAGGAACTTATCTAGAGGTGTGGTGAGCACTTTGACCCACCAAGTGCTTCACAGAAGTTTATAATGTAGAATCGTAAAAATAAAAAATCATATTTTTTCACAAAAATTATCTTTTTGCCCCCAATTTTTTATTTTCCCAAGGGTAAGAGAAGAAATTGGACCCCAAAATTTGTTGTACAATTTGTCCTGAGTACGCTGATACCCCATATGTGGGGGTAAACCACTGTTTGGGTGGATGGGAGAGCTCGGAAGGGAAGGAGCGCCGTTTGACTTTTCAAAGCAAAATTGACAGGAATTGAGATGGGACGCCATGTTGCGTTTGAAGAGCCACTGATGTGCCTAAACATTGAAACCCCCCACAAATGACACCATTTTGGAAAGTAGACCCCCTAAGGAACTTATCTAGAGGTGTGGTGAGCACTTTGACCCACCAAGTGCTTCACAGAAGTTTATAATGCAGAGCCGTAAAAATAAAACAAAATTTTTTTCCCACAAAAATTATTTTTTTAGCCCCCAGTTTTGTATTTTCCTGAGGGTAACAGGAGAAATTGGACCCCAAAATTTGTTGCCCAATTTGTCCTGAGTGCGATGATACACCATATGTGGGGGGAACCACTGTTTGGGCACATGGGAGGGCTCAGAAGGGAAGGAGTGCCATTTGAATGCAGACTTAGATGGAAGGGTCTGCAGGTGTCACATTGCGTTTGCAGAGCCCCTAATGTACCTAAACAGTAGAAACCCCCCACAAGTGACACCATTTTGGAAAGTAGACCCCCTTAGGAATTTATCTAGATGTGTGCTGAGCGCTTTGACCCACCAAGGGCTTCACAGAAGTTTATAATGGAGAGCCGTAAAAATAATACAAAAATTTTTTCCCACAAAAATTATTTTTTAGCCCCCAGTTTTGTATTTTCCCGAGGGTAACAGGAGAAATTCGACCCCACAATTTGTTGTCCAATTTGTCCTGAGTGCGCTGATACCCCATATGTGGGGGGCAACCACTGTTTGGGCGCATGGGAGGGCTCGGAAGGGAAGGAGCTCCATTTGGAATGAGGACTTAAATGGAATGGTCTGCAGGTGTCACATTGCATTTGCAGAGCCCCTAATGTACCTAAACAGTAGAAACCCCCCACAAGTGACACCATTTTGGAAACTAGACCCCCTAAGGAACTCATCTAGATGTGTTGTGATAGCTTTGAACCCCCAAGTGTTTCACTACAGTTTGTAACGCAGAGCCGTGAAAATTAAAAAAAAAAATCTTTCCCCCCAAAATTATTTTTTAGCCCCCAGTTTTGTATTTTCCCGAGGGTAAGAGGAGAAATTCGACCCCAAAAGTTGTTGTCCAATTTGTCCTGAGTACGCTGATACCCCGTATGTTGGGGGAAACCACCGTTTGAGCGCATGGCAGAGCTCGGAAGGGAAGGAGCACCATTTGGAATGCAGACTTAGATGGAATGTTCTGCAGACGTCACATTGCGTTTGCAGAACCCCTAATGTACCTAAACAGTAGAAACCCCCCACAAGTGACCCCATATTGGAAACTAGACCCCCCAGGGAACTAATCTAGATGTGTTGTGAGAACTTTGAACCCCCAAGTGTTTCACTACAGTTTATAACGCAGAGCCGTGAAAATAAAAAATCTTTTTTTTCCCACAAAAAATATGTTTTAGCCCCGAGTTTTGTACTTTCCCAAGGGTAGCAGGAGAAATTGGACCCCAAAGGTTGTTGTCCTATTTGTCCTGAGTACGCTGATACCCCATATGTTGGGGTAAACCCCTGTTTGGGCACACGGGAGAGCTCGGAAGGGAAGAAGCACTGTTTTACTTTTTCAACGCAGAATTGGCTGGAATTGAGATCGGACGCCATGTCGCGTTTGGAGAGCCCCTGATGTGCCTAAACAGTGGAAACCCCCCAATTATAACTGAAACCCTAATCCAAACACATCCCTAACCCTAATCCCAACAGTAACCCTAACCACACCTCCAACCCTGACACACCCCTAACCCTAATCCCAACCCTATTCCCAACCGTAAATGTAATCTAAACCCTAACTGTAACTTTAGCCCCAACCCAAACTGTAGCCCTAGCCCTAACCCTAGCCCTAACCCTAGCCCTAACCCTAGCCCTAACCCTAGCCCTAGCCCTAGCCCTAGCCCTAACCCTAGCCCTAACCCTAGCCCTAACCCTAACCCTAACCCTAACCCTAGCCCTAACCCTAGCCCTAACCCTAGCCCTAACCCTAACCCTAACCCTAGCCCTAACCCTAGCCCTAACCCTAACCCTAGCCCTAGCCCTAGCCCTAACCCTAGCCCTAACCCTAGCCCTAACTCTAACCCTAGCCCTAATGGGAAAATGGAAATAAATACATTTTTTTAATTTTTCCCTAACTAAGGGGGTGATGAAGGGGGGTTTGATTTACTTTTATAGCGGGTTTTTTAGCGGATTTTTATGATTGGCAGCCGTCACACACTGAAAGACGCTTTTTATTGCAAAAAATATTTTTTGCGTTACCACATTTTGAGAGCTATAATTTTTCTATATTTTGGTCCACAGAGTCATGTGAGGTCTTGTTTTTTGCGGGACGAGTTGATGTTTTTATTGGTAACATTTTCGGGCACGTGACATTTTTTGATCGCTTTTTATTCTGATTTTTGTGAGGCAGAATGACCAAAAACCAGCTATTCATGAATTTCTTTTGGGGGAGGCGTTTATACCGTTCCGCGTTTGGTAAAATTGATGAAGCAGTTTTATTCTTCGGGTCAGTACAATTACAGCGACACCTCATTTATATCATTTTTTTATGTTTTGGCGCTTTTATACGATAAAAACTATTTTATAGAAAAAATAATTATTTTTGCATCACTTTATTCTCAGGACTATAACTTTTTTATTTTTTTAATGATAGTGCTGTATGGCGGCTCGTTTTTTGCGGGACAAGATGACGTTTTCAGCGGTACCATGGTTAGTTATATCTGTCTTTTTGATTGCGTGTTATTCCACTTTTTGTTCGGCGGTATGATAATAAAGCGTTGTTTTTTGCCTCGTTTTTTTATTTTTTTTCTTACGGTGTTTACTGAAGGGGTTAACTAGTGGGCCAGTTTTATAGGTCGGGCCGTTACGGACGCGGCGATACTAAATATGTGTACTTTTATTGTTTTTTTTTTTATTTAGATAAAGAAATGTATTTATGGGAATAATATATTTTTTTTTTTTTCATTATTTTGGAATATTTTTTTTTATTTTTTTTTACACATTTGAAATTTTTTTTTTTTACTTTTTTACTTTGTCCCAGGGGGGACATCACAGATCAGTGATCTGACAGTTTGCACAGCACTCTGTCAGATCACTGATCTGACTTGCAGCGCTGCAGGCTTCACAGCGCCTGCTCTGAGCAGGCTCTGTGAAGCCACCTC
Organism: Ranitomeya imitator; assembly: GCF_032444005.1. NCBI lineage: Eukaryota > Metazoa > Chordata > Amphibia > Anura > Dendrobatidae > Ranitomeya > Ranitomeya imitator. The sequence goes on from NC_091283.1 coordinate 618,717,528, forward strand.
CCTCCCTGGATCCGCGGCCATCTTGGATCCGGGCCTGGAGGGAGCAGGGAGGGAGGTGAGACCCTCGCAGCAACGCGATCACATCGCGTTGCTGCGGTGGGCTCAGGGAAGCCCGCAGGGAGCCCCCTCCCTGCGCGGTGCTTCCCTGTACCGCCGGCACATCGCGATCATCTTTGATCGCGGTGTGCCGGGGGTTAATGTGCCGGGGGCGGTCCGTGACCGCTCCTGGCACATAGTGCCGGATGTCAGCTGCAATAAACAGCTGACACCCGGCCGCGATCGGCGGCGCTCCCCCCGTGAGCGCTGCCGATCGCATATGACGTACTATTGCGTCCTTGGGAAGTAAAGCCCACCCCACATGGACGCAATAGTACGTCTAATGGCAGAAAGGGGTTAATGTTCTCGTTTAGTAGTTGTTGAAAACAACACTGCATTAGGCCTACAAGTTGGGTCTGGGTTGTAGAGACGGTGTCTTCCACTCCAAGGTGTTCCCCAGGTTTCCTCTCCATAGCTTCGAGCTTCTAGCTCTCGTTTAGTAGTTGTTGAAAACAACACTGCATTAGGCCTACAAGTTGGGTCTGGGTTGTAGAGACGGTGTCTTCCACTCCAAGGTATTCCCCAGGTTTCCTCTCCATAGCTTCGAGCTTCTCGCTCTCGTTTAGTAGTTGTTGAAAACAACACTGCATTAGGCCTACAAGTTGGGTCTGGGTTGTAGAGACGGTGTCTTCCGCTCCAAGGTGTTCTCCAGGTTTCCTCTCCATTGCTTCAATCTTAAAGCTCTCGTTTAGTAGTTGTTGAAAACAACACTGCACTAGACCTACAAGTTGGGTCTGGGTTGTAGAGACGGTGTCTTTCGCTCCAAGGTGTTCCCCAGGTTTCCTCTCCATAGCTTCAATCTTAAAGCTCTCGTTTAGTAGTTGTTGAAAACAACACTGCATTAGGCCTACAAGTTGGGTCTGGGTTGTAGAGACGGTGTCTTCCGCTCCAAGGTGTTCTCCAGGTTTCCTCTCCATTGCTTCAATCTTAAAGCTCTCGTTTAGTAGTTGTTGAAAACAACACTGCATTAGGCCTACAAGTTGGGTCTGGGTTGTAGAGACGGTGTCTTCCGCTCCAAGGTGTTCTCCAGGTTTCCTCTCCATTGCTTCAATCTTAAACCTCTCGTTTAGTAGTTGTTGAAAACAACACTGCATTAGGCCTACAAGTTGGGTCTGGGTTGTAGAGACGGTGTCTTCCGCTCCAAGGTGTTCTCCATGTTTCCTCTCCATTGCTTCAATCTTAAAACTCTTGTTTAGTAGTTGTTTAAAACAACACTGCATTAGGCCTACAAGTTGGGTCTGGGTTGTAGAGACGGTGTCTTCCACTCCAAGGTGTTCCCCAGGTTTCCTCTCCATAGCTTCGAGCTTCTAGCTCTCGTTTAGTAGTTGTTGAAAACAACACTGCATTAGGCCTACAAGTTGGGTCTGGGTTGTACAGACGGTGTCTTCCACTCCAAGGTGTTCCCCAGGTTTCCTCTCCATAGCTTCGAGCTTCTAGCTCTCGTTTAGTAGTTGTTGAAAACAACACTGCATTAGGCCTACAAGTTGGGTCTGGGTTGTAGAGACGGTGTCTTCCGCTCCAAGGTGTTCTCCAGGTTTCCTCTCCATTGCTTCAATCTTAAAGCTCTCGTTTAGTAGTTGTTGAAAACAACACTGCATTAGGCCTACAAGTTGGGTCTGGGTTGTAGAGACGGTGTCTTCCGCTCCAAGTTGTTCTCCAGGTTTCCTCTCCATTGCTTCAATCTTAAAGCTCTCGTTTAGTAGTTGTTGAAAACAACACTGCATTAGGCCTACAAGTTGGGTCTGGGTTGTAGAGACGGTGTCTTCCACTCCAAGGTGTTCCCCAGGTTTCCTCTCCATAGCTTCGAGCTTCTAGCTCTCGTTTAGTAGTTGTTGAAAACAACACTGCATTAGGCCTACAAGTTGGGTCTGGGTCGTAGAGACGGTGTCTGCTGCTCCAAGGTGTTCTCCAGGTTGCCACATAATCGAAGCTGCATAGAGCCTATTTTGTAATTTTACGCCTACAAAGTCTTTCTGCGGTCCCTCCTTCCAATTGTCCTCCACTGAGCACACCAATGCAGACCGTGTACCCATGTAAAAATTTTTAAACCTGCGTCGAGCCAACTTTGTGGTTTAAGGTCTACTTGTAGTGTCTGGCTGCGCCACTCAATACAGCTGTCCTCTTTACAAAAAATGACCTACAATTATCTGGTTTTCAGCCTATCGGAATTTTAAAAATGCAGTGGGCCTACTAGTTGGGTTGGGGCCTTCTATCGGTGTCTGCCGCTCCTTGCTGTTCTCCTCCAGTGAACAAAGCTGTGCCGCCTGTTTACTACTGTTGCCAATTTTGAACTGCATTTAGACTACTTACTGATTTGGGCCTACTCTCTGTGTCAGCTGTTGTGAATTCTGTTGTCGAACTCCCTCCTGTGGTCGTGAATGGTACTTCGGCGAGTTCTGTCTATGGGCTCCCTCTGGTGGCTATGAGTGAAGCTGCTGCTTCTGAGGTTCCTTACACAGGTGACGTGGTTTATCCTTTGGTTGGCTTCTCTATTTAACTCCACTCAGATCGTTACTCCATGCCAGCTGTCAATGTTTTAGCATTGGTTCAGTTCGCTTCTGGATCTGCCTGGTGACCTGTCTTCTCCTGCAGAAGCTAAGTTCCTTATTGTCATTTTTGCTCATTGTTTCTTTGTCCAGCTGGTTATCCTGATTTTGTCTTGCTAGCTGGAAGCTCTGGGATGCAGAGTGGCCCCCCCCCGCACCGTGAGTCGGTGCGGAGGTCTTTTTTGCACACTCTGCTTGGTCTTTTGTAGGTTTTTGTGCTGACCGCAAAGATTCCTTTCCTATCCTCTGTCTATTTAGTAAGTCTGGCCTCTCTTTGCTGAAACCTATATCATTTCTGCGTTTGTGACTTTCATCTTTTCTCACAGTCATTATATGTGGGGGGCTGCCTATTCCTTTGGGGAATTTCTCTGAGGCAAGGTAGGCTTTATTTTCTATCTCTAGGGCTAGCTAGCTCTGAGGCTGTGACGAGGCGCCTAGGGAGCGTCAGGAGCGCTCCATGGCTATTTTTAGTGTGTGTGATAGGATTAGGGCTTGCGGTCAGCAGAGCTCCCACATCCCAGAGCTCGTCCTGTATGAGTTTAACTATCAGGTCGGGTGCTCCTAACCACCAGGTCATAACAGTCAGCCTCTCATTCCAGTTGTCCTCCACTGAACAAAGCAATGCCCCCTGGTTAGTCCTGTTACCAATATTGAACTGCATTTAGCCCACTTTATTCTTTGGGCCCATATCTGTTTCCCCCTCATCCTGCCCATTGCCCAGCCAGTGATAGATGAGTCTGCTGGTACATTGACCCATAACGCAACATTCCCCGTGTACGCTACACTGCAAGATTGTGACCCTGCTGAAAGTCAGGTTCCCCTTCCCGCATACCATACCACCTTACACGGGGACAAAGAGGAAGGTGCAGATGAAGGTGCAGGTTCCTTCATCAGGTGGGGGGAGGAATACTCGTTGGCGACGTCACTGGCACAGGGCCCCTCATAGTACGCAAAAGTGTTGCTGAAGGTGGGAGGCGCCCCCGCCGTGCAAACACACCGCTGTACTTTGAGGGGCCCTGTGCCAGTGCCAATGCCAACAAGTGGGCCTCCCCTGCTTGCTCAGGATCACAGCACTTGCAAAGTTGAAATACTTACCTCTCCCTGCTCCACTGCCGTGACGTGGTCCAGATTTCCTGGGCCCACTAAATACTTGAACCAGCCCTACCACAACTTTAGCTAAATGACCCCCAATTTCCAATGCCTTACTATTATTATAAGGTAAATTTAGATTGAGAAGCTTCAGTAACAAGAATGTATGTTTTTTGCCATTAAAATGGGCACTGTAGGTGTTTTCCAGGCCTCCACTCACTGCCGACTATGCTCCCCCATTGACTTGCATTGGGGTTCGTGTTTCGGTTGATCCCCGACTTTTCGCGATAATCGGCCGATTCCACTCGACTCGACTTTTGAGATAGTCGGGTTTCGCGAAACCCCACTCGACTCTAAAAAAGTCAAGGTCACTCAACCCTAGCAGGGACAGTTTAAGGAGGCACAGAAGTGGGATCATTGTGCTAAATATGGTGTCATCGCCGCTCACCATCTTCGTGGAGTTCTCAATGTCTTAACTTAACTTAATATTTACCCTTAACTTAATATTTTGTTGCACATCCTTTTGAGGCAATCACTGCAATCAAATGATTCCTGTAACTGTCAAGGAGACTTCTGCACCTCTCGATAGGTATTTTGCCCCACTCCTCAAGAGCAAACTGCTAAAGTTGTCTCGTGTTTGAAAGTTGCCTTTTCCAGATAACATGTTTCAGCTCTTTCCAAAGATGCACAAAATGATTTAGGTCAGGGCTTATAGAAGGCCACATCCAAAAAGCTGTTGATATGGAATGGGAATGCTGCAAATTTAACAAATTTTGTGTCACGATTGAATGACAATGATATGGGACTCTCTTTTACATTCGAGTTCCACGAGCGAGAGCTACCCTTTCTGGATCTTCTCATTCACAAGATGCCTGATGGCCATTTAAGTACAAAAACTTATAGAAAGCACTCATTTGATGGGATAGTCACCATCACGTTCCTTTAAAGAAGGGCATTTGTAAATGGCAATATTTAAGGTTACGCAAGCAGCTGATTTACGTACACGCTTTACAGACAGAGGCTATCCAGATGGTATTCTCAGAAAAGCCTAAAAGGAGGTTGAAAAAAACAATAGAAATAAACTACTAATACCAACCCCCAAAAAAGAGAACTCCACATGTCACTTCATTACTACATATAATAATGACGCACATCAGATTCGAAAAATATTGGAGAAACATTGGTCCATCTTACAAATGGATGAGGACATTGAAGAACTGGTGGGCCCCTACCCAAGAATCACATTTCAAAAGGGGAAATCAATCAATAGGATACAGACTAGTGTACAGTCACTACACCCCATAGAAAAAAGAGACATGGCTGACTAGTAACCTCAAGGGGTGTTACAAGTGTAGTGGCTGGGTAACGTGCCCTGTTATAAAAACGGGAACAAGTTTTGAGAGTAATGCTACTGGAAAGAAATATCATTTATACCACTTTATTAATTGCAGAACAAGAGGTGTGATATATAGGGTGGTGTGCCCATGTGGCCTAGAATATATAAGCAAGACAATACGCGAATTTAGAAGACAAGTAGGAGAACATCTGAGAGACATTGCCTTAAAAAGAGGAACCCCCTAGCCAGACATGTAAACTTGAGACATGATGGGAAAAGTTGCGATTTGAAGTTTATGGGAATTGCCGGGATAAGTCTGAGAGGCCCAGCGCCTGCGCACTGCAGTACATTGTTCTGCCCTCAACAGGGCAGACAAAGTACGCCTGCGCTGGAGCCGCAGTGTGAAGACCAGAAGAGGACGTCATCTGATGAAGATGGGAGGCGCCGGACCCGGACCAACAGCGGGAACTCCCTTGGGTGAGTATAATCTAATGTCTTTTTCTCATCTTTTAGGATACATCAGGGGCTTATCTACAGCATTCCAGAATGCTGTAGATAAGCCCCTGATGCCGATGGGCTTACCTCACCCGCGATTTTGGGGGTGACAGGTTCACTTTAAAGGTTTTTCTGTCATTAAGCGAGGGGTGCCAACAATTTTGACCACATAAGAATGTAACACCAAAGTGTACCACAGACCACATAATAGTATATAGATGAGTTATTGAACACAGAAAAATGTTTCAGAGCTTTTTGGACTGTTATATAACACTAAAATGTACCACAGACAGCATAATGGTATATGGATGACTAATTGAATACAGAAAAATATTTCAAGGTTTTTTTCTACTGTTATATAACACATATATGCTCCACAAAGCACCTAATACTCTATGGATGAAAATATAGTACATTTTTTCACCCAAAATACAAAAATGTTGACAACTGCCATAGCTATTTATTTAGCAATGGACTGCAAAGATCTAATACCTGCCTAGTGACTGTACTCAGCTACTCTCCCTGCTCCTGCAACTTTCTATCTCTCCCTAAATGCTAAATTCAGAATGTATCTGATACAAACAGCAAAGCACAATATTACCCCTCAAAAGGACTCTTAGTAAGACGGTTCAGCTTTAGCTCTAGTATCAACACTACAGGACTATGACTTGTTAAACTGTGCACACACACGCCTGGCAAGCACTCTCTTCCTCCAACAAGAATGGGCCATTAGCTGTGCAATGGCTTTAGTGTGCCGAGCGTTGTGGTGCCAGTCCTTTCATAACCCGTGATGATGTTATACGGCAAGCCAATCACAGTAATGACACTACCAAAATGGCTGCGGCATTACAGTGATTCACAGGCAATCCCCACAAGCTTATTGGCTGTGTAACAGGCTCTAAACATGAAGAGTGGAGATTTCAGTTGAGCGCCAAGTAACGAGCGTATCCATGCACTCAGATACTCGAGTCATAGCCGAGTATCACCGAGCACATTCGTTCATCTCTAGTAGTATTGGGTAGATTGGGGCGTTGGTGTTTTCTCTTAAAAAACATACTTTTTCTTACAATAAATGTTGTAAGTTAACTGTGTAAAGCAGTGAAAAAAGATCTTTTATTTTGTCACAAAATTACCAGCTCAGCAGTACTAATTGTAAATCATGCCGAGTTTAGGAACCTTTAAGCTACGAGTAAAAGCCCGGAAGCCATATGTCACCAGAAAGAAAGTAAAAAACACTAAAAGATAAAATTCAGCATGTCTAATTATGCCACAGTCCATTAGCCAAAGGGGATTTATCTGCATTAAATAGTAAGTAGAAGTTTTAAATGAAGAAAATAATGAGGTTCCTATGAATAATTCTATGGTTTGGGTGACTTATATCTCTCTTTGCTGACATTTGTTAAATTGGGAGATCTAATGTGTTTATGGTTCTTACAATGCATTTTGATACAGCTCAATTTACTTGAATACAAATTGGCATCTTTGTTGGATGGAAAGATGCCAGCCCAGAGCAATCTCTCTATTCTCAATTGTAGATGTGCTAAACTTGTATATTGTGTTCTAAAGTTAAAGCAAGTTCACTGCCTATCAATTGTATATCAATGTACCATGAAAATGAAGATCAGCATTTTAGATAAAAGTCTAATTCCTCTCTGGTTTCCCTGTTCTATTAAGACAACAAAATAAATAAAATGCAATGCATAATTGGCCTGATACATAATTGTATTTTCCAATTGTTTATTTGTAGAGTGAGTTTCCAGTGGTTCATGTGTTTTTTTTTTTGTTTGTGCCATATTTATTGTTATAGAGAAAAAAATTAAATCCATAAGACCTCTCCAGAAGAGAGAAAGAGCTTACAATGCAGACACCTTTTGAAGTAGGACTCACATTGAACATTTGGGAAAGGGAGAAAGAAACTTATTAAAACAACCTTTGAAGCAGAGATCTCCTTCTGTGGACATGTGATTAAAATGGGATATCTGTTGGGAAAAAGACAGCAAGCTTTAGATTTATTTAATTACCCATAGGTGGAGAAGTGCAGAGACATATTTGTTTCAAGGGGGATAATTGTGTTTCCCAATCCTCTCCTGAAAGAATCTGCAGCTGGATGATTTGGCGCCAGGGGTCAGATGTGAATATTGGGGTTTGTATGGATCCGATAATTATGGGATATAGCTTTTCAGTGTTGTAGTAAAGAGACAAACAGAATGCATTCACTCAAATTGCTGTAAGCCCACTAGAAACCCTCAAACTTAATAACTGTCCAATAGATGAAGCAATCCAGGCCATGTATGGTCATCATGTAAAAGTAGACTAAAGTTAAAAAATATGAAGATGATATCTACCTCCTGGGATCTCTAGGAGCGAAGATATCTTGTAAGTTGGGGATCTCATAAAACCCTGAACGACAGAGCACATCCCACAAATAGCCCCCACAATGAGATAATTAAGGTGTGTGGGCATAACTTATACCTGATAAAAAACAGAATCTGGGTTTGGGTCTTAGTCAGTCCCAGTGATTCATAGTTTGCTGTGGAATTTCTGTCAATTTTTCAAATTGGAATGGTTACCTCCGTTAAGCTCATGGAAAGGGCCATTTCCATTACTGGGTTTAGTAGTTTTCTTTTGTTAAACTTATTATTTTATGTAGTTGTATATATCGTGTTGTTTGTTCCCATTTTGTATCATTTTGTATAAAACTGCCTATTGGGGATAAGTGAATGTGCTCGGTGATGCTAGGTTATCACTTTAGGGAATGTGAATGCTTGGACGTGCTCATTACACGAATTCCCATTCTGTATCTTTGGTGTCTGTTACACAGCCAATAAGCATGCTGGGATTGCTTGTGATGCAGTAACCATCTTGGATGTGGCAATACTGTGATTGGCTGGCCGTCTGTTATCATCAGAGATTATAAAAGGACAGGTGGTGTTTGGCACAATGACGCCATTGCACAGCTCTGTGACACTTCATATTGGAGGGAGAGAATAATAATAATCTTTATTTTTATATAGCACTAACATATTCCGCAGCGCTTTACAGTTTGCACACATTATCATCGCTGTCTTCGATGAGGCTCACAATCTAAATGCCCTATCAGTATGTCTTTGGAATGTGGGAGGAAACCCACACAAACATGGGGAGAACATACAAACTCCTTGCGGATGTTGTCCTTGGTGGGATTTGAACCCATGACCCCAGTGCTGCAAGGCTGCAGCGCTATCCACTGAGAATACGTGTCTTGGCCTGTGTGCAAAATTTAGCGAATCAGAAGCCTCCAGTGTTGATACTGGTGCTGAAGCTGAGCAATTGTACTAGCAGCCCTTCTAAGGGTTAATTGTTTATATCACATACAATCTGCATTTAGCCTAAGGAGTGAGAGTGATTTGCAGGAGCAGGGAGAATTACAGAATCTTATCAGTAGACAGGGATTAGGCCTGTGCAGTCCGTTGGTAAACATATAGCTGAATTGTTTTTGCAAGGGCTTAAAAAGAGTATATATTTTGATCAAGTATTATGTGTTTTGAGGTTGTTAGTTGCCAGGATTCTCCCTCTGCACTGGGTAAATCCCAAGCCTTGCCTGCTTCTGTGGCCTCCCGATCAGCTTCGGCTGCTGTGGGTGCTGCTGAGCAAAGACGTCGTCCCAGCATCTTGCTCAGGCTTGTGCTGTTCGTTTCGTTACTGCTGGCTTTCCCGCCAAGTCTATGGTAACCAGCGATAGGCAGCGGCGAACGGACACTCCGGAGACTAAGTCCAGAAATCAAAATACTGAGCATGCTTGTGATATGGCAACATCTCATTGGTGGTTGGTCATCAGCTATTCTGGTGACTGGACATGATCTGAACATGTAAAACATCCTCTGAGGCACACGCTGGCGTGCTAGTAACATTCTCTTTTCAATGTTCTATGGGACATTGCAACAGTGTGGTCTTTATCAGCATGTGCTCAGGGTCAGCAGTAAGCCGTTAGAATTCCAGTTCTTTACAGAGGAGTTTGAATGAATTCAGGGCTGGCCTCTAGCCATTAGAATTCAAGGATGCTTTGGCCACTAGGGAGATCCCATCTACATAGGAGGATTTAATATCCATATCCACTTGCATTGATCTTCGGTATGTTGAATGAAGATTGGAGCGAGCCCAGTGTAGATAAAGGTTAGCTCCAAACTTTACCAATCCTTTGACATCTCCGACTTGGTAGATCGGGTAGAGTCTATACAGGTCTCTCAGGCAGAAGCTAAAGCCCATCTTGTGCATTCACGGCCAGTTTTGTTTATGGGCAGGCTTGTCATTACGCCAATAGTTGTCCCAGGCGATGGGGAGGTCGGCCATGTCTAGTGGCTATCGAAGGAGGTTCAGTAGGTTCACTAGACAAGACTTATGTGTCCTCCAAATTAACCTTTAAGGTGACCATGTCGTATGGGTTGATTTCCCATGCTGCCGAAGCTTGTGTGGATTCTGGAGCAGAGGGCAAATTTCTGTCTACCACCTTCGCCCAACAGAACGCAATTCCTCTAGCAATGCTCTCAAAGCCAGTCATCATCCAAGTGGCTAACGGGTCCATCCTTCCTACCCAAAACACTCTTCAAGCCATACCTCTCACCCTAATGATGTCTCCAAAACGTCAAGAGTTAATTTCCTTTTTAGTCAACTCTGAGGGCATGGATGACGTGCTTTTGGGTATGCCTTGGTTGCTTCGCCACTCTCCTCATATTGACTGGGCTACCGGGAGCATACTGGGTTGGAGTAATTCATGTTAGGGTCGGTGCCTAAAGGCTCAAGTGCAGGTTGGATTATCTGATGTCACTACCGATCTAACCCCTTTATCTAAGCACTACTGGCAAAACACCAACGTGTTCTCCAAGAAAGCCGCAGAGACACTTCCTCCTCATCCCTCCTATGACTGTCCGATAGACCTCATTCCTGAGACTGAGGCTATTGTTATGATCTGGTGGCCTAGGATCAGCATGAGACGGACTCTGGAGAAGGTGGTCCCTGTACTGACCGCAAACCCTGAACCTAGCAGCGCGACTAGAAGTAGCCGTGGGGGGTACCTAACACTCCCTAGACCCCTAGGCACAGCCTAAGATCTAACTACCCCTAAAGACAGAAACAGGAAACCTATCTTGCCTCAGAGAAAATCCCCAAAGGATAGATAGCCCCCCACAAATATTGACTGTGAGAGGAGAGGGAAATAACATACGCAGATATGAAATCAGATTTTAGCATAGGAGGCCATACTAGCTAAAAAGAAAGAATAGAACAGAGTACTATGCGGTCAGTATAAAAACACTAGAAAATATCCACCGCAGAAAATACGAATCACCACATCTGACTAAAGACATGGGGGGTATATCTGCATCTCCAGAGAAATAGCTAGGCTGAAAAAAATCCTTCACAGACTAAGCTGGACAAGACAAAAACATGAAAATGCACAGAACTATAAGGTCCACAGCAGGTGGACAGCAAAAACAAAGCCAGGACTTATCTTTGTAGAAAAACACAGCAAACTGGAGAGACCAGCAGGGAAGTGAATCCTTCAAGAACAATGGACAACTGGCACTGACTAAAGGATCCTGCAAAGCTATATACCCCAGTCAGTTTTGCAATTAGTAGATACACCTGTCCACTCCTGCAGTCCAGGCACAACTGCATTACCATCTACAACCACCGGAGGGAGCCCAAAAGCTGAATTCACAACAGTACCCCTCCTTGAGGAGGGGTCACCGAACCTTCACCAGAGCCCCCAGGCCGATCAGGATGAGCCCGATGAAGGGCACGAACCAAATCAACGGCATGGACATCAGAGGCAGAAACCCAAGAATTATCCTCCTGGCCATAACCCTTCCACTTGACAAGGTACTGAAGCTTCCGCCTCGAAAAATGGGAATCCAAAATCTTCTCAACAACATATTCCAACTCCCCATTGACCAATACAGGGGCCGGAGGATCAACAGAGGGAACAACGGGCTCCACATATTTCCGCAACAAAGATCTATGGAAGACATTATGAATAGCAAAAGAGGCCGGAAGCACCAGGCGAAAGTACACCGGATTAATAATCTCAGAAATCCTATAAGGACCAATAAATCGAGGCTTAAACTTAGGGGAAGAAACCTTCATAGGAACATGACGGGAAGATAACCAAACCAGATCACCAACCCAAAGCCGGGAACCAACACACCGACAACGGTTAGCAAAATGCTGAGCCTCCCCCTGAGACAGCACCAAATTGTACACCACATAAGCCCAAATCTGATGCAACCTGTCGACCACAGAATCCGCACCAGGAAGGTCAGAAGGCTCAACCTGCCCAGAAGAAAAACGAGGATGAAAATCAAAATTAAAAAAAAAGGCGAAACCAAAGTAGCCGAACTAGCCCGATTATTAAGGGCAAACTCGGCCAATGGCAAAAAAGCCACCCAATCATCCTGATCAGCAGACACAAAGCATCTCAAATGGGTCTCCAAAGTCTGATGAGTTCGCTCAGTCTGGCCATTTGTCTGAGGATGAAATGCAGAGGAAAAAGACAAATCAATGCCCAGCTTGGCACAAAAGGCCCGCCAAAACCTAGAAACAAACTGGGAGCCTCTGTCGGACACAATATTCTCCGGAATACCATGCAAATGCACCACATGCCGAAAAAACAACGGAACCAAATCAGAAGAAGAAGGCAATTTAGGCAAAGGCACCAAATGAACCATTTTAGAAAATCGGTCACAGACAACCCAGATAACCGACATTCTTTGGGAAACAGGAAGATCGGAAATAAAATCCATAGAAATATGCGTCCAAGGTCTCTCAGGGACCGGCAATGGCAAAAGCAACCCACTAACGCGGGAACAGCAAGGCTTAGCCCATGCACAAATCCCACAGGACTGCACAAAAGCACGCACATCCCGTGACAAAGAAGGCCACCTAAAGGACCTACTAACCAAATCTCTGGTACCAAAAATCCCAGGATGGCCAGCCAAAACAGAACAATGAACCTCAGAAATCACTTTACTAGTCCATCTATCAGGAACAGACAGTTTCCCCACAGGACAGCGGTCAGGCTTATCAGCCTGAAATTCCTGAAGAACCCGTCGCAAATCAGGGGAGATGGCAGAAAGAATCACCCCTTCCTTCAAAATGCCGACCGGCTCAAGAACCCCAGGGGAATCAGGAAAAAAACTCCTAGAGAGGGCATCCGCCTTAACATTCTTAGTACCAGGAATGTACGAGACCACAAATTCAAAACGGGAGAAAAACAGGGACCATCGAGTTTGTCTAGGATTCAGCCGTTTGGCAGACTCGAGGTAAATCAGATTCTCATGATCCGTCAGGACCACAATACGGTGCTTGGCCCCCTCAAGCCAATGTCGCCACTCCTGAAATGCCCACTTCATAGCCAACAACTCCCAATTGCCGACATCATAATTGCGTTCCGCAGGCAATAACTTCTGAGAAAAGAAGGCACACGGTTTCATCAAGGAACCATCAGAATTCCTCTGAGACAAAATGGCCCGTGCCCCAATCTCAGATGCGTCTACCTCAACCTGAAATGGAAGAGAAACATCTGGCTGACGCAACACAGGGGCAGAAGTAAATCGGCGTTTAAGCTCCTGAAAGGCAGAAACAGCCGCGGAGGACCAATTTGTCACATCAGCGCCTTTCTTGGTCAAATCGGTTAGAGGTTTAACCACACTGGAGAAGTTGGCAATGAAACGGCGATAAAAATTAGCAAAGCCCAAGAATTTCTGAACGCTCTTCACAGATGTGGGCTGAATCCAATCATGAATGGCCTGAACCTTAACCGGATCCATTTCTATAGATGAGGGAGAAAAAATGAAACCCAAAAAAGAAACCTTCTGCACTCCAAAGAGGCACTTTGACCCCTTCACAAATAAAGCATTATTACGGAGGATCTGAAATACCATCCTGACCTGTTTCACATGAGACTCCCAATCATTGGAAAAAATCAAAATATCATCCAAATAGACAACCATGAATTTATCAAGATAACTCCGAAAGATATCATGCATGAAGGATTGGAACACAGATGGGGTATTAGAGAGTCCGAATGGCATCACAAGGTATTCAAAATGGCCTTCGGGCATATTAAATGCAGTTTTCCATTCGTCACCCTGCTTGATACGAATAAGATTATATGCCCCTCGAAGGTCAATCTTAGTAAACCAGCTAGACCCCCTAATCCTAGCAAACAAATCAGTAAGCAAAGGCAAGGGGTATTGAAATTTAACAGTGATCTTATTCAAGAGGCGATAATCAATACAGGGTCTCAAGGAGCCATCCTTCTTGGCAACAAAAAAGAACCCCGCTCCCAACGGTGAAGAAGATGGCCGAATGTGCCCTTTCTTCAAAGAATCCTTAATATAGCTCCGCATGGCGGTATGTTCAGGCACAGACAGGTTGAAAAGTCGGCCCTTAGGGAACTTACAACCTGGAATCAAGTCAATAGCACAATCACAGTCCCTATAAGGTGGAAGGGAACTGGATTTGGGCTCATCGAATACATCCTGGAAGTCAGACAAGAACTCAGGAACTTCAGAAGAGGAGAAAGAGGAAATTGACATCAAAGGAACCTGATCATGAACCCCCTTACAACCCCAACTAGTCACAGACATGGATTTCCAATCTAACACCGGATTATGTAGCTGCAACCATGGAAAACCCAGCACAATATCATCATGCAAATTATGCAAAACCAGAAAACGACAATCTTCCTGATGGGCTGGGGCCATGCACATGGTCAGCTGTGTCCAAAACTGAGGTTTATTTTTAGCCAACGGTGTAGCATCAATGCCCCTCAAAGGAATAGGGTTCTGCAAAGGCTGCAAAGGAAAACCACAACGTATGGCAAATTCTAAGTCCATTAAGTTCAGAGCGGCGCCTAAATCCACAAATGCCATGACAGAAAATGATGATAATGAGCAAATCAAGGTCACAGATAACAGAAATTTAGGTTGTATAGTACTGATGGCAACAGAACTAGCGATTCTCTTAGTACACTTAGGGCAATCAGAAATAACATGAGCAGAATCGCCGCAGTAAAAACACAACCTATTCTGATGCCAGAATGTTTGACGTTCAGCTCTAGACAAAATCCTATCACACTGCATAGGCTCAGGGCTCCGCTCATAGGACAACGCCACAGTGTGCACAACTCTGCGCTCGCGCAAGTGCCGATCAATCTGAATGGCCAGAGACATAGAATCACTCAGACCAGCAGGCGTGGGGAAACCCACCATAACATCTTTAACGGATTCAGAAAGACCCTTTCTGAAAATTGCCGCCAAGGCATCCTCATTCCATTTAGTCATTACAGACCATTTTCTAAATTTCTGCCAATACAATTCTGCCGCTTCTTGACCTTGATACAGGGCTAATAAGATTTTCTCAGCCTGATCCACAGAATTAGGCTCATCATACAACAACCCCAATGCCTGAAAAAACGAATCAACATTAAGTAACGCAGGATTGCCAGATTCCAGGGAAAATGCCCAATCCTGTGGGTCACCACGCAGCAGAGATATGATGATTTTAACCTGCTGAATAGGATCACCAGAACACCGGGGTCTCAATGCAAAAAACAGTTTACAGTTATTTTTGAAACTCAAAAATTTGGATCTGTCACCAAAGAATAAATCAGGAGTGGGAATCTTAGGTTCTAAGGCAGGAGTCTGAACAATGAAATCTGAAATACCCTGTACCCTAGCAGCAAGCTGATCCACCCGAGAAACTAACTCCTGAACATTCATGTTAACACTAGACTCCGTAGCCACCCAGAGGTAAAGAGGAAAGGAAAGACACAACAGACTACAGAAAAAAAATGGCTCAGCACTTTCCTTCCCTTCTTCTGAGATGCGTTTAACTCATTGTTGGCCATTTGTACTGTTATGATCTGGTGGCCTAGGAGCAGCATGAGACGGACTCTGGAGAAGGTGGTCCCTGTACTGACCGTAAACCCTGAACCTAGCAGCGCAACTAGAAGTAGCCGTGGGGGGTACCTAACACTCCCTAGACCCCTCGGCACAGCCTAAGATCTAACTACCCCTAAAGACAGAAACAGGAAACCTATCTTGCCTCAGAGAAAATCCCCAAAGGATAGATAGCCCCCCACAAATATTGACTGTGAGAGGAGAGGGAAATAGCATACGCAGATATGAAATCAGATTTTAGCATAGGAGGCCATACTAGCTAAAAAGAAAGAATAGAACAGAGTACTATGCGGTCAGTATAAAAAAACTAGACAATATCCACCGCAGAAAATACGAATCACCACATCTGACTAAAGACATGGGGGGTATATCTGCATCTCCAGAGAAATAGCTAGGCTGAAAAAAATCCTTCACAGACTAAGCTGGACAAGACAAAAACATGAAAATGCACAGAACTATAAGGTCCACAGCAGGTGGACAGCAAAAACAAAGCGAGAACTTATCTTTGTAGAAAAACACAGCAAACTGGAGAGACCAGCTGGGAAGTGAATCCTACAAGAACAATGGACAACTGGCACTGACTAAAGGATCCTGTAAAGCTATATACCCCAGTCAGTTTTGCAATTAGTAGATGCACCTGTCCACTCCTGCAGTCCAGGCACAACTGCATTACCCTCTACAACCACCGGAGGGAGCCCAAAAGCTGAATTGACAACAGGCTATGTCTGAACATATCAGGGAGAATTTCGCGAGGGGGTTCATTATGATGTCGGTGTCTCTGGCTGGGGCTGGTTTCTTTTTCGTCCAGAAAAAGAGTGGGGAATTATGTCCCTGTATTGATTATAGGGGTTTAAACGCTATCACCATCAAAAACAAATTTCCTCTGCCGCTAATCTCCAAGTTCTTTTATTGGCTGCAGGGTGCTAGGATATTTACCAAGTTAGACTTGTGTGGGGTTTGTAATATAATCCGCATACGCAAGGGGGACGAATGGAAAATCGCCATTAATACCCGGGTCGGTCATTATGAGTATTTAGTCATGCCATTCCGTCTCTGTAATGCCCCCACAGTCTTTCAGGACATGGTTAATGACATCTTCCGAGAGATGTTATCCACATCTGTAGTTGTCTACTTAAATTACATACTTATTTTTTCTATCGATCTGGATACTCATCATAGAGATGTGGCCAGAGTCTTTGCATGCCAATTCTCTCTACGCCAAACTAGAGAAGTGTGTGTTTGAGCAGGAGTCCCTACCATTCCTTGGGTATATCATTTTGGCCAAGGGTTTGGCTATGGATCCTGCCAAGGTGGAATCGGCATTAAACTGACTGGAATCACATTCTCTTAAAGCGGTGCAGAGCTTTTGGGATTTATTAACTATTACCTCCAGTTCATTCCACACTTCTCTTGCATCTCCATTGGTATCCATTGGTAGCCCTCACCAAAGGAGATAACCCAAGACAATAGTCTGAGGAGGTTTCTAAAGCCTTTACCTCCCTGAAGTCCCATTTCGCTAGGGCCCCAGTTCTACACTGGCCCGATATGGATAAGCCTTTTATCTTAGAGGTGGATGCCTGTTGTGAATTCTGTGGCTGAATTCACTCCTGTGGTCACAAGTGGTACTGCAGCTTCTAAGTTTCCTCCCTCAGGTGTTCTGGTGAGCTCGTTAACTGCTTCAGTACTTAACTCCGCCTGATGCTGCTATCCTTGCTCCTTGTCAATGTTTCAGTGTTGGATCTGAGCTTCTCCTGATTGTTCCTGTGACCTGCTGCTCTGTATAGCTAAGTGCTTTTTGCTTTTTTGTTGCTTTTTTCTGTCCAGCTTGTCTTTTGTTTTGCTGGAAGCTCTGAGACGCAAAGGGTGTACCGCCGTGCCGTTAGTTCGGCACGGTGGGTTTTTTTTTGGCCCCCTTTGCGTGGTTTTTGCTTTAGGGTTTTTTGTAGACTGCAAAGTTCGCTTTACTGTCCTCGCTCTGTCCTAGAATATCGGGCCCCACTTTGCTGAATCTATTTCATCCCTACGTTTTGTCTTTTCATCTTACTCACAGTCATTATATGTGGGGGGCTGCCTTTTCCTTTGGGGAATTTCTCTGGGGCAAGTCAGGCCTATTTTTCTATCTTCAGGCTAGCTAGTTTCTTAGGCTGTGCCGAGTTGCCTAGGTAGTTGTTAGGCGCAATCCACAGCCGCTTTTAGTTGTGTTTAGGATAGGATCAGGTGTGCAGTCTACAGAGTTTCCACGTCTCAGAGCTCGTTCTTGTATTTTTGGGTATTTGTCAGATCACTGTGTGCGCTCTGATCGCTAAGCACACTGTGTCTCTGGATTGCCTTCATAACACCTTTCATTAGCAAACATAACAGATGCCTCTTCTGTTGGTACTGGAGCAATCCTTTACCAAAAGGATGCTCAGGGTCAGAAACATCCGTGTTTCTTCTTCTCCAAGACTTTTTCACTAGCGGAGAGGAACTATTCCATTGGGAACAGGGAGTTACTGCCCATGAAATTGGGGGTGAAAAGATCATAAAATATGAAAAAAAGTTTCAATGGAGCTCAAAAAATGTCCCAATTTTTAGCCCACAGATAGGTGAGGTGTGTGACGGAGATACCCCACTTTAAAATATCTAGCCTGTATTTTTTTTTACAGCAAACTTGTGTCAATAAGTAGGCTAAGACACAGCCAAAAAAATTCAATGGAGCACTCAAATGCCACCATTTTTAGCCCACAGATAGGTGAGGCATGTGACAGAGATCCACCATTTTTAAATATCTGGCCTGTATTTATTTTTGCTTGACAGCAAACTGGTGTTAATAACTAGGCTAAGACACAGCAAATAAAAATTAAAATGGAGGGCTAAAATGGCACTATTTTGAGCGCAACAATATGTAATTCCTATGACGCAGATACATCAGTTTAACCCCTTTACCCCCAAGGGTGGTTTGCATGTTAAAAACCAGGCCAAGTTTTACAATTCTGACCACTGTCCCTTTATGAGGTAATAACTCTGGAACGCTTCCATGGATCCTGGTGATTCTGATATTGTTTTCTCAAATCATATTGTACTTCATGATAGTGGTAAAATTTCTTTGATATGACTTGCGTTTATTTATGAAAAAAATGGAAATTTGTCGCAATTTTCCAACTTTGAATTTTCATGCCCTTAAATCACAGAGATATCTCACATGAAATACTTAATAACATTTCCCACATGTTTACTTTACATCAGCACCATTTTAGAACCAACATTTGTTTTGTTAGGAAGTTATAAGAATTAAAATTTAAACAGTGATTTCTTATTTTTACAACACCATTTTTTTAGAGACCACATCACATTTGAAGTCACTTCGATGGGTATATATGATAGAAAATACCCCAAAGTGACACCATTCTAACAACTGCACCCCTGAAGGTGCTCAAAACCACATTCAAGAAGTTTAACCCTTCAAGTGCTTCACAGGAATTTTTGGAATGTTTAATAAAAAAAATGGAACATTTAGTTTTTTTTCACAAATAAATTATTTCAGATCCAATTTTTTATTGTACCAAGGGTAACAGGCGAAATTAGACTGCCAAATTTGTTGTACAATTTACTCTGGGTACGCTGATACCTTATATATGTAGGTAAACCACTGGGCGCATGGCAGAGCTCGAAAGGGAAGGAGCGCCATTTGACTTTTCAATGCTAAATTGGCTGGAAATGAGATCGGATGCCATGTCGCGTTAACGTGCCTAAACAAGTGACACCATTTTGGAAAGTAGACCCCCTAAGGAACTCATCTAGATGTGTGGTGAGCACTTTGAACCCCCAAGTGCTTCACAGAAGTTTATATCGTAGAGCTGTGAAAATAAAAAATCATATTTTTTCCACAAAAATGATCTTTTCACCCCCAAATTTTTATTTTCTCAAGGATAACAGGAGAAATTGTACACCAATTTGTCCTGAGTATGCTAATACCCCACATGTAGGGGTAAACCATTGTTTGGGTGCACGGTAGAGCTCAGAAGAGAAGGAGGGGCTTTTGACTATTTCAATGCAGAATTGGCTGGAATTGAGATCTGATGCCATGTCGCATTTTGAGAGCCCCTGAAGTGCCTAAACAGTGGAAACCTTCCAAAAGTGACACAATTTTGGAAAGAACACCCCCTAAGAAACTTAACTAGAAGTGTGGTGAGCACTTCGAACCCCAAAGTGCTTCACAGAAGATTATAACGTAGAGCTGTGAAAATAACAAAATCATATTTTTTCCACAAAACAATTTGGCTCCCAATTTTTTATTTTCCCAAGGATAAGAGGAGAAATGAGACCCCCAAACTTGTTGTGCAATTTGTCTTTAGTATGATGATACCCAAATGTGGGGGTAAACCACTGTTTGGGTGCACAGCAGAGCTCGGAAGTGAAGGAGCGCCGTGTGACTTTTTAATCTCAAAATTTTGAGAGAGGATGTCATGATGAGTTTAGATATGTATCTAAACAGAAGAAACCCCCGACGACTGACCTCATTTTGGAAACTACACCCCTTTAAGATTTTCTCCAAGGGTATATTGCTCAATTTGAACACACAGGTATGACAAAGAATTTGATAATATTATGTCCTCTTATTAAAAAAGTTCATTTTTTTCACAAAAATCTTGTGTTAGACCTGAATTTCTCACTTTTGTCAGAGATTACACCAAAAAGTGGACCCTTCAATTTGTTACCTACTTTCTTATGAGTGCAGCGATATCCCATGTGTAGTCAAAAAGTTTTGTTTGGACCGGAAGGGGCACAATGTAACAAATTTGGCTTTATTTGAAACTAGATGGTGGCCCGATTCTAACGCATCGAGTATTCTAGAATATGCATGTCCTCGTAGCATATTGCCCAGCCATGTACTATATTGCCCAGCCATGTAGTATATTGCCCAGTCACGTAGTATATTGCCCAGCCACGTAGTATATTGCCCAGCGACGTAGTATACAGCACAGTGCATATTGCTCAGCCACATAGTATATTGCGCAGTTACGTAGTATATTGCCCAGTTACATAGTATATTGCCCAGCAACGTAGTATACAGCACAGAGCCACGTAGTATATTGCACAGTCACGTACTATATTGCCCAGCTACGTAGTATATCGCCAAGTCACGTAGTATATTGACCAGCGACGTAATATACAGCACAGAGCATATTGGCCAGAAACGTAGTATATTGCCCAGTTACATAGGATATTGCCCAGCGACGTAGTATACAGCACAGAGCCACGTATTATATTGCACAGCCCACGTAGTATATTGCCCAGTCACATACTATATTGCCCAACTACGTAGTATATTGCCCAGTCATGTAGTATATTGCCCAGTCACGTAGTATATTGCCCAGCCACATAGTATATTGCCCAGCGACGTAGTATACAGCACAGAACATATTGCCCAGCCACGTAGTATATTGCCCAGTTACGTAGTATATTGCCCAGTTACGTAGTATATTGCCCAGTGACATACTATACAGCACAGAGCCATGTAGTATATTGCACAGCGACGTAGTATACAGCACAGAGCCACGTAGTATATTGCCCAGTTACGTAGTATATTGCCCAGCGACGTGGTATACAGCACAGAGTCATGTAGTATATTGCACAGCCCACGTAGTATATTGCCCAGTCACGTACTATATTGCCCAGCTACGTAGTATATTGCCCAGTCACGTAGTATATTGCCCAGTCACGTAGTATATTGCCCAGCCACGTAGTATATTGCCCAGCCACATAGTATACAGCACAGAGCATATTGCCCAGCCATGTAGTATATTGCCCAGTTAGGTAGTATATTGCCCAGTTACATAGTATATTGCCCAGTGACGTAGTATACAGCACAGAGCCACATAGTATATTGCACAGCGACGTAGTATTCAGCACAGAGCCACGTAGTATATTGCCCAGCTACGTAGTATATCGCCCAGCCACGTATGTCACAGGTTATAAAATAAAAAATAAACATATACTCACCTGCCGATCCGAGGGCCCCCTGTAGTTCTGTCACCAGCTTCCGGTCCCAGGGTGTGATGACGTCGCGGTCACATGACCGTGACGTCATGGCAGGTCGTTCTCGCGCAGGCGCGCAGGACTTGTGATGACGTCGCGGTCACATGACCGTGACATCATGGAAGGTCCTTGTCGCATACCATCCTTAGCACTGGAATGTCGCGAAGAGCGGGAAAGGCGCCGGAGGGTGAGTATATGATGATTTTTTATTTTTTTAATTTTTTTATTATTTTTAACATTAGATCTTTTTACTATTGACGCTGCATAGGCAACATCAATAGTAAAAGCTTGGTCACACAGGGTTTATAGCGGCAGTAACGGAGTGAGTTACCCGTGGCATAACGCGGTCCATTACCGCTGGCATTAACCCTGTGTGAGTGGTGACTGCGGGGAGTATGGATCGGGCGCCGGGCCCCTGACTGCAGGGGAGTAGGGAAGGACTAATCGGACTGTGGCCATCGCTGATTGGTCACGGCAGCCATGACAGGCAGCTGGCAAGACCAATCAGCGACTTGGATTCCATGACAGACAGAGGCCACGACCAATGGATATCTGTGACAGAAAGATAGATAGACAGACAGAAAGATGGAAGTGACCCTTAGACAATTATATAGTAGATAGTTGAAATAGATTGTCATAGTTGCAGAGCCTGTGTGGTTCAAGAGCAACAGATATCCCCCATAAATGTCTTTTTTTTTATAAATTGTAACCTCTAATCTATTTATCTAGGGAGGTAGTGACTAGTTTGATACCACCATTGCAGTTGATGCAACACAAGTTTGAAAATTTACAATTTGCATTTTTTTCACCGACTCTTTTATGATTCTTTTTTGTACGTTCTGAGGAACAAACCTCAAATTTTGGGCTCATACTCACTTGCGTGAGACTCAGAAGAGGAGCAGAGTGTGCGGCTGCATGTATTCCTATGCGGCCACACGCTCCAATCTGAATGCTGGCAGCAGCGCCGGGTAATGCTGTGAGAGACTCATCCGAGTCTCACCCAAGTGAGTATAAGCCCTTTATGTGAGTTCTGGACACACAGCTTTGTCTATAATAATAGATGGCACACCATTTGGTCTTTAGGGTAAAATTGAGGTTCCAGAACCCATTCAAAGGTTTTAGAGACATTGAGCAAACAAGAAAATCCTTCCAGGAGTTATTACTTACAGATGGAGGCATGCTCCTAAAAATACATTGGCTGATTCTAAAATTTGGTCTTGCCAGCAAACAGTTGTCTATATTATAGCAGGAAGAATAAACAGTACTAGAATGAAGGGCAAAATGTGGAGGAAAATTCAGCCAACTAGGTGGCAAAGCTGAGTTTGTTCCAAAGATGAAAGAACACCAGCATTGCTAGAATGGCAGACACTTTCAGAAACTGGTCGTTCAACGGCTGTTTAGCTCCATCAATCCCTATATGAGAGACGAATGGGCCAAAAGGCGTGGTATACCATGGCATGCTCCCACCAGCCATGCTCGGAAACGCTATATGCACAAAACAACCAGTTTTCTACGGAAAGTATTGTCTGGTACCAGAGGTTTGTAAAGAACCATAATGTATAATTACGGAACAGCCTCATTATTAGCAATACTCCAATAAAATGATCATGCCCACATCACCAACATAAATATAAGTAACTAGATGGCAGCCCGATTCTAAAGAATCGGGAGTCTAGAATCCATATATACTTTATTTATTCAAATGTAAGAATAATACAATTAATAAATAATAGTAAGAAAGAACAAAAATAATAGGCAGTATATGGAGAAAACACCAAACAAAAGTTCAAAATTGGTGTGAAAATGTCACTGAACCACTTCACAACTAAATATATATAGTTTTGGTAAATGGTATTATCATTTTTTTGACGAAATTCGGCCGGAGCTTGAAGAGCAACGTCACTGGGCCCGCCTCCACGCAGTAGAAACTTGCTGTGAGGTAAAAATTCAAAAATCACATCAAAATGGCGGGCGGAGTGTGTCACAGTATGGCACGTTTCTGATTGGTCGCTCGCAGCAGGCGGCAACCAATCAGACACTGGACACTGTTGACGTCACTTATCTCCGGACATTAGCTCCGGACATTAGCTCCGGACATTAGCTCCGGACATTATCTCCGCACATTAGCTCCAGACATTAGCTCCGGACATTAGCTCCGGACAAAGCCACAGAAGTTGGCACAAATTGCAGGAAGTAGTATTCTAGGCAATTAATCTCCGGAAATTAGCTCCGGACATTAGCTCCGGACATTAGCTCCGGACATTAGCTCCGGACAAAGCCACGGAAGTTGGCACAAATTGCAGGAAGTAGTATTCTAGGCAATTATATATTAGACTAGATGGCAGCCCGATTCTAAAGAATCGGGAGTCTAGAATCCATATATACTTTATTTATTCAAATGTAAGAATAATACAATTAATAAATAATAGTAAGAAAGAACAAAAAATGGCTGCACTCGATATTGGGGTATAGGTATATGCACTTTACTCTTGTGACAACACAGAGTAAAATTTTTATCTGCTGGTATCTCAGCATTAAAATGTAATGCTTGACAATGTTCACATAAATAGTTCATAGGACCACAGGAGTGTTCTACTATGGTACTGTCATCATTAGTAAAACCTGTAGGATGTTGAGGTACAGGTTGTGATAACGGAGCATTGGAATGTTTCTGTAAGCCAACATATATAAAGCGTGGACCTGGTAGAGGATCTTCACTGTCCACAGATTCAATCACTGAGGAGTTGGAAGGTGTATCGTGGTCAGAGTTTATTAATATGGAGGTGCAAGCGGTTTTTTTGCGCCATTCACGGCGTGCACCAGCTGCATTTGGTAATGGTTTGTTTGTTGCCTTAGAAGAGTCAGGTGTGAAGCATGTCTTATAAGCAGACTTAACAGTGTGCAGGCGACGGCGTTTATCATTTGGAGTGTAAGTAGGACAGTGTTTGCGCTTACGTGCAGATTTACCAACGGTTAAAGGAGCTTCAAGCTGCACACATTCTATGAATGGAGACAATGAAGCTGTATTGTGGGCAGAATCTATGACTGAGGACGTGGAAATATTATGTTTGCAACGTTGAGAGCGTGCAGCAGCAGCTTTATTACTGAATCGATTAGTTTTGTCCTCAAAAGACTCATTAGTAATGCGTTTATTGCAAGCAGCATTAACAGTGTCCAGGCGCTTATGTCTGTCCTCTGTAGTCTCGTTAGCACGCTGTTTGTGCTTACGTGCGGCATCGGCGGCTTTTCGCTCAGCGTCATTGGTATACTTATTATCAGACCTGATGTTACGTGCGCCATCAGCAGCTTTGGGCTCTGTGTCATTAGTATACTTAACAGTGTCCAGGCGCTTGCATCTCTCCTCTGTACTCTTGTTAGCACGCTGTTTGCGCTTACGTGCGGCATCGGCGGCTTTTCGCTCTGCATCATTACCATACTTTATATCAGACCTGATCTTACGTGCGCCATCAGCAGCTTTGGACTCTGTGTCATTAGTATACTTAACAGTATCCAGGCGCTTGCATCTATCCTCTGTACTCTTGTTAACACGCTGTTTGCGCTTACGTGCGGCATCGACGGCTTTTCGCTCTGCATCATTACCATACTTTATATCAGACCTGATCTTACGTGCGCCATCAGCAGCTTTGGGCTCTGTGTCATTAGTATACTTAACAGTATCCAGGCACTTGCATCTATCCTCTGTACTCTTGTTAACACGCTGTTTGCGCTTACGTCCGGCATCGGCGGCTTTTCACTCTGCATCATTACCATACTTTATATCAGACCTGATCTTACGTGCGCCATCATAAGCTTTGGACTCTGTGTCATTAGTATACTTAACAGTGTCCATGCGCTTGCATCTATCCTCTGTACTCTTGTTAGCACGCTGTTTGCGCTTACGTGCGGCATCGGCGTCTTTTTGCTCTGCATTATTAGTATACTTTCTATCAGACCTAATCTTACGTGCGCCATCAGCAGCTTTGGGCTCTGTTTCATTAGTATCCTTACTATTAGAGCTCATGTTGGCTAAGCTAAACAGCTTTAAGCGTGGTGGTGGCAAACAACAGGTTAATAAGAGGCAGTGTCAGGTAGTAGGAAAATAGCCAGTTAATAATAGGCAATAGTTCTTTGCAGGAATGCAGATATTAATAAATAGGCAGTTTATATTGCAGAGAAATTGCTGGGCAATAATGGACAATGTCCTTATGTGGCAAATAATAGAGCAATATACCCAATGTGGCAAAGAAGAGGTTGATAAACGGCAGTCTCTCAGTATAACAGTCAGTGAATAATAGGCAGTATATGGAGAAAACACCAAACAAAAGTTCAAAATTGGTGTGAAAATGTCAATGAACCACTTCACAACTAAATATATATAGTTTTGGTAAATGGTATTATCATTTTTTTGACGAAATTCGGCAGGAGCTTGAAGAGCAACGTCACTGGGCCCGCCTCCACGCAGTAGAAACTTGCTGTGAGGTAAAAATTCAAAAATCACACCAAAATGGCGGGCGGAGTGTGTCACAGTACGGCACGTTTCTGATTGGTCGCTCGCAGCAGGCGGCAACCAATCAGACACTGGACACTGTTGACGTCACTTATCTCCGGACATTAGCTCCGGACATTAGCTCCGGACATTAGCTCCGGACATTATCTCCGCACATTAGCTCCGGACATTAGCTCCGGAAAAAGCCACGGAAGTTGGCACAAATTGCAGGAAGTAGTATTCTAGGCAATTATATATTAGATATAAATGGAAGCCAAAGTTTTGTGTAGCAAGACAGCTGTAAAAACAGTTAAAGTTAAATAAATTGTCAAAAATATTTGTGATTGATCAAGTCCTGGAATTAATTTTCAGATGACCTGACTTTTCAAGAACATTTGTGGGGTCCACACTCTGGAGTGTACAGACCTGGGTACGTGGATGAGAATTTATTGGAATAGTAGTTTGGTATATGATTGATCAAGTCTTAGAATTAATTGTGAAATGGGGTAAAATGGGATCTACTAATAAACATATTCTCTGTTACTTGTTCCGAATTACTCTATTGGGGCCACAAAGCAGAAAATAAAAATTAAAAAAAAACCCTCATAATTGTAAGGCTACGTTCAGATTAGCGTTTCCCGATGCTGCGTCGGGAAACGCAGCGGCGACGCACGCGTCATGCGCCCCTATGTTTAACATGGGGGACGCATGCGTTTTTCTTGTTGCGTTTTCCGACACGTGCGTCGTTTTTGACGTTAGCGTCGGACGCAAGAAAATGCAACAAGTTGCATTTTTCTTGCGTCCGATTTTCGTCAAAAAACGACGTACGCGTCACAAAACGCAGCGTTTTTGCGTGCGGTTGCACGCGTTTTTTTTGTGCGTCGTGCGTTGCGTCGCCGACGCAGCGGCGCGCAACGCTAATCTGAACGTAGCCTTAGAGGTGTGGTAGGTCTCAAAACAGGGGGAGATGCAAAGGCCTGATTGGGATGGGCATGTGGTACAATAGTAGCGGGAATTACTCCAACTGCCATGTTTCCTACAAACCCTGCATCTTTTTTGAGGATACCTTTGGGTGGGAGTGCCAGGGACAGGGTGAGCAAAATGGCACTCTGCAAGTCTCTGGGCATCCTCAGTCTCGAAGGCGCCCCCCTCTTCCATTGACTCAAACATGAGGCTCTCTACAATTTTTTCCTGAAATTGGAGGAATGTAACAGTCTTGAGATTTTTTATTCAGGACAAAGCTGTTATATGTGGCAGCTTGGAAAAGATAGATTGCCACCTTTTTGGACCAGGCCCTGGTCTTCCGCTTCACCAGATATGGTTTCAGAACCTGGTCTGACAAGTCACTGCCTCCCATAGTCTCTGACACAAACCAGTTTTTCCTTGTCCTGATGGCTCCCCTGTGTCTGACCGTCACAGTGGTGTCTGATGCAGTATGGTCAGCATGTAGACGTCCTTCCTGTCATTCCACTTCACTGCAAGAAGTTGGTCACTTGCAAGTGAGAATGACGCCCCCTTCTCCAAACATCTGGACACCAACTGTGACAGAAACCCCACTAGGTTTTTACTGACTGTCCCACAGGCCCCTATATTTGCAGTGTGGAGGGATTTATATAGGGGGATGCTTGGGTAGTAATTGTCTGTTTAGATGTGGTACCCTTGATGGAGAAAGCGTGTCATTAGCTCCCAAACAATTTTGCCTGGGATGCCAATTGTCTGGGGGCAGTTTGGGGTGGTTGATTTGGCGGTACCTACCTTCATAATTTAGGAAGGTGGAAGTGTACACTGATGAGCTTTCACAAGTTTTGTACAATTCTATACCGTATTTGGCTCGCTTGGAGTGGATAAATTGGAGGAATGACAAACGGCTCTTGTAGCTCATCAAGGACTCGTTGACTGCCACATTTTTCACTGGAGTATAGGAATTTAGAAATTAATTTTGTAGGAGTGAAATTAGGGGTCTCAATTTATTTAGCCAATCATAGTTGGATTCAGTTCTTTGGAGGGCTTGGGAATTGTCACTGAAGTGGAGGAATCTCATCAGGGCTTCATAACGGAATCAGGACATGACAACTGCAAATGTAGGTGTGCTGTGGACAGATTTTGTTGCCCAGCAGAATCGGAGTGTTGGTTGTTTTACTAAACCCATATTCAGGGTAAGGTCTAAATATTTTTTCTATTTCTGGGACATTTATGGGGTTCCAGGAACGGGAAAAGGCAGTGGGTTTTTGTGAGATATATTGCTGGGCATATAAGTTTGTTTGGTGGACCATTAATTCTAGGACATCTGTGCTAATGAAAATTTGGAAAAATTTAATGGGGGTAAAATTAGTGACATCTACTCTTATTCCAAGGGCTGCAGAAAAAGGGGGGATTTGAGGGGAAAATGAATAATTACAGTGGGTAAATAAGTATTTGATCCCCTGTTAATTTCTAAGTTTGCCCACTGACAAAGACATGAACAGTATATAATTTTAAGGGTAGGTTAATTTTAACATTGAGAGATAGAATGTCAAAAATAAAATACAGAAAATCACATTGTATAAATTATATAAATTTATTTGCATTTTGCAGTGAGAAATAAGTATTTAATCCTTCTGGCAAACAAGACTTAATACTTGGTGGCAAAACTCTTGTCGGCAAGCACAGCAGTCAGAAGTTTTCTGTAGTTGATGATGAGGTTTCCGCACATGTCAGGAGGAAATTTGGTCCACTCCTCTTTGCAGATCATCTCTAAATCATTAAGATTTTGAGGTTGTCACTTGGCAACTCGGAGCTTCAACTCTCTCCATAAGTTTTCTATGGGATTACGGTCTGGACACTGGACACTCCTACTCCTTTGTTGCCTTGGCTGTATGTTTTGGGTCATTGTCTCGCTTAAAGACCCAGCCACAACCTATTTTTTATGTCCTGGCAGAGGGAAGGAGGTTGTCACTCAGGATTTTATGGTACATGGCTCCATCCATTCTCCCATTGATGTGGTGAACTAGTCCTGTGCACTTAGCAGAGAAACACCCTCAAACGTAATGTTTTCACCTCCATGCTTGACAGTGGGGACAGTGTTATTTGGGTCATAGGCAGCAGATTCTCCTCCTCCAAACACGGTGAGTTGACTTAATGCCAAAGTGCTCCATTTTTGTCTCATCTGACCACAGCACCATCTTCCAATCACTCACAGAATAATCCAGGTGATCATTGGCAAATTTCAGATGGGCCTGCACATGTGCCTTCTTGAGCAGGGAGACCTTGCGGGCACTGCAGGGTTTTAACCCTTTATGGCATAATGTGTTACCAATGGTTTTCTTGGTGACTGTGGTCCCAGCTGCCTTGACATCATTAACAAGTTCCCCTGTGTTGTTTTAGGCTTATCTCTCCCCTTTCTCATGATCATCATCATCTCATACCATATGAGGTGAGATGTTGCATGGTGCCCTAGATAGATGTCGATTGACAGTCATTTTGTATTTCTTCCATTTTCTTACTATTGCACCAACTGTTGTTGCCTTCTCACCCAGCGTCTTACTTATAGTATGTTAGCCCATTCCAGCTTTGTGCAGGGCTATGATCTTGTCCCTGACATTCCTTAGAAAGCTCTTTGGTCTTGCCCATGATGTAGATTTTAGAGTCTGACTGATTAATTGAGCCTGTGGACAGGAGTGTTTTATAAAGGTGACTATGTAAGACAGCTGTTTTTAATGCAGGTAACGAGTTGATTAGGAGCGTCTAACTGGTTTGTAAAAGTCAGAACTCTTTAGGTTTGGTAGGAGATCAAATACTTATTTCCCACTGCAAAATGCAAATAAATTTATATAATTTATACAATGTGATTTTCTGGATTTTATTTTTCATATTTTATCTCTCAATGTTAAAATTAACCTACCCTTAAAATTATAGACTGTTCATGTGTTTCTAAGTTTGCAAACTTACAAAATCAGCAAGGGATCAAATAGTTATTTCCCCCACTGTATACCACAGCTATGGGGGGACCGCGGTACTTGGTCCTGCCTCTGAAGCTTCAGCAGTAGTGTTGAGCATTCCGATACCGCAAGTATCGGGTATCGGCCGATATTTGCGGTTTCGGAATTCCGATACCGAGTTCCGATATTTTTGTGATATCGGGAATCGGTATCGGGATTTAGATTAATGTGTAAAATAAAGAATAAAAATAAAAAATATTGATATACTTACCCTCGGACGGGCCCTGGTTGTCACCACTGCAATCACCATGTTTTCCTTCCTATGAATGAGCTTGTTAAGTACCTTCGATGACGTCGCGGCTTGTGATTGGTCGCTGAGCGGTCATGTGACCGCTCACCGACCAATCACAAGCCGCGACGTCATCAAAGGTCATTAAAGCGCTCATTCTTAGGAAGAAAATCATGGCGATTGCAGCCAGAAGTATATCAATATTTTTTATTTTTATTCTTTATTTTACACATTAATATGGATCCCAGGGCCTGAAGGAGAGTTTCCCCTCCTTCAGACCCTGGGAACCATTATGGATACCTTCCGATATTTGTGTCCCATTGACTTGTATTGGTATCGGATATCGGTATCGGCGATATCCGATATCCGATATTTTTCGGATATCGGCCGATACCATCCGATACCGATACTTTCAAATATCGGACGGTATCGCTCAACACTATTCAGCAGTGAAAACCGACTCCACTACCATCAGGCTGGGGGTTCCCATGGAGGAAGAGTCGTCGTCACTGCCTAAAAACTGTTCCATTTCAGAGGCAGATTCTGTTTTGTTGCCGGAGCTGCAGGAACAAAGCAGGATGTATGCTTGCTCCGTGTTGAATGTTCTGCACGCCATTTTGTATTTTCCTCGCAAATGAAAAACTTACCCTAATCTAAAATCCAGCAAAGGAGAAGAAAGCAGATGCACTCACCAAATGCAGTAACAAACGTTCTTTATTTCAGTGCCAACAGGCACATTCTTCACGGCACGGGGGAGAGGGAAATGAACAGGGAGAGTACGACAGGTAAGACGACGGCCGTTTCGCGCTGCCTGAGAGAGCTTCTACGGGTCCATAGCCAGACGGGAAATGACACTAGGCTAAGTAGGCAAAAACATGCGAGCTACACCTGCGTCATTAACCCGCCAGGCAATAGAAAAAGTGCACAAATACATTAAAAACGATTAAAAACAGATGCATAATACTACCATAGGGGAGAGAGATACATAATATAAACCTCCAATCAATATGAAATGTTAACATGTAATGCTGCAACCATAGCATTCAATTGTCACAAATGTCCGTGAAATACATAGCGGGGGAGGCAGCATAAATACACCTATTAGTATTAGTTATCCAAACAGCATGACAGAACGATATAGCAGCATCACAACGCTACATAATATCCACAAGGGGTCAAATGAGACAAAAAAGAAACAAGAAAACGAAAAAAATACATGTGATAAAGTCCGAGCTATAAAAATACAGACATATCAACTCTGTCATTAAGACCAGCTGGGCCAGTCGCTCTTGTTCGCAAAATCCATTTCGCCTCCTGTCTTAGGAGTATCTTATGGAGATCGCCCCCCTGCGCTGGCAAGACTATTTTTTCAATGCCCGCAAAGGTTAACACCTCCGGATTGCCATCATGGTTCTCTTTTATATGGTGATTACCTGCTGGAATAGCTCGCTCCAACTAATTAGATCTGTCTTATGGGACGGCACTGAGACGGATTTCCAGCTATTTGTTAATTACCTCAATAGCAGTAACATGATGGGGATGTCTTTTACATATAAATTTGGGGGTCTGGCTTTAGAATTTTTGGATGTGTGGGTAGAGGTGATAGAGGGGAAGGTGTGTACTTCCATATTTCGTAAGCCCACTGCGGTGAATTCCATCCTACATTTTAATAGCTTTCACCCTCACCACACGAAAAAGTCCTTACCTTATAGCCAGTTTTTGAGGACACGTCGAGTAAATAACACCCAGGAGGGTTTCAAGCGACAGTCAGTTGTGACAATTGAATGCTATGGTTGCAGCATTACATGTTAACATTTCATATTGATTGGAGGTTTATATTATGTATCTCTCTCCCCTATGGTAGTATTATGCATCTGTTTTTAATCGTTTTTAATGTATTTGTGCACTTTTTCTATTGCCTGGCGGGTTAATGACGCAGGTGTAGCTCGCATGTTTTTGCCTACTTAGCCTAGCGTCATTTCCCGTCTGGCTATGGACCTGTAGAAGCGCTCTCAGGCAGCGCGAAACGGCCGTCGTCTTACCTGTCGTACTCTCCCTGTTCATTTCCCTCTCCCCCGTGCCGTGAAGAATGTGCCGGTTGGCACTGAAATAAAGGGCGTTTGTTACTGCATTTGGTGAGTGCATCTGCTTTCTTCTGCTTTGCTGGATTTTTCATGGACTGTTTTCCTGCAGATTGCACCTCCATTTTCATCTCCTAGACTGCTATACACATTGATTGTGTGCCACCTGTTTTCTCTGGTTATAAGGGCTGTGTCGCTCTCTCTTTCTTTTTGGTTCTTTACCCTAATCTAACACTGGTATTTTTTTTCTGATAACTCTTAACACTAATACTTCTAACCCTAACCCTAATACGTGTAACTCTAATCGCAAAAAATTATAAAAAAAATTATATAAAAAAAATTACAAAAATATATATTTTTTTATAAATCCTCTGACAAAGGGGATGCGAGGAATATGGAGAAAGGGGGTTGGTAATTGTATGTTTTCGGACACAGAAAATATTTTTTATATTTCTGACAGGGCAGCAATTGAACTGTAGTGTATCTCTCTTCTCTACCAGAACAACTACAAGAAGAGAAGAGAGAGGTACAGCCCAAGTGCTGCCATATTTACCAAATATTGGGAGTTTTGATCACTGTGATAGGGTCTATTACAGTAATCAAAACTCAGCAGCCAATGAGAAAATTCTCATCGGTTGCCGGGTGTAGGTAGGCAGATCTTGGCGGGCATAGTGCGCATACGACCACCATTTTCTTTCTGCCGGAGGGAGAATGGGGCCAGGAGACTGAGAGCCAGCTGATCCGGTACATAAGGTATCGGGGGTGATGAGGGGACACTATTTCTCTCTCCTCTGATGTGCGGTGACATCAGAGGAGAGAGAAATTGAATGAAAATCTGGTGTGCCCAGCATTTTCTCTGTGTCGGGTGCAGGACAGTGGAGGGGTGGGTGGCCGGGGGACCAATCATCCAGTTCATAAGGTACTGTGGAGGCTTGTGGGCCCCGATTTCTCTCTATTATTAACCATTTATTAGCGACTGCACAAAAAAAGTGTAATTTGCCATTTAATTTCTTTCTCCTCTGATGTGATCACACATTAGAGGAGAGAAAAATTAAATGGAAAAATCACAATTTTTTTGTTGCGGTCACCATTATACGGTTAAAAATGACGATCGCAACATTGGCGTCAGTAAAAACTGACCCGAATCATGTTCTCTGGGGTCTCAGCTATCCCCGGCAGCCGAGGCCCCAGACAAATTCTGATGCTGGGTGCACTATACACTTTTTCCACAGCACCGTTCAAAAGCTGCACAGCGCACCGTGAAAAGGCGTATCGGTGGTCATTAAGGTGTTAAAGACGGGTATCTCTGTCAAACGACTCACCTATCTGTGGGCTAAAAATTGTGGCATTTGAGGGCTGCATTGAACTGTTTTTGCTGTGTCTTTGGCTAGTTACTGACACCAGTTTGCAGAAAAAAATAATTGTTACCTACTGGCCAGATATTTTAAACTTTGATTTTCCCGCACATGGATCACATCTAATTTCGCTCCAAATTCAGGCATTTGTAGTGAATGTGGAAAATATTGTAGTACATTTAAAATGGTCAAACTGAATTGCAAGGGATGGGGAAGTGGACGTAATGGTGATAACGCATGCAGAGGGCGAGGCCGAGGCCGTGGGCAAGCTGAAATTGGGCCACAACAAACACCCACATCTTCTCGCTCGACCTACTGATCACAATTACTAGGGGATCGCAGCAGATCATCACTATTGAACTCATAACAGTGTCAAAAGGTTGTTGATTGGATAGCGGATAATGCTTCCAGTCACTTTGCAGCCACCACCACCACCCTGTCTTCCACATGGTCAAGTCTGAGTAGCCGTGAGTGTGGCCCTCATATTCCTCACCCTGATCTTCCTTCCTCCCACAATTCCGAGTGCCCGGAGACAACTGATCCCAGACTTGGATATTCCGAAGAGCTGTTCACTTTTCCAATTAGAGATTTGTGCCTCTTTCACTTGAAGTGGGGCAAAATGAGATCACATGTAGCGATGCCCAAATATTTGAGCAGCCACAGTGTAACAAGAGGTGGACGATGATGAGACACAATTGCCAGAAAGTCAGGAGGACAACCAGGGTGTGGAAGTGGAAGAGGAGGTGGTGGAGTGGATGATATAGTAACTGACCCAACCTGACAGAAGGACATGCAGAGCGAGGACAGCAGCACACAGGGGAGGTAGGATTAGCACCCCTAAATTAGCAGTGTGGTGGCTGCAGACAGAAGATGGGCAATTGTTCCCCGTAACACCAACATGAGTGAAGTTGCCACTCCAACTGTTAGATCTTCCCGAGTCTGGTTACTTTTTAACCCCTTTACCCCCAAGGGTGGTTTGCACGTCAATGACCAGGCCAATTTTTACATTTCTGACCACTGTCCCTTTATGAGGTTATAACTCTGGAACGCTTCAACGGATACTGGTGATTTTGACACTGTTTTCTCGTGACATATTGTATTTCATGATAGGGGTAAAATTTATTTGATATTATCTGTGTTTATTTGTGAAAAAAACCAAGGAAAAGAAAAAGAGTAGACTAAAGAATGTAATGCACAAACCCAAATATAAAGACAATATGTAGTTCCATAAAAAAAAAACACCTTTATTAAACACCTCAAAAAACATTAAAAACATGTAAAATCAGATATCAGATATTTGTGAAAAAAACAGAAATTTGGCAAAAATTTTGAAAATTTAGCAATTTTCCAACTTTGAATTTTTATGCAAATAAAACACAGAGATATGTCGCACAAAATACTTAATAAGTAACACTTCCCACATGTCTACTTTACATCAGCACAATTTGGAACCAAATTTTTTTTTGTTAGGTAGTTATAAGGGTTAAAAGTTGACCAGCAATTTCTCATTTTTACAACACCATTTTTTTTAGGGACCACATCTCATTTGAAGTCATTTTGAGGGGTCTATATGATAGAAAATACCCAAGTGTGACACCATTCTAAAAACTATACCCCTCAAGGTGCTCAAAACCACATTCAAGAAGTTTATTAACCCTTCAGGTGTTTCACAGGAATTTTTGGAATGTTTAAATAAAAATGAACATTTAACTTTTTTTCACAAAAAATTTACTTCAGCTCCAATTTGTTTTATTTTACCAAGGGTAACAGGAGAAAATGGACACGAAAATTATTGTACAATTTGTCCTGAGTACGCCGATACCCCATATGTGGGGGTAAACCACTGTTTGGGCGCATGACAGAGCTCGAAAACGAAGGAGGGCAATTTGACTTTTCAATGCAAAATTGACAGGAATTGAAATGGGACGCCATGTTGCGTTTGGAGAGCCACTGATGTGCCTAAACATTGAAACCGCCCACAAGTGACACCATTTTGGAAAGTAGACCCCCTAAGCAACTTATCTGGATGTATGGTGAGCACTTTGACCCACCAAAGGCTTCACAGAAGTTTATAATACAGAGCCATAAAAATAAAACAACATTTTTTTCCACAAAAATTTTTTTAGCCCCCAGTTTAGTATTTTCCCGAGGGTAACAGGAGAAATTTGACCCTAAATGTTGTTGTCCAATTTGTCCTGAGTACGCTGATACCTGATATGTGGGGGGGAACCTGTTGTGAATTCTGTGGCAGAGCTCCCTCCTGTGGTCACAAGTGGTACTTCGGCTGATTCTCTCTGGGAGCTTCCGTTTGTGGAGGAAAGTGGTACTGCGGCTTCTGAGTTTCCTCCCTCAGGTGATCTGGTGAGGTCGTTAGGTGCTTCTCTACTTCACTCCACCTAATGCTTTGATCCATGCTTCCTGTCAATGTTCCAGTGTTGGACTTGTTTTTCCCTGGATCATTCCTGTGGCCTGCTGCTCTGCATAGCTAAGTTCTTCTTTGCTATTTGTTTGCTATTTTTTCTGTCCAGCTTGTCTAATTGTTTTGCTGGAAGCTCTGGGACGCAAAGGGTGTACCTCCGTGCCGTTAGTTCGGTACGGAGGGTCTTTTTGCCCCCTTTGCGTGGTTTTATTTAGGGTTTTGTGTGGACCGCAAAGTTATCTTTCCTATCCTCGCTCTGTTAAGAAAGTCGGGCCTCACTTTGCTGAATCTATTTCATCCCTACGTTTGTCTTTTCATCTTAACTCACAGTCATTATATGTGGGGGCCTGCCTTTTCCTTTGGGGTATTTCTCTGAGGCAAGGTAGGCTTATTTTCTATCTTCAGGCTAGTTAGTTTCTCAGGCTGTGCCGAGTTGCATAGGCAGAGTTAGGCGCAATCTACGGCTGCCTCTAGTGTTGTTTGGAGAGGATTAGGGATTGCGGTCTGCAGAGTTCCCACGTCTCAGAGCTCGTTCTATGATTTTGGGTTATTGTCAGATCACTGTATGTGCTCTGACCGCTATGTCCATTGTAATACTGAATTGCCTATCACAACAGTACAGGAAGCCAAAAGTGCTAATGATTCTCAATAGAGGGAAAAAAGAAGTTCTGAGACCATTTTTTTTTCTTTGCACTGTGTTTTGCCTTTTTTTTCCCCCTAGACATTTGGGTGGTTCAGGACACAGGTGTAGCAATGGACATTAAAGGTCTGTCTTCATGTGTGGATCAGCTCACGGCAAGAGTTCAAAATATTCAAGATTTTGTGGTTCAGAATTCTTTGTTAGAACCGAGAATTCCTATCCCAGATTTGTTTTTTGGAGATAGAACTAAATTTCTGAGTTTCAAAAATAATTGTAAACTATTTCTGGCTTTGAAACCTCGCTCCTCTGGTGACCCAGTTCAACAGGTTAGGATCGTCATTTCTTTTTTGCGTGGCGACCCTCAGGACTGGGCATTTTCTCTTGCGTCAGGAGATCCTGCATTAAGTAATATCGATGCGTTTTTCCTGGTGCTTGGATTGCTGTACGATGAGCCTAATTCAGTGGATCAGGCAGAAAAAAATTTGCTGGCTCTTTGTCAGGCTCAGGATGAGATAGAGGTATATTGCCAGAAATTTAGAAAGTGGTCCGTGCTCACTCAATGGAATGAATCTGCGCTGGCAGCTATATTCAGAAAGGGTCTCTCTGAAGCCCTTAAGGATGTCATGGTGGGATTTCCTATGCCTGCTGGTTTGAATGAGTCTATGTCTTTGGCCATTCAGATCGGTCGACGCTTGCGTGAGCGTAAATCTGTGCACCATTTGGCGGTATTACCTGAGATTAAACCTGAGCCTATGCAGTGCGATAGGACTATGACCAGAGTTGAACGGCAAGAACACAGACGTCTGAATGGGCTGTGTTTCTACTGTGGTGATCCCACTCATGCTATCTCTGATTGTCCTAAGCGCACTAAGCGGTTTGCTAGGTCTGCCACCATTGGTACAGTACAGTCAAAATTTCTTCTGTCCGTTACCTTGATCTGCTCTTTGTCATCGTATTCTGTCATGGCGTTTGTGGATTCAGGCGCTGCCCTGAATTTGATGGACTTGGAATATGCTAAGCGTTGTGTGTTTTTCTTGGAGCCCTTGCAGTGTCCTATTCCATTGAGAGGAATTGATGCTACGCCTTTGGCCAAGAATAAGCCTCAATACTGGACCCAGCTGACCATGTGCATGGCTCCTGCACATCAGGAGGTTATTCGCTTTCTGGTGTTGCATAATCTGCATGATGTGGTCGTGTTGGGGTTGCCATGGCTACAAGCCCATAATCCAGTATTGGATTGGAAATCCATGTCGGTGTCCAGCTAGGGTTGTCAGGGGGTACATGGTGATGTTCCATTTCTGTCAATTTCGTCATCCACCCCTTCTGAGGTTCCAGAGTTCTTGTCTGATTACCGGGATGTATTTGATGAGCCAAAGTCCGATGCCCTACCTCCGCATAGGGATTGTGATTGTGCTATCAATTTGATTCCTGGTTGTAAATTCCCAAAAGGTCGACTGTTTAATTTATCCGTGCCTGAGCACACCGCTATGCGCAGTTATGTGAAGGAATCCCTGGAGAAGGGGCATATTCGCCCGTCATCGTCGCCATTAGGAGCAGGGTTCTTTTTTGTAGCCAAGAAGGATGGTTCGCTGAGACCTTGTATAGATTACCGCCTTCTTAATAGGATCACTGTTAAATTTCAGTACCCCTTGCCATTGTTATCTGATTTGTTTGCTCGGATTAAGGGGGCTAGTTGGTTCACCAAGATAGATCTTCGTGGTGCGTATAATCTGGTGCGAATCAGGCGAGGCGATGAATGGAAAACTGCATTTAATACGCCCGAGGGTCATTTTGAGTATCTAGTGATGCCATTCGGACTTGCCAATGCTCCATCAGTGTTTCAGTCCTTTATGCATGACATCTTCCGAGAGTACCTGGATAAATTCCTGATTGTGTACTTGGATGACATTTTGATCTTCTCGGATGATTGGGAGTCTCATGTGAAGCAGGTCAGAACGGTTTTTCAGGTCCTGCGTGCTAATTCTTTGTTTGTGAAGGGATCAAAGTGTCTCTTTGGTGTGCAGAAGGTTTCATTTTTGGGGTTCATCTTTTCCCCTTCTACTATCGAGATGGATCCTGTTAAGGTCCAAGCCATCCATGATTGGACTCAGCCGACATCTCTGAAAAGTCTGCAAAAGTTCCTGGGCTTTGCTAATTTTTATCGTCGCTTCATCTGCAATTTTTCTAGTATTGCCAAACCATTGACCGATTTGACCAAGAAGGGTGCTGATTTGGTCAATTGGTCTTCTGCTGCTGTGGAAGCTTTTCAAGAGTTGAAGCGTCGTTTTTCTTCTGCCCCTGTGTTGTGTCAACCAGATGTTTCTCTTCCGTTCCAGGTCGAGGTTGATGCTTCTGAGATTGGAGCAGGGGCTGTTTTGTCGCAGAGAGGTTCTGATTGCTCAGTGATGAAACCATGCGCTTTTTTTTCCAGGAAGTTTTCGCCTGCTGAGCGAAATTATGATGTGGGCAACCGAGAGTTGCTGGCCATGAAGTGGGCATTCGAGGAGTGGCGTCATTGGCTTGAAGGAGCTAAGCATCGCGTGGTGGTATTGACTGATCATAAGAACTTGACTTATCTCGAGTCTGCTAAGCGTTTGAATCCTAGACAGGCTCGTTGGTCGCTGTTTTTTGCCCGTTTTGACTTTGTGATTTCGTACCTTCCGGGCTCTAAAAATGTGAAGGCAGATGCTCTGTCTAGGAGTTTTGTGCCCGACTCTCCGGGTATATCTGAGCCGGCGGGTATCCTCAAGGAAGGAGTAATTGTGTCTGCCATCTCCCCTGATTTGCGGCGGGTGCTGCAAAAGTTTCAGGCTAATAAACCTGATCGTTGTCCAGCGGAGAAACTGTTTGTCCCTGATAGGTGGACGAATAAAGTTATCTCTGAGGTTCATTGTTCGGTGTTGGCTGGTCATCCTGGAATCTTTGGTACCAGAGAGTTAGTGGCTAGATCCTTTTGGTGGCCATCTCTGTCACGGGATGTGCGTACTTTTGTGCAGTCCTGTGGGATTTGTGCTCGGGCTAAGCCCTGCTGTTCTCGTGCCAGTGGGTTGCTTTTGCCCTTGCCGGTCCCGAAGAGGCCTTGGACACATATCTCTATGGATTTTATTTCAGATCTTCCCGTTTCTCAAAAGATATCAGTCATTTGGGTGGTCTGTGATCGCTTTTCTAAGATGGTCCATCTGGTACCCTTGTCTAAATTTCCTTCCTCCTCTGATTTGGTGCCATTGTTCTTCCAGCATGTGGTTCGTTTGCATGCCATTCCAGAGAATATCGTTTCTGACAGAGGTTCCCAGTTTGTTTCGAGGTTTTGGCGAGCCTTTTGTGGTAGGATGGGCATTGACTTGACTTTTTCCTCGGCTTTCCATCCTCAGACTAATGGCCAGACCGAACGAACCAATCAGACCTTGGAAACCTATCTGAGATGCTTTGTTTCTGCCGATCAGGATGACTGGGTGTCCTTTTTGCCTTTGGCTGAGTCCGCCCTTAATAATCGGGCCAGCTCGGCTACCTTGGTTTCGCCATTTTTCTGCAATTCTGGGTTCCATCCTCGTTTCTCTTCAGGACAGGTTGAGTCTTCGGACTGTCCTGGTGTGGATACTGTGGTGGACAGGTTGCAGCAGATTTGGACTCATGTAGTGGACAATTTGACCTTGTCCCAGGAGAAGGCTCAACGTTTCGCTAATCGCAGACGCCGTGTGGGTCCCCGACTTCGTGTTGGGGATCTGGTTTGGTTATCTTCTCGTCATATTCCTATGAAGGTTTCCTCTCCTAAGTTTAAACCTTGTCTCATTGGTCCGTATAGGATTTCTGAGGTTCTTAATCCTGTGTCTTTTCGTCTGACCCTCCCAGATTCTTTTTCCATACATAACGTATTCCATAGGTCATTGTTGCGGAGATACGTGGCACCTATGGTTCCATCTGTTGACCCTCCTGCCCCGGTTTTGGTGGAGGGGGAATTGGAGTATATTGTGGAGAAGATTTTGGATTCTCGTGTTTCTAGACGGAAACTCCAGTATCTGGTTAAATGGAAGGGCTATGCTCAGGAAGATAATTCCTGGGTTTTTGCCTCTGATGTCCATGCTCCCGATCTTGTTCGTGCCTTTCATGTGGCTCATCCTGGTCGGCCTGGGGGCTCTGGTGAGGGTTCGGTGACCCCTCCTCAGGGGGGGGTACTGTTGTGAATTCTGTGGCAGAGCTCCCTCCTGTGGTCACAAGTGGTACTTCGGCTGATTCTCTCTGGGAGCTTCCGTTTGTGGAGGAAAGTGGTACTGCGGCTTCTGAGTTTCCTCCCTCAGGTGATCTGGTGAGGTCGTTAGGTGCTTCTCTACTTAACTCCACCTAATGCTTTGATCCATGCTTCCTGTCAATGTTCCAGTATTGGACTTGTTTTTCCCTGGATCATTCCTGTGGCCTGCTGCTCTGCATAGCTAAGTTCTTCTTTGCTATTTGTTTGCTATTTTTTCTGTCCAGCTTGTCTAATTGTTTTGCTGGAAGCTCTGGGACGCAAAGGGTGTACCTCCGTGCCGTTAGTTCGGTACGGAGGGTCTTTTTGCCCCCTTTGCGTGGTTTTATTTAGGGTTTTGTGTGGACCGCAAAGTTATCTTTCCTATCCTCGCTCTGTTAAGAAAGTCGGGCCTCACTTTGCCGAATCTATTTCATCCCTACGTTTGTCTTTTCATCTTAACTCACAGTCATTATATGTGGGGGGCTGCCTTTTCCTTTGGGGTATTTCTCTGAGGCAAGGTAGGCTTATTTTCTATCTTCAGGCTAGTTAGTTTCTCAGGCTGTGCCGAGTTGCATAGGCAGAGTTAGGCGCAATCCACGGCTGCCTCTAGTGTTGTTTGGAGAGGATTAGGGATTGCGGTCTGCAGAGTTCCCACGTCTCAGAGCTCGTTCTATGATTTTGGGTTATTGTCAGATCACTGTATGTGCTCTGACCGCTATGTCCATTGTGATACTGAGTTGCCTATCACAACAGGAACCACCGTTCGAGCGCATGGCAGAGCTCGGAAGAGAAGGAGCATCATTTGGAATGCAGACTTAGATGGATTGGTCTGCAGGCGTCACATTGCGTTTGCACAGCCCCTAATGTACCTAAACAGTAGAAACCCCCCACAAGTGACCCCATATTGTAACTAGACCCCTCAAGATCTAGATGTGTTGTGAGAACTTTGAACCCCCAAGTGTTTCACTACAGTTTATAACGCAGAGCTGTGAAAATAAGAAAAAAAAATTCCCCAAATAATTATTTTTTAGCCCGCAGTTTTGTATTTTTCCAAGGGTAACAGTAGAAATTGGACCCTAATTGTTGTTGTCTAATTTGTCCTGAGTACGCTGATACCTGATATGTGGGGGGGAACCACCGTTCGAGCGCATGGCAGTGCTCGGAAGAGAAGGAGCATCATTTGGAATGCAGACTTAGATGGATTGGTCTGCAGGCGTCACATTGCGTTTGCAGAGCCCCTAATGTACCTAAACAGTAGAAACCCCCACAAGTGACCCCATATTGGACACTACACCCTTCTAGGAACTTATCTAGATGTGTTGTGAGAATTTTGAACCCCAAAGTGTTTCACTACAGTTTATAACACAGAGCCGTGAAAATAAAAAATCTTTTTTTTCCCACAAAAATTATTTTTTAGCCCCCAGTTTTGTATTTTCCCAAGGGTAACAGGAGAAATTGGATCCCAAAAGTTGTTGTACAATTTGTCCTGAGTACGCTGAGTATGCTGATACCCCATATGTTGGGGTAAACCCCTGTTTGGGCACACGGGAGAGCTCGGAAGGGAAGGAGCACTGTTTACTTTTTCAACGCAGAATTGGCTGGAATTGAGATCGGATGCCATGTCGCGTTTGGAGAGCCCCTGATGTGCCTAAACAGTGGAAACCCCCAATTATAACTGAAACCCTAATGCAAACACACCCCTAACCCTAATCCCAACGGTAACCCTAACCACACCTCTAACCCAGACACACCCCTAACCCTAATCCCAACCCTATTCCCAACCATAAATGTAATCCAAACCTTAACCCTAACTTTAGCCCCAACCCTAACTTTAGCCCCAACCGTAACTGTAGCCTTAACCCTAGCCCTAACCCTAGCCCTAACCCTAGCCCTAACCCTAACACTAACCCTAGCCCTAACCCTAACCCTAGCCCTAACCCTAACGGGAAAATGGAAATAAATACATTTTTTAAATTTTTTTTATTTTTCCCTAACTAAGGGGGTAATGAAGGGGGGTTTGATTTACTTTCATAGCAAGTTATTTAGCGGATTTTTATGATTGGCAGCCATCACACACTGAATGAAGCTTTTTTTTGAAAAAAATATTTTTTGCGTTAAAACATTTTGAGAGCTATAATTTTTCCATATTTGAGTCCACAGAGTCATGTGAGGTCTTGTTTTTTGTGGGACAAGTTAACATTTTTATTGGTAACATTTTCAGGCACGTGACATTTTTTGATCGCTTTTTATTCTGATTTTTGTGAGGCAAAACGACCGAAAACCAGCTATTCATGAACTTCTTTTGGGGGAGGCGTTTATACCGTTCTGCGTTTGCTAAAATTGATAAAGCAGTTTTATTCTTCGGGTCAGTACGATTACAGCGATACCTCATTTATTTTTTTTTATGTTTTGGCGCTTTTATACGATAAAAACTATTTTATAGAAAAAATTATTATTTTTGCATCGCTTTATTCTGAGGATTATAACTTTTTTACTTTTTCGCTGATGATGCTGTATGGTGGCTCGGTTTTTGCAGGACAAGGTGACGTTTTCAGCGGTACCATGGTTATTTATATGTCTTTTTGATCGCGTGTTATTCCACTTTTTGTTCGGCGGTATGATAATAAAGCGTTTTTTTTGCCTCGTTTTTTTTTTCTTACGGTTGTTTACTGAAGGGGTTAACTAGTGGGACAGTTTTATAGGTTGGGTCGCTACCGACGCGGCGATACTAAATATGTGTACTTTTATTGTTTGTTTTTTTATTTAGATAAAGAAATGTATTTATGGGAACAATATATATATATTTTTTTCATTATTTAGGATTTTTTTTTTTTTTTTACACATGTGGAAATTTTTTTTTTACTTTTTT
This sequence comes from Ranitomeya imitator, assembly GCF_032444005.1. Lineage (NCBI taxonomy): Eukaryota > Metazoa > Chordata > Amphibia > Anura > Dendrobatidae > Ranitomeya > Ranitomeya imitator. The sequence continues at coordinate 618,761,327 of NC_091283.1, forward strand.
ACTTTGTCCCAGGGGAGGACATCACAGATCACTGATCTGACAGTTTGCACAGCACTCTGTCAAATCAGTGATCTGACTTAGAGCACTGCAGGCTTACCAAGCGCCTGCTCTGAGCAGGCACTTGGCAAGCCACCTCCCTCCCTGCAGGACCCGGATGCCGCGGCCATCTTGGATCCGGGCCTGCTACAGGGAGGGAGGTAAGGAGACCCTTGCAGCAACGCGATCACATCGCATTGCTCCGGGGGTCTCAGGGAAGCCCGCAGGGAGCCCCCTCCCTGCGCGATGCTTCCCTATACCGCCGGCACACCGCGATCATGTTTGATCGCGGTGTGCCGGGGGTTAATGTGCCGGGGCGGTCCGTGACCGCTCCTGGCACATAGTGTCGGATGGCAGCTGCGATAGGCAGCTGACACCCGGCCGCATTCGGCCGCGCTCCCCCCGTGAGCGCGGCCGATCGCTATGACGTACTATCCCGTCGAGGTTCAGATAGGCCCAGGGCACCTCGACGGGATAGTACGTCTAAGGTCAGAGAGACTCTGCCGATGACTCCAAATAGGCCATTTGCAGCACCTGCCACCTGTCTGTGGGTGACCCCACTGCTTCCTCCATTTTTGTGTGTGCAAGCCAATCCCCTGTCCATGGTGCATGCTATTGTGACTGCGACCGCAGACGTGGCCCAGCCAACACCTCTACGTCGCCAGTCCATGACGACATGGGCGAGCGTCCCAAGTGGGGATGTAATGCGGACCCACTGGATCACATAGAGTAACTTGAACCTACCAAGACTAGGGAAGGGCAGCTGAGCAGATGGCAACGTGCAGAACTAGATTACTCGGCACAACTTCAGGTATGAAGAAGCAAAGTTTACTTAAATGAAAACACAGTACATAAGCAAAACATAATGATTTCAGGATCCAGATTCCACACATCAAGGAAGGGTACATGTCACAGGATAACAGTTGAAGGCAGGCGGACATCATGGGTTGATGCACTCCAGGGGTATCTGGCACAGTTATACTTGAATGGCTTCTCTCAGGTCTCAGGCATAGCACAGGATCAGCAGCAGAACATCAGACACTGACCTCGGACAGACTTCAAAAGATGGCAGGGGTCATCACGGGTTGATGCAGTCCAGGGTCATATGGCATAAGCATACTAGGATGGCCTCTCTCTGAGGCCTTAGGCGTAGTGCAAGCTCAGCGGTAGAACATCGGACACCGACCATGGACAGACTTCAGATGATGGCAGGAGTCATCATGGGTTGATGCAGTCCAGGGTCATCTGGCAAGGGCATACTAGGATGGCCTCTCTCTCAGGCCTCAGGCATAGAACAGGCTCAGCAGAAGAACATCAGACACTGATCCAGGATAGATGTCATCACACGGTTAAACCCAGGGAACCGGTGGAACATCTGGTCACAGGAAGGACATCAGGACACAGGCTGGACATCAGGACATTGGACACAGGCTGGACATCAGAACGTCAGACACAGGCTGGACATCAGGACATCGGACACAGACTGGATATCTGGACACAGACTGGACCTCAGGGCATTAGACACAGGAAGGACATCAGGATACGGGCTGGACATCTGGACACAGGTTAAACCTCAGGGCGCCGGAGCCAGATTTGACATCAGGTCATCGGACACAGGGTGGACATCTGGACATTGGCTGGACCTCAGGAAATCAGGACACAGGCTGAGCATCAGGACATCGGACACAGGCAGGACATCAAGACATCTGAACACAGGCTAGACATCAGGACACAGGCTAGACATCAGGACATTAGGACTCAGGCAGGGCATCAGGACACAGGAGAGACATCTGGGACACAGGCATGGCAGCCCAAGGCATAGGAAAGACATCTGGGACACATTCGTGGCAGCCCAGGGCCTCGGTTACATCAGGACTTCAGGGATACCGGAAAGACATCTGGGACACAGGCGTGGCAGCCCAGGGCATTGAGAGACACCTTGGACACAGGCATGGCAGCCCAGGGCATTAGTTACATCAGGGCATCAGGGATACCGGATAGACATCTGGGACACTGGTGTGGCAGCCCATGTCATCGGCTGGGACACAGATGGCACAGGACCAGGCAGTGGTGGTCATCAGGTTCCTAGACATGGCCTTTAGGCTCCAGACCTAGAAAGGAACTCAAGCGGGATGGTGCAAGCACCACTGGACTGGACCTGGGCCAGATGGAGTTAGAACCACATGGCAGGCTGAGCACAGTGTAGCAAAAGCTCAGCAAAACACCAGACTCCATCTTTCAAAGATGAGCCTAAGAAGTTTACAGTCACTGGGTATGGGGTGTCAAACACAAAAGGACTTAAAGGGACATAGCACAGAGGACACAGTTCAGATAGGGTCAGGTACTGGATATGCAGCCTCCAGGATAGACAGATCTGGGTATTCTGTTCCCAGAGCAGGCGGAAAAACAAGATACTAATGGATCTGGGTATTCTGCCCCCAGAGCAGGCGGAAAAACAAGATACTAATGGATCTGGGTACTCTGCCCCCAGAACAGGCGGAAAAAAACAAGATACTAACATATCTGGGTACTCTGCCCCCAGAACAGGTGGAAAACAGGTATTGCATCTTCCAGAACATACTACAGACAGAATGGGAGCTGGAAACCTAAAACACAAGGCAAGACTCAGAAACACAATGCAATGCTCTGGCAATGCCCAACAGGAAAGAGAGAGTTTATATGGGAGCTGCCACTCAGCGATAGGCTGAGGAATGATACACAGGTGCACACACAAACTGTAATCAAAGCAGGGTAGGTGTTGCCCCGTGCACCCTAAGCACAAACAGAAACTATTACAGCACAGACAGCACAGGAACTGTGGCTTAGGGCACCTGGCAGTGACTGCTAGCCTGAACAAACATGGAAAGTCATGCACCAACTGCAGAGGACCTTGCAACCCACGGATAGCTTCTACAGTGGCAGCCATGGACTGCACATGCAGTTGGTCAGGCAGCAGAGCAAAGACATCACAGCACATGTACAGCTACACAGCGGCACAGGGAACTGAGCCACATCCATACAGGTAACAGACTACAGTGTCCCTGCAAGTTAGGGGGAAAGGAGCAAAGGGTTAAAACAGACATGCAGAGTAACGCCAAAGAAACTAGGTATAAACCTATCGGCATTATACATGCGAAGATACCTCTTGCCCTGCACCTGTCATTGCACACACCCAACTAGCACCATCATCAAGCACGTCCACATCCTTGTCCCAGCGCAGCCTTCAGTTGTTCATACCCCAGTCCTTGGAATGGAAGCGCAAGTACGCTGCCAATGCCCCACAGGCCTCAAGCTAAATTCACACATTTCACATCTGCTTGCTCTTGAAATGTTGCCTTTTAAGCTCGTGGAGACATAAGCTTTCTGCAACCTGATGGCGGCGGCCATCCCAAGATACTCATTCCCCAGTCACAACTGTTTCTCCCATGCCCTCTACAATGCTGTTACTGGGAAAGTCCACCTAACCACTTAAACACGGACACAAGTGCTTCTGGGCAGGGAGTGTACATCTCACTGATGGCATGCTGTGTTAACATAGTGGAAGCCGGGACCCAGTCAGAGCTTGGGATGGAATATATCCTCCTAACGCCGATTATTGCAGTCCCTACGTCAATCAGGGTTGCCCACCATAGTCTACAGCTCTGGCACTTCCTCATCCTCCTCGTCTTCAGCCTCCATCTCCAAAATGAATACATCAGTCACAAGCTGGAAGCACTGCAGCACAACCTCAGCCAAGCGGCAACAGGTTATGCTGAAGCTAATATGCTTAGATGACAAACCGCACAATGCTGAAGAGCTGTGGACAGCTCTGAAAGAGCAGACAGATCTTTGGCTGACACCGCTGAACCTCCAGCCAGGCATGGTCGTGTGTGACAATGGCTGGAATCTAGTGGTGGCTCTGAGGTGAGGTGAGCTCACACATATGCCATGTCTGGCCCATGTGCTTAACATCATTGTTCAACGGTTTCTCAAAAGCTACCCTGAGATGGCAGATATGCTTGTCAAAGTACGTCACCTGTGTGTCCATTTTAGAAAGTCAGCTACAGCTTCAGCTGCCCTTGCCATGCTTCAGCAGCATTTGCAGCTTCCGGCTCACCGATTGTTTTGTGATGTCCCCATGCATTGGAACTCTACACTGCAGATGTTGGAAAGCATTTGTGAGCAGAAGAGGGCAGTTGTTGACTACCAGCATCAACAAGGCAGTTGGTTTTCAGTTCAGACTCCACAAATAAGATCTCAAGATTGAACATGGATGTCAGGCATATGTACCATCTTCCAAAATTTTGAGGACTCCACCAAGATGGTGACCGGCGATGATGCCATAATTAAGGTATGTGCACACGTTGCGGATTTGGCTGTGGAATTTTCAGTGCAGATTCTGCACGTCTTGGCAGAAAGCGCAGGTCAGAATCTGTGCGTTTTGTGTGCGGATTTTGTGCATTTTTTTTGCGGATTTTCGGCGGATTCTGTGTGGATTTCATACGTTTTTTACCCCTGCGGATTTCTATTATGGAATGGGTTCAGAAACACTGCAGATTCGCAAAACTAATTGACATGGTCCTTTTTTAAATCTGCTGCGTTTTCCGTGCTGAATTTTCCACACGATTAGCACAGTATTTTTATTTTTCCATTGATTTACATAGTACTGTAAATCATGTGTGGATCTGCAGCATTTCTATGAGGAAAAAACGCTGCGGAACTGCAGAAAATCCGCAACGTGTGCACATAGCCTTCGAGTCACCATCACACTTCTCTGTGTTCTTAAAAGCTCGCTGCTCACAATCAAAGAGGATGCATTGCAGGTGGAAACTGATGAGAACTAGCAAGGAACCATACAGGGTGATTACACACAGCCCAGCCTCATCTCATCCCAACATGGATTGGGTGACAATGAGGAAGAGGAGGATAAGAATGAACAAGAGCTACGTTTATACATTCTATACGGTACTACAAGCACAACTGTCATACCATCTGTGCAGCATGGATGGCCTGAGGACATGGAAGAGGAGGAGGAGGCAGAGGAGAGCATGGCCAGTCATCCTTTTGGAGAGGACACAGAAGTCTTGCCTGTTAGAAGTCTGGCATGCATGGCTGAGTTTATGTTACGATGCCTTTCCCTTAACACGCATGTTCTCAACATTTTGGGTAACAGTCATTACTGATTGGTCACTAGGGTTGAGCGAAACGGATCGTTCATTTTCAAAAGTCGCCGACTTTTGGCACAGTCGGGTTTCATGAAACCCGACCCGATCCCTGTGTGGGGTCGGCCATGCGGTACGCGACTTTCGCGCCAAAGTCGCGTTTCAATGACGCGAAAAGCGCCATTTCTCAGCCAATGAAGGTGGACGCAGAGTGTGGGCAGCGTGATGACATAGGTCCTGGTCCCCACCATCTTACAGAAGGGCATTGCAGTGATTATCCAAAACAAAGAAAAAAATGGAGTGCACTCACCGGTCCAAAATGCAAACAGTCCTTTAATCAAAACATGTGCAGGTACACTGGGAGAACGTGGAACAGAAGGACGACGGCCGTTTCACGCTACTGCGCTTCAACACCACCTTTTGTTTGCAGGGACAGTGGAGGCTACATTTTTTTCCCTCATTGCTGTAGCTCATTGGGCTGCCCTAGAAGGCTCCCTGATAGCTGCATTGCTGTGTGTACGCCGCTGTGCAAACCAACTGCTTTTTTCAAAGCACAAATCCTGTTGTTCCTTCCTTTCTGCACAGCTATCTTGTTTGTTTGTCCACACTTTTGATTTAATTTGTGCAGCAGTCCACTCCTTGTTATTGCTGCCTGCCATACCTTGCTGAGATTACTGCAGGGAGATAGTAATTGTAGGACAGTCCCTGTTTTTTTTTTTTTAAATTCTCCCTGAAAAAAAAAAATAGTGGAAGATTAATCTTGGCATTTTTGCTTGAGTGCCAGTCGTGTGTGCCATTGTGGATGTTTCCTGCGCCCTGATTGGCTAGCTTTAATATGCACACTTTAAGTTTGAAGAAAAAAAATTACAGTTTAAAAGCACTCCACTCCTCTGAGCTCTCCCCACCCCATATTCTCATCAAACATGTGCCCCATGCTCATATACCACCATTATCATAACCAAAATGTTTAAAATATCTTAGTGGCAATAAAAATATTTTCCCGCACTTTCTAAAAAAATGTTCCCGATTTTACAAAATTTTTCTCATGTTTCTGATCACGAATCTGAATGTGCCATATTCATGCCAATTTTATGTTTGGTGATCACTTTTTGAACAAATTTGCTCATTACTAGAAAGAAGGAAAGATGAAAAAATGCAAGGATAGGCAAAGTCGAATATTGGATATGTGAGCAAATGATTGGAACTCCAGCATATATGCCAAAATCAGCAATGAGTGCTTAAGCAAGTAAAAAAAAAAGCAATCATAATACTGGTAAGATCCCCCTAGCATCAAAATATGTATATGTGCAACATTCACAGTACTGTAGAAATCAAAGGTGCTTACCCATAGTGTTGCAAAACCATTAGTGACCTCTTTTTTAGATTTGCACTTGTATTTGCTGCTGATTTTAGCATATATGCTGGGGCTTCCATCTGTTTCTCACATATCCCATATTGGATTTGGCCTATCTTTGTACTTTCCCATGTTTCCTCCTTATTTGACCTTGAGATTGTTTACAGTTTAAAAAAATATATAATAAACTTGGTATTGCTTAGTCATTGCTTGGTGGTTTTTGGCTACTCCAATTTCTGGTTGTGTCACAAGTTTTTATTATGTATAGAAGTACTCCACCACTTTATCTTCTTTTCATTGAAATAAGAACATTGTAAAATATTGTGGATGTGTTCTGAACCTGAATGCATGATCTATGCTCTATGAATATTGTTATAGATCACATTAGGTGCACCAATTTTCGCACTTTGCCTTGCTATTCCAAGTTGCCCTAGTGTGGTCGCAATCAGGGTATTGGTATTGTCCACTGTGAATTGCCAAAAATCACAGCTGGCATCAAGCCCTGGGATTAGTAATGCAGAGGTGTCTATCAGACACCCCTATTACTAACCCAGTAATAAAAAAAAAAAAGTCACACGCACCAAAAAATATTTTATTTGAATAAAGCATCTCGGACACTTTCCATGGTTTTTCAATTTATTGCAAATAAAAACACATGTATGTCCAGTGTAGTCCACCGAACCCAATGTAGTAAACATATGGAAACTTGGCAAATAACAAAAAAAGAGAGAAGTAAAAGCAAGAGACTGTCCATCGTTTACCAATTAATTTGAAAAAATGTGCTTGCGCAGCACTGACATAGTCCATTGTTCCTTGAACCCACTCGTTGAGTGCAGGGTGACTAAGTGATGCAGATGAGCAATGTCGTCAGTACCCAGTGACTGAGAGTAGCAATTCACAGTCATCGGAGCCAGGTACATATATATATATATATATATATAGTATATGTCAATGACACTCATACCTTTCCTTGTTGATCGTCTCATTAAATACATTTAGTTTTGACCAGCTTAATTTTCCTGAAATTCCCTGCGCCCCCGACAACCAATGTGAGAAAATTTTGCATGAGCCAACTAGTAACTAGTGTATATATATATATATATATATTTATATATATAGTGAAATTGCTCTTACTGAGTGTATTGGGGGAGACCCTGTAGTGGACATGTTGACAAAGAGTCAGTCCAGACAGGTCATATGGGTGCAAGGGGATTGCGATGCCAGATTGACCGTGATGCCCAAACCCGACTGAGAGGGCCCTCTCGACAAGTAGGGCAAGGTGACTTGGGTACAAGGTCTCGAGGCCCCTGGGTTAAGACAAATGTTCAACCCCACAAGTTTGAACAGGGGGGTATGTGATGCAGTGACCCCTGTAACAGGTAGGGGGCACTGAATGGTCTCCCCAGTATACGCACGGAGGCGTATTGAGGCTGTGAGAGTGCATGGCAGTTGCATGCATGGATGTGATCATGTGACCAGTGCATGTGATGTTACCTCACCTGTGGGTGTGGTTACAGGCTACCTAAAGGAGGTGTGTTTAGCACATGGTAGTGAGTGTTTGGGAGTCTGCCAGTGTGGACAGACTTCCATGTGTCCTGGCTGGACACTACAAAGAGACCGTGTTTAGACTGTAGAGCCTGCGTGCCCACAGACCCGAGAGAGCGGGACTCTACTATGAACGTTGAGGATTTATCTGTCTGATGTAAGACTGTTTATCGTTTGTTCATCTTTCTATGGTTTATGGAGAGAATAAACCAAACAGACTGCTTTAAGTGGAAAACCGTACTTGAGTGCGTGAATTCCGTGCCAAGCGAGTGTCCCCCAAGACATGTATTATGCAAAATGCTACTATATATATATATATATATATATATATATATATATAGTATTATCTCCCGAGATTTCAGTGCCGAGATCTCCATCTGTGCCATTTTCTTGAAAGGAATCCACCGCACACTCTCAGGAAAGCATGGATGGAGCAGCAAAACCCCCATGCAGCACGGGACAGAGCGCGGTGGTGGCAGCATGCATAGGGGACAGAGCGTGGTGGCAGCACTCGGCAGCACCAGGGACAGAGTGCGGCAGCAAGCACCGTACACCTGCAGCAGCAGCACAGATAAGGTATATCCGCATTGTGAGACGCACCTCCATTTTACCCCTAAATTTGGTGGAAAAAGTTACAAAGTGAAAAATATGGTACGTATGCAAAGTTAAGTGTAAATTATTGCAACTCCTTTGAAAACTAAGATTTCAATTAATATCTCAATGAATACACCAATTTCTAGAAGTTTGACAAGACTGTGTTTTATGGAACAGTCTTTTAACCCATAACATGAAGGTATGTTTAATAATATAACTTTTATTACAAAATATTCTATTTTACTCAGTTTTTATGAAGAAAAAATGAATACACTTTGCATTTAAAACTGCTGCATCCAGTATTTTGTATGACCTCATGATTTCTAAGGAATGCCCCCTTCTAGGCATGAAATTAAGTAGTTGTTGACATATTGCAGTTGCATAGTTTGGTCGCAGAAGAAACTTGTGAGAGTAGATTGTATTGGATAATTCAACTTTTATCTACACAGAACATGAAATACATGCATCAGCATAACAGGAAAGTCTAAATGACTTTTTATCAGAGAGAAAGTGAAACAAAAGTGCAACAAGTATATGGATTACATTTAACTAAAGGTACTGTCACACTAGACGATATCGCTAGCGATCCGTGACGTTGCAGCGTCCTCGCCAGCGATATCGTCCAGTGTGACAGGCAGCAGCGATCAGGCCCCTGCTGGGAGATCGCTGGTCGGGGAAGAAAGTCCAGAACTTTATTTCGTCGCTGGACTCCCCGTAGACATCGCTGAATCGGCGTGTGTGACACCGATTCAGCGATGTCTTCACTGGTAACCAGGGTAAACATCGGGTAACTAAGCGCAGGGCCGCACTTAGTAACCCGATGTTTACCCTGGTTACCAGCGTAAAAAACCAAACAGTACATACTTATATTCAGCTGTCTGTCCCTTGCCGTCTGGTTCCTGCACTGACTGCTGGCCGTAAAGTGAAAGCAGAGCACAGCCACAGCGGTGAGTCACCGCTGTGTGACTCACCGCTGTGCTGTGCTTTCACTTTCACTTTACGGCCAGCAGTCAGTGCAGGAACCAGACGGCAAGGGACAGACAGCTGAATGTAAGTATGTACTGTTTGTTTTTTTTACGCTGGTAACCAGGGTAAACATCGGGTTACTAAGTGCGGCCCTGCGCTTAGTTACCCGATGTTTACCCTGGTTACCGGGGACCTCGGGATCGTTGGTCGCTGGAGAGCGGTCTGTGTGACAGCTCTCCAGCGACCAAACAGCGACGCTGCAGCGATCCGGATCGTTGTCGGTATCGCTGCAGCGTCGCTAAGTGTGACGGTACCTTTAGCATATAACAGTAACAACATCGCCATCTATTATCAGAAAAATGTAAACCCCTCCTGCACACAAATACTGTAAGTCTGTATCTGTAGCATATCTGTCAACAATTGCAACGACCTCTTTTTGAGCCTGAATGCAGGATGGAAAGTGATTCCCAACTTGTCTCGTCAGAAGTATTCGAAAATCTTTGTTAGGGTTCCGTTCAAGAGACATATTTGTTCACTGAATCACTTCATCCTGGTTCTTCAGAAATGCAACAAATGTTTGTACCAGTATGGAAATCCTGAAAATATTACCTGCTGGGCCGTGAGGACTGGAGTTTGGCAACCACTGTTCTAGAAGAATGGAAAAAGATAGATGTTGCAATATATCTCCAACTTGTTCATTCCCTGTCTAGAAGACTTGGTGTTGTCCTTAAGTCATGATGATAATACAAAATGTAGTAGTTTTTTATGACGGATGAATTCATTTTTGCGTCATCTAATTTGACTAAAACTAAAGATTTTGTAATACAAGTTATAACAATATCCTAACTTTCATGTTATGGGTTAAAAAATATTCTTTGAAACGCAATTGTGAAAAAATGTTGGAAATTATTCATGTTGTTGAGCACCGAAACAATAAATACTTTCTTATTACATTTAAATTATAAAACGCATATTATTCTGTCAATTCTTTATGAATTTTCATTTAGAAGGCAAAATAGTATTTTGTATTATTGTTTTGTAGCAATGTCCATTTATGTAGTGTGGTTTAAATATGGGTGATTTTATATAAATTAAATTTGGTTCATAGGGAGGAGGCATGTAAAACGTAAAACCCCAGGGAGCAGCAGTCAAAAGTTTAATTAGTTCATGAATTAGCTATAATTTGATACATTTAATTCAGCTAAATATTCCATTGTAACCGTGGACAGAGTTCTCTTTTTACGCTCTTGAATTATAGCAGCACAGTATATTTGACATGTAATTCAATTACTTTTAATATTCTAGTTTCTCTTTTCTAAGGAAGAAAAGTTCCATCATATTTTACTAGTTTAAAAACAGCATTTTTAGTAACAATTAAATGTTTTTTGAACATAAAATGTTTTTATCATGATAGATCAATTTTGTGTCAATGGTTCATAGAATGTCAAGGCATACCAAATTAGTGGAATCAGGGTCAAGACAGAACATTTATATTGTACAGCTGTCTTCCCAAGAATAATGATCAGACATGAATGCTTCTGTACAGGTTTGAGTGCTAGAGCCTACTATGAATAACAGAATGGTTTCTCTGTTATTTGGGTGTTCTAGTATAATTATGATGTTGGCAAGGCTAGGTTGACATTAATTTAAAACTGTATTCACAAGTTTGGGTTACCCCTGGAATAAAATGGGCCCGACATTGTTAAAGTAATGTTCTTTTGACTTTTCTTTTGTAATTTTTACATCATATTTATTTTCTTTGGATATGTAGAAAAGTGTAAATGAACATGTTTTTTCCATTATTTTTATATATTTGACAAATGGAAGTATATAAAAAATTCAAATTAATTTGGTGGGAAAACAGATATTCTCTAAACATAATCTCCTGACTAGGCATGGGCAAACCCAAAGTGGAAAATTTGTAGTTCATACCAGACACATAGTGTTCGGTAACAAACCCAGAACACAGACTTTTTACTTTATGTTCAGTTTCCTGTTTGGGTTTGCCAGTCTAATAAAGCTTGTTGAAAAGCTGCAGCACAAGCAGAGGCTTTTAGACTGTCGGCACTTCCACAGCCTACCCAACAATGCCAAGCCATGCTATGATTGGCCGGCACAGCACATGATCTGGCCTGTATAAAGGCTGGATCACGAGTGCCACCGACATTATGCTATATTAGGGTAGGGATATGTGCAGCTGGAGTGAGGGACAGATACTGACTGCGTACTGTGCAAAAAAATGCTGTGTGTACTCTGCAATTTATATATATGTGGTACTACTGTGCTAGTACAGTGCTAAAAGTCGCTGTGTGTACTCTACACCAATATCTGTGTCACAACTCCCAGGTAATACTGCTGTGGGAAACGCTGCACACCTCATCAAGAGAGCTGAGCAATATGCCGGGTTACTAACCTGGTTGCAAACAGGACCTGAAACATGTGACAGAGTGGGAGGTGATCAGGGCAGAGCCAGACGCTGAAGTGCAGAGAAAAGATAAACACAAGAGAGTTATCAACCAAACAAAGATCAGAGCTAGCAGATCACAAAATACCTAAAGGGGAGAAACAGGGGATTGTCAGAAGTGAAGTAAGAGGTCAGTAATCCAGAAAAACAAACAAACAGAGGAGAGCAAGGGAAACACTATGCAAACCGTGCACACACTCCAGGGGTCAAGCACACAGACTAAAACAGAACGTATAGCTGACAGCAAAACCTAGTTTAGAGTGAGTATAAATACCCCTTCCAGATTGAAAGAGAGGCCAACAATATTAGCCCTGAGAGAACAGGACATTAACCATGTCCTAACTATGACAGTACCCCTCTTAACAGGTGGTCACTTGACCCCCAGGCTTCTCAGGGTATCTGGCATGAAAAGCCCGCACCAGTCGATCAGCATGCACAGAACTGGCCGGAACCCATGACCGATCTTCAATAGACTATCCCTTCCAATGTATTAAGTACTGAAGCCTTCGATGCACCCACTGTGAATCAATTATACGCTCTACCTTGTTCTCCAGCTGACCCTCTACCAATACTGGCAGCATATTGGATGAGGAATCTTCTCTATCCAACCCCACAGGTTTTAATAGGGGCCTGTGGATGACATTAGATATTTTGAAGGAGGTGGACAACTGTAATCTATAGGCCATAGGTTTATCCAGAATTGGCAAAAGTACCAATTCCCCAGCCGGTCGGACCAGAGAGCTCTTAGAGCGAGCACACACCAAGTATTTACAAAGTTTTTGATACAAGTACCCATAGAGGGCCACCAAAAATTCCTAGCTACTGCCCCCCCCGGGTAGCTACAACCCCAGGGTGTGCACTCAACACAGAATCATGAAATTCTTGCAAGAATATGAGACGGAAGAGATCAGGTACAAACAATTTATGTGGGGGTTTATTCCTGGGAGCTTGTGTTTGTGCTTCCAAAATCTCTCTCTGTAACTCAGATGAGACTTCTGCCACAAATACTCCAGGTTGAAGAATGGAGGAAGGAGGTTCTGGAGGGGACACAGAATCAAAACTTCAGGATAAGGCATCTGCCTTTACATTTTTAAACCCTGCTCAGAGCGTAATGGTAAAATGAAACCGAGAAAAAAAAAGTGCCCACCAAGCCTGTCTGCGGGTCAATCTCTTAGCGGACTCGATTTAAGCCAAATTTTTATGATCAGTGATGACTAGAGTTGAGCGACTTTAACTTTTTTAGGATCGAGTCGGGTTTCAAGAAACCCGACTTTGTCAAAAGTCGGGTCGGGTGAAATCGGCTGATTATTGCAAAAAGTCGGGGGCCGACCGAAACACGAAACCCAATCCAAGTCAATGGGGAATCAAAGTCAGCAGTGAGTGGAGGACAGGAAAACACCTACAGTGCCCATTTTAATGCCAAAAACATCAATTCTTATTTCTTAAGCTTGTCAATCTTAATTTACTTCATAATAATAGTTAGGCATTCAAAACAGGGGGTCATTTGGCTAAAGTTGTGGGAGGATAGGGCTGGCTCAAGATTTTTGTAGGCCCAGGAAACGCAGAATATGTCACGGAGGTGGAGCAGGGAGAGGCAAGTATTTCAACTTTGCAAGTGCTGTGATCCTGAGCAAGCAGGGGGGGGGGCACTGGTTGGCACTGGCACAGGACCCCTCATAGTACGACGGTGTGTTTAATGGCGGGTGGCGCCTCCCACTGCCAGAGACACTTTTGCATACTATGAGGGGCCATGTGCCAGTGCCAACGAGTATGCCCCCCACCTGATGAAGGAACCTGCAATTTCATCTGCACCTTCCTCTTTGTCCCCGTGTAAGGTGGTATAGTATGCGGAAGGGGAGCCTGACTTTCAGCAGGGTCAGATTCTGGCTGTGTAGAGTGCCAGGGGAATGTAGTGGTCTGTGTCAATGTACCAGCAGACTCATCTAGCAGTGGCTGGGCAATGGACAGGATGAGGAGGAAACACAGATTTAGGCCCAAAATAAAAAAGTAGGCTAAAAGCAGTTCAAAATTGGTAATAGGACTAAGCAGGTGGCATAGCTTTGTTAAGTGGAGGACAATTGTAATGAGTGACGCAGACACAGGTAGTAGGCCCAAAAGAAAAAATTAGGCTAAATGCAGTTCAAAATTGGTAACAGGACTAAACAGGCGGCATAGCTTTGTTAAGTGGAGGACAATTGTAATGAGTGGCGCAGACCCAGGTAGTAGGCGCAAAATAAAAATGTTAGTCTAAATTCAGTTCAAAATTGGTAACAGGACTAAACTGGCGGCAGAGCTTTGTTAAGTGGAGGACAATTGTAATGAGTGGCACATACACAGTTAGTAGGCCCCAAATAAAAAAGTAGGCTAAAAGCAGTTTAAAAATGGTAACAGGACTAAACAGGCAGCTGTTGTGAATTCTGTTGTCAAGCTCCCTCCTGTGGTCATGAATGGTACTTCGGCTGGTTCTGTCCATGGGCTTCCTCTGGTGGGTGTGAGTGGAGCTGCTGCTTCTGAGTTTCCTTCCACAGGTGTCGAGGTTAATTGCCTTTTCCTTTGGGGAATTTCTCTGAGGCAAGGTAGGCTTTATTTTTCTATCTCTAGGGCTAGCTAGTTTCTTAGGCTGTGTCGAGTTGCATAGGGAGCGTTAGGAGCAATCCACAGCTATTTCTAGTGTGTGTGATAGGATTAGGGATTGCGGTCAGTAGAGTTCCCACGTCTCAGAGCTCGTCCTATATTATTAGTAACTATCAGGTCATTCCGTGTGCTCTTAACCACCAGGTCCATTATTGTCCTTACCACCAGGTCATAATAGTACAGGTGGCCCAAAGTATTAATGCATCTCAATAGAGGGATAAGAGAAGTGCTGAGACCATTTTTTTTTTCTTTGCAGTGTGTTTTGTCTCTCTTTTCCCCTTTACCTCTGGGTGGTTCAGGATACAGGTGTAGATATGGACATTCAAGGTCTGTCCTCTTGTATGGATAATCTCACTGCAAGGGTACAAAACATTCAAGATTTTGTGGTTCAGAATCCTATGTTAGAGCCTAGGATTCCAATTCCTGATTTGTTTTTTGGGGATAGATCTAAGTTTCTGAATTTCAAAAATAATTGTAAATTGTTTCTTGCTTTGAAACCTCGCTCCTCATGTGACCCTGTTCAACAAGTGAAAATCATTATTTCTTTGTTACGTGGCGATCCTCAAGACTGGGCATTTTCCCTTGCGCCAGGAGATCCGGCATTGCGTGATGTTGATGCGTTTTTTCTGGCGCTTGGATTGCTTTATGATGAACCTAATTCAGTGGATCAGGCAGAGAAAATCTTGCTGGCTCTGTGTCAGGGTCAGGATGAGGTAGAGATGTATTGTCAGAAGTTTAGGAAGTGGTCTGTACTCACTCAGTGGAATGAATGTGCCCTGGCAGCAATTTTCAGAAAGGGTCTCTCTGAAGCCCTTAAGGATGTCATGGTGGGATTTCCTATGCCTGCTGGTCTGAATGAGTCTATGTCTTTGGCCATTCAGATCGATCGACGCTTGTGTGAGCGTAAAGCTGTGCACCATTTGGCGGTATTATCTGAGCATAGACCTGAGCCTATGCAATGTGATAGGACTTTGACCAGAGTTGAATGGCAAGAACACAGACGTCGGAATGGGCTGTGTTTTTACTGTGGTGATTCCACTCATGCTATCTCCGATTGTCCTAAGCGCACTAAGCGTTTCGCTAGGTCTGCCACCATTGGTACGGTACAGTCGAAATTTCTTTTGTCCATTACTCTGATTTGCTCTTTGTCATCCTATTCTGTTATGGCATTTGTGGATTCAGGCGCTGCCCTGAATTTGATGGACTTGGAGTTTGCTAGGCGCTGTGGTTTTTTCTTGGAGCCCTTGCAGTATCCTATTCCATTGAGAGGAATTGATGCTACGCCTTTGGCCAAGAATAAGCCTCAGTACTGGACCCAATTGACCATGTGCATGGCTCCTGCACATCAGGAGGATATTCGCTTTCTGGTGTTGCATAATCTGCATGATGTGGTCGTTTTGGGGTTGCCATGGCTACAGGTCCATAATCCAGTATTGGATTGGAAATCTATGTCTGTGTCCAGCTGGGGTTGTCAGGGGGTACATGGTGATGTTCCATTTTTGTCTATTTCGTCATCCACCCCTTCTGAAGTCCCTGAGTTTTTGTCGGATTACCGGGATGCATTTGATGAGCCCAAATCCAGGGCCCTACCTCCTCATAGGGATTGCGATTGTGCTATCAATTTGATTCCTGGTAGTAAGTTTCCTAAGGGCTGACTGTTCAATTTATCTGTGCCAGAGCACGCCGCTATGCGGAGTTATGTAAAGGAATCCTTGGGGAAGGGTCATATTCGCCCGTCGTCGTCACCATTGGGAGCAGGGTTCTTTTTTGTGGCCAAGAAGGATGGTTCGTTGAGACCTTGTATTGATTACCGCCTTCTTAATAAGATCACAGTCAAATTTCAGTACCCTTTGCCGCTGCTGTCGGATTTATTTGCTCGGATTAAGGGGGCTAGTTGGTTCACCAAGATAGATCTTCGTGGTGCGTATAATCTTGTGCGTATTAAACAGGGCGATGAATGGAAAACAGCATTTAATACGCCCGAGGGCCATTTTGAGTACCTGGTTATGCCATTCGGGCTTTCCAATGCTCCATCAGTATTTCAGTCCTTTATGCATGACATCTTCCGAGAGTACCTGGATAAATTCCTGATTGTATATTTGGATGATATTTTGGTCTTCTCGGATGATTGGGAGTCTCACGTGAAGCAGGTCAGAATGGTGTTCCATGTCCTTCGTGCGAATTCTTTGTTTGTGAAGGGGTCAAAGTGTCTCTTTGGAGTTCAGAAGGTTTCATTTTTGGGTTTCATTTTTTCCCCTTCTACTATCGAGATGGACCCTGTTAAAGTCCAGGCCATTTATGATTGGACTCAGCCGACATCTGTGAAGAGTCTGCAAAAGTTCCTGGGCTTTGCTAATTTTTATCGTCGCTTCATCAGTAATTTTTCTAGTGTTGCTAAACCGTTGACTGATTTGACCAAGAAGGGTGCTGATGTGGTCAATTGGTCTTCTGCGGCTGTGGAGGCTTTTCAGGAGTTGGAGCGTCGTTTTTCTTCTGCCCCTGTGTTGTGCCAGCCAGATGTTTCGCTTCCGTTTCAGGTCGAGGTTGATGCTTCTGAGATTGGAGCAGGGGCTGTTTTGTCGCAAAGAAGTTCTGATGGCTTGGTGATGAAACCATGTGCCTTCTTTTCTAGAAAGTTTTCGCCTGCTGAGCGTAATTATGATATTGGCAGTCGAGAGTTGTTGGCCATGAAGTGGGCATTCGAGGAGTGGCGTCATTGGCTTGAAGGAGCCAAGCATCGTGTGGTGGTCTTGACGGATCACAAGAATTTGACTTATCTCGAGTCTGCCAAACGGTTGAATCCTAGACAGGCTCGTTGGTCGCTATTTTTCTCCCGTTTTGATTTTGTGGTTTCGTACCTTCCAGGCTCTAAGAATGTGAAGGCTGATGCCCTGTCAAGGAGTTTTGTGCCCGACTCTCTGGGTGTTCTTGAGCCAGCGGGTATTTTCAAAGAGGGGGTAATTTTGTCTGCCATCTCCCCTGATTTGCGGCGGGTGCTGCAAAAATTTCAGGCTGATAGACCTGACCGTTGCCCAGCGGAGAAACTGTTTGTCCCTGATAAATGGACTAGTAGAGTTATCTCTGAGGTTCATTGCTCGGTGTTGGCTGGTCATCCTGGAATCTTTGGTACCAGAGATTTGGTGGCTAGATCCTTTTGGTGGCCGTCTTTGTCGTGGGATGTGCGTTCTTTTGTGCAGTCCTGTGGGACTTGTGCTCGGGCTAAGCCCTGCTGTTCTCGTGCCAGTGGGTTGCTTTTGCCCTTGCCGGTCCCGAAGAGGCACTGGACACTTATCTCTATGGATTTTATTTCGGATCTCCCTGTCTCTCAAAAGATGTCGGTCATTTGGGTGGTTTGTGATCGCTTCTCTAAGATGGTCCATTTGGTACCCTTGTCTAAATTGCCTTCCTCCTCTGATTTGGTGCCATTGTTTTTCCAGCATGTGGTTCGTTTACATGGCATTCCGGAGAACATCTTTTCGGACAGAGGTTCCCAGTTTGTTTCGAGGTTTTGGCGAGCCTTTTGTGCTAGGATGGGCATTGATTTGTCTTTTTCCTCGGCTTTCCATCCTCAGACAAATGGCCAAACCGAACGAACTAATCAGACTTTGGAAACATATCTGAGATGCTTTGTTTCTGATGATCAGGATGATTGGGTGTCCTTTTTGCCTTTGGCTGAGTTCGCCCTTAATAATCGGGCCAGCTCGGCTACTTTGGTTTCCCCGTTTTTCTGCAATTATGGTTTCCATCCTCGTTTCTCTTCAGGGCAGGTTGAGTCTTCGGACTGTCCTGGTGTAGATACTGTGGTGGATAGGTTGCAGCAGATTTGGACTCATGTGGTGGACAATTTGACATTGTCCCAGGAGAAGGCTCAACGTTTCGCTAACCGCCGGCGCTGTGTGGGTCCCAGACTTCGTGTTGGGGATTTGGTTAGGTTGTCGTCTCGTTATGTTCCTATGAAGGTTTCCTCTCCTAAGTTTAAGCCTCGTTTCATTGGTCCGTATAAGATTTCTGAGGTTCTCAATCCTGTGTCGTTTCGTTTGACCCTTCCAGCTTCTTTTGCCATTCATAATGTATTCCATAGGTCATTGTTGCGGAGATACATGGCGCCTGTGGTTCCATCCGTTGATCCTCCTGCCCCGGTGTTGGTTGAGTGGGAGTTGGAGTATGTGGTGGAGAAGATTTTGGATTCTCATATTTCGAGACGGAAACTCCAGTACCTGGTCAAGTGGAAGGGTTATGGTCAGGAAGATAATTCCTGGGTCTTTGCCTCCGATGTTCATGCTGCCGATCTGGTTCGTGCCTTTCATTTGGCTCGTCCTGGTCAGCCTGGGGGCTCTGGTGAGGGTTCGGTGACCCCTCCTCAAGGGGGGGTACTGTTGTGAATTCTGTTGTCAAGCTCCCTCCTGTGGTCATGAATGGTACTTCGGCTGGTTCTGTCCATGGGCTTCCTCTGGTGGTTGTGAGTGGAGCTGCTGCTTCTGAGTTTCCTTCCACAGGTGACGAGGTTAATTCGTTAGCTGGCTGCTCTATTTAACTCCACTTAGATCATTGCTCCATGCCACCTGTCAATGTTCCAGTATTGGTCTTGTTCTCTCCTGGATCGTTCTTGTGACCTGTCTTCCCTGCAGAAGCTAAGTTCTTGCTTGCTTTTCTCTAGTTTGCTATTTTCCTGTCCAGCTTGCTATTTTGATTTTGTCTTGCTTGCTGGAAGCTCTGGGACGCAGAGGGAGCGCCTCCGCACCGTGAGTCGGTGCGGAGGGTCTTTTTGCGCCCTCTGCGTGGTCTTTTTGTAGTTTTTTGTGCTGACCGCAAAGTTACCTTTCCTATCCTCTGTCTGTTCAGTAAGTCGGGCCTCACTTTGCTAAATCTATTTCATCTCTGTGTTTGTAATTTTCATCTTTACTCACAGTCATTATATGTGGGGGGCTGCCTTTTCCTTTGGGGAATTTCTCTGAGGCAAGGTAGGCTTTATTTTTCTATCTCTAGGGCTAGCTAGTTTCTTACGCTGTGTCGAGTTGCATAGGGAGCGTTAGGAGCAATCCACCGCTATTTCTAGTGTGTGTGATAGGATTAGGGATTGCGGTCAGCAGAGTTCCCACGTCTCAGAGCTCGTCCTATATTATTAGTAACTATCAGGTCTTTCCGTGTGCTATTAACCACCAGGTCCATTATTGTCCTTACCACCAGGTCATAACAGGTGGCATAGCTTTGTTCAGTGGAGGACAATTGTAATGAGTGGCGCAGACAGTTAGTAGGCCCAAAATAAAAAATTAGGCTAAATTCAGTTCAAAATTGGTAACAGGACTAAACAGGCGGCATTGCTTTGTTCAGTGGAGGACAATTGTAACGAGTGGCGCAGACACAGGTAGTAGGCCCAAAATACAAAAGTAGGCTAAATGCAGTTCAAAATTGGTAACAGGACTAAAAAGCCGGCATAGCTTTGTTAAGTGGAGGACAATTGTAATGAGTGGCGCAGAAACAGGTAGTAGGCCCAAAATACAAAAGTAGGCTAAATGCAGTTCAAAATTGGTAACAGGACTAAACAGGCAGCATAGCTTTGTTAAGTGGAGGACAATTGTATTTAGTGGCGCAGACACAGGTGGTAGGACCAAAATAAAAAAGTAGGCTAAATTCAGTTCAAAATTTGTAACGGAACTAAACAGGCGGCATAGCTTTGTTAAGTAGAGGACAATTGTAATGAGTGGCGCAGACACAGGTAGTAGGCCCAAAATACAAAAGTAGGCTAAATGCAGTTCAAAATTGGTAACAGGACTAAACAGGTGGCATAGCTTTGTTAAGTGGAGGACAATTGTAATGAGTGGCGCAGGCACAGGTAGTAGGGCCAAAATAAAAAAGTAGGCTAAATTTAGTTCAAAATTGGTAACAGGACTAAACAGGTGGCATAGCTAAGTACTGGGGTGGGCTCCTCTGCTGAGTAGCAGACAGTGGTAATAGGCGCAAAGTATTAACTCGTCTAAATGGAGTCCAAGGCCCCTGTATATTTGAACTATCATCTATCATTTCAACAAATTTGTATTGGCAGTGCCATTGAAGGATTTAGCAGCACAGACTACACAGTGGTGGAGCAGGGAGAGGTAAGTATTGCAAGTGGTAGAGCACTGTTCGAGCTGGGGGGAACACTCTCCCGTTGCTGGCGGTAGTGGCACAGGGCCCCTCATATTACGATGGTGTGTCTGATGTTGGTTGTGCACCACCACCATCAGAGACACTTCATTGTACTATGAGGGACCCTGTGCCGTCGCCATCGCCCAAAAGTTGGCGCATCCACCTGTCCAGGCAAATGGCACTCGCACGGGTGCTTGCGCCAAGTGGTGACCACGGCCCTGTGGGGGGAGTCAGCCCATTTAGGGAGGTATAAAAATGGCCTATTGTGGACATTCAGCAGCTGCAAATGCCGGAATTGGAGAAGTCAGTAAGAGGATGCCAAAAGCAAGAGATTTTTTCAGGCAAGCTACGTGTCAGCAGGAGAGGGGGGGCAAAATAATTTGAAATCCATGATAGGTTCATTTTAATGAAGGTTAGATCATCAACATTCTTGGTAGCCAGGCGTGTCCTTTTTTCGGTCAGTATTGAACCAGCAGCACTGAAGACTCTTTCTGATAGCACACTAGATGCAGGGCAAGCGAGCTCCTGTAATGCATATTCTGCCAATTCAGGCCAGGTGTCTATTTTAGATGCGCAGTAATCAAAGGGGAATGACCTGTGAGGGAGAACATCAATAAGGGAGGAAAAGTAGTTGGTAACCATACTGGACAAATGTTGTCTCCTGTCACTTTGAATCGATGCAGCAGTACCTGTCATGTCCAGCGGTCATTGCGAAATCACTCCACAACCTGGTCATAAAACCCCTCTGTCCAATGCCACTTTGGATTTGTGCACCTCTAACACTGCCATGTTGCCCCTTACGGCTCGTGTGAGAGCCATCACCACCGCTGTCTGCTGGGAATGCCTAAACCAAATGGTCTACAAGAGTTGCTTGTTTGGTAGCCAATATTTGCTCAAGGTTCTCATGTGGCATGATATTTTGTAACTTTCCTTTATATCATGGATCCAGGAGGCAGGCCAACCAGTAATCGTCATCAGTCATCATTTTGATAATGCGGGGGTCCCTTTTTAGGATACGCAAGGCAAACTCTGCCATGTGGGCCAATGTTCCAGGTGTCAATTCACTGCTTGTGCTTGGTTGAGGAGCACTTTCTTGCAAATCAACATCACTTGTGTCCCGCAAAAACCCTGTACCTGACCTTGCAACGCCACCAGTTTCTATTGCCCCCTGAGAAGCATCTTCCTCCCATAAATATTCATCCCCATAATCCTCCTCCTCTTCCTCCGCCACCTCGTCCAGTAGAGTTCCCTGAGCAGACAATGGCTGACTGTCATCAAGGCTTACCTCTTCCTCCGCTGCAGACGCCTGCTCCTTAATGTGCGTCAAACTTTGCATCAGCAGACACATTGGAGGGATGCTCATGCTTATGATGGCGTCGTCTGCACTTACCTGCCGTGTGCATTCCTCAAAACACTGAAGGACTTGACAGAGGTCTTGTAGCTTTGACCACTGCACACCAGACTACTCCATGTCTGCCATTCAACTGCCTGCCCGTGTATGTGTATCCTCCCACAAATTAATCACAGCATGCCTCTGTTCACACAGCCTCTGAACCATGTGCAGTGTGGAGTTCCACCTTGTTGCAACGTCAATTATTAGGCAGTGCTGGGGAAGATTCAGCGATCGCTGATTGTTCAGCATACGGCTGGAGTGTACGGGTGACCGGCGGATGTGCGAGCAAAGACTTCGCACCTTCAGGAGCAGGGCTGGTAACTCCGGATAATTTTTGAGCAAGCACTGCACCACCAGGTTCAAGGTGTGAGCCAGGCAATGTATGTGTTTAAGTTCTGAAAGGGCTATGGCAGCCATAAAATTCCTTCCGTTATCACTGATTACATTGCCTGCTTCAAGATGTACACTGCCCAGCCATGACTGAGTTTGTTGCTGCAAGTACTCGGCCAGTACTTCCACGGTGTGTGTATTGTCGCCCAAACACTTCATTTCTAAAACAGCCTGCTGACGCTTACCACTAGCTGTTCGATAATGGGACACCTCGTGTGCAACACTGGCAGCTGCAGATGGAGTGGTTGTGAGACTGCGCTCTGTGGATGAGCTTTCGCTTCTGGAGGTGGAGGAGGAGAAGGAGGGGTGGCAAAAGCCTATAGCCAACTGTTTTGTAGACCGTGGGCTAGGCAGAACTGTCTCACTATGGGTGTCACCTGTGGACCCTGCATCCACCAAATTAACCCAGTGAGCCGTGATGTACACGTAACGTCCCTGGCCATGCCTACTGGTCCATGCATCTGTTTTGTTAGGGTTGGCGGAACGCACCGAATATATTTATTAATGAGATAGGTGCGTTCACAACCAGGGATCAACCGTTCAGGAAAGAACCTGCTGCTAAGTAAGGTGGTGAAGTAAATTAGAATAAACAAACACTGTTACTTCACAGAGCCTGTATTAAAGAGAACGCTGTGCCCTGTTTAGCTTACAGGGAACACAGCTACTGAGTAGAGCCGACAGTGGTCATGCAGTTCCAACCAATCATGCTGCTCCTCTCCGGTGGAGCCGGAATTCTAATGGCTATTAGCCAGCCCTGAATTCACTCATGAGAAACTCCTCGCCGGAGGTGCCAGCATTCTAGGTGCTTATTTCAGCCAGGTCCCTGACTGCATACACACAAAAACTCCTTGCCGGAGGTGCCAGCATTCTAGGGGCTTATTTCAGCCGGGTCCCTGACCACACACACGACCACACTGGTGCTGAGCTCATACATATTTGATACTAGCGCATGGCCGTGCGGTCATGAGAACCTTTTAATAGTTGTAGCACCTACAGGACCTTCCAAGAAGAACCAATGGAAGTTGCTGCAGTACCTGAGCATGTGACCCTAGATCTCCACTGAGAGATCTTGCCCTGGGCATGCTCAGTGTGTGCAAAGCAGGACTTAGTCCTAGCACCTACAGGACCTTCCAAGAAGGACCAATGGAAGTTGCTGCAGTACCTGAGCATATGACCCTAGATCTCCACTGAGAGATCTTGCCCTGGGCATGCTCAATGTGTGCAAAGCAGGACTTAGTCCCAGAAAAACCTGCTTGCTGCAGAACAGTGCAGGGTACAACAGTAAAGCCTGGAGAGGCAGCAGTAACCCTTAGCACAGTATCAGATTCAGTGAGACGCTGGGACCAACGTCTACGCTGAGCAGGCTCCACTGCGGCCGATGCAGAATGGGAGACCGCGGCAGACATGGTTCGAAATTCCCCCTGTGCAGCGGAGGGAACTCGACTCCTAACATTACCCCCCTCCTAGGGCCCCCCTCCTTGAGCCTCGCTACGCTCAAAAGCTGCAATGAGCAGGGGAGCCCGAATGTGCTCCACAGGTTCCCAGGTTCTATCTTCTGGACCGTGACCCTTCCAGTCCACCAGATAAAATTTCTTGCCACGTACCACCTTGCACCCCACGATAGCACTCACCTCAAACTCATCCGTGGATGAACCCGATGTCCCGGGAGATGACTCAGAAAACCGGGACATATGAACGAGCTTTAAGAGGGAAACGTGAAAAGTGTCGGTGATACCAAGGCGTGGAGGAATAGCCAAACGGTAGACCACAGGGTTGACCTGTTCCAGAACCTTGAACGGGCCAATGTAGCGAGGCGCAAACTTAGTGGACTCAACTCGCAGCCTAATGTTACGGGCGGAGAGCCAAACTAAGTCGCCAGGAGCAAAGGTCGGAGCGGGGCGCCGGTGTGTATCAGCAGAAACCCTCATTCTCTCCTTGGAGGCCTGGATGGCATCCTGTGTGCGGTCCCAAATGTCACGTGCCTCCACCGCCCAGTCTGCCACCCTAGAATCGGTGGAAGACACGGGCATGGGCACAGGGATACGCATATGCTGGCCGTAAACTAAGGAGAAAAGGAGTCTGCCCAGTGGAATCGGCTACAGCGTTGTTCAAGGCAAATTCCACCCAAGGTAGCAAAGATGCCCAGTCATCCTGCCTAGCAGAGACAAAATGCCACAAGTATGTCATCAGAGTCTGGTTGGTCCTCTCTACCAACCCATTCGTCTCGGGATGGTATGCAGAGGAGAGATTCAACTCTATGCTGAGTAAACAGCAGTGCTCTCTCCAAAACCGAGACATGAACTGGGGACCCCGATCTCTGACAATTTTATCAGCCATTCTATGTAAATAGAAAATATGTCTTATGAACGCCGCCAAGGCCCGTGCAGAAGGTAACCGTGGAAGTGGCACCAAGTGCACCATTTTAGAGTAATGATCGGTGACAACCCAGATAACGGTGCAGCTACGAGACTTGGGTAAGCCCACCACGAAGTCCATCCCGACCATTTCCCAGGGCCTGTCTGCCACCGGTAGGGGGTAAAGCAACCCAGCAGGCCGTTGCCGAGGAGACCGATTCTGGGCGCAGGAAACACATGCCCAAATATAGTCCTCGACATCACGGGCCATATGCAGCCACCAGTACGTTCTCGCCAAAAGCTCAGATGTCTTTTTGGTCCCAAAATGCCCACCCACTCTGGACGAGTGAGCCAAGCGAGAACCTCTGGTCGCAAATTCGCTGGCACGAAAGTCTTGCCCGGGGGCACAGACTCTAGCGAAACCGGAGCTACAGTTCTCAGGCTCTCAGAAGGGACAATAAGCCGAGGCTCCTCCTCCTCAGATGACACTACGGAGCGGGAGAGCGCGTCGGTGCGAATGTTCTTCTCCCCGGAGAGAAAATGAAGAGTAAAATGAAACCGGGAGAAGAACAGGGACCATCTAGCCTGGCGAGAATTCAGCCGCTGGGCCGTCTGTAGATATACCAAGTTCTTGTGGTGAGTGAAAACCTGGAAGGGAAAGCGAGCTCCTTCCAAGAGGTGTCTCCATTCTGAGAAAGCTAACTTTATGGCTAGCAACTCCCTGTCCCCGATGGAATAATTCCTCTATGCCGGTGTGAAGGTCTTGGAGAAGAAGAAGCAAGGATGCTTCCGACTTTAAGCATCCTTTTAGAAAAGGACTGCTCCAGCACCAACGGATGAGGCATCCACCTCCATTATAAATGGCTTATCTACATCGGGGCGATGTAGAATGGGAGCGCCAGGGAAGTGTGACTTAACCGAGAGGAAGGCCTTGGAGACATCCTCCAACTACAACTTGGGATTTGCTCCCTTCTTGGTGAGGGCAACCAAGGGAGCTACCAAAGTTGAGAAGTGTGGGATGAACTGACGATAGTAATTAATGAACCCCATAAAGCACTGCACCGCTTTAAGTGAATGGGGTTCCTGCCAGTCCATCACAGCCTGTGGCTTGGCAGGATCCATAGCCAAACCCTGGGCAGAGATGATATAACCAAGGAAAAGAAAGGACTCCTGATCAAACACACACTTCTCCAACTTGGCGTAGAGGGAGTTTGCCCGTAAGAGGTCGAAGACTTTGCGAACATCTCTCCGATGGGAGTCAATATCTGGAGAGTAGATGAGAATATCATCCAGATAGACTACGACCGAGGTGGTGAGCATATCCCGGAAGATGTAATTCACAAAGTCTTGGAAAACAGCTGTGGCATTACAGAGCCCGAAGGGCATCACCAGATATTCATAGTGCCCATCCCTGGTGTTAAAAGCCATCTTCCATTCGTCCCCCTCACGGATGCGAATCAGGTTGTAAGCACCCTGCAGATCTAATTTTGTAAATACCCTTGGTCCCCGTAGCCTATCAAAAAGCTCAGATATCAGGGGTAATGGGTACTTGTTCTTAACGGTGATGGCGTTACGACCCCTGTAGTCTATGCATGGACGTAAGTCTCCACTCTTCTTCTGAACAAAGAAGAACCCAGCCCCGTCAGGTGACACTGACTTTCTAATGAATCCTCTTGCCAGATTCTTTTGGATGTCCTGAGACATTGCCTCCGTCTCCGGGAGAGATAACGGATAGACTCGACGCCGGGGAGGCTCAGCACCAAGCAAGAGGTCAATAGGACAGTCATAGGGGCGGTGAGGCAAAAGGGTCTCCGCAGCCCTTTTGGAGAACACGTCCGCATAGGGCCAATAGTGTTTGGGGAGAGAGGAAAGATCTGCGGGTACCTCTGTTGTAGCAACCTGAACGCACTCCCTCTGACATCTACCCTCACAGGATTTACTCCATCCCAAAATTCTCCCTGAGGACAACTCTATATGAGGAGAATGATAGCATAGCTATGGTATCCCCAACAGGACTTCATCAATTCCCTCAGGAATGACTAATAGAGAGATAATCTCCTGATGTGATGGAGACACAGATAGAGTGAAAGGAATGGTTTGGTGGGTAATCTGTGAGGGTAGTGTCGACCCATTTACCACTCAAATGGTTACAGGTTTGGCGAGCATCACCATGGGTATTGCGTGACGGTGGGCGAAAGCAGATGACATATAACCCTCCGCCCCAGAGTCCATGCATAGCTCTATCATAAGAGTGGATGGGCCTATGGTAATTGTCCCCTTGAAGGACAACTTCGAGGCAAACGTCGCCGTGTCTAGTGTACCTCCTCCAACTGCCACTAGACGCTGACGTTTCCCCGACCGCTGAGGACACTTGGAGGCAAGATGTCCTAACTGCCAGCAAACATGACAGACCTTAAGTGCACGAGCGGACTGGGACTTGGATCCCGCTCGTGTCACCTCTATGGCCTCATGTGACTCGGACGCCTGTAATGGAGATTTCAAAGGTCTGGCGAAGGTGGGAGCCAGCCGAAACCTCTGCCTACACTGTGCTCGCTCCAACCTTCGCTCGTGAAAACAAAGGTCTATGCCAGTTGATACAGCTATGAGCTCCTCCAGTGTGGCGGGAATCTCCCTAGTGGCCAAAGCGTCCTTCACATGGTCAGCCAGCCCCCTCCAAAATACAGGAATGAGGGTTTTATCTGACTATTCCAACTCAGACGCTAATGTCCGGAAGTGGACGGCAAAATGTCTAACCATGGTTGAACCCTGAGTCAAAGCCAGCAGTTGGAGCGCTGTATCATGAATGACTTGAGGTCCCACAAAGACCTGTTTCAGAGTGTCCAGAAACTGAGGAACACTCCGCACCACATGATCGTTGCGCTCCCACAGCGGCGTAGCCCACTCCAAAGCTCTGTCCGACAGGAGAGAGATTATAAATCCCACTTTTGCCCACTCTGTGGGAAAACGTGCAGCCAGGAGCTCGAGGTGTATACCACACTGGTTCACAAAACCCCTACAGGACTTAATGTCCCCAGAGTATTTCTCAGGCAATGGGAGGTGAGATAAAGTCAGAACAGAGGTGGCAGTGGGTAAAGCTGCTGCAGCCACGCTAGCAGCCTGAACAGCTATTGCTGAGGTTGCACGCTCAAGAGACACCAACCGGCCCTCCAGCAGCTGGATGTACCCCTGCAATCGCTGTTCATCCACCATTACTTAGCCAGATCCTGGCGCTAGTATACTGTTAGGGTTGGCAGAACGCACCGAATATATTTATTAATGAGATAGGTGCGTTCGCAATCCGGGATCCAGCGTGCAGGAAAGAACCTGCTGCTAAGTAAGGCAGTGAAGTAAATTAGAATAAACAAACTCTGTTACTTCACAGAGCCCGTAGTAAAGAGAACGCTGTGCCCTGTTTAGCTCACAGGTAACACAGCTACTGAGTAGAGCCGACAGTGGTCATGCAGTCCCAACCAAACACGCTGCTCCTCTCCGGTGGAGCCGGAATTCTAATGGCTATTAGCCAGCCCTGAATTCACTCCTGAGAAACTCTTCGCCGGAGGTGCCAGCATTCTAGGGGCTTATTTCAGCCGGGTCCCTGACTGCATACACACAAAAACTCCTCACCGGAGGTGCCAGTATTCTAGGGGCTTATTTCAGCCGGGTCCCTGACCACACACACGACCACACTGCCGCTGAGCTCATACATATTTGATACTAGCGCATGGCCGTGCGGTCATGATAAACTTTTATAGTTGTAGCACCTACAGGACCTTCCAAGAAGAACCAATGGAAGTTGCTGCAGTACCTGAGCATGTGACCCTAGATCTCCACTGAGAGATCTTGCCCTGGGCATGCTCAGTGTGTGCAAAGCAGGACTTAGTCCTAGTACCTACAAGACCTTCCAAGAAGGACCAATGGAAGTTGCTGCAGTACCTGAGCATGTGACCCTAGATCTCCACTGAGAGATCTTGCCCTGGGCATGCTCAGTGTGTGCAAAGCAGGACTTAGTCCTAGTACCTACAAGACCTTCCAAGAAGGACCAATGGAAGTTGCTGCAGTACCTGAGCATGTGACCCTAGATCTCCACTGAGAGATCTTGCCCTGGGCATGCTCAGTGTGTGCAAAGCAGGACTTAGTCCCAGAAAAGCCTGCTCGCCGCAGAACAGTGCAGGGTACAATAGTAAAGCCTGGAGAGGCAGCAGTAACCCTTCGCACAGTATCAAATTCAGTGAGATGCTGGGACCGACGTCTACGCTGTGCAGGTTCCATTGCGGCCAATGCAGAATGGGAGACCGCAGCAGACATGGTTCGAGATTCCCCCTGTGCAGCGGCGGGAACTCGACTCCTAACATGTTGTGAGGTGCACATTTCTACTGACTGATTGCCTCAGTGCATGGACAATGCGGTCTTTGGAGGGCTGGGATGGCTTTTCTCACAAAGAAGTATCGAATGGGTAGGTCATAGCGTGGTACTGCGTAGGCCATCCAGGCTTTGAAAGCTTTGCTTTCAACCAACCGGTAGAGCATCATCTCTAACAAGATTAGTATAGCAATGTGGGCGTTCAAACCCTGTGTACGTGGATGAGAGGATGAGTACTCTCTTTTCCTAACGAGAGTCTCTTGTAGGGTGAGCTGGACTGGAGATGTGCATATGGTGGAACTAGCGGTGGTGGTGGTGGACATGGCGGATTGAGAGAGGGTTGATGATGGTATTCTCGATGTTGGCCTACATACAGTGTTTCCTACCAATAACCTTGTGATTCCCTGACTGCTTTGGCCTTGCGACGATACCTCCACATTTGCTGCTGGGGGTGTCCTAACCGGTGGGCTTACAGTGAGGGAAGCAATGTAGCGTTGCTGACTACCTTCATTCTGAGCAGGTGCACCAACGGTACGGGACGTTTGGTAGTTAGTCCAGGCTTGCAAGTGCATGCTGGTTAAATGTCTAAGCATCCACGTTGTATTTAAATTTTGAAGATCCTTCCCTCTGCTAAAGGTCTTTGAGCATTTCTTACAGATAACTTTTGACTAGTGTTGAGCATTCCGATACCGCAAGTATCGGGTATCGGCCGATACTTGCGGTATCGGAATTCCGATACCGAGATCCGATATTTTTGTGATATCGGGTATCGGTATCGGAAGTGTAAAATAAAGAATTAAAATAAAAAATATTGTTATATTCACCTCTCCGGCGGCCCCTGGACATCAGCGGGAGGATCCGGCGTCCGGCACGGCTTCTTTCTTCAAAATGCGCGCCTTCAGGACCTGTGGAATGACGTCCCGGCTTCTGATTGGTCGCGTGCCGCCCATGTGACCGCCACGCGACCAATCAGAAGCCGCGACGTCATTCCTCAGCTAAAGTCCTAGAATGAGCGCCTTCTAGGACCTGAGGAATGACGTCGCGGCTTCTGATTGGTCGCGTGGCGGTCACATGGGCGGCACGCGACCAATCAGAAGCCGGGACGTCATTCCACAGGTCCTGAAGGCGCGCATTTTGAAGAAAGAAGCCGTGCCGGACGCCGGATCCTCCCGCTGATGTCCAGGGGCCGCCGGAGAGGTGAATATAACAATATTTTTTATTTTAATTCTTTATTTTACACTTTAATATGGATCCCAGGGCCTGAAGGAGAGTTTCCTCTCCTTCAGACCCTGGGATCCATGAGGATACATTCCGATACTTGATGTCCCATTGACTTGTATTGGTATCGGATATCGGTATCGGCGATATCCGATATTTTTCGGGTATCGGCCGATACTATCCGATACCGATACTTTCAAGTATCGGACGGTATCGCTCAACACTACTTTTGACTGATCATTCGGATCTTGGTTAAAAAATTGCCACACTGCACTCTTCCTACTATGAAATACCTTTTCAGGCATTGTACGCTGTGCTACTTTCACCGGATGGCCACGCTGTCCTAAAACTGTTTTTGTTTTTAACAAACGTTTTTAGCCTGATACGGGCCTGCCAGATGACAGCTGTTGCGATGTAGATGGCTGCAGCGGATCATCCTCCTCCGCTTCAGAGCTACTGGCAGCGGCACCCTCTTCCCCCAATGGCTGCCAATCTGGATCAACAACTGGGTCATCTATCACCTCCTCTTCAATGTCATGTGCACCTTCTTCTGTGTCACCGTGTATGGTGCTATAGCATTTGGGATGGCGCACTATAGTCTCATCAGGGTCAGATTCTGGCTCAGTACACTGCGAGGGCAATGTAGTGATCTGAGTCAATGGAACAGCATTATAATCTAGCTGTGGCTGTGCATCAGTGCACTCCATGTCCAATTCATCTTGTAATGGGCAGTTAACAATTTCCCATTCTAACCCAGTGTTGCCTGACGCATCCTTCACTTTTGGTTTGGGTGAAGGACACCGTTTTCCTACTCCCAGATAAAGGAGCCTTCGAGGCCTTGTGTAGCCAGATGATGACACTGGCTCAACACCTCCAGCCTTAGGTGCTATTGTGCTTTGGCCACTAGGGTTGAGTGAAACGGGTCGGCCACTTTCAGAAGTCGCCGACTTTTGGCAAAGTCGGGTTTCATGAAACGCGACCCGACCCCTGTGTGGGGTCGGCCATGAAGTCGGCGATCTTCTGAATGTGGAATCGGAATTCCGATACCGATTCCCGATATGTTTAAGATATCGGGAATTGGTATCGGAATTCAGATTTAAGTGTAAAATAAAGAATAAAAATAAAAAATATCGCTATACTTACCCTCTGATGCGCCCTGGTACTAACTGGGAACCTTCCTTCCTTCGAATCAGCGCTTCCAGGACCTTCGGTGACGTCGCGGTGACGTCACGGCTTCTGATTGGTCGCGCGGCGGTCACGTGGGCGGTCGCGCGGCCAATCACAAGCCGCGACGTCACCGCGACGTCACCGAAGGTCCTGGAAGCGCTGATTCGAAGGAAGGAAGGTTCCCGGTTAGTACCAGGGCGCGTCAGAGGGTAAGTATAGCGATATTTTTTATTTTTATTCTTTATTTTACACTTAAATATGGATCGCAGGGCCTGAAGGAGAGTTTCCGCTCCTTCAGACCCTGGGAACCATTGGAAACCCAATGCACTGCATTGGGTTTCGAGTTTCGGCCGACCCCGACTTTTTTATAGGATCGGCCGATTTCACTCGACCCGACTTTTGAAAAAGTCGGGTTTCATGAAACCCGACCCGTTCCTATAAAAGTAAAGGTCGCTCAACCCTATTGGCCACTACCACCAGATGCACTACCACCACCATCAGTACCAGCAGGCAACCACCGCCCAGGGCCTCTTCCACGAGACTTCCTCATTTTTTGGAAAATCTAACCAAAATAACAACCGTTATATGGTACTGTAAAACAAGGTAGAAGGTGTATATAAACTTGTTGATAATTTGAATCTCCCTTTTTTTGGGGGGGAGACTGACCCAATACTCAGGCCCAGTGTTTAAAACAACGCAATGTGAGTGCCAGAAAGTGGCTGGCTGACATACACCAAACTAACAGGACTGCAGCAGATCCACTTTGTGAGAATTTGAAACTCCCTTTTTTGGGGGGGGAGACTGACCCAAAAATCAGGCCCAGTGTTTAAAACAATGCAATCTAAGTGGCAGAAAGTAGTTGGAAGATACAGTTAGGTCCATATATATTTGGACAGAGACAACATTTTTCTAATTTTGGTTATGGACATTACCACAATGAATGTTAAACAAAACAATTCAGATGCAGTTGAAGTTCGGACTTTCAGCTTTCATTTGAGGGTATCCACATTAAAATTCGATGAAGAATTTATGAGTTTCAGCTCCTTAACATGTGCCACCCTGTTTTTAAAGGGACCATAAGTTATTGGACAGATTCAATAATTTTAAATAAAATGTTCATTTTTAGTACTTGGTTGAAAACCCTTTGTTGGCAATGACTGCCTGAAGTCTTGAACTTATGGACATCACCAGACGCTGTGTTTCCTCCTTTTTGATGCTCTGCCAGGCCTTCACTGCGGTGGTTTTCAGTTGCTGTTTGTTTGTGGGCCTTTCTGTCTGAAGTTCAGGTTTTAACAAGTGAAATGCATGCTCAATTGGGTTGAGATCAGGTGACTGACTTGGCCATTCAAGAATATTCCACTTCTTTGCTTTAATAAACTCCTGGGTTGCTTTTGCTTTATGTTTTGGGTCATTGTCCATCTGTAGTATGAAACGACAACCAATCAGTTTGGCTGCATTTGGCGGGATCTGAGCACACAGTATGTCTCTGAATGCCTCAGAATTCATCCGGCTGCTTCTGTCCTGTGTCACATCATCAATAAACACTAGTGACCCAGTGCCACTGGCAGCTATGCATGCCCAAGCCATCACACTGCCTCCGCCGTGTTTTACAGATGATGTGGTATGCTTTGGATCATGAGCTGTACCACGCCTTCACCATACTTTTCTCTTTCCATCATTCTGGTAGAGGTTGATCTTGGTTTCATCTCTCCAAAGAATGTTCTTCCAGAATTGTGCTGGCTTTTTTAGATATTTTTTAGCAAAGTCCAGTCTACCCTTTTTATTCTTGATGCTTATGAGTGGTTTGCACCGTGCAGTGAACCCTCTGTATTTACCTTCATGCAGTCTTCTCTTTATGGTAGATTTGGATATTGATACGCCGACCTCCTGGAGAGTGTTGTTCACTTGGTTGGCTGTTGTGAAGGGGTTTCTCTTCACCATGGATATTATTCTGAGATCATCCACCACTGATGTCTTCCGTGGGCGCCCAGGTCTCTTTGCATTGATGAGTTCACCAGTGCTTTCTTTCTTTCTCAGGATGTACCAAATTGTAGATTTTGCCACTCCTAATATTGTAGCATTTTCTCAGATGGTTTTTTTTCTGTTTTTGCAGTTTAGGATGGCTTGTTTCACCTGCATGGAGAGCTCCTTTGGCCACATGTTTACTTCACTGCAAAACCTTCCAAATGCAAGCACCACACCTCAAATCAACTCCAGGCCTTTTATCTGCTTAATTAAGAATGACGTAACAAAGGAATTGCCCACACCTGTCCATGAAATAGCCTTGAAGTCAATTGTCCAATTACTTTTGGTCCCTTTAAAAACAGGGTGTCACATGTTAAGGAGCTGAAACTCCTAAACCCTTCTTTCAATTTTAATGTGGATACCCTCAAATAAAAGCTGAAAGTCTGAACTTCAACTGCATCTGAATTGTTTCGTTTAAAATTCATTGTGGTAATGGCTATAACCAAAATTAGAAAAATGTCGTCTCTGTCCAAATATATATGGCCCTAACTGTATATGAAAAAATACAAGGACTGTAATACAATTTCAATCTCCCTACAATGATCTCAGAAAAAGTATGGCAGCAGTAAAAAGGACTGCTGCACATAAAAGTGTGGACAAATAAACAAGATAACTGTGCAGAAAGGAGCAACAGGATTTTTTCTTTTAAAAAAGCAGTTGGTTTGCACAGCGGCTATCAGGGAGCCTTATAAGGCAGCCTAATAAGCTACAGAGCTGATGCACAAAAATATAGCCTCCACTGTCCCTGCAAACAAATGGTGGTGTTGGACAGTGGAAATCCCTACAGCACAAGCAATTGGGGGTTAATCTTCCCTCCCTAACTATATCCCTTCTTCTGATGAAGCTGCGGCAACCTCTCCCTATGCTAAGATCAGCAGAAGTAAGATGGCGGTCGGCGTGCACACCCATTTATAGCCCCTGTGACTCCGCAGAAAGCAAGCCAATCACTTTCATGCCATTCTCTAAGAAAGTGGGGACCGAGACCTAAGTCATCACGCTGCCCACACTCTGCATCCTCCTTCATTGGCTGAAAAATGGCGCTGAAAGCATCATACGAAACGTGACTTTGGCGCGAAGATCGCCGACCTCATGGCTGATCCCACATTAGGATCGGGTTGGGTTTCATGAATCCCGACTTTGCTGAAAGTCGGCGATTTTTGAATTTGTCCGATCCATTTCGCTCAACCCTATGGAAAAATACATGTCCACACAATTTCACTTACTAACAGATGGGTCTTCCCATTTAACTCCTGTGTCTCCAAATTGGACACATGGTTTGAGCTTTCCCTTTATGCCTTATAGGTGCTGGCCTGCCTTGTGGCAAGTGTATTGTCATAATATGTATTTAGCACAGCAGGGGGTGTTATCACAGACAGGCACATCCGCCTGTCCACATCCAACATGGGGAAACTAACATTACTTAAAATGAACCAAGAGTTGAACATACAGGACTTGTTCAAACTTTTGTTTGACTAGACAAATATATCAGCCACATCCAGCCAGTCTTCAACTCTGTTTGCCATTTTTTTTATTTTTTGAGCTTTCTCCCCAGTTAGAAAACCCCCCAAAAACTGTTGGCTACCTCCTCCTTCGCTTTGTCCACCTATACCACCATATCCACCTCCTCATCCACTTGTATCTGTTCCTCCTTCTTCAAAATTTGTATATTTTATTCATAATCTGCATAGTGTAGGGACTAGAGTTGAGCGACCTTGACCTTTTTAGAGTCGAGCCGGGTTTTGCGAAACCCGACTATGTCCAAAGTCGGGTCTAGTGAAATCGGCCGATTATGACGTAAAGTCGGGATCGACCGAAACACGAAACCCAATGCAAGTCAATGGGGCAGCATAGTCGGCAGTGAGTGGGGGCCAGGAAAACACCTAGAGTGCCCATTTTAATGTCAAAACCATCCATTCTTCTTAATGAAGCTTGTCAAGCGTAATTTACCTTATAATAATTGGAAGGCATTTGAAATTGGGGGTCATTTGGCTAAAGTTGTGGGGGGTAGGGCTGGTTCAAGTAATTAGTGGGCCCAGGAAATCTGGACCACGTCACGGCAGTGGAGCAGGGAGAGGTAAGTATTTCAACTTTGCAAGTGCTGTGAACCTGAGCAAGCAGGGGGGGCCCACTCGTTGGCATTGGCACTGGCACAGGGCCCCTCAAAGTACAGCGGTGTGTTTGCACGGCGGGGGCGCCTCCCACCGGCAGCAACACTTTTGCGTACTATGAGAGGCCCTGTGCCAGTGACGTCGCCAACTAGTATTCCTCCCCCCACCTGATGAAGGAACCTGCACTTTCATCTGCACCTTCCTCTTTGTCCCCGTGTAAGGTGGTATGGTATGCGGGAAGAGCAACCTGACTTTCAGCAGGGTCACAATGTTGTTGTGTAGCGTGCACGGGGAATGTTGCGTTATGGGTCAATGTACCAGCAGACTCATCTATCACTGGCTGGGCAATGGGCACGATGAAGTGGAAACACAGATATAGGCCCAAAGAAGAAAGTGGGCTAAATGCAGTTCAAAATTGGTAACACAGGAATAACCAGGGGGCATTGCAGTGGAGGACAACTGGAATGAGAGGCTGACACAGAGAGTAGGGCCAAATCAGTAAGTAGTCGAAATGCAGTTCAAAATTGGCAACCGTAGTAAACAGGCGGCACAGCTTTGTTCAGTGGAGGAGAACAGCAAGGAGTGGCAGACACCGATAGTAGGCCCCAAACCAACTAGTACGCCAAATGCAGTTGTTCCATTTAACCACAATTTAATGAGAGCCTGAAGATAGAAGCTCAGGAAAGGCAACCTGGGGAACACCTTGGAGTGTAACACACCATCTCTCTCCACCCCATACCCATTTTGTATGGCCTAATGCAGTGTACTTTTCTACAACTACTAAACGAGAGTCGGAAGACCGAAGCAATGGCAAGGAAACCTGGGGAACACCTTAGAGTGTAACACACCCTCTCTCTACACCCCATACCCAATTTGAAGGTCTAATGCAGTGTAGTTTCCAAGAACTACTAAACGAGAGCCGGAAGATCGAAGCTCAGGAAAGGCAACCTGGGGAACACCTTGGAGTGTAACACACCCTCTCGCTACACCCCATACCCAATTTGAAGGCCTAATGCAGCGTAGTTTCCAACAACTACTAAACGAGAGCCGGAAGATCAAAGCTCAGGAAAGGCAACCTGGGGAACACCTTGGAGTGTAACAAACCCTCTCTCTACACCCCATACCCAATTTGTAGGCCTAATGCAGCGTAGTTTCCGACAACTACTAAACGAGAGCATGAAGATCGAAGCTCAGGAAAGGCAACCTGGGGAACACCTTGGAGTGTAACACACCCTCTCTCTACACCCCATACCCAATTTGTAGGCCTAATGCAGCGTAGTTTCCGACAACTACTAAACGAGAGCCGGAATATCGAAGCTCAGGAAAGGCAACCTGGGGAACACCTTGGAGTGTAACACACCCTCTCTCTACACCCCATACCCAATTTGAAGGCCTAATGCAGTGTAGTTTCCAAGAACTACTAAACGAGAGCCGGAAGATCGAAGCTCAGGAAAGGCAACCTGGGGAACACCTTGGAGTGGAACACACCATCTCTCTACACCCCATACCCAATTTGAAGGCCTAATGCAGCGTAGTTTCCAACAACTACTAAACGAGAGCCGGTAGATCGAAGCTCAGGAAAGGCAACCTGGGGAACACCTTGGAGTGTAACACAACGTCTCTCTACACCACGGAAGGGATGATTCTTAGGAAGGAAGGCTGTTGGAAATAAGCATTGCGCGTCCGAGGGTGATTAGATTCTTATTAGGTATATACTCACCCTCGGACGCGCCCTGCTTCTTTATTTGGAATGAATGTTTATTTGCAATGTGGTGTTGACTTTCTCTATTATTTTGGTAATTAATGATTTTATTATTTTCATTATTTTGCATCTTCTCGGCAATAATATAAAGAAGACGCGACAGGACAACACTCGGTGGATGCCATATGTGTGTTTTCAATTTAAAAAAACTTTCAGTTAACTACTTGCAGGAGAAAGTAATTGTAGCTGGTGGCCATTTTTAGTACTGTACCAGATTTTAGTTGTGTGTTTGTTTTTAATGTTAAAATGTCTGCATTTGATATCTCACCAGTATTTTCTTTTTTATAAGCAAAATACTTATTTTTATATTTTCTGATGTTGGTTCCAGGGGTACACGGGCAGCAGTGACCTGGTCAGTGTAGTAGTAGTTGAAAGAATGGACCGCAGACAGGCATCGAAGGCCTAAAATAAAAAAATTGGGCTGGCTGTAGGCAATTTTAAATTGGTTCCAGGGGTACACGGGCAGCAGTGACCTGGTCAGTGTAGTAGTAGTTGAAAGAATGGACCGCAGACAGGCATCGAAGGCCTAAAATAAAAAAATTGGGCTGGCTGTAGGCAATTTTAAATTGGTTCCAGGGGTACACGGGCAGCAGTGGTGTGGTCAGTGGAGGCCTAGTGGAAGGAGTGACCGCAGACAGGCATCGAAGGCCTAAAATAATAACACATGGCTGTAGGCAATTTTAAATTGGTTCCAGGGGTACACGGGCAGCAGTGACCTGGTCAGTGTAGTAGTAGTTGAAAGAATGGACCGCAGACAGGCATCGAAGGCCTAAAATAAAAAAATTGGGCTGGCTGTAGGCAATTTTAAATTGGTTCCAGGGGTACACGGACAGCAGTGGTGTGGTCA
Organism: Ranitomeya imitator; assembly: GCF_032444005.1. Taxonomy (NCBI): domain Eukaryota; kingdom Metazoa; phylum Chordata; class Amphibia; order Anura; family Dendrobatidae; genus Ranitomeya; species Ranitomeya imitator. The sequence goes on from NC_091283.1 coordinate 618,799,810, forward strand.
GTGGAGGCCTAGTGGAAGGAGTGACCGCAGACAGGCATCGAAGGCCTAAAATAATAACACATGGCTGTAGGCAATTTTAAATTGGTTCCAGGGGTAGACGGGCAGCAGTGACCTGGTCAGTGTAGTAGTAGTTGAAAGAATGGACCGCAGACAGGCATCGAAGGCCTAAAATAAAAAAATTGGGCTGGCTGTAGGCAATTTTAAATTGGTTCCAGGGGTACACGGGCAGCAGTGACCTGGTCAGTGTAGTAGTAGTTGAAAGAATGGACCGCAGACAGGCATCGAAGGCCTAAAATAAAAAAATTGGGCTGGCTGTAGGCAATTTTAAATTGGTTCCAGGGGTAGACGGGCAGCAGTGACCTGGTCAGTGTAGTAGTAGTTGAAAGAATGGACCGCAGACAGGCATCGAAGGCCTAAAATAAAAAAATTGGGCTGGCTGTAGGCACTTTTAAATTGGTTCCAGGGGTACACGGGCAGCAGTGGTCTGGTCAGTGGAAGTCTAGTGGAAGGAGTGACCGCAGACAGGCTTCGAAGGCCTAACATAACAAAATTGGGCTGGCTGTAGGCACTTTAAATTGGTTCCAGGGGTACATGGGCAGCAGTGTATGGTCAGTGGAAGTCTAGTGGAAGGAGTGACGGCAGACAGTCTTCGAAGGCCTAACATAACAAAATTGGGCTGACTGTAGGCACTTTTAAATTGGTTCCAGGGTAACACGGCCAGCAGTGGCCTGGTCAGTGTAGTAGTTGTAGAAAGAAGGGACCGCAGACAGGCTTCGAAGGCCTAACATAACTAAAATGTCAAAACAATGGTATTGTCAGTGCCAGGCATTGAAGGATGTCAGCGCCTAGACTACACATTGGTGAAGCTGTGAGAGATAATTTTGCTAGTGGTAGAGCACTGTTTGAGCTGGGGGGGGGAACTGTCTTGTGGCCGGCGTTACAGGCACAGGGCCCCTCATATTACAACGGTGTGTCTGACGTTGGGTGCGCACCACCACCGCCAGAGACACTTTATTGTACTATGAGGGACCCAGTGGCAGTGCCGTCGACCAAAAGCGGCCACACCCACCTCTTCAGACAAACAGCACTCTCAAGGGTCCAAGCGCAAAGTGGCGATAGCACGGCCCCGTGTGGGGAGTTTGGCCATTTCGTGAGGTGGAAACATGTCGTATGCTGGACAATCAGGTGAAGAAAATTACGAGATTGGAAAAGTCATTCAGAATAGTCCACAGGCAAGACCTTTTCATAGGAAAGCTAGGTGTCAGCCGGGCAGGGTGGGGCAAAAGATTTTGAAATCCAGTTGTGGTTCATTTTAATGAAGGTTAGATCATCTACATTTTGGGTAGCCAGACGAGTCCTTTTTTCTGTTAGTATTGAACCTGCAGCACTGAATACTCTTTCTGATAGGACACTAGCTGCCGGGCAAGCAAGCTCCTGCAATGCATATTCTGCCAATTCTGGCCAGGTGTCTAATTTGGATGCCCAGTAATCAAATGGGAATGACGGTTGAGGGAGAACGTCGATAAGGGATGAAAAATAGTTTGTAACCATACTGGACAAATGTTGTCTCCTGTCACTTTGAATTGATGCTGCAGTACCTGTCCTGTCTGCGGTCATAGAAAAATCACTCCACAACCTGGTCAGAAAACCCCTCTGGCCAACGCCACTTCTGATTTCTGCCCCTCTAACACCTCTGGTCTGCTGGCCCCTGGAGCTCGTGTGAGAACGATCACGGGCGCTGTGTGCAGGGAATGCCAGAAGCAAACGGTCAACAAGAGTTGATTGTTTTGTTGCTAATATTAGTTCCAAGTTCTCATGTGGCATAATATTTTGCAATTTGCCTTTATAGCGAGGATCAAGGAGGCAGACCAACCAGTAATCGTCATCGTTCATCATTTTTGTAATGCGTGTGTCCCTTTTGAGGATACGCAAGGCATAATCCGCCATGTGGGCCAAAGTTCCCGTTGTCAAATCTGCGGTTGTGCTTGGTTGAGGGGCATTTGCAGGCAAATCTACGTCACTTGTGTCCCTCAAAAAACCAGAACCCGGCCTTGCCACGCCACCAATTTCCCGTGCCCCCGGGAAAGCTTCCTCATTAAAAATATACTCATCCCCATCATCCTCCTCATCCTCCACCTCCTCTTCGCCCGGTACCTCGTCATGTACACTGCCCTGACCAGACAATCGCTGACTGTCATCAAGGCTTTCCTCTTCCTCTGGTGCAGACGCCTGATCCTTTATGTGCGTCAAACTTTGCATCAGCAGACGCATTAGGGGGATGCTCATGCTTATTATGGCGTTGTCTGCACTAACCAGCCGTGTGCATTCCTCAAAACACTGAAGGACTTGACACATGTCTTGAATCTTCGACCACTGCACACCTGACAACTCCATGTCTGCCATCCTACTGCCTGCCCGTGTATGTGTATCCTCCCACAAAAACATAACAGCCCGCCTCTGTTCGCACAGTCTCTGAAGCATGTGCAGTGTTGAGTTCCACCTTGTTGCAACGTCTATGATTAGGCGATGCTGGGGAAGGTTCAAAGAACGCTGATAGGTCTGCATACGGCTGGAGTGTACAGGCGAACGGCGGATATGTGCGCAAAGTCCACGCACTTTGAGGAGCAGGTCGGATAACCCCGGATAACTTTTCAGGAAGCACTGCACCACCAGGTTTAAGGTGTGAGCCAGGCAAGGAATGTGTTTCAGTTGGGAAAGGGAGATGGCAGCCATGAAATTCCTTCCGTTATCACTCACTACCTTGCCTGCCTCAAGATCTACAGTGCCCAGCCACGACTGCGTTTCTTGCTGCAAGAACTCGGACAGAACTTCCGCGGTGTGTCTATTGTCGCCCAAACACTTCATAGCCAATACAGCCTGCTGACGTATGCCAGTAGCTGCCCCATAATGGGAGACCTGGTGTGCAACAGTGGCAGGTGCGGATGGAGTGTTTGTGCGACTGCGGTCTGTGGACGAGCTCTTGCTTCTGCAGGAGGACGAGGAGGAGGAGGAGGAGGAGGAGGGGGTGCGAACGGCTACAGACAACTGTTTACTAGACCGTGGGCTAGGCAGAACTGTCCCAAACTTGCTGTCCCCTGTGGACCCTGAATCCACCACATTTACCCAGTGTGCCGTGATGGACACGTAACGTCCCTGGCCATGCCTACTGGTCCATGCATCTGTTGTCAGGTGCACCTTTGTGCTCACAGATTGCCTGAGTGCATGGACGATGCGCTCTTTAACATGCTGGTGGAGGGCTGGGATGGCTTTTCTGGAAAAAAAGTGTCGACTGGGTAGCTCGTAGCGTGGTACAGCGTAGTCCATCAGGTCTTTGAAAGCTTCGCTTTCAACTAACCGGTAGGGCATCATCTCTAACGAGATTAGTCTAGCTATGTGGGCGTTCAAACCCTGTGTACGCGGATGCGAGGCTAAGTATTTCCTTTTTCTAACCATAGTCTCATGTAGGGTGAGCTGGACTGGAGAGCTGGAGATCGTGGAACTAGCGGGGGTGCCGGTGGACATGGCAGACTGAGAGACGGTGGGAGATGGTATTGTTGCCGCCGGTGCCCTAGATGCAGTGTTTCCTACTACGAAACTGGTGATTCCCTGACCCTGACTGCTTTGGCCTGGCAAAGATACCTGCACAGATACAGCAGGTGGTGCGCTAAATGGTGGTCCTACACTGCCGGAAGGGATGTTGCGTTGATGACTAGCTTCATTGGCCGAGGGTGCAACAACCTTAAGGGACGTTTGGTAGTTAGTCCAAGCTTTCAAATGCATGGTGGTTAAATGTCTATGCATGCAACTAGTATTGAGACTTTTCAGATTCTGACCTCTGCTTAAGGAAGTAGAACATTTTTGACAGATGACTTTGCGCTGATCAATTGGATGTTGTTTAAAAAAATGCCAGACTGCACTCTTTCTAGCATCGGATACCTTTTCAGGCATTGCAGACTGAGCTTTAACCGGATGGCCACGCTGTCCTCCACCAGGTTTTGGCTTTGCCACGCGTTTTGGGCAAGATACGGGCCCGGCAGATGGAACCTGTGGCGATGTTGATGCCTGCTGCGGCCCCTCCTCCTCCTCTGCTTCAGAACTGCTGCCGCCTGCACCCTGTTCCCCCAATGGCTGCCAATCGGGGTCAAGAACTGGGTCATCTAATAACTCTTCTTGTACCTCCTGCGCAACTTCGTCTGTGTCACCGTGTCGTTCGGTGGTATAGCGTTCGTGATGGGGCAACATAGTCTCATCAGGGTCTGATTCTTGATCAGCACCCTGCGAGGGCAATGTTGTGGTCTGAGTCAAAGGACCAGCATAGTAGTCTGGCTGTGGCTGTGCGTCAGTGCACTCCATGTCAGATTCAATTTGTAATGGGCATGGACTGTTAACTGCTTCACTTTCTAAGCCAGGGACGGTATGTGTAAAGAGCTCCATGGAGTAACCCGTTGTGTCGCCTGCTGCATTCTTCTCTGTTGTTGTTTTTGCTGAAGAGGACAAGGAAGTGACTTGTCCCTGACCGTGAACATCCACTAACGACGCGCTGCTTTTACTTTTACCAGTTTCACGAGATGAGGCAAAAGAGCTAGAGGCTGAGTCAGCAAGATAAGCCAAAACTTGCTCTTGCTGCTCCGGCTTTAAAAGCGGTTTTCCTAATCCCAGAAAAGGGAGCGTTCGAGGCCTTGTGTAGCCGGACGACGAACCTGGCTCCACAGCTCCAGACTTAGGTGCAATATTTTTTTCCCCACGACCACCTGATGCTCCACCACTACCACTACCCTCATTACCAGCTGACAATGAACGCCCCCGGCCACGACCTCTTCCACTAGACTTCCTCATTGTTTTAAAAACGTAACCAAACTAACGTTATTTGTTGCAGTCACACAACTTACACGGTGAGCTATAACTTCAGTATGATTTAGCTACCCCTTTACAGGTTGGTGAGACCACAGCGAAAATCAGGCCCAATGTTACACACTCTTTTTTTGGTGGCTGCAAATTAGAGAGATGCCCCACACGCAGGACTGTCACTGAAGCACAAATGTTAATATTAATGTCACACTATTATTTTTTTTTTATTTTTATTTTTTTCAGGAACACTTTAGAAACCCCCCCAAAAAAAAAAAATAGATTTTTGCAGGGAGAATTTAGAAAACAAATGTAACAAACTATATGCTTTCTATGGGCCACTGAGTGAGAGATGACGCACACAGGAATCAGGAGTGGCACACAAGCCCAGAGGCCAATATTTTTCTACCAATGATTGATGGAGTTATTTTCTCTGGTAGATTTTGGAACCCAAATCAAGGAAAAAAAATGTAGGCTTTCTATGGACCACAATTGGAGAGAGAGAGAGAGAGAGAGAGAGATGGCACACCCAGGAGTCAAGACTGGCACACAAGCAGAAAGGCCAATATTAATCTCCCACTGTTTTTTGTTTTTTTTTTTTTTTTTTTTCAGGGAGACTTTAGAAAAAAAAATAATAAAAAAAATATGATTTTATCAGGAAGAATTTAGAAACCAAATAAAATAAAATGATTTTTTTCAGGGAGAATTTATAAAACAAATAAAAACAAAAATAGGCGTTCTATGGCCCACTGACTGAGAGATGACGCACACAGGAGTCAGGAGTGGCACACAAGCCCAGAGGCCAATATTTTTCTACCAATGATTGATGTAGTTATTTTCTCTGGTAGATTTTAGAACCCAAATCAAGGAAAAAAAATATAGGCTTTCTATGGACCACAATTGGAGAGAGAGAGAGAGAGAGAGAGAGAGAGAGATGGCACACCCAGGAGTCAAGACTGGCACACAAGCAGAAAGGCCAATATTAATCTCCCACTGTTTTTTTTGGTTGTTTTTTTTTTTTTTTTTTCAGGGAGACTTTAGAAAAAAAAATAATAAAAAAAATATGATTTTATCAGGAAGAATTTAGAAACCAAATAAAATAAAATGATTTTTCAGGGAGAATTTATAAAACAAATAAAACCAAAAATAGGCGTTCTATGGCCCACTGACTGAGAGAGAGAGAGAGAGAGAGAGATGGAACGCTTAGTACTGGCACACAAGCCCAAAGGGCAATATTAATCTCCCTTTTTTTTTCCAGGGAGAATTTCTAAAACCCAAAAAAAAAATAAAATAGGCTTTCTATGGCCCACTATTTGTGAGAGAGATGGGACGCTCAGGACTGGCACAGATGGCACGCTCAGGACTGGCACAGAAGCCCAGAGGCCAATATTAATCTCCCTTTTTTTCTGGGAGAATTTATAAAACCAAAAAAATATTTAAATAGGCTTTCTATGGCCCACTATTTGTGAGAGAGATGGCACGCTCAGGACTGGCACAGATGGCACGCTCACAACTGGCACACAAGCCCAGAGGCCAATATTAATCTCCCTTTTTTCAGGGAAAATTTATAAAACAAAAAAAAAAAAAAAATAGGCTTTCTATGGCCCACTATTTGTGAGAGAGATGGCACGCTCAGGGCTGGCACAGATGGCACGCTCAGGACTGGCACACAAGCCCAGAGGCCAATATTAATCTCCCTTTTTTTCAGGGAGAAATTATAAAACCCCCCAAAAAAATAAAATAGGCTTTCTATGGCCCACTATTTGTGAGAGAGATGGGACGCTCAGGACTGGCACAGATGGCACGCTCAGGACTGGCACAGAAGCCCAGAGGCCAATATTAATCTCCCTTTTTTTCTGGGAGAATTTATAAAACCAAAAAAAAATTTAAATAGGCTTTCTATGGCCCACTATTTGTGAGAGAGATGGCACGCTCAGGACTGGCACAGATGGCACGCTCACAACTGGCACACAAGCCCAGAGGCCAATATTAATCTCCCTTTTTTCAGGGAAAATTTATAAAACAAAAAAAAAAATTAAATAGGCTTTCTATGGCCCACTATTTGTGAGAGAGATGGCACGCTCAGGGCTGGCACAGATGGCACGCTCAGGACTGGCACACAAGCCCAGAGGCCAATATTAATCTCCCTTTTTTTCAGGGAGAATTTATAAAACCAAAAAAAAAAATAAATAGGCTTTCTATGGCCCACTATTTGTGAGAGAGATGGCACGCTCAGGGCTGGCACAGATGGCACGCTCAGGACTGGCACACAAGCCCAGAGGCCAATATTAATCTCCCTTTTTTTCAGGGAGAATTTATAAAACCCCAAAAAAAATAAAATAGGCTTTCTATGGCCCACTATTTGTGAGAGAGATGGCACACTCAGGACTGGCACACAAGCCCAAAGGCCAATATTAATCTCCCACTGTATTTTTATCAGGGAGAATTTATACACCCCACAAAAAAAAATACAGAAAAATGAAAAGGCTTTCTATGGCCCACTATGTGAGAGAGATGGCACACACAGGGATGGCACTCTAGCAGAAATGCCAAATTGCCAATCTTAATCTCCCACCAAAAAAAAAAAAAAAAAAAAAACAGGGAATGTCCTACAATTACTATCTCCCTGCCTGCAGTAATCTCAGCCAGGTATGGCAGGCAGCTACTATCTCCCTGCCTGCAGTAATCTCAGCCAGGTATGGCAGGCAGCAATAAGGAGTGGACTGATGCACAAATGAAATAAAAAGTGTGGACAAACAAAAAAGATAGCTGTGCAGAAAGGAAGGAACAAGAGGATTTGTGCTTTGAAAAAAGCAGTTGGTTTGCACAGCGGCGTACACACAGCAATGCAGCTATCAGGGAGCCTTCTAGGGCAGCCCAATGAGCTACAGCGCTGAGGGGAAAAAAAAAAAAAAAAAACTTCCACTGTCCCTGCACACCGAGGGTGGTGTTGGACAGTGCAAATCGCTGCAGCACAAGCGGTTTTGTGGTTAATGGACCCTGCCTAACGCTATCCCTGCTTCTGACAAAGCGGCAGCAACCTCTCCCTAAGCTCAGATCAGCAGCAGTAAGATGGCGGTCGGCGGGAACGCCTCTTTATAGCCCCTGTGACGTCGCAGACAGCAAGCCAATCACTGCAATGCCCTTCTCTAAGATGGTGGGGACCAGGACCTATGTCATCACGCTGCCCACACTCTGCGTTTACCTTCATTGGCTGAGAAATGGCGCTTTTCGCGTCATTGAAACGCGACTTTGGCGCGAAAGTCGCGTACCGCATGGCCGACCCCGCACAGGGGTCGGATCGGGTTTCATGAAACCCCGACTTAGCCAAAAGTCGGCGACTTTTGAAAATGTTCGACCCGTTTCGCTCAACCCTAGTAGGGACATGACTCGGCTATAGTGAAGGACAGTAATAGGTGTTGCATGTGAGCAGTTTTCCAAAAACAATCTTTCTGTGTACTCTGCACCAGCGTCTGTGATAGTACTGTGAGTAACCAAAAGTCATCGGTAGGAGTGATGTATATGTAAACATATTTTTATACTCTTAGACAACTATGTCTGTGATAGTATTGTGTCAAAAGCAGCCGTGTGCATTCTTTAATGCATATATGTGGAAGCACTTTGCCAAAAGCCACTGTATGTTTTCTTTTACCTATATCTGTAGGAGTACTGTGCCAAAAGCTGCTGTGTGCATTCTGTAATCCATATATGTGGGAGTACTTTGCCAAAAGCTGCTGTGTATTCCCTGTAACTCATATCTGTGTTAGTAATGTGCCTTTAAGCCTCTATGGTACTCTGCAACCCTACCTGTGTGGGGTACTGTTTTCCATGGTCTGAGTTTAAAATTTACTATCAACTTCTCTGGGGGAAATGTGGAACCATGTACTGTGGCTAAAATGTTCAACTGGACTGCCAGTAGGAAACCTCGTTGTGGACCACCAGCTTGATCCAACATCATATTACAAGCTTTTCATCAGTGGCATTTTGAACATACGCTACTGGAGCAGACATTTTGGAGCTATGAGGGTACTGTGCCCCATGCTCTGCGGGTGAAATGTATTATCAGCTTATGTGGGATAAATTTGGAAACATTTTCTGTGGGTAAAATTTGTTATTAGCTTCTGTGGGGGTACTGTGCTCAACAGCCTCTGTGTGCTGTGTATGTAAGGGTAGTATGCCTAAAAAATTATTTTACTCTACCTTTGTGTTTGGGCCTTAAGCTCATTAAAATGTTTAACTACTCATTCCAAATACAAAGCTTCTACAGGCATGTTTCCACGGGCGGCAGACGCTTCAAGTTTGACGCTGCGTTCATCCACAGTGTCAAATCTGCAGTGGCCAAATGTTACAGCATAGTGGATGGGATGTGAAGAAATCCCATCTCCACAATCACACAATATGAGCTGCTGACTCAGTTGAAAAGTGGTTAATTTGCTTGACTGCTGTTTTCCTTGGATGTGGTACACGTTTATCATGTTGCTTCTCCAGAATAGAAACCTGTTTCTCTGTTACACATGTGTTTTTTGCAACCCCACAGTTTGGCTGACTCATAGTACCTCCAGTTCCTTCACTTTGTGTTTCAACAGGTCCCCTATTAATCATGGCCCCAGTGCAAACAAACAAAAAACTAGAAACAGAGTACAATTCCATTAACCTCAACTGAAGTATTAATGCATGGTTGTCTGCTTTGAACAATAATTTTTTCAAAGGATACACATGAGGCCCTCGGGACCCTAAGGGTATGTTTCCACGTTCAGGAAACGCTGCGTGTTTGACGCTGCATAGAGACGCAGCGTCAAACACGCAGCGTCCAGATGTTACAGCATAGTGGAGGGGATTTCATGAATTCCCGTCTCCACTATGCGTGGTAGCACGCATCCGGCGGCCCTGCGATTCCGGACATGCGGCGCGTCTTTTTAGATCGCAGCATGTCCGTTTACCTTGCGGCGGCGCAACACAGGGCCCTATGTGCGGGGCGCGATGATTCCGGATGTGTGCAATGAACACATCCAGCATCATCGTGTCTCCAGAAGGGGGCGGAGCTTTGGGCGGAGCGAGTTTTCTGCTCTGTGAACGTGGACACGTACCCTAAGACAACAGCAAGCCTCACAGCGGACTTTTATATGTATACAGAATCTAAGTACAAGCTTTTTATCTGTGGCTGCTCTACCGTACACTACTGAAGATAAAAGCTTGGCTCTGTAGGTGAAATTTGTATGCTGCTAATGTAGAGGTGTTGTGCCCCATGCTCTGTGGATGAAATTGCTAAATTCATAAAGTAAGGGTGCTCTGCCACATGCTCTGTGGATGAAATTTCTTAGCTGATAACATAGGAGTACTCTGTCCCTTGCTCTGTGGGTAATATTTATAAGCTGTTAATGTAAGGGTACAGTGCCCCATGATATGTGTGTGAAATGTGTAAACTGCTTCTGAGGAGGTACTCTGCCCCATGCTCTGTGAGTGAAATTTGTAAGCAGCTAATGTAGGGTCCTCTGCCTCATGCTCTGAGGGTGAAATTTCTAAGCTGATAACGTAGGAGTACTCTGCCTCTTACTCTGTGGGTGATATTTGTAAGCTTATAATGTATTGGTACTGTGCCCCATGCTCTGTGGGTGAAATATGTAAGCTGCTAATGTAGGGGTACTGTGCCTCATGCTCTGTGGGTGAAATTTGTAAGCTGATAATGTGGTGGTACTCTGCCCCTTGCTATGTGGATAAAATTTAGGAGCTGCTAATATGGGGGAACAGTGCCCCATGCTCTATGGATGAGATTTGTAAGGTGCTAATATTGGAGTACTGTGCCTCATGCTCTGTGGGTGAAATTTGTAAGCTGATAATATGAGGGAACTGTAGCCCATGCTCTGTGAATTAAATTTGTAAGGAGCTAATGTAAGACTACTCTGCCCCATGGTCTGTGAGTGATATTTGTAATCTGTTAATGTGGGGGTACTGTGTCCCATGCTCTGTGGGTGAAATTTGTAACCTGCTAATATAGGGGTACTGTGCCTCATGCTTTGTGGGTGAAATTTGTTAACTGTTTCTGAGGGGGTACTCTGTCCGATGCTCTGTGAGTGAAATTTGTAAGCTGCTAATATGGGGAAACTGTGACCCATGCTGTATGGATGAAATTTGTAGACTGCTAATGTAGAGGTACTCTGTCCCATGCTTTGTGGGTGAAATTTGTAAACTGCTAATTTAGGGGTACTTTGCCACATGCTGTCTGGGTGAAATTTGTATAAGTACTCTGCTCCATGCTGTATGGGTGACATTTCTAAGCTAATAAACTAGGGTACAGTACCCATTGCTTTGTGGTTCAACTTTGTAAGCTGATAATGCAGGAGTACCATGCCCCATGCTCTGTGGGTGAAATTTATAAGCTGTTTATATAGGGGTACTGTGCCCCATGCTCTGTGGGTGAAACTTGTAAGCTTCTAATGTAGTGTTACTCTACCCCATGCTCTTTGGGTGAAATTTATGAGCTGCTAATGTAGAGGTACTCTGCTTCATGCTATGTGGGAGAAAGTTGTAAGCTGCTTCTGAGGGAGGAAGTACTCTGCCCCATGCTCTGTGGGTGAATTTTTTAACTGGGCAGTAAGTAGCTATCCTCAGTCTCTTTGAGGGTGTACGGGGTATACCGGAACTGTATGATACTCTGCTCCCTACCTCTATGTAAATGTTACCTTTATGTAATTGTTTATGAATCTCAATTCTGCTGACAAATAATGACAAAACATAGGGAAGTGCAATACCCTGTGTGGCCCACTAGATGGGGACCATTACACCTTATTATAATGAGTAGTGTAGATAGTTAACTGTAGGAAGGGCAGGAACAGATCCCTAGTTAGAGCAGAGGGCCTAGGGAGAGAGTAGAGCTCAGATGGGCTTTGGGCCCACGCTATCCAGCAGCCCCATAGCATTTAAGTGTAGGACCAAGCCATCCAGGGTTCAGTGGAGAGAAGTGCAGTTGAACCAGCACAGGGTACAGCAGTGGTGAAGCAGAAGTAACAGCGGGTCCACAGCAGTACGGGAACTCAGGTCGCTCAACATCTGGCAGATCATCGCATGGGCTGATGCCCTCAGATCCGGGGTGAAACGGATAAGGGAACCCCAAGCACAGTGAGTCTGGACAGGGAGGATGCTGCGGTACCGCAAGAGGCGGTACGACCCGGGCACGTACTAAAGTACCAAGGGAAGAGTGCAGAGAAAGTGAAAGTGGGAGCCATAAAGAACCCTATGCAAATGGTGTGTCTGTTAAGAATGTGCTGTGCAAAGAAGGAAGTAAAGTTTTATGTTTCAAGTTGCAACTGGACTGTGTCTCTGTTTGTACACAAATGATTGAAGGGTACCCTGGGCAACGGAGAGAAGGCCCTGACAGTGTGAAGAAGAAAGAGGCAAGTACATTGACCATGGGATGTTATCTGCAAATGACGGGAGACAAGGGCGTGCAAGACCTGCTAATCTCAGCCACGACTACAGCCCTGGCCTTCCCTCACATTGGCACTGTTAAAATGTTTATGTTATTCATTTACTTTCTGCTTTACCATGATTGCTATGGTGACAGAACTCATTTAATTCATTTCCCTTTTCACATTTGTTTGCAGGGCTATTATCCTGCTCTAACCCCCATTTAGCTTCCGTTTGTAGCCCCCTAGCCCTGACTATGACTATTTTACAGTCATTTTAAAAGCACAGAAATTCAAGTCCCCATTGACTTCTTTTAGGTTTGGGTCAAGAGTCATATTTGAGGTCATTTTCAAACCCGAACCAAACTTTTTACTGTATGTTCGTCGAACCCGGCAATCTCCAACATCCACAGGTTCATTCATCTCTCCTCCTCACCTTCCCACAGAGTTGGAAATTGATTAGGCGGCCTGTCCAAACCATAAAAAAATCATTTTTTTATACAAAAAATGTTTGCAGATATAGATGTACATATTACCTACATTGCATGCATACTTACAGTATCTGTTATGTTTGTTATATAGCGCCATCATATTCCTCAGCTCTTTAACCATCATCACAGTCCCCTTTGGGGCTCAAAATTTAAATTTCTTATCAATATGTCTTTGGAGTGTGGGAGGAAACGGGAGTACCTATTGGAAACCAGCGAGCGCAAACCTCTTTACAGATGTCCTGAAACATTCAGCCACTCTCCTAACCACTGAGCCAGTGTGTTGCAAATGGAAAAATATATGCAAATGCATGTAGATAGCTGTATGGTATTAATTTGCATAATTTTTTTTATACATCCAACATATATACTGTAAGTCTGCAACTGTACTACTGTGAACCTAACCGGAAGTATCCATTTCTGTATACATTTTATGTATGAACAGGGCTTTTTTCTACATGCCCTTGCACTGTATTCCATTTCCTTATTTTCTGTATTGTACTAAAGGCAAAAACAGATAAAGGTGAAAATTGTACAGAGACTGAAATTGTGATTATAACGCTTGCAAGGGTCATATTGAAAGCAATACAGGGGCAAACCTTATAGTCTAGGAGGAAAGGAAGGGTTAACTTTTACTCATCTCTCCAGTCTCCTGTGATGACCTGCTGTAAAAAAAATTAATAAGGCCAATCTGTCAAAATTGAATAGTGTTCAGGTTCCCCTCCCATCACTGCAATGATCATTTAGGAAGATCAAATAGATCAGTACAGAACAGGAGGAGACAAAAGACGATGATGTGGCCGAGCTTTCATAGCTGAACAGTTATTTCTATTGTTGGGCAGGTTTTCAGTGTGAGTAAATGGAATGCCTGCCAGGGCCATGGGGTACCTGGTACCGGGTCCAGTACTTAAAGGGATGTGTCACAGCGGCGGTGACCCGATCCATGGCCCTGGCTACCCATGTTAAAGGGAACGTCTTTAAAGGGGTTTGTGAAATAAGAAATGTTTGTGATGCCACCTGTGGTATTCGGTCAGGGGTGACCAAAGCTGCTTAAAGGGGTCCACTAGGGTGATATTATGGCAGCAGGGATGGTATGGCTTCTCATAGGTGAAACTGGGTTACCAGGGCTCCCGATGTAGTAAGGACAGGTGGTAGGTGGTGCAGTAAGAAATGGGGGACACAGGGTTGCAGTCTCTTTACCTCTTTACTGTAGAATTCAGGCAGCCGCAGTCCAGGGTACCAGATTATGGGTGCGGGTGGGGTCTGACCAGCTTGGAAGTGACTCAAGAATTCCCCTAACCAGGTGGGGTTGGAAGCGTTCCACTATGCGCGTGTTGTAGTCCCTTGCTTCCTTAGGCATCACACAAGATCCTCATGTTCTCTCTGTCCCCCTTTAGGTAGGACTCTAACCCGCATGAGAGGTAAATCGAGCCATCCTCGCAGGATGACTCCGGGCTCGAAATGTTACTGTGCCTTCAGGTGCTGATGGTGGACAGTTGACTTGAAATCAAGCTGTCCGCCAGTTTCTGCTGTGGGGCATGAAGTTACCCCCACAACCTTGGTCTTCCAGCTACCGGTATATGCGCTCAGTGTGGAGGAAGCTCAGTCGCAGCTTCTCTCTCCAGCTCTTCACTCTCCTTTGCTCCTTCCTTCTTCACACTCTCTACAAACTGTTTCCTTCCATTTTTTCCTTTCCAGGAGCTGCAGCAGTTCACGTGGCTGCATGGCCCCTCTGTCTTCCTGACTCTCTCTTTCTGCTTCTTCTCTCCTCTGTGACAGACTGACTAACTCTCCCGCCAGCCAGAATATATATAGGAGAGCCATCCACAAGCTGGATTAGAGCTCCACCTTCCGGCCTCGAGTAAGAACATGTTGCATGTTTGTGATACCTGATAAAGGGATCCTTCCTCGCTTCCAAGCATGGTATCACTCTCCCCATGAGGAAAGCAATACCACTGTAAAAACTGGTTACCTGGGGTGTTACATAAACTTTTTTCCTGGGCTAATATGTGTTGCTGAAAAAAATGTAGTTGTTCTTATTTCCCATTTGGTTTTTGGAGGTCCAGTCCAGTCTATTTGCACATAATATGGAAGTAATTATTGTAAATATGGCAAATGTTATTGAACTTCAGAATTATATGGCATATATTAAAAAAAAATACAGTTGTGGCACTGTGTTATCATTAGGCATGTATCAAAAGCTCAGAACTACACTCTTTCTCTATGCAAAGTTCTTTAAGATTTTTAGTTGACATTTTGGTTTGAATTTCCAGTTTTCTTGTGCCAACATGAAACTTTACTAGGTGAGATGGGAGAAGGATTAAATAAGAGTTTAAATGACCACCTCCGGATATTTGTGTCGCAGGCACAGAACCCAGGTGCACAGTTTAGAAAAGGTTACAATTGAAAGATATGATTACCAGAAAGTAGTATAAGGCCAAATAGGTTAAAAGTAGATAAAAGTATTAAATTGGAGGTTTGAGCAAAATTGGCATGATCTGTTAAAAGAAAGCTAAGCGAGGTTAGATTTTGAAGAGGGGCACAATACAATAGGTGATTGGATCAAAACCAGGTAGTAAATGAGTATTGGTAGGGGGTCATGCACAAGGCTGAGCAACAATTGCACACAAAAATGTAAGCAATAGAAAATAAATTTTATGGATTAAAAAAATAATATTACTGCATACTGCAATAAAATTATAGAAGGCAAATATACGTAGGTCCAAAAGTGGCAAAAATCAACCTTTCTTCGTGCTCAAGGAGAGGTTCTCAGATCGTTCCCCGCCTTCCTTTATCTAGATAATATGATAGGACAATCATTCAATTAATTTTACCTTGTTGGACTTTTCCCTATCTTTTCTAAGATTAATATTTGAGACTGGTTAACACTGCAATAAAAAGTCAGACAATTGTGACCATCTATATTTAATTTCACCTCTAGATACGTCAACCAATATGAGCAAGATTTACACATAGATAAAAAATAATGCTCTCTGCTACTTTTTACTGGAATCATATAACTGCATGATATAAGGTGGAATATGTTTTTTTTAAATTTATAACCCATATCCCATTCGGGCTGGACTTTACACAAGAAGTACCGTATTTTCCGCTTTGTAAGACGCACTTTATTTCCCCAAAATGTTTTTTGGGGGAAATGTGGGTGCATCTAACAAAGCGGATATACCGCTTACCATTACAGGCTGGGAAGAGGGGGTGTCTGCCGCCACCACCGCCCGCCACCGCTGTCGTCCGCCGCCGCTGCCGGGGTTGTCTGCTGCTGCCCCGAGTGATGCTGGAGGCTCCGGTGCTGCGGGGGGCTCTGGCGACATTTTGTGAAAGACCAGATGGCCGCCGGAATCTCGGAAGATGAGATTTCAGCGCTGAGATTCCAGCGGCCATTTTCCCAGAGTTAGTTCCAGTATGACTGACTCCGGGAAAATGGCCACCGGAATCTCGGGAGATGAGATTTCAGCGCTGAGATCTCATCTCTCGAGATTCCGGTCGGCCATTTTCCCGGAGTCAGTCATACAGGAATGCATGGACGAACTGCCGGGGGCTCTGGCGTTTCACAAAATGTCGCCAGAGCCCCCGCAGCACCGGAGACAGCCCTGCAGCATCGGAGACAGCCCTGCAGACCCCTCATCCCAGCCTGCAGCACAGGAGCCCCCCTGCAGCACAGGAGCCCCCTGCAGACCCCCTCATCCCAGCCTGCAGCAATGCTCCACTCCTGCCTCCAGCAACGACCCTGGGACCCTGATCCACCACAGCTACAACCCCTGGTAAGTAATAAGACGCATGGATTATAAGACGCCCCACGAATTTATTAAAAAAAGTTTTTTCCTATTTTTCTCCTCAAAATTTGGGGTGCATCTTATAATCCGGAGCGCCTTACAAAGCGAAAAATACGGTACTTTATTTTTTGTGTCTCCTCTATTTCTTCATAGATTGTAAGTAGAGATTAGTGGACCCATTGAAATATGGGTTCTGCTTCACCACCCAAACTTTATTCCAAAGTTCGGTTCGCATACCAGAACTGTACCCAAACTTGAACCAGAACCCAACCCCATTGAAAATAATGGGAACCTAAACTTTTGAACTGAAAAAAAGTATCTCTCTATCTCTTTCACTTCCCCAGTAATTCTGAAGATTGCAATGGACTGCCGGAAGGAATCCGCGATTGGTGTTTAACACCTGACAATAACTATCCAGTACATACCCTGAACTTTTAGGTTCGGGTTTACTCATCCCTAATTGTTAGCTTGCGGGCAAGGTCCTCATTATTGATATCTCATGAATGAGTTACTGTGTAATCCCTTATCTTGTTTCTGCACGTTTCTTCTGAATTGTAAAGTCCTGTGTAATATGTTGGAGGTATTGAAATAAAAAATGTTTTGTTATTATAAATATCATCCTCATCATTTTATTATACTGTTATGAAGTAACTGTTGTAAACCAAAACCTCTAAATTGGGTATTAACCAGTTATTCCGTGACAGTTAAAAGTGTTTGTCTTTGTATCTACTGTGCTTGGCATGCTTTCAAAATTAAGAAGACATTATCCTCAAAATATTCACTTTCCTGATCAGCTTTACTCTCTATACTTGAGTCCTCCTTCATAATTCCTGGTGATTCGTGTACAGGAAAAAATAGTACTGGTGATATCCATGGTCCATGTCCATGTCCGCCGCGCAACCTGCCCTACCCTCTCCTAGTGTTTCATCACCCATCCCCTGCAGACTGTGAGCCCTCGCGGGCAGGGTTCTCCCTCCTTATGTACCCGTGTGCCTGTTATCTGCTCATGTTTAATGTATTTTTCTATATCTGCCTCGTATTCACATGTAAAGCGCCATGGAATAAATGGCGCTATAAAAATGTATAATAATAATAATAATAATGTGTACATATGCGACATCTGTGTGAAATCTGTGTATCCATGTTTGCTGACCATGGGTCCATGTATTACATCCATGTGCCATCCATGTGTCCGTGTGACATGAACCAGCACCGGGGAAAAGCAGTACAGTTCATGCTGATCCCAGGCGCCAGCTGCTGAAGGCAGCTCTCATAATTGTTGCTATTCACAACAATGATGTGAGTTGTGTGACACATACCGGTGCCTCGGAACAAGCGGTAGAGTTTGTGCTGTTCCATGTGCTGGCTTGCTGCTGAAGGCAGCTCTCCTCATTGTCTCCTGCTCACGCTGAGATCATCATGACCAGGATACAATGATGGGAGTTGTGTAAAATAAAGAATTAAATTAAAAAAAGTGTGGGTTCCAGCCCAATTTTCATAACCAGCAGAGAAAAAGCCTATGGCTGAAGGCTGCTGTAAATAATCTTGGGCAACGGATATTACCCCATAAATTTCTCAGGCTGTTAATAACAGCTCACAGCTGTTTGCTTAGCCTTTCCTGGTGAATTTATGGGAGGACTTCATCAAAAATATGACATAAGGTCCAACTATAAATTCAAACCAGGAAAGGCTAAACAGACAGCTGTGGGTTGATATTAATAGCCTTGGAAGGGGTCAGAGATATTGCGATATCTGGTTTTCAACCTGAATGGTGCCATGATGCGACCATCCATGTTGAAAACCATGAGACAATGAGGTGCTGTGAGGCTAAGCAGACAGCTGTACTCCTTATTCCCAGGTGCCTGTACTAGGGTTGCTCGATCCGATCATGTAAAATTGGAATTATACCGATTTTCACTATGATCGGAATTCCGAATGCCGATTCAGATCTTTGAATGTGATCGGAAATCGGAAGTGCGTTTTCTTTTTTTTTGCACAATGCTTGTGATTGACACATGAACCACCCATTGAAAAGCCTGTGAAGTGTGGGCACATCCTGAAATGCTAGTAGGCATTTTAACTACTGGCATGACTGTGATTGGCTGTGATCAGGCACTATAAAAGGCTGGCGCCGACATTTTGTGTTCACTCTACTGTGAATTCAGTTAGGGAGAGCTTGTCTCTGTCATTAGAAAGAGAGAGAGATTGAAAATATTGTGTCTCTATTAGCGTTTTTGTCCTCCTGTGTTAAAGTACCTTCATGGACTGTGCTTCATTACCCTGTGCTTTTTTTTTTAAGACCTGCACAGAGTTCTGTGGAGCCAGCAGCGTCACTGTGCAGCATACACTGGTCTGTTTACTGCATTCTCTGCAGATTGCAGCGCTTGTGTTTTTGCTGTTTCAGCACAGGAGGAAGAATTGGAGGAGGAAGTAGTATGGCCAGAGGGGGATGGAACACCACACACTGGTAGTCATCATTTACAGCGAGGATGGGGGGATGCAGAGGAGACAGAGAGCATGCCTCAAGCAGGGGACAGTGGGGCATGGCCAGTCAGCAGTCTGCAACACGAGTGATTTCATGCTGCAGTGCCTTCGAAATCGACCGCCGCATCGCTCGCATTCTCAACACTGATGATTACTGGGTGGCCAGCCTCCTGGATCCTCGCTACCGGGACAACCTACAAACCCTGATAACACCGTCAAACTGGGATGGTAAATTGCAAGAGTTCACTGGTACATTCGATCATGTCCACATTTCCACCTGAGAGGACTACTTCAAGTGTTTCACATGGCAGCTCAGTGCCTCCAGGATGGGGAGGAAGCTGTCCACAGAGCAGGAGCAGCACCTCTGCAGAAGGCCAGTTCAGTCTTGCCAAAATGTGGCAAAGTTTTGTGTGCCCGCAACCACGTCATGCGCCCTCCCATACGGTTCCATTCAGCAGGGCGCAGCATTACCGTCAAATGGCGGCAGACTACATGTATAGCCATGTCAGTGTGTCCCAGGATGGTTCTGCCCCCTTTAAGTTTTGAGTCTCCAAACTTGATATATGGCCAGAGCTTTGCCAGTATGCATTGGAGGTGCTGGCCTGCCCCGCTGCCAGTGTGTTATCGGAGCGTGTCTTTAGCGCCACTGGTGGAGTCCTAACAGACCAACGCATGCACCTATCCACCGATAACGTTGACTGCCTAACTTTTCTAAAGATGGACCAGGCCTGGATCTCGCCAGACTTTGCAGGCCCTGTGCCAGATGAGACTGACTAAACACATGTCTGGCAACAGTCTCCAGGTCCACACTTGGCCCTCTGGCATGACTTGATTGATCAGCACACCTGGGCTTCAGCACCGTCAGCTGTTGTTCGGAAATGTCAGTAGCACAGTGAACACCCGCTGCCGTGTTGCCGGGGTTCAGGAACGCAAGCTGAACTCTGGCTGTGCTACTGGCAATTCAAATTCTGCTGTCCACCTACAATGAATCCTGTACCACTGGGCCTCAGCAGCACCCGCTGTTGCCCTGCACTGTTTCCTCTGTCAGCTGGTTCTCAAGAGTGATGGCAGGACAGTTGCCTCCTATCTTGGCTCCAGGTTCTGGTAACGTAGACTGGTAATCAGGGAGATGCACAACTTGATCTGCTTCTGCTCCGTGCCCCAGTAGAGTTAGCTGGGTCTCCAGAGTGCAGGTAGTCCAGGCAGCTCCTGCTCTGGCTCCGGGTTCCAGTAACAGAAGCTATCCTTTATTTTGGGGGTTAGTAATACATGTTAACCCTGCAGTCCAATACGAGCTCCAGAAACACCAGATGGTTCTCGATAGTGCCAATGGCTCTTATACCTTCTGCTTAGTAGTAGGGTTCCAGCAGCACCAGATGGTTCTCACTAGTGGCAATGGCACTTATACCTTCTGCTTAGTAACAGGGTTCCAGCAGCACCAGATGGTTCTAGCTAGTGTCAATGGCACTTAAACCTTCTGCTTAATAACAGAGTCCCAGCACCACCAGCTGGTTCTCGATAATGTCTTTGCCACAGGTTCCTTCTACTGTGTATCCGGGTTCCATTAACATCAGCTGGTCCACGAATGTGCTTTCGGACACTGGTACTTCTTGCTGTTCGTCCGTGCACCTGAACTACATGCTTCACAAATTACAATTATAAATACAAGTACCAAAAGAAGAAGAACAAGAAGAACTAGAAGAAGAATAACCAGAAGAAGAACCAGAGGAAGCAGAAGAACCGGAACCAGAGGAAGAAGAACAACCGGAAGAAGAACCAGAACAAGAGGAAGAAGAACCAGAGGATGAAGAAGAACCATAACCAGACTAAGAAGAACAACCAGAAGAAGAGGAACCGGAACAAGAGGAAGAATAACCAGAGGAAGAAGAAGCGGAGATGAACCGGTACAAGAGGAAGAAGACCCAGAAGAAGAAGAACCAGAGAAAGAAGAAGATGAAGCAAAGGTTTAGGAAATGGAAGAACCAGAAGCACCAGTACCCAAAGCACCAGAACCAGAAGAACCAGATACCATAAGACCAGGAAAAAAAAATAAGCAGAATGATAAAATACAGAAGAAAAAATAAGTCTAAGCAGAAGAAGATGAAACAGTATATGGGGGTGAGTCCATTCCTCCTCGTGGTACCCCTGGAGACTCCCTGCTGCCGCGGGGCAAGCTGAATGCTCACCCCTCTCGGTGAGAGTCCCCTGAGACAGGTTTCCCAGAAGGAGTATTTTTAAAATGTTACTAAACCATGCAAAGTTCTTATATTTAAACCTACTCCGACACAACAGAGGAATAGGGCAAGCAAAATTAGTATTTTTTTTTTAAAACAAACACATTTTCTTAAAAAAGCTATCAGAATGAGCTATTTAAAAAAGAAGGATGAAAGCTTACAAAAAAAATGAAATTAATAGTGGGTAGAACTCGGTACCATTTATTGTACCCAGGGCAAGAGACAGCAAACATGGCATCAATGCTGCTGCCACGGAATGATATGCAGACAAAAATGTAGGCAGGACTCTTGCTACAGCGCACTCTATTTTGGATTGTGGTGCGCAGCTTTAGATCTCTTCAACATTTTTATTCACTGTGGCGACTGAGCGTTAGCTGTAGACTAGAGCCTTCCAGCATCTTGTCGTTTGTGACATGGGTCAGAAAGATGTTGGTGTGATTTCGGGTCATCAGTATCTATAGTGAATTTTGTGGTTTTCCCCGGTGGTTCCAGTGTATGGCCTCCCTGCATCTCAGGCGTAGATTGCAACGGAAGCGGCAGACAATCATTTAAGAACCGTTTTTGCCCTTGATCTTAGCGGAAAAAAACAGTGAAGCAGGCACCTCGGCCTGGGAGATCCACAGGCGTGATAATGGTATCTACAACGCCATGCCCACAGTTGAAAAATAAAATGAAATGAATGAAGAAAAAGTAAATTCCAAAGAGTTTGCCAAGCATTACGTTATTATTTTGACCCGTAGACCAAATGTGCCCCATTATAACCGCTATTCATACTAAAAACAGTACTTGTGCCCATTATTATTTGATTTCTCTGGCTCCGCTGCCTCCGATTACCAATTCTACATGTTATTTTGGCGTTTTTAGTCATTTAGAAAACACCACAATGTTTTAGGAATTCCGATTTTTTTATCCCCAATTGACTTCAATGAAAATCAGAAATTGGAATTCCCGATCGCCGATTTTCAAGTGTGATCAGACCGATCCTTTCCGATCCGATTTTTAGGATGATCGATCAACCCTACCCTGTACGTGTCACGCTGATGACATGGATATCATCTTTGTGTCATCAGTGTGCACGCGTGCAACACACATTTTGTCCGTGCTGTGCAAAAAAAAGTGAAATGTCTGTGGGTTTTTCACACTGATGCATGGTCCGTGTGAAAAATCCAATATGTGCGCATGACCATTGAATACAGTGGGTGTGTATATGTCTGTACTCGCGGCCCTTATAAAATGAACCCGATAAGAACACAAAAAATGGACGTTTAAAGGTGGCCTAACATGAGACACCGTGCTTAGGAGTACTTTATGTCTATAAACCAAAACTCAAATGTTTTAACCTTACCATGGGAATAAGCTACTAAATTGCCTATGCAGACTGTGTCTGCCCTGCAGATATGTAAATACTGTTGTTTAGTCTAACAAGAATTTTTTTTTTAATAATTGTACTTTGTATTCTAATAGTGTTAAGTCAATGAGTTGAATGTGAAATAACTGTTGCAGATTTGTTCTGAGTACCAGTTGGTACAGGGATATATAACATAAACAAAAAAAAAAAAAACCCTATATAGTTCAGAATATCTGGTTAAAGGGAACCTGTCATCAGCAATAACGATATTGACCTGCTGATTTGGGGTTAATCCGCAGATTAATAGCTTTACTAACCTTCCTGGCACCTGCAGGTAGCCAAACGCTGCAGGAAGAAAATGAACTTTTTTCCCCAACAGCATTGAATTTCAGTCACGGGGACAGCTGGTACAGTCACCACTCTGAATATTCAGAGTGTCAGTCGGCTCCAATGCTGAGCCAGTGTCAGTCAGGGCCGGGGGCGAGGCTATACCAACCGAGCGGTAACTGAACCTGCACCAGGGCTGCCCTGTGTCTCAAACCGAATGATGCTGATGAGAATAAATTTCATTTTTTCCCCACAGTGTTCGGCTAAGTGCAGGTTAATAACATTTTTGCTGGTGACAAGTTCCCTTTAAGGCTCAGCAGTCAGGCAAACTTCGGATCTGTAGGTAGTAGGCTCGCCCTGCAAAGATGTGCTAGCACCAGGCACAACCCTTTTTTAGGGCTTTGTCCTTAGAATCTTAGCTAATGCTTTTTCCATACAGATACGTAAGGCAAGGCACAACCATCACATGGAAATGCAGTTACAAAACAGAAAAAAGTAACAGATGGGGGAATAAGTGATGATGAGGTAGATACAGAGTGAAAAAGGAGGAGCCTTTATGCGAAGCTGAGGGCCACCTAATGCATAACTACTCATAGGAATGTACTTAAAGGAAAAATTAAAATAATTGGGAAAAAAGCAGTAAGGGCGTAGAGACTCAATTTAGGGTACAGTTTATCACTTTAATTGGATCAATAAAATCAGGTTACAAGGCTTTACATTTCAGCATTATACTACTGTCCTCCTTATGTACAGCAATACAGAAGAGCAGTTTGAACAGATCAAAGTGCAGTAAAACCAGCAACAACAAAGGGAAAGGCATATACAAGTCATGTGACATTGGAATTAACATAAATACACGAAAAAAAGCGTATGCCCATTGCAAAGGATTCTACAGTAAAGCATTATAAAGCAGTAACACAGTAACAGTTTGTGTTCATAGATCGCTGTTTTATTTAGTACAAGATACATAAAAAGTTGCTAAGTTACCAAATGCTATAGGCTGTTAGCCAATGAATAGCACTAAATTGTGTAAAGGTTAGACAGGTGGACAGGGCCATGAGCCAATAGGAAGCATTGGGATCAGTCTCGGTATAGCTCACCACTTTTACTGGATTAGCAAAATCAGGTTACAGCTTCTATTGAATTCGTTGTCATAACGAAGCCTTCTTTTGACCACAGAAGGAGCAGTTTAGAAAGGTAAAAAGTAACAACAAAGGAAAGGACACATACAAATTATGTGACATTGCATTAAAACAACAGCGTAAATACAATAAAGCAAGGCATATGGCCATTGCATGCAATTCACTAATAAATCACTATAAGGCAGTAAAACAAGGTAAGGGAATCTGGACATGTCATATTTGTGTCACGTTTCCTACTTTTTCTGTAAAGAACATTTTACTACTTCAGCAAAGTCAATAACTGTTCTGAAATCTTATGCACACGCTGCTTAATTTTTCCTTGCAGATTTGAAGCAGTTTCGTATTTTAGCTTTAAAATCTCAATTTTCAGGTACTACTGGCTGTGATGGCACAGCATTTTATCCTAATTAACTAGATGTCAATTTTCAGCAAGCCAGGCGGAATATACTATATGTTGACTTTTTAATTTATGTGCTTCTTTCTGGTAAAGAAAACACAGACTTTTGTTCCTATAAGCCTGTAATATTGACTTGTAAGTTGACAATTTGTTGAAACATATTGTACTTTTATCCCGGATGACTACAAGTGCAGGATAATTGAACAATGATGTTTGCTAATATGTTGATTACACATTGTCCAGGCCAGCTGGGTTGTTGACTTGCAAAACAGAGGAGGAAAAACTATGCAACTAGATTACATAATCAAACAATGTGAGTTGATCTTGTCACCATTCTTCCCCTTTACCTGTGAATGCTGGTTTGAAGGATATTTGTTAACTATAAAAAGAATATATATGCGCCTCTCTAACTGATACATGCAGATACATATATACATCAAGACATTCAAGCAGTCAAGAGATACAGAGATCCAAAAAAACAGAGACTCTTTACAAGACAGCAGCAAAGACATAATGGCTCCATCATAAGGGACACAGATTTGACATTCTACAGGATGCAAGCCTAGGGGAATACGGTCCCAGCTAAAAAGAATACAGATCTGATCTATGGACTATCACTGAACCATCAATATGGGGTCAGCAGGGAGATGAGTGGACACTGCCATCCTTAATGGGTAAGATGTATTAATATTTTTTGTGATATATGAGCCAGGTGGTTTATGTACTAAACGTTTATTGATTGGTCACCAGCTTTTTTTAGACTTACTCATTACTGCCATTGGTTGCATGTACTTTGTTATATTTTTCCACTTCCCCCTGGTTACTTACGTGCGCACTCTCTTCATGTTGTACCAGTATGTCTCACCACCTTTTCCCTTTTATGTGCCATTTTGTATGATATTGTTTGATACTTTTATAATATATTTGATTAATAATATTACGTTGTCTTTTAAACCTTTGGTGGTGTTTTTGTACTCCATTCTCTCTGTGTGCATACTTTTGGGAGTATTACACTTTTTCACTATGTAATCTGGTGAGTGAGGTGTTTCTCTCTCTTGGCCATTGTGACATTACTTGCTTATTTGACTCTTGTTTAAAATATGGTTGGGGTAGTCAGGATTTAGACTCACCAGGTACCTGACCCATGGATGTGTTTGTGAAAGCCAAAAATGGGACTAATCGGTCACCTGGCTCCACAGATGTTCAGAGAAGCCAGGTTGTGACCCTCCGGGCAACAGCCCTTGTATCTCAATGGACTGTCTCCTTCCTAAGTTTGTCGATACCTCCTCTCTGTGAGCGTGCCACAGGTGGGGTAATCTGCCCTGAAAACTCTGAAGTAACAGCTGCTCTTATTCCGGCGAGTCAGTTAAAAGTATGAGACTCTGTAATTTGCACCATTTTGAGTATTTTGCTGCGACTGTTCTATGTGTTATTTGCCTGTTTTGTGTTTCAGAAAACTATTGCAACACCGATTTACCCTCACCCTGCTTTGTCTGAATAGTATTATACCCATGGTGAAAGTAGAGTGGGCGTTTGGTGGGGTGATCCCTGGTCCATGCAGTTTTGGCTAGTGGACCAGGGCACCCACTTACCCCCCATGTCTCAACACTGGCTCTTGCCCCATTTCTAGTGATACTGTTTTCTTTTTTTGGTATTATACACATATATTCATATGTTCTGATTGCAATCATTGTTGCAGATTTGAATTTACCTGTACTGTTTTTCAACTATCAGCATCTATCTTTATCCTCACACCGACTTGTCCTCAATGCAATTAAGCTGCTTTTTAGCATTTCTACTTATCTTGGTTATCCCTATGAATGACTTTGGCAGAATCTTGCTGCACTTTGCTTTTAAACTGTCTAATCTGTTTTGATACTAGGGATTGTGGCTCTTGAGTTCTATTTTTTTTCTGATTTTAATGACAGCGTTTTTTGCTATTACTCTAATTTCCCTGACCCTATTATTATTGTCACCAGTTGCCATCTTGAGCCCTTCCAAGCGCCTCTTTGGTACTGCAAAACCAACTTTAGCCATTACATCTTACTGAATGGAAGTCAGAGGTAACAGTCACAAGATCTCAGTGTAAGTCTACGAGAGCCTTGTTTTGGCTCTCATACACTTGCATTGAGTTGTGATTTCCGGATCATCCAGCAAACACTGGTCAAAACCTGCAATAGAATGACTGGAGCGGCACTGAGAACAGGTGAAGTTGGTGGCTGGTAAATATATTTCTAAGGGCTGTGAACTCAGATTAAGAGCACTGTAATAAAAAATCTGCTTTAGTGGCGCTTTAAATATTGCATTACATCTATCATTGTACTATATAGTATTCATTTTCCACTGTGTTATGTGTCCATGGTGGTATTGTGGTTCAGTGTCCTCATTTGTACTCACAGAACCTCTAGTTACAAGTACTTTTCCATGGTCTCGAATTTACTTTTTGTCTTATTTGGTCTTTAGTCCTGATTATCTGCCTAGATCCTAGATAAAGCCTGGTGCTTCCTCTTTGGTTCAAAGTGCTGTCAATCAGCTAAAATCCCTGTTACTGCCTCTTCTTGCTTATGGATTCAGAATCATATAAATCTTCTTAAAGCCTTGTAAGAGCCCAATGCTTTCCCTTTGGCTCATGGCCAATATAGTCTGTTAGAACCCATTGGCTCACGGTCTTGTCCATATGCTTAACTTTTTATATATCTCATACTAACTTTAACATCTTTCTATCTATGAACACAAACTATTACCATGTGTTACTGCTTTATAATGCTTTATTGTAGAATCCTTTGCAATGGTCATATGCCTTGTTTTTATTGTATTTATGTTGATTATCGCCATATCACCTGACTTGTATATGCCTTCCCCCTTATTGTTACTTTATTTCCCGCAATTTTTAACTATTTAAACTGCTCTTGTCTATTGCTGTACATGAGTGTCTTGAGGAAGACATTGGTATAACGCTGAAATGCAAATTCTTGTGACCTCATCTTCTTGATCCAGTAAAGGTAGGGACTTATATCCTGGTCTGATTCTGCACTTCTGTAGTACTTTTTTTTCCCCATGTTTTCCTTTCCTCTATTTTCAACTACATTCATATGAATTGTTATAGGGGGCATTCAGCTCCATATCGAGGCCCCTCCTTTTTTACTTTGTCAGCATGTAACATGATCACAGTGGGGACATATTTTAATCATAAATAATATTTTTAGTAAAAAAAAAAATATGGGGATAACGTATTTAATGTTACAAGATTAAAGTCCCTAATATTAAAACTTAAAGGAATTGTCCACTATCTAGGCAACCCCTTTTTAAGAAAAGAACTCCTTCTTGTAAAATTAATAAAAAGCATATACTTATCTTCTGCACTGGTACTGCTAAGACCGGGTATCCCAGGGTTCATGTGTCCTTATGCTATGTGAACCCTGCAACCAATCAGCGGCCATTATTTGACTCCTGGGCTCTCACATCATCCACTTGTCCAATGATCATATAAAGAAAAATAGTAAACAGCTTCCCAGTAGTGGCCGTTTATTGGCTGCAAGGGTCACATGGCATAAATATGCCAAATTAACCCCTCGAGACCTGATGTCAGAATCGCTAGAACAGCTGCAGAGATTTTTGTTTAATATTTTTAAAAAGGGAGTACTGTACTTTATTTAAAAAGGGGTTGTAAAACTTGATAAATTGTTTCATGCATTGATTCTGGTCACTAAAAGTCTGCACATCATTGATTTTAATTACTAAATTGAAATTTCCTAATTTATCCAGTTATTTGGTTTACATGTGTATGGGACTATGTATTTGGCACTTCTATGTTCCTGGTTGTTTTAGTCTTAAATACTAAAGTTGATTTTCGCAGATAAATGTTAGATTAAATCAGGTGGTTTGGCTGACAAACTAATTTTTGCAGCTGCTGTAAATTGATTATGAAATGTCACAACGACATTGGAAAAATACAAATCTAATGAAAGCAAAATGCAATTTGAAGCATATTTAAAAACAAGAATATAAGGTCATTTATTGGTAAAAGGTGTAACTTTTGTGACCCCCAAATTATACCTACACTTTTCAACAATAAAATTGTAAATTGCACATAAGTAGTAATTCGTGTAGATTTGATGCTGCTAAAAATGAAAATGCCAGATAAAATTGAGAATTAGCTCTAGTTTTATTTTACAAGTGTCGATCGTGGAGAATTGAAATGCAGTACATGTATGGAAGTGAAGACATTTTATCATATTAGGTTGACAGCATCCGGGAAAGAGAAACACTTCTGTCTGGTAAAAAAATGTACAAAATGAACCATTGGTTGATTCTAAGAAAATTTTACTCCCTCCGCTACATGTCAAACTAGGACTAATGAAAAACTTTTTAAAGAGCATGCAACAAGAAAGTGAAGCTTTCAAGTGTTTGATATCAAAATTTTCTCTATAAAGTCATGCAAAGTAGAAAGAGGGTATTTTTGTTGGCCTGCAGATTAGGGAGATTTGCAAGGACATTCAGTTTTATAATGTTTAATACAGGTACTAGGATGCAGTGACACAGAGACACAGAGCAAAGGGTAACAGGGGAAAACAATTACTTATTTAATTGTTACAGGGATAGACCTCCTCAAAGGAATCAACAGGGATTAAATCAGGTGAATTCCGTGGGATACAAAGGGGAACAACAACTCAAGGTGGCAGTTTATATTTATCAATTTCACTTAGCGGGACTTGGGTGCCTGTCTCTTTTTCTGGGTTGGGTGACTGACTGCCGACTGAGGCCAGTACTGAGTTCTCCTGGCTTCCCCGCCCAACAAGTTGGTCTCCTTCTGGTGGCAGCGGTCTGACCCGCTGAGGGCCTAGTCCTTTATGCTGCTCCACAGCCAGGAGTAGTCCACGACAATCCTCCCCTCAGCATGAACTCCTCCGCAAGCCCGACGAAGTCTGAGGGTCCTTGCTGCACCTGACCTTTATCGCTGCCGAGCAGCCTATCTTTACTCGCTCCGGTCCTTACTGACACTTCTCTCTGGTGGGAAAACCCCTCTCTTTTCCCATGCAAACCCTCTTATACTCTCTTGACTCACCACGCCTCCTCTATACAGGTCAATCCCCGTCCACAATCTCCTTTTCCCTGCAACAACTGGCCCGACCCCAGTTGTTCTGTACCCGGTACCTTGTTTGCATCCACAGCCTGGTCTTCTCCTCTAAAGATGTATTTCAGGCTGTTTCCACAGCCATAACTTTTTTTAATGTCCTGTCAATATGGCCATGTGAGGGATTTTTTTTGTGGGAAGAGTTGTACTTTTGAATGACTCCATTGATTTTATCATATAGTGAACTGTAAAACAAATAAAAAAAATCAAATGTGGTGAAATTGCAAAAAAAAGTGCAATTCCTCAATTGTTTTGTTTTTTTATTTACCATGTTTACTACATGCTAAAACTAACTTGGCAGTATGATTATCCAGGTCAGTATGAGTGCACAGACACCAAACATGTATATGTTATATTTTTATTTAAGTGGTGAAAAAAATCTGAAATTTGTAAGAAAAAAATTCAGTCATGTCACCATTTTCCAAGACCGGTAGCGACTCCATTTTTTGTGATCTTGGGTTGGGTGAGGGTTTATTTTTTTGTGCCTTTTTTGATACCACTATGATTTAGACATGATGTTTTGATCACCTGTTATTGCATTATATTGCAATGTTGTGGCTGCCAAAAAAAAGTGTAATTCTGCATTTTGATTTTTTTTCTCGTTACACAATTGACAGATTGAATTCATTTACTTTAGGTTTCTGAAAGCAGCAATACAAAATATGTATATTTTTAATTTTCATTTCATTTGTAATTGTTTTTTTTTTCAATGGGGCAAACGGGGGGTGAATTAAAAAACATTTAGATTTTTTTCTTACTTTTTTTTTTTACTTTTTACTGGCTTTAATAGATTAATAGATGGTCCCCTAAGGAAACGTGAAGTTGTTTTGTGATGTTTTGTGCTAAACATAGTAGTGCATTTAGCAGGAGACCACTGCTGGACAATCAAGAAAGACTTCCAGAGCTACAATACAAACAGCAAGCAAAGAAAAAGCGCTTAACTTGAAACTACAATAAAAGTAGTTATTTAGTTATTTATTATGTACTTTGGCCCACGTAATGAAAGTTTGTCATAAAAATTCCCAATAAATGTGTGCAACATTTTTGCAAATGTCATGTAACCATGAATTGTGTATTTCATTAATTTCATTATCTCATATCTCCTCTTTCAAAAATTAGAGCTAATGATTTAGTGCTATGGCGATATATATTTTGGTCTCTTATGGTCATAGGAATGTAAATAACCTCATTTGAATGCATTTATAAATAATTCATGAAAATTTGATGAACAGTGTTATCAACTAATTCAAAAGCATCATTAATAGTGTTGAGCCACCTTCCTAGTGTTCGGGTTCGGTTCGGTTCGTCGAACGTTCGACGAACACCGTTGAACCCCATTGAAACCAATGGCAGGCAAAAACAAACACATACAAACACATACAAAACACATTAAAAGGTGTCCAAAAGCTGACAAACTGCTCAGAAGACACAACAAACACATGGAAAAGTCACAACTACATATATTCATGCGAAAAGAAAAGAGTTGGAGGAGTAAAAGGAGGAGGAGACAGATATAGGCATGTCATGCCCTTCTAAAATCAAGACAGGCTGGAGTAAAAATCTAAACTCACTATACCAACATCCAGACGTCTTGACAAAAAAAAAAATATCTTTAGGTAGAATGGTCCATTCAGAACACTTTCCTTAGAAGACATAGTGGTACCCCTTGTTGGGAGTTGTGCCAAAAAATGAACCCAATATATTCAGACTAATCCTCCATTTATCATATCCAAGGGGCAGGTCAGTAAATGACAACATCGACGCGGTACCAAGTACAGTACTATGTACTGTACCTCCTTTAACGAGGCAATCAGGCGGGTCAAGAAGTTGGTAAGGTGCACCCTAATGGCCAAAACAGACATTGAGGGGGCGTTCCGGTTACTACCTGTGTCTCCGAATAGTGTCCTCCCATTGGGCTGCATCTGTGAAGGAGCATACTACATAGATCGCTGGTTGCCCATGGGGTGCTCCATATCCTGCTCACTATTTGAGGCGTTTAGTTGCTTCCTCGAATATGTCGTCATGGACGTTTGTAAGGCAGCACATGTTATCCATTACCTCAACGACTTCTTATACCTGGGCCCAAAAGATTCACCACAGTGTAAAAACACGCGATAGTCCACTTGTGAGAAGGAGAGAGCTGGAGGGAGAGTGGACACCTGTTGTGAATTCTGCTTTTGGACTCCCTCTGGTGGTTGTAGGTGGTAATGCAGTTGTCCCTGGGCTGCAGTCCTGGACAGATGTATCTGTTGATTGCAATTATGACTGGGGTATTTAGGTTTGCAGGACTCATTAGTCCTTGCCAGTTGTCAATGTTTCTTGGGAAGTGTTGGATCTCTGGCTTCTCCTGCTTAGCTGCCAATTCAGCAAAGATAAGTCTCTGTTTCTTTTTCTATGGCACACAACCTGTGTGCTTGTTTTTTTGATTGTATTCCTGCTCTGAGTGTAGGAGTCTCTGGAGTTGCAGATATATATTCCACGTCTTTAGTTAGATGGAGGAATTTTTGTATAATCTGCTGTGGATATTTTTGGAAGGGTTTTAATACTGACCGCACAGAACTCTGTCCTATCCTTTCTTATTTTAGTTAGAGTGGCCTCTTTTGCTAAATCCTGTTTTCTGCCTGTGTTTGTCTTTCCTTTCCTACTCACAGCCAATATTTGTGGGGGGCTGCCTATCCTTTGGGGTTCTGCTCTGAGGCAAGATAGTATTCCTATTTCCATCTATAGGGGTATTTAGTCCTCCGGCTGTGACGAGGTGTCTAGGGTTTGTTAGGTACACCCCACGGCTACTTCTAGTTGCGGTGTTAAGATCAGGATTTGCTGTCAGTATAGTTACCACTTACTCCAGTGAAAGTTTTCATGCTGCTCCAAGGTCACCGGATCATAACAGTACAACTGGACCATAATGAGTTAAATGCATCTCAGAAGAAGGGAAGAAAGGTGTTGAGCCATTTTTTTTTCTTCAGTCTGCTTTATCTTCTCTTCCCTCTTAATCTCTGGGTGGCTGAGGAGTCTTGTGCTAGCATGGATGTTCAAGAATTAGCTTCTCGTGTAGACCAGCCTGCTGCTAGGCTACAGGGTGTTTCTGATTATATTGTTCAGACTCCTGTTTTAGAACCGAAGATTCCTACTCCTGATTTGTTTTTTGGTGACAGGTCCAAATTTTTGAGTTTTAAAAACAACTGTAAACTGTTTTTTGCGTTGAGACCTTGATCCTCCGGTGATTCCATTCAGCAGGTTAAAATCATCATCTCCCTGCTGTGTGGCGACCCGCAGGATTGGGCGTTTCCCTGGAATCTGGTAATCTGGCTTTGCTTAATGTAGACTCCGTTTTTCAGGCTTTAGGATTATTATATGATGAACCTAATTCTGTGGATCAAGCTGAGAAGACCTTGTATTGTCAGAAATTCAGAAAATGGTCTGTGTTGACTAAATGGAATAATGATGCTTTGGCGGCAATTTTCAGAAAGGGTCTTTCTGAATCCGTTAAAGATGTTATGGTGGGGTTTCCCACGCCTTCCGGTCTGAGTGATTCTATGTCTCTGGCCATTCCGATTCACCGGCGCTTGCAGGAGCGCAGAACTGTGCGTGCTGTGGCGTTGTTCTCAGAGCAGATTCCTGAGCCAATGCAGTGTGATAGGATTCTGTCTAGAACATAACGACAAGGATTCAGACGTCAGAATATGTTGTGTTATTATTGTGGCGACGCTTCTCATGTCATTTCAGTCTGCCCTAAGCGGACAAAGAGGATCGCTAGTTCATTTACCATCAGTACTGTACAACCTAAATTTCTGTTATCTGTGTCCTTGATCTGCTCATTGTCATCATTTTCTGTCATGGCGTTTGTGGATTCAGGTGCCGCCTTGAACTTAATGGACTTTGAGTTTGCCAGGCGTTGTGGTTTTCCCTTGCAGCCTTTGCAGAACCCTATTCCTTTGAGGGGCATTGATGCTACACCCTTGGCTAAAAATAAGCCCACATCCGTGAAGAGCCATTAGAAATTGTTGGGTTTTGCAAATTTTTATCGCCGTTTCATTGCTAATTTTTCCAGCGTGGTTAAAACCTTGACCGATTTGACGAAGAAAGGCGCTGATGTGGCGAATTGGTCCTCTGCAGCTCTCTCTGCTATTCAGGAGCTTAAACGTCGATTTACTTCTGCTCCGGTGTTGCGCCAACCGAATGTTTCTCTTCTGTTTCAGGTTGAGGTTGACGCTGCAGAGATTGGGGCAGGGGCCGTTTTGTCTCAGAGGGATCCTGTTGGTTCCTTAATGAAACCGTGTGCCTTCTTTTCCCGTAAGTTTTCGCCTGCTGAACGCAATTATGATGTCAGCAATCGGGAGTTGTTGGCTATGAATTGGGCATTTGAGGAGTGGCGACATTGGCTTGAGGGAGCTAAGCACCGTATTGTGGTCTTGACCGATCATAAGAATTTGATTTACCTCGAGTCTGCCAAACGGCTGAATCCTAGACAGGCTCGATGGTCCTTGTTTTTTTCCCGTTTTGATTTCGTGGTCTCGTACCTTCCGGGTTCTAAGAACATTAAGGCTGATGCCATCTCTAGGAGTTTTTTGCCTGATTCTCCTGAGGTCTTAGAACCGGTCGGTATTCTGAAAGAAGGGGTGGTCCTTTCTGCCATTTCCCCTGATTTACGATGGGTTCTTCAGGAATTTCAGGCTGACAAACCTGACCGCTGTCCTGTGGGGAAACTGTTTGTTCCTGACAGATGGACTAGTAGAGTGATTTCTGAGGTTCACTGTTCCGTGTTCGCTGGTCATCCTGGCATTTTTGGTACCAGAGACTTGGTTGGTAGGTCCTTTTGGTGGCCTTCTTTGTCGCGTGATGTGCGTTCTTTTGTGCAGTCCTGTGGGACTTGTGCGCGGGCCAAGCCTTGTTGTTCCCATGCTAGTGGGTTGCTTTTGCCATTGCTGGTCCCTGAGAGGCTCTGGATGCATATTTCTATGGATTTTATTTCCGATCTTCCGGTTTCCCAGAGGATGTCGGTTATCTGGGTTGTTTGTGACCGGTTCTCTAAGATGGTTCATTTGGTGCCTTTGCCTAAATTGCCTTCCTCTTCGGATTTGGTTCCGTTGTTTTTTCAGCATGTGGTTCGTCTGCATGGTAATCCGGAGAATATTGTGTCCGACAGAGGTTCCCTGTTTGTTTCTAGGTTTTGGTGGGCCTTTTTTTGCTAGGCTGGGCATTGATTTGTCTTTTTCTTCTGCGTTTCATCCTCAGACAAATGGTCAGACCGAGCGAACTAATCAGACTTTGGAGACTTATTTGAGATGCTTTGTGTCTGCTGATCAGGATGATTGGGTGGCTTTCTTGCCATTGGCCGAGTTTGCCCTTAATAATCGTGCTAGTTCGGCTACCTTGGTATCGCCTTGTAATTTTGGTTTTCATCCTCGTTTTTCTTCTGGGCAGGTTGAGCCTTCTGACTGTCCTGGTGTGGATTCTGTGGTTGACACGTTGCAGCAGATTTGGGCTCATGTGGTGGACAATTTGGTGTTGTCTAAGGAGGAGGCTCAACGTTTTGCTAACCGTCGTCGGTGTGTTGGTTCCCGGCTTCGGGTTGGGGATCTGGTCTGGTTGTCTTCCCGTCATGTTCCTATGAAGGTTTCTTCTCCTAAGTTTAAGCCTCGGTTTATTGGTCCTTTTGGGATTTCTGAGATTATTAATCCGGTGTCTTTTCGACTGGCGCTTCCGGCCTCTTTTGCGATCCATAATGTCTTCCATAGATCTTTATTGCGGAAATATGTGGAGCCCGTTGTTCCCTCTGTTGATCCTACGGCCCCTGTGTTGGTTGATGGGGAGTTGGAATATGTTGTTGAGAAGATTTTGGATTCCCGTTTTTCGAGGCGGAAGCTTCAGTACCTTGTCAAATGGAAGGGTTATGGCCAGGAGGATAATCCTTGGGTTTTTTCCTCTGATGTCCATGCCGCTGATTTGGTTCGTGCCTTTCATCTGGCTCATCCTGATCGGCCTGGGGGCTCTGGTGAGGGTTCGGTGACCCCTCCTCAAGGGGGGGGTACTGTTGTGAATTCTGCTTTTGGGCTCCCTCCGGTGGTTGTAGGTGGTAATGCAGTTGTCCCTGAACTGCAGTCCTGGACAGGTGTATCTGCTGATTGCAATTCTGACTGGGGTATTTAGGTTTGCAGGACTCATTAGTCCTTGCCAGTTGTCAATGTTTCTTGGGAAGTGTTGGATCTCTGTCTGGCTTCTCCTGCTTAGCTGCCAATTCAGCAAAGATAAGTGTCTGTTTCTTTTTCTATGGCACACAAGCTGTGTGCTTGTTTTTTGATTGTATTCCTGCTCTGAGTGTAGGAGTCTCTGAAGTTGCAGATATACATTCCACGTCTTTAGTTAGATGGAGGAATTGTTTGTATAATCTGCTGTGGATATTTTTGGAAGGGTTTTAATACTGACCGCACAGAACTCTGTCCTATCCTTTCCTATTTTAGCTAGAGTGGCCTCTTTTTGCTAAATCCTGTTTTCTGCCTGTGTTTGTCTTTCCTCTTCTACTCACAGCCAATATTTGTGGGGGGCTGCCTATCCTTTGGGGTTCTGCTCTGAGGCAAGGTAGTATTCCTATTTCCATCTATAGAGGTATTTAGTCCTTCGGCTGTGATGAGGTGTCTAGGGTTTGTTAGGTACACCCCAGGGCTACTTCTAGTTGTCGTGTTAAGATCAGGATTTGCGGTCAGTATAGTTACCACTTACTCCAGTGAAAGTTTTCATGCTGCTCCAAGGTCACAGGATCATAACAGACACCCCAGAGCCGAGGGGCTAGATTGAGAAAGAACGAAGGCTGTGTAGCTTGCTTCATGGGTGGGGTACTCTGCTGAGTAGCAGAAATTGCTACTAGGCCCAAAAGGATTTCCTGGGCCAGAAGCCGTTAAAAAATAGTACTTAGGTAAACAGGCGGTGCAGCTTGCTTCATGGGTGGGGTACGCTGCTGAGTTGCACCAAATTCTACTAGGCCCAAAAGGGTTTCATGGGCTAGATGCCATTAAAAAATAGTACTTAGGTAAACAGGTGGTGTAGCTTGCTTCATGGGTGGGGTTTGCTGCTGAGTGGCAGAAATTGCTACTAGGCCCAAAAAGATTTCCTGGGCCAGATGCCGTTAAAAAATAGTACTTAGGTAAACAGGTGGTATAGCCTGCTTCATGGGTGGGGTACGCTGCTGAGTTGCACCAAATTCTACTAGACCCAAAAGGATTTCCAGGGCTAGATGCCATTACAAAATAGTACTTAGGTAAACAAGCGGTGTAGCTTGCTTCATGGGTGGGATACGCTGCTGAATTGCACCAAATTCTACTAGGCCCAAAAGGATTTCCTGGGCTAGATGCCATTAGAAAATAGTAGTTAGTTAAACAGGCGGTGTAGCTTCTTCATGGGTGGGGTACGCTGCTGATTTGCACCAAATTTTACTAGGACCAAGAGGATTTCCTGGGCTAGATGCCATTAAAAAATAGTACTTAGGTAAACAGGCGGTGTAGCTTGCTTCATGAGTGGGGTATGCTGCTGAGTAGCACCAAATTCTACAAGGCCCAAAAGGATTTCCTGAGCTAGATGCCGTTACAATATCGTAGTTAGATAAACAGGCAGTGGGTGGCTGGGCTACTCTGCTGACTAGCAGACACTGAAGCATTGGAGCAGACCTTTGAATCCCAGGCCATAGTATGAGTAAACAACTCAGCAGATGACCCCACCCACCTGGAATTGACGATGGCACCATCATGTGAAACTCAGCAAGGGGACTAAATAAAAAGTCTCCATCTTTTAAAAAAAAAAAATCAGCCACAGACACCACTTAAGTGGCATCAATTTCGCCAGAGTTTTTTTAAAACAGTTGGTGAGGTGATTTTCAAAAATCATCAAGCTTTTAGTCTCCCCAAGATGACACAGGGGTAGAAAAGTCCTTGCGGATCCAGGATTTGTTCAACTTGATGAACGTTAGTTTGTCTACATTGCCACTGGACAGCCGCATGCACTTATCTGTCAGCACACCACCAGCAGCGCTGAACACACGTTCAGAGAGAACGCTGGCTGCGGGGTACGACAAGATCTCCAAGGCGTGAGTGGCGAGCTCAGGCCTTTTTTCAAGATTGGAAGCCCAAAATGAGCAAGGGTCCAGTTCCACAGTCATGGCATCGATGTTAACTTGGAGATACTCTTGTACCATCCTCTCTAGGCGTTGGCTGTGTGTCAGACTTCTTGTCTTCTGTGGCCTTGCAAAGGATGGTCTAAAAAAATCTTGAAACGATTGGAAAAAATTGCTGTTACCACCAGATACGATGTTACTGTTACGGTTTGAGTGATGACTCGATAGTCCCACGGTTGGCAAGTTAGAACTCAGAGATTCACTTCGTGCACCACTGGTGTTTTGTGGAAAAGCAGATGTTAGATTCTGTAACAGTCTTTGCTGATACTCCTGCATACATGAATCCCTTTCTATGGTAGGAATTATTTCGCCAAATTTGCTTTTGTACCGGGGATCTAAGAGTGTGGCAACCCAGTAGTCAGCATTCCTTTGGATTCTGACAATCCGAGGGTCATGTTGCAGGTAGTGCAGCAAGAAGGCACTCATATGTCTTGCGCATCCAGAAGGACCAAGTCCTTGTTGTCTTGGTGGTGGCGAATCATGCTTCCTTCGTCTGCCCTCTCCCCCCAACCTCGCACAACAGAAATTTGATCAAGGTCTCCCTCATATGATGAGTCTTCCGTGCTCAGCGCCAGTTCGTCCTCCACTTCTTCATCGTCTCCTGCACCTTCCTCAACAGTTTGGCTGCTACCATGCACCCTCGGTAATCCCTCTCCCCCAGCCTCCAATGCCAGCCGCCTTGGTGCTGCCAACCTTCTTGACCTTGGAGATATGATCCCTTCCGCATACGACGACTCCTGTTCCTTCACCTCTTTTTCCACCACCTGACTCCGAACACTGTGTAAGGTGTGCTCCAGCATGTAAATCACCAGAATGGTCATGCTGATAATTGCATCACCAGCACTAAACATCTTCGTAGCTATTTCAAAACTGTGCATAGGTCCCTGATCTGAGACCACTCCTGCAGCGTGATTTGCCCCACCTCTTGATCTCGTTGGCCCAGGCTATACGTCATAACGTATTGCACCAGGAAGCGGTGATATTGTGTGCGACATGCTGGTGTAGCGCAGGCACAGCTTTCTTTGAGAAGTAGTGGCGACTGGGCATCTGGTATTGGGACACTGTGACGGACATAAGGTCTCGAAAATCCTCTGTGTCCACCAGGCAGAAATTCAGCATTTCTGTAGCCAACAGCTTGCAGATGGAGAAATTCAACCTCTTAGCTTTGTCGAGGCTAGGAGGAAATGGTCTTTTAGTTGTCCACATCTGAGGGACTGAGGGCTGGCTGTCCTACTTAAACGGAGTTGAGTAGGGTGTCCCCGGCAAACTGCTGGTCTGTGAGGAAGGTGCAGGCGGAGATGTTATGTTGCCTTGATCAAAATGTGGTGTCGATGTCGGAGAGCGCTCAAAACCAGCAGGTGTTTCCACGTGCAAATGTCATGACGTCCTGCCAATCACACTGGCTGTTGTGTGAAAGAGGTGGAAGGTCTGCATCAAAAATCATGTGCGACTACTGTCCCCACAGTCACAGAGGATGAAGAGGATGCCGATGCACTTGATGGGGCAGACGGTGGTTGACCCGGCCCACTAGGCCGCATTGTAGCAAAGTGAGCTTCCCACTGCAACTTATGCCTCATATCCATGTGACGGTTCATGCATGAAGTTCTCAAGCTAGTGATTTTTTGGCCTCTACTGAGGCTTTGTTGACAAATCTTACAGACAACATGAGTTGGGTCATCCTTTGCGATGTCAAAAAATGCCCAAGCTATGCAAGGCTTAGAGCCCGTACGACCTGAAGTGCCACCGCGACTTCTGGTCTGAGGCACAGTTGGGGTTGAGGATGCAGTTGTTGACGTGCCTCCAGTACTCCGTCTCTGTCCAGGAAGGTGCACCGTTACCTCGTCATCAGACTCGTCACTAGCATCCTCCTCCACCTCCTCTGCTGACCTCATGCACTGGTGGACTGGGGGTTGACAGTAAGTGGGGTCTACAAACTCGTCATCATCATCCTGTGTGTTCTCACGCTCGTCGTCCTCAGAGCCAACCTCTTCCTGCCCCGACCGAAAAGTCAAGTTTTCGTTCCAATCAGGTATCTCAGTCTCATCATAATTTCCTCATTGGCTCCACCAACAGGAGTTACAGTTTGGGAATGAGGGTCTACATCATGTTCAGAACCTTCTTCATCTGTGCCTGGATCTGACTCACAAAGATTCTGGGCATCAATGCAGATCATTTCCTCGTCTGGATTCACAGAAGCTTTGGAGCAGACCTCTGATTCCCAGGCTATAGTAGGCGTAAACAGCTCTACAGACTCAACCATGTGTGTTACCTCATGCTCAGACAGGCAGCTGGAGACTTGGGAGCTGTGAGGAAGCAAGTGCGATTGGGGTGACAACTCTGAGGACTGGAGTAGTTGTGATGTTGAAGTTGACATGGAGGAGAGCCCACTTGAACGAGCACTTGATATACGTTCAAGCACCTGCTGCTTTTGTGCCTCATCTGGAATTTTTGGCGATGCTTGTAGCGATGGTCGTAAGAAAGGGATCATATCAGATTGTCCACGAAAAGAGGTAGACATCTTACTTTGGCTGGAAGATGGTCTTTCTTCTGCAGATGTTACTGTTGCTTGACCACCTACCCCACAGTCACAACCTTTTTTTCCCTTTCCAACATGCCTATTCCCCTTTCCACCAGCAGCAGGCCTTTTGCCACTCATTTTAGTGCTTAATTAATTCGCAACTCTGTATCTGTAGTTGTTGGCACAACAACCGATGGATGAAAACCGAGCAGAACTGAGTGGCCAAACTGTGCTACTAGGCCCAAAACTAATAACTTGATTAGATGCAGTGAAAATTGAGATACACAGGCGGTATAGTTTGTTTCACAGGCAGGCTACTCTGCTGACGTGCAGACACTCCTCCTAGGCCCTAATCTATCAACTGGATTAGATGCAGTGAAAATTGAAATACACAGCGGTATAGTTTGTTTTACAGGCAGGCTACTCTGCTGACGTGCAGACACTGCTACTAGGCCCAAAACTAATAACTGGATTAGATGCAGTGAAAATTGAGATAAACAGACTGTATAGTTTGTTTCACAGGCAGGCTACTCTGCTGACGTGCAGACACTGCTCCTAGGCCCTAAACTATCAACTGGATTAGATGCAGTGAAAATTGAGATACAGGCGGTATAGTTTGTTTCACAGGGAGGCTACTCTGCTGACGTGCAGACACTGCTCCTAGGTCCTAAACTATCAACTGGATTAGATGCAGTGAAAATTGAGATACACAGGTGGTATAGTTTGTTTCACAGGCAGGCTACTCTGCTGACGTGCAGACACTGCTGCTAGGCTCTAAACTATCAACTGGATTAGGTGCAGTGAAAATTGAGATACACAGGCGGTATAGTTTGTTTCACAGGCAGGCTACTATGCTGACATGCAGACACTGCTCCTAGGCCCTAAACTATCAACTGGATTAGATGCAGTGAAAATTAAGATACACAGGCGGTATAGTTTGCTTCACAGGCAGGCTACTCTGCTGACGTGCAGACACTGCTCCTAGGCCCTAAACTATCAACTGGATTAGATGCAGTGAAAATTGAGATACACAGGCGGTATAGTTTGTTTCACAGGCAGGCTACTCTGCTGACGTGCAGACACGGCTCCTAGGCCCTAAACTATCAACTGGATTAGATGCAGTGAAAATTGAGATACCCAGGCGGGCTACCCTGCTGACGTGCAGACACTGCTCCTTGGCCCTAAACTATAAACCGGATGTTAGGGCTCGAGTTCCTGCCTCTGCACAGGGGAAATCTCGGGTCTTCTCTGCTGCGGTCTCCCATTCTTCTCCTGCCGCAGTGGAGCCTGCTCAGCAGAGACGTCAGTCCCAGCGTCTTGCTCAGTCTGACTCTGTACAAAGAGTTCCTGTTGTTTTTCCCGCTTCTGTCATTGAAGCCAGTGCTGGGCAGCGGCGAGCAGACGCTTCTAGGACTAAGTCCTGCTTTTCTCGTTCTGAGCATGCCCAGAGTAAGATCTCTCAGTGGAGATCGAGAGTCACATGTTCAGATACTGCAGCTAAATCCATTGGTCCTTCAGGAAGGTCCTGTAGGTGCTCAGGCTTTGTGGCAGCCTCTCATTGGTCCTTCTAGGAAGGTCATGTACTTGCTGCAACTATTTAAAGCTTGCATGGCCGCACGGCCATGTCCTAGTATCTTTCTAAGTTATGTGCTTTGCGCCAGTGTGGTCATGTAAGATTGTGTTCAGGGACTCGGCTGAAATAAGCCCCAAGAATGCTGGCACCCCCGGCGAGGAAATTGTGTTTGTGTGTATTCAGGGACCTGGCTGAAATAAGCCCCTAGAATGCTGGCACCTCCGGCGAGCAGTTTTGTGTGCATGCATGACCACTGACTGCTCACAGTTGGGTAGTTAGCCTGTACCTCTGTGAAGTCTAACAGGGCACAGTGCTTTGCTTTCACGGCTACTCTGTGAAATAACAGAGCTAGTTCATACTGCCATATAGTGCCGCCATTTGCTAGCAGCAGGTTCTCCTGCACGGTGGACCACGGGCTGCGAACACATCTATAACAATAAAACATCTATATTTACTTGGTGAGTTCCGCTAGCCCTAACAATGGATTAGATGCAGTGAAAATTGAGATACACAGGCAGTGTAGCTAGCTTCACAGGCGGGCAACTCAGGTGACTATCAGACAATGCTACTAGCCCAAAAGGATTGGCTTGTCTAGATTACACCAAATGCTGTGACAAACACTTGCACAGCACTGGCACAGGCCTGCCTGGCAATCAGTGCTATGAACTGCTGAAACCTACCCTGAAAAGGGCTGATATTAAAACTAGTCCCGACTCCTGCCAACTCCGTAAACCTATCTCTCTGACAATTCGCTCCAAAAAAACACTACTAGTCTGAAAAGCGCCCACAGCAGCAGCGGGGCAGTCTAACACTAAGCTGCAGCAGTAAGGAAATGGTGGCGATGGGGCAAATGTCTGGTTCTTATAGGGCAAGGACATGTGACATACACAGCCAATGACACATGCCTGTTGTGAATTCCGTTCTGGAGCTCCCTCCTGTGGTTGCTAATGGTATTTTTGTGAGTTCTGCCCTTGGGCTCCCTCTGTTGGTTTCGAGTGGAACTGCTGCTCCTTTAGGTAGCTGTAGCAGCTGCCTTCACTAATCGCCTTGCCTGGGTTTGTTATTTAAACCTGCTCTGGGCTTTAGTTCATGCCTGCTGTCAATGTTCTTGGTTGGATTTGGTTCTCTCCTTGGATTTCTCATATGGCCAGTCCTTGTCTGCAAAAGATAAGTTTTTGCTAGTTTTGTTTGTCCATTTTGTTGGACTCTATTGCTTTGCAAATATGTCTCTTTTTGTCCAGCTTGTCACTATGTCTTATTCAGGCTAGCTGGAAGCTCTGGGAAAGCAGATTTGCCCCTCCACACCGTGAGTCGGTGTGGAGTTCATTTTTGTAAACTCTGCGTGGATTTTGTAGTTTTTAATACTGACCGCACAGTATCCTTTTCTCTGTGTCTATCAAGTTTAGTATTGGCCTCCTTTGCTGAATTCTGATTTCATTTCTTTGTACGTCATTTCCCTCTCCATTCACAGTCAATATTTGTGGGGGCTGTCTTTCCTTTTGGGGGTTTCTCTGAGGCAAGATAGCTTTCTATTTCCTTCTTTAGGGGTAGTTATTTTTTAGGCTGTGAAGAGGTTTCTAGGGAGAGTCAGGAACATCCCACGGCTAT
This sequence comes from Ranitomeya imitator, assembly GCF_032444005.1. Lineage (NCBI taxonomy): Eukaryota > Metazoa > Chordata > Amphibia > Anura > Dendrobatidae > Ranitomeya > Ranitomeya imitator. The sequence continues at coordinate 618,843,269 of NC_091283.1, forward strand.
TTCTAGTGTTGTTGTTAGGATTAGGGACTGCGGTCAGTAGAGATACCACCTTCTCAGAGCTCGTCCCATGTTGCATTTTAGCCACCAGGTCATATCAGTGTGGCCTCTTAACCACCAGGTCATAACAGTACAGCAGGCCAAAAATGAATTAAGTGCATCTCAAAAGAAGGAAAAAAAAAGAGTTCTGAACCATTTTTTTTTCTGTGCTCTGTTCTGTCTTTTTTTTCCTCTTGATATCTGGGTGGTGCTGGATATATGCTCTGGTATGGAGGTTCAGGGTTTGTTTTCTCGTGTGGATCAACTTGCTGCAAGAGTCCAGAGTATCCAAGATTATATTGTCCAGACTCCTGCTCTAGAGCCTAGAATTCCTACTCCTGATTTGTTTTTTGGGGACAGATCCAAGTTTTTGAACTTTAAAAATAGCTGCAAATTGTTTTTTGCTTTGAAACCCCGTTCTTGTGGTGATCCCATTCAGCAAGTAAAAATCGTCATATCTTTACTGCGTGGTGATCCTCAAGACTGGGCTTTTGCTTTTGAAACAGGGGATCCGGCATTATTGAATGTAGATGCATTTTTTCAAGCGCTCGGATTATTGTATGACGAACCTAACTCTGTACAGCATGCTGAGAAAACACTGTTGGCCCTGTGTCAGGGTCGGGAAGCGGCAGAGTTATACTGCCAGAAATTTAGAAAATGGTCTGTGCTCACTAAATGGAATGAAGAGGCTCTGGCTGCTATTTTCAGAAAAGGTCTTTCTGAAACCCTAAAAGATGTTATGGTGGGCTTTCCTACGCCTACCGATTTGAGCGAATCTATGTCTCTAGCCATTCAGATTGATCAGCGCTTGCGTGAGCGCAAGGTGGTGCACCATATGGCAGTGTCCTCTGAGCAAAGTCCTGAGCCTATGCAATGTGATAGGATTTTGACTAGAGCAGAAAGGCAGAAATTCAGACGTCAGAATGGCCTGTGTTTTTACTGTGGTGATTCAGCTCATGCTATTTCTGATTGCCCTAAGCGTACTAGGAGGGTTCCTGGGTCTGTTACCATTAGTACTGTACAGCCTAAATTTCTCTTGTCTGTTACCCTGATATGCTCATTGTCGTCCTTTTCTGTTATGGCGTTTGTGGATTCGGGCGCTGCCCTGAACTTAATGGACTTAGAATTTGCCAAGCGCTGTGGTTTTTCCTTGGAGCCTTTGCAGAGTCCTATTCCCTTAAGGGGGATTGATGCTACGCCATTGGCCAAGAATAAACCTCAGTACTGGACTCAGTTAATCATGTACATGGCTCCAGCACATCAGGAAAATATTTGCTTTTTGGTGTTGCATAATTTGCATGATGTTGTTGTGCTGGGTTTTCCAGGGTTACAGGTACATAGCCCAGTGCTGGATTGGAGATCTATGTCTGTAACTGGTTGGGGTTGTCAGGGGATACATAGTGATATTCCTTTGATGTCCATTTCCTCGTCCCCTTCTTCTGAAGTTCCTGAGTTTTTGTCGGATTTCCAGGATGTATTTGATGAGCCCAAGTCCAGTTCCCTGCCTCCTCATAGGGACTGCGATTGTGCCATTAATTTGATTCCTGGCTGTAAGTTCCCTAAGGGCCGACTTTTCAATCTGTCTGTGCCAGAGCATGCCGCTATGCGAAGTTATGTAAAGGAGTCCTTGGAGAAAGGGCATATTCGCCCGTCTCATATTTTTCATCACAGATTTTTTTTTGTTGCCAAGAAGGATGGCTCCTTGAGACCCTGTATAGATTACCGTATTTTCCGGATTATAAGGCGCATATAAAATGTTGAGAATTTCTCAGAAATAGAAAGTGCGCCTTATAATCCAGTGCGCCTTATATATGAACCCGACAGTAAAGAGAGAGGTTCATACAGGATCCTTTACCTCTATCGTGGGCGGCAGGGGTCGTCGGCGGCATACCACAGCACACACCATGCTCCTCCCCCCCGTGCGCCTATGAATTTATTCTTCACTTGGGTTTTTACAGTATCCATAAATGGATTGAGCATTACGGCCACCGTAGTCAGGAGCCACACTGAGTGATACTTACAGCTCTGTGCGCAGGATCCTTGCAATATATCTGTGCTTTAGCGTTAACTATACCCACTACCCCAAAAAATGCCTCCTGTTAAGAGACATGCTTATGATGCAGGTTTCAAGCTTAAAGCTATAAGTTATGCAATAGAGCATGGAAATAGGGCAGCTGCAAGAGAATTCAACATTAATGAATCCATGGTGCGTAAGTGGAGAAAACAAGAAGATGCCCTCCGCCAAGTAAAGAAGACCAAACTGAGTTTCCGAGGAAACAAAGCAAGGTGGCCACAGTTGGAGGACAAAATAGAACAGTGGGTTATGGAACAGAGAAACGCAGGTAGAAGCGTCTCCACTGTCTCTATTCGACTCAAAGCCACTGCTTTAGCACGTGACATGGAGATCAAGGACTTTCGAGGAGGTCCTTCATGGTGCTTTCGTTTCATGAAAAGGCGTCATCTCTCCATTCGCACCAGAACTACTGTGTGCCAGCAATTACCAAAGGATTATGAAGAGAAGCTGGCCATTTTCCGCACCTACTGCATAACCAAGATAAATGAAAAGAATATCCAGCCAGAACACATTATTAACATGGATGAGGTTCCCCTCACTTTCGATATCCCCGTAAACCGTACTGTTGAGAAAACAGGGACCAGTACGATATCTATATGTACCACAGGAAATGAGAAGTCATCTTTCACTGTAGTTCTCGCTTGTCAGGCTAATGGCCAGAAACTACCACCCATGGTAATTTTCAAGAGGAAGACTTTGCCTAAAGAAAATTTTCCTGCTGGTGTCATCATTAAGGCTAACCCAAAGGGCTGGATGGATGAGGAGAAGATGAGTGAGTGGCTGAGGGAGGTCTACGTCAAGAGACCGGGTGGCTTTTTTCACAAATCCCCATCCCTATTGGTCTGTGACTCGATGCGCGCCCACGTGACCGATACTGTCAAAGCCCAAGTGAAGAAAACTAATTCGGAGCTTGCTGTCATCCCTGGTGGATTAACCAAAGAGCTCCAGCCGCTAGATATCAGCATCAATAGGTCATTTAAAGTTAAATTGCGAGCTGCATGGGAGCATTGGATGACAGAAGGTGACCACACATTCACCAACACAGGGAGGCAACGCCGTGCGAGTTATGCCACTATGTGCCAGTGGATCGTGGATGCCTGGAAGAATGTATCAGTCTCCAGTGTCATCCGAGCTTTCAGGAAGGCTGGAATCACCACTGAAGAGCCTAGCAGCAGCAACGAGACCGACACGGATAATGAAGAGGAGGACCCCATGCTTGATTCCGAAATCGCCCAACTGTTCAACTCCGACACTGAAGATGACGGATTTGATGGATTTCTGGTGGAGGAATGAACTGGAATGAACTGAAAAAGTACGGTAAACGTTTTGATTTGCAATTACAGCTGAACCAGTTGCAAGTTATTGTTAAAAAGTGTAATAAATTTTGACTTGCAGTCTGAGCAATGGTTTATTTAACGCTGCGCCTTATAATCCAGTGCGCCTTATATATGAAACAAGATTGCTTATAAGGCGCTCATAGAAAGTGCGCCTTATAATCCGGTGCGCCTTATAATCCGGAAAATACGGTATCGCCTTCTCAATAAGATCACTGTCAAATTCCAGTACTCTTTACCTTTACTTTCTGATTTGTTTGCTCGGATTAAGGGTGCCAGTTGGTTTACTAAAATCGACCTTCGAGGGGCGTATAATCTCGTGCGTATTAAACAAGGTGATGAATGGAAAACAGCACTTAATACGCCCGAAGGCCATTTTGAATATCTTGTGATGCCATTCGGGCTCTCTAATGCCCCATCGGTATTTCAGTCCTTAATGCATGATATCTTCCGGAATTATCTGGATAAATTCATGATTGTGTATTTGGATGATATTTTGGTTTTCTCCGATGATTGGGAGTCTCATGTGAAGCAGGTTAGTATGGTATTTCAGTTCCTTCGTGCTAATGCGTTGTTTGTGAAGGGGTCTAAGTGCCTCTTTGGAGTTCAGAAGGTTTCTTTTTTGGGTTTCATTTTTTCCCCCTCGGCTATTGAAATGGACCCTGTTAAAGTCCAGGCCATTCATGATTGGACTCAACCTACATCTGTAAAGTGCCTTCAGAAATTTTTTGGCTTTGCCAATTTTTATCGCCGCTTTATTGCTAATTTTTCTAGTGTGGTGAAGCCTCTGACCGATTTGAATAGGAAGGGCGCTGATGTGGTGAATTGGTCCTCTGCGGCTGTTGAGGCCTTTCAGGAGCTTAAATGTCATTTTACTTCTGCCCTTGTGTTGCGTCAGCCAGATGTTTCTCTCCCTTTTCAGGTTGAGGTTGATGCTTCTGAGATTGAGGCAGGGGCCGTTTTGTCTCAGAGAAATTCTGATGGCTCTTTGATGAAACCATGTGCTTTCTTCTCCAGAAAGTTTTCGCCTGCTGAGCGTAATTATGATGTCGGCAATCGGGAGTTGTTGGCTATGAAGTGGGCATTTGAGGAGTGGCGACATTGGCTTGAGGGAGCCAAGCATCGCGTGGTGGTCTTGACTGATCACAAGAATCTGATTTACCTCGAGTCTGCTAAGCGGTTGAATCCTAGACAGGCTCGGTGGTCTCTGTTTTTCTCACGTTTTGATTTTGTGGTCTCGTATATTCTGGGATCTAAGAATGTGAAGGCTAATGCCCTTTCTAGGAGTTTTTTGCCTGATTCTCCGGGAGTTCTTGAGCCGGCTGGGATCCTCAAGGAGGGGGTGATACTTTCTGCCATCTCCCCTGATTTGCGGCGGTTACTTCAGGAGTTTCAGGCTGATAAACCTGACCGCTGTCCTGTGGGGAAATTGTTTGTTCCTGATAGATGGACTAGTAGGGTAATTTCTGAGGTTCATTGTTCGGTGTTGGCTGGTCACCCTGGGATTTTCGGTACCAGAGATTTGGTGGCTAGGTCCTTTTGGTGGCCTTCCTTGTCGTGGGATGTGCGTTCGTTTGTGCAGTCCTGTGGGACCTGTGCTCGGGCTAAGCCTTGCTGTTCCCGTGCCAGCGGGCTGCTTTTGCCTTTGCCTATTCCTGAGAGGCCCTGGACGCACATTTCCATGGATTTTATTTCTGATCTTCCTGTTTCTCAGAAGATGTCTGTCATCTGGGTGGTTTGTGACCGGTTTTCTAAGATGGTCCATTTGGTGCCGTTGCCTAAGTTGCCTTCCTCCTCTGATTTGGTTCCATTATTTTTTCAGCATGTGGTTCGTTTGCATGGTATTCCGGAGAATATTGTGTCTGACAGAGGTTCCCAGTTCGTTTCTAGGTTTTGGCGGTCCTTTTGTGCTAGAATGGGCATTGATTTGTCTTTTTCTTCAGCATTCCATCCTCAGACAAATGGCCAAACGGAGCGAACCAATCAGACCTTGGAAACCAATTTGAGATGCTTCGTGTCTGCTAATCAGGATGATTGGGTGACCTTTTTGCCGTTGGCCGAGTTTGCCCTTAATAATCGGGCTAGTTCTGCTACCTTGGTTTCGCCTTTCTTTTGTAACTTTGGTTTTCATCCTCGTTTTGCTTCAGGGCAGCTGGAGCCTTCTGACTGTCCTGGTGTGGATTCCGTGGTGGACAGGTTGCAGCAAATTTGGACTCATGTGGTGGACAATTTGACGTTGTCTCAGGAAAAGGCTCAACGTTTTGCTAACGTCGTCGGAGTGTTGGTCCCCGGCTTCGTGTTGGTGATTTGGTCTGGTTGTCTTCTCGTCATGTTCCTATGAAGGTTTCTTCCCCTAAGTTCAAACCTCGCTTCATTGGGCCTTATAAGATTTCTGAAATTATCAATCCAGTGTCTTTTCGTTTGGCCCTTCCAGCTTCCTTTTCCATTCATAATGTGTTCCATAGATCCTTGTTACGGAGATACTGTATGTGGTACCTATGGTTCCCTCCGTTGACCCTCCTGCTCCGGTGTTGGTTGAGGGGGAATTGGAATATGTGGTGGAGAAGATTTTGGATTCTCGTTTTTCGAGGCGGAAGCTTTAGTATCTGGTCAAGTGGAAGGGTTATGGCCAGGAGGATAATTCTTGGGTTGTTGCCTCCGATGTTCATGCTGTCGATTTGGTTCGTGCTTTCCATTTGGCTCGTCCTGATCGGCCTGGGAGCTCTGGTGAGGGTTCGGTGACCCCTCCTCAAGGGGGGGGGGTACTGTTGTGAATTCCGTTCTGGAGCTCCCTCCTGTGGTTGCTAATGGTATTTTTGTGAGTTCTGCCCTTGGGCTCCCTCTGGTGGTTTCGAGTGGAACTGCTGCTCCTTTAGGTAGCTGTACAGCTGCCTTCACTAATCGCCTTGCCTGGGTTTGTTATTTATTTGCCTGCTGTCAATGTTCTTGGTTGGATTTGGTTCTCTCCTTGGATTTCTCATATGGCCAGTCCTTGTCTGCAAAATATAAGTTTTTGCTAGTTTTGTTTGTCCATTTTGTTGGACTCTATTGCTTTGCAAATATGTCTCTTTTTGTCCAGCTTGTCACTATGTCTTATTAAGGCTAGCTGGAAGCTCTGGGAAAGCAGATTTGCCCCTCCACACCATGAGTCGGTGTGGAGTTCATTTTTGTAAACTCTGCGTGGATTTTGTAGTTTTTAATACTGACCGCACAGTATCCTTTTCTCTCTGTCTCTCAAGATTAGTATTGGCCTCCTTTGCTGAATTCTGATTTCATTTCTTTGTACGTCATTTCCCTCTCCATTCACAGTCAATATTTGTGGGGGGCTGTCTTTCCTTTTGGGGGCTTCTCTGAGGCAAGATAGCTTTCTATTTCCTTCTTTAGGGGTAGTTATTTCTTAGGCTGTGAAGAGGTGTCTAGGGAGAGTCAGGAACATCCCACGGCTATTTCTAGTGTTGTTGTTAGGATTAGGGACTGCGGTCAGTAGAGATACCACCTTCTCAGAGCTCGTCCCATGTTGCGTTTTAGCCACCAGGTCATATCAGTGTGGCCTCTTAACCACCAGGTCATAACACATGCCCTTGCTTGTGTGCATCACATGCACATTGCTGTGTGTGTGCACTGCTGATAAGCTGAGAGACTGCACCACTGTAAATGCGGGAAAGAAAAAAAAAAAGGAGATTGACGTTATTTCAGCACAGATCTATCCCCCCCCACCCACTATACATTGAAACAGTCTATTAACAATAATAAACAGTTTTAATGTGCAAATCAAGCTAGGCTTTTGGTGAACGAACATTTATCGAACAGAAACTCAAACAGCCAAATTTTAAGCAAATTGTTTGGGATCGTCTAACGACTCGAGCACCGCCCAAAGCAGCTCGAATTTGAAATTGGCGAACAGTTCGACTCGAACACCGCTCATCTCTAATTATTATACACAGTATTTTTTCTATACCATCTGTTATAGGACACACATTGTTTGCTCTAATTGCTTATGTGCAGTGTAGCTGTACATATGTACACATTGCTCAACATTGAAATTGCGACCCCCAAGAAGCAAGAGTTATGAAATTATGGAAATGACAGGATGGATTGACATGTTATTGATATGCAAGTGATGAAAAAATGGAAAACAATATTTGCAAACCATTTTGATTTATTCATTGAGTATGAACACTATGTGCAGAAATCCCCATATTTACACACCGTGGCTCCTATCAATGAGGTTATTAAAGGGAATTTGTCACCGCATGTGACCTATCTAAATTATTAATATGGACATACAGGTTATATGGACATACAGGTTATAAAATGCTGAAAACAATCCTCCCTATGTGTCAAATATCAGATGTTTTGTTGCTGAGAAATCATCTTTTATCACTTTATATAAATGACCTCTTCCAGGGGTGGATGATGTCTGGACATAACTAGCATCCAGAGCTTATTTTACATGTTAGGGGGAGTTGCCAGTGTGATTGGACATGGTTGCCAGTGTGATGTGTAATGGACGCTGTCTGCTCTCCTGTTAACTGACACATCTTGCAGGTTCCTCTCAGCTTCAGCTTCCAGCTCCCAGGCAGACAGGGTGCAATATTGTTGTAATACAGCAGAGCTGAGAGAAAAGCAAAAAATGTGTTTGTAATGTGTTTGTTTCTCCTGTTCTGTGTTTGCTATTTGTCTCACACTGGTAACTTCCCTTCATGTACAATAATCTCCGTAGGCAACGTCCTTCCCGGGGCCTGGAAGAGGTCACTTATATAAAGTGATAAAAGCTGATTTCTCAGCAGCAAAACATCTGAAATTTGACACACACGGAGGACTGTTTTCAGTAGTATATAACCTATATGGCCATATTAAAAGTTTAGATAGGAGAAATGTGGTAACAAATTCCCTTTAATGGTTGTCTGAGGAATGTTCTCTCATGTTGAATGCACTTGGACATGCAAATCCTCAAGATCCACTGTTGGCTGATCCTTTGCTTTTGCCCATTAAATGGAACCTGTCATCCCCAAAATCGAAGGTGAGCTAAGCCCAGCAGTTTCAGGGGCTTATCTACAGCATTCCAGAATGCTGTAGATAAGCCCCCGATGTAACCTGAAAGATGAGAAAAAGAAGTTAGATTATACTCACCCAGGGGCGGTCCTGCTGCGGTCCGGTCCGATAGGCGTCACAGTCCGGTACGGGGCCTCCCATCTTCTTACGATGACGTCCTCTTCTTGTAGTTACGCTGCGGCTCTGGCGCAGGCATACTTTGTCTGCCCTGTTGAGGGCAGAGCAAAGTACTGCAGTGCGCAGGCGCTGGGAAAGGTCAGAGAGGCCCTGTGCCTGTGCATTGCAGTACTTTGCTCTGTCCTCAACAGGGCAGACAAAGTATGCCTGCGACGGAGCCGCAGCGTGAATACAAGAAGAAGATGTCATCGTCAGAAGATGGGAGGCACCGGACTGTGATGCCCATCGTACCGGGACCACCCCTGGGTGAGTATAATCTAACCTCTTTTTCTCATCTTTCAGAATACATCTTTTGAGAAGTAGCTGTTTCACTGGTTCCATGGTCAAATCAATGTAATGCTAAACCAATCTTAGGTTATTATTACATCCAAGACAATAGCGACATATAAGAGAGCACTAATCCAGGCTCCATTGCTATCGTTCACTGTACCCTGATATTGTTTGTGAGTAGGGGTGTGATGTCAATGGAACACATGCAGGTAGATGGCTTTTATGTAGTCAACAGCCCTGGCTCACATCGCAAACCCGATTTCTCCAGAAATTCTCTAGGTGTGCTGAACGCTTATGGAGGAAAACTCGCTCACCAGAAGACTTTATCCACTTCAAAATTATGTTTAGAACCTATAATTCTGCCCTTCACCTCGCCAAACAGACCTACTTCACCACCCTGATCTCCTCACTATCCAACAACCCCAAGAAACTTTTGACAACTTTCACTCCCTCTTAAAGCTAAAAGCACAAGCCCCTATCACAGACATTTGTGCTGATGACCTGGCCTCCAACTTTATAAAGAAAATAGATAATATCCGTCAGGATATCCGCTTTCAGCCACTAAGTGCAGTGACTCCCATCCCTCCCTGCATTTTCCCTGCTCACTCTCCACATTCGATCCCATCACAGAAGTCTCCAAGCTCTTCTCTTCTTCTCGTCCGACTACATGCACTACTGACCCCATTCCCTTACATCTCCCCCAGTCTCTCTCTCCAGATGTCACAACTCACCTAACTACAATCTTTAATCTCTCCTTCTCCTCTGGCATTTTCCCCTCCTCCTTCAAACAATCTATCATTACACCATTAATATAGAAACCTACTCTTGAGCCATCCTGCACAAACAACTACAGACCTGTCTCCAATCTCCCCTTCATCTCTAAACTCTTTGAGCACCTGATCTACTCCCGCCTTACCCGTTACCTTTCCACTCACTCCCTCCTAGACCCTTCACAGTCCAGTTTCTGCCACCTACATTCGACAGAAGCTGTACTCAACAAAGTGACCAACGACTTCATGTAAGTAAAATGTAATGATAACCACTCTCTGCTCACTCTCCTCGACCTTCGTGCAGTTTTTGACACTGTTGACCACCGTCTCCTACTCTCTAAGCTCCAGTCACTAGGCATTGAGGACACTGCTCTCTTCTGGTTCTCTTCCTATCTTTCTGACCGCTCCTTCAATGTTTTGTTGGCTGGCTCCACTTCATCCCCTCTTCCTCTCACTGTTGGGGTACCTCAGGGCTCAGTTCTTGCCCCCCTTCTATTCTCCCTCTACACAGCCTCAATTGGACAGACCATCAGCAGATTTGGCTTTCAGTACCATCTTTATGCTGATGACACACAACTATACACGTCATCCCCTGACCTTACCCCTGCTGTACTACAGTACTCCAGTGACTGTCTGTCTACAGTCTCCAACATCATGTCCACTCTCTAGCTGAAACTTAACCTTTCCAAAACTGAACTTCTTCTACTCCAGCCGTCTACTAACCTCCCTAAATCTGACATTTCCCTATCCATGGATAGCACCATGATAATGTCCTGTCAGTAGGTGCACTGTCTGGGTAGTATGTTTGACACCAATCTTTCCTTCACCTCCCATATACAATCTCTTACCCGATCGTGCCACTTACACCTAAAGAATATCTCTAGAATCCACGCTTTTCTCATCATGGAGACAACGAAACCCTCACTGTTGCCCTGATCCACTCCCACTTAGAATACTGTAATGCTCTATTAATTGGCCTCCCCGTTACTCGACTTTCCCCTCTCCAGTCCATCCTTAATGCAGCAGCCAGGGTCATCAACCTTCCTAATCATTACTCGGACGCGTCCGCTCTTCGCCAGTCGTTACACTGGTTGCCCATTCATTATAGGATCCAGTTCTAAGTTCTTGTTCTCACCCACAAAGCTCTCCACAGTGCGGCACCCCCTTACATCTCCTCCCTCATTTCTGTCTATCGGCCTAGCCGATCGCTGCACTCTGTAAATGACTTTTGACTAACATCTGCACTAATCCGTACCTCCCACTCCTGACTCCAAGACTTCTCCCATGCTGCGCCAATCCTCTGGAATGCTCTACCCCAAGAAATTAAGACCAGCTACAACTTACACAGTTTTAGGCGCCCCCTCAAAACACATTTGTTCAGAGCGTCCTATCACGTTCCCTAATCAAAGTCATGTTATGTGTAAGTGTGTGTGTGTAGCCCATTCCCTATCTCCACCTATCCCCCACCCCCTGAAGATGGCTAGACCTTCACTGTAAATACAGTGCATCATTGTATATACACACCTGTACTTTGTATCTCCTCCATCTCATTGTAGACTGTAAGCTCTCACGAGCAGGGATATTTTATTTTGCTTTAATCATTATATTATTGTTAATGCTGTTACTCATGACTGTTGTGTTTGAAACTGTTTAACTGTAAAGTGCTGCGGAATATGTTGGCGCTATATAAATATTATATAGTAATAATATAGATTATTATTATAGTTATTATTATTATTATTATGCAAACACCATTAGATGGCCTGTTGTGTAAACACTGTTTGTCACCTTAAGCTTAGTATGTGATGTTTAATTTCACTTGTACAGAATAGATCAATTGTGGAACCAGTGGTATGGAAACAAAAGCCACATGTTGCCTTGCACTTGTGAGTAGCATGTGTGAACAAAATGGGCAAGCATGTCCTTCAGTGAATCCAGTCTTGTCTCCCATGGAGCACATCTGGGACATCATTTGTTAGCAATTGCCTGGGGAGCTACCAGCAGTGGATCCTGATGATTTGCATGTCCAAGTGCAATCAGCATAGCCTAACATTTCACAGGCAACTATTAATAAATTAATTGGTAGCTTGCCAAGGTCTGTGTATTTGCGTGCATGGCACTCATCTACGGCACTGAATAAATGGAGATTTTTTAAAATTTTATCTCCATTTTTCACCATTTGCATATTATAATCATGACTATCAAGCTTTTGACTTCCATAATTCCACTACGTTTCCTTCCTGGTGAAATTTAATTGCTGTATGTAAATATGTCTGGGATTACATGAAGAGACAGAAGGATTTGCACAAGACAATATTCATGGAAAATCTATCTTAGTTCACCAAGATGCTTAGATGAAAAAATCCTGACAAGTTCCTTCAAAAACTCTGTGGAAGTAGATTACATGGGTTGTTACTGACTTGTGAGAATTTCATGTTAATGGCATTTTTAGAAATATGTTTACATAGAAAATTGTGACAGGCTAATTTTTTATTTCACCTTTGTGTACATATACATTCACAATAAGGGCAGGAATTAGTGCAGGGCAAACTAGACATTTGCCTAAGGACCCAACTCCCAAAGGGGACCCAACTAGTGGCATGCCAATAATAGTGGCAGACCAACTGGCCGCTATTTGGACCATGAGTCAGGGGGGCCCGATGTCAGTGGGCATCGGTCATTGAACTGTATCAGCATCGTAGAAGCTGATAAAGTTGAAAACAATGATGGAGGAGGAAGCGTCAGGTCATGCTCCCTCTCCCATCATTTCCCCTCTGCATTTGATGTAGAGGGCATGATGATGTCACTTCTTCGCGCTATGCTGTGGGTAATGCATTATACTATATGTACTATATGGAGGCTACATTATACTCTATCAAGGACTATGTGCTGTGCATTATACTATGTTTACTATATGGGGACTGCATTATACTCTACTGAAGACTTTACGGTGTGTTTTACACCGTGTGTACTATATGGAGACTGCGTTATAATCTATTGAGAACTATGGAGGCATTATACTGTATGGAGGACTATGGACAGTGCATTATAATGTATGGAGAACTATGGACAGTGCATTATAATGTATGGAGGACTATGGGCAGTGCATTATACTGTATGGAGGACTATGGGTTGTGAATTATACTATATGTAGGTCTATGGGGTGCATTATGCTGTATGGAGGACTATGGGGTGTGCATTATACTATATGGAGGATTGTGGATCACTATGGGACACATTCTATGTCCTGTACTATGTGTTGTGAATTCGGTTGTCGGGCTCCCTCCTGTGGTCATGAATGGTACTTCGGCTGGTTCTGTCCATGGACTTCCTCTGGTGGGTGTTTCTGAGTTTCACAGGTGACGAGGTTTTCGTTAGCTGCTGCTCTATTTAACTCCACTTAGATCTTTGCTCTATGCCACCTGTCTATGTTCCTGTATTGGTCTTGTTCACTCCTGGATCGTTCTTGTGACCTGTCTTCCCATCAGAAGCTTAGTTCCAGCTTGAATTTCTTTGTTTTGCTATTTTTTCTGTCCAGCTTGCTATTTATTTTGTTGTCTTGCTTGCTGGAAGCTCTGGGACGCAGAGGGAGCGCCTCCGCACCGTGAGTCGGTGCGGAGGGTCTATTGCGTCATCTGCGTGGTCTTTTTGTAGGTTTTTGTGCTGACCGCAAAGTAACCTTTCCTATCCTCGGTCTGTTCAGTAAGTCGGGCCTCACTTTGCTAAATCTATTTCATCTCTGTGTTTGTATTTTCATCTTTACTCACAGTCATTATATGTGGGGGGCTGCCTTTTCCTTTGGGGAATTTCTCTGAGGCAAGGTAGGCTTTATTTTTCTATCTTCAGGGCTAGCTAGTTTCTTAGGCTGTGCCGAGTTGCATAGGGAGCGTTAGGTGCAATCCACGGCTATTTCTAGTGTGTTTGATAGGTTTAGTGATTGCGGTCAGGAGAGTTCCCACGTCCCAGAGCTCGTCCTTATTATCAGTAACTATCAGTTCATTCCGTGTGCTCTTAACCACCAGGTCCATTATTGTCCTGACCACCAGGTCATAACAACTATGTGTACTATATGGGGGCTGCATTATACTCTATTGAAGACTTTAGGGTGTGCTTTATACTGTGTGTATTATATGTGGGCTGATAATCTATCGAGGACTAGAGATGCATTATACTGTATGGAGGACTATGGACAGCTAAATGTTGTCTACTCATCAAATGATTGGATTGTTTATCCTGGAACAAAAGTACTGTATGGGGACAGATTGATCTACTTGTGATTGTCCTGTCCCCATCATTCTTTGTCAGCCAGTGTAAAGATTCTAGGAAACAAGCGCTGAACAACTTCAATATTGTCAGTCACATTTGTTTAATGATTGAATGGTCACGGATGACCATTGTAAAATGGAGGGGGAATGTAAGGGGTGTACCAGGACCCTGTAATACTCCACTCCCTTCTTTAGTGTTAATATCCCCTTTGCCTTTATTTGTATAAATGTTCACATTTGTCTTGCTATGTATAATCATTTTTACATAGGGATAGTGCAATACCCCTGTAGTCTTCAAGATGGAGTGCTGACAGACTCTAGTTAGTTCATACACTGTATGTAGTTTACTATAGGAGGGGCCACTATGGGATAAGTTAGAGAGCTTCCTGTTTTTAGCTCAGTGTACCCTGGGAGCTCTGAAGGGCCTGAGTGCCCTGACAGTCCAGACGGGTTTAATGTCCAGTACAGCACAGTGGCCACATAACGTTGCCAAGAAAGAAGCCCAGCCATCCATGGTCAGCAGACCAGACCAGCAGAAGGCCAGAAAAATAGCAGAACAGAAGCAGTGACAGGGTCTACTGAGAACTGGAGCTGAAAGGAATAACATGGCAGTACATACTAGCAGGTCGCTCACCATGTGGCAGCTTATAGCATGGGCAGATGCCCTCAGATCCAGCGTGAAATGGCTGAAGGAATTCTCAAGCGAAGTAAGTCTGGACAGGGAGGACTCTGAGGAGCCGTATGATATGGTCCAGCGCGTTAGCTTGCTTAGTGACAAAAGGAACAGCACAGGGAAAGAGAAAAATGTGTACTGCTTGAAACGTGATGTCAATGCTGAAACTAAACTTGATGTGCTGTGTCCTGAAGTCAGTAAAATTGTTCAGTTTAAAGTTGTAAAGGACTGTGTCTCAATTCATGCAAAACTGATTACAAAGCATCTCTTGCAACAGAGAAGAGACCCTGACGTTGCTGATCCTGGAATCGCAGGTATGATGAGTAATGGGCACTGTATATATGTGATGTGAGGCCTGGGCACCAATATACCGCTATCCTCGGCTATGACTATGGCACTGGCTCTCACATCCTCTTCCAATCAGCCCTGCAATTGAAGATTCCATGCAGAAGTCATTACATTTCTGTTTGTCGTCTAGTTTCATCTACTGAAGAATATGTAATCTGTATGGCTTACAATGTTTTGTTAAGTTACACCATAGCACTTGTAGCACTATACTGGTCAGACTGATAAATATTTTAGGACTATGCTAGAGTCCTATTCATTGTTTTTTCCAAAGTCATTGGGCTGGCCAGACTTTTCCCCAAGACATAAAATTCCTGTGATTTTGAATTGTTTCACTCAACACAAAATGCAATTTTCTATTTAGAGCACATTTAATAAAATTATTTTTGAAAGTTTCACTGTACTGTTACAATAGACCTCGTTCTCGCAAATTGCAATGCACAAAAAACTTTTTTTGCTTTGGTGTTATCATATTAAGTCACACTATGTAAACACATTTTAAATTTGGCTCTTGTAAAGTTAAAGGGAGTGTGCTGTGGTTGATTGCTATTTACTAGTGTTGAGCATTCCGATACCGCAAGTATCGGGTATCGGCCGATATTTGCGGTATCGGAATTCCGATACCGAGTTCCGATATTTTTGCGATATCGGGAATCGGTATCGGGATCCATATTCATGTGTAAAATAAAGAATAAAAATAAAAAATATTGATATACTCACCCTCGTACGCGCCCTGATTGAAACCGCTGTAACCGGCAGTCTCCCCTCCTAAGAATGAGCGAGTGAAGGACCTGCGATGACGTCGCGGCTTGTGATTGGTCGCGTGAACGGTCACATGAGCGGTCACGCGACCAATCACAAGCCGCGACGTCATCGAAGGTCCTTTACCCTGCATTCTTAGGAACAGAGGCTGCCGGTTACAGGCCGTCGGAGGGGTGAGTATATCAATATTTTTTTATTTTTATTCTTTATTTTTTACATGAATATGGATCCCAGGACCTGAAGGAGAGTTTCCTCTCCTTCAGACCCTGGGAACCATTACAGGATACCTTCCGATATTTGCGTCCCATTGACTTGTATTGGTATCAGATATCGGTATCGGCGATATCCAATATTTTTCGGATATCGGCCGATACAATCCGATACCGATACTTTCAAATATCGGAAGGTATCGCTCAACACTACTATTTACCACTCTTGTTCCTTTACTTTTGCACCATCCTTTTTGAATCAAGTCCATTTATTAAGACAGCGAGGTGTGAAAAGCTGATTGCAATAAAGGTATGGCCCATGTTATGAAACTTATGCCTGCAGTCTCAGCTTTTTGTAAAAAAACACAAACCGTAGTTTACTTGTTCTGCTAGAGACCCGTGCTGTGTCTCCAATGCTGTCTTTGTCTCTGCTGTATGGCTGCATTAATGATAGCACATTGACAACGCTGCGGCTGGTCACTGAGCTTGGCAACTTAAGTCAACTATATCGGCAGAATTACTGTGTTCAGTGATTGGCTGCAACAATGTCGATATGGCCTCAGCCTGTACGCAATCACCACATCAGCTTAAGAGACAAAATGACTGCATTGGGAAGGGTAAACAAGGTTTTGATTTTTTTTTATTTAGCTCAGACGACAGAGAAAATTTTTCAGAATGGGGATAACCCCATAAAGGCTAAGTTCATACATTAAGTAATTAATTATTTTTTATTTTGCAGATTTTCTGCAGCTATTTTGCACCTATGAGTTAAATTACTTTAAGGGTAGTTTCACACTAGCGCTCAGCAGGGCTGCGGACGAAAGCATTCTTCCTATATGAAGCCCCGCCCACTGCCGTGCCTCTTCCGCCAGCTCCGCCTATGTCTGCATGCATCCTGCATACCCTATATTTAACATTAGGTATGCAGGCCATATGGATGTATGCGGATGCCTCTACATGTGTCGTCTTGACACTGCGCTGACCTACGTCAAACGCAACATGTTGCATTTTGTTGTGGTCAGCGCAGCTTCAAAACAACGCATGGAGAGGCATCCGCATGGCCTGCGTACCCAATGTTAAAGAAAGGGTGCGTAGGACGCATGCAGATGTTGGCGGAGCTGAAGGAAGAGGCGTGGCAGTGGGCAGTACTTCACGGAGGAAGAAGGCTTTCACCCGCAGCCCTGCCGAATGCTAGTGTGAATCTAGCCTAAGTGCATTTTTTCATTGCTGTTTTGAGTATGTTTTTTTACACGTGTTTTGTCTCTAATTGGTATGTCATGTTTTAATTAAATCGTCCCGTCGATCTGGTAGTCTCCAGGGGGTATCTGCGACCAGTTGTACTAAATCTGCGTACCATGCTCGACCTGGTCAGTCTCGACAACTATCCTTCCTGGTATTTGGCTTTGATAAACTTCATCTGTACAATCGCACTAAAAGCACTTTTTGTTTATTACATTTTGATTTTCCGTATCGATTGCAATTATTTTCAGAAAATATACACATAAAACTCAAGGTATCAGCAAGAGAAATAGACATGTTGCCTATTTTAAAAGTAAAAAAAAAAGGGAAGAAGCCAGCACTGCTTATGGTCAGAACGCAATAACTGAAGTGCAATTGCACATAAATTCTAACTGTATTTCAAATATGAGACATTTAGCAAACAATTGATCAATTCTTTGAGCTACCCCGCCACTTCACGGCAATCTCATAATGGGGCAGTCCTAATCTTCGTATTTTATTTACGTTGTGCCATTATGGCTTCCTGAATGTATAAAAAAAAAAAAAAAAGGACCACATTAAATGCGAACTGTACCTGGAGCATTTTCAGAATCACTCCCTTGGTGCCAGGAAAGGCAAGCGCAGGTAAAGGCCGATCAGGTCCAGTGCGGACATTTCAGATCTGGCTTCCACACTGCCAAACCCGCACCAAAGATGAAGGGTGAGACAGGCTGAGACACAGGTGCACAATTAACTTGAGCCTGAGGCGGGGCAGGGCTGCTGTGTGTGTGCACAGCAGCCTATCAATCACAGTGAACACAGAAAGAATGGCGCACATAACCCAGCGTGCGCGGCAACAGTGGTGGTCAGCCACATACCAATGCAAAGCAAAAAAAAAGGGAAGAAGCCAGCACTGCTTATGGTCAGAACGCAATAACTGAAGTGCAATTGCACATAAATTCTAACTGTATTTCAAATATGAGACATTTAGCAAACAATTGATCAATTCTTTGAGCTACCCCGCCACTTCACGGCAATCTCATAATGGGGCAGTCCGCACTGGACCTGATCGGCCTTTACCTGCGCTTGCCTTTCCTGGCACCAAGGGAGTGATTCTGAAAATGCTTCAGGTACAGTTCGCATTTAATGTGGTCCTTTTTTTTTTTTTTTTTATACATTCAGGAAGCCATAATGGCACAACGTAAATAAAATACGAAGATTAGGACTGCCCCATTATGAGATTGCCGTGAAGTGGCGGGGTAGCTCAAAGAATTGATCAATTGTTTGCTAAATGTCTCATATTTGAAATACAGTTAGAATTTATGTGCAATTGCACTTCAGTTATTGCGTTCTGACCATAAGCAGTGCTGGCTTCTTCCCTATTTTAAAAGTGCACTGCAAGTCAGTTTATTCAATGTAAAAAAGAACAGTGGACATGAAATTTCTATAAATCTAGTCCACTTCGCCGGAAGTTGGTGAGTAAGTTTATACATTTTTTCCGAAAAAGAGTCAAAATCTCACAAAAAAATTAATTGTGGAAGCTTAAATCAAAACTTTTTGGTAGCCCTTACTAAGTAGGTTTTTTTTATCTTCGTTGCCCATTTTTCTTA
This sequence comes from Ranitomeya imitator, assembly GCF_032444005.1. Taxonomy (NCBI): domain Eukaryota; kingdom Metazoa; phylum Chordata; class Amphibia; order Anura; family Dendrobatidae; genus Ranitomeya; species Ranitomeya imitator. The sequence continues at coordinate 618,862,067 of NC_091283.1, forward strand.
TTAAATCATATATTTCAATCCAAGTTAATTAACGAAGTGAAATGCTGAATCTTTCATTTTTATGTTTCATATGAATTCTGGCTGTTTTATGGAATTTGTCCTGAGAATGACATTATAACATTCATTATGTACATGGTTTGTTATTATTATTTATTATTATAGCGCCATTTATTCCATGACGCTAGACATGTGAGGATGGATGTCCATAATAAAAAACAAGTACAATAATCTTAAACAATACAAGTCACGACTGGTACAGGAGGAGCGAGGACCCTGCCCGTGAGGGCTCACAATATACAAGGGTTTATAATGTCAGGTAGTGAATTTCCAAACCTGTTGAAATTGATATGTAGCAATGAGTCCTCTATTTGACAATTTGCTTTAAAGAGTAACTAACAGTGTCATCAGCTTTTTACACTTTGACTATATGAGTATCGTGGGAACCATTCAATCCACATCAAGACTCAATCTAAGAATCGCATCCATCTTCATTCTCTTTAAGACTGTGAATTTAAAACAAACATCGAGTCCTGCTTCATTTTTCCCTTTTTTTATTTTTGTCAAAAGAACTGTTAGCCACCTTAGTTTATGATAGTCAATTATTTCGGAACGATCTCTATTACCCTCAGAAATCAGGTGTCTGATTGCATTTTATAGTCGTGAAGGGATTCATAAAATGTCTAATGCTGTAAGAAACAGCTGTTTCTTCACTTCATCAAAGCCTCTAAACTGTTTTCCACCCATAGTATTTCGCAAGGGACATAACACCACTATTAAATAGACACTTGCTGGAAAGCAATGAATGTTGTCTGAAAAACAATTAATCCCTAAATGTTTTAAAAGCTAATTTAAAGCAGATTTGAGGGTATGAAGTTGATAAGAAAGTCACAGTTTCTCAGAACTTCAGACAGCAATGACTTACCCGTGAAGTATGGATTATTAAACATGGGATTATCCTTTTTGCAACAAAATATTATTTACAGTTACATTTATTAAAATGTCAATGAATGTAATGGTAAATTTCTGCAAACATAACTATATATGCAGACCCTGAAAATAAATGGCCGTTACTTGGCGCAATGTACTGTACTGCATTCCTCAGTATGTGGATAAGCAAGGATAACTCAATCTGACATGTCTGCAGCAGTGACCTCAAAATTACAGCAATTCATGGAATCCAACACAGATTCAATAATGTTCAGATCCAGGCTCCGTGGGGTCCAAGTTATTAATTCTAGGAATCCTTTGTGTTGCAAACAGTTCTTAAAGTTTGACTCAAAGTTCAGTGTCATCCATATTGTGTTAAAGTGCAAGTTGATTTTCATTTGGGTAACTTCATCGCCTTGAGAAACATTTTTAGATAAAATGCTTCTATGGCAATGAAAACTAGAGTAGAATAGTGATGAGCGAGTTTGCTCGTTACTCGGGATTTCCAAGCAAGCTCTGGTGTTCTCCGAGTATCTTGGGCGTGCTCGTAGATTATGTTTGTGTCCCTGCAGCTGCATGATTTCCAACCTGAACACATGCATGGATTGGCTGTTTGTTAGGGAATCCCCACATGTATTCAGGCTGTCCAACAGCTGCAAATCATGCAGCTGCGTCAACAAAAACATAATCTACAAGCCTGCACAAGATACTTGGAGAACACTCGAGCATGCTCGGTAATCCCGAGTAGCGAGCACACTCACTCATCACTAGAGTAGAGACAATAGTGATCCCCAATTTAAGGAGAAAGATGGAATCAAGACATCATTTACTAGGATCTTGGCTTTCTGGAGACTATGATTAACATGAGAATGGATAGCTTCTTCACACTTGGTATTTAGCAGAAAGAGCATTTATTGAAGTTGAATATCTTGGATAAATCTAGGCTGTGTAAGGCTCTTGTATAGGTTTAGAATGATCAAAATATTTGGTATATAAAGTTTAACAAAGCATTATTTAGTGACCATTTTTAAGCACATTTGTTCTGTCCGTACTACACAGTACACTGAGGTGTAGTCTGACATGCAGTTAAACCGATCTGCCATAGTCCATTAAGGAGACTGTTTCCTAAAGTCTATGCAGTTTATTCAATATTAGTAAATGCATTTGGTGAAAATAGGGACAATCAAATAACAAGAAAATTGCACATTTATAAATGTAACACAGTAAAACATGAGACAAAATTGCTAAACAGTGTAAGAACAACATGTGTTAAGTAGTGATGAGCGAGCATGCTCGGCACTACATGATATTCACCTGAGCATCTTACTGATCAAGATGCTCAGAGCTTGCCAAGTATTTCCGAGGTTGCTTGGTGGGAGCTCGGGTCCCCGCCCTGCATGTTTGGCACTCTTTAGAGAGCCAATGAACATGCAGGGATTGTCTGCCACACACTGTAATGCCGCAGCCATGTGTACTCTGGAATCTGGCCATGTAGGGAGAATTGCTGCTGAGCTAGGAATAGATTTGCTTGGTTCTTACTTAGTGTGGATATACCATAAATTATACCCATATCCATCTCAACTTTTTGGAAGTGCATTGAACAGCAAGGTGGATTGCAGCTGAGGGGAAAAAGAAAGAAAAAAAAATCTTTAAATCTTCAGCTTAGCGAGTGTGAGCGAGCTGAGTGTGACCTGAGCGTAAGTGTGAACGGCGGTAAGTGTGACTTTGGAGTTAGGGAGTTTCTAAGGGAGGAATTACTGAATTGCTGTCTGTATTTTATTAATACTTTGCATTTGTTTTTTGTTTGTTTGTTTTTTTTTTTTATTTAATGGTTCTGTCTGGTGCAATCCCCATTAGGAAATGTGCTCCACTTTTGTTAATGCCATTCAGTGCACATCTTGCCACATGTATGCAATCCTTGATCAGCCTGTCAAGGGTGCATACTGCTGTGCGAGATGTGAGCACGTTGTGCATTTGGAAAACCAGATTCTGGATCTAAATGTGCAGCTGGCAACACTGAGATCCATTGACAACTTGGAAAGGAGTCTTCTTCTCACTGAGCAGATGCTTAATGGGATAGATGAGGCGGGGGATGGTAGGACTGAGCTGCAGGATGGTGAAGTAGCAAGCTGGGTGACAGTTAGAAGGCCGGGTAGAGGGAACAGTGCCAGGGAGGCTAGTCCTGATATGGCACACCCCAATAAGTTTGCTAAGTTGTCAGATGAGGGGGATGCCAGTACAGCGGTAGTTCTGCTGCAGCCAGGCATGTCCTCTGAAAGCTGGAGGAGTGACTGCTCCAGTAAGGAGGGAAATAGGAGAGCAGTGAAGGCCAGACAGGTGCTGGTAGTGGGGGACTCAATTATTAGGGGAACAGATAGGGCAATCTGTCACAAAGACAGGGATCATCGGACGGTGTGCTGCCTACTTGGTGCTAGAGTCTGATACATCACTGATTGGGTGGACGATTACTGGGAGGTGCTGGTGAGGACCCAGCGGTCATGGTGCACATTGGCACAAATGACAAAGTTAGAGGAAGGTGGATGGTCCTTAAAGGTGATTTCAGGGAATTAGGCTGCAAGCTGAAAGCAAGGACCTCCAACGTGGTATTTTCCTAAATACTGCCTGTACCACGTGCCACACCAGAAAGGCAACGGGAGATTAGGGAGGTCAATAAGTAACTCAAGAATTGGTGTAGGAAGGAGGGGATTGGGTTCCTGCAGAACTGGGCTGACTTCTCAGTTGGCTACAGGCTCTACACTAGGAACGGGCTGCACCTCAATGGGGAGGGTGTAGCTGTGCTGGGGAGAAAATGGCTAGAAGGTTGGAGGAGTGTTTAAACTAGGGATTGGGGGGGAGGGTATTCAATTTATAGGAGGGGAAGATAGTGCAGATAGAGACCTGGGCACAAATAAGGAAGATGGGGGTGGCCGTTAGAACAGTTAATAATTTAAGAAAGAATAGAGGTAGAGAGGAACATCAAGTGCATGTATACTAATGCCAGAAGCCTCGCCAACAAAATGGACGAATTAGAATTAATGTTGTTGGAGCATAATTATGACATGGTGGGGATATCTGAAATGTGGCTGGATGAGAGCCATGACTGGGCTGTTAACTTGCAGGGTTATAGTCTGTACAGAAATGACCGAATGGATAGGTGAGGGGGAGGGGTGTGTCTATATGTAAAATTGTCCTTAAAACTCATCCAGCGTGATAATATAGGTGAATTTAATGAAAATGTAGAGTCCCTGTGGGTGGAGATAAGGGGAGGGGAAAAAATAATAAATTACTGATAGGGGTTAATTATAAGTCTCGAAAAATAATGGAAGCAATGGAGAATATCATCGTAAAGCAAATAGATGAAGCTGCGACTCAAGGGGAAATCATTATTATGGGGGACTTCAAGTACCCTGAAATAGATTGGGGAACAGAAACCTGCAGTTCCAGCAAAGGTAACTAGTTTTTGACAACTATGAGAGACAATTACCTTTCACAACTGGTTCAGGACCCAACAAGAAGGGGGGCACTGCTAGACCTAATATTAACCAACAGGCCAGACCGCATAGCAAATATAAGGGTTGGGGGTCACTTGGGGAATAGTGATCACAAAATAATAAGTTTTCATGTATCCTTCAATAAGATGTGCAGTAGAGGGGTTACAAGGACACTAAACTTCAGGAGGGCAAATTTCCAACGGATGAGAGAGGATCTTGGTGCAATTAACTGGGACGATATCCTGAGACATAAAAATACACAAAGAAAATGGGAGACATTTATTAGCATCCTGGATAGGACCTGTGCACAGTATATACCGTATGGGAATAAACATACTAGGAATAGGAGGAAACCAATATGGCTAAATAGAGCTGTAAGGGGCACAATAAGTGACAAAAAGAAAGCATTTAGAGAATTAAAGGAAGTTGGTAGTGATGAGGCATTAAATAAATACAAAAAATTAAATAAATTCTGTAAAAAGCAAATCAAGGCAGCAAAGATTGAGACAGAGAGACTCATTGCCAGAGAGATTAAAAATAATCCCAAAATATTCTTTAACTACGTAAATAGTAAGAAACTAAAAAATGATAGTGTTGGCCCCCTGAAAAATAGTCTGGGTGAGATGGTGGATGAGGATGAGGAAAAAGCCAATATGCTAAATGACTTTTTTTCATCAGAATTTACACAAGAAAATCCCATGGCAGACAAAATGACTAGTGATAAAAATTCCCCATCAAATGTCACCTGCTTATCCCAGCAGGAAGTACGTCGGTGTCTAAAAATCACTAAAATTGACAAATCTCCGGGCCCGGATGGAATACACCCCCGAGTACTGCAGGAATTAAGTACAGTCATTGATAGACCATTATTTTTAATCTTTAAAGACTCCATAATAACAGGGTCTGTACCACAGGACTGGCGTATAGCAAATGTGGTGCCAATATTCAAAAAGGGGACAAAAACTGAACTCGGAAATTATAGGTCAGTAAGCTTAACCTCTACTGTGGGTAAAATCCTGGAGGGCATTCTAAGGGATGCTATACTGGAGTATCTGAAGAGGAATAACCTCATGACCTAGTATCAGCATGGGTTTACTAGGGACCGTTCATGTCGGACTAATCTGATCAGCTTCTATGAAGAGGTAAGTTCCGGACAGGACCAAGGGAACCCAGTGTACATAGTGTATATGGACTTTTCAAAAGCTTTTGATACGGTGCCACACAAAAAGTTGATACATAAAATGAGAATAATGGGGATAGGGGAAAATTTGTGTAAGTGGGTTAAGAGCTCGCTCGGGAATAGGAAACAAAGGGTGGTTATTATTGGAGCACACTCGGACTGGGCCGCGGTTAGCAGTGGGGTACCACAAGGGTCAGTATTGGGCCCTCTTCTTTTTAACATATTTATTAATGACCTTGTAGGGGGCACTCAGAGCAGAATTTCAATATTATCAGATGACACTAAACTCTGCAGTGTAATCAATACAGACAAGGACAATTTTATATTACAGGATGATTTATGTAAACTAGAAGCTTGGGCTGATAAATGGCAAATGAGCTTTAATGGGGATAAATTTAAGGTCATGCACTTGGGAAGAAGTAATAAGATGTATAACTATGCGCTTAATTCTAAAACTTTGTGCAAAACCATCAATGAAAAAGACCTGGGTGTATGGGTGGATGACAAACTCATATTGAGTGGCCAGTGTCAGGCAGCTGCTACAAAGGCAAATAAAATAATGGGATGCATTAAAAGAGGCATAGATGCTCACGAGGAGAACATAATTTTACCTCTATACAAGTCACTAGTTCGACCACACTTAGAATACTGTGCACAGTTCTGGTCTCCGGTGTATAAGAAAGACCTAGCTGAACTAGAGCAGGTGCAGAGAAGAGCGACCAAGGTTATTAGAGGACTGGGGGGTCTGCAATACCAAGATAGGTTATTACACTTGGGGCTATTTAGTTTGGAAAAATGAAGACTAAGGGATTATCTTATTTTAATGTATAAATATATGAGGGGACAGTACAAAGACCTTTCTGATGATCTTTTTAATCATAGACCTGAGACAGGGACAAGCGGGCATCCTCTACGTCTGGAGGAAGGAAGGTTTAGGCATAATAACAGACGCGGGTTCTTTACTATAAGAGCAGTGAGACTATGGAACTCTCTGCCATATGATGTTGTAATGAGTGATTCATTACTTAAATTTAGGAGGGGATTGGATACCTTTCTTGAAAAGTATTATGTTGCAGGGTATATACACTAGATTCTTTGATAGGGCGTTGATCCAGGGAACTAGTCTGATTGTCATATGTGGAGTCGGGAAGGAATTTTTTTCCCCAAAGTGGAGCTTACTATTTGCCACATGGGTTTTTTTTGCCTTCCTCTGGATCAACATGTTAGGGCATGTTAGGTTAGGCTATGGGTTGAACTAGATGGACTTAAAGTCTTCCTTCAACCTTACTAACTATGTAACTAGCAGTCCTTTTGAGGACTGATAAAGCTGCATAGATAAAACTTTTGTCCATTCTGTGTCCATTAACTGATCAATATTTGTGCATTGATCCCAATTTATTTTCTTAACCTAAACCACATTTTGGTAGGTTTCTGCTTTCAAAAGAATAATTTATACAACCAATGGATGAATTTAACATCAGGTTATAATCTTTTATTTACATAACATTGATAAGCGACATAACTACTGTCAAGGAGTGTAGGAAGAGGGTCCATTCCAGTTCTGTCTGCTGCTGCTATTACTGATATTTTTAGACATAGCCCAAGGTATCAGGGGCCAAGATTATCGATATCAAGTCTGAGTAGCCGTGAGTCTGGACTGTATATTCCTCACCCTGATCCTCCTTCCTCCCACCATGCCGAGTGCCGGGAGACAACTGTTCCCACACTTGGACACTCTGAAGAGCTGTTCACTTTTCCATATATAGATTCGGTACTCTTACCCGATCCACTTGAAGCGGGGCAAGAGGAGATGGAATGTAGCGATCCCCAAATATTTGAGCAGCCACAATCGCACGAAGGCGACGGTGGGACCGTGTCACAAGAGATGAACAATGATGAGACACAATTGCCAGAAAATCAGGAGGAGGACCAGGGTGCGGAAGTGGAAGAAGAGTTGGTGGATGATATACTAACTGATCCAACTTGGCAAGAGTATTTGCCAAGTGAGGACAGCAGCATACAGGGGGAGAGAGGCGTAGCACTCCAACAGGCAAGAAGAAGCAGAGTAGTGGCCACAAACAGAAGGCGGGCAACCATTTACCTTAACACCAACATAACGGAAGTTGTCAGTAGAACTGTTAGATATTCCCAAGTCTGGTTAGTTTTTTTTTAAAAGATTCTGCCAATAACCCAAAAAGGCCATATGCACCACCTGCCATGCCAGCATCAGCAGGGGTAGCAAAACTACCAGTCTGACCACCAACAGCATGATCAGGCACATGGCAACAAAGCACCCGACTTTGTGGGTCGAACCACAGGGTCCAGGAACAGCGTCAGCGGGTGATACCACTGATTCTTCTCCTGTTGTGCATGAGAGCCAATCCCCTGTCAATGGTGCATGCAAAGATGCCTCCTGCCCTGCACCTGTCATTGCACACGCTCAACTAGCACCATTAGCAAGCACATCCACCTCCTTGGCCCAGCATAGCATTCAGCTGTCCATCCTCCAGTCCTTGGAACACAAGCGCAAATACACAGCCGAAGCCCCACAGGCCACACTACTAAATTCACACATTTCTCGCTGCTTGTCCTTGAAAAGTTGCCTTTTAGGCTCATGGAGACAGAAGCTTTCCACAACCTCAGTACTCGGTCCCCAACCACCACTATTTCTCCTGGTGTGCCATCCACGCATTACACAAGCACGTGTCTCATAATATCAGCCTTGCCCTCAACAATGCAGTTACTTGGAAAGTCCACCTAACCTCATACACATGGACATTTGCTTGTAGGTAGGGACAGTACATCTCGCTGATGGCACATTGGGTTAACATAGTGGAATCCGGGCCTCAGTCAGACCTTGGGATGGAACACATCCTCCCGACCCTGATGATTGCGAGCCCAAGCTTAATCAGTGTTGCCCCCACAGTCTATAGCTCCTGCACCTCCTCCTCCCCCTCCTCTTCAGCCTCCATCTCTGAAATGACCACATCAGTCACAAGCTGGAAGCACTGCAGCACTGCCTCAGCCAAGCGGCAACAGGCTGTGCCAAAGCTAATATGCTTAGGTGACAAACCGCACAATGCTGAAGAGTTTTGGACAGCTCTGAAAGAGCAGGCAGATCTGAGGCTGACACCACTGAACCTACGGCCAGGCATGGTCATGTGTGACAATGGCCGGAACCTGGTGGAGGCTCCGAGGTGAGGCAAGTTCACATCTGTACCATGCCTGGCCCATGTGCTTAACCTCGTGGTTTAGTGGTTTCTCAAAACCTACCCGGAGCTGCCAGATCTGCTTGTCAAAGTACGCCACCTGTGTGCCCATTTTAGAAAGTCAGCCACAACTTCTGCCGTTCTTGATATGCTTCAGCAACGTTTGCAGCTTCCGACAGGTGTGCGATGTCCCCATGCGTTGGAACACTGCAATTGTTGAGAAGGATTTGTGCGCAGAAGAGGACAGTTAAAGACTATCAGCATCAACAAGGCTGTTGGTATTCAGTTCTGGCTCCACACATAAGACCTCAGGAGTGGACATGGATGTCAGACATATGTACCATCCTCCAAAATTTAGAGGACTCCACCAAGATGGTGAGTGGCGATGATGCCATAATTAACATCACCATCGCTTCTCTGTGTTCTGAAACGCCCTCTGCTCACAATCAAAGAGGATGCATTGCAGGTGGAGCACGATGAGATGGAGCAAGGAACCATACAGGGTGATGACACACAGCCTAGCCTCAGCTCCTCCCAACAAGAATTGGGTGACAATGAGGGAGATGAGGAGGAAGAGGAGCTAGTTGCATGCCCTATAGACGGCACTACTTGCACTACTGTCATACCGTCTGTTCAGCGTGGATTGCCTGAGGACAGGGAGGAGGAGGGCATGGTCAGTCGTTCTCTTGATGAAAACATGGAAGTCTTGCTTTTTAGCAGTCTGGCTTGCATGGCTGAGTTTATGTTATGCTGCCTTTCTCATGACCTTCGCGTTCTCAAAATTTTGAGTGACACTCATCACCGGTTGGTGACATTTCTAGAACCATGCTACAAGGAGAACTTTCTATCTCTTATTCACGATTTGGACAGGTCTACTAAAATGAGGCAGTACAAGAAGGCCTTTGTTGCGGAATTATTACAAAATTTCCCATCTGAAAACACTGGCGGCAGAGGTCACAGCTTGTTAGACAACAAAGGAGTACAGGTGAGAGAGACACAACTCCAATCCAGCAGAGTCAGTGGAACACTGGCAAAGTTCTGGGAGAGTTTTCTCAGACCCTCCCATCGCACAGACCATGAGGCGTGTGGTACTCTTACAAGGAGTGCAAAGTTTGGGAAGATGCTGAGAGAGTACCTTGCTGACCGTACCAACGTCCTCTGTGATTCCTCTGTGCCCTATAGTTATTGTGTATCCAAGCTGGACATGTGGCATGAACTGACTGTCTACGCCTTGGAGGGCCTGCCCTGCCAGTAGCATTTTGTCAGAGCTGGTTTTAAGTGCCGCTGGTAGAATTGTAACAGTTGTAAAGTGTATCCGCCTGTCAACTGAAAATGCTGACAGGCTGACTCATTAAAATGAACAAGGGCTGGATTGGGCCAGATTTCTCAACACCACGGAATAATAGCAGCGTAACACAAACTCAAATCCAGTGTCTTTTTTGGGAGGTCTATTCCCATGCACCTCTTCACACCCATACATTGGTATGTGCTTCCTGATTTTGGCTATTTGCTGTTGTCCTCCTCCTTCTCCTCATCCTCATCCTCCACCACCATATCACCAGGGTGACCGTGGTCCATGATGCAACACCAACATAATTTTTTAAAGGGTGTTTGTGATGCCCATAAAAAAATTGGTATACAGTATTTTCATGTGTACCCCCCAGGGGTAAATGTTAGACGCCTATATACTTAGTGCATTGGCATTACAAGTCTAGGAGACTCACTTCTTTTTAATGGGAACATTTTTTATGAGGCCCTCCTCCACATCTCTTCCAAGGGGCATTGGAGTGCCTCCAAATTTTTGGCAGCCCTTGTATTCAATGCATAGACAAACACTATGGGAGACCCACTTCCTAATAATGGGGACATTATTTCACGATACCCTCCTCTATGTCTCATCAAAGGGGCACTGGACTGCCTCCAAATTTTTGGTAGCCCTTGCATTCACAGCATAGGCAAACACTATGGGAGACCCATTTCCTAATAATGGGAACATTTTTTCATGAGGCGGTCCTCCTCTATGTCTCTTCATAGGAGCATTTGAGTGCCTCCACATTTTTGGCAGCTGTTGCTTCACGGCATAGGTAAAAACAATGTTTGACTCACTTCCTAGTAATGGGAAAAAAATTTTCTTGAGGCCCTCCTCCTCTTCCAAGGGGCATTGGAGTGCCTTCAAATTGTTTGCAGCCCTTGCATTCACTGCATAGGAAAACATTATGGGAGACCCACTTCCTAATAATGGGAACATTGTTTTCAGGGGGCCTCTAACCTCTACGTCTCTTACAAGGGGCATTGGAATTCCTCCAAATTTTTGGCAGTCCTTGCATTCACTGCATAGGAAATTATTATCGGAGACCCACCTCCTAATAATGGGAATATTGTTTTCAGGAGGCCCTCTGACATATACGTCTCTTCCAAGGGGCATTGAAGTTCATCCAAATTTTTGGCAGTCCTTGCATTCACTGCATAGGCAAACTGTATGGGAGACCCACTTCCTAATAATGAAGAAAAAAATGTTCAGCTCACCCTTTGGCATCTTTGGACAGAAGGATCCACACCATCGCATGGAGACGCTCTGGCCTGGCGGATACAAGTCGAACTACACAGTAATCTCCAGCAATCTCAGGCAGGAAGGTAAGTATAAAAATTATTCCTTTATTTCTTTCATTAAAAAAAGCATGTTACAGGGAGTGGATACCCCATGTTACTCATGGTTAACATGTGATATAGTGGCACTATATCCATCTATCCTACTTCATATTGCTATGGAAATATTACAAAGCTACATGTCAAAACACAGTTCATACCCTGCAAATTTGAGAAATTTTTTATTGTCAGCTATATATTATCCATTGACCCATAATTGTTTCAAATTTGATGACAAATATTATCTACAGAAACAGGGAAATAGTATGGGGGACATTTTCCCCCTCGTTAGCTAACTTGGTAGTGGCAGTTTTTAGGAGAAATTTATACTAAATGAAAACATTGTTTTTAATGAAAAAATCTATTTTCATGGGCGCTACATAGATGACTAGATTTTTATCTGGAAAGGTAACGACACTGAAGTCACAAATTTTGTAAATTATCTTAACAATCCTTTCAACTTGTCCTTTAATTTTTGCCATGAAAAAACAAAAATTTTACTTTAGTGGGAAATGATAAGACCAAAGAAATGTATCCATATAGGAAAGAAACAAATTCAAATTCCATTGTAGAGGCCTCATCATGTCACCCAGCACGTGTGACTAAAAACATACCCGTGGGAGAACTAATTATAGTCAAGGAAAATTGCTTTAAACCTGAGTCTTTTCAAATTGAAGCAAAAAATATCTATCTAGGTTGCAATCCAGGGGATATTCTAATTGGAGCGTACAAAAGGCTAAAAAAATTGTTGGAAAAATGGACAGGAAAGTACTTTTAGGATATAGTAAAAAAAAATTATTGCGCACAATTTTCGCTAGAACAATATGGTAAAATAGCTTTTTCCACAAAATTTTCACCACAACATCATACAATTACGAATATTATCAAAAAATATGTGCCATTATTGTATAAAGATAAAAAAAACTTTGAAATGTCCTGCAAAATAACAAAATTCAATATATAGCTAAAAGGGCTCCAACTTTAGAGGACACATTATCCTCTAGTATGGTAACTAGCAACACATCTACACGAGATTCTACATGGCTCTCATACAGGGGTTTTTTCAAATGCGGCCACAGCTGCTGCATCTCTTGATCTTATCCACTAAAAAGCAAGTCTTTTACATCGGCACATACAAAAAAGTCTTATTCTATCAATAGTTTTAAAATTTATAGTTATAAATTGTAACAGTCCTGGGGTTATATATTTCATTCAGTGCGTGGAATGTGAAGAGCAATATGCTGGTTGTGCTATTACTCCTTTAAAAACATGCATAAGGAGACATTTGTCTGACACTACCAACCCTGATGCATTAAATGTCTCCACAGTATCAAAACCAGGGCCAGACTGGCCATCGGGCAGTTCTGGCAAATGCCAGAAGGGCCAGTGGCAGTGGTGGGCCGCTCGAGTGTGCCGCTGTCGGCACACTCCCCCCGCTGTTGGCACACTCCCGGCCCCGCATTCAACTATACCGGCGTCATAGACGCCAGTACGGTTGAATGCAATGATGGAGGAGAGACAGCATCTGCTGTCGCTCCCTCTCCCATCATTCCCCGCTCTGCCTGCCGCTGACATTGTGGGTGCGCGATGACGTCATATCATCGCGCACCTGCTGTGTGACCGGGCAGGCAGACTGCAGCTGCTGAGACCAGAGGCTGGAGCAACGCGGGGCAAGAGGAAAGGTGAGTAGAGTGTTTTTTTTTTATTATTATTATTATATATCAATGAGTGATAACTAGATTGTGGGGCTATTGGGGGGGCTGCATTACATTCTATGGGGCTGGGCTGCATTATATTGTATGGTGGCTGTGCTGCATTATATCCTATGGGAACTGGCTGCATTACATTCTATGGGGGCTGTACTGCATTACATCCTATGGGGCTGTGCTGTATTACATTCTATGGGGGCTGTGCTGCATTACATTCTATGGGGACTGGCTGCATTATATTGTATGATGGCTGTGCTGCATTACATTCTATGGGGGCTGTGCTGCATTACATTCTGTGTGGGCTGTGCTGCATTACATTCTATGGGAACTGGCTGCATTACATTCTATGGGGGCTGTGCTGCATTACATTCTATGGGGGCTGGCTGCATTACATTCTATGGGGCTGTGCTGCATTACATTCAATGGGGGCTGTGCTGCATTACATTCTATTGTGACTGGCTGCATTACAGGGGACTGAGCTGTAATGCTGGATACAGCTGTAATTATATGTTATATAGTCGTGTTACACTCCCCTCACTTCTTGTAACCTACAAGTGTACAAAGATATTATACAGACTTCAAATGCCAGGGCTGAATTTTAGTCCCAGTTCGGCCCTGATCAAAACATTTTATTAATTGCCATAACCGAGATCTTATCCATCTCAGGTTTATAAGCATAGAAAAAATAAAAACATCATTGAGTGGTGGAAACTTTCAGAGAAAAATCCTTAATCGAGAATCATACTGGATATTTAAACTATGCACAAGAGTCCCAACAGCTTTAAATACCAGACAAGACATGATTATGCAGTTTAAATAAGATGATATTGCTAAAATAATTAATATTGTTATACCAAATATTTGTTTGACTCTTTGAAAACAAATGTTTATTTTCCTTTTCTATATACTTTCTCAATACATGTTTTTAAAAAAATATCTTTTGGTTTTGCATAAAAAATATGGTGAGTTTTTTTTTCTCTCTTTTCTCTACCTCTATTTAAAACTTGACTTCATCCAGGAAATAGGGTATGGATAATTGGATACATTAATTGATCACACTAAGGAGGCACTTCCCACTTACCCCCCTTTCCTGTCTGAAGGCTTTTAAAGGGAACCTGTCACCTGAATCTGGCGGGACCGGTTTTTGGTCGTATGGGTGGAGTTTTCAGGTGTTTGATTCACCCTTTCTTTACCCACTGGCTGCATGCTGGCCGCAATATTGGATTGAAGTTCATTCTCTGTCCTCTGTAGTACACGCCTGCGCAAGGCAAGAGATCAAACTGTTTTCTTGCTCGGCCACACTCATGTGGCAGAAATATCAACTTTGTAGACTACTAATTCTAGAAACAATTAAGGATAGTAACACAGGTGTTAGGGCTGGAGGAACGCATCGAGTAAATTTGGAGATACTATAGGTGCGTTCACAGCCCTGGGTCCACCCTGCACGAGTGGAACTTGCTGTTAGTAAATGGCAGCACTATATGGTAGTACAATGCCTAAATAGACACAGGTTCTGTCACCCGGTCTATATATGAGCGAACTCTGTTGTTTCACAGAGTCCCCGGGATTAAAAGGTAACACCGTGCTCTGTTAACCTCACAGAGGATCACAATTCACTAATGGAGCAGGTAGCATACAGTGGTCATACAGTCAGCATCAGCACACAAACAACTCCTCTCCAGAGGTGCCGGAATTCTAGTGGCAATACATACGCCAGCCCTAAATTCACACACACAAATTCCTCTCTGGAGATGCCGGAATTCTAGTGGCTATACAGCCGACCCTGAGCAAATGCAGACACAGACCACGAAGTAGCTAAGCTCATAAACATAAGTTGATACTAGTGCATGGCTGTGCGGCTATGCAAACCTTTTATAGAGAAAGCTTTCCAGGACCTTCCTAGTGGTCCAATAGGAACTGCTTCAGGACCTGAGCATGTGACCCCCAACCTTCAATGAGAGGTCATCCCTTGGGCATGCTCAGTAGGGGAAAAGCAGGACTTAGGAGTGTCTGCTTGCCTCTAAACAGTGCTGGTTACAATGACTGAGCCTGGAAGATCAGCAGTAACCAACCGCACTTTATCTGACTGAGTCAGACACTGGGACCGACGTCTCCGCTGAGCAGGATCCATTGCGGATGAAGAAGAATAAGAGACCACAGCGTAGGTGGCTTGAGATTCCCCCTGTGCAGGGTGGGAACTCGACACCTAACAACGGGCAGTTGACTGAAAGAACAGTGGGTACGGAAAGAAGTCATACCCTTTAAATTTTCCACTCTTTGTCTTATTGCAGCCATTTGGTAAATTTAAAAAAAAACATTTTTTTCTCATTGATGTTCACTCAGCAACCCATTTTGACTGAAAAAAACAGAAATGTAGTAATTTTTTCATATTTATTAAAAAAGAAAAACTGAAATATCACATGGTCATAAGTATTCAGACTCTTTGCTCAGTATTGAGAAGAAGCATCCTTTCAAGCTAGTACAGCCATGAGTCTTCTAGGGAATGATGCAACAAGTTTTTCACACCTGGATTTGGGATCCTCTGCCATTCTTTCTTGCAGATCTTCTCTAGTTCCATCAGGTTGGATGGTGAACATTGGTGGACAGTCATTTTCAGGTCTCTCCAGAGATGTTCAACTGGGTTTTGGTCAGGGCTCTGGCTGGGCCAGTCAAAAATGGTCACAAAGTTGTTCTGAAGCCACTCCATTGTTTTTTTAGCTGAGTGCTTAGGGTTATTGTCTTGTCTTGTTGGAAGGTGAACCTTTGGCCAAGCCTGAGGTCCAGAGCACTCTGGAAGAGGTTTTCGTCCAGGATATTTCTGTACTTGGCACAATTCATGTTTCCTTCAATGGCAGCCAGTTGTTCTGTCCCTGCAGCTGAAAAACACCATCATAGCATGATGCTGCCACCACCATGTTTCACTGGATTGTATTGGACAGGTGATGAGTAGTGCCTGCTTTTCTCCATTCATACTGCTTAGAATTATCTCCAAAAAGGTATATCTTCATTTCATCAGACCATAGAACTTTATTTCTCATAGTCTGGGAGTCCTTCATATGTTTTTTTTTTAACAAACTCTATGCAGGCTTTCATATGTCTTGCACTGAGGAGAGGCTCCCGTTGGGCCACTCTGCTATAAAAGTCCGACTGCAGTGATAGTTAACTTTGTGGAACTTTCTCCCATCTCTCTACTGCATCTCTGGAGCTCAGCCACAGTGATCTTGGGGATGTTCTTTACCTCTCTTGCCAAGGCTCTTCTCCCCCGATTGCTCAGTTTGGCTGGATGGCCAGGTCTAGGAAGACTTCTGGTGGTCCAAACTTCCTCCATTTAAGGATAATGGCGGCCACTGTGCTCTTAGGAACCTTGAGTATTGCAGAAATTCTTTTGTAACCTTGTCCAGATCTGTGCCTTGCCACAATTCTGTCTCTGAGCTCCTTAGCCAGTTCCTTTGACTTCATGATTCTCATTTGGTTTGACATGCACTTTGAGCTGTGACATCTTATATGGGCAGGAGTGTGCCTTTCCACAGCTGGACTCCAATGAAGGAGTAGAACCATCTCAAGGAGGATCACAAGGAAATGGACAGCATGTGAATTAAATATGAGTGTCTGAGCAAAGGGTCTGAATACTTTTGACTATGTGATATTTAGGTTTTCCTTTTTTAATAAATTTGCAAAAATTTCTACATTTCTGTTTTTTTCAGTCAAGATGGGGTGAAGAGTGTACATTGAACTTTTTTAAATTTACCAAATGGCTGCAATGAAACAAAAAGTGAAAACTTTAAAGGTGTCTGAATACTTTCCGTGCCCACTGTATGTTTTAGGCCGGGTTTAGATGATTGTATAAAAACTACAGTTAGTCCCATCTGCAAATTGCGGACAGGATTGACTCTATTTGCAGCTCAATGTACCTTTATTTATAAAGTTATCTTCTCAATATCCCCCAAAATACACATTTTAATCCATATGCAAATGGGGTTGAACTGTTCTTGATCTTATCAGATGACTTCATGAGCCTCTCCGTTCTGTCTCTATTCCCTTCTTTGGCCTCACTGACAGCTCACTGGCTCCACAGTCATGCCCACATCACTTCAGCCTCATTTGCACGAGTTTTTTGGTTCTGAAGTGGCAGATTTTGTACACAAAGTAACAAATAGTTTTATTTTCAATGCACTACATGACATTATAAGCTATTTGTGTGGAAAGAAGTCATGGGAGATTCCTTTTAAACATAGAAATTTTTATTTAATAAAAAAAAGAATATGTCAAAGCAGTCATATTAGAGAGATGGAGATTTAATACATATGTAGAAAGAACCATTCCCAAAAGCTTAATTTACGGCAAAATGTAATTATACGATCTGGCCTTGACACTGATTCTTCGTCCCCAGATCATAATTTCACAAATTCCCTACCATTAAAGAAGGAGAGCAAAGATGATGACTTCAGTTTAGTGCAGACATAGCTCATAAGTGATAGGAAATGACAGCAAACTCGAGACCTGCTATTATTTTAGCCTTTGACTCCTCCGTAGAATTAATTATCTGTTAATTTCTGAAAATTGCTAGGATCGTGAAGAATGTTATATTCCAAATTCGGTTTGGAATGTCAAGTTTTTAAATTCTGTAAAAATATTATTATTATATAAGACTGCAGTTTATACTCTACATTGATATTGATTGCAACATTTAATTCTCTGGCATGTCACAATCACCCTAGAGACAATGGGGTGTATTTCTCAGCACTGTTTAATTTTAGACAATCTAAATTCTGAGTTTAAAATCCTAAAATGCAGTCTTAAAGTAGTTTCCGCAGTTTGATAAATTTGTCGAATTTTAATACTGCCTAATCTTATTAGTTGACATGAAAAACTTTGTGTCAGAAATGTGCTCCACAATTTTTGGCGCATGTTTGGCGCATTGTATCTCATATTAAGCCTCTTTTCTTATGAGTCATGTCTATGCAAGTGAAGCCACAATTCTTATTCGGACAAACCAAAAAAAGTATCTTAAAAACATCAGAAATATGGAGCAAGTCATGAAAGACAGTGTTTAGTACAATTTATGCCAGAATTAGGGCACATTTATCTTGATAAATTTGTCCCATTGTGTGTTGAAAAAGATGCCAAGCATTAGGTAACTGACACCACTGCGGGGTTGAACCTTAGGGGTATGAATGGCAATGTGGGGTTAGTCAAATTAATATATAGATACAACCCTGCAAATTGAAATTGCAACAAAAAAAAAGAAAAGTCGAGGAATTCTGGAAATCACAAGTTGGATAGCTATGTTAATGATATGCAAATGAAGAAAAAATGGAAACTAAGTTTTTAAAACATTTAAATTTATACAGTGTCAAACATTAACACCAGGTACAGAATACACACACTAACATTTATTGCTATGATAATAATTAAGTTAATAATGATCAAGGAATGTTTTGCTGGATTACATAAACTTAAACACACAAATCGTTAAGATCTGCTGCTGGTAGCTCCCTTTGCAATTGACAATGACGTCTAGTTTGCTCAGTCGGAGATGCTGCAGACCATGGTAGTATGTTTAGTCCATACAGGCTGCTCACTGAAGAACAATTTAAATCCAGCCTAGCGTTGTCTTGGAGAAAAAACTGCCCCAGGGACTCTTTCACATTCCCTCATGATTGCATCTTCATAAAATTGTCCATGTGGTCTCCAGACCCAACTCCAGCTATCATTGGGTCCAGAAAAAAGTGAGATTCATCACTGAAGAGGATAGACCTTCATTTCATACTCCATTGCTGTTCAGCTCTGCACCATTAAAGTCATTGAGAGTGAGGTCAATGGACTCCTGTAACTGGCTGTTGGCTCATAGTCCAGTGTCATCCAAATGCCTTCTGATAGTTTTAATAGTCACTATTTAATGCCTTAGATTTGATATGTGATGTTAAATTTCACTTGCAGTACAGAATGGATCACTATGTGCCATTCCTTGAATTAGATGAAACCATGTTGGCAGTCCCATGAAGAAGCCTTGAAGAGAGAACATGATATGGGTCTTATTACCTTGATTATGGTGTGGAATAGGGTAATGTATGGTAGCCAAACCCCTCTTGTCTTCATTGAATAAGCTGCACAATATTTTTATTTATTTATGGACCCATTGGTGAGGCCAAGCTCAGACTGTCCCACGTGGAGAGTGGCAAATCCTACACTGGGTCTTCAGTTTACAATGGGCCCCTGAGCAGGAATAACAACCACGGTTCACATGGTGCAACTGCAACATGGCCTGGGTAGAGGGGGCCCCACTGGTTCAATTGCTAATTTTGAATTGAATATTGTTGAGCAGAAAGCCACTATCTAACCTCCCCATATAATCTGTACACACTGGTGCCTATTAGAAGCTGTTGTCAGCAGATGACATCACTGCATTTCAACACTTAAGATGTTTGATAGACCAAGAAGAGCTCCTTATCGTAGAAATGAAAATAGGTCACAGTATGCTAAATGGGGGTCAAAGAGGGGAACATTTATTCTTAATATGGTCAAAGAGGTGCTCATTATAGTATATATTGGCAAAGAGGGGGACATTAATCTATATATAGGGACCAAAGGGGGAAATTATGCTAAGTGTGGGCCAAAAAGAGGGATGTTATACCATATAGGTGCAAAGAGGGGGACATTTTACAGTATGGGAGCCACAATGGAGGAAAATATACTGTATTGAGGGCACAGAGTGAGACCTTATACTTACTTGGGGGCCAGAATGGGGGACTTTATACTATATGGGGGGACTTTATTTATGGGACCACAATGAGCAATGTCTTCAATTTGGCCCCATAGGTTAAAAATGCTCCCTTGTGGTCTTATACAAAACCTTTGCCATCT
Source organism: Ranitomeya imitator (assembly GCF_032444005.1). Lineage (NCBI taxonomy): Eukaryota > Metazoa > Chordata > Amphibia > Anura > Dendrobatidae > Ranitomeya > Ranitomeya imitator. The sequence goes on from NC_091283.1 coordinate 618,882,093, forward strand.
TTGAGGCCTAATGCAATATGAATTTATGGTACTACAATTTTTAATGTTACAACTGTTTTACGGGATAAGGGACGGGGAGGAGGACATTATTGATGAAAATAAACTACTGTATGGAGAAACAAAGATGAATTTTACTATTGTACAGGGCCTGTACAAGGGAATATGCAGATGTAACTAAGTTTACCTTAACACAGAAAACACAACCCTGGGATGTCACAGGACACACAAAGTTGTAACAGGGGAGAAAATAGGGTGCACTTCCGTTAGATAGTCTGCATGTTAATCTGTGTAGGAGGGTGCCACACCGTGCCTGAAAATACAACATGAATCAAAGCAAAAAGACCAGACACAAATGGGCATGCACACCTGTTTCATATGCAATAAAACAGTATGAGACCACAGGGGAGACAATTTTACGTCAGAGGGACACAAAGGGTGCCACATCACCACTGTAATATACAAAAAAGGTTGCACTCTTTCGTGCAAAAGCATGTCTAATATGAAATATATGAAATATGAATAGCAAAATGGCTTTTGAACATTAGGAAAATATTTAAGAGACGCTTTGCACAGAATTTGATATAATCAAATAGTGTGTCCACATTCACCCAGGCATACAGACATTGGCCTTTGGTAAGTGTTCACATTTGGACAGGGGGTTCAGGGACCCATCAGTTTTATGAGACCACCTTGACGACTGGTTGATGGGCTCACACTATTTGATTATATCAAATTCTGTGCAAAGCGTCTCTTAAATATTTTCCTAATGTTCAAAAGCCATTTTGCTATTCATATTTAATATATTTCATATTAGACATGCTTTTGCACGATAGAGTGCAACCTTTTTTGTATATTTATGTATGGAGGTAGCTGCTCCTGGTATGCACCTATTCACACTAGTTTGGATGTGCGAGTCTTTTTTTGTCATTTCTACATCACCACTGTAAAATATATTTTTGGGGGGACACAATTATAGTGCCTAGCATCTGAGTGGCAGCATGGCACTTTTTCTTTTTTTGGCGAAGTGTCAAAGTGGGGAGGGGGGGACAGATTGGGTCCTTTAGAAGTGAATAGCCATATACAGCTCTGGCAAACTGTTCAGTTTGTCTGATTTTTCTCTTTATAGGTATACTAGCTGTACTACCCAGCTTCGCCCGGGTTAATAACTGCTGTTAGCAAAATAGAATGTGTTAACAAAAATTTGTTCTGCACACAAAAAACACAAAACAAATAGATAGAAATATAATTATTAAAAGGCAAAAACTAAGCTAATGGAAGCATTTCGCAACATATATTTCAACACCAGAGATATTCCACACAGATTTAACTAAATTGGCCAAGTAATGTGAAGTAATCTTTTAGAGAGTCTTTTGATAAACAACATTCTTAGTTTTTCCTTCAGGTGCAAAGACAAACATATTTTTGGCTGTTCCAACTCTTGAACAGGCCACATAAAGTTGACCATGAGAAAAGCATGGAGATTGTAAATCGATTCCAACTACTTTCAAGGACTGTCCCTGAGCCTTGTTGATAGACATGGCAAATGCTAGTCAAACTGGAAACTAGAGGCATTTAAAATCAAAAGGCAAATTAGATAGAATGAGAGGAATTGTTGGAATGAAAATATCTTCTCCTGTGGCACATCCTGTCAAAATGGTCGCCTCAATTACATGTGGAAACAGGTTCTTAATCAAGAGTCTTGTTCCATTACACGGCTTTGGTGGATCCAAATTTCTCAATAGCAGAATAGGTGCTCCAGGTTTTAGAAAGAGGTTGTGAGGAGGAAGACCTTGTGGCTCCAAGGAATTGAGGAACTCAGTTGGATATAGCTCTTGAGGAAGCAGCTGCTGTTCTCATGTGTGTCAGCCTTGTTTCTTGGTCTTCACATTTTAATCTGAGGGGACTATGAGGGGTCATCACAACAGAACCAGACCCCAATCAGAGGACAATAAAACATTCCTTATCTAAGAACTGGTCCAATATTTATGGACATAGCTGTTTATCAGTCATGGTAATTCTGCTTCATGTCACCTGTCTTATCCATGGTTGTTTTTTTTCCTGTGCTATGTTATGCATAAATATGTGATTCTTCAGAATTTCTTTTTGTCTTTGCCTGATGAAGAGACCTGTGTAGTCTCGAAAGCTTGCAATTTGTTACCATCTTTTCAGTTAGCCATTAAAAGGTATCAACAACTGAGGACTCTCAATTCTAAATATTTTTCTACCCCATAAATTGACACTGGTCAGATTTCAAAAATTTGGCCTGGTTACTAAGGGGTAAAATACACTGTTGTCTCTATAAGCAAATTTAGATAAAACAGTGTAAAACTTAGAAAAAATATGCTTACAAACCATGAATGAATCGCAGTAGCACTGCAGAACAATACTGATAAAACCGAACTGTCACTCAAGAAAGAGAGCCCACCCCTTAGTAACAACGAAGTGAGGAGCTTGTGATTCTGTGTTCACCTGAAGACACATGATGAAACTAACCCAGAGTCTTAGTTGCAAAAATGATAAAAATAATGACAGATGTGTCATGCTCTCAATAGACTGTAGACTATAGACTGATTCCCTTCAAATGACAGATAGCTAAATAAAAAATATAAAACTGCACTTCAAATACTTGTGTATTCTTATAAAATGGATGCCCTATCCATAATGTTACTGTCATTTAATTTTATTTCTTTATCTAATGCAACATCTTATCGAAGCATTAGAAGCAATTTGAGGGCACATACTTTGTCACAACTATGTATTTTGTTTAGTTTTATAAAATACATACTGTATGTCCTATCTTGGCACAGTATGCCCCAAGAAGTAATAGTTAAGCTCATCTATTACAGAAGAAAATTAATTTGTATTGAATACATTTGAAATTCAGAGAACGAATAACAGCGTACTCTACCTGTGAATGTGTTTGCTCAATGATTGTCAAGCCCAGGGCTCAGTAGGGTGTAAACTTTCAACAAGCATGAATTAGTATAAGCAGGAAAATAGGGAGCTCAGATATTGATTATCTAACATATAAAGATGTTACATAATGAGTTTACCCAGCAGCTACTAGATCTTAATGTGTTCACTAATCTTTGTGGATCTTTCTACCTTGGATGAGCTATGCATGGTCTATAAAGAGATGGACAGATACAGTTAATGAGATTTTTTTTGTAAACATAATTAAATACTGTACATTTTCAAAGTGTTTTCCTGTTATATAGAGATGAGTATACATATTAGTCCAGAACCTTTGATTCTGCAATGCAACACTTCACATTAGATGACTAGACACTGAAAATGGAATGATATCCAGAGTCAAGAAGTCTTAGAAGAGTATAATGCTTAAAAAACACTCTTTATTGATATTAATAAGTAAAATAAGGTGCCTCAAGATATAAGAGAATGCGGTCTTAATGCATACAATCAAGGCTCATATATAGTAGTGATCAGTGGATAACACAGTACATAGATAATTGATATGATAACTTAAGCAAAAGCAACACTACTATAAAACAAAATTGTTGTTCATAATAATTACCAGGTGTATGGTTAACATGTGAAAATAGTCACTGTATGACACGCTTCTTGATGAAGATAGGTAAAACGTGTGTCGCAGTGGGGAAAGCAGCCTGCATCTCCTCTTATGTACCTTCATTTAGGTAAAGCTTTTTTAACATGCATACATTTAATTGACTTGTATGTGCTTTATCATTTATGGCTCACCAATCTTGATCCATACTCAGTGTATATATATATATATATATATATATATATATATATATATATATACATATTTATTTATTATAGTGGTCGATGACTATTTTCAAATGTTATGACCAACATTTGTCTTTTATAGTAGTATTGCTTTTGCTTCAGTGATGATATCAATTTATATACTGTATGATCCACTGATCACCACTATAGATAAGCCTTGATTGTGTGTATTAAGACTGTGTCCTCTTATGCCTTGAGGCTAGTTGTTAGGTGTCAAGTTCCCACCACTGCACAGGGGGAATCTCGAACCATCTCTGCTGCGGTCTCCCATTCTCCTCCAGCTGCAGTGGAACCTGCTCAGTGGAGACGTCGGTCCCAGCATCTGGCTCAGCCTGATACTGTGCGAACGGTTAAAGCTGTCACGAGCCATGAGGCCATGGAGGTGTCACGAGCAGGATCTAAGTCCCGGACTGCTCATGCACTTAAGGTCTGTCATGCTTGCCGGCAGGACATCTTGCCTCCAGGTGTTCTCAGCGGTTGAGAAAACGTCAGTGTCTAGTGGTAGTCGGAGGAGGTACACTAGGCACGGCGACGTTTTCCTCCAAATTGTCCTTCAAGGAAACAATTACTATAGGCCCATCCACTCTTATGGTAGAGCTTTGCGTGGACTCTGGGGTGGAGGGCAATTTTATGTCATCTGCTTTCGCCCAACGACACGTAATACCCCAGGTGATGCTAGCCAAACCTGTGACCATTCGAGCAGTAAATGGGTCGACACTACCCTCACAGATTACACATAAACCATTCCTTTCATTCTTTCCATGTCTCCATCTCCTCAAAAGATTATTTCCCTACTAGTCAGTCCCGAGATCCTGTTGGGGATACCATGGTTACGCTACCACTCTACTCATATAGAGTGGTCCTCAGGGAGAATTCTGGGATGGAGTAAATCCTGTGAGGGTAGATGTCAGAGGGAGTGCGTTCATGTTGCTCCAACTGAGGTACCCACAGATCTTTCCTCTCTCCTCAAGCACTATTGGCCTTATGAAGAAGTGTTCTCCAAAAGGGAGACTTAATCTGGCCTAGGCCACTTTGCCCCAGGTATATTCTGGGCGGGGGGGTTAATCTGGCCTGTAACACCGGGCTGCAAATGCACCTTGTAGCTTCCTATCTATACTCGGTGCGTTCCGCTAGCCCTAACACTAGTGATGAGCAAGCATACTTGGTAATGCTTGTTACTCGTCTGAGCATCACTGTACTTGTGGTACTCGGCAAGCACCAAGCATTTCTGGGTTTGCTGGGTGGGAGCTCGGGTCTCCGCCCTGCATAATTGGTGCTCTTTAGAGAGCCAATCAACATGCAGGGATTGTCTGCTACACTCTGTGATGTAGTAGCCATCTTGGCTGTGGCATTACAGTGATTGGCTGGCTGCACAGCGTCATCATTGTCTATAAAAGACCTGGCGCTGCCCTGCTCATCGCATTCAGCTCCTGATTCAGACAGTGTAGGGATAGGTGCTGCCAAGATAGGGTCAGATTTGGGTGTTTAACACTTAGTGTGTGTGTGTATACCATCATATTTTACACAGATCCAGCTAAATCAACATTCCTTCTAAGGCTATGTGCACACGTTGCAGATTTCTGTGCAGATTTTTCTGCTCAGATTTTGAAAAATCCGCAGGTAAAACGCAGTGAGTTTTACCTGCGGATTACCCACGGATTTACCGTGAATTTCCTGCATTTTTTGTGGATTTCACCTGAGTTTTTACACCTGCAGATTCCTATTGAGGAGCAGGTGTAAAATGCTGTGGAATCCGCACAAAGAATTGACATGTTGAGGAAAATAAACCGCAGCGGTTCCTCATTGGCATTGCCGATTTGGTTTTCCATAGGTTTACATAGTACTGTAAACTGCATGGAAAACTGCAGCGAATCTGCAGCGTCTAATCCACTGTGGATCTGTAGCCAAATCTGCAAGGTGTGCACATACCCTCAGGACTAATTACGGAGCATATAGATTTCAGTGCTAGGTAGGCAGGGCAGTGTATGTGGCTCTATACATTCAGTGGGGCAAAAAAGTATTTAGTCAGTCAGCAATAGTGCAAGTTCCACCACTTAAAAAGATGAGAGGCGTCTGTAATTTACATCATAGGTAGACCTCAACTATGGGAGACAAACTGAGAACAAAAAATCCAGAAAATCAAATTGTCTGTTTTTTTAACATTTTATTTGCATATTATGGTGAAAAATAAGTATTTGGTCAGAAACAAAATTTCATCTCAATACTTTGTAATATATCCTTTGTTGGCAATGACAGAGGTCAAACGTTTTCTGTAAGTCTTCACAAGGTTGCCACACACTGTTGTTGGTATGTTGGCCCGTTCCTCCATGCAGATCTCCTCTAGAGCAGTGATGTTTTTGGCTTTTCGCTTGGCAACACGGACTTTCAACTCCCTCCAAAGGTTTTCTATAGGGTTGAGATCTGGAGACTGGCTAGGCCACTCCAGGACCTTGAAATGCTTCTTACGAAGCCACTCCTTCGTTGCCCTGGCAGTGTGCTTTGGATCATTGTCATGTTGAAAGACCCAGTCACGTTTCATCTTCAATGCCCTTGCTGATGGAAGGAGGTTTGCACTCAAAATCTCACGATACATGGCCCCATTCATTCTTTCATGTACCCGGATCAGTCGTCCTGGCCCCTTTGCAGAGAAACAGCCCCAAAGCATGATGTTTCCACCACCATGCTTTACAGTAGGTATGGTGTTTGATGGATGCAACTCAGTATTCTTTTTCCTCCAAACACGACAAGTTGTGTTTCTACCAAACAGTTCCAGTTTGGTTTCATCAGACCATAGGACATTCTCCCAAAACTCCTCTGGATCATCCAAATGCTCTGTAGCAAACTTCAGACGGGCCCGGACATGTACTGGCTTAAGCAGTGGGACACGTCTGGCACTGCAGGATCTGAGTCCATGGTGGCGTAGTGTGTTACTTATGGTAGGCCTTGTTACATTGGTCCCAGCTCTCTGCAGTTCATTCACTAGGTCCCCCGCGTGGTTCTGGGATTTTTGCTCACCGTTCTTGTGATCATTCTGACCCCACGGGGTGGGATTTTGCGTGGAGCCCCAGATCGAGGGAGATTATCAGTGGTCTTGTATGTTTTCCATTTTCTAATTATTGCTCCCACTGTTGATTTCTTCACTCCAAGCTGGTTGGCTATTGCAGATTCAGTCTTCCCAGCCTGGTGCAGGGCTACAATTTTGTTTCTGGTGTCCTTTGGCAGCTCTTTGGTCTTCACCATAGTGGAGTTTGGAGTCAGACTGTTTGAGGGTGTGCACAGGTGTCTTTTTATACTGATAACAAGTTTAAACAGGTGCCATTATTACAGGTAATGAGTGGAGGAAAGAGGAGACTCTTAAAGAAGAAGTTACAGGTCTGTGAGAGCCAGAAATCTTGATTGTTTGTTTCTGACCAAATACTTATTTTCCACCATAATATGCAAATAAATTGCTAAAAAAACAGACAATGTGATTTTCTGGATTTTTTTTTTTCAGTTTGTCTTCCATAGTTGAGGTCTACCTATGATGTAAATTACAGACGCCTCTCATCTTTTTAAGTGGTGGAACTTGCACTATTGCTGACTGACTAAATACTTTTTTGCCCCACTGTATCAGTGCATGGCATGCAGGCACTATATGTGGGTATATGGATATCATTGCATACATCAAGAGGGTCCATTCCATTACTGTCTGAGGCTGCCACGGCCTATTACATATATACCTAGCTGCAGGAATCAGTAGCCAGGAAGAATTTTTTTGGCACCTTAATCCAGATTATTTTATTCCAAAGCAATCCAGAGCAAACTTTTCTTTTTTTTTTGCTTGTTGACACTGCAGACTACAGCAGGATCCTTGTCATAGTACAGCGTGAAAATCCAGTTATTTTAAATGGGTTTGCCCATCTCAGCCATCACATCTGAATGTATATAAAACCTACAAGAGAAAAAGTGTGTTAAGGACCGGCGGAACGCACCAAGTATAGATAATAAGAAATTAGGTGCGTTCGCAGTCCGAGGTCCACCGTGCAGGTAAAAGACCCTGCTGCTAGTAAGACGGACTACATGGCGGTACTAAGTATACACACATGGGTTAACTTCACCCTGCGTGAAGGAAGCGATCCTGTTGCGTCACAGGACCGCAGTACCGCACATAAAGCGCGAGCAAGAAGTTAGCGGACTCAACCCCTACACAGGATTGAAGTCCAATTAGACACTTGCTGGCACAACACCGCAACTGGGTGTGTCAGAGGAACATAAATAATAATATAAAGGCACAAGAGTGCGTGCGGTGCCGCACTGACGGATGCCACTAACCACCCAGGCTTGGGTCAGGAAAGCGCAGAGCAAGCGCACGGCGCCGTACTGGCGGACACAGCAACTGGTAGCTGTAATGTGTGTTTCGTGCTGTTGGATAAGTCGGGCGCTAGATAGCAAACATACACATTCCGCGAACAGACATTCAATAGGGAGGGTTATTTAAAGAGCGACTTTCACTCACAACACACACACATATTTACAAGACAATACCAGCGCATGGCCGTGCGGTCATGCGCAGTTTATATAGTAGCAGCACAGGAAGCAGCTCCAGAAGTTTTGCCCTTCCAGGACCTGCCAAGAGGACCAATGGGATGTGCTGCAATACTTGAGCATGTGACCCTCGATCTCCAACGGGAGATCCTGCCCTGGGCATGCTCAGACAGAGAAAAGCAGGACTTAGATCCAGAAACGTCCACTCGCCGCTGCCCAGCACTGGCTTCAATAGCAGAAGCAGGAAAAGCAGCAGTAACTCTTCGCACAGAGTCAGACTGAGCGAGACGCTGGGATTGACGTCCCTGCTGAGCAGACTCCACCGCGGCTGGAGAAGAATGGGAGACCGCAGCGGAGACGGATCGAGATTCCCCCAGTGCAGCAGAGGAAACTCGACTCCTAACAAAGTGAGCAAAAACCCTGCTGTAATTAAGTAAATAAAAGCAAAAAAGGGCATTTAAATAACAGTTTTTAGTAATACTTTTTTAAATAAAAAAATAACACAAAAGCCATCCCTCCACATCAAGCTAAGGCTGGTTTCACACTAGCGTTTGGCAGGGCTGCAGATGGCAGCCTTCTGCCACCGTTAAGCCCTGCCTACTGCCACACCTCTTCCTTCAGCTCTGCCTATGTATGCATGCATCCTGCATACCTTATCTATAACATTGGGTATGCAGGCCATATGGATATATGTGGATGCCTCCGCATGCATCATTTTGATTCTGTTCTTAGCTGCGTCAAAGGCAACATGTTGCATTTTGTTGCGGTCGGCGCAGTGTTCAAACAATGCATGCGGAGGCATCCCCGTATTTCCACATTGCCTGTGTACCCAATGTTATAGATAGGGTACGAAGGATGCATGCAGACGTAGGTGGAGCTGAAGGAAGAGGTGTGGCAGTGGGCAGGGCTTAAATAAGGAGGAAGGCTGCCATCCGCAGCACTGCCGATCGCTAGTGTGAAACTAGCCTAACTGATCAGGACAGTCCTATACTGTCTAATATTAAAACCTTACCATATGTCAATGTTGACCTCAGAATAAATAATGGCAGACAAAATGATTGGGTCCAACCAGCGAAACACCAGACTAGGGAAGCCTTATACAATTTCCTGCTCAGGAGATGGGGAGGCCACACCCCGGCTTGCACAGAATGCAATAATACATATATTGGTAAGGTTGAGTTCCCACCTCTGCACAGGGGGAATCTCAAGCCATCTCTGCTGCATTGGAGTCTGCTCAGCGGAGGCATCGGTCCCAGCGTCTTCCTCAGTCTGACACTGTGCAAAAGGTTGCTGCTGCCTTTCCAGCTTCTGCCATTGTAGCCAGTACTGGTCGGCGGCGAGCAGACGTCTTTGGGACTAAGTCCTACTTTTCCCCTTCGGAGCATGCCCAAGGTAAGATCTCTCATTGGAGATCAAGGGTCACATGCTCAGATACTGCAGCAATTCCCATTGGTCCTCTAGGAAGGTCCTGAAGGTGCTCAACTTCTGTGGCAGCCTCCCATTGGTTCTTCTGGGAAGGTCTTGTACTTGCTGCAACTATAAAAGGTTTGCATGGCCACACGGCCATGCGCTATTATTAATCCTTGTTATGTGCTTTGCGCCAGTGTGGTCATGTATGCCTGTGGTCAGGGTTGGCTGTAAAAGCCATTAGAATACCGGCACTTCCGGTCAGGAGTTTGGTTGCATGTATTCAGGGCCCGGCTGAAATAAGGCACTAGAATACCAGCTCCTCCGGTGAGGAATTGGTTGTGTGTAGTGTTGAGCATTCCGATACCGCAAGTATCGGGTATCGGCCGATATTTGCGGTATCGGAATTCCGATACCGAATTCCGATACTTCCCGCGTATCGGATACCGGAATCGGAAGTTCCCAGAATTCAAATTGAACGCAGCAGCCAATGAGGAATGAATGAAAGTGTGGGCACATCCTGTTTAGCATGGTGGGCATGTAAGTACTGGCAAGGCTTGGATTGGCTGCTGAAATGATGTCACTCTGCACTATAAAAAAGCGCTGCCGCCATTTTGCGCTCACTCTGCTGTGATTTCAGTTAGGGACAGGACGCTGTGTTCTAACTGAGGGCCAGTTGAGCTAGCTAATTGCTTTATTTTCCTTTCCAAAGGCTAATTTAGCAAAACGCTGTGTGTTCTTCACTGTTCACCTTGCTCTTGCCTTGCAGCGCTGTTTTAACAGCGTTCTGCAAGGTCTCTGTGTGTGTGTGTGTGTGCAGCTCACTCTGTAGTCTGTGTGCAGCCATATACCCGGTTGTATTCAGCTCAGGGGGGGTTCACACTGCCTCACACAGTTGTTCTTTTTTGCTCTTAGTGCAGCCTGCTGCACATTTTTTCTCAAATTTCCTATTAGTGTTTTTCCACCAGTCTCCAGCTCTATTGTGGAAAAACACTACATAGGATAACCTAGAGGGGGGTTTTTGGGCCTTGCAGCGCCGTTTACGGCTGTCTGCACGGTCTCCGTGTGAGCCCAGCTCGCCCTGTAGTCTGTGTGCAGCCATAGCCGGTTGGATTCAGCTCAGGGTTCGTTACTGGCTCATACCTTGAGAAAAATTTTCCTTTTTTTCAAATAGTGCAGCCTGTTTAAAATTTGAAAAAAAAAATTCCTATTAGTGTCTTTCCACTCGTATCCAGCTAAATAGTGGAAAAACACTATATAGGATAACCTAGAGGAGGGTTTTTTGGCCTTGCAGCGCCGTTTACGGCTGTCTGCACGGTCTCCGTGTGAGCCCAGCTCGCCCTGTAGTCTGTGTGCAGCCATAGCCGGTTGGATTCAGCTCAGGGTTCGTTACTGGCTCATACCTTGAGAAAAATTTTCCTTTTTTTCAAATAGTGCAGCCTGTTTAAAATTTGAAAAAAAAAATTCCTATTAGTGTCTTTCCACTCGTATCCAGCTAAATAGTGGAAAAACACTATATAGGATAACCTAGAGGAGGGTTTTTTGGCCTTGCAGCGCCGTTTACGGCTGTCTGCACGGTCTCCGTGTGAGCCCAGCTCGCCCTGTAGTCTGTGTGCAGCCATAGCCGGTTGGATTCAGCTCAGGGTTCGTTACTGGCTCATACCTTGAGAAAAATTTTCCTTTTTTTCAAATAGTGCAGCCTGTTTAAAATTTGAAAAAAAAAATTCCTATTAGTGTCTTTCCACTCGTATCCAGCTAAATAGTGGAAAAACACTATATAGGATAACCTAGAGGAGGGTTTTTTGGCCTTGCAGCGCCGTTTACGGCTGTCTGCACGGTCTCCGTGTGAGCCCAGCTCGCCCTGTAGTCTGTGTGCAGCCATAGCCGGTTGGATTCAGCTCAGGGTGCGTTACTGCCTCATACCTTGAAAAAAAATTTCCTTTTTTTCAAATAGTGCAGCCAGTTTAAAATTTGAAAAAAAAAATTCCTATTAGTGTCTTTCCACTTGTATCCAGCTAAATAGTGGAAAAACACTATATAGGATAACCTAGAGGAGGGTTTCTTGGCCTTGCAGCGCCGTTTACGGCTGTCTGCACGGTCTCCGTGTGATTTAAACTAGCTCTGTAGCCCGATCTGCACCAAAAAAAAGGTTAAGTTCACCAAACACAACTTACACTTGTGTAGGCCACATTTGAAAAATAATAAAGTTTAGTCCACAATTTACAACATTAGTGTTTCTTACACCTGTTAGGAGGAGCATTACAGGAATAAGCACACTAAGGCCTTAGTACTTTTCTGCTTATCTTTATCTGTCAACCAAGATGAAGAGGGCAGGGAGTAAGGCACGTGGGCGTGGGCGCGGAGCAGGGAGAGGAGCAGGGAGAGGACGTGGTGATTCTGTGCCTGCTGCGGGCGCCGGTGACTCGTCGTCACTCAGTTTCAGCAGGGAACAGTCCTTCATGCGCAGCTTTGTCGGAGAGCGCCGTGCACCGCTGCTGCGTGAAGACCAAATTGAAGCCGTTGTCGGGTGGATGGCAGCTAACGCCTCGGCATCGACTTCAGTTAGTGCCACATCCTCTCAGGCACAGAGCACTGGAGAGCAGCCATCTGTCTCTTCACCACCTGCCAAATTGGCCAGGCAGTCAGAGAGCCCAGGACAGGAGCCGTCTCTACTTCTGTTCTCTGAATCTCTTGGCTTGGAAACAGGGGGCCAGCCAAGCAGCATTGGAGAAATGGAAGAAGAGGCAGTGTGCAGTGATGCCCAAAAGCTTTATCTCTCTGACTCTGAAGAGGCAGGTGGGCCAGTGCCTCCGGTGACCACAGCGCAGTACGCATCTGATGATGAAACTCAGGTGCCGCTTTCTCGTGCGTACTGTGCTGCTGAGACTACCCAGGAGGAGCAGTTGGTGGCAGAGGGTAGTGGAGATGATGAGGTCCTTGACCCATCGTGGCGTGAGGAACAGGAAGGTGGTGGGAGCAGCTCAGAGGAAGAGCTTCCTCTTACGGGCCAAAGAGGGAGAGGGAGGGGGAAGACTGCGGAGCCTGTAGCCTCCACTTTGGCACCCGTTAGGAGCCTGTCTCTTTCCAAAGCCAAAAAGGGCGCTCCCAAGACTTGCAGTGCCTGGTCCTTTTTTGACACAGTTGCAGATGACATTTGTTTTGTCAAATGCAAGCTGTGTCATCATAAAGTAAAAAGAGGGAAAAATGTCAGCAACCTCAATACCACAAATATGTGGAAACATGTGCGGACCAGGCACGCGGTGGAGTTACAGAAACACACTGAAGATGTAGGCCAACCAACAGCGGCAGCTACCACCTCTTCAGCTCGTGTTGCCTCTTCCTCCAGCTCACGCACAGCTGGTTTGGCTTCCTCCCAGAGACCTTGTGTAATTCCACCCACAGCACCACCTTCCCAGTCATCCTCACACTCCCAGTCTACTCTACAGCCATCGGTAGTACAGGCATGGGAGAAAAGGCGGGCATTCTCGGCCAACCACCCCCGAGCACAGGCTCTGAATGCAGGCATTGCCAAACTGTTGTCCCTGGAAATGCTCTCGTTCAGGCTGGTGGAGACTGACAGCTTCCGTGACTTGATGGCATTGGCAGTCCCACAGTACAAGGTGCCCAGCCGCTTTTACTTCAGCAGGCAGGCTGTCCCTGCCCTGCACAGGCATGTTGAGGCAAACATAAAACATGCGCTACTGAACGCCGTCAGTAGCAAGGTCCACCTCACCACCGATGCGTGGACCAGTCAGCATGGACAGGGGCGATATGTTTCCCTCACTGCCCATTGGGTTAATGTTGTTGAGCCAGGTACAGATCGTGCGAGTGGCGCAGGACGTGTCCTGCCCACTCCAAGGATTGCAGGAATCCAGTCTGTACGCATCGACTCCTCCTCTTACACCAGTTCCTCTGATTCCTCTCTGCAGGATCCGTCACAGTCCACCCCCACATGGACCCGTGAACGTTTACCTATGACCGACATGAGCACAGCCGTGGCCAAACGTCAGCAGGCCGTCTTGAAACTAGTTTCATTGGGGCATCGAAGCCACACAGCGCAGGAGCTCTGGAATGCCATAAAGCAGGAGAGCGATGTGTGGTTACTGCCAGCGAATCTCCAGCCAGGCATGGTAGTGTGTGACAATGGCCGAAATCTGGTGGCAGCTTTGGCCCTTGGCAACCTCACTCACATCCCATGTCTGGCACATGTGCTCAATTTGGTTGTGCAGAGTTTTCTGAGGGACTATCCGGATCTTGATGCCCTGCTGCACAAGGTCCGCCTAGAGTGTGCTCACTTGCGGCGTTCCAGCTTGGCCAGATCCCGCATTGCTGCTCTGCAGCGCCGATTCCGCCTTCCGGAACACCGCATCATATGTGACCTACCTACCCGGTGGAATTCCACGTTACATATGTTGGAGCGGTTGTGTGAGCAGCAGCAAGCAGTTATGGAGTACCAGCTGCATCAGGCGCAAAGAAGTCGCAGTCAGCGCCGATCAGACTTCACAACCACAGAGTGGGCCACTATGAAGGACGTCTGCCAGGTTTTGCGTCCTTTTGATTATTCCACGCGGATGGCAAGTGCAGATGATGCACTAGTCAGCATGACTGTCCCCCTTATCTGCCTGCTTCAGCAAACTTTGCAAGGGTTAAGGGATGATGTGGTGGAAGAGGTGGAGGATGAGGAGTCACCTTTTCCATCAGCTTCTGGAGAGTCAGCGCCACGTGGTTCCTCACAAAGGGGTACGCAGGGGCCAATTTGTGAGGAGGATGAGGAGGAGTCAATGGAGGAGGAAGAGCTCCGTCCAGAGGAGGGAGCGACACAATTGTCCAGTGGTCAGTGTGTACAGCGAGGGTGGGGTGATGACGAGCGGGCAGAGATCATGTCTCAAGCAGGGGACAGCGTTTCTGGGCCGGTTGGCACTCTGCAGCACATGGTGGATTTCATGCTGCAGTGCCTGAGAAACGACCGCCGCATCGACCACATTCTCAACATGCCTGATTATTGGGTGTTCACCCTCCTCGATCCTCGCTACCGGGACAACGTCCAAAACCTCATCCCTGCGTTGACCCGGGAGCGTAAATTGCGGGAGTACCACGACACACTGGTGAATTCCATCATCTTCTCCTGTCCAACTGAGAGGAGTGCTGCTAGTGCTTTACAAAGCAGCTCAGTGCGTCGAGGCAGTGGGGGAGGCTCTGCCCAAAGAGGGAGCAGAAGCAGTGCCTCTGCCCAAGGCAAGCCCAGTATGGCACAACTCTGGCACACTTTTGTGTGCCCGCCCCAAATGTCTACACCATCACCGGCGGCTCCAGTCAGCAGGAGGCAACGGTTCCGTCAGATGGTGACAGACTACATGGCTTGCCCTCTTACTGTACTCCCAGACGGCTCTTCCCCGTTCAAGTTTTGGGTCTCTAAGCTGGATACATGGCCAGAGCTAAGCCAGTATGCATTGGAGGTGCTGGCTTGCCCTGCGGCTAGTGTCTTATCGGAACGTGTCTTTAGTGCCGCAGGTGGTGTACTAACAGACCGTCGCATGCGACTATCCTCCGATAACGTTGACCGGCTTACTTTCCTGAAAATGAACCAGGCCTGGATCTCGCAGGAATTTGCCACTCCTCTGCCTGATTAAGTAATTGGGTGTCATCCAGGTCTCCTGCTGTGTTCATCTTTCTACCACCTGAACTGCTATTCCTGGGCTCCAACACCGCCAGTTGCGGCTCAGAAGTGCAGGCTGCACAGTAAAAACATACGACCCAGTGTTATTGGGTTTCAGTAACGTCAGCTGATCCCCAGCTGTGTAGCCGGCAATGTGTCCTGCGACCGCCACGCTGGCACAACAACCTAAATGTAAGGGAACCTGTCCCCCCCCCCCCCCCGTCGTTTGTTACTGAAAGAGCCATCTTGTGCAGCAGTAATGCTGCACAAGGAAAAGGTAGCTCTTTTTTTTTAGCTCTTTGCACACGCAGAACTTAACACTTATAAAATGTGTTCACTGATACCGTTATACCGTCCCGGAGCTGGGACTTTCCTTCGTAATGTGACGCAGCACAGCCGTCATTCCTACCCCCTTGGTGCCATGCGCTGCCTCCTCAGCGTTGTTTTAAGCTGTCACGGAGCCTGCGCTGTTCTGTTATCCCTTGGGCATGCCCTATTTGCGCTGCCTGTCTTCTGACATAATTTGGTGTCAGGCTGGCTGCGCCTGTGCGGCCGCGCTGCCCGAGATCCCGCCTCGCAGTGTCTTCTGATTGAGTCACACTGCGGGCCTGGGATCCATGGGCATGCGCAGTGCATATCTTCCCCTCGGGCTCTCGCTCATTTCCCTCCGCCTTCTTTAGACTGTGCGCCGTCAGCTGATCCCTAGCATGCCACGGCCGTGACACCGCACAGTCTGAAGAAGAGGGAAGGAGGGGAGTGAGAGTCGAGGTTATGCACTGTGCATGCCCATGGTTCCAAGGCCCGCAGTGGGATTACGTTAGATGAGACTGCGAGGTGGGATCTGGAGCAGCGTGGACGCACAGGCACTGACAGCCTGACACCAAATTATGTCAGAAGACAGGCAGCGCTAATTGGGCATGGCCAAGGGCTAACAGAACAGCGCAGGCTCCGTGGCAGCTTAAAACAACGCTGAGGAGGCAGCGCACGGCATCAAGGGGATAGGAATGACAGCTGTGCTGTGTCCCATTACGAAGGAAATTCGCACCTCCGGAACGGTTTAACGGTATAAAGGGACACATTTTTAGTGTTTACTTCGGTGTTTGCAAGGAGCATAATTAAAAGAGCAACCTTTTCCTTTTGCATCCTTAGTGCTGCACAACATGGCTCTTTCAGCTACAAACGTCTTGGGGGGGGGGGTTAAAGGTTTCCTTTCAACTTGCTCCAATCAGGCTTCGGCCTACACTCTGTTCCTCTGCTCCTCCTGCTGTCCCTGGGCTCTAACACCGCCAGTTGGTGCCTGGAAGTGCTGTGTGCACAGTCAACAGTCGCTCCTCTGTTATTGGGGTTCAGTAACGTCAGCTGATCCCCAGCTGTGTGTGCGGCAATACCTCCAATCTGCTCCTCCTGCTGTCCCTGGGCTCTAACACCGCCAGTTGGTGCCTGGAAGTGCTGTGTGCACAGTCAACAGTCGCTCCTCTGTTATTGGGGTTCAGTAACGTCAGCTGATCCCCAGCTGTGTATCCGGCAACGTGTCATGCGACCGCCACGCTGGCACAACTAAAATGTAAGGGGACCTGTCCCCCCCCCCCCCCCTAGGCGTTTGTTACTGAAAGAGCCACCATGTGCAGCACTAATACTGCACAAGGGAAAGGTCGCTCTTGAAATTATGCTCCTTGCAAACGCTGAACTACACACTCATGTAATGTGTCCCCTCACACCGTCCAACCGTCCCGGAGGTGGGACTTTCCTTTGTAATGTGACACAGCACAGCCGTCATTGCTACCCCCTTGGCACCGTGCGCTGCCTCCTTAGCGTTGTTTGATTCCGTCATGGACCCTGCGCTGTTATGTTATCCCTTGGCCATGCACAGTTTGCGCTGCCCGTCCTCTGACATCATTTGTTGTCGTCCTGGCTGCGCCTGTGCGTCCACGCTGCCCGAAATCACACCTCGCAGTGTCGTCTAATGTGATCCCACAGTGGGCCTGGTATCCATGGCCATGCGCAGTGCATATACTAGCCTCTCACTCCCCTTCTTCACGCTTCTTCAGACTAGGCGGCGTCAGCTGATCCCTAATAGCATGCCACGGCCGTGACGCCGCACAGTCTGAAGAAGCAGGAAGGAGGTGAGTGAGAGGCGATGATATGCACTGCGCATGCCCATGGATCCCTGGCCCGCAGTGGGACTACATTAGATGACACTGCAAGGTTGGATCTCGGGCAGCTTGGACGCACAGGCACTGCCAGCCTGACACCTACATGATGTCAGAAGACGGGCACCGCTAACTGTGCATGGCCAAGGGATAACATTACAGTGCGGGCTCCGTGACAGAACCAAACAACGTTGAGGAGGTGGTGCCCGGCACCAAGGGGGTTGGAATGACGGCTGTGCTGTGTCACATTACAAAGGAAAGTCCCACTTCCGGGATGGTTTGACGGTGTGAGGGGACACATTATATGAGTGTGTACTTCAGCGTTTGCAAGGAGCATAATTTTCGGAGCCACCATTTTCCATGTGCAGTATTACTGCTGTACAAGATGGCTCTTTCAGCAACAAATGCCTGGGGGGGGGGGTTAAAGGTTCCCTTTCAACTTGCTCCACTGCAGGCTTCGGCCTACACTCTGCTCCTCTTTGATTCCCTGGGTTTCAACACTGTCAGTTGCCACCTGGAAGTGTTGTCTACACAGAAAAAAACACTAGGTGATGTGTCAGTGGGGTTCAGCACCGCCAGCTGTTCCCCTGCTGTGTAGTCGGCAACGTGTCCAGCACAAGCCACGCTGGCACAACAGAACAAAAGCTGCCACCAGTGCAGGCTTCGGCCTACACTCTGCTCCTCTCCTCCTCCTGCTGACCCTGGGCTCAAACACCGCTAGTTTTTGCCCGGAAGTGCTAGCTGCACAGAGAAAAACACCAGCCAATGTGTTAGTGGGGTTCAGCAACGCCAGCTGTTCCCCTGCTGTGTAGCCGGCAACGTGACCTGCAAACGCCATGCAGGCACAGGAACTGAAATTAAAAGGGAACCTGGCCCCACCCCCCCAGGTGTTTCTATGTATAACAGCCACCTAGTACAGCAGTACTGCTGCATTTGTACAAGGTGGCTGACTTTTTCTCCTTGCCCACGTGGAACTCAACACGTACAAAATGTGTCTCATTGAGACCATTCCACTGTCCCTGAGGTGTGACTTTCCTTTGTAATGATACGCAGCACCCCCCTTGGTAGCGTTTCCCGTCTTTTGTCATCATGGTTAGCTGGCTGCGCCTGTGCATCCGCCCTGCTAGAAACAACGCCCCTCGTTGTCATATTTATTTTGTCAGCGAGGGTGTGGTTTATGGGCACGAGCAGTGCATATGTTCGCCTGTCTTAACTCATCTCCTTCCGCCTTCTTCAGACTGTGCGGCCTCCTGGCCGTGGTAGGCGATAAGGGATCAGCTGAGGCCGCCCAGTCTGGAGCAGGTGTAAGGACATGTGTAAGCGGCCAACCTATTTACTGCACAAGGCCACGAATCCCAGCCACGCAGTGTGATTTTTTGAAAACACACTGTGGGTCTGGGATTCATGTCCATCGCTAACCGCAACGGCCGACATGAAATGAGGTCAGAAGACAGGAAGCGCTCACAGCGCATGGCCAAGGGATCACAATAGCGCAGACTCCTGTACAGCAAATAACAACGCTCAGGAATCTGCGCCCAGTACCTAGGTGCAAATTTTTACACCTGTGCTGCGTCTCGTTAAAAAGACAAGTCACGCCTCCACAACTGTTTGACAGTATAATGGGCTAAATAGTGTACGTGTTTTAGTCAGCGTGTGCAAGGAGCAAAACAAATAGAGCAACCTTTTACTTGTGCAGCATTAATGCTGCACAAGGTGTGGCTCTTGTACCTTGCAACACCTGAGGGGGGGGTTAAAGGTAACCTTTGAAATTGGTTCAACTAGGCTTCGGCCTACACTCTGCTTCTCTACTCCTCCTGCTGACCCTGGGCTCAAACACCGCTAGTTTTTGCCCGGAAATGCTAGCTGCACAGAGAAAAACACCAGCCAATGTGTTAGTGGGGTTCAGCACCGCCAGCTGTTCCCCTGCTGTGTAGTCGGCAACGTGTCCAGCACAAGCCACGCTGGCACAACCGACCAAAAGCTGCCACCAGTGCAGGCTTCGGCCTACACTTTGCTCCTCTCCTCCTCCTGCTGACCCTGGGCTCAAACAACGCCAGTTTCTGCCCGGACATGCTAGCTGCACAGAGAAAAACACCAGCCAATGTGTTAGTGGGGTTCAGCACCGCCTGCTGTTCCCCCGCTGTGTAGCCGGCATCGTGTCCAGCACAAGCCACGCTGGCACAACCGACCAAAAGCTGCCACCAGTGCAGGCTTCGGCCTACACTTTGCTCCTCTCCTCCTCCTCCTGCTGACCCTGGGCTCTAACACCGCTAGTTTTTGCCCGGACATGCAATCTGCACAGAGAAAAACACCAGTCAATGTGTCAGTGGGGTTCAGCAACGCCAGCTGTTCCCCTGCTGTGTAGCTTGCAACGTGACCTGCAAACGCCACGCAGGCACATGAACTGAAATTGAAGGGAGCCTGCCCCCCACCCACAGGTGTTTCTATGTATATCAGCCACCTTGTACAGCAGTACTGCTGCATTTGTACGAGGTGGCTGACTGTTTCTCCTTGCCCACGTGGAACTCAACACGTACAAAATGTGTCTCATTAGAGACCATTACAATGTCCCTGAGGTGTGACTTTCCTTTGTAATGACACGCAGCACCACCCTTGTTAGCGCTGCCCGTCTTTTGACATCATTGGTTAGCTGGCTGCGCCTGTGCATCTCCCCTGCTCGAAACAACGGCCCTCGGTGTCTTATTTTTTTGGACAGCGAGGGTGTGATTGATGGGCATGTGCAGTGCATATGTTTGCCTGTGTTCACTCATCTCCTTCCGCCTTCTTCAGACTGGGTGTCCTCATGGCCGCGGCAGGCGATAAGGGATCAGATGAGGCCGCCCAGTCTGAAGCAGGTGTAAGGACATGTGTGAGCGGCAAACATATTTAGTGCACCAGGGCACGAATCCCAGCACCGCAGTGTGATTTTTTAAAAACACACTGTGGGTCTGGGATTCATGTCCATCGCTAACCGCAACGGCCGACATGAAATGAGGTCAGAAGACAGGAAGCGCTCACAGCGCATGGCCAAGGGATCACAATAGCGCAGACTCCTGTACAGCAAATAAGAACGCTCAGGAATCTGCGCCCAGTACCTAGGTGCAAATTTTGACACCTGTGCTCCGTCTCGTTAAAAAGACAAGTCACGCCTCCACAACTGTTTGACAGTATAATGGGCTAAATAGTGTACGTGTTTTAGTCAGCGTGTGCAAGGAGCAAAACAAATAGAGCAACCTTTTACTTGTGCAGCATTAATGCTGCACAAGGTGTGGCTCTTGTACCTTGCAACACCTGAGGGGGGGGTTAAAGGTAACCTTTGAAATTGGTTCAACTAGGCTTCGGCCTACACTCTGCTCCTCTACTCCTCCTGCTGACCCTGGGCTCAAACACCGCTAGTTTTTGCCCGGAAATGCTAGCTGCACAGAGAAAAACACCAGCCAATGTGTTAGTGGGGTTCAGCACCGCCAGCTGTTCCCCTGCTGTGTAGTCGGCAACGTGTCCAGCACAAGCCACGCTGGCACAACCGACCAAAAGCTGCCACCAGTGCAGGCTTCGGCCTACACTTTGCTCCTCTCCTCCTCCTGCTGACCCTGGGCTCAAACAACGCCAGTTTCTGCCCGGACATGCTAGCTGCACAGAGAAAAACACCAGCCAATGTGTTAGTGGGGTTCAGCAACGCCAGCTGTTCCCCTGCTGTGTAGCTTGCAACGTGACCTGCAAACGCCACGCAGGCACATGAACTGAAATTGAAGGGAGCCTGCCCCCCACCCACAGGTGTTTCTATGTATATCAGCCACCTTGTACAGCAGTACTGCTGCATTTGTACGAGGTGGCTGACTTTTTCTCCTTGCCCACGTGGAACTCAACACGTACAAAATGTGTCTCATTAGAGACCATTACAATGTCCCTGAGGTGTGACTTTCCTTTGTAATGACACGCAGCACCCCCATTGTTAGCGCTGCCCGTCTCCTGACATCATTGGTTGGCTGGCTGTGCCTGTGCGTCCCCCCTGCCCGACACAACGCCCCCCGTTGTCTCATATATTTTGACTGCGAGGGTGTGATTGATGGGCACGAGCAGTGCATATGTTCCCCTGTTTTCACTCCCCTCCTTCCGCCTTCTTCTGACTGTGCGGCCTCATGGCCGCGGCATGCGATAAGGGATCAGCTGAGGCCGCCCAGTCTGAAGCAGGTGTAAGGACATGTGTGAGCGGCGATCATATTTACTGCACAAGGCCACGAATCCCAGCACCGCAGTGTGACTTTAGGAAAAGCCACTGTGGGTCTGGGATTTATGGCCATCGTTAACCGCACCGGCCAACATGAAATGAGGTCATGAGACGGCCTGCACTAACAGGGTATTGCCAAGGGATAACACAAGAGCGCAGACTCCTGTACAGCAAATAACAACGCTCAGGAATCTGCGCCCAGTACCTAGGTGCAAATTTTGACACCTGTGCTGCGTCTCGTTAAAAAGACAAGTCACGCCTCCACAACTGTTTGACAGTATAATGGGCTAAATAGTGTACGTGTTTAATTCAGCGTGTGCAAGGAGCAAAATTAAATAGAGCAACCTTTGACTTGTGCATCATTAATGCTGTTCAAGGTGTGGCTCTTGTACCTTGCAACACCTGAGGGGGGGGTTAAAGGTAACCTTTGAAATTGGTTCAACTAGGCTTCGGCCTACACTCTGCTCCTCTACTCCTCCTGCTGACCCTGGGCTCAAACAACGCCAGTTTCTGCCCGGAAATGCTAGCTGCACAGAGAAAAACACCAGCCAATGTGTTAGTGGGGTTCAGCACCGCCAGCTGTTCCCCTGCTGTGTAGTCGGCAACGTGTCCAGCACAAGCCACGCTGGCACAACAGAACAAAAGCTGCCACCAGTGCAGGCTGCGGCCTACACTTTGCTCCTCTCCTCCTCCTCCTGCTGACCCTGGGCTCTAACACCGCTAGTTTTTGCCCGGACATGCAATCTGCACAGAGAAAAACACCAGTCAATGTGTCAGTGGGGTTCAGCAACGCCAGCTGTTCCCCTGCTGTGTAGCTTGCAACGTGACCTGCAAACGCCACGCAGGCACATGAACTGAAATTGAAGGGAGCCTGCCCCCCACCCACAGGTGTTTCTATGTATAACAGCCACCTTGTACAGCAGTACTGCTGCATTTGTACAAGGTGGCTGACTTTTTCTCCTTGCACACGTGGAACTCAACAAGTACAAAATGTGTCTCATTACAGACCATTACAATGTCCCTGAGGTGTGACTTTCCTTTTTAATGACACGCAGCACCCCCATTGTTAGCGCTGCCCGTCTCCTGACATCATTGGTTGGCTGGCTGTGCCTGTGCGTCCCCCCTGCCCGACACAACGCCCCCCGTTGTCTCATATATTTTGACTGCGAGGGTGTGATTGATGGGCACGAGCAGTGCATATGTTCCCCTGTTTTCACTCCCCTCCTTCCGCCTTCTTCTGACTGTGCGGCCTCATGGCCGCGGCATGCGATAAGGGATCAGCTGAGGCCGCCCAGTCTGAAGCAGGTGTAAGGACATGTGTGAGCGGCGATCATATTTACTGCACAAGGCCACGAATCCCAGCACCGCAGTGTGACTTTAGGAAAAGCCACTGTGGGTCTGGGATTTATGGCCATCGTTAACCGCACCGGCCAACATGAAATGAGGTCATGAGACGGCCTGCACTAACAGGGTATTGCCAAGGGATAACACAAGAGCGCAGACTCCTGTACAGCAAATAACAACGCTCAGGAATCTGCGCCCAGTACCTAGGTGCAAATTTTGACACCTGTGCTGCGTCTCGTTAAAAAGACAAGTCACGCCTCCACAACTGTTTGACAGTATAATGGGCTAAATAGTGTACGTGTTTAATTCAGCGTGTGCAAGGAGCAAAATTAAATAGAGCAACCTTTGACTTGTGCATCATTAATGCTGTTCAAGGTGTGGCTCTTGTACCTTGCAACACCTGAGGGGGGGGTTAAAGGTAACCTTTGAAATTGGTTCAACTAGGCTTCGGCCTACACTCTGCTCCTCTACTCCTCCTGCTGACCCTGGGCTCAAACAACGCCAGTTTCTGCCCGGACATGCTAGCTGCACAGAGAAAAACACCAGCCAATGTGTTAGTGGGGTTCAGCACCGCCAGCTGTTCCCCCGCTGTGTAGCCGGCATCGTGTCCAGCACAAGCCACGCTGGCACAACCGACCAAAAGCTGCCACCAGTGCAGGCTTCGGCCTACACTTTGCTCCTCTCCTCCTCCTCCTGCTGACCCTGGGCTCTAACACCGCTAGTTTTTGCCCGGACATGCAATCTGCACAGAGAAAAACACCAGTCAATGTGTCAGTGGGGTTCAGCAACGCCAGCTGTTCCCCTGCTGTGTAGCTTGCAACGTGACCTGCAAACGCCACGCAGGCACATGAACTGAAATTGAAGGGAGCCTGCCCCCCACCCACAGGTGTTTCTATGTATAACAGCCACCTTGTACAGCAGTACTGCTGCATTTGTACGAGGTGGCTGACTTTTTCTCCTTGCCCACGTGGAACTCAACACGTACAAAATGTGTCTCATTACAGACCATTACAATGTCCCTGAGGTGTGACTTTCCTTTGTAATGACACGCAGCACCACCCTTGTTAGCGCTGCCCGTCTTTTGACATCATTGGTTAGCTGGCTGCGCCTGTGCATCTCCCCTGCTCGAAACAACGGCCCTCGGTGTCTTATTTTTTTGGACAGCGAGGGTGTGATTGATGGGCATGTGCAGTGCATATGTTTGCCTGTGTTCACTCATCTCCTTCCGCCTTCTTCAGACTGGGTGTCCTCATGGCCTCGGCAGGCGATAAGGGATCAGATGAGGCCGTCCAGTCTGAAGCAGGTGTAAGGACATGTGTGAGCGGCAAACATATTTACTGCACCAGGGCACGAATCCCAGCACCGCAGTGTGATTTTTTAAAAACACACTGTGGGTCTGGGATTCATGTCCATCGCTAACCGCAACGGCCAACATGAAATGAGGTCATAAGACAGGAAGCGCTCACAGCGCATGGCCAAAGGATCACAAGAGCGCAGACTCCTGTACAGCAACTAACAACGCTCAGGAAGCTGCGCCCATGCAAAAAGGTGTTGTTTTCGACACCTGTGCTGCTTTTCTTTAAAAAGACAAGTCACGCCTCCACTACTGTTAAACAGTATAATGGGCTAAATAGTCTACGTGTTGCATTCAGCTTGTGCAAGTAGACAAATTAATAGAGCAACCTTTTACTTGTGCAGCATTAATGCTGCAGAAGGAGTGGCTCTTGTTCTTTGTAACACCTGAGGGGGGGTTAAAGGTAACCTTTGAAATTGGTTCAACTAGGCTTCGGCCTACACTCTGCTCCTCTCCTCCTCCTGCTGACCCTGGGCTCTAACAACGCTAGTTTTTGCCCGGAAATGCTAGCTGCACAGAGAAAAACACCAGCCAATGTGTTAGTGGGGTTCAGCAACGCCAGCTGTTCCCCCGCTGTGTAGCCGGCATCGTGTCCAGCACAAGCCACGCTGGCACAACCGACCAAAAGCTGCCACCAGTGCAGGCTTCGGCCTACACTTTGCTCCTCTCCTCCTCCTCCTGCTGACCCTGGGCTCAAACACCGCTAGTTTTTGCCCGGAAATGCTAGCTGCACAGAGAAAAACACCAGCCAATGTGTTAGTGGGGTTCAGCACCGCCAGCTGTTCCCCTGCTGTGCAGCTTGCAACGTGACCTGCAAACGCCACGCAGGCACATGAACTGAAATTGAAGGGAGCCTGGCCCCCACCCCCAGGTGTTTCTATGTATAACAGCCACCTTGTACAGCAGTACTGCTGCATTTGTACAAGGTGGCTGATGTTTTCTCCTTGCCCACGTGGAACTCAACACGTACAAAATGTGTCTCTTTGAGACCATTCCACTGTCCCTGAGGTGTGACTTTCCTTTCTAATGATACGCAGCACCCCCCTTGGTAGCGCTTCCCGTCTTCTGACATCATTGGTTGGCTACTTGCGCCTGTTCGTCCGCCCTGCCTGAATAAAATGCTCCTCGTTGTCTTAATTATTTTGACTGCGAGGGTGTGATTGATGGGCACGAGCAGTGCATATCTTCGCCTGTCTTAACTCATCTCCTTCAGCCTTCTTCAGACTGTGCAGCCTCATGGCCGCGGCATGCGAGAAGGGATCAGCAGAGGCCGCCCAGTCTGAAGCAGGTGTAAGGACGTGTGTGAGCGGCCAAAATATTTACTGCTCAAGGCCACGAATCCCAGCACCGCAGTGTGGCTTTATGAAAAGACACTGTGGGTCTGGGATTTATGGCCATCGTTAACCGCACCGGCCAACATGAAATGATGTCATAAGATGGGCAGCGCTAACAGGGCATTGCCAAGGGATAACACAAGAGCGCAGACTCCTGTACAGCAAATAACAACGCTCAGGAAGCTGCTCCAAGCACCAAGGCGTTATTTTGGACACCTGTGCTGCGTCTCATCAAAAAACCAAGTCACGCATCCACTACAGTTTGACTGTAGAATGGGGTAAATTGTGTATGTCTTTCATTCAGCGTGTGCAAGTAGACAAATTAATAGAGCAACCTTTCACTTGTGCAGCATTAATACTGCACAAGGTGTGTCTCTTGTACTTTGTAACACCTGAGGGGGGGGTTAAAGGTTTCCTTTGAAATTGGTTCAACTAAGCTTCGGCCTACACTCTGCTCCTCTCCTCCTCCTCCTGCTTCAACACGGGCTCTAACATCGCTAGTTTTTGCCCGCAAGTGCTAGCTGCACAGAGAAAAACACACGCCATTGTGTTAGTGGGGTTCAGCAACGCCAGCTGTTCCCCCAGTGTGTAGCCGGCAAAGTGTCCTGCAAACGCAACGCAGACACAAAGCTGCCTCCAGTGCAGGCTTCGGCCTACACTCATCTCCCCCTGCTTACCCTTTGCTCCAACACCGCTAGTTGGGGCTCTAGGAAGACAATCTTTAATAGGCAAGGCAACGCATCCGGGTTCCAGCACCGCCAGCTGGTTCTCGGCAGTGTTCTTGTCACAGGTACTCCCTCGTGCCAAGCCTGGTTTCAGCACCGTCAGCTGTTTCCGGGTTGTGTCAACTTCACTGAGACGCCTATGCTTGCCCCGTCGTGGTGCGGTCGAGTTAGCCAACTCCAGGGTGCCTCCAGTTTAGGAGCTTCCTATGTGGGCTGCGTGAACTGGTAGTCAAGGCTGGTTCTGTAGTGCCAGTAGGCCCAGCTCCCCCTGTAGGACTGTTGGGGTTCGGTAACTGCGGCTGCCTCGCGGCCTAGCTGTTCTCTCCTCTCCTGTGGACCTTGGGGTCCACCACCTGGTTCCAGCACCGTCAGCTGGTTCCGGGCCGAGCCTTTGGCTTAGGTGCCTCCTCCTGGGTATCCGAGTTCCGCCAACGCCAGGCGGTCCTTGGTAGTGCTTTTAAGCGCGGGCACCTACAGCTTAGTAACCGGGTTCCAGCACCGTCAGCTGGTCCTCGGTCGTGCCATTGGCTCTTGCACACTGGGGCAACGCATCCGGGTTCCAGCACCGCCAGCTGGTTCTCGGCAGTGTTTTTGTCACAGGTACTCCCTCGTGCCAAGCCTGGTTTCAGCACCGTCAGCTGTTTCCGGGTTGTGTCAAGCTCACTGAGACACCTATGCTTGCCTCGTCGTGGTGCGGTCGGGTTAGCCAACTCCAGGGTGCCTCCAGTTTAGGAGCTTCCTATGTGGGCTGCGTGAACTGGTAGTCAAGGCTGGTTCTGTAGTGCCAGTAGGCCCAGCTCCCCCTGTAGGACTGTTGGGGTTCGGTAACTGCGGCTGCCTCGCGGCCTAGCTGTTCTCTCCTCTCCTGTGGACCTTGGGGTCCACCACCTGGTTCCAGCACCGTCAGCTGGTTCCGGGCCGAGCCTTTGGCTTAGGTGCCTCCTCCTGGGTATCCGAGTTCCGCCAACGCCAGGCGGTCCTTGGTAGTGCTTTTAAGCGCGGGCACCTACAGCTTAGTAACCGGGTTCCAGCACCGTCAGCTGGTCCTCGGTCGTGCCATTGGCTCTTGCACACTGGGGCAACGCATCCGGGTTCCAGCACCGCCAGCTGGTTCTCGGCAGTGTTTTTGTCACAGGTACTCCCTCGTGCCAAGCCTGGTTTCAGCACCGTCAGCTGTTTCCGGGTTGTGTCAAGCTCACTGAGACACCTATGCTTGCCTCGTCGTGGTGCGGTCGGGTTAGCCAACTCCAGGGTGCCTCCAGTTTAGGAGCTTCCTATGTGGGCTGCGTGAACTGGTAGTCAAGGCTGGTTCTGTAGTGCCAGTAGGCCCAGCTCCCCCTGTAGGACTGTTGGGGTTCGGTAACTGCGGCTGCCTCGCGGCCTAGCTGTTCTCTCCTCTCCTGTGGACCTTCGGGTCCACCACCTGGTTCCAGCACCGTCAGCTGGTTCTCGGCAGTGTCTTTTGCTCTTGTACCTTCTGCTCCCCATCCTGGTTCCAGTACCGTCAGCTGGTTCCGGGCAGAGCCTTTGGCTTAGGTGCCTCCTTCTGGGTATCCAAGTTCCACCAACGTCAGGTGGTCCTTGGTAGTGCTTTCAGGCACGGGTACCTCCTGCTTAGTAACCGGGTTCCAGTAACGTCAGCTGGTCCTCGGTAGTTCCATTGGCTCTTGGACCTTCGGCTACCCATCCGGGTTCCAGTACCGTCAGCTGGTTCTCGGCAGTGTCTTTTGCTCTTGTACCTTCTGCTCCCCATCCTGGTTCCAGTAACGTCAGCTGGTTCCGGGCAGAGCCTTTGGCTTAGGTGCCTCCTTCTGGGTATCCGAGTTCCGTCAACGTCAGGCGGTCCTTGGTAGTGCTTTTTAGCACGGGTACCTCCTGCTTAGTAACCGGGTTCCAGTAACGTCAGCTGGTCCTCGGTAGTTCCATAGGCTCTTGAACCTTCGGGTAGCCATCCGAGTTCCAGTTCCATCAGCTGGTTCTTGGCATTTTCTCAGCCTTCTTGTACCTTCTGCTACATTTCCAAGTTGAAGACCCTAACGTCGACGACCCGGAAGACCACCACGATGACGACGACACGGAAGACCACCCCGATGACGACGACGACGACGGCGGAGACGACGACGGCGGAGATGACGACACTGGAGACGACGACCCTGGAGACGACAACATGGAAGACCGAGAAGCAGAAGAACAAGAGGCTGCAGAACAAAGAGCAGAAGAACATTAAGCATAAGACTTAATATCAGAGCAAAAGATATTATCTAAATTATATGCAGAAGAAGACTAAGCAGTGTATGGGGGTGAGTCCGTTCCTCCTCGTGGTGCCCCTGGATAAAGCCTGATGCTGCAGGCCAAACTGAACGCGGACAAATGTAACTTTTGTGACTGGCAGAACGGAAGGTGTAATCTTCAAACTTTTATAGATAACAACTACGGGAATGCCTGTCACAAATGAGAATATGATGAAGAAGTAGAATAGGAAGAATAATAACAGTGGAATAAAAAGAATATGTAGAATAAGAAGAATAATAATAGTTGAATAAAATGAATATGAAGAATGTAATAAAAAAAAAAAAATAGGTAGAAGATGAAGAAGAAGATGAATAAGGTGAAGAAGTTGATGTCAAAGATGCTGATGATGATGAAGATGAAAGTGTGGGAAAAGAAAAAAAAAAAGAAAAAAAAGAAGGGGAAGGGCGTGGAATAGTGAAACATCAATATCTGACAAAATAAAAAAAAAATTTACATAGTCAATATCTTTGTCACTCCGAACGTCTTAAAAAAAAACAAAAAACATGCTATTCTATTTGATTGGGATAAACCTCTATGACTTTAATGTCTCCGCCACCTCCCCAAATACATCCGGCATTATTCTTAGTTGTTTTCCTTCATGTAGAATGAACCTACAAGGAAAGAAAGGGTTTATTTTAATTCCGATATTTTGGTCCCATTGACTTGCATTGGGATCGGGTATCGGTATCGGCGATATCCGATATTTTTTGAATATCGGCCGATCCAAACCGATACCGATACTTTCCGATATCGGAAGGTATCGCTCAACACTAGTTGTGTGCTTTCCTGCACTTTTTTGCATTAATGACTGCATCACCATTTCAATCCATGACAATACACATTACCAAATATGAAAAACTGTACAATGCATTATGGAACCACAGATTATTTAAGTGGCATGTTACAGCATCTCCACTTCCTTACAATATGAGACATTCGAGTAGTGGCAAATAATTTCTAAGGAAAATCAACACCAATAGGTAATTTCAAATCTACCTCCCTGCACTTAGTGTCAAAATTAATACTTTGTGGTTTCAAATGGTCTCCTTGTTTTCAGTGTGTGAAGAATAAAAAAATCTGTTATGAAGTTGCTGTTAGTGCAATGTTTCTCAAATAAATCAATTCACAGTCACATTGTGATAATTTGCAGGTGGGAATCTTCCATATACCACTTGCCTCTTTGGGATTGGGTTAGTAGGCTTTTTTTCTATCCAAATGAGGAATGAACTGTGCACTCTGACCTCCTATCCATATACCATTGTATAGTATAGAAGCATAAATTGTCATTGCTTAGCAAGCCCTCATCTTTTAAAACGGTGTAACTGTCCACCTTGATTGGCTGGGTTAGACCATGTGATGTCATAGCTGCAGGTCTTTATAGGAAAGTAATTACCCGGTGTCATGTGTCATTAGCCCACTCTCTGAGTCTTCAGCAATTTGTGTAAAGGTGATGAGAATTATTACAATTTTTTTTATAATTCATGTGAATCAAATCATGGAATGTTTGAATTCGTGGGAACCTTCAAATTTAATGAAATTCGACATGAAGTCTATCCTCCACAAATCAATGCGCTAATTTCTCATAATATTCCAATATGCTGACTAATCATAAGAGGAGTTAGACGTGCTGGCATTTCGGAGGTGATTTGCAGGGCTCCCGTCCAGCAGACAGAAACTCTTAAACTCTTCAAGTGACCTTTGGACTACAGTCCAAATTTATTTACACATCTCGGCTCTTATGCCATTGCAGTTCTTCATACTTTTCCTATGTTTTTTACAAACAGATATTGTAATATTTAAAATTAGATTACACCAGAAGGGTAAGTGCTGGGAGAATCCTCCAATATAAGAACTCACCTCCTAAATGACTCAGTGCCAATCATTCTTTTTAGGACTGCCAGCAAAAGCTGAGCACCCTTCACAATCTCTGGCAGTCCACTAAAAAATGGAGAAGTTTTAGGCATGCACAGCCACTGGTCCATTCTAGTGAGACATTTCCTCGCCCCACTCTTGGAACTGGTGAAGGCCTAAGCAGTGGGAACCCAATTATTTGCAACTTATAACATTTTAAATGCTGGGAATGAACCTTTGGCATTGTTCAGCTACAATAATCCTCTTTGATAATCATAGCATGCTCATCCTTAGGATGGCACAAAGCACTCAGCAATATCAACCACTAGGGGCATTCCTATGTTCCTAAAAGATCAGGGACCCAAGCCCAAAAGTATTTGCCTACTTAAAAGAAAATCTATATGATTATATTCATTTCATGCCCTTCTTGTTTCTATACAAGGACTAAACGTTATATAGGTAATAACACTATGTTAAGACTAAGGCTGCCGTCACACTAGCAGTATTTGGTCAGTATTTTACATCAGTATTTGTAAGCCAAAGCCAGGAGTGGGTGATAAATACAGAAGTGGTGCAGATGGTTCTATTATGCTTTTCCTCTAATTGTTCCACTCCTGGTTTTGGCTTACAGATACTGATGTAAAATACTGACCAAAAACTGCTAGTGTGACAGCAGCCTAATATCTGCAAAATTATCACACTGCAAGACACAATAAATACTGCTACACAATGACCATTACTATTAACACAACAGATTGTTCTCAAATAAAAAAGAAAATAAACCACACTATTAACCCCTTAGCGACCGCCGATACGCCTTTTAACGGCGGCCGCTAAGGGTACTTAAACCACAGCGCCGTTAATTAACGGCGCTGTGGAAAAAGTCCATAGCGCCCCCCAGAGGCCGATTTTCTCCAGGGTCTCGGCTGCCGAGGGTAGCCGAGACCCCAGAGAACATGATTCGGGGGGTTTTTAACCCACCCCGCATTTGCGATCGCCGGTAATTAACCGTTTACCGGCGATCGCAAAAAAAAAAAAAAAAGCGATCTCTTTTTAATTTCTCTGTCCTCCGATGTGATCGCACATCGGAGGACAGAGAAAAGGGGTCCCAGGTGGCCCCCCAATACTCACCTAGCTCCCCCGATGCTCCTCGTGTCTCCCGGTGGGCGCCGCCATCTTCAAAATGGCGGGCGCATGCGCAGTGCGCCCGCCGGCCGGCACCGGGAGAATCTTTGGGGTCTCGGCTGCCGGGGGTAGCCGAGACCCCAAAGAGCACGATCGGGGTCGGTATTACCGACCCCTGTTTTGCGATCGCCGGTAATTAACTGTTTACCGGCGACCGCAAAAAAAAAAAAAAAAAGTAAAGTGTAATTCTCTGTCCTCTGATGTGATCGCACATCAGGGGACAGAGAAATAGGGGGATTCGGGGACCCTAGCATACTCACCTGGGTCCCTGGATCCTCTTGCTGCTCCTCCTGGCCGCCGGCAGCAGAACATGGCGGACGCATGCCCAGTGCGCCCGCCATCTGTCTCCATCTGCCGGCCGGCAGGAGAACAGCAGTTGGGGCTAAAATTAGGGTTAGGGGTAGGGTTAGGGGTAGGGTTAGGGTTAGGGGTAGGGGTAGGGTTAGGGTTAGGGGTAGGGTTAGGGGTAGGGTTAGGGGTAGGGGTAGGGTTAGGGTTAGGGGTAGGGTTAGGGTTAGGGTTAGGGGTAGGGTTAGGGTTAGGTTAGGGTTAGGTTAGGGGTAGGGTTAGGGGTAGGGGTAGGGTTAGGTTAGGGTTAGGGGTAGGGTTAGGGGTAGGGTTAGGGTTAGGTTAGGGGTAGGGTTAGGGGTAGGGTTAGGGGTAGGGTTAGGTTAGGGGTAGGGTTAGGGGTAGGGGTAGGGTTAGGTTAGGGGTAGGGCTAGGGTTAGGGCTAGGGTTGGGGCTAAATTTAGGGTTAGGGTTGGGGCTAAATTTAGGGTTAGGGTTGGGGCTAAACTTAGGGTTAGGCTTCTTTCACACTTACGTCGGTACGGGGCCGTCGCAATGCGTCGGCCCGACATACCGACGCACGTTGTGAAAATTGTGCACAACGTGGGCAGCAGCTGTAGTTTTTCAACACATCCGCTGCCCAATCTATGTCCTGGGGAGGAGGGGGCGGAGTTACGGCCATGCATGCGCGGTCAGAAATGGCGGATGCGACGTACAAAAAAATGTTTCATTGAACGTTTTTTTGTGCCGACGCTCCGCCAAAACACAACTGATCCAGTGCACGACGGACGCGAGGTGTGGCCATCCGTCACGATCCGTCGGCAATACAAGTCTATGGGCAAAAAACGCATCCTGCGGGCACATTTGCAGGATCCGTTTCTTGTCCAAAATGACGGATTGCGACGGAATGCCAAACGACGCAAGTGTGAAAGTAGCCCTAGGGCTAGGGTTAGGGTTGGGGCTAAAGTTAGGGTTAGAGCTGGGATTAGGGTTAGGGTTTGGATTAGGGTTGGTATTAGGGTTAGGGTTGGCATTAGGGTTACGCTTGGGATTAGGGTTAGGTTTGGGATTAGGGTTAAGGTTAGGGTTGTGATTAGGGGTGTATTGGGATTAGGGTTAGGTTTGAGGTTAGGGTTGAGATTAGGATTAGGGGTGTGTTGGATTTAGGGTTTTGATTAGGGTTATGGTTAGGGTTGACATTAGGGTTGTTTTGGGGTAAGGGTTGTGATTATGGTTAGGGTTAGTGATTAGGATTATGGATCAGGTTGGGATTAGGGTTAGGGGTGTGTTGGGGTTAGGGTTGGAGCTAGAATTGGGGGGTTTCCACTGTTTAGGTACATCAGGGGGTCTCCAAACACGACAGCCAATTTTGCGCTCAAAAAGTCAAATGGTGCTCCCTCCCTTCTGAGCTCTGCCGTGCGCCCAAACAGTGGGTTATCCCCACATATGGGGCATCAGCGTACTCGGGATAAATTGGACAACAACTTCTTCGGTCCAATTTCTCTTGTTACCCTTGTGAAAATAAAAACTTGGGGGCTACAAAATCTTTTTTGTGAAAAAAAAAATATTTTTTATTTTCACGACTCTGCATTCTAAACTTCTGTGAAGCACTTGGGCATTCAAAGTTCTCACCACACATCTAGATAAGTTCCTTGGGGGGTCTAGTTTCCAAAATGGGGTCACTTGTGGGGGGTTACTACAGTTTAGGTACATCAGGGGCTCTGCAATCGCAACATAATGCCCACAGACCATTCTATCAAAGTCTGCATTCCAAAAAGGCGCTCCTTCCCTTCCGAGCTCTGCCGTGCGCCCAAACAGTGGTTTACCCCCACATATGGCGCA
Source organism: Ranitomeya imitator (assembly GCF_032444005.1). Taxonomy (NCBI): domain Eukaryota; kingdom Metazoa; phylum Chordata; class Amphibia; order Anura; family Dendrobatidae; genus Ranitomeya; species Ranitomeya imitator. The sequence continues at coordinate 618,916,044 of NC_091283.1, forward strand.
TCAGCGTACTCGGGATAAATTGGACAACAACTATTGCAGTCCAATTTCTCCTGATACCTTTGTGAAAATAAAAACTTGGGGGCTACAATATCTTTTTTGTGGAAAAAAAAATATTTTTTATTTTCACGACTCTGCATTCTAAACTTCTGTGAAGCACTTGGGCATTCAAAGTTCTCACCACACATCTAGATAAGTTCCTTGGGGGGTCTAGTTTCCAAAATGGGGTCACTTGTGGAGGGTTTCTACTGGTTAGGTACATCAGGGGCTCTGCAAACGCAACATAATACCCGCAGACCATTCTATCAAAGTCTGCATTCCAAAACGGCGCTCCTTCCTTCCGAGCTCTGCCGTGCGCCCAAACAGTGGTTTACCCCCACATATGGGGTACCAGCATACTCAGGACAAATTGGACAACAACTTTTGGAGTCCAATTTCTCTTGTTACCCTTGTGAAAATAAAAATTTGGTGGCTAAAAAATCTTTTTTGTGGAAAAAAAAATATTTTTTATTTTCACAGCTCTGCATTATAAACTTCTGTGAAGCACTTGGGCATTCAAGGTTCTCACCACACATCTAGATAAGTTCCATGGGGGGTCTAGTTTCCAAAATGGGGTCACTTGTGGGGGATTTCTACTGTTTAGGCACATCAGGGTCTCTTCAAACGCGACATAGCGTCCGATCTCAATTCCAGCCAATTCTACATTGAAAAAGTAAAACGGCACTCTTTCTCTTCCAAGCTCTGCGGTGCGCTCAAACAGTGGTTTACCCCCACATATTGGGTATCGACGTACTCAGGAGAAATTGCACAACAACTTTAGTGGTCTAATTTCTGCTGTTACCCTTGTGAAAATAAAAATTTGTGGGCAAAAAGATCATTTTTGTAGAAAAAATGCAATTTTTTTTTTCACGGCTCTATGTTATAAACTTCTGTGAAGCACATGGGGGTTCAAAGTGCTCGCCACACATCTAGATAAGTTCCTTAAGGGGTCTAGTTTCCAAAATGGTGTCACTTGTGGGGGGTTTCCACTGTTTAGGCACATCAGGGGCTCTCCAAACGCGACATGGCGTCCAATCTCAATTCCAGCCAATTCTACATTGAAAAAGTAAAACGGCACTCCTTCTCTTCCAAGCTCTGCGGTGCGCCCTAACAGTTGTTTACCCCCACATATTGGGTATCAGCGTACTCAGGAGAAATTGCACAACAACTTTTGTGGTCTAATTTCTCCTGTTACCCTTGTGAAAATAAGAATTTGTGGGCGAAAAATCATTTTTGTGTAAACAAAAGCGATTTTTTATTTTCACGGCTCTACGTTATAAACTTCTGTGAAGCACTTGGGGGTTCAAAGTGCTCAACACACATCTAGATAAGTTCCTTAAGGGGTCTAGTTTCCAAAATGGTGTCACTTGTGGGGGGTTTCCACTGTTTAGGTACATCAGGGGCTCTCTAAATGTGACATGGTGTCCGATCTCAATTCCAGCCAATTCTGCATTGAAAAAGTCAAACGGCGCTCCTTCACTTCTAAGTTCTGCGGTGCGCCCTAACAGTGGTTTACCCCCACATATGGGGTATTGGCATATTCAGGAGAAATTGCATAACAAAATTTATGGTTACATTTCTGTTTTTACACTTGTGAAAATAAAAAAAATGGTTCTGAATTAAGATGTTTGCAAAAAAAAGTTAAATGTTCATTTTTTCCTTCCACATTGTTTCAGTTCCTGTGAAGCACGTAAAGGGTTAATAAACTTCTTGAATGTGGTTTTGAGAACCTTGAGGGGTGTAGTTTTTAGAATGGTGTCACACTTCATTATTTTCTATCATATAGACCCCTCAAAATGACTTCAAATGTGATGTGGTCCCTAAAAAAAAATGGTGTTGTAAAAATGACAAATTGCTGGTCAACTTTTAACCCTTATAACTCCCTAACAAAAAAAAATTTTGTTTCCAAAATTGTGCTGATGTAAAGTAGACATGTGGGAAATGTTATTTATTAACTATTTTTCATGACATATCTCTCTGATTTAAGGGCATAAAAATACAAAATTTGAAAATTGCAAAATTTTAAAAATTTTCGCCATATTTCCGTTTTTTTCATAAATAATCGCAAGTAATATCGAAGAAATGTTACCACTAACATGAAGTACAATATGTCATGAAAAAAAAATCTCAGAATCAGCGTTGAAGCGTTCCAGAGTTATAACCTCATAAAGTGACAGTGGTCAGAATTGCAAAAATTGGCCTGGTCATTAAGTACCAAATTGGCTCTGTCACTAAGGGGTTAAAAGAGACAATATTTTCCCCATACAATTATCATATCATCTTCGGTACCAGTGCTGCCACCCATGGAAGAGTTTACAGTACACTTGTATTCAGTGACTTACAGAGTATGTTCTTTCTGATTAAGGTAAATCACTGTTCACCTATCTTTTTCTTATCATTTTTCTTATCTTTCATCTAGTTAACAAATAACATTTACCATATGTGTGCTTTACATCTGCATCATTTTTGAAACATAATTTTAATAATAAGGGTTAAAAGTTCATCAGCAAATTCTCATTTTTCCAACAAAACGTACAAAACCATTTTTAAGGACCACATCACATTTGAAGTCAATTGGGAGGCCTTTATGACTGAAAATACCTAAAAGTGACGTCATTCTAATTACTGCACCCCTCAAAGTCCTCAAACATTTTAGTTTAGCCTCAATGTTTGTTTTTTTCACAATGGTAATAGGAGACAATGGACCCCAATACTGGTTGGGTAATTTCTCCTGAGTATGTCGATCCCTAATATGTGAGGGAAAACTGCTGTTTGGACACACGGCAGGGCTCGAAAGAAAGGTGCAGCATTTGACTTTTTGAACAAAAAAATGGCTGGAATCAAGAGTGGATGCCATGTCACGTTCGGAGAGCCCTTGATGTGCCTAAACAGTAAAACCTCCTCATAAATGACCCCATTTGGGAACTAGACCACTGAAGGAATGTATCTAGATGTTTGGTTAGCACCTTGAACTCCCAGGTGCTTCACATATGTTAATAACATAGAGCCGTGAAAAACAAATCGCAAAAATGTACTTTTAGCCCCATTTTATTTTAATTTTTACAAGGATAACGGGAGAAATTGGGCTCCAAAATTTGTTGTGCAATTCCTCCTGAGTCTGCCCATTATGTGGAGGAAAACTACTGTTTGACTGCACAGCAGGGTTTGGAAGGAAGAAGTTACATTTTGTAATACAGATTGTTTTTGGAATGGTCTGCGGATGTTACGTCAAGTTTGGAGAGCCCCTGATGTAAAAAAAAAAACCCAAGTTACCGTATTTTGGAAAACCTCTTCTCTCAAACATTTTATCCAGGGGTATAGTGAGCATTTTGAACCCACAGGTACTACACAGAATTTGATAACATTATGTCGTCATATTTAAAATGTTTATTTTTCTCAAGTAAATATTGTTTTAGCCCCAAATTTGTAATTTTCATAATGGATAATAGGAGAAAACTAATGCCACATTTGTTATGCAATTTCTCCCTAACGCAATGATACCCCACATGTGTTCAAAAATTTCTCTCCTGTTTTAGCACCAAATGTACAATTTACACTTGGGGTATTGAGAGAAATTCCACCCCAAAATTTGTTAGGTAATTTCTCACGAATGTGGCAGTACCTCATATGTGGTTGTACCCTACTATTTGAGCACACGGCAAGGAACGGATGGGACAGAGTGCTATTTGGCTTTAAAGGGAAGGTGCCACCAGTTTTTTTTTTGTAGTTTGTTTTTTTGTGAAATTAAGCTTAAAATAGTAAATAAAATATATTAATGCAATGTTTGCACTGTTTGCAAACATTTCTATATGAAAAATATTATATATTTTCTTACAAATATATATATTGACCACTAGGGGGAGCATTTTCCGTTTTAGACCTCAAGCAGCTATAGTAAGACTTACCAGCTTTACTCTTTGCAGGAAAATTGGGGCAGTAACTGCTGACATCACCATTTCCCTCCCCTTTTGGGTGGTCTAATATCCCTGGGGCAGAATGAAGAGCAGCATCACAGGGTAGAGCCATTTTGTGTGTGACTGCCCTGTGACCTGCTATCACCAGCAGTTACTGCATCAGAAACACAGCTACAGAGTTTACAAAAAAGCAGAACACAGCGGGCTCAGCAGCATGGTGGACTGGAGGAAAAGTGAAGACATGTGGTGTTTATGTATGGAGCAGCATTATCTGAGCAGAGCTGTCTGTGACTCATCCCTCAGTAAGATAAGAAGGAGGAGATCCAGGTCTGCAGAGAATGGCCAGGCATTTTGGAGGGAGGGGAGAAATACATTGTATGGCAGAGAGAGAGAGGCAGGCTGTGAATGCAGCTTACTGGAGATCACAGGGTCTGTGTGTGAGGAGGCGGAGACCCAGCAGGAGAAGCACACAGGGAGGGCAGCATGTGAGAGCAGAGGATGTCTGCCCAGGACCTGCAGCATGGAGATAAATCACCCGCACTCCCCATTCTCCGGTTCCAGTGAGTGCTTCTCTCCTGCGATAGAAAGTAAGTGGAGCTCGGCAGATAGCATTGGGCTATTATAAAATGGTGGCCAGTCACACCTACAGCAGTGAGTTGTGCAGCCCACAGAGATAGGGTAAGCGCCGGTCTATTATCTCCTATGTCCATGGGGTGCCGTAAAATGACACTGATAGTGTCGTGAACTGCTGTGAAACCAAGATGTCAGCCCCCAGTGCCTTCTTTAAACTCATAATACACACGTAATCTGTTTCACATGCATTTAAAACTTGGTTATAACAGCATGTTATGCTACATTACAGTGATTTATTAATGATCTACAAACGCGGTACCTTCCCTTTAAGAATGCAGATTTCACTTGAATAGATTGTGGACTTCACTAGCTGAACCCCTGAGGTGCTAGATCAGCAGAAATGACCCCTGTTGACCCCATGTTGGAAACTTCTCTAAGTAATTCTTCTAGGGGTGTAGTGAGTATTTTGAACCCATAGGTGCCTCACAGAATATTTTACCATTGAGACATGGAAATATGACATTTTAGTGGTAAAAATGTAATTTTTGCATTTTCTGCAAATTTGTCAGGTATACAAGGGTTAATAAGTGAAACTGGACCCCATCACTTATTTTGCTATTACTCCTGAATGGGTTGATGCCCCATATGTCATCAGAAATTACTGTTAGGCCACTCACCATGGCTGAGAAAGCAGGAGCGCTATTTGACTTTTGGAGAACAGATTTTGCTAAAATAGTTTGCTGGTGATATTTGCAGAACCCTAAAAGTGCCAGAACAGCAGAAAAACCTAAAAAGTGACCCCATTGTAGAAATTTCACTTATCAATGAATTAATCTATGGCTGCAGCGATTATTTTCTAACATCCATGCCATTCTTTATTCGGGAGAATTGAATATATGCCAATTTATTTCCCAAACATTGCACCCCAATACAGTGTTCATAACTCATATATTGTAGCACCCCCATACATTGTTGCCAGCTTGGGCTTCTGGCAATATGCACCCCATAAATTAAGTGCTCTATCCCCACTACAATAATGCCAAGCATGTGGCCTCTTATTATGGCTGTGGTTTAGGCACAGTAGGGCTCAGAAGGAGGGGGGCATTTGGATTTGGAATTCCCTGGATTTTATTTTTGGGGGGTGGGAACCATGTCGCTTTTCTAGAGTCTTTGTTCTACTATCCACCTCTCGTGTCTCCCCTTTTCCTCATAGTTTGTAAGCTTGTGAGCAGGGCTGTTATGATGCGGTGACCTTGGAGCAGCATGAAAACTTTCACTGGAGTAGGTAGTAACTATACTGACCGCAAATCCTGATCTTAACACCACAACTAGAAGTAGCCGTGGGCTCTGCCTAACAAATCCTAGACACCTCGTCACAGCCGGAGGACTAAATACCCCTATAGAGGGAAATAGGATTTCTACCTTGCCTCAGAGCAGAACCCCAAAGGATAGGCAACCCCCCACAAATATTGGCTGTGAGTAGGAGAGGAAAGACACACACAGGCAGAAAAACAGGATTTAGCACAAGAGGCCGCTCTAGCTAAAATAGGAAAGGATATGACAGAGTACTGTGCGGTCAGTATTAAAACCCTACAAAAATATCCACAGCAGATTATACAAAAAATTCCTCCATCTAACTAAAGACGTGGAACGTATATCTGCAACTCCAGAGACTCCTACACTCAGAGCAGGAATAAAATAAAAAAACAAGCACACAGCTTGTGTGCCATAGACAAAGAAACAGACACTTATCTTTGCTGAATTGGCAGCTAAGCAGGAGAAGCCAGACAGAGATCCAATACTTTCCAAGAAACATTGACAACTGGCAAGGACTAATGAGTCCTGCAAACCTAAATACCCCAGTCAGAATTGCAATCAGCAGATACACCTGTCCAGGACTGCAGCCCAGGGACAACTGCATTACCACCTACAACCACCGGAGGGAGCCCAAAAGCAGAATTCACAACACAGGGCCCTCATTCCTCTTTGTATCTCTTTTGAACTGTGATTTCTGTTATGCTGTAATGTATAGTGTCTGTACAAGTCCCCTCTATAAATTGTAAAGCGCTGCGAAATGTGTTGGCGCTATATTAATAAAATTATTATTATTATTATTACTAATAACATAAAACCCCCCCCTATAGTTCCAGTGATAGCTGATTGACTGCTGGTTTTGTGCAGCAAAATTAGGGATTTTATTGGTAACATTTTGAGGTACATCATGTTTTTTGATCGCTTTCAGTATAAGGCTGGGATCACAATCTTGTGTTCTATGCTGAACACGTATGTCATTGATTCCATGTAAACCCAACAAAAATGTGATTCCAAACTCCTGATTGAACCACCAACCTTAATGAGGCAGATGGAGACACTTTGTATTCCATTTGGCATCCACTCCAGTGGTATCCATCTTTTTAGGCATACACAGATTTGTGGTCGCCCACACTTGTGCCCTAAAAAGACACTTAAAATAATGGAACACTGCCGAAACAAAAACCGGTTCAAAGTGACTCCATCTGCTTCATAAGTGAGTGGTTTTGTTTGTGGTTTTGTCCGAATCACATTTTTGGAGATTTACAAGGAAACCCCGATGTAAGCACTCAGCGGAGAGAGCATGATAAATGTGAGCCGAGCAGCCTTATTCTGATATTTGGGAGGTAGAATGAACAAAGCTCCACTTTCATCATAGCAGCCTTGTATCTTTCTTTCAAATGCTATTAACCTGCAAATTAACCCTATATCTGCAGGTTAAAAGTGTTAGCATGTGACAGGTTCTTTTTACCTATAAAATTATTGTACATGCTGCCACAGTACATGTTAATAATTGAGGATAGAATGTTTGTGTACATTTGAGAAAAGAAAAGTGATTTTCCTTGCAAAACACAAGGGGTTACTGCCTTACTAAAATTAATGTAGAATGTTGACCAAGGCATATCTCCAGTATCAGACTGGGGTGCCAAAGGTCCACCAATAACAAATTCCAGGGCCCCACTTTTCAGCTTCATACAAATGTGACATTATCCTCATTATCAAATGTATGTAACAATGAACTGGCAGATTGTTAAATGAATAAGATGCTGCTTTTTTCTATACATCGTGATTCAAGTATATTGTGCCAAGCAAGGGTGGACATACTGCCGGTGCAGCTGCACTGGGGTCCATCTGTGGAGGTGGGTCCTTGCAGGCAGGCAGGACCGGCGTCACCACCTAATGCACCTGACAAGTGTCTGGCCCACTCGTTGCCAGGACACTGGCATGCTATAGGACCCAGTATTCAGCATCTTCTGACTCTGTGATGTCTCAGAGTAGAGGGCGCAATGACGTCACTACAGCATGTTCTTGGTCCTGAGCGCTGCAGAGAGACAGAAGTCACTGAGGAGACTGGCCCCGCGGTGTGAAAAGGAAAAGGTAAGAATTTTATTTTTTTTATGCATGGAGCAATATATGGTGTCCATTCTGTATTGAGCATTAGATGGGGCTCATTCTGTATGGAGCGTTATATGGGGCCCATTCTGTATGGAGCATTATATGGGGGCCATTCTGTATGGAGCATTATACAGTACCCATTCTGTATGGCGCATTATATAGTGCCCATTCAGTATGGAGCATTATATGGAGTGAAGCCAAAGAAAAACAAAGAAGCAGCACCAACAGCTGATTAAATCATTCACACCGGCTCGCTTGTTTTCCTATCAGCGCTGTAAAGCCCTTTTCTGATGTGTGGTGCTCTAGCTTATAAAACTCCAATCGTGCATGCAAAAACTTGTACTAGAACAGCGAGCACTCACCATCTTCTTATGTCCAAACTTTATAGTGGCATATTGACAATAGCAGGTATGGTCAGGGAGAAATATGCTAGCCCAAGACGATGGCCGTTTCGCGTTCCTGCGCTTCCACGGGTCTTGATTAAGACCATTAGTTTGTACATAAGAAGATGGTGAGTGCTTGCTGTTCTTATACAAGTTTTTGCATTATATGGAGTATTGGGGCCCATTATATAGTATGGAGCATTATATAGGGCTCGTTATTCTGTCTGGAGCCTTATATAGGGCCATTATAATAAGAGGTGTGCATAAACAAGGAAACATCAAGTCACCCAGGGGATGAACAGAAAAAATGGGGTTATCACAATTCAGAGAAATTGTTTGTGACGAGTATATGCCCAGATATACTGGGTCTATCACATGGGATTACCTATTGGCACTTGCTATGATGCTAAACCTCCAAGAAAGTCAGACCCCTATTTACAGTATATAGTGCAACCATAGCATATTAGTCTTCCTATCTTTGTAAAAGCAGTTTGAATAGGTGCCTACTGTAAGTACAGCCCATAAAAGTGCAACCCATATGAACACTGAATCAATGTCAGTTTCCCTGAGGGGAACATACCCATACGTAATGTGCCAGTGCAGTTCAATGCTCCCTGGGGACTGCCCAAAGTGCGTTTCGCGTTTGCTTTCACACAGGGAGGATTGAAATGCACTAGCACTTGAAATTTGGGTAAGTTCCACTCAGTGAAACTGACATTCTTTCAGTGTTCATATGGGTTGCACATTCATGGGCTGTACTTACAGTAGGTACCTAATGTCACGCACAGTAAAGGACAGGCTAAGTGCAACACAAAGGGATAAGGGGAAGGGGGACCTAAAACATGGTAAGCAGGGAGTGGAGACCCCTAGACCGATCTAACATCACTCTGTCTGTCTGTCCCTATAAAGGTTCCACACCTATCGCTGAGCAGAATACCTAATCCCTGCCTGACCCTGGCGATAACCTCTGCATCAGGGAGGATAGGATGAATGTTATTCAATCCTCTGTACTGCTAAAGACAACAGGAATAGACAAATGAAGCAAGAGAACACAGCTTGAGAAGACTCAGAGAGAAACACCAACATCCTCCAAACCCTAAAAAGGATGATAGCTGACTGATACTGCTCCAAGCCTCAACAGGGAAATGCAAACAGAAAATATCACCCGCACTTGCCAGCAGCAAGTAGGAAGTATATCAACACTCAGGTCCAGGTATGGCCATTAGCATCGGGGGAGATGACTTCTGGGTCCTAGCATCAAAAGGCAGAAATCTGCAAAGCAAACTGCTGAAACCTTATGAAGACAGTTGCAGTGCAACGGTCTGCAGCCTCTGATACATCCGTGACAGTACTCACCTTCTACAGGTGTCCTTTGGACACTCAAGACCAGGATTCTCAGGATAAAAGGTGTGGAATGAACAAACCAGCCTGGAGTCTTTCACTTCTGATGCAGAAACCCACATTCTTTCCTCTGAACCTTAACCCCTCCAATGCACCAAGTATTGTAAAGAACGTTGTTGGAGGTGAGAATCTACAATCCTTCAAATTTGAAACTCTAGGTTTCCATCAACCATAATTGGGGGAGACGATAGGGGTGAGGGCTCAAGGGGTTCCACATATCTCTTGAGCAAAGACCTGTGAAATACGTAGATCTTAAGAGCCTGATGTAGGTCAAGACGAAACGCTGCTGGACCAATGACGGCAGTTATCCTACAGAGACCAATGAATCTAGGTTCTAACTTCCAGGAAGGAACCCACAAAGGGATAAGGGAAAGGGGGACCCAACACTAAGGAAGCTAGGAAGCTGGGAGTGGAGACCCCTAGACAGATCTAACATCACCTATATCGTCTCTATAAAGATCCCGCATCTATCGCTGAGAAGGATACCTAATCCCTGCCTGACCCCGGCAATAAGCCCTGTGGGGGGAAGGACAGGATGAATTCTAGTCAATCCTTACTTCCGCTAAACACAACAGGGATAAACAAATGAAACAATGAAACATTTAGCTTGAGAAGACTCAGAGAGAAACACCAAAGTCTTCCAAACTCCAAAAAGGACAATTGCCGGCTGCTACTGCTCCAAGCCTCAACAGGGAAATATAAATAGAAAATATCACTTGCGCTTGCCAGCAGCAAGTAAGAAGTATACCAACCCTCAGGTCCATGTGTGGCCATTAGCATTGGGGGAGGTGGCCACTGGCTCCTAGGAAACAGAAGGACCAGGCCGAAGTCTGCAAAGCAAACTGCTGAGACCTTCTGCAGACATATGCAGTGCAACGGTCTGCAGCCTCTGACACATTCGTGTCACCTATAAACACTCTTTTTGCAGAGATAGGAAGAATAATATGCTATGGTTGCACTACATATACTGTATATGGGAATAGACCCACTATATCTGGGCAAATACTCGTCGCAATCTGATAACTAGTGATGAGCGAATATACTCGTTACTTCCCAAGCATGCTCGGGGTCCTCCGAGTATTTTTTAGGTCTCAGAGATTTAGTTTTTATTACCGCAGCTGAATGATTTACATCTGTTAGCCAGCATAAGTACATGTGAGGGTTACCTAGCAACCAGGCAACCCCCACATGTACTCATGCTGGCTAACAGATGTAAATCATTCAGCTGCGGCAATAAAAACTAAATCTCTGAGCACTAAAAAATACTCAAAGGATACCCGAGCGTGTTCGGGAAATCTCGAGTAATGAGTATATTCGCTCATCACCAGTGATAACCCCATTTTTTCTGATCATCCCTTTTGATGTTTCCTTCTTTATGCACACCTTTTAATATTTTTAATTTTAACTATTGATTCTGATTAATTCAATTTACTTGTTATTGTATATATGCATATATATATATATATATATATATATATATATATACTAGATGGTGGCCCGATTCTAACGTATCGGGTATTCTAGAATATGCATGTCCACGTAGTATATTGCACAGCCCACGTAGTATATTGCCCAGCCACGTAGTATATTGCTCACCTCACATAGTATATTGCCCAGCCATGAAGTATATTGCCCAGCCACGTAGTATATTGCCCAGCCACGTAGTATATTGCCCAGCCACATAGTATATTGCCCAGCTACGTAGTATATTGCTCAACCACGGAGTATATTGCCCAACCACGTAGTATATTGTTCAGTCACGTAGCATATTGCCCAGCCACATAGTATATTGCACAGCCCACATAGTATATTGCCCAGCCATGTAGTATATTGCCCAGCCACGTATTATATTGCCCAGCCACATAGTATATTGCCCAGCCACATAGTATATTGCTCAACCACATAGTATATTGCCCAACCACGTAGTATATTGCCCAGTCACGTAGTATATTGCCCAGCCACATAGTATATTGCACAGCCCACATAGTATATTGCCCAGCCATGTAGTATATTTCACAGCCCACGTAGTATATTGCTCAGCCACGTAGTATATTGCCCAACCACGTAGTATATTGCCCAGTCACATAGTATATTGTCCAGTCACGTAGTATATTGCCCAACCACGTAGTATATTGCCCAGCCACGTAGTATATTACCCAATGACGTAGTATATTGCCCAGGCACGTAGTATATTGCCCAGTTACGTAGTATATTGCCCAGTGACGTAGTATATTGCCCAGTGATGTAGTATATTGCCCAGTCACGTAGTATATTGCCCAGTGACATAGTATACAGCACAGAGCCATGTAGTATATTGCACAGCAACGTAGTATACAGCACAGAGCCACGTAGTATATTGCACAGCGACATAGTATACAGCACAGAGCCACGTAGTATATTGGCCAGTCACGTAGTATATTGCCCAGCTGCGTAGTATATTGCCCAGCCACGTATGTCACAGGTTAAAAAATAAAAAATAAACATATGCTCACCTTCCGAGAGCCCCTTTTAGTTCGGTCACATGACTGTGACATCATGGCAGGTCCTTCTCGCGCAGGTGCGCAGGACCTGTGATGACGTCGCGGTCACATGACCGTGACGTCATGGCAGGTCCTTCTCACGCAGGTGCGCAGGACCTGTGATGACGTCAGCACATGACCGTGACGTCATGGCAGGTCCTTCTCCCATACCATCCTTGGCACAGGAACCTGCCGCTTGCATGGAGCAGTCACCGGAACGTCGCAAAAGGTGAGTATATAATGATTTTTTATTTTTTTAAATTATTTTTAACATTAGATCTTTTTACTATTGAAGCTGCATAGGCAGCATCAATAGTAAAAACTTGGTCACACAGGGTTAATATCGGCGGTAACGGAGTGAGTTACCCGCGGCATAACGCGGTCAATTACCGCAGGCATTAACCCTGTGTGGGCGCTGACTGCAGGGGAGGGACTAATCAGACTGTGGCCGTCGCTGATTGTTCGCGGCAGCCATGACAGGCAGCTGGCGAGACCAATCAGCGACCAATGAATATCCATGACAGACAGAAGGACAGACAGACAGAAAGACAGAAGTGACCCTTAGACAATTATATAGTAGATATTCTGCACTCAATTTCTTTTTTTCATTTATATGGTTTGGGAGTTTCTTCTTTCACTGCCAAAATCTGTACAGCCAGATAAGAAAAACATCATGCTACTATTCTATCTGTGCAAAATGTCTGGAATATTTCTTTTCTATGAAACTATGTAGTAAGAACCACAGGAGAGATGATTTTTGCAGGCAAAATAATGGTTACCCTTTCTGTTTTAGTCTAAATGATGACCAGGAACACCTTTTTCCTCTCTTAAAAACATTTGGTACTCTTCAAATTTAAGATTATGATGCAGTAGATAACTTTTAGCTCCCTCAAGCTTGAGAAAGGAACAGGCAGTGCAAATAAATAGAATATGTTCTCATGTTGAAATGATATTGAGGTTAGTGAGGGAAGGGTCAGAGGTTACAATTTTAAGAAACAACAAGAAAGTAAAACAAAAACCAGTAGAATACCAATATCTTTCTTCAATTTTTTTTTCACTTCTTGTCAACAAGGTTTCTATTCTATTTTTCCTCTCGATATCTGGACTCTGCCAATGTGTTCCGTTTTGAAATGAGGGAAAATGAAATTGTCCTTTTTAAAGCAATCCGTGGCCAACATGTGGCTTGCATATTCAAATCTTCAGGTTGTTAAAGGCCTTAAAAATGTTTTGTTTATTTCAATCTCATTTTCAGGAACACGCCGCCCGGCCTCGCTTGCACTGAATAATAGATAACATAGTTAGAGAAACTCAACTATGTAGCTTGAATATTAATTTTACTTTTATTCAAGTAGATAAAACACATCAAATTCAAGATACACGTCAAGAAAAGACTGCAGATGATTTATTTCCAAAATTATTTTAGTATCTATGTTGAAAAGACTATAAAGCTACTTTATTGTGGAATATTACAATATTATCTACCTGGATAATATCCTAAAAAATACACATTAAATTGAAAACCTTTACGTGCACTGTTACAGGGAAATTTCAGTAATAGTACAGGGCTTTCTAGGCAGCTAGAAGCAAAACAAATGCAAAACTTTAAGTTACTAGACCATTTGTTCTCAGATTGTTGTAGTGCAAGGATTCCTTAAAACCCATATAATATTTCTTAATAGGAAAAGGATGTCTTGTTGCTTACTTATTGCAAATACCACTTAGGATTTAGATGTTTACTGCGTACTGATTTATTTAGTAGAGTAGCTACCGGGGGGCAGAGGGGGCGGTGGCCCAGGGCCCCGAGCTCTGAGGGGGTCCACCCGGAGCTACGTTACTGTAACTGTATCGGCGTGCACAGCATGCCGATACAGTTACATTCTGCGGCAAAGCAGGGAAATTCGATCTCCCTGATCTGCCACCTGGCCGCTGTGGGGGACCTATGCCAGCAGTGGACCCCCTCCTGTTATCACAGGGTCAGTTTGATGAGAGAGGGAGCTTTACGTTCTTTCTTCCATCATCCCCCGTCAGCATGTGACATTACTGATGCCGACACTGACAGGGGTAGCGATGGCGTCAGTACCTGACGCCCACTGTCAGGAGGTGAGCGAGTGCTCAGAGCACTGCGGGAACAAGGAGGAAGAAAGGTGAGTATTGTTGTTTTTTTATCAGGTGCATTATACTATACAGGTTGCCTAATGGGGGTGCATTATACTGTACTGGCTGCCTAATGGGGGTGCATTATACTATACAGACTGCCTAATGGGGGTGCAGTAGACTATACAGACTGCCAAAATGGGGGTGCATTATACTATACAGGCTGCCTAATGGGGGTGCATTAGACTATACAGACTGCCTAATGGGGTGCTCTATGCAGTATTGGCTGCCTAATGGGGGAGCATTATACTGTACTGGCTGCCTATGTGGAGTGCATTATTCTATACAGGTCTATGGGGGTGCATTATACTGTACTGGCCTATGGGGAGTGCATTATACTATACAGGCCTATGGGGGATGTATTATACTATACAGGCCTATAGGAAGTGCATTATACTATACAGACCAATGGGGAATGTATTATACTATACAGGTCTGTAGGGAGTGCATTATACTATACAGCCTTATGGGGAGTGCATTATACTATACAGGCCTATAGGGAGTGCATTATACCATACAGGCCAATGGGGAATGTATTATACTATACAGGTCTGTAGGGAGTGCATTATACTATACAGGCCTATGGGGAGTGCATTATACCATACAGGCCAATGGGGAGTGCATTATATTATGCAGGCCTATCTGGAATGTATTATACTATGTGGAGGACTATCTGGCACATTATAATATATGGAGACTATCTAGGAGGCCATCAAACAGTGTGGAGATTACAGTGAAGGGACCATCAAGCAGTTTGGGGGCTACTAAGGGGTCAGTATGCTATGTAGGGGTATATTGCAGTGAGGAGGCATCATGTTATATATAAGAGAACATCATTCTTTATATAGGGGAGCTGTACAGGGGGAGACTCGGACATTATTCAATGGTAAGTGGGCACTTATTATTATAGGGGAACTCAGGTTACTGTGACTATCAAAGGGGCACACAGGGCAATATTACTTTCTAGGGAGCAAAATATGGGCACTGTTTTCTAGGGCAATTGTACTCAACAATACTATATTCTAGAGAGTTGCTTTAGAATTTAGAAGGCACAGAGAACTGCACAGCAGGTGCAGAAATAGGGATACATACGGCAGCAGCATAGGGGTACTAGTAGGATGATGAGTTTGTGCAAGTGGGAATAGATGGTAACAGTGCTGAAAATATGAAAAGTTAAATGTGTCTTTGTTGTATTCTCTGCAGACGAGTCCTGGGTGGAAGAAGTTGTGTCGGTTTGGGCCAGATGGAAAAGACCGGAAAAGTGGACAACTCCATCAGAAAGAACGTCATCAATAAGTCACCATCTCTAACTGTGATCCCTTATATGTCCACTAGGACTGGTATCTTTCACTGACCACATGGCGGTAATATTAATGTTGCTCTTTGTATAGAGATTATTTTCTGCAACATCGCTGTCATCTGCTGAGGTTCTCCTCCAATATTAGGGTGCATCACCCAGTTGTAATCAAGGTTACCTGGTTAGGGGCCCACTCAGAAGCTTCCCCCTCACTGAACCAAAACCCTAGCTGTGCCTCTGGATTTATTACCGAATTTATACCTGTATGTGTAGGTATGAAATAAACTCCCTCTAGTGGTAGCTTTATACAGATATATTCAATTTTGACTTAAGGTTATGCAGGAAACTTGAAATTCTATAGTAGAAAAAAAGCAAACTTCTACTTAGAAAAATATGTTTTATGAAATGAATCATATCACAATTAAGAATTGTCTAATAAATCAGGATCAGGGGACATTGTTTAGGCACTGGTAACTCTGGGACCAGGGGACAAGGTTCATGCATTGACCTCTCTAGGATCAGGAGACGAGGTTCAAGCACTGGCCGCTCCAAGACCAGATGACAAGGTTCTGGCACTGGCGGCTCCTTGATGAGGGGACAACACATACATGACTGGCCACAACCACACCAGGACAAAGTGACTTAGGATACAGATCTAAAATAGTAAAGGAACAGCGACTCCATCCAGGTGTAGTAATTCAAGAAGATAAATTTATTCTGCCATAGTAAAGCGACGTTTCGACCATATAGGTCTCTTTCAAGCATACAATACAGTGCATAGGGTCAGCTTAAATAGTGTGAATGCCATACAGTGCACCAATCACCATCCAGCCACCTACCACAATGCAATTATTGCATATTAATACAAAAAACAAACATCAAACACATATAGAGTAAAAGTCATCAACCGTCGATATATTCACTATATGTACATTATGGGTAATCCACATACACTGATAGTTTACATCTTGTGTACAGTTCTGTTGACTAATCAGCTCAACGCATCAGAGTTGCCATGGAACCAATCCATAGGGACTCATGTAGATTATTCAAAAATATCAGCGCCAATAGGCTTCATCCTAAAAGAGGCGCCAAAATACATCAGGGTACCTATCCATGGTCTCTACACAAGGAGCGCATATGTTCCCACCAATAAAGCACATCGTACCATACCCCTATCTAATCTCCATATACTTGCGTCATAGCCCAAGGTCCATCACTAAACCGCAAGTCACACTGAGGCAGAGTCAAGAGCGCGCAGGGGCACCGCAAGCTGGAAGAGTCAACGTCACATGAGCGCAGCGTGAGCCAACCAGCAGCGTTGCCCGCCAACGACACGTCAGCAGCACCATGTGACTCCGGCCGGGACCGATCACCAAGGAGACAGGGGTAAACAGCAAAGCCGCAATTGCGGCTAATCCCACATAAACCAACACATTACAAGAGGTTCAAAAGAAGAGGGAATTGGAACAAACCATTACCTATTGCAGATCTAACAAATACAATCTTTATTACATGAAAAAAAAATAAAAAAACAGTTGGGGGGCACAAGGAGGGGAACCGGATTGTATAAATCCTTATTTACTCGCTTATACTCATTATATATATTATTCCAAGGTATCCCATTCCTTCCGACAGCCGACTGTCGCAATAATCACCTAAAGAAAAAAAGAAAAAAAGAGAAAAAGAAAAAACAAATAAGTGAATATATATACATAAAACAGCGGAGAGATTAAGTAATTAAAAACAATCACTGACAGACACTACCCAAAAAAAACCATTAAAAATAAAAAACACAAGTATGTAGGTTAAAAACAATATTAAGACCCTTAGGTTGTAAGGACCCCAGCATATAGATCCACTGTAATTCCTTCTTTTTTAATATCTGTAGTCTGTCACCACCCCTCCTAAGCAATGGGACACTATCAATGACCCTAAACCTTAATTGATTTACTGAATCTCTATTCTCAACAAAACGTTTCGGGACCGGTAACTCCGTCAGCCCTGTCCTCTCAGTACTCTTGTGCTTATTAATGCGAGCCCTAACCTCCATGGTTGTCTCACCTACATAGGTAAGTCCACACGGGCACACAATCATATATACCACATAGCTTAAGGCACAAGTGGCCCTCATAAGGAGGGCGTTAAACTAGAAGAAGAGGGGACGGGAAGAAAACATTGGACTCGAACAAAGAAGACCCAGGAAAACATACTCAGAAGGGAGGTAAGAATATTTCTAAAACAATCCACAGCGAGGAGATTGGAACAAAACAAAATCCTCTAAACTGCATGCTCACAAACGCCAGAAGCCTGACAAACAAGATGGAAGAACTAGAAGCAGAAATATCTACAGGTAACTTTGACATAGTGGGAATAACCGAGACATGGTTAGATGAAAGCTATGACTGGGCAGTTAACTTACAGGGTTACAGTCTGTTTAGAAAGGATCATACAAATCGGAGAGGAGGAGGGGTTTGTCTCTATGTAAAGTCTTGTCTAAAGTCCACTTTAAGGGAGGATATTAGCGAAGGGAATGAGGATGTCGAGTCCATATGGGTCGAAATTCATGGAGGGAAAAATGGTAACAAAATTTTCATTGGGGTCTGTTACAAACCCCCAAATATAACAGAAACCATGGAAAGTCTACTTCTAAAGCAGATAGATGAAGCTGCAACCCATAATGAGGTCCTGGTTATGGGGGACTTTAACTACCCGGATATTAACTGGGAAACAGAAACCTGTGAAACCCATAAAGGCAACAGGTTTCTGCTAATAACCAAGAAAAAATATCTTTCACAATTGGTGCAGAATCCAACCAGAGGAGCAGCACTTTTAGACCTAATACTATCTAATAGACCTGACAGAATAACAAATCTGCAGGTGGTCGGGCATCTAGGAAATAGCAACCACAATATTGTACAGTTTCACCTGTCTTTCACTAGGGGGACTTGTCAGGGAGTCACAAAAACACTGAACTTTAGGAAGGCAAAGTTTGACCAGCTTAGAGATGCCCTTAATCTGGTAGACTGGGACAATATCCTCAGAAATAAGAATACAGATAATAAATGGAAAATGTTTAAGAACATCCTAA
The DNA here is from genome assembly GCF_032444005.1 of Ranitomeya imitator. Lineage (NCBI taxonomy): Eukaryota > Metazoa > Chordata > Amphibia > Anura > Dendrobatidae > Ranitomeya > Ranitomeya imitator. The sequence goes on from NC_091283.1 coordinate 618,934,838, forward strand.
ATAGGCACTGTAAGCGGTTTATACCTTGTGGGAATAAAAGGACTAGAAATAGGAAAAACCCAATGTGGCTAAACAAAGAAGTAAGACAGGCAATTAACAGTAAAAAGAAAGCATTTGCACTACTAAAGCAGGATGGCACCATTGAAGCTCTAAAAAACTATAAGGAGAAAAATACTTTATCTAAAAAACTAATTAAAGCTGCCAAAAAGGAAACAGAGAAGCACATTGCTAAGGAGAGTAAAACTAATCCCAAACTGTTCTTCAACTATATCAATAGTAAAAGAATAAAAACTGAAAATGTAGGCCCCTTAAAAAATAGTGAGGAAAGAATGGTTGTAGATGACGAGGAAAAAGCTAGCATATTAAACACCTTCTTCTCCACGGTATTCACGGTGGAAAAAGAAATGCTAGGTGAAATCCCAAGAAACAATGAAAACCCTATATTAAGGGTCACCAATCTAACCCAAGAAGAGGTGCGAAACCGGCTAAATAAGATCAAAATAGATAAATCTCCGGGTCCGGATGGCATACACCCACGAGTACTAAGAGAACTAAGTAATGTAATAGATAAACCATTATTTCTCTAGTAACCCCCCACGACAGCACACCTGGAGGATGTTACCCCTTTCCTAATAGGGACAGGAAATGACAAGAGGTTAAATAACCCCTCCCTCATCCTCCCCTCAGTGTTCTTTCCTGTCCCTACTAGGGATGAAGAGGTCATCCCAGGTGCACTGTGCCGGCAGCGGTCACCGGGGGGAATATGAATTGTTTAGCCGGGCAGCGGGGATCAGACTTACGTCCATTCCCTGTCGCTGCTTCCGTCTCCTCCGACTCGGGACTCTTCACCGCCGCCATTCCACGCCTGCGGGTAAGGTCTGGGGCGTTCTTCGGCTGGAGGCCTCTCGGAGCTCTCCAGCCCTTCTCCTCCTCCGCACCGCGCGCGCGCGTGTGGGTACTTCCGGTCTGAAGCCGGCGGCCGGATATGATGTCAGACGCCGGCCGGCTTCTCTGAATCAGGAAGTTCCTCGTGCGTTCCAGCCAGGAACGCTAGGCAGACAGCATGGAAGACGTCGGCGTTCTCCCCCCATGTACTTCCGGACACCGGAGGAGGAGGTCCTCATCCAGGAGGACAGGTGCTGTGTCCGGTCGCCTATATATTCAGGCCCTGGACAGGAAGACATCGCAGGTAGGACCACTGTGTGGTGAAGACTATGGAGATGTCTGCTTCCTCGCGCTCTGCACCTGCACAACACAGCACCATCCCGGCCCCAGTGAGTAGTCTGGCCCCGGGTGTCCTTCCCTGATGTGGGTTGTAGTCTTATGATTCCTTCTCCCCTTCCTTTTTAGGGGGACAAGGAACCCACATCAGGAAGCAAAACAAAAACGACCCGCAAATGCGCAGTTTGTATGAAGAAGCTGTCCTCTTCATACAAGAAATCATTGTGCAAAGAATGCACAGACAAAATTATCAGAGAGGAACAGCCATCCCTGATAGAGGAGATTAAAACCTTAATCCAGCAGGAGATTAAAACATCTCTGGCCACTCTTTCCCAGCCTACACCATCTCCTAGTGCCCCTCCTGAGGCTAAGAAAAGGAAACTTAATCCACAGGAGGAAGAGCAGGAGGACTCTCAGGGAGAGACGTCGGACGAACCCCCAGAGGAGGGTGAATTATCCATGGACTCTGAAACTGTCCAGCAAGAGAGATACTACTTCTCTTCATCTGATATAGAAGAACTCCTTAAGGCTGTAAGGAAAACTATGGAGGTTGAGGAAGAGAAGACGGCCCAGTCAGTGCAAGAAGAGATGTTTGGAGGACTTCGTTCTAGGAAGCGTCAGGTGTTTCCTATTCACCAAAACATCCGGGATTTAGTTCTGGACGAGTGGGAATCCCCAGAAAAGAAGCTGACTACTCCAGCGGAAATTAAAGATAGATTTCCTGTGGATGCCGAGACAGCGTCATGCTGGTCAGAAGTCCCAAAAGTGGACGTCCAGATTGCCAGAGTAGCCAAAAAGACCACGCTACCATTCGAGGATGCCTCCCAACTGAGAGACCCTCTGGAACGTAAGATGGACGGACTACTAAGGAAGTCGTGGGAAACGTCAGCGTCTTTACTGAACATCAATTCAGTATCCACTTGCGTGGCTAGATCGATGCATCGCTGGCTGGGGCAGCTAGAGGAGCACTTGTCCTCAGGTACCCCGAGAGAAGATATTCTAGCCTCCTTGCCTATCTTCCAGAAGGCAACAGGCTTTTTAGCAGATGCTTCCGCAGAATCCGTGAGAGTGACGGCGAGAACATCTGCTCTGTCAAACTCGGTAAGGCGTGCACTCTGGCTAAGATCCTGGTCTGGGGATATGACTTCCAAGATGAGGCTGTGTTCTATTCCTTTTAAAGGAAAGTATATGTTTGGACCAGCCTTGGATGATCTTTTGGAAAAGGCTTCAGACAAGAAAAAGACCTTACCAGAACCTAGAAACCCTAGGAAAAGACCCTTCCGCGCTCAGCAGGAGCATACTCCTCAATACAGAGGAAAGGGTAAGACAGGTCGCTGGAGCTATCCGAAAGGAGGGAAAGACAGGAATCTTTTTCTTTCACAACCCCAAAACCAGAGAAAGCAATGACGTCGTCATAGTGGGGGGTCGGATTTCGAACTTCCTCCCAGTCTGGCAAGAGATCGGTGTGGATCAGTGGACCATAAGATTGGTCAAAGAGGGGATGAAAATAGAGTTTACATCATATCCCCAAAAAAGAATGAAAACGACGACGTTATCAACACCGAAGCTACAGTCCACCCTGATAACTGGGATAGAAGATCTCTTAATCAACAATGTGATCTCCACAGTCCCAAAAGACGAATGAAACAAGGGCCATTATTCCTGCCTATTTCTGATAAGGAAACCAAATGGAACCCATCGGATGATAATCAATCTGAAACCGCTGAATCAATATGTAACCTACAGAAGATTCAGAATGGAGTCCGTGAGATCGACAGTACCCTTAATAGGGCAAGACTTCGTCATGGCAACCATCGACTTACAGGACGCATATTATCACATCCCAGTCCATCCAACCTATCAAAAATTTCTAAGGTTTGCAGTCACCAGAGGAGAAGTTATAGATCACTTCCAGTTCAATGTCCTCCCATTCGGACTATCATCAGCTCCAAGGATCTTTACAAAGGTCATGTCCGAGGTGATGGCGTACATCAGAAGTCGGCAGATATGCATAATCCCATACCTCGACGACCTCTTGGTAGTGGCTCCCACGGTTCCAATTCTACAGGAACATCTTCAAACAACAGTCCAGATCCTGTCATCCCTGGGATGGGTGATAAACCCCAAAAAATCGGATATGGTTCCATCCACAACGAAGATCTTTTTAGGGGTCTTATTAGACTCCCACAGCCAAACATCTTTCTTGCCCGAACAAAAACGGTCCCTGCTTACATCAAAGATAAGAATGTTGCGGGACAAGAAGAGAGTATCTCTAAGATGGGCCATGTCGGTTCTAGGTACCATGACATCTTGCATCCAGATGGTGGCATGGGCTCAAGCCCACACCAGGATACTTCAGACACATATTCTGTCAAGCTGGGACGGATCCCCAGGATCTCTAGACAAAAAGATCCGGATACCACCACACGTAAAGTCCTCATTAACATGGTGGCTACAAAAAGAGAACTTAATAAGAGGAGTTCCCTGGTTGCAGGTCCCAGCAGTGACCATAACAGTAGATGCCAGTGGAAAAGGTTGGGGAGCTACGGTAGACCAGCACATATTCCAGGGATTCTGGTCAGCCGAAATAGCACAACAATCCTCGAATTTCAAAGAGCTAAAAGCAGTAGAAGAAGTTCTCAAAGCGGCGGTAACTCTTGTACAAAATTCCCACATAAAAATATACTCAGACAACATGACAACAGTTGCCCACCTTCGCCACCAGGGAAGTACAAGACACGAAGATCTAAAAAGAATATCAGCAAGAATATTTTCGTGGGCCGAAGAACATGTTCTCTCCATATCCGCCCTACACATAAAAGGGGAGATAAACGTACAAGCCGACTTCCTGAGCAGAACAGAGGTCCATCCAGGAGAATGGAGCCTAAACCCAGAAGTCTTTCAGATACTAGTCAAAAGATGGGGACAGCCAGAAGTGGACTTGTTCGCGAACAGTCAGAATGCAAAGGTAGACCAGTTCTTCTCGCTAGATCCGATGAATCCGGGGTTAGCTGTGGACGCATTGGTCCAGCCATGGACATTCACGCTAGCATACGCTTTCCCGCCATTGCCAGTCCTACCAAAAGTCCTGCAGAAAATAAGGGCAGAAAAACTCAAGGTGATCCTAGTGGCTCCACTTTGGCCCAAAAGAGGTTGGTTTGGGGCCCTCATCAGTCTAAAAATAGATGGGCCAATAGCACTTCCACCGGTCAAAGACCTTCTCTACCAGGGGCCAATACTGCATCCAGATCCCGAGAGGCTACACCTAAATGCCTGGCTTCTGAATTCTCAATTCTGAGAACTAGAGGACTATCAAAGAGAGTAATTAAAACATTACAAAAAAGCCGCAAAACAGTTACTAATTCTATCTACCAAAAAATCTGGAAGACTTTCATCACATGGTGTGCTCCTGAACAACCTAACCCAGATAAACCAAACCTAGCCAAGATCCTGGATTTTTTACAAGATGGGCTGGAGAAGGGTCTCAGACCCAGCAGCCTCAAGGTACAAGTGGCAGCCTTGAGCTCTTATTTTGACCAGTCTTTAGCTGACCATAGATGGGTAAGAAGATTCATGACGGCGGCATCCCGCATATCTCCAAGACCCATAAATATAGTTCCATCCTGGGACCTGAATATAGTCCTGAAAGGACTTACACTGCCACCATTTGAACCCTTATCTTCCATAACCATGGATAAACTCGCCTGGAAGACCACCTTCCTGGTAGCCATAACAACAGCCAGAAGAGTGGGTGAACTACAAGCCCTGTCAATCAACGAGCCCTACATGAAGATTCTTCAGGACAGGCTTATCCTACGATTAGACCCATCCTTTCTCCCAAAGGTCGTCTCCGATTTCCACAAATCGCAGGAGATAATTCTTCCATCATTCTATCAAGAACCAAAGAATGAGGAAGAGGAACATTTTCATACTTTGGATGTTCGAAGAATGGTACTCTATTATCTTCATGCATCAGAAAAGATTAGAAAAGATCAGAATCTGTTTATTCATCTTCTCGGCCAGAATAAGGGGAAGAAGACTTCCAGATCCACAATTGCAAATTGGATCAAAAGAGCAATCCTGGAGGCTTATTAAATTCAAGGCCTTCCACCACCAGAAATGCTCACAGCTCATTCTACTAGAGCAACAGCTGTCTCCTGAGCCGAGAAAGCCAGTGCTTCCATCGAGCAAATATGCAGAGCGGCTACGTGGTCCTCGGTCCATACGTTCTCCAAACATTACAGGCTTGACCTGATGTCAAAAGAAGACTTAGCCTTCGGAGAAAAAGTCCTTAGTGCTGTAGTCCCTCCCTAAAAATTACTCTTGGGTACTGCTCCAGGTGTGCTGTCGTGGGGGGTTACTAGAGAAAATTGAATTATTCTTACCGTTAATTCGGTTTCTAGTAACCCACCATGAGAGCAGGAGTAATCCCTCCCTTTGCTTAATATACGTTCTGAAAAGAATAAATATAATTTGAAGCATTCATTCTCCTGTGGTCCTTTATAATAACACTGAGGGGTGGATGAGGGAGGGGTTATTTAACCTCTTGTCATTTCCTGTCCCTATTAGGAAAGGGGTAACATCCTCCAGGTGTGCTGTCGTGGTGGGTTACTAGAAACCGAATTAACGGTAAGAATAATTCTATTTTCTTACTTTTAGGGACTCTATAGCGACGGGGTCTTATCCGCAGGACTGGCGTATAGCAAATGTGGTGCCAATATTCAAAAAGAGCTCTAAAAGTGAACCTGGAAATTATAGGCCAGTAAGTCTAACCTCTATTATTGGTAAAATATTTGAAGGGTTTCTGAGGGATGTTATTCTGGATTGTCTCAATGAGAATAACTGTTTAACTCCATATCAGCATGGGTTTATGAGAAATCGCTCCTGTCAAACCAATCTAATCAGTTTTTATGAAGAGGTAAGCTATAGGCTGGACCACGGTGAGTCATTGGACGTGGTATATCTCGATTTTTCCAAAGCGTTTGATACCGTGCTGCACAAGAGGTTGGTACACAAAATGAGAATGCTTGGTCTGGGGGAAAATGTGTGTAAATGGGTTAGTAACTGGCTTAGTGATAGAAAGCAGAGGATGGTTATAAATGGTATATTCTCTAACTGGGTCGCTGTGACCAGTGGGGTACCGCAGGGGTCAGTATTGGGACCTGTTCTCTTCAACATATTCATTAATGATCTGGTAGAAGGTTTACACAGTAAAATATCGATATTTGCAGATGATACAAAACTATGTAAAGCAGTTAATACAAGAGAAGATAGTATTCTGCTACAGATGGATCTGGATAAGTTGGAAACTTTGTCTGACAGGTGGCAGATGAGGTTTAACAATGATAAATGTAAGGTTATACACATGGGAAGAAGGAATCAATATCACCATTACACACTGAATGGGAAACCACTGGGTAAATCTGACAGGGAGAAGGACTTGGGGATCCTAGTTAATGATAAACTTACCTGGAGCAGCCAGTGCCAGGCAGCAGCTGCCAAGGCAAACAGGATCATGGGGTGCATTAAAAGAGGTCTGGATACACATGATGAGAGCATTATACTGCCTCTGTACAAATCCCTAGTTAGACCGCACATGGAGTACTGTGTCCAGTTTTGGGCACCGGTGCTCAGGAAGGATATTATGGAACTAGAGAGAGTACAAAGGAGGACAACAAAATTAATAAAGGGGATGGGAGAACTACAATACCCAGATAGATTAGCGAAATTAGGATTATTTAGTCTAGAAAAAAGATGACTGAGGGGCGATCTAATAACCATGTATAAGTATATAAGGGGACAATACAAATATCTCGCTGAGGATCTGTTTATACCAAGGAAGGTGACGGGCACAAGGGGGCATTCTTTGCGTCTGGAGAAGAGAAGGTTTTTCCACCAACATAGTAGAGGATTCTTTACTGTTAGGGCAGTGAGAATCTGGGATTGCTTGCCTGAGGAGGTGGTGATGGCGAACTCAGTCGAGGGGTTCAAGAGAGGCCTGGATGTCTTCCTGGAGCAGAACAATATTGTATCATACAATTATTAGGTTCTGTAGACGGACGGAGATCTGGGGATTTATTATGATGGAATATAGGCTGAACTGGATGGACAAATGTCTTTTTTCGGCATTACTAACTATGTTACTATGTTACTATGTTACTAAGTGTATCTCTCCTTTAAAAATGTTTTTTTTACCAGCATGGGGATGATAAAAAAATTCCCCTTTCAACATATTGTTACAACAAGCACAGCCCAAACATGGGAAATTCCCATGTTTGCTGTGCTCAAAGTCCTCTGGACCAAGGTCCTTAATGCCCCAATATTAGATTTAACCAATCTATCCCTCAAATTACCTCCCCTTCTGAAGGACATCATAGGGTACATCACAAAGCCTGGGACCGACGGTAAACCACGTTGGAAAAGGGCCCATTGTCTCCTTAGAATATTCCCAATCTGGTTACTTACTGGATTCTATGTCCACACAAATGGAATGCGATCACCTGTCTGTCTACCACGCGTTTTATTGCGGATGCTCTCATGGGAGCACTTTAGAACTTTCTCTTTATATCTAACCACATCCCTACCAGGATACCCTCTCGCTATGAACTTAGAGCACATCTCATCTAACTGTTGGTCAATCCTGTTTTCATCAGACACTATTCTCTGAACCCTAAGTAGCTGGCTCCATGGCAAAGAACTCACCATTCTCCTCGGATGATTGCTATCAAATAACAATAGATCATTCCTATCAGTTTCCTTCACAAAAATATCAGTTCTCAACTTATTCCCATCTTTATAAACCAAAGTATCTAGGAATTGTATTTGTGTTGTTGAATATGTTAAGGTAAATTGCAATTCCGGATATATCTGATTCAGATCCATCTGAAAATTATTTAATTCCTCAGAACTACCTTCCCATACCAGAAAGATATCATCTATATAGCGCGACAAGGCTCTGACGTGGCGCCAGAGGATGGAATTGTACACAAACCTGTCCTTCAGAACCGCCAAGTAGATGTTAGCATAAGTAGGGGCCACATTGGATTCCATGGCGGTACCTCTCAATTGCAAGAAAAAATCATCCCCAAAAAGATGGTGGGAGGTGGCTGGATGGTGATTGGTGCACTGTGTGGCATCCACACTATTTAAGCTGATCTGTATTGTATGCTTGAAAAAGACCTATATGGTCGAAACGTCGCTTTACTATGGCAGAATAAATTTATTTTCTTTAATTACTACACCTTGTTGGAATGCTGTTCCTTTACTATTTTGGTTGCCTGATTGTCCAGGAAGGTTACCTGGACCTGGAACGGGCGCCCCAACAAGTGAGTGCTGTCAGCCCTCTTTTTCTTTGGACTGGTTGAACCTGGATTGACGTGCACCCAGCCATTATGACGGAAGTAGTGACAAATCCAGAGGTGGGTGATCTGGATAGTGACATAACCTTTTCGTACACTGACGATGGTGCTGCTCGGATTTTATCTTGTACTAGTATGGACATAACTTTTCTGAGCAAGCCAACAACTGTGATGCTTAGGTGAAAGTTGGAAAATTGAAGAAGGAGATTAATCTGCTTTGAATTACATGTCATGACCCTGACAGAATATTTCAGGGCCCGGAGGATCCCACGTGGGTTGCGGCCACATCTGAGGCCAACCCTATTACCGGATAATGTACAATTTTGCATGAAATTTGAGTCCATCTATATATATAATTGCCTAAGGGTTTTTCCGTCTGTCTGTCTGTCTGTCCTGGAAATCCCGGCTCTCTGATTGGTCGAGGCCACCAGGCCTCGACCAATCAGAGACCGGCACAGCATCGACGTAGAAATCCCGCGTCTCTGATTGGTCGAGGCCGCCAGACCTCGACCAATCAGCAGCGGGCACAGCGACGATGATGTCATAATGGTTGCCATGGCGACGATGATGTCATAAAGGTTGCCTTGACCAATCAGCGACGGGCACAGTCTGCCGCGAATTCTGGAATCATCTTTGTCCATATACTACGGGGACATGCATATTCTAGAATACCCGATGCGTTAGAATCGGCCCACACTGATGACCAATCAGCGACGGGCACAGCATGGCGACGATGTCATAAAGGTTGCCTCGACCAATCAGCGACGGGCACAGTCTGCTGCGAATTCGCCTCAACCAATCAGCGACGGGCACAGTCTGCCGCGAATTCTGGAATCATCATTGTCCATATACTACGGGGACATGCATATTCTAGAATACCCGATGCGTTAGAATCGGGCCACAATCTAGTCTCTAATAAATATGCATTTTATATCATGTTATTGAATATTGAATTTTTGAAGGAAGAAATGTCAACTATAAGGAAGAATGGCACAGAATTGGAGGATCAGTTGAAGACTCAGCTAACAGTGCAGGATTGGCATCTCTTGAAAACCAAGATGGAGGGGAGTCTGTTGAAATTCAGGAGTGATATTGAAACTACTAAGAGGACCAAATCGTTCCGGGATGCAGAAGACTATAAGGTGGGCCATGTTTTTTCCTGGCATGTGGGGTCTAATCAATATCCGAATAATGGGAAGAAGAAGTTTATTACATCAAAGAGACGTAGAAGACCACAAGACAGGAAGCAGTCGAACTTTGGCTTCACCATGGCTCGTTCTGAATCTACGGATGACTTAAGTGTGGGAGGAACTAAGAGAAATCATCATTTTTTAGGGAAGGAAAAGGTGGACAAAACCCACTCCAGGAGGTGTGGCCGGATAGGGGTCATAAACACAGGAAATGGAGGTACATCTCGGGAACAATGAGTAGGACGGAATACCACAATGAAGACAAGAAATATGAAAGACAACTGACAAATAGTAAGGAGTTGGTGGTAAATATTTCATCTGTTGTGTTATCTGATGTTGAAGTTAAGGTTTTATCTAAAGGATTGTCGTTTTGCCCATCAAATAACCCAGACTGGTTTGGTATGGAGGGTGATCTACAAGGATATTTCTGGAGACTGAGATTATCATCGTATTTTTCTGACAAGGCGGATAGTTTGAATGCTGATGGGGGTAATGTGACAAAGGGTTTTACTTTACGAGAGGTGGGATTATATAATAAGAGCAATTTCCAACCACCGAACAGAAATCATTTTGTGGAGTCCTATATTGAACTTGTACAGAGAGACATTGAGAAAATGAAAAATATTTTTAGACCTGTTACAGCCCAAAATTTAACATCCATTGAAAGGAAGACTTTGAATGCCTTGGCTGAAAAAACCCTAATAACAATCAAACCAGCCGATAAGAGTGGGGCAGTGGTAGTAATGGATAGCTCTAAATACAGGGCTGAAATATTGCGACAACTGGATGATGGACTGTTGTATGAAAAATTGTCATGTAATCCAACCCTTTGTTTTCAGAGGGAGTTACAGCTTGTGGTCAGTGACTCCCTGCCTATGGGACTCATTGACCACAAGCTGTCTGAATACTTGATTGTTGAAGGTCCTGTTTCACCTGTACTGTATGTACTACCTAAAATACATAAGGACTTGACTAATCCCCCGGGGCGACTGATCGTCACAGGGAGGGGCTCCCTCTTAAATAAAACTGCCATCTTCCTGGATCGAGTGTTACGACCATATGCCACTTCAGCAATGTCATATATTAGAGACACAAATTACTTTCTTGAGAAAATTGATGATTTGACAGTATATGAAACAACCATCTTGGCCTCCTTTGACGTTGTGTCTTTGTACACGTCAATTGAGCATGATAAGGGCCTTGAGGTTGTTTCCTGTGTGCTATCAGGCTCTGACGTGGCCCCAGAGTGTGCACGGCTTGTCCTCACATTACTTGAGTTCATCCTCAGATGGAATTTTTTACTTTTTTCTTTTATTTTTTTCTTTTTGGGGATGATTTTTTCTTGCAATTGGGAGGTACCGCCATGGGATCCAATGTGGCCCCTACTTATGCTAACATCTACATGGCAGTTCAGGAGGACAGGTTTGTGTACAAATCCATCCTCTGGCGCCACGTCAGAGCCTGGTGGCGCTATATAGATGATATCTTTCTGTTATGGGAAGGTAGTTCTGAGGAATTAAATAATATTCAGACGGATCTGAATCAGATATATCCGGAATTGCAATTTACCTTAACATATTCAACAACACAAATACAATTCCTAGATACTTTGGTTTATAAAGATGGGAATAAGTTGAGAACTGATATTTTTGTGAAGGAAACTGATAGGAATGGTCTATTGTTATTTGATAGCAATCATCCGAGGAGAATGGTGAGTTCTTTGCCATGGAGCCAGCTACTTAGGTTTCGGAGGATAGTGTCTGATGAAGAGAAAATTGACCAACAGTTAGATGAGATGTGCTCTAAGTTCATAGCGAGAGGGTATCCTGGTAGGGATGTGGTTAGATATAAAGAGAAAGTTCTAAAGTGCTACTATGAGAGCATCCGCAATAAAACGAGAGGTAGACAGTCAGGCAATCACATTCCATTTGTGTCGACATAAAATACAGTAAGTAACCAGATTGGGAATATTCTAAGGAGACATTGGGCCCTTTTCCAACGTGGTTTACCGTCCGTCCCTGGCTTTGGGATGTACCCTATGATATCCTTCAGAAGGGGACGTAAGTTGAGGGATAGATTGGTTAAATCTGATATTGGGGCATGAAGGACCTTGGTCCAGAGGACTTTGAGCACAGCCAAACATGGGAATTTCCCATGTTTGGGCTGTGCTTGTTGTAACAATATTTTGAAAGGGGAATTTTTTATCATCCCCATACTGGTAAAAAAAACAGTTTCTGAAGGAGAGATACACTTGTGCCTCAATCTATGTGGTATATATGAATGTGTTCCCATGTGGGCTTACCTATGTAGGTGAGACAACCATGGAGGTTAGGGCCCACATTAGTAAGCACAAGAGTACTGTGAGGACGGGCCTTACAGAGTTACTGCTCCCGAAACATTTTGTTGAGAATAGACATTCAGTAAATCAAATAAGATTTAGGGTCATTGATAGTGTCCCATTGCTTAGGAGGGGCGGTGATAAACTGCAGATATTAAAAAAGAAAGAATTATGGTCGATCTATAGGTTGGGGTCCTTACAACCTAAGGGTCTTAATATTGATTTTAACCTACATACTTGTGTTTTTTTTAAAAAAAGTTTTTTTTTGGGTAGTGTCCGTCAGTAATTGTTTTTAATTACATACTCTCTCCGCTGTTTTATGTATATATATTCACTTATTTGATTTTTCTTTTTCTCTTTTCTTCTTTTTTTCTTCAGGTGATTATTGCGACAGTCGGCTGTCAGAAGGAATGAGATACCTTGGAATAATATATATAATGAGTATAGGCGAGTAAATAAGGATTTATACAATTCGGTTCCCCTCCTTGTGACCCCCAACTGTTGTTTGATTTTTTGTTTATGTAATAAAGATTGTATTTGTTAGATGTGCAAATAGGTAATGGTTTGTTCCAATTCCCTCTTCTTTTGAACCTCTTGTAATGTGTTGGTTTATGTGGGATTAGCCGCAATTGTGGCTTTGCTATTTACCCGTCTCCTAGGTGATTGGTCCCGGCCGAAGTCACATGGTGCTGCTGACGTGTCGTTGGCGGGCAACGCTGCTGGTTGGCTCACGCTGCGCTCATGTGACGTGGACTCTTCCAGCTTGCGGTGCGCTTGCGCACTCTTGACTTTGCCTCAGTGTGACTTGCGGTTTAGTGATGGACCTCTAGAGGTGACGTTGGGCTATGATGCAAGTATATGGAGATTAGATAGGGGCATGGTACGATGTGTCTTATTGTGGGATCATATGCGCTCCTTGTGTAGAGACTGTGGATAGGTACCCTGATGTATTTTGGCGCCTCTTTTAGGATGAAGCCTATTGGCTCTGATATTTTTGAATAATCAACATGAGTCCCTATGGATTGGTGGGTGGTTTCCATGGCAACTCTGATGCGTTGAGCTGATTGACCAACAGAACTGTACACAAGATGTAAACTATGAGTGTATGTGGAGTACCCATAATGTACATATAGTGAATATATCGGCGGTTGATGACTTTTACTCTATATGTGTTTGATGTTTGTTTTTTGTATTAATATGCCATAATTGTATTGTGGGAGGTGGCTGGATGGTGATTGGTGCACTGTGTGGCATCCACACTATTTAAGCTGACCCAATGCACTGTATTGTATGCTTGAAAAAGACCTATATGGTCAAAACGTCGCTTTACTATGGCAGAATAAATTTATCTTCTTGAATTACTACACCTGGATGGAGCACTGTTCCTTTACTATTTTGGTTGCCTGATTGTCCTGGAAGGTTCCCTGGACCTGGAACGGGCGTCCCAACAAGTGAGTGCTTTCAGCCCCCTTGTTTTTCTTAGGATACAGGTCTGGCTACACCAGGACCAGGGGGCTTCAGATTCAGGACTGGCCACACTGAGACCAGGGATACATGTTCAGGACACTGGCCACTCTGGGACCAGGGGACTTCATAACTCACTAGTAGTACATCTTACTGAATAATGACTCTACATGTTGCTTGACAACTTCCTAGGAAATAGGGAGTCTTTTATACAATGTCCCTCCCAGCTATAGGCTGAGAGCCATCTTGCAGTTGTACTACTTATTCTTAATGCCTCTCAGTTTAGGGCATTTAACAAAATCCATGTGCTTGCCCTTTAAGATGGTGCTTGCCCTGGATGCACGCCGGGGACCGTGCAAGAGGCCAAGGAGGTGAGTAAGCTGGTGTGGAGATCAGACTGAACTAAAGGAATCCATCTTGTCTTCTTCCTGAGAAATCTCGCTTACAACAAGATACATTTCTGCTGACTTGACATTTCCTTTTATGGAAGTAATCATGTGTGCATTCCTTCTTTCAATAGCAGCCTTTCATTCACCTTCCAGATGATGTAACTTTCTACTGATAAAGACTGGTATAGATTGTTTATGTAAGAGATAGTGAAATATGAGCGCTTGTGCGCATGTCTGTAAAGAATAATTCTTTTCTATATAAAGGAAGGGAAAAGCCCAGAGAGGGAGATGTGCTCCTGGGCTTCCCCTGTATATGATCACACAATACCTTGTTTGCGTGTCATTTACTCAGGATCCCTACCTCTAGTAAGCCAGGGACTGAGAAGGACTTAACATTTCTTTGGCGCACCGAACAGGGACCCGAGATGAGAGTATTTGCTCGAGATTCACCTGCAGATACGGACGATGGAGATCTGGGATAATGGACGGCAAATGAACTGAAAAACCTGGCCAGGTAAGAGACATTATTAGTTCTCTTTTATCTGCCTTGTATTATCCGAAAGATCTCTATGAGCCGTGTCACGCTGGGTTAGTCTAGTAGTGAGTAGATACCTATAAAACTCGGGTTACTATATTGTATAGATTTATGAGTCCTGTCCCTGGCAGTGTGTGAACAGTGTGAAGGTTGTGGTATGTTGTGAAAGAAGAGCAAAAGTGCGTAGAAAAATAAGCCGAAATAGTTGGGGTATAAGCCTTATACACGGAAGTCAGCCTAACTGGGTCATGTGGTTGCGTCCTTTCGGGGAGACCTCCGCCCATGCTTGACTCTCATTTAAGTGCTTAACCTCCTTCATTTCTGGATAAGGTTTGATAGAATGAGCCCAGGACGCGGGTCCATGAGCCTGGGACAAGTATGCTAACTGACACAGAAAGTTTTGTGATCTGTATGGTGTTGCTGGGTCTGTTTGCGTGCATAATAGCACTTAAGTACATTCTGCACATTAGAAAGAATGGAGCAGATCAGCCCTTCAATATTTTAGCTCCCTAGGAGAGAAGGCAACGAGACATCACCTAGGATAAGTGATTGTCCAAACGTCACCTGGGGTAGAAATAGCTAATATTGAAAAAAAAATAAAAAAGAAAAATGGGAAATAAACAGACAAAAACCGTCTTAGGACAAGTGGAAGCAGCAGATATCATACAGGAAAGATGTGGGAAGACAGTCAGAAGTCAGATTAGAAGGGTAAGAGAAAAATTGGGAATTTCAGAAGCACTTATGTTCAGTACAGAATGGGAAAAACTGAGTAAAGAACGAGGTGGAATTATCAAAGACAATGGGTGGGAAGAAATCATACACTGTATGATAGAGGTCTCAAAAACAGCTAAAGAGGAGAATTGGAAGTATGATCCAGACACTTCCAAATGGATTATGGGGAAGGGAAAAAGTTGTGACATAATCCCACCACCTTACCTAGATCCAAAAGCCCAATCATTTGTACCATCTGGAGGAGCAGAAGGAGGAAAACAATTTCCAGCCTTGTATCCCAATCTTGGTGGGGTAGGAGGATGGGTATGTTCACACTGTGGACAACAAAATCCAGATTGGAGAAATGATTGCCTAGTCTGTGGTACACCTAGACATGGCGCTGTACTTGCCCCTGTTAGGGTAGTACCAAGACCCTTTAGGGAACCTGGTGCTGACGGGGTAATGGGAACTAGATATCACCAGACCCGACAGTATTTTCCTTGGTCCCCTGCTGAAGGTATGTCCCTCCTGCATAATGCGCCTGATCCCACTCAATATCCCATCCGATTTGCACAATACATACAACAAATCATGCAGACTCATGCTGGGGTCTGGGCGGACGGGGAAGAATTATGTAGAATGAAAATGTCCCCCGGACTTTTTCAGGAATTATTGACACACCTACAGCCCAATAGACCAGTGGCAGAAGGGGGTGCCTTACAGACAGAAGCATCAGGTACCCAGTTCACAGAGGCATTAATAATTTTCATGAGAGAAAAACAGAGGGAAAGGGGATCTACGGGTGTGATTATGCAGAAATTTGGGCAAAGTATTGAAGAATATAGTCAAGAATTAGAAAATAGCTTTAGGGATGAAGGATTGGATTTGACTGATGCTTCAGTAAGGAGACTTTTTACAAAACAATTAATAGAGGGGCTAGATCCGAAAATCAGAGAAAAATTTAAATCCTCTACTCCAGATTGGAGAACAATTGAACAACCAAATATTGTGAAACAACGATGTTTAGGAATAGTCATGGATATGAGAGAGAATCGTAAGCCTGTTAGAATAGCACAAGCTAATACAGGAGGAAGAGTGAGACACAACTTTCCTTGCCACTACTGTAAAAAGCCAGGTCATTTCCAAAGAGAGTGCAGGAAGAAGTTGGCAGATATAAAGTCAGGCAAATTTGTTCCCAGAAATAACCCTCCCCAAACGGACAACCAGCAGAAATCTACCATCATAGATGGTCCCATACCAGATTCAGATTGACTCGATGTGTTACAAACTTCCCTACCAGCTAGAAGACCTATGATACAGGTGAATGTGGGGGGGAGAGAGATTCCATTTTTGATAGATACAGGTGCAACTTCCTCAATTTTGAATCAAGATTTTCTTCCGAATCCGGAAGATATTTCAGAACAAACAACTTTTGCTGAGGGTTATGATGGGGTAATTCGAACACTGCCATATACTGTGCCCCTAGAGGTCTCATTAGGACCTAAATGTTTTGCATCCAGATTTTTGTATGCCAGAGGTGCCCCAACATGTTTGTTAGGAACTGATGTCCTAAAGAAATTAGAAGCTAACATCAATTTTAGGGAAGATGGCACAGTTATACTGACTATCCCTGATGATGCAGAAACATTAGAACAATATGTTAGAATTCAGGCTTTTGAGGATTATGCTGAAGAAAAAGAGTACACCGCAGATCTAGACCTCTCAACGGTCCCAGAAACACTGTGGGCACAGGGTGACACCGATGTGGGACTATTGCATATCTCTCCTGTAAAACTATCTGTGCAACCAGGAACTGTTCTCCCACAGCTCAGACAATACCCTGTGAGTGCCCAGCAGGAACTAGCGATTACAAAACAGATAGAGGGATATAAAGAGAAAGGAGTTTTGGTAGAGATACAATCACCTGCTAACACTCCTCTGTATCCAGTCAAAAAGAGAACTCTTGATAAGAGTTCTATGCCCAAATATCGTATGGTACATGATTTAAGAGAAATAAACAAAGTTCTAGATCCAATCACCCCAGTTGTACCCAATCCTCATACGTTACTATCACAGATACCAGCCAGTTCTCAAGTATTTACTGTAATAGATCTTTCAAATGCATTTTTCTCGGTTCCTTTACACCAAGATAGTTGGCATTTGTTTGCATTTACATTTAAGGGCAAACAGTTGGCGTGGACACGCCTTCCACAGGGAATGATACACTCCCCTACTCTTTATTCAAATGCCCTACAAACAGTCCTTCAGAGGTTTGAACCCGAACCACAGGTAGTAATTTTGCAGTATGTGGATGACCTACTACTTTGCTGCCCAGATCTAGAAACTGCAGAAAGGTCCACTGTGAGTTTACTATGTTTTTTAGAAAAAGAAGGGTGTAAAGTGAATAGACAAAAGCTACAAGTTTGTCAGACCAAAGTGGTCTTTCTAGGTCATTGCATTTCTCAAGGTAAAAAGCATCTTACACCACAAAGAACTGAAGCAATAAGACAGATGAATGAGCCTAGAAATCATAAACAGCTACGAGCATTTTTAGGAATAGTGTCTCATTGTAGACAATGGATTATACATGCCAGTCAACTAATGCAACCACTGTATGACTGTGTAAAAAGTGAACCTTATTTGTTGACAAAAGAAGGTCAGATTTCGTTCCAACAATTAAAAGATGCCCTTGTTTCAGCTCCAGCGTTAGGGCTACCAGACTACACCAAACCGTTTCAGCTTATGGCTGCAGAAGTTGATTCCCATGCTACAGGAGTTCTTACCCAGAAGCATGCAGGGAAACAAAGACCAATTGCATATCTTTCAGCAAGGTTAGATCCCGTAGCTAGAGCAGCGCCAACCTGTGTACGTGTAGTTGTTGCTGTCTCACTATTGTTGGACAAAGCATCAGAAATTGTCCTAGAGTATCCACTCACAGTTCAAACTACACATGATGTTTATGGGATATTAAACCAGGTCCAACCAAAACACATTTCCATGGCCAGACATTTGCGGCTACAGTGTTCTTTGTTGCTCCCCTCTACTATCACATTTGCTAGGCTTCAGACTCTCAATATAGCTACACTGCTACCTCTCGAGTCTGAAGGGGGGAATAAGGACACTGATCCACACGCAAATTTTTTCCCTACAGACACACATGATTGTACAGAGCTCATTTTACAAGAAACGGTAGGCTTACCCAATGTATCCGAAACACCACTTCAAAATCCAGATTTAGAGCTGTTTATAGATGGTAGTAGGTTTGCAGATGACACAGGTAACTTCCATACAGGGTATGCAGTTGTATCAGAATCTGAAACTCTCAAAGCAGAACCACTTCCACCGAAACAGTCTGCACAAGAAGCAGAACTAACAGCATTGATTGAAGCTCTTAAAATAGCTGAGAACCAGACAGCTAATATATACACTGATTCTAGGTATGCACATGGTATTGTGTTTGATTTTGGAGTAATCTGGAGAGCTAGAGGTTACATGACAGCGTCAGGACAACCTGTAAAACATGCTTCTCTGATCAAACAGATCTTAGAGGCTGCACAAGAAACAAAAGAAGTAGCAGTAATCAAGGTAGCTGCACATGTGAGACTCGACACTAGGGAATCTAGGGGAAATGATAGGGCTGATAAAGCAGCCAAAGCAGCAGCTGTCAAACCCTTACAACAGGTTCATACTGTAAACCCCACAGAAAATACTGAAGATAGACTGAGACAAGCACAGGAAGATGCAGGAGAAGAGGAGAGGGACAGGTGGAAAAAGGAAGGGGCAGAAGAACAAGCGGGAATTTGGAAGAAAGATGGACTAATATGTCTACCTAGAGCCTGGTATCCGATTGTAGTTGGTGGACTGCACCACCCTACTCATGTGTCTGCAAATGCAATGACACTACTGGCAAAGCAAGTCTGGTTGGCTCCAGGTTTTGGCAACTATGCAAGAGACTATTGTGCTGCATGCGCTATATGCCTGGCACATAATCCCGGACAGACAACAAAGACCCCTATGAAGCACCACGTCCGACCTCTCTACCCGTTTCAGCGATTACAAATAGACTTTATCCAGCTGCCAAAAAGTAATGGGTATGAGTATGTGTTGGTATGTGTGGACATGTTCTCGGGGTGGCCAGAGGCCTATCCAGTTCGGAAGGCTTCAGCTAAAAACACTGCTGTAAAGCTAGTTGCCGAACTGATACCCCGTTACGGTCTCCCTGAAGTGATCGAGTCAGATAGGGGTACTCATTTCACTGGAGAAATATTTCAAAATGTACTGAAAATGTTGGGTGTTGAAAGTCAGTTACACACTCCGTATCATCCTCAAAGTTCTGGTAAGGTGGAACGCATGAATGGAACTTTAAAATTAAAAATACAGAAAGCCATGGCTGAAACAGGAAAGCCTTGGACAGAATGCCTTCCACTGGCCCTTTACTCAATACGCAATACCCCAAGGGGTAAGACTAAACTGTCTCCATATGAAATTTTGTTTGGCAGGACTGCCAATTTAGGATGTTATTTTCCACAGCAACTTGTGTTAAATATTGAGTCATTGACTTCTTATGTGCAAAATCTTCAGAAACAATTAACTAAGGTGCATGCACAAGTTTTTGCTTCCCTTCCAGATCCTGACAACACAGAAGGAAGTCACAAGTTGGAACCAGGTGATCAAGTCTATGTAAAAAGACACACCAGAAAGGCTCTAGAACCAAGGTTTGACGGACCCTTCCAAGTCCTGTTGACAACACCTACATCAGTCAAGCTTGAAGGAAAGGCATCATGGATACATGCAAGCCATTGCAAGAAAAGCAGTATAAACTCATGATATTGATGTTAATAATGATAACCTCAACGGAGGCGTGGGATAGACTGAATTCTCTAGCCCCTTTGAACAATAGATTCGTACAACATCATAGAAAATTAGTGCATGACTTGTTAAACAATACACAAACCCTGACAGATTGTTGGATCTGTACCCATTCGCCGGTATCAGCCACAAGTATACCTTTTCTAGCAGTTCCCGTATTAGCAGAAGAAATATTCGCTTGGCCTAATTGTTCAGACAACCTGGCCAACAACCAAATTGGTAATGCTAGGCTGTGGAATACTACAATCGCCATACCAATTGTGGGATGGGTAGAATTTCCTTGGTGGCAGGGTAATCTCTCAGGGAGTAACACACATCTACAATATTTAGCATTTAGGGGAGGAAAATGGGTACCTAGAAATAAGACTGGATTAACTAATTTAGGACAGGTCCCCACAGAAAATCTACAGCTTAGTTTCAGTACAACCGTCCCCCCCTCTGATGCTTTCAAACCTGTAGTATTGGAAAGATACATACATAATAGAAAATGGAAACATTCTAAATTGTTCCCCCAAGGTGATGCAAACAGTTGTACAAGTAAGCTGGGGAACCTGGTTTGTAATAAATCCGATGAGTATATCAAAGGAATGCCTGTATGTGGGAATCCCGCAGCCGGGTACTGTAGCCCCTTGGGACAAAAACCCTCTTGGTGTATGCTTCAGAATGTATCTAGATTTGTGGACTTGGCTCACAGATTGGTATTGCAGCACTCAGCTCTATGGGATCTGCCTGAAGGTACATTTTGGATATGCGGAGAAGGAGCATATAAATGGCTTCCCGTAGGTATAAAGGGTACTTGTACATTAGGACGCCTAACCCCGGCTACATTCATAATTTCAAATAAACAAGTGAATATGCAAGCCGTGCCCAAGCACACACTGTATAAAAGAGCTGCAGATAACTCACCACGTCCCTCGGGGAGGCCACATATAGTACAAATGGGAATTCCTAACAAAATTGCTAGTACCATTTTTATTTATCCTATGTTAACACAGATGTGGGATAAATTAGTTAGAGCCACGGATTATCTAGATGATCAGATCTGGGATATATTGGATATACTAAACACTAGTATAGCTGTACAGAATCAGCTTATAATAGTCACTAACCAACATACCCTGGTATTGGATTACCTAACTGCCTCACAAGGGGGTATGTGTCAAATCATCGGACCCACCTGCTGTCATTATATAGACCCGAATAGTACTATGAGTATGACATTTAAATTAAAGGACGTACAACGACTCAGAGATCAGTATGACAAAGACAATGACCAGAATAAGGATAGCTGGTGGTCAGATACCTTTTCTTTTCTTAACCCAGCCAACTGGTTCAGAGGAATCGGTGGGTGGGTTGCTGGGATTATGCAGAGCATAATACATATAGTTATGATTATTGTAGTCATATACGTACTATTCCAGATTGTGCTCAAGAGTATCTCAGTATGCACAGATAAACTTTGTGTAATAGATGCAAGAGTATAAAGTTTTTTTTCCTTCTTCTCTTATGTTATCCTTTGCTAATACTGATTATTGCGCTTATTTTGCTATCCCTTTGTAATATCTGTACTTATTGCAAAACAAAGAAAAGGTTGCGAGAGTTAAACGGAAGAATTAATACTAGATTTGATTCTCTTATTGAATACAAGCATGTACATGTGTAATACCAAATAAAGGCTTTGTCTTTGGCCCTGTGGTAATAAAATAAATAAAAGAAAATGTCAAAGGGGGGAATTGTGGAGATCAGACTGAACTAAAGGAATCCATCTTGTCTTCTTCCTGAGAAATCTCGCTTACAACAAGATACATTTCTGCTGACTTGACATTTCCTTTTATGGAAGTAATCATGTGTGCATTCCTTCTTTCAATAGCAGCCTTTCATTCACCTTCCAGATGATGTAACTTTCTACTGATAAAGACTGGTATAGATTGTTTATGTAAGAGATAGTGAAATATGAGCGCTTGTGCGCATGTCTGTAAAGAATAATTCTTTTCTATATAAAGGAAGGGAAAAGCCCAGAGAGAGAGATGTGCTCCTGGGCTTCCCCTGTATATGATCACACAATACCTTGTTTGCGTGTCATTTACTCAGGATCCCTACCTCTAGTAAGCCAGGGACTGAGAAGGACTTAACACTGGCATCCCTGCATGGAGGAAGTAGGACAGCATGCAGGTGCACCAGTTACATACGAAGAGAGGCACAAGGACAGAATGGTAGCACTTTACAAAATGTTAGTGCAACCTCATCTAAAAGAAATATGCATTTCAATTCTAGGCCCCTGTTCATAAAGAGGAGGCCATGGAGTTAGAAAAAGTACAAAGAATGACCACAGAGTAGCTTAGTTATGAGGAGAGATTTAAAGAATAAAATGTATTTAGTTTTGAGAAGAGACAGGACAAGATTTAAAGCACCCCCGCCAATTAGCTCTTCCCGGTGAAGACGATGTCCGCAGGCCAGCAATACTCAATTGTGGAGGAGCTCCATATTCAGATAGTGGTACTGCATATCTGCCTCCTATTCAAATTAATAGGATGCAGGTGTGCAGTACCTGGCCATTGTCACTATCAGAAGACAGAGCTGCTCTGCAATTGAGCATTACCAGCCAACAGCCGTCGCCACCACTGAGAACAGCTAATTGGCGGGGGTGCTAGGTGTCGGACTCATACAGATTAGACATTCATGATCTATTCTAGGGACAGGTCATCAATGACAAACTCATTTGTACAATTGCATAAATGGCTATAAAAAACAGTATTGTTTAATGTAAAATAACCTCAAAAGTCAAGTGAGATTCATTCTCCAAAGCAGACAGGCATTCATTAACATGAATTAATATCTATGTGGAAAACCCAGTAAATGGAGAGGGGGCACCACAGAGAGAATGGGGATCCAACCTGGTCTATGCTATCATGAACTATAAAAAACACACAAGGAATAGACCATATAAGGGGATCACCCGAGGCTATGGATTAGGTGTAAAAAATGCAAATTTTATTCATATAACATCAATGGGCACAGAAAAAACCCACATGGAGCACACAATTAAAAGCATTTAAAATTGGTCACACATGTGACCTAGAAACATAAACAAATGGCCCATAATGGAGCCCTCCCCTTGATGTGATCACTCCCCAGACACAATACAATAGCTAGTTTTAATAAACACAGTATAAGATGTCTGCATGAACAGCACTCCTAAGCTGAGAGATAAAGTGTCACTGCTTTGAAAGTATATATGTAACTGTAGTATACCAGTATATGGATACCTCACATAAGCAGGTCTAACCATATATCACCGTGGATCAAATATAAGCAGCAAAACTCATTGCAATAGCACAGGACATAAAGAATGGCATATGGGAACCCATAATGATGTATACTCACTAGATTGAATTACCTCCAGACCACAAATATAACAAACAGGTGTATTCAGAGAGTATAGAGTTAAATGTAATGCTGGATCAGACATATACAGGTTCCACTAGTCTAGTTCCACGTGGTATAGAGACCATCATGCTAAAATACAAAAGCCCCCATGATAAGGGGTATGAGAGAACCTGCTAGAGAGTGAAGACCCAGGTAACCATATGACAATAGCTGGTATGCAAACCTAGGTGCTGTTCAAAGCCTGTGTGAAGCCCTGGGAAGTATCGACAGGAGGAGCAGAGACCCGACGCGTGTCGCCACAGCAGTGGCTTCGTCAGGGGTAACTTCTATGGAGGTCCTGTGTCCTTATCTAGTGAAGTAATTGCAGTTTAAGCAGCTGCAGCTGTGCTGCTTACCAGAGACAAGCATGTATTCCATCGCCTGGAAATTCAGGGGGCGGCATGTAGTGAGCTCAGCAACATGTGAGCCCCTAGGGCTCCACCCCTCATACGTCATCACACCTTGAGAGCAGTTGCCATGGACACATGTAAATACAGCGATCACTGGGTTACCCTGTATGCATGCTTAGGGAGACTCCTCCTATTATGTGTCGTCACACCTCCTGTCCAGTTACCATGGTCACCGATCGTGTGCAGCAGCTAGGGAGCTCAGAGTGGTGTCTCTACCATTCTATGTTACTGCACCTTATCTCTCCAGTATAAACCGCACCACTAAACATTAGCGGCGCATAAATACTAGAGGACTCCCCCTGTTGAGCGTCACACTGTTACCATGGTGATCACTCCACTCAAAGTGACATAGACAAATACACATATACAAAACCATACCTGGGAAGACACCACTATTTGTGGGTCAGCACTTACTGGATAGAGAATTGAATATCTAAGCCGTATTAGAACAGCATTAACCCCATCACCGCAGTGTCACTGCGTGTGAAGGGCCACCTGTATTATTTATATCACAGACTCCAAATCACAGAGTCATGGGTCCAACGAACTGGGACCATGAATAGTGATAGTCACTCAGTGCAGTACTCAATGAATCTATCGGCACACATGTACCCAGAGGTGACTCCCCTCTTCTGTCATCATTCCCCTAATGCAGTTTTCATGGTTACTCAATGCGTGCAAAATTCAAAGGGCCACACGGCAAATAAGAGTGGAACCCGCCGCTAAATCTCAGTGGCGCATGTACAAGTGGGGATTCCTCCCATTGTTCCCCATAATGATTGGAGTTGAATAACCATACACCTCAATGCCACTGGTAAGGCATACAATAAGTCATGATCCGGCAAAGGCCAGTGGAGACTCATCAGGTAACCCTAATGCAGTTGTCGTGGTTACTCAGTATGCGCAAAGTATAGAGAGCCAAACGACGTGCGTGCAGATGAATACAACCTCCGCTAAATTTAAGCAGCACATATATAAAGGGAATCCTCCCGTTATAGACCATGGCAATTAAAGTTAAGTAGTCATAGATACTAATATCACTAATATGGCAAATAGTGAGCCATGATCCCACATGATTAGGGGTCATCACTCACCAAATGGGAGTGCCATGGACCCAGCGTATATTGGAGCGAAAAAAGGCCCGTCAACACAATATAAATACATGTAAGGGCACTGTTCCCAATACATCTAACTCACAGCCAAGCAGATAGAATGACCATGGAAAGCAAATATTGCTGCTTTAGAGCCACAAAAAGATTATTTGGCATGTACTCCAAGTGTAAGGGTGACATCAAAAGAAAATTATTTCAGGAGCAGCATATTTCATGTTTTACTTTACTCTCAAAATTTCATGATTATAAACACCACAATAAGCACAGAGCAGTTCATAGACGCAGTATTTAAAAAGAGAACGACTTGGATTTATTACCAAATTCAACCACCAAATGTTAGTGTGGAAACCCAAATGTCCCCACAAGCCTCATGGAGAATAAGAGGCACTCATATCACAGTAGGAGCGAATACCACTAAGAGGGATAGAGGGCAGAATCATTCACCCACTAAGGATAACCACTAAAACCCCAAGTACTCTTTATTATAAAGTTGGAAATAAGTTCAAATAGATATTATGCTGTTCACGCAGACATCCAGTAAAATTACCTCATATATCACCTACGAAAATCGTGTTGTTCATGCAAAGAACAGAAACATCACAGATAAGAACATTAGGTTCACAAGCCTGTCACGAACATGTTTGAAGCTTTTTCTTGTACTCTACATATATGTATGAGCAAAAACATGAACCAAAGAGCTTCAGATACTTATTCAAACCAATAACATGTGAAGTGAGGTTTTAGGATTGTTTGTAAAATCCTGTGAACAGAAGGTCTTCATTGAGTCCAAATGGGGTTTGACTATTCAGATTGAAGATCCATTTGGACTCTCGTCTAAGCAGTTCAAGCGTGATGCCTCCCCCTCTAATGTCTGGTTGAACGGATTCTAGACCCAAGATCTTGATTCCTCTGCTTTGCGAGTTGTGTGTCGATAGAAAATGCGATGCCACAGAGGACAGTGTTTTGCCCTTTTCCAAGTCCTCCTTTGCCGTGGTTATTGTCGAGAGGTGCTGTTGCATTCTTTTTCTTAATTCCTGTGTCGTTTGGCCAACATACGTCTTTGGGCATGGGCAGATGAGGGCATAGACCAAATTGCGAGATTTGCAATTGAAATAAGTTTTAACAGCCGTCTGCAATAAAGAGGAGGAAGATGAAGAAGACATTTCATTATTGCCAATGAATGGGCAAATATTACAGTTGCCACAAGGAAATGTGCCAGTCAACCTGAATCCTCTATTCAGCCGGGTTACCGGGCGTTTAAAATAGCTATGACTTAAACAGTCCTTCAGATTTTTTGGCCTTCTGGCTATCAAGCTTGGCCGTTCTGATATGTGTGGCTTTAGCTTAGGTTCATTGCAGAGGATCCCCCAGTACTTTGTAAGTATCCCCCGAACCTCCTGCCACTGATTGTTAAATGTGGTAATAACCCCTAGTGGTCTTGAAGAGGTTTTTGGTCGAGGTTGTAGTAAGCTGCCTCTATCAACATCATTTGCCGTATTATATGCATTTGCAATTACCTTTCTGGGGTAGCCTCTGTTTTTGAACCATTGAGTCAAGTCCTGTGAATGCCTTCGAAAATCCTCCTGAGTACTGCAATTACGCTTTATCTGATAAAACTGTCCCTTTGGGATGCCTCTCTTCAAATGCTGTGGATGGAAACTTGAAAAGTGTAAAAGGCTATTAATAGCCGTAGGTTTGCGGTACAGCGTGGTTTGAACGCACCCGTCCCTAGGGTAGAGCTTGAGATCCAGGAATTCTACTTCCATCTGTGAGAAGTGTGACGTAAGTCTTATGTTCCACGGATTCTGATTGAGAATTTCAACAAACTGATGGCATTCTTCCAGGGTGCCTGTCCAGAGAAACAAGATATCATCTATATAACGATACCATTTGATGACATGTGATGAAAAAGCCTCCAGACAGTACACCCTGGTAACTTCCCACCACCCCAAGAACAGGTTTGCGTATGAAGGCGTACAGCGTGCGCCCATCGCAGTACCTCTGACTTGTCTGTAAAAAACCCGATCGAAGACAAAGTAATTTTTGTCTAAGATGAAAGAGAGTAGATCGAGTAAGAAGGAGTCATGTTGTCTGTCACCTGTAGTGTTCTGGTCCAGGAAGAAAGCAACAGCTTGCGTCCCCAGATCATGTCCAATGCAGGTATACAAGGATTCAACGTCTAATGTGATGAGCCATACATCAGGTGGAACTCTTAAACTTTGCAATTGCTGAATCAGGAAGGTTGAGTCCCTCACGAAGAAACCTAAAGAAGAGACAAAAGGCTGTAGAAAAAAATCTACTTAGGTACATGGGCGTTCTAAAAGGCCACCCGTCCCAGACACAATAGGTCTACCTGGAGGCTTTTCCACAGACTTGTGGACCTTCGGGATAAGGTAAAAAGTTGGTACCCTGGGATGGCGATTGGTCATGAAATCCCTCTCTCGCTTATTAATGATGTTCATAGTGAATGCCGAGTCCAGAAGACGGTCCAGTTTGGTCTTAAACACATCAGTAGGATCTGATGGTAGGACCTGGTAACAAACGGAGTTTGATAATTGATGTTTTACCTCATTTAGATATAATTCAGTAGGCCATATGACCAGGTTGCCACCTTTGTCGGCCTCTCGGATGACAAAATCCCGATTTGAGCCAAGTCCCACAATGGCTTTCTGTTCGGCCCTACTCAAATTTCTCCCCTTAGTTGGGTCTAATTTTAGATTTTGTACTTCGTTACATACAGCATTAAAAAAACTTTGTAGCGCCGGAAAAAGAGACAGTGAGGGTGTGGCTTGCGAAGGTAACCTACCAGGGAATTTCTTCTTTTTTGGATAACCCGTTTCTCCTTCTTCTAATAGATCAGGAAGATCCCTAAAAACTTCTCGCTCATCAGCAGGTAGGCTGTCCAAAATAGAGGGTTGATGGTATAACAATTTAAAAGCCAGCTGTCTACAAAAAAGATACACATCTTTGATTACAGTAAATTTGTCCAAACCATTGGTTGGACAAAAGGAGAGCTGTTATGAACAGGTGTTTCAGAACCACAATGGACCTA
The DNA here is from genome assembly GCF_032444005.1 of Ranitomeya imitator. Lineage (NCBI taxonomy): Eukaryota > Metazoa > Chordata > Amphibia > Anura > Dendrobatidae > Ranitomeya > Ranitomeya imitator. The sequence goes on from NC_091283.1 coordinate 618,962,913, forward strand.
GTGGTTAAGAGCACACAAAGTGACCTGATAGTTACTAAGGCTACGTTCAGATTAGCGTTGCGCGCCGCTGTGTCGGCGACGCAACGCACGACGCATGAAAAAACGCGTGCAAACGCACGCAAAAACGCTGCGTTTTGCGACGCGTGCGTCGTTTTTTGACGAAAATCGGACGCAAGAAAAATGCAACATGTTGCATTTTCTTGCGTCCGATGCTAGCGTCAAAAACGATGCATGTGTCGGAAAACGCAACAAGAAAAACGCATGCGTCCCCCATGTTAAACATAGGGGTGCATGACGCGTGCGTCGCCGCTGCGTTTCCCGACGCAGCGTCGGGAAACGCTAATCTGAACGTAGCCTAACATAGGACGAGCTCTGAGACATGGGAACTCTGCTGACCGCAATCCCTAATCCTATCATATCACACTAGAGGTAGCCGTGGATTGCGCCTAACGCTCCCTATGCAACTCGGCACAGCCTGAGAAACTAGCTAGCCCTGAAGATAGAAAAATAAGCCTACCTTGCCTCAGAGAAATTCCCCAAAGGAAAAGGCAGCCCCCCCACATATAATGACTGTGAGTTAAGATGAAAATACAAACACAGAGATGAAATAGATTTTAGCAAAGTGAGGCCCGACTTACTGAATAGACCGAGGATAGGAAAGATAGCTTTGCGGTCAGCACAAAAACCTACAAACAACCACGCAGAGGGGCAAAAAGACCCTCCGCACCGACTAACGGTACGGAGGTGCTCCCTCTGCGTCTCAGAGCTTCCAGCAAGCAAGAAAAACCAATAAAGCAAGCTGGACAGAAAATATAGCAAACAAAAGTAACACAAGCAAAACTTAGCTTATGCAGGGCAGACAGGCCACAAGAACGATCCAGGAGAAAGCAAGACCAATACTGGAACATTGACTGGAGGCCAGGAACAAAGAACTAGGTGGAGTTAAATAGAGCAGCACCTAACGACTTAACCTCGTCACCTGAAGAAGGAAACTCAGAAGCCGCAGCCCCACTCACATCCACCAGAGGAAGCTCATAGACAGAACCAGCCGAAGTACCACTCATGACCACAGGAGGGAGCTTGACCACAGAATTCACAACAGAGAGCCCTCTCTCCAATACTGAGGACTCTACATCTGAGAGACTGTATGATGAAAGATTGATGATAGACAGCTTACCAGAATCCAGGGAACTAGTCATTATCGTAGGAGGATTCAACGTTTCCTGTTCTGTCTTGTCTCCCGTCTGTATTTGGGAGACCAAACTCTGTAGTTCCTGTTGCGTCTTTTTCGGACTGTGTCTCCTCCTTCGGCCCCTCCTGTTGTGCCTTCTGCCTCGCTTTGTTCCGACGATAAAAAATCGCTTGATGTAAGCTCATGTAGGGTTGCCACATTTCTTTCTGTTGGTAGGTCCAAATTGTGTAATAAAAAGTCTAGCACTCAACTTCAGTAACCGTAGAAACAATTGTAACCGTGAAAACGATTTATTAGTAGCACAAGAAACGTTTCAGTCCCTTGGGACTTTCATCAGTCGCTACAACATAAAAAAAGAATGAAATAACCAAAAAGGGAGTACAACCTGTACACAAATAACTAAAGTATATACAAGAAAAACACAAATAGATAAACAGACAGGGTTTACATGAAGTATAGGTCAACAATAATATGTAACATCGCTTATAAATATAACCAGGGAAATGGTAGCAAATAGCCAGGCCAAGTGTCACTCAAATAGGAGGGCGTGATAGAGCCAGTGGTCGGGACCGAGATAAAAAGGGGGTGGAGCCAACGGATGTGCATATCATGCTTGTGGAAACCTACCGGGGCAGTGATATAGACCTAAGCGAATAGTGGCTAAGCATGGTGTAATATAGCCAGATCAGATGTAGCTACAACGGACGAGCGTGGCTAAATCAGTAACAAGAAGAGGGAGCATGGAGTCGTGCCGGTGGAGAAATGAAAGAGAAATGAACGGGAGAATAGACAAAGAAAAAAGGGGGGAAAAGAAATGAACAGACACACAAACCGTGCCTATGTAGGCCAAAAAGGCAGATTCAGTATGGCTGAATAGAATTTGGATATGGCAAGCGCCTGAATATGAGGGAAGCAAAGGAAAATAAAAATAAAAATAAAAAACAGAGCCACAGAGAATGCAGGGACACAAAGGGAATACCCGAAATACTCACATATGTGTAACGCCCTAATATGAAGGGAGTATACTGAAAAGGAGATGTAGAGGAGGTTTCAGTAAAAATTGGTAAAGACAGCCAGTGTCAGAAGAAATAATTAATATTAGTACCTTAAAAGCACATAGGATATGGTGGAGACTGCCCACCTGTCGGGTGAAGCACCCGTGACTATAGGGGAGAATAAGAAGAAACAATGGTAAAAATACTGGACCAGGGAGAGAGGTATAGCACCAGGAGCAGTTACCGCCGTGAACGGATTACCTTGAGAATGCTGGAGAGGGGGAGAGGAGAAGAGCCACCTCGAGACACGGCGTCCACCGCAAGTCTGAGTAGCGGTGGGAAACGCCGGGTTAAATAGCGACAAAAGCCGGCGCCGAGGCTAGGGGGCGGAGACGCCTGACCGGAAGTGACGATGCGCCGGCCGGGGTGGAACGGAAATAAGATGGTGATGCGGTTCACCTAGTGTGTGCGTTCCACCTAGGTGCCGGGCGCATACAGGATGCAGGAGAGCAGCAGAAATAGGAAAAGAGAGACCGGAAGGAACTCTCTAAGGCGAACATGGAGGAAACATATGGGGAAATTGTAAAAGAAGGGGGATATTGAAAAGGAAGATATAAAGAAGGAGGAAATATATCTAAAGGATAAGGGTCATAGGAAAAACCTAGGCGGGGAGGGTTATATGATGGGAGAACATTAATGGTAATAGGCTAAAATAAGAGAAGGGAGTAAGAAATGAAAATGAATGATATAAGGGGGTAGAGTATAGTATCAGTAAGGTTAACTTATAGTGGTGCTAACAACAGAAAGTGCCTATACTTCCATAGGAGCACATGGACTATCATGCAAGCAACAGTAAACTATACATATTATAGCAGTCGTGAGATGAGTGAGCTGGTGGTGTCTAGAGAGAGCCGTGATGAGGAATCCTCCGGTGGATATTGGTAGCCGAGTTGAAGAGTACATAGTGCCCGTCATTTTAATAGAGACGATTCTATGGAAAACAGAAACACATATTAATATCGGATACAAAATGCAACAAAATACAGTTGACAACAACCTAAGTACATTTCACTAAGTAAAAACCGACAATTCATATTCTCTATTGAGACCCTTCGGTGTCAATGTATCCAGTGTGTGGATCCAGTATGCCTCCCGTTTTTTTAGGGTGAGAATCCTATTGCCACCCCGGCGTGGTGGTGGTACCTGTTCTAAAATTAGAAATTTTAGCTGTGAGATATTGTGTCCTGCCGCAGCAAAGTGGTGGGGTACAGGTAGAAGGAGGTTATTGCATCGGATAGTGGACTTATGCTTCGACACCCTATCACGAATGGATTGTGATGTTTCACCTACATAGAGTAGGCCACATGGGCACTTTAGAACATAGACCACATAGGACGAGTTATGTCATGATCCCAATGGCAGGGATCACAAAAGGACAAGCTCAAAAACAAAACAAGCTCTAGGGTGATGGAAACTGAGCTGACCGCGCTCCTGAACTTAACCACACAACTAACAGTAGCCGGGGAACGTGCCTACGATGATCCTAGACGTCTCGCTCCAGCCGAAGGACTAACTTCCCCTATAAGAAGAAACACAGACCTCACTTGCCTCCAGAGATACACCCCACAGAAATAGCAGCCCCCCACATGTAATAACGGTGAAATGAGAGGAAATCACAAACGTAGAGATGAAAACAGAATCAGCAAAAATGAGGCCCGCTAAAGCTAGATAGCAGAGGATACAAAAGTGAACTGCGCGGTCAGCGAAAAACCCTTCAAAAAACCATCCTGAAATTACTTGAACTCATGTGCCAACTCATGGAACATGAGCAGTAATTTCAGCCCACTAGAGCAACCAGCAGAAATGAATCATATAACTGCAAGCTGGACTAAGACAAAATGAAAACAAAACATAGAACCGGAAAATCAAAACTTAGCTTGTCCAGAAGATCACAGACGCAGGGAGCAGAGGTAAACAGACACGCTGATTACATTGATAGCCGGCGAGGAAATGACAAAAAAGCCAGGTTAAATAGGAAACACCCATAACCTGATGGAACAGGTGGACACCAGAGACTGCAGAGAACACAAGTCACCCAGTACCATCAGTAACCACCAGAGGGAGCCCAAAAACAGAACTCACAACAGTACCCCCCCTCTTGAGGAGGGGTCACCGAACCCTCACGAGAACCACCAGGGCGACCAGGATGAGCCCTATGAAAAGCACGGACCAAATCGGCAGCATGAACATCAGAGGTAATCACCCAAGAATTATCCTCCTGACCATAACCCTTCCACTTGACCAAATACTGGAGTTTCCGTCTGGAAACACGAGAATCCAAGATCTTCTCCACAACATACTCCAATTCACCCTCCACCAGCACCGGATCAGGAGGCTCAAGAGAAGGAACGACAGGTACCTCATACTTCCGCAACAACGACCGATGGAACACATTATGAATAGCAAACGATGCTGGGAGATCCAAACGAAATGACACAGGGTTAAGAATTTCCAAGATCTTATAGGGACCGATGAACCGAGGCTTGAACTTAGGAGAAGAGACCTTCATAGGAACAAAACGAGAAGACAACCACACCAAGTCCCCAACAAGAAGTCGAGGACCCACGCGGCGACGGCGATTAGCAAACTGCTGAGCCTTCTCCTGGGACAACTTCAAATTGTCCACCACATGACTCCAAATCCGATGCAACCTATCCACCACCATGTCCACTCCAGGACAATCAGAAGGCTCAACCTGACCAGAGGAAAAACGAGGATGAAACCCCGAATTACAAAAGAAAAGAGAAACCAAGGTAGCAGAACTAGCCCGATTATTAAGGGCAAACTCGACAAGCGGCAAAAAGGAAACTCAGTCATCCTGATCAGCAGAAACAAAACACCTTAAATAAGTTTCTAAAGTCTGATTAGTTCGTTCCGTCTGGCCATTCGTCTGGGGATGAAATGCAGACGAAAAGGACAAATCAATGCCCATCTTAGCACAAAACGTACGCCAAAATCTAGACACAAACTGGGATCCCCTGTCAGAAACGATGTTCTCCGGAATGCCATGCAAACGAACCACGTTTTGAAAAAACAGAGGGACCAACTCAGAGGAGGAAGGTAACTTAGGCAAGGGTACCAGATGAACCATCTTAGAGAAACGGTCACACACAACCCAAATGACGGACATTTTTTGAGAGACAGGGAGATCCGAAATAAAGTCCATGGAAATGTGCGTCCAAGGCCTCTTTGGAATAGGCAAAGGAGACAACAATCCACTGGCCCGAGAACAGCAAGGCTTAGCCCGAGCGCAAACTCCACAAGACTGCACGAAAGAACGCACATCCCTCGACAAGGAAGGCCACCAAAAAGACCTGGCCACCAAGTCTCTAGTACCAAATATTCCAGGATGACCTGCCAACACAGAAGAATGAACCTCGGAGATGACTCTACTGGTCCAATTATCCGGAACAAACAGTCTTTCCGGCAGACAACGATCAGGTTTATCCGCCTGAAACTCCTGCAAAGCACGTCGCAAGTCTGGGGAGACCGCCGACAAAATCACTCCATCCCTAAGGATACCAGTAGGCTCAGAATTTCCAGGGGAGTCAGGCACAAAACTCCTAGACAAAGCATCCGCCTTCACATTCTTTGAACCTGGCAGGTATGAAACCACAAAATTGAAACGAGAGAAAAACAGTGACCAACGAGCCTGTCTAGGATTCAGACGCTTGGCAGACTCAAGGTACATCAGATTTTTGTGATCAGTCAAGACCACCACACGATGTCTAGCACCCTCAAGCCAATGACGCCACTCCTCAAATGCCCATTTCATGGCCAAAAGCTCCCGATTACCAACATCATAATTTCGTTCAGCGGGCGAAAATTTTCTAGAAAAGAACGCACATGGCTTCATCACTGAGCCATCGGGACTTCTCTGCGACAAAACCGCCCCCGCTCCGATCTCGGAAGCATCAACCTCAACCTGAAAAGGAAGCGACGTATCTGGCTGACGCAACACAGGAGCAGAAGAAAACCGGCGCTTAAGTTCCTGAAAGGCCTCCACAGCCATGGGAGACCAATCAGTAACATCAGCACCCTTTTTAGTCAAATCCGTCAAAGGCTTAACCACACTAGAAAAATTAGTTATGAAGCGACGATAAAAATTAGCAAAGCCCAAGAACTTCTGCAGACTCTTAAGAGATTTAGGCTGCGTCCAGTCACAAATAGCCTGAACCTTGACGGGATCCATCTCAATAGTGGAAGGGGAAAAAATATACCCCAAAAAAGAAATCTTCTGGACTCCAAAGATACATTTAGAACCCTTTACAAACAAAGAATTGGCCCGCAGGACCTGAAACACCTTCCTGACCTGCTGAACATGAGTCTCCCAGTCATCAGAAAAAACCAAAACACCATCCAAATACACGATAATAAATTTATCCAGATATTCACGGAAAATATCATGCATAAAAGACTGGAAGACAGAAGGAGCATTAGAAAGTCCAAAAGGCATCACCAAATACTCGAAATGGCCCTCAGGCGTATTAAATGCGGTTTTCCACTCATCACCCTGCCTTATCCGCACAAGATTATACGCACCCCTAAGATCAATCTTAGTGAACCATTTAGCCCCCTTAATGCGAGCAAACAAATCAGTCAACAATGGCAAAGGATACTGATATTTGACTGTAATCTTATTCAAAAGACGATAATCTATGCAAGGCCTCAAGGAACCATCTTTCTTAGCCACAAAAAAGAAACCTGCTCCCAAAGGGGATGAAGATGGACGAATATGCCCCTTTTCCAAGGACTCCTTAATATAATTCCGCATAGCAGCATGCTCTGGCACTGACAGATTGAACAAACGACCTTTAGGGAACTTACTGCCAGGAATCAAATCTATAGCACAATCGCAATCCCTGTGAGGAGGAAGCGAACTGAGCTTAGGCTCCTCAAAAAGCTCCCGATAATCAGACAAAAATACCGGAACCTCAGAAGGAGTAGATGAAGCGATAGAAATCGGAGATGCATCATCATGAACCCCCTGACATTCCCAGCTTAACACAGACATTGTTTTCCAGTCCAGGACTGGGTTATGAGTTTGTAACCATGGCAGACCAAGCACTAAGACATCATGTAAATTATACAGTACCAGAAAGCGAATCACCTCCTGATGAGCGGGAGTCATACGCATGGTCACTTGTGTCCAGCACTGAGGCTTATTCATAGCCAAAGGTGTAGAATCAATTCCTCTCAAAGGAATAGGAACTTCCAGAGGTTCTAGACTAAACCCACAGCGTTTGGCGAATGACCAATCCATAAGACTCAGGGCAGCGCCTGAATCCACATAGGCATCGACGGAAATGGATGATAATGAACAAATCAGCGTCACAGACAGAATGAACTTAGACTGTAAAGTACCAAAGGCAACAGACTTATCAACCTTTTTTGTGCGTTTAGAGCATGCTGATATAATATGAGCTGAATCACCACAATAAAAACACAATCCATTTTTCCGCCTATAATTTTGCCGTTCACTTCTGGACTGAATTCTATCACATTGCATTATCTCAGGTGCCTGTTCAATAGACACTGCCAAATGGTGCACAGGTTTGCGCTCCCGTAAACGCCGATCAATCTGAATAGCCATAGTCATCGACTCATTCAGACCTGTAGGCGCCGGGAACCCCACCATAACATCTTTAATGGCTTCAGAAAGACCATCTCTGAATTTTGCAGCCAGAGCGCACTCATTCCACTGAGTAAGCACCGACCATTTCCGAAATTTCTGACAATATATTTCTGCTTCATCTTGCCCCTGAGAGAGAGCTAATAAAGCTTTTTCAGCCTGAATCTCAAGGTTAGGTTCCTCATAGAGCAAACCCAATGCCAGAAAAAACGCATCCACATTGAGCAACGCAGGATCCCCTGGTGCCAATGCAAATGCCCAATTCTGAGGATCCCCCCGCAGGAAAGATATAACAATCTTGACCTGCTGAGCAGGGTCTCCAGAAGAGCGAGATTTCAAGGAAAGAAACAACTTGCAATTATTCCTAAAATTCAAAAAACTAGATCTATCTCCAGAAAAAAACTCTGGGACAGGAATTCTAGGTTCAGAGATAGGCGTATGTACAACAAAATCTTGTATATTTTGAACCTTAGCAGCAAGATTATTCAGGCTAGAAGCCAAACTCTGGACGTCCATGATAAACAGCTGAAGTCAGAGCCATTCAAAGATTAAGAGAAGGAGGAAAAAAAAAAAAATATCCTCAGACTACTTTTCCTCCTACTTCAGCCAAAACGAAGACCAATTTATATTTTAAGGCCGGCTATACTGTCATGATCCCAATGGCAGGGATCACAAAAGGACAAGCTCAAAAACAAAACAAGCTCTAGGGTGATGGAAACTGAGCTGAACGCGCTCCTGAACTTAACCACACAACTAACAGTAGCCGGGGAACGTGCCTACGATGATCCTAGACGTCTCGCTCCAGCCGAAGGACTAACTTCCCCTATAAGAAGAAACACAGACCTCACTTGCCTCCAGAGATACACCCCACAGAAATAGCAGCCCCCCACATGTAATAACGGTGAAATGAGAGGAAATCACAAACGTAGAGATGAAAACAGAATCAGCAAAAATGAGGCCCGCTAAAGCTAGATAGCAGAGGATACAAAAGTGAACTGCGCGGTCAGCGAAAAACCCTTCAAAAAACCATCCTGAAATTACTTGAACTCATGTGCCAACTCATGGAACATGAGGAGTAATTTCAGCCCACTAGAGCAACCAGCAGAAATGAATCACATAACTGCAAGCTGGACTAAGACAAAATGAAAACAAAACATAGAACCGGAAAATCAAAACTTAGCTTGTCCAGAAGATCACAGACGCAGGGAGCAGAGGTAAACAGACACGCTGATTACATTGATAGCTGGCGAGGAAATGACAAAAAAGCCAGGTTAAATAGGAAACACCCATAACCTGATGGAACAGGTGGACACCAGAGACTGCAGAGAACACAAGTCACCCAGTACCATCAGTAACCACCAGAGGGAGCCCAAAAACAGAACTCACAACAGAGTTACACGTAAAGAAACCATGGATTTTGTATTCTTTACCCGAGCGTGGATGTGTGATGGTGTCACCCTTCAGGACATTATTGCACTGTGCACAATGAAGGCACGGGAAGGTGCCTTTTCTCGGGGTATTCAGAAAGAGTTGACGTGTAACAGTACTGGAACCTATGTCAGCTTTAACCAAGGTATCACGAAGATTGGGGGCCCGTTTAAAACAGGGTAAGAATGGCTGTTTAAATTCCGGAACATCTGGATGGGCCGTAGAGAGTAATGGCCAATGTTTACGTATGGCTTTATGTAAGATATATAACGACGGATGAAATCCATGTACAAATGGGATACGTCTCGTGTTGTCTATCTTGGGGGTGTTAGATACAGTCCGGGAATTTTCTAGCAGAGCAAGAGGATAACCTCTAGCCTGAAATTTCCTTGTCATGCCCTCAATACGTGATTCTCTAATCTCGGTGTTGGATACAATCCTTTGCACCCTTTGGTATTGTGCTCGTGGAATAGATCTCTTGGTTGAAGGAGGGTGTAAGCTGTCGTAGTGTAACAGACTATTCCGGTCTGTGTCCTTGAAATATAAATCAGTGCTCAACCGGCCGTCACTATCCTTAATAACAAGTGTGTCTAAGAAGTTAATCTTGTCCTGACTAGTATTGATAGTAAATTCAATGCCAGGCCATGAGACATTAAGGAACGCAAAAAAATTATTAAGAGAATCAGGAGACCTATGCCAGATGCAAAACACATCGTCAATGTATCTTTTCCATATAATAACATGATCCTGAAAGAGGGAATTTTTGTAAATGACGCTTTCTTCGAAATCTATCATATAGGCGTTGGCGTATGGAGGCGCTGCGTGAGACCCCATAGCCGTCCCCCTTACCTGTAAATAGAAGGTTTCTTGAAATAAGAAAAAATTCGAAGTTAGGATTAGTCTCAGTAATTCAGTGCAAAGTGATACTTGTTCTGGATCCATCTCAGCACCCTCCAAGAGGCGGCGAGCGGAGTTTACGCCTTCTATGTGTGGGATAGAAGTATATAAGTCCCTAACATCGAGGGTCACCAAAAGGGCTTCAGAAGGTATCTGATGTATTTCACGGATGAGGTGGAGAAAAGAACCTGTATCCAGGAGGAAGGACTTAGATCCCTTAATGAGTGGTGTTAGTATTTTCTCAAGATATCTCGCTATGGGGGATAGCAGAGAGTCGGTGGAGGCCACGATTGGCCTACCTGGAGGGTTTGCAAGATTTTTATGAATTTTGGGTAACGTGTAAAAAACTGGTGTGATCGGGTTGGGATTTGTCAAGAAATCGCACGTTTTTTTGTCTAAGACCCCCAGATTCGTATATTTATGTAGAATAACCTCAATCTCCTGATGAATTTGGTGTGATGGATCCCTATCAAGTACTTTATAAATTGAAGCATCACTAAGCTGGCGAGTTATCTCAGATTGGTACATGGTTTTGTCCATTATCACTAATGCCCCACCCTTATCTGCTGGTTTAATTATGATAGACTTATCTTCCTGTAGATTTCTAAGGGAATGTCTCTCCTCTACCGAAAGGTTTGGTGGATAGAAGAGAGAGCCCCTCACTACATCCTCCTTAAAAGAGGAGAATGAGTCCTGTATGAAACCAATGAAGGTTTCAACCGCGTGAGATGACTGTGGGGGCCTAAAGTGACTCTTCAGGCGTAATCCCAGGGAAGTGGAAGACAAAACTCTTGGATTGCTAACATCAGTACCCCTTTCACTAAGGGTTGGTGTGGTGGCAAAATAGGCTTTTAATCTAATCTGACGAAAGAAACGCTGGAGATCCATATCAAGATCAAATGTCCGACAACGATAGGATGGACAGAATGAGAGTCCCTTTTGTAATAGGGAATGTTCGGCCACACTAAGAGTTCTAGAGGAGATATTGATCACCAAATTGTCCGTACCTTTGATCTGGTTATCCGGTTTGGCTCCTGATTTCTTCTTGGATCCCTGTCCCCGTCGGGTTTTCTTCTGGGGTAACGGCGAGGGCCTAAAAAAGAAGGAGGAGGAATAGAGGAGGAGGATCCTTGTTCGTGGTCCGAACCCGAGGTGGAGACATCTGATGAGATGGGCTGAGTTCCTCGTGTGTTGGTACGCCAAGAACTGTCCTGCCATCGATACACTCGGTTGTTTCTATAGTCCTCCGCGTCCCTTGCAAATTTATTGCGCTTTCTCGTTTCAATGTCTCTTTTGTGACGATTGATGCGGTCCTGTATTTCGGTTTTCAAGGAAGTAAGCTCTTCAGGTGTGCCAGTCGTGGATAGCTGGGCTTCTATCGATTTGATTTTTTCTGAGTTATCAGAGATAGCTCGCTGGAGATGTTCCACTGTCAACGTGATTAGATCCAAAGAACACTTATTAAGAATATGTTCGAATTTAACACAGAATTCAGGTGAATCTCTAAACAAGGTGGGGCGCAGAGGAACCCGTAAACCTCTAGGGATGCGTTGCACCCGAAGATATTCAGTTAGGGTGGCGCATTGTAATTCGAGGTTGACCAGAGACCTGAGTTCACGCTCTAAATCTCTACCTCGGGTTTCCCGTGGTGGTATAGAGAGGAAATCACTGGACAATTTGTGGCGTACCAATACACGAGGAACTCAGCCCATCTCATCAGATGTCTCCACCTCGGGTTCGGACCACGAACAAGGATCCTCCTCCTCTATTCCTCCTCCTTCTTTTTTAGGCCCTCGCCGTTACCCCAGAAGAAAACTCGACGGGGACAGGGATCAAAGAAGAAATCAGGAGCCAAACCGGATAACCAGATCAAAGGTACGGACAATTTGGTGATCAATATCTCCTCTAGAACTCTTAGTGTAGATAAGGGTGGGGCATTAGTTATAATGGACAAAACCATGTACCAATCTGAGATAACTCGCCAGCTTAGTGATGCTTCAATTTATAAAGTACTTGATAGGGATCCATCACACCGAATTCATCAGGAGATTGAGGTTATTCTACATAAATATACGAATCTGGGGGTCTTAGACAAAAAAACGTGCGATTTCTTGACAAATCCCAACCCGATCACACCAGTTTTTTACACGTTACCCAAAATTCATAAAAATCTTGCAAACCCTCCAGGTAGGCCAATCGTGGCCTCCACCGACTCTCTGCTATCCCCCATAGCGAGATATCTTGAGAAAATACTAACACCACTCATTAAGGGATCTAAGTCCTTCCTCCTGGATACAGGTTCTTTTCTCCACCTCATCCGTGAAATACATCAGATACCTTCTGAAGCCCTTTTGGTGACCCTCGATGTTAGGGACTTATATACTTCTATCCCACACATAGAAGGCGTAAACTCCGCTCGCCGCCTCTTGGAGGGTGCTGAGATGGATCCAGAACAAGTATCACTTTGCACTGAATTACTGAGACTAATCCTAACTTCGAATTTTTTCTTATTTCAAGAAACCTTCTATTTACAGGTAAGGGGGACGGCTATGGGGTCTCACGCAGCGCCTCCATACGCCAACGCCTATATGATAGATTTCGAAGAAAGCGTCATTTACAAAAATTCCCTCTTTCAGGATCATGTTATTATATGGAAAAGATACATTGACGATGTGTTTTGCATCTGGCATGGGTCTCCTGATTCTCTTAATAATTTTTTTGCGTTCCTTAATGTCTCATGGCCTGGCATTGAATTTACTATCAATACTAGTCAGGACAAGATTAACTTCTTAGACACACTTGTTATTAAGGATAGTGACGGCCGGTTGAGCACTGATTTATATTTCAAGGACACAGACCGGAATAGTCTGTTACACTACGACAGCTTACACCCTCCTTCAACCAAGAGATCTATTCCACGAGCACAATACCAAAGGGTGCAAAGGATTGTATCCAACACCGAGATTAGAGAATCACGTATTGAGGGCATGACAAGGAAATTTCAGGCTAGAGGTTATCCTCTTGCTCTGCTAGAAAATTCCCGGACTGTATCTAACACCCCCAAGATAGACAACACGAGACGTATCCCATTTGTACATGGATTTCATCCGTCGGTATATATCTTACATAAAGCCATACGTAAACATTGGCCATTACTCTCTACGGCCCATCCAGATGTTCCGGAATTTAAACAACCATTCTTACCCTGTTTTAAATGGGCCCCCAATCTTCGTGATACCTTGGTTAAAGCTGACATAGGTTCCAGTACTGTTACACGTCAACTCTTTCTGAATACCCCGAGAAAAGGCACCTTCCCGTGCCTTCATTGTGCACAGTGCAATAATGTCCTGAAGGGTGACACCATCACACATCCAAACTCGGGTAAAGAATACAAAATCCATGGTTTCTTTACGTGTAACTCGTCCTATGTGGTCTATGTTCTAAAGTGCCCATGTGGCCTACTCTATGTAGGTGAAACATCACAATCCATTCGTGATAGGGTGTCGAAGCATAAGTCCACTATCCGATGCAATAACCTCCTTCTACCTGTACCCCACCACTTTGCTGCGGCAGGACACAATATCTCACAGCTAAAATTTCTAATTTTAGAACAGGTACCACCACCACGCCGGGGTGGCAATAGGATTCTCACCCTAAAAAAACGGGAGGCATACTGGATCCACACACTGGATACATTGACACCGAAGGGTCTCAATAGAGAATATGAATTGTCGGTTTTTACTTAGTGAAATGTACTTAGGTTGTTGTCAACTGTATTTTGTTGCATTTTGTATCCGATATTAATACGTCTTTCTGTTTTCCATAGAATTGTCTCTATTAAAATGACGGGCACTATGTACCCTTCACCTCGGCTACCAATATCCACCGGAGGATTCCTCATCACGGCTCTCTCTAGACACCACCAGCTCACTCATCTCACGACTGCTATAATATGTATAGTTTACTGTTGCTTGCATGATAGTCCATGTGCTCCTATGGAAGTATAGGCACTTTCTGTTGTTAGCACCACTATAAGTTAACCTTACTGATACTATACTCTACCCCCTTATATCATTCATTTTCATTTCTTACTCCCTTCTCTTATTTTAGCCTATTACCATTAATGTTCTCCCATCATATAACCCTCCCCGCCTAGGTTTTTCCTATGACCCTTATCCTTTAGATATATTTCCTCCTTCTTTATATCTTCCTTTTCAATATCCCCCTTCTTTTACAATTTCCCCATATGTTTCCTCCATGTTCGCCTTAGAGATGTCCTTCCGGTCTCTCTTTTCCTATTTCTGCTGCTCTCCTGCATCCTGTATGCGCCCGGCACCTAGGTGGAACGCACACACTAGGTGAACCGCATCACCATCTTATTTCCGTTCCACCCCGGCCGGCGCATCGTCACTTCCGGTCAGGCGTCTCAGCCCCCTAGTCTCGGCGCCGGCTTTTGGCGCTATTTAACCCGGCGTTTCCCACCGCTACTCAGACTTGCGGTGGACGCCGTGTCTCGAGGTGGCTCTTCTCCTCTCCCCCTCTCCAGCATTCTCAAGGTAATCCGTTCACGACGGTAACTGCTCCTGGTGCTATACCTCTCTCCCTGGTCCAGTATTTTTACCATTGTTTCTTCTTATTCTCCCCTATAGTCACGGGTGCTTCACCCGACAGGTGGGCAGTCTCCACCATATCCTATGTGCTTTTAAGGTACTAATATTGATTATTTCTTCTGACACTGGCTGTGTCTACCAATTTTTACTGAAACCTCCTCTACATCTCCTTTTCAGTATACTCCCTTCATATTAGGGCGTTACACATATGTGAGTATTTCGGGTATTCCCTTTGTGTCCCTGCATTCTCTGTGGCTCTGTTTTTTATTTTTATTTTTATTTTCCTTTGCTTCCCTCATATTCAAGCGCTTGCCATATCCAAATTCTATTCAGCCATACTGAATCTGCCTTTTTGGCCTACATAGGCACGGTATGTGTGTCTGTTCATTTCTTTTCCCCCCTTTTTTCTTTGTCTATTCTCCCGTTCATTTCTCTTTCATTTCTCCACCGGCACGACTCCATGCTCCCTCTTCTTGTTACTGATTTAGCCACGCTCGTCCGTTGTAGCTAGATCTGATCTGGCTATATTACACCATGCTTAGCCACTATTCGCTTAGGTCTATATCACTGCCCCGGTAGGTTTCCATAAGCATGATATGCACGTCCATTGGCTCCACCCCCTTTTTATCTCGGTCCCGACCACTGGCTCTATCACGCCCTCCTATTTGAGTGACACTTGGCCTGGCTATTTGCTACCATTTCCCTGGTTATATTTATAAGCGATGTTACATATTATTGTTGACCTATACTTCATGTAAACCCTGTCTGTTTATCTATTTGTGTTTTTCTTGTATATACTTTAGTTATTTGTGTACAGGTTGTACTCCCTTTTTGGTTATTTCATTCTTTTTTTATGTTGTAGCGACTGATGAAAGTCCCAAGGGACTGAAACGTTTCTTGTGCTACTAATAAATCGTTTTCACGGTTACAATTGTTTCTACGGTTACTGAAGTTGAGTGCTAGACTTTTTATTACACATATTGACGGTTTGGGAACCTAAGTCTTAGCACCAGTCTGTGAGCTGTGCACACGGTGTTTTCTCTTCACGGGTAGGTCCAAATTAACCCCCCTTCGGTTGCCTTTATGCACCCATCTGTATGCTCGTCCGTTCTTGAAGTCCAGCTGGTCCCTTCTAAATTTTTGCCTCTTCCCCCTACAATCTCTTTTTCAAATTTTTCGATAATATTCTTGAGCTGGCCTTGGAATAGCTCAACTAGATTTTTTTTATCAAATTTTTCCAATTTACTTTCAATACTTTTGATCCTTTCTTTAATTAGAGACAAAATTTCCCGGTCATGTTCAATAAGTAAATCTATAAGAATATTTGAACATTTCAGTAAGCCATTTTCCCATACTTTCTGGAAGCCCTCATCCGCTTCCCAGGGCGGGAAGAACTGCACTCTAAGTCCTCTGGGCACCAGACCCACTTTTTTGTATTCCTCTAAGGTCTTAATGTTCCACCACGTTTTGGTGATGGATTTATGCAGTCCAATTAGCTCACTAGACACCCCCCGAAAATCCGTGTCTATATCACCACTATTGCCTAACCCAACAGGGTCATCTTCAAAGATATTACCTACTCGACTATTCCATGCTTCCTCTCTAGCTGCTAAATCCATGCCTAAATACAATAATATTACAATACCGCCAAATTGAAAGTACACGTAAATTAACCAACTGTGTGCCACACCCAGAAAATGCAAGAGACCAAAGACAACTGCATGTAAACTAACAACCTAGTAAATGGAGAGGGGGCACCACAGAGAGAACGGGGATCCAACCTGGTCTATGCTATCATGAACTATAAAAAACACACAAGGAATAGACCATATAAGGGGATCACCCGAGGCTATGGATTAGGTGTAAAAAATTCAAATTTTATTCATATAACATCAATGGGCACAGAAAAAACCCACATGGAGCACACAATTAAAAGCATTTAAAATTGGTCACACATGTGACCTAGAAACATAAACAAATGGCCCATAATGGAGCCCTCCCCTTGATGTGATCACTCCCCAGACACAATACAATAGCTAGTTTTAATAAACACAGTATAACATGTCTGCATGAACAGCACTCCTAAGCTGAGAGATAAAGTGTCACTGCTTTGAAAGTATATATGTAACTGTAGTATACCAGTATATGGATACCTCACATAAGCAGGTCTAACCATATATCACCGTGGATCAAATATAAGCAGCAAAACTCATTGCAATAGCACAGGACATAAAGAATGGCATATGGGAACCCATAATGATGTATACTCACTAGATTGAATTACCTCCAGACCACAAATATAACAAACAGGTGTATTCAGAGAGTATAGAGTTAAATGTAATGCTGGATCAGACATATACAGGTTCCACTAGTCTAGTTCCACGTGGTATAGAGACCATCATGCTAAAATACAAAAGCCCCCATGATAAGGGGTATGAGAGAACCTGCTAGAGAGTGAAGACCCAGGTAACCATATGACAATAGCTGGTATGCAAACCTAGGTGCTGTTCAAAGCCTGTGTGAAGCCCTGGGAAGTATCGACAGGAGGAGCAGAGACCCGACGCGTGTCGCCACAGCAGTGGCTTCGTCAGGGGTAACTTCTATGGAGGTCCTGTGTCCTTATCTAGTGAAGTAATTGCAGTTTAAGCAGCTGCAGCTGTGCTGCTTACCAGAGACAAGCATGTATTCCATCGCCTGGAAATTCAGGGGGCGGCATGTAGTGAGCTCAGCAGCATGTGAGCCCCTAGGGCTCCACCCCTCATACGTCATCACACCTTGAGAGCAGTTGCCATGGACACATGTAAATACAGCGATCACTGGGTTACCCTGTATGCATGCTTAGGGAGACTCCTCCTATTATGTGTCGTCACACCTCCTGTCCAGTTACCATGGTCACCGATCGTGTGCAGCAGCTAGGGAGCTCAGAGTGGTGTCTCTACCATTCTATGTTACTGCACCTTATCTCTCCAGTATAAACCGCACAACTAAACATTAGCGGCGCAAATATACTAGAGGACTCGCCTATTAAACATCACACTATTACCATGGTAATCACTCCCCTAAAAATGGCATAGACAATTGCAAACATAACCATAACAGGTGGAGAACCCTACATGAAGAACTGGTCACAGCAGGAACTGTTATTGATTTTATAAAAAGTGTGTCTGATTATTTTGCAGAAAATGACAGAAATAACTATATTCACGCATGAAATTCTTGTTATGAACGTTAATGCAGTAAGCGACATTTGGGATCAGGAAGGAACATTTTTCTCTTTTGGGCTGACCGGATCACGCATTATGGATGTACATTAAACCCATTTGGATTATTGTTTCCTATACCTTGATTTAATTTCATGGATATGTCTCTTTTATCAACAGTACTATATCGGAATATGCTAAATAATACAATAGGACAAACCACATTAATGCTAATGCATAAATTCACGGAAAAAGATTAGTCGTCAAGAGTCATACTGTGGCAGTGTTTTGGTCCATTATTGAGACAAAGTTGCAGGAAACTGGAACATAAATGGTCCCCACATACACATGGTGACCTAGGTTTCAGGTTTCTGTATCATTGCCTTGACAAACAGCGTCTAGGTCCAAAACATTGTCTTTGTATGACAATAATAAAACTACATATTTATGCATTGGAATAACTGTGTCCTCCACTTGTATTAGTTATTAGATTTTCCTCTAAGTTCTGGGACATGCACCATATTTAACTATGACATACAGTGAGAATGCGCTACCACTAACAACAAAATTAATAATGTTAGCTTAGGTTTTGCTGGTCAAAGTAAGTCATTTAATTCGAAGCGTCCTCTGCAACTTAAATATATTATTGCTTGGTGGCCATTCAGTTTAACTGGTACCAAGCCAGGGATTTCTTTTGCTGCTTCAGCTGCAGGGCTATCATAGGATTTATGCCATACAGTTTCATTATCTTGATGGATATTGTCACTCCTTTACTTCTTTACTCTACCGTATGTCTATAACTATGCTGGAACTGGGTGAGGGAATAATTATTTTAGAGAAGTATAATGTCTTTTTGATACTCACAGGAATAATCATGGAACCAGACTCATCACTTTTTTTCGAATCTGTTTATTATGGAAGCTGTAATTTTCTTTGGTATTGAAGCTGAACACAAGTGCTTGCTTATCTTTCTACATTTGCAATCTGACTCCTAAAACAACCCCTCAATTTCATCTGATATCAGATATGTATGTAATGTTTTTGGACGATGAATAACGAAGATAACGAGGTATACAGCCAGTATGACAGAGGGTAAAGCATATAAGATATTCCTTCCTTGGTTCCACTAAGCATCACTTTGATGAGATATAATGTATAGCTCAAGAAGCAGTTACCTATGTGGTTAAGTCGCATCTACACAATGTAATACTCAATGATGAACTAATGCTGCAGTATTGCATTTTTTTCATTCATGTGTGCGTGATTTAAGGTACGACTGGAAGTTTAACCATAAACAATTAAATGTATTAACTGTAGTTTTTATTCTGAATGATCTAATGAACAGACTCCATCTCACCTGGTCGGCAGTCATAGCAAGCTAGCATTTCTGCTACACACAAGCGATCTTACCATCGCCTGTGTGTAGCAACGGTGATCATACAACTGCAACTTCTAGTCTCCCAGGGAGACTATTGAAGCATGCAAAAAGTAAAAAAAATGTTTTTTAAAATATTTAAAAAATAAGCATAAAAGTTCAAATCATTCCCCTTTTGCCCCACTCAAAATAAAACAAAAAAAATTAAATATACACATATTTGGTGTCACCGCGTTCATGATTTCCCGACCTATCAATATGAAAATAGAATTAACTCGATTGCAAAACGGCGTATTGAGAAAAAATTTCAAAACGTCAGAATTACTTTTTTTGGTTGCTGCTGCACAGCAATAAAAATGCAATAACGGGTGATCAAAAGATCGAATCTACACCAAAATGGTATCAATAAAAATGTCAGCTCATTGCGCGAAAAATAAGCCCTCACCCAGCTCCAGATCACAAAAAAAAGAGATGCTACAAGGTCTCGAAAAATAGCGCCATTTTTTTAACCAAAATTTGGATATTTTTCACCACTAGATAACCTAGACATATTTTGTGTCTATGAACTCATAATGACCTGTAGAACCATAATGGAAGGTCAGTTTTAGCATTTAGCGAACACGGTAAAAAAAAAAAAAATGAACAACTGTGGAGTTGCACTTTTCTTTGCAATTTCACCGCACTTTGAATTTTTTCCCATTTTCCAGTACAACAATATGTTAAAACCAATGCTGTCTTTCCAAAGTACAACTTTTCCCGCAAAAAACAAGCCCTCACATGGCCATTTTTACCAAAAAAATAAAAAAGTTATGGGTCTGGAAAAAAGGGGATAAAAAAACGATAACTCAAAAAAGAAAATACCTCTGGTCATGAATGGGTTAAAGGCATAAAAATAAAATTTTTGGAAATTGCAACATTTTCTACATTTTTGCCAAAAATCCAATATTTTCAAAAATAAATGCAAAAAATATTAACCTAATTTTATCACTAATATTAACTACAATTTGTCAGAAGAAAAACACAATCTCAGAATCACTGGGATATGTTTATTCGTTTCAGAGTTTTTACCATAAAAGTGACACTAATCAGAATTGTAAAATTTGGTGGTCACGAAGGTGTAAACAGACTCAACGTAAAGGGATTAAATCTCAGTATTGCAGTGTGATATAATGTAATATATATTTTTAAAGAGAATGTCTATACATTGCATTACAGAAAAGGATGGCGTGCACACAGCTGCAGATAGAGATGCTGGTGGAAGGGAGAGGCAAACTCCTGGATTACATAGTAGATAAATAGTTTCACCACACATTCAAGTGTTTTCATGCAAATAATCTACTGTATAATGATTGTTCAACACAAGTGCAAGTGGCGGACAAAGTGAAGGCATATTAAAAGAAGCGACTCTAACGTTTCGACCCACTCAGGCCTTGATCACAAAGTTGCTCTGTTTGAGGAAAATCTCTGTATGAAGATCCCAGTAGGGACAGGTATACAGTGGGTACGGAAAGTATTCATACACCTTTAAATTTTCCACTCTTTGTTTCATTACAGCCAATTGGTAAATTCAAAAAAGTTCATTTTTTTCTCATTAATGTACACTCTGCACCAAATCTTGACTGAACCCCGGCCCCCCCAGAAATGAAGTACATTTTGCAAATTTATTAAAAAAGGAAAACTGAAATATCACATGCAGGGGGCCGGCGTCAGCACCCAGCATACCCTGGCCAGGGCCTTGAGCAGGCGGGATGGGGGGGGGGCCAGTCGCAGTGAGGGAAACCTGCACACTTTGGGGGCCCGGTGATTGTGCAAGTGCAGACACTCGCAAGTGGGCCCCTCCACTATTCTTCCCTGAGGAAGCCGCCCCTTCTGCGGTAATACGCTTGGGATCCTCTCCCACACTTCCTGTCCTCCATCATCAATGTTGGCTCCGCTTCTAAATCTTTGGGCCATGGAAGTTAGGATGTACTAGCGTAAGGATTGGGCATTCTTTTACTTTAGCCCTCTTTATTTATTTGCTTCTCTACTCTTTCACTGCTACTTCCTGCCAGTAGGCTACTAAAGGTACCTTCACACATAACGATATTGTTAATGATATCGTTGCTATTTGTGACGTAGCAACGCTATTGTTAATGAAATCGTTATGTGTGACAGCGACCAACGATCAGGCCCCTGCTGGGAGATCGTTGGTCGCTGAATAAAGTCCAGAACTTTATTTCGTCGCTGGACTCCCTGCAGACATCGCTGGATCGGCGTGTGTGACACCGATCCAGCGATGTCTTCACTGGTAACCAGGGTAAACATCGGGTAACTAAGCGCAGGGCCGTGCTTAGTAACCCGATGTTTACCCTGGTTACCATGCTAAAAGTAAAAAAAAACAAACACTACATACTTACCTACCGCTGTCTGTCCTCCAGCGCTGTGCTCTGCTCTCCTCCTGTACTGGCTGTGAGTCGGAAAGCAGAGCGGTGACGTCACCGCTCTGCTTTCCGGCTCACAGCCAGTACAGGAGGAGAGCAGAGAAGCAGAGCGCAGCGCTGGAGGACAAACAGCGGTAGGTAAGTATCTAGTGTTTGTTTTTTTTTACTTTTAGCATGGTAACCAGGGTAAACATCGGGTTACTAAGCGCCGCCCTGCGCTTAGTTACCCGATGTTTACCCTGGTTACCGGCATAGTTGGTCGCTGGAGAGCGGTCTGTGTGACAGCTCTCCAGCGACCAAACAGCGACGCTGCAGCGATCCGGATCGTTGTCTGTATCGCTGCAGCGTCGCTTAATGTGAAGGGGCCTTAAGATCTCTTTACACTCATACGGTACTGTGATACTGGTGTAAAAGCTGCCCACTGTGGTGTAGAAGAAACAAACATATACTAATACCTAAAAAAAATTTTTTTATTAAATTATCTGCACAAAGGCTTTGTGCAGATGTACATCTTTTGAGAGATTACCTCATCAGGATTTAATCCCACCTCCCCCTCTATTTTTCTGTTTTCACCACGGCATTATCTGTCTGTCAAATCAGAGTATTTAGGGATCTAATAGGGTGCATCTAAGGTTAGGTGCCACCCTCTTCTGGTAGAAAGGGTTTAAGAGGGTGTAGGTAGGGTCTTATAGGGTTTAAATCATTAGGTTTTTCCTATGGCACCAAATCCATGCCTTTGCAGGCTCAAGGCCTTTGTGTTGTTTTTTGTCTAAATAATTAATAAAAATTTTTTTTAGGTATTAGTGTATGTTAGTCCTGTCTAAAATAATACCAGTGCATCAATATAATAAGTTACCACTGTGGTGTAGACTTATCTATATTAAGATTGAACATCATCTAGGAGCCATTTTTTGCACACCTTTTGCACATTTATTGCAAATTGTGTACATTATTTGTATCTAGATGCTTTGGGGGACTATTGGTGTGAGCTATCATTACCCCTATAATAGGGCATGGTTTCTGTATAGGTGTCTTTTTTGCAATTTTAATGTTTTTAATGTTCTTTGTGCTGTGTGTTATTTTCTACCAATAAAGCATTGAATTTTTTATATATTGTGAGGTGTTCCCGTTTGTATGGGCATGATCTTTTCTTGTTTTTGTTGTGTCCTTTTTCAAGCCCATGGTGAACTCTCCTGTTTGAAATGATGTGCGGTACCCTCCTTTATATAGTTGGGACCCTCCGCTTGATCAGGGTCCCAGCACTTGTGATACTTACCTCTCCCAGCTCCACCGCTGCAGCGTTTGATGACTGTGATGTTCAGGTCAGAGGGGTCGATGACGTCTAGAGTTGAGCGACTTTTACTTTTTTAGGATCAAGTCGGGTTTCGCAAAACCCGACTTTCTCAAAAGTCGGGTCGGGTGAAATCGGACGATTATTGCGAAAAGTCGGGGGTCGGCCGAAACACGAAACCCAATGCAAGTCAATGGGGAATCAAAGTCGGCAGTGAGTGGAGGACAGGAAAACACCTACAGTGTCCATTTTAATGCCAAAAACATCAATTCGTATTACTGAAGCTTGTCAATCTTAATTTACTTTATAATAATGGTTAGGCATTGAAAACTAGTTAGGCTAAAGTTGTGGGGGGTAGGGCTGGCTCAAGATTTTTGTGGGCCCGGGAAACGTGGAATACGTCACGGCGGTGGAGCAGGGAGAGGTAAGTATTTCAACTTTGCAAGTGCTGCGATCCTGAACAAGCAGGGGGGGCCACTAGTTGGCACTGGCACAGGGCCCCTCATAGTACAGCGGTGTGTTTGATGGCGGGGGCCCCTCCCACTGCCAGAGACACACGAGTATACCCCCCACCTGATGAAGGAACCTGCACTTTCATCTGCACCTTCCTCTTTGTCCCCGTGTAAGGTGATATTGTATGCGGGAAGGGGAACCTGACTTTCAGCAGGGTCAGATTCTGGCTCTGTAGAGTGCAAGGGGAATGTAGTGGTCTGGGTCAATCTACCAGCAGACTCATCTAGCAGTGGCTGGCCAATGGGCAGGATGAGGAGGAAACACAGATATAGTCTCAAATAATAAAGTAGGCTAAATGCAGTTCAAAATTGGTAACAGGAGTAAACAGGCAGCTAAGCTTTGTTCAGTGGAGGAGAAAAGCAAAGAGCGGCAGACACCGTTAGTAGGCCCAACTAAACAAGTAGGCCAAATGCAGTTTAATATCTGAAACAGGATTAAAATTGAGGCTCAGTTTTGTTCAGTGGAGGAGAAAAGCAAGGAGCGGCAGACACCATTAGTAAGCCCAACCAAACAAGTAGGCCAAATGCAGTTTAATATCTGAAACAGGATGAAAATTAAGGCTCAGCTTTGTACAGTTGAAGGAGAACAACAAGCAGCGGCAGACACCGTTAGTAGGCCCAAACAAACAAGTAGGCCAAATGCAGTTTAATATCTGAAACAAGATGAAAATTGAGGCTCAGCTTTGTTCAGTGGAGGAGAAAAGCAAGGAGCGGCAGACACAGTTAGTAGGCCCTACCAAACAAGTAGGCCAAATGCAGTGTAATATCTGAAACAGGATGGAAATTGAGGCTCAGCTTTGCTCAGTGGAGGAGAAAAGCAAGGAGCGGCAGACACCGTTAGTAGGCCCAACCAAACAAGTAGGGCAAATGCAGTTTAATATCTGAAACAGGATTAAAATTGAGGCTCAGCTTTGTACAGTTGAAGGAGAACAACAAGCAGCGGCAGACACCGTTAGTAGGCCCAACCAAACAAGTAGGCCAAATGCAGTTTAATATCCGAAACAGTATGAAAATTGAGGCTCAGCTTTGTTCAGTGGAGGAGAAAAGCAAGGAGTGGCAGACACCGTTAGTAGGCCCAACCAAACAAGTAGGCGAAATGCAGTTTAATATCTGAAATAGGATGAAAATTGAGGCTCAGCTTTGTACAGTTGAAGGAGAACAACAAGCAGCGGCAGACACCGTTAGTAGGCCCAACCAATCAAGTAGGCTAAATGCTAGCAAGAGCAAGGATTGCTTGGAGTGATTAGCTGAGTGTATTAAATTAAGGTTCCTCCTAATATTGTCAGGGCCCTGTCTTTTGGGGATAAACCCTACCTGGTCCCGATGGATTAGAATGGGCAGTATTTTATTTAGTCTGGCCGTGATTATGGATGTGAAAATTTTTAAATCTATGTTTAGCAATGAGATAGGCCTATAGTTTTTGGGGTAGGGGTGATACTTCTTTGGTTTTGGGATTACAGTTACGTGAGCGATGTAAAATTCAGGTGGCATTTGAGCTCCGTTTAGTAGAGCATTACAAAAGCTCTGTATATGAGGTATGAGTAAGCTGTCAAATTTTTTGTAGTACAGTGCCATAAGCCCATCAGGCCCGGGAGCCTTGTTTTTTTTTTTAATTTTTAATCGTTGCCTTTATTTCGTCAGAGTTGATTGGTACTTGGAGATGTGCTATGTCTGAGTCCGGGACTTTAGGTAGTGTCAGATCTTTGAGGAAACTCTGGATGTGAGCCGGGGAAGGGGGCTGCGGGAGGGAGTATAGGTTTTGATAATATTGCTGAAACGTTTTATATATTACATCTGGGTGGGCAGTAATACGGCCTGTAGGATCTTTAATGGAGGGGATATTATTCAGAAGCTCTCTACTCCTAAGTTTACGGGCCAACATGCTGCTTGGTTTGTTAGCATATTTGTGAAAAGTAGATTTAGTCCATGTCAGGGCCCTTTCTGATCTATTTGTTAAAATGGTATTGAGTTGTAATTTAGTTTCACGAATTTTCTTGATTAGATAAAGTGAAGAGAGGTTTTGGTTTGCCTGTTCTGATTTTGAGAGTTTATTTTCTAATTGCAATTGTAGTTCAGACCTTTGCTTTTTCCTGTTAGAGGCAATTTTGATCAGGGTCCCTGTTATAAATTTTTTGTGTGCCATCCACACAGTTCCCGGGGTCACGTCTGTGGTATTGTTAGTTTGGAAATATAGGTTCAGCTCATCCTTTATAGTAGATAAGACCGTTGGGTCTGTTAGTAGGGACTCGTTCAACCTCCACCTGAACAGCCCATTTTGGAAGGGGTGTCGCTCATAAGGAGATCTGAAATAGTGCGGCCCGGCGGCTGTGCCACGCTTCCCTTTTTTGGCATTACAGATTGCCCCGCTCTAAAGAGTGTGCTGTCCCCGGGGGGGGGGGGAGGGAATTTTTACTGTGCTCCGGTCGCTGGAAAGGGTTAAATGGGGTCCGTCGGGTAGCAGAGCTCAGCACAACATGTCTGTCATTGCTGGACTCCGCGCATGCGCCCCGTCAATAAAGTTTTATCTCCTAACTCACTTCACTTAGTTGCGGGATGAGTTGTATGCAGGGGATAGTAGCGCGGTCTGGGGGCTATTGTTACGGTGTTTAGTGTGGTCAGCCCCAGTTACGACGTTGCAGCCTGCTGCTTTCTGCTGCTTAAAGGTACCTTCACACTAAACGACGCTGCAGCGATCCAGACAACGATCCGGATCGCTGCAGCATCGCTGTTTGGTCGCTGGAGAGCTGTCACACAGACAGCTCTCCAGCGACCAACGATGCCGGTAACCAGGGTAAACATCGGGTTACTAAGCGCAGGGCCGCGCTTAGTAACCCGATGTTTACCCTGGTTACCATCCTAAAAGTAAAAAAAAACAAACGCTTCATACTTACCTTCCGCTGTCTGTCCCCGGCGCTGTGCTTCTCTGTACTGGCTGTGAGCACAGCGGTCGGAAAGCAGAACGGTGACGTCACCGCTCTGCTTTCCGGCCGCTGTGCTCACAGTGAGTGCAGGAAAGCACAACGCCGAGGACAGACAGCGGAAGGTAAGTATGAAGCGTTTGTTTTTTTTACTTTTAGGATGGTAACCAGGGTAAACATCGGGTTACTAAGCGCGGCCCTGCGCTTAGTAACCCGATGTTTACCCTGGTTACCAGCGAAGACATCGCTGAATCGGTGTCACACACACCGATCCAGCGATGTCAGCGGGAGAGCCAGCGACCAAAGAAAGTTCTGGCCGCCTAGCCCCGACCAACGACATCACAGCAGGATTCTGATCGCTGCTGCGTGTCAAACTGAATGATATCGCTAGCCAGGACGCTGCAACGTCACAGATCGCTAGCGATATCGTTTAGTGTGAAGGTACCTTAAGAGTACCGTGTTCCCAAGGCGTCAATGGGGCTCTGTAGGCCTCAGGTCCTAGGTGGTTTGTGACCAAATTATCGGTGCCTCCGGAGGGGAGATTATCGCCACCTCCGCCTATAGCTGTGTTATTAGCGTTCACAGGGACTTTTCCCTCCGGAGACTGCTCACCCCTGCAGGGGGGGGGTGTCTGGCCACCAAGCTCAGATATGCGGGATATGGAGCGTGGGAGCGCCGGGGTTAACTGGTACCGGCACGGCAGCCACGCAGCTGTTAGGCGTTCACCAAGTGCTAGTCCCGGGACCTCTTACCTCCGGTGTCTCCGGTCTGATCTGCGGCACTGAGGCGACACTCTGGCCGGTCCGCGCGCCCTCAGGGATCTTCACCTCCCTCCGCTGATGTCCTCTCTGTTCTGCACCAGTCTTCAGCGCAGGCAGGGAGGCTCTTTACACTCGCGCCGGGATGCTGTGGAGGAGGGGGAGGGGGCGCTTACTGTTGCATCTGTCTCTCCGAGTCCCGGCGGCTCCGGGATGATGAGGGTCCGGCGGGGCCTCCTGCTCTGCTCGGGGCTTTCTTGTCGCTCCGGTGCGGGCTTCTCCCAGCGGGTCCTCCGGCCTGGTTCCGGCGTTGAGAGAGCTGGTGGCTCCGGTGAAGTATATCCAGGGGGTTACGCAGCAAGATGGCATCGGCCAGGTAATGGCGCCAAAACCTCCCGGACTCTCTCCTCTCTTATATGACCGCCCGGTTCTTCTGTTTACCCCGCAACTATCTCGGTGCGATCCTGGCAGTGTGGGGATGCTGCAGTAAGTCTTTTATCCCATCTATAGGGATTATAAAAGTGATCTTTTGCGGGCTGAAAGCGGGAGCTACAGCGAGCTGCGTCCTCTCTGCTTGGGATCCAGGCCACCAAGGTGAGTATTATTTTATTGCCCTACTTTATCTTGCTTCGAGAGACCATAGAGAATAATAATACATGGAAATAATTAATTTGAAATTGAATTTCCTGGCCAAATTTGAGAGAACTGCTGAATTACAATTTCATCATATTGACTTTCATTAATGTCAATATTGTTGTACAATAAAAAATCACTTTGATTGTTCTGTGTAACTAACAGTTAGTTGTGGTGCCAGCTCAGCAATCATATTTATTTATTTCCACAAGAAGACATTATGCAAGTGGATTTTCCCTTCTTGAATTGTATATAAATTGTTCTCTGAACCCTTAATTGAACAACATTTTTTACTATTTATTTTCACAACAAGTTCCACTATTATGTTTAACCTTGCAATCCTTTAGTTTAATGTAATAAACGGCAATACTTCTCCTGCACACAACCTCCGATCCTCACAGGATCTCCTTCTCTACTCCCCTCTTATCTCCTCTTCCCACAATCGCATACAAGATTTCTCTCGTGCATCCCCCCTACTCTGGAACTCTCTACCACAACATATCAGACTCTCGCCTACCATCGAAACCTTCAAAAAGAACCTGAAGACCCACCTCTTCCGACAAGCCTACATCCTGCAGTAACCACCGATCGACCAAACCACTGCACGACCAGATCTATCTTTACCTACTTTATCCTCGCCCATCCCTTGTAGATTGTGAGCCCTCGCGGGCAGGGTCCTCTCTCCTTCTGTACCAGCTGTGACTTGTATTGTTCAAGATTATTGTACTTGTTTTTATTATGTATACCCCTCCTCACATGTAAAGCCCCATGGATTAAATGGCGCTATAATAATAAATAATAATAATAATAATAATAATAATATTGCATTTTGATATCCTTGTTAGGGCGTAGACAGACGGCCATATAAATCGTGTGAGGATTGCATAGTAAACCTTGGACTGACCATTGGCTCTCCTGACCTGAGCATGACAGCTTCAAAGAACTACATCACGCTGTCACACTTAGGTCAAGAGAGGTGGCAGGCCAGTCCATGCACTGCAATGTAATCCTTGCACGAGAATACCACCTTCTGTCTGTGCCCTTAGTGTTATACTAAAAACTAATCTCTGGTTAAAGCCTTCATAAAGTCCATCACTGCAGTTCTAAGAAAAATTATGATTCACTCAGCTGCCATTAACACACTGTGATCAAATCATGAAGATGTCATTGGAGTGATAGAAGAAATCCATACCAATGTCTAACCTCTCAGATGCCACAGTCACTACTGACTGCATCTGTGGGGTTAAGCAGCTGCAATTGGCGATAACTTGGACATTGCGGGTTGCAGCACAATTTTAGCCAAATCTAGGCTATCTTCAGGATTTTCACATTTTAAGAGAATTTCTTTCCGGTACAACTTGTTATATGTCTATCTTCATAAAGAGGGGTCCCCTGTTCAGGACTCACTATATTAGCTAAAATAGAGGGTCACTCAATGAAATATAGAGATAATTCTGATTCACACAAAAGATTTACATTGTACGCAAAGTAAGGCATTTGTTATGTTTTTTTCCCCCACATATTATTTGGTGCGTATTATGTATACTTTATGCCATTCTTCATTTTCTGCTTAATTCGATTCAGTATTAATTGGCCAAAAAGTTGTAATACATCTGTGGATATTGTGTATTGCTGACAATATGATACGAGAGCCAAAAAAACATCCTGCAGCTCTACAAAACGAGGCAGCATAAAGAATTTATACATTTCTCCAACACAAGTTTACCTGGGAGATTTGAGGTTTCACTGACAAAATATAAATGCCGGAGGTTTGTTTTCTCGAAAGGCTTCAGCTACTCAATAGAATTCCAAAAGATTTTTTTTTAATCTTGTTTGTTGTCACTCCCACCTCCATGTTAGCTCAGTACAGTGAATAGCTGCAAACTGCTAATTGGAAACGGCATTGGGATGCATGGGCTTTAGTTGGAATCACAATAATGAACTGCAATTAATATCAACATTATCTTAATTATATGGATGAATTATTAACTCTCTTACAATATTCGCAGCCAGTTATGATTTCACAGCCACTGCTGGTAAATATGCATGATATGTAAAAGTAGGTAAAATATGTAAAGTCATATTTTATTATTAATGGTGGGAACTTTGTCTCTATCATTTGCTCTTATGAACCTGCAGATGTCACTGATAATGTTGCATAATTACAATTGCAATTACTTATTAAACGATTCTGTGCCTATGGCTTGTTAGGGCACAGACGTGTAGATGTGGGGTGTTGAGAAGACATGCCCTAAAGTGGTGTGTGCTGGGACAACGCTGATGGAACACATTGCCTTGAATGTCATATTTAGATACAGAGCTGTTGCCTACAAATTACATTCTTGTTATGAGGGAACGAAAGCCTTGTTAATATTTTATTATGGCATATCAAATCCCTCTTTGTAAGCCTGAGAAAAGAGGAAGTCTTTCTATTGGCTATTTATGTGTCAGTAAAAATTTAGTGAACACAATTTAAATTTACTATTGACGAGTGAATATATTCGGTACTATTCATTACTTGCACGAAAAGTA
Source organism: Ranitomeya imitator (assembly GCF_032444005.1). Lineage (NCBI taxonomy): Eukaryota > Metazoa > Chordata > Amphibia > Anura > Dendrobatidae > Ranitomeya > Ranitomeya imitator. Next base: position 618,993,366 of record NC_091283.1, read on the forward strand.
CGGTATCCAGGCTATTCTTTTCTTGGCAAGTAATTAGGCATTCACCTCGGTATATTCGAGTGACCCGCCCAACATGTTTGGCGTTTTATTTGCAGCTAATGAACATGCTAGGCTGGTTTCCCAATCACAGTAATGCTGGCACCATCTTTCCTGTGGCATTACTGTGATTGGCTGGCCTTTCAGCATCATAGGTACTATTTAAAGGCTACCGGCACCATCTTGCGCACATTGCAGCCGGAAACAGCATAGGAAGAGTGTAGTTTCAGTGTAGGGAGAGTAAAGGGAGCATAGGGAAAGTGATGGGAGGTTACAGTGAGTGTTATTTATTCCAAAAATCTATTTTAATACCTGAAGATTGTCAAGATTAGTTGATTGTTAGGTGGGGATTTAGTGGGGAGAGATTTAATATGCGGGAAGGAGGGTGAGTGAAAGGTGGTCACCTGGGTGTTCTTATCATTTAAATACATGCTGCAGCTCTCTGCTATTTTCCACTTAAAACACCTAATATTTGTCTTGCAGTTGTGCAGATAATTGTACGTGACAATTTAGCAGGGGCAATAATCTTCATTACTCTGCATTTGGAGTGAATTAGCAATTCGATTGAAAAAAAATCATAATTTTCTAATGCTTTAAAAAATAGCGTATCTTTATCTAGCAGTTGTGCAACTGGCGCAATCCGGGTACAGATAATCGTACGTGACAATTTTAGTAATTTTTTTCCTAAATTTCAAAAGCCATTTTGCTATTCACATTTCATGTATTTCACATTGACATGCTTTATTTATTTGTTTTTGATATGCAAGTTGCTTTTTTTGGTATGCACCTGTTCAGACCTGTCCTTGGTGTTTCAGTCATTTTTTTCTGTTATTTATATGCTAAGCTTTCTGACTGAGCACTCCACCCTTCACTATGTGGTAATTTTAGTTACATCTAATCACATCAGGTTCCGACCAACCAATAAATGTAGGCTTTACCAAGGGAGGTGTTTATATTCACCCATACATTCAGATATTAGCCATAGGTAAGTGTTCACATTGGGCAGGAAGGTCAGGGACCCATCAGATTCATGAGATTACCTTGACAATGGTTACTGAGCTCACGCTATTTGGCCAAATTTTGTGCTAAACATCTTGTGCATTTTTCCTAAATTTGAAAAGCCATTTTGCTACTCACATTTCATGCATTTCACATTGACATGTTTTAAAACTATTGAGTGCAACCATTTCAGCAATTTGATATGTAATTTACCAGGGGCAGTAATATTTATTACTCTGCATTTGGAGTATGTCAGCAAGATGATTGAAAAAAAATCATAATTTTCAATTGGTTTAAAAAAATTGAGTATCTTTATCTAGTAATTGTGCTACTGTAGCAATCCGGGTAGAGATAATCTTGGATAATAGAAAAAATTGGAGTCCGACACAACAGGACCAGATTTTCTTTTTATTTTTCAAGAGATAATCTTACGTAACAAATTAGAAGAGGCAATAATCTTCATTACTCCGCATTTGGAGTATGTCAGTAAGGGAATTGATAGGGAGTACAAGTTTCACCATTACACAATGTGCCAAGTTTTCACAAAGTACAAAACATTAGCCACGTGGGGTATACATACACGACCACTAAGTACTTGTTGCAGAAGCAGGAGGAAGAGGAGTAGGAGGTGATTTCATGAACGAAATGTGTTTCGATGGTAAGGGATGGATGTTAAATAGTGATAAGTGAGTGTACTCATTGCTCGGGTGGTCTCCGAGTATTTGTTAGTGTTCGGAGATTAAGTTTTCATCGCCGCAGCTGAATTATTTACAGCTACTAGCCTGCTTGATTACATGTGAGGATTCTCTGGCAACCAGGCAACCCCCACATGTACTCAGCCTGGCTAATAGCTGTAAATCATTCAGCTGAGGCAATGAAAACCTAATCTCCGGACACTAATAAATACTCGGAGATCACCTGAGCATGCTCTGGAAAACCCGAGCAACGAGAACACTCGCACATCATTAACCCCTTCATGACCTTGGGATTTTTCGTTTTTCCGTGTTCGTTTTTCACTCCCCTCCTTCCCAGAGCCATAACTTTATTATTTTTCCGTCAATTTGGCCATGTGAGGGCTTATTTTTTGCGGGACGAGTTGTAATTTTGAACGACATCATTGGATTTAGCATGTCGTGTACTAGAAAACGGGAAAAAAATTCCAAGTGCGGTGAAATTGCAAAAAAAGTGCAATCCCACACTTGTTTTTTGGTTGGCTTTTTTGCTAGGTTCACTAAATGCTAAAACTGACCTGCCTTTATGATTTTCCAGGTCAGTACGAGTTCATAGACACCAAACATGACTAGGTTATTTTTTATCTAAGTGGTGAAAAAAAATTCCAAACTTTGCTAAAAAAAAAAAAATAAAATAAAAAATTGCGCCATTTTCCGATACCCGTAGCGTCTCCATTTTTCGTGATCTGGGGTCGGTTGAGGGCTTACATTTTGCGCGCAGAGATGACGTTTTTAATGATAGCATTTTGGTGCAGATACATTCTTTTGATCGCCTGTCATTGCATTTTAATGCAATGTCGTGGCGACCTAAAAAACATAATTCTGGCGTTTCGAATTTTTTTCTCGCTACGCCGTTTAGCGATCAGGTTAATGCTTTTTTTTATTTGATAGATCGGGTGATTCTGAGCGCGTTGATACCAAATATGTGTAGATTTGATTTTTTTTTTAATTGATTTATTTTGATTGGGGCGAAAGGGGGGTGATTTAAACTTTTAGATTTTTTTTATTATTTTCACATTTTTTTTTACTTTTTTTTTTTACTTTTGCCATGCTTCAATAGCCTCCATGGGAGGCTAGAAGCAGGCACAACGCGATCGGCTCTGCTACATAGCAGCAATCTGCTGATCGCTGCTATGTAGCAGAAATGGAGGTGTGCTGTGAGCGCCATCCACAGGGTGGCGCTCACAGCCACCGGTGATCAGTAACCATAGAGGTCTCTAGGACCTCTATGGTTACCATCCTGACGCATCGCCGACCCCCGATCATGTGACGGGGTCGGCGATGACGTCATTTCCGGCCGCCCTGCCGGAAGCGGTAGTTAAATGCCGCTGTCTGCGTTTGACAGCGGCATTTAACTAGTTAATAGGTTCGGGCAGATCGTGATTCTGCCCGCGCCTATTACGGGCACATGTCAGCTGTTCTAAACAGCTGACATGTCCCGGCTTTGATGCGGGCTCACCGCGGAGCCCTGCATCAAAGCAGGGGATCTGACCTCGGACGTACTATCCCTTCCGAGGTCAGAAAGGGGTTAAAGGGCACTGAAGAATAAGAAAGACGCTGGTATAGTCACTTAAGTAGTCCTTCATTATCTTGGTCAACTTCTCCCTCCTCGTCATAGTTACATCCACAAATAGCCCTTGCTGATGTGACTGTCTCATGAAAATATGTCAGTTGGTGGACATTTCACCCCCGAATTGCACTTGGTGTGCGTGGCTGTCCCCTGTAATCCTTGTGGGTGAAAAAAGTCAGTACCTCTGCCAGCAGCATTGTCTAAGGATAATCTTTTTAGCAAGTCTTCCACAGCCATCTGGCATGCATGCACTGAAAATGGTTTGTCTACTTCTGACATGAGAGAAGCAAATTTCTCTTTGTACCATAGGACAAGAAAGGTGCACAGCCAGTATTTCATGTTGGGCAAAATGTGATTCATGCAAGCGCTTTGGGAAAGGTATCTGGACATGAACTCTGCCATGTGTAGCAAGACTGCAACGAGTCAAATGTTCAGTGTCCTCACCAGGAAGAACTCTAACCATCCTCATGACACATAGCCTCCTCTTCCTCCTCATCAGGCTATATATGCTGGACATGCATGAAGCTGGGATTGGGAGTCCCCTCTGTAGCTTAGGCCAAAAACTCCTTTTCTGACTCATCCTCCTCCCGTTCCTCGTCATCACTCAATGTGGCTTGATAATGTTGTGTAAGACTGGGCTGTGTGGTAACAGCCACTCTAAAATCTTGCTCCATAGCTACTTGCTCTGCATTCAAAGCTTCCTCTTTGAGATTCTACAGCAAACATTTTAATTGACAGAGCAGCGGGATGGTTACTCTGACAATAGTGTCACCAATCTCCCCATCTTGATGCAGCACTCTAAGTTTTGAAGACACTCAGAAATGTCATCAATCTACACCCACTCAGCAGTTGTTATGTGTGGAGGCTAAGTTTTACTCTGACGGGCATTGAGAAGCTGGAATTCAGACACTGCTCTCTGCTGCTCACTAAGTCTTGCCAACAAATAAACCACCTACCACCTCAACACATTTATCTAACTATCCCTGTGTTGCCCATTTAAATATTTTTCATAACCAGGATCCTTGTATCTTATTCTCACATGCTTTATGCATTTAACAGTCTTCTGTGTCTGCTGCAGCAAAGCTAGTCTACTTAAAGCCTGAGATGACTTTCGGAAATGTGTGGTGACACGCCATACCTTGGCATATAGGTCTGGCATGTCAGGGTAAGTTTTTAAAATCCACTGTACAACCAAGTTCAGCAAGTGGCCCATGCATGGAACATGTTTACCAGCTTGCCAAGCTTTAAAGCCGCCAGGAAGTTACAACCAATATCCCACACAACCAGACCTGGTTGGAGATTCAGCAGGAAGAACAACTGATCGGTCTGTTCTTTTATCACCTTCAACAGTTTGGCTGCATTGTGAGCTTTATCACCTAAACAGATGAGCTTCAGCAGAGCATTCTGCCACTTTGCCAAGGCAGTGCTGCAGACCTCCCAGCTGGGGAAAGATGGGGAGGCTACTTTCAGTGAAGGGGAGGAGGAGAGACAAGAACTGTAATATGAGGAGACTGAAACCCTAATGAAAGTTGGGACTGCTATTCTTAGTGTGGGTAATATGATGTCCCAGCCTCTTACTCTGTCCCAGACTCAACCAGGTTCAGCCACTGTGCCATAAGGGAAATGTAGCATCCCTATCCACAAGAACTTGTCCATGTGTCTGTGAGAAAGAATATACCTTCCCTGTGACTGCATTGGCCAGAGCATGGCTGATATTGTGTAACACGTGCTTATGTAACGTGTTAAAGGCACACCGGGAAAAAGTGTTGGATGGTAATCAAGTACTGTTGGGCTGCCACTGCCAAGAGGTAGCAGAAAGACTCTGTTCCCACAAAATGAAACTGCAACATGTTCAGGCCTACCAATCTGGCTATGTGGGTGTTTAGCGTTTTAGCCTGTGGGTGGGTGTGTTGATATTTCTGATTTCTGTTAAATATCTAGGGCAGGGACAAGTGAATACGGCGCTGGGACAATGAACTGGATGTGATCGCTGACTGTTGTGTCTGTACAACTGAAGTTTGTGGGAAGGAGGCATCAGTGCCTGCTTCATGGACAGCAGATTGGGAAGGGCATAATACAGGGGAAGGGGCAGTGGTTTCATCATCAGGCACAGATTTTGTACCCAGGCATTCCACTGACCTACTGGGGTGCCTGGCTGCCATGTGCTTTTGCATGCTGGTGGTGCTCAGGTTGGACGTGTTCTTGCCTTTTCTTAATTTGGTTTGACACATGATGCATATTATGGTTGTTTTGTCTGTAGGAATTTCAGAAAAAACTGCCAGACAGGGGAACAATGCACACTTGGCCTGTTATCTAGCCGAGTGCGGTTGACTATGTGGAACAGTTGACCAAGTTCTCTCTCTGGTTAAACCACTACCTTGCATTGCTGTGCTCGCTAGGTGTGCCACATGATCCTTCTTCTGAGTTGCAATTTTAGGCTGACCTGATGACAAATATGCATCATGTTTATTCTCCACCTCTTCAGACATGAATTGACCTTGCTTCCTCCTGGCCGTGGGTGCTCAAATGTTTGGGCATCACTACACTCCACCTCCATATGACCCTGTTTAATAGTGCATTTTGAGAGGCCTGAAAAATTACTAGGGAACATAAACAGTTCCTCCGAATCGCCAGCGTTGGGGTCATATGTCTCCTGGGACTCTTGATGGTGGGAGGAAGAAAGACCAGGTTGACGATTCAGAAGCCCAGCCTCTTGGCTACTGAGACTGGACCACTTGGAAGACTTTGTTGTGCTGCTTGTCAACACACTGGCCAAAACGCTCTGTGTGAACATAGGCTAAAGGGGAGGTATATACAGGTCCTTCTCAAAAAATTAGCATATAGTGTTAAATTTCATTATTTACCATAATGTAATGATTACAATTAAACTTTCATATATTATAGATTCATTATCCACCAACTGAAATTTGTCAGGTATTTTATTGTTTTAATACTGATGATTTTGGCATACAACTCCTGATAACCCAAAAAACCTGTCTCAATAAATTAGCATATCAAGAAAAGGTTCTCTAAACGACCTATTACCCTAATCTTCTGAATCAACTAATTAACTCTAAACACATGCAAAAGATACCTGAGGCTTTTATAAACTCCCTGCCTGGTTCATTACTCAAAACCCCCATCATGGGTAAGACTAGCGACCTGACAGATGTCAAGAAGGCCATCATTGACACCCTCAAGCAAGAGGGTAAGACCCAGAAAGAAATTTCTCAACAAATAGGCTGTTCCCAGAGTGCTGTATCAAGGCACCTCAATGGTAAGTCTGTTGGAAGGAAACAATGTGGCAGAAAACGCTGTACAACGAGAAGAGGAGACCGGACCCTGAGGAAGATTGTGGAGAAGGACCGATTCCAGACCTTGGGGAACCTGAGGAAGCAGTGGACTGAGTCTGGTGTGGAAACATCCAGAGCCACCATGCACAGGCGTGTGCAGGAAATGGGCTACAGGTGCCGCATTCCCCAGGTAAAGCCACTTTTGAGCTACAGAGAAGCAGCACTGGACTGTTGCTAAGTGGTCCCAAGTACTTTTTTCTGATGAAAGCAAATTTTGCATGTCATTTGGAAATCAAGGTGCCAGAGTCTGGAGGAAGACTGGGGAGAAGGAAATGCCAAAATGCCTGAAGTCCAGTGTCAAGTACCCACAGTCAGTGATGGTGTGGGGTGCCATGTCAGCTGCTGGTGTTGATCCACTGTGTTTCATCAAGGGCAGGGTCAATGCAGCTAGCTATCAGGAGATTTTGGAGCACTTCATGCTTCCATCGGCTGAAATGCTTTATGGAGATGAAGATTCCATTTTTCAGCACGACCTGGCACCTGCTCACAGTGCCAAAACCACTGGTAAATGGTTTACTGACCATGGTATTACTGTGCTCAATTGGCCTGCCAACTCTCCTGACCTGAACCCCATAGAGAATCTGTGGGATATTGTGAAGAGAAAGTTGAGAGACGCAAGACCCAACACTCTGGATGAGCTTAAGGCCGCTATTGAAGCATCCTGGGCCTCCATAACATCTCAGCAGTGTCACAGGCTGATTGCCTCCATGCCACGCCGCATTGAAGCAGTCATTTCTGCCAAAGGATTCCCGACTAAGTATTAAGTGCATAACTGAACATTATTATTTGTTGGTTTTTTTGTTTGTTATTAAAAAACACTTTTATTTGATTGGATGGGTGAAATATGCTAATTTATTGAGACAGGTTTTTTGGGTTATCAGGAGTTGTATGCCAAAATCATCAGTATTAAAACAATAAAAGACCTGACAAATTTCAGTTGGTGGATAATGAATCTATAATATATGAAAGTTTAATTGTAATCATTACATTATGGTAAATAATGAAATTTAACACTATATGCTAATTTTTTGAGAAGGACCTGTATATATATATATTTTTTTTTTGCATTATATAAATGTAATTATGAACAAAATAATGTTTCTTAGCATTTTTTTCTTTAAAAAAAAATTTGGTTTGGTCTGTTAGATCTTGTCAACATACTGGAGCGTTTGCCTGCCATCCAACCCACAACATCCTGGCAATTGTCTTGGTTCGTCATTGTTGTACCGTGCTGACCATATTTTGACAGAAGGCTAGAACGACATCCTGTCACCTTCTGATCTGTAACATGTCCTTGGCTGGCATCACCACATCCACATCCCTTTACCCCACCCTTAATCATATTGAATGCTTTATGGTTATGGAAAAAATGTCCTGGTTTTATTTTTGACAAGTACCATCACAGAAGTGTTATGTACAAATTCATTATATCTAGCAATGTGTGGCTTTGTTTTAAAGATATCAGCTGTATTACATATGGCACCATCAGACTCTCGAAAATAAGAGATAAATAGATACATTTGCATATCTCTGCAGGCTGTGCACCAGTTGCACAACTGCTAGATAAATATACAGTATGCTATGTATTAAACCAATAGAAAATGCGTAGGCTTGTGCAGATTGGTCAATGGCAGATTGGTCTGCTAATTGTCAGCGAGGGCCGTATAAGGACATGGCAGTGGATTTATCTATCTATCCCATATCTATCTAATTCTATCTATCTGTCTGTGTCTATCTATCTATCTAATATCTATCTATCTAATATCTAATATCTATCTATCTAATATCTATCTATCCCACACCTATCTATCCCACATCTATCTATCTATCTATCTATCTATCTATCTATCTATCTATCTATCTATCTATCTATCTATCTATCTATCTATCTATCCCATATCTATCTATCCCATATCTATCTATCTATCTATCTATCTATCTATCTATCTATCTATCTATCTATCTATCTATCTATCTATACCATATCTATCTATCTATCTATCCCATATCTATCTATCTATCTATCTATCTATCTATCTATCTATCTATCCCATATCTATCTATCTATCTATCTATCTATCTATCCCATATCTATCTATCTATTTATCTATCTATCTATCTATCTAGTATCTATCTATCTATCTATCTATCTATTTATCTATCTATTTATCTATCTATCTATTTATCTATCTATCTATTTATCTATCTATTATCTATCTATCTATCTATCTATCTGTGTGTAATGGAGTGTGGGTTGGACAAATGTAAAAGAGGAGTTGGACAGAAATGACACCACAAATCTTTTTGAAGAGAGAGGAGGGAGAGGAGGGAGGGGTTTGGGTGTGTTTTTGGAGTGGGTGTGCTAGGTTCGGGCTTAGTGGCAGTGCAAAGCATCATGGAACTTGTAGTATTAGGCTGGTTTCACACTTGCGTTTTTGAACGCATGCGTTTTTTTTTAAAAAATGCATGGTGCAAAAACGCATGTAAACGCTGCGTTTTTTTGACGCACGCGTTTAACGCGTTTCTTTCTTTCTTTCTTTTTTTTTCTTCTTATTTAAACACACCATTAAGAGCCGATTTTAAATGTTTTTTTTTGTTTCTTTTTCTTCTAGATTTCTGGCCACAGGAGAGAGTTTATCTTCCCTGCACTTCCAATACCGCCTTGGAATCTCAACCCTCTCCGGAATTGTTGTGGACACCTGTCGTGCGTTATGGAATGTACTCCGTGAGGAGTTTATACCCGTACCCACCGTGGACATGTGGCGGGAAATTTCAAATACATTTTTGAACGTGTGTGATTTCCCCAACTGTTTAGGGGCGGTGGATGGAAAGCACATCCGCATTGTCAAACCTGCCAGAACCGGATCTGAGTTTTATAATTATAAAAAAATATTTTTCGGTAGTGCTCATGGCAATAGCGGATGCGGAGTGTCGCTTCATCGCCGTGGATATTGGAGGTTTTGGCCGTGGCAATGATTCCCAGACCTTCAAGAGTTCGGATATGGGCCGTCGGGTGTATGGCAACAATTTTAATTTTCCCCCTCCACAGCCTCTCCCCAACACTCAAGGCCCACCGCTGCCATTTGTTATGGTTGGGGATGAGGCCTTCCAGATGTGTGAAAATCTCCTGAAGCCCTATTCTAGTAGGGACTTGGACCACACTAGAAGAATATTCAACTACAGACTGACCAGGGCCAGAAGAACCGTAGAGTGCAGCTTTGGCATTCTGGTTGCTAAATGGCGCATTCTTGCAACAGCCATAAATCTAAAAGTTGAAACAGTGGACGAGGTGGTCAAAGCCTGTGTGGTTCTACACAATTATATAATGGCTAAGGAGCGACCCCACATTGAACTTGATGAACCAGTTTCACACCCACTGCCTGATTTTCAGCATCACCCGATGCGGTCAACTGCAGCCGTTGGTCTTATGCGGGACCAATTTGCGGCCTATTTTGTGTCCGATATTGGACGGGTGTCATGGCAGGACAATGTTGTGTAAATGTCCTGTTGTATGTTTATGTTTACCAATTATTAAATACTGATACAAATTTTTCTAATTAATAAACTTTAGTGTTGGTTGTGTTGACCATGTCTCCTATCTTTTTCCTCTCTAAACAAAGGTTGACCAAAGATGGGCAGTAGATATGTATATCATATTTTGTAATCCAAAACCAGGAGTGGGTGATAGTTGATGAGGTAATAATTTTTATTTTTTCACCATAATTGACCTCTGTTGAACTCCATATTTTGCTTTACAAAGAATGATATAAAACACGGGCCGCATACTTATAATAATGGAACTAAATTTTTAATTATTTATTGGTAATCTTCTTGACGTCATTGCGTCAAGACTGTCACGCTCTCTATACCCATCAAGTCAAGTGTAAGAAATAAAGAATTCATGATAAACATATACATGATCATGAATTCACAATTTCTTACACCTGGCTAGGTGAGCATAGATATGTAGCGTGTGACAACCATTGTCCCATCAGTTTGACAACCAATTGTCACATAATGTGCTATATAGAATATGGTGAATATACAAGTCAGTAATCAACTAAATAGGTCAGGTGTCTATTTTGACATCTGACCGGTTCAGTTGAGTTCTGAACTTGATTTCCACCATTTTCTCTTTGTACAGTGACACTACACTAGGTACAAAAATAAGAGTATGGAAATAACTACTATTTTTTTGGTCAACTCATATCTGTATGCTAAATAAACACATATAGATGTTGTCTTGTATTTTATACTACTGGAGATATGTTTTGGCCAAAAGAATAAGTGTGTGGCGAAGTTTATTAGTGTGTATTGAGAGCGGTGAAAGACACAATAAACCAAGCATAATGGTTGCAAATAAACTTTTTTTTTATTGAGTAAACACAAACAAATTTATTTTTTTGTACCGCGACGGGATGTACCGCGCCGCCTTGGGGTTGAGTGACGTAACTGTGGGGTGTTCAGAACTGAAGCCTGGCTCACCGTGGAGGAGGCAGAGGTGGCAGGAGAAGGGGCAATAAATCTGGAAGGGTCTGGAAGTTCGGGGATGGGGCTTAAAACATGAGGGGCTTGAGACACACTTGAAGGGTGAGACACAACAGACAATAGAGACATATCGGTAGGTGATGGGGGAGGAATATTCAAAGTTTTTTGTTTTTTATGAGTTTTGCCGGTTTTCCTTTGGGTTTTCCTGGTAGGGGGATGTGTTCTTGAGATAGGATGTTGAGTGTTGGCGGGAGACACGTCAGGATCCGGCTCCACAATTACACAGTCCGTCTCCATTGTGGAGCGCTCAGCAACGTCTGAGTCCAACAGCATTGTAGTGGGGGGGAAAGATAAAGCCCCGCCTGGGTCCTGGTGCCTCGTTGGGGGGGGGAAACTAAAACCCTCCCAGGATCCTGGTGCCTCGTTGGGGGGGGAACATAAAACCCTCCCAGGGACCTGGTGCCTCGTTGGGGGGGAACATAAAACCCTCCAAGGGTCCTAGTGCATCGTTGGGGGGGGAAAGTAAGCCCATACCAGGGTCCTGCTGCATGCTGGTGGGGGGAACATAGAGCCGTGGCAGGGTCCTGCTGCATCGGGGTGGGTCCTGCCCGGAAAGCTATGGCTTGGTCCTGCTGCATCATGGGGGGGCCGGTGCGATACGCCATGCCTGGGTCCTGCTGCATGGGGGGTGGGCCGTCCTATACGCCTGGCCTGGGTCCTGCTGCATCGGGGGGTGTCCTGCCCGGAAAGCAATGCCTCAGTCCTGCTGCATCGGGGGGGGGGGGGGGGGCGGTCCGATATGCCAGGCCCCGGTCCTGCTGCATCGGGGTGGGGCCCGTCCGATATGCCATGGATGGGTCCTGCTGCATCGGGAGGGGGCCGGGCCGATAAGCCACGCCAGGGTCCTGCGTCATCGTGGTGTCAGCGGAGGAGGTCCAAGCCGGAGCAGCGGTTGTCACGGTGGTGGCGGTTGGATGTCCAACAGCACTCGTCATCGTGTTGGCGCTGTAGTGGAGTACACCTGTTGAGGGAATAGAGGTGGCCGTGCAGTGGTATGCAGCAGAGGTAGGAATGGTGTTTAATCGTGACAGTGACGACACAGTTGGATATGCCGCCACATTACGACTCTGACTCTGCTGCATAGCCTGCACAAAAGCAACATTGGAGGCCTGCATCACACTCAGCTGGAGATCAGGACTAAGGTGTTCCGACATGCCCTGTTGTATTTGATTAAAAAAATGATGAGCTGGCTTCTGGAGGTCGGCTTTAACTTGATCAACGCTTTTGGCAATGTCGGGGTCGTCACGACAATACCCTTCATCCACCAGTCATTCCAAATCAGATTAAAAGCACTGGTACCGGATAAGAATGAGTCAGACAAAATGCTGGTTCAAACTCATTGCATGCTCGTGTGTAACGTCACAGCAACTGAACTTTATTTCCTGATACACAACATTACATGATCTATTGGGGGAAGGTGTGCAGAGGGCGGGGATAGGCAGGGGTTAAGCAATGTATCTAGTATTCAGTCCTTCTGGTTGGCTCTGACATCATCTGATGAATCTTCCTTTGTCCACATCTTGTCCACATCGCTTTAAGTATCATTTCCAGAGAAATGATACTTGTCCTTCTGGAATGTGTAACTTGCTTCTTCAGCAGGGCGACTCTGGGGCAAAGGTGAATACTGGCAGCCATCTTAACTACAGTTAAATTTGGATTTGCAAGCATAAAGGGGAAAACTTATTGTTTCACAGCATAAGAATACATAAAAGTACAAAAGAGTATAAATACATATATTTTTACCTTGACAATCCCCCCTAAACACTAAGTTTTTCCCTAAAAAGAAAAATCCTTCGAGACTGTCCATGTGATGGGGAAAGGGGAGGTGGATTTCTTCATCCAGACACCTCAGAAGCTCTCCCCTTGTGAGAGGCCTCCAGGCAGCTGAACCCTTCACTAGCTTCACATGGAGTTCTCCTACTGTCCCTAAACTAAATCTCTTTGCAACATCTGAGAATAAGGGGTTTTGTCTAACTTCTTGAGGGGGACGTACTTAGGGATCTCCCCTGAATCAGTACCATCGTACTCTTGTGGGTCTACTTCTTGGTTGAGGAAAGTGCCAGTCGGAGTTGTCTCAGTGATAACCTTTTTATACAAGGGAATAACACAACAGAGGATTATCGATCCAACTACAAGAAGGGCAATCAGTACTAGACAAGCTTGTTGGAGGAATCCTTTGAGCCCACCCAACCAACCGGAAAAGAAAGATGTGTCTACTCCAGCATTAGTTTTTAATTCTGCTTCTAACCCATTTATCTTTTTAAGGGCTATCATGGTCTTTCCATTTATCCCAGAGTTCTGAGGGATATAGGTACAACATTCCTCTCTCACCATCCCACAGACTCCTCCTTTCTCAGCTAAGATCATATCAAGGGCGAGTCGGTTTTGGAGGGTCATTCTAGTATAAAGCCCCCGTCACACACAGCGAGATCGCTAGCGAGATCGCTGCTGAGTCACAAGTTTTGTGACGCAACAGCGATCTCAGTAGCGATCTCACTATGTGTGACACGTAGCAGCGATCAGGCCCCTGCTGTGAGATCACTGGTCGTGTTGGAATGGCCTGGGCCATTTTTTGATCGTTGAGGTCCCGCTGGGTAGCACACATAGCTGTGTTTGACACCTTACCAACGACCTCGCTGACAGGACGTCCCATTGAATCATCATGAAATAGCATCGTTCTACAGGTCGCTACAGGTCGCTACAGTTCGCCGCATCGCTGCTGCGTCGTTCGGGAGATCGCACTGTGTGACATCTCACCAGCGACCACATAGCGACGCTTGAGCGATCCCTGACAGGTCGTATCGTTGTCGGAATCGCTCAAGCGTCGCTATGTGTGACGGGGCCTTTAGGGCTCAACTCCTCAACTATACCCTGGAAGGCATCACAGGTAAAATTGACAAACCTTTGTTCACTGTAATATATGTAATTGATCCAATCAACATTTTTATTAATCTGTACTTGTGGATTAAAGAAGCAAAGCTAGCATAGATCTGGTTCTGGGCTTTAAATTGGTCAGGCACCCCCCTTGGCACTCCAATGCCATCGACATATACCAATGGATCTTCTGCATAACTCATATGGAGCTGATCAAGACTTCTCCTCTTTCTGGTATATTCATCAGGTATCTCCGGATCCCAAGGTAAAATCTTGAACTGCATAGCTAGTTTAACAAGGGTACATTGACCTATCCAGGCATTAGGCAACCTAGGACGGAGCTTACCATCTCCACATAACCAATAAATATCGTACATATACTGTGTATGATTAGCTAGCAAGTCAGTATCCAGGGAACTGTTCTCTTTGCAGAAACCTGTCTCGAAGACCCCTACTGGTGTACCTGTAGTGTCGTGGGAATTATAGCAGGTATAATTATCAGCTAATACGGTTATCCCCCCTAGGACCTTTAGTGTGGGTTCTTCATGAATTAGTGGGACATAATCTGAGCAATCAGTGGGCTTTAGATCCCTCAACAGATTCATAACACAGGCAGTGGTATTGTCATCAGGAAAAAACAATGCATGTGTGTATAGATCTGTATTCGCTGCAGCACAAGCAATACGTCCTACAGAGATATTCTGGACTCTTACATTGTATCTTACCCATTCTAACCATAAATTTGTCCTTGGGGCTGTTTGTGTTTCTATAGAGAAGACTTCTTGCCAACTAAGACCTGGAATGGGGATTACTTTGTTAACTATATTTTGCAAACGTTCACCTAGGCCTATTTTAGCTGTACTGGTAACGGGGGCCTTGGTTGGTCTGAAGCTAATATCCTGGAGCTGTATATGGCCTAAATTCCCATAGTATCCACCATTAAACACATTATGAAAATATCTTCTCAGTACAATTGTTATCTCTGGTAACACATATATAATACTGGATGATTCCCTCTACCACCCGCTGAGTCTCGGGGCACTTGACTACATCGCAGAAATCAAATCACCAGATATTTACCGGGGCCATTAGGTTTACCCAGAGAATAGTGGCACCGGAATTCTTATTTACAATATGGGCCGAAAAGGTAGGGGCGAAGATAGCCCCTGGCCCTAGGACCAAAAACAACAACAACAACATTTTTCTTTAATCACTGCTGCGACTAAGTGCTGGTCCGGTCTCTTTTACAGTGTGAAGCGTGGATCCAGGTGCTCCTTCCTTCAAGTTTTACTGACATAGCTTTTCACGACCATAAGACCACCAGACTTCAAGTTGTGACAAATATCGGTTTCTGCTGAATCTGGAAGGAAAGAAGAAACTAAAAGATGGGTGTTAGCAACATTTTTTACTAAACTGAATAACATATTGAACAGCATGGTCAGTTTCCTCTATAACTACTGAGACTGAAAATTTGCAACTGAGAACCTAGCACCAAACAATATCTCATATGGGGACAGGCCATGTTTTGCCTTAGGGGTAGTACGAACGTGTAAGAGTCCTGGCCATGGAGCCGTAGTCTCCTGCATCAATTTGGTCAATTGTCCCTTCAGTGTGTCGTTCAGCCTCTTAACTTTCCCACTAGATTGTGGAGAGTATGGAGTATGGAGGGCTACAGTGGATCCAAGCATTGTCAGAACCTCCTGATACACATGATAAGAAAATCCGGGCCTTGGTCACTTTCAGCAACTTCTGGAACACCATATCTGCATATAACTTCCATCACGAGTTTCTTTGCTGTGATCTTTGCAGTCACGTTGGTAACGGGGAATACTTCTGGCCAACTGGAGAACATGTCGACAACCACCAGAAAATATTCATACCTTCCAGACTTAGGCAACGTGATGAGGTCCACCTGGAGCTTTTGGAAAGGATAGTCGGGCTTAGCAAGGTGCTTCGGGGTTACACGTTGAAGTTGACCAGGATTGCAGGTCTGACAGATACCTCGATGTGTGGGCCCATGCGCCCACGTGGCAATAGCAGGGTACATCTGCTTAGGGAGATACACAAGTTGGTCCTTTTTCCAGCGACCATTGTCCATACGTGCTCCATCAGCTTCCACTGCTTCATTTCTTCCTTTGGAGACATTCTCTGCATCGTCATTAAGCGGTCTCGCGGAGTCCGACAGAAAACCTCAGTCTGGCATAGATCATCAGGTTCCTGTAGAGTTAGTGTTTCTTGTAACTGTTTACGCTGAGAGCGTGTGGTCACCATAGCTGGTATGGGCTGTTCAACAGGCAGAAGAGCAGCGGCTTTTGCTTGCATATCCGCAAAGGCGTTACCAACAGTCTGTGGTCTGTTTCATAGTACCGTGCTCCTTAACTTTGATAATGGCCACCTGAGTAGGTAATTCGATTGAGTCCATGAGGGTTTTAACAGCTTCAGCATTCTTCACTGAGTCCCGGCGGTAGTAACAAATCCTCGATTGGCTCATAGGGCTCCGAAATCATGAGCAATACCAAATGCATACTGTGAGTCCGTGTATTTATTAGCCCGCCTGTCTTTGGCCAGAACACATGCAGTAGACAGAGCCTGACATTCTGCTTCTTGTCCTGACAGGGAGGGAGGGAGTGCAGCTCCATGCACTACAGTATCTTCCGTAGTAACAGCGTATCCGGTGTGGAATCTGCCAAAATCATCAGCAGATCTTGAACAGTCTTTCAGGGCCTTGTAGAGAGGTAGCATTATGCGGGATGTGTCCGGTATCCACTGACAACAATAAGTACATAGTCCAAGAAAACGCTGGAGCTCAGTCTCATCTTTTGTAGCTGACGGCTATTTTCCTTTCTTCTGTGAGGTGTCTGGCACCCTGAAGGAGACAGTGACCCAAAAATATCACTTGACCAAGGCAGAACCGAAGTTTTGAGGCCGAAACCCGACAGTTCAGATCTGCCAGATACTTGCGAAAACTAACAGTGGCAACAATGGCTTCCTGCTCTGTCTGTGCACACAACAAAAAACAAAAAATTACCCACATACTGAAGCAGCGTGACATAGGGATATTCTAACTGCCAGGGTTAAACACACTATCCCCCCTATTTTTTTTTTTTTTTACAAACTGATTGGGAAAGGGCATGTAAGATACACATCTCATTATACTCATCTACATAGGGGTTATATAACGTAAGGACCATCTGACCATCATCTTGGCTCACCAACTCTCTAGGTCTGCTCAGGTGCACTTATACATCCATCATATTATCTTTGTCTGTAAAATGGGAAAGGTTTGTTCTCAGGGTCAGCCAATTATTTTAGCGTAGCTAGCTAGTCAGAGGGCTTCCAGGTATAATACTCCTGTATCTGTCTTACACTACCTGATGTGGTTGGTTCTCTGGTGGTGGGGGTAACTAGATGACCGGTTGGGGGTGACATGACATGCTGGTCTACAGCTCCTTCCCAAAAGGATTACTGTCAGCTTACTCCCAAAAGTTAATGTCCCCACTACCCACAATCCTGTGTCAGCTTCTTATGTCACTACATGTGATCTTATCTGGACAGGAATCAGTGTAATTCACTTAGGTTGGGTTGCAGCACAGATTATACAAGTATTTCTCCAGTCTGGGTTTGTCTGACCGCAATATTTACAAGTCCATCTGTCTTGTCTTGGTCTGAGAATTAACATGGCGAGAGAGATTTCCAGACACAGGGTTAAAATGGATATTGGAATATGAGACTGGATTTGTGTAAGGGAGGGGGGCTGGAGTCTCTCTTGGGCCACTGATAAGGAATGGAGCTGCGAGCTGTGTCCTTGCAGCTGTGGCGGGGGGGAGGGGGACTAGAGAGCGAGTAAAGATCGCTGCAGCTGCTGATACAGAATAGGTTAAGTTCTTCTGAAAACTTTGGCCCCCCTTTCTCTGGCCCGCAGCACAAAGAGGAAAAATAAAAAAAAACAATTCACGCAGGGGTTCACCCCTCCCATCAGCTATAAACACAGAGATAAGAATTTACAGCATTCCTCAACACAAAAGAAGAAAAACAACAACAACGCAGCTCTTTGACTCCCCCCTCCCATGGGGTGTTTTGGAAAACCACAGTAACGGAATACAGCAATTCTCAGACTCAATTAATTTCTACAAAACCTTCACACAATTCATATACCAAAACACCTTAGAAAAACCAATGATTGAGATATTTTATAACCAAACACGGGCTCTGCATCCTTTCATCTTTCCTCTCCATCAACCTTTTTCCATTCCTCGTTCTTTAAACCTCGCGCAACTCGCAGATGAGCTTGCGCTTGTTCTAACAGTCCTTCATCTTTCAACATTCTTGACTGCCTTCTTCCCCTCCCGTGACTCTACTATTGTCTTGACTTCCACAGCATCCTCACTTAACTCGTGGGGCACGGACTTCTTCTGCCATAAGAGACGCAACATGACTCACAGAATACTACGCCCTTCTGCAGTAGGCCGCTGACAGCGGTAACACTGGTTTCCCAACAAAAAAACACGGAGCCTCGCGTTCGACGTGCTGTCCCTAACCTCTGAACACCAGTGATTAACAGTCTACCCTGTCACGATATTCTAAACATTGGGAGGCGGTCTCCTAGTGAGAGCCCTCCACAGAAAAACAGGAGGGTCCCCTCTCGGGACGTCTTAATTACCTATCTGGACAATATCACAGAGGCTGCGTCTCCTATCCCTTCTCAAAGCCGCCCCCAATCCACAAACTTCCTCAATCTTTCACTCTATCACTACTAGGCAACAGTCACGGGTAGGGTGGTTGAATGGAGTACAATGACCGGTGGAGGAGGTGTGGTGTACACGAGGACGCGCAGAGTGCGATGTCTCTCAGTTGCTGGTTCGAAGCGTGGCACGGGATCGCGCTCGGTCTCACCACTCGACCGGTCACTCCCCAGACCCAAGGAGACCACAGACTAACCAATAATGGCTGAAACACTAGCAAGTGTGACACATACATAGTATGTGATCTCCACTTACCGTGTTTGGAGGGTGATCAGTCCTCGAGGTCAGCCACTATGGGTGTCGTCCACGGACGTCCAGGCATGGGTCCAGGGGGTCTCGGATCGCGGGCCACGCCCCACGCTGGTTGCGCCAAATTGTCGGGGTCGTCACGACAATACCCTTCATCCACCGGTCATTCCAAATCAGATTAAAAGCACTGGTACCGGATAAGAATGAGTCAGACAAAATGCTGGTTCAAACTCATTGCATGCTCATGTGTAACGTCACAGCAACTGAACTTTATTTCCTGATACACAACATTACATGATCTATTGGGGGAAGGTGTGCAGAGGGCGGGGATAGGCAGGGGTTAAGCAATGTATCTAGTATTCAGTCCTTCTGGTTGGCTCTGACATCATCTGATGAATCTTCCTTTGTCCACATCTTGTCCACATCGCTTTAAGTATCATTTCCAGAGAAATGATACTTGTCCTTCTGGAATGTGTAACTTGCTTCTTCAGCAGGGCGACTCTGGGGCAAAGGTGAATACTGGCAGCCATCTTAACTACAGTTAAATTTGGATTTGCAAGCATAAAGGGGAAAACTTATTGTTTCACAGCATAAGAATACATAAAAGTACAAAAGAGTATAAATACATATATTTTTACCTTGACAGCGACATCCTGGATGCAGCAATGTAAGAGATTATGGGACACATCCATTCTGTCACCTAAAGCCTTGATTGCTTCGTGTAAAACCGAGCTCAAGTGCAAAAACTCGGGCATGAGGGACCTATCCGAAGCCCTCTGTCGCTGCCGGGATGAGCCCGCAAAAATGGGTGCAGTGAAAGAGGACTGCGAAAGGGGAAGACCTGATGGGCCAGCCCCCTGGTCTCCAGTGAGTGTGGAAGACCCACCTGCTGCTGCGCTGCTGGATGGCTGGGACGGGTCCGTGGCTGCCGGCTGAAGGACCGCTCCAGAACCTGGTGCGACAGTCGTGCAGTGTGTGTTGTGAAAAAAGAAGACAGAAAATTAATACCAAAATATAGCAAGACGGTACATCCTGTGGAATTTAAAATGACAGATTATGTCAATGCAATACAACCGGAAGCATGTGAGAAATACTTACGTTCTCATGAGAAGGACCGGTCTTAAAAAGGCCAGCACACGGTGATATTTGTAGAGCCAGTGCCTTGCTCTGGGACCACTAGCTGCACTCTTCTCTGCACGCAGGTCCTTGTTGAAGCGGTCCTTCATGGAACGCCAACGTGTTCTTATTTTGTCCACTGTGAAATAACAAAAACATATAATGGTCAGAAAAAGCACTTTGGGCCGTGCTCTCTTGACTGTGTGTGATGACAGAAACTCCAAAAAGTTTCTTTCATCACACACAGTCAAGAGAGCCCGGCCAAGGTTTCTGCTGCTTCACACTGCAGTGCAATACTTACCAAATGCATTACGGACCCGTGGCGGGGCATTCTCCCAGCCATCCCACAACGCTTGGGCCACCTCACTCCACAACCGACGTAGCGTACTATTGACTGCGTGCTGTGGATCCCGGCCGTCCCACAACAGGACTCGCTCCTGGACCAGTGTGATCAGGAGGTCGTTATCGATCCGTTCATCGTCCCGTTGTGAAACCTAAAAGTAAAAGAAAATCATATAACTTTGCTCAATCACATTGGGAAACAAGAAAAAAAAAAAGAAGATGAGAAAGGGCAGGAATATGAAAGTCAACTTTCAGAAAAGGATCATACAAGAAAAATTAAAAGAAAATCAAGGGTACAGAAAGGAAGATTCAAGAATATTACAATGAGGACAGTCTGCCTTGTATACATACCCGCTGACGTATTCCCACCGGACCTTGACTTCGCTGCTCCGTCTGTCCCTCAGTTGAAGTGCTCTATAAAAAAAAAAAAAAAAATCAAATTGTCTCATGTGTCGATGTGACAGTCAATACTTACCAACCTGAAGGACAAAAAACTAACCTCACTGACATGATCCACTTCTGACTGACGTTGCTCAAACTCCTCATCAGATGAAGACTCCGCAGAAGACATTCTGATGCATGTTGAAATAAAAAAAAAAGAAATTAGGACATGTAGATCCAAAAAATGTTAAAAAAATGCATTGGCTAGGATATACTCACATTGCTCTGGGTCTTGTCTACCAATGCATCCGAGCAGAGTCTTGTCTTCTTTGGAGTCTGGTGAGAAGTGACCAAAAACTTCCCTCAACCTTCCTTTTATAACCCTGCTGCTATGGGGGAGGCTTATCAGTGTCTAGACAACCTTATCTACAGTCTATTCAACCTTTGTTAAAAAAAACGCATGCGTCAAAAAAACGCATGCAAACGCATGTACAAAAAAACGCATGAAAACGCATGCGTTTTTTTAGGTCCAAAAAACGCCTCTCAAAAATACTACAAGTTGCATTTTGGAAAATGAACGCATGCAGTAAAAAAACGCATGCGATTGAAAACGCGACCAAACGCGTACACAAAAAACGCATGCGTTTTCAATGTTAAGTATAGGAAAAAAAAACGCATGCGTTTTTTTTTTCAAAAAACGCTGCAGACAAAAACGCAAGTGTGAAACCACCCTGAGAGCACAATGACTCAGGAGAAAGGAAGTTGTCGATTAACCCCATGAGAGCTGAATCCAGCACTGATGATCTGCTGCTACAGCATGATAACAGGTAATATTGCTAAAATAAACACAGTAGATGTTTTCAGTGGCACATAATAGCAAGATTTATGAAAAAAAAAAAAACTTTATAGTAGTGGACAACTTCTTTAAGGGACGTTTGGTAGTTTGTCCAGGCTTGCAAATGCATGGTGGTTAAATGTCTATGCATGCAACTTTTATTTAGACTTTTAAGATTCTGACCTCTGCTTAAGTTAGTTGAACATTTTTGACAGATGACTTTGCGCTGATCATTTGGATGTTGTTTAAAAAAATGCCAGACTGCACTCTTTCTACTATCGGATACCTTTTCAGGCATTGCAGACTGAGCTTCTTTAACTGGATGGCTACGCTGTCTTACAACTGGTTTTGGTTTTGCCACCTGTTTTTGGCCAGATACGGGCCCAGCTGATGGAACCTGCTGCGATGTTGATGCCTGCTGCGGCTCCTCCTCCTCCGCTTCAGAGCTACTGCCACCTGCATCCTGTTCCCCAATGGCTGCCAATCGGGGTCAACAACTGGGTCATCTATGACCTCCTCTTCTATCTCATGTGCAACTTCGTCTGTGTCACCGAGTAAGCCTGTGGTATAGCGTTCGTGACGGGGCACCATAGTCTCATCAGGGTCTGATTCTGGATCAGTACACTGCAAGGGCAATGTTCTGGTCTGAGTCAAAGGAACAGCATAGTAATCTGGCTGTGGCTGTGCATCTGTGCACTCCATGTCAGATTCAACTTGTAATGGGCATGGCCTGTTAACTGTTTCACTTTCTAACCCAGGAACGGTATGTGTAAAGAGCTCCATGGAGTAACCCGTTGTGTCGCCTGACGCATCCT
Organism: Ranitomeya imitator; assembly: GCF_032444005.1. Taxonomy (NCBI): domain Eukaryota; kingdom Metazoa; phylum Chordata; class Amphibia; order Anura; family Dendrobatidae; genus Ranitomeya; species Ranitomeya imitator. Next base: position 619,015,957 of record NC_091283.1, read on the forward strand.
TCTCTGTTGTTCTTGGAGAAGAAGACAAAGAAGCGACTTGTCCCTGACCATGAACATCCACTAACGATGCGCTGCTTTTACATTTAGCAGTTTCAGAAGAGGAGGCAAAAGAGCTAGAGGCTGAGTCAGCAAGGAAAGCCAAAACTTGTTCTTGCTGCTCTGGCTTTAAAAGCGGTTTTCCTACTCCCAGAAAAGGGAGCGTTCGAGGCCTTGTGTATGACAGAAAAAAGACTCGCACATCCAAACTAGTGTGAATAGGTGCATACCAGGAGCAGCTACCTCCATACATAAATATACAAAAAAGGTTGCACTCTATCGTGCAAAAGCATGTCTAATATGAAATATATGAAATATGAATAGCAAAATGGCTTTTGAACATTAGGAAAATATTTAAGAGACGCTTTGCACAGAATTTGATATAATCAAATAGTGTGAGCCCATCAACCAATCGTCAAGGTGGTCTCATAAAACTGATGGGTCCCTGATCTCCCTGTCCAAATGTGAACACTTACCGAAGGCCAATGTCTGTATGCCTGGGTGAATGTGGACACCTCTGTTCAGCAAAGCCTACATATGGGTTGACCGGGACCAAGTGTGATGAGATGCAATTAAAAACCACATGGTGATGGGAGGAGTGCGCAGTCAGTCAGCTAACACAGAAATGACAGAAAAAAGACTCGCACATCCAAACTAGTGTGAATAGGTGCATACCAGGAGCAGCTACCTCCATACATAAATATACAAAAAAGGTTGCACTCTATCGTGCAAAAGCATGTCTAATATGAAATATATGAAATATGAATAGCAAAATGGCTTTTGAACATTAGGAAAATATTTAAGAGACGCTTTGTGTAGCCAGATGACGAAGCTGGCTCAACAACTCGAGACTTAGGCGCTATCTTGCTTTTCCCACGACCACCTGATGCTCCACCACCACTACCATCATTACCAGCTGGCAATGAACGCCCACGGCCACGACCCAACTAATGGTATTTGTTACTGTAAAACCAGTTACAAGGTGAACTCAAACTTCTGTTGGATTTATATATCCCTTTATAGGTGGGTGAGACTGCAGGGAAAATCAGGCCCAATGTATAACAGTACACAGCTTCAGTGGCAGACAGATATGCCACTAACAGGACTGACGCTGATGCAGACACTACCAATAAAAATCTCCCCCTTTTTATTTTTTCTTGGCGAATATTGAAGAAATGTGGCCCACTCTTATACAGTATATGTTCTGTGGCACAAAATTAGAGACAGATGCCACACACAGCACTGGCAATGAGGCAGAATTGCCAATCTTAATCTCTCACTATTTTATTTTTTCTGGGATAATTGCATAAAACAACTGGCCCGGTATTACACACTAGGTTTAATGTGGCACAAAATTTGAGACAGGTGGCACACACAGGAGTGGCACTGAAGCACAAATGCAAATCTTAATCTCCCACTATTTTTTTTTTCAGGGAGAATTGAAAAGAAATCTGGCCCAGTATTTGTTAGGGCTAGCGGAACGCACCAAATAATAAGACAGATAGAGTATGGTGCGTTCGCAGCCCGGGGTCCACCGTGCAGAGATGGAACCTGCTGCCAAGTAATGATGGACTATATGGCGGTACAAAGTGAATACACACATGGGCTAACCTCACCCTGTGTGAAGGAAGCGAACCCTGTTACGTCACAGGGCCGTGGTACCGCACCAAGAGCGCAAGCAATGAGTCTCAGAACTTAATCCCAAGACACAGGATTTGAGTACATAGACCTCATGCGCTCGACACCGCTACTGAGTTGTCAGAGTGACAGCAATAGAAGCATGAGAGTGCATGCAGTGCCGCACTGGCGAACGCCACTAACCACCCAGGCTTGGGTCAGGAAAGCGGGGTGAAAGCACAAGGCGCCGCACTGGCGGTCACAGCAATAAGACACTGTATTGTGTGTTTATGTGCTGATGGCTAAGTCGGGCGCTAGATAGCAAACATACACCTTCCGTGAACAGACATCCAATAGGGAGGGTTATTTAAAGAGCGACTTTCACTCACAACACACACACATTTACAAATGTACACTAGCGCATGGCCGTGCGGTCATGCGCAGCTTATATAGTTGCAGCACGTTCAGGACCTTCCAATAAAGGACCAATGGGAAGCTGCTACCAAAGTTTTGCCCTTTCAGGACCTTCCTGGAGGACCAATGGGATGTGCTGCAGTACCTGAGCATGTGATCCTCGATTTCCAATGGGAGATCTTGCCCTGGGCATGCTCAGAAAGAGAAAAGCAGGACTTAGCCCCAAAAGCATCTGCTCGCCGCTGCCCAACACTGACTTCAATGGAAGAAGCAGGAAAAGCAGCAGTAACTCTTTGTACAGAGTGAGACTGAGCAAGACGCTGGGACCGACGTCTCTGCTGAGCAGACTCCACTGTGGCTGGATAAGAATGGGAGACTGCAGCGGAGATGGCTCGAGATTCCCCTTGTGCAGAAGCGGGAACTCGACACCTAACATTACCCCCCCTCCTAGGACCCCCCCCTCCTTGGGCCTCGCTACGCTCGAAGGCAGCAATGAGCTGTGGGGCCCGAATGTTTTCAGCAGGCTCCCAGGACCTGTCCTCTGGGCCATAACCCTTCCAATCCACCAGATAGAACTTTTTGCCACATACCACCTTGCACCCCAAAATAGCGTTCACCTCGTAATCGTCCGTAGACGAACCCGATGTCGGAAAACCGGGACATGTATACGGGTTTCAAGAGGGGCACATGAAAGGTGTCGGTGATACCCAAGCGTGGAGGAAGGGCCAGACGGTAGACCACAGGGTTAACCTGTTCAAGGACCTTGAAGGGACCCAAGTAGCGAGGTGCAAACTTAGTGGACTCAACACGCAGCCTGATGTTACGGGCGGAGAGCCACACTAAGTCGCCAGGAGCAAAGGTCGGATCGGGATGCCGATGAGCATCGGCGGAGGACCTCATTCTCTCCTTGGAGGCCCGAATGGCATCCTGAGTGCGGTCCCAAATGTCCCATGCCTCCACAGCCCAGTCTGCCACCCTGGAGTCAGCAGAAGACACAGGCATGGGCACAGGGACACGTGGATGCTGGCCGTAATTTAGGAGGAATGGAGTCTGACCGGTGGAGTCGGCTACGGCGTTGTTAAGCGCAAACTCTGCCCACGATAGCAAGGATGCCCAGTCATCCTGCCTGGCAGAAACAAAATGTCGTAAATATGTGACCAAGGTCTGGTTGGCCCTCTCTACCAACCCATTCGTCTCGGGATGATATGCCGAAGAGAGATTCAACTCAATACTAAGTAGACGACAAAGCTCTCTCCAGAATCGAGATGCAAACTGGGGACCCCGGTCACTATCAATTTTGTCTGGCATACCGTGTAGGCGAAAGATATGTTTGATGAACAAGACAGCCAACGCCCGTGCAGAAGGTAGCCGTGGAAGAGGCACCAAGTGCACCATTTTGGAAAAATGGTCGGTGATCACCCAGATAATGGTGCAGTTACGAGACTTGGGTAAGCCCACCACAAAGTCCATCCCGACCATCTCCCAGAGCCTGTCCGCCACCGGCAGAGGGTAAAGCAAACCAGCTGGCCGTTGCCGAGGGGACTTGTTCTTGGCGCAAGAGACACACGCCCGAACATATTCTGCGACATCACGAGCCATATGCGGCCACCAGTATGTCCTCGCCAGTAACTCAGATGTCCTTTCGGAACCAAAATCTCCACCCACCCTGGACGAGTGTGCCCAAGAGAGAACCTCCGGTCGCAAACTGGATGGTACAAAAGTCTTGCCCGGAGGCAGAGACTCTAGCGAAACCGGGGCCACAGTTCTCAAGCTCTCTGTGGGGACAATAAGCCGAGGCTCCTCTTCCTCCTCCGCAGATGACACAACGGAGCGAGAGAGAGCGTCGGCCCGAATGTTCTTCTCCCCAGAAAGAAAATGGAGGGTGAAATGAAACCGGGAGAAGAATAAGGACCATCTGGCCTGGCGAGAATTCAATCGCTGGGCTGTCTGCAGGTACACCAAATTTATATGGTCTGTGAAGACTTGGAAGGGAAAACATGCTCCCTCCAAGAGATGTCTCCACTCCGAGAAAGCCAACTTCATGGGTAGCAACTCCCTGTCCCCTGTTGTGAATTCTGTGGCAGAGCTCCCTCCTGTGGTCACAAGTGGTACTTCGGCTGATTCTCTTTATGAGCTTCCGTTAGTTGAGGAAAGTGGTACTGCGGCTTCTGAGTTTCCTTCCTCAGGTGATGTGGTGAAGTCGTTAGGTGCTGCTCTATTTAATTCCAACTAGTGCTTTGATCCTGGCTTCCAGTCAATGTTCTAGTATTGGACTTGCTTCCTCCTGGATCGTTCCTGTGGCCTGCTGCTCTGCATAGCTAAGTTCCGCTTTTGTTATTTTTGTTTGCTGTTTTTTCTGTCCAGCTTGCTTATTTGGTTTTTTCTTGCTTGCTGGAAGCTCTGGGACGCAGAGGGTGTACCTCCGTACCGTTAGTCGGTACGGAGGGTCTTTTTGCCCCCTTTGCGTGGTTGTTTGTAGGGTTTTGTGTTGACCGCAAAGTTACCTTTCCTATCCTCGCTGTTAGGACTGGCGGAACGCACCAAGAAAGGTGATATAGATGCGTTCGCAGTCCGGGGTCCACCGTGCAGGTGAAAACCTGCTGCTAGTAAATACAAACTATATGGCGGTAAACTGAAGTATATACACGTGGGTTCAACCTCACCCAGCGTGATGGGAGCAATCCTGCTGCGTCACAGGATCGCGGCACCGCACCTAAAGCGCGAGCGAGTAGTCAGCGTACTTAACCCCAACTGGGATTGAAGTCCGATTAGACCCTCGCTGGCACTACACCACAACTGGGTGTGTAAGGAAACTAAGAATAAATATATAAATGCACAGGAGTGCGAGCAATGCCGCACTGACGGACGCCACCAACCACACTGGCTTGGGTATGGAAAGCGCAAGGCAAGCGCACGGCGCTGTACAGGCGGACACAGCAAGAGGACGCTGCAATGTGTGTTTCGTGCTGTTGGATAAGTCGGGCACTAGATTAGCAAACATACACCTTCCGCGAACAGACATTCAATAGGGAGGGTTATTTAAAGAGCGACTTCCACTCACAACACACACACATATTTACAAGACAATACTAGCGCATGGCCGTGCGGTCATGCGCAGTTTTTATAGTTGCAGCACAGGAAGTGGCTACAGCACTTTTGCCCTTCCAAGACCTGCCAAGAGGACCAATGGAATGTGCTGCAGAGCCTGAGCACATGACCCTCGATCTCCAATGGGAGATCTTACCCTGGGCATGCTCAGTACGTGCAGACAAGGACTTAGTCCCAGAGAAGTCCGCTCGCTGCTGACCAGCACTGACTTTAATGGCAGAGACTGGAGAAGCAGCAGCAACTCTTCGCACAGAGTCAGAAATAGCGAGACGCTGGGATCGACGTCCCTGCTGAGCAGACTCCACTGCGGCTGGAGGAGAATGGGAGACCGCAGCGGAGATGGATCGAGATTCCCCCTGTGCAGCAGAGGAAACTCGACTCCTAACACTCGCTCTGTTCAGAAAGTCGGGCCTCACTTTGCTAAATCTATTTCATCTCTGCGTTTGTCTTTTCATCGTACTCACAGTCATTATATGTGGGGGGCTGCCTTTTCCTTTGGGGTATTTCTCTGAGGCAAGGTAGGCTTATTTTCTATCTTCAGGCTAGCTAGTTTCTCAGGCTGTGCCGAGTTGCATAGGGAGCGTTAGGCGCAATCCGCGGCTGCTTTTAGTGTGGTTGGTGAGGATTAGGGATTGCGGTCAGCAGAGTTCCCACGTCTCAGAGCTCGTTCTATGTTTTTGGGTTATTGTCAGGTCACTGTATGTGCTCTGACTTCTATGTCCATTGTGGTACTGAATTACCTAATCATAACAGTACTGGAAGCCTGAAGTACTAATGATTCTCAATAGAGGGAAAAAAGAATTTCTGAGACCATTTTTTTTTCTCTGCACTGTGTTTTGCCTTTTTTTTCCCCTAGACATTTGGGTGGTTTGTGATCGCTTCTCTAAGATGGTCCATTTGGTACCCTTGTCTAAATTACCTTCCTCCTCTGATTTGGTGCCATTTCTTCCAGCATGTGGTTCGTTTACATGGCATTCCAGAGAATATAGTTTCTGACAGAGGTTCCCAGTTTGTTTCGAGGTTTTGGCGAGCTTTTTGTGCTAGGATGGGCATTGACTTGTCTTTTTCCTCGGCTTTCCATCCTCAGACCAATGGCCAGACCGAACGAACCAATCAGACCTTGGAAACATATCTGAGATGCTTTGTTTCTGCTGATCAGGATGACTGGGTGTCCTTTTTGCCTTTGGCTGAGTTCGCCCTTAATAATCGGGCCAGCTCGGCTACCTTGGTTTCGCCATTTTTCTGCAACTCTGGGTTCCATCCTCGTTTCTCTTCAGGGCAGGTTGAGTCTTTGGACTGTCCTGGTGTGGATACTGTGGTGGACAGGTTGCAGCAGATTTGGACTCATGTAGTGGACAATTTGACCTTGTCCCAGAAGAAGCCTCAACGTTTCGCTAATCGCAGATGCTGTGTGGGTCCCCGACTTCGTGTTGGGGATTTGGTTTGGTTGTCTTCTCATCATATTCCTATGAAGGTTTCCTCTCCTAAGTTTAAACCTCGTTTCATTGGTCCGTATAGGATTTCTGAGGTTCTTAATCCTGTGTCTTTTCGTTTGACCCTTCCAGATTCTTTTTCCATCCATAACGTATTCCATAGGTCACTGTTGCGGAGATACGTGGCACCTATGGTTCCATCTGTTGATCCTCCTGCTCCGGTTTTGGTGGAGGGGGAGTTGGAGTATATTGTGGAGAAGATTTTGGATTCTCGTGTTTCAAGACGGAAACTCCAGTATCTGGTTAAGTGGAAGGGTTATGCTCAGGAAGATAATTCCTGGGTCTTTGCCTCTGATGTCCATGCTCCCGATCTTGTTCGTGCCTTTCATATGGCTCATCCTGGTCATCCTGGGGGCTCTGGTGAGGGTTCGGTGACCCCTCCTCAAGGGGGGGTACTGTTGTGAATTCTGTGGCAGAGCTCCCTCCTGTGGTCACAAGTGGTACTTCGGCTGATTCTCTCTATGAGCTTCCGTTGGTGGAGGAAAGTGGTACTGCGGCTTCTGAGTTTTCTTCCTCAGGTGATGTGGTGAAGTCGTTAGGTGCTGCTCTATTTAACTCCACCTAGTGCTTTGATCCTGGCTTCCAGTCAATGTTCTAGTATTGGACTTGCTTCCTTCTGGATCGTTCCTGTGGCCTGCTGCTCTGCATAGCTAAGTTCCGCTTTTGTTATTTTTGTTTGCTGTTTTTTCTGTCCAGCTTGCTTATTTGGTTTTTTCTTGCTTGCTGGAAGCTCTGGGACGCAGAGGGTGTACCTCCGTACCGTTAGTCGGTATGGAGGGTCTTTTTGCCCCCTTTGCGTGGTTGTTTGTAGGGTTTTGTGTTGACCGCAAAGTTACCTTTCCTATCCTCGCTCTGTTCAGAAAGTCGGGCCTCACTTTGCTAAATCTATTTCATCTCTGCGTTTGTCTTTTCATCTTACTCACAGTCATTATATGTGGGGGGCTGCCTTTTCCTTTGGGGTATTTCTCTGAGGCAAGGTAGGCTTATTTTCTATCTTCAGGCTAGCTAGTTTCTCAGGCTGTGCCGAGTTGCATAGGGAGTGTTAGGCGCAATCCACGGCTGCCTTTAGTGTGGTTGGTGAGGATTAAGGATTGCGGTCAGCAGAGTTCCCACGTCTCAGAGCTCGTTCTATGTTTTTGGGTTATTGTCAGGTCACTGTATGTGCTCTGACTTCTATGTCCATTGTGGTACTGAATTACCTAATCATAACAGTCCCCGATGGAATAATTCCTCTCTGCCGGTGAGAAGGTCTTAGAAAAGAAGAAGCAAGGATGCTTCCGACCTTGAGCATCCTTTTGGAAGAGGACTGCTCCAGCACCAACAGAAGAGGCATCCACCTCCATGATAAATGGCTTATCAACATCGGGGCGATGTAGGATGGGAGCGCTAGCGAAGTGTGACTTTATGGAGTTAAAGGCCTTGGAGACCTCCTCAGACCACAATTTGGGATTTGCCCCCTTCTTGGTGAGGGCAACCAAGAGAGCTACCAAAGTTGAGAAGTGCGGAATGAACTGGCGATAATAATTAATGAACCCCATAAAGCGCTGCACCACTTTAAGAGAATGGGGTTCCTGCCAGTCCATCACAGCCTGTAGTTTGGCAGGATCCATAGCCAATCCCTGGGCAGAGATGATGTAGCCTAGGAAAGGTAAAGACTCCTGCTCGAACATACACTTCTCCAACTTGGCATAGAGGGAGTTTGCCCGTAGGAGGTCGAAGACTTTGCAAACATCTCTCCGGTGGGAGTCAATATCTGGAGAGTAGATGAGAATATCATCCAGATAGACTACGACCGAGATGGAAAGCATATCCCGGAAGATGTCGTTCAGAAAGTCTTGGAAAACGGCTGGGGCATTACAGAGCCCGAAGGGCATCACCAGATATTCATAGTGCCCATCCCTGGTGTTAAAAGCCGTCTTCCATTCGTCCCCCTCACGGATGCGAATCAGGTTGTAAGCACCCCGCAGATCTAATTTAGTAAATACCCTTGCTCCCCGAAGCCTATCGAAGAGCTCAGATATCAAGGGCAAAGGATACTTATTCTTAACAGTGATGGCGTTAAGACCCCTGTAGTCTATGCATGGACGCAATTCCCCATTCTTCTTCTGCACGAAGAAGAACCCTGCCCCAGCAGGTGACACTGACTTCCTAATGAATCCTCTTGCCAGATTTTCCTGGATGTACTGTGACATTGCCTATGTCTCCGGGAGAGATAACGGATAGACTCGACCCCGGGGAGGCTCAGCACCAGGCAAGAGATCAATAGGACAGTCATAGGGGCGATGGGGCGGAAGGATCTCCGCCGCCTTTTTGGAGAACACGTCTGCATAAGACCAATACTGCTTGGGGAGAGAGGATAGATCTGCGGGTACCTCTGTAGTAGCAACCTGAACGCATTCCCTCTGACACCTACCCCCACAAGATTCGCCCCATCCCAGAATTCTGCCTGAGGACCACTCGATATGAGGAGAGTGGTACCGTAGTCAAGGTATTCCCAACAGGACCTCATCAATTCCCTCAGGAATGTCGAGCAGAGATATAATCTCCTGATGAGATGGCGACATGGACAGAGTAAAAGGGATGGTCTGGTGTGTTATCTGTGAGGGCAGTGTCGACCCATTCACCACTCGTACCGTTACTGGTTGAGCTAGCATAACCAGGGGTATTGCGTGACGTTGGGCGAAGGCAGAAGACATAAAATTGCCCTCCGCCCCAGAATCCACGCAGAGCTCTACCGAGTGGGAGAATGAGCCTATAATAATTGTCCCCTTAAAGGACAATTTAGAGGCAAACGTCGCCGTGTCTAGTGTACCTCCACCTACTACCACTAGACGCTGACATTTCCTCGACCGCTGAGGACATCTGGTGGCTAGATGTCCTGACTGCTGGCAAACATGACAGACCTTAAGTGCACAAGCGGTCCGGGACTTAGATCCTGCTTGTGACACTTCCATGGCCTCATGTGACTCAGGAACCAGGACCGGAGATTCCAGAGGTTTGGCGAAGGTAGGAGCCAGCCGAAACCTCTGCCTACACTGGGCTCGCTCTAACCTCCGCTCGTTAAAACGGAGGTCAATTCGAGTGGAGACAGTTATTAACTCCTCCAGTGTGGCAGGAATCTCCCTAGTGGCCAGAGCGTCCTTAACGTGATCAGCCAGGCCCCTCCAAAATATGGGGATAAGGGCTTTATCCGACCAGTCCAGCTCAGAAGCTAAAGTGCGGAATTGGACGGCAAAATGACTGACCAAGGACTCACCCTGAGTTAATGCCAGCAGTTGGAGCGCAGTATCATGGGTGACTTGAGGTCCTAAAAAGACCTGTTTCAGAGTGCTCAGGAACAGCGGAGCACTCTGCACCACATGATCGCCACGCTCCCACAGCGGCGTAGCCCATTCCAACGCCCTGTCCGACAAGAGAGACACTATAAATCCCATCTTAGCCCGCTCTGTGGGAAAACGTGCGGCCAGGAGCTCGAGGTGAATAGAGCACTGACTCACGAATCCCCTACAAAATTTGCTATCACCAGAAAATTTTTCTGGCAGCGGGAGGCGAGATAATGTCGGAACAGGGGTGGCAATGGACAAGGTTGCTGCAGCCACGCTAGCAGCCTGTACAGCAACTGCGGTAACATCCACAGCTGAGGTTGAGCTCTCGAGAGCCGCCAACCTACCCTCCAGCTGCTGGATATACCGCAAGGATTGCTGTTTGTCCGTCATTACTAGCCAGACCCTGGCGCTAGTGTAATGTTAGGGCTAGCGGAACGCACCAAATAATAAGACAGATAGAGTATGGTGCGTTCGCAGCCCGGGGTCCACCGTGCAGAGATGGAACCTGCTGCCAAGTAATGACGGACTATATGGCGGTACAAAGTGAATACACACATGGGGTAACCTCACCCTGTGTGACGGAAGCGAACCCTGTTACGTCACAGGGCCGTGGTACCGCACCAAAAGCGCAAGCAACGAGTCTCAGAACTCAATCCCAAGACACAGGATTTGAGTACATAGACCTCATGCGCTTGACACCGCTATTGAGGTGTCAGAGTGACAGCAATAGAAGCACGAGGGTGCATGCAGTGCCGCACTGGCGAACGCCACTAACCACCCAGGCTTGGGTCAGGAAAGCGGGGTGAAAGCACAAGGCGCCGCACTGGCGGTCACAGCAATAAGACGCTGTATTGTGTGTTTACATGCTGATGGCTAAGTCGGGCGCTAGATAGCAAACATACACCTTCCGCGAACAGACATCCAATAGGGAGGGTTATTTAAAGGGCGACTTTCACTCACAACACACACACATTTACAAATGTACAATAGTGCATGGCCGTGCGGTCATGCGCAGCTTATATAGTTGCAGCACGTTCAGGACCTTCCAATAAAGGACCAATGGGAAGCTGCTACCAAAGTTTTGCCCTTTCAGGACCTTTCTGGAGGACCAATGGGATGTGCTGCAGTACCTGAGCATGTGACCCTCGATCTCCAATGGGAGATCTTGCCCTGGGCATGCTCAGAAAGAGAAAAGCAGGACTTAGCCCCAAAAGCATCTGCTCGCCGCTGCCCAATACTGACTTCAATGGCAGAAGCAGGAAAAGCAGCAGTAACTCTTTGTACAGAGTGAGACTGAGCAAGACGCTGGGACCGACGTCTCTGCTGAGCAGACTCCACTGCGGCTGGATAAGAATGGGAGACCGCAGCGGAGATGGCTCGAGATTCCCCTTGTGCAGAAGTTGGAACTCGACACCTAACAGTATTACACACTAGGTTTAATGTGGCACACAATTTGAGACAGGTGGCACACACAGGAGTGGCACAGAAGCAGAAGTGCCAATCTTAATCTCCCACTTTTTTTTTTTCAGGGAGAATTGAAAAGAAATCTGGCCCAGTATTACACATTAGGTTTAATGTGTCACAAAATTTAAGACAGGTGGCACACACAGGACTGGCACTGAAGCAGAAATGCCAATCTTAATCTCCCACTTTTTTTTTCAGGGAGAATTGAAAAGAAATCTGGCCCAGTATTACACACTAGGTTTAATGTGGCACACAATTTGAGACAGGTGGCACACACAGGACTGGCACTGAAGAAGAAATGCCAATCTTAATCTCCCACTTGTTTTTTTTCAGGGAAAATTGAAAAGAAATCTAGCCCAGTATTACACACTAGGCTTAATGTGGCACACAATTTGAGACAGGTGGCACACACAGCACTTGCAATGGGGCAGAATTGCCAATCTTAATCTCCCACTATTTTTTTTCAGGGAGAATTGAAAAGAAATCTGGCCCAGTATTACACACTAGGTTTAATCTGGCACACAATTTGAGACAGGTGGCACACACAGGAGTGGCACTGAAGCAGAAATGCCAATCTTAATCTCCCACTATTTTTTTTTCAGGGAGAATTGAAAAGAAATCTGGCCCAGTATTACACATTAGGTTTAATGTGTCACAAAATTTGAGACAGGTGGCACACACAGGACTGGCACTGATGCAGAAATGCCAATCTTAATCTCACACTTTTTTTTTCAGGGAGAATTGAAAAGAAATCTGGCCCAGTATTACACACTAGGTTTAATGAGGCACACCATTTGAGAAAGGTGGCACACACAGGAGTGGCACTGAAGCAGAAATGCCAATCTTAATCTCACACTATTTTTTTTTCAGGGAGAATTGAAAAGAAATCTGGCCCAGTATTACACACTAGGTTTAATGTGGCACACAATTTGAGACAGGTGGCACACACAGGAGTGGCACTGAAGCAGAAATGCCAATCTTAATCTCCCACTATATTTTTTTCAGGGAGAATTGAAAAGAAATCTGGCCCAGTAATACACACTAGGCTTAATGTGGCACAAAATTTGAGACAGGTGGCACACACAGGCCTGGCACTGAAGCAGAAATGCCAATCTTAATCTCCCACTTTTTTTTCAGGGAGAATTGAAAAAAAATCTAGCCCAGTATTACACACTTGGTTTAATATGGCACACAATTTGAGACAGGTGGCACACACAGGAGTGGCACTGAAGCAGAAATGCCAATCTTAATCTCCCACTATTTTTTTTCAGGGAGAATTGAAAAGAAATCTGGCCCAGTATTACACACTAGGTTTAATGTGGCACACAATTTGAGACAGGTGGCACACACAGGAGTGGCACTGAAGCAGAAATGCCAATCTTAACCCCTTCATGACCAGGGGATTTTTCGTTTTTCCGTGTTCGTTTTTCGCTCCCCTCCTTCCCAGAGCCATAACTTTTTTATTTTTCCGTCAATTTGGCCATGTGAGGGCTTATTTTTTGCGGGACGAGTTGTACTTTTGAACGACATCATTGGTTTTAGCATGTCGTGTACTAGAAAACGGGAAAAAAATTCCAAGTGCGGTGAAATTGCAAAAAAAGTGCAATCCCACATTGGTTTTTTGTTTGGCTTTTTTGCTAGGTTCACTAAATGCTAAAAATGACCTGCCATTATGATTCTCCAGGTCATTACGAGTTCATAGACACCAAACATGACTAGGTTATTTTTTATCTAAGTGGTGAAAAAAAATTCCAAACTTTGCTAAAAAAAAAAAAAAAAAATTGCGCCATTTTCCGATACTCGTAGCGTCTCCATTTTTCGTGATCTGGGGTCGGTTGAGGGCTTATTTTTTGCGTGCCGAGATGACGTTTTTAATGATAGCATTTCGGTGCAGATACGTTCTTTTGATCGCCCGTTATTGCATTTTAATGCAATGTCGCGGCGACCAAAAAAACGTAATTCTGGCGTTTTGAGTTTTTTTCCCGCTACGCTGTTTAGCGATCAGGTTAATACTTTTTTTTATTTGATAGATCGGGCAATTCTGAGCGCGGCGATACCAAATATGCGTAGATTTGATATTTTTTTTATTGATTTATTTTGATTGGGGCGAAAGGGGGGTGATTTAAACTTTTATGTTTTTTTTATTTTTTTCACATTTTTTTAAACTTTTTTTTTTAACTTTTGCCATGCTTCAATAGCCTCCATGAGAGGCTAGAAGCAGGCACAAGCCGATTGGCTCTGCTACATAGCAGCGATCTGCTGATCGCTGCTATGTAGCAGAATTGCACGTGTGCTGTGAGCGCCGACCACAGGGTGGCGCTCACAGCGACGGGCAATCAGTAACCATAGAGGTCTCAAGGACCTCTATGGCTACAATGGAGACGCATCGCCGACCCCCGGACATGTGACGGCGGTCGGCGATGACGTCATTTCCGGCCGCCCGGCCGGAAGCGGTAGTTAAATGCCGCTGTCTGCGTTTGACAGCGGCATTTAACTAGTTAATAGGTGCGGGCAGATCGCAATTCTGCCCGCGCCTATTACGGGCACATGTCAGCTGTTCAAAACAGCTGACATGTCCCGGCTTTGGTGCGGGCTCACCGCGGAGCCCTGCATCAAAGCAGGGGAGCCGGCATCGGACGGTATAGTACGTCCGATGCCGGTAAGGGGTTAATCTCCCACTATTTTTTTTTTCAGGGAGAATTGAAAAGAAATCTGGCCCAGTAATACACATAAGGTTTAATGTGGCACACAATTTGAGACAGGTGGCACACACAGGAGTGGCACTGAAGCAGAAATGCCAATCTTAATCTCCCACTATTTGTTTTTGCAGGGAGAATTGAAAAGAAATTTGGCCCAGTATTTCACACTAGGATTAATGTGGCACACAATTTTAGACAGGTGGCACACACAGGAGTGGCACTGAAGCAGAAATGCCAATCTTAATCTCCCACTATTTTTTTTTCAGGGAGAATTGAAAAGAAATCTGGCTCAGTATTACACACTAGGCTTAATGTGGCACAAAATTTGAGACAGGTGGCACGCACAGGCCTGGCACTGAAGCAGAAATGCCAATCTTAATCTCCCACTTTTTTTTCAGGGAGAATTTAAAAGAAATCTGGCCCAGTATTACACACTAGGTTTAATGTGGCACACAATTTGAGACAGGTGGCACACACAGGAGTGGCACTCAAGCAGAAATGCCAATCTTAATCTCCCACTATTTGTTTTCAGGGAGAATTGAAAAGAAATCTGGCCCAGTATTACACACTAGGTTTAATGTGGCACACAATTTGAGACAGGTGGCACACACAGGAGTGGCACTGAAGCAGAAATGCCAATCTTAATCTCCCACTATTTTTTTTTTCAGGGAGAATTGAAAGGAAATCTGGCCCAGTAATACACACTAGTTTTAATGTGGCACACAATTTGAGACAGGTGGCACACACAGGACTGGCACTGAAGCAGAAATGCCAATCTTAATCTCCCATTTGTTTTTTTTTTTCAGGGAAAATTGAAAAGAAATCTGGCCCAGTATTACACACTAGGTTTAATGTGGCACAAAATTTGAGACAGGTGGCACACACAGCACTTGCAATGGGGCAGAATTGCCAATCTTAATCTCCCACTATTTTTTTTTCAGGGAGAATTGAAAAGAAATCTGGCCCAGTATTACACACTAGGTTTAATGTGGCACACAATTTGAGACAGGTGGCACACACAGGAGTGGCACTGAAGCAGAAATGCCAA
The DNA here is from genome assembly GCF_032444005.1 of Ranitomeya imitator. NCBI lineage: Eukaryota > Metazoa > Chordata > Amphibia > Anura > Dendrobatidae > Ranitomeya > Ranitomeya imitator. The sequence continues at coordinate 619,031,162 of NC_091283.1, forward strand.
TCTTAATCTCCCACTATTTTTTTTCAGGGAGAATTGAAAAGAAATCTGGCCCAGTATTACACACTAGGTTTAATCTGGCACACAATTTGAGACAGGTGGCACACACAGGAGTGGCACTGAAGCAGAAATGCCAATCTTAATCTCCCACTATTTTTTTTTCAGGGAGAATTGAAAAGAAATCTGGCCCAGTATTACACATTAGGTTTAATGTGTCATAAAATTTGAGACAGGTGGCACACACAGGACTGGCACTGATGCAGAAATGCCAATCTTAATCTCCCACTTTTTTTTTCAGGGAGAATTGAAAAGAAATCTGGCCCAGTATTACACACTAGGTTTAATGAGGCACACAATTTGAGAAAGGTGGCACACACAGGAGTGGCACTGAAGCAGAAATGCCAAACTTAATCTCCCACTATGTTTTTTTCAGGGAGAATTGAAAAGAAATCTGGCCCAGTATTACACACTAGGATTAATGTGGCACACAATTTGAGACAGGTGGCGCACACAGGAGTGGCACTGAAGCAGAAATGCCAATCTTAATCTCCCACTATTTGTTTTTGCAGGGAGAATTGAAAAGAAATCTGGCCCAGTACTACACACTAGGATTAATGTGGCACACAATTTGAGACAGGTGGCACACACAGGAGTGGCACTGAAGCAGAAATGCCAATCTTAATCTCCCACTATTTTTTTTTCAGGGAGAATTGAAAAGAAATCTGTCTCAGTATTACACACTAGGCTTAATGTGGCACAAAATTTGAGACAGGTGGCACGCACAGGCCTGGCACTGAAGCAGAAATGCCAATCTTAATCTCCCACTTTTTTTTCAGGGAGAATTTATAAGAAATCTGGCCCAGTATTACACACTAGGTTTAATGTGGCACACAATTTGAGACAGGTGGCACACACAGGAGTGGCACTGAAGCAGAAATGCCAATCTTAATCTCCCACTATTTTTTTTCAGGGAGAATTGAAAAGAAATCTGGCCCAGTATTACACACTAGGTTTAATCTGGCACACAATTTGAGACAGGTGGCACACACAGGAGTGGCACTGAAGCAGAAATGCCAATCTTAATCTCCCACTATTTTTTTTTCAGGGAGAATTGAAAAGAAATCTGGCCCAGTATTACACATTAGGTTTAATGTGTCACAAAATTTGAGACAGGTGGCACACACAGGACTGTCACTGATGCAGAAATGCCAATCTTAATCTCACACTTTTTTTTTCAGGGAGAATTGAAAAGAAATCTGGCCCAGTATTACACACTAGGTTTAATGAGGCACACCATTTGAGAAAGGTGGCACACACAGGAGTGGCACTGAAGCAGAAATGCCAATCTTAATCTCACACTATTTTTTTTTCAGGGAGAATTGAAAAGAAATCTGGCCCAGTATTACACACTAGGTTTAATGTGGCACACAATTTGAGACAGGTGGCACACACAGGAGTGGCACTGAAGCAGAAATGCCAATCTTAATCTCCCACTATATTTTTTTCAGGGAGAATTGAAAAGAAATCTGGCCCAGTAATACACACTAGGCTTAATGTGGCACAAAATTTGAGACAGGTGGCACACACAGGCCTGGCACTGAAGCAGAAATGCCAATCTTAATCTCCCACTTTTTTTTCAGGGAGAATTGAAAAAAAATCTAGCCCAGTATTACACACTTGGTTTAATATGGCACACAATTTGAGACAGGTGGCACACACAGGAGTGGCACTGAAGCAGAAATGCCAATCTTAATCTCCCACTATTTTTTTTCAGGGAGAATTGAAAAGAAATCTGGCCCAGTATTACACACTAGGTTTAATGTGGCACACAATTTGAGACAGGTGGCACACACAGGAGTGGCACTGAAGCAGAAATGCCAATCTTAATCTCCCACTATTTTTTTTTTCAGGGAGAATTGAAAAGAAATCTGGCCCAGTAATACACATAAGGTTTAATGTGGCACACAATTTGAGACAGGTGGCACACACAGGAGTGGCACTGAAGCAGAAATGCCAATCTTAATCTCCCACTATTTGTTTTTGCAGGGAGAATTGAAAAGAAATCTGGCCCAGTATTTCACACTAGGATTAATGTGGCACACAATTTGAGACAGGTGGCACACACAGGAGTGGCACTGAAGCAGAAATGCCAATCTTAATCTCCCACTATTTTTTTTTCAGGGAGAATTGAAAAGAAATCTGGCTCAGTATTACACACTAGGCTTAATGTGGCACAAAATTTGAGACAGGTGGCACGCACAGGCCTGGCACTGAAGCAGAAATGCCAATCTTAATCTCCCACTTTTTTTTCAGGGAGAATTTAAAAGAAATCTGGCCCAGTATTACACACTAGGTTTAATGTGGCACAAAATTTGAGACAGGTGGCACACACAGGAGTGGCACTCAAGCAGAAATGCCAATCTTAATCTCCCACTATTTGTTTTCAGGGAGAATTGAAAAGAAATCTGGCCCAGTATTACACACTAGGTTTAATGTGGCACACAATTTGAGACAGGTGGCACACACAGGAGTGGCACTGAAGCAGAAATGCCAATCTTAATCTCCCACTATTTTTTTTTTCAGGGAGAATTGAAAGGAAATCTGGCCCAGTAATACACACTAGTTTAAATTTGGCACACAATTTGAGACAGGTGGCACACACAGGAGTGGCACTGAAGCAGAAATGCCAATCTTAATCTCCCACTATTTTTTTTTCAGGGAGAATTGAAAAGAAATCTGGCCCAGTATTACACATTAGGTTTAATGTGTCATAAAATTTGAGACAGGTGGCACACACAGGACTGGCACTGATGCAGAAATGCCAATCTTAATCTCCCACTTTTTTTTTCAGGGAGAATTGAAAAGAAATCTGGCCCAGTATTACACACTAGGTTTAATGAGGCACACAATTTGAGAAAGGTGGCACACACAGGAGTGGCACTGAAGCAGAAATGCCAAACTTAATCTCCCACTATTTTTTTTTCAGGGAGAATTGAAAAGAAATCTGGCCCAGTATTACACACTAGGATTAATGTGGCACACAATTTGAGACAGGTGGCGCACACAGGAGTGGCACTGAAGCAGAAATGCCAATCTTAATCTCCCACTATTTGTTTTTGCAGGGAGAATTGAAAAGAAATCTGGCCCAGTATTACACACTAGGATTAATGTGGCACACAATTTGAGACAGGTGGCACACACAGGAGTGGCACTGAAGCAGAAATGCCAATCTTAATCTCCCACTATTTTTTTTTCAGGGAGAATTGAAAAGAAATCTGTCTCAGTATTACACACTAGGCTTAATGTGGCACAAAATTTGAGACAGGTGGCACGCACAGGCCTGGCACTGAAGCAGAAATGCCAATCTTAATCTCCCACTTTTTTTTCAGGGAGAATTTAAAAGAAATCTGGCCCAGTATTACACACTAGGTTTAATGAGGCACACCATTTGAGAAAGGTGGCACACACAGGAGTGGCACTGAAGCAGAAATGCCAATCTTAATCTCACACTATTTTTTTTTCAGGGAGAATTGAAAAGAAATCTGGCCCAGTATTACACACTAGGTTTAATGTGGCACACAATTTGAGACAGGTGGCACACACAGGAGTGGCACTGAAGCAGAAATGCCAATCTTAATCTCCCACTATATTTTTTTCAGGGAGAATTGAAAAGAAATCTGGCCCAGTAATACACACTAGGCTTAATGTGGCACAAAATTTGAGACAGGTGGCACACACAGGCCTGGCACTGAAGCAGAAATGCCAATCTTAATCTCCCACTTTTTTTTCAGGGAGAATTGAAAAAAAATCTAGCCCAGTATTACACACTTGGTTTAATATGGCACACAATTTGAGACAGGTGGCACACACAGGAGTGGCACTGAAGCAGAAATGCCAATCTTAATCTCCCACTATTTTTTTTCAGGGAGAATTGAAAAGAAATCTGGCCCAGTATTACACACTAGGTTTAATGTGGCACACAATTTGAGACAGGTGGCACACACAGGAGTGGCACTGAAGCAGAAATGCCAATCTTAATCTCCCACAATTTTTTTTTTCAGGGAGAATTGAAAAGAAATCTGGCCCAGTAATACACATAAGGTTTAATGTGGCACACAATTTGAGACAGGTGGCACACACAGGAGTGGCACTGAAGCAGAAATGCCAATCTTAATCTCCCACTATTTGTTTTTGCAGGGAGAATTGAAAAGAAATCTGGCCCAGTATTTCACACTAGGATTAATGTGGCACACAATTTGAGACAGGTGGCACACACAGGAGTGGCACTGAAGCAGAAATGCCAATCTTAATCTCCCACTATTTTTTTTTCAGGGAGAATTGAAAAGAAATCTGGCTCAGTATTACACACTAGGCTTAATGTGGCACAAAATTTGAGACAGGTGGCACGCACAGGCCTGGCACTGAAGCAGAAATGCCAATCTTAATCTCCCACTTTTTTTTCAGGGAGAATTTAAAAGAAATCTGGCCCAGTATTACACACTAGGTTTAATGTGGCACACAATTTGAGACAGGTGGCACACACAGGAGTGGCACTCAAGCAGAAATGCCAATCTTAATCTCCCACTATTTGTTTTCAGGGAGAATTGAAAAGAAATCTGGCCCAGTATTACACACTAGGTTTAATGTGGCACACAATTTGAGACAGGTGGCACACACAGGAGTGGCACTGAAGCAGAAATGCCAATCTTAATCTCCCACTATTTTTTTTTTTCAGGGAGAATTGAAAGGAAATCTGGCCCAGTAATACACACTAGTTTTAATGTGGCACACAATTTGAGACAGGTGGCACACACAGGACTGGCACTGATGCAGAAATGCCAATCTTAATCTCCCATTTGTTTTTTTTTTTCAGGGAAAATTGAAAAGAAATCTGGCCCAGTATTACACACTAGGTTTAATGTGGCACAAAATTTGAGACAGGTGGCACACACAGCACTTGCAATGGGGCAGAAATGCCAATCTTAATCTTGTACTATTTTTTTTTCAGGGAGAATTGAAAAGAAATCTGGCCCAGTATTACACACTAGGTTTAATGTGGCACACAATTTGAGACAGATGCCACGCACAGCACTGGCACTGAGGCAAAATTGCCAATCTTAATCTCCCACTATTTTTTTTTTATTTATGGGAGAATTGGCAAGAAATCAGGCCCACTGTTAGACTGTATGTTTTCTGTGCCAGAAAATGAGACACAGATGCCACACACAGGACTGCCACTGATGCAGATTTGCCAATTTTAATCTGCACCCTTTTTTTTTTTTCTTCAGGGAGACTAGTGAATAAATCTGGGCCACTGTATTAGAGTATATTTTCTGTGGCAGAAAGTGGGTTGAAGAGATATAACGAAACAAAAAAAAAAAAGGGACTGTCCTACAATTACTATCTCCCTGCAGTAATCTCAGCAAAGTATGGCAGGCAGCAATAACTAGGAATGGACTGCTGCACAAAAAAGTCAAAAGTGTGGACAAACAAACAAGATAGCTGTGCAGAAAGGAAGGAGCAACAGGATTTGTGCTTTGAAAAAAGCAGTTGGTTTGCACAGCGGCGTACTAACAGCAATGCAGCTATCAGGGAGCCTTCTAGGGCAGCCCAATGAGCTACAGCGCTGAGGAAAAAAAATGTAGCCTCCACTGTCTCTGCAAACAAAAGGTGGTGTTGGACAGTGGAAATCGCTACAGCACAAGGTTAATGTACCCTGCCTAACGCTATCCCGCTTCTGACGAAGTGGCAGCAACCTCTCCCTATGCTCAGATCAGCAGCAGTAAGATGGCGGTCAGCGGGAACGCCTCTTTATAGCCCCTGTGACGCCACAGAAAGTAAGCCAATCACTGCAATGCCCTTCTCTAAGATGGTGGGGACTGAGACCTATGTCCTCACGCTGCCCACACTCTGCGTCCACCTTCATTGGCTGAGAAATGGCGCTTTTCGCGTCATTGAAATGCGACTTTGGCACGAAAGTCACGTACCGCATGGCCGATCCCACAAAGGGATCGGGTCGAGTTTCATGAAACCCGATTTTGCCAGAAGTCGGCGACTTATGAAAATGACCGACCTGTTTCGCTCAACCCTAGCAAGGATGCTTCCGACCTTGAGCATCCTTTTGGAAAAGGACTGCTCAAGCACCAACAGATGAGGCATCCACCTCCATTATAAATGGCTTATCTAAATTTGGGGCGATGTAGGATGGGTGCGCTAGCGATTTGAGACTTAATGGAGAGAAAGGCCTTGGAGACCTCCTCAGCCCACAATTTGGGATTTGCTCCCTTCTTGGTGAGGACAACCAAGGGAGCTACCAAAGTTAAGAAGTGTGGAATGAACTGGCGATAGTAATTAATGAACCCCATAAAGCGCTGCACTGCTTTAAGAGAATGGGGTTCCTGCCAGTCCATCACAGCCTGTAGTTTGGCAGGATCCATAGCCAATCCCTGGGCGGAGATGATATAGCCTAGGAAAGGTAGGGACTCCTGCTCCAACACACACTTCTCCAACTTGGCATAGAGGGAGTTTGCCCATAGGAGGTCGAAGACTTTGCAAACATCTCTCCGGTGGGAGTCAATATCTGGAGAGTAGATGAGAATATCATCCAGATAGACTACGACCGAGGTGGAGAGCATATCCCGGAAGATGTCGTTCATAAAGTCTTGGAAAACGGCTGGGGCATTACGAGCCCAAAGGGCATCACCAGATGTTCATAGTGCCCATCCCTGGTGTTAAAAGCCATCTTCCATTCATCCCCCTCACAGATGCGAATCAGGTTGTAAGCACCCCGTAGATCTAATTTTGTAAATACCCTTGCTCCCCGAAGCCTATCAAAGAGCTCAGATATCAGGGGCAAAAGATACTTATTCTTAACGGTGATGGCGTTAAGACCCCTGTAATCTATGCATGGACGTAGTTCCATTCGTCTTCTGCACGAAGAAGAACCCAGCTCCCGCAGGTGACACTGACTTCCTAATGAATCCTCTTGCCAAATTTTCCTTGATGTACTGTGACATTGCCTCCATCTCCGGGAGAGATAACGGATAGACTCGACCCCTGGGAGGCTCAGCACCAGGCAAGAGGTCAATAGGACAGTCATAGGGGCGGTGAGGCGGAAGGGTCTCCGCAGCTCTTTTGGAGAACACGTCTGTTAAGGACTGGCGGAACTCACCAAGAATCAGATGTTATGGTATTAGGTGCGTTTGCAGTCCGAGGTCCACCGTGCAGGTGAAAACCCTGCTGCTAGTAGAGACAGACGATATGGCGGTACAATAAGTATACACACATGGGTTAACTTCACCCTGTGTGAAGGAAGCGAACCCTGTTGCGTCACAGGGCCGCGGTACCGCACAAAGAGCGCAAGCAAAGAGTCTCAGAACTCAATCCCAAGACTTAGGATTTGAGTTCATAAAGACCTCATGCGCTCGACACCACTACTGGGGTGTCAGTGACAGAAATAATATAATTAAGTGGCACAAGAGTGCGTGCGGTGCCACACAAACGGACGCCGCTATCCACCCAGGCTTGGGTCAGGTAAGCGCACGGCGCCGTACAGGCGGTCACAGCAACTAGACGCTGTTATGTGTGTAACGTGCTATTGGATAAGTCGGGCGCACGATAGCAAACATACACCTTCCGCGAACAGTCATCCAATAGGGAGAGTTATTTAAAGAGCGACTTTCACTCACAACACACACACATATTATCAAGACAATACTAGCGCATGGCCATGCGGTCATGCGCAGCTTATATAGTTGCAGCACAGGAAGCTGCTACCGAAGTTTTGCCCTTTCAGGACCTTCCTGGAGGACCAATGGGACGTGCTGCAGTACCTGAGCATGTGACCCTCGATCTCCAACGGGAGATCTTGCCCTGGGCATGCTCAGTGTGTGCAAATAAGGACTTAGTCCCAGAGAAGCTCGCTCGCCGCAGATCAGTGCAGGGTACAACAGGAGAGCCAAAAAAGGCAGCAGTAACCCTCTGCACAGAATCAGTCCCAGCAAGACGCTGGGAGCGACGCCTCCACTGAGCAGACCCCACTGCGGCCGATGCCGAATGGGAGACCACAGCAGACACGGATCGAGATTCCCCCTGTGCAGCAGAGGAAACTCGACTCCTAACAACATCTGCATAGGGCCAATATTGGTTGGGGAGAGAGGATAGATATGCGGGTACCTCAGTAGTAGCAACCTGAACACATTCCCTCTGACTTCTACCCCCACAAGATTCACCCCATCCCAAAATTCTGCCTGTGGACCACTCAATATGAGGAGAGTGGTACCGTAGCCAAGGCATCCCCAACAGAACCTTGTCAATTCCCTCAGGAATGACAAGCAGAGATATAATCTCCTGATGAGATGGCGACATGGACAGAGTGTAAGGGATAGTCTGGTGTGTTATCTGTGAGGGCAGTGTCGACCCATTTACCACTCGTACGGTCACTGGTTGAGCTAACATTACCAGGGGAATTGCATGATTTTGGGTGAAGACAGATGACATAAAATTGCCCTCCGCCCCAGAATCCACGCAGAGCTCTACCGAGTGGGAAAATGAGCCTACAGTAATTGTCCCCTTATAGGAGAATTTGGAGGCAAACGTCACCGTGTCTAGTGTACCTCCACCTACTACCACTAGACGCTGACATTTCCTCGACCGCTGGGGACATCTGGTGGCAAGATGTTCTGACTGCTGGCAAACATGACAAACCTGTAGTGCACGAGCGGTCCGGGACTTAGATCCCGCTCGTGACACTACCATAGGCTCATGGGACTCAGAGGCCTGGACTGGAGATTCCAAAGGTTTGGCGAAGGTAGGAGCCAGCCGAAACCTCTGCCTACACTGGGCTCGCTCTAACCTCTGCTTGTGAAAACGGAGGTCAATACGAGTGGACACTGCTATTAACTCTTCCAGTGTGGCTGGAATCTCCCTAGTGGCCAGAGCATCCTTCACGTGGTCAGTCAGCCCCCTCCAAAATATCGGAATAAGGGCTTTATCCGACCACTCCAGCTCAGATGCTAGTGTGCGAAAGTGGACGGCAAAATGGCTGACCAAGGACGAGCCCTGAGTTAATGCCAACAGTTGGAGCGTCGTATCATGGGTGACACGAGGTCCTAAAAAGACCTGTTTCAGAGTGCTCAGAAACAGCGGAGCATTCTGCACCACATGATCGCCACGCTCCCACAGCGGCATAGCCCACTCCAGCGCCCTGTCCGAAAGGAGAGACACAATAAATCCCACCTTAGCCCGCTCTGTGGCGAAACGTGCGGCCAGAAGCTCGAGATGAATAGAGCACTGACTCACGAAACCCCTACAAGATTTAGTATCACCAGAAAAATTTTCTGGCAGCGGGAGACGAGATAGAGTCGGAACAGGGGTGGCAGTGGACAAGGTTGCTGCTGCCACGCTAGCAGCCTGAACAGCAACTGCGGTTACATCCACAGCTGAGGTTGTGCGCTCAAGAGCCGCCAACCTACCCTCCAGCTGCTGGATGTACTGCAAAGATTGCGGTTTGTCCGTCATTACTAGCCAGACCCTGGTGCTAGTATAATGTTAGGGCTAGCGGAACGCACCAAATAATTAGATATAATAAGGTGCGTTCGCAGCCCGGGGTCCACCGTGCAGAGATGGAACCTGCTGCTAAGTAATGACGGACTATATGGCAGTACAATGAGGGTACACACATGGGTTAACTTCACCCTGTATGAAGAAAGCGATCGCTGTTAAGTTACAGGGTAGCGGTACCGCCCAGAGAGCGCAAGCAAGGCAGCACAGAACTCTGTCCCAGGACTCAGGATTAGAGTTAGTGTAGACCTCTTGCAATCGACACCACAATTGGGGTATCAGAGTAACTAATATGCACAGAAGTGCATGCTGTGCCACACTAGCGGATGCCACTAACCACCCAGACTTGGGTAAGGTAAGCGCTCTAATAGCGCACGGCGCTGCACTGGCAGTCACAGCAGTTAGACGCTGTTTTGTGTGTTAAAGCTGTGAGTTCAGCCGGGTGCTAGATTGCAGCCATACACCTTACGTGAACAGTCATACATAAGGGATGGGTTTTTTAAGGAACGACTTGCACTCATCAACACACACACGATAACAATTGTATACCAGCGCATGGCCGTGCGGCCATGCAAACCTTTTATAGCTGCAGCAAGTACAAGACCTTCCGAGAAGGACCAATGGGAGTCTGCCACAGAAGAACACCTTTAGGACCTTCCTAGAGGACCAATGGGATTAGCTGCAGTATCTAAGCATGTGACCCCCGACCTCCAATGGGAGGTCATCCCGTGAACATGCTCAGTAAGGGAAAATCTGGACTTGGTCCCACAAAGACCTGCTCGCTGTTGAACATTGCTGGCTACAAGAACAGAGCCTGGAAGGGCAGTCGTCCAGTATTAGCCTGAGCTAGACTCTGGGACCGACGTCTCTGCTGAGCAGACTCCACCGCAGCTGGAGAAGGATGGGAGACCACAGCGGAGATGGCCCAAGATTCCCCCTGTGCAGAGGCAGGAACCCAACACCAGTGTTATCAACTGGTTGAAAATTCAGAAGAAAAAATAAATAAAAAAACATTTTACAAGGGGCAAATTTGCAGAATTTTAAAAAAGTTCCTCTTGTTTACTACAAAAAGCGAAAAAGTGTGGTCGGCTTATGAGGTTTACAGATAAGTAGATCCTTAGTGGTTTGCAGATAAACACACCCAGAGTTCCTGCTCTAAGTTTATTAAAAGAAAGTTCATCTTTTTGCGATAATCTTCAAACTTATGGTTAAAAACAAGTAAAATAGCATGTGTTTTTTTATTAATATGTTAAGTCTTTTTTCTTATGAGGAAACAACTTTGAATTAAATTGTTTTTTAGCTTTCTCAGAACTATGACCACATTATACCATTTCTTCCCTTACATGTTATATATATAAATATTACAATCTATCTTTTCCTTGTTTTTCTGTAATGTGTGATGTCTTAGCCCCTTACAAAATTTTTCACACATTAAGAGAAAATTGGGCTATTTCAGTCCAATTGTTGCATCTTCAAATGGAATCTGAATTGATCACAGAATCTCCGCATGAAATTGCTCATACAATGTTTTCAGTCTAGTTATATAACATACTGTAGCCCTGCTGTTACAGAAAAGGACAGGATTTTTTTTTATTCCTAAATAGAATTGCATTGTCTTCTGTGTTAGTTGTAATTTTTATCTGCAAGCTATGGCTGAAATGAAATTGTCCCAATGAATCATATTGTAATGCACATTTTGTCTTAGTATTTTATTCTATGTGAAAAAACATTCTGCAAGATTCTCTGAAAATATATATTAAAATCTTAACTTAATTAAATTGTATACTAAAGGAAAGAAAGTAATTGTTAGGACTGGCGGAACGCACCAAGACAGATGATATAGATGCGTTCGCAGTCCGGGGTCCACCGTGCAGGTGAAAACCTGCTGCTAGCAATTTGCAGACTATATGGCGGTACACTAAAGTATACACGCGTGGGTTAACCTCACCCAGCGTGAAAGAAGCAATCCTGTTAAGTCACAGGACCGCGGTACCGCACCTAAAGCGCGAGCAAGTAGTCAGCGAACTCAACCCCAACTAGGATTGAAGTCCGATTAGACCCTTGCTGGCACAACACCGCAACTGGGTGTGTAAGGAAACTGAATAACGATATTAAGGCACAAGAGTGCATGCGGTGCCGCACTGACGAACGCCACTAACCACCCAGGCTTGGGTAAGGAAAGCACAGAGGAAGTGAACGGCGCCGTACTGGCGGTCACAGCAACTGGACGCTGTAATGTGTGATTAGTGCTGTAGGATAAGTCGGGCGCTAGATAGCAACCATACACCTTCCGCGAACAGACATTCAATAGGGTAGGGGTATCCAAGGACGACTTGCACTCACAACATACACACATTAACAATTGTAAGACAATACTAGCGCATGGCCGTGCGGTCATGCGCAGTTTATATAGTTGCAGCACAGGAAGTGGCTACAGCACTTTTGCCCTTCCAAGACCTGCCAAGAGGACCAATGGAATGTGCTGCAGAGCCTGAGCACATGACCCTCGATCTCCAACGGGAGATCTTACCCTGGGCATGCTCAGTACGTGCAGACAAGGACTTAGTCCCAGAGAAGTCCGCTCGCTGCTGACCAGCACAGACTTTAATGGCAGAGACTGGAGAAGCAGCAGTAACTCTCAGAACAGAGTGAGAATGAGCAAGACGCTGGGACCGACGTCTTTGCTGAGCAGACTCCACTGCGGCTGGACAAGAATGGGAGACCGCAGCGGAGGTGGCTCGAGATTCCCCCTGTGCAGAAGCGGGAACTCGACCCCTAACATTACCCCCCCTCCTTGGGCCTCGCTATGTTCGAAGGCAGCAATGAGCTGCGGAGCCCGAATGTGCTCAGCAGGCTCCCAGGATCTATCCTCAGGACCGTAACCCCTCCAGTCCACCAAATAAATTTTTTTGCCACGAACCACCTTGTACCCCAAGATAGCGTTCACCTCGTAATCGTCCGTAGACGAACCCGACGTCCCATTAGATGACTCAGAAAACCGGGACATGTAGACGGGCTTAAGGAGGGACACATGAAAGGTGTCGGTGATACCTTGGCGTGGAGGAAGGGCCAGACGGTAAACCACAGGATTAACCTGTTCGAGGACCTTAAAAGGACCTAAGTAGCGAGGTGCAAACTTGGTAGACTCAACTCGCAGCCTGATGTTACGGGCGGAGAGCCACACTAAGTCGCCAGGAGCAAAGGTTGGAGCGGGGCGCCGATGTGCGTCAGCGGAGGACCTCATTCTCTCCTTGGAAGCCTGAATGGCATCCTGAGTGCGATCCCAAATGTCCCGTGCCTCCACAGCCCAGTCTGCCACCCTGGAATCGGCGGAAGACACGGGCATGGGCACAGGTACCCGCGGATGCTGACCATAGTTAAGGAGGAATGGAGTCTGTCCAGTGGAATCAGCGACAGCATTGTTAAGAGCAAACTCCGCCCACGGTAGCAAAGATGCCCAGTCATCCTGCTTAGCAGAAACAAAATGTCGCAGATATGTGACCAAGGTCTGGTTGGCTCTCTCTACCAACCCATTTGTCTCGGGATGATAAGCCAAAGAGAGATTCAACTCGATACTGAGAAGACGACAAAGCTCTCTCCAGAACCGAGACGTAAACTGGGGACCTCGGTCACTGGCAATTTTGTCTGGCATACCGTGAAGACGAAAGATGTGTTTGACAAACAACGCTGCCAAGGCCCGTGCAGAAGGTAACCGGGGAAGTGGCACCAAATGCACCATTTTAGAAAAATGGTCGGTGATTACCCAAATAATGGTACAGCCACGAGACTTGGGCAGACCCACAACAAAATCCATCCTGACCATCTCCCAGGGCCTGTCTGCCACCGGCAGAGGGTATAACAAACCAGCTGGCCGTTGTCGGGAAGACTTATTCTTGGCACAAGAGACACATGCCTGAACGTAGTCTCCGACGTCACGAACCATATGTGGCCACCAGTACATTCTCGCCAGTAACTCAGATGTCCTTTTTGCCCCAAAGTGTCCACCCACTCTGGACGAATGAGCCCAAGAGAGAACCTCCGGACGCAAATTGATGGGAACAAAAGTCTTGCCCGGGGGCACAGACTCTAGCGAAACCGGAGCTACAGTTCTCAGACTCTCCGAAGGGACAATGAGCCGAAGCTCGTTCTCCTCCTCCTCAGCTGACACGAAGGAGCGAGAGAGAGCGTCAGCGCGAATGTTCTTCTCCCCGGCGAGATAATGTAGGGTAAAGAGGAACCGGGAGAAAAACAAGGACCATCTGGCCTGACGAGAATTCAGCCGCTGGGCTGTTTGTAAATAGACCAAATTCTTGTGATCCGTGAAAACTTGGAATGGGAACCGAGCACCCTCCAAGAGATGTTTCCACTCCGAAAAGGCCAACTTCATTGCCAGCAACTCCATATCCCCGATGGAGTAATTTCTCTCCGCTGGTGTGAAGGTCTTTGAGAAAAAGAAGCATGGGTGCTTCCGACCCTGAGCATCCTTTTGATAGAGGACTGCTCCAGCACCAACGGATGAGGCATCCACTTCCAAAAGGAATGGCTTACCCACATCGGGACGATGTAAGATGGGAGCGCTAGCAAAATGGGACTTTATAGAAGTGAAGGCCTTGGAGACCCCTTCGGACCACGATTTGGGATTCGCTCCCTTCTTGGTGAGAGATACCAAGGGAGCTACCAAAGTTGAGAAGTGGGGAATGAACTGGCGATAGTAATTTATGAACCCCATAAAGCGCTGCACCGCTTTAAGAGAATGGGGTTCCTGCCAGTCCATCACTGCCTGTAGTTTGGCAGGATCCATAGCCAATCCCTGGGCCGAGATGATATAGCCCAGGAAAGGCAAGGACTCCTGCTCAAACACACACTTCTCCAACTTTGCATATAAGGAATTCGCCCGTAAGAGTTCGAAGACTCTGCCAACATCTCTCCGGTGGGAGTCAATATCTGGAGAGAAGATGAGAATATCATCCAGATAGACTACGACCGAGGTAGAAAGCATATCCCGGAAGATATCGTTGACAAAGTCCTGAAAAATGGCTGGGGCATTACAGAGCCCGAACGGCATCACCAGGTTCTCATAGTGCCCATCCCTGGTATTGAAAGCCGTTTTCCACTCGTCCCCCTCACGGATGCGAATCAGATTGTAGGCACCCCGCAGATCTAATTTGGTGAATATTTTAGCTCCCCTTAATCTGTCAAAGAGCTCCGATATCAGGGGCAACGGGTATTTGTTCTTAATAGTGATAGCATTGAGACCCCTGTAATCGATGCAAGGACGTAACTCCCCGTTCTTCTTTTGCACGAAGAAGAATCCCGCCCCTGCCGGAGACACTGACTTCCTTATAAACCCTCTTGCCAAATTCTCCTGAATGTATTGAGACATAGCCTCCGTCTCAGGGAGAGAGAGGGGATATACCCTTCCCCGAGGAGGTTCAGCTCCAGGCAAGAGGTCGATTGGACAGTCGTAAGGGCGATGGGGCGGTAGAGTCTCAGCAGCCTTTTTAGAGAACACGTCTGCATAACACCAATAATACCTGGGAAGTGATGAAAGATCTGCAGGTACCTCGGTAGTAGAGACCTGTACACACTCACTCACACACCTGCCCAAACAAGACTTACTCCAACCCAATATTCTCTCTGAGGACCACTCAATATGTGGGGAGTGGAAACGGAGCCAGGGTATTCCCAGCAAAATCTCATCCATTCCCTCAGGAAGGACAAGAAGGGAAATAATCTCATGGTGGGAAGGAGATATGGACAGCGAGAACGGAACTGTCTGGTGTGTGATTTGCAGTGGGAGTGTCGCCCCATTCACAACTCTAACCGTTATTGGTTTGGCGAGCATGACTAGTGGTATAGCATGACGTGTAGCAAAAGCAGAGGACATGAAGTTTCCCTCTGCTCCTGAATCCACACAAAGCTCGACTGTTAGAGTGGAGGAGCCTAACAGGATTGTCCCTTTAAAGGACAGTTTGGAGGAGAATGCTGCTGTGTCTAGTGAACCTCCCCCAATGGTTACTAGACACGATCGTTTCCCGACCGCCGCGGACATCTGTTGGCGTAATGTCCATGTTGTTGACAGTTATTACAAACCACGGGTACTCGAGCGGCTAGAGATTTAGGTCCCGCTCGAGAAACCTCCATGGCCTCATGGGAATCTGAAGCCAAGACAGGGGATTCCAGAGGTCTGGCGAAAGTTGGAGCCAGCCGAAACCTCTGCCTACACTGGGTCCGCTCCAACCTCCGCTCGTGAAAACGGAGGTCGATGCGGGTAGACATAGAAATAAGTTCCTCCAGTGTGGCCGGTATCTCCCTAGTGGCCAAGGCATCCTTCACATGGTCTGCCAGTCCCCTCCAGAACACCGGAATAAGAACTTTGTCTGGCCACTCTAACTCTGAAGCTAGAGTCCGGAACAGGATGGCAAACTGGCTGAACACGGATGTACCCTGTGTAATAGACAACAATTGGAGTGCGGTGTCGTGGGTAACCCGAGGCCCTAAAAAGACCTGCTTCAGAGTGTCCAAGAAGAGAGGAGCACTCTGTACCACACGATCATCTCGCTCCCAGAGTGGCATTGCCCACTCCAACGCCCTGCCCGACAAGAGAGATAGGATAAATCCCACTCTCGCCCGCTCCGTAGGAAAACGTGACGCCAGGAGCTCAAGATGTATAGAGCACTGGCTCACGAATCCGCGACAATGTTTACTGTCGCCAGCAAACTTGTCAGGAAGCGGGAGACGGGATAAAGTCGGAGCAGGGGTGGCAGCGGACAAACTGGCTGCGGCTACACTTGCAGCCTGCACAGCTACAGCAGTGACATCCACAGCTGAGGTTCTACGCTCAAGAGCCGCCAACCTTCCCTCCAGCTGCTGGATGTACCTCTGTAAACGCTGGTCGTCCGCCATTTTACTAGCCAGACCCTGGCGCTAGTATTCTGTTAGGACTGGCAGAACGCACCAAGACAGATGATATAGATGCGTTCGCAGTCCGGGGTCCACCGTGCAG
Source organism: Ranitomeya imitator (assembly GCF_032444005.1). Lineage (NCBI taxonomy): Eukaryota > Metazoa > Chordata > Amphibia > Anura > Dendrobatidae > Ranitomeya > Ranitomeya imitator. The sequence continues at coordinate 619,047,726 of NC_091283.1, forward strand.
GTGAAAACCTGCTGCTAGCAATTTGCAGACTATATGGCGGTACACAAAAGTATACACGCGTGGGTTAACCTCACCCAGCGTGAAAGAAGCAATCCTGTTAAGTCACAGGACCGCGGTACCGCACCTAAAGCGCGAGCAAGTAGTCAGCGAACTCAACCCCAACTAGGATTGAAGTCCGATTAGACCCTTGCTGGCACAGCACCGCAACTGTGTGTGTAAGGAAACTGAATAACGATATTAAGGCACAAGAGTGCATGCGGTGCCGCACTGACGAACGCCACTAACCACCCAGGCTTGGGTAAGGAAAGCACAGAGGAAGTGCACGGCGCCGTACTGGCGGTCACAGCAACTGGACGCTGTAATGTGTGATTAGTGCTGTAGGATAAGTCGGGCGCTAGATAGCAACCATACACCTTCCGCGAACAGACATTCAATAGGGTAGGGGTATCCAAGAACGACTTGCACTCACAACATACACACATTAACAATTGTAAGACAATACTAGCGCATGGCCGTGCGGTCATGCGCAGTTTATATAGTTGCAGCACAGGAAGTGGCTACAGCACTTTTGCCCTTCCAAGACCTGCCAAGAGGACCAATGGAATGTGCTGCAGAGCCTGAGCACATGACCCTCGATCTCCAACGGGAGATCTTACCCTGGGCATGCTCAGTACGTGCAGACAAGGACTTAGTCCCAGAGAAGTCCGCTCGCTGCTGACCAGCACTGACTTTAATGGCAGAGACTGGAGAAGCAGCAGTAACTCTCAGAACAGAGTGAGAATGAGCAAGATGCTGGGACCGACGTCTTTGCTGAGCAGACTCCACTGCGGCTGGACAAGAATGGGAGACCGCAGCGGAGGTGGCTCGAGATTCCCTTTGTGCGGAAGCGGGAACTCGACCCCTAACAGTAATTATGTACTGTGTGCATATATATATATAAATAGAAACAGTAGATGGAAAACATAATATGCTCATGGGATAAACAGCAATATTACCCTATCAGATCCAAATCAGTTATTTAGGTATCACCCATACTACATATATAACACATGCAGGACTGTCTGCGTAATTCACTAAGGAAACAACAAATGAGAACAAAAGCAGTCTTATAGGCCAAAGATTAATGAAAATAGAAAATAATCTTTATTAAATAACAAACAGATAAGACACAGCAGGGATTAAAATGTTCCAACAAGACCAGCATACAAGCATAAGGCCGGTAGTACCACATAAGGATTCCGATATATCACAATTAGTAAATCACCAATGCTCCCAAAGAAACAGATATGCCAATAGAATATAATAGTAATCAGGTTAAAACCTGTAAACTCATAGTTATATACACAGACCTATCCTAGATAATAGAATCAATAATAAACATTGGGGGTGAACATACCTGGTAGATTAGAAATCCAGACCTCCTGGGGTCCCCAGCCCACCCCGACTCATGTTTCTGAGAGATTCCTTCCTCAGTGTGGAGAAAACCAGGCACTGCTCATTACTTGCCCAATACAATCCCAACAGTGAAACCTGGTGGTGGCAGCATCATGTTATGGGGGTATTTTTCAGCTGCAGGGACAGAATGACTGGTTCCCATTGAAGGAAACATGAATGTGGCCAAGTACAGAGATATCCTGAATGAAAATCTCCTCCTGAGTGCTCTAGACCTCAGACTTGGCCAAAGGTTCACCTTCCTACAAGACAAGGACCCTAAGCACACAGCTAAAATAAAGGATTCGCTCCAGAACAACTCTGTGACCATTCTTGACTGGCCCAGCCAGAGCCCTGACCTAAACCCAATTGAGCATCTCTGGAGAGACATTGGCTAAATGTTGTCATGGCTGGGCCTGAGGCAGAACAAGTGTTGGTACATGTCCTACCACCACAGAGAATTGCAGAATGTTTTTGGGATGTTTCTCTGTCCATGTTGCCTCCTCCTTTTACTCTACTTCCTCCAATTCCTCCTCATCTGGTCCGCATAACACCTGCACCACCAACTTCAGCACAGACAAGGGTAAACTACTGCAGGCTGTTCTGAAACTCATCTGTTTGTGGGAAAAATCCCACACTGTGTAGAAGCTGTGGATGGGGATCAAAGAACAGACAGATGTGTGGCTGGTGCCGCTAAATGTCAAACTTGTCCTGGTGGTGTGCGATAATGGGCAAAATCTCGATTTAGCTCTGGGTCTGGCTGGGTTGATGCACATCCCTAGCCTTGCTCATGTGTTGAATTTGGTGGTGTAGAGCTTCCTTAAAAAATACACAGAGATCAACTGCTGAAACTGCAGGCTTCAGGCAATGATGAATGAGGCAATGGCCAGCAGGAAAAGTAGGAGCAGGAGCTGAAACTATTCACACCATTATCAGGAACGGTGTGCAAATATGTCTTGGAAGATGGGTTCTTGGCATGGCTGTGGTAGCTCCAGAAGTGCGCTCAGCCTCAAGGCTTGTGAATTGGCTACGCTGCAGCCTTTCAACAAACTTTATTCTGTACCGAACCCGAACAATATAACTGACTTCCTGGAAAAAGTCTGTGTTTGGAATTCGTCACCGGACAATAAGTGCCTGGTACGAATTCTGAACTTTACAGTTTGGGTACGCTCATCCCTAGTTTTTATATCTCTTAAAGCTGAAAGTTGTTTAAAGAAGTATTTTTTCCCTCATTTTCCCTTCTCTTACAAGAAGTAAATAAAAGAAAAAACTTATTGTTCTCTGTTGCATAATGCATTTTTTAGTGCTTTATTTTCAATATACTATGTGCTGCACAAATCGATAAAATTCTACCTGAAATATGTACATTAAAAGTCAAATGCAAAGTACTTTTAAGTCCTTTGCCGATGCCATATATTTAATTGAATGCTGCTGAGAGATTTTAAATAAAGTCAGAAACTGTCACTAACATCAAATGAGTGAGATTCTTCCACATTAAATAACTGCATCTTTTAATCTTCAAAGCTGGGTTATGAAAGTGTCAGCAAAGAAAGTCGCTTTAGATCAAATGATTTATGTAATGTTAAACATTTTCTTAAAAAATAAAATTCTGGAATGATAAATAATAGTCAATCATGTATTCTGTGCTTTTAATATCCAGGAAATACTAGAGAGAATATTTTGTGCATTTATCCATAGGCAACATTTAATGCTGAGATTAGAATAGTGGCATGTCATTCTTTGCAACATTAATTCAGCTAAATCTTTAAAAAATATTTTGTGTAATATCTCTGCACATTATTAGATTTGTTCAACAGTTTGTTTCCAGACCATGGCATTTGAAAGCATGCAGGACCGTGCAACCACCACACCTGCTTTCCCAGATGGGAGTTTCTATTACAACTATAATTCTGTCTGGCATTGGTGGACATCAAGATTTAATGCAAGATCAATAGCACCAACAATATTGCTATTTAAGGTTATATAATGTCGCACACATATGACCACATAGTGGCAGAATGAGACCATACTGATTATTACCAAACATTATTATTAGCAATACAAATATTACCATTAATACCGCAAAATTAAAGACAAATTATATAATCAGATTATGAACACATTTTACCTACAGATATAGTAATGATAATGCTAGTATACAGATCATTAACAAAAAAACTACTGTACTAGACTAATATTACCACCATGCAGTGAATATATAATGGCTGATACTTTTGACTCATTGCTATAGATGATTGGGTTAGGCAAAATTCTATTTTGCATGTTCATGCAGATTTTCCCAAGAAATTCAAATCACAGAAAAGTTATTCTCGGGGAATTGAATATCCCCTATCATTCCAGAGAACCAAGAGCATAAGATGTAAAATGTGTATATATATATATATATATATATATATATATATATATATATCTACTATATAAAGCTGAATGTGTGTATGTGTGTGTGTGTGTGTATGTGTGTGTGTATGTCCGGGATTGGCATCTGCACCGTCGCAGCTACAGCAACAAAATTTTGCACAGTCACACGTCTGGACCCCGAGAGCGTCATAGGCTACGTTGTGAGGTGAAATTTTAACCCCGCGCTTTCCAATTCACCAAACAATTTTGCCCCTATCTACATAATGGGGAAAAAAGTGAAAGGAAAAGTGTTGGAGGCGTCGCAGCTACAGAAACAAAATTTTGCACATTCACACGTCTGGACCCCGAGAGCGTCATAGGCTATGTTGTGAGGTGAAATTTTAACCCCGCGCTTTCCAATTCACCAAACAATTTTGCCCCTATCTACATAATGGGGAAAAAGTGAAATGAAAAGTGTTGGAGGCGTCGCAGCTACAGCCACAAAATTTTGCACAGTCACACGTCTGGACCCTGAGAGCGTCATAGGCTATGTTGTGAGGTGAAATTTTAACTCCGCTCTTTCCAATTCACCAAACTATTTTTCCCCTATCTACATAATGGGGAAAAGTGAAAGGAAAAGTGTTGGAGGCAAATTGACAGCTGCCAGATGTGAACAAGGGGGACTTAAAGAGTGAGAGTGATGGCGCCAAAGAGTATATACCGTACAGTTGCTAAGGTGGGGCCCCGACATGGGATAATCACCACACACGGGGATATGAACACACACACAAAATGCGCCACACACTACCACGTGTTTGAACACATATACCACCCTCAGCACACATTTCACCACACATACACCAACCTCGCCACATAAAAGTCGAAACACAAAAGTCGCCGCTCAAAACTCACCACGCGCAAAACTCGCCACATGCAAAAAATAGGCTCACGCAAAACTCGCCACAAGTGCAAAACTCACCTCATGGAAAACTCGCCACACGCAAAACTTGCACATGCGGAAAAATTGCCACATGCACAAAATTTGCAACACATGCAAAAGTTGCCTCACACAAAACTTGCACATACTCAAAAGGCACCAGACATAAAACTCGCCACGCGCAAAACTCGCCATGCGCAAAACTTCCTGCACACAACTTGCTACACTAACCTGTCACATGCAACTCGACACACAAAAAGTTGCTACACGCATGTTGCCACACAAAACTCATCTCACAAAAGTCGCTACATGCATGTCACCACACACAACTCAACACACACAACTTGACAAACGAAACTCACCCTAAAACACACACAAGTCTGGTATTAGCCTTCAAAAATAAAAATCTGATTAATAAGCAGACAAACTACAAGAGCAACAAATGTACCATATAGGAAATACGGCAGCTGTCAGTCACATGACCTGTCTATTATGTGTATGTGTGAGCTAATATATACTGCCGGGGGGAGGGCTTCCTGTTGGCTGGGGATTTATCAGGCTGCCAATTTATCTTACAAATACTGAGGTAAAAATACAGAGCAAATAAAGTATTAACGACGTCTAATACAGGAGATCACACAGGTATATACTATATACAGGGGAGATGACACACAGATATATACTATATAAAGGAGGAGATGACATACAGGTACATACTATATACAGGAGGAGATGACATACAGGTACATACTATATACAGGAGGAGATGACATACAGGTATATACTATATACAGGAGGAGATGACACACAGGTATATACTATATACAGGAGCAGATTACCTACAGGTATATACTATATACAGGAGGAGATGACATACAGGTATATGCTATATATAGAAGATGACATACAGGTATATACTATATACAGGAGGAGATGACACACAGCTATATACTATATACAGGGGAGATGACACACAGGTATATACTATATACAGGAGATGACATACAGGTATATACTATATATAGAAGGAGATGACATACAGGTATATACTATATATAGGAGGAGATGACATACAGGTATATACTATATATAGGAGGAGATGACATACAGGTATATACTATATATAGGAGGAGATGACATACAGGTATATACTATATACAGGGGAGATGACACACAGCAGGTATATACTATATACAGGGGAGATGACATATAGGTATATACTATATACAGGAGATGACATACAGGTGTATACTATATATAAGGGAGATGACAAACATGTATATACTGAGGTGAAAATGAGAGGTATGAGGTGAAAATGAAAAGGTGTGAGTGCAAAATGAGAGGAGTGAGGGAAAATAGTGTAGTGATCGGAAAATGACAGATGTGAGGTCGAAATGACAAGTGTTAGGCGGGAATGAGAGGAGTGAGGGAGAAAATGAGAGGTGTGAGGGGGAAAATTAAAGATGTGATTGGGAAAATGAGAGGAGTGATGGGAAAATAAGAGAAGTGACGTGCTATAACTAACCACAGATATTTACTATGCCCAGGCAACGCCGGGCTCTTCAGCTAGTATATATATATATATATATTATATATACATATATATATATATATATGTATATATATATATATATATATATATACACAGTACAGACCAAAGTTTGGACACACCTTCTCATTTAAAGATTTTTCTGTATTTTCATGACTATGAAAATTGTACATTCACACTGAAGGCATCAAAACTATGAATTAACACATGTGGAATTATATACAAAAAAGTGTGAAACAACTGAAATTATGTCTAATATTCTAGGTTCTTCAAAGTAGCCACCTTTTGCTTTGATGACTGCTTTGCACACTCTTGGCATTCTCTTGATGAGCTTCAAGAGGTAGTCACCGGGAATGGTCTTCCAGCAATCTTGAAGGAGTTCCAAGTGATGCTTAGCACTTGTTGGCCCTTTTGCCTTCCCTCCGCAGTCCAGCTCACCCCAAACCATCTCGATTGTGTTCAGGTCTGGTGACTGTGGAGGCTAGGTCATCTGGTGTAGCACTCGATCACTCTCCTTCTTGGTCAAATATCCTTTACACAGCCAGGAGGTGTGTTTGGGGTCATTGTCCTGTTGAAAAATAAATGATGGTCCAACTAAATGCAAACCGGATAGAATAGCATGCCGCTGCAAGATGCTGTGGTAGCCATGCTATTTAATTCAGAAGGTGTGTCCAAACTTTTGGTCTGTACTATATATATATATATATATATATATATATATATACCATCAGCCGCCTCGTTCTCATAGCATTTTCTTATCACCAAAGGCTGAATCCCTGGGTCTTTTCACGTTAATTCCGAACTTCTGGAGGCCTAGAACCATCCTGAGAGAAGACATGATGAGTGACGGTGATGCATGGAGAGACTGGTAAAGTGAGTATTTGTACTTTTTTTTAACATTTTGATGCCCCTTTACGATTCAGCAAAATTCGGGACAGCAGCTGCCAAGTTGCTGAATCCGCTGGGAAGCAAATTACAATTTTGACAAATGTGTATATTTTAAGTATTTGAGTACAAATTAATCCCATTTAAATATTTTCATTCACATCTTCTCACTGGAGATGTGTTTGCTGATTCTAATTATTCACTTTACTTTTTATTTTCCATTAAGCCAAAACCGCCATGACCTCTTCTTCCATCCATAAGTCATAGCTGCCGAATGTAGATTTACCTGCACACAAACCATATAATCCTATAATGAATGTTATAGATAGTAATAATGCCCTACACACAGTGGCAAATTATAATGAGGTCAATCTGCGTGGTAGCCCAGGGCCCAGTGGTGTGGGGGGCCCTGGGCAACCGCTTAGATTGAACGCCGCCATCAGGGCATTACTGCCCTGACTGGCGTATGGGCCTGGTGGGCAGAGGGGGCCCGCATCGGGCCCTGTCTCATCTGATCACCGGGCCCCTAGCGGCGTGCCCGCATGTCAATAGTTAACAGCCGCCAGCCAATTGGAGGCTGGCAGCTGACATCAGCCGCAGCGCGCACATCGCCGGCATCTAATGTATTTGTCAGTCGCCGGCGAGTGCGCGTTGCTGGAGGGGGCTTCGCCGAAGGAGTGCGGTCAGGTGAGGAGAACTCTTTTTATTGCAAAAGGCAATCCAGGGGGCCCAGGCCAGAATACTGGACACTGGGGGCAGAGATGCTGGACACACTAGGGGCAATATGCTGGACACACTGGGGGCAATATGCTGGACACACTGGGGGCAATATGCTGGAAACACTGGGGGCAGGATGCTGGACACACTGGGGGCAATATGCTGGACGCACGGGGGCAGGATGCTGGACACACTGGGAACAATATGCTGGACGCACTGGGGCAGAATGCTGGACACACTGGGGGCAATATGCTGGAGACACTGGGGGCAATATGCTGGACACAGGGGGGCAATATACTGGACACACTGGGGCAATATGCTGGGCACACTGGAGGCAGAATGCTTGACACACTGGGGGCAGGATGCTGGACACACTGGGGCAGAATGCTGGACACACTGGGGCAATATGCTGGAGACACGGGCAAATTGCTGGACACCCTGGGGGCAATATACTGGACACACTGGGGCAGGATGCTGGACACACTGGGGCAGGATGCTGGACTCATTGGGGCAGAGATGCTGGACATTGGGGCAGAGATGCTGGACATTGGGGGCAGATTCTGGACATTGGGGGCAGAGATCCTGGACACACTGGGGGGCAGAATGCTGGACATTGGGTTCAGAGATGCTGGACATTGGGGGCAGAGATGCTGGACACTGGAGGCAGAGATGCTGGACACTGGGGGCAGAGATGCTGGACACTGGGGGCAGAGTTGCTGGACACTGGGGCAGAGATGCTAGACACTGAAGGCAGAGATGCTGAACACATTGGGGAGCAGAGATGCTGGATATTGGGGGCAGAGATGCTGGACTTTGGGGGCAGAGATGCTGGACACTGGGGACAGAGATGCTGGACACACTGGGGGCAGGACTGGACACAGATGGGGCAGGATTGGAGACATGGGCGGAATGTAGATGCGGGGCATGATTGGAGACACGGGGCAGAATGAAAGCCATGGGGCAGGATTGGAGACAGTTTGTGCAGGATCATGGGGCAGGATGGATATGATGGAGACTGATGGGGCTGGATGGGTAGATTATATGGGGCAGAATGGATACTCATGAGGCAGGATTGGAGAACATATGGCTGGAGCCAGGATTAAGGGATATTATTACTGCAGTGATATATTTATTTTACTTTTTGAGGACACTGTTTTAAAAGGGGGCGGTCCTTTTACTGTGTAGAGTGACACTATGTTGCCTTTTTTCCTTCATGTGGTGTAATGTAGAAGTTGGGAAAAATTAAGTAATGTGTTCTGCAAGCGGAGCTCAAGATAACTGTTATTTCCTGCAGAGACGAGTCCTGGCTGGATGAAGTGATGGCGGTCTGTGCTGGATGATAGATGAAGGACTTCACCTAGAGACATCACTGGTGAGTCAGTGTTACCTATACACTGACACTATACACTGTATGCTATATACAGAGGTCCTGTGTACAATGTCTCCGGTGATCACTGTATTGCCTCTACACAGACACTGCATACTAAGTACAGATCTCCTGTGAATACTGGCACTTATGGTGATAGTATTGTGTTTTTTTTTGTTTTTGTTTTTTTCTTCCTAACTGAAGGGTAAATTGACTAGATCAATGGATGTTTGACAGGTTATAGTTTCACACAGCAACTATTTTTCTGGAATAATCTGGTTGAGGTATATGATGACCCCGTCACATGACCCCATCACATGACCCTGTCACATGACTGGGGGGCCCACAGTGTCTGAACAGCCCGGGGCCCTGGCTACCCTTAATCCACCCATGCCTCCACGTACCAATTTTGTTATTTCCCACACAGCCACAGTGCTTTCTTTGTGCCCTACACATTAAAAATAACCTGTCTGTGCCTACTTATAGTAATAGTGTCCCCTAGGAATCCTTGTAAAAAAAAAACCCTCCCCATGTGTTTGTTCTGTGCTCTCAGTAGCACAAGAAGGTCAGTTGCTTTAAGCTTGAAAGTGCGCTGCAGAACCAACACATGGAGCAGACTCTAAGCTTTCAAGGCTCAATAAAAGGTCAAAGGCTTAAAAGACTACATTACATCCAATCAAAATGGTGATACCTCTACAGTTGGACAGTGGGTCTGAATCCAACATCCGGAGGCATTTTTACACCTCTTCCTCTAAAGTCCCCTATTGGATATCAACCTGGCCACAACAGTAACAGAAGTTAGCATGCTTTGCTCGCCCTCAATCTTTTCTTTCTTGTAAGTTGTTAACAACAGCTTGTGAGCATGGGCAACAAAATCCATTAAAGTGGGGTTTTACATTTTTGAACCCCTATTAATTTTCCATATGTCTGAGTTAATTCTTACTTAACCCCTTATTCCCATATGACGTACTATCCCATAGAGGTGACCTGGGACTTAATTCCCAGTGACGGGATAGTACGTCATATGTGATCGGCCACGCTCACGGGGGGAGCGCAGCTGATCGCAGCTGGGTGTCAGCTGACTATTGCAGTTGACATCCGGCACTATGTGCCAGTAGCAGTCATGACCGCTCCTGGCGCATTAACCCCAGCACACTGCTCAGAGCAGGCGCTTGCAAGCTTGCAGCAATGCCTGTCAAAACGCTGATCTGACACAGTGCTGTGCAAAGTGTCAGAACAGCGATCTGACACTATAACATGATGTCCCCCACTGGGGGAATGTAAAAAAGTAAAAAAAGAAATTTAAATGTGTAAAAAAAAAAAACCTAAATAAAGAAAAAATATATATATATTGTTCCCATAAATACATTTCTTTATAAAAAAAAACCAAAAAACAATAAAAGTACACATATTTAGTATCACCGCGTCCATAACGACCCACCTATAAAACTGTCCCACTAGTTAACCCCTTCAGTGATCACCGTAAAAAAAAAACGAGGCAAAAAACAACCCTTTATTATCATACCACCAAACAAAAAGTGGAATAACACGCAATCAAAAAGACGCATATAAATAACCATGATACCGCTGAAAACGTCATCTTGTCCAGCAAAAAATGAGCCACCACACAGCATCATCAGCGAAAAAATAAAAAAAGTTATAGTCCTCAGAATAAAGCGTTGCAAAGATAATTATTTTTTCTATAAAATAGTTTTTATCGTATAAAAGCGACAAAACATAAAAAAAATATAAAAGAGGTATCGCTGTAATCGTACTATCCCGAAGAATAAAACTGCTTTATCAATTTTATTAAATGTGGAACGGTATAAATGCCACCCAAAAAAGAAATTCAGGAATAGCTGTTTTTGGTCATTGTGCCTCACAAAAATCGGAATATAAAGCGATCAAAAAACGTCACATGCCCGAAAATGGTACCAATAAAAACGGCAACTCGTCCCGCAAAAAAGAAGACCTCACATGACTCTGTGGACCAAAATATGGAAAAATTATAGCTCTCAAAATGTGGAGATGCAAAAACTATTTTTTGCAATAAAAAACGTCTTTTAGTGTGACAGCTGCCAATCACAAAAATCCGCTAAAAAAAACAAACTATAAAAGTAAATCAAACCCCCTTCATACCCCCTTAATTAGGGAAAAATAATAAAATTTAAAAATGTATTTATTTCCATTTTCCCATTAGGGTTAGGGTTAGGGTGGGGGCTAGGGTTAGGGTTAAGGTTAGGGTTGGGTCTAGGGTTAGGGTTGAGGCTAGGGTTAGAGTTGGGGCTAGGGTTAGTGTTGGGGCTAGGGTTAGGGTTGGGGTTAGGGCTACAGTTAGGGTTGGGGCTAAATTTAGGCTTAGGGTTGGGGCTAAAGTTAGGGTTAGGGATGGGGCTAAAGTTAGGGTTAGGGTTTGGATTACATTTACAGTAGGGATTAGGGTAAGGGGTGTGTCAGAGTTAGGGGTGTGACAGAAAAACGACTGGCACATCCAAACTAGTGTGAATAGGTGCATACCAGGAGCAGCTACCTCCATATACAATATACAAAAAAAGGTTGCACCCAATCGTGCCAAATCATGTCGAATATGAAATACATGAAATATGAATAGCAAAATGGCTTTTTGAACATTTGAAAAATATTTATGAGACGCTTTGCACAGAATTTGGCCAAATAGTGTGAGCCCATCAACCATCGTCAAGGTGGTCACATTTATCTGATGGGTCCCTGACCTCCCTGTCCAAATGTGAACACTTAACGAAGGCTAATGTCTGTATGCATGGGTGAATGTGGACACCTCTCTCAGTAAAGCCTACATATATGGGTTGGCCGGAACCAAGTGTGATTAGATGTAATTAAAAACCACATGGTTTCATGTATTCCATATTCAACATGCTTTGGCATGATAGAGTGCAACCTTTTTTTGTATATTGTATATGGAAGTAGCTGCTCCTGGTATGCACCTATTCACACTAGTTTGAATGTTCCAGTCGTTTTTCTGTCATTTCTATGTTAGCTTACTGACTGAGCACTCCTCCCTTCACCATGTGGTTTTTAATTACATCTAATCACACTTGGTTATGGCCAACCCATATATGTTTGCTTTACTGAGAGAGGTGTCCACATTCACCCATGCATACAAACATTAGCCTTTGGTAAGTGTTCATATTTGGACAGGGAGGTCAGGGACCAATCAGATTAATGAGACCACCTTGACGATGGTTGATGGGCTCACACTATTTGGCCAAATTCTGTGCAAAAGCGTCTCATAAATATTTTTCCTAATTTTCAAAAAGCCATTTTGCTATTCATATTTCATGTATTTCATATACGACATACTTTGGCGCGATAAGGAGTGCAACCTTTTATTGTATATTGTATATGGAAGTAGCTCTCCTGGTATGCACCTATTCACACTAGTTTGGATGTGCCAGTCGTTTTTCTGTCATCTCTATGTTAGCTTACTGACTGAGCACTCCTCCCTTCACCATGCAGTTTTTAATTACCTCTAATCACACTTGGTTCCGGCCAACCCATAAATGTAGGCTTTACTGAGAAAGGTGTCCACATTCACCCATGCATACCAACATTAGCCTTTGGTAAGTGTTCACATTTAGACAGGGAGGTTAGGGACCCATCAGATTAATGAGACCACCTTGACGATGGTTGATGGGCTCACACTATTTGGCCAAATTCTGTGCAAAGTGTCTCATAAATATTTTTCCTAAAGTTCAAAAAGCCATTTTGCTATTCATGTTTCATGTATTTCATATTCGACATGCTTTGGCATGATAGAGTGCAACCTTTTCTGTATAGGGTTAGGGGTGTAGTTAGGGTTGGGGCTAGGGTTAGTGTTGGGGCTAGGGTTAGGGCTAGGGTTAGGGTTGGGGCTAGGGTTAGGGTCGGTGCAAGGGTTAGGGTGGGGTTAGGGCTACAGTTAGGGTTGGGGCTAAAGTTAGGGATAGGATTGGGGCTAAAGTTAGGGTTAGGGTTTGGATTACATTTACATTTGGGATTAGGGTTAAGGGTGTGTTGTAGTTAGGGGGGGTTAGGGTTGGGATTAGGGTTAGGGGTCTGTTGGGGTTAGGGGTGTGTTGGTGTTACGGGTGTGGTTGGGGTTAGGGGGGGTTAGGGGCGTGATTGGGGTTAGGGGTGTGGTAAGGGTTATGGGTTGAGTTGGGATTAGGGTTAGGGGTGTGTTTGGTTTAGGGTTTCAGTTAGAATTGGGGGCTTCCACTGTTTAGGCACATCAAGGGCTCTCCAAACATGACATGGCGTCCGATCTCAATTCCAGCCAATTCTGTGTTGAAAAAGTAACACAGTGATCCTTCCCATCCAAGCTCTCCTGTGCACCCAAACAGGGGTTTACCCTAACATATGGGGTATCAGCGTACTCAGGACAAATTGGACAACAACTTTTGGGGTCTAATTTCTCTTGTTTCCCTGGGGAAAATTAAAATTTGGGGGTTAAAAAACCATTATTTCTTATTTTCACAGCTCTGCGTTCTAAACTGTAGTGAAACACTTGGGGGTTCAAAGTTCTCACAACACATCTATATAAGTTCCTTGGGGGTCTAGTTTCAAATATGGTGTCACTTGTGGGGGGTTTCTACTGTTTGGGTACATTAGGGGCTCTGCAAACGCAATGTGTCACCTGCAGACCATTCCATCTAAGTCTGCATTCCAAACGGCACTCCTTCCCTTCCGAGCTCTGCCATGCGCCCAAACGGTGGTTCCCCCCACATATTGGGTACCACCATACTCAGGACAAATTGGACAACAACTTTTGGGGTCCAATTTCTCCTCTTACCCTTGGGAAAATACAAAACTGGGGGCTAAAAATAGTTTTTGTGAAAAAAAATGAATTTTAATTTTCACGGCTTTGCGTTATAAACTCTAGTGAAACACTTGGGGGCTCAAAGCTCTCACAACACATCTAGATAAGTTCCTAGGGGTCTACTTTCCAAACTGGTGTCACTTGTGGGGGATTTCAATGTTTAGGCACATCAGGGGCTCTCCAAACGCGACATGGTGTCCCATCTCAATTCCTGTCAATTTTGCATTGAAAAGTCAAACGGCGCTTCTTCTCTTCCGAGCTCTGCCATGCGCCCAAACAATGGATTACCCCCACATATCGGGTATCAGCATACTCAAAACAAATTGCATAACAACATTTGGTGTCCAATTTCTTCTATTAATCTTGGGGAAAATAAAAAATTGGGGGCAAAAAGATTATTTTTGTGAACAAATATGATTTTTTATTTTACGGCTCTGCATTATAAACTTCTGTGAAGCACTTGGTGGGTCAAAGTGCTTACCACACATCTAGATACATTCCTAAGTGGGTCTACTTTCCAAAATGGTGTCACTTGTGGGGGGTTTCAATGTTTCGGCACATCAGAGGCTCTCCAATCGCAATATGGCATCCCATCTCAATTCCCGTCAATTTTGCATTGAAAAGTCAAACGGCACTCCTTCCCTTCCGAGCTCAGCCATGAGGCCAAACAGTGGTTTACTCCCATATATGGGGTATCAGCGTACTAAGGACAAATTGCACAACAACTTTTGTAGTCCAATTTCTTCTCTTACCCTTGGGAAAATAAAAATTGTGGGCAAAAACATCATTTTGTGAAAAAATATGATTTTTTTATTTGTACGGCTCTGCTTTATAAACTTCTGTGAAGCAGTTGGTGGGTCAAAGTGCTCACCACACATCTAGATAAGTTCCTAAGGGGGTCTACTTTCCAAAATGGTGTCTATTGTGGGGGGGTTTCAATGTTTAGGCACATCAGGGACTCTACAAACGCAACATGACGTCCCATCTCAATTCCAGTTAATTTTGCATTGAAAAGTCAAACAGCACTCCTTCCCTTCCGAGCTCTGCCATGCACCCAAACAGTAGTTTACCCCCACATATGGGGTATCAGCGTACTCAGGACAAATTGTTCAACTACTTTTGTGGTCCATTTTCTCCTGTTACCCTTGGTAAAATAAAACAAATTGGAGCTGAATTAAATTGTTTGTGAAAAAAAGTTAAATGTTCGTTTTTTTTAAACATTCCAATAATTCCTGTGAAACACCTGAAGGGTTAATAAACTTCATGAATGTGGTTTTGAGTACTGTATGTGCTGTTTTTAGAATGGTGTCACACTTGGGTATTTTCTATCATATAGACCCCTCAAAGTGACTTCAAATGTGATGTGGTCCCTAAAAACAAAAGGTGTTGTGAAAATGAGAAATTGCTGGTCAACTTTTAACCCTTATAACTCCCTAACAAAAAAAAGTTTGGTTCCAAAATTGTGCTGATGTAAAGTAGACATGTGGGAAATGTTACTTATTAAGTATTTTGTGTGACATATCTCTGTGACGTCTGTGACCATGACGTCATGGCAGGTCCTTCTCCGATACCACCGGAACCTGTCCGCTTGCATGGAGCGGTCACTGGAGTGTAGCCAGGAGCGGGAAAGGCGGCAGAAGGTGAGTATATAATGATTTTTTATTTTTTTTTATTATTTTTAACATTAGATGTTTTTACAATTGACGCTGCATAGGCAGCATCAATAGTAAAAACTTGGTCACAAGGTCAATAGCGGCGGTAACGGAGTGAGTTACCTGTGGCATAATGCGGTCTGTTACCGCTGGCATTAACCCTGTGTGAGTGGTGACTGCGGGGAGTATGGAGCAGGCACCAACTGCAGGGGAGTAGGGAGGGACTAATTGGACTGTGGCCGTCGCTGATTGATCACGGCAGCCATGACAGGCAGCTGGCGAGACCAATCAGCGACTTGGATTCCATGACAGACAGAGGCCGCGACCAATGAATATCCGTGACAGACAGAAGGACAGACAGACGGAAGTGACCCTTAGACAATTATATAGTAGATTTCTATAGAGAAAAGGTCAGTATTTTGACTAAACCTTTCAAAAACCTTACATTTTCTTTTTCTTTTTACCCTTTGTTTATAAAATGACTTGCAGCACAACCATTATATCTTGATATTCAACTCATGGACAGATGTGCTGATATTTTCCTTTAGAATTTTCTTATAAGATTTTAAATTCAGTGTTTAATCAATGATGACAAGACATCCTGGCAAAGATACATCAAAAGAGTCACAAGCCACAATACTGCTTCTATCATAATTCACAGTTGATATGACATTCATGTGCTGTAATGTAGTCTTTGTCTTTCTTGAAACATAACACTTCTTATTTGAACCAAAAAGTTATATTTGAGTGTCATCAATCCACAAAACATAGTTCCAATATTAGAAAATGGTGCAAATTGAGGTAGAAACCCTGCAAGCTGCCTCATGCTTGATGCTATGCCAGCTCTTTTTTATTCTACCTGATATATCATTGCTGTAGTGTGACAGTCATGTGATGTTGGGCCATATTGGGTATTCAAAAGTAGAGCTACAAATGCTAGTACATAGGAAGCAGTTCACAGGGCTATGTTACTGACCTGGCTGCTTAACTGTTTCCTGAGAATTGTTTTCACCATCTGTGTCCAATAGATGGCTGGCTTGTCCAGGTGGTCTTTAGTAAACTGCAGACTGGCAGCACTTTTCTTTTTAAAGAGCTGTGTGTCATGGGTGTGTCAGATGCTACAGTCACTCTGCATCTGGCTGCAGAAGGTCTCTGCGTTTGGCATTGCAGACGCCTTCTTCAACCTTATGACTTTTGGACCCAGTGGCAAAATGCCTCTGGCTCTTATTGACACCTGTACCTGGGTGTTTATTGACTCCCAGTCTGCTTCAGGGAGTCGCCTGTGATATTCATATTTTCCCTTGTGAATGCTTGGAGCTATAGTAGTCAGCTCACTTCCTCTTGGGTGTTGTTGGAGAACATTTGATGTTACCTCTCTGAGTCTGCTCAAGATAAGTTGCTTCCCTCTTGTTTGTTTCCCCTCTTCTCTTTACTGTACAGTGGGGGCTGACCAGTGCTCATCCTCCCTTCCCTATTCAAGGCCTAGCTCTAGGGATATGCAGGGCTTAGGTTCCTGCTCGGTGATTGGTGTGGGACCAATACAGGGATGGTAGGGGGAAGCAGGTTGCTATTAGATCTGCCTAGGTGTCTACACTCCCCTTTCCCTAGCATTTGGGCTCCCTTCTGCCATCCGCCTTGCACACTATTGTTGTTCAGTTACTTCCTGATGGCTTCCTGGTTTGGCATAACATGTGAGGCCTGCAGCTCTTTCCTCTCTATTCCTACTTCATGACTCTGTTGGACTTCCCTACTTTCAAGTTATGTATTTTTTACTTGATTTACAGGTAATTATCCTTTGGGATTGCTCTCATACATTCTATTTAAATATTTTCTAAGTACAGTGCATGTACTATGTCTGTTCTTCAGCCTTTTTGTATGCATTCATTTAGGCATGTAGCACATTTGCCCTTGTCTTGATTTATTTAACATTATTGCTGTGGTGCTGCTCCAACTGTCTATACAGGGAAGGAAACTATTATTTGATCCCTTGCTGATTTTGGCAAATACATGAACGGTCTATAATTTTAAGGGTTGGTTAATTTTAACATTGAGAGAAAGAATATCAAAAATAAAATCGAGAAAATCACATTATATAAACTATATAAATTTATTTGCATTTTGCAGTGAGAAATAAGTATTTGATTCCACTGGCAAACAAGACTTAATACTTGGTGGCAAAACCCTTGTTGGCAAGCACAGCAGTCAGATTTTTTTGTAATTGATGATGAGGTTTATGCACATGTCAAAAGGAAGTTTGGTCCATTCTTCTTTGCAGATCATCTCCAAATCATTAAGATTTTGAGGCTGTCGCTTGGCAGCTCGGAGCTTCAACTCCATCCATAAGTTTTCTATGGGATTAAGGTCTGGAGACTGGCTATGCCACTCCATGACCTTAACGTGCTTCTTTTTCAGCCACTCCTTTGTTGCCTTTGCTGTATGTTTTGGGTCATTGTGTTGCTGGAAGACCCAGCCACCACCCATTTTTAATGTCCTGTGAAGGGAAGGAGGTTGTCACTCAGGATTTTACGGTACATGGCTCCATCTATTCTCCCACTGATGCGGTGAAGTAGTCCTGTGCCTTAGCAGAGAAACACCCCCAAAACATAATGTTTCCACCACCATGCTTGACAGTGGGGATGGTGTTCTTTGGGTCATAAGCAGCATTTCTTTTCGTCCAAACACAGTGAGTTGAGTTAATGCCAAAGACCTCAATTTTGTCTCATCTGACCACAGCACCTTTTCACAATCACTCACAGAATCATTCAGGTGTTCATTGGCAAACTTAAGACGGGCTTGCACATGTGTCTTCTTGAGTAAGCGGACCTTGCGGGCACTTCAGGATTGTAAACCTTTACGGCATAATGTGTTACCAATAGTTTCTTGGTGACTGTGGTCCCAGCTGCCATGAGATCATTAACATGTTCCCCCCATGTAATTTTAGGCTGATCTCTCACCTTCCTCATGATCAAGGATACCCAACGAGGTGAGATTTTGCATGGTGCCCCAGGCAGATGTCAATTGACAGTCATTTTGTATTTCTTCCATTCTATTACTATTGCACCAACAGTTGTCTCCTTCTTACCCAGCATCTTACATATGGTTTTGTAGCCCATTCCTGCATTGCGCAGGTCTATGATCTCTGTCCCTGACAACCCTAGAAAACTTTTTGGTCTTGCCCATGTTGTAGAGGTTAGAGTCTGACTGATTATTTGAGTCTGTGAACAGAAGTCTTTTATGAAGGTGACTATGTAAGACAGCTGTGCAGATACGTTCTTTTCATCGCCTGTTACTGCATTTTAATGCAATATCACGGCGACCAAAAACACGTAATTCTGGCGTTTTGAATTTTTTTCTCGCTATGCCGTTTAGTGATCAGGTTAATCCTTTTTTTTATTGACAGATCGGGCGATTCTGAAAGCGGCGATACCAAATATGTGTAGGTTTGATATTTTTTTTGTCATTTTATTTTTAATGGGGCGAAAGGGGGGTGATTTAAACTTTTATTTATTTTTTTTTTTTTCATATTTTTTAATACATTTTTTTTACTTTTGCCATGCTTCAATAGCCTCCATGGGAGGCGAGAAGCTGGCACAACTCAATCGGCTCTGCTACATAGGAGCGATCCTCAGATCGGCCCTATGTAGTATAATTACAGGCTTGGTATGAGCGCTGACCACAGGGTGGCGCTCACAGCAAGCCAGCATCAACAACCATAGAGGTCTCAAGTAGACCTCTGGTTGTTATGCCGACGCTTCGCTGATTCCTGTCATATCGCTGACCCCCGATCATGTGATGGGGTTGGCGATGTGCGCATTTCTGGCCCAATGGCCAGAAGCGGTAGTTAAATGCCTCTGTAAGACTTTGACAGCGGCATTTAGCTTGTTAATAGCGGTGGGTGGATCACGATTCCACCTGCCACTATTGCGCGCACATGTCAGCTGTACAAAACAGCTGACATGTCGCGAATTTGATGTGGGCTCAGCGGCGGAGCCCACATCAAAGGGGGAGACACGACATGCGCTGTACTAGTACGGCGCAAGTCGTGAAGGGGTTATAATTAAAGACTATTCACATCTTACAAAATCAGCAAGGGATCAAATAATTATTTTCTTCACTTCATATACAGTAACAAGTGTGAGAGATTCCATCAGTTGTTTCAAGGTTTTCTTGGATTCTTTTGTGACCTTGCTGGATAATATACACCTTACTCTTGGAGTGTTCTCTGCTTGACAACAACTGCTAAGGAAGCTATTAACGGTCTTGGATTTCCTAGGTATGTCCCCAATCTGTCTGACTGTGGATTGGATGGAGACCATTCACTTTCAAGAAGGTTTTGAAAGCTTTCTCTACCTGATGAGAATCATCAACTCTTCTCCTAAGGATCTCAGAAAACTCTTTCATTCATTCCATGATATACCTTTACAATCATGTGTTGTGAAGCTCAGATTTTAAAATATCCCTGCTCTTTAAATAGAATAGGTCTCCCACTTACACCTGATTACTATCCTGTTGATTGAAACAGTTTCTAATTTCACTTTCAAATAATCTGCTAATCCTAACGATTCAAATACTTTTGTGCCTCATACATATTGAGGATCAAAATCTAATGTTTTTCACTTTTATGTTTGATATGATTTTCATTATCTACTTTTAGGAATTTTGTAAAAACCTGAATTAGTTTTAGGTAAAATTAATTCAGAAATACAGAAAATTATGAAGGACTCCCAAACTTTCAAGCACCATTGTATTGTGTACTTGTTGTTCCTCCTGATCAAGCAGCAAATATTATACTGGACAGTACCCCAATGACTTCAAATGGGCCTTATTCTAAGCAGCAGCTAGGTTTAGAATATTTTGGCAGCATAATATTTGGACAAAGTAACAAAGTTGATTGCGAAAACCTATTTTTTAAAAAAATTACTAACCTGAAGAAGATGGTTTCCATGGCCAGGATACTGTCTAGATATTCCAACCATTTTTAAAATGGTCAACCATGCCTTCTAAGCACCGCAAAACCAGAACAGGATATCTGAACACATCATGTTTAATGGCCTTAAATGTTTTGGGACTCTCAAGAATAATGTCACATGTAGACATACAGTTAGGGCCAGAAATATTTGGACAGTGACACAATTTTCGCGAGTTGGGCTCTGCATGCCACCACTAGAGTTGAGCGACCTTGACCTTTTTAGAGTCGAGCCGGGTTTTCGCGAAATCGGCCGATTATGGCGAAAAGTCGGGATCGACCGAAACACGAAACCCAATGCAAGTCAATGGGGCAGCATAGTCGGCAGTGAGTGGGGGCCAGGAAAACACCTAGAGTGCCCATTTTAATGTCAAAACCATCCATTTTTCTTAATGAAGCTTGTCAAGCGTAATTTACCTTATAATAATTGGAAGGCATTTGAAATTGGGGGTCATTTGGCTAAAGTTGTGTGGGGTAGGGCTGGTTCAAGTAATTAGTGGGCCCAGGAAATCTGGACCACGTCACGGCAGTGGAGCAGGGAGAGGTAAGTATTTCAACTTTGCAAGTGCTGTGATCCTGAGCAAGCAGGGGGGGCCCACTTGTTGGCATTGGCACTGGCACAGGGCCCCTCAAAGTACAGCGGTGTGTTTGCACGGCGGGGGCGCCTCCCACCGGCAGCAACACTTTTGCGTACTATGAGAGGCCCTGTGCCAGTGACGTCGCCAACTAGTATTCCTCCCCCCACCTGATGAAGGAACCTGCACTTTCATCTGCACCTTCCTCTTTGTCCCCGTGTAAGGTGGTATGGTATGCGGGAAGAGCAACCTGACTTTCAGCAGGGTCACAATGTTGTTGCGTAGCATGCACGGGGAATGTTGCGTTATGGGTCAATGTACCAGCAGACTCATCTATCACTGGCTGGGCAATGGGCACGATGAAGTGGAAACACAGATATAGGCCCAAAGAATAAAGTGGGCTAAATGCAGTTCAAAATTGGTAACACAGGAATAACCAGGGGGCATTGCAGTGGAGGACAACTGGAATGAGAGGCTGACACAGAGAGTAGGGCCAAATCAGTAAGTAGTCGAAATGCAGTTCAAAATTGGCAACCGTAGTAAACAGGCGGCACAGCTTTGTTCAGTGGAGGAGAACAGCAAGGAGTGGCAGACACCGATAGTAGGCCCCAACCCAACTAGTAGGCCAAATGCAGTCTAACATTAACAACTACTTAACGAGAGCCTGAAAATGGAATTTCAGGACAGGAAACCAGGAGAACAGCAAGGAGTGGCAGACACCGATAGTAGGCCCCAAACCAACTAGTACGCCAAATGCAGTTGTTCCATTTAACCACAATTTAATGAGAGCCTGAAGATAGAAGCTCAGGAAAGGCAACCTGGGGAACACCTTGGAGTGTAACACACCATCTCTCTCCACCCCATACCCATTTTGTAGGCCTAATGCAGTGTACTTTTCTACAACTACTAAACGAGAGTCGGAAGACCGAAGCAATGGCAAGGAAACCTGGGGAACACCTTGGAGTGTAACACACCATCTCTCTCCACCCCATACCCAATTTGTAGGCCTAATGCAGTGTAGTTTCCAAGAACTACTAAACGAGAGCCGGAAGATCGAAGCTCAGGAAAGGCAACCTGGGGAACACCTTGGAGTGTAACACACCCTCTCTCTACACCCCATACCCAATTTGAAGGCCTAATGCAGTGTAGTTTCCAAGAACTACTAAACGAGAGCCGGAAGATCGAAGCTCAGGAAGGGCAACCTGGGGAACACCTTGGAGTGTAACACACCCTCTCTCTACACCCCATACCCAATTTGAAGGCCTAATGCAGCGTAGTTTCCAACAACTACTAAACGAGAGCCGGAAGATCGAAGCTCAGGAAAGGCAACCTGGGGAACACCTTGGAGTGTAACAAACCCTCTCTCTACACCCCATACCCAATTTGTAGGCCTAATGCAGCGTAGTTTCCGACAACTACTAAACGAGAGCATGAAGATCGAAGCTCAGGAAAGGCAACCTGGGGAACACCTTGGAGTGTAACACACCCTCTCTCTACACCCCATACCCAATTTGAAGGCCTAATGCAGTGTAGTTTCCAAGAACTACTAAACGAGAGCCGGAAGATCGAAGCTCAGGAAAGGCAACCTGGGGAACACCTTGGAGTGGAACACACCATCTCTCTACACCCCATACCCAATTTGAAGGCCTAATGCAGCGTAGTTTCCAACAACTACTAAACGAGAGCCGGAAGATCGAAGCTCAGGAAAGGCAACCTGGGGAACACCTTGGAGTGTAACACAACGTCTCTCTACACCACGGAAGGGCTGATTCTTAGGAAGGAAGGCTGTTGGAAATAAGCATTGCGCGTCCGAGGGTGATTATATTCTTATTAGGTATATACTCACCCTCGGACGCGCCCTGCTTCTTTATTTGGAATGAATGTTTATTTGCAATGTGGTGTTGACTTTCTCTATTATTTTGGTAATTAATGATTTTATTATTTTCATTGTTTTGCATCTTCTCGGCAATAATATAAAGAAGACGCGACAGGACAACACTCGGTGGATGCCATATCTGTGTTTTCAATTTAAAAAACCTTTCAGTTAAATACTTGCAGGATAAAGTAATTGTAGCTGGTGGCCATTTTTAGTACTGTACCAGATTTTAGTTGTGTGTTTGTTTTTAATGTTAAAATGTCTGCATTTGATATCTCACCAGTATTTTCTTTTTTATAAGCAAAATACTTTTTTTTTTATTTTATGATGTTGGTTCAAGGGGTACACGGGCAGCAGTAGACAGGTCAGTGTAGGCCTAGTGGAAGGAGGGACCGCAGACAGGCTTCGAAGCCCTAACATAATAAATTGGGCTGCCTGTAGGCAGTTTAAAATTGGTTCCAGGGGAACACGGGCAGCAGTAGACAGGTCAGTGGAGGCCTAGTGGAAGGAGGGACCGCAGACAGGCTTCGAAGCCCTAACATAATAAATTGGGTTGCCTGTAGGCAATTTAAAATTGGTTCCAGGGGAACACGGGCAGCAGTAGACAGGTAAGTGGAGGCCTAGTGGAAGGAGGGACCGCAGACAGGCTTCGAAGGCCTAACATAATAAAATGGGCTGGCTGTAGGCAATTTAAAATTGGTTCCAGGGGAACACGGGCAGCAGTAGACAGGTCAGTGGAGGCCTAGTGGAAGGAGGGACCGCAGACAGGCTTCGAAGGCCTAACATAATAAAATGGGCTGGCTGTAGGCAATTTAAAATTGGTTCCAGGGGAACCCGGGCAGCAGTAGACAGGTAAGTGGAGGCCTAGTGGAAGGAGGGACCGCAGACAGGCTTCGAAGGCCTAACATAATAAATTGGGCTGCCTGTAGGCAATTTAAAATTGGTTCCAGGGGAACACGGGCAGCAGTAGACAGGTAAGTGGAGGCCTAGTGGAAGGAGGGACCGCAGACAGGCTTCGAAGGCCTAACGTAATAAAATGGGCTGGCTGTAGGCAATTTACAATTGGTTCCATGGGAACACGGGCAGCAGTAGACAGGTCAGTGGAGGCCTAGTGGAAGGAGTGACGGCAGACAGGCATCAAAGGCCTAACATCATAACATTGGGCTGTTGGCAATTTAAAATTGGTTCCAGGGGTACACGGGCAACAGTGGTCTGGTCAGTGGAAGTCTAGTGGAAGGAGTGACGGCAGACAGGCATCAAAGGCCTAACATAATAACATTTGGCTGTTGGCAATTTAAAATTGGTTCCAGGGGTACACGGGCAACAGTGGTCTGGTCAGTGGAAGTCTAGTGGAAGGAGTGACGGCAGACAGGCTAAGAAGGCCTAACATAACAAAATTGGGCTGGCTGTAGGCAAGTTTAAATTGGTTCCAGGGGAACACGGCCAGCAGTGGCCTGGTCAGTGTAGTAGTTGTAGAAAGAACGGACCGCAGACAGGCTTCGAAGGCCTAACATAACAAAAATGTCAAAACAATGGTATTGTCAGTGCCAGGCATTGAAGGATGTCAGCGCATAGACTAAACATTGGTGAAGCTGTGAGAGATAATTTTGCTAGTGGTAGAGCACTGTTTGAGCTGGGGGGGAACTGTCTTGTGGCCGGCGGTACAGGCCCAGGGCCCCTCATATTACAATGGTGTGTCTGACGTTGGGTGCGCACCACCACCGCCAGAGACACTTTATTGTACTATGAGGGACCCAGTGGCAGTGCCGTCGACCAAAAGCGGGCACACCCACCTCTTCAGACAAACAGCACTCTCACGGGTGCTGGCGCAAAGTGGCGATACCACGGCCCCGTGTGGGGAGTTTGGCCATTTTGTTAGGAGTAAACATGTCGTATGCTGGACAATCAGGTGCAGAAAATTACGAGATTGGAAAAGTCATTCAGAAGAGTCCACAGGCAAGACCTTTTCATAGGAAAGTTAGGTGTCAGCCGGGCAAGGTGGGGCAAAAGATTTCGAAATCCAGTTGTGGTTCATTTTAATGAAGGTTAGATCATCTACATTTTGGGTAGCCAGACGAGTCCTTTTTTCAGTTAGTATTGAACCTGCAGCACTGAATACTCTTTCTGATAGGACACTAGCTGCCGGGCAAGCAAGCTCCTGCAATGCATATTCTGCCAATTTTGGCCAGGTGTCTAATTTGGATGCCCAGTAATCAAATGGGAATGACGGTTGAGGGAGAACGTCGATAAGGGATGAAAAATAGTTTGTAACCATACTGGACAAATGTTGTCTCCTGTCACTTTGAATTGATGCTGCAGTACCTGTCCTGTCTGCGGTCATAGCAAAATCACTCCACAACCTGGTCAGAAAACCCCTCTGGCCAACGCCACTTCTGATTTCTGCCCCTCTAACACCTCTGGTCTGCTGGTCCCTGGAGCTCGTGTGAGAACGATCACGGGCGCTGTGTGCAGGGAATGCCAGAAGCAAACGGTCAACAAGAGTTGATTGTTTTGTTGCTAATATTAGTTCCAAGTTCTCATGTGGCATAATATTTTGCAATTTGCCTTTATAGCGAGGATCAAGGAGGCAGGCCAACCAGTAATCGTCATCGTTCATCATTTTTGTAATGCTTGTGTCCCTTTTGAGGATACGCAAGGCATAATCCGCCATGTGGGCCAAAGTTCCAGTTGTCAAATCTGCGGTTGTGCTTGGTTGAGGGGCAGTTGCAGGCAAATCTACGTCACTTGTGTCCCTCAAAAAACCAGAACCCGCCCTTGCCACGACACCAATTTCCAATGACCCCGGGAAAGCTTCCTCATTAAAAATATAATCATCCCCATCATCCTCCTCATCCTCCACCTCCTCTTCGCCCGCTACCTCGTCCTGTACACTGCCCTGACCAGACAATGGCTGACTGTCATCAAGGCTTTCCTCTTCCTCTGGTGCAGACGCCTGATCCTTTATGTGCGTCAAACTTTGCATCAGCAGACACATTAGGGGGATGCTCATGCTTATTATGGCGTTGTCTGCACTAACCAGCCGTGTGCATTCCTCAAAACACTGAAGGACTTGACACATGTCTTGAATCTTTGACCACTGCACACCTGACAACTCCATGTCTGCCATCCTACTGCCTGCCCGTGTATGTGTATCCTCCCACAAAAACATAACAGCCCGCCTCTGTTCGCACAGTCTCTGAAGCATGTGCAGTGTTGAGTTCCACCTTGTAACAACGTCTATGATTAGGCGATGCTGGGGAAGGTTCAAAGAACGCTGATAGGTCTGCATACGGCTGGAGTGTACAGGCGAACGGCGGATATGTGCGCAAAGTCCACGCACTTTGAGGAGCAGGTCGGATAACCCCGGATAACTTTTCAGGAAGCACTGCACCACCAGGTTTAAGGTGTGAGCCAGGCAAGGAATGTGTTTCAGTTGGGAAAGGGAGATGGCAGCCATGAAATTCCTTCCGTTATCACTCACTACCTTGCCTGCCTCAAGATCTACAGTGCCCAGCCACGACTGCGTTTCTTGCTGCAAGAACTCGGACAGAACTTCCGCGGTGTGTCTGTTGTCACCCAAACGAGATTAATCTAGCTATGTGGGCATTCAAACCCTGTGTACGCGGATGCGAGGCTAAGTACTTCCTTTTTCTAACCATAGTCTCATGTAGGGTGAGCTGGACTGGAGAGCTGGAGATCGTGGAACTAGCGGGGGTGCCGGTGGACATGGCAGACTGAGAGATGGTGGGAGATGGTATTGTTGCCGCCGGTGCCCTAGATGCAGTGTTTCCTACTACGAAACTGGAGATTCCCTGACCCTGACTGCTTTGGCCTGGCAAAGAAACCTGCACAGATACTGCAGGTGGTGCAGAAAATGGTGGCCCTACACTGCCGGAAGGGATGTTGCGTTGATGAGTAGCTTCATTGGCCGAGGGTGCTACAACCTTAAGGGACGTTTGGTAGTTAGTCCAAGCTTGCAAATGCATGGTGGTTAAATGTCTATGCATGCAACTTGTATTGAGACTTTTCAGATTCTGCCCTCTGCTTAAGGTAGTTGAACATTTTTGACAGATTACTTTGTGCTGATCAATTGGATGTTGTTTAAAAAAATGCCAGACTGCACTCTTTCTAGCATCGGATACCTTTTCAGGCATTGCAGACTGAGCTTTAACCGGATGGCCACGCTGTCCTCCAACAGGTTTTGACTTTGCCACGCGTTTTGGCCAAGATACGGGCCCGGCAGATGGAACCTGTTGCGATGTTGATGCCTGCTGCGGCCCCTCCTCCTCCGCTTCAGAACTGCTGCCGCCTGCACCCTGTTCCCCCAATGGCTGCCAATCGGGGTCAAGAACTGGTTCATCTATTACCTCTTCTTGTAGCTCGTGTGCAACTTCGTCTGTGTCACCGTGTCGGTCGGTGGTATAGCGTTCGTGATGGGGCAACATAGTCTCATCAGGGTCTGATTCTTGATCAGCACCCTGCGAGGGCAATGTTATGGTCTGAGTCAAAGGACCAGCATAGTAGTCTGGCTGTGGCTGTGCATCAGTGCACTCCATGTCAGATTCAACTTGTAATGGGCATGGACTGTTAACTGCTTCACTTTCTAAGCCAGGGACGGTATGTGTAAAGAGCTCCATGGAGTAACCCGTTGTGTCGCCTGCTGCATTCTTCTCTGTTGTTGTTTTTGCTGAAGAGGACAAGGAAGCGACTTGTCCCTGACCGTGAACATCCACTAACGACGCGCTGCTTTTACTTTTACCAGTTTCACGAGAGGAGGCAAAAGAGCTAGAGGCTGAGTCAGCAAGATAAGCCAAAACTTGCTCTTGATGCTCCGGCTTTAAAAGCGGTTTTCCTACTCCCAGAAAAGGGAGGGTTCGAGGCCTTGTGTAGCCAGACGACGAACCTGGCTCCACAGCTCCAGACTTAGGTGCAATATTTTTTTTCCCACGACCACCTGATGCTCCACCACTACCACTACCCTCATTACCAGCTGACAATGAACGCCCCCGGCCACGACCTCTTCCACCAGACTTCCTCATTGTTTTAAAAACGTTACCAAACGAACGGTATTTGTTGCTGTCACACAACTTACACGGTGAGCTATAACTTCAGTATGATTTAGCTACCCCTTTACAGGTGGGTGAGACCACAACGAAAATCAGCCACAATGTTACACACTCTGTTGTTGTTGGCAACAAATGAGATGGCACACACGCAGGACTGTCACTGAAGCGCAAATGTAAGTATTTATCTCCCACTGATTTGTGTTTGTTTTTTTTAAAAGGGAGACTTCAGAAAAAAAAAAAATTAAAAAAAAATTATTTTTTACAGAAGAATTTATAAAACAAATAAAATGAAATGATTGTTTCAGGGAGAATTTAGGAAAAAAAAAAAAAAAAAAGGCTTTGTAGGGCCCACTGAGTGAGAGAGGACGCACACAGGAGTCAGGAGTGGCACACAAGCCCAGAGGCCAATATTAATCTCCCACCGATTGATTTAGTTATTTTTTTGGGTAGATTTTGGAACCCAAATCAAGCAAAAAAATTAATAGGCTTTCTATGGCCCACAATTGGGGAGAGAGAGAGAGATGGCACACCCAGGAGTCAAGACTGGCACACAAGCAGAAGGGGCAATATGAATCTCCCACAGATTTTTTTATTTTTTTTTTTTTCAGGGAGACTTGAGAGAAAAAAAATACAAAAAAAATGATTTTTTTCAGGAATAATTTAGAAACCAAAGAAAATAAAATGATTGTTTCAGGGAGAATTTAGAAAACAAATAAAACAAAAAATAGGCTTTCTAGGGCCCACTGAGTGACAGATGACGCACACAGGAGTCAGGAGTGGCACACAAGCCCAGAGGCCAATATTACTCTCCCACTAATTGATTTAGTTATTTTTTTTGGTAGATTTTGGAACCCAAATCAAGCAAAAAAATTTATAGGCTTTCTATGGCCCACAATTGGGGAGAGAGAGAGAGATGGCACACCCAGGAGTCAAGACTGGCACACAAGCAGAAGGGGCAATATGAATCTCCCACAGATTTTTTTTTTTTTTTTTTTTTCAGGGAGACTTTAGAGAAAAAAAAATACAAAAAAAATGATTTTTTTCAGGAATAATTTAGAAACCAAAGAAAATAAAATGATTTTTTCAGGGAGAATTTAGAAAACAAATAAAACAAAAAATAGGCTTTCTAGGGCCCACTGAGTGACAGATGACGCTCACAGGAGTCAGGAGTGGCACACAAGCCCAGAGGCCAATATTAATCTCCCACTGATTGATTTAGTGATTTTTTTTGGTAGATTTTGGAACCCAAATCAAGCAAAAAAATTAATAGGCTTTCTATGGCCCACTATTTGTGAGAGAGATGGCACGCTCAGGACTGGCACACAAGCCCAAAGGCCAATATTAATCTCCCACTGATTGATTGATTGATTTTTTCAGGTAGAATTATGAACCCAAATCAACCAAAAAAATAAATAGGCTTTCTATGGCCCACTATTTGTGAGAGAGATGGCACGCTCAGGACTGGCACACAAGCCCAGAGGCCAATATTAATCTCCCACTTTTTTTTTTTTTCCAGGGAAAATTTATAAACCCAATAAAATAATAGGCTTTCTATGGCCCACTATCTGAGAGAGAGAGAGATGGCACGCTTAGGACTGGCACACAAGCCCAAAGGCCAATATTAATCTCCCACTGATTGATTTATTGATTTTTTCAGGTAGAATTTAGAACCCAAATCAAGCAAAAAAATTAATAGGCTTTCTATGGCCCACTGAGTGAGAGATGGCACACACAGGAGTAAGGAGTGGCACACAAGCCCTGAGGCCAATATTTTTCTCCCACTGATTGATGTTGTGATTTTTTCTGGTAGATTTTGGAACCCAAATCAAGCAAAAAAATAAATAGGCTTTCTATGGCCCACTGAGTGAGAGATGACACAGACAGAGATGGCACTCTAGCAGAAATGTCAATCTTAATCTCCCACAAAAAAAAAAAAAAAAAAAAAAGGAACTGTCCTTCAATTACTATCTCCCTGCAGTAATCTCAGCCAGGTATGGCAGGCAGCAATAAGGAGTGGACTGATGCACAAATTAAATAAAAAGTGTGGACAAACAAACAAGATAGCTGTGCAGAAAGGAAGGAACAAGAGGATTTGTGCTTTGAAAAAAGCAGTTGGTTTGCACAGCGGCGTACACACAGCAATGCAGCTATCAGGGAGCCTTCTAGGGCAGCCCAATGAGCTACAGCGCTGAGGAAAAAAAAAAAAAAGGAGCTTCCACTGTCCCTGCACACCGAAGGTGGTGTTGGGCAGTGGAAATCGCTACAGCACAAGCGGTTTTGTGGTTAATGGACCCTGCCTAATGCTATCCCTGCTTCTGACGAAGCGGCAGCAACCTCTCCCTAAGCTCAGATCAGCAGCAGTAACATGGCGGTCGGCGGGAACTCCCCTTTATAGCCCCTGTGACGCCGCAGACAGCAAGCCAATCACTGCAATGCCCTTCTCTAAGATGGTGGGGACCAGGACCTATGTCATCACGCTGCCCACACTCTGCGTTTACCTTCATTGGCTGAGAAATGGCGCTTTTCGCGTCATTGAAACGCGACTTTGGCGCGAAAGTCGCGTACCGCATGGCCGACCACGCACAGGGGTCGGATCGGGTTTCATGAAACTCGACTTCGCCAAAAGTCGGCGACTTTTGAAAATGTTCGACCCGTTTCGCTCAACCCTAGCCACCACATTGTATTTGAAATGAAACCTCTACAACAGAATTCAAGTGCAGATTGTAACGTTTAATTTGAAGGGTTGAACAAAAATATCTGATAGAAAATGTAGGAATTGTACACATTTCTTTACAAACACTCCACATTTTAGGAGGTCAAAAGTAATTGGACAAATAAACATAACCCAAACAAAATATTTTTATTTTCAATATTTTGTTGCAAATCCTTTGGAGGCAATCACTGCCTTAAGTCTGGAACCCATGGACATCACCAAACGCTGGGTTTCCTCATTCTTAATGCCTTGCCAGGCCTTTACAGCCGCAGCCTTCAGGTCTTGCTTGTTTGTGGGTCTTTCCGTCTTAAGTCTGGATTTGAGCAAGTGAAATGCATGCTCAATTGGGTTTAGATCTGGAGATTGACTTGGCCATTGCAGAATGTTCCACTTTTTGGCACTCATGAACTCCTGGGTAGCTTTGGCTGTATGCTTGGGGTCATTGTCCATCTGTACTATGAAGCGCCGTCCAATCAACTTTGCAGCATTTGGCTGAATCTGGGCTGAAAGTATATCCCGGTACACTTCAGAATTCATCCGGCTACTCTTGTCTGCTCTTATGTCATCAATAAACACAAGTGACCCAGTGCCATTGAAAGCCATGCATGCCCATGCCATCACGTTGCCTCCACCATGTTTTACAGAGGATGTGGTGTGCCTTGGATCATGTGCCGTTCCCTTTCTTCTCCAAACTTTTTTCTTCCCATCATTCTGGTACAGGTTGATCTTTGTCTCATCTGTCCATAGAATACTTTTCCAGAACTGAGCTGGCTTCTTGAGGTGTTTTTCTGCAAATTTAACTCTGGCCTGTCTATTTTTGGTATTGATGAATGGTTTGCATGTAGATGTGAACCCTTTGTATTTACTGTCATGGAGTTTTCTCTTTACTGTTGACTTAGAGACAGATACACCTACTTCACTGAGAGTGTTCTGGACTTCAGTTGATGTTGTGAACGAGTTCTTCTTCACCAAATTAAGTATGCGGCGATCATCCACCACTGTTGTCATCCGTGGACGCCCAGGCCTTTTTGAGTTCCCAAGCTCACCAGTCAATTCCTTTTTTCTCAGAATGTACCCAACTGTTGATTTTGCTACTCCAAGCATGTCTGCTATCTCTCTGATGGATTTTTTCTTTTTTTTCAGCCTCAGGATGTTCTGCTTCACCTCAATTGAGAGTTCCTTTGACCGCATGTTGTCTGCTCACAGCAACAGCTTCCAAATGCAAAACCACACACCTGGAATCCACCCCTGACCTTTTAACTACTTCATTGATTACAGGTTAATGAGGGAGACGCCTTCAGAGTTAATTGCAGCCCTTAGAGTCCATTGTCCAATTACTTTTGGTCCCTTGAAAAAGAGGACGCTATGCATTACAGAGCTATGATTCCTAAACCCTTTCTCCGATTTGGATGTGGAAACTATCATATTGCAGCTGGGAGTGTGCACTTTCAGCACATATTATATATATAATTGTATTTCTGAACATGTTTTTGTAAACAGCTAAAATAACAAAACTTGTGTCACTGTCCAAATATTTCTGGCCCTAACTGTATGTGGTTAAGGAGCAAGTGCAGCAGTATGTGGATGTAAAGGAAACATTGAGTTATTTCAGACACAGCGAGAGAATGATGATGATAGCCAGTAGCCAGTGTGAAATTCATGATGGTAATAAAGAAGCAAACTATGATGGTCAACTAACACATTAGAGGGAAGAAAGTGAACTAATGGAAATCTAGCAGAAAAACAGGCGTGTCCAGCAAGTGGTGAAGGTAAAAAATAACTTTTATTGAAAATAAATGAAAAATATATCCATATATATGGTATCCAGCACTCAGTACACACTGGATCATGACTAAGACCATCAGGTCGAAACGCGGAGATCGTCATTAGCTATAGCCAGTGTGTACTAAGTGCTGGATACCATATGTATGGATATATTTTTCATTTATTTTCATTAAAAGTAATTTTTTACCTTCACCACTTGCTGGACACGCCTGCTTTTCTGTTGGATTCGTTGTGGCTACTTCACCCTGGTCCATGCGAGGTATTTGGTAATCACCGGGCGCGACCAATCAGTAAAGCCAGGGCTGGCTACAGGTCTTTGAGGGCCCCAGGCGAAAGAGTCTCAGTGGGCCCCCCTTTAAAACATGCCACAATTCATGATACACAGATACAGCAAAGAAATATAGCACAGCCACATAGCATATAACACAGACCACGTAGTATATAACACAGCCCACGGAAGCATATAGCACAGCCCACGTAATATATAACACAGCCACGTAGCATATAGCACAGCCCACGTAGTATATAGCACAGCCCACGTAGTATATAACACAGCCATGTAGCATATAATACAGCCACGTGGTATATTGCAAAGCCTACGTAGCATATAAGACAGCCCACGTAGTATGTAGCACAGCCACATAGTATATAACACAGACACCTAGTATATAACACTGCCACATAGTATATTGCACAGCCATGTAGTATATTGCACAGCCACGTAGTATATTGCACAGCCATGTAGTATATAGCACAGCCCACACAGTATATAACACAGCCCACATAGTATATAACGCAGCCCACGTAGTATATAGCACAGCCCATGCAGTATATACTATAGCACAGCCCACGTAGTATATAACACAGCTCAAGTAGTATATAACACAGCCCATGTAGTATATAGCACAGCCAATGCAGTATATACTATAGCACAGCCCACGTAGTATATAACACAGCTCAAGTAGTATATAACACAGCCCATGTAGTATATAGCACAGCCCACATATTATATAACACAGCCACATAGTATATAGCAGTGTGAGCACCATATCCCTGTTAAAAAAATAATAAAAATAAAAATAGTTATATACTCACCTTCCGGCGGCCCCTGGATCCAGCCCAGGCCTTTAGCGATGCTCCTGCCAGGTCCGTTCCCAGTGATGCTTTGCGGCAATAACCCGTGATGATGTAGCGGTCTCGCGAGACCGCTACATCATCTGGGGTCATTACCGCAAAGCATTACTAAGACCGGAGCATCGTAAGGAGCAGGAAAAGCTGCCGGGGACACCGGAAGGTGAGAATTTCACTTTTTTTTATTATTATTTTTAACATTATATGTTTTCACCATTGATCATATATATGTCTATATCCGTGCGGATATAGACATATATATGATCATTGGTGTTTTTTCACTTCGCATCGGACAGTTTAGGTAGTTGTGTCCGTATATTCGCAGCAGGAGTATTACTAGTACTTATATACATTTCATGCAGCGCCCCTAGTCATCTTTATATTATGTTTTCACCATTGATGCTGCATAAGCAGCATCAATAGTAAAAAGTAGGTCACACTTGTCAAAAGCGGTGATGGACCCAGAAATGCTGCAGGCAGAGTTTCCGGGTCAGTCACAGAATGATGGCACATCGCTAGCGCATGCCCAGTATGGCATGCGCTGGCGATGTGCCTGGTAACAGATTTAATGGCAGTGTTATGCCGCGGTGTAATGCAGTCCGTTTAATGGATTGCTAAAATGCTATGTGGGCACTTACTGGAGGGAGTATGGAGGGGCCAATTCGCAGCTGGACTGTGCCTGTCGCTGATTGGTCATGCCCAGCCGGCCGCTACCAATTAGCGATGCGGGAGTTCCGTAACAGGCAAACAGACAAACAGATGGAAGTGGACCATAGACGATTATATATACATGTCAGCTGTTTTGTACAGCTGACACTGACATGTGCATGCAATTGCGGCGTGTGAAATCGCAATTCACCCGCCGCTATTAACCTGTTAAACGCTGACAGCGGCATTTAACTATCGGGCAACCGGAAATGAGCGCATCACCGACCTCGTCACATGATCTGGGGTCGGCAATGCACCAGGAAGGTAACCATAGAGTTTCTTGAGACCTCTATGGTTACTGATGCTGGCCTGCTGTGAGCACCACCTTGTGGTCAGTGCTCATAGCAAGCCTGCAATTCAGCTACATAGCAGTGATCTGATGATCGCTGCTATGTAGCTGAGCTGATCGGGTGGTGCCAGCTTCTAGCCTCCCATGGAGGCTATTGAATCATGGCAAAAAAAAAAAAGTTTTTAAAAATATTTAAAAAAATGTTTAAATAACCCCCCTTTCGCCCCATCAAACATAAAACAATAAAAAAAATCAAACCTACACATATTTGGTATTGCCGCATTCAGAATCACCCGATCTATCAATAAAAAAAAGCATTAACCTGATCGTTAACAGCATAGCGAGAAAAATATTCAAAACGCCAGAATTACATTTATTTTGTCGCCGCGACATTGCATTAAAATGCAATAACGGGCGATCAAAAGAACGTATCTGCACAAACATAGTATCATTAAAATTGTCAGTTCAGCATGCAAAAAATAAGCTCTCACCCAACCCCAGATGATGAAAAATGGAGACGCTACGGGTATTGGAAAATGGCGCTTTTTTTTCGCAAAGTTTTGAATTTTTTTCACCACTTAGATAAAAAATAGCCTAGACATGTCAGGTGTCTGTGAACTCGTAATGCCCTGGAGAATCGAAATATCAGGTCAGTTTTAGCTTTTAGTGAAACTAGCATAAAAGCCAAACAAAAAACAAGTGTGGGATTGCACTTTTTTTGCAATTTCACCACACTTGGAATTTTTTTCCCGCTTTCTAGTACAAGACATGGTAAAAACAATGGTGTCGTTCAAAAGTACAACTCGTCCCGCAAAAAATAAGCCCTGACATGACCATATTGACGGAAGGAAAAATAAAAAAGTTATGGCTCTGGGAAGGAGGGCAGCAAAAAGTGAAAACGCAAAAACGAAAAATGGCCGCGGCGTGAAGGGGTTAAGGGCTAATTCGGGAATAAGTAGATTGCAGTGCTAGGTAGGCAGAGGAGTCTATGTGCACTTATCCACATTAGTGTAATGCATGCAGGCACTGTATGAGAGTATACAGATCTCACTGCATACATCAAAAGGCTCCATTACTGTCTGTTGCTGTGTATTTTACATATACCAAGCTGCAGGTATCCATGGCCAGGATTTTTATTTGTGCACCTTATACCTGCTAATTTTATGAAACGAAATCCATAGCCCCCTTTTTTCTACATTTATTTGCTTGGTCAGGCCAGTCTCACACGTCCAGATAATTCCGGTACCGGAGAAAACGGTGCCGGAGTTATCCGTGTCCATGTGTCCGTGTGC
The DNA here is from genome assembly GCF_032444005.1 of Ranitomeya imitator. Lineage (NCBI taxonomy): Eukaryota > Metazoa > Chordata > Amphibia > Anura > Dendrobatidae > Ranitomeya > Ranitomeya imitator. The sequence goes on from NC_091283.1 coordinate 619,083,859, forward strand.
TCATGTAGACCATCCGTGTGGGATCCGTGTGATGTCCATGAGTACGTTTTTAGGGTCCGTGTGCTGTCCGTGTGTTGTCTGTGTGCTGTACGTGTGTCCGTGTCCGTGTATTGCAACAATTTTTACAATTTTAACCCTATGACTGGAAAAACGCACACGGACAGCTCATGGATGGCACACGGATGGCACACGGATAGCATCCATGTGCGGTACGTGTTTACATGGACCCATTGACTTTAATGGGTCCGTGTGATCCGTGTGCTCCCACGAACACTGACATGTCTCCGTGTTTTGCACACGGACACACGGTCCGCGAAAAATCACTGACATCTGCAGAGACACATTGATTTTAATGTGTCTACATGTGTCAGTGTCTCCGGTACGTGAGGAAACTGTCACCACACGTACCGGAGCCACTGATGTGTGAAACAGGCCTCACACTGCAGACTTTTCAGCCAGGTAATTTCAACACAAGAGCATGAAAATCTAACAATTTTTTTTAAACATTTTGTCCCAGGCATCAGATGTGAGTGCGCAGAATATTCTGGCCTTTTTTAGTACTATAGTATTTTTTGAAGTGTCTTACAACATTTTTGGACACCATTTTGGTGACAAAAAAATCTGTAGCTGGCCCAAAAATATTTAGCTACAGTTCTTATATTTAACACTGTGATTTGTGCACCACACGCATCGCATATCATTGCACTAAATATTTTACAATTTTAGTACTCCAATTTTTTTTTAAGTGTTATAGCCTACTTATTGACACAGTTTTGGTGGGCCAAAAAAATTCATGGCCACATTTTGATCAGTCTGTTATCACCGTCCGACACCTGTGGTCTCCAAATCCTTGCTTTTCAGGCATACATTCCACTTTTTTGTCTGCTACCCTTGGTGTATACAGTATTTAGTGGTTAACATAAGAAAAAAAAAATACACGCCACATATTGAAACAGTCTGTTATCTCAGACACCTGGTCTATCTGTGGTGTCTAAATCCTTGCTTTTAAGGCATACATTCCACTTTTTGGTCTTATACCCTTGGTCTATACAGTATTTTGTGGGGAAAAAATACAGGCCACATATTGACACAGTCTGTTATCTCAGTCAGATGCCTGGTTTATCTGTGGTCTCCAAATACTTGCCTTTCAGGCATACTGATCACATATAAGTTTTCTTAAAATAATCCATTTGCACTGAACTTAAAAAACATTTCAGTAGTCCATTTAAAATGGGCAAGGCAAGGAGCAAGAGACGGGGAAGTGGATGTGATGCTGATAGTGCATGCAGAGGACGAGGCCTTGGCCAGGCTGAAAGTGGACCACATCTTCTCTCTCAACCTTCCTGCCCCAGTTTCTAGGGGACCGTAGCACACCACTATTGAAGCCAGCTCAGTATGAAACGGTTGTTGGTTGGATAGCGGATAATGCTTCCAGTCACTTAGCCACCACCAATACCACCATGTCTTCCACAAGTCTGAGTAGCTGTGAGTGTGGACCGGATATTCCTAACCCTGATCCTCCTTCCTCTCACCATACCGAGTGCCCTGAGACAACTTATCCCACACTTGGACACTCTGAAGAACTGTTCAGTTTTCCCTTTCAAGATTCCAGACTCTCAGTAGGTCAACTTTAAGTGGGGCCAGATGAGATCGCATGTAGCGATGCCCAAAGCTTTGACCAGCCACGATTTCACAAAGGTGATAGTGGGAAAGTGCCGCAAGAGGTGGACGATGATGAGACACAATTGCCAGAAAGTCAGGAGGAAGAGCAAGGTGCGGATGTGGAAGACAAGGTGGTGGATGACATAGCAACTGACTCAACCTGGCACGAGGACATGCAGAGTGAGCACAGCAGCACACATGGGGAAGGAGACATATCACCCCAAAAGTCAGGAAGAAGCAGTGTGGTGGCTGCAGACAGAAGGTGTGCATCTGTTCCCCGTAACACCAACATGACGGAAGTTGCCATTCCAACTGTTAGATCTTCCCGAGTCTGGTTATTTTTTAAAGACTCTGCTGATAACCTTAAACAGGCCATTTGCAGCACCTACCATGCCCACATCAGCAGGGGTAGCAAAACTACCAGCCTGACCACCACAGCATGCTCTGGCACATGGCAGAAAAAGCACCAGACTTTGTGAGCCGAACCCCAGGATCCAGGAATACTGTCTGCAGTTGACATCACTGCTTCTTCCACTGTTTGGCGTAGAAGACAATCCCCAGTCAACGGTGCATGTGAAGATGCCTCATGCCCTGCACCTGTTGTTGCCCACAGTCAACCAGCAACATGATCAAGCCCGTCCACATCCTTGTCCCAGTGCAGCCTTCAGTTGACTATACCCCAGTCATTGGAACGCAAGTGGAATTTCGCAGCCAACACCCCACAGGCCACAGTACTAAATTCTAACATTTCCCTTCTGCTTGCGATCGAATTGTTGTCTTTTAGGCTCATTGAGACGGAAGCTTTCCACAACCTGATGACGGTGGCTGTCCCAAGGTACTCGGTCCTCAGTCACCACTATTTCTTCTGGCATGCTGTACCGGCATTACAACAGCACGTATCCCACAACATTACCTGTGCCCTCAACAATGCTGTTACTGGGAAAGTCCACCTAACCATGGACATGTGGACAAGTTCTTGTGGGCAGGGATGTACATCTCACTGATGGCACACTGGGTTGACATAGTGGAAGCCTGGACCCAGTCGGACCTTGGGATGGAACACATCCTCCTGACGCTGAGGATTGCGGGCCCTACATCAGTCAGGGTTGCCCCCACAGTCTACAGCTCCTGCACCTCCTCCTCTTCAGCCTCCATCTCTGAAATGAGCACATCAGTCAGAAGCTGGAAACACTGCAGCACTGCCTCAGCCAAATACCAACAGGCTGTGCTGAAGCTAATCTGCTTAGGTGACAAACCGCACAATGCTGAACAGTTGTGGATAGCACTGAAAGAGCAGTCAGATTTTTGGATGATACCGCTGAATCTACAGCCAGGCATGGTCATGTGTGACAATGGCTGAAACCTGGTGACGACTCTGAGGCAGGTTAGCTCACACACCTACTTTGCCTGGCCCATGTGCTTAACCTCGTCATTAGTGTTGAGCATTCCGATACCGCAAGTATCGGGTATCGGCCGATACTTGCGGTATCGGAATTCCGATACTGAGTTCCGATACTTTTGTGGTATCAGGAATCGGTATCGGATCCATATTAATGTGTAAAATAAAGAATTAAAATAAAAAATATTAATATACTCACCTCTCCGGAGGCCCCTGGACATCACCGCTAGTAACCGGCAGCCTTCTTTGTTTAAAATGAGCGCATTTAGGGACTTCCATGACGTCACGGCTTCTGATTGGTCGCGTGCCGCTCATGTGACCGCCACGCGACCAATCAGAAGCCGCGACGTCATTCTCAGGTCCTAAACTCCTCATTCTAGGAATTTAGGACCTGAGAATGACGTCGCGGCTTCTGATTGGTCGCGTGGCAGTCACATGAGCGGCACGCGACCAATCAGAAGCCGCGACGTCATTCTCAGGTCCTAAATGCGCTCATTTTAAGCAAAGATGGCTGCCGGTTACCAGCGGTGATGTCCAGGGGCCGCCGGAGAAGGAATTATATCAATATTTTTTATTTTAATTCTTTATTTTACACATTAATATGGATCCCAGGACCTGAAGGAGAGTTTCCTCTCCTTCAGACCCTGGGAACCATCATGATACCTTTCGATACTTGGTATCGGGTATCGGTATCGGCGATATCCGATATTTTTCGGGTATCGGCCGATACTATCTGATACCGATACTTTCAAGTATCAGACGGTATCGCTCAACACTACTCGTCATTAGTGTTGAGCATTCCGATACCGCAAGTATCGCGTATCGGCCGATACTTGCGGTATCGGAATTCCGATACCGAGATCCGATACTTTTGTGGTATCGGGTATCGGTATCGGATCCATAGGGATGTGTAAAATAAAGAATTAAAATAAAAAATATTGATATATTCACCTCTCCGGCGGCCCCTGGACATCACGCTGGTAACCGGCAGGCTTCTTTGTTTAAAATGAGCGCGTTTAGGACCTGCGAATGACGTCGCGGCTTCTGATTGGTCGCGTGCCGCTCATGTGACCGCCACGCGACCAATCAGAAGCCGCGACGTCATTCGCAGGTCCTAAATTCCTAGAATTAGGAGTTTAGTGAATGAGAATGACGTCGTGGCTTCTGATTGGTTGCGTGCCGCTCATGTGACCGCCACGCGACCAATCAGAAGCCGCGACGTCATTCTCATTCACTAATCTCCTAATTCTAGGAATTTAGGACCTGTGAATGACGTCACGGCTTCTGATTGGTCGCGTGGTGGTCACATGGGCGGCACGCGACCAATCAGAAGCCGGGACGTCATTCCTCAGGTCCTAAACGCGTGCATTTTAAACAAAGAAGCCTGCCGGTTACCAGCGTGATGTCCAGAGGCCGCCGGAGAGGTGAATATATCAATATTTTTTATTTTAATTCTTTATTTTACACATTAATATGGATCCCAGGGCCTGAAGGAGAGTTTCCTCTCCTTCAGACCCTGGGAACCATCAGGATACCTTCCGATACTTGGTGTCCCATTGACTTGTATTGGTATCGGATATCGGTATCGGCGATATCCGATATTTTTCGGGTATCGGCCGATACTATCCGATACCGATACTTTCAAGTATCGGACGGTATCGCTCAACACTACTCGTCATTCAATGGAGCTGCCAGATCTGCTAGTGAAAGAACGCCACCTGTCTGCCCATTTTAGAAAGTCAGCTACAACTTCAGCCGCCCTTGCAGTGCTTCAGCAGCGTTTGCAGCTTTGGCTCTCCGACTGGTGTGTGATGTCCCCACGCGTTCGAACTCCACACTGCATATGTTTGAAAGGACTTGTGAGCAGAAGAGGGCATTTGTTGACTACCAACATCAACAGGGCCATTGTTATTCAGTTCAGACTCCACACATAAGACCTGAGGAGTGGACACGGATGTCAGACATATGTGCCATCGTCAAAAACTTTGAGGACTGCACCAAGATGGTGAGCGGCGATGATGCCATAATTAGCATCACCATCCCGCTTCTCTGCATTCTGAAAACCTCTCTGCACACAATTAAAGAGGATGCATTGCAGGCATAGCATGAGGACATGGGTCAAGGAACCCCACAAGGGATAACACTCAGCCCAGCCTCATATCTTCCCAACGTGGATTGGTAGACAATGAGGAAGGGGAGGAGGAGGAAGAACAGGAGCTGCTTTCATGCGCTAAAGATGGTACTACAAGCACAGCTGTCATACCGTCTGTTCAGCGAGTATGGCCTGAGGATAGGGAGGAGGAGGAGGATGATGAGGAGGACAGCATGGTCAATCTTCCTGTTGGTGAGGACTCGGAAGCCTTGCCTCTTAGCAGTTTGGCATGCATGGCTGACTTTATGTTTTGCTGATTTTCCCATGACCCTCGCATTATTAAAATTTTTGGTGACACTCATTACTGGTTGTTAACATTTGAAGACCCACGTTACAAGGAGAATTTCAATCTCTTTTCCAGAGGCAGACAGGTGTACTAAAATGTTGCATTACCAGAGAGCCCTTGTAGCAGGATTACTAAAAAAAATTCCATGTGAGAACGCTTGCAGCAGATGTCAGATTTTGCTGTACAACCAATGTGTCCAAGCTAGAGACAGAAGTATAATCCAGCACAGGCAGGGGAACAATGGCAAAGTTCTGGGACAGGTTTTTCAGACCCTCCCATCGTGCCGGCACAGTGGCAAGGGGTGCTGTCAAAAGAAGTGCAATGTTTGGGAGGATGCTGAGTGAGCACCTTGCTGATCGTACAAACATCCTCCGTGATTCCTCTGAGCCTTTTAACTATTGGGTATCCAAGCTGGACAAGTGGCATGAACTGGCTCTCTATGCCTTGGAGGTCCTGGCCTGCCCAGCTGCAAACATTCTGTCCGAGCGAATTTTTATTGCCGCTGGTGGAATTATAACAGCTAAGCTCAACTGCCTATCAACTGAAAATGCTGAGCAGCTGACTTTTATAAAAATTAACAAGGGCTGGTGGCCTAGGAGCAGCATGAGAAGTACTCTGGAGAAGGTGGTACCTGTACTGACCGCAGACCCTGAACTTAGCACCGCAACTAGAAGTAGCCATGGGATGTACCTAACACTCCCTAGACACCTCGACACAGCCTTAAGAACTAACTTCCCCTAAAGATAGAAACGGGAAAACTATCTTGCCTCAGAGAAAATCCCCAAAGGATAGACAGCCCCCGACAAATATTGACTGTGAGAGGAGAGGGAAATGACATACGCAGACTGAAATCAGGATTTAGCAAAGGAGGCCAATCTAGCTAAAAAGAAAGAATAGGACAGAGTACTATGCGGTCAGTATTAAAACACTAGAAAATATCCACCACAGAAAATACAAATCTCCACATCTGACTAAAGACATGGAGGGTATATTTGCCTCTCCAGAGACACAGCTTGGCTGCAAAAAATCCCTCACAGACAAAGTTGGACAAGACAAAACATGAAAATGCACTGAACTATAAGGTCCACAGCATGTGGACAGCAAAAACAAAGCCAGAACTTATCTTTGTTGAAATGAACAGCAAAACAGGAGAGACCAGGTATGGATGTGAATCCTCCAAAAACAATGGACAACTGGCACCGACTAAAGGATCAAGCAAGACTAAATTGCCCAGTCCAAATTGCAATTAAGTGGACACACCTGATAAATGCTGCGATCCAAAGACAGCAGCACTACCACTCATAACCACCGGAGGGAGCCCAAGAGCAGAATTCACAACAGTACCCCCCCCTTGAGGAGGGGTCACCGAACCCTCACCAGAGCTCCCAGGCCGATCAGGATGAGCCAAATGAAAGGCACGAACCAAATTGTCAGCATGAACATCGGAGGCAACAACCCAAGAACTATCCTCCTGGCCATAACCCATTCCATTTGACCAGATACTGAAGCTTCCGCCTCGAAAAACGAGAATCCAAAATCTTCTCAACCACATACTTCAACTCCCCATCAATCAACACCGGGGCCGGAGGATCAACCGAGGGAACAACGGGCACCACATACTTCCGCAACAAAGATCTATGGAAAACATTATGGATGGAAAAAGAGGCTGGAAGGGCCAAACGAAAAGACACTGGATTGATAATCTCAGAAATCCTATAAGGACCAATAAACCGAGGCTTGAACTTAGGGGAAAAAACCTTCCTAGGAACATGACGGGAAGACAACCAGACCAAATCCCCAACCTGAAGCCGGGAACCAACATACCGACGACGGTTAGCAAAACGCTGAGCCTCCTCCTGAGACAACACCAAATTGTCCACCACATGAGCCCAAATTTGCTGCAGCCTGTCAACCACAGAATCCACACCAGGACAATCAGAAGGCTCAACCTGCCCTGAAGAAAAACGAGGATGAAAACCAAAATTACAAAAAAAAGCGAAACCAAGGTAGCAGAACTAGCCCGATTATTAAGGGCAAACTCGGCCAATGGCAAGAAGGCCACCCAATCATCCTGATCAGCAGACACAAAGCATCTCAAATAAGTTTCCAAAGTCTGATTAGTTCGCTCGGTTTGGCCATTTGTCTGAGGATGAAATGCGGAAGAAAAAGACAAATCAATGTCCAGCCTAGCACAAAAGGCCCGCCAAAACCTAGAAACAAACTGGGAACCGCTATCGGACACAATATTCTCCGGAATGCCATGCAAACGAACCACATGCTGAAAAAACAACGGAACCACATCAGAAGAGGAAGGCAATTTAGGCAAAGGTACCAAGTGAACCATCTTAGAAAACCGGTCACAAACCACCCAGATAACTGACATCCTCTGGGAAACCGGAAGATCTGAAATAAAATCCATAGAAAAATGCGTTCAAGGTCTCTCAGGGACCGGCAAAGGCAGAAGCAACCCTCTAGCGCGGCAACAGCAAGGCTTAGCCCGCGCACAAATCCCACAGGACTGCACAAAAGAACGCACATCCCGCGACAAAGAAGGCCACCAAAAGGACCTACCAACCAAATCTCTGGTACCAAAAATCCCAGGATGGCCAGCCAACACAGAACAATGAACCTCAGAAATCACTTTACTAGTCCTTCTATCAGGAACAAACAGTTTCCCCACAGGACAGCGGTCAGGTTTATTAGCCTGAAATTCCTGAAGAACCCGTCGTAAATCAGGGGAGATGGCAGAAAGAATCACCCCTTCCTTCAGAATGCCGACCGGCTCAAGAACCCCAGGGGAATCAGGAAAAAAACTCCTAGGGAGGGCATCAGCCTTAACATTCTTAGAACCCGGAAGATACAAGACCACAAAATCAAAACAGGAGAAAAACAGAGACCATCGAGCCTGTCTAGGATTCAGTCGTTTGGCAGACTCGAGGTAAATCAGATTCTTATGATCGGTCAGGACCACAATACGGTGCTTGGCCCCCTCAAGCCAATGTCGCCACTCCTCAAATGCCCACTTCATAGCCAACAACTCCCGATTGCCGACATCATAATTGCGTTCCGCAGGCGAAAACGTCCGAGAAAAGAAGGCACACGGTTTCATCAAGGAACCATCAGAATTCCTCTGAGACAAAACGGCCCCTGCCCCAATCTCAGACGCGTCAACCTCAGCCTGAAATGGAAGAGAAACATCCAGCTGACGCAACACAGGGGCAGAAGTAAATCAGAGTTTAAGCTCCTGAAAGGCAGAAACAGCCGCGGAGGACCAATTCGTCACATCAGCACCTTTCTTCGTCAAATCGGTCAGAGGTTTAACCACACTGGAGAAGTTGGCAATGAAACAACGATAAAAATTAGCAAAGCCCAATAATTTCTGAAGGCTCTTCACAGATGTGGGCTGAATCCAATCATGAATGGCCTGAACCTTAACCGGATCCATTTCTATAGATGAGGGAGAAAAAATGAAGCCCAAAAAAGAAACCTTTTGCACTCCAAAGAGGCACTTCGACCCCTTCACAAATAAAGCATTAATACGGAGGATCTGAAATACCATCCTGACCTGTTTCACATGAGACTCCCAATCATCGGAAAAAATCAAAATATCATCCAAATATACAACCATGAATTTATCAAGATAACTCCAAAAGATATCATGCATGAAGGACTGGAACACAGATGGGGCATTAGAAAGTCCGAATGGCATCACAAGGTATTCAAAATGGCTTTCGGGCGTATTAAATGCAGTTTTCCATTCGTCACTAGTGTTGAGCGATACCGTCCGATACTTGAAAGTATCGGTATCGGATAGTATGGGCCGATACCCAAAAAGTATCGGATATCGCCGATACAGATATCCGATACCAATATAATTCAATGGGACACCAAGTATCGGAAGGTATTCTGATGGTTCCCAGGGTCTGAAGGAGAGGAAACTCTCCTTCAGGCCCTGGGATCCATATTAATGTGTAAAATAAAGAATTAAAATAAAAAATATTGATATATTCACCTCTCCGGCGGCCCCTGGACATCACCGCGGGTAACCGGCAGGCTTCTTTGTTCAAAATGAGCGCGTTTAGGACCTGAGGAATGACGTCGCGGCTTCTGATTGGTCGCGTGCCGCCCATGTGACCTCGACGCGACCAATCAGAAGCCGCGACGTCATTCCTCAGGTCCTAAATTCCTAGAATGAGGAGTTTAGTGCCTGAGAATGACGTTGCGGCTTCTGATTGGTCGCGTCGCGGTCACATGGGCGGCACGCGACCAATCAGAAGCCGCGACGTCATTCCTCAGGTCCTAAACGCGCTCATTTTAAACAAAGAAGCCTGCCGGTTACCCGCGGTGATGTCCAGGGGCCGCCGGAGAGGTGAATATATCAATATTTTTTATTTTAATTCTTTATTTTACACCTCACTATGGATCCGATACCGATACCCGATACCACAAAAGTATCGGATCTCGGTATCGGAATTCCGATACCGCAAGTATCGGCCGATACCCGATACTTGCGGTATCGGAATGCTCAACACTATTCGTTACCCTGCTTAATACGAATAAGATTATATGCCCCTCGAAGGTCAATCTTAGTAAACCAACTAGCCCCCTTAATCCTAGCAAACAAATCAGTAAGCAAAGGCAAAGGGTATTGAAATTTGACCGTGATCTTATTCAAGAGGCGATAATCAATACAGGGTCTCAAGGAGCCATCCTTCTTGGCAACAAAAAAAAAACCTGCTCCCAATGGTGAAGAAGATGGCCGAATATGCCCCTTCTCCAAAGACTCCTTAATATAGCTCCGCATGGCGGCATGTTCTGGCACAGACAGGTTGAAAAGTCGGCCCTTAGGGAACTTACAACCTGGAATCAAGTCAATAGCACAATCACAGTCCCTATGCGCTGGAAGGGAACTGGATTTGGGCTCATCGAATACATCCTGGAAATCTGACAAAAAGTCAGGAATTTCAGAAGAGGGGGAAGAGGAAATTGACATCAAAGGAACGTGACCATGAACCCCCTGACAACCCCAACTAGTCACAGACATAGATTTCCAATCTAACACCGGATTATGTACCTGTAACCATGGAAAACCCAGCACAATATCATCATGCAAATTATGCAACACCAGAAAACGACAATCTTCCTGATGGGCTGGCGCCATGCGCATGGTCAGCTGTGTCCAAAACTGAGGTTTATTTATAGCCAACGGTGTAGCATCAATCCCCCTTAAAGGAATAGGGTTCTGCAAAGGCTGCAAGGGGAAACCACAACGTCTGGCAAATTCTAAGTCCATTAAGTTCAGAGCGGCGCCTGAATCCACAAATGCGATGACAGAAAATGACGATAATGAGCAGATCAAGGTCACAGATTACAGAAATTTAGGTTGTACAGTACTGATGGTAACAGAATTAGCGATTCTCTTTGTACGCTTAGGGCAATCAGAAATAACATGAGCAGTATCGCCGCAGTAAAAACACAACCTATTCTGACGCCTGAATCTTTGTCGTTCAGCTGTAGACAAAATCCTATCACACTGCATAGGCTCAGGGCTCCGCTCGGAGGACAACGCCACAGTGTGCACAACTCTGCGCTCGCGCAAGCGCCGATCAATCTGAATGGCCAGAGACATAGAATCACTCAGACCAGCAGGCGTGGGGAACCCCACCATAACGCCTTTAACGGATTCAGAAAGACCCTTTCTGAAAATTGCCGCTAAGGCATCCTCATTCCATTTGGTCAACACAGACCATTTTCTAAATTTCTGGCAATACGATTCTGCCGCTTCTTGACCCTGACACAGGGCCAACAAGGTCTTCTCTGCATGATCCACTGAATTAGGTTCATCATACAATAACCCTAGCACCTGAAAAAAGGTGTCTACATTAAGCAAAGCAGGATTCCCAGATTCCGGGGAAAATGCCCAATCCTGAGGATCGCCACGCAACAGGGAAATAACAATTTTAACCTGCTGAATGGGATCACCAGAAGAACGGGGTTTCAGAGCAAAAAACAGTTTACAGTTATTTTTAAAGCTCAAAAATTTGGACCTGTCCCCAAAAAACAAATCAGGAGTTGGAATTCTAGGCTCTAAAACCGGAGTCTGAACGATATAATCGGAAATACCCTGTACTCTAGCAGCAAGCTGGTCCACACGAGAAACCAATTCCTGAACCTCCATGCCAGCGCTAAACTCCTGAGCCACCCAGAGGAAAAGAGGGAAGGAAAGACAAAACAGACTACAGAAAAAAAATGGCTCAGCACTTTTCTTCCCTTCTTCTGAGATGCGTTTAACTCATTGTTGGCCAGTTGTACTGTTAGGATCTGGTGGCCTAGGAGCAGCATGAGAAGTACTCTGGAGAAGGTGGTACCTGTACTGACCGCAGACCCTGAACTTAGCACCGCAACTAGAAGTAGCCGTGGGATGTACCTAACACTCCCTAGACACCTCGACACAGCCTTAAGAACTAACTTCCCCTAAAGATAGAAACGGGAAAACTATCTTGCCTCAGAGAAAATCCCCAAAGGATAGACAGCCCCCCACAAATATTGACTGTGAGAGGAGAGGGAAATGACATACGCAGACTGAAATCAGGATTTAGCAAAGGAGGCCAATCTAGCTAAAAAGAAAGAATAGGACAGAGTACTATGCGGTCAGTATTAAAACACTAGAAAATATCCACCACAGAAAATACAAATCTCCACATCTGACTAAAGACATGGAGGGTATATCTGCATCTCCAGAGACAAAGCTTGGCTGCAAAAAATCCTTCAAAGACAAAGTTGGACAAGACAAAACATGAAAATGCACTGAACTATAAGGTCCACAGCATGTGGACAGCAAAAACAAAGCCAGAACTTATCTTTGTTGAAATGAACAGCAAAACAGGAGAGACCAGGTATGGATGTGAATCCTCCAAAAACAATGGACAACTGGCACTGACTAAAGGATCAAGCAAGACTAAATAGCCCAGTCCAAATTGCAATTAAATGGACACACCTGATAAATGCTGCGATCCAAAGACAGCAGCACTACCACTCATAACCACCGGAGGGAGCCCAAGAGCAGAATTCACAACAGGCTGGTTTGGGCAAGACTTCTGTACACTACCAAGTGAAAACAGCAAAACATAAGGTCAAATACATTGTCTTTTTTGTGGAGGTGTATTCTCATGCACCTCTTCACAACCACGCATTGGTATACACTTCCTGATTTGGTCTGTTTTTTTGTTATTCTCCTCCTTATCCTCATCTTCATCATCCACAACAACTAGAATACCAGGGTGAAGGTATTGCGTGATGCAAAATTCACTCAATTTTTGAGGGTGTTATTATGATACCCATTACTAATTTGAAACAAACAAAAAAATATTACTCCCCCATGGGGAAATGTTTACCAGCCCATACACGTAGTGTATGGGCATTAAAAGTCTAGGAGACCCGATCCTTTAAATTTGGTCTAGTTTTTAATGATTATTATTATGATAATTAGTCTCATCATCCACCGCCACTAGATCACCAGGGTTAACGTGTCCCGTGCTGCTACCTCAAGTCAATTTTTTGGCAAGGGTGTCTATGATCCCCATAAAATATTTTTAAAAAATGTACCCCCATGGGGAAATGTTTGTCAGCCCATGCACTTAGTGTATGGGCATTACAAATCTAGAAGACTCACTCCTTTAAATTGGGCCTAGTTTTTAATGAGGCCTTCCTCCACATCTCATCATCCACCACCACTAGATCCCCAGGGTTAACGTGTTCCGTGCTGCTACAGCCAGTCAATTTTTGGCAAGGGTGTCTATGATCCCAATAAAATATTTAAAAAAAATGTACCCCCCATAGAATAATGTTTGTCAGCCCATGCACTTAGTGTATGAGCATTACAAGTCTAGGAGATCGGCTCCTTTAAATTGGGCCTAGTTTTTAATGAGGCTTTCCTCCATGTCTCATCAATCTCCAAAACTAGAACACCAGAGTCAACGTGTTCTATGCTGCTACAGCCAGTAAATTTTTTGGCAAGGGTGTCTATGATCCCCATAAAATATTTTTACAAAATGTACCCCCATGGAGAAATGTTTGTCAGCCCATGCTTTTAGTGTATGGGCATTACGAGTTTAGGAGACCTGCTCCTTTGTAATGGGACAGGGTTTTTTCAGAGGCCCTCCTCCATGTTTCTTTCAAGGGGGGATTGGAGTGCGTGCAAATTTGGGTCAAGGCGGCCTTTGCATTCAATGCATAAGGAAACAGTATGGCAGGACCAGCTGAAGAATGTGAAGTTGGTTTTCCTGTGGCCATCCAGTACCTGGATTCAAAGGCTTCTTGGGGTGCATATGATTTGGTAGCAGGGCAGGCCTTGCAGTCAATACATAAGAAAACAGTATGGTAGTACAAAATGAATAATGTGAACTGAGTTTTCCTGTGGTCATCCAGTACCTGGGTTCAAAGGCTTATTGGGGTGCATATGACTTGATAGCAGGACAGGCCTTGCAATCAATGCAACATTTTTTCAGGAAACCCTCCTGTACCTCTCGTGAAAAGGGAATTGGGGTGCGTCGTAATTTTTGGCAGCCCAGCCACACACTGCATAGGCAATAAGAGTATGGGAGACCCACTCTTTAATAATGGCCCTTTAAGAATATTAATGCCGCCTGATGCCACTATAAAAATAGGCTTTGCTACTTTAAGAGTCACTCTTTCATAAATGAAACAAGATGTGTCTCCTTATGTGTCACACACCACATGGCCAGCTAGTGTTGTTAAATGCTACAATGACATTTCCCAGTGAATGCATTTATATTGGTTGAAAGCAATGTTAAAGTTGAAAAACTCATCAAAAACGCTGCATGTGAACATAGCCCAAGTGGTGGAGGAACATTTTGGTCTGGGGTTAATTATTTTGCCTTATATACAAGTCATTATCCTGGAAAGGATGTGCCTTAACATATTTCTCAGCAAAATCCATTTTGGTTTTGTTTTTGTATGTTTTTTGATGCACCTGTAAAAATTACGTGAAACTCTGACAACATTTCTTACAGCTGTGACCTAGGAGTCAGAATGCTTCCAGGGGCGATCCCCATAATGTCCCTGTGTCATTTGAGCAGTGTTTCCTTCATTTTCAGATTCTTTCAGACCTTAAAGGGACACTGTCACCTGAATTTGGAGGGAACAATCTTCAGCCATGGAGGCGGGGTTTTGGGGTTTTTGGCTCACCCTTTCCTTACCCGCTGGCTGCATGCTGGCTGCAATATTGGATTGAAGTTCATTCTCTGTCCTACGTAGTACATGCCTGCACAAGGCAATCTTGCCTTGCGCAGTCGTGTACTATGGAGGAGAGAGAATGAACTTCAATCCAAAATTGCAGCCAGCATGCAGCCAGCGGGTAAGGAAAGGGTGAATCAAACACCCAAAAACCCCACCTCCATGGCTGAAGATTGTTCCCTCCAAATTCAGGCGACAGTGTCCCTTTAAAAGGACCCCTGGGGGATCGCGGTAAAAATACTCATGTTTCCCATAGACTTAGATTGGGCTCCTTGCTCGGGTCGAGTACCCGAGTTTTTCAATTTGCTCAACCCGATCAACGAGCACCTGAGCATTTTAATGCTTGCCCATCACTGTTAATGTTCCCAATAAGGGGACATTTTTGGATAGTTTGTCTCTTCATGGGCCATATTGTCTTTTTACAATTGGAAAGTGATTTTACTATATTTGAATAAAAATATTTTTGCTGGCAAATTTTCAATATTGTTGTCATGACAAAAATATGTAATGAATTCATCATACTCTTTATTCATTGAATTGTCATGGAACAGCTAAAATGATGAGCTATAGGCTGTTTGGGTTTCAGACGGGTGCATCTGATTTCTTCTTAATTGGACATAATGTCTGAAAACTGGTACATAGCATCTTTACAAACACATACAAAACTTGATGCTACTAAAGTAAAATGGTTGTTTATTTTTGCTAAAGAAAGGCTATGTCATTGCTTCATACTTTTGTAAATATCAATTCTGTCGCTTCTTCCCATAAAAATATAATGTATGGACCATCTACTTCCATTTACACAGCATGTGTATAAACACTAATACACTAGGCATTTTCTACCAAATAGGCTAATGTCACTGTTTAACTTCTGGTGGCTGACAGCCATATCTGTTGAAGTCACTTTAACAATACCATGTTAGGAGTCGAGTTCCCGCTGCTGCACAGAGGGAATCTTGAGCCATGTCTGCTGCGGTCTCCCATTCTACATCAGCCACAGTGGAGCCTGCTCAGCGGAGATGTCAGTCCCAGCGTCTCATTGGATCTGATACTGTGGAAAGGGTTTCTGCTGCCTCTCCAGGCTCTGCAATTGTACCCTGCACTGGTCTGCAGAGAGCAGGCTTTTCTGGGAGTAAGTCCTGCTTTTCACACACTGAGCATGCCCAGGGTAAGATCTCTCAGTGGAGGTCTAGGGTCACATGCTCAGGTACTGCAGCGACTTCCATTGGTCCTCCAGGAAGGCCCTGTACCTGATCAAGTTCTGTGGCAGCCTTCCATTGGTCCTTCTTGGAAGGTCCTGTACATGCTGCAGCTACAAAAGGTTCGCATGACCGCACGGCCATGCGCTAGTGTCAATTTATGTATGAGCTCAGCGCCAGTGTGGTCGTGTTTGTATCAGTCAGGGGCACGGCTAAAATAAGCCCCTAGAATGCTGGCACCTCCGGCGAGGAGTTTCGTGTGTGTGTATTCAGGGACCCGGCTGAAATAAGCCCCTAGAATGCTGGCACCTCCGGCGAGGAGTTTCATGTGAGTGGATTCAGGGCTGGCGTATAGCCATTAGAATTCTGGCTCCACCAGAGAGGAGCAGCGTGTTTGCGTTTGACTGCATGACCACTAACTGCTCTACTAAGTAGCTGTGTTCCTCTGAGCTAAACAGGGCACAGCATTCTCTTTCTAAAAGACTCTGTGAAGTAACAGAGTTTGTTTCTAGTACTATATTGAACCGCCATACTTTGCAGCAGGTTCTTTACTGCACGGTGGATCCCGGGTTGCGAACGTACCTACTACTACTAATAAATATATATATTTGGTGTGTTCCGCCAACCCTAACACACTAAGGTAGTGTTTGCGTCAAAGGGCATATTTTTAAAAAAAGAAATAAGGGTAATAAAAAACATTTTAGTACAGTCTCTTTAGAGCAAAATGTGATTATCAAAGCATTTTAGTGGTTTTTATTTTTAGTTATTTTTACAATCAATTGTAGCTATTAGTAGAGATGGGTAAACCAAACAGAAAAGTTCAGCATCCCAATCAAACACGTACTGTCCTGGGCACGGACACCGAACACGGACTTTACCAGGAAGTCTGTGTTACTGTTCAGGTTTGGCCCCCCGAACAAAAAGTCTTTCTCACACTGTCATATGCATGACAGAGTAGCAAACACTGCTTCTGATCAGAGGTAAAATCATTACCACCAGTCATACAGCCCCGATTCTCATGCTGTCAAATGACGGCATAAGCTCACAGCTATGATCGGATATGAAAAGTTTACCTCAGATTTCTGGAGTCAGATGATGATGAGACTGCTGCTCCCATCAGCCTACACCTGCTGCCACTAACACTAATAACAGTGAAAGTAGGCAGCTGAAAGGAGCATTCATCAGATGCCGCCTGCACTATAAATAAGTAACTAAAAAAAAAACATGCTTGGGTCACTTTGTATTTTTGATAACCAGCCAGGAAAATTGAGCTTTGGGAGATGCAACCCTCAGTTGTGAGCTTTAGTGAGGTTGGTTATGAAGAATTAATTGGTCCACACCCTGTTTTTTTTTAAATTATATAAATAATTAAAAAAACAGCTTGTGGTCCCACCTATTTCTGACAACCAGCCAAGCTTAAGCAGACAGCTAAGGGCTGGTATTCTCAGGCTTGAAAGAGGACATGGATATTGCCCCCCCAGCTTAACCCCTTCCCGACCCATGACGCCACGTAGGCGTCATGAAAGTCGGTGCCATTCCGACCCATGACGCCTATGCGGCGTCATGGAAAGATCGCGTCCCTGCAGATCGGGTGAAAGGGTTAACTCCCATTTCACCCGATCTGCAGGGACAGGGGGAGTGGTAGTTTAGCCCAGGGGGGGTGGCTTCACCCCCTCGTGGCTACGATCGCTCTGATTGGCTGTTGAAAGTGAAACTGCCAATCAGAGCGATTTGTAATATTTCACCCATTATAACGGGTGAAATATTACAATCCAGCCATGGCCGATGCTGAAATATCATCGGCCATGGCTGGAAATACTAGTGTGCCCCCACCCCTCCGATCGCCCCCCCACCCCTCCGATCTGGCCGGTACACTGCTCCGGCTCCCCTCCGCCCTGTGCTCCGCTCCCCCCCGTGCTCGTGTCCGCTCCCCCCGTGCTCCAATCACCCCCCCGTGCTCCAATCACCCCCCCTGCACTCCGATCCACCCCCCCGTGCTCCGTTCCACCCCCCCGTGCTCCATTCCAGCCCCCCCGTGCTCCGTTCCACGCCCCCCGCGCTCCGTTCCACCCCTCCCGCGCTCCGATTCCCCCCCCGTGCTCCGATCCCCCCCCCGTGGTCCCCCCCCACCCTATCATACTTACCGATCCAGCCGTGGTCCCGTCCGTCTTCTCCCGGGCGCCGCCATCTTCCAAAATGGCGGGCGCATGCGCAGTGCGCCCGCCGAATCTGCCGGCCGGCAGATTCGTTCCAAAGTGCATTTTGATCACTGAGATATAATCTATCTCAGTGATCAAAATAAAAAAAATAATAAATGACCCCCCCCCCCCCCTTTGTCACCCCCATAGGTAGGGACAATAAAAAAATAAAGACATTTTTTTTTTTCCACTAATGTTAGAATAGGGTTAGGGTTAGGGGTAGGGTTAAGGTTAGGGGTAGGGTTAGGGGTAGGGTTAGGGGTAGGGCTAGGGCTAGGGGTAGGGTTAGGGGTAGGGTTAGGGTTAGGGGTAGGGTTAGGGCTAGGGTTAGGGGTAGGGTTAGGAATGTGCACACGTATTCTGGTCCTCTGCGGATTTTTCCGCTGCGGATTTGATAAATCCGCAGTGCTAAACCGCTGCGGATTTATGGCGGATTTACCGCGTTTTTTTCTGCGCATTTCACTGCGGTTTTACAATTGCGATTTTCTATTGGAGCAGTTGTAAAACCGCTGCGGAATCCGCACAAAGAAGTGACATGCTGCGGAATGTAAACCGCTGCGTTTCCGTGCAGTTTTTCCGCAGCATGTGTACAGCGATTTTTGTTTCCCATAGGTTTACATTGAACTGTACACTCATGGGAAACTGCTGCGGATCCGCAGCGTTTTCCACAGCGTGTGCACATACCTTTAGAATTAGGCTATGTGCACACGGTGCGGATTTGGCTGCGGATTCGCAGCAGTGTTCCATCAGGTTTACAGTACCATGTAAACATATGAAAAACCAAATCCGCTGTGCCCATGGTGCGGAAAATACCGCGCGGGAACGCTGCGTTGTATTTTCCGCAGCATGTCAATTCTTTGTGCGGATTCCGCAGCGTTTTACACCTGTTCCTCAATAGGAATCCGCAGGTGAAATCCGCACAAAAAACACTGGAAATCCGCGGAAAATCCGCAGGTAAAACACAGTGCCTTTTACCCGCAGATTTTTCAAAAATGGTGCGGAAATATCTCACACGAATCCGCAACGTGGGCACATAGCCTTAGGGTTAGGGTTGGAATTAGGGTTGTGGTTAGGGTTAGGGGTGTGTTGGGGTTAGTGTTGTGGTTAGGGGTGTGTTGGGGTTAGGGTTGTGATTAGGGTTATGGCTACAGTTGGGATTAGAGTTAGGGGTGTGGGGGGGTTAGTGTTGGAGTTAGAATTGAGGGGTTACCACTGTTTAGGCACATCAGGGGTCTCCAAACGCAACATGGCGCCACCATTGATTCCAGCCAATCTCGTATTCAAAAAGTCAAATGGTGCTCCCTCACTTCCGAGCCCTGACGTGTGCCCAAACAGTGGTTTACCCCCACATATGGGGTACCAGCATACTCAGGACAAACTGCGCAACAATTACTGGGGTCCAATTTCTCCTGTTACCCTTGTGAATCTAAAAAAATGCTTGCTAAAACATAATTTTTGAGGAAAGAAAAATGATTTTTTATTTTCACGGCTCTGCGTTGTAAACGTCTGTGAAGCACTTGGGGGTTCAAAGTGCTCACCACATATCTAGATAAGTTCCTTGGGGGGTCTAGTTTCTAAAATGGGGTCACTTGTGGGGGGTTTCTACTGTTTAGGCACACCAGGGGCTCTGCAAACGCAACGTGACACCCGCAGACCATTCCATCAAAGTCTGCATTTCAAAAGTCACTACTTCCCTTCTGAGCCCCGACGTGTGCCCAAACAGTGGTTTACCCCCACATATGGGGTATCAGCGTACTCAGGAGAAACTGGACAACAACTTTTGGGGTCCAATTTCTCCTGTAACCCTTGGGAAAATAAAAAATTCTGGGCTAAATAATTATTTTTGAGGAAAGAAAACGTATTTATTATTTTCACGGCTCTGCATTATAAACTTCTATGAAGCACTTGGGGGTTCAAAGTGCTCACCACACATCTAGATATGTTCCTTTCAGGGTCTAGTTTCCAAAATGGGGTCACTTGTGGGGGGTTTCTACTGTTTAGGCACATCAGGGGCTCTGCAAACGCAACGTGACGCCCGCAGAGCATTCCATCAAAGTCTGCATTTCAAAACGTCACTACTTCAATTCCAAGCCCCGGCATGTGCCCAAACAGTAGTTTACCCCCACATATGGGGTATCACCGTACTCAGGAGAAACTGGACAACAAATATTGGGGTCAAATTTCTCCTGTTACCCTTGGGAAAATTAAAAAATTCTGGGCTAAATAATTATTTTTGAGGAAAGAAAACGTATTTATTATTTTCACGGCTCTGCATTATAAACTTCTATGAAGCACTTGGGGGTTCAAAGTGCTCACCACACATCTAGATAAGTTCCTTTGGGGGTCTAGTTTCCAAAATGGGGTCACTTGTGGGGGGTTTCTACTGTTAAGCCACATCAGGGGCTCTGCAAACGCAACGTGACGCCCACAGAGCATTCCATCAAAGTCTGCATTTCAAAACGTCACTACTTCACTTCCGAGCCCCGGCATGTGCCCAAACAGTGATTTACCCCCACATATGGGGTATCAGCGTACTCAGGAGAAACTGGACAACAACTTTTGGGGTCAAATTTCTCCTGTTACCCTTGGGAAAATAAAAAATTGCAGGCTAAAAGATCATTTTTGAGAAAATAATTTTTTTTTTTTATTTTCATGGCTCTGCGTTATAAACTTCTGTGAAGCACTTGGGGGTTCAAAGTCCTCACCACACATCTAGATTAGTTCCTTTGGGGGTCTAGTTTCTAAAATGGTGTCATTTCTGGGGGATCTCCAATGTTTAGGCACACAGGGGCTCTCCAAACGTGACATGGTGTCCGCTAATGATTGGAGCTAATTTTCCATTTAAAAAGCCAAATGGCGTGCCATCCCTTCCGAGCCCTGCCGTGCGCCCAAACAGTGGTTTACCCCCACATATGGGGTATCAGCGTACTCAGGACAAACTGGACAACAATATTTGGGGTCCAATTTCTCCTATTATCCTTGGCAAAATAGGAAATTCCAGGCTAAAAAATCATTTTTGAGGAAAGAAAAATTATTTTTTATTTTCATGGCTCTGCGTTATAAACTTCTGTGAAGCACCTGGGGGTTTAAAGTGCTCAATATGCATCTAGATAAGTTCCTTGGGGGGTCTAGTTTCCAAAATGGGGTCACTTGTGCGGGAGCTCCAATGTTTAGGCACACAGGGGCTCTCCAAACGCGACATGGTGTCCGCTAACAATTGGAGCTAATTTTCCATTCAAAAAGTCAAATGGCGCGCCTTCTCTTCCGAGCCCTGCCGAGTGCCCAAACAGTGGTTTACCCCCACATATGAGGTATCGGCGTACTCGGGAGAAATTGCCCAACAAATTTTATGATCCATTTTATCCTACTGCCCATGTGAAAATGAAAAAATTGAGGCGAAAAGAATTTTTTTGTGAAAAAAAATTACTTTTTCATTTTTACAGATCAATTTGTGAAGCACCTGAGGGTTTAAAGTGCTCACTAGGCATCTAAGTTAGTTCCTTGGGGGGTCTAGTTTCCAAAATGGGGTCACTTGTGGGGGAGCGCCAATGTTTAGGCACACAGGAGCTATCCAAACGCGACATGGTGTCCGCTAACGATGGAAATAATTTTTCATTCAAAAAGTCAAATGGCGCTCCTTCCCTTCCGAGCCTTACCATGTGCCTAAACAGTGGTTTACCTCCACATGTGAGGTATTGGTGTACTCAGGAGAAATTGCCCAACACATTTTAGGATCCATTTTATCCTGTTGCCCATGTGAAAATGAAAAAATTGAGGCTAAAAGAATTTTTTTGTGAAAAAAAAGTACTTTTTCATTTTTACGGATCAATTTGTGAAGCACCTGGGGGTTCAAAGTGCTCACTATGCACCTAGATAAGTTCCTTGGGGCGTCTAGTTTCCAAAATGGGGTCACTTGTGGGGGAGCTCCAATTTTTAGGCACACGGGGGCTCTCCAAACGTGACATGGTGTCCGCTAAAGAGTGGAGCCAATTTTTGATTCAAAAAGTCAAATGGCGCTCCTTCCCTTCCAAGCCCTGCCGTGCGCCAAAACAGTGGTTTACCCCCACATATGAGGTATCAGCGTACTCAGGACAAATTGGACAACAACTTTCGTGGTTCAGTTTCTCCTTTTACCATTGGGAAAATAAAAAAATTGTTGCTAAAAGATAATTTTTGTGACTAAAAAGTTAAATGTTCATTTTTTCCTTCCATGTTGCTTCTGCTGCTGTGAAGCATCTGAAGGGTTAATAAACTTCTTGAATGTGGTTTTGAGTACCTTGAGGGGTGCAGTTTTTAGAATGGTGTCACTTTTGGGTATTTTCAGCCATATAGACCCCTCAAACTGACTTCAAATGTGAGGTGGTCCCTAAAAAAAATGGTTTTGTAAATTTCGTTGTAAAAATGACAAATCGCTGGTCGAATTTTAACCCTTATAACTTCCTAACAAAAAAAAATTTTGTTTCCAAAATTGTGCTGATGTAAAGTAAACATGTGGGAAATGTTATTTATTAACTATTTTGTGTCAAATATCTCTCTGGTTTAACAGAATAAAAATTCAAAATGTGAAAATTGCGAAATTTTCAAAATTTTCGCCAAATTTCCGTGTTTATCACAAATAAATGCAGAATTTATTGACCTAAATTTACCACTAACATGAAGCCCAATATGTCACGAAAAAACAATCTCAGAACCGCTAGGATCCGTTGAAGCGTTCCTGAGTTATTACCTCATAAAGGGACACTGGTCAGAATTGCAAAAAACGGCAAGGTCTTTAAGGTCAAAATAGGCTGGGTCTTGAAGGGGTTAAAAATAGCACCCTGCAGCTGCTCAGAAAAGGCACATATATTAGATGCACCAATTCTGGCATTTTGCTCTGGTCTTCCAACTTGCCCTGTGGCAGTGGCAAGTGGGGTTCATATTTGTTGAAGTCACCTTTGTATTGTCCAGTGACATCAAGCCCACAGCTTAGTAATGGAGAGGCGTCTATAAGACACCTATCTATTATTAATCCTATAGTTATATTGTATATAAACAGCAAGTGTTGACTTCTTTATTTGAAATAAAAACAAAACACGCTTTTCCATGTATATATTTAAAAATAACAAACACAATTATACTCACCTAACACCCATACCATTGAAGCCATGATCTCCTGTAATAAAACAAATAAAAACAACAAAAATGCTAAAGAAAAGCCCAATTTCACTGAAGCCAAAATCTCTTGTTAAAAATCAAAAAAACAAAAAACTATAAACCTCACCTGTCCAACTTTCTGTCCCTCGCCATAATTCATGTCTGGGGATAAACAGTTTTCAACCTGGACTGTGCCAAGATGCCACTGTCCAGGCTAAGAACCACTGAGGATTGAGCAGTGTCAGTGACTAGCGATGATATCATCGAGGATGCCGCAGGTCACTAAGGCCAATGATGTCAGTGAGAATACCACTCACAGTGAGAAATAGTGGTTTGCCAAGGGGTCATTATGGCAATTTATAACTCATGTCTGCCATGTTACTTCTTAGTAGGGATTGTTAGGAGAGAGGTAAATTATTACACACAGCAATATAAAAGTATTGCACATTAAACAAGTAATCAGGTCATTGCAGGCTTAAATCATCTAGGAAGGCCAAAAATAAATTGTGAAAACAAAATAAATATTTGAATTACCATAATTTTCTAATACTTTTAAAATATATAATAAACATATTTTATAGCGTGAAATTTATAATTACCATGCATACTGAAATGTAATATTTCTTTTCTTAGATAATGCCAAAAAAGAAAATTTGAAATGGTAGAATTGTTCTTTTTTGGAATGTACCGTTCACCGAAAATGTAATTAGAAGAGTTCAAAAAGTTATAAATGATCCAAATTGACCATAATTAAACTGCAGCTTGTTGCACACAAAAACAAATGCAACTAAATTCACTGAATCACAAACTAGTTGCATCTCTCAGAATCAAAGTGTCCAAGCCATTTTTTTCTAAATTACTTTTTTTTAAAGAGAATAACACAAAATAAACTACATAAACTTGTTACTGACAAGAGTATATTAACTCAGAGAACAAATATTCCAGGTCATTTTGTCTGTAAAGTGAA
This sequence comes from Ranitomeya imitator, assembly GCF_032444005.1. Taxonomy (NCBI): domain Eukaryota; kingdom Metazoa; phylum Chordata; class Amphibia; order Anura; family Dendrobatidae; genus Ranitomeya; species Ranitomeya imitator. Next base: position 619,108,110 of record NC_091283.1, read on the forward strand.
CAATGTAAAAACAAAGCAAAACAATGGCAGAATTGCTGTTTTTTCTTTTATTATTTTTTTATTTTAACTCCACAAAAATTTTGGTTCATTTTTCAATACATTATTCAGTAAACTAAATAATCTCCCTAAAAATTACAACTTTTCTATTAAAAGTGAGCCCATAAACCGCTATAAAAAATCTTATGATTCTTCAAAAAAATAAGGAGTAGAAAGATAACAAAAAAATAATTTCTGTGTTTGAAGGGTTAAGAAATTACTTCAAAAATTAGCTTTTTAAAACTGTATAGAATTGATTAGCCATATTTTTCTAATAAATGTCAAAGTTTCTACATAATTCATTACAATAAAAATGACTGATTCGGCGAATATTTAGTAGTGATATAACTATAGACTTAATCAGCGAAAATGATGACTATAAATATGCTGCTGTGAGAAAGCAGTTTAACCTTCGCGGGCACATTATGCAAACATTTGAAAATTTGAAAAGGTCAAAGAAAATGGCTCCTTAGTATGGAAAGCACTGAATCATAACATCACTCAATGAACTTTTTATCACAATCAATAAGCAACAAATCAATCAGCAAAAATAATAAGCTGAAATAGAAAATTATAATATGCATGTGCAAGAAAAAAAATAGAACAATACTTTCCACCTTGTTTCTAAAGTAGATTCAGAGCTCACACCTCTGCCAAAGGGGTATCACTGACATTAATGATGCAATTTTATTCCATTTCCACACAGTGTGATTGGATACTTCATTGCAATGAATTTTGGGCACTGTAAGCTTGTTTTATTTAAGAAGATCATGTTAGATAATAAGGAGGTTACTTCACTAAAAAGGATGGACACATTAGCAGAGGGAGGAAAACTGTCAAAGCATTGCAGATGACTGGTTAAAGAAGAAAAATATTTAGAATTGAGAGTCCTCAGTGGTTGATACCTTTTAATGGCTAACTGAAAAGATGGTTACAAATTGCAAGCTTTTGAGAGTACACAGGTCTCTTCATCAGGCAGGGCCTAAAAGAAATTCTGAAGAATTACATATTTATGCATAACATAGCACAGAAAGAAACAAAAAAAAAACATGGATAAGACAGGTGACATGAAGCAGAATTACCACAAGAGATAAACAGTTATGTCCATAAATATTGGACCAGTTCTTAGATAAGGAATGTTTTATTGTCCTCTGATTGGGATTCTGCTTCTGTTGTGATGACCCCACGTAGTCTAAGGGGCAAGTTCCTTAGTTCCTTAGTTGATGTAAAAAGACATAAATCCATGCGACACATTCATTCCTGCAATAAGACTGTCAAAGGTCGTCATCAGTTTATATTCCCATACTCTTCTGTCTCTCTTAGATTTGAAGCTACCTTTTATACAAGTAATTTTATGTCCATAATGTTATGATTTGGGAGACAAAAATGTATTGCCACAGGTAGATCCATCTTGTTCTAAGCTTTTACCCTGTCTCCCCCACATACAGACCCCCAGTTGGCATTTAGTACAAATAACTAAATACACCACATTAGAAGTGACGAAGCTGAAGGTACCTGGGATCTTGTAGTTTTGATGTGAATTGGGGATCTTTATCTTGTCTGTGGTCATTATAAATGGACAGGTTTCAACAGCTCCTTGTCCTCTCCAACAGCTGCAGGAACCTTTTCTTGCAATCAGAAAAAATGTAAAACCTGTCTATTTATAATGACCACAGACAAGATAAAGATCCCCAATTCACATCAGGACTACAAGATCCCAGGTACCTTCAGCTGCGTCACTTCTAATGTGGTGTACCTAGTTATTTGTACTAAATGTCCAACTGGGGGTCTGTGTGTGGGGGAGACAGGGCAAAAGCTTAGATCAAGAATGAATTCTCACCGCCACACAATAAGAGAAAAAAGAATGGATCTACCTGTGGCAATACATTTTTGTCTCCCAAATCATAACATTATGGACATGAAATTACTTGTATTAAAAGGTAGTTTCAAATCTAAGAGAGACAGAAGAGTATGGGAATATAAACTGTTAACGATCTTTTGACAGTCTTAGTGCCGGAATGAATGTGTCGCATGGATTTATGTCTTTTTACATCAACTAAGGAACTTGTCACTTTGACTATGTGGGGTCATCACAACAGAACCAGACCCCAATCAGAGGGCAATAAAATATTCCTTATCTAAGAACTGGTCCAATATTTTTGGACATAACTGTTTATCACTCATGGTAATTTTGCTTCGTGTCACCTGTCTTATCCATGTTTTTTTTCTGTGCTATGTTGTGCATAAATATGTGATTCTAAAGAATTTATTTTAGTCTTTGCCTGATGAAGAGACCTGTGTAGTCTCGAAAGCTTGCAATTTGTTACCATCTTTTTAGTTAACCATTAAAAGGTACCAACCACTGAGGACTCTCAATTCTAAATATTTTTCTATCTACTGGCTAACACGGTACCAAGATATATATCTTTCCTGGTTAAATAAGTACACTGCTCAAAAAAATAAAGGGAACACTTAAACAACAGAATATAACTTCAAGTAAATCAAACTTCTGTGAAATCAAACTGTCCACTTAGGAAGCAACACTGTTTGACAATCAATTTCACATACTGTTGTGCAAATGAAATAGACAACAGAAATTATTAGCAATTATCAAGACACACTCAATAAGGGAGTAGTTCTGCAGGTGGGGACCACAGACTACATTTCAGTACCAATGCTTTCCAGCTGATGTTGTGGTGACTTTTGAACGTTGGTTGTGCTTTCAAACTCATGGTAGCATGAAGCGGACTCTACAACCCACACAAGTGGCTCAGGTAGTGCAGCTCATCCAGGGTGGCACATCAATGCGAGCTGGCAGAGTTCTGCAAAATGACCTCCAGCAGGCCACAAATGTGCATGTGTCTGTACAAAAGGGTTAGAAACCGACTCCCTGAGGATGGTCTGAGTGCCCAACATCCACATATGGGGTTGTGCTGACAGCTCAACACCATGCAGGACGCTTGGCATTTGCTACAGGACACCAGGATTGGCAAATTCGCCATTGGCGCCCTGTGCTCTTCACAGATGAAAGGATGTTCACACTGAGCACATGTGACAGATGTGACAGTCTGGAGACGCCATGGAGAGCGATCTACTGACTGCAACATCCTTCAGCATGGCCAGATTGGCAGTGGGTCAGTAATGGTGTGGGGTGGCAATTCTTTAGAGAGCCGCACAGCCCTCCATGTGCTTGCTATTGATAGCCTGACTGTCATTAGGTACCAAGATGAGATTCTCAGACCCCTTGGGAGACCATAAGCTGGTGCGGTTGGCTCTGGTTCCTCCTAATGCAGGACATTTTCAGGCCTCATGTGGCTGGAGTGTGTCAGCAGTTCCTGCAAGATAAAGGCATTGAAGCTATAGACTGGCCGGCTCGTTTCACAGGCATGAATCTGATTGAACACATCTGGGACATCATGTCTTGCACCATCCACCAACGTCACGTTGCACCACAGACTGTCCAGGAGTTGTCGGATGCTTTAGTCCAGGTCTGGGAGGAGATCCCTCTGGTGACCGTCTCATCAGGAGCATGCCCAGGCATTGTAGGGAAGTCACATAGGCACATGAAAGGCACATACAATACTGAGCATCATTTCTTTGTCTTGACTCAGGCATTTCCACTTAAGTTGGATCAGCCTGTAACTTCATTTTCCACTTTGATTTTGAGCATCATTCCAACGCCAAACCTCCGTGGGATATTAGTTGTGACTTACGTTGATCATTTTTAGGTTTTATTGTTCTCAACACATTCCACTATGTAATGAATAAAGATTTACAACTGGAATATTTCATTCGGTGAAATCTAGGATGTGAGATTTTAGTGCTCCCTTTATTTTTTTGAACAGTGTATATGAAATTTCATCCACAAGCTGCAGAGAAAAACAACAGTCGAAATACTCAGAACAGGTGTTTAACAAGACTATTGTAATATCCACACAATTTAATACGGTATGTATACTGTATTGCCTCTGCAAATTTTGACAGCAAATGTATTTCCATTAGAAGTTACCTAAAATTTGGAATGAGGACGTTCTGAATGTATAACAAAATTATAACATTTATCTATATATACTGCATAAACATGAATATGTCTTCATTACAATGTTTATAAAATTATTTCACTAAGAAATGAATTTGTATATAACAAAGGATATTTTAAGAATTTTAACTATTTTCTAATGTTCTAATATAAGTACGGTAATCCCAATTTTTGAATTCAGTCTCCATGCATCTCTATGTTTTCCCATGTTTACAGATTACAAACACACTCAATATGATATGAATATACTGATAATGCTGAGTACTTATACATGAAGAGATAATTATTGTCAATCAGTTGACTTCGAGCTCTTGTGAGTAGTCTGATTTTGTCATCATGTCTTAGACTCTGCATTGGAGTTTTGTGTTTTTGTCAGGAGTTGCATGATGGTTTCCACTACTTTTGACAGCAAGAATACTAAATAATTCCAAACTTGTTGCAGTTTAATAACCTAAACCTCAAAGATGCCTTTTTAAGACTGACTTCACATCAGCGTATAAAAAATTATTCAATCTTCATCCAGAAACAAACATTCTTTCATCTCTATTGCCAATCACATTCAATCCATATGTCATCCAAATTACATCTGTTTTTATATTTTATATATTTTCAGTTTTAAAAATTTACAAGACTAAATACAGTTATCTATGTTAAAGAATTTCAATGTCTCCAAAAAAATAGGATGCTATGGAGTTGATACACATGAAAATAGATTTCTTATTGTGAGTTGAATCTGATACACGGAAGAGACTAGGGCATGCTGTGACTTTTGTCAAGCAGACATTTGGTCCATGAAAAAAAATCTAAGGTAATCTGAACAGCTCTATTGAAATACCATTTGTCCAAGTGCTGCTAGTTTGTTTTTTTTTTTAAAAAAGGACTCAGACTATAGCAGTGTAAATGTAGCGTTTGTCCGTAAATCCTTTTGAGGACAGATTTAGAAGTCATGTCTTCCAATATAAATGGGGATCATAATGTGGCACCCCAGGAGTCCGGTTGAACAGTGGCATTGCCTCCTTCACAGGGAGTAATGTCGTGCCTGGAAGCAAGAATGGGTCCCCTAACCAGGTGTCCGTAGGAGAGAAGTAGAGCAGAACCTGGGGAGTGGAGCTGTGATTAAACTCACCCAGAGTTGAGTGCTAGGAACCGGATAGTGGAGTCCGTGGTTGCATGGGTACTGAAGTCTTGGCAGCTAAATCCGGAGGGCAGGGGACTGCAGGTTTCCTGGTCCGATCTAATACCCAGTCGCACAGCAGCATGCCAGAGCTCACTGTATATGAGCCTGGAGCCGACACAAAGGAGCAGCACCTGTGAAAGCCTCGAGCTGCCTGCAATGCGGGCAATGTTTAGTTTTTAAAAACAGAGAGGGACAGTTAGGAGCAGGAGGTTGAGCTGTTTGGCAGCAAGGAAAAAGGGAGGACAGCGCAGAAGGAAGGCTTCAGTACCAACCTGGCCAGATGTATCCAAAAATTGCTTCCAGGCTGCCTGGTTCTCCATTACAATCTGTTACCAGTACCCAGGTTTATACTATCAACCATCAAGTAAAGGATAAGAAAGCTACAGCCCTTGTGTCATTCAGTGATCTCTTGCACCACAAGGTACACGAAGCCTGACATAAATGCGACCAGTAGCCCTGGGGCCTCATTCCACCTGTGGAGAGCAGAACCATCCCAGCTGCCTCACCATTAATCCCAGCAGTCTCCTCTAGCAGCATCGGCCATCTGTTGCTGAACACCACAGGTGGTATCACCTTAAATCCCATATACATATTCCCCATTTTACGACACAGCCAGAGCCACGGAGTCGGGTCACGGCCCTGTGACTTCCCCAAAGAACTGTCTGACCCAGTTCCGAGTACCCCATGGCCCTGTTGGCGTGTCAATAAGGATAATGTCAGCGTTACCGATGAGATGATAGAGCCTCTGTAATTTCTTGAAATTCGCAGTCTCACACGAATTCAAGCATTTTGAGATTTGACATGCGGTTTTGAAAAAAAAAATTGCCCTGCACTATTTTCCACACTGCTTAAGAATGTAGAGTGCAATGTTTAATGATTGTTGGAGTCCTCTTATAGTTAGAGGGTTCTTGTCTCTCTTTCTCTCTCGCTACCGTAGAGTGTAAGCTCTCATGGTCAGTGACAGGGCCAGCGGCAGCACCTGGCGCACCCGAGCAAGTGCCGGGAGCCTGGCAAGACGGAGGGCCCATTCATGGTATGGTACACTGAGGCTCCGGGGGGCCCCTGCAGGCAGGGCTGGTGTTAGGGGCAGGCAGCTGCCTAGGGTCCGCTCTCACTCAAAGACCCTTAGCTAGTGGCACATCACACAGCCACTATGGGGCCACTGTAAGGCAGGGGGCCCGCCTGCTGCCAGCGCTGTCTCCCCCACCACATTGAACTATACCAGTGTCTGCCAGTACAGTTCAAAGCAATGATGGAGGAGAGAACATCAGTTGACGCTTCCTCTCTCATCATTCCCCACTCTGCCTCTGACACTGCAGATGTGCGATGACGTCTTCACGCACTCAGTGTGCCAGTGCAGCCACTGAGACAGGAGCAGGGAGCAGTGCGGACACGAGGAGATGTGAGGAGTGTATTTTTTTTACTATAACAGTGAGTACTGGACTGTGGGGCCATTCTCGGGGGGAAATGCGAGCTGTGCTATACACTACATGGGTGTGCTATATGCTATGTGGGCTGTGTTATATAATATGTGGGCTGTGTTATATGCTATGTCGCTGTGCTATATACCACATGGGCTGTTATATACTATATGGCTGTGCTATACACTACATGGACTGTGTTATATACTTCGTGGCTGTGCTATATACTATGTGGGATGTGTTATATGCTATGTGGGCTGTGTTATATACTACCTGTCTGTGCTATATACTACATGGGCTGTGTTATATGCTACGCGGCTGTGTTATATGCTATGTGGCTGTGCTATATACTATGTGGGCTGTATTATATACTACGTGGGCTGCGTTATATACTACGTGGCTGTGTTATATACTGTGTGGCTGTGCCATATGCTACCAATTTTGCACTTTTAGAAATGTTCTACGTTAATACTTTCTAATGTTTACTTTAAAAAGTTTTCCATTAAAAAATTGCCATATTCAATGTATGCAGTTTTTTCTTTGCAGTAACTGAGGAAGAAGGAGTAGGTGAGAAAAATTGGCATATAAGGGGATGACTTATATATAGCCCCTCTGCTGTATGGTATTGTAGAATTTACAATAGCTATCACTCATGTAAGAAGTGACATCTGGCATTGTACTATACCTATATTTCTCTGCTATATCTGTGCATCATGAATCATGGTATGTGTTGAAGGGGGGGCCCACTGAGACTCTTTCGCCCGGGGCCCTCAAAAACCTGGAGCCGGCCCTGGTCAGTGGGGTCTTCTTTCTCTCTTCTATAGAGTGTAACCTTTTAAGATCAGCAAAGTCCTGTCTGTCTCCTACAGATTGTGAGCTCTTATGGTCAGAAGAGCACTTTATCTCTCTATCTTGCCTGTAAATGTAAGTTCTTATGGTCAGCTTTGTTCTCTCTCTCTCTTCTCCCCATGTGTATTTTCTGAGCAATTACATGCTTTAAAGTATTGCAATTTGTGCAAATTTATTCTCTGGTAATCTAATTAGTTTGGAAAATTTGACGAAGTTTCTGAATTTGAATTTAAACTATCGTATATACTCGAGCATAAGCCGAGGCACCTAATTTTGCTGTGGAAAACTGGGTATGCTTATTGACTCAAGTGTAAGGGGTATGCATTGTTCCCTCATCCCTGTCCTGCTATGTGTGGCTCCCCCTGTTGTATGCATGGCTCAGCGTCCTCCCTCCAGTATGCATGGCTCTTCTGTACTCCCTGTGTATGTATGGCTCCTGCGTACTCCCCCGTGTATGCATGGCTAACGCCATACTCCTCCGTGTATGTATGGCTCCCCCATGTATGCATGGCTCCCCCGAACTCCCCCATGTATGCATGGCTCCCCATACTTTCTCGTGTATGCATGGCTCCCTTGTGTATGCATGGCTCCACCGTACTCCCCTGTGTATGCATGGCCCCCCATACTCTCCCATGTATGCTTTGCTCAGCTCCCCTGCCCTCCCCCATCATACTCACCCCCTCCAGGCACGGTCTCTGCACTTCCCTGGTTCTCCACTGTCCCGGGACCGGCAGATTTTTCCTATGCAAAGCGGTCACTGGTACCGCTCATTAAAGTAATGAATATGCACTCCATGCGTACATATGCATTTCCTTAATGATGGGTACCATGTGACCGCTCTGCGCAGGAAGAAGCTGCCAGCACCCGGACAACGGAGATTCAGGGATGAAGATCCAGAGACGTAGGCTGAGTATTGATTTCTGACTCATATACAAGCCGAGGGGGGCGTTTTCAGCACAAAAAAATGTGCTGAAAATCTTGGCTTATACACGAGTATTTACGGTACATCTTTAGTAAGAGAGCATTGCTTATATTTCTTTGCATCCTCTTTATCTGTTTGTACATGAGTATTTTTTTCTTAAACAGTTAGCTGATAGCTTCAGAGTATCTAAACTGATTTTGCTCTTTTTTAAATTATATCTAGTATGCAGTCTAGCCTGAGATTCTTAACTCCAGCTATTGCTTATCATTACTCCAGTGTTCGATATCGCCTTCAAACATTGAGAAAAAGAAAGAAAGATAAATCTGAATAATTGTCTCTGCTTTGCAAATTCACATCAAAGATCTAAGTAAACTCAGTTTAAATGGAAATGCTCATTTGGACCTGATATAAGGATCGTTAGTCACCGCAACGATTGCACAGAGGACAAGACCAAAAACACTAAAAGCATTTCTACAGAGACTTTTCTACATTAGCAGCCTGGAGGGATTTCTGAGACTTGCTTAGCAAAGTAATCAGTTCTTGCTAACAATGCTTTTAATAGCAATGTCTCCATCTATCTCAATAAAAAAAAACTAGACCAATTAAGTGTTTATCCTTAGATAGTTGAGTTGAAAAAAGAGATAAGAAAGTCCAGTTCTTACAAAACATCATTGTTAAAAATGTCTGAATATTAAATGATCTCAGTCGTACATGAAAATAAGGCGGTACTTAAAACAGAACACATATGCTAAAACATGGCACCCATTTTTGTTCTACAGTAAAGGTATTAACAAAATTTCTACCAAAATAATATAATGTAAATCAGTTGTTGGTGTAGCACCCAAAGTAATTATGTTTTATTTACATTTAGATATTTTGATATTTATTAATTCATTATAGATGGCGTTTTTAAAAACAATTACAGAAATAATTATAATTAACATCTCAGCAAAACGTTAAAAACTGGATTCAACATTCTGACAAAGCAGATTCTGAACAGATATTTAAAAAATGATACCAAATCTGACTGCCTTTCCTGTGACTACTAGAAATAAGACAATTGATTTGATGCAGATTAAAAGGCTTCAAGATGCAGTCAACTGAGAACGCTTCAAATAGGTATATACACATGAAAATTATGTCTGCAATAGCGCCCAGCAAGTCCATCTGCATCATTACAGTCAATAGTCCTTTAGTGAATACATATCCCATTTTCCTAGCCTTCAGGTCGAACTTAGCCACTTAAGTGAGGTCAAAAAGCTATGTGAGCATATCCTTAGTGTATGTGCCATCGATCCGAAATTGCAGCGCTTTGGATCCTGCACATGTAAGCGCTGCCATCTATTGAACGCAGGTGAATCTGCATGTGATCACTGAACCGTGCTGATTCATGGCGTCCAATACATTGCATTGGTAGCATTTCTCTTTTGTAGAAATTGACTTGCTGCTGTCCTCTGCGGGTGAGCCGCGGGCATCTGTGGATGCATAGAGGGCATAGGATTTCTAGAAATCCCATCCACTGTGTTGTCACAGCTGGATGCTGCAGGTTGGACGCTGCACAAATATGCAGCATTCAACCCGCAGTATTTACTGATTGTGTGCACATACCCTTTGTAAAGCTGCAGTAGCATCGTACGCAGTGAAGAAGCAGTGACTCACAAATTCAAACACAAAAGTCTCTTTTAATGTGTTTCTTCACAGCATTAAAGTCCACTTCACATAAATGCATATAACTTCAGTGATCAGTTTACACCAGTTCAAAGTAATGCATATCACATGGCTTTAGATTTGCGGTCCCTAAACAGGCCAGACTTCCCTTATCCAGTTTCCCTGGGCGACCGCATGCCATCTCACAGTCTCTATAAGTCTCCGTACACACAGCCTCAAATGTTGCAGACACTACACACACCAGCCCTCATCTGACTAGTTCTCGTGGGTGTCCTGCATCGCTGTATCACAGACTCTTTACTCACACAGTCGTAGACAGTTCAGGATATCCTCCGGATAGCAGCCGGGCACCATATCCACCTGTTTGCAATCGTTGCACATGCTAATCCTCTTTCAGGTACAGGACATGCACCTCCGGGCACAGGACTGTCCACATCCGACTCCTACGGGCACAGGACATCCACCTCCGGGCACAGGACTGTCCAGGTCTGACTCCTACGGGCACAGGACATCCACCTCCGGGCACAGGACTGTGCACATCCGACTCCTACGAGCACAGGACATCCACCTCCAAGCACAGGACTGTTTACATCCGAATCCTTCGGGCACAGGACATCCACCTCCGGGCACAGGATTGTCCACATCTGAGACCAGTACCATGGACGACTTGCATCTCTATGTACGCTGTGGGTGCCAGGCTATTCAGCTGTCCTGGGTGCTGGCTCTGCCGGCCTCCATGCACTCCGCAGACCAGCACACACCAGACTGACACTGACGTGCATCTCGCACACCTGGTCTGACCTGGCCAGACAACTGACACACCCATACCCCTTACTGCAGGGCTTTTAAACACACACAAACCTGTGGCCTTCAGCCACATTGAAAACCCAGACTGGAGGTCCATGACTCTCATACACACCTATGGACTCCATCCGTCTACATGCACATTCTGGGGAGAACAAACAGCGCCCCCTAGCTGTATCAGAGGCCACAGCCTCACATATCCTCCCCCCTGTTCATACCTGTGGGGTTGAACACTTGTTACCCCGTATGGGCACAAGATAATAAGGCATCGGTATGACCCTGTGACATCTCCGCCCATAACAACGCTTTCAGTTTCTCCTGCCAATACCTCTAGGGGGAAGCCTATCGGGATTACACTCTGACCCTAATTTGGCGACCCCTATGGCAGGTATCTCAATATTTTCAGGTTCTACGCCCAAAACAGTACATAAACACATTCTCTGCTGCAACTGCAGCGCCTCTAGCTGCTGCTGCCAGAACTGCAGCTCCTGCTGCGCAGACTTCGTGGACCCGCCGATCCACAGCAAATCTTCGTAACCCCACCGAGATACAGCCAGAAGCCTTCAATCTTCATGGCCCTGCCGAGCCACAGCAAGCTGTCTTGAGAAGAAAAAAAAATTCCAACCTCCTTTGCACAATGCTATGCAGCACGCTTTGGGGTATGCCTCAGTTCACACTGCCCCTCGCATTCTCCACCATATGTAAAGCTGCAGTAGCATCGTACGCAATGAAGAAGCAGTGACCCACAAATTCAAACACAAAAGTCTCTTTTAATGTGTTTCTTCACAGCATTAAAGTCCACTTCACATAAATGCATATAACTTCAGTGATCAGTTTACACCAGTTCAAAGTAATGCATATCACATGGCTTTAGATTTGCTGTCCCTAAACAGGCCAGACTTCCCTTGTCCAGTTTCCCTGGGCGACCGCACTCCATCTCACAGTCTCTATACATCTCCGTACATACAGCCTCATATGTTGCAGACACTACACACGCCAGCCCTCATCTGACTAGTTCTCGTGGGTGTCCTGCATCGCTGTATCACAGACTCTTTACTAACACAGTCGTAAACAGTTCAGGATATCCTCCGGATAGCAGCTGGGCACCATATCCACCTGTTTGCAATCGTTGCACATGCTAATCCTCTTTCGGGTACAGGTCATGCACCTCCGGGCACAGGACTGTCCACATCCAACTCCTACGGGCACAGGACATCCACCTCCAGGCACAGGACTGTCCACATCCGACTCCTACGGGCACAGGACTGTCCACATCTGACTCCTTCGGGCACAAGACATCCACATCCGGGCACAGGATTGTCCACATCCGAGACCAGTACCATGGACGACTTGCATCTCTGTGTACCCTGCGGGTGCCAGGCTATTCAGCTGCCCTGGGTGCTGGCTCTGCCGGCCTCCATGCACTCCGCAGACCAGCACACCAGACTGACACTGACGTGCATCTCGCACACCTGGCCTGACCTGACCAGACACCTGACACACCCATACCCCTTACTGCAGGGCTTTTAAACACACACAAACCTGTGGCCTTCAGCCACATAAAAAACCCGGACCGGAGATCCGTGACTCTCATGCACACCTATGGACTCCATCCATCTGCATGCACATTCTGGGGAGAACAAACAGCGCCCCCTAGCTGTATCAGAGGCCACAGCCTCACACCTTAGAGATAGGGAGATAAATGCATAAAACAGATTGGACAACTACTGCAGCAGTGTTAATATAGAACATGGTAATGATAGTAGAAGTCTGTGAATAATACTTAGAGCCAATTGATAGGGTGACAGATTTGTCAGCAGTTGTGGGTTCTGTGTGTATTGATCAAATTGTGAAATATTTAAGTAGGAAACCTTTTCAGCTGCCTGAAACTTAACTTTCACATTCTTTATCATTCTTAACCCCTTAACGACAGCCAATATGCCTTTTAACGGCTGCAGCAAAGGGTACTTATTCCTCAGCACTGCTTTTTAACAATGCTGAGAAATAAGTGTATAGCCTCCAACAGCATTTGAAATTCTCCGGGGTCTCGGCTACCGGGGGGAGCTGAGAACCCAGAGACCATGAGTTGAATCAGTTTTTACCAACCCAAGTGTGGCGATCACCGTTATTCACGGAATAACAGAGACCGCAAAAAAAGTCTGATTTCCCATTTAATTTCTCTCTCCTCTGATGTGATTTAGTACACCAGAGGAGAGAGACATGGGGTCCCCTGAGCTCCCCGGTACCTCCGGTGTCCTTGGACCCTCCTACATCTCATCATCTGTCCCCCTACCACCGGTATCTTCTTCCGGGAAGAAAATGGTGGGCACATTCAAAGTGCACCCGCCGAGATGTGCCAGCAGGCACCCATTAACAGTAGGAAATTTTTCCTATTGGTTCATTTTCATCATTGTGATAGACCCTACCGCAGTGATGAAAATAAAAAAATTTGAAAATCAACCCCACTTTATCATCCCCGTAGATAAGTAAAAATAATAAAATAAAAAAAGTATTTCCATTTTTCCATTAGGGTTAGGGTTGGGGCAAGAGCTATGGTTAGGGTTGGGGCTAGGGTTAGGTTGGCTAGGGTTAGGGCTGGGCCTAGGGTTAACGCTAGGCTAGGGATAGGGTTGGGGCTATGGTAAGGATTAGGGCTGGGATAGGGTTAGAGCTGGGCTAGTATTAGGGATGGAGATAGAGCTAGGGTTAGGGTTGGGCTAGGTTTAGGGAGGGGTTGGGGCTAGGGTAAGGGTTGGGGCTATGGTTAAGGTTAGGGTTGAGCTAGGGTTAGGGTTGAGATAGGGTTAGGGGGTGTGTTAGGGTTAGGGTTGTGGTTAGGATTAGAGGTAGGAGTGTGTTGGGGATAGGGTTTGAGTTAGAATTGGAGGGTTTCCACTGTTTAGGTACATCAGGGGTTTCCAAACGCGACATGGTGCCCACCATTGATTCCAGCCAATTCTGCTTTCAAAGAGTCAAACTGTGCTCCCTCCATTCTGAACCCTGCCATGAACCCATACAGTGGTTTTCTCCCACATACGGGGTATCGGCGTACTCAGGAGAAATTGCACAACAAATTTTGCTTGACATTTTCTCCTGATACCCTTGTGAAAATAAAAAAAATTGGTTACAAAGTAACATTTTTGTGAAAAAATTAATATGTTCATTTCTCCTTCCACATTGCTTTAGTTCTCGTGAAGCACCTCAAGGGTGAATAAACTTGAATGTGGTTTTGCGCACCTTGAGGGGTGCAGTTTTTAGAATGGTGTCACTTTTGGGTATTTTCTGTTATATTGGAGGTTCAATATATTTGTAAATTTTGTTGGAAAAAAGAGAACACTGGTCAACTTTTAACCCTTATAACATCCTAACAAATAAAATGCTTCCAAAATTGTGCTGATGTAAATTAGACATGCGGAAAATGTTATGTATTAACTATTCTGTGTGACACCACTCTCTGATTTAAGGGTAAAAAAGTAAAAGTTTGAAAATTGCTAAATTTGCTAAATTTTTGCAAAATTTTCGTTTCTTCTGTAAAAAAATGCAAGTTATATCGAAGAAATTTTACCACTAACATGAAGTACAATAAGTCGCGAAAAAACAGTCTCAGAATCAGTGGGATATGTTGAAGTGTTCCAGAGCTGTAAGCTCATAAAGTGACAGTGGTCAGAATTGTTAAAATTGGCTTGGTCATTAAGTACCAAATTCGCTCTGTCACTAAGGGGTTAAAGCACTATTTAGTTTTACTTATGTACTCACTGATAAAGACACATTAACTTCCACAGTGCTTTAAAAACATTATCAAAACTGTTCCTAGTAGAGCTCACAATTTAAATTCTCTATAGGTATGTTTTAGAAGTAGAAATGGGGAATAACAGAAAGAAATGCGCATATGAAGTGCCCCGGTTAGGGCAGTGGGGTACTCGGAGCCTGGCCTTTCGGTTCTCAAGGGGAATGTCATGGTGGCTGACCCATTGAAAAGAGGGGGAAAGGTCTTTAAAGGGGTAATGTTTGTGAAGCCACCTGTGGTATTCGGTCAGGGTGACCGACGCTGCTTAGGGGTCTGCTGGGGTGATGTTAAGGCAGCTAGATCCCACCCCTGTCAGGGACCCACTACCTGAGTGGAGCTCAGATAGAAGCTTACTGAGTGTAGCCCAGCCAGCGTCCGCCAGACTGGTGCTGCCTGGGTGAAACCCAGCTCGCTTCTGCCTAACTTCTTGTCCAACCCACCAATTTTACCTGATTGTGAGGAGTGCCCTAATAGATAGGAGCATGACTCCCCCTGGCAGACTGGAGTGTGAAGTGTGTTGTGCGGGTTGTGATACCTGGTAAAGTGATCTCCTTTATTGCCTTCAGACGTAACATCACTCCCCCTGGTGGAAGAATGACATTACTGCAGCGACCAGGACCCTGGGGCGCTGCACATAAACACTGGGAGAGCATAAGAAAAATGTAGAGTTGAGAGTCCTCAGTGGTTGAAATCTTAAGAGTCACATATTTATGCACAACACAGCACAGAAAAATGCCATAGATAAGACAAGTGATGTGAAGTAGAACTATCATTATGGGAGAGGGATAAACAATTGTGGCTATAAATATTTGGAACAGTTCATAGATAAGAAGTGTGACAGTTTTATTGTCCTCCGATTGGGGTCTGGTTCTGTGTTGTGATGCCCCCACAAGGTCTGAGGAGCAGAGAGAGTTTATACTTCTAGATAGGGTTGAGCGACCTTGACCTTTTTAGAGTCGAGTCGTGTTTCGCGAAACCCGACTATCTTAGAAGTCGAGTCGAGTGGAATCGGCCGATTATGGCGAAAAGTCGGGTATCGCCCGAAACACGAAACCCAATGCAAGTCAATGGGGGAGCATAGTCGGCAGTGAGTGGAGGCCAGGAAAACACCTACACTGCCCATTTTAATGGCAAAAACATCCATTCTTGTTATAGAAGCTTGTCAATCGTAATTTAGCTTATAATAATTGGAAGGCATTTGAAATTGGGGGTCATTTGGCTAAAGTTGTGGGGGGTAGGGCTGGTTCAAGTAATTAGTGGGCCCAGTAAATCTGGACCACGTCACGGCAGTGGAGCAGGGAGAGGTAAGTATTTCAACTTTGCAAGTGCTGTGATCCTGAGCAAGCAGGGGGGGCCCACTCGTTGGCATTGGCACTGGCACAGGGCCCCTCAAAGTACAGCGGTGTGTTTGCACGGCGGGGGCGCCTCCCACCGGCTGCAACACTTTTGCGTACTATGAGAGGCCCTGTGCCAGTGACGTCGCCAACTAGTATTCCTCCCCCCACCTGATGAAGGAACCTGCACTTTCATCTGCACCTTCCTCTTTGTCCCCGTGTAAGGTGGTATGGTATGCGGGAAGAGGAACCTGACTTTCAGCAGGGTCACAATCTTGCAGTGTAGCGTGCACGGGGAATTTTGCGTTATGGGTCAATGTACCAGCAGACTCATCTATCACTGGCTGGGCAATGGGCAGGATGAGGAGGAAACACAGATATAGGCCCAAAGAATAAAGTTGGCTAAATGCAGTTCAAAATTGGTAACACAGGACTAACCAGGGGGCATTGCAGTGGAGGACAACTGGAATGAGAGGCTGACACAGAGAGTAGGCCCAAATCAGTAAGTAGTCGAAATGCAGTTAAAAATTGGCAACCGTAGTAAACAGGCGGCACAGCTTTGTTCAGTGGAGGAGAACAGCAAGGAGTGGCAGACACCGATAGTAGGCCCCAACCCAACTAGTAGGCCAAATGCAGTCTAACATTAACAACTACTTAACGAGAGCCTGAAAATGGAATTTCAGGACAGGAAACCAGGAGAACAGCAAGGAGTGGCAGACACCGATAGTAGGCCCCAAACCAACTAGAACGCCAAATGCAGTTGTTCCATTTAACCACAATTTAATGAGAGCCTGAAGATAGAAGTTCAGGAAAGGCAACCTGGAGAACACCTTGGAGTGTAACACACCATCTCTCTACACCCCATACCCAATTTGTAGGTCTAATGCAGTGTAGTTTTCAACAACTACTAAACGAGAGTCGGAAGATCGAAGCAATGTGGATGAAACCTGGGGAACACCTTGGAGTGTAACACACCATCTCTCTACACCCCATACCCAATTTGTAGGCCTAATGCAGTGTAGTTTTCTACAACTACTAAACGAGAGTCGGAAGACCGAAGCAATGTGCACGAAACCTGGGGAACACCTTGGAGTGGAACACACCATCTCTCTACACCCCATACCCAATTTGTAGGCCTAATGCAGTGTAGTTTCCAACAACTACTAAACGAGAGCATGAAGATCGAAGCAATGGACAGGAAACCTGGGGAACACCTTGGAGTGGAACACACCATCTCTCTACACCCCATACCCAATTTGTAGGCCTAATGCAGTGTAGTTTCCAACAACTACTAAACGAGAGCATGAAGATCGAAGCAATGGAGAGGAAACCTGGGGAACACCTTGGAGTGGAACACACCATCTCTCTACACCCCATACCCAATTTGTAGGCCTAATGCAGTGTAGTTTCCAACAACTACTAAACGAGAGCATTAAGATCGAAGCAATGGCAAGGAAACCTGGGGCACACCTTGGGGAGGCAGACACCGTTAGTAGGCCCTACCAAAGTTGTACCTACAATGCAGTTTTAAAATTCCTAGAGGCTAAAAACAAGACTATTGACGCTCAGCTTTTTTCAAAGGAACACAGCTGAATTGAGTGGCGCAGACAGACACAGGTAGTAGGACTTAAACCAAAAATGTGGCTCACTGCAGCTTAAAAAAGTTACAGGGGTACACAAGCAGCAGTGCTCTGGGCAGTGGAGGACAATTTCAATAGTGGACCGCAGACAGACTTTGTACGCCTACTGTTGTGAATTCTGTGGCTGAATTCACTCCTGTGGTCACAAGTGGTATTGCAGCCTCTGGGCTTCCTCCCTCAGGTGTTTTGGTGAGCTCGTTGGCTGCCTTGCTATTTAACTCCACCTGAGTCTGTCTTCCTTGCTCCTTGTCAATGTTCCAGTGTTGGATCTGAGCTACTGCATCTTTCCTGTGGCCTGCTGCTCTGCTAGATAAGTGTTACTTTGTTTTTGTTTCCGTTTTTTCTGTCCAGCTGTGCTATTCTCTTTTGCTGGAAGCTCTGAGACACAAAGGGTGCACCGCCGTGCCGTTAGTTCGGCACGGTGGGTCTTTTTGCCCCCCTTTGCGTGGTTCTGCTTTAGGGTTTTTTGTAGACTGCATAGTTCTCTTTGCTATCCTCGCTCTGTCTAGAATATCGGGCCTCACTTTGCTGAATCTATTTCATTCCTACGTTTTGTCTTTTCATCTTGCTAACAGTCATTATATGTGGGGGGCTGCCTATTCCTTTGGGGTATTTCTCTGAGGCAAGTCAGGCTTGTATTTCTATCTTCAGGCTAGTCAGCTCCTCAGGCAGTGCCGAGTTGCATAGGTAGTGTTAGGCGCAATCCACTGCTGCTTTTAGTTGTGTGAGGATAGGTTCAGGTATTGCAGTCTGCAGAGATTCCACGTCTCAGAGCTTGTTCTATTGTTTTTGGGTTATTGCCATATCACTGTATGTGCGCTGATTACTGCACACTGTGTTGCCTGATAGCACAGCATAACAGTACAAGGAGCCAACCAATGATTCTCAATGGAGGGAAAAAAGAAGTCCTGACATCATTTTTTTTTTCCTCAGCTCTGTCTTCAGTTTTTTTTTTTTTTTTTTTCCCCCTAGACATTAGAGTGCTTCAGGACACAGCTGTGGACATGGATATTCAGGCTCTGTGCTCCTCAATGGATAATCTCGTTATAAATGTACAAAAGATTCAAGATACAATTGATCAGAAATCTTTGCTAGAACCAAGAATTCCTATTCCTGATTTGTTTTTTGGTGACAGAACTAAGTTCCTGAGCTTCAAAAATAATTGTAAGCTATTTCTGGCCTTGAAACCTCATTCTTCTGGTAATCCTATTCAACAGGTTTTGATTATTATTTCTTTTTTGCGCGGCGACCCACAGGACTGGGCGTTTTCTCTTCCGCCAGGAGACCCTGCATTGAGTAATGTTGATGCGTTTTTCCAGGCGCTTGGATTGCTTTACGATGAGCCTAATTCAGTTGATCAGGCTGAGAAAAATTTGCTGGCTTTATGCCAGGGTCAGGATGATGTAGAAGTATATTGTCAGAAATTTAGGAAGTGGTCAGTACTCACTCTGTGGAATGAATCTGCACTGGCGGCTTGGTTCAGAAAGGGTCTCTCTGAAGCTCTTAAGGATGTCATGGTGGGATTTCCTATGCCTGCTGGTTTGAATGAGTCTATGTCCTTGGCCATTCAGATCGGTCGTCGCTTGCGCGAGCGTAAATCTGTGCACCATCTGGCGGTATTGTCTGAGAGTAAACCTGAGCCTATGCAGTGCGACAGAACTATGACTAAAGTTGAACGGCAAGAACACAGACGTCTGAACAGGCTGTGTTTCTACTGTGGTGATTCCACTCATGCTATTTCTAATTGTCCTAAGCGCACTAGGCGGTTCGATAGCTCTGCCGTCATTGGTACTGTACAGTCCAAATTCCTTCTGTCCATTACCTTGATATGCTCTTTGTCATCGTATTCTGTCATGGCGTTTGTGGATTCAGGCGCTGCCCTGAATCTGATGGATTTGGATTATGCTAAACGTTGTGGATTTTTCTTGGAGCCTTTGCGGTGTCATATTCCGTTGAGAGGAATTGATGCTACACCTTTGGCCATGAATAAGCCTCAGTACTGGGCCCAGCTGACCATGTGCATGGCTCCTGCACATCAGGAAGTTATTCGCTTTCTGGTACTGCATAATCTGCATGATGTGGTCGTGTTGGGGTTGCCATGGCTACAAACCCATAATCCAGTATTAGATTGGAACTCTATGTCGGTAACCAGCTGGGGTTGTCAGGGAGTACATGGTGATGTTCCATTTTTGTCTATTTCGTCATCCATTCCTTCTGACATCCCAGAGTTCTTGTCTGACTTTCAGGATGTATTTGAAGAGCCCAAGTCTGATGCCCTACCTCCGCATAGGAATTGTGATTGTGCTATCAATTTGATTCCTGGTAGTAAATTCCCTAAGGGTCGTTTATTTAATTTGTCCGTGCCTGAACACACCGCTATGCGCAGTTATGTGAAAGAATCCCTGGAGAAGGGACATATTCGCCCATCGTCATCACCATTGGGAGCAGGGTTCTTTTTTGTAGCCAAAAAGGATGGTTCGCTAAGACCGTGTATTGATTATCGCCTTCTTAATAAGATCACTGTTAAGTTTCAGTATCCCTTGCCATTGATATCTGACTTGTTTGCTCGGATTAAGGGGGCTAGTTGGTTTACTAAGATTGATCTTCGTGGTGCGTATAATCTGGTGAGAATCAGGCAGGGAGATGAATGGAAAACGGCATTTAATACGCCCGAGGGTCATTTTGAGTATCTGGTGATGCCGTTCGGACTTGCCAATGCTCCATCTGTTTTTCAGTCTTTTATGCATGACATTTTCCGTGAGTATCTGGATAAATTCCTGATTGTTTACTTGGATGACATTTTGATCTTCTCTGATGATTGGGAGTCTCATGTGAAGCAAGTCAGAATGGTTTTCCAGGTACTGCGTGCTAATTCCTTGTTCGTGAAGGGATCAAAGTGTCTCTTCGGTGTGCAGAAAGTTTCATTTTTGGGGTTCATCTTTTCCCCTTCTACTATCGAGATGGATCCGGTTAAGGTCCAGGCCATCCAGGATTGGACTCAGCCGACATCTCTGAAAAGTCTGCAGAAATTCCTGGGCTTTGCTAATTTTTATCGTCGCTTCATCTGTAATTTTTCTAGCATTGCCAGACCATTGACCGATTTGACCAAGAAGGGTGCTGATTTGGTTAATTGGTCTTCTGCTGCCATGGAAGCTTTTCAGGAGTTGAAGCGTCGTTTTTGCTGTGCCCCTGTGTTGTGTCAACCAGATGTTTCTCTTCCGTTCCAGGTCGAGGTTGATGCTTCTGAGATTGGAGCAGGGGCGGTTTTGTCACAGAGAGGTTCTGGTTGCTCAGTGTTGAAACCATGTGCTTTCTTTTCCAGGAAATTTTCTGCTGCTGAGCGTAATTATGATGTGGGCAACCGAGAGTTGCTGGCCATGAAGTGGGCATTCGAGGAGTGGCGTCATTGGCTTGAGGGAGCTAAGCATCGCGTGGTGGTATTGACTGATCATAAGAATCTTACTTATCTCGAGTCTGCCAAGCGCTTGAATCCTAGACAGGCCCGTTGGTCGTTATTTTTTGCTCGTTTTGATTTTGTGATTTTGTACCTTCCGGGCTCTAAAAATGTGAAGGCGGATGCTCTGTCTAGGAGTTTTGTGCCCGACTCTCCGGGGTTATCTGAGCCGGCGAGTATCCTCAAGGAAGGAGTCATTGTGTCTGCCATCTCTCCTGATTTGCGGAGAGTGTTGCAGAAATTTCAGGCTAATAAACCTGATCGTTGTCCGGCCGAGAAACTGTTTGTCCCTGATAGGTGGACTAGTAAAGTTATCTCTGAACTTCATTGTTCGGTGCTGGCTGGTCATCCAGGAATCTTTGGTACCAGAGAGTTAGTGGCTAGATCCTTCTGGTGGCCATCTCTGTCACGGGATGTGCGTGCTTTTGTGCAGTCCTGTGGGATTTGTGCTAGGGCTAAGCCCTGCTGTTCACGTGCCAGTGGGTTGCTTTTGCCCTTGCCGGTCCCGAAGAGGCCTTGGACACATATTTCGATGGTTTTCATTTCTGACCTTCCCGTTTCTCAAAAGATGTCGGTCATTTGGGTGGTCTGTGATCGCTTTTCTAAAATGGTCCATCTGGTGCCCTTGGTTAAATTGCCTTCCTCCTCTGATTTGGTGCCTTTGTTCTTCCAGCATGTGGTTCGTTTGCATGGCATTCCTGAGAATATTGTTTCTGACAGAGGTTCCCAGTTTGTCTCGAGGTTCTGGCGAGCCTTTTGTGGTAGGATGGGCATTGACCTATCTTTTTCCTCGGCCTTCCATCCTCAGACTAATGGCCAGACCGAACGAACCAATCAGACCTTGGAAACATATCTGAGATGTTTTGTTTCTGCTGACCAGGATGATTGGGTGTCATTTTTGCCGTTGGCTGAGTTCGCCCTTAATAATCGGGCCAGCTCGGCTACCTTGGTCTCTCCATTTTTCTGCAATTCTGGGTTCCATCCTCGTTTCTCTTCAGGACAGGTTGAGTCTTCGGACTGTCCTGGTGTGGATTCTGTGGTGGACAGGTTGCAGCAGATCTGGACTCAGGTAGTGGACAATTTGACCTTGTTCCAGGAGAAGGCTCAGCTTTTCGCTAATCGTAGACGCCGTGTGGGTCCCCGACTTCGTGTTGGGGATCTGGTTTGGTTATCTTCTCGTCATATTCCTATGAAGGTTTCCTCTCCTAAATTTAAACCTCGTTTTATTGGTCCGTATAGGATTTCTGAGATTCTCAATCCGGTGTCTTTTCGTCTGACCCTCCCAGACTCCTTTTCCATACATAATGTATTCCATAGGTCGTTGTTGAGAAGATACGTGGCACCTATGGTTCCATCTGTGGAGCCTCCTGCCCCTGTTTTGGTGGAGGGGGAATTGGAGTATATTGTGGAGAAAATTTTGGATTCTCGTGTCTCTAGACGGAAACTCCAGTATCTGGTCAAATGGAAGGGTTATGCTCAGGAGGATAATTCCTGGGTTTTTGCCTCTGATGTCCATGCCCCAGATCTTGTTCGTGCCTTTCATGTGGCTCATCCTGGTCGGCCTGGGGGTTCTGGTGAGGGTTCAGTGACCCCTCCTCAAGGGGGGGTACTGTTGTGAATTCTGTGGCTGAATTCACTCCTGTGGTCACAAGTGGTATTGCAGCCTCTGGGCTTCCTCCCTCAGGTGTTTTGGTGAGCTCGTTGGCTGCCTTGCTATTTAACTCCACCTGAGTCTGTCTTCCTTGCTCCTTGTCAATGTTCCAGTGTTGGATCTGAGCTACTGCATCTTTCCTGTGGCCTGCTGCTCTGCTAGATAAGTGTTACTTTGTTTTTGTTTCCGTTTTTTCTGTCCAGCTGTGCTATTCTCTTTTGCTGGAAGCTCTGAGACGCAAAGGGTGCACCGCCGTGCCGTTAGTTCGGCACGGTGGGTCTTTTTGCCCCCCTTTGCGTGGTTCTGCTTTAGGGTTTTTTGTAGACTGCATAGTTCTCTTTGCTATCCTCGCTCTGTCTAGAATATCGGACCTCACTTTGCTGAATGTATTTCATTCCTACGTTTTGTCTTTTCATCTTGCTAACAGTCATTATATGTGGGGGGCTGCCTATTCCTTTGGGGTATTTCTCTGAGGCAAGTCAGGCTTGTATTTCTATCTTCAGGCTAGTCAGCTCCTCAGGCAGTGCCGAGTTGCATAGGTAGTGTTAGGCGCAATCCACTGCTGCTTTTAGTTGTGTGAGGATAGGTTCAGGTATTGCAGTCTGTAGAGATTCCACGTCTCAGAGCTTGTTCTATTGTTTTTGGGTTATTGCCATATCACTGTATGTGCGCTGATTACTGCACACTGTGTTGCCTGATAGCACAGCATAACACCCTACTATTAAAAAAAGGATGCTCTATGCAATTAAAAATAGGTTCCAGGGGTCCACGGGCAGCAGTGGTGTGGTCAGTGGACGAGTATTGGAAGGATGGACCGCAGACAGGCGTAGTAGGCCTAACATAACAAAATTAGGCTGTAGACACTGTAAAATTGGTTTCAGGGGTACACGGGCAGCAGTGGTGTGGTCAGCGGAGGAAAATTGGAATTAGGGACTGCAGACAGACTTTGTAGGCTGTCCCCTGTGGACCATGCATCCAACACATTAACCCAGTGCGCCGTAATGGACACGTAACTTTTTGTGGACATGCCTACTGGTCCATGCGTCTCTTGTCTGGTGCACCTTTCTACTGTTTGATTGCCTGAGTGCTATGACAATGCAGACTTTTTCATGCCGCTGGAGGGCTGGGATGGCTTTTCTCGCAAAAGAAATGTCGACTGGGTAGCTTGAACCGTTGCACAGCGTAGTTCATCTGGGCTTTCTAAATATAAAACAAAGAAAAAAAGGAGGCTACATGCACTTTCAGCTGGGTTTCAGGGGTACACGGCCAGCATTGGTCTGGTCAGTGGAGAACTATTGGAAGGAAGGACCGCAGACAGGCTTCGAAGGCCTAACATAATAACAGATGGCTGTAGGCAATTTTAAATTGGTTCCAGGGGTACACGGGCAGCAGTGGTGTGGTCAGTGGAGGCCTAGTGGAAGGAGTGACCGCAGACAGGCATCGAAGGCCTAACATAATAACAGATGGCTGTAGGCAATTTTAAATTGGTTCCAGGGGTACACGGGCAGCAGTGGTGTGGTCAGTGGAGGCCTAGTGGAAGGAGTGACCGCAAACAGGCATCGAAGGCCTAACATAATAACAGATGGCTGTAGGCAATTTTAAATTGGTTCCAGGGGAACACGGGCAGCAGTGGCCTGGTCAGTGTAGTAGTAGTAGAAAGAACGGACCGCAGACAGGCTTCGAAGGCCTAACATAAAAAAATTGGCTGGCTGTAGGCAATTTTAAATTGGTTCCAGGGGTACACGGGCAGCAGTGGTGTGGTCAGTGGAGGCCTAGTGGAAGGAGTGACCGCAGACAGGCATCGAAGGCCTAACATAATAACACATGGCTGTAGGCAATTTTAAATTGGTTCCAGGGGAACACGGGCAGCAGTGGCCTGGTCAGTGTAGTAGTAGTAGAAAGAACGGACCGCAGACAGGCTTCGAAGGCCTAACATAATATAATTGGGCTGGCTGTAGGCAATTTTAAATTGGTTCCAGGGGTACACGGGCAGCAGTGGTGTGGTCAGTGGAGGCCTAGTGGAAGGAGTGACCGCAGACAGGCATCGAAGGCCTAACATAATAACACATGGCTGTAGGCAATTTTAAATTGGTTCCAGGGGTACACGGGCAGCAGTGGCCTGGTCAGTGTAGTAGTAGTAGAAAGAACGGACCGCAGACAGCCATCGAAGGTCTAAAATAAAAAAATTGGGCTGGCTGTAGGCAATTTTAAATTGGTTCCAGGGGTACACGGGCAGCAGTGGTGTGGTCAGTGGAGGCCTAGTGGAAGGAGTGACCGCAAACAGGCATCGAAGGCCTAACATAATAACAGATGGCTGTAGGCAATTTTAAATTGGTTCCAGGGGAACACGGGCAGCAGTGGCCTGGTCAGTGTAGTAGTAGTAGAAAGAACGGACCGCAGACAGGCTTCGAAGGCCTAACATAATAAAATTGGGCTGGCTGTCGGCAATTTTAAATTGGTTCCAGGGGTACACGGGCAGCAGTGGTGTGGTCAGTGGAGGCCTAGTGGAAGGAGGGACCGCAGACAGGCTTCGAAGGCCTAACATAAAAAAATAGGGCTGTTGGCAATTTAAAATTGGTTCCAGTGGTACAAGGGCAGCAGTACAATGGTCAGTGAAGGCCTAGTGGAAGGAGGGACCGCAGACAGGCTTCGAAGGCCTAACATAATAAAATAGGGCTGTTGGCAATATAAAATTGGTTCCAGGGGTACACGGGCAGCAGTACAATGGTCAGTGGAGGCCTAGTGGAAGGAGGGACCGCAGACAGGCTTCGAAGGCCTAACATAAAAAAATAGGGCTGTTGGCAATTTAAAGTTGGTTCCAGTGGTACAAGGGCAGCAGTACAATGGTCAGTGGAGGCCTAGTGGAAGGAGGGACCGCAGACAGGCTTCGAAGGCCTAACATAAAAAAATAGGGCTGTTGGCAATTTAAAATTGGTTCCATTGGTACAAGGGCAGCAGTACAATGGTCAGTGGAGGCCTAGTGGAAGGAGGGACCGCAGACAGGCTTCGAAGGCCTAACATAAAAAAATAGGGCTGTTGGCAATTTAAAATTGGTTCCAGGGGTACACGGGCAGCAGTACAATGGCCAGTGGAGGCCTAGTGGAAGGAGGGACCGCAGACAGGCTTCGAAGGCCTAACATAACAAAAATGTCAATACAATGGTATTGTCAGTGCCAGGCATTGAAGGATGTCAGGGCATAGACTAAACATTGGTGGAGCTGTGAGAGATAATTTTGCAAGTGGTAGAGCACTGTTTGAGCTGGGGGGGGAACTGTCTTGTGGCCGGCGGTACAGGCCCAGGGCCCCTCATATTACAACGGTGTGTCTGACGTTGGGTGCGCACCACCACCGCCAGAGACACTTTATTGTACTATGAGGGACCCAGTGGCAGTGCCGTCGACCAAAAGCGGGCACACCCACCTCTTCAGACAAACAGCACTCTCACGGGTGCTGGCGCCAAGTGGCGATACCACGGCCCCGTGTGGGGAGTTTGGCCATTTAGTGAGGTGTAAACATGTCGTATGCTGGACAATCAGGTGCAGAAAATTACGAGATTGGAAAAGTCATTCAGAATAGTCCACAGGCAAGACCTTTTCATAGGAAAGCTAGGTGTCAGCCGGGCAAGGTGGGCCAAAAGATTTTGAAATCCAGTTGTGGTTCATTTTAATGAAGGTTAGATCATCTACATTTTGGGTAGCCAGACGAGTCCTTTTTTCTGTTAGTATTGAACCTGCAGCACTGAATACTAGAGTTGAGCGACCTTGACCTTTTTAGAGTCGAGCTGGGTTTCGCGAAACCCGGCTATCTCAAAAGTCGGGTCGAGTGAAATCGGACGATTATGACGTAAAGTCGGGATCGACCGAAACACGAAACCCAATGCAAGTCAATGGGGCAGCATAGTCGGCAGTGAGTGGGGGCCAGGAAAACACCTAGAGTGCCCATTTTAATGTCAAAACCATCCATTCTTCTTAATGAAGCTTGTCAAGCGTAATTTACCTTATAATAATTGGAAGGCATTTGAAATTGGGGGTCATTTGGCTAAAGTTGTGGTGGGTAGGGCTGGTTCAAGTAATTAGTGGGCCCAGGAAATCTGGACCACGTCACGGCAGTGGAGCAGGGAGAGGTAAGTATTTCAACTTTGCAAGTGCTGTGAACCTGAGCAAGCAGGGGGGGCCCACTCGTTGGCATTGGCACTGGCACAGGGCCCCTCAAAGTACAGCGGTGTGTTTGCACGGCGGGGGCGCCTCCCACCGGCAGCAACACTTTTGCGTACCATGAGAGGCCCTGTGCCAGTGACGTCACCAACTAGTATTCCTCCCCCCACCTGATGAAGGAACCTGCACTTTCATCTGCACCTTCCTGTTTGTCCCCGTGTAAGGTGGTATGGTATGCGGGAAGGGGGACCTGACTTTCAGCAGGGTCACAATCTTGCAGTGTAGCGTGCACGGGAAATGTTGCGTTATGGGTCAATGTACCAGCAGACTCATCTATCACTGGCTGGGCAATGGGCAGGATGAGGAGGAAACACAGATATAGGCCCAAAGAATAAAGTGGGCTAAATGCAGTTCAAAATTGGTAACACAGGACTAATCAGGGGGCATTGCAGTGGAGGACAACTGGAATGAGAGGCTGACACAGAGAGTAGGCCCAAATCAGTAAGTAGTCGAAATGCAGTTCAAAATTGGCAACAGTAGTAAACAGGCGGCACAGCTTTGTTCAGTGGAGGAGAACAGCAAGGAGTGGCAGACACCGATAGTAGGCCCCAACCCAACTAGTAGGCCAAATGCAGTCTAACATTAACAACTACTTAACGAGCGCCTGAAAACGGAATTTCAGGACAGGAAACCAGGAGAACAGCAAGGAGCGGCAGACACCGATAGTAGGCCCCAAACCAACTAGTACGCCAAATGCAGTTGTTCCGTTTAACCACAATTTAATGAGAGCCTGAAGATAGAAGTTCAGGAAAGGCAATCTGGAGAACACCTTGGAGTGGAACACACCATCTCTCTACACCCCATACCCAATTTGTAGGCCTAATGCAGCGTAGTTTCCAACAACTACTAAACGAGAGCATGATGATCGAAGCATTGGCGAGGAAACCTGGGGAACACCTTGGAGTGGAACACACCATCTCTCTACAGTGGAACACACCATCTCTCTACACCCCATACCCAATTTGTAGGCCTAATGCAGCGTAGTTTCCAACAACTACTAAACGAGAGCCAGAAGATCGAAGCAATGGAGAGGAAACCTGGGGAACACCTTGGAGTGTAACACACCATCTCTCTACACCCCATACCCAATTTGTAGGCCTAATGCAGCGTAGTTTCCAACAACTACTAAACGAGAGCCAGAAGATCGAAGCAATGGAGAGGAAACCTGGGGAACACCTTGGAGTGTAACACACCATCTCTCTACACCCCATACCCAATTTGTAGGCCTAATGCAGCGTAGTTTCCAACAACTACTAAACGAGAGCCGGAAGATCGAAGCAATGGAGAGGAAACCTGGGGAACACCTTGGAGTGTAACACACCATCTCTCTACACCCCATACCCAATTTGTAGGCCTAATGCAGCGTAGTTTCCAACAACTACTAAACGAGAGCCGGAAGATCGAAGCAATGGAGAGGAAACCTGGGGAACACCTTGGAGTGGAACACACCATCTCTCTACAGTGGAACACACCATCTCTCTACACCCCATACCCAATTTGTAGGCCTAATGCAGCGTAGTTTCCAACAACTACTAAACGAGAGCCGGAAGATCGAAGCTCAGGAAAGGCAACCTGGGGAACACCTTGGAGTGGAACACACCATCTCTCTACACCCCATACCCAATTTGTAGGCCCAATGCAGCGTAGTTTCCAACAACTACTAAACGAGAGCCGGAAGATCGAAGCTCAGGAAAGGCAACCTGGGGAACACCTTGGAGTGTAACAAACCCTCTCTCTACACCACGGAAGGGCTGATTCTTAGGAAGGAAGTCTGTCGGAAAGAAGCAGGGCGCGTCCGAGGGTGATTATATTCTTATTAGGTATATACTCACCCTCGGACGCGCCCTGCTTCTTTATTTGTAATGAATGTTTATTTGCAATGTGGTTTTGACTTACTCTATTTTTTTGGTAAATAATGATTTTATTATTTTCATTGTTTTGCATCTTCTTGGCAATAATATAAAGAAGACGCGACAGGACAACACTCGGTGGATGCCATATCTGTGTTTAAAATTGAAAAAACCTTTCAGTTAACTACTTGCAGGAGAAAGTTATTGTAGCTGGTGGCCATTTTTAGTACTGTACCAGATTTTTGTTGTATGTGTTTGTTTTTAATGTTAAAATGTCTGCATTTGATATCTCTCCAGTATTTTCTTTTTTATAAGCAAAATACTTATTTTTATATTTTCTGATGTTGGTTCCAGGGGTACACGGGCAGCAGTGGTGTGGTCAGTGGAGGCCTAGTGGAAGGAGTGACTGCAGACAGGCATCGAAGGCCTAAAATAATAACACATGGCTGTAGGCAATTTTAAATTGGTTCCAGGGGTACACGGGCAGCAGTGGTGTGGTCAGTGGAGGCCTAGTGGAAGGAGTGACCACAGACAGGCATCGAAGGCCTAAAATAATAACACATGGCTGTAGGCAATTTTAAATTGGTTCCAGGGGTACACGGGCAGCAGTGGTGTGGTCAGTGGAGGCCTAGTGGAAGGAGTCACCGCAGACAGGCATCGAAGGCCTAAAATAATAACACATGGCTGTAGGCAATTTTAAATTGGTTACAGGGGTACACGGGCAGCAGTGGTGTGGTCAGTGGAGGCCTAGTGGAAGGAGTAACCGCAGACAGGCATCGAAGGCCTAAAATAATAACACATGGCTGTAGGCAATTTTAAATTGGTTCCAGGGGTACACGGGCAGCAGTGGTGTGGTCAGTGGAGGCCTAGTGGAAGGAGTGACCGCAGACAGGCATCGAAGGCCTAAAATAATAACACATGGCTGTAGGAAATTTTAAATTGGTTCCAGGGGTACACGGGCAGCAGTGGTGTGGTCAGTGGAGGCCTAGTGGAAGGAGTCACCGCAGACAGGCATCGAAGGCCTAAAATAATAACACATGGCTGTAGGCAATTTTAAATTGGTTACAGGGGTACACGGGCAGCAGTGGTGTGGTCAGTGGAGGCCTAGTGGAAGGAGTGACCGCAGACAGGCATCGAAGGCCTAAAATAATAACACATGGCTGTAGGCAATTTTAAATTGGTTCCAGGGGTACACGGGCAGCAGTGGTGTGGTCAGTAGAGGCCTAGTGGAAGGAGTCACCGCAGACAGGCATCGAAGGCCTAAAATAATAACACATGGCTGTAGGCAATTTTAAATTGGTTCCAGGGGTACACGGGCAGCAGTGGTGTGGTCAGTGGAGGCCTAGTGGAAGGAGTGACCGCAGACAGGCATCGAAGGCCTAAAATAATAACACATGGCTGTAGGCAATTTTAAATTGGTTCCAGGGGTACACGGGCAGCAGTGGTGTGGTCAGTGGAGGCCTAGTGGAAGGAGTCACCGCAGACAGGCATCGAAGGCCTAAAATAATAACACATGGCTGTAGGCAATTTTAAATTGGTTACAGGGGTACACGGGCAGCAGTGGTGTGGTCAGTGGAGGCCTAGTGGAAGGAGTGACCACAGACAGGCATCGAAGGCCTAACATAACAAAAATGTCAATACAATGGTATTGAAGGATGTCAGCGCATAGACTAAACATTGGTGGAGCTGTGAGATAATTTTGCAAGTGGTAGAGCACTGTTTGAGCTGGGGTGGGGGGAAACTGTCTTGTGGCCGGCGGTGCAGGCCCAGGGCCCCTCATATTACAACGGTGTGTCTGACGTTGGGTGCGCACCACCACCGCCAGAGACACTATATTGTACTAGGAAGGACCCAGTGGCAGTGCCGTCGACCAAAAGCGGGCTCACCCACCTCTTCAGACAAACTGCACTCTCACGGGTGCTGTCGCCAAGTGTCGATACCACGGCCCCGTGTGGGGAGTTTGGCCATTTAGTGAGGTGTAAACATGTCGTATGCTGGACAATCAGGTGCAGAAAATTACGAGATTGGAAAAGGCATTCAGAATAGTCCACAGGCAAGACCTTTTCATAGGAAAGCTAGGTGTCAGCCGGGCAAGGTGGGGCAAAAGATTTCGAAATCCAGTTGTGGTTCATTTTAATGAAGGTTAGATCATCTACATTTTGGGTAGCCAGACGAGTCCTTTTTTCTGTTAGTATTGAACCTGCAGCACTGAATACTCTTTCTGATAGGACACTAGCTGCCGGGCAAGCAAGCTCCTGCAATGCATATTCTGCCAATTCTGGCCAGGTGTCTAATTTTGATGCCCAGTAATCAAATGGGAATGATGGTTGAGGGAGAACATCGATAAGGGATGAAAAATAGTTTGTAACCATACTGGACAAATGTTGTCTCCTGTCACTTTGAATTGATGCTGCAGTACCTGTCCTGTCTGCGGTCATAGCAAAATCACTCCACAACCTGGTCAGAAAACCCCTCTGGCCAACGCCACTTCTGATTTCTGCCCCTCTAACTCCTCTGGTCTGCTGGCCCCTGCAGCTCGTGTGAGAACGATCACGGGCGCTGTGTGCAGGGAATGCCAGAAGCAAACGGTCAACAAGAGTTGATTGTTTGGTTGCTAATATTAGTTCCAAGTTCTCATGTGGCATTATATTTTGCAATTTGCCTTTATAGCGAGGATCAAGGAGGCAGGCCAACCAGTAATCGTCATCATTCATCATTTTAGTTATGCGTGTGTCCCTTTTGAGGATACGTAAGGCATAATCCGCCATGTGGGCCAAAGTTCCAGTTCTCAAATCTGCGGTTGTGCTTGGTTGAGGGGCAGTTTCAGGCAAATCCACGTCACTTGTGTCCCTCAAAAAACCAGAACCCGGCCTTGCCGCGCCACCAATTTCCAGTGGCCCCGGAAAAGCTTCCTCATTAAAAATATAATCATCCCCATCATCCTCCTCGTCCTCCTCCTCCTCTTCGCCCGCTACCTCGTCCTGTACACTGCCCTGGCCAGACAATGGCTGACTGTCATCAAGGCTTTCCTCTTCCTCAGCTGCAGACGCCTGATCCTTTATGTGCGTCAAACTTTGCATCAGCAGACGCATTAGGGGGATGCTCATGCTTATTATGGCGTTGTCTGCACTAACCAGCCGTGTGCATTCCTCAAAACACTGAAGGACTTGACACATGTCTTGAATCTTCGACCACTGCACACCTGACAACTCCATGTCTGCCATCCTACTGCCTGCCCGTGTATGTGTATCCTCCCACAAAAACATAACAGCCCGCCTCTGTTCACACAGTCTCTGAAGCATGTGCAGTGTTGAGTTCCACCTTGTTGCAACGTCTATGATTAGGCGATGCTGGGGAAGGTTCAAAGAACGCTGATAGGTCTGCATACGGCTGGAGTGTACGGGCGAACGGCGGATATGTGAGCAAAGTCCACGCACTTTGAGGAGCAGGTCAGATAACCCCGGATAACTTTTCAGGAAGCACTGCACCACCAGGCTTAAGGTGTGAGCCAGGCAAGGAATGTGTTTCAGTTGGGAAAGGGAGATGGCAGCCATGAAATTCCTCCTGTTATCACTCACTACCTTGCCTGCCTCAAGATCTACAGTGCCCAGCCACGACTGCGTTTCTTTCTGCAAGAACTCGGACAGAACTTCCGCGGTGTGTCTGTTGTCGCCCAAACACTTCATAGCCAATACAGCCTGCTGACGTTTGCCAGTAGCTGCCCCATAATGGGAGACCTGGTGTGCAACAGTGGCAGCTGCGGATGGAGTGGTTGTGCGACTGCGGTCTGTGGACGAGCTCTCGCTTCTGCAGGAGGACGAAGAGGAGGAGGAGGGGGTGCGAACGGCTACAGCCAATTGTTTCCTAGACCGTGGGCTAGGCAGAACTGTCCCAAACTTGCTGTCCCCTGTGGACCCTGCATCCACCACATTTACCCAGTGTGCCGTGATGGACACGTAACGTCCCTGGCCATGCCTACTGGTCCATGCATCTGTTGTCAGGTGCACCTTTGTGCTCACAGATTGCCTGAGTGCATGGACGATGCGCTCTTTAACATGCTGGTGGAGGGCTGGGATGGCTTTTCTGGAAAAAAAGTGTCGACTGGGTAGCTCATAGCGTGGTACAGCGTAGTCCATCAGGGCTTTGAAAGCTTCGCTTTCAACTAACCGGTAGGGCATCATCTCTAACGAGATTAGTCTAGCTATGTGTGCATTCAAACCCTGTGTACGCGGATGCGAGGCTAAGTACTTCCTTTTTCTAACCACAGTCTCATGTAGGGTGAGCTGGACTGGAGAGCTGGAGATCGTGGAACTAGCGGGGGTGCCGGTGGACATGGCAGACTGAGAGACGGTGGGAGATGGTATTGTTGCCACCGGTGCCCTAGATGCAGTGTTTCCTACTACGAAACTGGTGATTCCCTGACCCTGACGGCTTTGGCCTGGCAAAGAAACCTGCACAGATACTGCAGGTGGTGCGGAAAATGGTGGCCCTACACTGCCGGATGGGATGTTGCGTTGCTGACTAGCTTCATTGGCCGAGGGTGCTACAACCTTAAGGGACGTTTGGTAGTTAGTCCAGGCTTGCAAATGCATGGTGGTTAAATGTCTATGCATGCAACTTGTATTGAGACTTTTCAGATTCTGTCCTCTGCTTAAGGTAGTTGAACATTTTTGACAGATGACTTTGCGCTGATCAATTGGATGTTGTTTAAAAAAATGCCAGACTGCACTCTTTCTAGCATCGGATACCTTTTCAGGCATTGCAGACTGAGCTTTAACCGGATGGCCACGCTGTCCTCCAACAGGTTTTAGCTTTGCCACGCGTTTTGGGCAAGATACGGGCCCGGCAGATGGAACCTGTTGCGATGTTGATGCCTTCTGCGGCCTCTCCTCCTCCGCTTCAGAACTGCTGCCGCCTGCACCCTGTTCCCCCAATGGCTGCCAATCGGGGTCAAGAACTGGGTCATGTATTACCTCTTCTTGTAGCTCGTGTGCAACTTCGTCTGTGTCACCGTGTCGGTCGGTGGTATAGTGTTCGTGATGGGGCAACATAGTCTCATCAGGGTCTGATTCTTGATCAGCACCCTGCGAGGGCAATGTTGTGGTCTGAGTCAAAGGACCAGCATAGTAGTCTGGCTGTGGCTGTGCATCAGTGCACTCCATGTCAGATTCAACTTGTAATGGGCATGGACTGTTAACTGCTTCACTTTCTAAGCCAGGGACGGTATGTGTAAAGAGCTCCATGGAGTAACCCGTTGTGTCGCCTGCTGCATTCTTCTCTGTTGTTGTTTTTGCTGAAGAGGACAAGGAAGCGACTTGTCCCTGACCGTGAACATCCACTAACGACGCGCTGCTTTTACATTTACCAGTTTCACGAGAGGAGGCAAAAGAGCTAGAGGCTGAGTCAGCAAGATAAACCAAAACTTGCTCTTGCTGCTCCGGCTTTAAAAGCGGTTTTCCTACTCCCAGAAAAGGGAGCGTTCGAGGCCTTGTGTAGCCAGACGACGAACCTGGCTCCACAGCTCCAGACTTAGGTGCAATATTTTTTTTCCCACGACCAGCTGATGCTCCACCACTACCACTACCCTCATTACCAGCTGACAATGAACGCCCCCGGCCACGACCTCTTCCACCATACTTCCTCATTGTTTTAAAAACGTAAACAAACTAACGGTATTTGTTGCTGTCACACAAATTACACGGTGAGCTATAACTTCAGTATGATTTAGCTACCCCTTTACAGGTGAGTGAGACCACAACGAAAATCAGGCACAATGTTACACACTCTGTTGTTGGTGGCAACAAATGCGAGAGATGCCACACACGCAGGACTGTCACTGAAGCACAAATGTAAATATTAATCTCCCACTGATTTGATTTTTTTTTTTTTTTCAGGGAGACTTTAGGAAAAAAAAAAATAGAATAAAATGATTTTTTCAGGAAGAATTTAGAAACCAAAGAAAATAAAATGATTTTTTCAGGGAGAATTTAGAAAACAAATAAAACAAAAAAAGGCTTTCTATGGCCCACTGA
The DNA here is from genome assembly GCF_032444005.1 of Ranitomeya imitator. Lineage (NCBI taxonomy): Eukaryota > Metazoa > Chordata > Amphibia > Anura > Dendrobatidae > Ranitomeya > Ranitomeya imitator. The sequence goes on from NC_091283.1 coordinate 619,142,988, forward strand.
GTGAGAGATGACGCACACAGGAGTCAGGAGTGGCACACAAGCCCAGAGGCCAATATTTATCTCCCACTGATTGATGTAGTGATTTTTTCAGGTAGATTTTGGAACCCAAATCAAGCTAAAAAAAATAATAAGCTTTCTATGGCCCACAATTGGAGAGAGAGAGAGAGAGAGATGGCACACCCAGGAGTCAAGACTGGCACACAAGCAGAAAGGGCAATATTAATCTCCCACTGATTTGTCTTTTTTTTTTTTTTCAGGGAGACTTTAGGAAAAAAAAATAGAATAAAATGATTTTTTCAGGAAGAATTTAGAAACCAAATAAAATAAAATGATTTTTTCAGGGAGAATTTAGAAAACAAATAAAACAAAAAAAGGCTTTCTATGGCCCACTGAGTGAGAGATGACGCACACAGGAGTCAGGAGTGGCACACAAGCCCAGAGGCCAATATTTATCTCCCACTGATTGATGTAGTGATTTTTTCAGGTAGATTTTGGAACCCAAATCAAGCTAAAAAAATAATAGGCTTTCTATGGCCCACAATTAGAGAGAGAGAGAGATGGCACACCCAGGAGTCAAGACTGGCACACAAGCAGAAAGGGCAATATTAATCTCCCACTGATTTGTTTTTGTTTTTTGTTTTTCAGGGAGACTTTAGGAAAAAAAAAATAGAATAAAATGATTTTTTCAGGAAGAATTTAGAAACCAAATAAAATAAAATGATTTTTTCAGGGAGAATTTAGAAAACAAATAAAACAAAAAAAGGCTTTCTATGGCCCACTGAGTGAGAGATGACGCACACAGGAGTCAGGAGTGGCACACAAGCCCAGAGGCCAATATTTATCTCCCACTGATTGATGTAGTGATTTTTTCAGGTAGATTTTGGAACCCAAATCAAGCTAAAAAAATAATAGGCTTTCTATGGCCCACAATTGGAGAGAGAGAGAGAGATGGCACACCCAGGAGTCAAGACTGGCACACAAGCAGAAAGGGCAATATTAATCTCCCACTGATTTGTTTTTTTTGTTTTTTTTTTCAGGGAGACTTTAGGAAAAAAAAAATAGAATAAAATGATTTTTTCAGGAAGAATTTAGAAACCAAAGAAAATAAAATGATTTTTTCAGGGAGAATTTAGAAAACAAATAAAACAAAAAAAGGCTTTCTATGGCCCACTGAGAGATGACGCACACAGGAGTCAGGAGTGGCACACAAGCCCAGAGGCCAATATTTATCTCCCACTGATTGATGTAGTGATTTTTTCAGGTAGATTTTGGAACCCAAATCAAGCTAAAAAAAATAATAGGCTTTCTATGGCCCACAATTGGAGAGAGAGAGAGAGATGGCACACCCAGGAGTCAAGACTGGCACACAAGCAGAAAGGGCAATATTAATCTCCCACTGATTTGTTTTTTTTTTGTTTGTTTTTCAGGGAGACTTTAGGAAAAAAAAATAGAATAAAATGATTTTTTCAGGAAGAATTTAGAAACCAAATAAAATAAAATGATTTTTTCAGGGAGAATTTAGAAAACAAATAAAACAAAAAAAGGCTTTCTATGGCCCACTGAGTGAGAGATGACGCACACAGGAGTCAGGAGTGGCACACAAGCCCAGAGGCCAATATTTATCTCCCACTGATTGATGTAGTGATTTTTTCAGGTAGATTTTGGAACCCAAATCAAGCTAAAAAAATAATAGGCTTTCTATGGCCCACAATTGGAGAGAGAGAGAGAGATATGGCACACCCAGGAGTCAAGACTGGCACACAAGCAGAAAGGGCAATATTAATCTCCCACTGATTTGTTTTTTGTTTTTTTTTTCAGGGAGACTTTAGGAAAAAAAAATTGAATAAAATGATTTTTTCAGGAAGAATTTAGAAACCAAATAAAATAAAATGATTTTTTCAGGGAGAATTTAGAAAACAAATAAAACAAAAAAAGGCTTTCTATGGCCCACTGAGTGAGAGATGACGCACACAGGAGTCAGGAGTGGCACACAAGCCCAGAGGCCAATATTTATCTCCCACTTTTTTTTTTTGTTCCAGGGAAAATTTATAAACCCAATAAAAAAAATAATAAATAGGCTTTCTATGGCCCACTATCTGAGAGACAGAGAGAGATGGCACGCTTAGGACTGGCACACAAGCCCAAAGGCCAATATTAATCTCCCTTTTTTTTTTAAGGGAGAATTTATAAAACCAAAAAAAATAAATAAATAGGCTTTCTATGGCCCACTATTTGTGAGAGAGATGGCACGATCAGGACTGGCACACAAGCCCAGAGGCCAATATTAATCTCCCACTTTTTTTTTTTTTCCAGGTAAAATTTATAAACCCAATAAAAAAAAAAATAAATAAATAGGCTTTCTATGGCCCACTATCTGAGAGAGAGAGATGGCACGCTTAGGACTGGCACACAAGCCCAAAGGCCAATATTAATCTCCCACTGATTGATTTATTGATTTTTTCAGGTAGAATTTAGAACCCAAATAAAGCAAAAAAAAAAAAAAAATGGGCTTTCTATGGCCCATTGAGTGAGTGATGATGCACACAGGAGTCAGGAGTGGCACACAAGCCCTGAGGCCAATATTTTTCTACCACTGATTGATGTAGTGATTTTTTCAGGTAGATTTTAGAACCAAAATCAAGCAAAAAAATAAATAGGCTTTCTATGGCCCACTGAGTGAGTGATGATGCACACAGGAGTCAGGAGTGGCACACAAGCCCTGAGGCCAATATTTTTCTACCACTGATTGATGTAGTGATTTTTTCAGGTAGATTTTAGAACCAAAATCAAGCAAAAAAATAAATAGGCTTTCTATGGCCCACTGAGTGAGTGATGATGCACACAGGAGTCAAGAGTGGCACACAAGCCCTGAGGCCAATATTTTTCTCCCACTGATTGATGTAGTGATTTTTTCAGGTAGATTTTATAACCCAAATCAAGCAAAAAAATAAATAGGCTTTCTATGGCCCACTGAGTGAGAGATGACACAGACAGGGATGGCACTCTAGCAGAAATGTCAATCTTAATCTCCCACAAAAAAAAACAAAAAAACAGGGAGTGTCCTTCAATTACTATCTCCCTGCAGTAATCTCAGCCAGGTATGGCAGGCAGCAATAAGGAGTGGACTGATGCACAAATTAAATAAAAAGTGTGTACAAACCAAAAAGATAGCTGTGCAGAAAGGAAGGAACAAGAGGATTTGTGCTTTGAAAAAAGCAGTTGGTTTGCACAGCGGCGTACACACAGCAATGCAGCTATCAGGGAGCCTTCTAGGGCAGCCCAATGAGCTACAGCGCTGAGGGGGAAAAAAAAAATGTAGCTTCCACTGTCCCTGCACACCGAAGGTGGTGTTGGGCAGTGGAAATCGCTACATCACAAGCGGTTTGGTGGTTAATGGACCCTGCCTAACGCTATCCCTGCTTCTGACGAAGCGGCAGCAACCTCTCCCTAAGCTCAGATCAGCAGCAGTAACATGGCGGTCGGCGGGAACTCCCCTTTATAGCCCCTGTGACGCCGCAGACAGCAAGCCAATCACTGCAATGCCCTTCTCTAAGATGGTGAGGACCAGGACCTATGTCATCACGCTGCCCACACTCTGCGTTTACCTTCATTGGCTGAGAAATGGCGCTTTTCGCGTCATTGAAACGCGACTTTGGCGCGAAAGTCGCGTACCGCATGGCCGACCCCGCACAGGGGTCGGATCGGGTTTCATGAAACCCGACTTTGCCAAAAGTCGGCGACTTTTGAAAGTGAACGACCCGTTTCGCTCAACCCTACTGAATACTCTTTTTGATAGGACACTAGCTGCCGGGCAAGCAAGCTCCTGCAATGCATATTCTGCCAATTCTGGCCAGGTGTCTAATTTGGATGCCCAGTAATCAAATGGGAATGACGGTTGAGGGAGAACGTCGATAAGGGATGAAAAATAGTTTGTAACCATACTGGACAAATGTTGTCTCCTGTCACTTTGAATTGATGCTGCAGTACCTGTCCTGTCTGCGGTCATAGCAAAATCACTCCACAACCTGGTCAGAAAACCCCTCTGGCCAACGCCACTTCTGATTTCTGCCCCTCTAACACCTCTGGTCTGCTGGCCCCTGCAGCTCGTGTGAGAACGATCACGGGCGCTGTGTGCAGGGAATGCCAGAAGCAAACGGTCAACAAGAGTTGATTGTTTGGTTGCTAATATTATTTCCAAGTTGTCATGTGGCATTATATTTTGCAATTTGCCTTTATAGCGAGGATCAAGGAGGCAGGCCAACCAGTAATCGTCATCGTTCATCATTTTAGTAATGCGTGTGTCCCTTTTGAGGATACGTAAGGCATAATCCGCCATGTGGGCCAAAGTTCCAGTTCTCAAATCTGCGGTTGTGCTTGGTTGAGGGGCAGTTTCAGGCAAATCCACGTCACTTGTGTCCCTCCAAAAACCAGAACCCGGCCTTGCCGCGCCAACAATTTCCAGTGGCCCCGGAAAAGCTTCCTCATTAAAAATATAATCATCCCCATCATCCTCCTCGTCCTCCTCCTCCTCTTCGCCCACTACCTCGTCCTGTACACTGCCCTGGCCAGACAATGGCTAACTGTCATCAATGCTTTCCTCTTCCTCAGCTGCAGACGCCTGATCCTTTATGTGCGTCAAACTTTGCATCAGCAGACGCATTAGGGGGATGCTCATGCTTATTATGGCATTGTCTGCACTAACCAGCCGTGTGCATTCCTCAAAACACTGAAGGACTTGACACATGTCTTGATTCTTCGACCACTGCACACCTGACAACTCCATGTCTGCCATCCTACTGCCTGCCCGTGTATGAGTATCCTCTCACAAAAACATAACAGCCCGCCTCTGTTCACACAGTCTCTGAAGCATGTGCAGTGTTGAGTTCCACCTTGTTGCAACGTCTATGATTAGGCGATGCTGGGGAAGGTTCAAAGAACGCTGATAGGTCTGCATACGGCTGGAGTGTACGAGCGAACGGCGGATATGTGAGCAAAGTCCACGCACTTTGAGGAGCAGGTCGGATAACCCCGGATAACTTTTCAGGAAGCACTGCACCACCAGGTTTAAGGTGTGAGCCAGGCAAGGAATGTGTTTCAGTTGGGAAAGGGAGATGGCAGCCATGAAATTCCTTCCGTTATCACTCACTACCTTGCCTGCCTCAAGATCTACAGTGCCCAGCCACGACTGCGTTTCTTTCTGCAAGAACTCGGACAGAACTTCCGCGGTGTGTCTGTTGTCGCCCAAACACTTCATAGCCAATACAGCCTGCTGACGTTTGCCAGCAGCTGCCCCATAATGGGAGACCTGGTGTGCAACAGTGGCAGCTGCGGATGGAGTGGTTGTGCGACTGCGGTCTGTGGACGAGCTCTCGCTTCTGCAGTAGGACGAGGAGGAGGAGGAGGGGTTGCGAACGGCTACAGCCAACTGTTTTCTAGACCGTGGGCTAGGCAGAACTGTCCCAAACTTGCTGTCCCCTGTGGACCCTGCATCCACAACATTCACCCAGTGTGCCGTGATGGACACGTAACGTTCCTGGCCATGCCTACTGGTCCATGCATCTGTTGTCAGGTGCACCTTTGTGCTCACAGATTGCCTGAGTGCATGGACGATGCACTCTTTAACATGCTGGTGGAGGGCTGGGATGGCTTTTCTGGAAAAAAAGTGTCGACTGGGTAGCTCGTAGCGTGGTACAGCGTAGTCCATCAGGGCTTTGAAAGCTTCGCTTTCAACTAACCGGTAGGGCATCATCTCTAACGAGATTAGTCTAGCTATGTGGGCGTTCAAACCCTGTGTACGCGGATGCGAGGCTAAGTACTTCCTTTTTCTAACCATAGTCTCATGTAGGGTGAGCTGGACTGGAGAGCTGGAGATCATGGAACTAGCGGGGGTGCCGGTGGACATGGCAGACTGAGAGATGGTGGGAGATGGTATTGTTGCCGCCGGTGCCCTAGATGCAGTGTTTCCTACTACGAAACTGGTGATTCCCTGACCCTGACTGCTTTGGCCTGGCAAAGAAACCTGCACAGATACTGCAGGTGGTGCGGAAAATGGTGGCCCTACACTGCCGGATGGGATGTTACATTGATGACTAGCTTCATTGGCTGAGGGTGCTACAACCTTAAGGGACGTTTGGTAGTTAGTCCAAGCTTGCAAATGCATGGTGGTTAAATGTCTATGCATGCAACTTGTATTGAGACTTTTCAGATTCTGCCCTCTGCTTAAGGTAGTTGAACATTTTTGACAGATGACTTTGCGCTGATCAATTGGATGTTGTTTAAAAAAATGCCAGACTGCACTCTTTCTAGCATCGGATACCTTTTCAGGCATTGCAGACTGAGCTTTAACCGGATGGCCACGCTGTCCTCCAACAGGTTTTGGCTTTGCCACGCGTTTTGGGCAAGATACGGGCCCGGCAGATGGAACCTGTTGCGATGTTGATGCCTGCTGCGACCCCTCCTCCTCCGCTTCAGAACTGCTGCTGCCTGCACCCTGTTCCCCCAATGGCTGCCAATCGGGGTCAAGAACTGGGTCATCTATTACCTCTTCTTGTAGCTCGTGTGCAACTTCGTCTGTGTCACCGTGTCGGTCGGTGGTATAGCGTTCGTGATGGGGCAACATAGTCTCATCAGGGTCTGATTCTTGATCATTACCCTGCGAGGGCAATGTTGTGGTCTGAGTCAAAGGACCAGCATAGTAGTCTGGCTGTGGCTGTGCATCAGTGCACTCCATGTCAGATTCAACTTGTAATGGGCATGGACTGTTAACTGCTTCACTTTCTAAGCCAGGGACGGTATGTGTAAAGAGCTCCATGGAGTAACCCGTTGTGTCGCCTGCTGCATTCTTCTCTGTTGTTGTTTTTGCTGAAGAGGACAAGGAAGCGACTTGTCCCTGACCGTGAACATCCACTAACGACGCGCTGCTTTTACATTTACCAGTCTCACGAGAGGAGGCAAAAGAGCTAGAGGCTGAGTCAGCAAGATAAGCCAAAACTTGCTCTTGCTGCTCCGGCTTTAAAAGCGGTTTTCCTACTCCCAGAAAAGGGAGTGTTCGAGGCCTTGTGTAGCCAGACGACGAACCTGGCTCCACAGCTCCAGACTTAGGTGCAATATTTTTTTCCCACGACCACCTGATGCTCCACCACTACCACTACCCTCATTACCAGCTGACAATGAACGCCCCCGGCCACGACCTCTTCCACCAGACTTCCTCATTGTTTTAAAAACGTAACCAAACTAACGGTATTTGTTGCTGTCACACAACTTACACGGTGAGCTATAACTTCAGTATGATTTAGCTACCCCTTTACAGGTGGGTGAGACCACAACGAAAATCAGGCACAATGTTACACACTCTGTTTTTGGTGGCAACAAATGAGAGAGATGCCACACACGCAGGACTGTCACTGAAGCACAAATGTTAATATTAATCTCCCACTGTTTTTTTTAATTTATTTATTTTTTTTCAGGGAGACTTTAGAAACAAAATAAAATAAAATGATTTTTTCAGGAAGAATTTAGAAACCAAACATAAAATGATTTTTCCAATGACAATTTAGAAACCAAATAAAAAAAAAAAAAAAAAGGCTTTCTATGCCCCACTGAGTGAGAGATGCCACACACTGGAGTCAGGAGTGGCACACAAGCCCAGAGGCCAATATTTTTCTCCCAATGATTGATGTAGTGATTTTTTCAGGTAGATTTTGGAACCCAAATCAAGCAAAAAAAATAATAGGCTTTCTATGGCCCACAATTGGAGAGAGAGAGAGAGATGGCACACCCAGGAGTCAAGACTGGCACACAAGCAGAAAGGGCAATATTAATCTCCCACTGATTTTTTTTTTTTTTTTCAGGGAGACTTTAGAAAAAAAAAATAATAGAATAAAATGATTTTTTCAGGAAGAATTTAGAAACCAAATAAAATAAAATGATTTTTCAGGGAGAATTTAGAAAACAAATAAAACAAAAAATAGGCTTTCTATGGCCCACTGAGTGAGAGATGACGCACACAGGAGTCAGGAGTGGCACACAAGCCCAGAGGCCAATATTGTTCTCCCAATGATTGATGTAGTGATTTTTTCAGGTAGATTTTGGAACCCAAATCAAGCTAAAAAAAATAATAGGCTTTCTACGGCCCACAATTGGAGAGAGAGAGAGAGATGGCACACCCAGGAGTCAAGACTGGCACACAAGCAGAAAGGGCAATATTAATCTCCCACTGATTTTTTTTTTTTTTTCAGGGAGACTTTAGAAAAAAAAAATAATAGAATAAAATGATTTTTTCAGGAAGAATTTAGAAACCAAATAACATAAAATGATTTCTTCAGGGAGAATTTAGAAAACAAATAAAACAAAAAATAGGCTTTCTATGGCCCACTGAGTGAGAGATGACGCACACAGGAGTCAGGAGTGGCACACAAGCCCAGAGGCCAATATTTATCTCCCACTGATTGATTTAGTGATTTTTTCAGGTAGATTTTGGAACCCAAATCAAGCAAAAAAAATAATAGGCTTTCTATGGCCCACAATTGGAGAGAGAGAGAGAGATGGCACACCCAGGAGTTAACACTGGCACACAAGCAGAAAGGGCAATATTAATCGCCCACTGATTTGTTTTTTTTGTTTTTTTCAGGGAGACTTTAGAAAAAAAAAATAATAAAAAAAAATGATTTTTTTCAGGAAGAATTTAGAAACCAAATAAAATAAAATGATTTTTTCAGGGAGAATTTAGAAAACAAATAAAACAAAAAATAGGCTTTCTATGGCCCACTGAGTTGAGAGATGACGCACACAGGAGTCAGGAGTGGCACACAAGCCCAGAGGCCAATATTGTTCTCCCAATGATTGATGTAGTGATTTTTTCAGGTAGATTTTGGACCCCAAATCAAGCTAAAAAAATAATAGGCTTTCTATGGCCCACAATTGGAGAGAGAGAGAGATGGCACACCCAGGAGTCAAGATTGGCACACAAGCAGAAAGGGCAATATTAATCTCCCACTGATTAGATTTTTTTTTTTCAGGGAGACTTTAGAAAAAAAAAATAATAAAAAAAAATGATTTTTTCAGGAAGAATTTAGAAACCAAATAAAATAAAATGATTTTTTCAGGGAGAATTTAGAAAACAAACAAAACAAAAAATAGGCTTTCTATGGCCCACTGACTGAGAGATGGCACACACAGGAGTCAGGAGTGGCACACAAGCCCAGAGGCCAATATTAATCTCCCACTTTTTTTTTTTTCCAGGGAAAATTTATAAACCCAATAAAAAAAATTATAAATAGGCTTTCTATGGCCCACTATCTGAGAGAGAGAGATGGCACGCTTAGGACTGGCACACAAGCCCAAAGGCCAATATTAATCTCCCATTTTTTTTTCAGGGAGAATTTATAAAACCCAAAAAAATAAATAAATAGGCTTTCTATGGCCCACTATTTGTGAGAGAGATGGCACGCTCAGGACTGGCACACAAGCCCAGAGGCCAATATTAATCTCCCATTTTTTTTTTTTTTTCAGGGAAAATTTATAAACCCAATAAAAAAAATAATAAATAGGCTTTCTATGGCCCACTATCTGAGAGAGAGAGATGGCACGCTTAGGACTGGCACACAAGCCCAAAGGCCAATATTAATTTCCCTTTTTTTTCAGGGAGAATTTATAAAACCAAAAAAAAATAAATAAATAGGCTTTCTATGGCCCACTATTTGTGAGAGAGATGGCACGCTTAGGACTGGCACACAAGCCCAAAGGCCAATATTAATCTCCCACTGATTGATTTATTGATTTTTTCAGGTAGAATTTAGAACCCAAATAAAGCAAAAAAAAAAAAAATAGGCTTTCTATGGCCCACTGAGTGAGTGATGATGCACACAGGAGTCAGGAGTGGCACACAAGCCCTGAGGCCAATATTTTTCTCCCACTGATTGATGTAGTGATTTTTTCAGGTAGATTTTGGAACCCAAATCAAGCAAAAAAATAAATAGGCTTTCTATGGCCCACTGACTGAGAGACGGCACACACAGGAGTCAGGAGTGGCACATAAGCCCTGAGGCCAATATTTTTCTCCCACTGATTGATGTAGTGATTTTTTCAGGTAGATTTTAGAACCCAAATCAAGCAAAAAAATAAATAGGCTTTCTATGGCCCACTGAGTGAGAGATGGCACAGACAGGGATGGCACTCTAGCAGAAATGCCAATCTTAATCTCCCACAAAAAAAAAAAAAAAAAAAAAACAGGGAGTGTCTTTCAATTACTATCTCCCTGCAGTAATCTCAGCCAGGTATGGCAGGCAGCAATAAGGAATGGACTGATGCACAAATTAAATAAAAAGTGTGTACAAACAAAAAAGATAGCTGTGCAGAAAGGAAGGAACAAGAGGATTTGTGCTTTGAAAAAAGCAGTTGGTTTGCACAGCGGCGTACACACAGCAATGCAGCTATCAGGGAGCCTTCTAGGGCAGCCCAATGAGCTACAGCGCTGAGGAAAAAAAAAAATGTAGCTTCCACTGTCCCTGCACACCGAAGGTGGTGTTGGACAGTGCAAATCGCTACAGCACAAGCGGTTTGGTGGTTAATGGACCCTGCCTAAGGCTATCCCTGCTTCTGACGAAGCGGCAGCAACCTCTCCCTAAGCTCAGATCAGCAGCAGTAACATGGCGGTCGGCGGGAACGCCCCTTTATAGCCCCTGTGACGCCGCAAACAGCAAGCCAATCACTGCAATGCCCTTCTCTAAGATGGTGAGGACCAGGACCTATGTCATCACGCTGCCCACACTCTGCGTTTACCTTCATTGGCTGAGAAATGGCGCTTTTCGCGTCATTGAAACGCGACTTTGGCGCGAAAGTCGCGTACCGCATGGCCGACCCCGCACAGGGGTCGGATCGGGTTTCATGAAACCCGACTTTGCCAAAAGTCGGCGACTTTTGAAAATGAACGACCCGTTTCGCTCAACCCTACTTCTAGACTCTTCTGTCTCTCTGAGATTTGAAGTTGCCTTTTAATACAAGCAATTTCATGTCCATGGTGCTGTGATCAGGAATACAAAAATGTTTGGCCACAGGTAGATCCATTCTTTTTTCTCTTTTGTGTGGTGATGAGAATTCATCCTTGTTCTAAACTTTTGCCCTGTCTCATTCTACATATAGACCCCCAGTTGGACATTTAGTACAAATAATTAAGTACACCACATTAGATGTGATGCATCTGAAAGTACCTGGGATCTTGTATGTATTTTGTCCGTGGTCATTATAAATGGACAGGCTTTACATTTTTTCCTGTCCAAGGTTCCTGCAGCTGTTGGAGAGGACAGGGAGCTTCTGACAGATTTGGGGGCTGCATAAAACACAGTAGTTGGGTGGCTGGAAACATGGATTGTAATCAGGCATCTTTTTGTGGTAAAGGTTGTAATTTCTGTGCAGCTCACCTTAGCACTTCCAGATTTGGATTGTAGGTGACTACTAGATGCACCCATTTATTTTCTTCTTTAGCTTTGTAATGTAAGAGATGATTCCCCTGTAGGGGGGAAGTAGAGTTAAGCCCCTCTGCCCCCCAAAATGTTTTTTTCCTATTTCACACAGTGTTTAACAACTTCCCGACCTGTGACACCAAGTAGGCATCATGAAAGTTGGTGCCAATCCGACCTGAGACGTGTATGCTGCATCACAGAATGATCGTGTTCCTGCAGATCGGGTGAAAGGGTTAACTCAAATTTCAGCTGACCTGCAGGGACAGGAGGAGTGGTACTTCAGCCCATGGGGGATGGCTTTCCCCCCCGTGGCTATGATCGCTCTGATTGGCTGTTGAAAGTGAAACAGCCAATCAGAGCAATTTGTAATATTTCATCTATTAAACTTGGTGAAATATTATAATCTAGCCATGGCCGATGCTGCAATATCATTGGCCACGGCTGGAGACCCCGCTGTCAGTGTTTCCTGCCCCTCCATCCTGTCCTCCATACCCTCCTCTCCCCTCCGCCCCCGCTGTCAAATCCCACCCCCAATACTTACCGAGTCCCGGTGTCCCTCCGTCTTCTCCTATGGGCGCCGCCATCTTCCAAAATGGCAGGCGCATGCGCAGTGCGCCCGCTGAATCTGCCGGCCGGCAGATTAATTCCAGGTACATTTTTCATCACTGTGATAGGTTCTATCACAGTGATCCAAATAAAAAAATAGTAAATCAACCCTCCTTTATCACCCCCATAGGTAGGGAACATAATAAAATAAAGAAAATATTATTATTTTTATTTTTCCACTAGGGTTAGGGTTAAAATTAGGGTTAGGGTTAGGGTTGCAATTAGGGTTAGGGTTAGGGTTGCAATTAGGGTTAGGGTTAGAATTAGAGTTAGGGTTGCAATTAGGGTTAGGGTTAGAATTAGGGTTAGGGTTAGAATTAAGGTTAGAATTAGAATATGTGCACACGGTGCGGATTTGGCTGCGGATCCACTGCGGATTCGTAGCAGTTTTGCATCACGTTTACCGTACCATGTAAACCTATGGAAAACCAAATCCGCTGTGCCCATGGTGCAGAAAATACCGCTCGGTATTTTCCGCAGCATGTCAATTCTTTGTGCGGATTCCGCAGCGTTTTACAACTGTTCCTGTATTGGAATACGCAGGTGAAATCCGCATAAAAAACACTGGAAATAGCAGTAAATCCGCAGGTAAAATGCAGTAAGTTTAACCTGCAGATTTTTCAAAAACAGTGCAGAAAAATCTGCACACAAATCCGCAACATGGGCACATAGTCTTAGGGTTAGGGTTGGAATTACAGTTAGGGTTGGAATTAGGGTTAGGGTTGGAATTAGGGTTAAAATCAGGGTTATAGGTGTGTTGGGATTAGGGTTAGGCTTGTGGTTAGGGTTATGGTTAGGGTTGGGATTAGGGTTAGGGGTGTGTTGGGGTTAGCGTTGTGGTTAGGGTTGGGATTAGGGTTAGGGGTGTGTTGAGGTTAGGGTTGTGATTAGGGGTGTGTTGGGGTTAAGGTTGTGATTAGGGTCATGGTTAGAGTTAGGGTTAGGGGTGTGTAGAGTTAGGGTTAGGGGTGTGTTGGGGTTAGTGTTGGAGTTAGAATTGAGGGGTTTCCACTGTTTAGGCACATCAGGGGGTCTCCAAACACGACCATTGATTCCAGCCAATCTTGCGTTCAAAAAGTCAAATGGTTCTCCCTCCCTTCCGAGCCACGACGTGTGCCCAAACAGTGGTTTATCCCAACATATGGGGTACCAGCATACTCAGGACAAATTGGACAACTTTTGGGGACCAATTTCTCCTGTTACCCTTGTGAAAATAAAAAATTGTGGGCTAAAAAAGAATAAAAAATTATTTTTTTATTTTCATGGCTCTGCGTTATAAACGTCTGTGAAGCACTTGGGGGTTCAAAGTGCTCACCACACATCTAGATAAGTTCCTTGGGGGTCTAGTTTCCAAACTGGGGTCACTTTGGGGGGTTTCTACTGTTTAGGCACATTAGGGGCTCTGCAAACGGAATGTGATGCCCGCAAACCATTCCATCAAAGTCTGCATTTCAGAATGTCACTTTTGAGCCTTGACGTGTGCCCAAATAGTGGTTTACCCCCAAATATGGGGTATCAGCATACTCAGGTCAAACTGGACAACAACCTTTGCAGTCCAATTTCTCCTGTTACCCTTGTAAAAATAAAAAAATTGCTTGCTAAAATTCATTTTTGAGGAAAGAAAAATGATTTCTTATTTTCACGGCTCTGCGTTATAAACTTCTGTGAAGCACTTGGGGGTTAAAAGTGCTCATCACACATCTAGATAAGTCCCTTCGGGAGTCTAGCTTCCGAAATGGTGTCACTTGTGGGGGTTTCTACTGTTTAGGCACATCAGGGGCTCTGCAAATGCAACGTAATGCCCGATGACCATTCCATCAAAGTCTGCATTTCAAAATGTCACTACTTCCCTTTCGAGCCCTGACGTGTGCCCAAATAGTGGTTTACCCCCACATATGGGGTATCAGCATACTCAGGACAAACTAGACATCAACTTTTGGAGTCCAATTTCTCCTGTCACCCTTGTGAAAATAAAACATTGTGGGCTAAAAAAATCATTTTTGAGGAAAGAAAAATGATTTTTTATTTTCATGGCTCTGCGTTATAAACTTCTGTGAAGCACTTGGTGGTTCAAAGTGCTCACCACTCATCTCAATTAGTTCCTTGGGAAGTCTAGTTGCCAAAATGGGGTGACTTGTGGGGGAGCTCCAATGTTTAGGCACACAGGGGCTCTCCAAACTTGACATGGTGTCCACTAACTATTGGAGCTAATTTTCCATTCAAAAAGTCAAATGGCACCCTTTCCCTTCCGAGCCCTGCCGTGCGCCCAAACAGTGGTTTACCTCCACATATGAGGTATCGGTGTACTCAGGAGAAATTGCCCAACATATTTTCGGATCCATTTTATCCTGTTGCCCAAGTGAAAATGAAAAAATTGAGGCTAAAAGAAAATTTTTGTGAAAAAAAAGTACTTTTTCATTTTTACGGATCAATTTGTGAAGCACCTGAGGGTTTAAAGTGCTCACTATGCATCTAGATAAGTTCTTTGGGGGGTCTAGTTTCTATAATCGGGTTACTTGCGGGAGAGTTCCAATTCTTAGGCACACTGGGGCTCTCCAAACGCGAAATGGTGTCCGCTAAAGATTGGAGCCAATTTTTCATTCAAAAAGTCAAGTGGCGCTCCTTCCCTTCCGAGCCCTGTCATGCACCCAAACAGTGGTTTCCCCCCTACATATGGGGTGTTGGCATACTCAGGACAAATTGGACAACAACTTTCGGGGTCCAGTTTCTCCTTTTACCCTTGGGAAAATATAAAAATTGTTGCTAAAAGATCATTTTTGCTTCTGATGCTGTGAAACACCTGAAGGGTTAATAAACTTTTTGAATGTGGTTTTGAGCATCTTGAGGGGTGCAGTTTTTAGAATGGTGTAACTTTTGGGTATTTTCAACCATATCGATCCCTCAAACTGACTTCAACTGTGAGGTGGTCCCTAAAAAATGGCTTTGTAAATTCTGCTGTAAAAATGAGAAATCGCTGGTCAAATTTTAACTCTTATAACTTTCTAGCAAAAAAAAATCTTGTTTTCAAAATTATGCTGATGTAAAGTAGACATGTGCAAAATGTTATTTATTAACTATTTTGTGACACATAACTCTCTGGTTTAACAGAATAAAAATTCAAAATTTTAAAATTGCTAAATTTTCAAAATTTTTGCCAAATTTCAGTTTTTTTTTTCACAAATAAATGCAAAAATTATCAAATTAAATTTACCTCGAACATGAAGCCCAATATGTCACCAAAAAAATAGGGTGCCAGAGAGCACAGCTCATAACACCTAGGGATAGAAAAAGGCTCAATCTGATTCATTACTAAAGCATATTGTGAGTTCTAGTCTATGAATACTAATGCAAATATTCAAGTGATAGAGGGAACTGCTGTACCTGTATAGTTACTCAGTTTGCCAGTGAATTGATTGATCTAAGATATACTGCAGTGCCAGCACCTCAATAACAGTTTTTCATTTATTCTTCACACACTGCAAATAAGGAAGGCCAATATTAAACCCCCCTAATTTTACTATGAAAACAAAATATGAGGCTGGTGTGTCATAGAAAGTATGTTAAATTGTAAGCTGGGCTCAATATAGGTCCAATACAATCATATGAGCGTTACACACAAACTTTACTAGCAATTAGGTTTTTTTTAGTATTACAATTTGTGTAAAATGTGTTGAAAAATACTTGTGTGAATTTAATTTTTTTAAAACTTTGGAAAACCAGTGATTTTGAATGTCAGATGGTCCTTTCATCTCTCATCTCTCTTTTTAACAAGCATAAAAATAAAAATCCAACCATACAGACATTTTATATGCAACTATCTACCTCACAAATTATTTTTGCTTCTTTGCTATACGTGATATACATTTTGACACCCGTAAACACAATAAAAATACAGTACCTTGTTGGGGGTGCTAGTTTTTGGAGCGTGTATCTATCTAGCATTTCATGTCAACTAATTTCCTTTTTGGAATTTAAAAAGAAGAAAATATTAAAATTAGCGCAGTTAACTTTTTGCATAATCTGTTTCACTAGTACAAATTGACAACCCCACATGCTATAACAATAATGAAGGCTGTTGCTTCAATTTTGATTTTCAAGTATGTCCCTCACAACAGTGCCAAAATAGCATTTTTGTACCATTGTCATAGCATTATTTTTTGTCAGAAAAGAAGGAAAACATAATTTAAAAAATATACACACATGTTACTTTTTGCAAGCCTGTTTTTCTAGTAGAAGTTAGTAAACATACTCGTTGATAGGTATGAGTGAACGTGTAAGGAGATACTCGGATATCACTCGAATATCAGGGTGCTCGGATATGTTCAGCACTCGATAACCATTTGCTAGTGCTCAGTTTTGAAGCTTAAATTCCCACCCCACATGCTTGTCATCTGTAACAGAGCCAATAAACATGCGGGGATTGCCTGCCAGTCACTGTAATAGCCATCTAAAAAATACAGTTTAAACTGCTTTGTGTAAAATAACAGTGGTTTAATATTTGTAACAAACAGTTGACTAAATTTTTTGTTCAATAAAAAAGTTTAGTTTCAATTGAGAAAGGAAAATTGGTTTCCAGAGACCTAGCAATTAGAAAATGCATAAGGCGTATGTTAAGGGATGAGGAAGAGGAAGTGCTGATGATGGTGCAATCAGACACCGAGGACAGGGGCTGGTGCAACTATGCCTGTTGCTGGAGCACATGCCTATCCAAAACACACAGTTTCCAGTCCCACTTTGCACAGAGGCACAGTACACCACTTCTGAAGCCAGAGCAGTGCGAACAGGTGGTCAGTTGGATAGCAGCATGCTTGGTAGATGCCTCCCGCCCTTGCATATTCTGATACACCACCATCAGGCACTTCCAAAAACTTGTCCCAGCACAGTGTTTAGCTGTCCCTTCCCCAGGCCTTGGAACAAAAAAGAAAGTAACCAGCCACCCACCCACAGGCCCAAGCACTAACCGGGCACATTTCCAGGCTGATTGCCATAGAAATTTTACCATTTAGGTTTATAGACACAGAGGATTTTCGCCAACTCATGGCAGCAGCAGTCTCTAAGTACTTGGCCCTCAGCCACCACTATTTCTCCCGATTTTACCCCCACCTTGCAGCAGCACCCATGTCCTTACCAACGCAGTTACTAAGATTGTGCATATAGCAAATGACATGTGGTCAAGCACTTGTCACCAGGGATGCTATATTTCACTGTCAACACACTGGGGGAGCATTGTGGAGGGTGGGGCAAAGTCCCACCCTGGCATGGCACATGTGCTACTGAAGCTGAGGATTGCTGGCTATCAGGGTTTCCTCACCTACTAAACCAGTTCCTTCACTCCTCCTGCTCCTCCACATACTCCATTTCCAATTTGGTATCTCAGAGCATTTCGTCCACATCAGCTGGTAGCTGGAAGCTCTGCAGAACTGCCCCAGCAAAGCAGCAACAGGTTTTGCTGAAGCTAATTTGTTTAAGAGACAAATCGCTCACAGAGGCAGAGTTATTGAAAGAAATTATAGAACAGACAGATCTGTGTTTTTTTTTCCCACTGAACCTCGAACCAAGCATGTGTACTTAACTTGGTAGTTCAGCGGTTTTTGAAAACCTACCCAGATTTGTCAGAGCTTCTGGTCAAAGTATGTTGCATCTGTGCTCATTTTCGCAAGTCAACTACAGCTTGGCACATATGGCCGACTTTATGTACTGCTGCCTTTCCCTTGACCCTCTCATTGTATTCATTTTGGTCAAAATAGAGTACTGGGGGTTCACCCTGCTAGACACACACAACAAGGAGAACTTTGCAGCTCTATTTCCTGAGGCAGAGAGGTCTACTAAAATGCTGCTACACTTGTGGGCTATTGCGGCAGAAGCTTGCAGAACCAAAGAGGAGAGGCAAGGGAGACACATACCAGGTACAACAGAGGCAGGGGTACATTGTCAAAGACATGGGACAATTTTATGACACCCTCTCAGTGTCCATGCCCTGGTGACTGGGTATTTTTGACTAGGAGGGAAAAGTTTTTAAGGATGATCAAGCAATACCTTGCTGACAAAACCAACGTACTCCCTAATTCCTCTGCGACCTTCAACTATTGGGTCTCAAAGCTGGACATCTGGCAAGAGCTGTCACTTTATGCCTTGGAAGTCAGAAAGGGTTTTTTAGCATCATCGGGGTGTTATAAAAGACAGGTACTTTTGCTGTCAACAGAAAAATGTGACAGGCTCACTCTGATAAAAATCAATAAAGCCTGGATTAGCCCAGACTTTTCCACACTATCAGATGATAGTAGCACATAAATTGTTTTTATTCTTCAATATTTGAATGAGGCCTGCCCATTGTTGCCTTCAAATGCCTGTGAATGACTGGATGACACTCCTTATAATTATTTCCTACTTTAGCACTGTGTGCAAAGTTTTTATGTTTGTAGAAGTTCCATAATGCCACTTTTTGAATTTTTTAATAACACCTGCAAGTTATTGCCTTCAAGTGTTTATGTATGAGTGTACTACCCTTTTTATCATTTTTTCCTTGCTATGCAATTTGTGCAAATCCTTTACGAGTGTTAGAATACATAAACTACACCTTCAAAATATTTTAATTAGGCCATCATGTTGGTATTCCAGCTGTCTTGATATCTGTTTTCCATTGTTGAAATATCTTTATGGAACCCCTCTAAATTTTCATCACTTACATGTCCCAAATTGGGTGGTAAAAAGACAAAATGGAAATGTAAGAAATGCATTTTCAATTACATTCGGTAGCCAAGTTGTTCATTTGCTTTAAGCACGCTGTCTGCTAGTTCAGCATAGTTTTGCCTGTTCCCAAGAAAGTTTTGCACTACTTGCACAAATGCATCCCAAGCTGCAAGTTCCAGATTGTCTACATTGTATGTGGTATTGGTTTAAGAGCAGACTCACAGTAAAGAAACACAATTTGTGACTTGTTTCTTTTTGAATATTTGTCGATTTTAGTCATGCAGAAATAACAGTCTGAATGGTGAATTTTCTGCACACAACAAACCATCGGCACTGAAAAAACCATTACATTCCTTTTACCGTTCAACCACTGTGATAGCCCAGAGTAACACACAGAGATGCAAACATGAGGGGTTCAGCTTTTTTCTTCATCTCCAATTTAACAGTCAAAGTAACACTTATTAGCAAGATGCACTCACTTTGTCATATTCTTGCACTGATCAAAAGTACTGTGCCACATATGTAGCAGAAAGTGACCGGAGTGTTAACACATTTACATCTATCCATCTTAAGTCTCAAAACAGATAAGACTATAACAGATCATCGAACTTTGTACAGCTTGCCTTATATACTTAGTGCTAACATCAGTCGATAGACCTGTCGGACCGTGTCTGGACAGGTCTGGGCATGTCCTTTGAAATATTTCCAATATACAGTATAATGCATTAATATTATAAGTAAATAGGTTTTGCATATATAATTTAAAATCTAGATGTGTCAGGCGAATTCAGAGTTTATATTTGGAATCAGTGCGTTCAATTTAGTAATAATCTTGTGTTGTCTCACAGTAGCAAAATCATTGCTGCGTGGTGTAATCGATTCAGTATGAATTGAGATTTTTTTGAAAAACTGGCAATTTTGAATTTCAAAAGCGCCAATCATCTCTAGTATTTAGCATCCATTATCTCTAAATACAAGCAAAGCAAAAAATGAATCCTCCCACTACAAGTGGTTGGACAATGGTTTATCTCATTTTTTAATATTTATTACAGTTTTATAACAATATAAAACAAAACAGAATTAAGATGGATAAGTCTATAAGTGACATATTTCTGGAATGTTGTAATCTTTATGACAGTAATGATAATGATGCTCATTATTTCATGTGAACTGTTATTCTTAAGAATAACAAATAGTAATAACAGCATAAATTAATGCTATATTGCTCAATTAAAAAAAATAATAATAATAATACATTTGATTGCATAATGCCATTTGTAGCTTAACTTTATTTTAAGTTGACGTAAAAGTTACCTGAAGGTTTTGTGCCTACTGATATATTCTCTGGATGTTTTCATTATTATGAAGTCGAAGCATATAAATCAGAATAATGGTGACAGAAGGCTTTTACTGCTTCATGTGGTTATTTTATATTGTACGATTCAAGGTCTTCTTTTTGAAAAGTTTGTGAGGATTTGAAATCTGAAATAAAATAGCAGGATGCCATCTGCACAAGCCATTGAACAGATATTGACTTTAACATATAACGAAGAGGAATGGTCAAATTCAAAAAGTGAAATAAATAATTTAGGAAAAATTAAAAATGTAATAATAAAATAGTTAATTTCTGGCCATTTTTTTTCTACAATTTCTCTATGAAAATGGCAATATCTAAAAAAAATGGAAAAATTAAATTTTGGTCATAAGAATTGTGCCACCTTTAAATAAAAAAAAAATACACAGAAACTCAATACACATCCGGTCAAAATTGTTGGTACCCCTCATTTAATGACAGAAAAAAACACAATGGTCACAGAAATAGCAAAAGTAATAATAAATGTAAAAAAAAATATGAAAATGAACAAATGAAAATCAGACATTATAATATAGATTAGGACACCTGCGCTAACCTGACGAGAAAGTGCAAAAAATAGGTGGAAAAACCTATAAATGCCGGAAATGAATGGTCAACAGAGTTAGCGGTAAGAGCAAAGGCAGCTAGAATCACCAATAGCAGTAATGATATACTAATGATGGACAAATACCAGACAGTCGTTGGTCCAGGCGGCGCGGTGTGGACGAAGCCCTGACGAAGAAGGTCCGGAGACCTTCGAAACGCGTAGGCACTTTGGTCCCTATCGGCACCCGTCCCCTGCTTTTCCTACTTTCTGTATCTGGTGACGTCACCCAGACTACACGCCCCCTTACTTCACCGCTCTCTCTAGCGGCGTCCTTGCAGCCCACGTGTGCCGGCTCACGGCGCTTCAGGCGAGTGGAGACAGAGCACTAGCCAGGGAGGAGGCTCCCCACTAGTGAGTGCTTCTGCCGCTCCACACCGCCGCCTGGACCTCTCAGCTCCGGACACACAGGTGGCCGCTGCCCCTGCTCCTATATACACCAGCACAACGCCAGCACCTTCACCTCAGTCACGCTACTAATAGTAAGTGTATGGTTACTTTTACATATCTATCACCCCTATATATGTACCTATTGCGGCACTAATATAGAGTGTTGCTGGTGATTATGACCAACGACTGTCTGGTGTTTGTCCATCATTAGTATATCATTACTGCTATTGGTGATTCTAGCTGCCTTTGCTCTTACCGCTAACTCTGTTGACCATTCATTTCCGGCATTTATAGGTTTTTCCACCTATTTTTTGCACTTTCTCGTCAGGTTAGCGCAGGTGTCCTAATCTATATTATATTGTCCTTATTACATGACAGATTCAGCACAGTAGCTGTCTAGGCACCAGCAGCTTTCCATTGCATCCTCTCTAGGAGCGCCGGTGTGTTCCCATTCTTTTGTTTCCTTTCGAAAATCAGACATTGCTTTTCAAACATGCTTCCACAGAATAAAAAAAAATAAAACTCATGAAATAGGCCTGTACAGAAATTATTATACACTTAACGTTTTGTTGCACAACCTTTTGAGGCAATCACTGCAATCAAACGATTCCTGTAACCATCAATGATACTTCTGCACTAATCAACAGGTATTTTGGCCCACTCCTAATGACAAAACTGCTCCAGTTGTCTCGTGTTTGCAGGTTGCCTTTTCCAGACGGCATGTTTCAGCTCTTTCCAAAGATGCTCAATAGGATTTAGGTCAGGGCTCATAGAAGGACACTTCAGAATAGTTCAATAGTTCAATGTTTTCCTCTTAGCCATTCTTGGGTGCTTTTAGCTGTGTGTTCTGGGTCATTATCCTGTTGCAAGAGCCATGACCTGCGACTGAGACCAAGTTTTCTGACACTGGGCAGCATATTTCTCATTAGAATCCCTTGATAGTCATGAGATTTCATTGTACCCTGCACAGATTCTAGGCACCCCGTGTCAGATGCAGCAAAGTAGCCCCAAAACATAACAGAGTTATGTTCATGTTTCACAGTAGGGACAGTGTTCTTTTCTTGATATGCTTCATTTTTTCGTCTGTGAGCATAGAGCTGATATGCCATGCCAAAAAGTTCAATTTTTGTATCATCTGTCCATAGGACATTCTCCCAGAAGCTTTGTGGCTTGTCAACATGAAGTTTGGCAAAATCCAGTCTGGCTTTTTTTTCAGCAATGATGTCCTCCTTGGTCATCTCCCTGTTAGGAGTCGAGTTCCCACCTCTGCACAGGAGGAATCTCGAGCCATCCCCGCTGCGGTCTCCCATTCTTCTCCAGCCACTGTGGTTCCTGCTCAGCGGAGATGTTGGTCCCAGCGTCTGGCTCAGCCTGATATGGTGCGGATGATTATGGCTGCCTTTCCAGGTTCAGCCATTGTAACCAGTACTGGTCAGCGGCGAGCAGACGTCTCTGGGACTAAGTTTTGCTTTTCCCCTTCTCAACATGCCCAGGGTAAGACCTCTCATTGGAGGTCGGGGTCACATGCTCAGGTACTGCAGCAGCTCCCATTGGTCCTTTAGGAAGGTTCTGAAGTTGCTCAGGTACAACAGCAGCTCCCATTGGTCCTCTAGGAAGGTCCTGAAGTTGCTGCAGGTATAAAAGGTTCACATGGCCGCATGGCCATGCACTAGTATCAACTAACTTATGCTTTCTGTGCCAGTGTGATCATTTGTATGTGGTTTCAGGGTTCGGCTGAAATAAGGCCCTAGAATACCGGCACCTCCGGTGAGGAGTTTTGTGTGAGTGGATTCAGGGCCCGGCTGAAATAAGTCCCTAGAATACCGGCACCTCTGGTGAGGAGCTTTGTGTGTGCTATTCTGACTGCCTGACCACTGTCTGCTCTATTTTGTAGCAGTGTTCATCTGTGAGGTTAACAGGGCACAGCGTTCTCTTGTCTTTAGTGACTCTGTGCAGTAACATAGTTCACTTATACTGCCATATAGTACCGTCAGTTGCTAGCAGCAGGTTTTACTCCTGCACGGTGGACCGCCGGTTGCGAACGCACCGATTACTTTTTAAATATATATTCGGTGCATTCTGGCAAACCCTAACTTAATACTAGCGCCAGGGTCTGGCTAGTAAATGGTGGATAAACAGCAATCTTTGCGGTACATCCAGCGGGTGGAGGGTAGGTTGGCGGCTCTCGAGCGCTCAACCTCAGCAGTGGATGTTAACGCAGTTGCTGTTCAGGCTGCTAGCATGGCTGCAGCAACCTTGCCCACTGCCACCCCTGTTTTGACTCTTTCTTGCCTCCCGCTGCCAGAGAAATTTTCTGGAGATAGTAACTCTTGTTGGGGTTTCGTGAGTCAGTGTTCTATACATCTCGAGCTTCTGGATGCATGTTTCCCCACAGAGCGGGAAAAAGTGGGATTTATAGTGTCTCTCTTGTCGGACAGGGCATTGGAGTGGGCTATGCCGCTGTGGGAGCGTGTTGATCATTTGGTGCAGAGTGCTCCGCTGTTCCTGAGCGATCTGAAACAGGTCTTTTTAGGATCTCGAGTCATCCATGATACGGCGCTCCAACTGTTGGCATTGACTCAGGGCTCGTCCTTGGTCAGCCATTTTGCCGTCCACTTCTGTACCATAGCATCTGAGTTGGAGTGGTCAGATAAAGCCCTTATCCCAATATTTTGGAGGGGGCTCGCTGACCACATGAAGGATGCTCTGGCCACTAGGGAGATTCCCGCCACACTGGAGGAGTTAATAGCTGTGTCCACTCGTATTGACCTCTGTTTTTACGAGCGGAGGTTAGAGCGAGCCCAGTTTAGGCAGAGGCTTTGGCTGGCTCAACCTTCACCAAACCTTTGGAATCTCTAGGTCCTGGTTCCTGAGTCACATGAGGTGTCACGAGCGAGACCTAAGTACCGGACCGCTCATACACTCAAGGTCTGTCATGTTTGCCAGTAGTCAGGACATCTTGCCACCAGATGTCCCCAGCGGTCGAGGAAACATCAGCATCTAGTGGTGGTAGGTGGAAGTACACTAGACACAGCGACGTTGCCTCCAAATTGTCCTTTAAGGGGACAATTACTATAGGTTCATTCTCCCACTTGGTAGAGCTCTGCATGAATTCTGGGGCGGAGAGAAATTTAATGTCTTCAGCCTTCGCCCAACATCACGAAATTCCCCTGGTAATGCTTGCTCAACCAGTTACCATACGAGTGGTGAATGGGTCGACACTGCCCTCTCAGAAAACACACCAGACCATCTCATCAGGAGATTATATCTCTGCTCATCATTCCTGGGGGAATTGTTGAGGTCCTGTTAGGGATACCTTGGCTACGGTACCACTCCCCTCATATAGAGTGTTCCACAGGCAGAATTTTGGGATGGGGTGAATCTTGTGGGGGTGGATGTCAGAGGGAATGCGTTCAGGTTGCTACTACCGAGGTACTTGCAGATCTATCCTCTCTCCCCAAGCAATATTGGCCCTATGCGGACATGTTCTCCAAAAGGGCTGCAGAGACTCACCGCTCCTATGTCTGTCCTATAGACCTCTTGCCTGGTGCTGAGCATCCCCGGGGTCGAGTCTATCCGTTATCTCTCCCAGAGATGGAGGCAATGTCACAGTACATCCAAGAAAATCTGTCAAGAGGATTCATTAGGAAGTCAGTGTCACCTGCAGGGGCCGGGTTCTTCTTTGTGCAGGAGAAGAACGGGGAACTACATCCATGTATAGACTACAGGGGTCATAACACCATCACCGTTAAGAATCTATATCCCTGCCCCTGATATCTGAGCTCTTTGATAGGCTTCGGGGAGCAAGGGTATTTACTAAACTAGATCTGTGGGGTGCTTACAACCTGATTCGCATCCATGAGGGGGATGAATGGAAGACAGCTTTTAACACCAGGGATGGGCACGATGAATATCTAGTGATGCCCTTTGGGCTCTGTGATGCCCCAGTCATTTTCCAAGACTTTGTAAATAATATCGTCCGGATATGCTCTCCACCTCGGTCGTAGTCTATCTGGATGATATCCTCATCTACTTTCCAGATATCGACTCCCACCAGGGAGATGTTTGCAAAGTCTTCAACCTCTTAAGAGCTAATTCCCTCTACGCCAAGTTGGAGAAATGTGTGTTTGAGCAGGAGCCCTTACCTTTCCTGGGCTATATCATTTCAGCCCAGGGATTGGCTATGGATCCTTCCAAACTACAGGCTGTGATGGACTGGCAGAACCCCATTCTCTTAAAGTGTTGCAGCGCTTTATGGGGTTCAGTAACTATTATCGCCAATTCATTCATCATTTCTCAACTTTGGTAGCTCCCTTGGTAGCCCTCACCAAGAAGGGACCAATTCCCAAATTGTGGTCTGAGGAGGTCTCCAAGGCCTTCACTTCTGTTAAGTCTTATTTTGCTAGCACTCCCATCCTACATCGCCCCAATGTAGATAAGCCATTTATAATGGAGGTGAATGCCTCTCCCGTTGGTGCTTGAGCTGTTCTCTTTCAAAAGGATTCTTCTTTTCCAAGACCTTCACACTAGTGGAGAGGAATTATTCCATCGGGGACAGGGAGTTGCTAACAATGAAGTTGGCCTTCTCTGAGTGGACATATCTTATGGAGGAGGCTCGCTTTCCTTTCCAAGTATTCACAGACCACATGAATTTGGTTTACCTAATGACAGTCCAGCGGTTAAATTCTCACCCGGCCAGATGGTTCTTGTTCTTCTCCCGGTTTCATTTCACCCTCCATTTCCTTTCCGGGGAGAAGAACATTCATATTGATGCTCTCTCTCACTCCGCTGTGTCATCTGAGGAGGAGGAAGAGGAGCTTCGGCTTATTGTCCCTACCAAGAGTCTGAGAACTGTGGCCCCGGTTTCGATAGAGTGTGTGCCTCCGGGCAAGACTTTTGTACCATTCAAAAGTTTCAGAAGTGAAGGACGGCATCCAATCCAGGTGAAAGAAGTAAACACTTTATTGTGCCAAAGGTGCGACGTTTCAACCCCTATGGGGTCTTTATCAAGCATAGGGGTTGAAACGTCGCACCTTTGGCACAATAAAGTGTTTACTTCTTTCACCTGGATTGGATGCCGTCCTTCACTTCTGAAACTTTGGTATGTACTCCTCCACTTGGATCCTGTGGAGTTAGGACGAGCAACCATTGTATACTACAGAGTGCTGTCTGCCGCCATTTTGTTTTTTGTACCATTCAGTCTGCATCCGGAGGTTCTCTCTTGGGCTCACTTGTCCAGGGTGGGTGGACATTTTTGGTCCAAAAGGACATCTGAGATACTGGCGAGGACGTACTGGTAGCCTCATATGGCCCGTGACATCGCAGACTATGTTCATCAGCATGTCTCTTACACCAAGAACAAGTCTCCTCGTCAACGGCCAGCTGGGTTGTTTTACCCCCTGCTGTGGCGGACAGGCCCTGAGAGTTGGTCGGGATGGATTTTGTGGTGGGCTTACCCAAGTCTCGTAGCTGCACCATTATTTGTTGATCACCGACCATTTTACCAAAATGGTGCACTTGGTGCCTCTTCCATGGCTACTTTATGCACGGGCGCTGGCAGCATTGTTTATCAAACATATCTTTCGCCTTCACGGTATGCCGGACAAAATTGTCAGTGACCGGGGTCCCCAGTTTTTGTCTTGATTCTGGAGAAAGCTTTGTCGTCTATACAGCATTGAGCTGAATCTCTCTTCAGCATACCATCCCGAGACGAATGGGTTGGTGGAGAGGGCCAACCAGACTCTGGTCACATATCTACGTCATTTTGTTTCTACCAGGAAGGATGACTGGGCATCCTTGCTACTGTGGGCGGAGTTTGCGCTTAACAACACCGTAGCCGACTCCACTGGTCAGATTCCATTCCTCATTAATTACTGCCAGCATCTGCGTGTCCCTGTGCCCATGTCCGTGTCTTCTGCCGACTCCAGGGTGGCAGACTGGGCTGTGGAAGCGTGGGACATTTGGAACCACACTCAGGATGACATTCAGGCCTCCAAGGAGAGAAAAAGGTCCTCCGCCGATGCTCATCGGCGCCCTTTGCTCCTGGCAACTTAGTGTGGCTCTCCGCCCATAACATCAGGCTGCGTGTTGAGTCCACTAAGTTTGCACCTCACTACTTGGGCCCCTTCTAGGTCCTCAAACAGGTTAACCCTGTGGACTACCATCTGGCCCTTCCTCCACGCTTAGGTATCACCGACACCTTTCAGGTGTCCCTCTTGAAGCCTGTATACATGTCCTGATTTTCCAAGTCATCTGCCAGGACATTGGGTTCGTCTATGGATGAGTACTATGTGAACGTTATTTTGGGGTGCAAGGTGGTACATGGCAAGAAGTTTTATTTGGTGGACTGGAAGGGTTATGGCCCAGAGGACAGGTCTTGGAAACCTGCTGAGCACATTTGAGCTCCGCAGCTCATTGCGGCATTCGAGCATAGAGAGGTCCAAGGAGGGGGGTCCTAGGAGGGGGGTAATGTTAAAGGTCGAGTTCCCACCTCTGCACACGGGGAATCTCGAGCCATCTCTTCTGCAGTCTCCCATTCTTCTACAGCCACAGTGGAGCCTGCTCAGCGGAGACGTATGTCCCAGCATCTGGCTCAGCCTGATACGGTGCGGATGATTACTGCTGCCTTTCCAGGTTCAGAAAAATAGCAAAAAGGACAGGAGATGCTTACCTGCCTGGTCCTCCAAACAAATGCACAGGATGCAGTGGACCCATGTGGTTAAGATGGTGGCAACACAGGTGCAGAAATACCGATGAGGCAGCCACTCACAACCTACCAAATTAATGGAGGGGGTGGTTGCTTGGCATATGACTGCACATTAGAGACTTGTATGTGGCGCTGTTCACACAATGGGAATGCACAGCATCCAGGTTAACAGCCTATTAGTGATGCCCTTTTATTAGCTCAGGCGGGCTGCCCAGCGCTATTAAGATGCTTCCTATGTGAACAGACACCACAGTTTACAAGACAAAATGGGCCCAACTGCACCCCAAAAAAATGCAAAAAACACATATATAAAAATAATATGTGAGGTATTGGTTTATATTCTGGCCAAAATATGTAAGCTCGTAACCCACGTCACGGATCCACACACTTACGAGTCCTATTCTAACCAAGGCTAGCACAAAAAGAGGATTCAGAGATCCTCCAAAAATTCAGAAAAATAGCAAAAAGGACAGGAGATGCTTACCTGCCTGGTCCTCCAAACAAATGCACAGGATGCAGTGGACCCATGTGGTTAAGATGGTAGCAACACAGGTGCAGAAATACCGATGAGGCAGCTACTCACAACTTACCAAATTAATGGAGGGGGTGGCTGCTTGGCATATGACTGCACATTAGAGACTTGTATGTGGCGCTGTTCACACAATGGGAATGCACAGCATCCAGGTTAACAGCCTATTAGTGACGCCCTTTTATTAGCTCAGGTGGGCTGCCCAGCACTATTAAGATGCATCCCATTTGAACAGACACCACAGTTTACAAGACAAAATGGGTCCAACTGCACCCCAAAAAATGCAAAAAACACATATATAAAAAAAATGTGAGGTATTAGTTTATATTCTGGCCAAAATATGTAAGCTCGTAACCCACGTCATGGGTCCCCATGCTTACGAGTCCTACTCTAACCAATTCCAGGTTCAGCCATTGTAAACAGTACTGGTCAGCGGCGAGCAGACGTCTCTGGGACTAAGTCCTGCTTTTCCCCTTCTGAGCATGCCCAGGGTAAGACCTCTCATTGGAGGTCGGGGGTCACATGCTTAGGTACTGCAGCAGCTCCCATTGGTCCTCTAGGAAGGTCCTGAAGTTGCTCAGGTACTGCAGCAGCTCTCATTGGTCCTCTAGGAAGGTCCCAAAGTTGCTGCAGCTATAAAAAGTTTGCATGGCCCCACGGCCATGCGCTAGTATCAACTAACTTATGTGTTCTTCGCCAGTGTGATCATTTGTATGTGGTTTCAGGGTTCAGCTGAAATAAGCCCCTAGAATACCGGCACCTCCGGTGAGGAGTTTTGTGTGAGTGGATTTAGGGCCTGGCTGAAATAAGCCCCTAGAATACCGGCACCTCCGGTGAGGAGTTTTGCGTGTGCTATTCTGACTGCATGACCACTGTCCACTCTATTTGGTAGCTGTGTTCCTCTGTGAGGTTAACAGGGCACAGTGTTCTCTTGTCTTTAGTGACTCTGTGCAGTAACAGAGTTCACTTATATCGCCATATAGTACCATCAGTTACTAGCAGCAGGTTTTACTCCTGCACGGTGAACCCCGGGTTGCGAATGCACCGATTACTCTTTAAATATACTGTATATTCGATGCATTCTGCTAAACCCTAACACTCCCATGAAGTCCACTTTGGCTCAGACAACGACAGATGGTGCGATCTGACACTGATGATTCTTGAGCTTGAAATTCAAATTTAGTCTGTTTAGAAGTTTTTCTAGGCTCTTTTGTTACCATTTGTATTATTCGTCTCTGATTTGTCATCAATTTTCCTCCTGCGGCCACGTCCAGGGAAGTTGGCTACAGTCCCATGGATCTTAAATTTCTGAATGATATGTTCAACTGTAGTCACAGGAACATCAAGCTGCTTGCAGATGGTCTTATAACTTTTACCTTTAACATGTTTGTATACAATTTTCTTTCTTGTCTCCTGAGACAACTCATCAATGTGTTTCCTCTGGTCCATGTTGAATGTGATACACACCATGTCACCAAACAGCACAGTGAGTATCTGTAGCCCTATATAGTGGGAACAGAAAGCATTAAGAGCCCTTTAAATGTTTCATTGCAGCCATTTGGCAAATTCAAAAAAAGTTCATTTTTTTCACATTAATGTACACTCTGCACCCCATCTTCACTTAAAAAACAGAAATGTACGGTAGTTATTTTTGCAAATTTAATAAAAAAGAAAAGCTGAAATATCACTTGATCATAAGTTTTCAGACCCTTTGCTCAGACACTCATATTTCAATCGCATGCTGTCCATTTCCTTGTGATCCTCCTTGAGCAGGTTCTACTCCTTCTTGGAGTCCAGCTGTGTTTAATTAAACTGATAGGACTTGATTTGGAAAGGCACACACCTGTCTATATAAGACCTCAAAGCTCACAGTGCATGCCAAACCAAATGAGAATCAAAAGAACTGGCCAACGAGCTCAGAGACAGAATTGTGGCTAGGCACAGATCTGGCCAAGGTTACAACATAATTTCTGCAGTACTCAAGGATCCTAAGAGCACAGTGGCCTCCATAATCCTTAAATGGAAGAAGTTTGGGACCACCAGAAGTGTTCCTAGACCTGTCAGTCCAGCCAAAATGAACAATCGTGGGAGAAGAACCTCGGTGAGTGTGGTAAAGAAAAACCCAAAGATCACTGTGGCTGAGCTCCAGAGATGCAGTAGAGAGATGGGAGAAAGTTCCACAAAGTCAACTATCACTGCAGCCATCCACCAGTCGGGCCTTTATGGCAGTGTGGCCCAACAGAAGCCTCTCCTCAGAGCAAGACATATGAAAGCCCGCACAAAGTTTGCTAAAAAACACATGAAGAAATCCCAAACTATGAGAAATAAGATTCTCTGGTCTGGTGAGAAAAGGTAGACCTTTTTGGTGATAATTCAAAGCGGTATGTGAGGAGAAAAGCAGGCACTGCTCATCATCTGCCTAACACAATCCCAACAGTGAAACATGGTGGTGGCGGCATCATGCTATGGGGGTGTTTTTCAGCTGCAGGAACAGGATGACTAGTTGTCATTGAAGGAAACATAAATGCAGCCAAGTACAAGGATATGCTGGATGAAAACCTCTTCCAGAGTTCTCTGGATCTTAGACTTGGCCGAAGGTTCACCTTCCAACAAGACAATGACCTTAAGCACACAACTAAATTAACAAAGGAGTGGCCCAGCCAGAGCCCTGACCTAAACCCAATTGAGCATATCTGGAGAGACCTGAAAATGGCTGTCCCCCAGGTACGGACTGGGGCTGCAATTCAGCCCTGGCATTTGAAATCACATAGGTCAATGGTGTCAAAATCCCCAAGCACCAGATGGGATATATTAGTAATATTACCCTGGATGGAGGAAAGCAAGATTTACTACAAGACCAATATTTCTAATGATAACCGTGGCCTGCTGGGGTAAAAGACGGAGTCAGCATCTCTGTGCTCTGTCACAACTCTTAACACTATGGGTGTCTTTAGAACTCCGAATCTGTTAACAATGTAGCAGTCATGGCATCCCACGACCAGACAGGCCCTTCTGGCATTTGCCAGAACTGCGAGATGGCCCTGCTGTCCACAAACACTCACCATCCAACCTGACGGAACTGGAGTGGTTCTGCAAGGAAGAATGGCAGAGGATCCCCAAATCCAAGTGTGAAAACTGGTTGCATTTTTCCCAAGAAGACTCATGGCTGTACTAGCTCAAAAAGGGTGCTTCTACTCAATACTGAGCAAAGGGTCAGAAATGAATACTTACGACCATGTGATATTTCAGTTTTTCTTTTTTAATAAATGTGCAAAAATAACTACATTTCTGTTTTTTTCAGTCAAGATGGGGTGAAGAGTGCACATTAATGAGAAAAAATGAACTTTTTTTTTATTTACCAAATGGCTTCAATGAAACAAAGAGTGAAAATTTAAAGGGGTCTGAATACTTTCTGTACGCCCCGTATACAGGCCCACTCACTGATTCCAAGATTGTAGACACTTGTGATGCTAATTAGTGGATACACCATGATTTAACATGTCCCTTTTGTCACATTATTTTCAGGGGTAGCATCATTTCTGTCCAGTCCTATTTCATGAGTTTTATTTTCAAAAAATTTCTGGGGAAGCATGGTTGAAAAGCAATGTCTGACTTTGTTCATTTTCATGGATTTTTAATTTATTATTACTTTTGTCAGATTCAAGTTATTTCTGTGAACATTGTGGGTTTTTCTCTCATTAAAACGAGGGGTACCAACAATTTTACACATTACACATGTGTGTATCTGACATCAAATTAGAATACATTTTTCCCGTTTTAAGTCAATTAGGATTACTGTAATTAATAATATTTGCCAAATGCCAGAATAATGAGAGAGAGAATGTTTCAAAGGAATTTTTTTTACTTACTAAGTCAAAAGTTTACATACATTTTATTAGTATTTGGTACTATTGCCCTTAAACTGAATGTCTTGGATCAAACGTTTGGGATATCCTTCCACAAGCTTCTCACAATAGTTGGTCGGAATTTGAGCCCATTCCTCCTGACAAAACTTGTGTAACTGATCTAGGTTTGTAGGTTACCTTCCTTGCAACTGCCTTTTAAGCTTTACCCATACATTTTCAATAGGATTGAGATCAGGGCTTTGTTATGGCCAGTCCAAAACATTGACTTTGTTATCCTTAAGCCACTTTGTTATCATTTTGACAGAATGCTTTGGGTCATTGTCCATTTGGAAGACCCATTTCTGCCTAAGCTTTAACTTCCTGGCTGATTTCTTGAGATGTTGCTTCAGTATTACCACATAATCTTCTTTTCTCATAATGATATCTATTTTGTGAAGTGCACCAGTCCTTCCAGCAGCATAATCACCCCAAAATATGATGCTACCACCCCCCGTGTTTTACAATTGAGATGGTTTTCTTAGGCTTCCAAGCGTCTCTCTTTTTCCTCGAAACACAATGATGGTCATTATGCCCCAAAACATAAATTTTAGTTTCATCAGATCACAGGATATGTCTCCAAAAATTAACTTTTTTGTTCCTGTGTGCATTTGTAAACGTTAATCTGTCTTTTTTATGTTTCT
Organism: Ranitomeya imitator; assembly: GCF_032444005.1. NCBI lineage: Eukaryota > Metazoa > Chordata > Amphibia > Anura > Dendrobatidae > Ranitomeya > Ranitomeya imitator. The sequence goes on from NC_091283.1 coordinate 619,175,872, forward strand.
TTTGTAGTAATTGCTTCTTCCTGCCAGAGTGGCCTTACAGCCCATGTTGATACAGTACTTGTTTCTCTGTGGACATTGACACAATCTTACCAGCTATTACCATCATCTTCACAAGGTATTTTGCTTTTGTCCTTGAGTTGATATCCAGATGTCAGATCAAAGCACATTAATTTCTAGGACACAGAACCCGTCTCCTTCCTGAATGATATGACGGCTGGATATTCCCATATTGTTTGTATAATTATTTGTTCTGATGAACTAAGCATTTTCAGGTATCATGAAATTGTACCTAAGGATGAGCCAGACTTGTGCAAGTCCACTTTTATCTACCTGATATCTTGGGCAATTTCTTTAGACTTTCCTATGATGCTACATAAAGAAGCAGTGTGCTTAAGGTGTGCATTAAAATATATCCAAAGCTATTTAGCTCAGATACTGCCAAGAAGCTATCAGGAGCTTCCAAACACATGCCATCATCATATGGGTAGTCCAGAATTGCTTAAATGCATAGTGATCTTACTGTATGTAGACTTTTGACTTTGTAGTTAATTATAAAAATGTCATAAAACAATCAGTCTCTCTCTCATTATTCTGACATTTGGCAAATATGAACCCCTTTCTGACATCGGATGTAATGATCCATCCATGTGACCTGGGCCAATTTGACCATGGACGGATCATTACGTCATCGTGATCGGCTGCGCTCACGGTGGGTGCACGGGTGATTGCCACTAAGAGTCAGCTGATTTGACAGCTGACACCCGGCACTAGATGCAAGGAGCGGTCACACCCCCGAAATACTGCGATCGAACAGGATCACAGCTTTCCGGAAGCTGACAGAGGCCCTTGCCTTTGGATCGGAGACCCCGCGGCGTGATGCTGGGTTCCGATCATTGCCGTGGTGAGCGGATGTCATCATGATGACATCAGGGTCACCAGAGCTAGGAAACTTGTTGATCATGCGCAGTGCATGTTCTGCTAGTCTCTATGTCAGTGCAGTGCTGACAACTTATATGGCATGCAGAGACTGCTTCATCTACATGGTAAACGATCAGCCTGCAAAAAATGATTGTCCCATCGTGGGACAAAGTAAAAAAGTTAGAAAAAAGTAAAAAAAAAGTTGTAGAATTGTAAAAATATATTTTTTAAATCCAAAATAATAAAAAAATCAATATCTACTATATAATTGTCTAAGGGTCACTTCCGTCTGTCTTTCTGTCTGTCTGTCTGTCACGGATATTCATTGGTCGCAGCCTCTGTCTGTCATGGAAATCCAAGTTGCTGATTGGTCATGGCAAAACGCCCATGACCATTGCCACGACCAATCAGCGACGGCCAGAGTCTGGCAGCGAAATGGCCGCTGCTTTACTGCCCTGCAGTGAGCGCTGAGCGGTCACACAGGGTTAATGCCAGAGTTAACGGACCGCGGTGTAATGCATTCGGTTCACGCTGCTATTAACCCTGTGTGACCAACTTTTTACTATTGATGCTGCATATGCAGCATCAATAGTAATACGATCTAATGATAAAAATAATAATAAAAAAAAAAGATTATTCTCACCCTCCGATGTCACCTGCTGTCCTCGGAAGTGCAAGCAGCTGGTTCTGGTGCCAAGGATGCTATGCAAGAAGGACCTGCCATGATGTCACGGTCGTGTGACCGCGACGTCATCACAGGTCCTGCCCTCATACCAACCCTGGGACTGTAAGCTACCGCGTGCACCGCACAAAGGCGCCAGGACTTCAAGGGGCCCTCGGAAGGTGAGTATATGTTTATTTTTTATTTTAAGTCTTTTTTAACCACGCATATAGTGCCCACATTGCTGTATACTATGTGGGCTGTGTTACATACTGCGTGGGCTCTGTTATATACTACATCTCTATGCTATATACTATGTCGCTGGGCAATATACAATGTGACTGTGCAATATACAACGTGACTGTCCAATATACTACATGCTCTGTGCTATATACTATGTAGCTGTGCAATATACTATGTGGCTGTGTCGGTTATGTTATATACTACATCGACTGTGCAATGTACTACGTGGCTCTGTTATATACTATGTGGCAGTGCAATATACTACGATATACGACGTGGCTATGTTATATACTACGTGGCTCTGCTATATACTACGTGCCTGTGCAACACACTACGTAGCTGTGCAATACACTACGTGGCTATGTTATATACTACATGGCTGTGTTATATACTACGTAGCTCTGCTATATACTACGTATGCTGTGTTAGATACAGTACTACGTAGCTCTGTTATATACTACATTGGTTGTGTTATATACTACGTCACTGTGCAATATAGTACGTAGCCTGTGCTATATACTACCTACATATTCTAGAATACCCGATACATTAGAATTGGGCCAAAATCTCGTATGTTATATCTCTAAAGAAATATTTGAATGAAAAAAATATATAAACAATAAAAGTACACATATTTGATATCGCCGTGTCCGCAATGACCCAACCTATAAAATGGTCCAACTAGTTAACTCCTTTAGTGAACACCATAACAAAATAACTAAAAAACAGGGCAACAAAACAATGATTTATCATCATACCACCGAACAAAACCTGGAATAACCCGCAATCAAAAAAAGGATATAAATAAACATGGTACCAATTAAAGTGTCATCTTGTCCCGCAAAGAACAAGCTGCCATACAGCTTCATCAGGGGAAAAATAAAAAAAAGTTATAGTTCTCAGAATAAAATGATGCAAAAATAATTATTTTTTGTATAGAACAGATTTTATTGTATAAAAGCGTGAAAACATAAAAAAAATATAAATGAGGTATCTCTGTAATCATACTGACCCAAAGAATAAAACTGCTTTATCAATTTTACCACACACGGAACGGCATAAACCCTCTCAAAAAAAGAAATTCATGAATTGCTGTTTTTTGTTCATTCTGCTTCCCAAAAATTGGAATAGAAAGCAATCCAAAATTTTCATGTGCTCAAAAATGATACTAATAAAAATGTCAGCTCGTCCCATTAAAAGCAAGACATCACATGACTCTGTGGGCCAAAATATGGAAAAATTATAGCTCTCAAAATGTGGTGATGCAAAAACTATTTTTTGCAATAAAAAGCATCTTTTAGTGTGTGACAGCAGCCAAATATAAAAACCCGCTTTAAGGCCTCTTTCACATGTCCTGATATTTCCGGTACAGGAGATGTCAGTGTCCACATTTGTAATATGTGTGGCACATGTGTGCCTCATCAGTTCCACACAGACAAGCACCAGGGAAGAAGCATTACAGAAAGCGCTGTTCCCCAGTGCCGGGTGCTGAACACGGCTCTCATCTTTCTCCCCTGCTCTGCTGGCGATCGGAGCAAGCAGGGGAGAATGATGAAAGTTATATTTAGGTAATAAAAGAGACATCAGGTGGTCGCTGATGGGACTATTACTCCGATCAGCCTACCCCTGCTGCTTCAAATAACATTGACAGCAGGAGTGGCTGATGGGGGTATTCATGAGCCGCCACCTGTGCTATAAATAAATGAAAAAAAAGATGTGGGTTCGCCTGAATTTTCTATAACCAGCCAGGTAAAACTCACAGCTGGGAGATGCAACCTTCAGCTGTCAGCTTAAGCAAGGCTGGCTATCAAGAATAGAGGGGTCCCCACTCAGTTTTTTTTAATTATTTAAATAAATAATTTAAAAAAAAATTACTTGAGGTTCCCCCAATTTTGACAACCAGCCTTACTAAAGCTCACAGCTGGGGGCTGGTATTCTCACGCTGGTAAGGGGCCATGGATATTGACTCCCCCAGACTAAAAATAGCTGCCCACAGCTGCCCAGAAAAGGCACATCTACTAAATGCCCCAATTCTGGTGCTTTGCCCAGCCCTTCCTACTTGCCCCATAGCAGTGGCAAGTGTGGTTCATATTTGTCAGGTGAATGTCACCTTTGTATTGTCACGTGACACCTCTCCATTACTAAACCTATAGTTATATGGTAAATAAAGACACAGCCAGCATAAAGTCCTTTAATTGAAAAAATGACACAGACTTCTTTAATAATCTCAGTTAAACCATACTTACAACCTCTCCTAATTCCACTGAAGCCCTCGATCTCCTGTAATAAAAATAAAATAAAAAACAACAATATACCATACCTGTTCATAATTGTGTCCCACGCCATAATCCATGTCTGGGAGATAATTAGTTTTCAACCTGGACAGTGCCAAGATGTGACTGTCCAGGCTAAGAACCACTGGTGAATGAGCTGCTGTGAACACAGCATCAGTGACTGGGGGTGACGTCATAGAGGTTACCTCCGGTCACTTGACTCTGTTCCTAGCAAGGCTGAGCTGTGGTGAGATCCCCGCTAGCACCTAGAACAGCATGGGGACCCCTTTATTCTTGATAACAAGACTTGCTGAATCTGACAGCTGAGGATTGCAGCCTTCAGCTGTGAGTTTTGCCTGGCAGGTTATAGCCAATACAGGGGAACCTGTGTCATTTTATTTATTTATATATTTATTTCCCCAGCGCTGATGCATGTCACATGGATGACATCCATGTGTGTTATGCATATGCACGTGTGCAGGGCGTTTTGTGACCTGTGCTGACATTAAAAAATGGACATGTCAGCTTGTTTTGCCCATGGACACATGGTCCTTGGAAACACATTGACATGCACAGACCCCTTCACTTGAATAGGCAAACAGCGCTCCGTTCCTCCCTAGTCTCTCCGCATGGCTAAGTAGTACTGTACAGCCACATATGGAGTATTGCAACGTTCAGTAAAAATTGTTGGACACATTTTGGTGCCATTTTTACCCTCTTCTTGTGTGAAAATGAAAAATCTTTGGCTAAAACTAAATTTTGGTGGTAAAAATGTAGTTATTTTGTCTTCACTGCCCAATGGTATAAAATTCTGTGACACACCCATGGAGTCAGAATGATCACTGCACCCCTAGATGAATTCACTGAGAGGTGTAATTCATAAAATGGGATCACTTATGGGGGGTTCTGCTGTTCTGGCACCTCATGGGCTCACCCAATAGGAAATGGCACCTGTAAACTATAACATTAAAATCTGGCTCTCCTTGCTCTCTGAGATTTACACTGTGCCTGAAAAATATTTTCCGATTACATGTAGGATAGCGGCACACTCAGGAAAAAAATGGACCTTGGTTTGTTGTAAAAAAAAATCACTATTAGCCCTTAGAAAAATTAAAAGCTTGGGCTAAAACAACACTTTAGTGGTAAAATGTAATTTATTCTTTCTTCACCGCTCAGTGGTATAAAATTCTGTGAGGCACATGTGGTGTCAATATAATCACTGCACCCCTATATGAATTCATTGAGGAGTGTAGTTTATAAAATGAATTCACATATAGGGGGTTTCTGTTGTTCTGGCACCTCAGGAGCTCTGCCAATGTGCATGGCACCCTCAAACCATTGCAGCAAAATCTGAACTCCAATATGGTGCCTCTTCCATTCTGAGCTTTGCACTGTGCCTCAAAAATAGTATTAAGCCACATATGGGGTATCAATGTACTGAAGAGAAATTGCACAACAACTTTTGGGGTCTAATTTCTCCTGTTACCCTTGGTAAAATAAAAAATTGGGGGCAAAAATAATATTATTTTTGAGGAAAAAAATTGTATTTTTTATTTTTACGGCTCTACGTTATAAACTTCTGTGAAGCACTTGGGGGTTCAAAGTGCTCACCACACATCTAGATAAGTTCATTGGCAGGGTCTAGTTTCAAAAATGGTGTCACTTGGGAGGGTTTTTACTGTTTAGGCACATTAGAGGATCGCAATACATGACATGGCATCCGATCTCAATTCCAGCCAATTTTGCATTGAAAAAGTCAAACAGCGCTCCTTTTTTCTGAGCTCTGTCGTGCGCCCAAATAGTGGTTTAGCCCCACATATGGGATATCAGCGTACTCAGGACAAATTGAACAACAACTTTTGCAGTCCAATTTCTCCTGTTACCATTGGTAAAATAAAAATTTGGGGACAAAAAGATCATTTTTTGTGGTAAAAATTATTTTTTTATTTTTACGGCTCTACGTTATAAACTTCTATGAAGCACTTGGGGGTTCAAAGTGCTCACCACACATCTAGATAAGTTCATTGGGGCAGTCTAATTGCCAAAATGGTGTCATTTGTTGGAGTTTTTCACTGTTTAGGCACATCAGAGGCTCTACAACACGACATGGTGTCCGATCTCAGTTCTAGCCAATTTTACATTGAAAAGTCAATCAGTGCTCCTTCCCTTCCGAGCCCTGTTCAGTATCAGTGTACTCAGGACAGAATGCACACCAACTTTTGGGATCCAATTTCTCCTGTTACCCTTGGTAAAATAAAAAAAAATTGGATGTGAAGTAAAATTTTTTGTGAAAAAATTTAAATGTTAATTTTTTTTAAAAATTGCAAAAATTCCTATAAAGCACCTGAAGGGTTAATAAAGTTCTTGAATGTGGTTTTGAGCACCTTGAGGGGTTCAGTTTTTTAGAATGGTGTCAGTTTGGGTACCTTCTATCATATAGACCCCTTTAAGTGACCCATAAAAAATGGTGTTGTAAGAATGAGAAATTGCTGTTTAACTTTTAACCCTTATAACGTCCTAACAAAAAAAAATATTGGTTCCAAAATTGTGCTGATGTAAAGTAGATATGTGGAAAAAATTACTTCTTAAGTATTTTCTGTGATATATCTCTGTGATTTAAGGGAATGAAACCTCAAAGTTGGAAAATTGTACAATTTTCACCAAATTTCTGTTTTTTTCACAAATAATAAATTTTACCACTATCATGAAGCACAATTTGTCTTGAGAAAAATTCTCAAAATCACAAGGATCCATGGAAGCATTCCAGACATATTACCTCATAAAGGGACAGTTGTCAGAATTGTAAAACTTTGGTCATTAACATGCAAACCACCTTTGGGGATAAAGGGGTTAACAATTATGGTAATCTTAATTGACCTAAAACGGGAAAGGTTTATTCTGATTTTACGTCACATATTGAGAAAAACATGCATACAGTTGTACTCAAAAGTTTACATACCCCGGCAGAATTTGGCTTTCTTGGCCTTTTTTCAGAGAATATGAATGATAACACCAAAACGTTTTCTCCCTCATGGTTAGTGGTTGGGTGAAGTCATTTATTGTCAAACTACAATGTTTTCTCTTTTTAAGTCATAATGACAACCCAAAACATCCAGATGGCCCTGATCAAAAGTTCATATACCCTGGTGATTTCAGCCTGATAACATGCACACAAGTTGACACAAATGGATTTGAATGGCTACTAAAGGTAACATCCTCACCTGTGACCTGTTTGCTTGTGATCAGTGTGTGCATAAAAGATGAGTGAGTTTCTGGGATTCAGACAGATTCTTGCATTTTTCATCCAGCCACTGACATTTCTGGATTGTGAGTCATGGGGAAAGCAAAATAATTGTCAATGGATCTACAGGAAAAGAAAGTTGAACTGCATAAAACAGGAAAGGGATACAAAAAGATGTCCAAGGAATTGATAATGCTGGTCAGCAGCATTCAAACTATGTTTAACAAACGGAAAATCAGGGTCTCTGTAAATACAAAACCATGGTCAGGTAGACCAACAGAAATGTCATCCACAACTGCCAGGAAAATTGTTCAGGATGCAAAGAAAAACCCACAAATAACATCAGCTGAAATACTGGACTTTCTGAAAACTAGCAGTTTGGCTGTTTCAAGATGCACAGTAAGGAGGCACTTGAAGAAACGTGAGATGCATGGACGAGTCGCCAGAAGAAGGCCATTGCTGCGCAAATGCCACAAAGTATCTCACCTGCAATATGCAAAACAGCACTGAGACAAAACTCAAAACTTTTGGAACAAGATAATTTGGAGTGATGAAACCAAAATTTATCTATTTGGCCACAACCGTAAACATTACATTTGGAGAGACGTCTGTTATGAAAGGTAGTTCAGTACCACAATGGACATAGAGGTCAGCGCACATACAGTGACCTGGCAATAACCCAAAAAACAAGAACGAGCTCTGAGACGTGGGAACTCTGTTGACCGCAATCCCTAATCCTCTCAAACCACACTAAAGGCAGCCGTGGATTGCGCCTAACGCTCCCTATGCAACTCGGCACGGCCTGAGAAACTAGCTAGCCTGAAGATAGAAAATAAGCCTACCTTGCCTCAGAGAAATACCCCAAAGGAAAAGGCAGCCCCCACATATAATGACTGTGAGTTAAGATGAAAAGACAAACGTAGAGATGAAATAGATTAAGCAAAGTGAGGCCCAACTTTCTGAACAGAGCGAGGATAGGAAAGGTAACTTTGCGGTCAACACAAAACCCTACAAAAACCACGCAAAGGGGGCAAAAAGACCCTCCGTACCGAACTAACGGCACGGAGGTACACCCTCTGCGTCCCAGAGCTTCCAGCAAGCAGTAAAAAACAAATTGACAAGCTGGACAGAAAAAAACAGCAAACAAATAGCAAAGAGGAACTTAGCAATGCAGAGCAGCAGGCCACAGGAACGATCCAGAAGGAAACAGGTCCAATACTAGAATATTGACTGGAGGCCAGGATCAAAGCACTAGGTGGAGTTAAATAGAGCAGCACCTAACGACTTCACCACATCACCTGAGGAAGGAAACTCAGAAGCCGCAGTACCACTTTCCTCCACCAACGGAAGCTCACAGAGAGAACCAGCCGAAGTACCACTTGTGACCACAGGAGGGAGCTCTGCCACAGAATTCACAACAGACGTCAACAAGACCTATAATGAAAGGAACACCATTCCTACTGTAAAGAACAGAGGTGGATCCCTGATGTTTTTGGGATGTGTGAGATGCAAAGGCACAGGAAACTTGGTCAAAGTTGAAAGGAAAGATTCATGCAGCACGTTATCAGCAAATACTGGAGGCAAATTAGCAATCATCAGCCTAGAAGTTGCGCATGGGACGTACTTGGACATTCCAACATTACAACGATTTAAAACACAAGGCCAAGTTGACCTGTCATTGGCTACAGCAGAACAAAACGAAGGTTCTGGAATGGCTATCTCAGTCTCCTGACCTCAATATCATTCAGCTACTCTCAGGAGATCTTAAGCCGCAGTTCATGCTAGGCAGCCAAAGAATTTACAGGAACTGGAGGCTTTTTGCCAAGAAGAGTGGGCAGCTTTACCATCTGAGAAAATAATGAACTTCATCCACAACTACCACAAAAGACTTCAAGCTGTTAGGCGTCGGGATTCTCCTGCTGTGCGGGATTGATCCCAATCAGTGCCTTGTGCTGTAGTCTCCCTTTCTGGTCCTGCCACTGCTGGTGCTGCTCAGCACAGACGTTGCTCCCAACATCTTGCTCAGGCTCACGGTATTTGGTTGGTTACTGATGGCTTTCCAGCCAAGTCTATGGTAACCAGCAATGTGCAGGTGCAGCCTGATTCTTGGGAGTCTAAGTCCAGAGTTCATCCTACTGAGCATGTCCGTGATGTTGCATCTGCTTATTGGTGGTCGGATATTAGCTGCTCTGGTGATGAGGCAGCTCTGGATTGGCCCGTGGGCGATGTCTTGGCCGACTGGGTGTGAGCGTTTAGGGTGGAGCCTGGGACATAAAAGGTTTCCAGCGGCGCACGTGGGTGCGCTAGTATAACTTACGTATGGTGTACACTCTCTGACAGAAGTTATGTCGCTTATCCATGTTATGTAAATAAAAGCTTATAACCTGACGTTAAATTCATCCATTGGCTGCATAAATTATTCTTTTGAAAGCTGAAGCCCTCCAAAATGTGGTTTAGGTTAAGAAAATAAATTGGCATCAATGCAGAAATATTGATCTGACACAGAATGGTCATATATTGGCAAGACAAAAGTTTTGTCGCCCACAGAAAGTAATGTGATATTCAAACAAATAATTAACTTAAAATACAAATATATTCTGCATAACGTTGGTGAATGAAGTTGTGGTGCTATTAGAGTCATATTTCATATTTTGTGTGACTTCCATGAGCTTGAAGGATTGCATTCATGCGGTTCAACAATGATGCAATCTTATATGCCTCCCAGAGTTCATCTAGATTCTTTGCTTTGGTCTTCCAAGCTTCCTCTTGCATCCTACCCCAAACATGCTCTATGATGTTCATTTCAGGTGACTAGGCTGGCCAGTCCTTGAGCACCTTGATATTTTTTGCCTGGTGGAACTTTGTTGTAAAGATGGATGTATGAGATGGAGTACCATCCTGCTGCAGAATTTGACCCCTTTTGTGATTTGGAATATAAGAGGTAGCTAATACTTCTTGATATTTTAGGCTATTAATATTGCTTTCCACCTTGCAAATGTTTCCCACACCCCCATACTGAATGTTACCCCAGACCATGATCTTTCCACCACCAAATTTAAATGTTTTCTGGGTGTATTTTGGAACCATACGGGCTCCAGTAGGTCTCCTGCAGTATTTGCAGTTGCTGTGGTCTAATTCTACCAAAGATTCATCAGAGAAATCCACCTTCTGCCACTTTTCCAGCGTCCATCTGTTTAGCAGGCTGTGGGTCTTTGCAAATGCCACATGGTTTTTTATTTGCCTTTTGTTTAGTGCTGGCTTCTGGGCACTGATTCGACCATGGAGGCCATTTCCACACAAAATCCTACAAACTGTTCTAGTTGACACAGGGGCTTGAGGTGACCAGGCCTGTTGGAGCTCTGCTGCAGTGGAAGAGGGGCTTGCTTTGGATTTTCTAACCAACAAATGATTCTCCTGAGCAGTTGTATGGCGGGGTCTGCCGGACCTGAGCTTGTCAAACACATCTCTAGTCTCTTCAAATCTTTTTTTTAATTCTTTGTACTTGTTGCTGAGACACATTAAAGGTGTCAGCCACCTCTGCAGTGGATCTGGTCTTCAGCCTCTTGATAATCCAGGCTTTGGTCGCAGGGTGGATTTTTGGCATGTTGTCAGAGCTCAAGTTGCAGTTCAAGTGAAGGTCTGGGGTGCTGGGTTTCTTTTTATACACACACACTAATAACCGATCATTTACTGAGCACAGGTGAGGAAGTAAACAAGGATTGGGTGCATTATATGACAATGCAACAAAACGTTTGTCTTGCCAAAATCTGACCATTCTGTGTCCATTAACTGATCAATATTTGTGCACTGATGCCAATTTATTTTCTTAACCTAAACCACATTTCGGAGGGATTCAGCTTTCAAAAGAATAATTTATACAACCAATGGTTGAATTTAATGTCAGGTTATAAGCTTTTATTTACATAACATGTATAAATTACATAACTTCTGTCAGGGAGTTTATGTGAGTGGATACTCTAACATTCGTTTTGCTCGTGTCACTCTAAACCCTGTGAGTCCTTGCATAGGCAGGTAGGTTCAGGACTGGGTTTCTATCCCTTGGCTTAGCATCTGTCTCCTTTATGTGTGATATAGTCCAATATCAAAAATTACCGCACACTTGAAGCTGGTATGATGCAAATATATAACAAGTTTATTGTGTTCACAAAACAGGTTGCCACAAAAAGGAAACAAAAAGTACAGATAGAAACCTGCACTTTTTGTTTCCTTTTTGTGGCAACCTGTTTTGTGAACACAATAAACTTGTTATATATTTGCATCATACCAGCTTCAAGTGTGTGGTAATTTTTGATATTGGACTGTTTTGGACCACACGGTCTGTTTTATCAGCACCTACTTACCTCTGTCCTGAGTGCACACCATTATTTCCTTTATTCCTTCATGTGTGAGGTTAGCACAGTTGAGTTACAGAGCAAGTCCAACCCTCAGGCTACTCCTTTCAGGGAAAGTGACAGGGCTTTGCGCCTAGCATCGTATGAGTTCTTTTCTTTTGGCTCACCATCTGCTTCATTCTTGTGTGAGATTTACTCAGCTTAGTAGCAGAACGAGCGCAACCCACATGCTATCATCCCTGTGACATTTAACAGGGTATAGTACTCAACATATTGTGTGCTGTACCTTTCAGTGAAGTAACTGAGTTTGGCACTTTGCGTTGTGTTCATACTGTGTGGAGTTAACGCTGTCTGATTTAGGTTAATGCACACTGCTTCATTCCGCCATTGTTCACTATCAGCAGTTAACCATCTCTGTACAATTGACCCCGGGTTGCAATTGTACTTTATTATTTATTTTTATTTAGTGCAATCCACCAACCCTAACAGTATACTAGCACCAGGGTCTGGCTAATAATGGCGGATGAGCAGCAACTCCATTGGTACATCCAGCAGCTGGAGGGCAGGTTGTCCACACTTGAGCGGGCAACTTCAGCTGTGAATCTATCCTTAGTAGCGGCAGAGGCAGTCAGTGAAACTGCCACTAGGGTTTTTGCTGTGACTACTTTTCCATATTTTCCACATTTCCCACTACCTGGTAAGTACTCAGGGGACAGTAATGCTTGCAGGGGACTCGTGAACCAGTGCTTGATTCAGCTGGAGTTACTGGTCTCCCGCTTCCCATCTGAATGGGCCAAAGTGGGATTTGTGGTATCTCTGTTAATGGACAGAGTGTTGGAACGAGCTATACCGCCATGGGAGTGTAATGACCAGGCAGTCAAGAGTGCTTCTCACTTTCTGTGGGCCCTGAGACAGGTCTTTCTAGGACCTCGGGTTACTCATGATGCCGCACTCCAACTCTTGGCATTAACCCAGGGCTGTTCCAGTGCCAGCCAGTTTGCCATTCAATTCCGGACTTTAGCTTCTGAGTTGGAGTGGCCAGATAAGGTCTTGATTCCCGTATTTTGGAGGGGCCTTGCTGACCACGTAAAGGATGCTTTGGCCTCTAGGGAGAATCCAACTACACTGGAGGATTTAATATCTGTCTCCACTCGACATGCTGAACGAAGATTAGAGCGAGCCCAGGGTAGGTGAAGGATTTGGTTAGCTCCAATTTTTACCAATCCTTTGGAATCTCCAGCTCAGACGCGCGATCTGGTGAAGCCCATGGAGGTCTCTAGAGCGGAATCTAAATCCCATCCTGTATGTTCTCAACCAACCTGCTTTGTTTGTAGGCAGGTGGGGCATTACGCCAATAGGTGTCCCCAGTGTCAGGGAGAATGACCGCGTCTAGTAGCTATTGGAAAAGGTTTACTAGACACTGCAGATGTGTCCTCTAAATTAACTTGTCTTATGGGTCGACTGCTCACACTACCGAGGCTTGTGAGGATTCCGAGGCTGATGGCAATGTTCTGTCTTCTACCTTCACCCAACGGCACTCAGTCCTCTTAGTGATGCTCCCTAAGCCAATTACCATATGGGTGGTTAATGGGTCCGTTCTTCCCAAATCACTCATCAGACGACACTCCAAACCCTCATGATGTCTCCAAGACATCAAGAGATAGTTTCTCTCTTGGTCATCTCTGAGGGCATGGATGCCATGCTTCTAGGCATTCCTTGGTTGCACCATCATTCCCCTTATATTGATTGGGCTACTGGGAGCATACAGGGATGGGGTAATTCATGTGAGGGACAATTTCTGGGGATCCAAGGTCAAGTTGGTTCATCTGAGGTCACTACAGAACTAACTTCCCGGCCTAGGCACTACTGGCAATACGCTGACGTGTTCTCCAAGAATGCCATGGAGACTCTTCCTCCTCATCACCCTTATGATTCCCCATAGACCTCATTTTGGGGTCAGAGCCTCCTCATGGGAGAGTCTACTCTTTGTCTCTCCAAGAGACTGAGGCTATGTCAGAATATATCAGGGAGAATTTGTCGAGGGGGTTTATCAGGAAGTCTGTGTCTCCTGCTTGGACTGGTTTCTTCTTCGTCCAAAAGAAGAGTGGGGAGTTACATCCCTGTTTTGATTATAGGGGTTTGAATGCCATCAGCATCAAAAACAAATATCCTTTGCCACTAATCTCCAAGCTCTGTGATAGGCTGTGGGGTGCTAGGGTATTTACCAAGTTAGACTTGTGTGGGGCCTATAATTTAATTTGTATACGTGAAGAGGACGAATGAAAAACCACCTTTAATACCCGGGACTGCCATTATGAGTACTTAGTAATGCCATTCGGTCTCTCTAATGCCCCAGCAGTCTTTCAGGATTTTAATTACATCTTTCGGGACTTGTTATCCACATCTGTAGTAGTATATCTGGGTGACATACAGTGCTTATCTATTCTTCAGACCTCGACACTCACCGTAGAGATGTTGGTAGAGTCTTTGAACTCTTGCGTGCCAATTCTCTTTACACCAAACTGGAGAAGTGCATGTTTGAGAGTCCCTACTATTACTAGGGTATATTATTTCAGCCAAGGGTTTGGCTATGGATCCTGCCAAGCTGGAGTCAGTGATGAACTGGCAGGAGCCTCATTCCTTTAAAGCGGTGCAGCAATTTATGGGATTTATCAATTACTACTGCCAGTTCATTCCCCACTTCTCTACCCTAGTAGCTCCGTTGGTAGCCCTCACCAAGAAGGGTGGTCCATGGAGGTCTCCAAGGCCTTTATCTCTCTAAATTCCCATTTCGCTAGGGCTCCAGTTCTGCATCAGCCCGATGTAGATAAGCCCTTAATCCTGGAGGTGGATGCCTCTTCAGTTGGTGCTGGACCAGTCCTGTATCAGAAGGATGTTCAAAGTAGGAAACATTCTTGTTTCTTCTCCAAGACCTTCTCACCAGCAGAGAGGAATTATTCAATCAGGGACAGGGAGATGCTGGCCTTGAAATTGGCCTTCTCAGAGTGGACGACAAAAACCTCCTTTATTTTCAGACGGCCCAACAGCTGAACTCTTGCCAGGCCATGTGGTCCTTATTCTTCTACCAGTTTAATTTCACCATCCATTTTCTGTCCTGGGATAAGAATTTAGTTTCATCTGAGGAGGGGGACAAGCCATGTCTTATAGTCCCTTTGGAGAGTCTTTGAACAGTGGATCCGGTGTCGCCAGGGCAGGTACCTCCAGGCAAATCCTATGTTCCACATGATCTGCAGCCGGAGGTCCTCTCATGGGTACACACTTCCAAGTTGGGTGGGTATTTTGGCATCAAGAGGACCACCGACTTTCTGGCGAGGTCTTATTGGTGGCGTTGGATGATGTGGGGCATAAAGGATTATGTACAGGCCTGTGTCTCATGTGCCAGTAAACGGCCTACCAGGCAGAGACCTGTGGGCTTGCTCTATCCCTTGTTGGTGGCAAATAGGCCCTAGGAAATGTTCGGGATGAACTTTATAGTGGACCTGCCTAAATCCCGAAATAATAAAATTATTTGGGTCATCACCGACCATTTTTCCAAAATGCTGCATCTGGTCCCCCTTCCACGCATACCATCTGCACAGACTTTCGCTGCATTATTCATCAAACACATTTTCCTGTAAAGTAAGCTGCAGAGACACCATCACGTGTTTCTCAACGCAAGCAATGAATAGCCAGGCCTTTTCCCGGGAAGGCACAACCACGGGAAGGGCAGCATCCAATAAAGGAAAACATCCAATAAAGGAAAACCACCTATGCCAAGCATGGTATCCATCCACAGACAGCTGTTTCGGGGTTTTTGCCCTTCATCAGTGTGGAGTAGGAAACTGGCTATTAGGAGCAGTGCCTAGTAAAAGGCTGTGAAGGTACAGATGAATGACCTCGGGGAGACCAAAACATCCAACACCGCAGAGACACTATCATGTGTTTCTCAACGCAGTGATCCAGAACACTGCCCCCATCCCTTATGGGAAATATGCAAATCACTGCATTGAGAAACACGTGATGGTGTCTCCGCGGTGTTGGATGATTTGGTCTCCCCGAGGTCATTCATCTGTACCTTCACAGCCTTTTACTAGGCACTGCTCCTAATAGCCAGTTTCCTACTCCACACTGATGAGGGGCAAAAACCCCAAAACAGCTGTCTGTGGATAGATACCATGCTTGGCATAGGTGGTTTTCCTTTATTGGATGTTTTCCTTTATTGGATGCTGCCCTTCCCGTGGTTGTTCCTTCCCGGGGAAAGGCCTGGCTATTCATTGCTTGCGTTGAGAAACACGTGACGGTGTCTCCGCAGCTTACTTTACATGCATTTGCATATTTCCCATAAGCGATGGGGGCAGTGTTCTGGATCACTGTGTTGAGAAACACGTGATGGTGTCTCCGCGGTGTTGGATGTTTTGGTCTCCCCGAGGTCATTCATCTGTACCTTCACAAACACATTTTCCGACTCCATGGTATGCCTGACAAGATTGTCAGTGACCAAGGCCCCCAGTACATGTCTCGTTTCTGGAGAAAGCTTTGTAGCCTGCTCAGTATGGAGCTCAATCTGTACTCAGCGTACCATCCTGAGATGGATGGACTGGTGGAGAGGAGCAATCAGACTCTGGTTACGTATCTCCAGCATTTTGTGTCCACCAGGCATAACAAGTGGGCATCCTTGTTGCCTTGGTCGGAGTTTGCTTTAAATAATGCCAACTCCGATTCCGCGGGGCACAATCTTTTTCTCCTTAACTATGGTCAGCACCCACATGTTCCTGTGCCCATACCCATCTCATTTTCTGACCCAAGGGTGGTGGACTTAGCAGTGGATGCAATTAAAGTTTCTAAGGAAAGAATGAGGTGTTCCGCCAATGTGCATCGTCATCTCGCTCCAGTCTTTGCCCCTTGTGATTTAGTGTGGCTGTCAGCTCGTAACATCAGGCTGCATGTAGAGTCCACTAAATTTGCTCCCTGCTTCCCAGGTCCATTTAAGGTACTTGAGCAGGTGAATCGTCTATCGCCTCTGCTTTCCACTGCATTTAAACATCACTGACACTTTTCATGTGTGTCTCTTGAAACCTGTGTTTATGACTTGGTATTCTGGAACTCCTGTACGGAGTTCGGATACGTGTTCGGATGATTTTGAGGTCAACGGTATTGTCGGGTCCAAGGTGGTGTGTGGCAAAAAACTTTTCTTGGTTGACTGGAAGGGTCATGGACCAGAGAATAGGACCTGGGAACTTATGGAGTATATTTATGCCCCCCAGCTTATTGCGACCTACAAGTGTGGTGAATGCCCCTAGGGGGGGAAGCTGGTGGGGGGGTAATGTTAGCCATCAGGATTCACCCGCTGGGTGTAGTAGATCCCAAGCAATGCCTGGTGCTGTGGTCTCCCTTTCTGGACCGGCCACAGCGGGTGCTGCTCAGCACAGATTTTGCTCCCAACGTCTTGCTCAGGCTCGTGGTATTCAGTTGGTTACTGCTGGATCTCCAGTCAAGTCTATGGTAACCAGTGATATGCAGGTGGAGCCTGACGCTTGGGAGCTTAAGTCCAGAGTTCACCCTACTGAGCATGTCCGTGATGTGGCATATGCTCATTGGTGGTCCGACGTTAAGCTTCTCTGTTGATGTGGCAGCTTCAGATTGGCCTGCAGGCAATGTGTCGGCTGACTGGGCTTGAGCATTTGGGGTGGAGCCTAGGACATAAAAGGTTTCTAGCAGTGCACACGGGTGTGCTAGTATCACTTATGTGTGGTGTATGTGAGTGGATGCTCTACCACTCTGTTTGCTCATGTGAGGCAGGTAAGGTCAGGACTGGGTTTCTATCTCTTGGCTTAGCATCTGTGTCCTTCATGTGTGCAGTTAGCACAGTTGAGTTACAGAGCAAGTCCAACCCTCAGGCTACTCCTTCCAGGGAAAGCAACAGGGCTTTGCACCTAGCGTTATATGAGTTTGGCTCACCATCTGCTTCATTCTTAAGTGCGATTGACACAGCTTAGTAGCAGAGCAAGAGCAATCCACATGCTATCATCCCTGTGACATTTAACAGGGTATAGTACTCAGCATATTGTGTGCTGTACCTTTAAGTGAAGTAACTGTGCTTGGTACTTTGCGTTCTGTTCATACTGTGTGGAGTTAACGCAGTCTGATTTAGGTTAAAGCACATTGCTTCATTCCGCCATTGTTCACTAGTAGCTGTTATCCATCTTTGCACGGTGGACCTCGGGTTGCGATTGCACTTTATTATTTATTTTTATTTAGTGCAATCCGCCAACCCTAACACATGCTGGCATTGATGTTAGAGGGAGCAATATATGGTATTAACCCTGCTGTTCTGTTGGTCAAAAATGACCGACTTTGAACTTCAATATTCTTTAAAATATTCAAGATGCGGCTCTGAAACCCGTGGCCGACCGACCCATCCTCATTTAAGTCAATCAACCACAAGTTTCAGAACCGCATCTTGAACACCCCAAAAAATACCAAAGTTCAAAATAGGTCTCCCCAGACCGAACAGAACAGCAGGGTTAAGAAATGGGGTATATGAACTTTTGATAAGGGTCATTTGGATGTGTTGAGCTGTTATTATGATTTAAATAGAGAAAGCACTGTAGTTGGACAATAAATGACTTCACCCAACCACTATCCATGAGTGGAGAAAAAGTTTTGGTGTTATCATTCATATTCTCTGTAAAATGGAGAAGAAAGCAAAAACTCTGTACGAGTTTGTAAATCTTTGAACACGACTGTGTGTCTTTTTATAGTGTATGTAAACTTCTGGTTTCGACTGTATATATAAATATTTATGTATACAGTGGGGCAAAAAAGTATTTAGTCAGTCAGCAATAGTGCAAGTTCCACCACTTAAAAAGATGAGAGGCGTCTGTAATTTACATCATAGGTAGACCTCAACTATGGGAGACAAACTGAGAAAAAAAAATCCAGAAAATCACATTGTCTGTTTTTTTAATATTTTATTTGCATATTATGGTGGAAAATAAGTATTTGGTCAGAAACAAAATTTCATCTCAATACTTTGTAATATATCCTTTGTTGGCAATGACAGAGGTCAAACGTTTTCTGTAGGTCTTCACAAGGTTGCCACACAGTGTTGTTGGTATGTTGGCCCATTCCTCCATGCAGATCTCCTCTAGAGCAGTGATGTTTTTGGCTTTTCGCTTGGCAACACGGACTTTCAACTCCCTCCAAAGGTTTTCTATAGGGTTGAGATCTGGAGACTGGCTAGGCCACTCCAGGACCTTGAAATGCTTCTTACGAAGCCACTCCTTCGTTGCCCTGGCGGTGTGCTTTGGATCATTGTCATGTTGAAAGACCCAGCCACGTTTCATCTTCAATGCCCTTGCTGATGGAAGGAGGTTTGCACTCAAAATCTCACGATACATGGCCCCATTCATTCTTTCATGTACCCGGATCTGTCGTCCTGGCCCCTTTGCAGAGAAACAGCCCCAAAGCATGATGTTTCCACCACCATGCTTTACAGTAGGTATGGTGTTTGATGGATGCAACTCAGTATTCTTTTTCCTCCAAACACGACAAGTTGTGTTTCTACCAAACAGTTCCAGTTTGGTTTCATCAGACCATAGGGCATTCTCCCAAAACTCCTCTGAATCATCCAAATGCTCTCTAGCAAACTTCAGACGGGCCCGGACATGTACTGGCTTAAGCAGTGGGACACGTCTGGCACTGCAGGATCTGAGTCCATGGTGGCGTAGTGTGTTACTTATAGTAGGCCTTGTTACATTGGTCCCAGCTCTCTGCAGTTCATTCACTAGGTCCCCCCGCGTGGTTCTGGGATTTTTGCTCACCGTTCTTGTGATCATTCTGACCCCACGGGGTGGGATTTTGCGTGGAGCCCCAGATCGAGGGAGATTATCAGTGGTCTTGTATGTCTTCCATTTTCTAATTATTGCTCCCACTGTTGATTTCTTCACTCCAAGCTGGTTGGCTATTGCAGATTCAGTCTTCCCAGCCTGGTGCAGGGCTACAATTTTGTTTCTGGTGTCCTTTGACAGCTCTTTGGTCTTCACCATAGTGGAGTTTGGAGTCAGACTGTTTGAGGGTGTGCACAGGTGTCTTTTTATACTGATAACAAGTTTAAACAGGAGCCATTACTACAGGTAATGAGTGGAGGAAAGAGGAGACTCTTAAAGAAGAAGTTACAGGTCTGTGAGAGCCAGAAATCTGGATTGTTTGTTTCTGACCAAATACTTATTTTCCACCATAATATGCAAAAAAAATGTTAAAAAAACAGACAATATGATTTTCTGGATTTTTTTTTCTCAGTTTGTCTCCCATAGTTGAGGTCTACCTATGATGTAAATTACAGACGCCTCTCATCTTTTTAAGTGGTGGAACTTGCACTATTGCTGACTGACTAAATACTTTTTTGCCCCACTGTATATTCATAGAGGGGGTAATAAGTATTAAACTTGTCAACAATTTTCTAAGTAAATATATTTCTAAACTTGATATTGCCATGAAATTCTCATTAGATGTCGATAACAACCCATGCAATTTACAAAATCAAAGAAATCTAACCAGAGATGTTCATAAATTAAATTATGTGTAATAATGAGAAATCTCACAGGGAAATAGTATTTAACGCTTTTACTAAAATTCAATTAATACTCCTTTCAAAAGCCTTTGTCGGTGAAGACAGCTTCAAGAAGCCTCCTGTATGGAGAAACGAAATACATGCATTAATGAGGGGTGATTTTTTTTTTTTATTCAGCAATGGAATCTTGCATGGTGAGCATGCATACAGACCATGGAGGTTGATTGCATTACCTATAGATTTCTTTTAAACAATTGGTCCTTGAACAACTGTTCTGATAATTCTTTTCAATCCTCTGTCTGAATTCTTGTAGGAAGCACAAGGTTATGGTGAAATTATTTTCTTTATACTTCCAGATTATGGTCCCAAGAGTGCTCCCTGGAGCTTTCATTAGTTTAGAAACTCTTTTGTAATCAATGCCATCAGTATGTTTTGCAACATATGGTTGTTAAAGTCTTGAGTCAACTCACTGGTTTTACTCATCATGAGATGTTTCTTGTGTGGCCCCTTGGTAATGAAACACCTTTTTTTCAGGCCATCAGTTGAGCCAGCTGTTCTATTTTTCAATAAGTGACAGGATTGCTTTCTAAATACTGATAGATTACAGCTGGTGTCATTATTTTCCATAGCTTTTTGCACCTCTTTTTCTTCATGTGTTCAATACTTTTTCCCTTTGTCATTTCTCATTACTGCACATAACTTAATTTTTTGAACATGTATAGTTTGAATTCTTTTCTTGTGTGGATTTGATGGGTTGTTACTGACATTCGGTGAGAATTTCTTGTCAATAGCACCTTTAGAAATATGCAGGTGCTTCTCACAAAATTAGAATATTACCAAAAAGTTAATATATTTCAGTTCTTCGATAGAAAAAGTGAAACTCATATATTATATAGAATCATTACAAACAGAGTTATCTATTTCAAGTGTTTATTTCTGTTAATGTTAATGATTATGGTTTACAGACAATGAAATCCCCAAAGTCATTATCTCAGTAAATTAGAATAATAAAAAAAAAACCTGCAAATGCTTCCTAAGCATTTTAAAAGGTCCCTTAGTTTGTTTAAGTAGGCTACACAATCATGGGGAAGACCGCTGACATGACAGATGTCCAGAAGGCATTCATTGACACGCCACAAGGAGGTTAAGCTACAAAATGTAATTCCTAAAGAAACTGGCTGTTCACACGAGGAGATAAATACATAGAACTGAAGTAACAATTAGATTAATTTGCATTGCCGTGGAGAAAAAATGAAGGTTACCAAACCAATTTCAGGTGGTTTTATTAGTCCGCTTTGTACTTTTTCATCAGATGAGGAATGTGATTTGTCCTGATGAAAATATTTTACATTTCAAACCGCATAGAGAAATAAAACTGAAATTAGAGGTATCCTTCTTTTTTCCAAGCCAATGTAGATTAACCTATTTGTTTTTCCAGTTCCATGTAAGAGGGACAAAAGAACATGCTGTTTAGGAATGCACAAAACTTGGAGCAGTCATGGTCACAAGAAGATGACAGTGGAAAATGGCAAATATTGTCTAAGGAAGCATATGATGATAATACACTGTTGCCAATTAGTCATTTTGTAGTTAAGTCACCAAGTCAGGAGGATCAGGGTGCGGCAGTGGAAGATGAGGTGGTGGATGACAAAATCATGGACCCAAACCTGGGAGGTTGGCATGCAGAGCAAAGTCAGCAGCACTGAGGGGGAGGGATCAACTTGACAAAAATAAGCAGAATGAGGCTGTGTTGTGATCAAAGGAGGAAGGCAGGCAACTGTTCCACAGAGCACCTACACTCGTGAATTTCTCCGTCAAAGAGATAGGTTTGAAAGAGAGTTCTGAGACAAAAAAAATTGTAATTTACAACCTATGCAATGCCAAGATTAGCAAGGGCCTGACCACTAAGTGCCAAACCACCAGCAACATGATAAGGCACTTATCATCTATTTACCCAACTCGGTGGGCAGAACGCCTGGGTCCACAATTGGTGCCAGTGGGTGACACCACTTCTTCTTGCGCTATGCTAGGTGCTTGCCAATCCCCTCTCCATGACACTGGCACAGATGCCTCCCACCCTGCACCTGTCTTTGCACATTTTAAGGCACCATCATCAAGCACTTCAAAATCCTTGACCCAGAACAGCATTCAGCTGTCCCTACTAGGGTTGAGCGAAACGGGTCGAACATTTTCAAAAGTCGCCGACTTTTGGCGAAGTCGAGTTTCATGAAACCCGATCCGACCCCTGTGCGTGGTCGGCCATGCGGTACGCGACTTTCGCGCCAAAGTCGCGTTTCAATGACGCAAAAAGCGCCATTTCTCAGCCAATGAAGGTAAACGCAGAGTGTGGGCAGCGTGATGACATAGGTCCTGGTCCCCACCATCTTAGAGAAGGGCATTGCAGTGATTGGCTTGCTGTCTGCGGCGTCACAGGGGCTATAAAGGGGAGTTCCCGCCGACCGCCATGTTACTGCTGCTGATCTGAGCTTAGGGAGAGGTTGCTGCCGCTTCGTCAGAAGCAGGGATAGCGTTAGGCAGGGTCCATTAACCACAAAACCGCTTGTGCTGTAGCGATTTCCACTGCCCAACACCACCTTCGGTGTGCAGGGACAGTGGAAGCTCCTTTTTTTTTTTTTTCCTCAGCGCTGTAGCTCATTGGGCTGCCCTAGAAGGCTCCCTGATAGCTGCATTGCTGTGTGTACGCCGCTGTGCAAACCAACTGCTTTTTTCAAAGCACAAATCCTCTTGTTCCTTCCTTTCTGCACAGCTATCTTGTTTGTTTGTCCACACTTTTCATTTAATTTGTGCATCAGTCCACTCCTTATTGCTGCCTGCCATACCTGGCTGAGATTACTGCAGGGAGATAGTAATTGAAGGACAGTTCCTTTTTTTTTTTTTTTTTTTGTGGGAGATTAAGATTGACATTTCTGCTAGAGTGCCATCTCTGTCTGTGTCATCTCTCACTCAGTGGGCCATAGAAAGCCTATTTATTTTTTTGCTTGATTTGGGTTCCAAAATCTACCAGAAAAAATCACAACATCAATCAGTGGGAGAAAAATATTGGCCTCAGGGCTTGTGTGCCACTCCTTACTCCTGTGTGTGCCATCTCTCACTCAGTGGGCCATAGAAAGCCTATTAATTTTTTTGCTTGATTTGGGTTCTAAATTCTACCTGAAAAAATCAATAAATCAATCAGTGGGAGATTAATATTGGCCTTTGGGCTTGTGTGCCAGTCCTAAGCGTGCCATCTCTCTCTCTCTCAGATAGTGGGCCATAGAAAGACTATTTTTTTATTATTTTATTGGGTTTATAAATTTTCCCTGGAAAAAAAAAAAAAGTGGGAGATTAATATTGGCCTCTGGGCTTGTGTGCCAGTCCTGAGCGTGCCATCTCTCTCACAAATAGTGGGCCATAGAAAGCCTATTTATTTTTTTGGTTGATTTGGGTTCATAATTCTACCTGAAAAAATCAATCAATCAATCAGTGGGAGATTAATATTGGCCTTTGGGCTTGTGTGCCAGTCCTAAGCGTGCCATCTCTCTCTCTCAGATAGTGGGCCATAGAAAGCCTATTTATTATTATTTTTTTTATTGGGTTTATAAATTTTCCCTGGAAAAAAAAAAAAAATGGGAGATTAATATTGGCCTCTGGGCTTGTGTGCCAGTCCTGAGCGTGCCATCTCTCACACAAATAGTGGGCCATAGAAAGCCTATTTATTTTTTGGGTTGATTTGGGTTCCTAATTCTACCTGAAAAAATCAATCAATCAATCAGTGGGAGAAAAATATTGGCCTCAGGGCTTGTGTGCCACTCCTTACTCCTGTGTGTGCCATCTCTCACTCAGTGGGCCATAGAAAGCCTATTAATTTTTTTGCTTGATTTGGATTCTAAATTCTACCTGAAAAAATCATTAAATCAATCAGTGGGAGATTAATATTGGGCTTTGGGCTTGTGTGCCAGTCCTAAGCGTGCCATCTCTCTCTCTCAGATAGTGGGCCACAGAAAGCCTATTTATTATTATTTTTTTAATTGGGTTTATAAATTTTCCCTGGAAAAAAAAAATGGGAGATTAATATTGGCCTCTGTGCTTGTGTGCCAGTCCTGAGCGTGCCATCTCTCTCACAAATAGTGGGCCATAGAAAGCCTATTAATTTTTTTGCTTGATTTGGGTTCCAAAATCTACCTGAAAAAAATCACTAAATCAATCAGTGGGAGATTAATATTGGCCTCTGGGCTTGTGTGCCACTCCTGACTCCTGTGTGCGTCATCTGTCACTCAGTGGGCCCTAGAAAGCCTATTTTTTGTTTTATTTGTTTTCTAAATTCTCCCTGAAACAATCATTTTATTTTCTTTGGTTTCTAAATTATTCCTGAAAAAAATCATTTTTTTTGTATTTTTTTTCTCTCAAGTCTCCCTGAAAAAAAAAAAAAAAAAAAATCTGTGGGAGATTCATATTGCCCCTTCTGCTTGTGTGCCAGTCTTGACTCCTGGGTGTGCCATCTCTCTCTCTCTCCCCAATTGTGGGCCATAGAAAGCCTATTAATTTTTTTGCCTGATTTGGGTTCCAAAATCTACCAAAAAAAATCACTAAATCAATCAGTGGGAGATTAATATTGGCCTCTGGGCTTGTGTGCCACTCCTGACTCCTGTGTGCGTCATCTGTCACTCAGTGGGCCCTAGAAAGCCTATTTTTTGTTTTATTTGTTTTCTAAATTCTCCCTGAAACAATCATTTTATTTTCTTTGGTTTCTAAATTATTCCTGAAAAAAAACATTTTTTTTGAATTTTTTTTTCTCTCAAGTCTCCCTGAAAAAAAAAAAAAAATAAAAAATCTGTGGGAGATTCATATTGCCCCTTCTGCTTGTGTGCCAGTCTTGACTCCTGGGTGTGCCATCTCTCTCTCTCTCCCCAATTGTGGGCCATAGAAAGCCTATTAATTTTTTTGCTTGATTTGGGTTCCAAAATCTACCAAAAAAAATAACTAAATCAACCGGTGGGAGATTAATATTGGCCTCTGGGCTTGTGTGCCACTCCTGACTCCTGTGTGCGTCCTCTCTCACTCAGTGGGCCCTACAAAGCCTTTTTTTTTTTTTTTTTTCCTAAATTCTCCCTGAAACAATCATTTCATTTTATTTGTTTTATAAACTCTTCTGTAAAAAATAATTTTTTTTTAATTTTTTTTTTTTCTGAAGTCTCCCTTTTAAAAAAAACAAACACAAATCAGTGGGAGATAAATATTTACATTTGCGCTTCAGTGACAGTCCTGCGTGTGTGCCATCTCATTTGTTGCCAACAACAACAGAGTGTGTAACATTGTGGCTGATTTTCATTGTGGTCTCACCCACCTGTAAAGGGGTAGCTAAATCATACTGAAGTTATAGCTCACCGTGTAAGTTGTGTGACAGCAACAAATACCGTTCGTTTGTTAACGTTTTTAAAACAATGAGGAAGTCTGGTGGAAGAGGTCGTGGCCGGGGGCGTTCATTGTCAGCTGGTAATGAGGGTAGTGGTAGTGGTGGAGCATCAGCTGGTCGTGGGAAAAAAAATATTGCACCTAAGTCTGGAGCTGTGGAGCCAGGTTCGTCGTCTGGCTACACAAGGCCTCGAACGCTCCCTTTTCTGGGAGTAGGAAAACCGCTTTTAAAGCCGGAGCAGCAAGAGCAAGTTTTGGCTTATCTTGCTGACTCAGCCTCTAGCTCTTTTGCCTCCTCTCGTGAAACTGGTAAATGTCAAAGCAGCGCGTCGTTAGTGGATGTTCACGGTCAGGGACAAGTCGCTTCCTTGTCCTCTTCAGCAAAAACAACAACAGAGAAGAATGCAGCAGGCGACACAACGGGTTACTCCATGGAGCTCTTTACACATACCGTCCCTGGCTTAGAAAGTGAAGCAGTTAACAGTCCATGCCCATTACAAGTTGAATCTGACATGGAGTGCACTGATGCACAGCCACAGCCAGACTACTATCCTGGTCCTTTGACTCAGACCACAACATTGCCATCGCAGGGTGCTGATCAAGAATTAGACCCTGATGAGACTATATTGCCCCATCACGAACGCTATACCACCGACCGCCACGGTGACACAGACGAAGTTGCACACGAGCTACAAGAAGAGGTAATAGATGACCCAGTTCTTGACCCCGATTGGCAGCCATTGGGGGAACAGGGTGCAGGCGGCAGCAGTTCTGAAGCGGAGGAGGAGGGGCCGCAGCAGGCATCAACATCGCAACAGGTTCCATCTGCCGGGCCCGTATCTTGCCCAAAACGCGTGGCAAAGCTAAAACCTGTTGGAGGACAGCGTGGCCATCCGGTTAAAGCTCAGTCTGCAATGCCTGAAAAGGTATCCGATGCTAGAAAGAGTGCAGTCTGGCATTTTTTTTAAACAACATCCAATTGATCAGCGCAAAGTCATCTGTTAAAAAATGTTCAACTACCTTAAGCAGAGGACAGAATCTGAAAAGTCTCAATACAAGTTGCATGCATAGACATTTAACCACCATGCATTTGCAAGCCTGGACTAACTACCAAACGTCCCTTAAGGTTGTAGCACCCTCGGCCAATGAAGCTAGTCAGCAACGCAACATCCCTTCCGGCAGTGTAGGGCCACCATTTTCCGCACCACCTGCAGTATCTGTGCAGGTTTCTTTGCCAGGCCAAAGCCGTCAGGGTCAGGGAATCACCAGTTTCGTAGTAGGAAACACTGCATCTAGGGCACCAGTGGCAACAATACCATCTCCCACCGTCTCTCAGTCTGCCATGTCCACCGGCACCCCCGCTAGTTCCACGATCTCCAGCTCTCCAGTCCAGCTCACCCTACATGAGACTATGGTTAGAAAAAGGAAGTACTTAGCCTCGCATCCGCGTACACAGGGTTTGAACGCACACATAGCTAGACTAATCTCGTTAGAGATGATGCCCTACCGGTTAGTTGAAAGCGAAGCTTTCAAAGCCCTGATGGACTACGCTGTACCACGCTACGAGCTACCCAGTCGACACTTTTTTTCCAGAAAAGCCATCCCAGCCCTCCACCAGCATGTTAAAGAGCGCATCGTCCATGCACTCAGGCAATCTGTGAGCACAAAGGTGCACCTGACAACAGATGCATGGACCAGTAGGCATGGCCAGGGACGTTACGTGTCCATCACGGCACACTGGGTAAATGTGGTGGATGCAGGGTCCACAGGGGACATCAAGTTTGGGACAGTTCTGCCTAGCCCACGGTCTAGGAAACAATTGGCTGTAGCCGTTCGCACCTCCTCCTCCTCCTCTTCGTCCTCCTGCAGAAGCGAGAGCTCGTCCACAGACCGCAGTCGCACAACCACTCCATCCGCAGCTGCCACTGTTGCACACCAGGTCTCCCATTATGGGGCAGCTACTGGCAAACGTCAGCAGGCTGTATTGGCTATGAAGTGTTTGGGCGACAACAGACACACCGCGGAAGTTCTGTCCGAGTTCTTGCAGAAAGAAACGCAGTCGTGGCTGGGCACTGTAGATCTTGAGGCAGGCAAGGTAGTGAGTGATAACGGAAGGAATTTCATGGCTGCCATCTCCCTTTCCCAACTGAAACACATTCCTTGCCTGGCTCACACCTTAAACCTGGTGGTGCAGTGCTTCCTGAAAAGTTATCCGGGGTTATCCGACCTGCTCCTCAAAGTGCGTGGACTTTGCTCACATATCCGCCGTTCGCCCGTACACTCCAGCCGTATGCAGACCTATCAGCGTTCTTTGAACCTTCCCCAGCATCACCTAATCATAGACGTTGCAACAAGGTGGAACTCAACACTGCACATGCTTCAGAGACTGTGTGAACAGAGGCGGGCTGTTATGTTTTTGTGGGAGGATACACATACACGGGTAGGCAGTAGGATGGCAGACATGGAGTTGTCAGGTGTGCAGTGGTCGAAGATTCAAGACATGTGTCAAGTCCTTCAGTGTTTTGAGGAATGCACACGGCTGGTTAGTGCAGACAACGCCATAATAAGCATGAGCATCCCCCTAATGCGTCTGCTGATGCAAAGTTTGACGCACATAAAGGATCAGGCGTCTGCAGCTGAGGAAGAGGAAAGCCTTGATGACAGTCAGCCATTTTCTGGCCAGGGCAGTGTACAGGACGAGGTAGCGGGCGAAGAGGAGGAGGAGGACGAGGAGGATGATGGGGATGATTATATTTTTAATGAGGAAGCTTTTCCGGGGCCACTGGAAATTGGTGGCGCGGCAAGGCCGGGTTCTGGTTTTTTGAGGGACACAAGTGACGTGGATTTGCCTGAAACTGCCCCTCAACCAAGCACAACCGCAGATTTGAGAACTGGAACTTTGGCCCACATGGCGGATTATGCCTTATATATCCTCAAAAGGGACACACGCATAACTAAAATGATGAATGATGACGATTACTGGTTGGCCTGCCTCCTTGATCCTCGCTATAAAGGCAAATTGCAAAATATAATGCCACATGAGAACTTGGAACTAATATTAGCAACCAAACAATCAACTCTTGTTGACCGTTTGCTTCTGGCATTCCCTGCACACAGCGCCCGTGATCGTTCTCACACGAGCTGCAGGGGCCAGCAGACCAGAGGAGTTAGAGGGGCAGAAATCAGAAGTGGCGTTGGCCAGAGGGGTTTTCTGACCAGGTTGTGGAGTGATTTTGCTATGACCGCAGACAGGACAGGTACTGCAGCATCAATTCAAAGTGACAGGAGACAACATTTGTCCAGTATGGTTACAAACTATTTTTCATCCCTTATCGATGTTCTCCCTCAACCGTCATTCCCATTTGATTACTGGGCATCAAAATTAGACACCTGGCCAGAATTGGCAGAATATGCATTGCAGGAGCTTGCTTGCCCGGCAGCTAGTGTCCTATCAGAAAGAGTATTCAGTGCTGCAGGTTCAATACTAACTGAAAAAAGGACTCGTCTGGCTACCCAAAATGTAGATGATCTAACCTTCATTAAAATGAACCACAACTGGATTTCGAAATCTTTTGCCCCACCTTGCCCGGCTGACACCTAGCTTTCCTATGAAAAGGTCTTGCCTGTGGACTATTCTGAATGCCTTTTCCAATCTCGTAATTTTCAGCACCTGATTGTCCAGCATACGACATGTTTACACCTCACTAAATGGCCAAACTCCCCACACGGGGCCGTGGTATCGACACTTGGCGACAGCACCCGTGAGAGTGCAGTTTGTCTGAAGAGGTGGGTGAGCCCGCTTTTGGTCGACGGCACTGCCACTGGGTCCCTCCTAGTACAATAAAGTGTCTCTGGCGGTGGTGGTGCGCACCCAACGTCAGACACACCGTTGTAATATGAGGGGCCCTGGGCCTGTACCGTCGGCCACAAGACAGTTTCCCCCCACCCCAGCTCAAACAGTGCTCTACCACTTGCAAAATTATCTCACAGCTCCACCAATGTTTAGTCTATGCGCTGACATCCTTCAATGCCTGCCACTGACAATACCATTGTATTGACATTTTTGTTATGTTAGGCCTTCGATGCCTGTCTGTGGTCACTCCTTCCACTAGGCCTCCACTGACCACACCACTGCTGCCCGTGTACCCCTGGAACCAATTTAAAATTGCCTACAGCCATGCGTTATTATTTTAGGCCTTCGATGCCTGTCTGCGGTCACTCCTTCCACTAGGCCTCCACTGACCACACCACTGCTGCCCGTGTACCCCTGGAACCAATTTAAAATTGCCTACAGCCAGCCCAATTTTTTTATTTTAGGCCTTCGATGCCTGTCTGCGGTCCATTCTTTCAACTACTACTACACTGACCAGGTCACTGCTGCCCGTGTACCCCTGGAACCAATTTAAAATTGCCTACAGCCATGTGTTATTATTTTAGGCCTTCGATGCCTGTCTGCGGTCACTCCTTCCACTAGGCCTCCACTGACCACACCACTGCTGCCCGTGTACCCCTGGAACCAATTTAAAATTGCCTACAGCCAGCCCAATTTTTTTATTTTAGGCCTTCGATGCCTGTCTGCGGTCCATTCTTTCAACTACTACTACACTGACCAGGTCACTGCTGCCCGTGTACCCCTGGAACCAATTTAAAATTGCCTACAGCCATGTGTTATTATTTTAGGCCTTCGATGCCTGTCTGCGGTCACTCCTTCCACTAGGCCTCCACTGACCACACCACTGCTGCCCGTGTACCCCTGGAACCAATTTAAAATTGCCTACAGCCAGCCCAATTTTTTTATTTTAGGCCTTCGATGCCTGTCTGCGGTCCATTCTTTCAACTACTACTACACTGACCAGGTCACTGCTGCCCGTGTACCCCTGGAACCAATTTAAAATTGCCTACAGCCATGTGTTATTATTTTAGGCCTTCGATGCCTGTCTGTGGTCACTCCTTCCACTAGGCCTCCACTGACCACACCACAGCTGCCCGTGTACCCCTGGAACCAATTTAAAATTGCCTACAGCCAGCCCAATTTTTTTATTTTAGGGCTTCGATGCCTGTCTGCGGTCCATTCTTTCAACTACTACTACACTGACCAGGGCACTGATGCCCGTGTACCCCTGGAACCAACATCAGAAAATATAAAAATAAGTATTTTGCTTACAAAAAAGAAAATACTGGAGAGATATCAAATGCAGACATTTTAACATTAAAAACAAACACACAACTAAAATCTGGTACAGTACTAAAAATGGCCACCAGCTACAATTACTTTCTCCTGCAAGTAGTTAACTGAAAGGTTTTTTAAATTGAAAACACAGATATGGCATCCACCGAGTGTTGTCCTGTCGCGTCTTCTTTATATTATTGCCGAGAAGATGCAAAACAATGAAAATAATAAAATCATTAATTACCAAAATAATAGAGAAAGTCAACACCACATTGCAAATAAACATTCATTCCAAATAAAGAAGCAGGGCGCGTCCGAGGGTGAGTATATACCTAATAAGAATATAATCACCCTCGGACGCGCAATGCTTATTTCCAACAGCCTTCCTTCCTAAGAATCAGCCCTTCCGTGGTGTAGAGAGACGTTGTGTTACACTCCAAGGTGTTCCCCAGGTTGCCTTTCCTGAGCTTCGATCTTCCGGCTCTCGTTTAGTAGTTGTTGGAAACTACGCTGCATTAGGCCTTCAAATTGGGTATGGGGTGTAGAGAGATGGTGTGTTCCACTCCAAGGTGTTCCCCAGGTTGCCTTTCCTGAGCTTCGATCTTCCGGCTCTCGTTTAGTAGTTCTTGGAAACTACACTGCATTAGGCCTTCAAATTGGGTATGGGGTGTAGAGAGAGGGTGTGTTACACTCCAAGGTGTTCCCCAGGTTGCCTTTCCTGAGCTTCGATCTTCATGCTCTCGTTTAGTAGTTGTCGGAAACTACACTGCATTAGGCCTACAAATTGGGTATGGGGTGTAGAGAGAGGGTTTGTTACACTCCAAGGTGTTCCCCAGGTTGCCTTTCCTGAGCTTCGATCTTCCGGCTCTCGTTTAGTAGTTGTTGGAAACTACGCTGCATTAGGCCTTCAAATTGGGTATGGGGTGTAGAGAGAGGGTGTGTTACACTCCAAGGTGTTCCCCAGGTTGCATTCCTGAGCTTCGATCTTCCGGCTCTCGTTTAGTAGTTCTTGGAAACTACACTGCATTAGGCCTTCAAATTGGGTATGGGGTGTAGAGAGAGGGTGTGTTACACTCCAAGGTGTTCCCCAGGTTGCCTTTCCTGAGCTTCGATATTCCGGCTCTCGTTTAGTAGTTGTTGGAAACTACACTGCATTAGGCCTACAAATTTGGTATGGGGGAAACATTGGCGCATCTGCGGTCCCTCCTTCCTCTAGGCCTCCACTGACCTGTCTACTGCTGCCCGTGTTCCCCTGGAACCAATTTTAAATTGCCTACAGGCAGCCCAATTTATTATGTTAGGGCTTCGAAGCCTGTCTGCGGTCCCTCCTTCCACTAGGCCTCCACTGACCTGTCTACTGCTGCCCGTGTACCCCTTGAACCAACATCATAAAATAAAAAAAAAGTATTTTGCTTATAAAAAAGAAAATACTGGTGAGATATCAAATGCAGACATTTTAACATTAAAAACAAACACACAACTAAAATCTGGTACAGTACTAAAAATGGCCACCAGCTACAATTACTTTCTCCTGCAAGTAGTTAACTGAAAGGTTTTTTAAATTGAAAACACACATATGGCATCCACCGAGTGTTGTCCTGTCGCGTCTTCTTTATATTATTGCCGAGAAGATGCAAAACATTGAAAATAATAAAATCATTAACCCCTTCATGACCAGGGGATTTTTCGTTTTTCCGTGTTCGTTTTTCGCTCCCCTCCTTCCCAGAGCCATAACTTTTTTATTTTTCCGTCAATTTGGCCATGTGAGGGCTTATTTTTTGCGGGACGAGTTGTACTTTTGAACGACATCATTGGTTTTAGCATGTCGTGTACTAGAAAACGGGAAAAAAATTCCAAGTGCGGTGAAATTGCAAAAAAAGTGCAATCCCACATTGGTTTTTTGTTTGGCTTTTTTGCTAGGTTCACTAAATGCTAAAAATGACCTGCCATTATGATTCTCCAGGTCATTACGAGTTCATAGACACCAAACATGACTAGGTTATTTTTTATCTAAGTGGTGAAAAAAAATTCCAAACTTTGCTAAAAAAAAAAAAAAAAAAAAAAAATTGCGCCATTTTCCGATACTCGTAGCGTCTCCATTTTTCGTGATCTGGGGTCGGTTGAGGGCTTATTTTTTGCGTGCCGAGATGACGTTTTTAATGATAGCATTTCGGTGCAGATACGTTCTTTTGATCGCCCGTTATTGCATTTTAATGCAATGTCGCGGCGACCAAAAAAACGTAATTCTGGCGTTTCGAGTTTTTTTCCCGCTACGCTGTTTAGCGATCAGGTTAATACTTTTTTTTATTTGATAGATCGGGCAATTCTGAGCGCGGCGATACCAAATATGCGTAGATTTGATATTTTTTTTATTGATTTATTTTGATTGGGGCGAAAGGGGGGTGATTTAAACTTTTATGTTTTTTTTATTTTTTTCACATTTTTTTAAACTTTTTTTTTTAACTTTTGCCATGCTTCAATAGCCTCCATGAGAGGCTAGAAGCAGGCACAAGCCGATCGGCTCTGCTACATAGCAGCGATCTGCTGATCGCTGCTATGTAGCAGAATTGCACGTGTGCTGTGAGCGCCGACCACAGGGTGGCGCTCACAGCGACGGGCAATCAGTAACCATAGAGGTCTCAAGGACCTCTATGGCTACAATGGAGACGCATCGCCGACCCCCGGACATGTGACGGGGGTCGGCGATAACGTCATTTCCGGCCGCCCGGCCGGAAGCGGTAGTTAAATGCCGCTGTCTGCGTTTGACAGCGGCATTTAACTAGTTAATAGGTGCGGGCAGATCGCGATTCTGCCCGCGCCTATTACGGGCACATGTCAGCTGTTCAAAACAGCTGACATGTCCCGGCTTTGGTGCGGGCTCACCGCGGAGCCCTGCATCAAAGCAGGGGAGCCGGCATCGGACGGTATAGTACGTCCGATGCCGGTAAGGGGTTAATTACCAAAATAAAAGAGAAAGTCAACACCACATTGCAAATAAACATTCATTCCAAATAAAGAAGCAGGGCGCGTCCGAGGGTGAGTATATACCTAATAAGAATATAATCACCCTCGGACGCGCAATGCTTATTTCCAACAGCCTTCCTTCCTAAGAATCAGCCCTTCCGTGGTGTAGAGAGACGTTGTGTTACACTCCAAGGTGTTCCCCAGGTTGCCTTTCCTGAGCTTCGATCTTCCGGCTCTCGTTTAGTAGTTGTTGGAAACTACGCTGCATTAGGCCTACAAATTGGGTATGGGGTGTAGAGAGAGGGTTTGTTACACTCCAAGGTGTTCCCCAGGTTGCCTTTCCTGAGCTTCGATCTTCCGGCTCTCGTTTAGTAGTTGTTGGAAACTACGCTGCATTAGGCCTTCAAATTGGGTATGGGGTGTAGCGAGAGGGTGTGTTACACTCCAAGGTGTTCCCCAGGTTGCCTTTCCTGAGCTTCGATCTTCCGGCTCTCGTTTAGTAGTTCTTGGAAACTACACTGCATTAGGCCTTCAAATTGGGTATGGGGTGTAGAGAGATGGTGTGTTACACTCCAAGGTGTTCCCCAGGTTTCCTTGCCATTGCTTCGGTCTTCCGACTCTCGTTTAGTAGTTGTAGAAAAGTACACTGCATTAGGCCTACAAAATGGGTATGGGGTGGAGAGAGATGGTGTGTTACACTCCAAGGTGTTCCCCAGGTTGCCTTTCCTGAGCTTCTATCTTCAGGCTCTCATTAAATTGTGGTTAAATGGAACAACTGCATTTGGCGTACTAGTTGGTTTGGGGCCTACTATCGGTGTCTGCCACTCCTTGCTGTTCTCCTGGTTTCCTGTCCTGAAATTCCATTTTCAGGCTCTCGTTAAGTAGTTGTTAATGTTAGACTGCATTTGGCCTACTAGTTGGGTTGGGGCCTACTATCGGTGTCTGCCACTCCTTGCTGTTCTCCTCCACTGAACAAAGCTGTGCCGCCTGTTTACTACGGTTGCCAATTTTGAACTGCATTTCGACTACTTACTGATTTGGCCCTACTCTCTGTGTCAGCCTCTCATTCCAGTTGTCCTCCACTGCAATGCCCCCTGGTTATTCCTGTGTTACCAATTTTGAACTGCATTTAGCCCACTTTATTCTTTGGGCCTATATCTGTGTTTCCACTTCATCGTGCCCATTGCCCAGCCAGTGATAGATGAGTCTGCTGGTACATTGACCCATAACGCAACATTCCCCGTGCATGCTACACAACAACATTGTGACACTGCTGAAAGTCAGGTTGCTCTTCCCGCATACCATACCACCTTACACGGGGACAAAGAGGAAGGTGCAGATGAAAGTGCAGGTTCCTTCATCAGGTGGGGGGAGGAATACTAGTTGGCGACGTCACTGGCACAGGGCCTCTCATAGTACACAAAAGTGTTGCTGCCGGTGGGAGGCGCCCCCGCCGTGCAAACACACCGCTGTACTTTGAGGGGCCCTGTGCCAGTGCCAATGCCAACAAGTGGGACCCCCTGCTTGCTCAGGATCACAGCACTTGCAAAGTTGAAATACTTACCTCTCCCTGCTCCACTGCCGTGACGTGGTCCAGATTTCCTGGGCCCACTAATTACTTGAACCAGCCCTACCCCACACAACTTTAGCCAAATGACCCCCAATTTCAAATGCCTTCCAATTATTATAAGGTAAATTACGCTTGACAAGCTTCATTAAGAAGAATGGATGGTTTTGACATTAAAATGGGCACTCTAGGTGTTTTCCTGGCCCCCACTCACTGCCGACTATGCTGCCCCGTTGACTTGCATTGGGTTTCGTGTTTCGGTCGATCCCGACTTTACGTCATAATCGGCCGATTTCACTCGACCCGACTTTTGAGATAGTCGAGTTTCGCGAAACCCGGCTCGACTCTAAAAAGGTCAAGGTCGCTCAACTCTAGTCCCTACCACAGACCTTATAATGAAAAAGGAAATACTCAGTCACCCACCCACAGGTGCAAATGCCAAATGAACATATTTCCAGGTTGATTCAAATGGAAATGTTCCATTTAGTCTTGTAGACAAGGAGGATTTCCACTGACTCATGCTGCCGTCATCTCTCTGTACTCGGTTCCCAGTTGCCACTATTTCTCCCAGTGTGCCATCCCTGTCTTGTATCAGCATATGTCCATGAGCATCACCCTTGTCCTTGCATATACACTTAATGAAATTATGCACTTAACGATCAGCACATGGACAAGTGCTTACTGTCAGGGATGCTACGTTTCCCTGACATCACACTGGTTGAACATTGTTCAAGTCCCACTCTGGCCCAGCACATGTGCTACCGACACCAAGAATTGCTGGCACTACTTCTGTAAGGGTGTCCTGCATCCCCTCCTGCTCCTCCTCATCCTCCCTCTTTGATGTGTTATCTTGGAACAAGTCGTTCACTTCAGCCGGAAACTAGAATCTCAGCAGCACTGCCTCAGCGAAGCTCTGCTGAAGCTAATGTGTTAAGGAGACAAAATGCACACTGCAGCAGAGTTATTAAAAGGAACAACAGAGCAGACTGATATGTGTCTCTGTCCACTGAATCTACAACCAGGGATTGTCATGTGTGATAATGGCAGTATCCTGGTTTCGGCAGTGAAGCTTGGCAAGCTCACAGACGTTCCATGCTTGGCCAAAAAACTCAACTTTGCAGTTCAATGGCTTTTGAAAATCCACCCAGAATTGCCAGAGCTTCTGGTCAACGTATGCCACATCAGCGCCCATTTCCCCATGTCAGCCCATGCAAGTGCCAGCTCACTGATTGGTGTGTGGTGTGACCACACACTGGAACTCCACACTGCATATTTTGGAAAGGTTTTTTAGAAGGAGAATCAATTTTTGGAATACCAGCTACAACACACCCATTGATTATCTTGTCAGCCTCCACACATTACAACTGAAGAGTTAGCATGGATGTCTGTCATTTGTGTGGCTGTCCAAGACTTTGAGGACTCCACAAAGGTGGTGAGCGGTGTTTACACCATAATCAGTGCAATGATTTGTCTTCGGTGCCTACTTAAACAGTCACTGCTGAAAAATAAACATGAAGCTTTGCATTCAAGATGGAGGAAGACATGAGACAGGGATATTCTACCCAGGACACCCTCATCGCATCAACTCAGGGTGGGTTGAGTAACAATGAGGAGGTGGAAGCTGAGAAGAAAGAGGAGAAACAGGAGCTTATTGCTAGGTTAGCAGAGGCTAGTGCCCACACAATTTTTGTAGCATCTCTCCAAAATGAATGGGCTGAGGAGTGGAATGAGGAGGAAGAAAGGGAGGAGGAGATGGAAATTCATCATCGTGGTTAAGACTGAGACAGGGAAGTGTTGGCTGTACAGAGCTTTGCACATATGACAAACTTTATGTATTGTTGCCTGTCCCTTGAACCTTGCACTAAATTAATTTTAGCCAAAAAATAGTGCTGATTGTTCACCTTGCTAGACCCAAGCTACCAGGACAACCTTGCATCTCTCCTTCCTGAGGTGGAGATTTCTAATAAAATTGTGCTCTGCCAGAAGGTCATTGTGGAAAGTATGTTAAAACAATTTCCATAAACCAATGCTAGCGGCAGGGGGCAAGCTTCATTGCCCAACCAAGGAGGAGAGGTGAGGGAGACCAACACCAGGTACAGCAGAGCCAGGGGTATACTGTGAAAGGCCTGGGCCAATTTCATGACACTCTCCCAGCATTCAGACCCTGATGACTGGGTATTTTTGACAAGGATGGGAAAGTTTTTACAGATGGTCAAGCAATATCAGACTGGCAAAACCAGCATACTACCTAATTCCTCTGCAACTATTAGGTCTCAAAGCTAGACACTTGGCATAAGCTTTCCCTCTATACATTGAAGGTGTTGTGCTGCCCTGTCACTAGCATCTTGTCTGAGCGGGTTTTTAGTGCCACCAGGGGGGTAATAACAGACAGGTGCTTTTGCCTGTCAACAGAAAATGCTGACAGGCTCACTCAGATTAAAATGAACAAAGCCTGGATTAGCCCTGACTTTTCCACAGCACCAGATGACAACAGCAATGTAAAGTGTTTTTAATCTTCAATATTTGAATGAGGCCCTCCAGTTGTTGCCTTCAAGAATGTAAAGATGACCCTCGTTATAAAATTTTCTGGCTTTCCACTGTGCGCAGAGCCTTTATGAGTATAGAAGTAGCACAGCTATGCTTTCCCAATATTAGAATGAGGAACTCCAGTTTATGCCTTCAATCATGTACGGAGGAACTTTGTTATAACTACACTTTCTTAAAACTTGAATGAGGCGTTCAGTTGTTGCCGTCAACGGTGTATGAATGACCATGCTTACAGTTTGTGGCATTATTTTCACTGTGTGCAAAGTTTTTATGAGTGTAGGAGTACCACAACTACACTTTGTTCACAATATTTGAATGCAGTATTACAATTAGTGCCCTTAAGGGTGTATGGATGACCCTGCTTATAATTTTTGGCAGTCTTTGCAATTTATGCAGAGCTTTTAAGAGTGCAGGAGTACCACAACTACACTTTGTTCACAATATTTGAATGAGGCACTACAGTTGGTGACTTCCAGAATATATGAATGACCCTGCATCTAATTTTTGTCAGGCTTTGCACTGCAAAGCCTTTATAACTCTCGGAGTACCATTGCATGACAAATTTTTGGCAGTTCTTGCTCTCTTCATAAATGGCACTGCATTTTTTATTTAAAAAATGGAGATTTCAGTTTTGGTTTACTTAAATTACTATTTTTTAAAGATCTTTTTAAAAATGTTGCCTCCTATGCAAGTCATTAAACAGGAAAAAATGTTTCTACACAAATTTATCTTGTAAACTCCAATTTCTCTTCTATTTTGAATGTTTTATTGTTCGTCCTTAAAGTGGAGTAAAGGTGTGACACTACTGTTTTCAACTGGGAGTCAGAAATGCTTCGAAAGGTCTTCCGCATGTTTTTATCTTTCTAGTCAGCACTTTTTGCATCCATGTCAACATTTTCACTGCCTTCCAGACCTCCCTGTAGGGTCGGCCGGAAAAATGCCCAGATATCTCTTTGACTCCCATTATACTCATTACTCGAAAGAGCATCTGGGCATTAGGAATTGCTCAGTTCAAATAACGAGCATCTGAGCATTTTAGTGATCGCTCATCCCTAGTGATTTTTCTTTTTCAGAGCCTTTGTGGTACTTTTAACGTGGATGCCCCCTATATTTTCCTTGACAGATGACTGACCTGAGTGGGAACTTGTTTTTTTGTGGATTGAGTTAAAACTTTTATTGCGGACATTTTAAATAACATTATGGATTACATTTATCCTATTCTCTACTGTGAGTGCTTATATCAAGGTTTCCATCTAAATCTTCAAATTACATAATTCAGATGAAACCCCCTTTGGATTTATTCACTACAATGATGGAGCAGAGTTACTTTTGACTTCATCTGACAACTGTTTAGCAGTGTCCTTCTTTTCAGAAATACACAAACTGTGGCTGACAGGGCTTTTATGAACGCTTAAAAAGACAGACACCACCAGATCAAAGGCCAGAAGGCTTCCACAGTGTTTTTATCTGCATCATTACAGGAATTATTTTGTCAAAGATTCCATCTGAATTGCATATTTCAAAGAATTAGATATGCCTCTCTCCACAAGGAGAAGCCTATACCTCAGAGAATTACACAGAAACTTTGGTGCAAGAGATCAGCGTAGGGCGCAGGATAAATGTGAGCAGAACCTTACTGCGATCTTTGGGAGGCAGAATAAACAAATCAACATCAATTGAAGAATTTACCTATTTTTTTTTACACTATTCCTCGTGCAGTACAAGTGATAAGATGGATTCATTTTTTGGATACTTGCAATTACACCGATTTCAGATTTATATTGGTTTTATATGTTTGGCTACTATCACACACTAAAAGTCTCTTTTTTTATTTTTACAAAAATAGGTTTTGCATCGTCATATTTTGAGACCCATAATTTTTCCGTATTTATGCCTTGTTATTTAGGCTTTGTTTTTTGCCGGACAAGTTGACATTTTATTGTTTCCATTTCTTTATACCATTTTTGGGCATTAAACATTTTTTGATTGCTTTCTTTTCCAATTTTCTGGAGGCAGAACGAATAAACACCATCCATTTAGGAATAGTTTGTTTTTTTTAATATCATTCTCCGTGTGGTAAATATGATAAGACAGCTTTATTCTTCTAGTCAATATGCTTACAGCGATACCACATTTATATTATTTTTTATGTTTTGGTGCTTTTACACAGAAAGAAGAATTGTTTTTCATCACTCTTTTTTGAGCGCTATAGCATTTTTATTTCTCGGCTGACAGAGCTGTATGTTGGCTTTTTTTTTTACAGAATAAGATGTTTTCAGCGATACCATTTATATTTACAGTTGACTTTTTTATCTCATTTTATTCCACTTTTTATTTGGCAGTATGATGAAAAAGCATTGTTTATCACCGAAGAGTACAGAGACACTAAAGTTGGCCAAATACAGGCAGCTTCAAAGTTGCGCTTGCAAAATGTAATTTTGAAGTTCTTGATTTTTTTTTCATTTTACGGTGTTTACCAATTGGGTTATTTGCTTTTATATTTTGGTAGATCGGACTTTTCTGAACGTGGTGGTGATACCACATGTGTATTTTTTAAATATCTTTATTTTCAACAGAGGAAAGAGGGGTGAGTTGAACTTTTAGTTATTTTTATTTTTTTTTAACATTTTTAAAACTTTTTACTGATTTTTTTTCTTGAACATGCAATCATCTGATCGCTTGTGCTATATCCAACAATGCAATATCATTTCTGCATATAGCAGAAATCACAGTCGCCTTTGAAGAATTGCCATAGACAGGGTTTTAAAGGAGTTTTGTAATGGCAAGGTGGTAATCAGCTGACCCCCATCTGTTATGACAACCCATCGTTTTTTTGACTTTGCAATAAATTCATGAATCGCGCTCGCCATTTTGATGATTTTGGCACCAAAATGGCAACTACTACCATAGGACCAAAAAGGAAAATTACTTAAAATAATAGTATTGAGGAATTGGGGCCATGGTTCATGTTGTCTGCTCAAAGGATCTTGTTGGTACGCGACATCAGATATTACAAGGGGAAAGGGAAATACAGACATCTTTGCAGATTTTAGTGGAGCTTTCTACCTCCAGAATAGCTGCATGAGGCAGTTGTTGTCTGTATAGTCTATTGCTGACTAAACTCTCATAAGGGATGATACACTTTATTGAACTGAAAACCTCAGTCTCTGAGGAAGTCTTATGATATAGTGAGTTCTAAATAAAGCACATTAGAAATTTTCACACACAGATGTACTTTGTGTTCCAAACTGGGGTAGGCTCTTTATCTGATGCTGACAAGATGTGATACATCTCGCTGTTCTTTTTTAAACATGCAATAAAACCTGTGAAACAGCAAGGGAAGCATAGTAAAGCTTGATCACAAAGCAAAAAAAGTTCAGTAGTATCTGGTTCTGTAACGTCACCATGTATCTGGCTGTATTTTTTACATTTATAGAGAATTATATTCTTTGCAAAATATTGGATATAAAATCACTATACAGTATATGTACTACCATAGGTAACAAAGTGTAAGTACAGGGGGCCACATGCGAAACCATTCCATGAGGCCCCCAACCATACGGACAGAAAAATGCATGGACGGGTATATCATTGGTGAAACCTGTGCAGCCACACAGGTGCACAAGAGGAAATGGAGTCCACTTTCACCTCCAAAGCAAGAGGAATTGTGCAATAGGACTCCAAAGGGCCCATATATTGTTCTTGCACAGAAGCCCTCTTCTGTCTGTGTCCACCAGTGGTGGCAATGACTAATGGTGTGTAGACATCTCTGGATGCCTCAGACATCAGGAGAATTGGGTCTCTTAACCTGTTTGGCTCTCCAAAGAGAAGTAAATGAATTAGACAGGAGGTTTTCAGTGTTTGCAGCTCCACTGTAGTTTGTGAGATCAGAATCATTAGGC
This sequence comes from Ranitomeya imitator, assembly GCF_032444005.1. Taxonomy (NCBI): domain Eukaryota; kingdom Metazoa; phylum Chordata; class Amphibia; order Anura; family Dendrobatidae; genus Ranitomeya; species Ranitomeya imitator. Next base: position 619,217,694 of record NC_091283.1, read on the forward strand.
TGTAAGCGCAAACCATGAGAAAGTCAGCTGCATGCATCAACTCTTTTTCTTTAAGGCCTATTTACAGAGGTTTTATATGAGGATTTAGCAGCAGATTTTCCTGGAAATCCACAAAAATATGTTTCAAATACTCTTTGAATAAGATGCCTATTACTGTTACTGTGAAATGTTCAAATTAGGGTGAAAAATACACTATTTTGTGCACTAAAGGAGTCAGGAATCAGTCTGCAACTTATTCAAAGAGTACTTGATGTGGTTTAAATTTGGATTTAGGAGAGGATTCCATTTCTATCTCCTCGTCAAAATTTTTTTTGAGGTAAGTCGAATTTGTCCCTATACAGTTAGGGCCAGAAATATTTGGACAGTGACACAATTTTCGCGAGTTGGGCTCTGCATGCCACCACATTGGATTTGAAATGAAACCTCTACAACAGAATTCAAGTGCAGATTGTAACGTTTAATTTGAAGGGTTGAACAAAAATATCTGATAGAAAATGTAGGAATTGTACACATTTCTTTACAAACACTCCACATTTTAGGAGGTCAAAAGTAATTGGACAAATAAACATAACCCAAACAAAATATTTTTATTTTCAATATTTTGTTGCAAATACTTTGGAGGCAATCACTGCCTTAAGTCTGGAACCCATGGACATCACCAAACGCTGGGTTTCTTCCTTCTTAATGCTTTGCCAGGCCTTTACAGCCGCAGCCTTCAGGTCTTGCTTGTTTGTGGGTCTTTCCGTCTTAAGTCTGGATTTGAGCAAGTGAAATGCATGCTCAATTGGGTTTAGATCTGGAGATTTACTTGGCCATTGCAGAATGTTCCACTTTTTGGCACTCATGAACTCCTGGGTAGCTTTGGCTGTATGCTTGGGGTCATTGTCCATCTGTACTATGAAGCGCCGTCCAATCAACTTTGCAGCATTTGTCTGAATCTGGGCTGAAAGTATATCCCGGTACACTTCAGAATTCATCCGGCTACTCTTGTCTGCTCTTATGTCATCAATAAACACAAGTGACCCAGTGCCATTGAAAGCCATGCATGCCCATGCCATCACGTTGCCTCCACCATGTTTTACAGAGGATGTGGTGTGCCTTGGATCATGTGCCGTTCCCTTTCTTCTCCAAACTTTTTTCTTCCCATCATTCTGGTACAGGTTGATCTTTGTCTCATCTGTCCATAGAATACTTTTCCAGAACTGAGCTGGCTTCTTGAGGTGTTTTTCTGCAAATTTAACTCTGGCCTGTCTATTTTTGGTATTGATGAATGGTTTGCATCTAGATGTGAACCCTTTGTATTTACTGTCATGGAGTCTTCTCTTTACTGTTGACTTAGAGACAGATACACCTACTTCACTGAGAGTGTTCTGGACTTCAGTTGATGTTGTGAACGGGTTCTTCTTCACCAAATTAAGTGTGCGGCGATCATCCACCACTGTTGTCATCCGTGGATGCCCAGGCCTTTTTGAGTTCCCAAGCTCACCAGTCAATTCCTTTTTTCTCAGAATGTACCCAACTGTTGATTTTGCTACTCCAAGCATTTCTGCTATCTCTCTGATGGATTTTTTCTTTTTTTTCAGCCTCAGGATGTTCTCCTTCACCTCAATTGAGAGTTCCTTTGACCGCATGTTGTCTGCTCACAGCAACAGCTTCCAAATGCAAAACCACACACCTGGAATCCACCCTTGACCTTTTAACTACTTCATTGATTACAGGTTAACGAGGGAGACGCCTTCAGAGTTAATTGCAGCCCTTAGAGTCCATTGTCCAATTACTTTTGGTCCCTTGAAAAAGAGGACGCTATGCATTACAGAGCTATGATTCCTAAACCCTTTCTCCGATTTGGATGTGGAAACTATCATATTGCAGCTGGGAGTGTGCACTTTCAGCCCATATTATATATATAATTGTATTTCTGAACATGTTTTTGTAAACAGCTAAAATAACAAAACTTGTGTCACTGTCCAAATATTTCTGGCCCTAACTGTATGTATAGTTTGCACCTATCAGTAATTTATAGCATATACTTTCGATTTGCCACAAATGTGACAGGAGGTAATGCCCCTTAATTTTTAGTGTGACCCAATGATACATTCAGTATGGCAATGTGGCCCTTGGATCAGAAAAGGTTGTGCACCCCTGGCATAAGAGGTGTTTTTGGTGTGATCCCCTAGGCCAACTTACGCATTGGTCACTTTAAGATGCATAATTACTTTTTAAAGTGTCATTAATAGGGTATCATTATTTTATATGTGACACTGCATGCATTATTACTTTATAAGGGGCACTTTAGGGAATGTTTACTTCACAAGGGTTACCCGGTGGTATATCAAGAATAGCGTAAATAGTAGTCTAAAGGTACCGTCACACTTAGCGACGCTGCAGCGATACCGACAACGATCCGGATCACTGCAGCGTCGCTGTTTGGTCGCTGGAGAGCTGTCACACAGACAGCTCTCCAGCGACCAACGATGCCGGTAACCAGGGTAAACATCGGGTAACTAAGCGCAGGGCCGCGCTTAGTAACCTGATGTTTACCCTGGTTACCATCCTAAAAGTAAAAAAAACAAACACTACATACTTACCTACAGCCGTCTGTCCTCCAGCGCTGTGCTCTGCTCTCCTCCTGTACTGTCTTTGTGAGCACAGCGGCCGGAAAGCAGAGCGGTGACGTCACCGCTCTGCTTTCCGGCTGACCGACGCTCACAGCCAGAGCAGGAGGAGAGCAGAGCACAGCGCTGGAGGACAGACGGCTGTAGGTAAGTATGTACTGTTTGTTTTTTTTTTACTTTTAGGATGGTAACCAGGGTAAACATCGGGTTACTAAGCGCGGCCCTGCACTTAGTTACCCGATGTTTACCCTGGTTACCAGCGAAGACATCGCTGAATCGGTGTCACACACGCCGATTCAGTGATGTCTGCGGGGAGTCCAGCGACGAAATAAAGTTCTGGACTTTCTTCCCCGACCAGCGACAGCACAGCAGGGGCCTGATCGCTGCTGCCTGTCACACTGGACGATATCGCTAGCGAGGACGCTGCAACGTCACGGATCGCTAGCGATATCATCTAGTGTGACGGTACCTTTAAAAAACAGTAAATGATAACTCAGTTCTGAAAATTGCAGTTGTGTTTTGTTGACACAAGTCCTTAACCCCTTCGCGCCATGCGCCGTACTAGTACTGCGCTGCCGGCACTGCATTAGTGCCAGCCGCAGTACTAGTACGGCGCCGCCATTTTCCGGTCACCGCGCGGCATTGCGCGGTGATCAGGTTCCGGTGTCTGCTGTTCCTGACAGCAGACAATCCCTGCACGCAGCCCCGGGTGCCTGCACCGCCCCCCCGCATCAGCGATCGCTGTGATTGGCTGGTCAATTCTGACCAGCCAATCACAGCGATGTGACAATAAAGTTTAAAAAAAAAAAAAAAAAAGCATGTGACAGGCTGTGATTGATGCTGTGTGACATCGCACCAATCACAGCCGTCACAGTAGGTGGGGTGATTCACACGTCACCTCACCTGATTAACCCCTATGGCGCTGATTGGCTGAACAATAGCTTCTAGCCAATCAGCGCCAAAGGGGTTAATTTAAAATACCGATCACCGCCCTGCACGCCATCTTTCTCTCAGATTTGGCGTGCAGAGCGGTGGTCTAAGCCCCTCTGTGTCCCCTGAGATAGAGAATCCATTGGTGGCCAGTGCGATCCTCCCTGCGATCTCCTGCCTCCAGCTTGTGCTCTTGCTCCATCTTGTGCTCCGTGCTGTGTGCTCTCTGCTGCCATCTGCCTGCTGTGTGACCCCTGTGATCACAGCAGCAGCAGCACCTCCCTCACCCCTTTCCCATCCCCCATCCCTGTTCCAGTACCCCCTCCCTCCCCCACCCTCCAATTGAAATTTTTTGCGCACTTTTTTGCGCTTTTTTTCCTGTGCGCGGCGTCCCGCGCAGAGCATTCGTGCTCTTCCTGTGTCCGCAGCGCTCTGATCAGTATCGCTGCTGATCAGAGACTGCGCCACAGGACTTTTTTTTTTAGTTAGTTAGTGTAGCGGACATTGCAGTCTAAGCGACGTCCGTTTTTTTTTTTTTTTTTAGAAAAAAAATAGTAGTTAGTACAGTGTAGTTTTAGACGTAACAAGGTAGCGTAGCTGGCATCAGTGTTTGGTGACGTCCCTCCATCCCTGTTCAAGTACCCCCCTCCAATTAAATTTTTTGCGCACTTTTTTGCGCTTTTTTTCCTGTGCGCGGCATCCCGCGCAGAGCATTCGTGCTCTTCCTGTGTCTGCAGCGCTCTGATCAGTATCGCTGCTGATCAGAGACTGCGCCACACAGGACTTTTTTTTTTTAGTTAGTGTAGCGGACATTGCAGTCTAAGCGACGTCTGTTTTTTTTTTTTTAGAAAAAAAATTGTTGTTAGTACAGTGTAGTTTTAGACGTAACAAGGTAGCGTAGCCGGCGTCAGTGTTTGGTGACGTCCCTCCATCCCTGTTCAAGTACCCCCCTCCAATTCAATTTTTTGCGCACTTTTTTGCGCTTTTTTTCCTGTGCGGCGTCCCGCGCAGAGCATTCGTGCTCTTCCTGTGTCTGCAGCGCTCTGATCAGTATCGCTGCTGATCAGAGACTGCGCCACAGGACTTTTTTTTTTTAGTTAGTGAAGCGGACATTGCAGTCTAAGCGATGTCTGTTTTTTTTTTTTTAGAAAAAAAATTGTAGTTAGTACAGTGTAGTTTTAGACGTAACAAGGTAGCGTAGCCGGCGTCAGTGTTTGGTGACGTCCCTCCATCCCTGTTCAAGTACCTCCCTCCAATTCAATTTTTTGCGCACTTTTTTGCGCTTTTTTTCCTGTGCGCGGCGTCCCGCGCAGAGCATTCGTGCTCTTCCTGTGTCCGCAGCTCTTTGATCAGTATCGCTGCTGATCAGAGACTGCGCTACAGGACTTTTTTTTTTTAGTTAGTGTAGCGGACATTGCAGTCTAAGCAACGTCCGATTTTTTTTTTTTCTTTTACAAAAATATAATAGTAGTTAGTACAGTGTAGTCTTAGACGTAGATTAGCTGGTGTCACAGCGTTCGTGACGACCGGTCTTTTTTTTTTTTAGAGAAAAAAAAAAATGTACAGAGAAGTTTAGTGGTAGCGTGTTAGTGTAGCCAGCGTCACAGCTTTAGTGACGACCGATCATCTTTTAGAAAAAAAAAATCGTACTGAGTTTTATAGGTAGGGAGGTAGCGTCTTGTGCATAAAAAAAATCTGCTATCGCCGGATAATCTCTAGTGCATTAGGGGAGCGTACGTCACACTGTTAGTGGCGTTCGCTTTTCTTTTGTAAAAAAAATATTTAGTTGCGTAGGGTAAATTTATACTTTTTTTTATACAAACTTATTTTTTTACATTGATTTTTCTTTTCATCTTTTTTTCTTGTTTCTTCTACATTTTTTCTCACTACTTGTTTTTTCTCTCTGATTGGTTTTAATAAAGAGTACCCTATACACAAGCCCCACACATTACACGTGTAAAAGCACCACTTACACACACACCCAGGGTTTGGGAAAAAAAAAATGGCCCATTCGTCAACAAGGCGCTATTCACCAGAGGAGGCTTACGCCATCCTTGCGTCCGACACGGATTCAGCCAGTGAGGAAGATCCCACATTCCTCTATTCCTCCTCCTCCTCCTCCTCCTCATCTGGTGAGGAAAGACCCCTAACAAGGTGCCATAGGACCCAGGCAACTCCTGCAGCAATCAATCCCGTATGGATTGCACCCCCGGAAAATTTTCAGCCCGTCATTCCGGATTTCAGCAGCAGCTCAGGAATCCAGTTTGACACGACTGGCCTCACTGAAATTGACTTCTTCAAATTCTTTTTCAGTGAGGAAATAATAAATATTATGGTGGCCCAGACGAACCTGTATGCCCAACAATTTTTTACCCAAAATCCCACGTCATCTTATGCCAGATGGACCCCCGTAAATGCAGCAGAGATGATGACATTTTGGGGAATTGTGCTGCATATGGGCCTAATCAAAAAGCCAAAGCTTCGGCAATACTGGAGTACTGACATTCTCTACAGTACACCGGTATTCCGCATGGCCATGAAAAGGACACGATTTGAAGCGATCCAAAAATTTTTGCATTTCAGTGATAATGCGCAGTGTCCTCCCCGAGACGATCCAAACTTTGATCGTCTATATAAAATTCGTCCAGTGGTTGAACACTTCAGCAGAAAATTTGCTGAGGCGTACACACCCCAGAGGGACATCGCTATTGATGAATCTCTCGTTCATTTCAAAGGGAGGCTAAAATTCCGACAGTACCTGCCCAGTAAGAGGTCCAGGTACGGAATAAAGCTGTACAAACTGTGCGAGAGTACCTCAGGGTACACCCACAGGTTTAGGGTCTACCAGGGGAAGGACACTCAGATTAACCCCCCTGAATGCCCCCCATCCTGGGGGTGAGTGGGAAAATTGTGTGGGAATTGCTGCACCCACTGCTGGATAAGGGTTATCACCTTTATATTGACAACTTTTACACCAGCATCCCACTCTTCAAGGCCATCTCTGCCAGAGGTACAGCTGCATGTGGCACCGTGCGAAAAAATCAGCGAGGCCTCCCTAAGCCGCTAATTGGGCAAACGCTGAGAAAAGGGGAAAGCAGAGCCAAATGCAGCGACAACATGCTGGTGGTCAAGTACAGGGTGGAGCGCGGTAATTTGCTGATTTGGGAATGAAATAAAAAAATTATGATCATTAGAAAAATTTATTTTATATTTTAATTATACTGAACAGTAAAGGAATTTTTAAATTACATGGTTTTAAATAGTGTATCTGGCAAATGTCGACCTTCGCTATCCACACACTGCTGCATACATTTTCTGAAGTTTTCATGAACTCTAACAAGCATGTCCACTGGTATTCTGCCAATTTCAGCTTCAATATTGTTCCTTAGGTCTTCCAAGGTGTTGGGACGGTTGATATACACCTTAGACTTCAGGTAACCCCAAAGGAAAAAAATCGCATGGGGCTAAATCTGGTGAGCGTGCTGGCCAGTTCACATCTCCCCTCAAAGAGATAAGCCGTCCAGGAAACATTTGCCTCAAACAATTCATGGTAACCCTCGCTGTGTGTGCAGTGGCACCATCCTGTTGGAACCATGTATCCTCTAGTTCCATTGCCTCAAGAGCTGGCTGAAAATAATCCTGTATCATAGACAAGTACTGTTCGGAGTTCACAGTTATGGCATGACCATTATCCTGAAAAAAGTAAGGACCAATGATGCCTACTCGTGATATGGCGCACCACACAGTGACGCGGTCCGAATGCAGAGGTCTCTCGTGAACTTCTCTGGGGTTTGTTTCACTCCAGTAACGCATATTTTGTTTGTTTACACACCCACTGAGGTGAAAATGTGCCTCATCAGAAAAAAACACAATTGCGTCACGGGGATCGTTGCTAACATGTCTTCACAAGATGTCCGCCGTGTCAAATAGTCCCATGCTGACAAATGTTGGACCACGCACATTTTATACGGGTGAAAATTCAGTTCATCATGAAGAATCCGGTGGAGAGAACGTCTTGAAATGCCAAGAGCAAATGATTGCTTCCGAGCAGAGCGTTTCGGAGATTGCAGTACTGCTGCTCTAACTCTCTCGATGTTTTGTGGTGTTGTAATCCTTCTCTCAGGTCCCCTTCGTACACATGACACATTCCCTGCTGTTCTGAATGCATTCACCCAATTTACAATTGATTGCCGTCCAGGAACACGTCCGCGTGGAGGAACAGCGAATTGTAAACGAAAAGCACGCTGCACTGCAATGATCGAGTGGGCATTTGAAAAATACGCTTCAACACAAAATGACCTCTCCTCACGTGTCCACTGCATGATGGCAACTGAAAGGCAGAGGAATGCAAATCTCCCATCAGCCACTGTAAGCCACACCCACTCTCCCCTCTCTTCGACCGACAGTGCCGCCACAGCATGCAGTGCAAAAAAGCAAATTACCGCGCTCCACCATGTATAAGGACAAAAGGGATGTCCTTATCCTGACCACCATACACCGTGACAACAGCACCCTTGTCACTGTTCGTGGGACCACAACACAAGTCCCAAAGCCAGATTGTATCCTGGATTACAATCGGTACATGGGGGGTGTGGATCTCTCAGATCAGGTCCTCCAACCATACAGTGCCATGCGAAAAGCTTACGTATGGTACAAAAAATTGGCCGTGCACATTGTACAGATGGCACTGTACAATGCTTTTGTGATGTCCCGATCTGCAGGCAATACGGGGACCTTCCTTCAGTTTCAGGAGGTAGTCATCAAGGCCCTAATGTTTGGCACTCAGGGAGGTGAGGGTCCCAGTACTTCTGAATCTGATAGTGCCCGTATTGTCCAAGGTCAACATTTCCCAGGACAGGTTCCCCAAACAGCGAGGACAGGACGATCACAAAAACGGTGCAGAGTATGTTCCAAGAGGGGAATCCGAAAGGACACAATTTACCATTGTGAAACCTGCCCTGAGAAACCTGGCCTTTGCATTAAGGATTGCTTCAAAGCATACCACACATCCACAAATTAATAAAAATTAGTTTATACCCTGTTGACACAACACACTGTGTAGTTTCCAACATGGGGTCACTTGTGGAGTGAGGCACTTGGAGGTTTACGGTGCTCACCACATATCTAAATAAATTTCTTGGGAGGTCCAGTTTTCAAAATGGGGTCACTTGTGGAGTGAGGCACTTGGAGGTTTACGGTGCTCACCACATATCTAAATAAATTCCTTGGGAGGTCCAGTTTTCAAAATGGGGTCACTTGTGGAGTGAGGCACTTGGAGGTTTACGGTGCTCACCACATATCTAAATAAATTCCTTGGGAGGTCCAGTTTTCAAAATGGGGTCACTTGTGGAGTGAGGCACTTGGAGGTTTACGGTGCTCACCACATATCTAAATAAATTCCTTGGGAGGTCCAGTTTTCAAAATGGGGTCACTTGTGGAGTGAGGCACTTGGAGGTTTACGGTGCTCATCACATATCTAAATAAATTCCTTGGGAGGTCCAGTTTTCAAAATGGGGTCACTTGTGGAGGATTTCCACTGTTTAGGTACATCAGGGGCTCTGCAAATGCAACGTGACGCCTGCAGACCAATCCATCTAAGTCTGCATTCCAAATGGTGCTCCTTCCCTTCCGAGCTCTGCCATGCGCACAAACAGTGGTTTTTCCCCACATATGGGGTATCGTCGTACTCGTAAAAAATTGCACAACATTTTTTTCTTTCTATTTTGTCCTATAACCCTTGGGAAAACAAAAAAAACCTTGCTAAAGATCATTTTTGTGGAAAAAATGTGTTCTATTTTTTTTACGACTCATCGTTATAATTTTTGGTGAGGCACTTGGAGGTTCAAGGTGCTCATCACATAGCTAGATAAGTTCCTTGAAGGGTCTAGTTTCCAAAATGGGGTCACTTGTGGCGGTTTTCCACTGTTTAGGCACATCAGGGGCTCTCCAAACGGGACATGGTGTCCGATCTCAATTCCAGCCAATTTTGGTTTGTAAAAGTCAAATGGCGCTCCTTCCCTTCCGAGCCCTGTCGTGTGCCCAAACAGTGGTTTTCCCCCACATATGGGGTATCAGTGTATTCAGGATAAATTGGTCAACAACTTTAGTGGTCCATTTTCTCCTTTTACACTTGTGTAGATAAAAAAAATTGTTGCTAAAAGATCATTTTTGGGGAAAAAATGTAATTTTTTATTTTCACGCCTCTACGTTCTAAACTTCTGTGAAGCACCTGGGGGTTCAAAGTGCTCACCAAATAGCTAGATAAGTTCCTTGAAGGGTCTAGTTTCCAAAATGGGGTCACTTGGGGTGGTTTTCCACTGTTTAGGCACATCAGGGGCTCTCCAAACGGGACATGGTGTCCGATCTCAATTCCAGCCAATTTTGGTTTGTAAAAGTCAAAAGGCGCTCCTTCCCTTCCGAGCCCTGCCGTGTGCCCAAACAGTGGTTTTCCTCCACATATAGGGTATCAGTGTATTCAGGATAAATTGGTCAACAACTTTTGTGGTCCATTTTCTCCTTTTACACTTGTGAAGATAAAAAAATTGTTGTTAAAAGATCATTTTTGGGGAAAAAATGTGAATTTTTATTTTCACGCCTCTACGTTCTAAACTTTTGTGAAGCACCTGTGGGTTCAATGTGCTCACCACATAGCTAGATAAGTTCCTTGAAGGGTCTAGTTTCCAAAATTGGGTCACTTGTGGTGGTTTTCCACTGTTTAGGCACATCAGGGGCTCTCCAAACAGGACATGGTGTCCGATCTCAATTCCAGCCAATTTTGGTTTGTAAAAGTCAAATGGCGCTCCTTCCCTTCCGAGCCCTGCCGTGTGCCCAAACAGTGGTTTTCCCCCACATATGGAGTATCAGTGTATTCAGGATAAATTGGTCAACAACTTTAGTGGTCCATTTTCTCCTTTTACACTTGTGAAGATAAAAAAATTGTTGTTAAAAGATCATTTTTTGGGAAAAAATGTGAATTTTTATTTTCACTCCTCTACGTTCTAAACTTTTGTGAAGCACCTGGGGGTTCATTGTGCTCCCCACATAGCTAGATAAGTTCCTTGAAGGGTCTAGTTTCCAAAATGGGGTCACTTGTGGCGGTTTTCCACTGTTTAGGCACATTAGGGGCTCTCCAAACGGGACATGGTGTCCGATCTCAATTCCAGCCAATTTTGGTTTGTAAAAGTCAAATGGCGCTCCTTCCCTTCCGAGCCCTGTAGTGTGCCCAAACAGTGGTTTTCCCCCACATATGGGGTATCAGTGTATTCAGGATAAATTGGTCAACAACTTTAGTGGTCCATTTTCTCCTTTTACACTTGTGAAGATAAAAAAATTGTTGTTAAAAGATCATTTTTGGGGAAAAAATGTGAATTTTTATTTTCACGCCTCTACGTTCTAAACTTCTGTGAAGCACCTGGGAGTTCAATGTGCTCACCACATAGCTAGATAAGTTCCTTGAAGGGTCTAGTTTCCAAAATGGGGTCACTTGTGGCAGTTTTCCACTGTTTAGGTACATCAGGGGCTCTTCAAATGGGACATGGTGTCCGATCTCAATTCCAGCCAATTTTGGTTTGAAATAGTCAAACGGCGCTCCTTCCCTTCCGAGCCCTGCCGTGCGCCCAGACAGTGGTTTTCTCCCACATATGGGGTATCAGTGTATTCAGAAGGAATTGCACAACAACTTTCGTGGTCCATTTTCTTCTTTTACCCTTGTGAAAATAAAAAAAATGTTGCTAAAAGATCATTATGTGGAAAAAAAAGTTAAATGTTATTTTTTTCCTTCCACATTCCGTTAATTCCTGTGAAGCACCTGAAGGGTTAATAAACTTCTTGAATGTGGTTTTGAGTACCTCGGGGGTGTAGTTTTTAGAATGGTGTCAGTTTTGGGTATTTTAAATCCTATAAGCCTCTCAAAGTGACTTCAAATATGATGTGGTCCCTACAAAAAATGGTTTTATAAAAGTTGTTGAAAAAATGAGAAATCGCTGTTTAACTTTTAACCCTTATAACTCCCTAGGGAAAAAAAAATTGGTTCCAAAATGTTGCTGATGTAAAGTAGACATGTGGGAAATGTTATTTATTAACTAATTTGTGCGATATGAGTCTCTAATGCAAGGGTATAAAAATTCAAAGTTTGAAAATTGCAAAATTTTCAAAATTTTCGCCAAATTTCTGTTTTTTTCACAAATAAACGAAGGTAATATCAAATAAATTTCACCACTATCATGAAGTACAATATGTCACGAGAAAACAATGTCAGAATCGCCAGGATCCGTTGAAGCGTTTCAGAGTTATTACCTCATAAAGTGACAGTGGTCAGAATTGTAAAAATTGGCCCTGTCACTTAGGTGAAAACAGGCTTCGGGGTGAAGGGGTTAAAGGGGTTTTGTCACCATAAAATGTATGGTTATTTATGAAGACTTAATTTTTTTTATATTATTTCAATGTATTCCTGTTTAAAATAATAGTGTCCTATAGTGTTACAAATGTCTGCTTGGTTCTGTGTCTGTAACTGTAACTCTAGGTGGCCAAGCATGTGCAATCTTTGGTCTCATCTGTAAAACAATAATCCCTCAGCCCAACCAGAGTAGTAGTTTCAAAGCTGGCTGAGACAGTGGAATCTAATTTTACTGCTCGGTACCCGGCAATCATGACAGAGTTACTGCACTTCCTTGGCCATCTGACCTCTGTCACAGTTGCCACACAAAACAGTAAACTTAGCTTCTTTTATTTCTGCAAATACTACGCCATCCAAAATGGAGGATTACACTTTTACCTTTGAGCAGTTATTTACAAAAGAACAAAAAATTACTGCGTATGGTCGGTCAACTATTTATTTATTATGATTTGCTTATATAGCGCCATCATATTCCGCAGAACTTTACAGACATTATCATCACTGTTACCATTGGGGCGCACAATCCAAAGTTTCTATCAAAGCCACAGGGAGAACAAACAAACTCTTTTCAGATGTTATCTTTGGTGGGTTTAGAACCCAAGAACCCAATGTTGCAAAGCAACAGTGCTAACCACTGAGCCACCTTGACCCAGAGACAATCACATACACAGAACCACTAGAAAGGCAGCATTGGTGTGACCATAGGGAACCAGTCTCATAATACAGCATATATATGTATATATCTAAAAAAAAATTATTGAAGAAAAAAAAAATGCAATTTTGCCACAAATAATTATAAATATGATTGTGACACGATCCTTTTAATAATTACATAAGAAAGATGCACTCACAAACTAACACTGGGTAAAACTAGTCTACAATTCCTATCCCAAGTTCTTGTCTATATATTGGCTCTCCAAACAAATTGTTGAAAATTTACTTTTCTTTAGCCTAATAGAAAAAAAATAAACATTTTCTATTCTGTTAGATAAATTTAATATACTTTCTGTAAGTTGCTAAATATTCATAAAATTCAAAATATGAAAAAAGATAAAACAGTTTGTAAAAGTGTAATAAAATAATATGGTTAGAGAGCCTTTAACTATTATTTAAACGCAGTATTTTAATGAATTTTCTATGCAGTTACATATTGTACCATGAAGACTACTAGACCTTATCCTGTTATAATATGCAATAACCCTAAATTGCCCAAAAGGGAAATAGGCCCCTTATGCTCCTCATCAATAATTACTAAAAATATATCACAATGTTCCTTTCTGGTTTCAAATAATGCAAAAAGACTAATTACTGTTAGTCTCTTAATCCTGTAATGTTACTTTAACTGCATTCCTATATGCTGTTTCATCATTTAGAGTAAAATGTTGCCAATATTATTGAAGACTGGCTCAGTTTGCTGCCTCTTCCCTCATCTGGTGAATCCACACAGTAAAATAAAATCATTAATTTGCATTTCAGAGTGCTTTTCAGTTACTCCATGGAGCTTTATCCTTTATCTTGTAAATACTTCAGAGTTAGGGCTTGTGCACATGACTATTTTCGTTCCGAATATGATCCAACAAAACATCAGATTGCACGCAGACTAATGTCATACCATGGGGCTGTGCACACCAGATTTCTTCCTTGAACAGAGTCTGTCAGGGAAAAAAGATGCAGCTTGCATGAGTTGGATCTGATTATCTGATTGCCCTCGGCCATGCAAGTCAATAAGTCAGTGGTAACCATCGGACTGGAAAATGGAAATTTTTTTTTCATCTTGTCCTCATATGAAAAAAATTGGAGCACACTATGATAATACTCTGATCAAACTCTGTTCTGAGTTTGATCAGAGTATGATTAGCACAATTAGCATCAATTTCTCAAATTAGAGAATTTATTCTGGTGTGCAACTAGCCTCTTGCAGAAAAGTAAAGAGATCACCACTCCCTTTGTTTAGCTCTTAGCAGTCTTGGTTGAAAGATGTGCTGTGAGTGTGTGTCATGTCCTTCTGGGAAATCATTACATAGTGTGAATCGCAGGTCTTCCATTTAGCCTGCAAGTCCCATATTAAATGAATTTTGTTTCCTTTGGTATAGAAAAGGTTAGCAACCTTTATGTGCTGGTTGGAAACATTCATCTCCATCACACATCTGCTCCTGATCTGGTCATTTCCTCCCTCTATAAAATCTGACTAGACCTGCTCTTCCTCAGCAATGAAAGTTTACTTCCTGGTTCCCTGAAGTTGCTGTGCTGAAGATGATTGTTGCTGCTGGTGATTATTGTAAGCTGTTTTGGGGTGTATGCTTTCCATATTATCCTTTTCACATTTGGTTTGTACATTCATGCCCTTAATCTAATAGCAAAGCCACAAAAGAGGACGAAAATACTACAAAAATAAAAAAACAGCAGAAAAAATGCAGCACGGCTTACCTGCCCAGGTCTTTGAACTTAAGCACTACATGATCAGCCAGCCCATATAGCAAGATGTTGGCAACACAGGTGCAAATTACTAAATAGACAGTGTGTGAGGCAGTGACCCCTGTTACAGATATGGAGTGCTATTTGTGCTCCCAAGAATACGTACAGAGGTGTATGAAGGCCATATGTGTGCATGGCAGTTGCAGTTGTAGCCATGATTGCAATGTGAGGCAGTGACTAATGTCACTGGTATGGGCGCTGTGTGTTCTCCCTAGGTTGTGCATGCAGACGGATCAACTTCATAGGTATGCATGCGAGTCACGGGTTTTCCATGTGGCTGAAGGCCACAGGTTTGTGTGTTAAAAGCCCTGCAGTAAAAGGTATGGGTGCGTCAGGTGTGTGGTGCAACCTTAGTGTCAGTCTGGTGTGTGCTGGTGTGCAAAGCAGAGGCCTGAAGAGCATTGGCTGAGTGCACGGAGGCACAAGCCAGTGGAGCCAGCATTTAGGGCAGCTGAATAGCCTGGCACCTGCAGCATATACAGCGATGCAAGTCGTCCATGGTACTGGTCTCAGATGTGGACAGTCCTGTGCCCGGAGGTCGATGTCTTGTTCCCAAAAGAGTTGCATGTGGACAGTCCTGTGCCCGCATGTGGATGTCCTGTGCCCGAAGGAGTTGGATTTGGACAGTCCTGTGCCCGGAGTTGGATGTCTTGTGCCTGAAAGAGTTGGATGTGGAAAGTCCTGTGCCCGGAAGTGGATTTCCTGTGCCGGAAAGAGGACTGGCATGGGTAACGATTGCAAACTGGTGGATATGGTGCCTGGCTGCTATCTGGAGGATATCCTGGGCTGTGTACAGCTGTGTGAGTAAAGAGACTGTGATACAGCGATGCAGGACACCCACGAGAACTAGTCAGAGGAGGGCTGGCATGTGTAGTGTCTGCAACATGTAAAGCTGTCTGTTTGGAGACTTCATTATGTGACGTGGTGGCCCAGGGAAACAGGACAAGGGAAATCTGGCCTGTTTAGGGACTGCAATCTAAAAGCAATATGATATGTATTGCTATGAACTGGTATGAACTGAACAATATACATTGAAGTTATATGCATGTGTGTGAATTGGACTTTAGTGCTGTGAGGAAACACATTAAAGAGACTTTTGTGTTTGAACTTTGTGGGTCACTGCCTCTTCACTGCATACGATGCTACTGCAGCCTTTCAACAGCCACTCACCACCCATCCATTCATGGAGGGGGTGACTGCTTATTAAATATTTGCACAATAAAGGCCTGCATAGGACGTTGTTCATAATGGGAATGCATAGTGTCTGGTTATCAGCCTATTAGTCACACTCCTGCTATTCAATTAAATGGGATGTCTAGCACTCTCTCAATGCATCCCAGTGTGAACACCCCTGTATCCAAGACCAAACGTGCTGGGCTTGGCTGCACCCTGAAAAATATAGTGAACAAAATACATAAAAATAGTGAGGTATTGGTTGATATTTTGGCCAAAATACGAAAACTCACAACCCGCGTCAAGGGTCCCCACATTTGGGAGTCCTATCACTAAACTAATAGCAAAGCCACAAAAGAGGACTGAAATCCTCCAATAACTCAAAAAAGCAGCAGAAAAAAGGCAGCACCACTTACCTGCCCAGGTCTTTGAACTTATGCACTACAGGATTCAGCCAGCCCATATAGCAAGATGTTGGCAACACAGGTGCAAAATACTAAAAAGACAGCCATTCACCACCTACCCATTCATGGAGGGGGACTGCTTATTATACATTTGCACAATAAAGGCCTGTATAGGATGCTGTTCACATGAAGGAAATGCATAGTGTCTGGTTCTCAGCATATTAGTCACGCCCCTACTATTTGATTAGGCGGGCTGGCCAGCACTCTCTCAATGCATCCCAGTGTGAACGCCCCTGTAAACAAGACCACAGTACCTGTGATCCAGTGGTATCTGTCTTGTTAGGATTGCATAAAAGTGTCCAGACTAACTCTGCTGCCTCATTATAGTGAATGGAATCCTCGGGGGTTTGTTTCATCTGTCATGTCACTCAGAGATTAAGATGGACACCCCAAAGTAAGTGCTCAGGGTAGAGCGCCGGATAAATGTTATCCTTATTGTTATGTAAAATGTTCCCAATAAAAGCTTCAACTCAATCCACAAAAAAAGCAAGTCCCCACTCAGATCTGTCGTCTGTTAGTGGAAATATAGGGGGCATCCACGTTACTGGTAATACAAAGGCTCTGGAAAAGCTAAATGGCTCTTCACTCCCCAATAGAAATTCAGCAAATTTTCAGCTCCCAAATCCAATTGCCCCACCTCCTTTCTGAGCCCCAGTGTGCCTAAATAACATTTAGTGCCCACATGATTGGCATTTCTGTAGTAATGAGAGCCCGCCTAATTTACAGGTGTGTGTCCCAGAAGCATGAGCTGGGCATAATGTACTGGTGACTGCAACATACTGGTCACTACAATGGGAGTTTGCCATTTTCACTTTGCAACATTCACTGCTGCCTGTTTCTAGAAACACCCATGGAATCAAAATCATCACTACATCTGTAGATAAATTCCTAAAGGGTTATAATTTCCAAAATGGGGTCCCTTATGGGGTTCTGCTCTTCTGGCACCTCAGGGCTCTGCAAATGTAGCATGGCTCCCTCAAATAAGTGCCGCAAAATCTACAGTGTAATATGGCGCTACTTCCCTTCTGAGCTTTGCACTGTGTCTCAAAACCAGTTTTCAATCACATATGTGGTTTCGGTGAACTCAGTAGAAATTGCACAACAAACTTTGGAGTCCATTTTCTTCTTTTGCCCTTTTGAAAATGCAAACAAAAAGATTTTTGTGGGAAAATTAGATTTTTTTTATTTTTATGGCTTAACTTTATAAACTTCTGAGAAGCACCTGTGGGTTCAAGGTGCTCAATGCACATCTAGATAAGTTCCCTAAGGGGTCTAGTTTCCAAAATGGTGTCACTTGTTGGGGGTTTCCACTGTTTAGACACATCAGGGGCTCTCCAAACATGACACGGCATCCGCTAATTTTGCCAGCAAATTTTGCATTCAAAAAAGAGAAATGTCGCTCCTTCCCTTCTGTGCCCTGCCGTGTGCCCAAACAGTATATTTCTTCCACATTTGTGGTCTCATCATGTTCATGATAAATTATACAACAAAATGTATGGTCCATTTTCTCTTGTTACCCCTGCAAAAGTAAAAAAAAATAGGTCTAAAGGTAAATGTTTGTGAAAGAAAAGTGAATGTCTATTTTTTGTTTCCAATTCCTGTGAAGCACCTGAAGGGTTAATAAAATTCTTGAATGTGGTTTTGAGTACCTTGAGAGCTGCAGTTTTTAGAATGGTGTAATTTTGGGGTATTTTCTCATATATAGGCCCCTCATAGTCACTTCAAATGTGAGGTGGTCCCTAAAAAAATGGTTTTGTAAATTTTGTTGTAAAAATTAGAAATCGCTGGTCAACTTTTAACCCTTATAACTTTCTAAAAAAAAATTGTTTCCAAAATTGTGCTGCAGTAAAGTAAACATGTGGGAAATTTTATTTATTAACTATTTTGTGTCATATGACTCTCTGATTTAAGGGCATAAAAATTAAAAAAAAAATTGAAAATTGCAAAATTTTCTAAATTTTCGCCAAATTTCCATTTTTTTCACAAATAGTGTCATATCAAAGAAATTTTACTACTATCATAAAGTACAATATGTCACAAGAAAATATTTTCAGAATCACCGGGTTCCAGAGTTATAATCTCATAAAATGACACTGGGGAGAATTGTAAAAATTGACCTGGTCAGGAAGGTGAAAACAGGCTTCGGGGCGAAGGGGTTAAGCTGCTCACCTCAAAGTGATGATAAAGGTTTTCAGCACAAAGCATTAGAAGCAAAAAAAATGTCATTGTTTTTCTGCTAAAATAGTTGTATAGACAAAGAAGATAAAGTAGACAAAATATTAACCCCTTAACTCCAAGGGTGGTTTGCACGTTAATGACTGGGCCAATTTTTACAATTCTGACCACTGTCCCTTTATGAGGTTATAACGCTGGAACGCTTCAACTGATCCCGATGATTCTGACACTGTTTTCTCATGACATATTAAACTTCATGATAGTGGTAAAATTTATTTGATATTACTTGCGTTTATTTGTGAAAAAAATGGAAATTTGGCGAAAATTTCGCAATTTTGCAACTTTGAATTTTTATGCCCTTAATAATGACAGCCAATACGTCTTTTAACTGACCTGAGATATAAGAGACTAGCCTCCCCATACAGGTGACAATCCCGCAGCTGTGGGCTGTACACTATAGCTGACAACTTTCTGCATCAGCCACGATCAGTGTTTGCCCCGTCCAAATCTGTTTAACCCCTTAGATGCTGCTGTCAATAGTGACTACATCATTATAAATGGTTAACAGAGTGTGGGGGTTTCCTCTTTATCCAAATTGGTGCCCTCAGATCATGATTGTGTGGCCCTGATGTTTGCCATGGCAATTCATGACCAAATAGCAACCTTAGAGTCTGATGGCTGTAGTAATCTGTTCAGAAGTTAGAGACATTTAGGTGGTAAAAATTCACATTTTCATTCCTATCATACCACTTTGCATTAATTCCTGTAAAGCACCTAAAGGGTTAATAAACTACCTGACTGCAGTTTTCAATATGTCAGGGGGTGCTGTTTTTAAAATGGTATCATGTTTGGAGGTTTCCCAATATATGGGACCCCTAAAGTCACTTCAAACATGGATAAGTCCCTAAAAACATTTTTTTTGTAAATTTCCTTGAAAAAATGAAAAATTGGTGCTACATTTTTAAACCTCCTAAAATGCTAACAAAATAAATTAAGATTTTACAAATGGTGCTGATGTAAAGGCGACATGTGGGAAATATTATTTATTAATGGTTTGCTGAGGTATGACCATCTGGATTAAAGGGATAATCATTAAAATTTTGAAAAGTGCTAATTTTTTAACATTTTTCTCAAATGTTTCAAATTTTTTGTAAATAAATACAAAACATATTGACTTAAATTTACAATTATCATAAAGTATAATGCGTCACGAAAAAACAATCTCAAAATCACTGGGATTTGTTGAAGCATTGCAGAGTTATTACCACATAAAGTGACACTGGTCAGATTTAAAAAATTTGGCTCCGTCACTAAGGGGTTAAATCACATGTTATTCAATCAGATATATCACACAAAATACTTAATAAGTAACATTTTCCACATGTCTACTTTACATCTGCACAATTTTGGAACCAAAATTTTTTGTTAGCGAGTTAAAATTTGACCAGCAATTTATCATTTTTACAACACCATTTTTTAGGGACCACATCACATTTGAAGTCACTTTTAGGGGTGTTAATGATAGAAAATAATAAAGTTTGACACCATTCTAAAAACTACACCCCTAAAGGTGCTCAAAACCACATTCAAGAAGTTTATTAACCCTTCAGGTGTTTCACAGGAATTATTGGAATGTTTAAAAAAAAATGAACATTTAACTTTTTTTCACAAAAAATTTACTTCAGCTCAAATTTGTTTTATTTTACCAAGGGTAATAGGAGAAATTGGATCCCAAAATTTGTTGTACAATTTGTCCTGAGTACGCCGATATCCTATATGTGTTTGGCGCATGGCAGAGCTCGGAAGGAAAGGAGCGCCATTAGACTTTTCAATGCAAAATTGACTGGAATTGAGATGGGATGCCATGTTGCATTTGGAGAGCCCCTGATGTGCCTAAACATTGAAACCCCCCACAAGTGACACCACTTTGGAAAGCAGACCCCCTAAGGAACTTATCTAGATGTGTGGTGAGCACTTTGCCCACCAAGTGCTTCACAGAAGTTTATAATGTAGAGCCATATAAATAAACAATCATATTTTTTCACAAAAATGAAATTTTTGCCCCCAATTTTTTATTTTCCCAAGGGTACCAGAAAAACTTGCCCCCAAAGGTTGTTGTGCAATTTGTCTTGAGTACGCCGATACCCCATATGTAGTGGTAAACCACTGTTTGGGCGCATGGCAGAGCTCGGAAGGGAAGGAATGACATTTGACTTTTAAATGCAAAATTGACTGAAATTGAGATGGGACGCCATGTCGTGTTTGGAGAGCCCCTGGTGTGCCTAAACATTGAAACCCCCCACAAGTGACACCATTTTGGAAAGTAGACCCCCTAAGGAACTTATCTAGATGTGTTGTGAGAACTGTGAACTCCCAAGTGTTTCACTACAGTTTATAACGCAGAGCCGTGAAAATAAAAAAATCTTTTTTCCACAAAAATTATTTTTTTTGCCCCCAGTTTTGTATTTTCCCAAGGGTAACAGGAGAAAATTGACCCCAAAAGTTGTTGTCCAATTTGTCCTGAGTATACTGATACTCCATATGTGAAGGGAAACCACCATTTGGACACATGGCAGAGCTCGGAAAGGAAGAAGCGCCGTTTGGAATGCAAACTTAGATGGATTGGTCTGCAGGAGTCACGTTGCATTTGCAGACCCCTGATGTACCTAAACAGTAGAAACCCCCCACCAAGTGACTCCATATTGGAAACTAGACTCACCAAGGATCTTATCAGATGTGTTGTGAGAACTTTGAACCCTCAAGTGTTTCACTACAGTTTATAACGCAGAGCTGTGAAAATAGAAAATCTCTTTTTTTCCCACAAAATTATTTTTGGCCCCCAGTTTTGTATTTTCTCAAGGGTAACAGGAGAAATTGGACCCCCAATGTTGTTGTCCAATTTGTTCTGAGTATGCTGATACTCCATATGTGGGGAGAAACCACTATTTCGATGCATGGCAGAGCTTGGAAGAGCAGGAGCGCCGTTTGGAATGCAGACTTAGATGGATATTGGTCTGCAGGCGTCACGTTGCATTTGCAGAGCCCCTGATGTATCTAAACAGTAGAAACCCCCCAATTGACCCCATATTGGAAACTAGACCCCCCAAGAAACATATCTAGATGTGTTGTGAGAACTTTGAACCCCCAAGTGTTTCACTACAGTTTATAATGCAGAGCCGTAAAAATAAAAAATCTTTTTCCTCTTCCACAAAAATTATTTTGTAGCCCCGGTTTTGTATTTTACCAAGGGTAACAGGAGAAATTGGACCCCAAACGTTGTTGTCCAATTTGTTCTGAGTACGCTGATACTCCAAATGTGGGGGGAATCCACCATTTGGATGCTTGGCAGAGCTCGGAAGGGAAGGAGCGCCGTTTGGAATGCACACTTATAAGGATTGGTCTGCATGCATCACGTTGCATTTGCAGAGCCCCTGATGTACCTAAACAGTAGAAACCCCTCACAAGTGACCCCATATTGGAAACTAGACCCCCCCAAAGAACATATCTAGATGTGCTGTGAGAACTTTGAACCCCCAAGTGTTTCACTACAGTTTATAACGCAGAGCCGTGAAAATAAAAAATCTTTTTTTTCCACAAAAATTAAATTTTAGCCCCCGGTTTTGTATTTTCCCAAGGGTAACAGGAGAAATTGGACCCCAAAAATTGTTGCCCAATTTGTCCTGAGTACGCTGATACCCCATATGTTGGGGTAAAAGCCTGTTTGGGCGCACGGGAGAGCTCAGAAGGGAATGGTCACTGTTTTACTTTTTCAACGTAGAATTAACTGGAATTTAGATCGGATGCCATGTCGCATTTGGAGAGCCACTGATGTGCCTTAACAGTGGAAACCCCTAACTTCTAACTGAAACCCTAACCCAAACACAACCCTATCCCTAATTCCAACCCTAACCATAACCCTAACCACACCCCTACCACGAACACACCCCTATCCCCAACACACCCCTAACCGCAACAGACCCCTAGCTCTAATCCCAACCACACCCCTAACTCCAACACACCCCTAACCCTAATCCCAACCATAACCCTAACCACACCCCTAACCCTAATCCCAACCCTAATTCCAAGCGTAAATGTATTCTAAACCCTAACTTTAGCCCCAACCCTAACCCTAACTTTAGCCCCAACCCTAACCCTAACTTTAGCCCCAACCCTAACCCTAACTTTAGCCCCAACTCTAACCATAACTTTAGTCCCAACCCTAACCCTAACTTTAGCCCCAGCCCCAACCCTAACTTTAGCCCCAACCCTAACTTTAGACCTAACCTTAACTTTAGTCCCAACCCTAACCCTAACTTTAGCCCCAACCCTAACCCTAACTGTTGCCCCAACCCTAACTTTAGCCCCAACCCTAACTCTAATCCTAATGGGAAAATGGAAATAAATACATTTTTTAAAATTTTATTATTTTTCCCTAACTAAGGGGGTGATGAAGAGGGGTTTGATTTACTTTTAAAGTGGTTTTTTTTTTAGCAGATTTTTATGATTGGCAGCCGTCACACACTAAAAGACGCTTTTTTATTGCAAAAAATAGTTTTTGCGTCTCCACATTTTGAGAGCTATAATTTTTCCATATTTTAGTCCACAGAGTCATGTGAGATCTTGTTTTTTGCGGGACGAGTTGACATTTTTATTGGTACCATTTTCAGGGACATGCCATTTTTGGTCACTTTCTATTCCAATTTTTGCGAGGCAGAATGACCAAAAACCAGCTATTCACAAATTTCTTTTGGGGGGGGAGGGCATTTATACCGTTCCATGTTTGGTAAAATTGATAAAGCAGTTTTATTCTTCCAGTCAGTACGATTACAGCGATACCTCATTTATAACTTTTTTTATGTTTTGGCGCTTTTATACGATAAAAACTATTTTATAGAAAAAATAATTATTTTTGCATCGCTTTATTCTGAGGACTATAACTTTTCTTTTTTTCGCTGATGATGCTGCATCGTGGCTCATTTTTTGCGGGACAAGATGACGTTTGCAGCACTACCATAGTTATTTATATCCGTCTTTTTTGATCGCGTGTTATTCCACTTTTTGTTCGGCGGTATGATAATAAAGCGTTGTTTTTTGCCTCGTTTTTTTTTTTACAGTGTTCACTGAAGGGGTTAACTAGTGGGACATTTTTATAGGTCAGGTCATTACGGACGTGGCGATACTAAATATGTGTATTTTTATTGTTTTTTTATTTAGATAAAGAAATGTATTTATTGGAACAATATATATATTTTTTTACTATTTATTTAGGTTTTTTTTTCATATGTAATTTTTTTTCTACTTTTTTACGTTGCCCCAGGGGGGGACATCACTGTATAGATCAGCGATCTGACAGGCACTGCAGGTAGGCTTTCCGGTGCCTGCTCTGAGCAGGCGCTTGAAAGCCACCTCCCTGCAGGACCTTGAAGGCCCCCCGCAGCCATTTTGGATCCAGGGCTTGCTAATAGGAATATACTCACCCTCGGACGCGCCCTGCTTCTTTCCGACAGCCTTCCTTCCTAAGAATCAGCGCTTGAAGGACCTTCGGTAACGTCGCGGCTTGTGATTGGTCGCGCGAGCGGTCACATGGGCGGTCGCGCGACCAATCACAAGCCGCGACGTCATCTAAGGCCCTTCACGCGCTGATTCTAAGGAAGGAAGGTTGCCGATTAGTACCAGGGCGTGTCAGAGGGTGAGTATAGCAATATTTTTTATTTTAATTCTTTATTTTACACTTAAATATGGATCCCAGGGCCTGAAGGAGAGTTTCCTCTCCTTCAGACCCTGGTAACCATTGGAAACCCAATGCACTGCATTGGGTTTCGTGTTTCGGCCGAACCCGACCCCGACTTTTTTATAGGATCGGCCGATTTCACTCGACCCGACTTTTGAAAAAGTCGGGTTTCGTGAAACCCGACCCGATCCTATAAAAGTAAAAGTCGCTCAACCCTAGTCAACTGTAATAATCAGCTGACACCCGGCGGTGATCGGCTGCGCTCCCCCGTGAGTGCGGCAAATCGCCTATGACGTGCTATCCCGTCACTGGGAATTAAGTCCCAGGTCACCTCGACGGGTTAGTACGTCATATGGGATAAAGGGGTTAAAAAAATGACAAAAAAATTTGTATAAAGCCATATATGTAACCCTTACAAACTAGATCTTATTAATTTAATCTGCATTTGCAATAATTAGCAATCTCTGTACTCAACATATCATTTATTGATTTAATTTAGGATCGCTATATCTCCACACTTTAACCCCTTCCCAACAAAAGAAGTAATAGCATGTCTTATTTTGAATTCCATTGTATAAAGCAGGTGTTACGGGGTTGTCGTGACAAAGAGGATCCTAAAGATTTCTCCTACTCCTGCACTGACTAGAAGCACTTCACCTTCATATTAAATGGAGCAGGTTTTTTCAAGAAGTACAGGGGTTAATCTACTTAGATGAGAGCTCTTGGAAGCTTACCTGCCTTAAGGTTCTCAGCTGTTCACTATTGACCACTCCCCTCTCCTATATAAAATGGACTAAGGCAAGTAGGCACACTCACCCATTTTTGGTATTATTGTGTAGATTATTCTTACGGTGCAAATAGCCTCTAAATTTTGTCCTTATTCTCAACAAAGTAATATGTTTTTAGGGTCTGAAGTTAATACTGAAGATGATCAAGTCTGTGTGGACCAATACTTTGCAATATTAATTCAGATAAAATATACATCATATACTTTATATATAAGCCAATAAATAATAATATTTAAATCACCTACCCCATATCATATAAATCCCCCTTTGACAGTCTTTAAAGGTTCCTGTGATATTTGGCACCAAGAAATTAGGAATATTTCATTTAAGTTTTGAACATTGTGGTTTGACCTCCAAGAATCGGGTTAAAATCGAGCACTATTTAAACCAAACAGTTTTTTTTTAGCTTGTGAATATGGCTGCATTCTTTATGTCAGTACATGTACTGAAGAGCTCACTGACTTCAGCATTACGGCTCATACTCATCTACGTTTAAAACAGACGAGTACAATGCGATAAAAAATCAGATTGCACTCTGACTAATGTTAGTCAGTGTTTATGTGCTCATTTGCAATATTTTTCTCAGCTCTGATCAGACTGAGAAAAAAAATTGCAGCATGCTGTGAGTGGCTGCGTGTATCAGATGAGACTCGCCAATGCAAGTCAATGGCTGCGAGAAAAAAAATTGCACAGCACACAGACCATATGTGTGGTGTCCCATTTTTACGCACCTATCTTATAGGAAACCTGACATTTCATCAGCCAAGTACAATAATTTCACAGGGTGACCCATCAGCATAGAATAGATGCAATAGATATATACAAAGAATAGATACAAAGATGTCATATGTAGTTTAATGTAAATGTATTTAGCTAAAAAATAAACAAGGAACAAATTGATTATTGATGGATAGGTGGGGAACACTGCATTTTTTTATTTCATTACAACTTCCTGTCAGCTCCTGACAAACTGCTCTTATCAATCCTGTAGAGTCACAATTCCCAACTCTCAGCACCATGACTCAAACGTTATCAAGCTGTGTACTTATTCAAGTGCACCATTGTCACTATTTCCAAATACAGTGATATTGATGTGAACTTCAGAACAAACCAATGAAAGCTAAATGTGTTACAGGAGAACAGGTGCTTATTCAGCTTCATAGGTCTACCATGGCATTTATAGGTCTGCTAATACTACAAGTCTGCTCACCAGAACTATCGTTTCAGGGGGAAGGCCAACCCTGTTAGGAACAAGGAAGTATGGAGATTATAAGGAAACTGAATAGCTCTGAGCTTCTCATGAGACAATTTCAGAATGTATTTTTAAATCAAAAATGAAATGCATTTCAAAGTTAATTTAATTTAAAGAAAATGTGTCATATGACTCATTTGCCTATGAAATGTTATCATGGCTCTACTCCAGGGCTCAATCTGGTGACCTCTAGCTGTGTGGTCGGTTTCCTTATCTAATGGACTATTTATCCTCACCATGTACATGTAGTCTTTGCTGCCTATATATTCCAAGTTAGATGGATATTTGGAGTCCCAGCTTTCTATTCAAGGATTATCTTGCTGAAATTTTCTCTATTGCTTCTCCTCCTTTATGTTTGTGTGTTCCCCTTCCCAGCACTCTTTCCATTGTATTACATTTAGGGTCTCAGGGTTTTCACTTATACCTCAGGTATTTTTGGATTACTTTTAGTGATAAACGAATACTGTATTTTTCCGACCATAAGACGCACTTTTTTTCCTCCAAATTTGGGAGGAAAGTGTGGGTGCGTCTTATGGTACGGATGTAGCATGTGGGGAGGGGGGCAGCAGTGAGTGGGATCGCACTGTTATCCCACTTCAGGATGTCCCCGCTGCCCAGAATCAGCGCTGGAGAAACCATGTGCTCCCGATGATTAAGTGCATTGAATATTCATTAGCGGCTCCCCGCCCACCTATCAGCTGAGTGGTGAGCCGGGAGCAGCAAATGCTTAAGCAGGGACACACATGGCTTCTCCAGCGCTGATTTCTGCAGCAGCTGGGCAGGTCTGTGTGTCTGGGGGAGAGGAGGCAGCAGCAGGGGCCAAGGGAGAGAGGAGATGGCTGCATACCTGCCTGCCATGCCTGGGCTGGACGCTGAGTTCTGTGCAGGAGGACCTGTGATGATGTCAGGAGTGGGCGGGCTGGAGCATCACATGGCAGCTCAGAGCCCTCCCTCTTCTTGACATCATCACAGGTCCTTCAGGCTCTCCAGTCTCCACTAGAATCTGCAGCTTCCTCATAACCTGTGCTGTGGAAAGGAAAGGAGGGACTGCTCTGGGTACAGTAATGGGATGCTCCAGCTTTAACCTCACCATAGTGTGTCTGGCTGCCACATTTAAGAGGTTAGTCTTTACAAAACACAATAAAGCACTCTGCCACTCCTTTGGTGAACTATAACTCCCAGCATGTCATAGGATCTGCAGGACATGCTGGGAGTTATAGTTCTCCCATGGGATTTTAAAGCAGCACTCCAGTGTTATTTTGCAGTGCTGGAGTGGTGCTTTAAATATAAGCCCTATGCCCCCATTCTTATTCTCACCCACCAGCATCTTCATATAGTGCTTTACAGACACCACACTGGTCCCGCAGCTTCCAACATAATAACATACTGTTATACAGTTAGGGCCAGAAATATTTGGACAGTGACACAAGTTTTGTTATTTTAGCTGTTTACCAAAACATGTTCAGAAATACAATTATATATATAATATGGGCTGAAAGTGCACACTCCCAGCTGCAATATGATAGTTTCCACATCCAAATCGGAGAAAGGGTTTAGGAATCATAGCTCTGTAATGCATAGCGTCCTCTTTTTCAAGGGACCAAAAGTAATTGGACAATGGACTCTAAGGGCTGCAATTAACTCTGAAGGCGTCTCCCTCGTTAACCTGTAATCAATGAAGTAGTTAAAAGGTCAGGGGTGGATTCCAGGTGTGTGGTTTTGCATTTGGAAGCTGTTGCTGTGAGCAGACAACATGCGGTCAAAGGAACTCTCAATTGAGGTGAAGCAGAACATCCTGAGGCTGAAAAAAAAGAAAAAATCCATCAGAGAGATAGCAGACATGCTTGGAGTAGCAAAATCAACAGTTGGGTACATTCTGAGAAAAAAGGAATTGACTGGTGAGCTTGGGAACTCAAAAAGGCCTGGGCGTCCACGGATGACAACAGTGGTGGATGATCGCCGCATACTTAATTTGGTGAAGAAGAACCCGTTCACAACATCAACTGAAGTCCAGAACACTCTCAGTGAAGTAGGTGTATCTGTCTCTAAGTCAACAGTAAAGAGAAGACTCCATGACAGTAAATACAAAGGGTTCACATCTAGATGCAAACCATTCATCAATACCAAAAATAGACAGGCCAGAGTTAAATTTGCAGAAAAACACCTCAAGAAGCCAGCTCAGTTCTGGAAAAAATATTCTATGGACAGATGAGACAAAGATCAACCTGTACCAGAATGATGGGAAGAAAAAAGTTTGGAGAAGAAAGGGAATGGCACATGATCCAAGGCACACCACATCCTCTGTAAAACATGGTGGAGGCAACGTGATGGCATGGGCATGCATGGCTTTCAATGGCACTGGGTCACTTGTGTTTATTGATGACATAAGAGCAGACAAGAGTAGCCAGATGAATTCTGAAGTGTACCGGGATATACTTTCAGCCCAGATTCAGCCAAATGCTGCAAAGTTGATTGGACGGTGCTTCATAGTACAGATGGACAATGACCCCAAGCATACAGCCAAAGCTACCCAGGAGTTCATGAGTGCCAAAAAGTGGAACATTCTGCAATGGCCAAGTCAATCTCCAGATCTAAACCCAATTGAGCATGCATTTCAATTGCTCAAATCCAGACTTAAGACGGAAAGACCCACAAACAAGCAAGACCTGAAGGCTGCGGCTGTAAAGGCCTGGCAAAGCATTAAGAAGGAGGAAACCCAGCGTTTGGTGATGTCCATGGGTTCCAGACTTAAGGCAGTGATTGCCTCCAAAGGATTTGCAACAAAATATTGAAAATAAAAATATTTTGTTTGGGTTATGTTTATTTGTCCAATTACTTTTGACCTCCTAAAATGTGGAGTGTTTGTAAAGAAATGTGTACAATTCCTACATTTTCTATCAGATATTTTTGTTCAACCCTTCAAATTAAATGTTACAATCTGCACTTGAATTCTGTTGTAGAGGTTTCATTTCAAATCCAATGTGGTGGCATGCAGAGCCCAACTCACGAAAATTGTGTCACTGTCCAAATATTTCTGGCCCTAACTGTATATAATAACATCACATATAATAGTATGTCATTTATGTTATTAAATATTTTACCACATTTTTTAGCTTCAAATATTTTTTTTCCCTATTTTCCACCTCTAAAACCTGGGTGCGCCTTATAGTCCGGTGCGTCTTATAGTCTGAAAAATATGGTAGTTAAATATTTGGATTCAGGAAAGTTGTGACAAATTATTTCTAATATCTATGTGTTCGTACTGAATAATGAATCCAATGCAAGTCAATGGGAAAGTCAAATATTTTTCTGTGGGAGCCAACAAAAAAGCTGAAAGGGATGGGAAAGAGATATAACAAAATGGGAACAGCATGGAAAAGATGCTTGCATGTCTTTCTGACTCACATATGGTATCTGGGAATAACTGTTACTCTGATTTTACGGATTTGTAGAAAAGACCTACCGAACCAATTTTTTTTTAAATAGAAAAATGCTAAGAAAAATGTACCCTGTATATATATATATATATATATATATATATATATATATATATATATACCTCCCCTTTAGCATACAGCTCTGGCCAAAATTGAGAGACTACTGCAAAGTTTTGTAAAAATCAGCTTCTCTACATGTGTGACAGCCATTTCATTCCAGTGTCAGTTGAATTCTAACCGGAGAACACCTCATTCTACTTAATGTGCTTCTGCAATAGGACAAGCTAGATGGAAAAAGAAGAGCTAGTAATATCCCAAAAGTAATAGGAAAGAGGAAATAACTTTTAACCATGCAACAGAGAGATACAGTGAGCATCACGTTGCCTCAGTCCTTAAAATTTGTAAGATGTCAGTCCATTACAACAAGGTCAAGCATCAGACATTGGGGAAAACAAAGCTACAGACAGGTAGAGGGCGAAAACGACTCTCCACTGGCCGGGATGAATGTCATCTTAATCGAACGTCACTCAGCAACCGGAATTGAAAATGGCAGCTGGGGTGAAGTGTACAGCAAGAACAGTTCATAACAGGCTCCTAGAGGCAGGACTCAAGTCATGTAAAGCTAGAAAATAAACCTTTCATCATTGAGAAGCAAAGGAGAGCCTGGCTGAAGTTTGCCAAACAGTGGTTTACTCCCACATACGTGGTATCGGTGTATTCAAGAGAAATTGGCCAACAAAGTTTAGGATCCATGTTATCCAGTTGCCCATGTGAAAAGGAAAAAATTGAGGCTAAAAGAAAATGTTTGTTATATTTATGGATCAATTTGTGAAGTACCTGGGGTTCAAAGTGATCAATATGCATCTAGATAAGTTCCTTGGGGGGCCTAATTTCCAAAATGGGTTCACTTGTGGTGGAACTTCAATGTTTAGGCACACAGGAGCTCTCCAAACGCGACATGATGTCCACTAACGATTGGAGCTAATTTTCCAATCAAAAAGTAAAATGGCGCTCCTTCCCTTCCAAGCCCTGCCGTGTGCCCAAACAGTGGAACCCCCACATATGATGTTTTAGTGTACTCAGAACAAATTGGACAACAAGCTTTGGGGTCCACTTTCTCCTTTTACCCTTGAGAAAATAAAAAAATTGTTGCTAAAAGATCATTTTTTGTGACTAAAATGGTGAATGTTCATTTTTTCCTTCCACATTGCTTTAGTTCTCGTGAAGCACCTGAAGAGTTAATAAACTTCTTGAATGTGGGTTTGAGCACCTTAAGGTTGTGTCATATTGGGTATTTTCAGCCATATAGACCCCTCAAACGGACTTCAAATGTGAGTTGGTCCTTAAAAAAAATGGTTTTATAAATTTTGTTGTAAAAATGAGAAATCGCTGGTCAACATTTAACCCTTATATCTTCCTAACAACAACAAAAAATTGTTTCCAAAATTGTGCTGATGTAAAGTAGACATGTGGGAAATGTTATGTTAAGGTTTGGCGGAACGCACCAAATATATATGTAAAGAGTAATAGGTGCGTTCGCAACCCGGGGTCCACCGTGCAGGAGTAAAACCCGCTGACAGTAACTGACGGTACTATATGGCAGTATAAGTGAACTCTGTTACTTCACAGAGTCACTTAAGACAAAAGAAGGCTGTGCCCTGTTAACCTCACAGAGGAACACAGCTACCAAATAGAGCGAACAGTGGCAATGCAGTCAAAATAGCACACGCAAAACTCCTCACCGGAGGTGCCGGTATTCTAGGGGCTTATTTCAGCCAAACCCTGAAACCACATACACATGACCACACTGGCGCAGAACACACAACTTAGTTGAAACTAGCGCATGGCCGTGAGGCCATGCAAACCTTTTATAGCTGCAGCAACTACAGGACCTTCCTAGAGGACCAATGGGAACTGCTACAGTACCTGAGCCACTTCAGGACCTTCCTAGAGGACCAATGGGAGCTGCTGTAGTCTCTGAGCATGTGACCCCTGACCTCCATTGAGAGGACTTTACCTGGGCTTGCTCAGAAGGGGAAAAGCAGGACTTAGTCCCAGAGACATCTGCTTGCCGCTGACCAGTAACCATCCGCACTGTATAAGGCTGAGCCAGACGCTGGGACTGACGTCTCCACTGAGTAGGCTCCACTGCGTCTGTAAAAGAATGGGAGACCGCAACGGAGATGGCTCGAGATTCCCCCTGTGCAGAGGCGGGAACTTGATCCTTAACATGTTATTTATTAACTATTTTATGTGACAAAACTCTCTGGTTCAACAAAATAAAAATTCAAAATTTAAAAATTGTAAAATTTTCAAAATTTTCGGCAATTTTCCAATTTTTTCATAAATAAATGCAAAAATTAACAACCTAAATTTATCACTAACATGAAGCCCAATATGTCATGAAAAAACTAACTCAGAATCGCTCGGATCCATTGAAGCATTCCCGAGTTATAACCTCATAAAGAGATACTGGTCAGAATTGCAAAAAATGGCCAGGTCATTAAGGTCAAAATAGGCTGGGTCATGAAGGGGTTAAAGACCTGAAAATCCTCATTTGTGTAATTTGCAGCATTAGGAGGTCATGTTCACTTTACAAAAATGCTATTTAACTCCAAAACATCCTAACAGGCCAAGATACATGTTAACATAGGAACCCTTCTTTGACCCACAAACAGACCTGGTGGTGGAGTCGGCATACTCCTGTTCCCACAATGCACTTTCCAGGTCATCCCCCCTGTACCGTCACTCTCATTCCCTTCTTTTGAAGTCCACACCATCAGGCTCTTTTGTCCCCTCTCCCTCAGAGTAGCGGTTATATATTGGCCTCCAGGCTCACCCACCCACTTCCTTTACCATTTCTCTGCCTGGCTGCCGCACTTCATGTCCGCAGAACTACCAACCCTTATCCTGGGAGACTTCAACATCCCCATTAACAGCCCCACTTCCACATCTGCATCTCAGCTTCTATCACTGACCACTTCTCTAGGCCTCTCACAGCTCTCAACCGCTGAAACACACAAAGATGTAACACCCTGGACCTGGTTTTCACCCAGCTCTGCTTAATCTCCTACCTAGATAACTCACCACTGCCCCTCTCTGATCACAACATTCTCTTCTTCACACTCACAAATCCTCACTCACCCCAGAACCCTCCTACCTATCATTCAGTCAGAAATCTACAAGCCATTACCCTCATACACTTTCAGACTCCCTACACTCATCATTGTCCCCAGTCTCTTCTTTTTCCTGTCCGGATCTGGCTGTACATCACTTCAATTACACACTTTGAAGCACCCTTGTCCAAGTAGCTCCCCTCACTCTCAGAACCTCCAAACACAGAGTGAAAGAGCCCTGGCTCACACCTCAAACCCGATTTCTCCAGCGATGCTCTAGGTTAGCTGAATGCTTTTGGAGGAAAGCACGCACACCAGAACACTTCATACACTTCAAATTTATGTTAAAGACCTATAACTCTACCCTTCACCTCGCCAAACAGACCTACTTCACCACCCTGATCACCTCACTATCCAACAACCCCAAGAACCTTTTTGACACCTTTCACTCCCTCCTCAGGCCAAAAGCACAAGCCTCTATCACAGACATTTGTGCTGATGACCTGGCCTCCCACTTTATAGAGAAAATAGATAACATCCGTCAGGAAAACCACTCCCAATCACCAAGTTCAGTGACTCCCATCCCTCCCTGCATTTCCCCTGGCTCACACTCCACATTCGATCCCATCACAGAAGAAGTCTCCAAGCTCCTCTCCTTGTCCGACTACATGCACTACCGACCCCATTCCCTCACACCTCCTCCAGTCTCTCCAGTCGTCACAACTCACCTAACTACAATCTTTAATCTCTCCCTCTCCTCTGGCATTTTCCCTTCCTTCTTCAAACACTCTATCATTATTCCATTACTAAAGAAACTCACCCTCGACCCATCTTGCACAAACTACAGACCAGTCTCCAATCTCCCCTTCATCTCTAAACTCTTGGAGCGCCTGATATACTCCCGCCTTACCCATTACCTCTCCACTCACTCCCTCCTAGACCCTTCACAGTCCGGTTTCTGCTCCCTACATTCAACAGAAACTGCACTCATCAAAGTGACCAATGACCTTCTGACTACAAAATATAATGGTGACCACTCTCTGCTCATTCTTCTCGACCTTTCTGCAGCTTTCGACACTGTTGACCACCCTCTCCTACTCTCTAAGCTCCAGTCACTAGGCATTAAGGACACTGCTCTCTCCTGGTTCTCCTCCTATCTTAATGACCGCTCCTTCAGTGTTCTGTTCTCTGGCTCCACTTCATCTCCTCTTCCTCTTACTGTCGGGGTACCTCAGGGCTTAGTCCTTGGCCCCCTTCTCCTCTCTCTCTACATGGCCCCAATTTGACAGACCATCAGCAGATTTGGCTTTCAGTACCAACTTTATGCTGATGACACACAACTATACACATCATCCACTGACTGTCTGTCTGCAGTCTCCAACATTATATCTGCTCTGTATCTGAAACTCAACCTCTCCAAAACTGAACTTCTTCTGCTACCGCCATCTACTAACCTCCCTAAATCTGACATTTCCCTCTCTGTGGGTGGCACAATAACACCCCGATAGCAGGCACGCTGTCTGGGTGTTATGTTTGACTTCGATCTCTCGTCTTATTTTGCTTTAATTATTGTATTGTTAACGTTGTTACTTATGACTGTTGTGTTTGAAACTGTTAAACTGTAAAGCGCTGCGGAATATGTTGGCGCTATATAAATAAAGATTATTATTATTATTATTATTATTATTATTATTATATCACCTTCACAATTCTTGCATCCATTGAACTTGTGAGTTTTTGGAGAGTTTCTTTTTGCATGAAGTCAGAATAGCCTCCCAGAGCTGCTGTTTTGATGTGAACTGCCTCCCACCCTCATAGATCTTTTGCGTGATGACACTCCAAAGGTTCTCTATAGGGTTGAGGTCAGGGGAAGATGGTGGCCACACCATGATTTTATCACCTTTTATGCCCATAGCATCCAATGACTCAGAGGTATTCTTTGCAGCATGAGATGGTGCATTGTCATGCATGAAGATGATTTTGCTCCTGAAGGCATGTTTCTGCTTCTTATACCATGGGAGAAAGTTGTCAGTCAGAAACTCTATATACTTTGCAGAGGTCATTTTCACACCGTCAGGAACCTTAAAGGGCCCATGATTCCCTCCCAAAACATGACTCTTCCACCTCCTTGCTGACATTGCAGCCTTGTTGGGACATGGTGGCTATCCACCAGCCATCCAGTACTCCATCCATCTGGATCATCCAGGGTTGATCGACACTCATCAGTAGACAAGACTGTTTGGAAATTAGTCTTCATGTATGTCTAGGCCCACTGCAACAGTTTCTGCTTGTGAAAACTGTTAAGGGGTGGTCGAATAGTAGGTTTATGCACCACAGCAAGCCTTTGAAGGATCCTAAACCTTGAGGTTCGAGGGACTCCAGAGGCACCAGTAGCTTCAAACAACTGTTTGCTGCTTTTTAATGGTATTTTGGCAGCTGCTCTTTTAATCCAATGAGTTTTTTCTGGCAGAAACCTTCCTCGTTATGCCTTTATCTGCATGAACTCTGTCTGTGCTCTGTTTCAGTCGCAAATCTCTTCACAGTATGATGATCACTCTTAAGTTTTCGTGAAATATCTAATGTTTTTATACCTTGTCCAAGGCATTGGGCAGCACGGTGGCTTAGTGGATAGCATTGCAGCCTTGAAGTTGGGGTCCTGGGTTCTAATCCCACCTTGGACAACATCTGCAAGGAGTTTGAATGTTCTCCCCATGTTTCCATAGGTTTCCTTCGACATACTGATAGGGAATTTAGATTGTGAGCCCCATCGGGGACAGTGATGATAATGGGTGCAAACTGTAAAGCGCTGCGGAATATGTTAGCGCTATATAAAAATAAAGATTATTATTGCACTATTTAACTCTTTTCAGCAGCAGAGAGATGCTTTTTATTTCCCATACTGCTTGAAAGCTGTGGCCTGCTTAATAATGTGGAACATCATTTTTAAGTAGTTTTCCTTTAATTAGAATCACCTGGAAAACTCATTATCACATGTGTTTAAGACTGATTTCAGTGATCCATTGAGCCCTGAGACACAATACCATCCATGAGTTTATTTGAAAAACAAAACAATTAAATCTTTTTGACACTTAATTCCAATTTGCATTATAATTTGGAACACGGTGTATGCAACACAGTGGAAAATTGCAGAGAGCTGCAGCATGTACTTGCAGTGATGATACTTGCCTTTCACTCTCCTTCCTATTAAATCTTAATCCCATGCTATTCCCACCTAACAAACAACTAATCTTCACAATCTTCAGCTCTTAAAAGAACTTTTTGGAATGAATAACGCTCACAATAAGCTTCTATCACTCTAACTACGCTCAAACTATGATCTCCCTACTCTGTTTTCAGCTGCAATGTGCGCAAGATGGCGCCGGCAGCCTTTAAATATCCCCTATGACGCTGGATGGCCAGCCAATCACAATAATGCCACACCAAAGATGGCGCCGGCATAGCTGTGATTGGCAAGCCAGTCCAGCATGTTCATTGGCTGCAAATAAAGTGCCAAACATGCTGGGCAGGGCACTCAAATATATAGAGGTAAATACCTAATTTCTCTATGAGTAACGAATGGACTGAATAACGTACTATTCATGCGAGTAGTGAAGAGTGTCAAATGTATTCGCTCATCACTAATGCTTTACTCTGAAAATCTGCAGCGCTTCAGAGAGACATACTTTGAAAAGCTGGTCTAGGATCATGAATCACGCATTCAGATATTCCGAGACCAGGCCCCAGTGATTTCTCTTCACAATGAGCTATTGGACCATTAATATGCACATACATAGAGAGAAAGAAACCTGTCAGTCATCAGCACATGGGAAAAGTCACCAAGGACCTGCCTCTGAATAGTTATTCAAGTTGCATGGTCACAATGTTGCTTTTCAAAGTACATTTTCTATGAAGCATTTCATGGTTTAAAAGTAAGACACATGGCTGCAATAACTCAGTGTCTGATTCATGTTGCCCATTGTTCAGGTAGCATCAATCAGATGACAAATTCCGGTTCATGTCATTTTTATTTCCTCTACAAACTCATCATAGCTCTGCACTTCATATAATACAAACTTCACATGAATACACATATTTTTATATATATAGATATAGACTTATGTTTAAACATTTACTGCTACTAAAAATGTAAAGTCAAATAAAATGCAAAAATGATAAAAGTTTTCTTCTTTTTAATTATTACTTATATAATAAATTATTAATAATAAACCAATTTATCAACCATTTGTAACTGATGTAATTTAATAAATTGGGATTAGAAATGAGCAGATTATGCAAAATTCAAAATCAACCTTTCAGGAAAATTTTACTCGATTCACGGATAAGTTATTCTTCGTAAATTTAATGCCCCTTATGGTGCCTCTACAGATCCCAGAACATAAAAAATGTAATATGTAAAAAATAAAATGAACCTTTGATCTCACTGTCATCTGTCTGGTCCTCACTGCATCTTCAGCTTCACGCCATTTGCGTTGATATCCTTTAGTGGAGCCTGGAAGGGTTCTGCACATGTATGTGCAAAGTCTTGCTGCATGCTACAACATCGTAATGTCGTGACCTTTCACACTCTTGCATTAAGCCCTCCTGGAACCCTAATAAACTGAAAGTACTGGACCAGTGCAAGTGGCCTGGGGATTTCTGCATGAGCAACAGCAATCTAAAGATTTAGATTGGTTGTGTCATCATGGTTCGGCACTCCATGTGACTTTTACTTGGGTGCTAGTTGTGATCTCATTGAGGTCACCTCAGGTCATCAGCCCATCTCACAATGAAGTGAGCTGGGAAGGTAACCTCAGTGACCTGTGGTAACCTCGATCGTGTCACGGCTAGTAACTAAGGCTGCACTCGCAGCATCTCATTCTCTCGTGGTTTTTCAGGTTAGGGATATGGTTGTTCTTTATTTTTGTTTTTTTTACAGGAGATTAAGGCTTAAATAGAATGGGTGCTAGGTAAGCATTATTGTTTGTTATTTTCAGTTTTTATACAGAGGACTTTGTCTTCAATTGAATGGGCATAAGGTGAGTATAACTTTGTTTTTTTATCTTTAAATAAATTGGCAAAACAATGCATATTTTTATTTTAAATAAATGACTTTATTCAGGTTGCTTTTTATTTACAATCTGACTAAGACTCTTATAGATACCTCTCCCTTGCTAACTGCTGTGCTTGACGTCATTTGACAGTACAAAGGTGACATTAAACCCACACATATTATCCCACTTGACACTGCCACAGGGTAAGTGGGAAGAGCCAGGTAAAGTGCCAGAATTGGCGTATCTAATAGATGCACCTTTTTATGGGGAGGTTGTGGGCTATTATTAGACTTGCGGGGCAAATATCCATTGCCCCTTACCAGCTTGAATAGCAACCTCTTTAGGTTGGTTGGTTTTTAAAAAAGTGTGGGAACGCCTCTATTCTTGACCTCCAGCCATGATAAAGCTGAAATCTGTGAGTTGCAGCCTGCAGCTATCAGTTTTCCCATGCTGGTTATCAAAAATATTACAGACACCACATCATTTATTATTTATTTATTTATTTATAGTGAAGGTGCTGGCTGATTAATACTCTCATCAGAGGTGCCTGCTCTCACTGTTATCAGCTACAGCAGTAGTAGGCTGATGGGAGTAGTATTCACATCAGCCAAAGCCTCTGTGATTAGCAGTAAACTTTTTACCTCTTGTCACAGTTGCCGGCTCATGCTGTCATCTGACAGCTTGGGAACCATAACTCGCTGACCATCAGTAATAATTAGTGATGAGCGAACATGCCAGCCACTACTCGTTACTCGCCCGAGTATCACTATGGTCGGTGTACTCGGCGAGCACCGAGCATTTCCGGGATTATTCGGTGGTAACTGGCGCCTCCACCCAGCATTTTTGGCAGACTTTAGAGACCCAATCATGGTGCAAGGATTGTCTGCCAGGCCATGAAACACCGCAGCCACCTTTGCTGTGGTCATGCAGTGATGTGCTTGGCTGCACATCATCATCCTGAATATAAGAGACCTCTCACCGCATTCTGCTCCAGATTCAGCGAGAGTAGGGAGAGCTGCTGCTGAGATAGGGTCGGAATTGTGGTTTTTATAGTTAGTGTAGGTCTGCAACTCTTAAATCCACAACTCCTGAGAAACCAAAAGTCCTTTTTAGGGCTAAAATTGTGGGTCCCGATATTGCAGCGCTAGGTAGGCAGGGCACAGCATATCCACATCAGTGCAAGGCCTACAGGCACTGTATGTGCGTACATTACTCCAAGTGCATCCCTCCCGAAGCTCCATAACTGTCTGCTGCAGCTTCTTTACTATATACCTAGTTGCATTTTTTTCCCAAAAATTCATCCCCCCCAAAAAAAAAATACAGTGTGTTCTGTGAGACTGAGGCCTGTTTAAAAATGATAGTTTGTCAGGCATACCTAGTTGTGTGTGCTAGCCTTGTGCCACTGTTTTTTTGTGTTTTAAATTCACCAAAGAAAGGCCTCATATATCTGTGTGCTCCAAGTTTTGGCATTTTAGGTCATTTTGCCACTGTTTTTGCTGTCTGTTACTCTAATTATATACAGCACTATTTGGCATTTAAAAACAAAACAGGCCACATCTTTGCCAGTGTGGTATTTCCGTGATAGCCCTCATAAATCTGCGTGCTCTAAGTCTGAGCATTTTATGTCGGTTTACTACTTTTTTTGCTGTCTATTTTTCTAATGATATACAGCACTATTTAGCTTAAAAAAATATAAAAAGGTCACATATTTGGCAGCGTGGTATTTCTGTGACAGCCCTCATATACAGTGGGGCAAAAAAGTATTTAGTCAGTCAGCAATAGTGCAAGTTCCACCACTTAAAAAGATGAGAGGCGTCTGTAATTTACATCATAGGTAGACTTCAACTATGGGAGACAAAGTGAGAAAAAAAAATCCAGAAAATCACATTGTCTGTTTTTTTATCATTTTATTTGCATATTATGGTGGAAAATAAGTATTTGGTCAGAAACAAAATTTCATCTCAATACTTTGTAATATATCCTTTGTTGGCAATGACAGAGGTCAAACGTTTTCTGTAAGTCTTCACAAGGTTGCCACACACTGTTGTTGGTATGTTGGCCCATTCCTCCATGCAGATCTCCTCTAGAGCAGTGATGTTTTTGGCTTTTCGCTTGGCAACACGGACTTTCAACTCCCTCCAAAGGTTTTCTATAGGGTTGAGATCTGGAGACTGGCTAGGCCACTCCAGGACCTTGAAATGCTTCTTACGAAGCCACTCCTTCGTTGCCCTGGCGGTGTGCTTTGGATCATTGTCATGTTGAAAGACCCAGCCACGTTTCATCTTCAATGCCCTTGCTGATGGAAGGAGGTTTGCACTCAAAATCTCACGATACATGGCCCCATTCATTGTTTCATGTACCCGGATCAGTCGTCCTGGCCCCTTTGCAGAGAAACAGCCCCAAAGCATGATGTTTCCACCACCATGCTTTACAGTAGGTATGGTGTTTGATGGATGCAACTAAGTATTCTTTTTCCTACAAACACGACAAGTTGTGTTTCTACCAAACAGTTCCAGTTTGGTTTCATCAGACCATAGGACATTCTCCCAAAACTCCTCTGGATCATCCAAATGCTCTCTAGCAAACTTCAGACGGGCCCGGACATGTACTGGCTTTATCAGTGGGACACGTCTGGCACTGCAGGATCTGAGTCCATGGTGGCATAGTGTGTTACTTATGGTAGGCCTTGTTACATTGGTCCCAGCTCTCTGCAGTTCATTCACTAGGTCCCCCCGCGTGGTTCTGGGATTTTTGCTCACCATTCTTGTGATCATTCTGACCCCACGGGGTGGGATTTTGCGTGGAGCCCCAGATCGAGGGAGATTATCAGTGGTCTTGTATGTCTTCCATTTTCTAATTATTGCTCCCACTGTTGATTTCTTCACTCCAAGCTGGTTGGCTGTTGCAGATTCAGTCTTCCCAGCCTGGTGCAGGGCTACAATTTTGTTTCTGGTGTCCTTTGACAGCTCTTTGGTCTTCACCATAGTGGAGTTTGGAGTCAGACTGTTTGAGGGTGTGCACAGGTGTCTTTTTATACTGATAACAAGTATAAACAGGAGCCATTACTACAGGTAATGAGTGGAGGACAGAGGAGCCTCTTAAAGAAAAAGTTACAGGTCTGTGAGAGCCAGAAATCTTGATTGTTTGTTTCTGACCAAATACTTATTTTCCACCATAATATGCAAATAAAATGTTAAAAAAACAGACAATGTGATTTTCTGGATTTTTTTTTTCTCAGTTTGTCTCCCATAGTTGAGGTCTACCTATGATGTATGTACAGACGCCTCTCATCTTTTTAAGTGGTGGAACTTGCACTATTGCTGACTGACTAAATACTTTTTTGCCCCACTGTATCTGCGTGCTCCAAGTTTGGGCATTGTAGGCCAGTGGACTCCTTTTTTTGCTGTCTTATGCTCTAATTATGTACAGCACTATTTAGCATAAAAAAATATAAAAAGGCCACATATTTGCCAGTGTGGTATTTCCGTGACAGCCCTCATATATCTGAATGCTTCAAGTTTGGGCATTGTAGGCCGGTGTACCACTTTTTTGCTGTCTGTTACTCTAATTATATACAGCACTATTTAGCTAAAAAAAAATATAAAAAGGCCACATATTTGCCAGTGTGATATTTCCGTGACAGCCCTCATATATCTGCGTGCTCCAAGTTTGGGCATTATAGGCCGGTGGACCACTTTTTTGCTTTCTGTTACTCTAAATATACAGCACTATTTGGCATTTAAAAACAAAACAGGCCACAAATTTGCCAGTGTGGTATTTCCGTGATAGCCCTCATAAATCTGCGTGCTCTAAGTCTGAGCATTTTATGTCGGTTTACTACTTTTTTTGCTGTCTGTTTTTCTAATGACATACAGCACTCTTTAGCTTAAAAAATATAAAAAGGCCACATATTTGCCAGTGTGGTATTTCCGTGACAGCCCTCATATATCTGCGTGCTCCAAGTTTGGGCATTGTAGGCCAGTGCACCACTTTTTATACTGTCTGATACTCTAATTATATACAGCACTATTTAGCATAAAAAATATAAAAAGGCCACATATTTGCCAGTGTGGTATTTCCGTGACAGCCCTCATATAACTGCATGCTTCAAGTTTGGGCATTGTAGGCCGGTGTACCACTTTTTTTGCTGTCTGTAATTACTCTAATTATATACAGCACTATTTAGCTTAAAAAAATATAAAAAGATCACATATTTGCCAGTGTGGTATGTTCGTGACAGCCCTCATATATCTGTGTGCTCCAAGTTTGGGCATTGTAGGCCACTGCATCACTTTTTATACTGTCTGATACTCAAATTATATGCAGCAATATTTAGCATAAAAAAAATATAAAAAGGCCACATATTTGCCAGTGTGATATTTCCGTGACAGCCCTCATATATCTGCATGCTTCAAGTTTGGGCATTGTAGGCCGGTATACCACTTTATTTGCTGTCTGTTGCTCTAATTATATACAGCAATATTTAGCAAAAAAAATATAAAAAGGCCACATTTTTGCCAGTGTGGTATTTCCGTGACAGCCCTCATATATCTGCGTGCTCCAAGTTTGGGCATTATAGGCCGGTGGACCACTTTTTTGCTGTCTGTTACTCTAATTATATACAGCACTATTTAGCATAAAAAAATATAAAAAGGCCACATATTTGCCAGTGTGGTATTTCCATGACAGCTGTCATATATCTGCATGCTTCAAGTTTGGGCATTGTAGGCCGGTGGACCACTTTTTTTGCTTTCTATTATTCTAATTATATACAGCACTATCTAGCATAAAAAAAAATACAAAAAGGCCACATATTTGGGCGCATGCGCGGACCTTGGAGGCGACGGACATGTCGCGCTGAGCTCCGCTCCTAGTCTGATCCCACACAGCCCTACCTAGCCGTCAGAGCACAACTGACTCACCGGATCCGAGTTGCCTACACCTCCTGGAACGGCTCCGCCGGTAATGCTGAAGAAGGGGAACGCACCTCAGCCCGCAGGCCGCTCCATCACGGACCTTCTCCAGAGCGGTAACATCCCCAAAATGGCCGCCGCAGCAGCTCTGTCCCCAGCCACAGCGACTCAGGCAGAGGGAGACACAGATCAAGGGGGATCTGCCACAAACATGGAGACTGTGATCTCCACAGCCGCACTCACAAAATCGCTGCAGGAGACATTTAGAGCAGAGCTCTCTGCGGCCATGCAGGGCATTGCGTCCCAATTGCAAGACATCATGCAGCGTACAAACAACTTAGAAGAAAAAATGGAGATAATAACAGATGCCTTGGAGGAGGATCACGAGACAATCAAAAATCACATAGATCGCATTAATGAGCTGGAACTTCGCTGTGAGGACTACGAAAATAGGTCTCGCAGGAGCAATTTGAGAATAAGAGGCCTCCCAGAGCACATTGTGGCCCTTAAAGAAACAGCGACCGCACTTTTCACAGCTCTCCTACCTGATACAGATCCATCCCTCCTCCATATCACTAGGATCCACAGGGCCCTGGGTAAGCCTCGTTCTACTGACATGCCTAGAGACGTTATCCTGAAACTTCATTATGAAGAAACGAGAGATTTAATCCTAATAGCGGCCAGGGACAGCTCCTCCTTGCCTAACCTGCCAAATACCGTGCATATATATGCGGACATAGCCACGGCCACACTAGCCAGGAGGAGATCCCTCAAACCCATCACGACATCCCTACAGAAGGCCCAAGTTAAATACCGCTGGGGATTCCCTTTTGCCCTGAACTTCACAGCCAACTCCCAATCATTTACCTGCAGGTCTCTGGAGGAGGGAAAACAAGCCTTGATTAAAGCAGGAATACCGATCAGCATGGACACCCCCTCGCTCCCCCAGCGAAAACCCAGACCAGCAAAGGATTGGAAAGACTCTCCCAGAACAAGGAGTCAAAATTCACGGATCACCTGATGTGGTTTAACTGTTAA
The DNA here is from genome assembly GCF_032444005.1 of Ranitomeya imitator. Taxonomy (NCBI): domain Eukaryota; kingdom Metazoa; phylum Chordata; class Amphibia; order Anura; family Dendrobatidae; genus Ranitomeya; species Ranitomeya imitator. Next base: position 619,261,247 of record NC_091283.1, read on the forward strand.
GTGTAAGAAAGTGAGCCGAATCTTCTAAGACCATCTATCCCGAAAATGGAAATCTCCATCTTAGTTGAACTTCCTCCCATGTGAAAAATTCTCTGAACTCGGATGAGTAACTAGCCATGTTGTGCCTGACCTATCTTCTTTTAGGTTTACTAAACCGATTTGACCCCCGCTTACCCCTTCCTACCCTTCCCCACCCCAACCACTCCCTCACCTCTTATCCCCTTCTCCCTATACCCTACCCAACCACTCCTCCCCCCCTTTTTTTTTTTTTGTTTTTGTTTTTATTATTATTACTTTTCTTAATATAGCAAGGGTTGGAGCTTCTGGGATTTTGGCATGCTGCCCAAAACTGGCGACCCCTGGTTTACTGCCTAATATGGGAACCCAGACCGCCATACTTGTTGGACTTATAGTCCTTTTCAGATTGTTATTGGATTTGTTTGTCGCTGTCTTCCTCTCGTTTGTCTCTTACCTACTGTCTCCATACAACAATGGATATTTTATCCTCAAATTAACCAAATGCAGTAAAAGGGTGAACCTAGCTTTGATCACAACACTTAGCCTCACAAATACTAGCTACAGTATCATACTTAATGATGTGTAGAGTTCTCTCCCATAATGTCCGGGGATTCAATTCACCATCAAAGCGCAGAAAGGCCTTCCTTGACTACCAGAAACATAAGCCTGACATAATCTGTCTACAAGAGACCCACTTCACCACTTCTTCATACCCTAAATATTTTAACTCTCACTATTCACAACACTACCTGTCATCTTGGGACCGTAAGAGAAGAGGTGTAGCCATCCTTATTAAAAATAATTTCCCGTTCCGCCACACCAGCACATATCTGGATCCCGAGGGTAGATTCATCATTCTACTTGGTACTTCACAGGGCCTTGACATCTGCATCGTTAATAGTTATTCCCCCGCAACTGCTCAGACTCACACCTTCCTACTAATCCTATCTAAGCTGATCTCACTTACATACCACCACCTTGTGTGGTGTGGAGACTTTAACCTCACTATGAATCCATTAATTGACAGCAGCTCTTTGAAAAGGACGGACATAACAAAAACCGACAGGAAGAAAATACTCCAGCTGATGAGGGAAAGACATATAGCGGACGTGTGGAGGGAGATGAATGGGACCATTAGAGGGTACACATATTACTCCCCAGCACAAAAATCCTACTCAAGAATAGACCTCCATTTAACCTCCGCCTCAACACTCCCATCAGTCCTCTATTCCCGACACATCCCATCTGCTTGGTCAGATCATGATGTAGTCTTATCAATGTTCAAATTTAATACCGTCTCCTCCAGATTATTCAAATGGAGACTAAACGAATCCTTACTTACAGACCCCTCCATCCTAATTGAAGTCAAAAAGGACCTAAACGTATACTTTGAAGCCAATTCTACAAGTGATGTTTCACCCGGTTCAGTGTGGATGGCACATAAAAAATTCATAACTGGAACACTGATTAAAATTGCCTCCAATAAAAAGAAACAAAGATCGGAGCAACAGCTACAACTAGAAGATAAACTGGCCAGGTTAGAACAAGCAAATCAATCAGCTACGTCACTCTATCTAATCAAACAGATCCATGACACTAAATTAAAATTAGATACACTCCTCACAAACAAAACTGAAAAAGCACTGACATGGACCAAGTCATCTTTCTACAAGCACGCCAACAAACCTAGTTCTATGCTTGCTCGTAAACTTAGACATAAAGAGCTTTTAAACAGTATCCCCTCCATTAGAGGCCCAACAGGTCAGACTACAGCCAATCCAGAGGTTATCTACAGGACATTCCACAAATATTATCAAACTCTCTACACCACTCCCCAACCCCCCTCTCCGCAATGCCTTCAATCTTTCTTGCAAAGTTTGAATCTCCCTAAGATGTCTGCCTCCGCAGCTGATCACCTCCAAACGCCCATTACCACAGAGGAGATAACGTTAACAATCAAGAACCTCAAAAAAGGCAAAGCCCCTGGCCCTGATGGCCTCACGGCACTTTACTATAAAAAATTTGGGGACATACTTACACCCCACATTCAACAGTTTTGCAATACCCTCCTTAACGGAAACCAAATGCCACCCGAATTTTATACTGCACACGTAACAATAATCCCTAAACCTAAAAAAGATCATCTCTACCCCAAAAACTATAGGCCCATTTCTTTATTGAATATAGACCTCAAAATATTCACATCTATTCTGACAACCAGACTCAATTCAGTCCTGCCCTCATTAGTCCATCGAGATCAGGTGGGGTTCATACCTAAGAGACAGGGTCCAGATAATATTAGAAAGAACCTAAACCTCATACACTCAGCAAATCACCTCAAACGACCTTTATTGATGTTGGCCCTTGATATAGAAAAAGCTTTCGATTCGGTCTCATGGACCTATCTATTTGAAGTCCTAACAAAATTTGGCATCCCGGCAAGATTTATAACAAGCCTTAAACTATTATATGATAGTCCCACGGCCTATTTAAAACTTCCCTCTAATCAACCTACCCCCATCAAAATTCAACGGGGCACAAGACAAGGCTGCCCGTTGTCGCCAGCACTGTTTGCCCTGGCTATGGAGCCCCTAGCAGAAGCCATTCGAATCAACCCTAACATCCATGGGCCCCGAGATCTGGGTGACCAATACAAGACTAGCCTCTTTGCAGATGATCTACTCCTGACCATTGTTAATCCAATTATCTCACTCCCAAATCTACTCACCGTCCTGTGTGAATTCGAACTCATATCAGGCCTTAAGATTAATGTTGATAAGTCCGAGGCCCTATTCATCAACCCTCCAAAAGACGCCCAAACCAACATAGTCTCTCAATTCAAATTCACTAAAAAAGAACATTATCTGACTTATCTTGGAGTCAACCTGACCTCCCATAGGTCGACCTTATTTAAATGGAATTACCTACCACTACTAAAGAGCCTACAATCGGATCTAGCCAGGTGGTCCTCAATGCAACTGTCCTGGCTTGGTAGATTGCACGCCATTAAGATGGTCACCTTACCAAAATTTCTCTACCTCTTCCGATCTCTGCCTATCCCACTACCACCCAGGACACTACGTGAAATCCATACCCTGATCTCGAGGTTCCTATGGCAAGGAAAGAGACCCCGGATACGACTCAAAACCCTATTCATACACAGAAGATTGGGAGGCTTGTCCTTTCCTAATTTTAATTTAAACTATAAGTCGGCCCAACTAGCCCAACTAATTAGTGTTTGCGCTAACAGAGACAATCAGCCCAGATGGATTGGCCTGGAGTCATCATTCCTGTCCCCCTACTCTCTACCAGGCCTACTCTGGTCTATGCAAAAGCTCCCAAAGGGAATCCACATAACGGCCCCTTTCTCTTTTCACTCTCTGATCATGTGGCGGAAGGAGAGATTTAAGTATGATCTACAATCTAGATCCTCCCTATTGACCAACTTCTTTCACAACCCTGATTTTATTCCAGGATTGGACCCCCGTCCCTTCTCCTGGTGGATCCTTAATGGCATAACTAACCTGAGACACCTTTGCACACCCTTCTATACTCTTCTCCCCCAACAGGATTTCATTCAAAAACTTAAACCTCCGGTAGAGGAAACATTACGCATATGCCAAATCTTCCACTTTGCCAAACAGATTCTACAATACAAAACCCCTCCACGCCCTACAAATTACGAACAGAAAAGTCTAAATGACCCCCTGGGAGGGGGAGCTATCTCCCTTATCTACACATCCCTAAATAACACCCAGGGTGACAAAAAACTTAAATTTATGGAACAGTGGGAGGCGGATCTAAATATATCAATATCCCTGGAGGACTGGAGGAAAAACTGTACTACACTTTCTAAGGGTAGCTACCAGTCCTCGATGGTTGAGACGTCCATTAAACTTTTACACAGGACATACCAGGTCCCGAGTAAATTACACACCATCTACCCAAATGTTTCAGACCGATGCTTCAGAGGATGCGGGGCTCAGGGTGACCTAAAGCATATCTGGTGGGAATGCCCGATAGTATCTGCCCTTTGGCGGAAAGTACAATCCACAGTGGTAAAAATGTATGGTAAAGCGGTCCCTCTTGATCCGGCTGTGTTTCTCTTGGGTGCTAAGTTACCTGGCTTGTCTAAAAATCTCCACAACCTAGTCAGCCAACTTTGTATGGCCACAAAGTTACATATTGCATCAAGGTGGAAAACTACTTCTTTATCAATGCCGCTTGTGATGGACAAGATGAATACTATTTTGCTCTACGAAAGAATCCAAGCTACAAGGAATGACACATGGGACATTTTCTATCAGACTTGGCAACCCTGGATGGAACTGGACGCTAATGTAAATCTGGGACAGACCCTAATATTGTCCTTGTGAAGGCTATATAAACTGTCTGCGATCACTCTTGTATCTAGTATGAGATATTCTATTGCCCCCCCCCCTCCCCCCCCATGTACTCTCCCTCTCTGTCTATGTCTGGTTGCTTATGAAAGTTATCTCGCGTAATCTAGTCGTTGATCGGCTTTTGTTTATTTCCCATGACTTAAAGTGTATATTACCCTCCTGTACGGGAAATTTGTTTTTTAATGTGTTTACTCCTTGTCCGGAAAATAAAACTTATTGAAACAAAAAAAAAGGCCACATATTTGCCAGTGTGGTATTTCTATTACAGCCCTCATATATCTGCGTGCGCCAAGTTTGAGTATTGTAGGCCAGTGGACCACTTTTTTGCTGTCTGTTACTCTACTTATATACAGCACTATTTTGCATAAATTAACTTCACAAACATTTTTTTTTAAAACAGTCTGTTATGTCAGGCTAAGGCCTGCCTGGTATTTGGGTTTGAAAAATCGTAGCTTTGTAGGCACACTGATCAGATATTATTTTGCAACTAATAAATACATTTGTGTTGAACATTTGAAATAGTACAGTAGTCCATTTAAAATGGGAAAGGCAAGTGGCAAGGGATGGGGCAGTGGACGTGATGCTGATGGTGCATGCAGAGAACGAGGCCGTGGCTAAGGTGAAAGTGGGCAACAACAAAGACCCACATCTTCTCGTTCGACCTTCCTGTCCCAGCTTCTAGAGGACCGCAGCACACCGCTATTGAAGCCAGAGCAGTGTGAAACGGTTGTTGGTAGGATAGCGGATAATTCTTCCAGTCACTTAGCCACCACCACCATGTCTTCCACAGGTTCAAGTCTGAGTAGCTGTGAGTGTGGCCCAGATATTCCTCACCCTGATACTCCTTCCTCCCACCATGCAGAGTGCCCTTAGACAACTGATCCAACACTTGGACACTCTGAAGAGCTGTTCTGTTTTCCATTTCAAGATTCAGAACTCTCGGCCGGTCAACTTTAACTGGGGACAGATGATATCGCATGTAGAGATGCCCAAAGCTTTGACCAGCCCCGGTCACATGAAGGAGATGGTGGGAAAGTGTCAGAAGAGGTGGACAACGAAGAGACACAATTGCCAGAAAGTCAGGAGGAGGAGAAGGGTGCAGATGTGTAAGGCGAGGTGGTGGATGACTATGTGAATGACCCAACATGGCAGGAGGACATGTAGAGCGAGGGCAGCAGCAAACATGGAGAAGGAGGCATATCTCCTAAACAGGCAGGAAGAAGCAGTGTGTGGTCACAAACAGAAGGCGTGCATCCGTTCCCCAGAACACCAACATGAGGGAAGTTGCCATTCCAACTGTTAGATCTTCCGAAGTCTGATTATTTTTAAAGACTCTGCCGATAACCCCAAATAGGCCATTTGCAGCACCTGCCATGCCCGCATCAGCAGGGATAGCAAAACAACCAGCCTGCCCACCAACAGCATGATCAGGCAAATGGCAACAAAGCACCAGACTTTGTGGGCCAAACCTGTTGTGAATTCAGCTTTTCGGCTCCCTCCAGTGGTTGTAGAGGGTAATGCAGTTGTGCCTGGACTGCAGGAGTGGACATGTGTATCTACTAATTGCAAAACTGACTGGGGTATATAGCTTTGCAGGACTCTTTAGTCAGTGCCAGTTGTCATTGCTTTTGCAGGATTCACTTCCCTGCTGGTCTCTCCAGTTTGCTGTGCTTTTCTACAAAGATAAGTCCTGGCTTTGTTTTTGCTGTCCACCTGCTGTGGACCTTATAGTTCTGTGCATATTTATGTTTTTGTCTTGTCCAGTTTTGTCTGTGAAGGATTTTTTTGCAGCCTAGCTATTTCTCTGGAAATGCAGATATACCCCCCATGTCTTTAGTCAGATGTGGTGATTCGTATCTTCTGTGGTGGATCTTTTTTAGTGTTTTTATACTGACCGCATAGTACTCTGTTCTATTCTTTCTTTTTAGCTAGTATGGCCTCCTATGCTAAAATCTGATTTCATATCTGCGTATGTTATTTCCCTCTCCTCTCACAGTCAATATTTGTGGGGGGCTATCTATCCTTTGGGGATTTTCTCTGAGGCAAGATAAGCTTCCTGTTTCTGTCTTTAGGGGTAGTTAGATCTTAGGCTGTGTCGAGGGGTCTAGGGAGTGTTAGGTACCCCCCACGGCTACTTCTAGTTGCGCTGCTAGGTTCAGGGTCTGCGGTCAGTACAGGGACCACCTTCTCCAGAGTCCGTCTCATGCTGCTCCTAGGCCACCAGACCACAAACAGTACAACTGGCCCACAATGAGTTAATTGCGTCTCAGAAGAAGGGAGGGAAGCTTTTGAGACATTTTTTTCTTTAGCCTGTTTGGGATTTTCCTCCCTCTTTATGTCTGGGTGGCTACGGAATCTAGTATTAACATGAATGTTCAGGAGTTAGTTTCTCGGGTGGATCAGCTGCAAGGGTACAGGGTATTTCAGATTATATTGTTCAAACTCCTGCCTTAGAACCTAAGATTCCCACTCCTGATTTATTCTTTGGTGACAGATCCAAATTTTTGAGTTTCAAAAATAACTGTAAACTGTTTTTTGCATTAAGACCCCGGTCTTCTGGTGATCCTATTCAGCAGGTTAAAATCATCATATCTCTGCTGCGTGGTGACCCACAGGATTGGGCATTTTCCCTGGAAACTGGCAATCCTGCTTTGCTTAATGTTGATTCGTTATTTCAGGCATTGGGGTTGTTGTATGATGAGCCTAATTCTGTGGATCAGGCTGAGAAAATCTTGTTAGCCCTGTGTCAAGGTCAAGAAGCGGCAGAATCGTATTGCCAGAAATTTAGAAAATGGTCTGTACTGATTAAATGGAATGAGGATGCCTTGGCAGCAATTTTCAGAAAGGATCTTTCTGAATCCGTTAAAGACGTTATTGTGGGGTTCCCCATGCCTGCTGGTCTGAGCGATTCTATGTCTCTGGCCATTCAGATTGATCGGCGCTTGCACGAGCGCAGAGTTGTGCACACTGTGGCGTTGTCCTCTGAGCGGAGCCCTGAGCCTATGCAGTGTGATAGGATTTTGTCTAGAGCTGAACGTCAAACATTCAGGCGTCAGAATAGGTTGTGTTTTTACTGTGGCGATTCTGCTCATGTTATTTCTGATTGCCCTTAGCGTACAAAGAGAATCGCTAGTTCTGTTGCCATCAGTACTATACAACCTAAATTTCTGTTATCTGTGACCTTGATTTGCTCATTATCATCATTTTCTGTCATGGCATTTGTGGATTCAGGCGCCGCTCTGAACTTAATTGACTTAGAATTTGCCAGACGTTGTGGTTTTCCCTTGCAGCCTTTGCAGAACCCTATTCCTTTGAGGGGCATTGATGCTACACCGTTGGCTAAAAATAAACCTCAGTTTTGGACACAGCTGACCATGCGCATGGCGCCAGCCCATCAGGAAAATTGTCGTTTTCTGGTGTTGCATAATTTGCATGATGATATTGTGCTGGGTTTTCCATGGTTAAAGCTACATAATCCGGTGTTAGACTGGAAATCCATGTCTGTGACTAGTTGGGGTTGTCAGGGGGTTCATGATCAGGTTCCTTTGATGTCAATTTCCTCTTCCCCCTCTTCTGAAGTTCCTGAGTTTTTGTCAGACTTCCAGGATGTATTCGATGAGCCCAAATCCAGTTCCCTTCCATCGCATATGGACTGTGATTGTGCTATTGACTTGATTCCAGGTTGTAAGTTCCCTAAGGGCCGACTTTTCAACCTGTCTGTGCCTGAACATACCGCCATGTGGAGCTACAGTATATTAAGGAGTCTTTGGAGAAAGGGCGTATTCGGCCATCTTCTTCACCGTTGGGAGCGGGGTTCTTTTTTGTTGCCAAGAAGGATGGATCCTTGAGACCCTGTATTGATTATCGCCTCTTGTATAAGATCACGGTCAAATTTCAATACCCCTTGCCTTTGCTTACTGATTTGTTTGCTAGGATTAAGGGGGCTAGCTGGTTTACTAAGATTGACCTTCGAGGGGCATATAATCTTATTCGTATCAAGCAGGGTGACGAATGGAAAACTGCATTTAATACGCCCAAAGGCCATTTTGAATACCTTGTGATGCCATTCGGACTCTCTAATGCCCCATCTGTGTTCCAATCCTTCATGTATGATATCTTTCGGAGTTACCTCGATAAATTCATGGTTGTATATTTGGATGATATTTTGATTTTTTCCAATGATTGGGAGTCTCATGTGAAACAGGTCAGGATGGTATTTCAGATCCTCCGTAATAATGCTTTATTTGTGAAGGGGTCAAAGTGCCTCTTTGGAGTGCAGAAGGTTTCTTTTTTGGGTTTCATTTTTTCTCCCTCATCTATAGAAATGGATCCGGTTAAGGTTCAGGCCATTCATGATTGGATTCAGCCCACATCTGTGAAGAGCCTTCAGAAATTCTTGGGCTTTGCTAATTTTTATCGTCGTTTCATTGCCAACTTCTCCAGTGTGGTTAAACCTCTGACCGATTTGACGAAGAAAGGCGCTGATGTGACGAATTGGTCCTCTGCGGCTGTTTCTGCCTTTCAGGAGCTTAAATGCAGATTTACTTCTGCCCCTGTGTTGCGTCAGCCAGATGTTTCTCTTCCATTTCAGGTTGAGGTTGACGCGTCTGAGATTGGGGCAGGGGCCGTTTTGTCTCAGAGGAATTCTGATGGTTCCTTGATGAAACCGTGTGCCTTCTTTTCTCGGAAGTTTTCGCCTGCGGAACGCAATTATGATGTCGGCAATCGGGAGTTGTTGGCTATGAAGTGGGCATTTGAGGAGTGGCGACATTGGCTTGAGGGGGCCAAGCACCGTATTGTGGTCCTGACCGATCATAAGAATCTGATTTACCTCGAGTCTGCCAAACGGCTGAATCCTAGACAGGCTCGATGGTCCCTGTTTTTCTCCCGTTTTGATTTTGTGGTCTCGTACATTCTTGGTACTAAGAATGTTAAGGCAGATGCCCTCTCTAGGAGTTTTTTTCCTGATTCCCCTGGGGTTCTTGAGCCGGTCGGCATTTTGAAGGAAGGGGTGATTCTTTCTGCCATCTCCCCTGATTTGCGACGGGTTCGTCAGGAATTTCAGGCTGATAAGCCTGACCGCTGTCCTGTGGGGAAACTGTTTGTTCCTGATAGATGGACTACTAAAGTGATTTCTGAGGTTCATTGTTCTGTGTTGGCTGGCCATCCTGGGATTTTTGGTACCAGAGATTTGGTTAGTAGGTCCTTTTGGTGGCCTTCTTTGTCGCGGGATGTGCGTTCTTTTGTGCAGTCCTGTGGGATTTGTACACAGGCTAAGCCTTGCTGTTCCCGCGCTAGTGGGTTGCTTTTGCCATTACCAGTCCCCGAGAGGCCCTGGACACATATTTCTATGGATTTTATTTCCGATCTTCCTGTTTCCCAAAGAATGTCGGTTATCTGGGTTGTCTGTGACCGATTTTCTAAGATGGTTCATTTGGTGCTTTTGCCTAAATTGCCTTCTTCTTCTGATTTGGTTCCGTTGTTTTTTCAGCATGTGGTACGTTTGCATGGTATTCCGGAGAATATTGTGTCCGACAGAGGTTCCCAGTTTGTTTCTAGGTTTTGGCGGGCCTTTTGTGCCAAGCTGGGCATTGATTTGTCTTTTTCTTCTGCATTTCATCCTCAGACAAATGGCCAGACTGAGCGTACTAATCAGACCTTGAAGACCTATTTGAGATGCTTTGTGTCTGCTGATCAGGATGATTGAGTAGCTTTTTTGCCATTGGCCGAGTTTGCCCTTAATAATCGTGCTAGTTCGGCTACTTTGGTTTCGCCTTTTTTTTGTAATTTTGGTTTTCATCCTCGTTTTTCTTCTGGGCAGGTTGAGCCTTCTGACCTTCCTGGTGTGGATTCTGTGGTCGACAGGTTGCAGCAGATTTGGGCTTATGTGGTGGACAATTTGGTGCTGTCTCAGGAGGAGGCTCAACGTTTTGCTAATCGTCGTCGGTGTGTTGGTTCCCGGCTTCGGATTGGGAATCTGGTTTGGTTATCTTCCCGTCATGTTCCTATGAAGGTTTCTTCCCCTAAGTTTAAGCCTCGATTTATTGGTCCTTATAGGATTTCTGAGATTAATAATCCGGTGTCCTTTCGCCTGGCGCTTCCGGCCTCGTTTGCTATTCATAATGTCTTCCATAAATCTTTGTTGCGGAAATATGTGGAGCCCGTTGTTCCCTCTGTTGATCCTCCGGCCCCTGTATTGGTCGATGGGGAGTTGGAATATGTTGTTGAGAAGATTTTGGATTCTCGTTTTTCGAGGCGGAAGCTTCAGTACCTTGTCAAGTGGAAGGGTTATGGCCAGGAGGATAATTCTTGGGTTTCTGCCTCTGATGTCCATGCCGTTGATTTGGTTTGTGCCTTTCATCGGGCTCATCCTGATCGGCCTGGGGGCTCTCGTGAGGGTTCGGTGACCCCTCCTCAAGGGGGAGGGTACTGTTGTGAATTCAGCTTTTGGGCTCCCTCCGGTGGTTGTAGAGGGTAATGCAGTTGTGCCTGGACTGCAGGAGTGGACATGTGTATCTACTAATTGCAAAACTGAGTGGGGTTTATAGCTTTGTAGGACTCTTTAGTCACTGCCAGTTGTCATTGTTTTTGCAGGATTCACTTCCCTGCTGGTCTCTCCAGTTTGCTGTGCTTTTCTACAAAGGTAAGTCCTGGCTTTATTTTTGCTGTCCACCTGCTGTGGACCTTATAGTTCTGTGCATATTCATGTTTTTGTCTTGTCCAGTTTTGTCTGTGAAGGATTTTTTGCAGCCTAGCTATTTCTCTGGAGATGCAGATATACCCTGTTAGGGTTGGCGGAACGCACCAAATATGTAATTTATTAAATGGAATTGGTGCGTTCGCAACACGGGATCCACCGTGCAGGAAAGCACCTGCTGCTAAATAATGGCGGCTCTATATGGCGGTATATACCAACTCTGTTAGCTTCACAGAGTAACCGCGAGAGGAAAGCTCTGTGCCCTGTTAGACTTTCACAGAGGCACAGGCCAACTACCCAGATGTGAGCAGTAAGTGGTCATGCATGCATACAAAACTCCTCGCTGGAGATGCCAGCATTCTAGGGGCTTATTTCAGCCGGATCCCTGAACACACTTAAACACAATCTCCTCGCCGGAGGTGCCAGCATTCTAGGGGCTTATTTCAGCCGGGTCCCTGAACACATTCAAACACATGACCACATTGGCGCAAAGCATATAGCATAAGACGATACTAGCGCATGGCCGTGCGGTCATGCGCAGTTTATATAGTTGCAGCACAGGAAGCTGCTACTGAAGTTTTTGCCCTTTCAGGACCTTCCAGAAGGACCAATGGAAAGTGCTGTAGTACCTGAGCATGTTTTGCCCTTTCAGTACCTTCCAGAAGGACCAATGGAATGTACTGCAGCACCTGAGCATGTGACCGAACATGTGGCCCTCGACCTCCAATGGGAGACCCTGCCCTGGGCATGCTCAGTGTGAGTAAACAAGGACTTAGTCCCAGAGAGGCTCGCTCGCCGCAGATCAGTGCAGGGTACCATAGGAAAGCCAGAAAAGGCAGTAGTGACCCTATGCACCGAATCAGCCCCAGCGAGACGCTGGGAGCGATGTCTCCGCTGAGCAGAGCCCACTCCGGCCGATACCGAATGGGAGACCGCAGCAGACACGGATCGAGATTCCCCCTGTGCAGCAGAGGAAACTCGACTCCTAACATTACCCCCCCCTCCTAGGGCCCCCCCCTCCTTGAGCCTCACTACACTCAAAAGCTGCGATAAGCAGCGGAGCCCGAATGTGCTCCACAGGCTCCCAGGTTCTATCCTCTGGGCCGTGACCCTTCCAGTCCACCAGATAAAATTTCTTGCCACGTACCACCTTGCATCCCACAATAGCATTCACCTCAAACTCATCCGTGGATGAACCCGATGTCTGTTATGAAAGGCAATTCAGTATCACAATGGACATGGAGGTCAGAGCACATACAGTGATCTGACAATAACCCAAAATAATAGAACGAGCTCTGAGACGTGGGAACTCTGCAGACCGCAATCCCTGATCCTCTCCAAACACAACTAGAGGCAGCCGTGGATTGCGCCTAACGCTACCTATGCAACTCGGCACAGCCTGAGAAACTAACTAGCCTGAAGATAGAAAAAATAAGCCTACCTTGCCTCAGAGGAATACCCCAAAGGAAAAGGCAGCCCCCCACATATAATGACTGTGAGTAAGATGAAAAGACAAACGTAGGGATGAAATAGATTCAGCAAAGTGAGGCCCGATATTCTAGACAGAATGAGGATAGGAAAGATAACTTTGCGGTCTACACAAAACCCTAAAGAAAACCACGCAAAGGAGCAAAAAGACCCTCCGTACCGAACTAACGGCACGGAGGTACACCCTTTGCGTCCCAGAGCTTCCAACAAAACAAATAAACAAGCTGGACAGAAAAAATAGCAACAAATAGCAAAGAAACACTTAGCTATGCAGAGCAGCAGGCCACAGGAATGATCCAGAGAAACACAAGTCCAACACTGGAACATTGACAGGAAGCATGAATCAAAGCATTAGGTGGGGTTAAGTAGAGGAGCACCTAACGACCTCACCAGATCACCTGAGGGAGGAAACTCAGAAGCAGCAGTACCAGTTTCCTCCACAAACGGAAGCTCCCAGAGAGAATCAGCTGAAGTACCACTTGTGACCACAGGAGGGAGCTCTGCCACAGAATTCACAACAGTACCCCCCCCTTGAGGAGGGGTCACCGAACCCTCACCAGAACCCCCAGGCCGACCAGGATGAGCCACATGAAAGGCACGAACAAGATCGGGAGCATGGACATCAGAGGCAAAAACCCAGGAATTATCCTCCTGAGCATAACCCTCCCATTTAACCAGATACTGGAGTTTCCGTCTTGAAACACGAGAATCCAAAATCTTCTCCACAATATACTCCAATTCCCCCTCCACCAAAACCGGGGCAGGAGGGTCAACAGATGGAACCATAGGTGCCACGTATCTCCGCAACAATGACCTATGGAAGACGTTATGTATGAAAAAAGAATCTGGGAGGGTCAGACGAAAAGACACAGGATTAATAACCTCAGAAATCCTATAAGTACCAATGAAACGAGGTTTAAACTTCAGAGAGGAAACCTTCATAGGAATATGACGAGAAGATAACCAAACCAGATCCCCAACACGAAGTCGGGGATCCACACAGCATCTGCGATTAGCGAAACGTTGAGCCTTCTCCTGGGACAAGGTCCAATTGTCCACTACATGAGTCCAAATCTGCTGCAACCTGTCCACCACAGTATCCACACCAGGACAGTCCGAAGACTCAACCTGTCCTGAAGAGAAACGAGGATGGAACCCAGAATTGCAGAAAAATGGCGAAACCAAGGTAGCCGAGCTGGCCCGATTATTAAGGGCGAACTCAGCCAAAGGCAAAAAGGACACCCAGTCATCCTGATCGGCAGAAACAAAGCATCTCAGATAGGTTTCCAAGGTCTGAATGGTTCGTTCGGTCTGGCCATTAGTCTGAGGATGAAAAGCCGAGGAAAAAGACAAGTCAATGCCCATCCTACCACAAAAGGCTCGCCAAAACCTTGAAACAAACTGGGAACCTCTGTCAGAAACGATATTCTCTGGAATGCCATGCAAACGAACCACATGCTGGAAGAACAATGGCACCAAATCAGAGGAGGAAGGCAACTTGGACAAGGGTACCAGATGGACCATCTTAGAAAAGCGATCACAGACCACCCAAATGACTGACATCTTTTGAGAGACGGGAAGATCTGAAATAAAATCCATAGAGATGTGTCCAAGGTCTCTTCGGGACCGGAAAGGGCAAAAGCAACCCACTGGCACGAGAACAGCAGGGCTTAGCCCGAGCACAAATCCCACAGGACTGCACAAAAGAACGCACATCCCGCGACAGAGACGGCCACCAAAAGGATCTAGCCACTAACTCTCTGGTACCAAAGATTCCAGGATGACCAGCCAACACCGAACAATGAACCTCAGAGATCACTTTATTTGTCCACCTATCCAGGACAAACAGTTTCTCCGCTGGACAACGATCAGGTTTATTAGCCTGAAATTTTTGCAGCACCCGCCGCAAATCAGGGGAGATGGCAGACACAATTACTCCTTCCTTGAGGATACCCGCCGGCTCAGATAAACCCGGAGAGTCGGGCACAAAACTCCTAGACAGAGCATCCGCCTTCACATTTTTAGAGCCCGGAAGGTACGAAATCACAAAGTCAAAATGGGCGAAAAACAGTGACCAACGAGCCTGTCTAGGATTCAAACGCTTAGCAGACTCGAGATAAGTCAGGTTCTTATGATCAGTCAATACCACCACGCGATGCTTAGCTCCTTCAAGCCAATGACGCCACTCCTCGAATGCCCACTTCATGGCCAGCAACTCTCGGTTGCCCACATCATAATTCCGCTCAGCAGGCGAAAACTTCCTGGAAAAAAAAGTGCATGGTTTCATCACTGAACAATCAGAACCTCTCTGCGACAAAACAGCCCCTGCTCCAATCTCAGAAGCATCAACCTCGACCTGGAACGGAAGAGAAACATCAGGTTGACACAACACAGGGGCAGAAGAAAAACGACGCTTCAACTCTTGAAAAGCTTCCACAGCAGCAGAAGACCAATTGACCAAATCAGCACCCTTCTTGGTCAAATCGGTCAATGGTTTGGCAATACTAGAAAAATTGCAGATGAAGCGACGATAAAAATTAGCAAAGCCCAGGAACTTTTGCAGACTTTTCAGAGATGTCGGCTGAGTCCAATCATGGATGGCTTGGACCTTAACAGGATCCATCTCGATAGTAGAAGGGGAAAAGATGAACCCCAAAAATGAAACCTTCTGCACACCAAAGAGACACTTTGATCCCTTCACAAACAAAGAGTTAGCACGCAGGACCTGAAAAACTGTTCTGACCTGTTTCACATGAGACTCCCAATCATCCGAGAAGATCAAAATGTCATCCAAGTACACAATCAGGAATTTATCCAGGTACTCTCGGAAGATGTCATGCATAAAGGACTGAAACACTGATGGAGCATTGGCAAGTCCGAATGGCATCACTAGATACTCAAAATGACCCTCGGGCGTATTAAATGCAGTTTTCCATTCATCGCCTCGCCTGATTCGCACCAGATTATACGCACCACGAAGATCAATCTTGGTGAACCAACTAGCCCCCTTAATCCGAGCAAACAAATCAGATAACAAAGGCAAGGGGTACTGAAATTTAACAGTGATCTTATTAAGAAGGCGATAATCTATACAAGGTCTCAGCGAACCATCCTTTTTGGCTACAAAAAAGAACCCTGCTCCTAATGGCGACGATGACGGGCGAATATGCCCCTTCTCCAGGGATTCCTTCACATAACTGCGCATAGCGATGTGCTCAGGCACGGATAAATTAAACAGTCGACCTTTTGGGAATTTACCACCAGGAATCAAATTGATAGCACAATCACAATCCCTATGCGGAGGTAGGGCATCGGACTTGGGCTCATCAAATACATCCCGGTAATCAGACAAGAACTCTGGAACCTCAGAAGGGGTGGATGACAAAATTGACAAAAATGGAACATCACCATGTACCCCCTGACAACCCCAGCTGGACACCGACATGGATTTCCAATCCAATACTGGATTATGGGCTTGTAGCCATGGCAACCCCAACACGACCACATCATGCAGATTATGCAACACCAGAAAGCGAATATCCTCCTGAAGTGCAAGAGCCATGCACATGGTCAACTGGGTCCAGTATTGAGGCTTATTCTTGGCCAAAGGCGTAGCATCAATACCTCTCAATGGAATAGGACACTGCAAGGGCTCCAAGAAAAACCCACAACGCTTAGCATATTCCAAGTCCATCAAATTCAGAGCAGCGCCTGAATCCACAAACGCCATGACAGAATATGATGACAAAGAGCAGATCAAGGTAACGGACAGAAGAAATTTTGACTGTACCGTACCAATGGTGGCAGACCTAGCGAACCGCTTAGTGCGCTTAGGACAATCAGAGATAGCATGAGTGGAATCACCACAGTAGAAACATAGCCCATTCAGACGTCTGTGTTCTTGCCGTTCAACTCTGGTCAAAGTCCTATCGCAGTGCATAGGCTCAGGTTTAAGCTCAGGTAATACCGCCAAATGGTGCACAGATTTACGCTCACGCAAGCGTCGACCGATCTGAATAGCCAAAGACATAGACTCATTCAAACCAGCAGGCATAGGAAATCCCACCATGACATCCTTAAGGGCTTCAGAGAGACCCTTTCTGAACATAGCTGCCAGCGCAGATTCATTCCATTGAGTGAGCACTGACCATTTTCTAAATTTCTGGCAATATACCTCTATCTCATCCTGACCCTGACAAAGAGCCAGCAAATTCTTTTCTGCCTGATCCACTGAATTAGGCTCATCGTACAGCAATCCGAGCGCCAGGAAAAACGCATTGATATTACTCAATGCAGGATCTCCTGGCGCAAGAGAAAATACCCAGTCCTGAGGGTCGCCGCGCAAAAAAGAAATAATAATCAAAACCTGTTGAACTGGATCACCAGAGGAACGAGGTTTCAAGGCCAGAAATAACTTACAATTATTTTTGAAACTCAGAAACTTAGTTCTATCTCCAAAAAACAAATCAGGAATAGGAATTCTTGGTTCTAACATAGATTTCTGATCAATAGTGTCTTGAATCTTTTGTACTCTTGCCGAGAGCTGATCCACAAATGAAGACAGACTTCTAATGTCCATCGCTACACCTGTGTACCGAACCACCCAAATGTCTAGGGGAAAAAAAAGACAAAACACAAAGCCAAGATTCCCTCTATTGAGAATCATTAGTACTTTTGGCTTCCTGTACTGTTATGAAAGGCAATTCAGTATCACAATGGACATGGAGGTCAGAGCACATACAGTGATCTGACAATAACCCAAAATAATAGAACGAGCTCTGAGACGTGGGAACTCTGCAGACCGCAATCCCTGATCCTCTCCAAACACAACTAGAGGCAGCCGTGGATTGTGCCTAACGCTACCTATGCAACTCGGCACAGCCTGAGAAACTAACTAGCCTGAAGATAGAAAAATTAAGCCTACCTTGCCTCAGAGAAATACCCCAAAGGAAAAGGCAGCCCCCCACATATAATGACTGTGAGTAAGATGAAAAGACAAACGTAGGGATGAAATAGATTCAGCAAAGTGAGGCCCGATATTCTAGACAGAATGAGGATAGGAAAGATAACTTTGCGGTCTACACAAAACCCTAAAGAAAACCACGCAAAGGAGCAAAAAGACCCTCCGTACCGAACTAACGGCACGGAGGTACACCCTTTGCGTCCCAGAGCTTCCAACAAAACAAATAAACAAGCTGGACAGAAAAAATAGCAACAAATAGCAAAGAAACACTTAGCTATGCAGAGCAGCAGGCCACAGGAATGATCCAGAGAAACACAAGTCCAACACTGGAACATTGACAGGAAGCATGAATCAAAGCATTAGGTGGGGTTAAGTAGAGGAGCACCTAACGACCTCACCAGATCACCTGAGGGAGGAAACTCAGAAGCAGCAGTACCAGTTTCCTCCACAAACGGAAGCTCCCAGAGAGAATCAGCTGAAGTACCACTTGTGACCACAGGAGGGAGCTCTGCCACAGAATTCACAACAGTACCCCCCCCTTGAGGAGGGGTCACCGAACCCTCACCAGAACCCCCAGGCCGACCAGGATGAGCCACATGAAAGGCACGAACAAGATCGGGAGCATGGACATCAGAGGCAAAAACCCAGGAATTATCCTCCTGAGCATAACCCTCCCATTTAACCAGATACTGGAGTTTCCGTCTTGAAACACGAGAATCCAAAATCTTCTCCACAATATACTCCAATTCCCCCTCCACCAAAACCGGGGCAGGAGGGTCAACAGATGGAACCATAGGTGCCACGTATCTCCGCAACAATGACCTATGGAAGACGTTATGTATGAAAAAAGAATCTGGGAGGGTCAGACGAAAAGACACAGGATTAATAACCTCAGAAATCCTATAAGTACCAATGAAACGAGGTTTAAACTTCAGAGAGGAAACCTTCATAGGAATATGACGAGAAGATAACCAAACCAGATCCCCAACACGAAGTCGGGGATCCACACAGCATCTGCGATTAGCGAAACGTTGAGCCTTCTCCTGGGACAAGGTCCAATTGTCCACTACATGAGTCCAAATCTGCTGCAACCTGTCCACCACAGTATCCACACCAGGACAGTCCGAAGACTCAACCTGTCCTGAAGAGAAACGAGGATGGAACCCAGAATTGCAGAAAAATGGCGAAACCAAGGTAGCCGAGCTGGCCCGATTATTAAGGGCGAACTCAGCCAAAGGCAAAAAGGACACCCAGTCATCCTGATCGGCAGAAACAAAGCATCTCAGATAGGTTTCCAAGGTCTGAATGGTTCGTTCGGTCTGGCCATTAGTCTGAGGATGAAAAGCCGAGGAAAAAGACAAGTCAATGCCCATCCTACCACAAAAGGCTCGCCAAAACCTTGAAACAAACTGGGAACCTCTGTCAGAAACGATATTCTCTGGAATGCCATGCAAACGAACCACATGCTGGAAGAACAATGGCACCAAATCAGAGGAGGAAGGCAACTTGGACAAGGGGACCAGATGGACCATCTTAGAAAAGCGATCACAGACCACCCAAATGACTGACATCTTTTGAGAGACGGGAAGATCTGAAATAAAATCCATAGAGATGTGTCCAAGGTCTCTTCGGGACCGGAAAGGGCAAAAGCAACCCACTGGCACGAGAACAGCAGGGCTTAGCCCGAGCACAAATCCCACAGGACTGCACAAAAGAACGCACATCCCGCGACAGAGACGGCCACCAAAAGGATCTAGCCACTAACTCTCTGGTACCAAAGATTCCAGGATGACCAGCCAACACCGAACAATGAACCTCAGAGATCACTTTATTTGTCCACCTATCCAGGACAAACAGTTTCTCCGCTGGACAACGATCAGGTTTATTAGCCTGAAATTTTTGCAGCACCCGCCGCAAATCAGGGGAGATGGCAGACACAATTACTCCTTCCTTGAGGATACCCGCCGGCTCAGATGAACCCGGAGAGTCGGGCACAAAACTCCTAGACAGAGCATCCGCCTTCACATTTTTAGAGCCCGGAAGGTACGAAATCACAAAGTCAAAATGGGCGAAAAACAGTGACCAACGAGCCTGTCTAGGATTCAAACGCTTAGCAGACTCGAGATAAGTCAGGTTCTTATGATCAGTCAATACCACCACGCGATGCTTAGCTCCTTCAAGCCAATGACGCCACTCCTCGAATGCCCACTTCATGGCCAGCAACTCTCGGTTGCCCACATCATAATTCCGCTCAGCAGGCGAAAACTTCCTGGAAAAAAAAGCGCATGGTTTCATCACTGAACAATCAGAACCTCTCTGCGACAAAACAGCCCCTGCTCCAATCTCAGAAGCATCAACCTCGACCTGGAACGGAAGAGAAACATCAGGTTGACACAACACAGGGGCAGAAGAAAAACGACGCTTCAACTCTTGAAAAGCTTCCACAGCAGCAGAAGACCAATTGACCAAATCAGCACCCTTCTTGGTCAAATCGGTCAATGGTTTGGCAATACTAGAAAAATTGCAGATGAAGCGACGATAAAAATTAGCAAAGCCCAGGAACTTTTGCAGACTTTTCAGAGATGTCGGCTGAGTCCAATCATGGATGGCTTGGACCTTAACAGGATCCATCTCGATAGTAGAAGGGGAAAAGATGAACCCCAAAAATGAAACCTTCTGCACACCAAAGAGACACTTTGATCCCTTCACAAACAAAGAGTTAGCACGCAGGACCTGAAAAACTGTTCTGACCTGTTTCACATGAGACTCCCAATCATCCGAGAAGATCAAAATGTCATCCAAGTACACAATCAGGAATTTATCCAGGTACTCTCGGAAGATGTCATGCATAAAGGACTGAAACACTGATGGAGCATAGGCAAGTCCGAATGGCATCACTAGATACTCAAAATGACCCTCGGGCGTATTAAATGCAGTTTTCCATTCATCGCCTCGCCTGATTCGCACCAGATTATACGCACCACGAAGATCAATCTTGGTGAACCAACTAGCCCCCTTAATCCGAGCAAACAAATCAGATAACAAAGGCAAGGGGTACTGAAATTTAACAGTGATCTTATTAAGAAGGCGATAATCTATACAAGGTCTCAGCGAACCATCCTTTTTGGCTACAAAAAAGAACCCTGCTCCTAATGGCGACGATGACGGGCGAATATGCCCCTTCTCCAGGGATTCCTTCACATAACTGCGCATAGCGATGTGCTCAGGCACGGATAAATTAAACAGTCGACCTTTTGGGAATTTACCACCAGGAATCAAATTGATAGCACAATCACAATCCCTATGCGGAGGTAGGGCATCGGACTTGGGCTCATCAAATACATCCCGGTAATCAGACAAGAACTCTGGAACCTCAGAAGGGGTGGATGACAAAATTGACAAAAATGGAACATCACCATGTACCCCCTGACAACCCCAGCTGGACACCGACATGGATTTCCAATCCAATACTGGATTATGGGCTTGTAGCCATGGCAACCCCAACACGACCACATCATGCAGATTATGCAACACCAGAAAGCGAATATCCTCCTGAAGTGCAAGAGCCATGCACATGGTCAACTGGGTCCAGTATTGAGGCTTATTCTTGGCCAAAGGCGTAGCATCAATACCTCTCAATGGAATAGGACACTGCAAGGGCTCCAAGAAAAACCCACAACGCTTAGCATATTCCAAGTCCATCAAATTCAGAGCAGCGCCTGAATCCACAAACGCCATGACAGAATATGATGACAAAGAGCAGATCAAGGTAACGGACAGAAGAAATTTTGACTGTACCGTACCAATGGTGGCAGACCTAGCGAACCGCTTAGTGCGCTTAGGACAATCAGAGATAGCATGAGTGGAATCACCACAGTAGAAACATAGCCCATTCAGACGTCTGTGTTCTTGCCGTTCAACTCTGGTCAAAGTCCTATCGCAGTGCATAGGCTCAGGTTTAAGCTCAGGTAATACCGCCAAATGGTGCACAGATTTACGCTCACGCAAGCGTCGACCGATCTGAATAGCCAAAGACATAGACTCATTCAAACCAGCAGGCATAGGAAATCCCACCATGACATCCTTAAGGGCTTCAGAGAGACCCTTTCTGAACATAGCTGCCAGCGCAGATTCATTCCATTGAGTGAGCACTGACCATTTTCTAAATTTCTGGCAATATACCTCTATCTCATCCTGACCCTGACAAAGAGCCAGCAAATTCTTTTCTGCCTGATCCACTGAATTAGGCTCATCGTACAGCAATCCGAGCGCCAGGAAAAACGCATTGATATTACTCAATGCAGGATCTCCTGGCGCAAGAGAAAATACCCAGTCCTGAGGGTCGCCGCGCAAAAAAGAAATAATAATCAAAACCTGTTGAACTGGATCACCAGAGGAACGAGGTTTCAAGGCCAGAAATAACTTACAATTATTTTTGAAACTCAGAAACTTAGTTCTATCTCCAAAAAACAAATCAGGAATAGGAATTCTTGGTTCTAACATAGATTTCTGATCAATAGTGTCTTGAATCTTTTGTACTCTTGCCGAGAGCTGATCCACAAATGAAGACAGACTTCTAATGTCCATCGCTACACCTGTGTACCGAACCACCCAAATGTCTAGGGGAAAAAAAAGACAAAACACAAAGCCAAGATTCCCTCTATTGAGAATCATTAGTACTTTTGGCTTCCTGTACTGTTATGAAAGGCAATTCAGTATCACAATGGACATGGAGGTCAGAGCACATACAGTGATCTGACAATAACCCAAAATAATAGAACGAGCTCTGAGACGTGGGAACTCTGCAGACCGCAATCCCTGATCCTCTCCAAACACAACTAGAGGCAGCCGTGGATTGTGCCTAACGCTACCTATGCAACTCGGCACAGCCTGAGAAACTAACTAGCCTGAAGATAGAAAAATTAAGCCTACCTTGCCTCAGAGAAATACCCCAAAGGAAAAGGCAGCCCCCCACATATAATGACTGTGAGTAAGATGAAAAGACAAACGTAGGGATGAAATAGATTCAGCAAAGTGAGGCCCGATATTCTAGACAGAATGAGGATAGGAAAGATAACTTTGCGGTCTACACAAAACCCTAAAGAAAACCACGCAAAGGAGCAAAAAGACCCTCCGTACCGAACTAACGGCACGGAGGTACACCCTTTGCGTCCCAGAGCTTCCAACAAAACAAATAAACAAGCTGGACAGAAAAAATAGCAACAAATAGCAAAGAAACACTTAGCTATGCAGAGCAGCAGGCCACAGGAATGATCCAGAGAAACACAAGTCCAACACTGGAACATTGACAGGAAGCATGAATCAAAGCATTAGGTGGGGTTAAGTAGAGGAGCACCTAACGACCTCACCAGATCACCTGAGGGAGGAAACTCAGAAGCAGCAGTACCAGTTTCCTCCACAAACGGAAGCTCCCAGAGAGAATCAGCTGAAGTACCACTTGTGACCACAGGAGGGAGCTCTGCCACAGAATTCACAACAGTACCCCCCCCTTGAGGAGGGGTCACCGAACCCTCACCAGAACCCCCAGGCCGACCAGGATGAGCCACATGAAAGGCACGAACAAGATCGGGAGCATGGACATCAGAGGCAAAAACCCAGGAATTATCCTCCTGAGCATAACCCTCCCATTTAACCAGATACTGGAGTTTCCGTCTTGAAACACGAGAATCCAAAATCTTCTCCACAATATACTCCAATTCCCCCTCCACCAAAACCGGGGCAGGAGGGTCAACAGATGGAACCATAGGTGCCACGTATCTCCGCAACAATGACCTATGGAAGACGTTATGTATGAAAAAAGAATCTGGGAGGGTCAGACGAAAAGACACAGGATTAATAACCTCAGAAATCCTATAAGTACCAATGAAACGAGGTTTAAACTTCAGAGAGGAAACCTTCATAGGAATATGACGAGAAGATAACCAAACCAGATCCCCAACACGAAGTCGGGGATCCACACAGCATCTGCGATTAGCGAAACGTTGAGCCTTCTCCTGGGACAAGGTCCAATTGTCCACTACATGAGTCCAAATCTGCTGCAACCTGTCCACCACAGTATCCACACCAGGACAGTCCGAAGACTCAACCTGTCCTGAAGAGAAACGAGGATGGAACCCAGAATTGCAGAAAAATGGCGAAACCAAGGTAGCCGAGCTGGCCCGATTATTAAGGGCGAACTCAGCCAAAGGCAAAAAGGACACCCAGTCATCCTGATCGGCAGAAACAAAGCATCTCAGATAGGTTTCCAAGGTCTGAATGGTTCGTTCGGTCTGGCCATTAGTCTGAGGATGAAAAGCCGAGGAAAAAGACAAGTCAATGCCCATCCTACCACAAAAGGCTCGCCAAAACCTTGAAACAAACTGGGAACCTCTGTCAGAAACGATATTCTCTGGAATGCCATGCAAACGAACCACATGCTGGAAGAACAATGGCACCAAATCAGAGGAGGAAGGCAACTTGGACAAGGGGACCAGATGGACCATCTTAGAAAAGCGATCACAGACCACCCAAATGACTGACATCTTTTGAGAGACGGGAAGATCTGAAATAAAATCCATAGAGATGTGTCCAAGGTCTCTTCGGGACCGGAAAGGGCAAAAGCAACCCACTGGCACGAGAACAGCAGGGCTTAGCCCGAGCACAAATCCCACAGGACTGCACAAAAGAACGCACATCCCGCGACAGAGACGGCCACCAAAAGGATCTAGCCACTAACTCTCTGGTACCAAAGATTCCAGGATGACCAGCCAACACCGAACAATGAACCTCAGAGATCACTTTATTTGTCCACCTATCCAGGACAAACAGTTTCTCCGCTGGACAACGATCAGGTTTATTAGCCTGAAATTTTTGCAGCACCCGCCGCAAATCAGGGGAGATGGCAGACACAATTACTCCTTCCTTGAGGATACCCGCCGGCTCAGATGAACCCGGAGAGTCGGGCACAAAACTCCTAGACAGAGCATCCGCCTTCACATTTTTAGAGCCCGGAAGGTACGAAATCACAAAGTCAAAATGGGCGAAAAACAGTGACCAACGAGCCTGTCTAGGATTCAAACGCTTAGCAGACTCGAGATAAGTCAGGTTCTTATGATCAGTCAATACCACCACGCGATGCTTAGCTCCTTCAAGCCAATGACGCCACTCCTCGAATGCCCACTTCATGGCCAGCAACTCTCGGTTGCCCACATCATAATTCCGCTCAGCAGGCGAAAACTTCCTGGAAAAAAAAGCGCATGGTTTCATCACTGAACAATCAGAACCTCTCTGCGACAAAACAGCCCCTGCTCCAATCTCAGAAGCATCAACCTCGACCTGGAACGGAAGAGAAACATCAGGTTGACACAACACAGGGGCAGAAGAAAAACGACGCTTCAACTCTTGAAAAGCTTCCACAGCAGCAGAAGACCAATTGACCAAATCAGCACCCTTCTTGGTCAAATCGGTCAATGGTTTGGCAATACTAGAAAAATTGCAGATGAAGCGACGATAAAAATTAGCAAAGCCCAGGAACTTTTGCAGACTTTTCAGAGATGTCGGCTGAGTCCAATCATGGATGGCTTGGACCTTAACAGGATCCATCTCGATAGTAGAAGGGGAAAAGATGAACCCCAAAAATGAAACCTTCTGCACACCAAAGAGACACTTTGATCCCTTCACAAACAAAGAGTTAGCACGCAGGACCTGAAAAACTGTTCTGACCTGTTTCACATGAGACTCCCAATCATCCGAGAAGATCAAAATGTCATCCAAGTACACAATCAGGAATTTATCCAGGTACTCTCGGAAGATGTCATGCATAAAGGACTGAAACACTGATGGAGCATAGGCAAGTCCGAATGGCATCACTAGATACTCAAAATGACCCTCGGGCGTATTAAATGCAGTTTTCCATTCATCGCCTCGCCTGATTCGCACCAGATTATACGCACCACGAAGATCAATCTTGGTGAACCAACTAGCCCCCTTAATCCGAGCAAACAAATCAGATAACAAAGGCAAGGGGTACTGAAATTTAACAGTGATCTTATTAAGAAGGCGATAATCTATACAAGGTCTCAGCGAACCATCCTTTTTGGCTACAAAAAAGAACCCTGCTCCTAATGGCGACGATGACGGGCGAATATGCCCCTTCTCCAGGGATTCCTTCACATAACTGCGCATAGCGATGTGCTCAGGCACGGATAAATTAAACAGTCGACCTTTTGGGAATTTACCACCAGGAATCAAATTGATAGCACAATCACAATCCCTATGCGGAGGTAGGGCATCGGACTTGGGCTCATCAAATACATCCCGGTAATCAGACAAGAACTCTGGAACCTCAGAAGGGGTGGATGACAAAATTGACAAAAATGGAACATCACCATGTACCCCCTGACAACCCCAGCTGGACACCGACATGGATTTCCAATCCAATACTGGATTATGGGCTTGTAGCCATGGCAACCCCAACACGACCACATCATGCAGATTATGCAACACCAGAAAGCGAATATCCTCCTGAAGTGCAAGAGCCATGCACATGGTCAACTGGGTCCAGTATTGAGGCTTATTCTTGGCCAAAGGCGTAGCATCAATACCTCTCAATGGAATAGGACACTGCAAGGGCTCCAAGAAAAACCCACAACGCTTAGCATATTCCAAGTCCATCAAATTCAGAGCAGCGCCTGAATCCACAAACGCCATGACAGAATATGATGACAAAGAGCAGATCAAGGTAACGGACAGAAGAAATTTTGACTGTACCGTACCAATGGTGGCAGACCTAGCGAACCGCTTAGTGCGCTTAGGACAATCAGAGATAGCATGAGTGGAATCACCACAGTAGAAACATAGCCCATTCAGACGTCTGTGTTCTTGCCGTTCAACTCTGGTCAAAGTCCTATCGCAGTGCATAGGCTCAGGTTTAAGCTCAGGTAATACCGCCAAATGGTGCACAGATTTACGCTCACGCAAGCGTCGACCGATCTGAATAGCCAAAGACATAGACTCATTCAAACCAGCAGGCATAGGAAATCCCACCATGACATCCTTAAGGGCTTCAGAGAGACCCTTTCTGAACATAGCTGCCAGCGCAGATTCATTCCATTGAGTGAGCACTGACCATTTTCTAAATTTCTGGCAATATACCTCTATCTCATCCTGACCCTGACAAAGAGCCAGCAAATTCTTTTCTGCCTGATCCACTGAATTAGGCTCATCGTACAGCAATCCGAGCGCCAGGAAAAACGCATTGATATTACTCAATGCAGGATCTCCTGGCGCAAGAGAAAATACCCAGTCCTGAGGGTCGCCGCGCAAAAAAGAAATAATAATCAAAACCTGTTGAACTGGATCACCAGAGGAACGAGGTTTCAAGGCCAGAAATAACTTACAATTATTTTTGAAACTCAGAAACTTAGTTCTATCTCCAAAAAACAAATCAGGAATAGGAATTCTTGGTTCTAACATAGATTTCTGATCAATAGTGTCTTGAATCTTTTGTACTCTTGCCGAGAGCTGATCCACAAATGAAGACAGACTTCTAATGTCCATCGCTACACCTGTGTACCGAACCACCCAAATGTCTAGGGGAAAAAAAAGACAAAACACAAAGCCAAGATTCCCTCTATTGAGAATCATTAGTACTTTTGGCTTCCTGTACTGTTATGAAAGGCAATTCAGTATCACAATGGACATGGAGGTCAGAGCACATACAGTGATCTGACAATAACCCAAAATAATAGAACGAGCTCTGAGACGTGGGAACTCTGCAGACCGCAATCCCTGATCCTCTCCAAACACAACTAGAGGCAGCCGTGGATTGTGCCTAACGCTACCTATGCAACTCGGCACAGCCTGAGAAACTAACTAGCCTGAAGATAGAAAAATTAAGCCTACCTTGCCTCAGAGAAATACCCCAAAGGAAAAGGCAGCCCCCCACATATAATGACTGTGAGTAAGATGAAAAGACAAACGTAGGGATGAAATAGATTCAGCAAAGTGAGGCCCGATATTCTAGACAGAATGAGGATAGGAAAGATAACTTTGCGGTCTACACAAAACCCTAAAGAAAACCACGCAAAGGAGCAAAAAGACCCTCCGTACCGAACTAACGGCACGGAGGTACACCCTTTGCGTCCCAGAGCTTCCAACAAAACAAATAAACAAGCTGGACAGAAAAAATAGCAACAAATAGCAAAGAAACACTTAGCTATGCAGAGCAGCAGGCCACAGGAATGATCCAGAGAAACACAAGTCCAACACTGGAACATTGACAGGAAGCATGAATCAAAGCATTAGGTGGGGTTAAGTAGAGGAGCACCTAACGACCTCACCAGATCACCTGAGGGAGGAAACTCAGAAGCAGCAGTACCAGTTTCCTCCACAAACGGAAGCTCCCAGAGAGAATCAGCTGAAGTACCACTTGTGACCACAGGAGGGAGCTCTGCCACAGAATTCACAACAGTACCCCCCCCTTGAGGAGGGGTCACCGAACCCTCACCAGAACCCCCAGGCCGACCAGGATGAGCCACATGAAAGGCACGAACAAGATCGGGAGCATGGACATCAGAGGCAAAAACCCAGGAATTATCCTCCTGAGCATAACCCTCCCATTTAACCAGATACTGGAGTTTCCGTCTTGAAACACGAGAATCCAAAATCTTCTCCACAATATACTCCAATTCCCCCTCCACCAAAACCGGGGCAGGAGGGTCAACAGATGGAACCATAGGTGCCACGTATCTCCGCAACAATGACCTATGGAAGACGTTATGTATGAAAAAAGAATCTGGGAGGGTCAGACGAAAAGACACAGGATTAATAACCTCAGAAATCCTATAAGTACCAATGAAACGAGGTTTAAACTTCAGAGAGGAAACCTTCATAGGAATATGACGAGAAGATAACCAAACCAGATCCCCAACACGAAGTCGGGGATCCACACAGCATCTGCGATTAGCGAAACGTTGAGCCTTCTCCTGGGACAAGGTCCAATTGTCCACTACATGAGTCCAAATCTGCTGCAACCTGTCCACCACAGTATCCACACCAGGACAGTCCGAAGACTCAACCTGTCCTGAAGAGAAACGAGGATGGAACCCAGAATTGCAGAAAAATGGCGAAACCAAGGTAGCCGAGCTGGCCCGATTATTAAGGGCGAACTCAGCCAAAGGCAAAAAGGACACCCAGTCATCCTGATCGGCAGAAACAAAGCATCTCAGATAGGTTTCCAAGGTCTGAATGGTTCGTTCGGTCTGGCCATTAGTCTGAGGATGAAAAGCCGAGGAAAAAGACAAGTCAATGCCCATCCTACCACAAAAGGCTCGCCAAAACCTTGAAACAAACTGGGAACCTCTGTCAGAAACGATATTCTCTGGAATGCCATGCAAACGAACCACATGCTGGAAGAACAATGGCACCAAATCAGAGGAGGAAGGCAACTTGGACAAGGGTACCAGATGGACCATCTTAGAAAAGCGATCACAGACCACCCAAATGACTGACATCTTTTGAGAGACGGGAAGATCTGAAATAAAATCCATAGAGATGTGTCCAAGGTCTCTTCGGGACCGGAAAGGGCAAAAGCAACCCACTGGCACGAGAACAGCAGGGCTTAGCCCGAGCACAAATCCCACAGGACTGCACAAAAGAACGCACATCCCGCGACAGAGACGGCCACCAAAAGGATCTAGCCACTAACTCTCTGGTACCAAAGATTCCAGGATGACCAGCCAACACCGAACAATGAACCTCAGAGATCACTTTATTTGTCCACCTATCCAGGACAAACAGTTTCTCCGCTGGACAACGATCAGGTTTATTAGCCTGAAATTTTTGCAGCACCCGCCGCAAATCAGGGGAGATGGCAGACACAATTACTCCTTCCTTGAGGATACCCGCCGGCTCAAATGAACCCGGAGAGTCGGGCACAAAACTCCTAGACAGAGCATCCGCCTTCACATTTTTAGAGCCCGGAAGGTACGAAATCACAAAGTCAAAATGGGCGAAAAACAGTGACCAACGAGCCTGTCTAGGATTCAAACGCTTAGCAGACTCGAGATAAGTCAGGTTCTTATGATCAGTCAATACCACCACGCGATGCTTAGCTCCTTCAAGCCAATGACGCCACTCCTCGAATGCCCACTTCATGGCCAGCAACTCTCGGTTGCCCACATCATAATTCCGCTCAGCAGGCGAAAACTTCCTGGAAAAAAAAGCGCATGGTTTCATCACTGAACAATCAGAACCTCTCTGCGACAAAACAGCCCCTGCTCCAATCTCAGAAGCATCAACCTCGACCTGGAACGGAAGAGAAACATCAGGTTGACACAACACAGGGGCAGAAGAAAAACGACGCTTCAACTCTTGAAAAGCTTCCACAGCAGCAGAAGACCAATTGACCAAATCAGCACCCTTCTTGGTCAAATCGGTCAATGGTTTGGCAATACTAGAAAAATTGCAGATGAAGCGACGATAAAAATTAGCAAAGCCCAGGAACTTTTGCAGACTTTTCAGAGATGTCGGCTGAGTCCAATCATGGATGGCTTGGACCTTAACAGGATCCATCTCGATAGTAGAAGGGGAAAAGATGAACCCCAAAAATGAAACCTTCTGCACACCAAAGAGACACTTTGATCCCTTCACAAACAAAGAGTTAGCACGCAGGACCTGAAAAACTGTTCTGACCTGTTTCACATGAGACTCCCAATCATCCGAGAAGATCAAAATGTCATCCAAGTACACAATCAGGAATTTATCCAGGTACTCTCGGAAGATGTCATGCATAAAGGACTGAAACACTGATGGAGCATAGGCAAGTCCGAATGGCATCACTAGATACTCAAAATGACCCTCGGGCGTATTAAATGCAGTTTTCCATTCATCGCCTCGCCTGATTCGCACCAGATTATACGCACCACGAAGATCAATCTTGGTGAACCAACTAGCCCCCTTAATCCGAGCAAACAAATCAGATAACAAAGGCAAGGGGTACTGAAATTTAACAGTGATCTTATTAAGAAGGCGATAATCTATACAAGGTCTCAGCGAACCATCCTTTTTGGCTACAAAAAAGAACCCTGCTCCTAATGGCGACGATGACGGGCGAATATGCCCCTTCTCCAGGGATTCCTTCACATAACTGCGCATAGCGATGTGCTCAGGCACGGATAAATTAAACAGTCGACCTTTTGGGAATTTACCACCAGGAATCAAATTGATAGCACAATCACAATCCCTATGCGGAGGTAGGGCATCGGACTTGGGCTCATCAAATACATCCCGGTAATCAGACAAGAACTCTGGAACCTCAGAAGGGGTGGATGACAAAATTGACAAAAATGGAACATCACCATGTACCCCCTGACAACCCCAGCTGGACACCGACATGGATTTCCAATCCAATACTGGATTATGGGCTTGTAGCCATGGCAACCCCAACACGACCACATCATGCAGATTATGCAACACCAGAAAGCGAATATCCTCCTGAAGTGCAAGAGCCATGCACATGGTCAACTGGGTCCAGTATTGAGGCTTATTCTTGGCCAAAGGCGTAGCATCAATACCTCTCAATGGAATAGGACACTGCAAGGGCTCCAAGAAAAACCCACAACGCTTAGCATATTCCAAGTCCATCAAATTCAGAGCAGCGCCTGAATCCACAAACGCCATGACAGAATATGATGACAAAGAGCAGATCAAGGTAACGGACAGAAGAAATTTTGACTGTACCGTACCAATGGTGGCAGACCTAGCGAACCGCTTAGTGCGCTTAGGACAATCAGAGATAGCATGAGTGGAATCACCACAGTAGAAACATAGCCCATTCAGACGTCTGTGTTCTTGCCGTTCAACTCTGGTCAAAGTCCTATCGCAGTGCATAGGCTCAGGTTTAAGCTCAGGTAATACCGCCAAATGGTG
Organism: Ranitomeya imitator; assembly: GCF_032444005.1. NCBI lineage: Eukaryota > Metazoa > Chordata > Amphibia > Anura > Dendrobatidae > Ranitomeya > Ranitomeya imitator. The sequence goes on from NC_091283.1 coordinate 619,292,745, forward strand.
CACAGATTTACGCTCACGCAAGCGTCGACCGATCTGAATAGCCAAAGACATAGACTCATTCAAACCAGCAGGCATAGGAAATCCCACCATGACATCCTTAAGGGCTTCAGAGAGACCCTTTCTGAACATAGCTGCCAGCGCAGATTCATTCCATTGAGTGAGCACTGACCATTTTCTAAATTTCTGGCAATATACCTCTATCTCATCCTGACCCTGACAAAGAGCCAGCAAATTCTTTTCTGCCTGATCCACTGAATTAGGCTCATCGTACAGCAATCCGAGCGCCAGGAAAAACGCATTGATATTACTCAATGCAGGATCTCCTGGCGCAAGAGAAAATACCCAGTCCTGAGGGTCGCCGCGCAAAAAAGAAATAATAATCAAAACCTGTTGAACTGGATCACCAGAGGAACGAGGTTTCAAGGCCAGAAATAACTTACAATTATTTTTGAAACTCAGAAACTTAGTTCTATCTCCAAAAAACAAATCAGGAATAGGAATTCTTGGTTCTAACATAGATTTCTGATCAATAGTGTCTTGAATCTTTTGTACTCTTGCCGAGAGCTGATCCACAAATGAAGACAGACTTCTAATGTCCATCGCTACACCTGTGTACCGAACCACCCAAATGTCTAGGGGAAAAAAAAGACAAAACACAAAGCCAAGATTCCCTCTATTGAGAATCATTAGTACTTTTGGCTTCCTGTACTGTTATGAAAGGCAATTCAGTATCACAATGGACATGGAGGTCAGAGCACATACAGTGATCTGACAATAACCCAAAATAATAGAACGAGCTCTGAGACGTGGGAACTCTGCAGACCGCAATCCCTGATCCTCTCCAAACACAACTAGAGGCAGCCGTGGATTGTGCCTAACGCTACCTATGCAACTCGGCACAGCCTGAGAAACTAACTAGCCTGAAGATAGAAAAATTAAGCCTACCTTGCCTCAGAGAAATACCCCAAAGGAAAAGGCAGCCCCCCACATATAATGACTGTGAGTAAGATGAAAAGACAAACGTAGGGATGAAATAGATTCAGCAAAGTGAGGCCCGATATTCTAGACAGAATGAGGATAGGAAAGATAACTTTGCGGTCTACACAAAACCCTAAAGAAAACCACGCAAAGGAGCAAAAAGACCCTCCGTACCGAACTAACGGCACGGAGGTACACCCTTTGCGTCCCAGAGCTTCCAACAAAACAAATAAACAAGCTGGACAGAAAAAATAGCAACAAATAGCAAAGAAACACTTAGCTATGCAGAGCAGCAGGCCACAGGAATGATCCAGAGAAACACAAGTCCAACACTGGAACATTGACAGGAAGCATGAATCAAAGCATTAGGTGGGGTTAAGTAGAGGAGCACCTAACGACCTCACCAGATCACCTGAGGGAGGAAACTCAGAAGCAGCAGTACCAGTTTCCTCCACAAACGGAAGCTCCCAGAGAGAATCAGCTGAAGTACCACTTGTGACCACAGGAGGGAGCTCTGCCACAGAATTCACAACAGTACCCCCCCCTTGAGGAGGGGTCACCGAACCCTCACCAGAACCCCCAGGCCGACCCGGATGAGCCACATGAAAGGCACGAACAAGATCGGGAGCATGGACATCAGAGGCAAAAACCCAGGAATTATCCTCCTGAGCATAACCCTCCCATTTAACCAGATACTGGAGTTTCCGTCTTGAAACACGAGAATCCAAAATCTTCTCCACAATATACTCCAATTCCCCCTCCACCAAAACCGGGGCAGGAGGGTCAACAGATGGAACCATAGGTGCCACGTATCTCCGCAACAATGACCTATGGAAGACGTTATGTATGAAAAAAGAATCTGGGAGGGTCAGACGAAAAGACACAGGATTAATAACCTCAGAAATCCTATAAGTACCAATGAAACGAGGTTTAAACTTCAGAGAGGAAACCTTCATAGGAATATGACGAGAAGATAACCAAACCAGATCCCCAACACGAAGTCGGGGATCCACACAGCATCTGCGATTAGCGAAACGTTGAGCCTTCTCCTGGGACAAGGTCCAATTGTCCACTACATGAGTCCAAATCTGCTGCAACCTGTCCACCACAGTATCCACACCAGGACAGTCCGAAGACTCAACCTGTCCTGAAGAGAAACGAGGATGGAACCCAGAATTGCAGAAAAATGGCGAAACCAAGGTAGCCGAGCTGGCCCGATTATTAAGGGCGAACTCAGCCAAAGGCAAAAAGGACACCCAGTCATCCTGATCGGCAGAAACAAAGCATCTCAGATAGGTTTCCAAGGTCTGAATGGTTCGTTCGGTCTGGCCATTAGTCTGAGGATGAAAAGCCGAGGAAAAAGACAAGTCAATGCCCATCCTACCACAAAAGGCTCGCCAAAACCTTGAAACAAACTGGGAACCTCTGTCAGAAACGATATTCTCTGGAATGCCATGCAAACGAACCACATGCTGGAAGAACAATGGCACCAAATCAGAGGAGGAAGGCAACTTGGACAAGGGTACCAGATGGACCATCTTAGAAAAGCGATCACAGACCACCCAAATGACTGACATCTTTTGAGAGACGGGAAGATCTGAAATAAAATCCATAGAGATGTGTCCAAGGTCTCTTCGGGACCGGAAAGGGCAAAAGCAACCCACTGGCACGAGAACAGCAGGGCTTAGCCCGAGCACAAATCCCACAGGACTGCACAAAAGAACGCACATCCCGCGACAGAGACGGCCACCAAAAGGATCTAGCCACTAACTCTCTGGTACCAAAGATTCCAGGATGACCAGCCAACACCGAACAATGAACCTCAGAGATCACTTTATTTGTCCACCTATCCAGGACAAACAGTTTCTCCGCTGGACAACGATCAGGTTTATTAGCCTGAAATTTTTGCAGCACCCGCCGCAAATCAGGGGAGATGGCAGACACAATTACTCCTTCCTTGAGGATACCCGCCGGCTCAGATGAACCCGGAGAGTCGGGCACAAAACTCCTAGACAGAGCATCCGCCTTCACATTTTTAGAGCCCGGAAGGTACGAAATCACAAAGTCAAAATGGGCGAAAAACAGTGACCAACGAGCCTGTCTAGGATTCAAACGCTTAGCAGACTCGAGATAAGTCAGGTTCTTATGATCAGTCAATACCACCACGCGATGCTTAGCTCCTTCAAGCCAATGACGCCACTCCTCGAATGCCCACTTCATGGCCAGCAACTCTCGGTTGCCCACATCATAATTCCGCTCAGCAGGCGAAAACTTCCTGGAAAAAAAAGCGCATGGTTTCATCACTGAACAATCAGAACCTCTCTGCGACAAAACAGCCCCTGCTCCAATCTCAGAAGCATCAACCTCGACCTGGAACGGAAGAGAAACATCAGGTTGACACAACACAGGGGCAGAAGAAAAACGACGCTTCAACTCTTGAAAAGCTTCCACAGCAGCAGAAGACCAATTGACCAAATCAGCACCCTTCTTGGTCAAATCGGTCAATGGTTTGGCAATACTAGAAAAATTGCAGATGAAGCGACGATAAAAATTAGCAAAGCCCAGGAACTTTTGCAGACTTTTCAGAGATGTCGGCTGAGTCCAATCATGGATGGCTTGGACCTTAACAGGATCCATCTCGATAGTAGAAGGGGAAAAGATGAACCCCAAAAATGAAACCTTCTGCACACCAAAGAGACACTTTGATCCCTTCACAAACAAAGAGTTAGCACGCAGGACCTGAAAAACTGTTCTGACCTGTTTCACATGAGACTCCCAATCATCCGAGAAGATCAAAATGTCATCCAAGTACACAATCAGGAATTTATCCAGGTACTCTCGGAAGATGTCATGCATAAAGGACTGAAACACTGATGGAGCATTGGCAAGTCCGAATGGCATCACTAGATACTCAAAATGACCCTCGGGCGTATTAAATGCAGTTTTCCATTCATCGCCTCGCCTGATTCGCACCAGATTATACGCACCACGAAGATCAATCTTGGTGAACCAACTAGCCCCCTTAATCCGAGCAAACAAATCAGATAACAAAGGCAAGGGGTACTGAAATTTAACAGTGATCTTATTAAGAAGGCGATAATCTATACAAGGTCTCAGCGAACCATCCTTTTTGGCTACAAAAAAGAACCCTGCTCCTAATGGCGACGATGACGGGCGAATATGCCCCTTCTCCAGGGATTCCTTCACATAACTGCGCATAGCGATGTGCTCAGGCACGGATAAATTAAACAGTCGACCTTTTGGGAATTTACCACTAGGAATCAAATTGATAGCACAATCACAATCCCTATGCGGAGGTAGGGCATCGGACTTGGGCTCATCAAATACATCCCGGTAATCAGACAAGAACTCTGGAACCTCAGAAGGGGTGGATGACAAAATTGACAAAAATGGAACATCACCATGTACCCCCTGACAACCCCAGCTGGACACCGACATGGATTTCCAATCCAATACTGGATTATGGGCTTGTAGCCATGGCAACCCCAACACGACCACATCATGCAGATTATGCAACACCAGAAAGCGAATATCCTCCTGAAGTGCAAGAGCCATGCACATGGTCAACTGGGTCCAGTATTGAGGCTTATTCTTGGCCAAAGGCGTAGCATCAATACCTCTCAATGGAATAGGACACTGCAAGGGCTCCAAGAAAAACCCACAACGCTTAGCATATTCCAAGTCCATCAAATTCAGAGCAGCGCCTGAATCCACAAACGCCATGACAGAATATGATGACAAAGAGCAGATCAAGGTAACGGACAGAAGAAATTTTGACTGTACCGTACCAATGGTGGCAGACCTAGCGAACCGCTTAGTGCGCTTAGGACAATCAGAGATAGCATGAGTGGAATCACCACAGTAGAAACATAGCCCATTCAGACGTCTGTGTTCTTGCCGTTCAACTCTGGTCAAAGTCCTATCGCAGTGCATAGGCTCAGGTTTAAGCTCAGGTAATACCGCCAAATGGTGCACAGATTTACGCTCACGCAAGCGTCGACCGATCTGAATAGCCAAAGACATAGACTCATTCAAACCAGCAGGCATAGGAAATCCCACCATGACATCCTTAAGGGCTTCAGAGAGACCCTTTCTGAACATAGCTGCCAGCGCAGATTCATTCCATTGAGTGAGCACTGACCATTTTCTAAATTTCTGGCAATATACCTCTATCTCATCCTGACCCTGACAAAGAGCCAGCAAATTCTTTTCTGCCTGATCCACTGAATTAGGCTCATCGTACAGCAATCCGAGCGCCAGGAAAAACGCATTGATATTACTCAATGCAGGATCTCCTGGCGCAAGAGAAAATACCCAGTCCTGAGGGTCGCCGCGCAAAAAAGAAATAATAATCAAAACCTGTTGAACTGGATCACCAGAGGAACGAGGTTTCAAGGCCAGAAATAACTTACAATTATTTTTGAAACTCAGAAACTTAGTTCTATCTCCAAAAAACAAATCAGGAATAGGAATTCTTGGTTCTAACATAGATTTCTGATCAATAGTGTCTTGAATCTTTTGTACTCTTGCCGAGAGCTGATCCACAAATGAAGACAGACTTCTAATGTCCATCGCTACACCTGTGTACCGAACCACCCAAATGTCTAGGGGAAAAAAAAGACAAAACACAAAGCCAAGATTCCCTCTATTGAGAATCATTAGTACTTTTGGCTTCCTGTACTGTTATGAAAGGCAATTCAGTATCACAATGGACATGGAGGTCAGAGCACATACAGTGATCTGACAATAACCCAAAATAATAGAACGAGCTCTGAGACGTGGGAACTCTGCAGACCGCAATCCCTGATCCTCTCCAAACACAACTAGAGGCAGCCGTGGATTGTGCCTAACGCTACCTATGCAACTCGGCACAGCCTGAGAAACTAACTAGCCTGAAGATAGAAAAATTAAGCCTACCTTGCCTCAGAGAAATACCCCAAAGGAAAAGGCAGCCCCCCACATATAATGACTGTGAGTAAGATGAAAAGACAAACGTAGGAATGAAATAGATTCAGCAAAGTGAGGCCCGATATTCTAGACAGAACGAGGATAGGAAAGATAACTTTGCGGTCTACACAAAACCCTAAAGAAAACCATGCAAAGGAGCAAAAAGACCCTCCGTACCGAACTAACGGCACGGAGGTACACCCTTTGCGTCCCAGAGCTTCCAGCAAAACAAATTAACAAGCTGGACAGAAAAAATAGCAACAAATAGCAAAGAAGCACTTAGCTATGCAGAGCAGCAGGCCACAGGAATGATCCAGAGACACACAAGTCCAACACTGGAACATTGACAGGAAGCATGAATCAAAGCATTAGGTGGGGTTAAGTAGAGAAGCACCTAACGACCTCACCAGATCACCTGAGGGAGGAAACTCAGAAGCAGCAGTACCAGTTTCCTCCACAAACGGAAGCTCCCAGAGAGAATCAGCCGAAGTACCACTTGTGACCACAGGAGGGAGCTCTGCTACAGAATTCACAACAGATGTCCCAGCAGATGACTCGGAAAACCGGGACAAATGAACGGGCTTTAAGAGGGAAACGTGGAAAGTATCGGTGATACCAAGGCGTGGAGGAATAGCCAAACGGTAGACCACAGGGTTGACCTGTTCCAGAACCTTAAACGGGCCAATGTAGCGAGGAGCAAACTTAGTGGACTCAACTCGCAGCCTGATGTTACGGGCGGAGAGCCACACTAAGTCGCCAGGAGCAAAGACCGGAGCGGGGCGCCGGTGTGTATCAGCCGAAACCCTCATTCTCTCCTTGGAGGCCCGGATGGCATCCTGTGTGCGGTCCCAGATGTCACGTGCCTCCACCGCCCAGTCTGCCACCCTAGAATCGGTGGATGACACGAGCATGGGCACAGGGACACGCGGATGCTGGCCGTAATTAACCCTTATCCGGCTGAATAGGTACAATTGTAACTATTCCGTTTTAAAATTGCAATAACTTTTTTTTGAAAAGACGTAGAGGGCTGAAATTTCGTGACATCTCTACATTTTTGGTCCAGAATATATTGGCCAAATTTCAATAAAATATCTCCACCCGCTTCCGAGATAAGGGGTCGAGATCTTTTTGCATCCATAACAAGCTGCATAGGTACAAATGTACCTCATATATTTTGAATGAAGATAATGCAAGGGAAAAAGCATAAATTTTTTTTTAATGATAATGCTATTTAACTATTATAAACAAGTAAAAAACTGTTCATTTACATTATAAAAGAAAATGTAAGAAACTTTTTTTTATTGATTTTCTTTGCAAGTAATGCATGTTGGCTTTGCTACAGAGTGTTCATCGCAAATGGGTTTCACACAAACCACACAAGACTTTCTAGTCTTGCGTTGTTTTCGCCTCAGGTCTCTGCAGACATAGCAACTACCAACAACAGGGGAGGGTCCACGACTACCATGAGGTATTTTGGGGCCAGCTGCTGGCTGCGATGCTACCACAATGCATCGTCCAAGCACCATTTCTACTGCACCTCGAAGAAAATGGTTTCTCATTATCATTTTGTTTGTACTACGATCTTCAATTGCAATCATACACAGCTGATTTGCGAGATCTTTCAGGAACTTTCTTCGTTGATCCTTTGCCCTGAAGCTTGGATTGTGTTCTCTGTAGATGATGTAGGATGCTAACCCACTGACATCAATCATAATGTAGAAAAATGCCAAAGTCCAACGTGATGTTCGTCGTTTCACAGTGTACTCTCCCAACATTTTATCCATAACATCAACGCCACCTTTTGTTATGTTGTAGTATTTTATTATCTCTGGCTTGGCTGCTAGTGTCTCTTCAACTTCTCCCGTCATGTGCATAGATGATAGAAGCACGACTGATTTGTTCTTCTTTGGTACATATGAACAGACTGTTGCATCATGATTGTAGGCAAAATTTGTCGAGTATACAGGCCTTTCTTTGGCAGGCTGCATGTTGTTAGGTAGGAACCTTTTGTTTTTTCTCACTGTACCAACTAGTGTCATGTTCCAGGAGTTCAATACCTTAGCTAGTTCCATGGTTGTAAAGAAGTTATCGGTGGTGACATTTCTTCCAGAGCCTTTATACGAGCTCACTAGGTCCAATACTGTTCGTTCTCCAATGTTTACTTGTCGAGGACCATCAGTTGGTTTCCCAGTGTAGAGCTGACCTTGTAAAGGGTAGGCATTTGATGAGTCACAAGCCCAGAAAATCTTTATGCCATATTTAGCTGGTTTTGAAGGTATATACTGGGTAAATTTAGTATGACCTCTAAATGGAAATAATTGCTCGTCGACGGTGATACAATGATATGGCTTGTAGGCTCTCTCCAGATTACTGTTCAGCATTGTCCAGATGTCCCGTATTGGTGCAGCTTTATCTGTTTGCACACGTTCTGCACGTGTATTTTCGTTGTCAAACCTGATAAATCTGAGTATCATCTTGAAGCGGTCACGAGACATGGCTGCACGTATAAGAGGCAGAGCAGCAACATTCCACATTTCCTCCAGATTCTCTTTGTTGGCTCTGTGCACACCAGCAGCAATCAGTATGCCCAAAAATGCATGAAGTTCAGTTTCAGTAAATTGCTTGAATGTTTTTTGTGGTGGCCGTTTGGAAGAATCAGGAAAACGTTGTACCAGTTCGTTGTAAGCATCACAAACTCTCTTGGCCTTTCGATTCGTTTCCCGTAATATGATGTCACGCATCTCGGGAGTCATGATGGACTTGAATAGCTCTTTTGCTGTATATAGGTTGCTGATTGCTGCAGGGCCACCTCTTTGTCGTAGGACATTACGAGATTTTGTTTGTGCATTTGGCAGTGGATTACTGCACCATTGAGTTTCATCCTTAGCAGTCCAAATGTCGCCTGCACTTTGAGGCACAGAATCATCCTCAACACTTTCGTCTGATTCGTATTCATTTTCATGCTCTATGACCATTTCTTGTTCAATTTAAGTAAATAGGGCAGCACACTGCAGCGCCAAAACATGCAAACTTGAAAACACAAAATTTGAACTGCATTACTGCACTGAAAATATGAAAAATGAGAGCTTTTAGCGCATAAAAATGGCCAATTTTATGTGTACCTCGTAGCCACGATAAGGCATCTCTCTTATACGAGGCCCTACGCTTGACCTACCTCTCTGAGAATAAACGTCTCCATCTGAATGGGTACATGTGAAACCTCTCCTTGGACTCAAATTCTCTCTCGCTGTGGAGGGGTATTGGACCTATTATAATTAAAACACCTGAAGCTAGGAGGCGGGGAGTGCACGATCAGAAGGCTAGAGAATACATTTCAAAAAACCTGATCTGCACATCCAAACATAGACACAGTGTGAACAGGTGCTGAACCCAGAGTCGCCAACTCGTATATATTTAAGTAAATAGGGCAGCACACTGCAGCGCCAAAACATGCAAACTTGAAAACACAAAATTTGAACTGCATTACTGCACTGAAAATATGAAAAATGAGAGCTTTTAGCGCATAAAAATGGCCAATTTTATGTGTACCTCGTAGCCACGATAAGGCATCTCTCTTATACGAGGCCCTACGCTTGACCTACCTCTCTGAGAATAAACGTCTCCATCTGAATGGGTACATGTGAAACCTCTCCTTGGACTCAAATTCTCTCTCGCTGTGGAGGGGTATTGGACCTATTATAATTAAAACACCTGAAGCTAGGAGGCGGGGAGTGCACGATCAGAAGGCTAGAGAATACATTTCAAAAAACCTGATCTGCACATCCAAACATAGACACAGTGTGAACAGGTGCTGAACCCAGAGTCGCCAACTCGTATATATTTAAGTAAATAGGGCAGCACACTGCAGCGCCAAAACATGCAAACTTGAAAACACAAAATTTGAACTGCATTACTGCACTGAAAATATGAAAAATGAGAGCTTTTAGCGCATAAAAATGGCCAATTTTATGTGTACCTCGTAGCCACGATAAGGCATCTCTCTTATACGAGGCCCTACGCTTGACCTACCTCTCTGAGAATAAACGTCTCCATCTGAATGGGTACATGTGAAACCTCTCCTTGGACTCAAATTCTCTCTCGCTGTGGAGGGGTATTGGACCTATTATAATTAAAACACCTGAAGCTAGGAGGCGGGGAGTGCACGATCAGAAGGCTAGAGAATACATTTCAAAAAACCTGATCTGCACATCCAAACATAGACACAGTGTGAACAGGTGCTGAACCCAGAGTCGCCAACTCGTATATATTTAAGTAAATAGGGCAGCACACTGCAGCGCCAAAACATGCAAACTTGAAAACACAAAATTTGAACTGCATTACTGCACTGAAAATATGAAAAATGAGAGCTTTTAGCGCATAAAAATGGCCAATTTTATGTGTACCTCGTAGCCACGATAAGGCATCTCTCTTATACGAGGCCCTACGCTTGACCTACCTCTCTGAGAATAAACGTCTCCATCTGAATGGGTACATGTGAAACCTCTCCTTGGACTCAAATTCTCTCTCGCTGTGGAGGGGTATTGGACCTATTATAATTAAAACACCTGAAGCTAGGAGGCGGGGAGTGCACGATCAGAAGGCTAGAGAATACATTTCAAAAAACCTGATCTGCACATCCAAACATAGACACAGTGTGAACAGGTGCTGAACCCAGAGTCGCCAACTCGTATATATTTAAGTAAATAGGGCAGCACACTGCAGCGCCAAAACATGCAAACTTGAAAACACAAAATTTGAACTGCATTACTGCACTGAAAATATGAAAAATGAGAGCTTTTAGCGCATAAAAATGGCCAATTTTATGTGTACCTCGTAGCCACGATAAGGCATCTCTCTTATACGAGGCCCTACGCTTGACCTACCTCTCTGAGAATAAACGTCTCCATCTGAATGGGTACATGTGAAACCTCTCCTTGGACTCAAATTCTCTCTCGCTGTGGAGGGGTATTGGACCTATTATAATTAAAACACCTGAAGCTAGGAGGCGGGGAGTGCACGATCAGAAGGCTAGAGAATACATTTCAAAAAACCTGATCTGCACATCCAAACATAGACACAGTGTGAACAGGTGCTGAACCCAGAGTCGCCAACTCGTATATATTTAAGTAAATAGGGCAGGACACTGCAGCGCCAAAACATGCAAACTTGAAAACACAAAATTTGAACTGCATTACTGCACTGAAAATATGAAAAATGAGAGCTTTTAGCGCATAAAAATGGCCAATTTTATGTGTACCTCGTAGCCACGATAAGGCATCTCTCTTATACGAGGCCCTACGCTTGACCTACCTCTCTGAGAATAAACGTCTCCATCTGAATGGGTACATGTGAAACCTCTCCTTGGACTCAAATTCTCTCTCGCTGTGGAGGGGTATTGGACCTATTATAATTAAAACACCTGAAGCTAGGAGGCGGGGAGTGCACGATCAGAAGGCTAGAGAATACATTTCAAAAAACCTGATCTGCACATCCAAACATAGACACAGTGTGAACAGGTGCTGAACCCAGAGTCGCCAACTCGTATATATTTAAGTAAATAGGGCAGCACACTGCAGCGCCAAAACATGCAAACTTGAAAACACAAAATTTGAACTGCATTACTGCACTGAAAATATGAAAAATGAGAGCTTTTAGCGCATTTTTGAAACATTTCTTGTTCAATGTCTGAATCTTCTTCAGTAACATCCACTTGTGGTACATAGTTTTCATCATCAGATGGAACATATGGTTCATCCTCATGCTCAGAATCAGATTCTTCTAGCATTCGCATTATTTCGTCAGACGTAAATCTGTAAATATGAAAAAATGTAAAATAAATAATTTTCCGAAATACTACATTATTGGCTTTTCACAAAATTATACTAACCTGCAAACACGTTTTCTTGGATTATGGCGGAAACTAGATCCAGCATTACTATCACTCATGATGACTTGCTAGATGAATTTTGGCTTCGTATTTTGTGCTGAATATAAATAAAACATCGTAAAACAATATGTAGATACTAATTATTATCCATTTTTCGTATAAAAATTATACCTATAGTGATAAGTTTCATACAAAATATATGTAAGCCAAGTCCAAGCTGAAAGACAATTTGACTGTTCTGTCCCCACATAATGAGAATAAAGGTATAACTGGCTGTTAGATGCTGTGAGACTTTCCTACCTTCGTTTCCAAGAAATTGAAGACTTCACAAGCCTAGAAATGTGTGCTCACAGCAATGAGATGAACAGCAAAATGGCTAATGAGAGGAGGGAGGCAGGAAGACAAGTAGAAGCCACTCCCAGTTTGAATTAACTTAATTGACAGCAACATAAGTGACCAGTAACAACACTGAACAATAGATATCAGCATAACATTTGTAGCTGAATGAACTTTAGTTTCTGAAACCAAGTAAAGTCTTCCCACAGTGGAGGTATATGTGAAGGTACAATTGTACCTATGCAGCCTGTTAAGGTTGTAAAATTATGCAGCCTGACAAGGGTTAAGGAGAAAAGGAGTTTGACCAGTGGAATCGGCTACGGCATTGTTCAGGGCAAATTCCGCCCAAGGTAGCAAAGATGCCCAGTCATCCTGCCTAGCAGAGACGAAATGTCGCAAATATGTCACCAGAGTCTGGTTGGTTCTCTCCACCAACCCATTCGTCTCGGGATGGTATGCAGAGGAGAGGTTTAACTCTATGCTGAGTAAACGGCAGAGCTCTCTCCAAAACCGAGATGCGAACTGGGGACCCCGATCGCTGACAATCTTATCAGGCATACCATGCAAACGGAAAACGTGTTTAATGAACAACACCGCCAAGGCCCGTGCTGAGGGTAACCGAGGAAGCGGCACCAAATGCACCATCTTGGAGAAATGGTCGGTGACATCCCAAATAATGGAGCAGCCACGCGACTTGGGTAGACCCACCACAAAGTCCATCCCGACCATCTCCCAGGGCCTGTCTGCCACCGGTAGAGGGTAAAGCAACGCAGCAGGCCGTTGCCGAGGAGACCGATTCTGGGCGCAAGAAACGCACGCCTGAATATAGTCCTTGACATCTCGGGCCATATGCGGCCACCAGTATGTTCTCGACAGAAGCTCAGATGTCCTCTTGGTCCCAAAATGCCCACCCACTCTGGAGGAGTGAGCCCAAGAGAGAACCTCCGGTCGCAAGTTAGCTGGTACGAAAGTCTTGCCCGGGGGCACAGACTCTAGCGAAACCGGAGCTACAGTTCTCAGGCTCTCAGAAGGGACAATAAGCCGAGGCTCCTCCTCCTCCGATGACACCACGGAGCGGGAGAGAGCATCAGCACGAACGTTCTTCTCCCCGGAGAGGAAATGGAGAGTAAAATGGAACCGGGAGAAGAACAGGGACCATCTAGCCTGGCGAGAATTCAGCCGCTGGGCCGTTTGCAGATACACCAAGTTCTTGTGGTCAGTGAAGACTTGGAAGGGAAAGCGAGCTCCCTCCAAGAGATGTCTCCACTCCGAAAAAGCCAACTTCATGGCCAGCAACTCCCTGTCCCCGATGGAATAATTCCTCTCCGCTGGTGTGAAGGTCTTGGAGAAGAAGAAGCAAGGATGCTTCCGACCTTGAGCATCCTTTTGGAAAAGGACTGCTCCAGCACCAACGGATGAGGCATCCACCTCCAAGATAAATGGCTTATCAACATCGGGGCGATGTAGGATGGGAGCGCTAGCGAAGTGTGACTTGATCGAGAGAAATTCTTTGGAGACCTCCTCTGACCACAACTTGGGATTTGCTCCCTTCTTGGTGAGGGCAACCAAGGGAGCTACCAAAGTTGAGAAGTGTGGAATGAACTGGCGATAGTAATTAATGAACCCCATAAAGCGCTGCACCGCTTTAAGAGAATGGGGTTCCTGCCAGTCCATTACAGCCTGTAGCTTGGCAGGATCCATAGCCAAACCCTGGGCAGAGATGATATAACCAAGGAAAGGCAAGGACTCCTGCTCAAACACACACTTCTCCAACTTGGCGTAGAGGGAGTTCGCCCGTAAGAGGTCGAAGACTTTGCGAACATCTCTCCGATGGGAGTCAATATCTGGAGAGAAGATGAGAATATCATCCAGATAGACTACGACTGAGGTGGAAAGCATATCCCGGAAGATGTCGTTCACAAAGTCTTGGAAAACGGCTGGGGCATTACAGAGCCCGAAGGGCATCACCAGATATTCATAGTGCCCATCCCTGGTGTTAAAAGCCGTCTTCCATTCATCCCCCTCACGGATGCGAATCAGGTTGTAAGCACCCCGCAGATCTAACTTAGTAAATACCCTCGCTCCCCGTAGCCTATCAAACAGCTCAGATATCAGGGGTAGTGGGTACTTGTTCTTAACGGTGATGGCGTTAAGACCCCTGTAGTCTATGCATGGACGTAAGTCTCCAGTCTTCTTCTGTACGAAGAAGCACCCTGCCCCTGCCGGTGACACTGACTTCCTAATGAATCCTCTTGCCAGATTCTCCTGGATGTACTGGGACATTGCCTCCGTCTCCGGGAGAGATAACGGATAGACTCTACCCCGGGGAGGCTCAGCACCAGGCAAGAGGTCAATAGGACAGTCATAGGGGCGGTGAGGCGGAAGGGTCTCCGCAGCTCTTTTGGAGAACACGTCTGCATAGGGCCAATAGTGCTTGGGGAGAGAGGAAAGATCTGCGGGTACCTGTGTAGTAGCAACCTGAATGCACTCCCTCAGACATCTACCCTTGCAAGATTTACTCCAACCCAAAATTCTCCCAGAGGACCACTCAATATGAGGAGAATGGTAGCGAAGCCATGGTATCCCCAACAGGACCTCATCAATTCCCTCAGGAATGACTAATAGGGAGATTATCTCCTGATGTGATGGAGACACAGATAGCGTGAAAGGAATGGTTTGGTGGGTAATCTGTGAAGGTAGTGTTGACCCATTTACCACTCGAACGGTTACCGGCTTGGCGAGCATCACCAAGGGTATTGCGTGACGCTGGGCAAAAGCGGAAGACATAAAGTTACCCTCTGCCCCAGAATCCATGCATAGCTCGACCATAAGAGTGGATGGGCCTATGGTAATTGTCCCCTTGAAGGACAACTTTGAGGCAAACGTCACCGTGTCTAGTGTACCTCCTCCAACTGCCACTAGACGCTGACGTTTCCCCGACCGCTGAGGACCCTTGGAGGCAAGGTGTCCTGACTGCTGGCAAACATGACGGACCTTATGTGCACGGGCAGACTGAGACTTGGATCCCGCTCGTGTCACCTCTAAGGCCTCATTTGACTCGGATGCCTGGACTGGAGATTCCAAAGGTTTGGCGAAGGTGGGAGCCAGCCGAAACCTCTGCCTACACTGGGCTCGCTCCAACCTCCGCTCGTTAAAACGGAGGTCAATACGAGTAGATACGGCTATGAGCTCCTCCAGTGTGGCGGGAATCTCCCTAGTGGCCAAAGCGTCCTTCACATGGTCAGCCAGCCCCCTCCAAAATACGGGAATGAGGGTTTTATCTGGCCATTCCAACTCAGACGCTAATGTCCGGAAGTGAACAGCAAATTGGCTGACCATGGTTGAACCCTGAGTCAAAGCCAGCAGTTGGAGCGCTGTATCATGGGTGACTTGAGGTCCTAAAAAGACCTGTTTCAGAGTGTCCAGAAACCTAGGAACACTCCGCACCACATGATCGTTGCGCTCCCACAGCGGCGTAGCCCACTCCAACGCTCTGTCCGACAGGAGAGAGATTATGAATCCCACCTTTGCCCGCTCAGTAGGGAAACGTGCAGCTAGAAGCTCGAGGTGTATACCACATTGGCTCACGAAACCCCTACAGGGCTTACTGTCCCCAGAGTATCTCTCAGGCAAAGGAAGGTGAGATAGGGTCGGAACAGAGGTGGCAGTGGGTAAAGCTGCTGCAGCCACGCTAGCAGCCTGAACAGCTATTGCGGTAACGTCCACGGCCGAGGTTGCACGCTCAAGAGACGCCAACCGGCCCTCCAGCAGCTGGATGTACCCCTGCAATCGCTGTTCATCCGCCATTACTTAGCCAGATCCTGGCGCTAGTATACTGTTAGGGTTGGCGGAACGCACCAAATATATAATTTATAAAATGGAATTGGTGCGTTCGCAACCCGGGATCCACCGTGCAGGAAAGCACCTGCTGCTAAATAATGGCGGCTCTATATGGCGGTATATACCAACTCTGTTAGCTTCACAGAGTAACCACGAGAGGAAAGCTCTGTGCCCTGTTAGACTTTCACAGAGGCACAGGCCAACTACCCAGATGTGAGCAGTGAGTGGTCATGCATGCATACAAAACTCCTCGCCGGAGATGCCAGCATTCTAGGGGCTTATTTCAGCCGGGTCCCTGAACACACTTAAACACAATCTCCTCGCCGGAGGTGCCAGCATTCTAGGGGCTTATTTCAGCCGGGTCCCTGAACACATTCAAACACATGACCACATTGGCGCAAAGCATATAGCATAAGACGATACTAGCGCATGGCCGTGCGGTCATGCGCAGTTTATATAGTTGCAGCACAGGAAGCTGCTACTGAAGTTTTTGCCCTTTCAGGACCTTCCAGAAGGACCAATGGAAAGTGCTGCAGTACCTGAGCATGTTTTGCCCTTTCAGGACCTTCCAGAAGGACCAAAGGAATGTACTGCAGCACCTGAGCATGTGACCGAACATGTGGCCCTCGACCTCCAATGGGAGACTCTGCCCTGGGCATGCTCAGTGTGAGTAAACAAGGACTTAGTCCCAGAGAGGCTCGCTCGCCGCAGATCAGTGCAGGGTACCATAGGAAAGCCAGAAAAGGCAGTAGTGACCCTATGCACCGAATCAGCCCCAGTGAGACGCTGGGAGTGACGTCTCCGCTGAGCAGAGCCCACTGCGGCCGATACCGAATGGGAGACCGCAGCAGACACGGATCGAGATTCCCCCTGTGCAGCAGAGGAAACTCGACTCCTAACATACCCCCCATGTCTTTAGTCAGATGTGGTGATTAGTATGGCCTCCTATGCTAAAATCTGATTTCATATCTGCGTATGTTATTTCCCTCTCCTCTCACAGTCAATATTTGTGGGGGGCTATCTATCCTTTGGGGATTTTCTCTGAGGCAAGATAGGTTTCCTGTTTCTGTCTTTAGGGGTAGTTAGATCTTAGGCTGTGCCGAGGAGTCTAGGGAGTGTTAGGTACCCCCCATGGCTACTTCTAGTTGCGCTGCTAGGTTCAGGGTCTGCGGTCAGTACAGGGACCACCTTCTCCAGAGTCCGTCTCATGCTGCTCCTAGGCCACCAGACCATAACACAAACCCCAGGCTCCGGGACCACTGTCTGCAGGTGACACCACTACTTCTTCCACTGTTTTGCATAGAAGCCAATTCTCAGTATACCGTTCATGTGTGGATGCCTCCAGCCCTGCACCTGTTGTGGCCCACAGTCAAGCAGCACCATCATCAAGCCCATCCACGTCCTTATCCCAGCACAGCTTTCAGTTGTCTATATCCCAGTCTTTGGAATGCAAGCGGAAATACCCTGCCTAGGCCCCACAGGCCACAGTCCTAAATTCTAATATTTCTCTTCTGCTTGTGCTAGAAATGCTGCCTTTTAGGCTCATTGAGATGGAAGCTTTCCGCAATCTGATGGTGGCAGCCGTCCCAAGGTACTCGGTCCCCAGTCGCCACTATTTCTCCCGGTGTGCCATAGCGCATTACACCAGCATGTGTCTCACAACATTACCCGTGCCCTCAACAATGCTGTTACAGGGAAAGTCCACCTTACAATGGACACATGGACAAGTGGTTGTGGGTAGGGATGGTACATCTCACTGACGGCATACTGGGTTAACATAGTGGAAGTCGGGAGCCAGTCAGACCTTGGATGGAACACATCTTCCCCACACCGAGGATTGCTGGCCCTACCTCAATCAGGGTTGTCCCAATAGTCTACAGCTCCTGCACCTCCTCCTCTTCATCCTCCATCTCTGAAATCAATACATCAGTATGAAACTGGAAGCACTGAAGCACTGCCTCAGCCAAGCGGCAACAGGCTGTGCTGAATCTAATCTGCATAGGTGACAAACCTATGCACAATGCAGAAGAGTTGTGGACAGCGCTGAAAGAGCAGTCAGATGTTTGGATGACACCGCTGAACCTACAACCAGGCATGGTCATGTGTGTTAATGGCTGTAACCTGGTGGCAGCTCTGAGGCAAGGTGAGCTAACACACGTACGTTGCCTGGCCTATGTGCTTAACCTCATGGTTCAACGTTTTCTGAAATGCTACCCGGAGTCAGCTACAGCTTCATCCACCCTTGCCATGCTTCAGCAGCGTTTGCAGCTGGTGTGTGATGTCCTCACACGCTGTAACTCTACGCTGCATATGTTGGAAATGATTTGTGAGCAGAAGATGGCAGTTGTTGACTACCAACATCAACAAGGCCATCGATATTCAGTTCAGACTCCACACATAAGACCTCAGGAGTGGACATGGATGTCCGACATATGTACCATCCTCCAAAACTTTGAGGACTGTACCAAGATGGTGAGCGGCACTGATGCTATAATTAGCATCACCATCCAGCTTCTCAGCATTCTGAAAATCTCTCTGCTCACAATTAAAGAGGATGCATTGCAGGCAGAGCATGAGGACATGGTGAAAGGAACCATACAAGGGGATTACACTCAGCCCAGCCTCATGTCTTCTCAACGTGGATTGGTAGTCAATGAGAAGGAGGAAGAACAGAAGCTACTTTCATACGCAATAGACGGTACTACAAACACAGCTGTTATACCGTGTTTTCAGCAGGGATGGCCTGAGGACAGGGAGGAGGAGGAGGAGGACAGCATGGTCAGTAATCCTGTTGGTGAGGACACAGAAGTCTTACCTGTTAGCAGTCTGGCATGCATGGCTGACTTTATGTTAAATTTTGGATGACACTCATTATTGGTTGGTGACACTTCTAGACCTACACTATGAGGAGAACTTTCAATCTCTTCTACCAGAGGCAGAGCGGTATACTAAAATGTTGCATTACTAGAGGGCCTTTGTAGTGGAATTACTTAGAAAATTCCCATGTGAGAATGCTGGCAGCAGACGTCAGAGTTTGTTGTACAACCAAAGAGTCCAAGCGAGAGAGACAGAAGTACAATCCAGCTCAGGCAGAGGAACAATGGCAAAGTTCTGGGACAGTTTTCTCAGACCCTCCCATCATCCCTGAACAGAGGCAAGGGGTGCTGTCACAAGAAGTGCAATATTTGGGAAAATGCTGAGGGAGTACCTTGCAGATCGTACAAACGTCCTCTGGGATTCCTCTGTGCCTTTTAATTATTGGGTATCCAAGCTGGACATGTGGCATGAAGTGGCTCGCTACGCCTTCGAGGTCCTGGCCTGCCCTTCTGCTAGCGTTCTCTCAGAGCGGGTTTTTAGTGCCGCTGGTGGAATTATAACAAATAAGCGCATCCTCCTGCTAAATGATAATGCTAACAGACTGACTTATAAAAATGAACAAGGGCTGGATTGGGAAAGACTTATGTATACCACCAAGTAAAAAAACAGCGAAACATAACCTCAAATACATTTTCTCTTTTGGGGAGGTGTATTCTCATGCACCTCTTCAAAACCACACATGGATATACGTTTCCAGATTTGGTCAGTTTGTTGTTATCCTCCTCCTTATCCTCATCCTCATCATCAATAACCAGTAGAAAACCAGAGTGAACGGATTCCGTGATGCCAAAGGCACAATTTTTTTTTGCAAGGGTGTAAATATTATGCCCATAACTAATTGGAAACCAAAACAAATGTTACTCCCACCGGGGGAAATATCATAAAAAAGAGATGTAAGTCTATTTATCCCCTGTATTCTTATATTTTCCATTTTTCCAATCTCTGGACAGTCCTGTTATGAGGTAGTGTATACCTCAACAACAGAAAAATATTCTAAGACTTTTAAATTATATTTTTATTTATAGTCCTGTCTGTGAGCTGTTGCTAGGGACAAACATATCTTGTTGGACACATTCAGGCTTCAAATCTATGAACCTGTGTTCGCCCCTCCCTTTTGTTATTTACTTTCATCGGTGGATTCACATTTTTTATTTCTTTGTTTAATTTCATTATGATTTAGCTTTATGTCTCCTCATTGTTCACCACTAGATCACCAGGCTTATCGGCCTCTGGCCCGCTACAGGCAGTCAATTTTTTGGCAAAGATGTCTCGGATGCCCATAGTATGTTTTAAATCAATGTATCCCCCTTGGGGAAATGTTTGTCAGGCCATAGGCATTTAGTGTATGAGCATTACAAGTGTAGGAGACACAATCCTTTACACTGGGCCTAGGATTGTAAAGAGGCCTTCAGCAATGTCTCCTCATTCTCCACCACTAGATCACCAGGGTTCACGTGTTCTGTGCTGCTATGATCCACATGAAATATTTTTAAAAAATGTACCCCCCATGAGCAAATGCTTGTGCCTACTTCTTAACTCTGTCTCCTGCAATGTCTCTTTGTTACCTGCCACTAGATGACCATGGTGAACGTGCTCTGTACGGTGAATTTTGGGCAAGGGGGCTGTGTTGGCACTATTTTGTTTACTATAAAAAGGACCCCACATTGGGGAATTGTTTGTCAGCTCATTCCCTCCATTACAAGTCTCAGAGACCCACACCCCTACACTGGGCCTACTTCTTAACTCTGTTTCCTGCAATGTCTCTTTCTTGTCTCTGACGACATGACCTGGGAGAACATGCTCTGTACTTTTATAGGCCACAGAATTTTAAGCAAGGGGGGCTGTGATGGCAATAGTATATTTTGAAAAAAGGTACCCCCCATTGGTGAAACCACATCCTTGTTGGCAAAGACTAACATTTGTGTACATTAAAGAGCTCACTTTAAAAGCTCTTTTTTGTGTTGCCTGGTTGCTCACATTGGACACAATACAATTCATATAAATTTGATAAAGCAATGCTGTTAGTTTGGCTCAGTAGCTCATTACAAATATTTCTTTGTCAACTATATTAGTTTCTCTCCTTGAGAGCGATAACTTTGGCTGCCTAATATGTACAAATGGCGAATATACAAATGGCAATTTGGAATCCAGATTAAAATACTGTATACAAAATGCATTCAGACAATCGCATAACTGCATTTCTTGTAAAACATTTACAGATGTGACAGACAATGCTCATAGTGACACAATCTTGAGAAATGTTTGTTTATTCACTTCACAAACAGTTCTAAGCCTCTATATGTTTGCTGTTTGTCATTGTAAAACATTAAGGTTTACTGAAACTCTGCCTGTGGTGGTTTGATCTAAATCCTTGTGGCTTTTATTTTCTAGGGGTTTATGGACCCTCGGCTGATGACTCCATGATATCTCAGTTTCATACAACCTTGAAAGCTGGCCACTTGAAGGTCTGGGTGAAACTAGAGTTACTACATGGTGTAAATCACTATATAAGACCAGAGAAACATGACTAAGACAAATGCCAAAACTGGGGTACCTGTACATGTACATGTACCTGCATAATTGGGGATGCCCATGCAGTGTAGGTAATCTCCCAGGGGTTCTCTGTCTTGGTTTTGCTTCTCTTAAGATGGATGATGTTTAAATGCCTCTTGGTGATGATCTAACTATACTGTATGTAGTTAATCTTCATATATACTATATCACTATATGTATTTAATCCTTATATGTACTTATTAATCTTTGTATGTTGACATATACAAAAGTGTATGCACTCACACAATTCAATCATACTATTCCTTGAATTTTATAGTTTGCAATAAAATTGCGTTGTATTGCAAGTATTAGCTTTATTTAAAGCCGTATCTGAACCGAAGTATTAAAAACATGGCAAATAAAATTGCCAAATTCTTCTGTAAATAATTATGCAAAGAGGGAACCTTCATACCATTAAAAAATATGAGTGTATTTTCATGGGCCCATCCAGTATGTGGGTTCCAAGGTATAATGGGGTGCATATGACTATGACTATATGACTATGCAGCAGGGCTGGCCTTACTGCCAATGTGTAAACAAAGGAGTACAGGAGTACAAAATGCATATTGTGAAGTGGCTTTTCATTGGCCCATCCACTATGTGGGTTCAAAGGCGTAATGGGGTGCCAATGACTGACTATGCAGCAAGGCTCGCCTTGCTGCCAATGTGTAAAGCAAAGGAGTACGGGAGTACAAAATGCATATTTTGAAGAGGATTTTCATGGGCCCATCCAGTATGTGGGTTCCAAGGCATAATGGAGTGCATATGACTGACTATACAGCAGGGCTGGCTTTACTGCCAATGTGTAAAACAAAGGAATATGAAGTACAAAATGCATATTGTGAAGTGGATTTTCATTGGCCCATCCACTATGTGGGTTGAAAGGCTTATTCGGGTGCATATGAATTGGTAGCAGGGCAGGCCTTGAATTAATCCCCCCTGGACATCTTATGAAAGGGGTATTATGGTGCGTCGTAATTCTTGGCAGCCCATCCACTCACAGCATAGGCTACAACAGCTTAGGACACCCACTGTTTAATAATGACCCTTTACGAAGATTAATGCCACCTGATGCACCAGTTAAAATAGGCTCTGTGACTTTAAGAGTCCCTCCTTCATAAATGAAGCAAGATGGGTCTGCTTATGTGTCACACACCACATGGCCAGCTAGGGGTGTTAAATGTTACAATGACATTTCCCAGTGAATGCATTTGTTGTGGTTGAAAGCAATGTTAAATTTGAAAAACGCTTTAAAAATGCTGGGTCTGAACTAAGCCTAAGTGGTGGAGGTAGTTTTCGGTCTGGGGTGAAATATTTGGCCTTACAGGCAAGTCATTAACCTGCAAAGGATGTACCTTGACATATTTCCCAGCAAAATCCGTTTTGGTTTAGTTTTCATGTGTTTTTTGTGGCACCGGGAAAAATGGCATGAATCTTGGAAAAAATTATTAAAGCTGTGAACTTGGAGTCAGGAATGCTTCCAGGGGCGATCCCCATGATGTCCCTGTGTCATTTGAGTAGTGTTTCCATCATTTTCAGACATTTTTAGACCTTAAAAGGACCCCTGGGGGGATCGCGGTAAAAATACTCAGGTCTCTAGACTTAAATTAGGCTCGTTGTTGTGGCCGAGTACCCGAGTATTCCAATCTGCTCGACCCGAGCAACGAGCACCCGAGCATTTTAGTGCTCGCTCATCACTAGTTATAATCTTACCACCGATCAGTTGCAGTGTGTTCTGTGCTGTCATGCAGATGACAGCATGGCAATCAACATGGTCTGCCACCTGGTCGCAGTTCGGGCTCAGGTACTGTTCCGATACCCAAACAAAACTTTTTTTAAATGTTCGTCCAAACCCGCCAGACACGAACATTCAGATGTTCGCCCATCACTACATGTGTTCGAAAAACTGCACAAGTTCATTATGTACAGTATACAGTATATTTGAAAAATCTGACATTAAGGTAGTCTCTTTTTAGCTAGCTCTCTGAGACCATCATTTATTTGTTCTTTATTAAAAAATGGGGGAATATTTGCAAATAAAAGTATTTACATTTAACTTTCTATCTAATGGTATTTTTGTTGTGGAAAAAAGTAATAATGTGTAATATCATTTTCTTCATATGTACATTGTGAAAAATTATCCTTTAAATGAAACAAGTTCACTGTCCCTGTATGGAGACAGGTTATTTCTCATATGTGTTGGGGCTGAGACCCTGTTGTTTGACATTCTCTTTCTAGCCATAAGTGTGTAAAATCAGTCGGGTATCATCAATCATCATCAGCCCCATGCTGATTACCAAGGTGGGAACTGTCTTATCCTTTGATCCTTGCACAGAGTTCTATCTTGTCCTTGAGCTGTAATTGATTACAGTGGTATAGACAGATATCAGGCAGAACTGAATTCCAACACAGACAGTGCCATCACCTACGGGCAGCAATCTATTCATTTTATTCTGCCTTTGCCAGGTAACAGGATAAACCTTTACAAACCTTACAAATCGTGCTCATTATTCACCTGGCATAGTAATTTGTAGTTTTAAAAAAAATACTGCATATATATTTTCAATCAACAAAATTATTTATTCACTTGATTATGTATTACTAGATGGCAGCCCGATTATAAAGAATCGGGAGTCTAGAATCCATATATACTTTATTTATTCAAATGTAAGAATAATACAATTAATAAATAATAGTAAGAAAGAACAAAAATAATAGGCAGTATATGGAGAAAACACCAAACAAAAGTTCAAAATTGGTGTGAAAATGTCACTGAACCACTTCATAACTAAATATATATAGTTTTGGTAAATGGTATTATCATTTTTTTTACGAAATTCGGCAGGAGCTTGAAGAGCAACGTCACTGGGCCCGCCTCCACGCAGTAGAAACTTGCTGTGAGGTAAAAATTCAAAAATCACACCAAAATGGCGGGCGGAGTGTGTCACAGTACGGCACGTTTCTGATTGGTCGCTCGCAGCAGGCGGCAACCAATCAGACACTGGACACTGTTGACGTCACTTATCTCCGGACATTAGCTCCGGACATTAGCTCTGGACATTAGCTCCGGACATTATCTCCGCACATTAGCTCCGGACATAGCTCCGGACATTAGCTCCGGACAAAGCCACGGAAGTTGGCACAAATTGCAGGAAGTAGTATTCTAGGCAATTAATCTCCGGACATTAGCTCCGGACATTAGCTCCGGACATTAGCTCCGGACATTAGCTCCGGACAAAGCCACGGAAGTTGGCACAAATTACAGGAAGTAGTATTCTAGGCAATTATATATTAGATAAAACAAAACCAATATCTTCAGAAAAATAGTAGATACTGCATGTACCAACTGTGTACAATTAGAACCTTTTCGTAGAATGGCCTAATTTCTCAAAAAGGCTGACCTGTCATTTATTGACTGCAAGAAGTAATTAAGCAAATCTCCTTTAGAGAGAGGAAGAGGTAGGAACTCTAATGTCATTAATTGGAAGTAGCAATCCTAAAAGTTCATATCGTCCCTTTAACCCCTTAGCGACCGCCGATACGCCTTTTAACGGTAGGCCGCTAAGGGTACTTAAACCACAGCACCGTTAATTAACGGCGCTGTGGAAAAAGTAAATAGCGCCCCCAAGAGTCGGATTTTCTCCACGGTCTCGGCTGCTGGGGGTAGCCGAGACCCCAGAGAACATGTTTCGGGGGGTTTTTTACCGACCCCGCATTTGCGATCGCCGGTAATTAACCGTTTACCGGCGATCGCAAAAAAAAAAAGCGATCTCTTTTTAATTTCTCAGCCCTCCGATGTGATCACACAACAGAGGACAGAGAAAAGGGGTCCCAGATAGCCCCCGATACTCACCTATCTCCCCCGGTGCTCCTCGTGGCTCCCGGTGGGCGCCGCCATCTTCAAAATGGCGGGCGCATGCGCAGTGCGCCCGCCGGGCGGCACCGGGGGAATCTTTGGGGTCTCGGCTGCCGGGGGTACCGAGACCCCAAAGAACATGATCGGGGTCGGTTTTACCGACCCCTGTTTTGCGATCGCCGGTAATTAACTGTTTACCGGCGACCGTAAAAAAAAAAAAAAATCAAAGTGTAATTCTCTGTCCTCTGATGTGATCGCACATCAGAGGACAGAGAAATAGGGGGATTCAAGGACCCCATTATACCTACCGGTGTCCCTGGATCCTCCTGCTGCTCCTCCTGGCTGCCGGGGAAAAGAAAATGGCGGGCGCATGCGCAGTGCGCCCGCCATCTATCGCCATCTGCCAGCTGACAGGAGAAGAGCAGTTGGGGCTAAAATTAGGGTTAGGGTTAGGGCTAGGGTTAGGGTTAGGGTTAGGGCTAGGGTTAGGGCTAGGGTTAGGGTTGGGGCTAAATTTAGGGTTAGGGTTGCGGCCAAATTCAGGGTTAGGGTTCTTTCACACTTACGTCGGTACGGGTCCGTCGCAATGTGTCGGCCCGACATACCGACGCACGTTGTGAAAATTGTGCACAACGTGGGCAGCGTATGTAGTTTTTCAATGCATCCACTGCCCAATCTATGTCCTGGGGAAGAGGGGGCGGAGTTACGGCCACGCATGCACGGTCAGAAATGGCGGACGCGACGTACAAAAAAAGTTACATTGAACGTTTTTTGTGCCGATGGTCCGCCAAAACACAACTGATCCAGTGCACGATGGACACGACGTGTGGCCATCCGTCACGATCCGTCGGTAATACAAGTCTATGGGCAAAAAAATGCATCCTGCGGGCACATTTGGAGGATCTGTTTTTTGTCCAAAATGACGAATTGCGATGGATGCCAAACGACGCAAGTGTGAAAGTAGCCTTAGGGCTAGGGTTAGGGTTGGGGCTAAAGTTAGGGTTAGATTTGGGGTTAGGGTTTGGATTAGAGTTGGTATTAGGGTTAGGGTTGGCATTAGGGTTACGCTTGGGATTAGGGTTAGGTTTGAGGTTAGGGTTGAGATTAGGATTAGGGGTGTGTTGGATTTAGGGTTTTGATTAGGGTTATGGTTAGGGTTGACATTAGGGTTGTTTTGGGGTAAGGGTTGTGATTATCGTTAGGGTTAGTGATTAGGATAATGGATCGGGTTGGGATTAGGGTTAGGGGTGTGTTGGGGTTAGGGTTGGAGCTAGAATTGGGGGGTTTCCACTGTTTAGTTACATCAGGGGGTCTCCAAACACGACAGCCAATTTTGCGCTCAAAAAGTCAAATGGTGCTCCCTCCCTTCTGAGCTCTGCCGTGCGCCCAAACAGTGGGTTACCCCCACATATGGGGCATCAGCGTACTCGGGATAAATTGGACAACAACGTTTGGCATCCAATTTCTCCTGTTACCCTTGTGAAAATAAAAACTTGGGGGCTACGAAATCTTTTTTGTGGAAAAAAAAATATTTTTTTATTTTCACGACTCTGCATTCTAAACGTCTGTGAAGCACTTGGGCATTCAAAGTTCTCACCACACATCTAGATAAGTTCCTTGGGGGGTCTAGTTTCCAAAATGGGGTCATTTGTGGGGGGTTACTACTGTTTAGGCACATCAGGGGCTCTCTAAACGTGACATGGCGTCCGATCTCAATTCCAGCCAATTCTGCATTGAAAAAGTCAAATGGTGCTCCTTCACTTCCAAGTTCTGCGGTGCGCCCAAACAGTGGTTTACTCCCACATATGGGGTATTGGCATATTCAGGAGAAATTGCGTAACAAAATTTATGGTTACATTTCTGTTTTTACACTTGTGAAAATAAAAAAAATGGTTCTGAATTAAAATGTTTGCAAAACAAAGTTAAATGTTCATTTTTTTCCTTCCACATTGTTTCAGTTCCTGTGAAGCACATAAAGGGTTAATAAACTTCTTGAATGTGGTTTTGAGAACCTTGAGGGGTGTAGTTTTTAGAATGGTGTCACACTTCATTATTTTCTATCATATAGACCCCTCAAAATGACTTCAAATGAGATGTGGTCCCTAAAATAAAATGGTGTTGTAAAAATGAGAAATTGCTGGTCAACTTTTAACCCTTATAACTCCCTAACAAAAAAAATTTTGTTTCCAAAATTGTGCTGATGTAAAGTAGACATGTGGGAAATGTTATTTATTAACTATTTTTCGTGACATATCTCTCTGATTTAAGGGCATAAAAATACAAAGTTTGAAAATTGCAAAATTTTAAAAATTTTCGCCATATTTCCGTTATTTTCATAAATAATCACAAGTAAAATCGAAGAAATGTTACCACTAACATGAAGTACAATATGTCACGAAAAAACAATCTCAGAATCAGCGGGATCCGTTGAAGCGTTCCAGAGTTATAACCTCATAAAATGACAGTGGTCAGAATTGCAAAAATTGGCTCGGTCATTAAGTACCAAATTGGCTCTGTCACTAAGGGGTTAAAGGGCCTTGCCACATGACTAAGGCTATGTTCACATGTCCAGTAGATCGGCTCTAATAGATCGGCTCTAGCATTAATTCTTTTAACACTGAAGTCTATGGAAAATGGATCCATTTATTAGCCATATGTTTTTTCTTTCATTAGAGAAAGATCCATTTTTTGCTTACTGGATCCGTTTCAAAGAAAGAAAACGGATGACTATTCAACTAATCTGTTTCCCATAGACTTCAATGTTAAAAAAACGGATCCAGCTAAACTCAGTTTCTTAAAACGGAAAAAAAAGTTTGTCAACATAACTTATTTGCTAACAGATTTCTGCTGGATCCATTGTAACAGATGATTATTGGACACGTGAACAGTAGAGTTGAGCGACCTTGACCTTTTTAGAGTCGAGCCGGGTTTCGCGAAACCCGACTATCTCAAAAGTCGGGTCGAGTGAAATCGGCCGATTATGACGTAAAGTCGGGATCGACCGAAACACGAAACCCAATGCAAGTCAATGGGGCAGCATAGTCGGCAGTGAGTGGGGGCCAGGAAAACACCTAGAGTGCCCATTTTAATGTCAAAACCACCCATTCTTCTTAATGAAGCTTGTCAAGCGTAATTTACCTTATAATAATTGGAAGGCATTTGAAATTGGGGGTCATTTGGCTAAAGTTGTGGTGGGTAGGGCTGGTTCAAGTAATTAGTGGGCCCAGGAAATCTGGACCACGTCACGGCAGTGGAGCAGGGAGAGGTAAGTATTTCAACTTTGCAAGTGCTGTGAACCTGAGCAAGCAGGGGGGGCCCACTCGTTGGCATTGGCACTGGCACAGGGCCCCTCAAAGTACAGCGGTGTGTTTGCACGGCGGGGGCGCCTCCCACCGGCAGCAACACTTTTGCGTACCATGAGAGGCCTTGTGCCAGTGACGTCGCCAACTAGTATTCCTCCCCCCACCTGATGAAGGAACCTGCACTTTCATCTGCACCTTCCTGTTTGTCCCCGTGTAAGGTGGTATGGTATGCGGGAAGGGGGACCTGACTTTCAGCAGGGTCACAATCTTGCAGTGTAGCGTGCACGGGAAATGTTGCGTTATGGGTCAATGTACCAGCAGACTCATCTATCACTGGCTGGGCAATGGGCAGGATGAGGAGGAAACACAGATATAGGCCCAAAGAATAAAGTGGGCTAAATGCAGTTCAAAATTGGTAACACAGGACTAATCAGGGGGCATTGCAGTGGAGGACAACTGGAATGAGAGGCTGACACAGAGAGTAGACCCAAATCAGTAAGTAGTCGAAATGCAGTTCAAAATTGGCAACAGTAGTAAACAGGCGGCACAGCTTTGTTCAGTGGAGGAGAACAGCAAGGAGTGGCAGACACCGATAGTAGGCCCCAACCCAACTAGTAGGCCAAATGCAGTCTAACATTAACAACTACTTAACGAGCGCCTGAAAACGGAATTTCAGGACAGGAAACCAGGAGAACAGCAAGGAGCGGCAGACACCGATATTAGGCCCCAAACCAACTAGTACGCCAAATGCAGTTGTTCCGTTTAACCACAATTTAATGAGAGCCTGAAGATAGAAGTTCAGGAAAGGCAACCTGGAGAACACCTTGGAGTGGAACACACCATCTCTCTACACCCCATACCCAATTTGTAGGTCTAATGCAGCGTAGTTTCCAACAACTACTAAACGAGAGCATGATGATCGAAGCATTGGCGAGGAAACCTGGGGAACACCTTGGAGTGGAACACACCATCTCTCTACAGTGGAACACACCATCTCTCTACACCCCATACCCAATTTGTAGGCCTAATGCAGCGTAGTTTCCAACAACTACTAAACGAGAGCCGGAAGATCGAAGCAATGGAGAGGAAACCTGGGGAACACCTTGAAGTGTAACACACCATCTCTCTACACCCCATACCCAATTTGTAGGCCTAATGCAGCGTAGTTTCCAACAACTACTAAACGAGAGCCGGAAGATCGAAGCAATGGAGAGGAAACCTGGGGAACACCTTGGAGTGTAACACACCATCTCTCTACACCCCATACCCAATTTGTAGGCCTAATGCAGCGTAGTTTCCAACAACTACTAAACGAGAGCCGGAAGATCGAAGCTCAGGAAAGGCAACCTGGGGAACACCTTGGAGTGTAACAAACCCTCTCTCTACACCACGGAAGGGCTGATTCTTAGGAAGGAAGGCTGTCGGAAAGAAGCAGGGCGCGTCCGAGGGTGATTATATTCTTATTAGGTATATACTCACCCTCGGACGCGCCCTGCTTCTTTATTTGTAATGAATGTTTATTTGCAATGTGGTTTTGACTTACTCTATTTTTTTGGTAAATAATGATTTTATTATTTTCATTGTTTTGCATCTTCTTGGCAATAATATAAAGAAGACGCGACAGGACAACACTCGGTGGATGCCATATCTGTGTTTAAAATTGAAAAAACCTTTCAGTTAACTACTTGCAGGAGAAAGTTATTGTAGCTGGTGGCCATTTTTAGTACTGTACCAGATTTTTGTTGTATGTGTTTGTTTTTAATGTTAAAATGTCTGCATTTGATATCTCTCCAGTATTTTCTTTTTTATAAGCAAAATACTTATTTTTATATTTTCTGATGTTGGTTCCAGGGGTACACGGGCAGCAGTGGTGTGGTCAGTGGAGGCCTAGTGGAAGGAGTGACCGCAGACAGGCATCGAAGGCCTAAAATAATAACACATGGCTGTAGGCAATTTTAAATTGGTTCCAGGGGTACACCGGCAGCAGTGGTGTGGTCAGTGGAGGCCTAGTGGAAGGAGTGACCGCAGACAGCCATCGAAGGCCTAAAATAATAACACATGGCTGTAGGCAATTTTAAATTGGTTACAGGGGTACACGGGCAGCAGTGGTGTGGTCAGTGGAGGCCTAGTGGAAGGAGTGACCGCAGACAGGCATCGAAGGCCTAAAATAATAACACATGGCTGTAGGCAATTTTAAATTGGTTCCAGGGGTACACGGGCAGCAGTGGTGTGGTCAGTGGAGGCCTAGTGGAAGGAGTCACCGCAGACAGGCATCGAAGGCCTAAAATAATAACACATGGCTGTAGGCAATTTTAAATTGGTTCTAGGGGTACACGGGCAGCAGTGGTGTGGTCAGTGGAGGCCTAGTGGAAGGAGTGACCGCAGACAGGCATCGAAGGCCTAAAATAATAACACATGGCTGTAGGCAATTTTAAATTGGTTCCAGGGGTACACGGGCAGCAGTGGTGTGGTCAGTGGAGGCCTAGTGGAAGGAGTCACCACAGACAGGCATCGAAGGCCTAAAATAATAACACATGGCTGTAGGCAATTTTAAATTGGTTACAGGGGTACACGGGCAGCAGTGGTGTGGTCAGTGGAGGCCTAGTGGAAGGAGTGACCGCAGACAGGCATCGAAGGCCTAAAATAATAACACATGGCTGTTGGCAATTTTAAATTGGTTCCAGGGGTACACGGGCAGCAGTGGTGTGGTCAGTGGAGGCCTAGTGGAAGGAGTCACCGCAGACAGGCATCGAAGGCCTAAAATAATAACACATGGCTGTAGGCAATTTTAAATTGGTTCCAGGGGTACACGGGCAGCAGTGGTGTGGTCAGTGGAGGCCTAGTGGAAGGAGTGACCGCAGACAGGCATCGAAGGCCTAAAATAATAACACATGGCTGTAGGCAATTTTAAATTGGTTCCAGGGGTACACGGGCAGCAGTGGTGTGGTCAGTGGAGGCCTAGTGGAAGGAGTGACCGCAGACAGGCATCGAAGGCCTAAAATAATAACACATGGCTGTAGGCAATTTTAAATTGGTTACAGGGGTACACGGGCAGCAGTGGTGTGGTCAGTGGAGGCCTAGTGGAAGGAGTGACCGCAGACAGGCATCGAAGGCCTAAAATAATAACACATGGCTGTAGGCAATTTTAAATTGGTTACAGGGGTACACGGGCAGCAGTGGTGTGGTCAGTGGAGGCCTAGTGGAAGGAGTGACCACAGACAGGCATCGAAGGCCTAACATAACAAAAATGTCAATACAATGGTATTGTCAGTGGCAGGCATTGAAGGATGTCAGCGCATAGACTAAACATTGGTGGAGCTGTGAGATAATTTTGCAAGTGGTAGAGCACTGTTTGAGCTGGGGTGGGGGGAAACTGTCTTGTGGCCGGCGGTACAGGCCCAGGGCCCCTCATATTACAACGGTGTGTCTGACGTTGGGTGCGCACCACCACCGCCAGAGACACTTTATTGTACTAGGAGGGACCCAGTGGCAGTGCCGTCGACCAAAAGTGGGCTCACCCACCTCTTCAGACAAACTGCACTCTCACGGGTGCTGTCGCCAAGTGTCGATACCACGGCCCCGTGTGGGGAGTTTGGCCATTTAGTGAGGTGTAAACATGTCGTATGCTGGACAATCAGGTGCAGAAAATTACGAGATTGGAAAAGGCATTCAGAATAGTCCACACAGGCAAGACCTTTTCATAGGAAAGCTAGGTGTCAGCCGGGCAAGGTGGGGCAAAAGATTTCGAAATCCAGTTGTGGTTCATTTTAATGAAGGTTAGATCATCTACATTTTGGGTAGCCAGACGAGTCCTTTTTTCTGTTAGTATTGAACCTGCAGCACTGAATACTCTTTCTGATAGGACACTAGCTGCCGGGCAAGCAAGCTCCTGCAATGCATATTCTGCCAATTCTGGCCAGGTGTCTAATTTTGATGCCCAGTAATCAAATGGGAATGACGGTTGAGGGAGAACATCGATAAGGGATGAAAAATAGTTTGTAACCATACTGGACAAATGTTGTCTCCTGTCACTTTGAATTGATGCTGCAGTACCTGTCCTGTCTGCGGTCATAGCAAAATCACTCCACAACCTGGTCAGAAAACCCCTCTGGCCAACGCCACTTCTGATTTCTGCCCCTCTAACTCCTCTGGTCTGCTGGCCCCTGCAGCTCGTGTGAGAACGATCACGGGCGCTGTGTGCAGGGAATGCCAGAAGCAAACGGTCAACAAGAGTTGATTGTTTGGTTGCTAATATTAGTTCCAAGTTCTCATGTGGCATTATATTTTGCAATTTGCCTTTATAGCGAGGATCAAGGAGGCAGGCCAACCAGTAATCGTCATCATTCATCATTTTAGTTATGCGTGTGTCCCTTTTGAGGATACGTAAGGCATAATCCGCCATGTGGGCCAAAGTTCCAGTTCTCAAATCTGCGGTTGTGCTTGGTTGAGGGGCAGTTTCAGGCAAATCCACGTCACTTGTGTCCCTCAAAAAACCAGAACCCGGCCTTGCCGCGCCACCAATTTCCAGTGGCCCCGGAAAAGCTTCCTCATTAAAAATATAATCATCCCCATTATCCTCCTCGTCCTCCTCTGTTGTGAATTCTGTGGCTGAATTCACTCCTGTGGTCACAAGTGGTACTGCAGCTTCTGAGCTTCCTTCCTCAGGTGTTCTGGTGAGCTCATTAGCTGCTTCGTTACTTAACTCCACCTGATGCTGCTATCCTTGCTCCTAGTCAATGTTCCAGTGTTGGATCTGAGCTTCTCCTGATTGTTCCTGTGACCTGCTGCTCTGTATAGCTAAGTGCTTTTTTGCTATTTTGTTGCCTTTTTTCTGTCCAACTTGGCTTTTGTTTTGCTGGAAGCTCTGAGACGCAAAGGGTGTACCGCCGTGCCGTTAGTCCGGCACGGTGGGTCTTTTTTTGCCCCTTTGCGTGGGTTTTGCTTTAGGGTTTTTTGTAGACTGCAAAGTTCGCTTTACTGTCCTCGCTCTGTCTAAGAATATCGGGCCCCACTTTGCTGAATCTATTTCATCCCTACGTTTTGTCTTTTCATCTTACTGACAGTCATTATATGTGGGGGGCTGCCTTTTCCTTTGGGGTATTTCTCTGGGGGCAAGTCAGGCCTATTTTTCTATCTTCAGGCTAGCTAGTTTCTTAGGCTGTGCCGAGTTGCATAGGTAGTGGTTAGGCGCAATCCACAGCCACTTTTAGTTGTGTTTAGGATAGGATCAGGTGTGCAGTCTACAGAGTTTCCACGTCTCAGAGCTCGTTCTTTTGTTTTTGGGTATTTGTCAGATCACTGTGTGCGCTCTGATCGCTAAGCACACTGTGTCTCTGGATTGCCTTCATTACACCTTTCATTAGCAGACATAACAGTACTAGGAGCCAACTAATGATTCTCAATAGAGGGAAAGAAAAAGTTCTGACATCATTTTTTTTTTTTCTCTGCTCTGTGTTCACTTTTTTTTTTTTTTTCCCCTAGACATTTGGGTGTTTCTGGACACAGGTGTGGACATGGATTTTCAGAGTCTGTGCTCTTCAATGGATAATCTCGTTATAAATGTACAAAAGATTCAAGATACTATTGATCAGAAATTTATGTTAGAACCAAGAATTCCTATTCCTGATTTGTTTTTTGGAGATAGAACTAAGTTTCCAAGTTTCAAAAATAATTGTAAGCTATTTCTGGCCTTGAAACCTCATTCTTCTGGTAATCCTATTCAACAGGTTTTGATTATTATTTCTTTTTTGCGCGGCGACCCTCAAGACTGGGCATTTTCTCTTGCGCCAGGAGACCCTGCATTGAGTAGTGTCGATGCGTTTTTCCTGGCGCTCGGATTGCTGTACGATGAGCCTAATTCAGTGGATCAGGCTGAGAAAAATTTGCTGGCTTTGTGCCAGGGTCAGGATGATATAGAAGTATATTTTCAGAAATTTAGGAAATGGTCAGTACTCACTCAGTGGAATGAATCTGCGCTGGCAGCTTTGTTCAGAAAGGGTCTCTCTGAGGCTCTTAAGGATGTCATGGTGGGATTTCCTATGCCTGCTGGTTTGAATGAGTCTTTGTCTTTAGCCATTCAGATCGGTAGATGCTTGCGCGAGCGTAAATCTGTGCACCATTTGGCGGTATTGCCTGAGGTTAAACCTGAGCCTATGCAGTGCGATAGGACTATGACCAGAGTGGAACGGCAGGAATACAGACGTCTGAATGGGCTATGTTTCTACTGTGGTGTTTCCACTCATGCTATTTCTGATTGTCCTAAGCGCACTAAGCGGTCCGCTAGGTCTGCCGTCATTGGTACTGTACAGTCCAAATTCCTTCTGTCCATTACCTTGATATGCTCTTTGTCGTCGTTTTCTGTCATGGCGTTTGTGGATTCAGGCGCTGCCCTAAATCTGATGGATTTGGATTATGCTAAACGTTGTGAGTTTTTCTTGGAGCCTTTGCGGTGTCCTATTCCATTGAGAGGAATTGATGCTACACCTTTGGCCAAGAATAAACCTCAGTACTGGGCCCAGCTGACCATGTGCATGGCTCCTGCACATCAGGAAGTTATTCGCTTTCTGGTGTTGCATAATCTGCATGATGTGGTCGTGTTGGGGTTGCCATGGCTACAAACCCATAATCCAGTATTGGATTGGAATTCCATGTCGGTATCCAGCTGGGGTTGTCAGGGGGTACATGGTGATGTTCCATTTTTGTCGATTTCGTCATCCACCCCTTCTGAGGTCCCAGAGTTCTTGTCTGATTATCAGGATGTATTTGAAGAGCCCAAGTCCGATGCCCTACCTCCGCATAGGGATTGTGATTGTGCTATCAATTTGATTCCTGGTAGTAAATTCCCTAAAGGTCGATTATTTAATTTATCCGTGCCCGAACACGCCGCTATGCGCAGTTATGTGAAGGAATCCCTAGAGAAGGGACATATTCGCCCATCGTCATCACCACTGGGAGCAGGGTTCTTCTTTGTAGCTAAGAAGGATGGTTCGCTGAGACCGTGTATTGATTACCGCCTTCTTAATAAGATCACTGTTAAATTTCAGTATCCCTTGCCATTGTTATCTGACTTGTTTGCTCGGATTAAGGGGGCTAGTTGGTTCACTAAGATAGATCTTCGTGGTGCGTATAATCTGGTGAGAATCAGGCAAGGAGATGAATGGAAAACTGCATTCAATACGCCCGAGGGTCATTTTGAGTATCTAGTGATGCTGTTCGGACTTGCCAATGCTCCATCAGTGTTTCAATCCTTTATGCATGACATCTTCCGTGAGTACCTGGATAAATTCCTGATTGTTTACTTGGATGACATTTTGATCTTCTCAGATGATTGGGAGTCTCATGTGAAGCAGGTCAGAATGGTTTTTCAGGTCCTGCGTGCTAACTCTTTGTTTGTGAAGGGATCAAAGTGTCTCTTCGGTGTGCAGAAAGTTTCATTTTTGGGATTCATCTTTTCCCCTTCTACTATCGAGATGGATCCAGTTAAGGTCCAAGCCATCCAGGATTGGATTCAGCCGACATCTCTGAAAAGTCTGCAAAAGTTCCTGGGCTTTGCTAATTTTTATCGTCGCTTCATCTGTAATTTTTCTAGCATTGCCAAACCATTGACCGATTTGACCAAGAAGGGTGCTGATTTGGTCAATTGGTCTTCTGCTGCTGTGGAAGCTTTTCAGGAGTTGAAGCGTCGTTTTTGTTCTGCCCCTGTGTTGTGTCAGCCAGATGTTTCTCTTCCGTTCCAGGTCGAGGTTGATGCTTCTGAGATTGGAGCAGGGGCGGTTTTGTCACAGAGAGGTTCTGATTGCTCAGTGATGAAACCATGTGCTTTCTTTTCCAGGAAGTTTTCGCCCGCTGAGCATAATTATGATGTGGGCAACCGAGAGTTGCTGGCCATGAAGTGGGCATTCGAGGAGTGGCGTCATTGGCTTGAAGGAGCTAAGCATCGCGTGGTGGTATTGACTGATCATAAGAACTTGACTTATCTCGAGTCTGCCAAGCGCTTGAATCCTAGACAGGCCCGTTGGTCGTTATTTTTTGCCCGCTTCGACTTTGTGATTTCCTACCTTTCGGGCTCTAAAAATGTGAAGGCGGATGCTCTGTCTAAGAGTTTTGTGCCCGACTCTCCGGGTTTATCTGAGCCAGCGGGTATCCTCAAGGAAGGAGTCATTGTGTCTGCCATCTCCCCTGATTTGCAGCGGGTGCTGCAAAAATTTCAGGCGAATAAACCTGATCGTTGTCCAGCGGAGAAACTGTTCGTCCCTGATAGGTGGACTAATAAACTTATCTCTGAACTTCATTGTTCGGTGTTGGCTGGTCATCCTGGAATCTTTGGTACCAGAGAGTTAGTGGCTAGATCCTTCTGGTGGCCATCTCTGTCACGGGATGTACGTACTTTTGTGCAGTCCTGTGGGATTTGTGCTAGGGCTAAGCCCTGCTGTTCACGTGCCAGTGGGTTGCTTTTGCCCTTGCCGGTCCCGAAGAGGCCTTGGACACATATTTCGATGGATTTCATTTCTGACCTTCCCATTTCTCAAAAGATGTCAGTCATTTGGGTGGTCTGTGATCGCTTTTCTAAAATGGTCCATCTGGTGCCCTTGGTTAAATTGCCTTCCTCCTCTGATTTGGTGCCTTTGTTCTTCCAGCATGTGGTTCGTTTGCATGGCATTCCTGAGAATATTGTTTCTGACAGAGGTTCCCAGTTTGTTTCAAGGTTCTGGCGAGCCTTTTGTGGTAGGATGGGCATTGACCTATCTTTTTCCTCGGCTTTCCATCCTCAGACTAATGGCCAGACCGAGCGAACCAATCAGACCTTGGAGACATATCTGAGATGTTTTGTTTCTGCAGACCAGGATGATTGGGTGTCCTTTTTGCCGTTGGCTGAGTTCGCCCTTAATAATCGGGCCAGCTCGGCTACCTTGGTCTCTCCATTTTTCTGCAATTCTGGGTTCCATCCTCGTTTCTCTTCAGGACAGGTTGAGTCTTCGGACTGTCCTGGTGTGGATTCTGTGGTGGACAGGTTGCAGCAGATCTGGACTCAGGTAGTGGACAATTTGACCTTGTCCCAGGAGAAGGCTCAACTTTTCGCTAATCGCAGACGCCGTGTGGGTCCCCGACTTCGTGTTGGGGATCTGGTTTGGTTATCTTCTCGTCATATTCCTATGAAGGTTTCCTCTCCTAAATTTAAACCTCGTTTTATTGGTCCGTATAGGATTTCTGAGGTTCTCAATCCTGTGTCTTTTCGTCTGACCCTCCCAGACTCCTTTTCCATACATAATGTATTCCATAGGTCATTGTTGCGGAGATACGTGGCACCTATGGTTCCATCTGTTGAGCCTCCTGCCCCGGTTTTGGTGGAGGGGGAATTGGAGTATATTGTGGAGAAGATTTTGGATTCTCGTGTTTCTAGACGGAAACTCCAGTATCTGGTTAAATGGAAGGGTTATGCTCAGGAAGATAATTCCTGGGTTTTTGCCTCTGATGTTCATGCTCCCGATCTTGTTCGTGCCTTTCATGCGGCTCATCCTGGTAGGCCTGGGGGCTCTGGTGAGGGTTCGGTGACCCCTCCTCAAGGGGGGGTACTGTTGTGAATTCTGTGGCTGAATTCACTCCTGTGGTCACAAGTGGTACTGCAGCTTCTGAGCTTCCTTCCTCAGGTGTTCTGGTGAGCTCATTAGCTGCTTCGTTACTTAACTCCACCTGATGCTGCTATCCTTGCTCCTAGTCAATGTTCCAGTGTTGGATCTGAGCTTCTCCTGATTGTTCCTGTGACCTGCTGCTCTGTATAGCTAAGTGCTTTTTTGCTATTTTGTTGCCTTTTTTCTGTCCAGCTTGTCTTTTGTTTTGCTGGAAGCTCTGAGACGCAAAGGGTGTACCGCCGTGCCGTTAGTCCGGCACGGTGGGTCTTTTTTTGCCCCTTTGCGTGGGTTTTGCTTTAGGGTTTTTTGTAGACTGCAAAGTTCGCTTTACTGTCCTCGCTCTGTCTAAGAATATAGGGCCCCACTTTGCTGAATCTATTTCATCCCTACGTTTTGTCTTTTCATCTTACTCACAGTCATTATATGTGGGGGGCTGCCTTTTCCTTTGGGGTATTTCTCTGGGGGCAAGTCAGGCCTATTTTTCGATCTTCAGGCTAGCTAGTTTCTTAGGCTGTGCCGAGTTGCATAGGTAGTGGTTAGGCGCAATCCACAGCCACTTTTAGTTGTGTTTAGGATAGGATCAGGTGTGCAGTCTACAGAGTTTCCACGTCTCAGAGCTCGTTCTTTTGTTTTTGGGTATTTGTCAGATCACTGTGTGCGCTCTGATCGCTAGGCACACTGTGTCTCTGGATTGCCTTCATTACACCTTTCATTAGCAGACATAACACTCCTCCTCCTCTTCGCCTGCTACCTCGTCCTGTACACTGCCCTGGCCAGACAATGGCTGACTGTCATCAAGGCTTTCCTCTTCCTCAGCTGCAGACGCCTGATCCTTTATGTGCGTCAAACTTTGCATCAGCAGACGCATTAGGGGGATGCTCATGCTTATTATGGCGTTGTCTGCACTAACCAGCCGTGTGCATTCCTCAAAACACTGAAGGACTTGGCACATGTCTTGAATCTTCGACCACTGCACACCTGACAACTCCATGTCTGCCATCCTACTGCCTGCCCGTGTATGTGTATCCTCCCACAAAAACATAACAGCCCGCCTCTGTTCACACAGTCTCTGAAGCATGTGCAGTGTTGAGTTCCACCTTGTTGCAACGTCTATGATTAGGCGATGCTGGGGAAGGTTCAAAGAACGCTGATAGGTCTGCATACGGCTGGAGTGTACGGGCGAACGGCGGATATGTGAGCAAAGTCCACGCACTTTGAGGAGCAGGTCGGATAACCCCGGATAACTTTTCAGGAAGTACTGCACCACCAGGTTTAAGGTGTGAGCCAGGCAAGGAATGTGTTTCAGTTGGGAAAGGGAGATGGCAACCATGAAATTCCTTCCGTTATCACTCACTACCTTGCCTGCCTCAAGATCTACAGTGCCCAGCCACGACTGCGTTTCTTTCTGCAAGAACTCGGACAGAACTTCCGCGGTGTGTCTGTTGTCGCCCAAACACTTCATAGCCAATACAGCCTGCTGACGTTTGCCAGTAGCTGCCCCATAATGGGAGACCTGGTGTGCAACAGTGGCAGCTGCGGATGGAGTGGTTGTGCGACTGCGGTCTGTGGACGAGCTCTCGCTTCTGCAGGAGGACGAAGAGGAGGAGGAGGGGGTGCGAACGGCTACAGCCAATTGTTTCCTAGACCGTGGGCTAGGCAGAACTGTCCCAAACTTGC
Source organism: Ranitomeya imitator (assembly GCF_032444005.1). NCBI lineage: Eukaryota > Metazoa > Chordata > Amphibia > Anura > Dendrobatidae > Ranitomeya > Ranitomeya imitator. The sequence goes on from NC_091283.1 coordinate 619,332,648, forward strand.
TGTCCCCTGTGGACCCTGCATCCACCACATTTACCCAGTGTGCCGTGATGGACACGTAACGTCCCTGGCCATGCCTACTGGTCCATGCATCTGTTGTCAGGTGCACCTTTGTGCTCACAGATTGCCTGAGTGCATGGACGATGCGCTCTTTAACATGCTGGTGGAGGGCTGGGATGGCTTTTCTGGAAAAAAAGTGTCGACTGGGTAGCTCGTAGCGTGGTACAGCGTAGTCCATCAGGGCTTTGAAAGCTTCGCTTTCAACTAACCGGTAGGGCATCATCTCTAACGAGATTAGTCTAGCTATGTGTGCGTTCAAACCCTGTGTACGCGGATGCGAGGCTAAGTACTTCCTTTTTCTAACCATAGTCTCATGTAGGGTGAGCTGGACTGGAGAGCTGGAGATCGTGGAACTAGCGGGGGTGCCGGTGGACATGGCAGACTGAGAGACGGTGGGAGATGGTATTGTTGCCACCGGTGCCCTAGATGCAGTGTTTCCTACTACGAAACTGGTGATTCCCTGACCCTGACTGCTTTGGCCTGGCAAAGAAACCTGCACAGATACTGCAGGTGGTGCGGAAAATGGTGGCCCTACACTGCCGGAAGGGATGTTGCGTTGCTGACTAGCTTCATTGGCCGAGGGTGCTACAACCTTAAGGGACGTTTGGTAGTTAGTCCAGGCTTGCAAATGCATGGTGGTTAAATGTCTATGCATGCAACTTGTATTGAGACTTTTCAGATTCTGTCCTCTGCTTAAGGTAGTTGAACATTTTTGACAGATGACTTTGCGCTGATCAATTGGATGTTGTTTAAAAAAATGCCAGACTGCACTCTTTCTAGCATCGGATACCTTTTCAGGCATTGCAGACTGAGCTTTAACCGGATGGCCACGCTGTCCTCCAACAGGTTTTGGCTTTGCCACGCGTTTTGGGCAAGATACGGGCCCGGCAGATGGAACCTGTTGCGATGTTGATGCCTGCTGCGGCCCCTCCTCCTCCGCTTCAGAACTGCTGCCGCCTGCACCCTGTTCCCCCAATGGCTGCCAATCGGGGTCAAGAACTGGGTCATCTATTACCTCTTCTTGTAGCTCGTGTGCAACTTCGTCTGTGTCACCGTGTCGGTCGGTGGTATAGCGTTCGTGATGGGGCAACATAGTCTCATCAGGGTCTGATTCTTGATCAGCACCCTGCGAGGGCAATGTTGTGGTCTGAGTCAAAGGACCAGCATAGTAGTCTGGCTGTGGCTGTGCATCAGTGCACTCCATGTCAGATTCAACTTGTAATGGGCATGGACTGTTAACTGCTTCACTTTCTAAGCCAGGGACGGTATGTGTAAAGAGCTCCATGGAGTAACCCGTTGTGTCGCCTGCTGCATTCTTCTCTGTTGTTGTTTTTGCTGAAGAGGACAAGGAAGCGACTTGTCCCTGACCGTGAACATCCACTAACGACGCGCTGCTTTGACATTTACCAGTTTCACGAGAGGAGGCAAAAGAGCTAGAGGCTGAGTCAGCAAGATAAGCCAAAACTTGCTCTTGCTGCTCCGGCTTTAAAAGCGGTTTTCCTACTCCCAGAAAAGGGAGCGTTCGAGGCCTTGTGTAGCCAGACGACGAACCTGGCTCCACAGCTCCAGACTTAGGTGCAATATTTTTTTTCCCACGACCAGCTGATGCTCCACCACTACCACTTCCCTCATTACCAGCTGACAATGAACGCCCCCGGCCACGACCTCTTCCACCATACTTCCTCATTGTTTTAAAAACGTAAACAAACTAATGGTATTTGTTGCTGTCACACAAATTACACGGTGAGCTATAACTTCAGTATGATTTAGCTACCCCTTTACAGGTGAGTGAGATCACAACGAAAATCAGGCACAATGTTACACACTCTGTTGTTGGTGGCAACAAATGAGAGAGATCCCACACACGCAGGACTGTCACTGAAGCACAAATGTAAATATTAATCTCCCACTGATTTGATTTTTTTTTTTTTTTAAGGGAGACTTTAGGAAAAAAAAATAATAGAATAAAATGATTTTTTCAGGAAGAATTTAGAAACCAAATAAAATAAAATGATTTTTTCAGGGAGAATTTAGAAAACAAATAAAACAAAAAAAGGCTTTCTATGGCCCACTGAGTGAGAGATGACGCACACAGGAGTCAGGAGTGGCACACAAGCCCAGAGGCCAATATTTATCTCCCACTGATTGATGTAGTGATTTTTTCAGGTAGATTTTGGAACCCAAATCAAGCTAAAAAAAATAATAGGCTTTCTATGGCCCACAATTGGAGAGAGAGAGAGAGATGGCACACCCAGGAGTCAAGACTGGCACACAAGCAGAAAGGGCAATATTAATCTCCCACTGATTTGTTTTTTTTTGTTTTTTTTTCAGGGAGACTTTAGGAAAAAAAAAATAGAATAAAATGATTTTTTGAGGAAGAATTTAGAAACCAAATAAAATAAAATGATTTTTTCAGGGAGAATTTAGAAAACAAATAAAACAAAAAAAGGCTTTCTATGGCCCACTGAGTGAGAGATGACGCACACAGGAGTCAGGAGTGGCACACAAGGCCAGAGGCCACTATTTATCTCCCACTGATTGATGTAGTGATTTTTTCAGGTAGATTTTGGAACCCAAATCAAGCTAAAAAAAATAATAGGCTTTCTATGGCCCACAATTGGAGAGAGAGAGAGAGAGATGGCACACCCAGGAGTCAAGACTGGCACACAAGCAGAAAGGGCAATATTAATCTCCCACTGATTTGTTGTTTTTTTTTTTTTTTTTCAGGGAGACTTTAGGAAAAAAAAATAGAATAAAATGATTTTTTGAGGAAGAATTTAGAAACCAAATAAAATAAAATGATTTTTTCAGGGAGAATTTAGAAAACAAATAAAACAAAAAAAGGCTTTCTATGGCCCACTGAGTGAGAGATGATGCACACAGGAGTCAGGAGTGGCACACAAGCCCAGAGGCCAATATTAATCTCCCACTTTTTTTTTTTTCCAGGGAAAATTTATAAACCCATTAAAAAAAAAATAAATAAATAGGCTTTCTATGGCCCACTATCTGAGAGAGAGAGATGGCACGCTTAGGACTGGCACACAAGCCCAAAGACCAATATTAATCTCCCTTTTTTTTTAAGGGAGAATTTATAAAACCAAAAAAAAATAAATAAATAGGCTTTCTATGGCCCACTATTTGTGAGAGAGATGGCACGCTCAGGACTGGCACACAAGCCCAGAGGCCAATATTAATCTCCCACTTTTTTTTTTTTTCCCAGGGAAAATTTATAAACCCATTAAAAAAAAAATAAATAAATAGGCTTTCTATGGCCCACTATCTGAGAGAGAGAGATGGCACGCTTAGGACTGGCACACAAGCCCAAAGGCCAATATTAATCTCCCACTGATTGATTTATTGATTTTTTCAGGAAGAATTTAGAACCCAAATAAAGCAAAAAAAAAAAAAAAATGGGCTTTCTATGGCCCACTGAGTGAGTGATGATGCACACAGGAGTCAGGAGTGGCACACAAGCCCTGAGGCCAATATTTTTCTCCCACTGATTGATGTAGTGATTTTTTCAGGTAGATTTTATAACCCAAATCAAGCAAAAAAATAAATAGGCTTTCTATGGCCCACTGAGTGAGAGATGACACAGACAGGGATGGCACTCTAGCAGAAATGTCAATCTTAATCTCCCACAAAAAAAAAAAAAAAAACAGGGAGTGTCCTTCAATTATTATCTCCCTGCAGTAATCTCAGCCAGGTATGGCAGGCAGCAATAAGGAGTGGACTGATGCACAAATTAAATAAAAAGTGTGTACAAACCAAAAAGATAGCTGTGCAGAAAGGAAGGAACAAGAGGATTTGTGCTTTGAAAAAAGCAGTTGGTTTGCACAGCGGCGTACACACAGCAATGCAGCTATCAGGGAGCCTTCTAGGGCAGCCCAATGAGCTACAGCGCTGAGGGAAAAAAAATAAATGTAGCTTCCACTGTCCCTGCACACCGAAGGTGGTGTTGGGCAGTGGAAATCGCTACAGCACAAGCGGTTTGGTGGTTAATGGACCCTGCCTAACGCTATCCCTGCTTCTGACGAAGCGGCAGCAACCTCTCCCTAAGCTCAGATCAGCAGCAGTAACATGGCGGTCGGCGGGAACGCCCCTTTATAGCCCCTGTGACGCCGCAGACAGCAAGCCAATCACTGCAATGCCCTTCTCTAAGATGGTGGGGACCAGGACCTATGTCATCACGCTGCCCACACTCTGCGTTTACCTTCATTGGCTGAGAAATGGCGCTTTTCGCGTCATTGAAACGCGACTTTGGCGCGAAAGTCGCGTACCGCAGGGCCGACCCCGCACAGGGGTCGGATCGGGTTTCATGAAACCCGACTTTGCCAAAAGTCGGCGACTTTTGAAAATGAACGACCCGTTTCGCTCAACCCTAGTGAACAGAGCTTATGAAGCCTCCGCATGTGGCGTTTTGATGCTGCGCCAACTGCAACAAAATACAACATGTTGCGTTCGACGAAGATCGACGCAGCATCAAAACGCCGCATGCGGAGGCATCTGCATACATTGGCATGGCCTACGTACCCAATGTTAAAGATAGGTACACAGGGCAACACATCATGCAAGGAGTAAAAGGGGGAGCGTAGGTGGGGTTTCAGGGAGGAAAATGGAGGAAGTACGCTGCCATCCACAGCCCTCCTGTACGCTACTGTGAAACCAGCCTTAAAAGAATTTAATATATAATATATAATATGGACAGGATTATAGGTGTCTTTCGTTTGAGGGAATCTATCAATTTGAGTGCAACATATTGCAAAGACAGAGACCAAGTGATGTAATCCCTTACTGGGTTGTGCATTGTATTTTCTATAAAATCAATGTTTTATCTATTATACAATTACCAGTTCTCTGAATGCTAAACTATGTTTAACCCCGCCGACACCATCGATTGGCATCTGTCTGTGCATAGGCTGAAAGCTGCCAATCAGTGGTGGAGCAGGGTTTTACAGAGCTCATGAGTATGGAGAAAAATAAATTTTTATTAAAACTATCCCAAGTGGAAAAGGAACAGATATTTTTCTGGAACAATGGTCTCTGCCCCTGTATTACACTCCTCTCAAATAAGGGAGCAGACAAACAACCTCTGGCAACAATGAAAGCCTTGAAATGTTTGTGGGGTCATCTACGAGCTGCTTGATCTTGTCTGCTGGTAGTTTTTTGCCCCCATGACTGCCATATTTGTCCTTCTATAAAGCTAAAAAATGGAGATAAATATCTAATTAAAATCCCTGTACTCTACTGATTCTATCACTTTTTTCCCATTTTACACTGCAAAGCTTCATTGTACAGATCACGAGTAGATTCACAATTGATGCATCCTGTGCAGTCAAACAGGATCCCAAAAGGTAAGAGGGCAAATGGCCCATATGTTGTTCGTGCACAGGGCCCTCTTCTATCACTGTTTACTTTTGGGAGACAGATTCACATTTTTTTGCTTTTGGAGCACAATATGTGAAATCTCTGCTTGTAGTTCAACTGAGCGTTTTTTCAGAGTTTATTCTGGGGTTGTAAGCTTTCACTACTACCTCTCAAATGCTGCCAGTCAGAGTTCAGCAGTGTCTGAGACTGCTAGATCAGCAGCCAAGCTGTCATTGGCAGTTTCTAAATAGGATGGTTAACAGCGCACACCCCGGAGAAACATCCACTTCGACTGCAAGCAGAGATTTTACATATCGATCTTCAAAAGTAACAAATATGAATAAATCTGCAACAGAGAAATGCACTGCAAGATGCCAAAATCATCAGAATCAGAGGAGTTCAGAGATTTTTTATTCACATTTTTGAACAAGTTAGCTTTATGTAATTCAATAGCAGAGAGCTCCAAAAAAATAGTGGTATTTATGCCTTTCCCAGAATTTGTAATTATTTAACTTGATATTCAGTTTATATAGAAACATTTCCTGCTGCTAAAATATGCAATGATTTCAGTAACGATTTTGTAAATGCTAAAATATTACATTAAACAGATAGATAAAAGTAAAGGCTGCAATTGATTTAATATATTGGCGCGAAGGCATTTACAATTCAAATCATTTAGGACTCAGGTGAATTGGTAATTATACATACTGTAATTGGCATTTGTCAAACAGCTGTTTTTCATGTTGTACAAAAAGGGCAATTCAGCTTGTCCTGGTGGAGTTTACACTGAAGTCAATCAAAAAAGACCAATTATTTCTGTAGGAACTCATTACGTGACAAGTAGAAATCATTCTCATGGATAATAATTTTATCAGAGAAGCAGGTGAGGTCAGCTCAGCCTTAGGCCTAGTTCACACATTTGTTTTTGTCATATATGCCTTATCAGTTTGTTAAATAGATAGTGTATGGACACCTTTTATTCTATGGCTCATTTCACATTTTGAAGAAATGCTGACGCCAATCTACGAAGAATGTTTAGTTGCATAATAAAGGTTTTTTTTTTTCATTATTTCAGCCTTAATGTTTAAGATGTAACATTAAGTATTGAAAGTCCACTACAAATATTGTCACAAATTAGCTTCATTTAATTCGAGACCCTAGTAGTATAGCCAATATATAGATCAAATGGATAGTGATACTTTTTCCTTATTACCCAACAGAGAGACATCTATACTGTATGTGTGTAACAGCATTCACGTGAACGGGCTGAGCAGATTAGGCTGAAACACCCCACATTCATATTTGGACTTGTATGGACAAGGTTATGCTGAACATTTATTTTGGTGGCTAGTAGTGATCTCAGCAGTCAGGCGCATCATAAATTAGCCCTAATGATAAGCATTAAATTGAAAATTGAAGAGAACTGCCTTGATTAGCAGCAACATGTTTTAACAAAGTAACACAGGTTAACATTTTTGGTATGATAATAAGAGATGGTCAAATCATTTTAAGGTAAGTGGAATTTGCCTTCACAGAATTTCATCAGAATAGAAGTAAGCAAAATGATTTGATGAGAATAAAATTCAAGTAAAATTTTAGGAAATGTGAAGGTCGTGATGTGTTTGAACAAATTGCGGTTCAATTAACTCAAATTGCCCAAAAAAATGCCAGCAGATATATACATTGCAAAAGATTGGGTCAGACACAGAAGTCTAACATGACCTCAGGTATTACCAGGTGGCCTTCACGATAATGCATGCATTAAATGGTATAGCATAGCCAATTAGAATGGGCTATCATAGACTGTTGAATAGCATGGACTGGGAATGCAGAAACCATTTTAGTATGATTTAAAATAGTGAAAGGATATCAAGACTCAAAGCTCAGGAGTAGAGATTGTAAGCAGTGATATCTCCAAACAGTAATGTGTTGTACAACTGCAAGCAGTGAAAGAGATGAGTATAGTAGTCTGTGAATAAAACAGAGATGAGAGAAAAAAGAGATAGCAAAGGTTCCAGCAGTAAGGCAAGATTGATCAGTGATATACTGTAGCTGACATCTTTTCTGTTGCATTTGAATTATATTTGCACATTTTTCTTTAATCTTAAAGCACTAGAAAGCAGCAGCAAGACAGCACACTATTTCTGCAGAAAACAAAACCCCCCTGATTCCTCTTGAAATCAGGAGAATACATATTTTTCTTAATGCAAAAGAAAATTCCTCAAAGTCAGATATTTAATGGCAACTGCCTACCACACAAAACATAAATGATACAAACAATTCAGCACTAGTGTTGAGCATTCCGATACCGCAAGTATCGGGTATCGGCCGATACTTGCGGTATCGGAATTCCGATACCGAGATCCGATATTTTTGTGATATCGGGTATCGGTATCGGAAGTGTAAAATAAAGAATTAAAATAAAAAATATTGTTATATTCACCTCTCCGGCGGCCCCTGGACATCAGCGGGAGGATCCGGCGTCCGGCACGGCTTCTTTCTTCAAAATGCGCGCCTTCAGGACCTGTGGAATGACGTCCCGGCTTCTGATTGGTCGCGTGCCGCCCATGTGACCGCCACGCGACCAATCAGAAGCCGCGACGTCATTCCTCAGCTAAAGTCCTAGAATGAGCGCCTTCTAGGACCTGAGGAATGACGTCGCGGCTTCTGATTGGTCGCGTGGCGGTCACATGGGCGGCACGCGACCAATCAGAAGCCGGGACGTCATTCCACAGGTCCTGAAGGCGCGCATTTTGAAGAAAGAAGCCGTGCCGGACGCCGGATCCTCCCGCTGATGTCCAGGGGCCGCCGGAGAGGTGAATATAACAATATTTTTTATTTTAATTCTTTATTTTACACTTTAATATGGATCCCAGGGCCTGAAGGAGAGTTTCCTCTCCTTCAGACCCTGGGATCCATGAGGATACATTCCGATACTTGATGTCCCATTGACTTGTATTGGTATCGGATATCGGTATCGGCGATATCCGATATTTTTCGGGTATCGGCCGATACTATCCGATACCGATACTTTCAAGTATCGGACGGTATCGCTCAACACTATTCAGCACATATTTGTTTTACTGGACAAATTTTACATCTGCAGTGATTTTTCAGTAAGGAATAGCAAATATTTATGGCTTATGTTGTGGTTTTACTTCTGGTGCTTTTGGTCAAATTAAAAGTTCTGGTTTTATCATGTCCTATGTAATTAGAGTAGGGATAAGGTTAAATTCACTGAGCTGGAACCACTTGAATTATTTTGCCTGGTTGGATGCCTTGTTGAGGAGAAGTCCATGCACCAAGGGTTATAACCATGATCTGCAGGAGAAGAGCTGATTGTCTTTGTTTTTTTTGTCTGATAATAACTCCATTAGTTTCAGTCAGTGTTTTGCAAGAATAGTCTGTCTGATAACAAGTCCGTGAGCTGTATTATTAAATGGACTGTTGATTACTAATGGTTTGCATACATCCTTATGGTGATGTAATTTTAATATTACTAAAACTATTTTTTGTTTTAAGGAGCTTGCAAAGGTTTCAGATGCAGTCTTAGGAGATCTCAGAATTTTGAGCGCATATTTTCAGGCCAATTAGAGGCTTTGCAGTATTTCCATTTGTAACAAACTGATTTGCTGCAAATCACATTTTTTGGAAAAATTTGGCAAATCTGATGAATTTCAATTTCAAATGATTTGATTATCTCTACATAGAGGCCTACTCAGTGTCGCATTCCATGATATAGGGTGAAGATAGGGGAAGAGGATGTCTCATGGTGTGGAGAAAAAGAGGCCAGAGGGAGTTGCATGCAAGACACAATGGGAAGCTGCAGTAGCAGGAAAATGATCAGTGAGGTATTTTTTTTTAAAAGAATTTCTTCACCCTTAGTCAGGAGTCTGAGCAGAGAACCCATACCATATTACATAGTTACTAGAGATGGGTGAATTTATTTGAGTGCTGCCACAGTGATGAACACTAGCGAGCTGGCAAATTTTGGAAAAGGAAATATGCTCACCTGACTTCTCACTTTTACAGATTATTCCCCTGCTCCGCTTTCTGTCCTGCTCCAATCCCTGAAAATGAAGACACCTAGCATCACCACCATGATATGACCATTCATACACATGAATTTGCTTTTATCTAAACTATTCCATTGTAGCTTTTGCAATATGTTTAGGGTTGTTGTCCTGCCAGAAGGTGAACATACACCCCAGTCTCAAATCTTTGCAGTCTCTAACAGATTTTCCTTCAGGATGGCATTGCATTTAGGTCCATCCTCCTTCCCATCATCTCTGTATAGCTTCCATGACCCTGCTGAAGAAAAGCATCCCCACAGCATGATGTTGCCACCACAAGGTTTGATGCTGGTGATTGTGATGTGCAGTGTAGGTTTTCCGCCACATGTGGCATTTTCTATTTAGCCGAAAAGGTCTACCTTGATCTTATCTGACCAGAGCACCTTCTTCCATGTGCTGTGTCCCCTACATGGCTTTTTGCAATCTGCAAATAGGAATTCTTATGGTTTGCTTTAAAATTTGGATTTCTTCTTGCCATGGTTCCACAGAGGTCAGATTTGTAGAGCATATTACCAATAGTTTTCCTGTGGACCTATTCTCCCACCTAAGCTGTGGATCAGAGTGGCCATGGGCTTCCTGGCTACTTCTCCTTGCTTAAGATGTCAGTTTAAGGTTGACAGTCATGTCTTGGTATTTTTCCAGTTGTGCAATACTCCTTAAATTTTGGATCATGAATTGAACAGTGCTCTGTAAGATGTTCAGAGATTGAGCTATGTTTTTATAACTTATCCCTGCTTTACTCTTCTCTACAACTTTAGCACTGAACTTTCTGGTGTCTTAGGAGGGTTTTCATAATGCTGTTTGATCCCTAATGTTCTCAAACAAACTTATGAGTCCTTCAAAGAACAGCTATAGTTATACTGAGAACAAATTATACACAGGTATATTCAATTTACTAATTATGTGACTTCTGGGGGCAATTGGTCACTCAGGATTTTGTTCAGGGCTTTCAAACTACAGGAGGGGATGAATAGAAATGCTCGTCACAATTTTAAAATGTGTATGTTTAAAGTAATTAGAAAGTCATGTATACTTTCCTTTATTCTTTCCAAGTGCTCACTACTTACTTTTTAAGACACTGTAGATGTAGTATATCAATACTAGAGCTAGGTAAGTGATAATGATTGAACTATTAAGAGATCATAAGTAGATAAAGAGGATTAGGCAGATGAAAGAAATATTAAAGGAGCCTTATCACAGTAACGTATGTAAAATTCATCTGATGGACTGTTTCAGGTTAAAAAGTTGCTGATATACCTTTTCCATATAATGACATATTGTTGGTATTCAGAAACAAATCTGCCTCTGTTCACACAGGATGCATTGTAGCACTGGGCAGCCCACCATAGGGCGTTATTAATAGGCTGGAGCAAGATGCTCTGCATTCCTTGTGTGAACGCGCTACATACAGAGTATATATCTTAGTGCATTGGTATACCACACAGCCAATCCCTGATTGAAGGCTGGCTGTTTTATTAGGTATTGCACCTGTGCATTTGCCATTTTATTTGGGTCCGCTGCACCCTGTCTGTGCAATTGTATTGAGGCCCATTCAGACAGGTTAGCAACTCTGCCTGTTTTTGGTGTGTTTTCTTGAATTTTTCCTTTTTTGGTGTTTCTCATGCAGACATGACCACTAAAGCAGCAAAGCTCATGACATAGGTTGATACTTTCACTTGGCTGTGCGACCATGCGAACCTTTTATAGCTGCAGCAGAGAAGGACCTTCCTAGTGGTCCAATAGGAACTACAACAGGACCTAAGTATGTGACCCCCGACCTCCAGGTGTACATGCTCAGTATGTAATACTTAGTCCCAGAAAGAACTGCTTGCTGCTGAACATTGCTGGCTACAAAGGTAGAGCCTGGATGGGCAGTAGTAACCAGTTGTTCAGTATCAGCCTGAGCCAGACGCTGGGACTGACGTCTCTGCTGAGCAGGCTTCACTGCGGGCTGGAGGAGAATGGGAGACCATAGCAGACATTGTTCGAGATTCCCCCTGTGCAGCAGCGGGAACTTGACACCTAACATTACCCCCCTCTTAGAGCCCCCCTCCTTGGACCTCGCTACGCTCGAAGGCAACAATGAGCTGTGGAGCTTGAATGTGCTCAGCAGGCTCCCAGGACCTGTCCTCTAAGCCATAACCCTTCCAGTCCACCAAATAATATCTTTTGCCACGTACCACCTTGCACCCCAAAATAGCGTTCACTTTGCAATCGTCCGTAGACGAACCCAATGTCCAAGCAGACGACTCAGAAAATCGGGACATGTGTACGGGCTTTAAAAGGGACACATGAAAGGTGTCGGTGATACCTAGGCATGGAGGAAGGGCCAAACAGTAGACTACAGGGTTAACCTGTTTGAGGACCTTGAAGGGACCCAAGCAGTGAGGTGCAAACTTAGTGGACTCAACACGCAGCCTGATGTTACGGGCAGAGAGCCACACTAAATCACCAGGAGCAAAGGTCAGAGAGGGGCACCGGTGTGCATGGGCAGAGGACCTCATTCTCTCCTTGGAAGCCTGGATGGCATCCTGAGTACGGTCCCAAATGTCCCATGCCTCCACCGCCAAGTCTGCCACCCTGGAGTCAGCGGAAGATCCGGGCATGGGCACAGGAAACCGGAGATGTTGACCGTAATTAAGGAGAAAATGGGTCTGGCTAGTGGAGTCAGCTACAGCATTGTTTAGCGCAAACTCCGCCCACAGTAGCAAGGATGCCCAGTCATCCTGCCTCGCTGAAACAAAATGTCACCGATATGTGACCAAGGTCTGGTTGGCCCTCTCTACCAACCCATTCGTCTTGGGATGATATGCCGAAGAGAGATTCAACCCAATACTGAGTAATCGACAAAGCTCTCTCCAGAACCGAGACGCAAACTGGGGACCCCGGTCACTGACAATCATATCCGGCATACCGTGTAGGCAGAAAATATGTTTTACAAACAATGGTGCCAGAGCCTGTGCAGAAAGTAGCCATGGAAGAGGCACCAAGTGCACCATTTTAGAGAAATGTAGGTGATTGCCCAAATGATTGTGCAGTCACGAGATTTGGGTAAGCCATCACAAAGTCCATCCCAACCATCTCCCAGGGCCTGTCTGCCAACGGTAAAGGATAAACTAATCCTGCTGGCCGTTGTCGAGGAGACTTAGCACAGGAAACACATGCTTGAATATAGTCCCCGACATCACGAGCCATATGCGGCCACCAGTATGTTCTGGCCAGCATCACAGACGTCCTCTTGGTTCCAAAATGTACACCCACCCTAGATGAATGAGCCCAAGAGGGAACCTCTGGTCACAAATGGGATGGCACAAAAGTCTTGCCCGGGGGCACAGACTCTAGCGAGACCGGGGCCATAGTTCTCAGGCTCTCAGTGGGGACAATAAGCCAAGGCTCCTCTTCCTCCTCCACAGAAGACACAACGGAGGGAGAGAGAGCATCGACACGAATGTTCTTCTCCCTAGAAAGAAAATGAAGAGTGAAAAGGAACCAGGAGAAGAACAGGGACCATCTGGCCTGGCGAGAATTTAGCCCCTGGGCTGTATAAGTATACCAGATTTTTGTGGTCAGTAAAAACTTGGAAGGGAAAGCGAGCCCCCTCTAGAAGATATCTCCAGTCAGAGAAAGCCAATTTCATGGCTAGCAACTCCATGTCCCCAATGGAATAATTCCTCTCCGCTGGTGTGAAGGTCTTGGAAAAGAAGAAGCAAGGATGCTTCCGACCTTGAGCATCCTTTTGGAAGAGGACAGCTCCAGCACCAACGGATGAGGCATCCACTTCCATTATAAACGGCTTATCAACATCGGGGCGATGTAGAATTGGAGCGCTATCAAAATGAGATTTAATTGAGGAAGGCCTTGGAGACCTCTTCTGACCACAATCACAACCTGTAGTTTGGCAGGATGCATAGCCAATCCCTGGGCTGAGATGATATAACCAAGGAAAGGCAAGGACTCCTGCCCAAACACACATTTCTCCAACTTTGTGAAGAGGAAGTTTGCCCATAGGAGGTCAAAGACTTTGCAAACATCTCTCCGGTGAGAGTCAATATCTGGAGAGTAGATGAGTATATCATCCAGATAGACTAAGACCGAGGTGGAGAGCATATCCAGGAAGATGTCATCTACAAAGTCTTGGAAAACGGCTGGGGCATTGCAGATGCCGAAGGGCATCACCAGATATTCATAGTGCCCATCCCTGGTGTTAAATGCCATCTTCCATTCATCCCCCTCACGGATGTGAATCAGGTTGTAAGCACCCTGTAGAACTAATTTGGTGAATACCCTTGCTCCCCGTAGCCTATAGAAGAGCTCAGATATCAGGGGAAAAGGCTACTTATTCTTAATGGTAATGGCATTAAGACCCCTGTAATCTATGCTTGGACGAAATTCTCCATTCTTCCTCTGCACGAAAAAGAACCCCGCCACTGTGGGTGACACTGACTTCCTAATGAACCCTCTAGCCAAATTCTCCTCTGGGAGGGAGAGAAGATTGACCCGACCCCGGGGAGGCTCTGCTCCAGCTTTGAAATCAATAGGACAGTCATAGGGGTGGTGAGGCGGAAGGGTCTCTGCAGCCTTCTGGGAGAACACGTCCGCATAGGACCAATAGCAATTGGGGAGAGAAGTAAGATCTGCGGGTTCCTCTGTAGTGGCAACCTGAATGCACTCCCTCATACATCTGCCCTTACAGGATTCACTCCAACCAAAAATTCTCCCTGAGGACCACTCTATATGAGGAGAGTGGAAACATAACCGGGGCATCCCCAGAAGAATCTCATCCATTCCCTCGGGAATGACAAGCAGGGAGATAATCTCCTGATAGGAAGGAGACATGGATAACGTGAAAGGGATGGTCTGATGTGTAATTTGTGTGGGCAGTGTTGACCCATTTACCACTCAAACAGTCACTGGCCTGGCAAGCATCACCAGGGGTATAACGTGGCATTTTGCGAAGACAGAGGACATAAAATTCCCCTCCGCCCCAGATTCCACATAAAGCTCATCTGTGAGAGTGGAATAGCCTAAAGTGATTGTCCCCTTAAAGGACAGCTTGGAGGAAAATACCGCTGTGTCTAGTGAACCTCCTCCTATGGTTACTAGACGCGATCGTTTCCCGACCGCTGAGGACATTTATTGGCATAATGTCCCTTCTGCTGGCAGTTATTACAGACCATGGGTACTCGAGCGGCCTGGGACTTAGGTCCCACTCGAGAAACCTCCATGACCTCATTGGAGTTGGATGCCTGAATGGGAGATTCCAGAGGAACCTCTGCCTACACTGGATCCGCTCCAACTTCCGCTCGTTAAAACGGACATCGATGTGAGTAGATATAGTTATGAGGTCCTCCAGTGAGGCAGGAATCTCCTTGGTGGCCAAGGCGTCCTTTACATGGTAAGCCAGTCCCCTCCAGTATACAGGAATAAGGACTTTATCTGGCAACTCCAGCTCTGATGCAAAAGTCCGGAAGTGGACGGCAAATTGGCTGACCATGGACGAACTCTGTGTTAATGCCAGCAGTTGGAGCACCATATCGTGGGTAACATGAGGTCCTAAAAACACCTGTCTCAGAGAGGCCAGGAAGCGAGGAGCACTCTGTACCACATGATCATCACGCTCCCACAGCGGCATTGCCCACTCCAGAAGAGATATGATAAATCCCACTTTAGCCCGTTCCATAGGAAAACATGCAGCCAGAAACTCAAGATGTATGGTGCACTGGCTAACGAATCCCCGACAGAGCTTACTGTCACCAGAAAACTTTTCTGGAAGTGGAAGTCGAGATGAAGTCAGAGCAGGGGTGGCAGAGGACAAACTGGCTGCAGCTACGATAGCAGCCTGTACAGCAACTGCGGTGACATCCACAACCGAGGTTGTGCGCTCAAGAGCCGCCAACCTACCCTCCAGCTGCTGGATGTACCACAAGGATTGCTGTTTGTCCGCCATTTACTAGCCAGACCCAGGCACTAGTATTATGTTAGGGTAGGTGGAACGCACTGAGTATATATATATAAGTAATAATAGGTGCGTTCGCAACCCGGGGTCCACCGTGCAGGAGAGTAACCTGCTGCTAGAACTGACGGCACTATATGGAGGTATTAGCTAACTCTGTTACTTCACAGAATCGCACAGATAGGAAAACGCTGTGCCCTGTTAATCTCACAGAGGATCTCAGCTACCTAACTGAGCAGAGAGCAACCAGTGGTCACGCAGTCAGCAAAAGACTCAAAACTCCTCACCGGAGGTGCCGGTATTCTAGGGGCTTATTTCAGCCAACCTTGACCTCATGCAGACATGACCACTAAAGCAGCAAAGCTCATGACATAGGTTGATACTAGGGCATGGCTGTGTGGCCATGCAAACCTTTTATTGCTGCAGCAGAGAAGGACCTTCCTAGTGGTCCAATCAGAACTGCAACAGACCCTAAGCATGTGACTCCTGACCTCCAATGAGAGGTTGTCCCATGGGCATGTGCAGTATGGGAAAAGCAGTCCCAGAAAAACCTGCTTGCTGCTGAACATTGCTGGCTACAATGGTAGAGCCTGGAAGGGCAGTAGTAACCAGTCAACCAGTATCAGCCTGAGCCAGATGCTGGGACCGACGTCTCCACTGTGGCTGGAGGAGAATGGGAGACTGCAGCAGACATGGTTCAAGATTCCCCCTGTCCAGCGGTGGGAACTCGACACCTAGCATTAGGTTCACTTTAATGAATAATTTGGCTATATATGCTTGAATCCTTGTTGGCTATATTTTTGTACTCTAAACTTTAGCTTTGCTCTTAATATACTTTTTGGGGTGTACTCATTTTTACAACATGGTCTTGAATTAATTTGTTAACAAAGTACCTTTATTTGGGTGTGCAAAATGGCAAATATCATTTACGATCAATGGCCCACATTTGTGGGAGTGTTTTATAGTATGGTATCCCATAGAAAATGTTTATTTTGAAAGGAAATGAATTTAAAAAAAACAACCCTGCTTTGGTGTACTCATTTATGCTGAGCAATGTACTACATAGGCTTTCTTTCCCCTTTGTGCTCTTGCATGTACATATGATATTTAGTAGGGTTAGGGCTTTATACTTTTACTTAATGCAAGATTATTGCCCTATTGGACTTGTACAGTTTACTCTGCCATCTAGCAATTACTATACTTCATAGGCTTACCTGCCCCATTGCACTTGGCACTTTACCTCTGCTAGTAGGGTATGAGCTTTGTATGCTGCAATATTTCCTAAGGTCTACTAGATCCATGCAAGATGCTGTCATTTATTGCATGTAATTTCAGTGCTCCCGTGTGTTAGTTTGTACATTTTTCATTTATTGTATAATTGCTACTGAAAGTGGTTTCAGGTTTGTGCAATTTATCTTCTTGCTTTACAATTAATATATCTCACAGGCATATTTGCCTCCTTGCACATGACACTTTATCTTTCTATATACTGTATTACTCCTAAGAGTCATTCAATATATTACTATTACCCTGTTTACCTAGCTTTACCTTTGCCTTCCTAACTTTGTACTACATGTATGCCATCACTTCATTGTTTATTCCTTCCACACTGTACATTTTTATTATTATTTAGTTTATTAGTGAGCAATTTTGAATCCATCTTTTATGGTGCTTATACCGCTGCTCGCTACATTTGCTGGTGCTGATATTTTATTTATCTGTATTTCCTTTTTTGATATTGCTATGCCTTTCAAAATATTGCAATAAAGTATTTACTGGTCTTGGAGTGTTCTCATTTGTGCATAGGTATGATATTTCTCTATAAGTACGTTACCACATATTATACATTTTCAATTTCTTAGTATAAGGTTAGCATTTGGTAAATTTGTTTTCAATCTATCTCTGATTTTTATTTTTACATTACTAATCCTGTCTAAATAAAAAGTAACAAAAACAATTTTTTTTTCCTCCGCAACTTTCCGGAAAAAAAAATGCCATCTGTAATTGCTTAAAATCTAATCGGAACAGTATTATTGGACTGTTGTCACGGCACTGTATGCTTCCATATGGCATGTTTTTCCACTCAAATCTCACAGGTTAAGGATATGGGTACACCATATGGAAGTAATGCTATTTTCTTATTATTTCAATGAAATGTGTAATTGAATGACAAATTCTGTTAAGCCATGAGTACATATTTAAGCTGTTGAAATATAGTCTAGCCACGATGTCCTCTCTTCAGTACACCACTTTAAATTAGCTAATTAAGCACATTTTCATTTTCCAATGCCATAGGTAAATTGTGCCCGAGAGTCTGTTGATGTGTTCTGTTATTTTTCAACAAGAAATAAATTCAATTCTACTTAAAATCAGTGATTATATTTCATGAAAAGAGATAGTCTGGTTCTCTGCGATAACAGTTATAATTTGAGATGATCGAGTATTTTAAGATTTAAATTGACCAGGTTTAACAAATTTAAAAAAAAAATGCTTTGCAGCAAAGTGATTCACAAAGGATCACAAGTGCTACTAAGCTTTCAATTGCCCAGAGGAGATGTGTTACACTTTGAGGTCTGCTAAGAATCTTTTAAACCCCATTTGAATCAAACCCCTTTAATGTAAATACACAGCCTAAGAAATGTGAACATGACATCAACGTATTTGTCTAGTGGAAAACGGATGGTAACAGCCTGTTTACTAACACATGGCACTTACAGACTTTTAGACTATAAAAATGGTCCAAAATGTTCTCCTCTAAGTCCAGAAAGCTGCCATACTGATTTTTCTGCACACAGAAGAAATTGTAAGTTTATCACAAAAGTTAGACCAAAAATTATCGCTGTTTGGCGAGATTTAATTGTATTTTGCTGAGCAAAGATGCAATGGCATTTTACTAGCCATCCAAAAGTTATCTCCATATTCATAGTGTACAAATTGCCACTTTCGACTCTTTCTTTGACCTTTCAAAAGCTGGGAAAAAATGCCCCCCTATTTGTTTTTAGAATGAGGATCAAAAAGCATGGCTAAACAATTGTCATTAATTTGGTTTCTGTAGTGATGAGCGAGTATATCATTGCTCGGGTTTTCCCGAGCATGCTCGGGTGATCTCCGAGTATTTGTAAGTGCTCAGAGATTTAGTTTTCATCGCCGCAGCTGAATGATTTACAGCTACTAGCCAGCTTGAATAAATGTGGGGATTCCCTAGCAACCAATGCAACCCCCACATGTACTCAGGCTGACTAGCAGCTGTAATTCATGCAGCTGCGTCAACAAAAACTAAATCTCCGAGCACTTACAAATACTCGGACACCACCCAAGGGTGCTCTGGAAAACCAGGGCAATGAGTACACTCGTTCATCACTAGTTTTCTGGCAATGAAAAACTAGCCAACCCACATGTATTCTAGCTTACAGATTGCCTTGCTTGCCAACATGACTGATGTCTGAATCAAATAACTTTTCACACACCAACCACTTAGGAACCTATAAAAGGTCAGTTTGTTTCTTGTTTTGTTCTTCATTTGTTTTCACAAATATTTATCATTATTTGTTGGTCTACCTTTTACGTAAGTATGACTTTTGTGCATTCATGTTCACTATGGGGTGGGTATAACTGAGTTTTAGTCAAATATAACATCACAATTTATTTCCCCTTTTTTTGTGTTCTTTAACATAATGTTAATAAATAATAAATTTACACAATTTTCCCTTTCTTTTTTATGTGCCCTTGATCCCTTTATATTTTTTATTTTTTTTTATTTTGTTCGCGGTCCATTAAAGATCATAAACACTTTTGTTCACTATTTTTATCTTTTATTAAAAACGTTGAATGGTTATTTCACATGTATTGTGTCACTTGTTTTTTATTTCCTTTCAAATATGGTAAATATCATTGACATATGATTTTCACGTTTATGTAATTTATTGATATTGAAATTTTTTCTTTTATATTTTTTTATTTATTTATTTTTATTTTTTATTTATGTGCATATATGGATTTGGTTGGAATGACAGTTTAGGGACAGATGCATGTGGATGCTTGTTTGATCTCCTTTTGGAATGTGTGTGCCATATTGTGTGACTATGTCTTTAATGACCCTCCTGCTAATTTACTTAATATTATTAAATGTATACCTTTGTACTGGGCTATTAACCCCTTAATCCCATATGACGCACTATCCCATCGAGGTGACCTATGACTTAATTCCCAGTGACTGGATAGTACGTCATATGCAATCGGCCACGCTCACGGGGGGAATGCGGCCGATCGTGGCCGGGTGTCAGCTGACTATCGCAGCTGACATCCGGCACTATGCCCCAGGAATGGTCACGGACCGCTCCTGGCACATTAACCCCTGAAACACTGCAATCAAACATGATCGCAGTGTTCTGGGGGCATAGGGAAGCATCGTGCAGGGAAGGGGATCCCTGCGTGCTTCCCTGAGACCCTCGGTACAAGTCGATGTGCTCACCTTGTCCCGAGTGTCTCCTCCCTGCAGGCCCGGATCCAAAATGGCCACGGGGCTTCTTCCGGGTCCTGCAGGGAGGTGGCTTACAAGCCCCTGCTCACAGCAGGCGCTGATAAGACTGCAGCCCTGCTTGTCAGATCGCTGATCTGACACCGTTCTGTGCAAAGTGTCAGATCAGCGATCTGACCCTATAGTGTGATGTCCTCCCCTGGGACAACTTTATAAAGTAAAAAAAAAAAATATTTAGATGTGTAAAAAAAAAAAAATTCCTAAATAAAAAAATAAAATATTGTTCCCATAAATATATTTCTCTATCTAAATAATAAATAAAAAAAATAAAAGTACACACGTTACAGAACCCCCCAGCACCAAGAATGTTATGCAGTATATGTATGTATAATAGTTTCCATGTGAAATGCATCAGTCCACAGGCTGCACCCCTGGACAAGATATTCTCTTTCTGACCTCCCCCCACCTTTGTAATTCCCACAGTAAATATTGGCAGGCTCCGGCCCCCTGAGGCTATTGTAATGTATGTCTGGCCAGCTGTTTTCCTATTGGCCTGTCCTGTGTATCTGTGTTATATATTCTGTGTGCTGAAAATAAAGTGTGTTCTTAGACTGGAAATAAGTGAAGAAGCAGTCAGCTTTTATATGCTCTCACGTAACCATGGCATTCCAGCCAGCTTCCTTCATTCAGAATCTACATTAAAAGCAGCGTGGACCTCCTGAAACACGGGGTGGTACGGTAAGAGGTACCCCAGCTTGGTAGACCCCGTTACACTGGTGGCAGACAGCGGGATGTGATATCCATTCTACAGGAGGAAAGGAATGAATGGAAGATAACTACCAGAAGTTAAAGAGGACTGCATTAAAAGTTCTGGTGGAAGCCCGAGGGTTAATCGCCAGCAACAAAACAAAAGCGGATTTGATAGCAGCCATCATGGAACATGACAGTGCAGCGCCCCCCAATGTGAACGTGGAAGAGACTGAATTCCAGAGGGAGGTAAAGAACAAACTGGACCAGGATAGAGCTAACCAAGATGGAGATGGCAGAGCGGACCAAAGTGGAGCTGGCCAAGATGGAGATGGCAGAGCGGAGAGTCAGCGAGCAAGGGGAGCTCTGGCCTCCGCCCAGGTACCTTCAACAGTAAGCCAAAAAAAGATCCAGTACAATGCCTTCTGACAGTTGGGGGAGGCAGAGGAAGACATTGATGGCTTTCTGCAGGACTTTGAGCGGCAGTGTGCCCTTCATCAAGTGAAGCCGGAGGAATGGGTTCAGATTCTGGCCAGCAAGCTGACAGGCCGGGCAGCGGACGCCTATCGCACGGTGTTATGGTCTGGTGATTAAGGAGCGACATGCGTCTAGCTCTGAGCAGGTGGCAACTATACTGACCGCAGTCCCTAAGCTCAACACAACACTAGAAGCAGCCGTGGAATGCTCCTAACACTGCCTATGCATCTCGTCACAGCCGGAGAACTAACTAACCCTAAAGATAGAAGCAGGAAACCTATCTTGCCTCAGAGAAATTTCCCAAAGGATAGATTAGCCCCCCACAAATAATGACTGTGAGAGGAGAAGGAAATGACATACATAGTATGAAACAAGATTTAGCACAGGAGGCCACTTCTAGCTAGATAGGAAAAAGTACAGGACAGAGAGCTGTGCGGTCAGTAATAAAAACTAGAAAAAGTCCACCGCAGAGAAATGCAAAAATCTCCACACCTGACTAAAGGTGTGGAGGGCAAACTCTGCTGCCCAGAGCTTCCAGCCTAGCTGAATAGATCCATACTGATAAGCTGGACAAATGAACTAAACATAGAAAGTGGAAAACCACAAGACAAAAACAAGAGAACTGCAAAATAACAAGCAAGGACTTAGCTTTTGCTGAATTGGTCAGAGTGTCAGGAAAATCCTAAGAGCAAAGACTCCAGGCAGGAACAATGACAACTGGCATTGAATGAGGGAAAAGGCCAGACTAATATAGCCGAGCCAGAAAGACGATCAGTGAAAACAGCTGCTGAAGCTAAATTCAAGAAGCAGCCATACCACTCAAAACCACAGGAGGGAGCCCAAGAAAGGAATTCACAACAGTACCCCCCCTTGAGGAGGGGTCACCGAACCCTCACCAGATCCCCCAGGCCGATCAGGACGAGCCAAATGAAAAGCACAAACCAAATCGGCTGCATGAACATCGGAGGCAACAACCCAAGAATTAGCTTCCTGGCCATAACCCTTCCACTTGACAAGATACTGAAGCTTCCGCCTCGAAAAACGAGAATCCAAAATTTTCTCAACCACATATTCCAACTCCCCCTCAACCAACACCGGAGCAGGAGGATCAACAGATGGAACAACGGGCACCACATATCTCCGCAACAAAGATCTATGGAAAACATTGTGGATGGCAAAAGAGGCTGGAAGGGCCAAACGAAAAGACACAGGATTGATAATCTCAGAAATCTTATAAGGACCAATAAATCGAGGCTTGAACTTAGGGGAAGAAACCATCATAGGAACATGACGAGAGGACAACCAGACCAAATCCCCCACACGAAGCCGAGGACCAACACACCGACGGCGGTTAGCAAAACGCTGAGCCTTTTCCTGGGACAATGTCAAATTGTCCACCACATGAGTCCAAATCTGCTGTAACCTGTCCATCACAGAATCTACACCAGGACAATCAGAAGGCTCAACCTGCCCTGAAGAAAAACGAGGATGGAAACCAAAATTACAAAAGAAAGGTGAAACCAAAGTAGCCGAACTGGCCCGATTATTAAGGGCAAACTCGGCCAACGGCAAGAAGGTCACCCAATCATCCTGATCAGCAGACACAAAGCATCTCAAATAGGTCTCCAAGGTTTGATTAGTTCGCTCAGTTTGACCATTTGTCTCAGGATGGAACGCCGTAGAAAAAGACAAATCAATACCCTTCCTAGCACAAAAGGCCGGCCAAAACCTGGAAACAAACTGGGAACCTCTGTCAGACACAATATTCTCCGGAATGCCATGCAAACGAACCACATGTTGAAAAAAAAATGGAACCAAATCAGAGGAGGAAGGCAATTTAGGCAACGGTACCAAATGGACCATTTTAGAGAACCGGTCACAAACCACCCAGATAACAGACATCCTCTGGGACACAGGAAGCTCCGAAATAAAATCCATGGAAATATGCGTCCAAGGCCTCTCCGGGACAGGCAAAGGCAAAAGCAACCCACTAGCGCGGGAACAGCAAGGCTTAGCCCGGGCACAAGTCCCACAGGACTGCACAAAAGAACGTACATCCCACGACAAGGAAGGCCACCAAAAGGACCTAGCAACCAAATCTCTGGTACCAAAAATCCCAGGATGACCGGCCAATACAGAACAATGGACCTCAGAAATTACCTTACTTGTCCATCTATCAGGAACAAACAACTTCCCCACAGGACAGTGGTCAGGTTTATCAGCCTGAAACTCCCGAAGCGCCCGCCGCAAATCAGGGGAGATGGCAGACAGAATCACCCCTTCCCTAAGAATGCCAACCGGCTCAAAGACTCCAGGAGAATCCGGCAAAAAACTCCTAGAGAGGGCATCCGCTTTAACATTCTTAGATCCTGGAAGATATGAGACCACAAAATCAAAACAGGAGAAAAACAGGGACCACCAAGCCTGTCTAGGGTTCAGCCGCTTGGCCGACTCAAGGTAAATCAGATTCTTATGATCGGTCAAGACCACAATGCGGTGCTTGGCTCCCTCAAGCCAATGTCGCCACTCCTCAAATGCCCACTTCATAGCCAACAACTCCCGATTGCCAACATCATAATTGCGTTCCGCAGGCGAAAACTTTCGGGAAAAGAAGGCACATGGCTTCATCAAGGAACCATCAGAATTCCTCTGCGACAAAACGGCCCCTGCCCCAATCTCAGAAGCGTCAACCTCAACCTGAAAGGGAAGAGAAACATCCGGCTGACGCAAGACAGGGGCAGAAGTAAATCGGTGTTTAAGCTCCTGAAAGGCCTCAACAGCCTCCGAGGACCAATTAGTGACATCAGCACCTTTCTTCGTCAAATCGGTCAGGGGCTTAACCACACTAGAGAAGTTGGCAATGAAACGGCGATAAAAATTAGCAAAGCCCAAAAACTTCTGCAGGCACTTCACAGATGTGGGTTGAATCCAGTCATGAATGGCTTGGACCTTAACAGGATCCATTTCTATAGAGGAAGGGGGAAAAATAAACCCCAAAAAAGAGACCTTCTGAACTCCAAATAGGCACTTAGACCCCTTCACAAATAGAGCATTATCACGAAGGATCTGGAACACCATCCTGACCTGCTTCACATGAGACTCCCAATCATTGGAAAAAATCAAAATATCATCCAAATACACAATCAAGAATTTGTCAAGATAATTGCGGAAAATATTATGCATAAAGGACTGAAATACAGAAGGAGCATTAGAAAGCCCGAAAGGCATCACCAGGTATTCAAAATGGCTTTCAGGCGTATTAAATGCAGTTTTCCATTCGTCACCCTGATTGATACTAATAAGATTATATGCCCCTTGAAGGTCAATCTTGGTAAACCAACAAGCCCCCTTAATCCTAGCAAACAAATCAGAGAGCAGAGGTAAAGGGTATTGGAACTTGACCGGGATCTTATTAAGAAGGCGATAATCAATACAGGGTCTTAAGGAGCCATCCTTCTTGGCAACAAAAAAGAATCCCGCTCCCAATGGTGACGAAGACGGCCGAATATGCCCCTTCTCCAAAGACTCCTTAACATAGCTCCGCATGGCGGCATGCTCTGGCACAGACAGATTGAAAAGTCGGCCCTTAGGGAACTTACAGCCAGGAATCAAGTCAATAGCACAATCACAGTCCCTATGTGGAGGAAGGGAACTGGACTTGGGCTCATCGAATACATCCTGGAAATCTGGCAAAAATTCAGGAACATCAGAAGAGGGGGAAGAGGAAATTGACATTAAAGGAACGTCACTATGTACCCCTTGACAACCCCAACTAGTCACAGACATCGATTTCCAATCCAGCACTGGATTGTGTACCTGTAACCATGGGAAACCCAGCACAACAACATCATGTAAATTATGCAACACCAGAAAACGGCAATCTTCCTGATGTGCAGGAGTCATGCACATAGTCAGCTGAGTCCAATACTGAGGTTTATTCTTGGCCAATGGTGTAGCATCAATACCCCTCAAGGGTATGGGACTCTGCAAAGGTTGCAAAGAAAAACCACAGCGCCTAGCGAACTCTAAGTCCATTAAGTTCAGAGCAGCGCCCGAATCCACAAATGCCATGACGGAAAAAGATGACAATGAGCAAATCAGGGTCACAGACAGGAGAAATTTAGGCTGCACAGTACTAATGGTAACAGATCTAGCAACCCTCTTAATACGCTTAGGGCAATCAGAAATAGCATGAGTAGAATCACCACAGTAAAAACACAGCCCATTCTGACATCTGTATCCCCTCTGTTCCGCTCTAGTCAAAATCCTATCACATTGCATGGCCTCAGGTCTCTGCTCATAGGATACTGCCATATGGTGCACCACTTTGCGTTCGCGCAGGCGCCGATCAATCTGAATAGCCAGAGACATAGATTCGCTCAAACCAACAGGCGTGGGAAACCCCACCATAACATTTTTTAGGGCTTCAGAAAGACCCTTTCTGAAAATTGCGGCCAGAGCGTCCTCATTTCATTAAGTAAATGCATCTACATTAAGCAATGCCGGATTCCCTGACTCAAGTGAGAATGCCCAGTCTTGAGGGTCGCCACGCAGTAGAGAAATAACTATCTTTACTTGCTGAATGGGGTCACCAGAGGAACGAGGTTTAAGAGCAAAAAACAATTTGCAGTTATTTTTAAAGTTCAAAAACTTAGATCTATCCCCGTAAAACAAATCTGGAGTAGGAATTCTAGGCTCTAAGGCCGGAGTCTGAACCACATAATCTTGAATACTCTGTACTTGTGCAGCAAGGTGCTCCACACGAGAACATAAACTCTGAACATCCATGCCTGCATCCAAATCCCGAATCACCCAGAGATCAAGAGGAAGAAAAATGACCAAACAAACTAAAGAGAAAAAAAAAATGGCTCAGAACTCTTTTTCTCTTCCTTCTTTTGAGAGGCAATCAGCTCATTTTTGGCCAGTTGTACTGTTATGGTCTGGTGATTAAGGAGCGACATGCGTCTAGCTCTGAGCAGGTGGCAACTATACTGACCGCAGTCCCTAAGCTCAACACAACACTAGAAGCAGCCGTGGAATGCTCCTAACACTGCCTATGCATCTCGTCACAGCCGGAGAACTAACTAACCCTAAAGATAGAAGCAGGAAACCTATCTTGCCTCAGAGAAATTTCCCAAAGGAAAGATTAGCCCCCCACAAATAATGACTGTGAGAGGAGAAGGAAATGACATACGTAGTATGAAACAAGATTTAGCACAGGAGGCCACTTCTAGCTAGATAGGAAAAAGTACAGGACAGAGAGCTGTGCGGTCAGTAATAAAAACTAGAAAAAGTCCACCGCAGAGAAATGCAAAAATCTCCACACCTGACTAAAGGTGTGGAGGGCAAACTCTGCTGCCCAGAGCTTCCAGCCTAGCTGAATAGATCCATACTGATAAGCTGGACAAATGAACTAAACATAGAAAGTGGAAAACCACAAGACAAAAACAAGAGAACTGCAAAATAACAAGCAAGGACTTAGCTTTTGCTGAATTGGTCAGAGTGTCAGGAAAATCCTAAGAGCAAAGACTCCAGGCAGGAACAATGACAACTGGCATTGAATGAGGGAAAAGGCCAGACTAATATAGCCGAGCCAGAAAGACGATCAGTGAAAACAGCTGCTGAAGCTAAATCCAAGAAGCAGCCATACCACTCAAAACCACAGGAGGGAGCCCAAGAACGGAATTCACAACAGCACGGTACCCGATGAGGACTGTATGGTGTTGTGAATTCTGCTTTTGGGCTCCCTCCGGTGGTTGTAGATGGTAATGCAGTTGTCTCTGGGCTGCAGTCCTGGACAGGTGTATCCGCTAATTGCAATTCTGACTGGGCTATTTAGCTTTGCAGGACTCTTTAGTCTTGGCCAGTTGTCAATGTTTCTTTGGAAGTGTTGGATCTCTGCCTGGCCTCTGCTGCTTATCTGCCAGTTCAGCAAAATAGGTGTCTGTTTCTTTTTCTGAAGCACACATGCGGTGTGCTTATTTTCAGTGCTGATCTTTTGTTTCTATTTGTCCAGCTTAGACTGAGATCTTTAGTTAGGTGGTGGAGTTTTGTATTTTCTGCTGTGGATATTTTTGTAGTATTTTTATGCTGACCGCTTAGTATCCTGTCCTGTCCTTTTCTATTTAGCTAGAAGTGGCCTCCTTTGTAAGCCTGTTTTCTGCCTGCGTGTGTCTTTTCCTCTCCAACTCACAGTCATTATTTGTGGGGGGCTGCCTATCCTTTGGGGGTCTACTCTGAGGCAAGATAGTTTTCCTATTTCCATCTTTAGGGGAATTTAGTCCTCCGGCTGTGTCGAGGTGTCTAGGTGTTTAGGTTTTGTTAGGCACACCCCACGGCTACTTCTAGTTGCGGTGATAAGATCAGGGTTTGCGGTCAGTATAGCTACCACCTACTCCAGTGAAGGTTTTCATGCTGCTCCAAGGCCACCTAATCTCAACAGTATGGACTATGAGCAGATCAAAGAAGTGATCTTGGCCCGGTATGCGCTGACACCAGAGGCATACCGCCAAAAGTTCCGCGGACTTATAAAAGGAGTAACCGATACCAACGTTGAATAGGCCTGTAAATTACGGCCGTCACTGCAACAGTGGGTACAAGGGAGCCAAGCAACCACTAAGGAGGACGTCCTCCAGCTCTTCTTGTTAGAACGATTCTTTAATGGACTAAACCCCGAGACACAGGAATGGCTTTGGGACAGGCAACCAAGGACTCTTGAGGAAGCCGCTCGTCTGGCCGATGAAGATCATGACGCCTGGAGGCCTCAGTTGTCCAGATCAAAGATGGTCACTAGGGGTCCGCCCATGGACCTGGAGGGCCCCAAACCACCAAAGATTGTAGGGGGACCAGCTAGAAACCCGGCCTACCACAGTTCCCCTGGGGCGCGATGCCACACCTGCCATCAGCTGGGCCACCTGCAAAGACAATGTCCCAACCGGACTCAGCATACCCAGTGGCCAAAGGCGGGAACAGCTACCTTCAGCTGGGCCGCTGTACACTGCTACCAAGGCGAAGCTGACCCGGCATTGGGGGCTACAACTAACCAAGGGGTGGAAGACATGGAGGAAGTGCTGCATGAAGTAGACCCCGTGCAGGCAGCCCGGGCAGATAATCAACAACAGAATCGACAGGTCGTGTGGGTTAATGGGAAACGCATGCAGGGACTAAGAGATTCCGGAGCAACTTTGACCCTTGTGAAGCCTCATCTCGTCCGGGACCAAGAGAAGACGGACCGGACAGTGGCAGCCCGTGTAGCAGGGGGAGCCATACATCGACTGCCCACTGCCAGGATTCACCTGAACTGGGGAGTTGGGGATGGCCTTGTTGAGGTCGGCTTGATGGAGGATTTGCCTGCAGACGTTTTGCTGGGAAATGACTTGGGGCCCATGTTGTCTGCCTTCCTGGTTGCCCCTCTGGCTGAGACATATCCTGTGACCACCCGGAGACAAGCTCGAGCTGCGGAGGCGGAATCACACTCAGAGGAGGCCCAGGTAAGACATCCCAGCCCTACACGTATTCCCATAGCCAGACACATTTCTTGTGCCACCCCAGATGAATTTAAGAGGGAGTTACTTGAGGATCCTTCATTGGAGGGATATCGTGGGAAGGCACAGGAGGGGAGAGGGGTACTGGAAGGGGAACAGTTTATATGGAAGCAAGGACTCCTCTACCGGATCACAGAGCAGCACCACACAGGGACGAGCCCCACTATAAAAAGACAGCTGGTAGTTCCCAAGAAGTATAGGCAGGAGTTACTGCGAATCTCTCATGACATACCCTTGGCCGGGCACTTCGTCGTCAGTCGCACCAGGCATCGTCTGACACAACTTCTTTTGGCCGGGGGTAACCTATGATGTTCGTCAATACTGCCAGACCTGTGACAGTTGCCAGTGCATTGGCAAGAGGGGAGATCGATGCATGGCCAAATTACGCCCCCTCCCCATTGTGGAGGAACCAATTAGCCGAGTAGCGGTCGATCTGATAGGGCTGTTAGCCAAACCCAGTCCGTCAGGGAAAAGGTATATATTGACAGTGGTAGAATATGCCACACGGTATCCAGAGGCGGTTGCGTTACCTAACATACTGGCAGAGACGGTGGCGGCTGCCTTGCTCCAGGTTTTCTCACGACTTGGATTTCCCCGGGAGATTATCTCAGACCAGGGTACCCAGTTTGCAGCAGAGGTAACCAACCAACTGTGGAAGATGTGCGGTGTAAAGTCCATTAGAAGCGCCCCGTACCACTCGCAAACCAATGGGTTGTGTGAACGCTTTAACGGGACGTTAAAACAACTCATTGGGACTTTTACCATGTCCTTCAGGGACTGGGAGAAATTCTTGCCTCACCTCCTGTTTGCCTATCGAGAGGTGTCCCAAGAATCCATGGGGTTCTCCCCATTCGAACTGGTATATGGAAGATGGGAAAGGGGACCCTACACTTAGTGCTAGAACACTGGGAAGGGGAGGGCACCATAGAAGGGGTACCTATTGTACCCTATGTGCTGGAATTCCGGGACCGCCTACAGGAGCTGACCCAGGCTGTATGTGGGAACATGCAGGTGGCCCAGCGACGCCAGGGCCAGTGTTGTGAATTCTGTGGCTGAGTTCACTTCTGTGGTCACAAGTGGTATTGCAGTCTCTGGGCTTCCTCCCTCAGGTGTTTTGGTGAGCTCGTTGGCTGCCTTGCTATTTAGCTCCACCTGAGTCTGTCTTCCTTGCTCCTTGTCAATGTTCCAGTGTTGGATCTGAGCTACTGCATCTTTCCTTGGGCCTGCTGCTCTGCTAGATAAGTGCTTCTAGTTTGTTTTCTGTTTTTTCTGTCCAGCTTGCTATTAACTTTTGCTGGAAGCTCTGAGACGCAAAGGGTGCACCGCCGTGCTGTTAGTTCGGCACGTTGGGTCTTTTTGCCCCTTTGCGTGGTTTTCGTTTTAGGGTTTTTTGTAGACTGCATAGTTCTCTTTGCTATCCTCGCTCTGTCTAGAATATCGGGCCTCACTTTGCTGAATCTATTTCATTCCTACGTTTGTCTTTTCATCTTGCTAACAGTCATTATATGTGGGGGGCTGCCTATTCCTTTGGGGTATTTCTCTGAGGTAAGTCAGGCTTGTATTTCTATCTTCAGGCTAGTCAGCTCCTCAGGCAGTGCCGAGTTGCATAGGTAGTGATAGGCGCAATCCACTGCTGCTTATAGTTGTGTGAGGATAGATCAGGTACTGCAGTCTACAGAGATTCCACGTCTCAGAGCTCGTCCTATTGTTTTTGGTTATTGCCAGATCTCTGTATGTGCGCTGATTACTGCACGCTGTGTTGCCTGATTGCCAGCCATAACAGTACAAGGAGCCCCACCAATGATTCCCAATAGAGGGAAAAAAGAAATCCTGACATCATTTTTTTTTCTTAGCTCTGTCTTCAGTCTTTTTTTTCCCCTAGACATTAGAGTGCTTCAGGACACAGCTGTGGACATGGATATTCAGGCTCTGTGCTCCTCAATGGATAATCTCGTTGTAAATGTACAAAAGATTCAAGATACTATTGATCAGAAATCGATGCTAGAACCAAGAATTCCGATTCCTGATTTGTTTTTTGGTGACAGAACTAAGTTCCTGAGCTTCAGAAATAATTGTAAGCTATTTTTGGCCTTGAAACCTCATTCTTCTGGTAATCCTATTCAACAGGTTTTGATTATTATTTCTTTTTTGCGCGGCGACCCACAGGACTGGGCGTTTTCTCTTGCACCAGGAGATTCTGCATTGAGTAATGTTGATGCATTTTTCCAGGCACTGGGATTGCTTTACGATGAGCCTAATTCAGTGGATCAGGCTGAGAAAAATCTGCTGGCTTTATGCCAGGGTCAGGATGATGTAGAAGTATATTGTCAGAAATTTAGGAAGTGGTCAGTACTCACTCTGTGGAATGAATCTGCACTAGCGGCTTTGTTCAGAAAGGGTCTCTCTGAAGCTCTTAAGGATGTAATGGTGGGATTTCCTATGCCTGCTGGTTTGAATGAGTCTATGTCCTTGGCCATTCAGATCGGTCGTCGCTTGCGCGAGCGTAAATCTGTGCACCATCTGGCGGTATTGTCTGAGAGTAAACCTGAGCCTATGCAGTGCGACAGGACTATGACTAAAGTAGAACGGCAAGAACACAGACGTCTGAACAGACTGTGTTTCTATTGTGGTGATTCTACTCATGCTATTTCTAATTGTCCTAAACGCACTAGGCGGTTCGATAGCTCTGCCGTTATTGGTACTGTACAGTCCAAATTCCTTTTGTCCATTACCTTAATGTGCTCTTTGTCATCGTATTCTGTCATGGCGTTTGTGGATTCAGGCGCTGCCCTGAATCTGATGGATTTGGATTATGCTAAACGTTGTGGATTTTTCTTGGAGCCTTTGCGGTGTCCTATTCCGTTGAGAGGAATTGATGCTACACCTTTGGCCAAGAATAAGCCTCAGTACTGGGCCCAGCTGACCATGTGCATGGCTCCTGCACATCAGGAAGTTATTCGCTTTCTGGTACTGCATAATTTGCATGATATGGTCGTGTTGGGGTTGCCATGGCTACAAACCCATAATCCAGTATTGGATTGGAACTCTATGTCGGTAACCAGCTGGGGTTGTCAGGGAGTACATGGTGTTGTTCCATTTTTGTATATTTCGTCATCCATTCCTTCTGACATCCCAGAGTTCTTGTCGGACTTTCAGGATGTATTTGAAGAGTCCAAGTCTGATGCCCTACCTCCGCATAGGAATTGTGATTGTGCTATCGATTTGATTCCTGGTAGTAAATTCCCTAAGGGTCGTTTATTTAATTTGTCCGTACCTGAACACACCGCTATGCGCAGTTATGTGAAGGAGTCCCTGGAGAAGGGACATATTCGCCCATCGTCGTCACCATTGGGAGCAGGGTTCTTTTTTGTAGCCAAGAAGGATGGTTCGCTAAGACCGTGTATTGATTACCGCCTTCTTAATAAGATCACTGTTAAGTTTCAGTATCCCTTGCCATTGATTTCTGACTTGTTTGCTCGGATTAAGGGGGCTAGTTGGTTTACTAAGATTGATCTTCGTGGTGCGTATAATCTGGTGAGAATCAGGCAGGGAGATGAATGGAAAACGGCATTTAATACGCCCGAGGGTCATTTTGAGTATCTGGTGATGCCGTTCGGACTTGCCAATGCTCCATCTGTTTTTCAGTCTTTTATGCATGACATTTTCCGTGAGTATCTGGATAAATTCTTGATTGTTTACTTGGATGACATTTTGATCTTCTCAGATGATTGGGAGTCTCATGTGAAGCAAGTCAGAATGGTTTTCCAGGTACTGCGTGCTAATTCCTTGTTCGTGAAGGGATCAAAGTGTCTCTTCGGTGTGCAGAAAGTTTCATTTTTGGGGTTCATCTTTTCCCCTTCTACTATCGAGATGGATCCGGTTAAGGTTCAGGCCATCCAGGATTGGACTCAGCCGACATCTCTAAAAAGTCTGCAGAAATTCCTGGGCTTTGCTAATTTTTATCGTCGCTTCATCTGTAATTTTTCTAGCATTGCCAGACCATTGACCGATTTGACCAAGAAGGGTGCTGATTTGGTTAATTGGTCTTCTGCTGCCGTGGAAGCTTTTCAGGAGTTGAAGCGTCGTTTTTGCTGTGCCCCTGTGTTGTGTCAACCTGATGTTTCTCTTCCGTTCCAGGTCGAGGTTGATGCTTCTGAGATTGGTGCAGGGGCGGTTTTGTCACAGAGAGGTTCTGGTTGCTCAGTGTTCAAACCATGTGCTTTCTTTTCCAGGAAATTTTCTGCTGTTGAGCGTAATTATGATGTGGGCAACCGAGAGTTGCTGGCCATGAAGTGGGCATTCGAGGAGTGGCGTCATTGGCTTGAGGGTGCTAAGCATCGCGTGGTGGTTTTGACTGATCATAAGAACCTTACTTATCTTGAGTCTGCCAAGCGCTTGAATCCTAGACAGGCCCGTTGGTCGTTATTTTTTGCTCGTTTTGATTTTGTGATTTCATACCTTCCGGGCTCTAAAAATGTGAAGGCGGATGCTCTGTCTAGGAGTTTTGTGCCCGACTCTCCGGGGTTATCTGAGCCGGCGAGTATCCTCAAGGAAGGAGTCATTGTGTCTGCCATCTCCCCTGATTTGCGGAGAGTGTTGCAGAAATTTCAGGCTAATAAACCTGATCGTTGTCCGGCCGAGAAACTGTTCGTCCCTGATAGGTGGACTAGTAAAGTTATCTCTGAACTTCATTGTTCGGTGCTGGCCGGTCATCCAGGAATCTTTGGTACCAGGGAGTTGGTTGCTAGATCCTTCTGGTGGCCATCTCTGTCACGGGATGTGCGTGCTTTTGTGCAGTCCTGTGGAATTTGTGCTAGGGCTAAGCCCTGCTGTTCACGTGCCAGTGGGTTGCTTTTGCCCTTGCCGGTCCCGAAGAGGCCTTGGACACATATTTCGATGGATTTCATTTCTGACCTTCCCGTTTCTCAAAAAATGTCGGTCATTTGGGTGGTCTGTGATCGCTTTTCTAAAATGGTCCATCTGGTGCCCTTGGTTAAATTGCCTTCCTCCTCTGATTTGGTGCCTTTGTTCTTCCAGCATGTGGTTCGTTTACATGGCATTCCTGAGAATATTGTTTCTGACAGAGGTTCCCAGTTTGTCTCGAGGTTCTGGCGAGCCTTTTGTGGTAGGATGGGCATTGACCTATCTTTCTCCTCGGCCTTCCATCCTCAGACTAATGGCCAGACCGAACGAACCAATCAGACCTTGGAAACATATCTGAGATGTTTTGTTTCCGCTGACCAGGATGATTGGGTGTCATTTTTGCCGTTGGCTGAGTTCGCCTTAATAATTGGGCCAGCTCGGCTACCTTGGTCTCTCCATTTTTCTGCAATTCTGGGTTCCATCCTCGTTTCTCTTCAGGACAGGTTGAGTCTTCGGACTGTCCTGGTGTGGATTCTGTGGTGGACAGGTTGCAGCAGATCTGGACTCAGGTAGTGGACAATTTGACCTTGTCCCAGGAGAAGGCTCAGCTTTTCGCTAATCGCAGACGCCGTGTGGGACCCCGACTTCGTGTTGGGGATCTGGTTTGGTTATCTTCTCGTCATATTCCTATGAAGGTTTCCTCTCCTAAATTTAAACCTCGTTTTATTGGTCCGTATAGGATTTCTGAGATTCTCAATCCGGTGTCTTTTCGTCTGATCCTCCCAGACTCCTTTTCCATACATAATGTATTCCATAGGTCGTTGTTGAGGAGATACGTGGCACCTATGGTTCCATCTGTGGAGCCTCCTGCCCCTGTTTTGGTGGAGGGGGAATTGGAGTATATTGTGGAGAAGATTTTGGATTCTCGTGTCTCTAGACGGAAACTCCAGTATCTGGTCAAATGGAAGGGTTATGCTCAGGAAGATAATTCCTGGGTTTTTGCCTCTGATGTCCATGCCCCAGATCTTGTTCGTGCCTTTCATGTGGCTCATCCTGGTCGGCCTGGGGGTTCTGGTGAGGGTTCGGTGACCCCTCCTCAAGGGGGGGGTACTGTTGTGAATTCTGTGGCTGAGTTCACTTCTGTGGTCACAAGTGGTATTGCAGTCTCTGGGCTTCCTCCCTCAGGTGTTTTGGTGAGCTCGTTGGCTGCCTTGCTATTTAGCTCCACCTGAGTCTGTCTTCCTTGCTCCTTGTCAATGTTCCAGTGTTGGATCTGAGCTACTGCATCTTTCCTTGGGCCTGCTGCTCTGCTAGATAAGTGCTTCTAGTTTGTTTTCTGTTTTTTCTGTCCAGCTTGCTATTAACTTTTGCTGGAAGCTCTGAGACGCAAAGGGTGCACCGCCGTGCTGTTAGTTCGGCACGGTGGGTCTTTTTGCCCCTTTGCGTGGTTTTCGTATTAGGGTTTTTTGTAGACTGCATAGTTCTCTTTGCTATCCTCGCTCTGTCTAGAATATCGGGCCTCACTTTGCTGAATCTATTTCATTCCTACGTTTGTCTTTTCATCTTGCTAACAGTCATTATATGTGGGGGGCTGCCTATTCCTTTGGGGTATTTCTCTGAGGTAAGTCAGGCTTGTATTTCTATCTTCAGGCTAGTCAGCTCCTCAGGCAGTGCCGAGTTGCATAGGTAGTGATAGGCGCAATCCACTGCTGCTTATAGTTGTGTGAGGATAGATCAGGTACTGCAGTCTACAGAGATTCCACGTCTCAGAGCTCGTCCTATTGTTTTTGGTTATTGCCAGATCTCTGTATGTGCGCTGATTACTGCACGCTGTGTTGCCTGATTGCCAGCCATAACAGGCCAGAGAGCGCACCTTGGAAATAGGGCAGAAGGTCCTGGTGTTAGAGCCCACTAGGCAGAACAAGTTCCAAGCTGCATGGCAGGGGCCCTACCAGGTAGTGGGGAAAATAGCCGACACCACCTATAATGTCGCCGATTGTGACGACCCCAGGGTTATCCGCATGTTCCACGTGAATATGCTGAAGCCCTATCGGGAGCGCCCTGAAGAGGTAGTGGCCATTCCTTTCACACCCAGTAGCGGTGTAGTGCCAGCAAGGGTCTAATCGGACTACAATCCCTGTTGGGGTTTAGTTCGCTGACCACTTGCTCGCGCTCTATGTGCGGTACCGCGGTCCTTTGACGCAACAGGATCGCTTTCTTCACGCTGGGTGAGGTTTAACCCACGCGTGTATACTTTTGAATACCGCCATATTGTCTGTCATTTCCTAGCAGCAGGTTTCACCTGCACGGTGGACCCCGGACTGCGAACGCATCTATATCATCTCTCTTGGTGCGTTCCGCCAGTCCTAAGATTACACTAGTGCCAGGGTCTGGCTAGTGATGACAGACAAACAGCAATCTCTGCGGCATATCCAGCAGCTGGAGGGTAGGTTGGCGGCTCTCGAGAGCGCGACCTCAGCTGTGGATGTTACTGCAGTAGCTGTACAGGCTGCCAGCGTGGCTGCAGCTACTATGTCCATTGCCACCCCTGTTCCGACATTATCTCGCCTCCCGCTGCCAGAAAAATTTTCTGGTGATAGCAAGTTTTGTAGGGGATTTGTGAGTCATTGCTCTATTCACCTCGAGCTCCTGGCTACACGTTTTCCCACAGAGCGGGCTAAGGTGGGATTTATTCTGTCTCTATTGTCGGACAGGGCGTTGGAATGGGCTACGCCGCTGTGGGAGGTGGCGATCATGTGGTGCAGAGTGCTCCGCTGTTTCTGAGCGCTCTGAAACAGGTCTTTTTAGGACCTCAAGTCACCCATGATACTGCGCTCCAATTGCTGGCATTAACTCAGGGTGAGTCCTTGGTCAGTCATTTTGCCGTCCAATTCCGCACCTTAGCATCTGAGCTGGATTGGTCGGATAAAGCTCTTATCCCCATATTTTGGAGGGGCTTGGCTGACCACGTTAAGGACGCTCTGGCCACTAGGGAGATTCCTGCCACACTGGAGGAGTTAATAACTGTCTCCACTCGAATTGACCTCCGTTTTAACGAGCGGAGGTTAGAGCGAGCCCAGTGTAGGCAGAGGTTTCGGCTGGCTCCTACTTTCGCCAAACCTCTGGAATTTCCGGTCCTGGTTCCTGAGTCACATGAGGCCAGGGAAGTGTCACAAGCAGGATCTAAGTCCCGGACCGCTTGTGCACTCAGGGTCTGTCATGTTTGCCAGCAGTCAGGACATCTAGCCACCAGATGTCCTCAGCGGTCGAGGAAACGTCAGCGTCTAGTGGTAGTAGGTGGAGGTACACTAGACACGGCGACGTTTGCCTCTAAGTTGTCCTTTAAGGGGACAATTACTATTGGCTCATTCTCCCACTCGGTAGAGCTCTGCGTGGATTCTGGGGCGGAGGGCAATTTTATGTCTTCTGCCTTTGCCCAACGTCACGCAATACCCCTGGTTATGCTTGCTCAACCAGTAACGGTGCGAGTGGTGAATGGGTCGACATTGCCCTCACAGATAACACACCAGACCATCCCTTTTACTCTGTCCATGTCGCCATCTCATCAGGAGATAATTTCTCTGCTCGTCATTCCGGAAGGAATTGATGAGGTCCTGTTGGGAATACCTTGGCTACGGTACCACTCTCCTCATATCGAGTGGTCCTCAGGCAGAATTCTGGGTTGGGGTGAACCTTGTGGGGGTAGGTGTCAGAGGGAGTGCGTTCAGGTTGCTACTACTGAGGTACCCGCAGATCTATCCTCTCTCCCCAAGCAGTATTGGTCTTATGCAGACGTGTTCTCCAAAAAGGCGGCGGAGGTCCTTCCGCCTCATCGCCCCTATGACTGTCCTATTGATCTCTTGCCTGGTGCTGAGCCTCCCCGGGGTCGAGTTTATCCGCTATCTCTCCCGGAGACGGAGGCAGTGTCACAGTACAT
The DNA here is from genome assembly GCF_032444005.1 of Ranitomeya imitator. Lineage (NCBI taxonomy): Eukaryota > Metazoa > Chordata > Amphibia > Anura > Dendrobatidae > Ranitomeya > Ranitomeya imitator. The sequence goes on from NC_091283.1 coordinate 619,370,143, forward strand.
CCAGGAAAATCTGGCAAGAGGATTCATTAGGAAGTCAGTGTCACCTGCTGGGGCAGGGTTCTTCTTCGTGCAGAAGAAGAATGGGGAATTGCGCCCATGCATAGACTACAGGGGTCTTAACGCCATCACCGTTAAGAATATGTATCCTTTGCCCTTGATATCTGAGTTATTCGATAGACTTCGGGGAGCAAGGGTATTTACTAAATTAGATTTGCGGGGTGCTTACAACCTGATTCGCATCCGTGAGGGGGACGAATGGAAGATGGCCTTTAACACCAGGGATGGGCACTATGAATATCTGGTGATTCCCTTCGGTCTCTGTAATGCCCCAGCCGTTTTCCAAGACTTTGTGAACAATATCTTCCGGGATATGCTTTCCACCTCGGTCGTAGTCTATCTGGATGATATTCTTATCTACTCTCCAGATATTGACTCCCACCGGAGAGATGTTTGCAAAGTCTTCGACCTCCTATGGGCAAACTTCCTCTATGCCAAATTGGAGAAGTGTATGTTTGAGCAGGAGTCTTTACCTTTCCTGGGCTACATCATCTCGGCCCAGGGATTGGCTATGGATCCTGCCAAACTACAGGCAGTGATGGACTGGCAGGAACCCCATTCTCTGAAAGCGGTGCAGCGCTTTATGGGGTTCATAAATTACTATCGTCAGTTCATCCCCCACTTCTCAACCCTGGTAGCTCCCTTGGTATCCCTCACCAAGAAGGGAGCGAATCCTAAATCGTGTTCCGAAGAGGTCTCCAAGGCCTTCACTTCTATTAAGTCCCACTTTGCTAGCGCTCCCATCTTACATCGTCCCGATGTGGATAAGCCATTCCTAATGGAGGTGGATGCCTCTTCCGTTGGTGCAGGAGCAGTCCTCTATCAAAAGGATGCTCAAGGTCGGAAGCATCCATGCTTCTTCTTCTCAAAAACCTTCTCACCAGCGGAGAGAAATTACTCCATCGGGGATAGGGAGTTGCTGGCAATGAAGTTGGCCTTTTCGGAATGGAGACATCTCTTGGAGGGTGCTCGGTTCCCATTCCAAGTCTTCACGGACCACAAGAATTTGGTCTATTTACAGACAGCCCAGCGGCTGAATTCTCGTCAGGCCAGATGGTCCTTGTTTTTCTCCCGGTTCCACTTCACTCTACATTATCTCGCCGGGGAGAAGAACATTCGTGCTGACGCTCTCTCTCGCTCCCTGGTGTCAACTGTGGAGGAGGAGGACGAGCCTCGGCTCATTGTCCCTTCAGAGAGTCTGAGAACCGTAGCTCCGGTTTCGCTTGAGTCTGTGCCTCCGGGCAAGACTTTTGTCCCCATCAATTTGCGTCCGGAGGTTCTCTCGTGGGCTCATTCGTCCAGAGTGGGTAGACACTTTGGGGCAAAGAGGACATCTGAGTTGTTGGCGAGAATGTATTGGTGGCCACATATGGTTCGTGACGTTGGAGACTATGTTCGGGCATGTGTCTCTTGTGCCAAAAATAAGTCTCTCCGTCAACGGCCAGCTGGGTTGTTATACCTTCTGCCGGTGGCAGACAGGCCCTGGGAGATGGTCGGGATGGACTTTGTGGTGGGTTTGCCCAAGTCACGTGGCTGTACTGTCATTTGGGTTATCACCGACCATTTTTCTAAAATGGTGCATTTGGTGCCGCTTCCCCGGCTACCTTCTGCACGGGCCTTGGCAGCATTGTTTGTTAAACACATCTTCCGTCTTCACGGTATGCCAGACAAAATTGTCAGTGACCGAGGTCCCCAGTTTGCGTCTCGGTTCTGGAGAGAGCTTTGTTGCCTTCTCAGTATCGAGTTGAATCTCTCTTCGGCATATCATCCCGAGACGAATGGGTTGGTGGAGAGAGCCAACCAGACCTTGGTCACATATCTGCGACATTTTGTCTCTGCTAAACAAGATGACTGGGCATCTTTGCTACCGTGGGCGGAGTTTGCTCTTAACAATGCTGTAGCTGACTCCACTGGACAGACCCCATTCCTCCTTAACTATGGTCAGCATCCGCGGGTACCTGTGCCCATGCCCGTGTCTTCCGCCGATTCCAGGGTGGCAGACTGGGCTGTGGAGGCACGGGACATTTGGGATCGCACTCAGGATGCCATTCGGGCTTCCAAGGAGAGAATAAGGTCCTCCGCCGATGTTCATCGGCGCCCCGCTCCGACCTTTGCTCCTGGCGACTTGGTGTGGCTCTCAGCCCGTAACATCAGGCTGCGAGTTGAGTCCACTAAGTTTGCGCCTCGCTACTTGGGTCCCTTCAAGGTTCTCGAACAGGTTAATCCTGTGGTCTACCGCCTGGCTCTTCCTCCACGCTTGGGTATCACCGACACCTTTCATGTGTCCCTCTTGAAACCCGTATACATGTCCCGGTTTTCCGAGTCATCTGCCGGGACATCGGGTTCGTCTACGGACGATTACGAGGTGAACGCTATTTTGGGGTGTAAGGTGGTACGCGGCAAAAAGTTCTATCTGGTGGATTGGAAGGGTTATGGTCCAGAGAACAGGTCATGGGAGCCTGCTGAAAACATTCGGGCCCCACAGCTCATTGCTGCCTTCGAACGTAGCGAGGCCCAAGGAGGGGGGGGCCCTAGGAGGGGGGGTAATGTTAGGAGTCGAGTTTCCTCTGCTGCACAGGGGGAATCTCGATCCGTCTCCGCTGCGGTCTCCCATTCTCCTCCAGCCGCAGTGGAGCCTGCTCAGCAGGGACGTCGGTCCCAGCGTCTCGCTCAGTCTGACTCTGTGAGAAAAGTTACTGCTGCTTCTCCAGCTTCTGCCTGTAAAGCCTATACTGGTCAGCAGCGAGTGGACTTCTCTGGGACTAAGTCCTTGTCTGCGCACACTGAGCATGCCCAGGGCAAGATCTCCCGTTGGAGATCGAGGGTCATGTGCTCAGACTCTGCAGCGCATTCTATTGGTCCTCTTGGCAGGTCTTGGAAGGGCAAAGTTTCTGTGGCCGCTTCCTGTTCTGCAACTATATAAACTGCGCATGACCGCACGGCCATGCGCTAGTGTACAATTTAATATGTGTGTTTGTTGTGAGTGCAAGTCGTTCTTTAAATACCCCTACCCTTCTGTATGATTGTCCGCGTATGGAGTATGGCTGCAATCTAGCGCCCGACTTATCACTCAACGTGTCACACACGTGTCAGCGTCTACTGCTGTGACCGCCAGTGCGGTGCCACACGCCAGTGTGCGCTTCCTGACCCACGTCTGAGTGCTTAGTGGTGCCTGCCAGCACGGCACAGTTTGCACTTCGGTGCCTTAATTATATAATTACTTTCACACCCAGTAGCGGTGTAGTGCCAGCAAGGGTCTAATCGGACTACAATCCCTGTTGGGGTTTAGTTCGCTGACCACTTGCTCGCGCTCTATGTGCGATACCGCGGTCCTGTGACGCAACAGGATCGCTTTCTTCACGCTGGGTGAGGTTTAACCCACACGTGTATACTTTTGAATACCGCCATATTGTCTGTCATTTCCTAGCAGCAGGTTTCACCTGCACGGTGGACCCCGGACTGCGAACGCATCTATATCATCTCTCTTGGTGCGTTCCGCCAGTCCTAACAATGGGGTTCCTGCCATTCCATCACAGCCTGTAGTTTGGCAGGATCCATGGCCAATCCCTGGGCGGAGGTGATATAGCCTAGGAAAGGTAATGACTCCTGCTCGAACATACACGTCTCCAACTTGGCATAGAGGGAGTTTGCCCGTAGGAGGTTGAAGACTTTGCAAACATCTCTCCGGTGAGAGTCAATATCTGGAGAGTAGATGAGAATATCATCCAGATAGACTACGACGGAGGTGGAGAGCATATCCCGGAAGATGTCATTCACAAAGTCTTGGAAAATGGCTGGGGCATTACAGAGGCTGAAGGGCATCACCAGATATTCATAGTGCCCATTCCTGGTGTTAAAAGCCGTCTTCCATTCGTCTCCCTCACGGATGCGAATCAGGTTGTAAGCACCCCGCAGATCAAATTTAGTAAATACCCTTGCTCCCCGAAGCCTATCGAAGAGCTCAGATATCAAGGGCAAAGGATACTTATTCTTAATGGTGATAGCGTTAGGACCCCTGTAGTCTATGCATGGACACAGTTCCCCATTCTTCTTCTGCACGAAGAAGAACCCATTCCCAGCAGGTGACACTGACTTCCTGATGAACCCTCTTGCCAGATTCTCTTGAATGTACTGAGACATTGCTTCCATCTCAGAGAGAGATAACGGATAGACTCGACCCCGGGGAGGCTCAGCACCAGGCAAGAGATCAATAGGACAGTCATAGGGGCGATGGGGCGGAAGGGTCTCCGCCGCCTTCTTGGAGAACACGTCTGCATAAGACCAATAGAGGGGAGAGAGGATAGATCTGCGGGTACCTCTGTAGTAGCAACCTGAACGCACTCCCTCTGAGACCTACCCCCACAAGATTCACCCCATCCCAGAATTCTGCCTGAGGACCACTCGATATGAGGAGAGTGGTACCGTAGCCAAGGTATCCCCAACAGGACCTCATAAATTCCCTCAGGAATGACGAGCAGAGATATAATCTGATGGGATGGCGACATGGACACACTAAAAGAAATGGTCTGGTGTGTTATCTGTGAGGGCAGTGTCGACCCATTCACCACTCGTACCGTTACTGGTTGAGCTAGCATAACCAGGGGTATTGCATGACGTTGAGCGAAGGCAGAAAACATAAAATTGCCCTCCGCCCCAGAATCCACACAGAGCTCTACCCAGTGGGGGGATGAGCCTATAATAATTGTCCCCTTAAAGGACAATTTGGAGGCAAACGTCACCGTGTCTAGTTTACCTTCACCTACTACCACTAGACGCTGATGTTTCCTCGACCGCTGCGGACATCTGGTGGCAAGATGTCCTGACTGCTGGCAAACATGACAGACCTTGAGTGCACAAGCGGTCCGGGACTTAGATCCCGCTCGTGACACTTCCATGGCCTCATGTGACTCAGGAACCAGGACCGGAGATTCCAGAGGTTTGACGAAGGTAGGAGCCAGCCGAAACCTCTGCCTACACTGGGCTCGCTCTCACCTCCGCTCGTTAAACGAAGATCAATATGAGTAGAGACAGTTATTAACTCCTCCAGTGTGGCAGGAATTTCCCTAGTGGCCAGAGCGTCCTTCACGTGATCAGCCAGCCCCCTCCAAAATATGGGGATAAGGGCTTTATTCAACCACTCCAGCTCAGAAGCTAAAGTGCGGAAGTGGACGGCAAAATGGCTGACCAAGGACTCACCCTGAGTTAATGCCAGCAGTTGGAGCGCCATATCATGGGTGACTTGAGGTCCTAAAAAGACCTGTTTCAGAGTGCTCAGGAACAGTGGAGCACTCTGCATCACAAGATCGCCACGCTCCCACAGCGGTGTAGCCCATTCCAACACCCTGTCCGACAAGAGAGACACAATAATTCCCACCTTAGACCGCTGTGTGGGAAAACGTGCAGCCATTAGCTCGAGGTGAATAGAGCACTGACTCACGAATCCCCTACAAGATTTGCTATCTCCAGTAAATTTTTCTGGCAGCGGGAGGCGAGATAATGTCGGAACAGGGGTGGCAGTGGACAAGGTTGCTGCAGCCACGCTAGCAGCCTGTACAGCAACTGCGGTAACATCCACAGCTGAGGTTGAGCACTCGACCTACCCTCCAGCTGCTGGATATACCGCAAGTATTGCTGAATGTCCGCCATTTACTAGACAGACCCTGGCGCTAGTATTCTGTTAGGGCTAGCAGAACGCACCGAGTAAATATAGATGTTTTTATTGTTATTGGTGCGTTTGCAGCCCGGGGTCCACCGTGCAGGAGAACCTGTTGCTAGCAAACGGCGGCACTATATGGCGGTATGGACTAACTCAGTTAATTCACCGAGTAGCCATGAAACCAAAGCACTGTGCCCTGTTAGACTTGACAGAGGCACAGGCTAACTGCCCAAACAGAGATCAGTCAGTGGTCACGCATGCACACAAAACTCCTCGCCGGATGTGCCAGCATTCAAGGGCCTTATTTCAGCCAGGTCCCTGAATACATACAAACACAATCTCCTCGCCAGAGATGCCAGCATTCTAGGGGCTTATTTCAGCTGGGTCCCTGAACACACTGTTACGTGACCACACTGGCGCAAAGCACAAAACATAGAACAATACTAACGCATGGCTTTGCGGCCAGGCAAGCCTTAGGCTAGGTTCACATTGCGTTAATGGGTTAACACTAACGGACAGCGTTGCACGGTGAAAATGTCGCAATTTACGCCGTGCAACTGGTCTGTTAGCGCACCCATTGACAGCAATGTTATTTCTGCCTGTAGCGCATCGCTAGCACATGCCATTTTCGGCACGCGCTAGCGATGTGCCGTTCTTTTGTGATGGACCTCGGACGCTGCTTGCAGCATCCGAGGTCCAGTCCTCACTAGCGCAGATCGGGGATCTGCGCTAGTGGGGACGGCAAACTTGGACCAAAAAGAAACATTGCGTTAGCGCAATCCGCTAGCGCTAGGCGCTTAACGGATTGCCCTAACGCAATGTGAACCTAGCCTTATAATTGCAGCACGTACAGGACCTTCCTAGAAGGACCAATGAGAGGCTGCCACAGAGCGTGAGCACTTACAGGACCTTCCTGAAAGGACCAATGGCCTTAGGTGCAGAAACTGATCATGTGACCCTCAATCTCCACTGAGAGATCTTACTCTTGGCATGCTCAGAACGAGAAAAGCCGGACTTAGTCCCAGAAGCATCTGCTCGCCGCTGCCCAGCACTGACTCCAATGGCAGAAGCAGGAAAAGCAGCAGTAACTCTTTGTACAGAGTCAGACTGAGCGAGACGCTGGGACCGACGTCTCCGCTGAGCAGGCTCCACTGCGGCAGGAGAAGAATGGGAGACTGCAGCGGAGATGGCCCGAGATTCCCCCTGTGCAGAGGTGGGAACTTGTCTCCTAACACCCCCCCCAAAAGAAATTCATGAATAGCTGGTTTTTGGTCATTCTGCCTCACAAAAATCGGAATAAAATGCGATCAAAAAATGTCACATGCCCAAAAATGATACTAATAAAAAAGTCAACTCGTCCTGCAAAAAACAAGACCTCACATGACTCAGTGGACCAAATTATAGCTCTCAAAACGTGGAGAAGCAAAAACTATTTTTTGCAATAAACAGCGTCTTTTACTGTATGACAGCTGCCAATCATAAAAATCCGCTAAAATACCCGCTATAAATAGTAAATCAAATCCCCTTTCATTACCCCCTTAGTTAGGGAAAAATAATAAAATTAAAAAAAATGTATTTATTTCCATTTTTCCATTAGGGTTAGGGTTAGGGTTAGGGCTAGGGTTAGGGTTAGGGCTAGGGTAAGGGTTAGGGTTAGGGCTAGAGTTACGGTTAAGGCTAGGGTTAGGGCTAGGGTTAGGGTTGGGGCTATGGTTAGGGCTGCAGTTATGGTTGGGGCTAAAGTTTGGGTTAGGGCTGAGTCTAAAGTTAGGGTTAGGGTGGGGGCTAAAGTTAGGGTTAGGGCACAGTTACGGTTGGGGCGAAAGTTAGGGTTAGGGTTGGGGCTAAAGTTAGGGTTAGGTTTGGGGCTAAGGTTAGGGTTAGGGCTAAAGTTAGGGTTAGGGCTACAGTTAGGGTTGGGGCTAAAGTTAGGGTTTGAATTACATTTACAGTTGGGATTAGAGTTAGGGGTGTGTCAGGGTTAGGGTGTTGGTAGGGTTATGGTTGGGATTAGGGTTAGGGGTGGGTTAGAGTTAGGGGTGTGGTTAGGGTTGGGATTAGGGTTAGGGGTGTGTTGGGGTTAGGGGTGTGTTGGGGTTAGGGGTGTGGTTGGGGTTAGGGGTGTGGTTGGGATTAGGGGTGTCGTTGGGTTAGGGTTTCAGTTAGAATTGGGGGTTTACACTGTTTAAGGCACATCAGGGCTCTCAAAACGCGACATGGAGTCTGACCTCTATTCCAGCCAATTCTGCCTTGAAAAAGTAAAACAGTGCTCCTTCCTTTCCGAGCTCTGTCGTGTGCCCAAACAGGGGTTTACATCAACATATAGGGTATCAGCGTACTCAGGACAAATTGGACAACAACCTTTGGGGTCCAATTTCTTTTGTTACCCTTGGAAAAATTAAAATTTGGGGGGCTAAAAAACATTTTTGTGGGATAAAAATGATTTTTTATTTTCACGGCTCTGCGTTATAAACTGTAGTGAAACACTTCGGGTTCAAAGTTCTCACAACACATCTAGGTAAGTTCCTTTGGGGGTCTAGTTTCCAATATGGGGTCACTTGTGGGGGGTTTCTACTGCTTAGGTACATTGGGGCTCTGCAAACGCAATGTGATACCTGCAGACCATTCCATCTAAGTCTGCATCCCAAACTGCGCTCCTTCCTTTCCGAGCTCTGCCATGCGCCGAAACGGTGGTTCCCCCCACATATGGGATATCAGCGTACTCAGGACAAATTGGACACCAATGTTTGGGGTCCAATTTCCCCTGTAACCCTTGGGAAAATGCAAAACTGGGAACTAAAAAATAATTTTTGTGGAAAAAAAAAGATTTTTTATTTTCACGGCTCTGCGTTATAAACTGTAGTGAAACACTTGGGGGTTCAAAGTTCTCACCACACAGGTAAATAAGTTCCTTAGGGGGTCTACTTTCCAAAATAGTGTCACTTATTGGGGGTTTCAATGTTTAGGCACCTCAATGGCCCTCCAAACGCAACATGGCATCCCATCTCAATTCCAGTTAATTTTGCATTGAAAAGTCAAATGGCGCTCTTTCCCTTCCGAGCTCTACCATGCACGCAAACAGTGGTTTACACCCACATAAGGGCTATCAGGGTACTCAGGACAAATTGCCCAACAACTTTTGGGGTCCATTTTCTCCTGTTACTCTTGGTAAAATAAAACAAGTTGGAGCTGAATAAATTTTTTGTGAAAAAAGTTAAATGTTCATTTTATTTTGAACCTTCCAAAAATTCCAGTGAAACACCTGAAGGGTTAATAAACTTTTTGAATGCGGTTTTGAGCACCTTGAGGGGTCCAGTTTTTAGAATGGTGTCACACTTGGCTATTTTCTATCATATAGATGTTAGGACTGGCGGAACGCACCAAGAGAGATGTAATGGATGCGTTCGCAGTCCGGGGTCCACCGTGCAGGTGAAACCTGCTGCTAGGACATGACAGACGATATGGCGGTACTCATAAGTATACACGCGTGGATTAAACCTCACCCAGCGTGAAGAAAGCGATCCTGTTGCGTCACAGGATCGCGGTACCGCACATAGAGCGCGAGCAAGTGGTCAGCGAACTAGACCCCAACAGGGATAGTAGTCCGATTAGACCCTTGCTGGCACTACACCACAACTGGGTGTGAAAAGTATATACAATAGAGGCAACGAAGTGCAAACTGTGCCGTGCTGGCAGGCACCACTAAGTACCCAGACATGGGTCAGGAAGCGCACACAGGCGCGTGGCGCCGCACTGGCGGTCACAGCAGAGGACGCTGACACGTGTGTGACACGTTGAGTGTTAAGTCGGGCGCTAGATAGCAGCCATACACCATACGCGAACAATCATACAGTAGGGTAGGGGTATTTAAAGGACGACTTGCACTCACAACAAACACACGTATAAAGTTGTACACTAGCGCATGGCCGTGCGGTCATGCGCAGTTTATATAGCTGCAGGACAGGAAGCGGCCACAGAAACTTTGCCCTTCCAAGACCTGCCAACAAGACCAATAGAATGCGCTGCAGAGTCTGAGCACATGACCCTCGATCTCCAACGGGAGATCTTGCCCTGGGCATGCTCAGTGTGCGCAGACAAGGACTTAGTCCCAGAGAAGTCCACTTGCTGCTGACCAGTATTGGCTTTAAAGGCAGAAGCTGGAGAAGCAGCAGTAACTCTTCTCACAGAGTCAGACTGAGCGAGACGCTGGGATCGACGTCCCTGCTGAGCAGGCTCCACTGCGGCTGGAGGAGAATGGGAGACCGCAGCGGAGACAGATCGAGATTCCCCCTGTGCAGCAGAGGAAACTTGACTCCTAACATTACCCCCCCTCCTAGGGGCCCCCCCCTCCTTGGGCCTCGCTACGTTCGAAGGCAGCAATGAGCTGTGGGGCCCGAATGTTTTCAGCAGGCTCCCATGACCTGTTCTCTGGACCATAACCCTTCCAATCCACCAGATAGAACTTTTTGCCGCGTACCACCTTACACCCCAAAATAGCGTTCACCTCGTAATCGTCCGTAGACGAACCCGATGTCCCGGCAGATGACTCGGAAAACCGGGACATGTATACGGGTTTCAAGAGGGACACATGAAAGGTGTCGGTGATACCCAAGCGTGGAGGAAGAGCCAGGCGGTAGACCACAGGATTAACCTGTTCGAGAACCTTGAAGGGACCCAAGTAGCGAGGAGCAAACTTAGTGGACTCAACTCGCAGCCTGATGTTACGGGCGGAGAGCCACACCAAGTCGCCAGGGACAAAAGTCGGAGCAGGGCGCCGATGAACATCGGCGGAGGACCTCATTCTCTCCTTGGAGGCCCGAATGGCATCCTGCGTGCGATCCCAAATGTCCCGTGCCTCCACAGCCCAGTCTGCCACCCTGGGATCAGCGGAAGACACAGGCATGGGCACTGGAACACGCGGATGCTGGCCGTAATTTAAGAGGAATGGAGTCTGACCGGTGGAGTCGGCTACGGCATTGTTAAGTGCAAACTCTGCCCACGGTAGCAAGGATGCCCAGTCATCCTGTCTGGCAGAAACAAAATGTCGCAGATATGTGACCAAGGTCTGGTTGGCCCTTTCTACCAACCCATTCGTCTCGGGATGATATGCCGAAGAGAGATTTAACTCAATACTGATTAAACGACATAGCTCCCTCCAGAATCGAGACGCAAACTGGGGACCCCGGTCACTAACAATTTTGTCTGGCATACCGTGTAAGCGAAAGATATGCTTGATAAACAAGACAGCCAACGCCCGTGCAGATGGTAGCCGTGGAAGAGGCACCAAATGCACCATTTTGGAGAAATGGTCGGTGATCACCCAGATAATGGTGCAATTACGAGACTTGGGTAAGCCCACCACAAAGTCCATCCCGACCATCTCCCAGGGCCTGTCAGCCACGGGCAGAGGGTAAAGCAAACCAGCTGGCCGTTGCCGAGGAGTCTTGTTCCTGGCGCAAGAGACACACGCCCGAACGTACTCCGCGATATCACGAGCCATATGCGGCCACCAGTATGTCCTCGCCAGTAACTCAGATGTCCTTTTAGTACCAAAATGTCCACCCACCCTGGACGAGTGCGCCCAAGAGAGAACCTCCGGCCGCAAACTAGATGGAACAAAAGTCTTGCCCGGGGGCACAGACTCCAGTGAAACCGGGGCCACGGTTCTCAAACTCTCGGTGGGGACAATAAGCCGAGGCTCCTCCTCCTCCTCCGCAGATGACACAACGGAGCAAGAGAGAGCATCGGCCCGAATGTTCTTCTCCCCAGAAAGGAAATGGAGGGTGAAATGAGACCGGGAGAAGAACAAGGACCATCTGGCCTGGCGAGAATTCAACCGCTGAGCTGCCTGCAGATACACCAAATTTTTGTGATCTGTGAAGACTTGGAAGGGAAAACGTGCTCCCTCCAAGAGATGTCTCCACTCCGAGAAAGCCAACTTCATGGCTAGCAACTCCCTGTCCCCGATGGAATAATTCCTCTCTGCTGGTGCGAAGGTCTTGGAGAAAAAGAAGCAAGGATGCTTCCGACCTTGAGCATCCTTTTGGAAGAGGACTGCTCCAGCACCAACAGAAGAGGCATCCACCTCCATGATAAATGGCTTATCAACATCGGGGCGATGAAGTATGGGAGCGCTAGCGAAGTGTGACTTTATAGAGATAAAGGCCTTGGAGACCTCCTCAGACCACAATTTAGGATTTGCCCCCTTCTTGGTGAGGGCAACCAAGGGAGCTACCAAAGTTGAGAAATGCGGGATGAACTGGCGATAATAATTGATGAACCCCATAAAGCGCTGCACCGCTTTAAGAGAATGAGGTTCCTGCCAGTCCATCACAGCCTGTAGTTTGGCAGGATCCATAGCCAATCCCTGGGCTGAGATGATGTAGCCTAGGAAAGGTAAGGACTCCTGCTCAAACATGCACTTCTCCAACTTGGCATAGAGGGAGTTTGCCCGTAGGAGGTCGAAGACTTTGCAAACATCTCTCCGGTGGGAGTCAATATCTGGAGAGTAGATGAGAATATCATCCAGATAGACTACGACCGAGGTGGAAAGCATATCCCGGAAGATATCGTTCACAAAGTCTTGGAAAACGGCTGGGGCATTACAGAGCCCAAAGGGCATCACCAGATATTCATAGTGCCCATCCCTGGTGTTAAAAGCCGTCTTCCATTCGTCCCCCTCACGGATGCGAATCAGGTTGTAAGCACCCCGCAGATCTAATTTAGTAAATACCCTTGCTCCCCGAAGCCTATCGAACAGTTCAGATATCAAAGGCAAAGGGTATTTATTCTTAACGGTGATGGCGTTAAGACCCCTGTAGTCTATGCATGGACGCAATTCCCCACTCTTCTTCTGCACGAAGAAGAATCCTGCCCCAGCAGGTGACACTGACTTCCTGATGAACCCTCTTGCCAGATTTTCCTGTATGTACTGTGACATTGCCTCCGTCTCCGGGAGAGATAGCGGATAGACTCGACCCCGGGGAGGCTCAGCACCAGGCAAGAGGTCAATAGGACAGTCATAGGGGCGATGGGGTGGAAGGGTCTCCGCCGCCTTTTTGGAGAATACGTCTGCATATGACCAATACTGCTTGGGGAGAGAGGATAGATCTGCGGATACCTCAGTAGTAGCAACCTGAACGCACTCCCTCTGACACCTACCCCCACAAGATTCACCCCAACCCAGAATTCTGCCTGAGGACCACTCGATATGAGGAGAGTGGTACCGTAGCCAAGGTATTCCCAACAGGATCTCATCAATTCCTTCCGGAATGACGAGCAGAGAAATTATCTCCTGATGAGATGGCGACATGGACAGAGTAAAAGGGATGGTCTGGTGTGTTATCTGTGAGGGCAATGTCGACCCATTCACCACTCGCACCGTTACTGGTTGAGCAAGCATAACCAGGGGTATTGCGTGACGTTGGGCAAAGGCAGAAGACATAAAGTTGCCCTCCGCCCCAGAATCCACGCAGAGCTCTACCGAGTGGGAAAATGAGCCAATAGTAATTGTCCCCTTAAAGGACAACTTAGAGGCAAACGTCGCCGTGTCTAGTGTACCTCCACCAACTACCACTAGACGCTGACGTTTCCTCGACCGCTGAGGACATCTGGTGGCTAGATGTCCTGACTGCTGGCAAACATGACAGACCCTGAGTGCACAAGCGGTCCGGGACTTAGATCCTGCTTGTGACACCTCCCTGGCCTCATGTGACTCAGGAACCAGGACTGGAAATTCAAGAGGTTTGGCAAAAGTAGGAGCCAGCCGAAACCTCTGCCTACACTGGGCTCGCTCTAACCTCCGCTCGTTAAAACGGAGGTCAATTCGAGTGGAGACAGTTATTAACTCCTCCAGTGTGGCAGGAATCTCCCTAGTGGCCAGAGCGTCCTTTACGTGGTCAGCCAAGCCCCTCCAAAATATGGGGATAAGAGCTTTATCCGACCAATCCAGCTCAGATGCTAAGGTGCGGAATTGGACGGCAAAATGACTGACCAAGGACTCACCCTGAGTTAATGCCAGCAATTGGAGCGCAGTATCATGGGTGACTTGAGGTCCTAAAAAGACCTGTTTCAGAGTGCTCAGAAACAGCTGGGCACTCTGCACCACATGATCGCCACGCTCCCACAGCAGCGTAGCCCATTCCAACGCCCTGTCCGACAATAGAGACAAAATAAATCCCACCTTAGCCCACTCTGTGGGAAAACGTGTAGCCAGGAGCTCGAGATGAATAGAGCACTGACTCACAAATCCCCTACAAAACTTGCTATCACCAGAAAATTTTTCTGGCAGCGGGAGGTGAGATAATGTCGGAACAGGGGTGGCAATGGACATAGTAGCTGCAGCCACGCTGGCAGCCTGTACAGCTACTGCAGTAACATCAACAGCTGAGGTCGTGCTCTCGAGAGCCGCCAACCTACCCTCCAGCTGCTGGATATGCCGCAGAGATTGCTGTATGTCTGTCATCACTAGCCAGACCCTGGCGCTAGTGTAATGTTAGGACTGGCGGAACGCACCAAGAGAGATGTAATGGATGCGTTCGCAGTCCGGGGTCCACCGTGCAGGTGAAACCTGCTGCTAGGACATGACAGACGATATGGCGGTACTCATAAGTATACACGCGTGGGTTAAACCTCACCCAGCGTGAAGAAAGCGATCCTGTTGCGTCACAGGATCGCGGTACCGCACATAGAGCGCGAGCAAGTGGTCAGCGAACTAGACCCCAACAGGGATAGTAGTCCGATTAGACCCTTGCTGGCACTACACCACAACTGGGTGTGAAAAGTTTATACAATAGAGGCACCAAAGTGCAAACTGTGCCGTGCTGGCAGGCACCACTAAGTACCCAGACATGGGTCAGGAAGCGCACACAGGCGCGTGGCGCCGCACTGGCGGTCACAGCAGAGGACGCTGACACGTGTGTGACACGTTGAGTGTTAAGTCGGGCGCTAGATAGCAGCCATACACCATACGCGAACAATCATATAGTAGGGTAGGGGTATTTAAAGGACGACTTGCACTCACAACAAACACACGTATAAAGTTGTACACTAGCGCATGGCCGTGCGGTCATGCGCAGTTTATATAGCTGCAGGACAGGAAGCGGCCACAGAAACTTTGCCCTTCCAAGATCTGCCAAGAAGACCAATAGAATGCGCTGCAGAGTCTGAGCACATGACCCTCGATCTCCAACGGGAGATCTTGCCCTGGGCATGCTCAGTGTGCGCAGACAAGGACTTAGTCCCAGAGAAGTCCACTCGCTGCTGACCAGTATTGGCTTTAAAGGCAGAAGCTGGAGAAGCAGCAATAACTCTTCTCACAGAGTCAGACTGAGCGAGACGCTGGGATCGACGTCCCTGCTGAGCAGGCTCCACTGCGGCTGGAGGAGAATGGGAGACCGCAGCGGAGACAGATCGAGATTCCCCCTGTGCAGCAGAGGAAACTTGACTCTTAACAATAGACCCCTCAAAATGACTTCAAATGTGATGTGGTCCCTAAACAAAATGAGAAATTGATGGTCAACTTTTAACCCTTATAACTCCCTAACAAAAATTTTTGCTCCCAAATTGTGCTGATTTAAAGTAGACATGTGGGAAATGTTACTTATTAAGTATTTTGTGTGACTTATCTCTGTGATTTAAGGGCATAAAAAATAAAAGTTGGAAAATTGCGAAATTTTCAAAATTTGTTTTGTTCACAAATAAACCCAGGTAACATCAAATAAATTTTACCACTATCATGAAGTCCAATATGTCATGAGTAGTGTTGAGCGATACCGTCCGATACTTGAAAGTATCGGCATCGGATAGTATCGGCCGATACCCGAAAAATATCGGATATCGCCGATACCGATATCCGATACCAATACAATTCAATGGGACATCAAGTATCGGAATGTATCCTGATGGTTCCCAGGGTCTGAAGGAGAGGAAACTCTCCTTCAGGCCCTGGGATCCATAAGGATGTGTAAAATAAAGAATTAAAATAAAAAATATTGATATGCTCACCTCTCCGGCGGCCCCTGGACATCACGCTGGTAACCGGCCGGCTTCTTTGTTTAAAATGAGCGCCTTTAGGACCTGCGAATGACGTCGCGGCTTCTGATTGGTCGCGTGCCGCCCATGTGACGCCGACGCGACCAATCAGAAGCCGCGACGTCATTCGCAGGTCCTAAATTCCTAGAATTAGGAGTTTAGTGAATGAGAATGACGTCGCGGCTTCTGATTGGTCGCGTCGCGGTCACATGGGCGGCACGCGACCAATCAGAAGCCGCGACGTCATTCGCAGGTCCTAAAGGCGCTCATTTTAAACAAAGAAGCCGGCCGGTTACCAGCGTGATGTCCAGGGACCGCCGGAGAGGTGAGCATATCAATATTTTTCATTTTAATTCTTTATTTTACACATCCCTATGGATCCGATACCGATACCCGATACCACAAAAGTATCGGATCTCGGTATCGGAATTCCGATACCGCAAGTATCGGCCGATACCCGATACTTGCGGTATCAGAATGCTCAACACTAGTCATGAGAAAACAATGTCAGAATCCATTGAAGCATTCCAGAGTTATAACCTCATAAAGGGACAGTGGTCAGAATTGTAAAAATTGGCCCGGTCATTAACATGCAAACCACCCTTGGGGCTTAAGGGGTTAATAATAATAATAATAATAATGTAATCTCCCATTTAGATAGATTGTTTTGTTATTTTTGTTCCTTTTGTATTTTGCTTTGATTTTTCATTTTATTACACTTTATTGCCCTCCATGGGGAGGCGTGTCTCTGGAATGGAGACACTTCTTCCGGTCCTACTTATTCATGTTTACTCCGAGATGTGCTCGATACATTATGTGGGGGAGGTGGGAGTATCTGTTCATGTTTTGGGAGGCGTAGATCGCGTTGACATAGTTATGCATCCCTCCATTCGACCACCGAGCTCCACCCACCCATGATTCGCCTAGATCTTACGGTGGTGGGGTGGAAGTATTGGAGTGTGGCTTGATAGGTGCACATCACACTTGCGTGCTTGTGTACCCTCGTTGTTGACTGCCGCTCTCCACCCACCTATGACATGAATTGCATCTCACGTCAGCACTGTCATGTGATTGGGGTTTGCGCTGGCTTCTGGCCAGGACTATATGCCACATGGAATTGCGTGGCGGCATGGAGTGCCAGATGGGAGGTAATTAAGTTATTTACATCTGATGGGCTATGAATTGTCCTTTTGCGATTTACTGATGGACAGCTGTTATGCTTTCTATAAGCTGTACAAACCCTTTCTGAGGATGCAATTTGCGTGAAATGCACGTAAAAGTGTATATGTAGGTAAATATATGTCTATGTGTGTCATCTCAGGAGCATAATGTTATCTGGTTTTCTGCTTCAGCTCCTTGCTTTTGGATTCAGGCCTTGGATTATTATTATTTTTCATTTTGAGCCATGGTTGTTTTGCAGACCTCCATTAGTTCAATATGCTTTGTGGATCTGGGTTTATGAATGCACTGCCACTTTCAAGCACAAGCACTTGTGCTTGTGCTATATTTGTATGATATGTGGTCTTGCAATAATCTATTCATATTCCTTATTGCTGCTAGGTGATTCTTTGGCACTCCACAAGGCTCTGCATGACGAAAATATGCCATGGACTGCCCAGTTGATTAAGACTAGGTACTGCAGCTCTCCATCAACTCATGAAGTGACATCACCTATTTATTTGAAAAAGACAACCCATCCAGCAATCACAGCAAGCCTTAAGTTGTCATCTCCCATGTTTGTTGCCATGGATGTCTTTATGTCATCCAAGCTGCTCCTTCAAGTAATAGCTGTTTGGTGTCATCCTCACCACTATCATCATAAACTTTCACTTTCCTGGTCAAATAGTTTTTACAGTTGCTGCTTTCATAATCTTGTAGATTTTGCTGCCTTTTGAGAATTTAAGGCATGCACTTAGGCTCAATGGAAGATACTAAGCCACCATTTTTTCTGTTCTCTCCTGTAAGAGGCTGCTATCTTAACTGGTCTGGGCTCTAAAGTGCACTTCACTTTAAATATCTGGAGAAGAAACTATGGGTAGGGACAATCCATGAGTCTCAAAGCTCATAGAGTAAAGTTTTTTCTGCCATGAAGCACACTTCAACTGAGGCTGATGACAAAGCCTCCACAACTGAGAGCTGTTTATACTGTCAGGTGGCAGTCGTCTCTCTCCTACACCTCCAAATCCTGTTCAACTGATGTGACTCCATCCCTAACCATCACAGGTTGATGATTCCAGGCATTGAATTCTTTATTTTTTCACATTTGAGTCAAAGCAATGCTAAGAAGTTTGACAGCTTGAAAGACAAGAGGTTTAATGTAATATAGCTTGACAAGTTGCTGCTATGCAATGAACTTGCCCTCTGGCTCCCACTGAACTGCAAATCAGAACTTTTGCCTTATAGTAACATAGTAACATAGTATTTAAGGTTGAAGGAAGACTGTCCATCTAGTTCAACCCATAGCCGAACATGTTGATCCAGAGGAAGGCAAAAAAACCTATGCGGCAAACAGTAAGCCCCTGTTGTGCAGACAGGCAAACATGATAAACTGCATGTTGCAATGGGGTGACAGATGTAATAACAGCAATAAAAGCAGAAAGCAGAAATTTTATACATCTTCCAAAAGGGATTCCAAATCCTTGATGATTAGCGAACCTATTGTGGATACCTAACAATAGATATTTTTGACACACTTAATTGAGAAGCCATTACTCCTTCATGTTCAAAACAGTGTTGGTTTGTGAAAAGTTATCAATTCAAAAAGCAAATTGTTAAAATGCCATGGCTTCTTCTGTTTGCCCCACATTTGCATATATTGGATGAGATTAGCCTATTGTTAGACACATTTAATACTCTTCACCTTATTATCTCTTTGTTAGTTGATCCACCTGGGTAAACAACAGCAAAGCAGGCACGCAGTCATCTGCATCACAAAATGGTTATTTTCTAATCCATTTATACAATAAAAGTAGCCTACTGTACATAGTCTGAAACTACAGTATGCAATTAATTAAGATGCTGGCTACATCTACTTAACATCTGTTTACATCTAGTCAGATAGGTTGTGGTCATTTGAAAATTGAAAAATAAAAATTAAAAAAGCTGTGTTTACAATATAGCGCTAAACAGGTTCAACAAACTGAAAGGAGATCGTAGAGTGGTGTAAACATATTTTTCAGGGCAATTACAGACTTATATTTATTTCAATTAGTATTGGATTTGTAGCAGTGGTGGAGTATGACAATGATGGTGATGATGATAATGACACCAACCAGGCATTGCTTGGAGATATGGCCTAGCTGACAGAAAGATTTATATCAGGAGAAGTGAGCGAAAGACTATTTTAAAATTTGCTCTGACCATTTTTTTCATTCACAAAGGAGTTAAGTCTATTCAGGTGTCGATAAACTGCAGTAGTTCCTCCTCTATGCAAACCTTGACGTCATTGGCTTATTTTACTCCTGCAGAGCCTACAAACTGCCAAAGCTTTGCCCATGGACAATGTGTAGAAGAACTCTCTCACGCAAGATGCCAGCATGTACGACTTGACACCACTACCAGAGCTTTCAATAGTTTTTGAGCTTTCTATACCAACAACACATCCAGCATCAGAAAAGGATTTTAATCCAGCAGCCACTATATGAAAACAAAGAAAATCTAAAGCTTCTTGTTTATTAGGATAAATATTGAAAACTGGGAAAAATTAAAATCGTGGCAGTAGGCTTCCAAACTAGTAAGGGGCAAGCCCTGGATATCCGGGCCTTACAGGTTCAGCCGAACAGTTTAAAAAAGTTCAGTTTGGGTACTAGAACAGTACCCAAACCCGAACCCCATTCGGTGAACGTACATCCATTGTTTGCCACTTTGTCTTTTGCATGTTGTTTTCTGCAATTGCCCTTTTCTAAGATGGCAGATTCTGAACCTATAGATTTCATCATGTTTCCTGACTAGGCCTACCTAAAGCCACATGGATCTCTAACTTATTGCTTAAGTATTGTGTCTGTTAGTCTAGTTCCAGTCTACAGCACCTGAACTGTTTTACTCAGACTATTCTCACTTATCTCCCAATTGTGTCCTACAACTCTTTTGTTATTGTAGCGCGGTGTAGTGTGGTAGCCACAGGCAAGGCACTCATCTTCTTTTATGCTCTGGCGCACTACCTGAAAGTTTGGGTCATGGCTTTGTGCATGAACTTGTGCTGTGAAGGCATCACGCCCATGTAGGTTGTGGATAAGCAGTGGTGTGGGCTGGCCAGGAGCATGGTTTCCACAGTTCAATAAAGGAGACTGTTGCTCAAACATAAAGTCTTTACTGAATGATAACTTAGCAAAGGTTATAAATAATTGATAGCAGACACAAAGCTTTATGGTCATTAACTTTATGGTGTAAAACATTTTCTCTCTCACACTCTATCCTCCCTCCATGGTTTGCTATTCCTTGCTCCTGCTCCTTCAGCCACTGGATTTAAGCAGCGCTATACTCGTATAGTAGCAAGGAAAGTGAGTAACCAAAATATTCCATATTTTAAAGTAAATTCTATACAAAGAGCTTAAAAAACATTATTTTCTATGTCTGACAGCTCCTATGTCTTCCCTGTTTCCAAAAAAACAAATCCTTGTATAGTTCTTTGGCCCTAAAATGGCCTCCAGTAACCAAACCACCAATTCAATGGAAATATTATACTATTGTAGGGGTTTTACTCATTTGGGTGCAATGGAAGGAAAACATTAAGTTTGTTCCTTTAAAAGTTCATGTGGGTTTATTGCTTAATAAACCCAGAAGCCAAACAGAAAACAAACAGCCTTTCGATCAGGAAAACAAAATACACATGTTAATAGTAGGGCTCTGCTCCACCAGGCTTGTGTGCACACATGCTAGGGTAGTGTCCAGTTTTCAGACTCGGTCTGGAGCCAAACACACAGGAGGCCTTCTCCCTCCCAACTTTAAAATCATGTGCCATACAACAGCCTCCATTATATAGGCTGTAACCACACCCAGAGGTGAGGTATGTGGGTAGCGAGACCCACCCATCTCTCACAGCTACCCATAACCCAGTCTCAGGTGTATTAAACGAACCTCTTAGTGCTTTCATTCACTAGAGAAAATACTCCGGGTTACATCATAGAGACAATCCATCTCTGTGACACATACCTCCCATCGACTACGCAGCCATTAGCCACACTACATTATATTAAAAATAATTTCAATTGTTCAGATAAATTGCATAAAATATTAATAATACAAATGGGCAACAACACATTAAGAATAGGGGTTTCGTCTACTCTTTTTAATATATTAAAATATTTCCATTGGATTGGTTGTATGTATTTGAAAAATACTATCTTGAAAGTATGGGGACACAGGAGCAGTTTCCCAAGAGAAGTGAGTGCTTTTATCACTGATTCCTATGACATTCACTTTAAACTATAAAGGCACGGATGATTGACCTTGTGGAGACCAAAACATCCAACACCGCAGAGACACCATCACGTGTTTCTCAACGCAGTGATCCAGAACACTGCCCCCAAATATGCAAATGCATGTAGAGGAGCTGCAGAGACACCATCACGTGTTTCACAATGCAGGCAGTGAATAGCCAGGCCTTTCCCCGGGAAGGAACAACCAAGGTGCCCTTCTCTTGGTTGTTCCTTCCTGGGGAAAGGCCTGGCTGTTCACTGCCTGCATTGAGAAACACGTGATGGTGTCTCCACAACTCCTCTACATGCATTTGCATATTTTGGGGCAGTGTTCTGGATCACTGCGTTGAGAAACACGTGATGGTGTCTCCGCGGTGTTGGATGTTTTGGTCTCCACGAGGTCAAACATCCGTGCCTTTATAGACTTTCTACTAGGCACTGCTCCTGATAGCCAGTTTCCTACTCCACACTGATGAGGGGCAAAAACCCTGAAACAGCTGTCTGTGGATGGATACCATGCTTGGCATAGGTGGTTTTCCTTTATTGGATGCTGCCCTTACCGTGGTTGTTCCTTCCCGGGGAAGGGCCTGGCTATTCATTGCTTGCATTGAGAAACACGTGATGGTGTCTCCGCAGCTTACTTTACATGCATTTGCATATTTCCCATAAGGGATGGGGGCAGTGTTCTGGATCACTGCGTTGAGAAACATGCGATGTTGGATGTTTTGGTCTCCATGAGGTCAATCATCTGTGCCTTTATAGACTTTCTACTAGAAACACTGCTCCTGATAGCCAGTTTCCTACTCCACACTGATGAGGGGCAAAAACCCCGAAACAGCTGTCTGTGGATGGATACCATGCTTGGCATAGGTGGTTTTCCTTTATTGGATGTTTTCCTTTATTGGATGCTGCCCTTCCCTTGGTTGTTCCTTCCTGGGGAAAGGCCTGGCTATTCACTGCCTGCGTTGAGAAACACGTGATGGTTTCTCCGCAGCTCCTCTACATGCATTTGCATATTTGGGGGCATTGTTCTGGATCACTACATTGAGAAACACGTGATGGTGTCTCCGCGGTGTTGGATGTTTTGGTCTCCATGAGGTCAATCATCCGTGCCTTTATAGACTTTCTACTAGGCACTGCTCCTGATAGCCAGTTTCCTACTCCACACTGATGAGGGGCAAAAACCCCGAAACAGCTGTCTGTGGATGGATACCATGCTTGGCATAGGTGGTTTTCCTTTATTGGATGTTTTCCTTTATTGGATGCTGCCCTTCCCTTGGTTGTTCCTTCCTGGGGAAAGGCCTGGCTATTCACTGCCTGCGTTGAGAAACACGTGATGGTGTCTTCGCAGCTCCTCTACATTCGCTTTAAACTGGCGCCTTGGTTAGTCACTCTCCTTTTCTGTTTTTTAACCCCACATACTAATTCAATAGTTCCTTAAGTTTTAAGGTTTAGCAAATGTGGTCTGGAGCAGCTTAACCAGAATACTGTGTGAAATTACTCGCTTTTCCGAGAATTTTTATATTTTTATATTATTTCCTTTCACCCGTCACTTCAATTAGAAATGCTATACCTACGGCATATTTTTTACATCCTTTTTTTCCTTATAATTATTTATTAGGCTTTTGCTTATATAGTGCTATATTATTCTACAGCACTTTAGATACATTATGATCACTGTCCCCAATGGGGCTCACAATTTAAATTCCCTATCAGGATGTCTTTGGAATGTGGGAGGAAACAGGAGTACCCGGAGGAAAGCTATGCAATCACTGGGAGAACATACAAACTCCTTGAAGATGTTGTCCTTGGTGGGGTTTGAACCCAGGACCCCAGCTATGCAAGGCTGCAGTGCTAACTACTGAGCCACCATGCTGCCCTTTATAATATAAAATATAACAAAATGTTTTTTGATTATAAAATGTCAACTGGAAAGAGCCCTTGAGGTGCTGTGGGTTAGGGAACAAGGTGGCAGAACAAAAACCCATGTCATTAAAGAGGTTGTCCAGTTTAAAATGAATCTACTGCAGTCACAGTATGTGCGGTGAGTCTGAGCGTTGTGAGGATTCACCAGTTTCATAGATGGATTCAGTGGGTATGTATGTGTTATGAGTACTCCTAGCGAGAGCCTGTCTAGTGGGAGCAGTCACACTCAATACTCTTGTTTTGAATGAGGCTGTGCCCACTAGATGACCATGCCCACTGGATAGCCATGTCACTAAATGGGCACAGCCTCACTTTATAAAATTGTATGGAGCAAGGGAGTGGTCACTCGATGAGTTCTCCATAATGATTTTATTACCACCGTTCCTGGCTCAGAAACTGGTGAATCCTCACTGGGAGGGGATTCAAAAGTCTGCAGTCACACAGAGTAGTTATAGACTTATAATATTAGGCTTTATGGCAGTGAAGGAGGTGGACTAAAGAGAATACTGACTGCAGCTGACAGTGACACTGTCAATCAAGCCAAGCTGGAAGCTGTAATAGAGACACCAAGTGGATAATTGGTAGCAATTCCAGATGCATTATAAAACTATATTTCCTCCGAAAAAAACATGGCATTTAACAGCAAAATGTGGTTCATTGTAATGGAGGAGCCTGTTGCTATTTTATCCTTCCCGTGGTTAGAGCAGCATGAATCTATTTACCAGTCCTCTTTGTCTGTTCTCATATCTATGACACAAATCCATGCAACGCTAGCTGCATTCTGTTAAGCCATTTTTCCACCGAGAAAATAAAAAATTCTGTTTGTGAAAGTAACCGTGAAGGACATGCTTTATTTACATAGATTTAAGAAGCCTATGAAGTTAATTCAGTACTTTTCTAGATGTATCAATTTGAAAGAGAGATTTTTCACTTTCTGAGTTACAACAATATAGAACATTCAAAACATACACAAGTTTCTATCTTTTATGCCTCAGTAAAATAAAAAATCCAATCCTAATGGTTAAAGGGAATTTAGCAGCAGGATTTTAAAGGGAACCTGTCACCCCCCCTGGCATTTTTAACTAAAAGGGCCAACTTGCGCAGCACTAATGTGGCTCTTCTTTTTGTGCTCCTTTTCAATGCTGCAATATGAATTTTTATAATTTTCCTGCCACATCTTTTAGTCTGTCCGGGGGGCACGTCTTTTTCCCTGGATACAACCGCCTCCCAGCCATCAGTCAGCCCCTCCATGCGCCAGGCGCTGCCTCCTCTGTCTTCAGTAACCTACCCGACGCCTGCACTGTGCTTTACTTTTTTGGGCATGCGCCGTTTGCGCTGCCCTTCCACTCACATCACCTGATGGAATTCATCTCGCGCCTGCGTGTACATGAGGCCACGATCCCGCCCCTGCCAGAGCTGTATATATATACACTTTAAAAGCAATAAAAATATTTCACAAAAGTTAGATCTGTGAATACTATCTCAAACAAAGATCTTTTAAAGAGGAATTAAATAGTATTGTATTTAGAACTGCAGAATTGGAATAATTACATCCATTTCTTGAAGTGTTCTAACTTCTGTATCAAAGGTCAACGTCGCTATATATCATAAGATATCATTATAGAGTACAAATAGCATTATAGTCATAGATGTTTAATTGTGGTAACTACTTTGGGATTTCATTTCACCACTTAGAAAGCCAACAGTGTTAACTGAAAGTTAAGATCTTTTCGTTTTAAAGTTAATGATAATAATAATAAAAATGCAATCAAATTTCTACATTTTTTACAGCAGCATCAAGAATTACGGTATGTGAATATTTCATAATATTCTTAACTATAATCAGGTTTTACTTAAACTTCCTGGAATTGAAAATATCAAGAGATATAAATCAATAACATTTAGAACCACAGTAATGGCTCCACTTTCACGACTTCTTTTTTTTTTTTTTCTTATCCTATATTACTTTTATCAGAGATGGTTGATAACAAGTGAAACTTTGGAAGCAAAAATAAAAAACAAAATGTGATTTAATTTCAGCTATACATATGTGGAAATTACTAGACTGTCTATAAAACACAATTGCTCCCACTAGAAGTTAATAGACTCGCTCTCAAAAAAAGCACCGCCAGCATGTGTGCTCAGAAATAGATTACATAAATAAACATAGAAATGAATGCAGTAATAAAACTTTCCCAAACATACAAAAAGGTCATTTAATGTATTAAATGCCCATGTCCAAAACTATATGTAGGATGCACAAAACTCAAGCTACATATGCGCATGAGGCAACATGTTTACAAAATCAATAAATAATATATCTGACATCCACATTCTAAACATTTGAAAAATAATCACAATGGTAGCCTAATAGGATCTAGCATTTGGAGGATAAAAAGAGTTAAAAAAAAACATTGTAGAAGGGACGGCTATATAGGACAAATGTCAAAGGCTGATACATACTGAATCTTTCATTTAAATAAAATGATACCAGCTGGATTAAACAGCGAAATTGAATTATTTGTGTTTATGGATGGGTAATACTCATCTTTTACTTGCACTATGTGGATCACAAGGGGCTAAAGATGATTGCTCAGTATGTAACTTTATACACCTCATATATGTAGATAGTTGTAATCCCTGATGAAGGAGATCATTTTTCTCCAAAATGAATTTGTTGAATTCTGACCAGCAAATCACTCTGTAGACTTTGACACCACATCAATTGAGCAAATGAATCACGTGCCCCCAGCCACGGTGTGGTGAGTCAAACTTACTTACTCATCAGATACTCCTCTTAGCAGCTTACATCCTCATTTCCTCACATTTTACCATTAAAAACCAAAGAGCAATTTGGAACGTTCCTCCTATAGAAAAGATCCTTTTTACAACAGGAGCAACTCTACTATATAGGTAACTTGTTCACTTAACGCAAGTTTGTGTTTAACCTAAGGTTACTTGATATTTATTTTATGGGCTTGCTCACAAGAGAGTACACAACGGATGAGTGCTATCTGATATTTTACACCACTTGGACCAATGTCAATGCGTAATGTATGTGGCAGTGATGATTGGCATTTATTTCCTAATGGCAATTCAGCGTGAGAAGAAAATCACTACCTGCTGAGAGGTGCTGCACAAATCGGGTGAAAGTCAAACATTGAAGTCTATGGGTGTTGAGATGGAAACCCCGCTGTAGGAACAGCTTTAGGAGAATCACAAATGGGTTCACACATCTGACAGTTTGGATCAAATCAGGGCATTGATCGATTGGAGACAAGAGCCCAGTGTCTGTCAGTGTACAAGGCTTGTCTGAAATTTCAGATGTTCAATCACATTTTATTCATTTTATTACACCCTCTGAAAAAAGGGGAATTGTTTAATACATTACCTAAAATGGATTGTGTAAGTTTAGAGACAAACAGGTCAAAAATAAATACAATTTATCCATAAGCTATATACTATATGCTATTTTGTGTTAACGGATGGCCTGTGATGTTTGACCTTACATGTATCTTGCAAAGTGTTATCATAATACCAGTTCTAGTGACTACATGTACTGTTAGTACCCACTTTCCCATCTGTAGGATCCCTTGCAGAATGCACATCAGCCACTCACATATACTTTTTAACCAAGTGGTGGAAATAAGGAATTAAAATGTGTTGCTCCACCAAGAATCCTTATTTTCATGGATTTCCTGTAACCATGTGTCACTAATTTCTATAATTATCTCTATCTTGGATTTTATTTGGAAATTCCCTGTGGGGTATTTGCAATGGCAACAGGTAGGGCCTATTATCTGACACATCCCACCCTTCTAAGCAGTCAAGTAGTCTATTACTATTATATGCTGGTTGACCACTGCAATCATCTGGGCCTACATTGTATTTATCTAGTTTACTATTCGCAATCTTTACTATATCTGGTCATCTAGATAATCAGTTGATTCTACTAGTTTATCTCAAATTTTTTGCAATCAAAGGATATATGAATATACTACTTATATTATTCACTATCCCAAATTCTACTTTAAGATGTCTACCATTTGGTCTGGGGCGGTGGCAGCTCTTTTACATAGGGAATTTAGGTCACCATGGGTAAGTATGAATGTAGCAGGCATAAGGCGTGCTAAGAATCAGGTTCTCTTTCTGCACCTGGGTGAAGTCATTTAAAGGCCGAGTGACTAGCCCTCCGTCACATACAATATTCGGACTAACGAGTTCACATACAATGTGCCTGTCAGGCGCCTGCTGGAAAAATACCTATAATATCTAATGTTTGCAATTTCAGTGCTCTAAAAGTGATCAGTGACCTTCATAGGGATGTAATAAAAGAGACTACACATAATCAGTTGCAAAAAAAAACATTTACTTAACATAAAACTAATAAATATGAAATACAAACTTTTCAAAACTCCCGCCAAATAGTCCCCAGTTCGACTCTCTCAAAAAAATGTACAAAGAAAATTTTTGAACACAAACTTAATTTTAAGGTACCTTAAGTACTATTAAAAACATATTCAATCAGAAGTAGATGCTGAGGTTTCCCCAGAAAAGTCACACTTGCAGAGCAAATAGCAAGAATTACACACCATTTTTGCATGTGTCAGGCAAATTGCTTTATGACATTTGAGACATTCATAATTTGAAAGCCTTCTGGTTCCGCTTTCCGTTTGGCAGGTGGTGCATCTCCTTCTTTTGTGAGGTGGTGCAGATGGTGACTTTTCACCATCATCTTCTGGGCGGAACCTTTTGAGCTGAACTTGAAGGCGAGAGGGGATACTGATTGTTTTCACGCTTCTCCTGCGTAGCTCTCCAAGTACTAGTTCATGGGCCAATTTTTTCAGATACAATCGTCTACGGAGTGGTTCAAGCTTGTTTTCAAGATAAATTACTTGTGAATTTATAGCACCCAAATTCAACATAGCAAAAAATATGACCATTTGCCAGCGTTTGATGTTTCTGCTGATGTTGAAAGTGGAGCACATCTGATCTGCTGTATCCACACCCCCTTTGGTGGCATTGTAAAATGTAATTATCTCCGGGTTTTTTTCTGCCCCAGTCCCAGGATCGATGGCAGCATCATCATGAAGTGTTGATAGAAGAAGTACGATTTTTTTGGCATGTGGTACATAGGAAACTAAAGCCTTTCCATTATGGAATGCAAACATACTGCTGTACTGTTGTCTCTCTTTCACACTTACAAACTGTGGCGGCAATTCCCTTTTGTTTTTTCTTACAGTTCCCACATATGACAGCTTCTGAATTTTCAGATAATCAATCAGATCATAACTTGTAAACCAATTGTCAGCTGTAATATTGCGACCCGATCCAAATAAGGGTTCAGCCAGTCTTTTTACAACATCAATGGGTTTGTTGCTCACACAGTAAGGACCTTCTGGTTGTTTTCCTGCATAAACTTCCAGGTTGTAAGTGTAGGTCTTACTGGCATCAACAAGGGCATACATTTTTATTCCATATTTGTTTGGCTTTGATGGAATATATTGACGAAAGGCACATCTACCACGAAAACCAGGGAGCATTTCGTCAATAGTGAGATTCTCTCCAGGGTAATAACTTTGTTTACAGTTTACAACAAATCTTTGAAATATATCACGAATTGGAGCAAGTCGGTCATGTGTTTTGCGTTCGGTTCGGGTAGTTCTGTCGTCAAACCGAAGGCAACGAATTAGAATCTTGAATCTGTTTATGGACATAACAAGGCTAAATTTTTCAACTCCATCCCCATCTTTACCCCAAAGTTCCTCCAAACTTTGTCTATTTGCCCTATAAGCTCCTGCAAGGTACAGTAATCCAAAAAAAGCACGCAGTTCTATTTCATCTGTGGGCTTGATGGTTCTGTTGCAGATGTACTTGTCCTTTATAATGTCTATATATTGGTTGGTATATGTGACAATAGAGTCCAGAATGTCATCTGTAAATATACTGTTCCAGCATTCAACTGCAGTTTTTGCATTACGTGCAGTTCCTATTACTGCAGGAAGGTGAGTAATAATGTTTAAAGGTTCCCTACGTTTTTTCTGGAATGGCTTCTTGTTCCATTTAGTATTTTTATCTTTTCCAATATAATATGATCCAACTTCTTCATCCTCACCACTGTCACCATCTTGCTCTGTTTCAGAATCCAGGACACATTCTTCCACCTCATCATGAGAATCAATCTCACTTTCCTCTCCTAAATCCTCATTCAGTGTGAGGTCTCTATCATCTAACAGCATGTTTGTTACTTCCTCAACATCAAGTTGTTTGGATAAATTGTACATTTTCCTCTCCATTTCAGCAGATAATCTGAAGCAAGAGAAGGAATATGTTAGGGAACTACTGTATATGCCTGAGCAGCACACTTTCTTTTATAAAATCTCCCTTATTTCTATGAAATATCCTCACATTTTGTGCTATACATTCATAAAACAAGCTAAATAAACTATTGTGATGAATAAAAACATAAAATACCAACCTTACTGAATGTGACGTATTCACATACAATGAGCCTGAAAGATCTATGCAGCTATATCCTCTCCCCTGAAGCTCTGAAATCCAACTGTGATATCAGGTTTCACAGACCTTCAAGAGACAGGAGACTACCTGGAGGGAGGGGGTTTCCTCACAATCTGGTGAGGAAGGAGAAATGAAAGTAAAAGAGAAGCGCCTGTCAGATCAGATGTATGTGACGGAGGGCTAGAGATGAGCGAACCTGTTTGGAAAATGTTCGTCTATCTCAAATTCTTTATGAGCATTGCACTTTCGGATTCATGTTCAGATTTCCGAGCTTTTTTCCTAAAAATCGTCAACGTTGTGAAAATGACTGAGGTCACAAAGGGCTCTTTCAGATGCCAATATTTCCGATAGCAAAAAACGTCCCACACAAAGGCACATTGATGACACATAGACGACATCCCTGTGTCAACAGTGTGAAATGTACCAGCTCCTTTTTAAGAGACAGGTTTCTTGGCAGAGTTTTAGGGCATGCGAGCACACTTCCTGAGTGGGACTCACAGACACAGGGACATGAGAGGCAAAGCAAGAGACGCAGCAGGGTTGCGTGGGCAGTGAGTAAGTCGCCGTCCCTTTCAGGTGGAAGGAGCAGAGACATTCAGGGATTCTGGTGTTACAGTATCCCCAACCTTCATGCCTACTCTTCCTCAAGCCTGCAAGGAATTTCTGTAGAAGAGGAGCATGAATATTGGTATGCAAAGGCAAAGTCCAGGATCACGTTCATCAGTTTACAAGTGGCTCTCCAGAACTTTGATGTGAATTGGATGCCCCTGTCAGATGCAATGTGTAGTGGAAACCTATGAAGACGCAATATGTGCTGTATAAGTCTTTCAGTGAGCTAGGCAGCAGATAGAAGACCAGGCAAAGGAGTAAAGTGAGCCATTTTCTAGAAGCGATCCACCACAACCAAAATGAAAAAGCAACCAGAGGACCCAGGAATGTCCATAATGAAGTCCATTGCAATGTGCTGCCAGGGACCTGATGGAGCAAGAAGTGGAAGAAGACGCCTGGACGCAAGATGCTTAGGAGTTTTGTATTAGGCAAAATAAGGACAGGCAGAAATGTACTCGACAGTATCCCTTCTCATCATAGGCCGTCAATAATGATGATTATTGAGTTACACAGTTGACATGA
Source organism: Ranitomeya imitator (assembly GCF_032444005.1). Taxonomy (NCBI): domain Eukaryota; kingdom Metazoa; phylum Chordata; class Amphibia; order Anura; family Dendrobatidae; genus Ranitomeya; species Ranitomeya imitator. Next base: position 619,400,881 of record NC_091283.1, read on the forward strand.
CCAGCCAACTTAAAAAAAAAATGTCCCCACTGAAGAACTCGCTTCTTATCTGATTCCATTACCAAAGTCTTCTCATAAGGAATCTGAGACAAGTTCACAGGAGCAATAGTAACCATCCTGGATGTTTCAATAATATGCAGGGGTTCTTCCTCTTGGTCAGGAGGTAGAAAGGTCCTTCAGTGGGCATCTAACTTAATGTTCTTGTTGGCTGGATGAATATTTAGGACAAAATCAAAGTGGGCGTAAAATAGCAACTAGCTAGCGTGGTGCAGATTCAGCTTTTGCGGCGACTTTAGGCAAGTCAAGTTCTTGTGGTTGGTGTATATGATGACCAGATGGACTGCTCATTCGAGTAAGTAACGCCACTCTGTTAGCGCCATCTTGATGGCCAACAACTCTCTGTCATCAATCTTGGAAAAGAACCCGCAAGTTATCATACGACCAATTGAAATCTTCTGTGTGAGAACTGCCCCTGCTCCAGAGGAAAAAGCATCCAGTTCCAGGAAGAATTATTTGCTTAGCTCAGGTATAGGAGGTATGGCTGGGACTTCCACTGGATGCTAAATAATGAACATTGTGGTGACACTAACCCTATCATACCTGGTGATATTGTTCCATTTTCTACTATTTTGACTGCAAAAAGTATAAGTCACTCTTTGTAGGATCTATGCATTGGAATTGATGGCTGGGACCTCTACTGGATGTTAAATGGTGAACAATGTGGTGATAATAACCCTATCAAACCCAGTGAGAATGTTCCTTTGTCTACTATTTTAACTGTAAAAAAAATGAATTATTAATTGTAATTTGTATGCATTGCATTCTGTTGCAATTTGTGAGGGGATACCAGTCAGATTAATGTTCTGGATGCCCTATATGGGTGTATTATGTGGTTTCCGGCATAATGAGGATTGCAATGATATACCGTAATATGTGCTGGTTTCTCATTGTATCCTCAGTTTAGGCCTGGATTAGCATCCCTGCGGATCATTGCAAATATCTGTCCAGGACGAGAAATGAGGAATAAACTGGAGGTAATAATTGGCAAATCCTAGGAACTGCTGAGTAGCTTTAACACCAGCAGGATGTGGCCAATTGAGAATGGAAGACACCTTCTCTTGATTCATCTTCAGCCCCATATCTAAGATGATATATCCTAGGAAAGGCAGAAAGGTCTGCTCAAAGCACATTTCTTATAGTAGTAGTAGTAGTAGTAAAACTCAGCACTGAAAAGGATATGTTTCAACACAAGGTGAAATTATTTACGGTGAATCAATCCGTAGATCAACAGCTAGTAGATATAACTTTTTGGTCTGCATTAACATTCATCAGTAGGGTTGAGCGAAACGGGTCGAACATTTTCAAAAGTCGCCGACTTTTGGCTAAGTCGGGGTTTCATGAAACCCGATCCGACCCCTGTGCGGGGTCGGCCATGCGGTACGCGACTTTCGCGCCAAAGTCGCGTTTCAATGACGCGAAAAGCGCCATTTCTCAGCCAATGAAGGTAAACGCAGAGTGTGGGCAGCGTGATGACATAGGTCCTGGTCCCCACCATCTTAGAGAAGGGCATTGCAGTGATTGGCTTGCTGTCTGCGACGTCACAGGGGCTATAAAGAGGCGTTCCCGCCGACCGCCATCTTACTGCTGCTGATCTGAGCTTAGGGAGAGGTTGCTGCCGCTTTGTCAGAAGCAGGGATAGCGTTAGGCAGGGTCCATTAACCACAAAACCGCTTGTGCTGCAGCGATTTGCACTGTCCAACACCACCCTCGGTGTGCAGGGACAGTGGAAGTTTTTTTTTTTTTTTTTTTCCCCTCAGCGCTGTAGCTCATTGGGCTGCCCTAGAAGGCTCCCTGATAGCTGCATTGCTGTGTGTACGCCGCTGTGCAAACCAACTGCTTTTTTCAAAGCACAAATCCTCTTGTTCCTTCCTTTCTGCACAGCTATCTTTTTTGTTTGTCCACACTTTTTATTTCATTTGTGCATCAGTCCACTCCTTATTGCTGCCTGCCATACCTGGCTGAGATTACTGCAGGCAGGGAGATAGTAGCTGCCTGCCATACCTGGCTGAGATTACTGCAGGCAGGGAGATAGTAATTGTAGGACATTCCCTGTTTTTTTTTTTTTTTTTTTTTTGGTGGGAGATTAAGATTGGCAATTTGGCATTTCTGCTAGAGTGCCATCCCTGTGTGTGCCATCTCTCTCACATAGTGGGCCATAGAAAGCCTTTTCATTTTTCTGTATTTTTTTTTGTGGGGTGTATAAATTCTCCCTGATAAAAATACAGTGGGAGATTAATATTGGCCTTTGGGCTTGTGTGCCAGTCCTGAGTGTGCCATCTCTCTCACAAATAGTGGGCCATAGAAAGCCTATTTATTTTTTTTTTTGGTTTTATAAATTCTCCCTGAAAAAAAGGGAGATTAATATTGGCCTCTGGGCTTGTGTGCCAGTCCTGAGCGTGCCATCTGTGCCAGCCCTGAGCGTGCCATCTCTCTCACAAATAGTGGGCCATAGAAAGCCTATTTAATTTTTTTTTTTGTTTTATAAATTTTCCCTGAAAAAAGGGAGATTAATATTGGCCTCTGGGCTTGTGTGCCAGTTGTGAGCGTGCCATCTGTGCCAGTCCTGAGCGTGCCATCTCTCTCACAAATAGTGGGCCATAGAAAGCCTATTTAAATATTTTTTTGGTTTTATAAATTCTCCCAGAAAAAAAGGGAGATTAATATTGGCCTCTGGGCTTGTGTGCCAGTCCTGAGCGTGCCATCTGTGCCAGCCAGCCCTGAGCGTGCCATCTCTCTCACAAATAGTGGGCCATAGAAAGCCTATTTAATTTTTTTTTTTGTTTTATCAATTTTCCCTGAAAAAAGGGAGATTAATATTGGCCTCTGGGCTTGTGTGCCAGTTGTGAGCGTGCCATCTGTGCCAGTCCTGAGCGTGCCATCTCTCTCACAAATAGTGGGCCATAGAAAGCCTATTTAAATATTTTTTTGGTTTTATAAATTCTCCCAGAAAAAAAGGGAGATTAATATTGGCCTCTGGGCTTGTGTGCCAGTCCTGAGCGTGCCATCTGTGCCAGCCAGCCCTGAGCGTGCCATCTCTCTCACAAATAGTGGGCCATAGAAAGCCTATTTAATTTTTTTTTTTGTTTTATCAATTTTCCCTGAAAAAAGGGAGATTAATATTGGCCTCTGGGCTTGTGTGCCAGTTGTGAGCGTGCCATCTGTGCCAGTCCTGAGCGTGCCATCTCTCTCACAAATAGTGGGCCATAGAAAGCCTATTTAAATATTTTTTTGGTTTTATAAATTCTCCCAGAAAAAAAGGGAGATTAATATTGGCCTCTGGGCTTCTGTGCCAGTCCTGAGCGTGCCATCTGTGCCAGTCCTGAGCGTCCCATCTCTCTCACAAATAGTGGGCCATAGAAAGCCTATTTTATTTTTTTTTTGGGTTTTAGAAATTCTCCCTGAAAAAAGGGAGATTAATATTGGCCTCTGGGCTTGTGTGCCAGTTGTGAGCGTGCCATCTGTGCCAGTCCTGAGCGTGCCATCTCTCTCACAAATAGTGGGCCATAGAAAGCCTATTTAAATATTTTTTTGGTTTTATAAATTCTCCCAGAAAAAAAGGGAGATTAATATTGGCCTCTGGGCTTCTGTGCCAGTCCTGAGCGTGCCATCTGTGCCAGTCCTGAGCGTCCCATCTCTCTCACAAATAGTGGGCCATAGAAAGCCTATTTTATTTTTTTTTTGGGTTTCAGAAATTCTCCCTGGAAAAAAAAAGGGAGATTAATATTGCCCTTTGGGCTTGTGTGCCAGTACTAAGCGTTCCATCTCTCTCTCTCTCTCAGTCAGTGGGCCATAGAACGCATATTTTTGGTTTTATTTGTTTTCTAAATTCTCCCTGAAAAAATCATTTTATTTTATTTGGTTTCTAAATTCTTCCTGATAAAATCATATTTTTTTTATTATTTTTATTTCTAAAGTCTCCCTGAAAAAAAAAAAAAAAAAACAACCAAAAAAACAGTGGGAGATTAATATTGGCCTTTCTGCTTGTGTGCCAGTCTTGACTCCTGGGTGTGCCATCTCTCTCTCTCTCTCTCTCTCTCTCTCTCTCTCTCCAATTGTGGTCCATAGAAAGCCTATATTTTTTTTCCTTGATTTGGGTTCTAAAATCTACCAGAGAAAATAACTACATCAATCATTGGTAGAAAAATATTGGCCTCTGGGTTTGTGTGCCACTCCTGACTCCTGTGTGCGTCATCTCTCAGTCAGTGGGCCATAGAACGCCTATTTTTGGTTTTATTTGTTTTCTAAATTCTCCCTGAAAAAATCATTTTATTTTATTTGGTTTCTAAATTCTTCCTGATAAAATCATATTTTTTTTATTATTTTTTTTTCTAAAGTCTCCCTGAAAAAAAAAAAAAAAAACAGTGGGAGATTAATATTGGCCTTTCTGCTTGTGTGCCAGTCTTGACTCCTGGGTGCGTCATCTCTCAGTCAGTGGGCCATAGAACGCCTATTTTTGGTTTTATTTGTTTTATAAATTCTCCCTGAAAAAATCATTTTATTTTATTTGGTTTCTAAATTCTTCCTGATAAAATCATATTTTTTTTATTATTTTTTTTTCTAAAGTCTCCCTGAAAAAAAAAAAAAAAAAACAACCAAAAAAAACAGTGGGAGATTAATATTGGCCTTTCTGCTTGTGTGCCAGTCTTGACTCCTGGGTGCGTCATCTCTCAGTCAGTGGGCCATAGAACGCCTATTTTTGGTTTTATTTGTTTTATAAATTCTCCCTGAAAAAATCATTTTATTTTATTTGGTTTCTAAATTCTTCCTGATAAAATCATATTTTTTTTATTATTTTTTTTTCTAAAGTCTCCCTGAAAAAAAAAAAAAAAAAAACAACCAAAAAAAACAGTGGGAGATTAATATTGGCCTTTCTGCTTGTGTGCCAGTCTTGACTCCTGGGTGTGCCATCTCTCTCTCTCTCTCTCTCTCTCTCTCTCTCTCTCTCTCTCTCTCTCTCTCCAATTGTGGTCCATAGAAAGCCTATATTTTTTTTCCTTGATTTGGGTTCTAAAATCTACCAGAGAAAATAACTACATCAATCATTGGTAGAAAAATATTGGCCTCTGGGTTTGTGTGCCACTCCTGACTCCTGTGTGCGTCATCTCTCAGTCAGTGGGCCATAGAACGCCTATTTTTGTTTTTATTTGTTTTATAAATTCTCCCTGAAAAAATCATTTTATTTTATTTGGTTTCTAAATTCTTCCTGATAAAATCATATTTTTTTTATTATTTTTTTTTCTAAAGTCTCCCTGAAAAAAAAAACAAAAAAAAAAAACAAAAAAAAAACAGTGGGAGATTAATATTGGCCTTTCTGCTTGTGTGCCAGTCTTGACTCCTGGGTGTGCCATCTCTCTCTCTCTCTCTCTCCAATTGTGGTCCATAGAAAGCCTACATTTTTTTTCCTTGATTTGGGTTCCAAAATCTACCAGAGAAAATAACTCCATCAATCATTGGTAGAAAAATATTGGCCTCTGGGCTTGTGTGCCACTCCTGATTCCTGTGTGCGTCATCTCTCACTCAGTGGCCCATAGAAAGCATATAGTTTGTTACATTTGTTTTCTAAATTCTCCCTGCAAAAATCTATTTTTTTTTTTTGGGGGGGTTTCTAAAGTGTTCCTGAAAAAAATAAAAATAAAAAAAAAATAATAGTGTGACATTAATATTAACATTTGTGCTTCAGTGACAGTCCTGCGTGTGGGGCATCTCTCTAATTTGCAGCCACCAAAAAAAGAGTGTGTAACATTGGGCCTGATTTTCGCTGTGGTCTCACCAACCTGTAAAGGGGTAGCTAAATCATACTGAAGTTATAGCTCACCGTGTAAGTTGTGTGACTGCAACAAATAACGTTAGTTTGGTTACGTTTTTAAAACAATGAGGAAGTCTAGTGGAAGAGGTCGTGGCCGGGGGCGTTCATTGTCAGCTGGTAATGAGGGTAGTGGTAGTGGTGGAGCATCAGGTGGTCGTGGGGGAAAAAATATTGCACCTAAGTCTGGAGCTGTGGAGCCAGGTTCGTCGTCCGGCTACACAAGGCCTCGAACGCTCCCTTTTCTGGGATTAGGAAAACCGCTTTTAAAGCCGGAGCAGCAAGAGCAAGTTTTGGCTTATCTTGCTGACTCAGCCTCTAGCTCTTTTGCCTCATCTCGTGAAACTGGTAAAAGTAAAAGCAGCGCGTCGTTAGTGGATGTTCACGGTCAGGGACAAGTCACTTCCTTGTCCTCTTCAGCAAAAACAACAACAGAGAAGAATGCAGCAGGCGACACAACGGGTTACTCCATGGAGCTCTTTACACATACCGTCCCTGGCTTAGAAAGTGAAGCAGTTAACAGTCCATGCCCATTACAAATTGAATCTGACATGGAGTGCACTGACGCACAGCCACAGCCAGACTACTATGCTGGTCCTTTGACTCAGACCACAACATTGCCCTCGCAGGGTGCTGATCAAGAATCAGACCCTGATGAGACTATGTTGCCCCATCACGAACGCTATACCACCGAACGACACGGTGACACAGACGAAGTTGCGCAGGAGGTACAAGAAGAGTTATTAGATGACCCAGTTCTTGACCCCGATTGGCAGCCATTGGGGGAACAGGGTGCAGGCGGCAGCAGTTCTGAAGCAGAGGAGGAGGAGGGGCCGCAGCAGGCATCAACATCGCCACAGGTTCCATCTGCCGGGCCCGTATCTTGCCCAAAACGCGTGGCAAAGCCAAAACCTGGTGGAGGACAGCGTGGCCATCCGGTTAAAGCTCAGTCTGCAATGCCTGAAAAGGTATCCGATGCTAGAAAGAGTGCAGTCTGGCATTTTTTTAAACAACATCCAATTGATCAGCGCAAAGTCATCTGTCAAAAATGTTCTACTTCCTTAAGCAGAGGTCAGAATCTGAAAAGTCTCAATACTAGTTGCATGCATAGACATTTAACCACCATGCATTTGAAAGCTTGGACTAACTACCAAACGTCCCTTAAGGTTGTTGCACCCTCGGCCAATGAAGCTAGTCATCAACGCAACATCCCTTCCGGCAGTGTAGGACCACCATTTAGCGCACCACCTGCTGTATCTGTGCAGGTATCTTTGCCAGGCCAAAGCAGTCAGGGTCAGGGAATCACCAGTTTCGTAGTAGGAAACACTGCATCTAGGGCACCGGCGGCAACAATACCATCTCCCACCGTCTCTCAGTCTGCCATGTCCACCGGCACCCCCGCTAGTTCCACGATCTCCAGCTCTCCAGTCCAGCTCACCCTACATGAGACTATGGTTAGAAAAAGGAAATACTTAGCCTCGCATCCGCGTACACAGGGTTTGAACGCCCACATAGCTAGACTAATCTCGTTAGAGATGATGCCCTACCGGTTAGTTGAAAGCGAAGCTTTCAAAGACCTGATGGACTACGCTGTACCACGCTACGAGCTACCCAGTCGACACTTTTTTTCCAGAAAAGCCATCCCAGCCCTCCACCAGCATGTTAAAGAGCGCATCGTCCATGCACTCAGGCAATCTGTGAGCACAAAGGTGCACCTGACAACAGATGCATGGACCAGTAGGCATGGCCAGGGACGTTACGTGTCCATCACGGCACACTGGGTAAATGTGGTGGATTCAGGGTCCACAGGGGACAGCAAGTTTGGGACAGTTCTGCCTAGCCCACGGTCTAGTAAACAGTTGTCTGTAGCCGTTCGCACCCCCTCCTCCTCCTCCTCCTCGTCCTCCTGCAGAAGCAAGAGCTCGTCCACAGACCGCAGTCGCACAAACACTCCATCCGCACCTGCCACTGTTGCACACCAGGTCTCCCATTATGGGGCAGCTACTGGCATACGTCAGCAGGCTGTATTGGCTATGAAGTGTTTGGGCGACAATAGACACACCGCGGAAGTTCTGTCCGAGTTCTTGCAGCAAGAAACGCAGTCGTGGCTGGGCACTGTAGATCTTGAGGCAGGCAAGGTAGTGAGTGATAACGGAAGGAATTTCATGGCTGCCATCTCCCTTTCCCAACTGAAACACATTCCTTGCCTGGCTCACACCTTAAACCTGGTGGTGCAGTGCTTCCTGAAAAGTTATCCGGGGTTATCCGACCTGCTCCTCAAAGTGCGTGGACTTTGCGCACATATCCGCCGTTCGCCTGTACACTCCAGCCGTATGCAGACCTATCAGCGTTCTTTGAACCTTCCCCAGCATCGCCTAATCATAGACGTTGCAACAAGGTGGAACTCAACACTGCACATGCTTCAGAGACTGTGCGAACAGAGGCGGGCTGTTATGTTTTTGTGGGAGGATACACATACACGGGCAGGCAGTAGGATGGCAGACATGGAGTTGTCAGGTGTGCAGTGGTCGAAGATTCAAGACATGTGTCAAGTCCTTCAGTGTTTTGAGGAATGCACACGGCTGGTTAGTGCAGACAACGCCATAATAAGCATGAGCATCCCCCTAATGCGTCTGCTGATGCAAAGTTTGACGCACATAAAGGATCAGGCGTCTGCACCAGAGGAAGAGGAAAGCCTTGATGACAGTCAGCGATTGTCTGGTCAGGGCAGTGTACATGACGAGGTACCGGGCGAAGAGGAGGTGGAGGATGAGGAGGATGATGGGGATGAGTATATTTTTAATGAGGAAGCTTTCCCGGGGGCACGGGAAATTGGTGGCGTGGCAAGGCCGGGTTCTGGTTTTTTGAGGGACACAAGTGACGTAGATTTGCCTGCAACTGCCCCTCAACCAAGCACAACCGCAGATTTGACAACGGGAACTTTGGCCCACATGGCGGATTATGCCTTGCGTATCCTCAAAAGGGACACACGCATTACAAAAATGATGAACGATGACGATTACTGGTTGGCCTGCCTCCTTGATCCTCGCTATAAAGGCAAATTGCAAAATATTATGCCACATGAGAACTTGGAACTAATATTAGCAACAAAACAATCAACTCTTGTTGACCGTTTGCTTCTGGCATTCCCTGCACACAGCGCCCGTGATCGTTCTCACACGAGCTCCAGGGGCCAGCAGACCAGAGGTGTTAGAGGGGCAGAAATCAGAAGTGGCGTTGGACAGAGGGGTTTTCTGACCAGGTTGTGGAGTGATTTTTCTATGACCGCAGACAGGACAGGTACTGCAGCATCAATTCAAAGTGACAGGAGACAACATTTGTCCAGTATGGTTACAAACTATTTTTCATCCCTTATCGACGTTCTCCCTCAACCGTCATTCCCATTTGATTACTGGGCATCCAAATTAGACACCTGGCCAGAATTGGCAGAATATGCATTGCAGGAGCTTGCTTGCCCGGCAGCTAGTGTCCTATCAGAAAGAGTATTCAGTGCTGCAGGTTCAATACTAACAGAAAAAAGGACTCGTCTGGCTACCCAAAATGTAGATGATCTAACCTTCATTAAAATGAACCACAACTGGATTTCAAAATCTTTTGCCCCACCCTGCCCGGCTGACACCTAGCTTTCCTATGAAAAGGTCTTGCCTGTGGACTATTCTGAATGACTTTTCCAATCTCGTAATTTTCTTCACCTGATTGTCCAGCATACGACATGTTTCCACCTCACGAAATGGCCAAACTCCCCACACGGGGCCGTGCTATCGCCACTTTGCGCTTGGACCCTTGAGAGTGCTGTTTGTCTGAAGAGGTGGGTGTGGCCGCTTTTGGTCGACGGCACTGCCACTGGGTCCCTCATAGTACAATAAAGTGTCTCTGGCGGTGGTGGTGCGCACCCAACGTCAGACACACCGTTGTAATATGAGGGGCCCTGTGCCTGTACCGCCGGCCACAAGACAGTTCCCCCCCCCAGCTCAAACAGTGCTCTACCACTAGCAAAATTATCTCTCACAGCTTCACCAATGTGTAGTCTAGCCGCTGACATCCTTCAATGCCTGGCACTGACAATACCATTGTTTTGACATTTTTGTTATGTTAGGCCTTCGAAGCCTGTCTGCGGTCCCTTCTTTCTACAACTACTACACTGACCAGGCCACTGCTGGCCGTGTTACCCTGGAACCAATTTAAAAGTGCCTACAGTCAGCCCAATTTTGTTATGTTAGGCCTTCGAAGACTGTCTGCCGTCACTCCTTCCACTAGACTTCCACTGACCATACACTGCTGCCCATGTACCCCTGGAACCAATTTAAAGTGCCTACAGCCAGCCCAATTTTGTTATGTTAGGCCTTCGAAGCCTGTCTGCGGTCACTCCTTCCACTAGACTTCCACTGACCAGACCACTGCTGCCCGTGTACCCCTGGAACCAATTTAAAAGTGCCTACAGCCAGCCCAAGTTTGTTATGTTAGGCCTTGGAAGCCTGTCTGCGGTCACTCCTTCCACTAGACTTCCACTGACCAGACCACTGCTGCCCGTGTACCCCTGGAACCAATTTAAAAGTGCCTACAGCCAGCCCAAGTTTGTTATGTTAGGCCTTGGAAGCCTGTCTGCGGTCACTCCTTCCACTAGACTTCCACTGACCAGACCACTGCTGCCCGTGTACCCCTGGAACCAATTTAAAAGTGCCTACAGCCAGCCCAAGTTTGTTATGTTAGGCCTTGGAAGCCTGTCTGCGGTCACTCCTTCCACTAGACTTCCACTGACCAGACCACTGCTGCCCGTGTACCCCTGGAACCAATTTAAAAGTGCCTACAGCCAGCCCAAGTTTGTTATGTTAGGCCTTGGAAGCCTGTCTGCGGTCACTCCTTCCACTAGACTTCCACTGACCAGACCACTGCTGCCCGTGTACCCCTGGAACCAATTTAAAAGTGCCTACAGCCAGCCCAAGTTTGTTATGTTAGGCCTTCTAAGCCTGTCTGCGGTCCATTCTTTCAACTACTACTACACTGACCAGGTCACTGCTGCCCGTGTACCCCTGGAACCAATTTAAAATTGCCTACAGCCAGCCCAATTTTTTTATTTTAGGCCTTCGATGCCTGTCTGCGGTCCATTCTTTCAACTACTACTACACTGACCAGGTCACTGCTGTCCGTGTACCCCTGGAACCAATTTAAAATTGCCTACAGCCATGTGTTATTATTTTAGGCCTTCGATGCCTGTCTGCGGTCACTCCTTCCACTAGGCCTCCACTGACCACACCACTGCTGTCCGTGTACCCCTGGAACCAATTTAAAATTGCCTACAGCCAGCCCAATTTTTTTATTTTAGGCCTTCGATGCCTGTCTGCGGTCCATTCTTTCAACTACTACTACACTGACCAGGTCACTGCTGTCCGTGTACCCCTGTAACCAATTTAAAATTGCCTACAGCCATGTGTTATTATTTTAGGCATTCGATGCCTGTCTGCGGTCCATTTTTTCAACTACTACTACACTGACCAGGTCACTGCTGCCCGTGTACCCCTGGAACCAATTTAAAATTGCCTACAGCCATGTGTTATTATTTTAGGCCTTTGATGCCTGTCTGCGGTCACTCCTTCCACTAGGCCTCCACTGACCACACCACTGCTGCCCGTGTACCCCTGGAACCAATTTAAAATTGCCTACAGCCAGCCCAATTTTTTTATTTTAGGCCTTCGATGCCTGTCTGCGGTCCATTCTTTCAACTACTACTACACTGACCAGGTCACTGCTGTCCGTGTACCCCTGGAACCAATTTAAAATTGCCTACAGCCATGTGTTATTATTTTAGGCCTTCGATGCCTGTCTGCGGTCACTCCTTCCACTAGGCCTCCACTGACCACACCACTGCTGTCCGTGTACCCCTGGAACCAATTTAAAATTGCCTACAGCCATGTGTTATTATTTTAGGCCTTCGATGCCTGTCTGCGGTCACTCCTTCCACTAGGCCTCCACTGACCACACCACTGCTGTCCGTGTACCCCTGGAACCAATTTAAAATTGCCTACAGCCAGCCCAATTTTTTTATTTTAGGCCTTCGATGCCTGTCTGCGGTCCATTCTTTCAACTACTACTACACTGACCAGGTCACTGCTGTCCGTGTACCCCTGGAACCAATTTAAAATTGCCTACAGCCATGTGTTATTATTTTAGGCCTTCGATGCCTGTCTGCGGTCACTCCTTCCACTAGGCCTCCACTGACCACACCACTGCTGTCCGTGTACCCCTGGAACCAATTTAAAATTGCCTACAGCCATGTGTTATTATTTTAGGCCTTCGATGCCTGTCTGCGGTCACTCCTTCCACTAGGCCTCCACTGACCACACCACTGCTGCCCGTGTACCCCTGGAACCAATTTAAAATTGCCTACAGCCAGCCCAATTTTTTTATTTTAGGCCTTCGATGCCTGTCTGCGGTCCATTCTTTCAACTACTACTACACTGACCAGGTCACTGCTGTCCGTGTACCCCTGGAACCAATTTAAAATTGCCTACAGCCATGTGTTATTATTTTAGGCCTTCGATGCCTGTCTGCGGTCACTCCTTCCACTAGGCCTCCACTGACCACACCACTGCTGTCCGTGTACCCCTGGAACCAATTTAAAATTGCCTACAGCCATGTGTTATTATTTTAGGCCTTCGATGCCTGTCTGCGGTCACTCCTTCCACTAGGCCTCCACTGACCACACCACTGCTGTCCGTGTACCCCTGGAACCAATTTAAAATTGCCTACAGCCAGCCCAATTTTTTTATTTTAGGCCTTCGATGCCTGTCTGCGGTCCATTCTTTCAACTACTACTACACTGACCAGGTCACTGCTGTCCGTGTACCCCTGTAACCAATTTAAAATTGCCTACAGCCATGTGTTATTATTTTAGGCATTCGATGCCTGTCTGCGGTCCATTTTTTCAACTACTACTACACTGACCAGGTCACTGCTGCCCGTGTACCCCTGGAACCAATTTAAAATTGCCTACAGCCATGTGTTATTATTTTAGGCCTTCGATGCCTGTCTGCGGTCACTCCTTCCACTAGGCCTCCACTGACCACACCACTGCTGCCCGTGTACCCCTGGAACCAATTTAAAATTGCCTACAGCCAGCCCAATTTTTTTATTTTAGGCCTTCGATGCCTGTCTGCGGTCCATTCTTTCAACTACTACTACACTGACCAGGTCACTGCTGCCCGTGTACCCCTGGAACCAATTTAAAATTGCCTACAGCCATGTGTTATTATTTTAGGCCTTCGATGCCTGTCTGCGGTCACTCCTTCCACTAGGCCTCCACTGACCACACCACTGCTGTCCGTGTACCCCTGGAACCAATTTAAAATTGCCTACAGCCATGTGTTATTATTTTAGGCCTTCGATGCCTGTCTGCGGTCCATTCTTTCAACTACTACTACACTGACCAGGGCACTGCTGGCCGTGTACCCCTGGAACCAACATCAGAAAATATAAAAATAAGTATTTTGCTTATAAAAAAGAAAATACTGGTGAGATATCAAATGCAGACATTTTAACATTAAAAACAAACACACAACTCTAATCTGGTACAGTACTAAAAATGGCCACCAGCTACAATTACTTTCTCCTGCAAGTAGTTAACTGAAAGTTTTTTTAAATTGAAAACACACATATGGCATCCACCGAGTGTTGTCCTGTCGCGTCTTCTTTATATTATTGCCGAGAAGATGCAAAATAATGAAAATAATAAAATCATTAATTACCAAAATAATAGAGAAAGTCAACACCACATTGCAAATAAACATTCATTCCAAATAAAGAAGCAGGGCGCGTCCGAGGGTGAGTATATACCTAATAAGAATATAATCACCCTCGGACGCGCAATGCTTATTTCCAACAGCCTTCCTTCCTAAGAATCAGCCCTTCCGTCGTGTAGAGAGACGTTGTGTTACACTCCAAGGTGTTCCCCAGGTTGCCTTTCCTGAGCTTCGATCTTCCGGCTCTCGTTTAGTAGTTCTTGGAGACTACTCTGCATTAGGCCTTCAAATTGGGTATGGGGTGTAGAGAGATGGTGTGTTCCACTCCAAGGTGTTCCCCAGGTTGCCTTTCCTGAGCTTCGATCTTCCGGCTCTCGTTTAGTAGTTGTTGGAAACTACGCTGCATTAGGCCTTCAAATTGGGTATGGGGTGTAGCGAGAGGGTGTGTTACACTCCAAGGTGTTCCCCAGGTTGCCTTTCCTGAGCTTCGATCTTCCGGCTCTCGTTTAGTAGTTCTTGGAAACTACACTGCATTAGGCCTTCAAATTGGGTATGGGGTGTAGAGAGAGGGTGTGTTACACTCCAAGGTGTTCCCCAGGTTGCCTTTCCTGAGCTTCGATATTCCGGCTCTCGTTTAGTAGTTGTCGGAAACTACGCTGCATTAGGCCTACAAATTGGGTATGGGGCGTAGAGAGAGGGTGTGTTACACTCCAAGGTGTTCCCCAGGTTGCCTTTCCTGAGCTTCGATATTCCGGCTCTCGTTTAGTAGTTGTCGGAAACTACGCTGCATTAGGCCTACAAATTGGGTATGGGGTGTAGAGAGAGGGTGTGTTACACTCCAAGGTGTTCCCCAGGTTGCCTTTCCTGAGCTTCGATCTTCATGCTCTCGTTTAGTAGTTGTCGGAAACTACGCTGCATTAGGCCTACAAATTGGGTATGGGGTGTAGAGAGAGGGTTTGTTACACTCCAAGGTGTTCCCCAGGTTGCCTTTCCTGAGCTTCGATCTTCCGGCTCTCGTTTAGTAGTTGTTGGAAACTACGCTGCATTAGGCCTTCAAATTGGGTATGGGGTGTAGCGAGAGGGTGTGTTACACTCCAAGGTGTTCCCCAGGTTGCCTTTCCTGAGCTTCGATCTTCCGGCTCTCGTTTAGTAGTTCTTGGAAACTACACTGCATTAGGCCTTCAAATTGGGTATGGGGTGTAGAGAGAGGGTGTGTTACACTCTAAGGTGTTCCCCAGGTTTCCTTGCCATTGCTTCGGTCTTCCGACTCTCGTTTAGTAGTTGTAGAAAAGTACACTGCATTAGGCCATACAAAATGGGTATGGGGTGGAGAGAGATGGTGTGTTACACTCCAAGGTGTTCCCCAGGTTGCCTTTCCTGAGCTTCTATCTTCAGGCTCTCATTAAATTGTGGTTAAATGGAACAACTGCATTTGGCGTACTAGTTGGTTTGGGGCCTACTATCGGTGTCTGCCACTCCTTGCTGTTCTCCTCCACTGAACAAAGCTGTGCCGCCTGTTTACTACGGTTGCCAATTTTGAACTGCATTTCGACTACTTACTGATTTGGCCCTACTCTCTGTGTCAGCCTCTCATTCCAGTTGTCCTCCACTGCAATGCCCCCTGGTTATTCCTGTGTTACCAATTTTGAACTGCATTTAGCCCACTTTCTTCTTTGGGCCTATATCTGTGTTTCCACTTCATCGTGCCCATTGCCCAGCCAGTGATAGATGAGTCTGCTGGTACATTGACCCATAACGCAACATTCCCCGTGCACGCTACACAACAACATTGTGACCCTGCTGAAAGTCAGGTTGCACTTCCCGCATACCATACCACCTTACACGGGGACAAAGAGGAAGGTGCAGATGAAAGTGCAGGTTCCTTCATCAGGTGGGGGGAGGAATACTAGTTGGCGACGTCACTGGCACAGGGCCTCTCATAGTACGCAAAAGTGTTGCTGCCGGTGGGAGGCGCCCCCGCCGTGCAAACACACCGCTGTACTTTGAGGGGCCCTGTGCCAGTGCCAATGCCAACGAGTGGGCCCCCCCTGCTTGCTCAGGTTCACAGCACTTGCAAAGTTGAAATACTTACCTCTCCCTGCTCCACTGCCGTGACGTGGTCCAGATTTCCTGGGCCCACTAATTACTTGAACCAGCCCTACCCCCCACAACTTTAGCCAAATGACCCCCAATTTCAAATGCCTTCCAATTATTATAAGGTAAATTACGCTTGACAAGCTTCATTAAGAAGAATGGATGGTTTTGACATTAAAATGGCCACTCTAGGTGTTTTCCTGGCCCCCACTCACTGCCGACTATGCTGCCCCATTGACTTGCATTGGGTTTCGTGTTTCGGTCGATCCCGACTTTACGTCATAATCGGCCGATTTCACTCGACCCGACTTTGGACATAGTCGGGTTTCGCAAAACCCGGCTCGACTCTAAAAAGGTCAAGGTCGCTCAACTCTATTCATCAGATATATGCTGTGTTGTTGAAGTGGAAGACGAGTAATCAATCCTCATCAGGGATGACACTTACATGGGCTGAAGGTCATAGAATCATAGAATGCTAGAGTTGGAAGGGACTTTAAGGGTTGCCGCATCCAACATCTTGCTCAATGCAAGATTCACTAAACTAAATTTTCAAAATAAAATTTGCATGCCTTTAAATCAGACATTAATGTCAAACAAAATGGTTAATACATTATATTTCCCTCTTTTAACCCCTTTTTGACATCAGATGGAATAATCCGTTCATGTGCCTTGGGCCTGTTTGACAAAATGGGGTCACTTATGGGGGGTGTGAGGCTGTGGCCTCTGATACAGCTAGGGGGCGCTGTTTGTTCTCCCCAGAATGTGCATGCAGACGGATGAAGTCCATAGGTGTGCATGAGAGTCACGGATCTCCGGTCCGGATTTTCCATGTGGCTACTTTGAAGAACCTAAAATATAAGACAAATTTTTAGTTGTTTCACTCTTTTTTGTTAAGTATATAATTCCACATGTGTTAATTCATAGTTTTGATGCCTTCAGTGTGAATTTACAATTTTCATAGTCATGAAAATACAGATAAATCTTTAAAGAAGGTGTGTCCAAACTTTTGGTCTGTACTGTATATATATATATATATATATATATATATATATATATATATATATACATAATAAAATATTCTAATGGAGAATTTTAGAATAGCATTTACCATGTCTACTTTACATCAGTAGAATATTTTAAACATACTTTTTCTGTTAGGGGTCATTAAAAATTGATCAGCAATTTCCCAGAAAATACCCAAAAGTGAAACCATTATAAAAACTGCAACTTTAAGGCCGGCATCACACTTGCGAGTTTTACGGACGTAAGAGCGCAGAAACTATGTCCGTAAAACTCGCAAAACATACGGCACAATTATTCTCTATGCCCCTGCTCCTATCTGCCGTATTTTACTGATCCGTATAATACGGCTTTCTACGGCCGTACAAAATCGCAGCATGCTGCGTTTGTCACCGTACTGTGCAAGAAATACGCCAATGAAAGTCTATGGAAGCGTGAAAAATACGGATTACACACGGACCAGCAGTGTGACTTGTGAGAAATACGCAGCGCTGTTAGAGAGAAAAGCCGGCAATTCAGTGCGGTGTACAGTAATATCACACTGACAGCTTACAGTCCAATAGGTAGAATAAATGTGTACACATAGAATAGGTATATATATATATATATGTCAGTGAGACACATATATGTATATATATTAATATTTATTCCCGCGCTATACAGCTTGAAAGCCTGTAATTCAATTACCGGCTTTTTCTATCTCCTTCCTAAACCCGACATGATTTGAGACATGGTTTACATACAGTAAACCATGTCTTCTCTCCATTTTTTTTGCAGATTCCACACTACTAATGTCAGTAGTGTGTATCTGCAAAATTTGGCCGTTCTAGCTCTTAAAATAAAGGGTTAAATGGCGGAAAAAATTGGTGTGGGCTCTCACGCAATTTTCTCCGCCAGAGTAGTAAAGCCAGTGACTGAGGGCAGATATTAATAGCCTGGAGAGGGTCCACGGTTATTGCCCCCCCCTGGCTAAAAACACCTGCCCCCAGCCACCCCAGAAAAGGCACATCTGGAAGATGATCTAGGAACAACCAGCAGAGGGTGCCTCACCGCAAATGCAGGTAAATATAGGTCATTGACCTACTTTACCTACATTCTCCGGGGTTTTGCAGACATGAGCAGTTGCATTAGCAAAGCTCGTGCCTGCAAATTATTTTAACCCCTTCAGATGGATTTACATCGTTGGACCTTACAGATCCTCGGAAGGTATGTATATTGTTGGTTTATTATGTTTTTTTTGTTACAGAGCGAGGGTCTTCAGTGACTGGATTGGGCGTAGAATAAAATACTCCAACAACCATTGTTTTTATTTCATTAAAATAATTTTTAATAATGTATTTGTGTTTTATTTAACCCTTTCCTAGTATTGGATTAATAATGGATAGGTGTCATAATTGACGCCTCTCCATTATTAATTTGGCTTAATGTCACCTTACAATAGCAAGGTGGCATTAACCCTTCATTACCCCATATCCCACCGCTACACGGGAATGGGAAGAGAGTGGCCAAGTGACAGAATAGGCGCATCTTCCAGGTGTGCCTTTTCTGGGGTGGCTGGGGGCAGATGTTTTTAGCCAGGGGGGGGGCAATAACCGTGGACCCTCTCCAGGCTATTAATATCTGCCCTCAGTCACTGGCTTTACTACTCTGGCGGAGAAAATTGTGCGGGAGCCCACGCCAATTTTTTCCGCCATTTAACCCTTTAATTTAATAGCTAGAACGGCGAAATTTTGCATAGACACACTACTGACATTAGTAGTGTGGAATATGCAAAAAAAATGGTGATATGAGATGGTTTACTGTATGTAAACCAGGTCTCATATCATGTCGGGTTTAGGAAGGAGAAAGCAAAAGCCGGTAATTGAATTACCGGCTTTCTGCTAGATCGCGCTGGATGAAATATTAATATATATACATATATGTGTCTACTGACATATATGTTTTTTGTTTTTTTTACACATGGATCCCTTGTATAGCCGTATGCCGGTTTTGCAAGCCTGCGATAAAAACACGCATTACGGCTGCCATACGGATTATATACAGAGGATGCCATGCGCAAAAACCGGTGACACACCCTGCCTACGGAGGAGCTACGGACCACTATTTTCGGGACTTTTCAGCGTATTACGGCCGTAATATACGGACCGTATTGTTTTACGCTGTGTGTGACGCCGGCCTAAAGGTGCTAAAAACCACATTCAATAAGCTGATTAACCTTTCAGGTGCTTCACAGGAATTAATGGAAAGTGGAAGGAAAAAATTAACATTTTAGTTTTTTTCACAAAAAATTTGGACCCAAATTTTTTATTTTAACAAGGGTAACAGGAGAAAATGAACCATACAATTTGTTTTGCAATTTATCCTGGGAAAGCCAATATCCAAACTGTGGTGGGAAACTACTGTTTGGACACATGGCACGGCTAGGAAGGCAAAGAAAGTAATTTGACTTTTTATAATGCAAAATTTGCTGGAATCATTAGCGGACGTCATATTGCATTTGTAGAGCCCCTGGTGTTCCAAAAGAGTTTAAACTCCGCAACATGTGACCATATTTTGGAAGCTAGACCCTTCAAGGAACTTATCTAGATGTATGGTGAGCACCGCGAACCCCAAGGTGCTTTATAAAAGTTTATAACATTGAGCGGTGAAAATATTTATTTTTACAAGGGTAAACAGTGGAAACCCCCACAAGTGACCCCATTTTGGAAACAAGACCCCTCAAGGAATTAATCTAGACGTGTGGTGAGCACCTTGAGCCTACAGGTACTTCACAGAATTTTACATATTGGAGTTCAGATTTTGCTGGGCTGGTTTGAGGCTGCTATGACATATTGGTAAAGCACTTGAGATGCCAGAACAGCAAAAAAAAATATAAATGACCCAATTTTACAAACTACACCTCTCAATGAATTAATCTAATGATGCAGTGATTGTACTGACACCACCGAATTTTATACCATTGGGCTGTGAAGAAAAAATAATTACATTTTTGCCCTCAAAATTTTGTTTCAGCTTCATATTTTACATTTGAAAGCATATACCAAATATGGATCAGACCAAAGGATACAAAAGATAACCGGGAATATTAAAATATATTATTTTATTTTATTATTGTGCAATAGCAAAAAAATAGAAATTAAAATATTACATAAATCTATACAATCATATATACATATATATGTATATATGTATATAATACATGTGTACTTGTATTAATTTATGGGCACATAAAAACCTCAATATATGAAATAAATGGGCAGGTCAAAAAAATAAAAGTAAAAGTATATAATCTGGATACCCAGTAATTAAAAAAGTAAGCAATATCTGTAAAAAATATATATATTAAAAAATATCCATATCTGGTCTAACTGGCTACAAAGTGCTAAGTGTAAACATATGTGGGAAGACCCTATAAAAGGTGCAATGTTCTGGTAAAACAATAAGGTGTGAAGGCTCACATAAGGCCCATGCTGTAAGGGAAAGTGCAGTGTGCTAGTTATACTGTGCTAGTTATAATGAGATATGCCAGATACACCGAGCACTATCCATCCAGGACAGTGATAAATATGTGAATGAACGGTTACTACTTACTATCAAAGACTGGGGGGATATCACCAGGACCGCCAAGTATATGAGGATGTGCACCCCCTCATACACATGTATTATATGTGGCACCCCTAGGGGTATTTGCCACAAAAATAGTTACTGACACTAAATACAGGTACTAAGATAGCAAAACTGCACTACCACCTCCGGCCAGAAGGGGGAGCTCCAGAGACTCCCCTTGATCCATTCTGGTCTGAGAGAAAAACTGGCAGTTGGGCTAAGGAGCTGAAAGTGAGAGGTCATACAACTGAATTTCTAACAGTCCTATGACGGTTTCCAGGCCCAAATCACCGGCCTGAGGAGAAAAGGGATAGAGAAAAAGGACATTGTGAGAACCGGGTAGCATTAATCACTACCCAGAACAGGCGCAAAGACGGATACCGGATCCGTGGCTGTATTCATTATATATAATACAGCAACCGGAAAAACGTGAGGTGATATCAGCTTCACTAGGGCCGGACGCAGCAACAAACACAGAGTTCAGCGGTACTCCTGGAGGGGGTAAGCCGATAAAAGGACTCGGGTTGCCCGTCGAACCAGGACCCGGAGGGGACAGATTGGGCCGGCAGCCAGTTCACATACAGCAGCAGGGCCACACAGAAATTGCGTACAATAAGAGGCGAAGACCCCGGCAGGGTCAAAGTAACTCAGAGTTCCCATACAGACTCCGGTGACAGGACTGGTTGTAAATCCTTTTATGTTAAAGTAAACTGGTTAAACGTTTCAGTGCCTCAGACTTTCATTTGGACAATAGCTATCTATCCAGGATCAGGATCATCACCGCTGGGAGAACCTGTTGCTGATCAAGTAAGTGCCTGTTCCCTCACGATACCCCTTACACTGTGCATTGCCTGAGGCCACAGCACCGGGTCAAGCCAACCGTGACATCTCCCTCAAGAGACAGACCCCATTGGTCCGGTGCTGGGTACCCCAGTCTCCTGGGCGTCACATATACATATATACATATATATGTATATATGTTTGTATAGATTTATGTAATATTTTAATTTCTATTTTTTTGCTATTGCACAATAATAAAATAAAATAATATATTTTAATATTCCCGGTTATCTTTTGTATCCTTTGGTCTGATCCATATTTGGTATATGCTTTCTCTGTTCATGTAGTGGTTTCACTACAATTTTTTGACACAGGTGGTACTGGGTATAGCAGTGATATTATACATAGGGTATACATACTATTTAGTGGTAATAATCTGTATATATATATATATACCTGGTAAATACTCCTGTGTTTCTTTTATATTTTACATTTGTACAAAAGAAAATAGGTAAAAAAGTATCTAAATTTGTCCGACAATATCTGTTGAATGTTGAATTACCCCATATGTGGTTGTCTAGTAATGCTTAGCCAGATGGTGAGACTCGGAAGGGACAGAGCGCTATTTACCTCCTGGAGTTCAGATTTTCCTAGAATAGTTTGCAGACTCCACATAAAGAGTCCCTAAGTGCCAGAAAAGCAGAATACCACTCCTCCTCACCAGACCCCATTTAGAAAATGATATCCCTTTGGGAATTTGTCTACAGGTGCTGTAATGATTTTTACTCAATAAGTGTTTTAAAAAAATAAGCAGGAGTGGATGTTGTTGAGTGAAAATTACAAACTGATATTTTAGTCCCAAGTAAGTTCTAGTCACTAGTATGTTGTAGTGCCCAGTACATTTTGATGCCCGGTTTATACTTCTGGAGACATGCACCTATAAACTATGCAGGCTGTCACTGCTATAGTAATGCCATTTTGATAGTAATGTCATTTTGATCGCATTTTTTATTCTACTTTTTGTTCATTGGTATGATAACAAAGCAAATGTTTTTTGTCTAGTTTTTCATTTACTTTTTATCTGTGTTCATTGAAGGAATTAACTAGAGGGACAGTTTCATAAGCTGTTTCGCTCTTGACACGGTGATACCAAATATGTCTACTTTTTTTGTTGATTTTTTACTTTAAATAGATAAATCTGTGTATTGGATTAATGTTTTTTCATTTCTTTTGTTCTTTATTTTGTGATTTTTTTTATATTTTTACAATTTTTAGTAATTTATTTTTTACTTTTTTACATCAACTTTCCATGCACTCATTGCTGATCTAATACTCTGTTATGCTTTTGATTGCAGGGCATTAGATCTGTACATTGCTCTGAGCAGGAACTTATATGCCACCATCCCTATGTGACCCCGTGGCCATTTTTAGGCCCTGAGTCACTATAGAGACTATTGACAAAACACAATCTCAATCGGCTTGTGCTTCCTCCCTCTGCAATGTCCCACGATGTCAATGTCACAACTGACAGGGGCAATACAGAGGCTAAACACTGCTAGAACCTGCATTTGATCGTGGCAGTGCTCAGCGTGAACAATCACAATCACCTCACCTTATATATATTGCAGTTTGAGGGAAAGCAGCTCCTGCTCAGACAAGACGCTAGTGCAGGGCAGCAACCAAGGCATAGAGGGACAACTCATGCCAGGTGACCAGCTTTGAGACCCAATAGCTGAAGGTACCAGAGGAATTAGGGAGTACACTGGTTTTGTTGGCCAGGTATTGTTTGACCATCTTTAACAACGCTTTCCTCCTTCCTCAAAAATTCCCGCTCATCAGGGCCTGGACGCTGAGAGGGTGTGATGAAACTGTCCCAGGCCTTTGTTAGTGTACCCCTGCCTCTGCTGTGTGTCTCCCTTGCCTGTCCTCCTTGGTTGGGCAAGGAAGCTTGTCCCCTGCCGATAGCGTTATCTGATGAGAATGTTTCTAACATATTTTCCACAATGGCCTTCTCCTATATCACCATTTTAGTAGACCTCTCTGCCTCAGGAAAGACAGGTGCAAGGTTCTCCTTTTAGCATGGGTCCGTCATGGTGGACAGCCATTACTCTTTTTTGGAAAAAATGAATTTAATGCAAGGGTCACGGGAGAGATACTGGTACATAAAGTCTACCATATGTGCCAATGTCCCTACCGACTGCAATTTCCTGTTTGTACTATGATGACTACTCTACATCTCTTCCTCCATCTCTTTCTTCTCCTTCCTCATAGGAGAAAGGAAGAAGCTTGTGTTGGTACAAGCCTCTTTTGCAAGCTCATGTTCCTCTTGCTCTTCCTCAGCTTCCGCCTCCTCATTGTTACACATTCTGCGCTGAGCACATGAGATGAGGCTGGGTATGATCTCCCTGTCTCATGTCTCCCAACCAACAAATTAATAAAAGGGGTGCTAATAAGTCTCATAAGTATCATAAAACATACATCTTATTGAAAATGTGAAAAGTTGATAAGAAAATATTAATACAGTAAATGCAGAGTGTCCAAATTTGGGATACAATCATACAAGGACATACAGCTCTGGCAAAAAATAAGAGGCCATGGCAAAATGTTCAGTTTGTCTAATTTTTCTCTTCATTGGTATATTTTGAGTAAAATGTAAATTGTTCTATTAGTCTATAAACTTCTGACAACATGTCTCCAAATTTCCAAGCGATAAATTTTTTTTCTGAAAAGGAAAAATGGTCAAAATTAAAAAAAACCCTCAGTGCTTTCAGACCTCAAATAATGCAAAGAAAACAAGTTCATAATCATTTATATACAACAATGTATGTTTTAACACAGGAAGAGTTCAGAAATCAATATTTTGTGGAATAACCATGATTTTTAAACACAGCTTTCATGTGTCTTGGCATGCTTTCCACCAGTCTTTCACACTGCTTCTGACACAAAAATGTAATCAGTTTTTCATTGTTTGATGGCTTGTGGCTATCCATCATCCTCTTGATTACACTCCAGAGGTTTTCAATTGGGCTCAGGGCCAGAGATTGGGCTGCCCATGACAGGGTTTTGATGTGGTGGTCTCTTAATTTTTGCCAGAACTGTAAATATATATATATATATATATATATATATATATATATATATATATATATATATATATATGCAAAGGATGCAAAAAAACTGGTCAAAATAAATCTGTGATTATTCCATTGAGAATGCTATTCAAAAATCATCAGGTGATGCACCAAATAGGAATTTGTACAGTGGGTAAAGGGAGTATTTGTACCCCTTTACATTTTTCACTCTTTGTTTCATTGCAGCCATTTGGTAAATTTATAAAAGTTCATTTTTATCTCATTAACGTATATTCTGCACCCCATCTTGATTGAAATAAAACAGAAATGAGGTAAAACGAAAAACTTCAATATCACATGGTCATAAATAGTGTTGAGCATTCCGATACCACAAGTATCGGGTATCGGCCGATATTTGCGGTATCGGAATTCTGATACCGAGTTCCGATATTTACTGCATATCGGATACCGGAATCGGAAGTTCCCAGAATTCAAACTTCACAAATTCAGCCAATGAGGAATGATTGCAAGTGTGGGCACATCCTGTTCAGCATGGTGGGCATGTAACTACTGGCAAGGCTGTGATTGGCTGCTGAAATGATGTCATGATGCACTATAAAAAACGCTGCCGCCATTTTGGGCTCACTCTGCTGTGAATTCAGTTAGGGACAGGATGCCGTGTTCTGACTGAGGGCCAGTTGAGATAGCGATTTGCTTCATTGCGCTTTTCCCAGGCTAATTTAGCAACTGCTGTGTGTTCACCTTGCTTTTGCCTTGCAGCGCTGTTTTCACAGCGTTCTGCAAGGTCTCTGTGTGTGTGTGTGTGCAGCTCACTCTGTAGTCTGTGTGCAGCCACAGCCAGTTGTATTCAGCTCAGGGTGCGTCACTGCCTCACCAAACGCACCACTTTACAGTTGTGTAGGCCACGTTAGCTCATATTAAAGTCTAGTCCACACTTTAGAAAATTAGTGTTTCTTATACCTGTTAGGAGGAGCTGTTCAGGAATAAGCACACTAAGGCCTTAGTACTTTTCTGCTTATCTTTATCTGTCAACCAAGATGAAGAGGGCAGGGAGTAAGGCACGTGGGTGTGGGAACGGAGCAGGGAGAGGACGTGGTGATTCTGTGCCTGCTGCGGGCACCGGTGACTCATCATCACCCAGTTTCAGCAGGGAACAGTCCTTCATGCGCAGCTTTGTAGGTGAGCGCCGTACACTGCTGCTGCGTGAAGATCAAATTGAAGCCGTTGTCGGTTGGATGGCAGCTAATGCATCGACTTCAATTAGTGCCACATCCTCTCAGGCACAGAGCACTGGAGAGCAGCCGTCTGTCTCTTCCCCACCTGCCAAATTGGCCAGGCAGTCAGAGAGCCCAGGACAGGAGCCATCTCTACTTCTGTTCTCTGAATCTCTTGGCTTGGAAACAGGGGGCCAGCCAAGCAGCATTGGAGAAATGGAAGAAGAGGCAGTGTGCAGTGATGCCCAACAGCTTTGTCTCTCTAACTCTGAAGAGGTGAACGGGCCAAAGAGGGAGAGGGAGGGGGAAGACTGTGGAGCCTGTAGCCTCCACTTCGGCACCTGTTAGGAGCATGTCTCTTCCAAAAGACAAAAAGGGCGCTCCCAAGACTTGCAGTGCCTGATCCTTTTTTGACACAGTTGCAGATGACATTTGCTTTGTCAAATGCAAGCTGTGTAATCAGAAAGTCAATAGAGGGAAAAGTGTCAGCAACCTCAATACCACAAATATGTGGAAACATGTGTGGAACAGGCACGCGGTGGAGTTACAAAAACACACTGAAGACCTAGGCCAACCAACAGCGGCAGCTACCACCTCTTCAGCTCGTGTTGCCTCTTCCTCCAGCTCACACACAGCTGGTTCGGCTTCCTCTCAGGATCACCATGGAAGAACCTCTGGCACTGTTGTCCAGAGACCCACTGTAATTCCACCCACACCACCACATTCCCAGTCATCCTCACACTCCCAGCCCAGTCTACAGCCATCGGTAGTACAGGCATGGGAGAAAAGGCGGCCGTTCTCGGCAAACCACCCCCGAGCACAGGCTCTGAATGCAGGCATTGCCAAACTTCTGTCACTGGAAATGCTCTCATTCAGGCTGGTGGAGACTGACAGCTTCCGTGACTTGATGGCATTGGCAGTCCCACAGTACAATGTGCCCAGCCGCTTTAATTTTAGCAGGCAAGTCGTCCCTGCCCTGCACAAGCATGTGGAGGGACACATAAAACATGCGCTACTGAACGCCGTCAGTAGCAAGGTCCACCTCACCATAGATGCGTGGACCAGTCAACATGGACAGGGGCGATACCTTTCCCTCACTGCCCATTGGGTTAATGTTGTTGAGCCGG
Source organism: Ranitomeya imitator (assembly GCF_032444005.1). NCBI lineage: Eukaryota > Metazoa > Chordata > Amphibia > Anura > Dendrobatidae > Ranitomeya > Ranitomeya imitator. The sequence goes on from NC_091283.1 coordinate 619,427,434, forward strand.
GTACAGATCGTGCGAGTGGCGCAGGACGTGTCCTGCCCACTCCAAGGATTGCAGGAATCCAGTCTGTACGCATTGACTCCTCTTCATACACAAGTTCCTCAGAATCATCACTGCAGGAGCCGTCACAGTCCACCTCCACATGGACCCGTGAACGTTTACCTGTTACGACCGACATGAGCACAGACATGGCCAAACGTTAACAGGCCGTACTGAAATTAGTTTCTTTGAGAAATCGAAGCCACACAGCGCAGGAGCTCTGGAATGCCATCAAGCAGGAGAGCGATGTGTGGTTTGTGCCAGCGAATCTCCAGCCAGGCATGGTAGTGTGTGACAATGGCCAAAATCTGGTGGCAGTTTTGGCCCTTGGCAACCTCACTCACCTCCCATGTCTGGCACATGTGCTCAATTTGGTTGTGCAGAGTTTTCTGAGGGACTATCCGGATCTTGATGCACTGCTGCACAAGGTCCGCCTAGAATGTGCTCACTTGCGGCGTTCCAGCATGGCAAGATCGCGCATTGCAGCTCTGCAGCGCCGATTCCGCCTTCCGGAACATCGCATCATATGTGACCTACCTACCAGGTGGAATTCCACGTTACATATGTTGGAGTGGTTGTGTGAGCAGCAGCAAGCAGTAATGGAGTACCAGCTGCATCAGGCACAAAGAAGTCGCAATCCGCGCTGTTCAGACTTCACAACCACAGAGTGGGCCACTATGAAGGACGTCTGCCAGGTTTTGCATCCCTTCGATTATTCCACGCGGATGGTGAGTGCATATGATGCACTAGTCAGCATGACTGTCCCCCTTATCTGCCTGCTTCAACAAACACTGCAAGCGCTAAGGGATGATGTTGTGGAAGAGGTGGAGGATGAGGAGTCACCATTTCCATCAGCTTCTGGACAGTCAGCGCCATGTGGTTCCTCACAAAGGCGTAGGCAGGGGACACTTTGTGAGGAGGATGAGGAGGAGTCAATGGAGGAGGAAGACATCCATCTAGAAGAGGGAGTTAAACAATTGTCCAGTAGCCAGTGTGTACAGCGAGGGTGGGGTGATGAAGAGCGGGCAGAGATCACGCCTCAAGCAGGGGACAGCGTTTCTGGGCCAGTTGGCAGTCTGCAGCACATGGTTGATTTCATGCTGCAGTGCCTGAGAAACGACCGCCGCATCGACCACATTCTCAACATGGCTGATAATTGGGTGTACACCCTCCTCAATCCTCGCTACTGGGACAATGTACAAAACCTCATCACACCGTTGACTCGGGAGCGTAAAATGCGGGAGTACCAAGACACACTGGTGAATTCCATCATCATCTCCAGTCCAACTGAGAGCAGTGCTGCTAGTGCTTTACGAAGCAGCTCAGTGCGTCGAGGCAGTGGAGGAGGCTCTGCACAAAGAGGGAGCAGAAGCAGTGCCTCTGCCCAAGGCAAGACCAGTATGGCCCAACTGTGGCACAGTTTTGTGTGCCCGCCCCAAATGTCTACACCATCACCGGCGGCTCCAGTCAGCAGGAGGCAACGGTTCCGTCAGATGGTGACAGACTACATGGCTTGCCCTCTTACTGTACTCCCAGACAGCTCTTCCCCTTTCAAGTTTTGGGTCTCTAAGCTGGATACATGGCCAGAGCTAAGCCAGTATGCATTGGAGGTGCTGGCTTGCCCTGAGGCTAGTGTCTTATCGGAACGCGTCTTTAGTGCCGCAGGTGGTGTACTAACAGACCGTCGCATGCGACTGTTCTCCGATAATGTTGATTGGCTTACTTTTCTGAAAATGAACCAGGCCTGGATCTCGCCGGAATTTGCCACTCCTCTTCCTGATTAAATAATTGGGTGTCTACAGTATCCAGGTCTCCTGTTGTGTTCATATTTCTACCACCTGAACTGTAATTCCTGGGTTCCAACACCGCCAGTTGAGGCTCAGAAAAGCCATCCGCACAGTCAAAACATACGACCCAGTGTTATTGGGTTTCAGTAATGTCAGCTGATCCCCAGCTGTGTAGCCGGCAATGTGTCCTGCGACCGCCACACTGACACAACAACTGAAATTTAAGGGAACCTGTCCCCCCCAGGCGTTTGTTACTGAAAGAGCCACCTTGTGCAGCAGTAATGCTGCACAAGGAAAAGGTAGCTCTTTTAGTTTAGCTCCTTGCACATGCAGAACTTAACACTTATAAAATGTGTCCACTGATACCGTAAAACCGTCCCGGAGGTGGGACTTTCCTTCGTAATGGGACGCAGCACAGCCGTCATTCCTACCCCCTTGGTGCCGTGCGCCGCCTCCTCAACGTTGTTTGAATCTGTCCCGGAGCCTGCGCTGTTATGTTATCCCTTGGCCATGCATGCTTAGCGCTGCCCGTCTTCTGACATCATTTGGTGTCAGGCTGGCTGCGCCTGTGCGGCCGCGCTGGCCGAGATCCCACCTCGCAATGTCTTCTGATTTAATCACACTGTGTGCCTGGGATCCATGGGCATGCGCAGTGCATATCTTCACCTCAGGCTCTTACTCATCTCCCTCCGCCTTCTTCAGACTGTGCGCCGTCAGCTGATCCCTAATAGCATGCCACGGCTGTGACGCTGAACAGTCTGAAGAAGCTGGAAGGAGGGGAGTGAGAGGCGAGGATATGCACTGCGCATGCCCATGGATCCCAGACCCGCAGTGGGATTACATTAGACGACACTGCGAGGTGGCATCTCAGGCAGCGTGGCCACACAGACGCTGCCAGCCTGACACCTAAATGATGTCAGAAGATGGCCAGCGCTAAGTGTGCATGGCCAAGGGATAACATAACAGCGCAGGCTCCGGGACAGATTCAAACAACGGTGAGGAGGCGGCACACACCACCATGGGGGTAGGAATGATGGCTGTGCTGTGTTCCATTACGAAGGAAAGTCCCACCTCCGGGATGGTCTCACGGTATCAGGGGACACATTTTATAAGTGTTTAGTTCTGGGTTTGCAAGGAGCATAATTAAAAGAGCCACCTTTTCCTTTTGCATCCAGTGCTGCACAAGATGGCTCTTTCAGCTACAAATGCCTTGGGGGGGGTTAAAGGTTCCCTTTCAACTTGCTGCAATCAGGCTTCGGCCTACACTGTAATCCTCTGCTCCTCCTGCTGTCCCTGGGCTTCAACACCCCTAGTTGCTGCCCGGAAGTGCTGTCTGCACAGTCAACAGTCACTCCTCTGTTATTGGGGTTCAGCAACGCCAGCTGATCCCCTGCTGTGTTGCGGCAATACCTCCAGCCTGCTCCTCCTGCTGTCCCTGGGCTTCAACACTGCTAGTTGCTGCCCGGAAATGCTGTCTGCACAGTCAACAGTCGCTCCTCTGTTATTGGGGTTCAGCAACGCCAGCTGCTCCCCTGCTGTGTAGCCGGCAACGTGTCCTGCGATCCCCACGCTGACACACAACTCAAATAAAAAGGAACCTGTCCCCCCCTAGGCATTTGTTACTGAAAGAGCCACCTTGTGCAGCAGTAATGCTGCACAAGGTAAAGGTAGCTCTTTTAGTTTAGCTCCTTGCACACGCAGAACTTAACACTTATAAAATGTTTCCACTGATACCGTAAAACCGCCCTTAGGTGGGACTTTCCATCGTGGTAGGCCACAGCACCAACGTTATTCCTACCCCCCTTGGCAGCGTGCGCCACTTCCTCAGCGTTGTTGGAATCTGTCACCGAGCCGGCGCTGTTATGTTCAACCTTGGCCATGCGCTGTTTGCGCTGCCCGTCTTGTGACATCATTTGGTGTCCGGTGGACTGGGCCTGTGCGGTCGCGCTGCCCGTGATCCCACCTCGCTGTGTCGTCTAATGTAATCCCACTGCGGACCTGGGATCCATGGGCATGCGCAGTGCATATCCTCGCCTCACACTCCCCTCCTTCCGGCTTCTTCAGAATGTGCGGCGTCAGCTGATCCCTAATAGCATGCCACGGCCGTGACGCCGCACAGTCTGAAGAAGCCGGAAGGAGGGAAGTGTGAGGAGAGGATATGCACGGCGCATGCCCATGGATCCCAGGTCCGCAGTGGAATTAGATTAGACTACACAGCGAGGTGGGATCACGGGCAGCGCGACCGCACAGGCACAACCCCCTCGACACCAAGTGATGTCAAAAGACGGGCAGCGCTAAATGCGCATGACCAAGGTTGAGCATAACAGCGCCGGCTCGGTGACAGATTCCAACAATGCTGAGGATGCGCCGCACGCCGCCAAGGGGGGTAGGAATAACGTCAGTGCTGCGCCCCACCACAAAGGAAAGTCCCACCTCCGGGCAGATTTCACGGTATCAGGGGACACATTTTATAAGTGTTTAGTTCCGCGTTTGCAAGGAGCATAATTAAAAGAGCCCCCATTTGCTTTTGCAGCATTTGTGATGCACAATTTGGTTCTTTCAGCAACAAATGCCTGGGGGGTTAAAGGTTCCCTTTCAACTTGCTCAAAGTAGGCTTCGGCCTACACTCTGCTCCTCCTGCAGACCCTGGGCTCTAACACCACCAGTTGGTGCCCGGAAGTGCTAGCTACACAGAGAAAAACACCCGCCAATGTGTCAGCGAGGTTCAGCAACGTCAGGTGTTCCCATGCTGTGTAGCCGGCAATGTGTCCTGCAAATGCCACGCAGACACAAAGCTGCCGCCAGTGCAGGCTTCGGCCTCCACTCTGCTCCTCCTGCTGACCCTGGGCTCTAACACCGCCAGTTGGTGCCTGGAAGTGCTAGCTGCACAGAGAAAAACACCCACCAATGTGTCAGTGGGGTTCAGCAACGCCAGCTGTTCCCCTGCTGTGTAGCCGGCAACGTGTCCTGCAAACACCACGCAGACACAAAGCTGCCGCCAGTGCAGGCTTCGGCCTCCACTCTGATCCTCCTGCTGACCCTGGGCTCTAACACCACCAGTTGGTGCCTGGAAGTGCTAGCTGCACAGAGAAAAACACCAGCCAATGTGTCAGTGGGGTTCAGCAACGTCAGCTGTTCCCCTGCTGTGTAGCCGGCATCGTGTCCTGCAAATGCCACGCAGACACAACAACTGAAATTAAAAGGAACCTGTCCCCCCCCAGGCATTTGTATGTATAACAGCCACATTGTACAGCTGTAATGCTGCATTTGTACAAGGTGGCTCATTAAATCATCTAGTGTTGAGCGATACCGTCCGATACTTGAAAGTATCGGTATCGGATAGTATCGGCCGATACCCGAAAAATATCGGATATCGCCGATACCGATATCCGATACCAATACAAGTCAATGGGACATCAAGTATCGGAATGTATCCTGATGGTTCCCAGGGTCTGAAGGAGAGGAAACTCTCCTTCAGGCCCTGGGATCCATAGTGAGGTGTAAAATAAAGAATTAAAATAAAAAATATTGATATGCTCACCTCTCCGGCGGCCCCTGGACATCACACTGGTAACCGGCCGGCTTCTTTGTTTAAAATGAGCGCCTTTAGGACCTGCGAATGATGTCGCGGCTTCTGATTGGTCGCGTGCCACCCATGTGACCGCCACACGACCAATCAGAAGCCGCGACGTCATTCGCAGGTCCTAAATTCCTAGAATTAGGAGTTTAGTGAATGAGAATGACATCGCGGCTTCTGATTGGTCGCGTGGTGGTCACATGGGCGGCACGTGACCTATCAGAAGCCGCGACGTCATTCTTAGGTCTTAAAGGCGCTCATTTTAAACAAAGAAGCCGGCCGGTTACCAGCGTGATGTCCAGGGGCTGCCGGAGAGGTGAATATCTCAATATTTTTTATTTTAATTCTTTATTTTACACATCCCTATGGCTCCGATACCGATACCCGATACCACAAAAGTATCGGATCTCGGTATCGGAATTCCGATAACGCAAGTATCGGCCGATACCCGATACTTGCGGTATCGGAATGCTCAACACTAGGGATGAGCGACCTTGACCTTTTTAGAGTCGAGTCGTGTTTCGCAAAACCCGACTATCTTAGAAGTCGAGTCGAGTGGAATCGGCCGATTATCGCGAAAAGTCGGGTATCGCCCGAAAAACGAAACCCAATGCAAGTCGATGGGGGAGCATAGTCGGCAGTGAGTGGAGGCCAGGAAAACACCTACACTGCCCATTTTAATGGCAAAAACATCCATTCTTGTTACAGAAGCTTGTCAATCGTAATTTACCTTATAATAATTGGAAGGCATTTGAAATTGGGGGTCATTTGGCTAAAGTTGTGGGGGGTAGGGCTGGTTCAAGTAATTAGTGGGCCCAGTAAATCTGGACCACGTCACGGCAGTGGAGCAGGGTGAGGTAAGTATTTCAACTTTGCAAGTGCTGTGATCCTGAGCAAGCAGGGGGGGCCCACTCGTTGGCATTGGCACTGGCACAGGGCCCCTCAAAGTACAGCGGTGTGTTTGCACGGCGGGGGCGCCTCCCACCGGCAGCAACACTTTTGCGTACTATGAGAGGCCCTGTGCCAGTGACGTCGCCAACTAGTATTCCTCCCCCCACCTGATGAAGGAACCTGCACTTTCATCTGCACCTTCCTCTTTGTCCCCGTGTAAGGTGGTATGGTATGCGGGAAGAGGAACCTGACTTTCAGCAGGGTCACAATCTTGCTGTGTAGCGTGCACGGGGAATTTTGCGTTATGGGTCAATGTACCAGCAGACTCATCTATCACTGGCTGGGCAATGGGCAGGATGAGGAGGAAACACAGATATAGGCCCAAAGAATAAAGTGGGCTAAATGCAGTTCAAAATTGGTAACACAGGACTAACCAGGGGGCATTGCAGTGGAGGACAACTGGAATGAGAGGCTGACACAGAGAGTAGGCCCAAATCAGTAAGTAGTCGAAATGCAATTCAAAATTGGCAACCGTAGTAAACAGGCGGCACAGCTTTGTTCAGTGGAGGAGAAAAGCAAGGAGTGGCAGACACCGATAGTAGGCCCCAACCCAACTAGTAGGCCAAATGCAGTCTAACATTAATAACTACTTAACGGGAGCCTGAAAATGGAATTTCAGGACAGGAAACCAGGAGAACAGCAAGGAGTGGCAGACACCGATAGTAGGCCCCAAACCAAATGCAGTTGTTCCATTTAACTACAATTTAATGAGAGCCTGAAGATCGAAGCTCAAGAAAGGCAACCTAAAGAACACCTTGGAGTGGAACACACCATCTCTCTACACCCCATACCCAATTTGTAGGCCTAATGCAGTGTAGTTTCCAACAACTACTAAACGAGAGCATGAAGATCGAAGCTCAGGAAAGGCAACCTGGAGAACACCTTGGAGTGGAACACACCATCTCTCTACACCCCATACCCAATTTGTAGGCCTAATGCAGCGTAGTTTCCAACAACTACTAAACGAGAGCATGAAGATCGAAGCTCAGGAAAGGCAACCAGGATAACACCTTGGAGTGGAACACACCATCTCTCTACACAGCATACCCAATTTGTAGGCCTAATGCAGTGTAGTTTCCAACAACTACTAAACGAGAGCATGAAGATCGAAGCTCAGGAAAGGCAACCTGGGGAACACCTTGGAGTGTAACACACCATCTCTCTACACCCCATACCCAATTTGTAGGCCTAATGCAGCGTAGTTTCCAACAACTACTAAACGAGAGCATGAAGATCGAAGCTCAGGAAAGGCAACCTGGAGAACACCTTGGAGTGGAACACACCATCTCTCTACACCCCATACCCAATTTGTAGGCCTAATGCAGCGTAGTTTAAAACAACTACTAAACGAGAGCATGAAGATCGAAGCTCAGGAAAGGCAACCAGGAGAACACCTTGGAGTGGAACACACCATCTCTCTACACCCCATACCCAATTTGTAGGCCTAATGCAGTGTAGTTTCCAACAACTACTAAACGAGAGCATGAATATCGAAGCTCAGGAAAGGCAACCTGGAGAACACCTTGGAGTGGAACACACCATCTCTCTACACCCCATACCCAATTTGTAGGCCTAATGCAGCGTAGTTTACAACAACTACTAAACGAGAGTATGAAGAGCGAAGCTCAGGAAAGGCAACCAGGAGAACACCTTGGAGTGGAACACACCATCTCTCTACACCCCATACCCAATTTGTAGGCCTAATGCAGCCTAGTTTCCAACAACTACTAAACGAGAGCATGAAGATCGAAGCTCAGGAAAGGCAACCTGGGGAACACCTTGGAGTGTAACACACCATCTCTCTACACCCCATACCCAATTTGTAGGCCTAATGCAGCCTAGTTTCCAACAACTACTAAACGAGAGCATGAAGATCGAAGCTCAGGAAAGGCAACCTGGGGAACACCTTGGAGTGTAACACACCATCTCTCTACACCCCATTCCCAATTTGTAGGCCTAATGCAGTGTAGTTTCCAACAACTACTAAACGAGAGCATGAAGATCGAAGCTTAGGAAAGGCAACCTGGGGAACACCTTGGAGTGTAACACACCATCTCTCTACACCCCATACCCAATTTGTAGGCCTAATGCAGCCTAGTTTCCAACAACTACTAAACGAGAGCATGAAGATCGAAGCTCAGGAAAGGCAACCTGGGGAACACCTTGGAGTGTAACACACCATCTCTCTACACCCCATACCCAATTTGTAGGCCTAATGCAGCCTAGTTTCCAACAACTACTAAACGAGAGCATGAAGATCGAAGCTCAGGAAAGGCAACCTGGAGAACACCTTGGAGTGGAACACACCATCTCTCTACACCCCATACCCTATTTGTAGGCCTAATGCAGCGTAGTTTCCAACAACTACTAAACGAGAGCATGAAGATCGAAGCTCAGGAAAGGCAACCTGGAGAACACCTTGGAGTGGAACACACCATCTCTCTACACCCCATACCCAATTTGTAGGCCTAATGCAGTGTAGTTTCCAACAACTACTAAGTGAGAGCATGAAGATCGAAGCTCGGGAAAGGCAACCTGGGGAACACCTTGGAGTGTAACACACCATCTCTCTACACCCCATACCCAATTTGTAGGCCTAATGCAGCCTAGTTTCCAACAACTACTAAACGAGAGCATGAAGATCGAAGCTCAGGAAAGGCAACCTGGGGAACACCTTGGAGTGTAACACACCATCTCTCTACACCCCATACCCAATTTGTAGGCCTAATGCAGCCTAGTTTCCAACAACTACTAAACGAGAGCATGAAGATCGAAGCTCAGGAAAGGCAACCTGGAGAACACCTTGGAGTGGAACACGCCATCTCTCTACACCCCATACCCAATTTGTAGGCCTAATGCAGTGTAGTTTTCAACAACTACTAAACGAGAGCATGAAGATCGAAGCAATGGAGAGGAAACCTGGGGAACACCTTGGAGTGTAACACACCATCTCTCTACACCCCATACCCAATTTGTAGGCCTAATGCAGCGTAGTTTCCAACAACTACTAAACGAGAGCATGAAGATCGAAGCTCAGGAAAGGCAACCTGGAGAACACCTTGGAGTGGAACACACCATCTCTCTACACCCCATACCCAATTTGTAGGCCTAATGCAGTGTAGTTTTCAACAACTACTAAACGAGAGCATGAAGATCGAAGCTCAGGAAAGGCAACCTGGGGAACACCTTGGAGTGTAACACACCATCTCTCTACACCGCATACCCAATTTGTAGGCCTAATGCAGTGTAGTTTCCAACAACTACTAAACGAGAGCATGAAGATCGAAGCTCAGGAAAGGCAACCTGGGGAACACCTTGGAGTGTAACACACCATCTCTCTACACCCCATACCCAATTTGTAGGCCTAATGCAGCGTAGTTTCCAACAACTACTAAACGAGAGCATGAAGATCGAAGCTCAGAAAAGGCAACCTGGGGAACACCTTGGAGTGTAACACACCATCTCTCTACACCCCATACCCAATTTGTAGGCCTAATGCAGCGTAGTTTCCAACAACTACTAAACGAGAGCATGAAGATCGAAGCTCAGGAAAGGCAACCTGGAGAACACCTTGGAGTGGAACACACCATCTCTCTGCACCCCATACCCAATTTATAGGCCTAATGCAGCGTAGTTTCCAACAACTACTAAACGAGAGCATGAAGATAGAAGCTCAGGAAAGGCAACCTGGGGAACACCTTGGAGTGTAACACACCATCTCTCTACACCCCATACCCAATTTGTAGGCCTAATGCAGTGTAGTTTCCAACAACTACTAAACGAGAGCATGAAGATCGAAGCAATGGAGAGGAAACCTGGGGAACACCTTGGAGTGTAACACACCATCTCTCTACACCCCATACCCAATTTGTAGGCCTAATGCAGCGTAGTTTCCAACAACTACTAAACGAGAGCATGAAGATCGAAGCTCAGGAAAGGCAACCTGGAGAACACCTTGGAGTGGAACACACCATCTCTCTACACCCCATACCCAATTTGTAGGCCTAATGCAGCCTAATTTCCAACAACTACTAAACGAGAGCATGAAGATCGAAGCTCAGGAAAGGCAACCTGGGGAACACCTTGGAGTGTAACACACCATCTCTCTACACCCCATACCCAATTTGTAGGCCTAATGCAGCCTAGTTTCCAACAACTACTAAACGAGAGCATGAAGATCGAAGCTCAGGAAAGGCAACCTGGGGAACACCTTGGAGTGTAACACACCATCTCTCTACACAACATACCCAATTTGTAGGCCTAATGCAGCGTAGTTTCCAACAACTACTAAACGAGAGCATGAAGATCGAAGCTCAGGAAAGGCAACCTGGAGAACACCTTGGAGTGGAACACACCATCTCTCTACACCCCATACCCAATTTGTAGGCCTAATGCAGCGTAGTTTCCAACAACTACTAAACGAGAGCATGAAGATCGAAGCTCAGGAAAGGCAACCTGGAGAACACCTTGGAGTGGAACACACCATCTCTCTACACCCCATACCCTATTTTTAGGCCTAATGCAGCGCAGTTTCCAACAACTACTAAACGAGAGCATGAAGATCGAAGCTCAGGAAAGGCAACCTGGAGATCACCTTGGAGTGGAACACACCATCTCTCTACACCCCATACCCAATTTGTAGGCCTAATGCAGTGTAGTTTCCAACAACTACTAAACGAGAGCATGAAAATTGAAGCAATGGAGAGGAAACCTGGGGAACACCTTGGAGTGTAACACACCATCTCTCTACACCCCATACCCAATTTGTAGGCCTAATGCAGCCTAGTTTCCAACAACTACTAAACGAGAGCATGAAGATCGAAGCTCAGGAAAGGCAACCTGGGGAACACCTTGGAGTGTAACACACCATCTCTCTACACCCCATTCCCAATTTGTAGGCCTAATGCAGTGTAGTTTCCAACAACTACTAAACGAGAGCATGAAGATCGAAGCTTAGGAAAGGCAACCTGGGGAACACCTTGGAGTGTAACACACCATCTCTCTACACCCCATACCCAATTTGTAGGCCTAATGCAGCCTAGTTTCCAACAACTACTAAACGAGAGCATGAAGATCGAAGCTCAGGAAAGGCAACCTGGGGAACACCTTGGAGTGTAACACACCATCTCTCTACACCCCATACCCAATTTGTAGGCCTAATGCAGCCTAGTTTCCAACAACTACTAAACGAGAGCATGAAGATCGAAGCTCAGGAAAGGCAACCTGGAGAACACCTTGGAGTGGAACACACCATCTCTCTACACCCCATACCCTATTTGTAGGCCTAATGCAGCGTAGTTTCCAACAACTACTAAACGAGAGCATGAAGATCGAAGCTCAGGAAAGGCAACCTGGAGAACACCTTGGAGTGGAACACACCATCTCTCTACACCCCATACCCAATTTGTAGGCCTAATGCAGTGTAGTTTCCAACAACTACTAAGTGAGAGCATGAAGATCGAAGCTCGGGAAAGGCAACCTGGGGAACACCTTGGAGTGTAACACACCATCTCTCTACACCCCATACCCAATTTGTAGGCCTAATGCAGCCTAGTTTCCAACAACTACTAAACGAGAGCATGAAGATCGAAGCTCAGGAAAGGCAACCTGGGGAACACCTTGGAGTGTAACACACCATCTCTCTACACCCCATACCCAATTTGTAGGCCTAATGCAGCCTAGTTTCCAACAACTACTAAACGAGAGCATGAAGATCGAAGCTCAGGAAAGGCAACCTGGAGAACACCTTGGAGTGGAACACGCCATCTCTCTACACCCCATACCCAATTTGTAGGCCTAATGCAGTGTAGTTTTCAACAACTACTAAACGAGAGCATGAAGATCGAAGCAATGGAGAGGAAACCTGGGGAACACCTTGGAGTGTAACACACCATCTCTCTACACCCCATACCCAATTTGTAGGCCTAATGCAGCGTAGTTTCCAACAACTACTAAACGAGAGCATGAAGATCGAAGCTCAGGAAAGGCAACCTGGAGAACACCTTGGAGTGGAACACACCATCTCTCTACACCCCATACCCAATTTGTAGGCCTAATGCAGTGTAGTTTTCAACAACTACTAAACGAGAGCATGAAGATCGAAGCTCAGGAAAGGCAACCTGGGGAACACCTTGGAGTGTAACACACCATCTCTCTACACCGCATACCCAATTTGTAGGCCTAATGCAGTGTAGTTTCCAACAACTACTAAACGAGAGCATGAAGATCGAAGCTCAGGAAAGGCAACCTGGGGAACACCTTGGAGTGTAACACACCATCTCTCTACACCCCATACCCAATTTGTAGGCCTAATGCAGCGTAGTTTCCAACAACTACTAAACGAGAGCATGAAGATCGAAGCTCAGAAAAGGCAACCTGGGGAACACCTTGGAGTGTAACACACCATCTCTCTACACCCCATACCCAATTTGTAGGCCTAATGCAGCGTAGTTTCCAACAACTACTAAACGAGAGCATGAAGATCGAAGCTCAGGAAAGGCAACCTGGAGAACACCTTGGAGTGGAACACACCATCTCTCTGCACCCCATACCCAATTTATAGGCCTAATGCAGCGTAGTTTCCAACAACTACTAAACGAGAGCATGAAGATAGAAGCTCAGGAAAGGCAACCTGGGGAACACCTTGGAGTGTAACACACCATCTCTCTACACCCCATACCCAATTTGTAGGCCTAATGCAGTGTAGTTTCCAACAACTACTAAACGAGAGCATGAAGATCGAAGCAATGGAGAGGAAACCTGGGGAACACCTTGGAGTGTAACACACCATCTCTCTACACCCCATACCCAATTTGTAGGCCTAATGCAGCGTAGTTTCCAACAACTACTAAACGAGAGCATGAAGATCGAAGCTCAGGAAAGGCAACCTGGAGAACACCTTGGAGTGGAACACACCATCTCTCTACACCCCATACCCAATTTGTAGGCCTAATGCAGCCTAATTTCCAACAACTACTAAACGAGAGCATGAAGATCGAAGCTCAGGAAAGGCAACCTGGGGAACACCTTGGAGTGTAACACACCATCTCTCTACACCCCATACCCAATTTGTAGGCCTAATGCAGCCTAGTTTCCAACAACTACTAAACGAGAGCATGAAGATCGAAGCTCAGGAAAGGCAACCTGGGGAACACCTTGGAGTGTAACACACCATCTCTCTACACAACATACCCAATTTGTAGGCCTAATGCAGCGTAGTTTCCAACAACTACTAAACGAGAGCATGAAGATCGAAGCTCAGGAAAGGCAACCTGGAGAACACCTTGGAGTGGAACACACCATCTCTCTACACCCCATACCCAATTTGTAGGCCTAATGCAGCGTAGTTTCCAACAACTACTAAACGAGAGCATGAAGATCGAAGCTCAGGAAAGGCAACCTGGAGAACACCTTGGAGTGGAACACACCATCTCTCTACACCCCATACCCTATTTTTAGGCCTAATGCAGCGCAGTTTCCAACAACTACTAAACGAGAGCATGAAGATCGAAGCTCAGGAAAGGCAACCTGGAGATCACCTTGGAGTGGAACACACCATCTCTCTACACCCCATACCCAATTTGTAGGCCTAATGCAGTGTAGTTTCCAACAACTACTAAACGAGAGCATGAAAATTGAAGCAATGGAGAGGAAACCTGGGGAACACCTTGGAGTGTAACACAACATCTCTCTACACCCCATACCCTATTTGTAGGCCTAATGCAGCCTAGTTTCCAACAACTACTAAACGAGAGCATGAAGATTGAAGCTCAGGAAAGGCAACCTGGAGAACACCTTGGAGTGGAACACACCATCTCTCTACACCCCATACCCAATTTGTAGGCCTAATGCAGCGTAGTTTCCAACAACTACTAAACGAGAGCATGAAGATCGAAGCTCAGGAAAGGCAACCTGGAGAACACCTTGGAGTGGAACACACCATCTCTCTACACCCCATACCCAATTTGTAGGCCTAATGCAGTGTAGTTTCCAACAACTACTAAACGAGAGCATGAAGATCGAAGCTCAGGAAAGGCAACCTGGGGAACACCTTGGAGTGTAACACACCATCTCTCTACACCCCATACCCAATTTGTAGGCCTAATGCAGTGTAGTTTCCAACAACTACTAAACGAGAGCATGAAGATCGAACTCAGGAAAGGCAACCTGGGGAACACCTTGGAGTGTAACACACCATCTCTCTACACCCCATACCCAATTTGTAGGCCTAATGCAGTGTAGTTTCCGACAACTACTAAACGAGAGCGTGAAGATCGAAGCTCAGGAAAGGCAACCTGGGAAACACCTTGGAGTGTAACACACCATCTCTCTACACCCCATACCCAATTTGTAGGCCTAATGCAGTGTAGTTTCCAACAACATCTAAACGAGAGCATGAAGATCGAAGCTCAGGAAAGGCAACCTGGGGAACACCTTGGAGTGTAACACACCATCTCTCTACACCCCATACCCAATTTGTAGGCCTAATGCAGTGTAGTTTCCAACAACTACTAAACGAGAGCATGAAGATCGAAGCAATGGAGAGGAAACCTGGGGAACACCTTGGAGTGTAACACACCATCTCTCTACACCCCATACCCAATTTGTAGGCCTAATGCAGCGTAGTTTCCAACAACTACTAAACGAGAGCATGAAGATGGAAGCTCAGGAAAGGCAACCTGGAGAACACCTTGGAGTGGAACACACCATCTCTCTACACCCCATACCCAATTTGTAGGCCTAATGCAGCGTAGTTTCCAACAACTACACCAGGGATTCAAGCTTCAGGAGGCTAATTTGCATATTCCAGGTGCCTTCTGGGAGAAGCGAAGTCTCCCTAAGCTAGAAGATCGTTGGATACAGCCGGGACCAGCTGCTTCGAAAGTATCACCAAAGCGCGCGCCAATTTTTGCCTATAGGACATTATTGCAAGAGAGCTTGGCTGAGTAGATTACACAAGAAGGAAAACACACAGCAAGTCAGCAGGATCTAGGAGCAACATGGCAGATGTGACAACCTACATGGTGAGCTGCAGCATGTGCTACATGTTCACAGATCGACCAGAAGAAGAATCCAATTTCACCTGTCAGAAGTGTAGACTAGTGGCCCTTTTAGAAGAAAAGGTGCGGGGTCTGGAAGAAAGAATAGCAACTTTGAAACTCATCAAAGAGAATGAAGACTTTCTAGACAGAACAGAAGCATCTCTACTGGTCACAGAAGGTGCAAAAAGTGTCAGAGAACCTCCAAAAGCAGATGAGTGGAAGCATGTGACCAAAAGAAGCAAGAAGACCATGGAGAAATCACCAACCACACAACTGAAGAACCGATATCAAATCTTTGTAGAGGATGAAGATGGCACACCTAAGAATGAAGCAATACCAGCAAGCAAAAAAGAAAAGGGCACACAGCAACATGTGACAGCAAAAAGTACAGCCAAGAAGCAACGAAGAGTGGTGGTGGTGGGAGACTCACTACTGAGAGGCACCGAAGCAGCCATCTGCAGACCGGACATAACTGCAAGAGAAGTATGCTGCCTTCCAGGTGCGATGATCAAGGATGTGACCGATAGGATACCAAAGCTCTTCAGCTCCAAGGACGTCCAACCATTTCTTCTGATACATGTTGGCACCAATGACACGGCAAGGAAGGACCTACCGACAATCTGCAAGGACTTTGAAGAGTTGGGGAAGAAGGTAAAGGAACTGGATGCACAGGTAGTTTTTTCTTCTATCCTTCCAGTAGACGGGCATGGCACCAGGAAATGGAACAGGATCCTTGATGCAAACAACTGGCTAAGACGATGGTGCAGACAACAAGGATTTGGATTCCTGGACCACGGTGTGAATTACTGGTATGATGGACTCCTCGCCAGAGACGGACTACACCTCAACAAACCTGGGAAACACACATTCGCCAGAAGACTCGCTACACTCATCAGGAGGGCGTTAAACTAGAAGAAGAGGGGGCGGGAAGAAAAACATTAGACTCGAACAAAGACGACCCAGGAAAACATACTCAGAAGGGAGGTAAGAACATTTCTAAAACAATCCACAGTGAGGAGATTGGAACAAAACAAAATCCTCTAAACTGCATGCTCGCAAACGCCAGAAGCCTGACAAACAAGATGGAAGAACTAGAAGCAGAAATATCTACAGGTAACTTTGACATAGTGGGAATAACCGAGACATGGTTAGATGAAAGCTATGACTGGGCAGTTAACTTACAGGGTTACAGTCTGTTTAGAAAGGATCGTAAAAATCGGAGAGGAGGAGGGGTTTGTCTCTATGTAAAGTCTTGTCTAAAGTCCACTTTAAGGGAGGATATTAGCGAAGGGAATGAGGATGTCGAGTCCATATGGGTTGAAATTCATGGAGGGAAAAATGGTAACAAAATTCTCATTGGGGTCTGTTACAAACCCCCAAATATAACAGAAAGCATGGAAAGTCTACTTCTAAGCAGATAGATGAAGCTGCAACCCATAATGAGGTCCTGGTTATGGGGGACTTTAACTACCCGGATATTAACTGGGAAACAGAAACCTGTGAAACCCATAAAGGCAACAGGTTTCTGCTAATAACCAAGAAAAATTATCTTTCACAATTGGTGCAGAATCCAACCAGAGGAGCAGCACTTTTAGACCTAATACTATCTAATAGACCTGACAGAATAACAAATCTGCAGGTGGTTGGGCATTTAGGAAATAGCGACCACAATATTGTGCAGTTTCACCTGTCTTTCACTAGGGGGACTTGTCAGGGAGTCACAAAAACATTGAACTTTAGGAAGGCAAAGTTTGACCAGCTTAGAGATGCCCTTAATCTGGTAGACTGGGACAATATCCTCAGAAATGAGAATACAGATAATAAATGGGAAATGTTTAAGAACATCCTAAATAGGCAGTGTAAGCGGTTTATACCTTGTGGGAATAAAAGGACTAGAAATAGGAAAAACCCAATGTGGCTAAACAAAGAAGTAAGACAGGCAATTAACAGTAAAAAGAAAGCATTTGCACTACTAAAGCAGGATGGCACCATTGAAGCTCTAAAAAACTATAGGGAGAAAAATACTTTATCTAAAAAACTAATTAAAGCTGCCAAAAAGGAAACAGAGAAGCACATTGCTAAGGAGAGTAAAACTAATCCCAAACTGTTCTTCAACTATATCAATAGTAAAAGAATAAAAACTGAAAATGTAGGCCCCTTAAAAAATAGTGAGGAAAGAATGGTTGTAGATGACGAGGAAAAAGCTAACATATTAAACACCTTCTTCTCCACGGTATTCACGGTGGAAAATGAAATGCTAGGTGAAATCCCAAGAAACAATGAAAACCCTATATTAAGGGTCACCAATCTAACCCAAGAAGAGGTGCGAAACCGGCTAAATAAGATTAAAATAGATAAATCTCCGGGTCCGGATGGCATACACCCACGAGTACTAAGAGAACTAAGTAATGTAATAGATAAACCATTATTTCTTATTTTTAGTGACTCTATAGCGACAGGGTCTGTTCCGCAGGACTGGCGCATAGCAAATGTGGTGCCAATATTCAAAAAGGGCTCTAAAAGTGAACCTGGAAATTATAGGCCAGTAAGTCTAACCTCTATTGTTGGTAAAATATTTGAAGGGTTTCTGAGGGATGTTATTCTGGATTATCTCAATGAGAATAACTGTTTAACTCCATATCAGCATGGGTTTATGAGAAATCGCTCCTGTCAAACCAATCTAATCAGTTTTTATGAAGAGGTAAGCTATAGACTGGACCACGGTGAGTCATTGGACGTGGTATATCTCGATTTTTCCAAAGCGTTTGATACCGTGCCGCACAAGAGGTTGGTACACAAAATGAGAATGCTTGGTCTGGGGGAAAATGTGTGTAAATGGGTTAGTAACTGGCTTAGTGATAGAAAGCAGAGGGTGGTTATAAATGGTATAGTCTCTAACTGGGTCGCTGTGACCAGTGGGGTACCGCAGGGGTCAGTATTGGGACCTGTTCTCTTCCACATATTCATTAATGATCTGGTAGAAGGTTTACACAGTAAAATATCGATATTTGCAGATGATACAAAACTATGTAAAGCAGTTAATACAAGAGAAGATAGTATTCTGCTACAGATGGATCTGGATAAGTTGGAAACTTGGGCTGAAAGGTGGCAGATGAGGTTTAACAATGATAAATGTAAGGTTATACACATGGGAAGAGGGAGTCAATATCACCATTACACACTGAACGGGAAACCACTGGGTAAATCTGACAGGGAGAAGGACTTGGGGATCCTAGTTAATGATAAACTTACCTGGAGCAGCCAGTGCCAGGCAGCAGCTGCCAAGGCAAACAGGATCATGGGGTGCATTAAAAGAGGTCTGGATACACATGATGAGAGCATTATACTGCCTCTGTACAAATCCCTAGTTAGACCGCACATGGAGTACTGTGTCCAGTTTTGGGCACCGGTGCTCAGGAAGGATATAATGGAACTAGAGAGAGTACAAAGGAGGGCAACAAAATTAATAAAGGGGATGGGAGAACTACAATACCCAGATAGATTAGCGAAATTAGGATTATTTAGTCTAGAAAAAAGACGACTGAGGGGCGATCTAATAACCATGTATAAGTATATAAGGGGACAATACAAATATCTCGCTGAGGATCTGTTTATACCAAGGAAGGTGACGGGCACAAGGGGGCATTCTTTGCGTCTGGAGGAGAGAAGGTTTTTCCACCAACATAGAAGAGGATTCTTTACTGTTAGGGCAGTGAGAATCTGGAATTGCTTGCCTGAGGAGGTGGTGATGGCGAACTCAGTCGAGGGGTTCAAGAGAGGCCTGGATGTCTTCCTGGAGCAGAACAATATTGTATCATACAATTATTAGGTTCTGTAGAAGGACGTAGATCTGGGTATTTATTATGATGGAATATAGGCTGAACTGGATGGACAAATGTCTTTTTTCGGCCTTACTAACTATGTTACTATGTTACTATGTTAACTACTAAACGAGAGCATGAAGATCGAAGCTCAGGAAAGGCAACCTGGGGAACACCTTGGAGTGTAACACACCATCTCTCTACACCCCATACCCAATTTGTAGGCCTAATGCAGTGTAGTTTCCAACAACTACTAAACGAGAGCATGAAGATCGAAGCAATGGAGAGGAAACCTGGGGAACACCTTGGAGTGTAACACACCATCTCTCTACACCCCATACCCAATTTGTAGGCCTAATGCAGCGTAGTTTCCAACAACTACTAAACGAGAGCATGAAGATCGAAGCTCAGGAAAGGCGACCTGGAGAACACCTTGGAGTGGAACACACCATCTCTCTACACCCCATACCCAATTTGTAGGCCTAATGCAGCGTAGTTTCCAACAACTACTAAACGAGAGCATGAAGATCGAAGCTCAGGAAAGGCAACCTGGAGAACACCTTGGAGTGGAACACACCATCTCTCTACACCCCATACCCAATTTGTAGGCCTAATGCAGCGTAGTTTCCAACAACTACTAAACGAGAGCATGAAGATCGAAGCAATGGAGAGGAAACCTGGGGAACACCTTGGAGTGTAACACACCATCTCTCTACACCCCATACCCAATTTGTAGGCCTAATGCAGCGTAGTTTCCAACAACTACTAAACGAGAGCATGAAGATCGAAGCTCAGGAAAGGCAACCTGGAGAACACCTTGGAGTGGAACACACCATCTCTCTACACCCCATACCCAATTTGTAGGCCTAATGCAGCATAGTTTCCAACAACTACTAAACGAGAGCATGAAGATCGAAGCTCAGGAAAGGCAACCTGGAGAACACCTTGGAGTGGAACACACCATCTCTCTACACCCCATACCCAATTTGTAGGCCTAATGCAGCATAGTTTCTAACAACTACTAAACGAAAGCATGAAGATCGAAGCTCAGGAAAGGCAACCTGGAGAACACCTTGGAGTGTAACACACCATCTCTCTACACCCCATACCCAATTTGTAGGCCTAATGCAGCCTAGTTTCCAACAACTACTAAACGAGAGCATGAAGATCGAAGCAATGGAGAGGAAACCTGGGGAACACCTTGGAGTGTAACACACCATCTCTCTACACCCCATACCCAATTTGTAGGCCTAATGCAGCGTAGTTTCCAACAACTACTAAATGAGAGCATGAAGATCGAACCTCAGGAAAGGCAACCTGGAGAACACCTTGGAGTGGAACACACCATCTCTATACACCCCATACCCAATTTGTAGGCCTAATGCAGCATAGTTTCCAACAACTACTAAACGAGAGCATGAAGATCGAAGCAATGGAGAGGAAACCTGGGGAACACCTTGGAGTGTAACACCCCATCTCTGTACACCCCATACCCAATTTGTAGGCCTAATGCAGTGTAGTTTCCAACAACTACTAAACGAGAGCATGAAGATCGAACCAATTGCGAGGAAACCTGGTGCACACCTTGGGGAGGCAGACACCGTTAGTAGGCCCTACCAAAGTTGTACCCCCAATGCAGTTTTAAAATTCCTAGAGGCTGAAAACAAGACTATTGACGCTCTGCTTTTTTCAAAGGAACACAGCTGAATTGAGTGGCGCAGACAGACACAGGTAGTAGGACTCAAACCAAAAATGTGGCTCACTGCAGCTTAAAAAAGTTACAGGGGTACACAAGCAGCAGTGCTCTGGGCAGTGGAGGACAATTTCAATGGTGGACCGCAGACAGACTTTGTACACCTACTATTACAAAAAGGATGCTCTATGCAATTAAAAATAGGTTCCAGGGGTCCACGGGCAGCAGTGGTGTGGTCAGTGGACGAGTATTGGAAGGAGGGACCGCAGACAGGCGTAGTAGGCCTAACATAACAAAATTAGGCTGTAGACAGTGTAAAATTGGTTCCAGGGTACACGGGCAGCAGTGGTGTGGTCAGCGGAGGAAAATTGGAATTAGGGACTGCAGACAGACTTTGTAGGCTGTCCCCTGTGGACCATGCATCCAACACATTAACCCAGTGCACAGTAATGGACACGTAACTTTTTGTGGACATGCCTACTGGTCCATGCGTCTCTTGTCAGGTGCACCTTTCTACTGTTTGATTGCCTGAGTGCTATGACAATTCAGACTTTTTCATGCCAGTGGAGGGCTGGGATGGCTTTTCTCGCAAAAGAAATGTCGACTGGGTAGCTTGAACCGTTGCACAGCGTAGTTCATCTGGGCTTTCTAAATATAAAACAAAGAAAAAAAGAAGGTTACATGCACTTTCAGCTGGGTTCCAGGGGGCCAGCATTGGTCTGGTCAGTGGAGAACTATTGGAAGGAAGGACCGCAGACACGCTTTGAAGGCCTAAAATAATAACACATGGCTGTAGGCAATTTTAAATGGGTTCCAGGGGAACACGGGCAGCAGTGGCCTGGTCAGTGTAGTAGTAGTAGAAAGAACGGACCGCAGACAGGCATCGAAGGCCTAAAATAAAAAAATTGGGCTGGCTGTAGGCAATTTTAAATTAGTTCCAGGGGTACACGGGCAGCAGTGGTGTGGTCAGTGGAGGCCTAGTGGAAGGAGTGACCGCAGACAGGCATCGAAGGCCTAAAATAATAACACATGGCTGTAGGCAATTTTAAATTGGTTCCAGGGGTACACGGGCAGCAGTGGTGTGGTCAGTGGAGGCCTAGTGGAAGGAGTGACCGCAGACAGGCATCGAAGGCCTAAAATAATAACACATGGCTGTAGGCAATTTTAAATTGGTTCCAGGGGTACACGGGCAGCAGTGGTGTGGGTAGTGGAGGCCTAGTGGAAGGAGTGACCGCAGACAGGCATCGAAGGCCTAAAATAATAACACATGGCTGTAGGCAATTTTAAATTGGTTCCAGGGGTACACGGGCAGCAGTGGTGTGGTCAGTGGAGGCATAGTGGAAGGAGTGACCGCAGACAGGCTTCGAAGGCCTAACATAACAAAAATGTCAATACAATGGTATTGTCAGTGCCAGGCATTGAAGGATGTCAGCGCATAGACTAAATATTGGTGGAGCTGTGAGAGATAATTTTGCAAGTGGTAGAGCACTGTTTGAGCTGGGGGGGGAACTGTCTTGTGGCCGGCGGCACAGGCCCAGGGCCCCTCACATTACAACGGTGTGTCTGACGTTGGGTGCGCACCACCACCGCCAGAGACACTTTATTGTCTTCAGACAAACAGCACTCTCACGGGTGCTGGCGCCAAGTGTCGATACCACGGCCCCGTGTGGAGAGTTTGGCCATTTAGTGAGGTGTAAACATGTCGTATGCTGGACAATCAGGTGCAGAAAATTACGAGATTGGAAAAGTCATTCAGAATAGTCCACAGGCAAGACCTTTTCATAGGAAAGCTAGGTGTCAGCCGGGCAAGGTGGGGCAAAAGATTTCGAAATCCAGTTGTGGTTCATTTTAATGAAGGTTAGATCATCTACATTTTGGGTAGCCAGACGAGTCCTTTTTTCTGTTAGTATTGAACCTGCAGCACTGAATACTCTTTCTGATAGGACACTAGCTGCCGGGCAAGCAAGCTCCTGCAATGCATATTCTGCCAATTCTGGCCAGGTGTCTAATTTGGATGCCCAGTAATCAAATGGGAATGACGGTTGAGGGAGAACGTCGATAAGGGATGAAAAATAGTTTGTAACCATACTGGACAAATGTTGTCTCCTGTCACTTTGAATTGATGCTGCAGTACCTGTCCTGTCTGCGGTCATAGCAAAATCACTCCACAACCTGGTCAGAAAACCCCTCTGGCCAACGCCACTTCTGATTTCTGCCCCTCTAACACCTCTGGTCTGCTGGCCCCTGCAGCTCGTGTGAGAACGATCACGGGTGCTGTGTGCAGGGAATGCCAGAAGCAAACGGTCAACAAGAGTTGATTGTTTGGTTGCTAATATTAGTTCCATGTTCTCATGTGGCATTATATTTTGCAATTTGCCTTAATAGCGAGGATCAAGGAGGCAGGCCAACCAGTAATCGTCATCGTTCATCATTTTAGTTATGCGTGTGTCCCTTCTGAGGATACGTAAGGCATAATCCGCCATGTGGGCCAAAGTTCCAGTTCTCAAATCTGCGGTTGTGCTTGGTTGAGGGGCAGTTTCAGGCAAATCCACGTCACTTGTGTCCCTCAAAAAACCAGAACCCGGCCTTGCCGCGCCACCAATTTCCAGTGGCCCCAGAAAAGCTTCCTCATTAAAAATATAATCATCCCCATCATCCTCCTCGTCCTCCTCCTCCTCTTCGCCCGCTACCTCGTCCTGTACCCTGCCCTGGCCAGACAATGGCTGACTGTCATCAAGGCTTTCCTCTTCCTCAGCTGCAGACGCCTGATCCTTTATGTGCGTCAAACTTTGCATCAGCAGACGCAGGAAGGAACAAGAGGATTTGTGCTTTGAAAAAAGCAGTTGGTTTGCACAGCGGCGTACACACAGCAATGCAGCTATCAGGGAGCCTTCTAGGGCAGCCCAATGAGCTACAGCGCTGAGGAAAAAAAAAAATGTAGCTTCCACTGTCCCTGCACACCGAAGGTGGTGTTGGGCAGTGGAAATCGCTACAGCACAAGCGGTTTGGTGGTTAATGGACCCTGCCTAACGATATCCCTGCTTCTGACGAAGCGGCAGCAACCTCTCCCTAAGCTCAGATCAGCAGCAGTAAGATGGCGGTCGGCGGGAACGCCCCTTTATAGCCCCTGTGATGCCGCTGACAGCAAGCCAATCACTGCAATGCCCTTCTCTAAGATGGTGGGGACCAGGACCTATGTCATCACGCTGCCCACACTCTGCGTTTACCTTCATTGGCTGAGAAATGGCGCTTTTCGCGTCATTGAAACGCGACTTTGGCGTACCGCATGGCCGACCCCGCACAGGGGTCGGATCGGGTTTCATGAAACCCGACTTTGCCAAAAGTCGGCGACTTTTGAAAATGAACGACCCGTTTCGCTCAACCCTACTCAACACTAGTTATGATCGTTGCACACGTCGAACTCAACACGTAAAAAATGTGTCCCCTGAGACCATTAAACCATCCCTGAGATGTGACTTTCCTTTGTAATGACACGCAGCAACCCCCTTGGTAGCGCTGCCCGACTTCTGACATCATTGTTTGGCTGGCTGCACCTCTGCGTCTGCCCTGCCCAACACAACGCCCCTCGGTGTCTAATATTTTGACTGCGAGGGTGTGATTGATGGGCATGAGCAGTGCATATCTTCGACTGTCACTCATCTCCTTCCGCCTTCTTCAGACTGTGCGGCTTCATGGCCGTGGCATGCGATAAGGAATCAGCTGACGCCGCGCAGTCTGAAGCAGGTGTAAGGACATGAGTGAGAGGCGAACATATTTACTGGGCAAGGCCATGAATCCCTGCCCCGCAGTGTGAATAAATGAAAACACACTGTGGGGCTGGGATTCATGGGCATCGCGAACCGCACCAGCCAACATGAAATGAGGTCAGAAGACGGGCAGTGCTAACAGCGCATGGCCAAGGGATAACACAACAGCGCAGACTCCTGTCCAGCAAATAACGACGCTCAGGAGGCTGCGCCCAGCACCAAGGTGGTATTTTTGACCGCTGTGCTGCGTCTCATTAAGAAGGAAACTCCCGCCTCCAACACAGTTTTGACTGTATAAGGGGCTAACTTTTATACGCGTTTCATTCAGCGTGTGCAAGGAACAAAATTAAAAGAGCAATCTTTGACTTGTGCAGCATTACTGCTGCACAAGGTGGCTCTTCTAGTTTGTAACACCTGAGTGGGGGGTTTAAAGGTTCCCTTTAAAATTGGTTCAAGTAGGCTTTGGCCTACGCTCTGTTCCTCCTGCAGACCCTGGGCTCTAACACCGCCAGTTGGTGCCTGGAAGTGCTGGCTGCACAGAGAAAAACACCCGCCAATGTGTCAGTGGGGTTCAGCAACGCCAGCTGTTCCCCTGCTGTGTAGCCGGCAACGTGTCATGCAAACGCCACACAGACACAACAGACCTAAAACTGCCTCCAGTGCAGGCTTCGGCCTACACTCTGCTCCTCTGCTCCTCCTGCTGACCCGGGGCTCTAACACCACCAGTTGGTGCCCGGAAGTGCTAGCTGCACAGAGAAAAACACCAGCCAATGTGTCAGTGGGGTTCAGCAACGTGAGCTGTTCCCCTGCTGTGTAGCCGGCAACGTGTCCTGCAAACGCCACGCAGACACAACAGACCTAAAACTGCCTCCAGTGCAGGATTCGGCTTGCACTCTGCTCCTCTGCTCCTCCTGCTGACCCTGGGCTCTATCACCGCCAGATGGTACCCGGAAGTGCTGGCTGCACAGAGAAAAACACCAGCCAATGTGTCAGTGGGGTTCAGCAACGCCAGCTATTCCCCTGCTTTGTAGCCAGCAACGTGTCCTGCAAACGCCACGCAGACACAACAGACCTAAAACTGCCTCCAGTGCAGGCTTCGGCCTACACTCTGCTCCTCTTGCTGACCCTGGGCTCTAACACCGCCATTTGGTGCCCGGAAATGCTAGTTGCACAGAGAAAATAACCAGCCAATGTGTCAGTGGCGTTCAGCAACGCCAGCTGTTCCCCTGCTGTGTAGCCGGCAACGTGTCCTGCAAATGCCACGCAGACACAACAGACCTAAAACTGCCGCCAGTGCAGGCTTCGGCCTACACTCTGCTCCTCTCCTCCTCCTGCTGACCCTGGGCTCTAACCCTACCAGTTGGTGCCCGGAAGTGCTGGCTGCACAGAGAAAAACACCCGCCAATGTGTCAGTGGGGTTCAGCAACGCCAGCTGTTCCCCTGCTGTGTAGCCAGCATCGTGTCCTGCAAACGCCACGCAGACACAACAACTTAAATTAAAGGGAACCTGTCCCCCCCAGGCGTTTGTATGTATAACAGCCACCTTGTACAGCAGTAATGCTGCATTTATACAAGGTGGCTCATTAAGTTATTCTCCTTGCACATGTCAAACTCAACACGTAAAAAATGTGTCCCCTGAGACCATTAAACCATCCCTGAGGTGTGACTTTCCTTTTTAATGACACGCAGCAACCCCCTTGGTAGCGCTGCCCGTCTTCTGACATCATTGGTTGGCTGGCTGCGCCTCTGCGTCTGCCCTGCCCGACACAACGCCCCTCGGTGTCTTATTTATTTTGACTGCGAGGGTGTGATTGATGGGCATGAGCAGTGCATATCTTCGCCTGGCTGTCACTCATCTCCTTCCGCCTTCTTCAGACTGTGCGGCTTCATGGCCGTGGCATGCGTTAAGGGATCAGCTGACGCCGCCCAGTCTGAAGCAGGTGTAAGGACATGAGTGAGAGGCGAACATATTTACTGGGCAAGGCCATGAATCCTAGCCCTGCAGTGTGAATTAATGAAAAGACACTGCGGGGCTGGGATTCATGGGCATCGCTAACCGCACCGGCCGACATGAAATGAGGTCAGAAGACGGGCAGTGCTAACAGCGCATGGCCAAGGGATAACACAACAGCGCAGACTCCTGTCCAGCAAATAACGACGCTCAGGAGGCTGCGCCCAGCACCAAGGTGGTATTTTTGACCGCTGTGCTGCGTCTCATTAAGAAGGAAAGTAACGCCTCCAAGACAGGTTGACTGTATAAGGGGCTACATTTTAGACATTTTTGATTCAGCGTGTGCAAGGAGCAAAATTTAAAGAGCAACCTTTTACTTGTGCAGCATTACTGCGGCACAAGGTGTGCCTCTTCTAGTTTGTAACACCTGAGGGGGTTAAAGGTTACCTTTGAAATTGGTTCAATTAGGCTTCAGTCTACACTCTGCTCCTCCTGCTGTCCCTGGGCTCTAACACCGCCAGTTCGTGCCCGGAAGTGCTGGCTGCACAGAGAAAAACACCCGCCAATGTGTCAGTGGGGTTCAGCAACGCCAGCTGTTCCCCTGTTGTGTAGCCGGCAACGTGTCCTGCAAACGCCACGCAGACACAACAGACCTAAAGCTGCCGCCAGTGCAGGCTTCGGCCTACACTCTGCTTCTCTCCCTCTCCTGCTGACCCTGGGCTCTAACCCCGCCAGTTGGTGCCTGGAAGTGCTGGCTGCACAGAGAAAAACACCCGCCAATGTGTCAGTGGGGTTCAGCAACGCCAGCTGTTCCCCTGCTGTGTAGCCGGCATCGTGTCCTGCAAACGCCACGCAGACACAACAGACCTAAAACTGCCTCCAATGCAGGCTTCCGCCTACACTCTGCTCCCCCTGCTGACCCTTTGCTAAAACACCTCTAGTTGGGGCTCTAGGAAGACAAGCTTGAATAGCTTGAATAGGTCCCCATCCTGGTTCCAGTACCGTCAGCTGGTTCCGGGTAGAGCCTTTGGCTTAGGTGCCTCCTTCTGGGTATCCGACTTCCACCAACGTCAATTGGTCCTTGGTAGTGCTTTCAGGCATGGGTACCTCCTGCTTAGTAACCAGGTTCCAGTAACGTCAGCTGGTCCTCGGTAGTTCCATTGGCTCTTGGACCTTCAGCTACCCATCCGGGTTCCAGTACCGTCAGCTGGTTCTCGGCAGTGTCTTTTGCTCTTGTACCTTCTGCTCCCCATCCTGGTTCCAGTACCGTCAGCTGGTTCCGGGCAGAGCCTTTGGCTTAAGTGCCTCCTTCTGGGTATCCAAGTTCCACCAACGTCAGGTGGTCCTTGGTAGTGCTTTCAGGCATGGTACCTCCTGCTTAGTAACCGGGTTCCAGTAACGTCAGCTGGTCCTTGGTAGTTCCATTGGCTCTTGGACCTTCGGCTACCCATCCGGGTTCCAGTACCATCAGCTGGTTCTCGGCAGTGTCTTTTACTCTTGTACCTTCTGCTCCCCATCCTAGTTCCAGTACCGTCAGCTGGTTCCAGGCAGAGCCTTTGGCTTAGGTGCCTCCTTCTGGGTATCCAAGTTCCACCAACGTCAGGTGGTCCTTGGTAGTGCTTTCAGGCATGGTACCTCCTGCTTAGTAACCGGGTTCCAGTAACGTCAGCTGGTCCTCGGTAGTTCCATTGGCTCTTGGACCTTCAGGTAGCCATCTGAGTTCCAGTTCCATCAGCTGGTTCTCGGTATTTTCTCAGTCTTCTTGTACCTTCTGCTACATTTCCAAGCTGGAGACCCTAAAGACGACGACCCGGAAGACCACCCCTAAGATGATGACAACACCAGAGATGACAACCACTGAGATGACAATGACCCTGGAGACGATGACCCTGAAGACCACCCCGATGACGACGACGACTCCGGAGATGACGACCCTGGAGATGACATGGAAGACCGAGAAGCAGAAGAACAAGAGGCTGCAGAACAAAGAGCAGAAGAACATTAAGCATAACACTAAATATCAGAGCAAAATATATTATCTAAATTATAAGCAGAAGAAGACTAAGCAGTGTATGGGGGTGAGTCCATTCCTCCTCGTGGTGCCCCTGGATAAAGCCTGATGCTGCAGGCCAAACTGAACGTGGACAAATGTAACTCTTTTGTGACAGGCAGAACGGGAGGTGTAATCTTCAAACTTTTATAGACAACAACTACAGGAATGCCTGTCACAAATAAGAATATGATGAAGAAGTAGAATATGAAGAAGAATAATAGTTGAATAAAAAGAATATGAAGAATGTAACAAAAAAAAATAATAGGTAGAAGATGAAGAAGAAGATGAATAAGGTGAAGAAGTTGATGTCAAAGATGCTGATGATGATGAAGAAGAAAGTGTGGGAGAAGTAAAAAAAAAGGTGAAGGGCATGGAAGTAGTGAAACATCAATATCTGACAAAATAAAAAATATCTTAACATAGTCAATATCTTTGTAACTCCGAACGTCTTAAAAAAAAATAGATAGTGGATGCTTTCCTTAAACGGAAAGTACTTGCAAGCAGCATAATACAAAGAATAGCAGGTTTACCCAGAATCCTTTGCAGTAGGCGGAGCTATGCAAATCATCTCTTTCCACCCCAGTCTAATCCACAGCGCCTGGAACCGCCAAGCGTGCAATGCTGCGGATTAGTTTCTAAATTTACACAGGTAGGAATTGGTTGGCTGTGTAAATTTAGAAACTAATCCGCAGCATTGCACGCTTGGCGGTTCCAGGCGCTGTGGATTAGACTGGGGTGGAAAGAGATGATTTGCATAGCTCTGCCTACTGCAAAGGATTCTGGGTAAACCTGCTATTCTTTGTATTATGCTGCTTGCAAGTACTTTCCGTTTCAGGAAAGCATCCACTATGTATTTCCTTTAAGTAGAGGGCTTTTCGGTCTCTTTCGTCCCGCTACATTTAGCCCAACTTGGGTCTCTCCCTAAGGTGGCTAGCATATATGTATCGCTTGCTCACCGAGTCCCACTCCATAGAGCCAACCAATTCCAGCTCTGTGCTGATGAGGGCCTAAAGCCCGAAACACGTGTCCACAGGTAGGAATTGGTTGGCTGTGTAAATTTAGAAACTAATACGCAGCATTGCACGCTTGGCGGTTCCAGGCGCTGTGGATTAGACTGGGGTGGAAAGAGATGATTTGCATAGCTCCGCCTACTGCAAAGGATTCTGGGTAAACCTGCTATTCTTTGTATTTTGCTGCTTGCAAGTACTTTCCGTTTCAGGAAAGCATCCACTATGTATTTCCTTTAAGTAGAGGGCTTTTCGGTCTCTTTCGTCCCGCTACATTTAGCCCAACTTGGGTCTCTCCCTAAGGTGGCTAGCATATATGTATCGCTTGCTCACCGAGCCCCACTCCATACAGCCAACCAATTCCAGCCCTGTGCTGATGAGGGCCTAAAGCCCGAAACACGTGTCTACAGGTAGGAATTGGTTGGCTGTGTAAATTTAGAAACTAATCCGCAGCATTGCACGCTTGGCGGTTCCAGGCGCTGTGGATTAGACTGGGGTGGAAAGAGATGATTTGCATAGCTCCGCCTACTGCAAAGGATTCTGGGTAAACCTGCTATTCTTTGTATTATGCTGCTTGCAAGTACTTTCCGTTTCAGGAAAGCATCCACTATGTATTTCCTTTAAGTAGAGGGCTTTTCGGTCTCTTTCGTCCCGCTACATTTAGCCCAACTTGGGTCTCTCCCTAAGGTGGCTAGCATATATGTATCGCTTGCTCACCGAGCCCCACTCCATACAGCCAACCAATTCCAGCCCTGTGCTGATGAGGGCCTAAAGCCCGAAACACGTGTCCACAGGTAGGAATTGGTTGGCTGTGTAAATTTAGAAACTAATCCGCAGCATTGCACGCTTGGCAGTTCCAGGCGCTGTGGATTAGACTGGGGTGGAAAGAGATGATTTGCATAGCTCCGCCTACTGCAAAGGATTCTGGGTAAACCTGCTATTCTTTGTATTATGCTGCTTGCAAGTACTTTCCGTTTCAGGAAAGCATCCACTATGTATTTCCTTTAAGTAGAGGGCTTTTCGGTCTCTTTCGTCCCGCTACATTTAGCCCAACTTGGGTCTCTCCCTAAGGTGGCTAGCATATATGTATTAAAAAAAAAAAAATTCCTGCTATTCTATTTGATTGGGCTAAACCTCTATGCCTTTAACGTCTCCGCCACCTCCCCCAATACATCCTACATTATTCTTAGTTGCTTTCCTTCATGTAGAATGAACCTACAAGGAAAGAAAGGGTTTATTTTATTTCCGATATTTTCGTCCCATTGACTTGCATCGGTATCGGCGATATCTGATATTTTTTGAATATCGGCCGATCCAATCCGATACCGATACTTTCCGATATCGGAAGGTATCACTCAACACTAGTCATAAGTATTCAAACCCTTTGCTCAGTATTGAGTAGAAGCACCCTTTTGAGCTAGTACAGCCATGACTCTTCTTGAGAATGATGCAAAATGTTTTTCATACCTGGATGTGGGGATCCTCTGCCATTCTTCCGTGCAGATCAACTCCAGTCCAGTGAGGTTGGATGGTGAACATTGGTGGACAGCCATTTTCAGGTATTTCAGATGCACAATTGGGTTTAGGTCAGGGCTCTGGCTGGGCCAGTCAAGAATGGTCACAGAGTTTTTCTGAAGCCACTCCTTTGTTATTTTAGCTGTGTGCTTAGGTTCATTGTCTTGTTGGAAGGTGAACCTTCAGAAAAATCTGAGGTCCAGAGCACTCTGGAAGAGGTTTTCATCCAGGATATCACTGTACCTGGCCACATTCATGTTTCCTTCAATGACAACCAGTCATCCTGTCCCTGCAGCTGAAAATCACTCCCATAGCATGATGCTGCCACCACCATGTTTCACTGTTGGGATTGTGTTGGGCAGGTGATTAGCAGTGCCTGGTTTTCTCCACACACACCACTTAGAATTATCACCAAAAAGGTCTATATTCATCTCATCAGACCAGAGAATCTTATTTATCTTAGTCTGGGAGTCCTCCATGTATTTTTTAGCACACTCTATGCGGGCTTTCATATGTCTTGCACTGAGGAGATGTTTTTCTGTTGGGCCATTCTGCCATAAATTCCGACTGCTGGAGGCATGCAGTGATAGTTGGCTTTGTGCATCTTTCTCCCATCTCCCTACTGCATCTCTGAAGCTCAGTCACAGTGATTTTGGGGTTCTTCTTTACCTCTCTCACTAAGGCTTTTCTCCCATGAGTGCTCAGTTTGGCTTGACGGCCAGGTCTAGAAAGACTTCTGGTGCTCCCAAACTTCTTCCATTTAAGGATTATGGAGGCAAATGTGCTCTTAGGAACCTTGAGTACTGCAGAAATTCTGTTGTAACCTTGGCCAGATCTGTGCCATGCCACAATTCTGTATCTGAGCTCCTTGGCCAGTTCCTTTGACCTCATGATTCTCATTTGGTCAAATGTGCACTATGAGCTGAGGTCTTATATTGACAGATGTGTGCGTTTTCAAATCAAGTCCTATCAGTTTAATTAAACACAGCTGGACTCCAGTGAAGGAGTAGAACCATCTTAAGGAGGAGGATCACAAGGAAATGGATAGCATGTGACTTAAATATGAGTGTTTGAGCAAAGTGTCTGAATATTTTGGACCATGTGATATTTCAGTTTTTCTTTTTTAATAAATTTGCAAAAATGTCTACATTTCTTTTCTTATTTCAGTCAAGATGGGATGCAGAGTGTACATTAATGTGAAAAAAATAAACTTTTTGAATTCACCAATTGGTTGCAATTAAACAATTAGTGAAAAATGTGAAGTGGTCTAAATACGTTCAATACACATTGTATATTGTGGTTACCAGACCCATTTGAAACCCTTTGTGATATCCTTACCAGAAAAGGGATTGTTGCACTGATGATGACGTCATTGCCACTCACCATCTTTGTTGGGTCCTCAAAGTCTTGGAGAACTGCACAAATGTCAGAGATACATGCCCACTCTTCAGTTGTTATGTGTGGAGGATAATTGACCTCTGCTGCCCAAATGTGCAGTGTGGAGATACAGCATTGAAATGGCAATAGCATGCGCTGCTGCAGCACTCCCAGAGTGGCTGTAGCTGACTTATCTTAATTGGCACTGATGTAGCGTAGAATTACCAGAAGCTCTGGCAAATATATGTAGATTTTCAGAAACAGCAGAACTACCAATTTGGGCATGTGGGCCAAGCACGGTATGTGCATGGGCGTGCCAAGCTTCACAGCCACCACCAGATTATGGCTATTATCAAGCCCGACCATAATTTTTGGAGATTCTGCATAGAGAGCCACAGATCTATATGGGCTGTTATTCCTTTCAATAACTCTACCGTGGTGTGCGTTATTTCTCTAACACAAATTAGCTTCAGCAGAGCCTTTTGCAGCTTTGCTGAGGCAGTTGTCTAGAGCTTTCAACTTTCCGCTCTAGTGGACTACGTGCTCAGAGGTAGAAAATCATGAAGATGAGGAGGTGGTGTGCAGGAACTGTTGTAGGAGATGGAGGAATCCATGACAGAAGTAGGACCAACAATCCTTGGCATTAGTAGCACATGTGCCATGCCTGGACTCAGCCCCAGTCTACACAATCACCACCCAGTGTGCTCTCAGGGTAAAGTAAGATCCCTTGTGGCAAGCGCTTGTCCATGTTTCGGTTGTTAACTGGATAATCACCATAACCACATTGATAAGGGCACAAGTGACATTCCTGTATGCATTGGCGTACAACGTGGGAATGCCACAACAAGCAAAATAGTGGTGGCTGGGGACCGAATGCCGATGGACTAAATTTGTACACCTGTAGCAGGACAATTTTAATTTTTTATTTCAAATCAATGAAATATCACACAAACCAAGTTCTACAGTATATATGATAATAGTCAATTTTTGCGCAAACAGATTTATACACCAGCAGCAGGTCAATTTAGGTAATAATTTCAAACCAGCAAAATTTCACACCGAAAAGTTCTAGAATATATGTGACAGTAGTCAATTTTTGAACAACCAAATTTATACACTTGTAGCAGGTCAATTTATTTTTTCTCTCAAATCATTGAAATTTCACACAAGCCAAGTTCTACAGCAGTGTTTCTCAACTCCAGTACTCAAGACCTACCAACAGGTCATGTTTTTAGGATTTCCTTAGTATTGCATAGGTGATGGAATGAATGCTTGAGCAGGTGATGAAATTATCACCTGTGCAATATTAAGGATATCCTGAAAACTTGACCTGTTGGTGGGTCTTGAGGACTGGAGTTGAGAAACACTGTTCTAGAGTACATGTGAGAACAGTCAATTTTTGAACAACCAAATTTCTACACATGTAGCAGGCCAATTTTGGATTTTATTTCAAACCAACAAAATTTCACACAAGGCAGGTTCTACAGTATATATGACAATAGGTAATTTTTGGAACAAAAATATTTTGTGAACAGTTCTAGGCCAAGCGGCTTTAAAACTTTTAACCCACCGTAATTTTACACAATGCACATTACGCTGTATGGATGACTAATTGAACCCATGTAAAATGTTGAAACTTTTTGGGGAGTTTTATATACCATCAGATTATAACCGTATTAAACTGTATGGCTGAATAATTGAATCCATACATATTTTTCAAAGGGTTTGTTTTTAGTTTTATGCACCACCTTAATGTAACAAAAACCATAGAAAACTGCATTGATGAATAATCAAATTCGTACAAATTTTTCAAAGTCTTTTTGAAGTTATATATACCATCGCAATGTAACAAAAATCTTGTTAAACCGTATGGATGAATAATTGAATACATAAAAAATTTTTGAAGGTTTTTTATTTTTAAATACCACAGTAATGTAATACAAATCACGTATTACTCTATGGATGACAAATTCAATCCAGAAAAAATTTTGAATGTACATAATATTTTGAAAGTGTAGTTGATGTACTTATGCACTCACTTATAAAGTGCAAAGCCATGAGAATTTTTTAAATAGTGTAATACAGTAATCCTCTTTAGGTGTCCGCTTCTTCTTATCTTTCTTCAGAAGATTGCCTCCGCCTTCTTCCTGGAGACCAACTCCCAGGTGTCTGGGCTGCAAGTGATCCAGCTTCAGATAT
Source organism: Ranitomeya imitator (assembly GCF_032444005.1). Taxonomy (NCBI): domain Eukaryota; kingdom Metazoa; phylum Chordata; class Amphibia; order Anura; family Dendrobatidae; genus Ranitomeya; species Ranitomeya imitator. Next base: position 619,462,209 of record NC_091283.1, read on the forward strand.
TGCTGAAGCCCTTGACATACAGAAATGTGCTACAGCCCCTTATGTCACCTGCACCTTTGCCTGCTCGTGCATAAGTTGCGGGAAACCCCAAGGACAGTCCAACCTCTTAGGGGTGGGAATCCTGTCTTGCAGTGATTTAAGACCAGACAGTCTGAAATGTGTCTGCCCAATATTTTCCCCATTAGAGGCTGTGACTATTACGCTGTTGGTCTATTTTCTTTTTTAATCATTTCAATAAATGTCCACATTTTATATCGGAGTTCTGAAGCTGGATTAATTATTTTCTGCTATCTATTCAGAGCACAGTATACTATGTGGATGAGTAAATGAATCCAGAAAATAATTTCAACTCTTTTTTGGAGTGTTCTATCCCACAGAAATGTACCCCACAGCATGGAACTCTCTATGTATAAATAAGTGAATACAGACTTTGTTTCCCAGTTAATATTTGGGTAGTTAGAGACCTGCAAAACCCATAAAGGCAACAGGTTTCTGCTAATAGCCAAGAAAAATTATTTTTCACAATTGGTGCAGAAGCCATAGGAGCAGCAATTTTAGAACTAATACTATCTAATAGACCTGACAGAAAAACAAATCTGCAGGTCATCGGGCATCTAGGAAATAGCAACCACAATACTGTACTACTGTACAGTTTCACTTGCCTTTCACTAGGAGAGTTTGACAGGGAGCCAAAAACACTGAACTTTATGAAGACAAAGTTTGACCAGCTTACAGATGCCCTTAATCTGGTTGAGACAATGTACTCAGAAATAAGAATACAGATAATAAAAGTGAAATGTTTAAGAACATCCTAAATAGGCACGGTAAGCGGTTTATGCCTTTTGGGAATAAAAGAACAAGGAATAGGAAAAACCCAATGCATCTAAGCAATGAAGTAAGAGGGGCAATTAACAGTAAAAAGAAAGCATTTAAACTAAAGCAGGATGGCACCATTGAAGTTCTAAAAATCTATAAGGAGAAAAATACCTAAAAAAGCTAATTAAAGCTGTAAAAAGGAACAGAGAAGCATATTGCTAAGGACAGTAAAACTAATCCCAAACTGTTCTTCAACTATATCAACAGTAAACGAATCAAAAGTGAATGAAACAATTAAAAAATAGTGAGGAAAGAATGGTTGTAGATGATGAGGAAAAAGCTAATATATTAAACACCTTCTCCATGGTATTCACGGTGGAAAATAAAATGCTAGGAGAAATGCTGAGAGACAAAGAAAACCCTATATTAAGGATCACCAATCTAACCCAAGAAAAGGTGCAAAACCATTTAAATAAGATTAAAATAGATAAATCTCCGGGTCCGGATGGCATACACCCACGAGTATTAAGAAAACTATGTAATGTAATAGACAAACCATTATTTGTTATATTTAGGAACTCTATAGTGACGGGGTCTGTTCCACAGGACTGGTGCATAGCAAATGTGGTACCAATATTCAAAAAGGGCTTCAAAAGGGAACCTGGAAATTATAGGCCAGTAAGTCTAACCTCTATTCTTGGAAAAATATTTGAAGGGATTCTGAGGTATGTTATTCTGAATTATCTCAATGAGAATAACTGTTTAACTCCACATCAGCATGGGTTTATGAGGAATCGCTCCTGTCAAACCAATCTAATCAGTTTTTATGAAGAGGTAAGCTATAGACTGGATCAAGGTGAGTCATTAGACGTGGTATATCTTGATTTTTCCAAAGTGTTTGATACTGTGCCACACAAGAGATTGGTATGCAAAATGAGAATGCTGGGTCTGGAAGAAAATGTGCATAAATGGGTAAGTAACTGGCTTAGTGATAGAAAGCAGAGGGTGGTTATAATTGGTATATTCTCTAACTGGGTCGATGTGACCAGTGGGAAACTCCTGGGGTTGGTGTTTGGACCAATTCTCTTCAACATATTTATTAATGATCTGGTAGAAGGTTTACACAGTAAAATATCGATATTTGCAGATGATACAAAAATATGTAAAGTAGTTGTTAGGTGTCAAGTTCCCACCCCTGCACAGGGGAATCTCAAACCATGTCCTCTGCAGTCTCCCATTCTTCCCCAGCCACAGTGGAGCCTGCTCAGCAGAGACATTGGTCCCAGTGTCTGGCTCAAGCTCATACTGTGTGTCTGGCTACAGCTGCCGCCACAGGTTCAGCCTTTGTAACCAACATTGATCAGTAGCAAGCAGACGTTCCAGGGACTAAAGGTACCTTCACACTGAACAACTTAACAACGATAACGATAGCGATCCGTGACGTTGCAGCATCCTGGATAGCGATATCGTTGTGTTTGACATGCAGCAGCGATCAGGAACCTGCTGTGACATCGCTGGTCGGAGCTAGAAGGCCAGCACCTTATTTCGTCGCTGGATCACCCGCTGACATCGCTGAATCGGAGTGTGTGATGCCGATCCAGCGATGTCTTCACTTGTAACCAGGGTAAACATCGAGTTACTAAGCGCAGGGCCGCGCTTAGTAACCCGATATTTACCCTGGTTACCATTGTAAATGTAAAAAAAAAAAAACACTACATACTTACATTCCAGTGTCTGTCGCATCCCCCGGCGTCAGCTTCCCTGCACTGTGTCAGCGCCGGCCGGCCGTAAAGCAGAGCACAGCGGTGATGTCACCGCTGTGCTTTACGGCCGGCGCTTACACAGTGCAAGGAAGCTGACGCCGGGGGACGCGACAGACACCGTAATGTAAGTATGTAATGTTTTGTTTTTTTTACATTTACAATGGTAACCAGGGTAAACATCGGGTTACTAAGCGCGGCCCTGCGCTTAGTAACTCGATGTTTACCCTGGTTACCCGGGGACTTCGGCATCGTTGGTCGCTGGAGAGCTATCTGTGTGACAGCTCTCCAGCGACCACACAACGACTAAACAGCGACGCTGCAGCGATCGGCATTGTTGTCTATATTGCTGCAGCATCACCTAATGTGACGGTACCTTTAGTCCTGCTTTTCATTTACTGAGCATGCCCATGGGGCGACCTCTCATTGGAGGTCAGAGGTCATATGCTCAGGTCCTGTAGCGGCTCTGATTGGACCACTAGGAAGGTCTTGGAAGGCTACATCTATAAAAGGCTCTCATGGCCGCTCTGCCATGCACTAGTATAAAACTGAAATCGTGTGTGTGTGTGGATGTATGACTGAATCTGGTGAAAGCTCCTTATATCATATCCATTCCTAGTGTTCTTTAATGCACTTTGGTGAATGAGCTACCTAGGGCCAGATTTTGGCATCCAGCACCAGGCACGAGTTTACTGCGCGCTTTCCTAGCCCTAGTTAGGGTGGTTAGTGGTGTCCGCCAGAGCGGCGCTGTGCACACTCAGTGCGGTAAATCTTTAGATTAGTTGTGTCCTAACAACCGGTCAATGTAGGGTGGGAATTCCCACTTGGACTCAGAATCTGACTCAGGATGGGTCGGGATGGACTTTGTGGTGGGCTTACCCAAGTCGCGTGGCTGCTCCATTATTTGGGTTGTCACCGACCATTTCTCTAAGATGGTGCATTTGGTGCCGCTTCCTCGGTTACCCTCAGCACGGGCCTTGGCGGTGTTGTTCATTAAGCACGTTTTCCAATTGCATGGTATGCCTGATAAGATTGTCAGCGATCGGGGTCCCCAGTTCGCATCTTGGTTTTGGAGAGAGCTCTGCCGTTTACTCAGCATAGAGTTAAACCTCTCCTCTGCATACCATCCCGAGACGAATGGGTTGGTGGAGAGAACCAACCAGACTCTGGTGACATATTTGCGACATTTCGTCTCTGCTATGCAGGATGACTGGGCATCTTTGCTACCTTGGGCGGAATTTGCCTTGAACAACGCTGTAGCCGATTCCACTGGTCAAACTCCCTTTCTCCTTAATTACGGTCAGCATCCGCGTGTCCCTGTGCCCATGCCCATGTCATCCACCGATTCTAGGGTGGCAGACTGGGCGGTGGAGGCACGTGACATCTGGGACCGCACACAGGATGCCATCCGGGCCTCCAAGGAGAGAATGAGGGTTTCGGCTGATGCACACCGGAGCCCCGCTCCGGTCTTTGCTCCTGCGACTTAGTGTGGCTCTCTGCCCGTAACATCAGGCTGCGAGTTGAGTCCACTAAGTTTTCTCCTCGCTACATTGGCCCGTTCAAGGTTCTGGAACAGGTCAACCCTGTGGTCTACCGTATGGCTATTCCTCCACGCCTTGGTATCACCGATACTTTTCACGTTTCCCTCTTAAAGCCCGTTCATTTGTCCCGGTTTTCTGAGTTATCTGCTGGGACATCGGGTTCATCCACGGATGAGTTTGAGGTGAATGCTATTGTGGGATGCAAGGTGGTACATGGCAAGAAATTTTATCTGGTGGACTGGAAGGGTCACGGCCCAGAGGATAGAACCTGGGAGCCTGTGGAGCACATTCGGGCTCCGCTGCTTATTGCAGCTTTTGAGCGTAGTGAGGCTCAAGGAGGGGGGGCCCTAGGAGGGGGGGTAATGTTAGGAGTCGAGTTTCCTCTGCTGCACAGGGGGAATCTCGATCCGTGTCTGCTGCGGTCTCCCATTCTGCTTCGGCCGCAGTGGGCTCTGCTCAGCAGAGGCGTCGCTCCCAGCGTCTTGCTGGGACTGATTCTGTGCAGGGGGTTACTGCTGCCTTTTCTGGCTCAACTGTTGTACCCTGCACTGATCTGCGGCGAGCGGGCTTCTCTGGGACTAAGTCCTTATTTGCACACACTGAGCATGCCCAGGGCAAGATCTCCCGTTGGAGATCGAGGGTCACGTGCTCAGGCACTGCAGCACATCCCATTGGTCCTCTTGGCAGGTCCTGAAAGGGCAAAATTTCTGTAGCTACTTCCTGTGCTGCAACTATATAAACTGTGCATGACCGCACGGCCATGCGCTAGTATTGTCTTGATATAATGTGTGTGTGTAGATGGATGTATGTCGATGGATGAAAGCTCCTAAGTATCCCTCCCTAGTGTTGTTGACTGCTCGCGGATGATGGTAGCTATCTAGCACCCGACTAGCCATCTGCACGTAACACACATCACAGCGTCCAGTTGCTGTGTCTGCCAGTACGGCGCCGTGCGCTTCCTCTGCGCTTTTCTTACCCAAGCCTGGGTGGTTAGTGGCGTCCATCAGTGCGGCACCGCATGCACTCTCGTGCCTCTATACACTATTTAATAGTTTCATTACACACCCAGTTGCGGTGTTGTGCCAGCAAGTGGTCTAATCGGACATCTATCAGTTGGGGTTGTGTTCGCTGACTTCTTGCTCGCGCTCTATGTGCGGTACCGCGGTCCTGTGACGCAACAGGATCGCTTCCTTCACGCAGGGTGAAGTTAACCCGTGCTTTTATACTTATTGTACCGCCATATAGTCCGTCTTACTAGCAGCAGGGTTTATACCTGCACGGTGGACCTCGGACTGCGAACGCACCTAGTTTCATATCAGCTATACTTGGTGCGTTCCGCCAGTCCATAACACATAGAAGATGATTCTTTACTGTTTGGGCAGTGAGAATCTGGAATTCTTTGCCTGAGGAGGTGGTGATGGTTATAACGGTCTGAGCAAGGGAGAGAGAGTGGACTCTCTGGACCGTGGGAAGACCTACCCCTGGGCGAGCGGACCTAGTGAAGAATTGACCCCTATACAGGGACCGTCAGGAGCAGTCCCAGATGTCACTTACCCACGGTGGAAGTGCCAAGAGGGACGGCTCAAAGAAGGAGAGAAAGAAGGCTCCAACGGAGGGCCCGGGAAGGCTGAGAACTGACCGGAGAGCAGGAAACTGGAACGGAGCAAAGCTGTGGAAAAAGCAAAAGGTAACGTTAGAAACAAGACAAGGGGAAGAAAGGGATCAGAAGGGGAAACCTAAAGGGAATAAACGGAATTAGAAATGGAGAAAGCGAAGCCAAGAACAGAACCAGACGGAACTGAGTATGAGGCGTAAGCACAGGAAGGAAGGGCCAGAAGCACTAGCAAAGCTATGACAATCAGGCACCTAGAAGCAGGGGAGACCGCCTATTATAGCAGAGGCAGGAGCGGGATTGGCTGCGGGAATTACTGACCTTGGTGACCCCAGGAAGTAGAAATGGGTACAATGTGCCTGCGCCTACTGGAAAATCCAGAGCGCCTGCACAGACTCAGCATTCCCCGAGAGGAAGAAGACACCGGAAGTGAAGTGGAGTCACTGGCGTGCCCAGACCCGGAAGAAGAATGCCGGGAACGCGCTGCTGCAGGGAAGGAGAGGGTGATGCGCCAAGACCCAGCAATGGAGCGGCGGGAGCGCGCAGCAGCTGGAGCAGACACCGCAGCACGGGAGGAGGAGACGTGCCGGGACCCAATGGCAGGACATCGGAGAGCAGCAGCGGTAGCAGCGGAAACAGTACCCCCCTCCTTACAACTCCCCCTACGTAAACTGGCAGGAAATTTGTTGAGAATACGAGGGGCATCAATGTTCTCCAAAGGCTCCCAAGATCTCTCCTCAGGACCAAAGCCCTTCCAATCAACCAAGAAAAAATTCTTTTCCACTAATCTTTTTAACAGCTAAAATATCCCTCACCTCAAAAATATTGTCAGTGCTGACTGGTTGAGAAGAGGAACTAAAAGAAGGATGGAAGTGGTTAAAGATAGCGGGTTTAAGTAGAGAGACATGAAAGGTATTGGGAATACGGAGCGAAGCAGGCAATCTCAGCTTGTAGACGACATCATTGACTCGATACAGAATCTCAAAAGGACCAATGTAGCGCTGACCAAGTTTGTAGGATGGAATCTTGAGTCTGATGTATCTCGAAGAAACCCAGACCTTATCACCAGGCGTGAAAGGAGGGGAATCTAAGCGCTTCTTGTCAGCTTATCTTTTCATTCTTAAAGATACTTTATCAAGCATCTCTTTAACTTCACCCCAGATCGTGGAACACTTACAAGCTAAGGAGTCAGCTGCTAGAACACCAGAGGATAGAGTGACAGGTAGGGGCAAACCAGGATGCTGTCCGAACACGACGAAAAAAGGAGTTTTCGCTGAGGCTTCACTGAAGTGGTTATTATAAGCAAACTCAGCCCAAGGGAGAAGATTGACCCAATCATTATGGTGAGCATTGGTGAAGTGTCACAGATAGACGGCTACAGTCTGGTTAGTTCGTTTAGCTTGACCGTTGGTTTGAGGGTGATAAGCAGAAGAAAAATCTAAAGACACCTTTAGGAGTTTGCACAGAGCTCTCCAGAAGCGGGAAGTAAATTGTATCTGTCTGATACGATGTGCAGAGGAAAGCCATGGAGTTTGAAAATGTTCTGGATGAATATTTTTGCCAACTCAGGAGCAGAAGGTAAACTGGGTAACGAAATAAAGTTAGCCATTTTGGAGAACCGGTCCACAACGACAAAGATGACTGTACATCCAGAAGAGTTAGGTAAGACGGTAATGAAATCTATGGCAATATGCTGCCAAGGCGCTGACGGAACTGGAAGAGGAAGTAGACTGCCAAAAGAAAACTGTCTGGGTACCTTATTCCTGGCACAGGAAGGACAAGATGCGACAAATTCTTTGACGTCCAGACGTAACGTAGGCCACCAATAATACCGAGAGATGAGGAGGAAAGTCTTCTTCGATCCTGCATGACTAGCCAATTTAGAAGAATGACCCCAGGATAAAACCCTCTTTTTGTCGGAGTCCGAGACGAGGGTTTTACCAGGTGGAGGATGAATCACTTGTAGAGGGGCCACGGTTATGACATTGGAAGGATCTATGATGTATGCTAGTTGTTCCACAGTATCTGACGGCTGAAAAGACCTAGACAGCGCGTCTGCTTTAGTGTTCTTATTGCTGGGCCGGAAACGTAGCTCAAATTCGAAACGGGCAAAAAATAGAGACCATCTGGCTTGTCGAGGGTTCAGTGTTTGCGCAGTTGCAGATACGCAAGATTTTTATGATCAGAGAAAATCACAAAGAGATGTACGGATCCTTCAAACAAATACCTCCATTCCTCTAAAGCCAACTTGATGGCTAACAACTCACGATCTCCTATGGTATAGTTTCGTTCAGAAGATGAAAAGGCCTTAGAATAGAAACTGCAGGGAACCACCCGACCTTCAGAAGTCTTTTGCGAGAGCACTGCTCCGGCACCCGTAGAAGAAGCATCTACTTCCAGAATGAAGGGTTTATTAACCTCTGGGTGATGAAAGACTGGAGCGGAGGAAAAAAACTTCTTAGGAGATTCAAAAGACTCCTCAGCTTCCAGAGTCCATACCTTTGAGCAGGAGTTTTTACGGGTGAGGATGGAAAGAGGCTGGATCACAGACGAAAAATATGGAATTAATTGCCTATAGTAATTGGCAAAACTAATAAACCGTTGGATGGCTTTCACTCCGCAGGGTCGCGGCCAATTAACTATGGCACTCACTTTTTCGGGATCCATCTTAAGACCTGAATCTGAAATTATGTGTCCTAGGAACGGCAAGGAAGCCTGTTGTGAATTCTGTGGCCAAGCTCCCTCCTGTGGTCGTGAGTGGTACTGCGGCTGGTTCTGTCTATAAGCTTCCTTTGGTGGATGAGAGTGGTACTGCGGCTTCTGAGTTTCCTTCCTCAGGTGATGAGGTTAAGTCGTTAGGTGCTGCTCTATTTAACTCCACCTGGTGCTTTGATCCTGGCCTCCAGTCAATGTTCTAGTATTGGTCTTGCTTCCTCCTGGATCGTTCCTGTGGCCTCTCTATCCTGCATAGCTAAGTTCTGCTTGTGTTATTTTTGTTTTGCTATATTTTCTGTCCAGCTTGCTATATTGGTTTTTTGCTTGCTGGAAGCTCTGAGATGCAGAGGGAGCACCTCCGTACGGTTAGTCGGTGCGGAGGGTCTTTTTGCCCCTCTGCGTGGTTGTTTGTAGGTTTTTGTGTTGACCGCAAAGCTATCTTTCCTATCCTCGGTCTATTCAGTAAGTCGGGCCTCACTTTGCTAAATCTATTTCATCTCTGTGTTTGTATTTCATCTTAACTCACAGTCATTATATGTGAGGGGCTGCCTTTTCCTTTGGGGAATTTCTCTGAGGCAAGGTAGGCTTATATTTCTATCTTCAGGGCTAGTTAGTTTCTCAGGCTGTGCCGAGTTGCATAGGGAGCGTTAGGCGCAATCCACGGCTACCTCTAGTGTGGTGTGTTAAGATTAGGGATTGCGGTCAGCAGAGTTTCCACGTCTCAGAGCTCGTCCTATGTTTTTTGGTAAATGTCAGGTCACCTTGTGTGCCCTGAACTTCAAGGTCCATTGTGGTTCTGAATTACCTGTTCATAACAGTATTGGAGGCCCAAAGTACTAATGCTTCTCAATAGAGGGAAAAGAGAAGTTCTGAGACCATTTTTTTTCTTTGCATTGTGTTCTGTCTTTCTTTTCCTCTAGACATCAGGGTGGTTCAGAACACAGATGTGGACATGGACATTCAGGGTCTGTCCTCTTTGATGGATAATCTCACTATAAGAGTACAGAACATTCAAGATTTAGTGGTTCAGAATCCTATGTTAGAACCTAAAATTCCTATTCCTGAGTTATTTTCTGGAGATAGAGCTAAATTTTTGAATTTTAAAAATAATTGTAAAGTGTTTCTGGCTTTGAAACCCCGCTCCTCTGGTGACCCAGTTCAACAAGTTAAAATCATTATTTCTTTATTACGTGGCGACCCTCAAGACTGGGCATTTTCCCTTGCGCCAGGAGATCCTGCATTATGTAACATTGATGCGTTTTTTCTGGCGCTCGGATTGCTGTACGACGAACCTAATTCAGTGGATCAGGCAGAGAAAAATTTGCTGGCTTTGTGTCAGGATCAGGATGAGATAGAGATTTATTGTCAGAAGTTTAGAAAGTGGTCCGTGCTCACTCAATGGAATGAAGGTGCGCTGGCAGCTATTTTCAGAAAGGGTCTCTCTGAAGCCCTTAAGGATGTCATGGTGGGATTTCCTATGCCTGCTGGTCTGAATGATTCTATGTCTTTGGCCATTCAGATCGGTCGACGCTTGCGCGAGCGTAAATCTGTGCACCATTTGGCGGTATTATCTGAGCATAAACCTGAGCCTATGCAGTGCGATAGGACTTTGACCAGAGCTGAAAGGCAGGAACACAGACGTCAGAATGGGCTGTGTTTCTACTGTGGTGATTCCACTCATGCTATCTCTGATTGTCCTAAGCGCACTGGGTGGTTCGCTAGGTCTGCCACCATTGGTACGGTACAGTCGAAATTTCTTTTGTCCGTTACTTTGATCTGCTCTTTGTCTTCCTATTCTGTCATGGCATTTGTGGATTCAGGCGCTGCCCTGAATTTGATGGACTTGGAGTATGCTAGGCGCTGTGGGTTTGTCTTGGAGCCCTTGCGGTGTCCTATTCCATTGAGAGGAATTGATGCTACGCCTTTGGCCAAGAATAAGCCTCAGTATTTGACCCAGCTGACCATGTGCATGGCTCCTGCGCACCAGGAGGATATTCGCTTTCTGGTGTTGCATAATCTGCATGATATGGTCGTGTTGGGGTTGCCATGGCTACAAGTCCATAACCCAGTATTAGATTGGAAATCTATGTCTGTGTCCAGCTGGGGTTGTCAGGGGGTACATGGTGATGTTCCATTTCTGTCTATCTCATCATCCACCCCTTCTGAGGTCCCAGAGTTCTTGTCTGATTACCGGAATGTATTCGATGAGCCCAAGTCCAATGCCCTACCTCCGCATAGGAATTGTGATTGTGCTATCAATTTGATTCCTGGTAGTAAGTTTCCTAAGGGTAGACTGTTTAATTTATCTGTACCTGAGCACGCTGCTATGCGGAGTTACATGAAGGAGTCTTTGGAGAAGGGTCATATTCGCCCGTCATCGTCGCCATTGGGAGCGGGTTTCTTTTTTGTGGCCAAGAAGGATGGTTCGCTGAGACCTTGTATTGATTACCGCCTTCTAAATAAAATTACGGTCAAATTTCAGTACCCCTTGCCGCTGCTGTCTGATTTGTTTGCTCGGATTAAGGGGGCCAGTTGGTTCACCAAGATAGATCTTCGTGGTGCGTATAATCTTGTGCGTATCAAACGGGGCGAGGAATGGAAAACAGCATTTAATACGCCCGAAGGCCATTTTGAGTACCTGGTTATGCCATTCGGACTTTCTAATGCTCCATCAGTGTTTCAGTCCTTTATGCATGACATCTTCCGAGAGTACCTGGATAAATTCCTGATTGTATACTTGGATGATATTTTGGTCTTCTCGGATGATTGGGAGTCTCATGTGAAGCAGGTCAGAATGGTGTTCCAGGTCCTGCGTGCTAATTCTTTGTTTGTGAAGGGGTCAAAGTGTCTCTTTGGTGTTCAGAAGATTTCATTTTTGGGGTTCATTTTTTCTCCTTCTACTATCGAGATGGACCCTGTTAAAGTTCAGGCCATTTATAATTGGACTCAGCCAACATCTCTGAAGAGTCTGCAGAAGTTCCTGGGCTTTGTTAATTTTTATCGTCGCTTCATTGCTAATTTTTCTAGCATTGCTAAACCGTTGACTGATTTAACCAAGAAGGGTGCTGATGTGGTCAATTGGTCTTCTGCTGCTGTGGAAGCTTTTCAGGAGTTGAAGCGTCGTTTTTCTTCTGCCCCTGTGTTGTGCCAACCAGATGTTTCGCTTCCGTTCCAGGTCGAGGTTGATGCTTCTGAAATTGGAGCAGGGGCTGTTTTGTCGCAGAGAAGTTCTGATTGCTCGGTGATGAAACCATGCGCCTTCTTTTCCAGGAAATTTTCGCCTGCTGAGCGAAATTATGATGTTGGCAATCAAGAGTTGCTAGCCATGAAGTGGGCATTCGAGGAGTGGCGTCATTGGCTTGAAGGAGCTAAGCATCGCGTGGTGGTCTTGACTGATCACAAAAACTTGACTTATCTCGAGTCTGCCAAACGGTTGAATCCTAGACAGGCTCGTTGGTCGCTGTTTTTCTCCCGTTTTGACTTTGTGGTTTCGTACCTTCCGGGCTCTAAAAATGTGAAGGCGAATGCCCTGTCTAGGAGTTTTGTGCCCGATTCTCCGGGTTTGTCTGAGCCGGCGGGTATTCTCAAAGAGGGGGTAATTTTGTCTGCCATCTCCCCTGATTTGCGGCGGGTGCTGCAAAAATTTCAGGCTACTAGACCTGACCGTTGCCCAGCGGAGAAACTGTTTGTCCCTGATAGCTGGACGAATAAAGTTATCTTCTGAGGTTCATTGTTCGGTGTTGGCTGGTCATCCTGGAATCTTTGGTACCAGAGATTTGGTGGCTAGATCCTTTTGGTGGCCGTCTCTGTCGCGGGATGTGCGTTCTTTTGTGCAGTCCTGTGGGATTTGTGCTCGGGCTAAGCCCTGCTGTTCTCGTGCCAGTGGGTTGCTTTTGCCCTTGCCGGTCCCGAAGAGGCCTTGGACGCATATCTCTATGGATTTTATTTCGGATCTCCCCGTCTCTCAGAGAATGTCTGTCATTTGGGTGGTTTGTGATCGCTTCTCTAAGATGGTCCATTTGGTGCCCTTGTCTAAATTGCCTTCCTCTTCTGATTTGGTGCCATTGTTTTTTCAGCATGTGGTTCGTTTACATGGCATTCCAGAGAACATTGTTTCTGACAGAGGTTCCCAGTTTGTTTCGAGGTTTTGGCGAGCCTTTTGTGCTAGGATGGGCATTGATTTGTCTTTTTCCTCAGCTTTCCATCCTCAGACTAATGGCCAGACTGAACGAACCAATCAGACCTTGGAAACATATCTGAGATGTTTTGTTTCTGCTGATCAGGATGATTGGGTGTCCTTTTTGCCTTTGGCTGAGTTCGCCCTTAATAATCGGGCCAGCTCGGCTACTTTGGTTTCGCCGTTTTTCTGGGTTCCACCCTCGTTTCTCTTCAGGGCAGGTTGAGTCTTCGGACTGTCCTGGTGTGGATACTGTGGTGGATAGGTTGCAGCAGATTTGGACTCATGTAGTGGACAATCTGACTTTGTCCCAGGAGAAGGCTCAACGTTTCGCTAACCGCAGGCGCTGTGTGGGTCCCCGACTTCGTGTTGGGGATTTGGTTTGGTTGTCATCTCGTTATATTCCTATGAAGGTTTCCTCTCCTAAATTTAAGCCTCGTTTCATTGGTCCATATAGGATTTCTGAGGTTCTTAATCCTGTGTCTTTTCATTTGACTCTTCCGGCTTCTTTTTCCATCCATAACGTGTTCCATAGGTCATTGTTGCGGAGATACGTGGCACCTGTGGTTCCATCTATTGATCCTCCTGCTCCGGTTTTGGTTGAAGGGGAATTGGAGTATATTGTGGAGAAGATTTTGGATTCTCGTGTTTCGAGACGGAAACTCCAGTATCTGGTTAAGTGGAAAGGTTATGGTCAGGAAGATAATTCCTGGGTCTTTGCCTCTGATGTCCATGCTGCCGATCTGGTTTGTGCCTTTCATGTGGCTCATCCTGGTCGGCCTGGGGGCTCTGGTGAGGGTTCGGTGACCCCTCCTCAAGGGGGGGTACTGTTGTGAATTCTGTGGCCAAGCTCCCTCCTGTGGTCGTGAGTGGTACTGCGGCTGGTTCTGTCTATAAGCTTCCTTTGGTGGATGAGAGTGGTACTGCGGCTTCTGAGTTTCCTTCCTCAGGTGATGAGGTTAAGTCATTAGGTGCTGCTCTATTTAACTCCACCTGGTGCTTTGATCCTGGCCTCCAGTCAATGTTCTAGTATTGGTCTTGCTTCCTCCTGGATCGTTCCTGTGGCCTCTCTATCCTGCATGGCTAAGTTCTGCTTGTGTTATTTTTGTTTTGCTATATTTTCTGTCCAGCTTGCTATATTGGTTTTTTGCTTGCTGGAAGCTCTGAGATGCAGAGGGAGCACCTCCGTATCGTTAGTCGGTGCGGAGGGTCTTTTTGCCCCACTGCGTGGTTGTTTGTAGGTTTTTGTGTTGACCGCAAAGCTATCTTTCCTATCCTCGGTCTATTCAGTAAGTCGGGCCTCACTTTGCTAAATCTATTTCATCTCTGTGTTTGTATTTCATCTTAACTCACAGTCATTATATGTGAGGGGCTGCCTTTTCCTTTGGGGAATTTCTCTGAGGCAAGGTAGGCTTATATTTCTATCTTCAGGGCTAGTTAGTTTCTCAGGCTGTGCCGAGTTGCATAGGGAGCGTTAGGCGCAATCCACGGCTACCTCTAGTGTGGTGTGTTAGGATTAGGGATTGCGGTCAGCAGAGTTTCCACGTCTCAGAGCTCGTCCTATGTTTTTTGGTAAATGTCAGGTCACCTTGTGTGCCTTGAACTTCAAGGTCCATTGTGGTTCTGAATTACCTGTTCATAACAGAGGCCTTCTCGAAAAGACATTTCTCGTACTTGGCATACAGGTGGTAATCTCTCAAACGTTGTAAGACTTTGAGAACACTTCTTCGATGAGATGGGAGATCTGAAGAAAAAACAAGGATGTCATCCAAATATACTACTACACATGAGTAGAGAAGATCTCAGAAAACATCGTTGATGAACTCCTGGAACATTGCGGGGGCGTTGCAATGGCCAAAAGGCATAACTAAATACTTGTAGTGGCCTTCCCGTGTGTTAAAGGCGGTCTTCCACTTGTCACCGGAGCGAATACGGACAAGGTTGTATGCACCCCGAAAGTCAAGCTTAGGGAAGATACGAGCACCACGAAGATGGTCGAAGAGCTCCGGAATGAGGGGCAGAGGATATCTGTTCTTGATTGTGATGTTGCTCAAACCTCGATAGTCAATACAAGGTCTTAAGGAACCATCCTTCTTTTTTACGAAGAAAAACCCCGCTCCAGCAGGAGAGGAAGATTTTCGGATGAAACCTTTGGTCAGATTCTCTTGGATGTACTCAGACATAGACTGGGTCTCTGCTGCCGACAAAGGATAGATTCTTCCTCTAGGTGGTGAGAAACCAGGAAGGAGCTCAATCAGGCAATCAAAGGGGCGGTGTGGAGGAAGATTTTCAGCCTCTTGCTTATTGAAGATGTCCACATAAGACCAGTAAGGAGAAGGTAATCCTGCAGGAACACAAGTGGATTGAGGAGAGGAGACTGGGCAGACAGACCGTAGACAACGCACATGACACGTAGGACTCCACCGCAGCACATCTCCAGTACGCCAATTAAGGGTAGGCTCATGAACTCGAAGCCACAGAAGACTGAGCAATAAGGTGTGAGAGAGATTCAGCAGAACATAAAGAGCAATCTTTTCATGATGAAGTGCCCCGATTTGTAATTCCACCTCTTCCATTACCAACGAGATTGTCTCTTGTAAGGGTCTCCCATCCACCGATGCAATTAGACGAGGGGCGTTCAAAGAGAAAACTGGAATGCGAAGCCTCTGAGCCGCCTCAAGACTGATAAAATTACCTGCCCCGCCCGAATCCACATACGCGACTTCGGAGGAACGACCCTGGTTGGAAATAAGTAAGACAGAAAGAGTCAAAGGTTGAGAGGAAGCATAGACACCTAGGGAGGCCTCTCTCACCTGTCCTAGGTGGAGAAGTTTTCCGGTCTCTCAGGGCAGCAACGTAGCAAGTGGGCGGCACTACCACAATAAAAGCAGAGACCCTGAGTGCGCCTCTCTTTCCGGCGCTGCTCCGCCATCCTTAATCGATCCACCTGCATGGGTTCTGGTGTAGAAGAGGTAGATGTGGTAGTAGTGGCGGGAACTCGAGGGCTACTGGAGTGATGGGAGGAAGGAGTAGAAAAATTAGGTCTCCTCTCTCTAGCGGACTCACGAGATCGCTCTTGAAAGCGGAGGTCTATGCGGGTTGCGAGTGAGATAAGATCCTCCAGAGTAGTTGGAGTGTCACGTCCAGCGAGCTCATCCTTAATCCGACTAGACAGACCCCGCCAAAAAGCGTCCACAAGAGCCTCATTATTCCATCCCAGTTCCGAAGCCAGAGTACGGAGGCAGATGGCTGTTATGATAAGGTAATTCAGTACCACAATGGACATAGAGGTCAGAGCACATACAGTGACCTGACAATAACCCAAAAACATAGAACGAGCTCTGAGACGTGGGAACTCTGCTGACCGCAATCCCTAATTCTCTCCAACCACACTAGAGGCAGCCGTGGATTGCGCCTAACGCTCCCTATGCAACTCGGCACAGCCTGAGAAACTAGCTAGCCTGAAGATAGAAAATAAGCCTACCTTGCCTCAGAGAAATACCCCAAAGGAAAAGGCAGCCCCCACATATAATGACTGTGAGTTAAGATGAAAAGACAAACGTAGAGATGAAATAGATTTAGCAAAGTGAGGCCCGACTTTCTGAAGAGAGCGAGGATAGGAAAGGCAACCTTGCGGTCAACACAAAACCCTACAAAAAACCACGCAAAGGGGGCAAAAAGACCCTCCGTACCGAACTAACGGCACGGAGGTACACCCTCTGCGTCCCAGAGCTACCAGCAAGCAAGAAAAAACAAATAGACAAGCTGGACAGAAAAAAAACAGCAAACAAAATAGCAAAGCGGAACTTAGCTATGCAGAGCAGCAGGCCACAGGAACGATCCAGGAGGAAACAGGTCCAATACTAGAACATTGACTGGAGGCCAGGATCAAAGCACTAGGTGGAGTTAAATAGAGCAGCACCTAACGACTTCACCACATCACCTGAGGAAGGAAACTCAGAAGCCGCAGTACCACTTTCTTCCACCAACGGAAGCTCACAGAGAGAATCAGCCGAAGTACCACTTGTGACCACAGGAGGGAGCTCTGCCACAGAATTCACAACAGTACCCCCCCTTGAGGAGGGGTCACCGAACCCTCACCAGAGCCCCCAGGACGACCAGGATGAGCCATATGAAAGGCACGAACAAGATCGGGAGCATGGACATCAGAGGCAAAGACCCAGGAATTATCTTCCTGAGCATAACCCTTCCACTTAACCAGATACTGGAGTTTCCGTCTTGAAACACGAGAATCCAAAATCTTCTCCACATTATACTCCAATTCCCCCTCCACCAAAACCGGGGCAGGAGGATCAACAGATGGAACCATAGGTGCCACGTATCTCCGCAACAATGACCTATGGAATACGTTATGTATGGAAAAAGAATCTGGAAGGGTCAGACGAAAAGACACAGGATTAAGAACCTCAGAAATCCTATACGGACCAATGAAACGAGGTTTAAACTTAGGAGAGGAAACCTTCATAGGAATATGACGAGAAGATAACCAAACCAGATCCCCAACACGAAGTCGGGGACCCACACAGCGTCTGCGATTAGCGAAACGTTGAGCCTTCTCCTGGGACAAGGTCAAATTGTCCACTACGAGTCCAAATCTGCTGCAACCTGTCCACCACAGTATCCACACCAGGACAGTCCGAAGACTCAACCTGCCCCGAAGAGAAACGAGGATGGAACCCAGAGTTGCAGAAAAACGGTGAAACCAAGGTAGCCGAGCTGGCCCGATTATTAAGGGCGAACTCAGCCAAAGGCAAAAAGGACACCCAGTCATCCTGATCAGCAGAAACAAAGCATCTCAGATATGTTTCCAAGGTATGATTGGTTCGTTCGGTCTGGCCATTAGTCTGAGGATGGAAAGCAGAGGAAAAAGACAAGTCAATGCCCATCCTACCACAAAAGGCTCGCCAAAACCTCGAAACAAACTGGGAACCTCGGTCAGAAACGATATTCTCTGGAATGCCATGTAAATGAACCACATGCTGGAAGAACAATGGCACCAAATCAGAGGAGGAAGGTAATTTAGACAAGGGTACCAAATGGACCATCCTGGAGAAGCGATCACAGACCACCCAAATGACTGACATCTTTTGAGAGACGGGAAGATCTGAAATAAAATCCATAGAGATATGTGTCCAAGGCCTCTTCGGGACCGGCAAGGGCAAAAGCAACCCACTGGCACGAGAACAGCAGGGCTTCGCCCGAGCACAAATCCCACAGGACTGCACAAAAGTACGCACATCCCGCGACAGAGATGGCCACCAAAAGGATCTAGCCACTAACTCTCTGGTACCAAAGATTCCGGGATGACCAGCCAACACCGAACAATGAACCTCAGAGATAACTTTATTAGTTCACCTATCAGGGACAAACAGTTTCTCCACTGGGCAACGATCAGGTTTATTAGCCTGAAATTTTTGCAGCACCCGCCGCAAATCAGGGAAGATGGCAGACACAATTACTCCTTCTTTGAGGATACCCACCGGCTCAGATAACCCCGGAGAGTCGGGCACAAAACTCCTAGACAGAGCATCCACCTTCACATTTTTAGAGCCCGGAAGGTACGAAATCACAAAGTCAAAACGGGCAAAAAACAGCGACCAACGAGCCTGTCTAGGATTCAACCGCTTAGCAGACTCGAGATAAGTCAAGTTCTTATGATCAGTCAAGACCACCACGCGATGCTTAGCTCCTTCAAGCCAATGACGCCACTCCTCGAATGCCCACTTCATGGCCAGCAACTCTCGATTGCCCACATCATAATTTCGCTCAGCAGGCGAAAACTTCCTGGAAAAGAAGGCGCATGGTTTCATCACCGAGCAATCAGAACTTCTCTGCGACAAAACAGCCCCTGCTCCAATCTCAGAAGCATCAACCTCGACCTGGAACGGAAGCGAAACATCTGGTTGACACAACACAGGGGCAGAAGAAAAACGACGCTTCAACTCTTGAAAAGCTTCCAAAGCAGCAGAAGACCAATTGACCACATCAGCATCCTTCTTGGTCAAATCGGTCAATGGTTTAGCAATACTAGAAAAATTGCAGATGAAGCGACGATAAAAATTAGCAAAGCCCAGGAACTTTTGCAGACTTTTCAGAGATGTCGGCTGAGTCCAATCATGGATGGCTTGGACCTTAACAGGGTCCATCTCGATAGTAGAAGGGGAAAAGATGAACCCCAAAAATGAAACCTTCTGAACACCAAAGAGACACTTTGATCCCTTCACAAACAAAGAATTAGCACGCAGGACCTGAAACACCGTTCTGACCTGCTTCACATGAGACTCCCAATCATCCGAGAAGATCAAAATGTCATCCAAGTATACAATCAGGAATTTATCCAGGTACTCTCGGAAGATGTCATGCATAAAGGACTGAAACACTGATGGAGCATTGGCAAGTCCGAATGGCATTACTAGATACTCAAAATGGCCCTCGGGCGTATTAAATGCAGTTTTCCATTCATCGCCTCGCTTAATACGCACAAGATTATACGCACCACAAAGATCTATCTTGGTGAACCAACTAGCCCCCTTAATCCGAGCAAACAAATCAGATAACAACGGCAAGGGGTACTGAAATTTAACCGTGATCTTATTTAGAAGGCGGTAATCTATACAAGGTCTCAGTGAACCATCCTTCTTGGCTACAAAAAAGAACCCTGCTCCTAATGGCGACGATGACGGGCGAATATGCCCCTTCTCCAAGGACTCCTTCACATACCGTATATACTCGAGTATAAGCCGAGATTTTCAGCCCAAATTTTAGGGCTGAAAGTGCCCCCCTCGGCTTATACTCGAGTCACGGTAGCGGTGGGGTCGGCAGGTGAGGGGGTGAGGGCGCTGAGGCATACTTACCTAGTCCCAGCGATCCTCGCGCTGTCCCTGCCGTCCCACGGGCTTCGGCGCTGCAGCTTCTTCCTCTCTTCAGCGGTCACGTGGGACCGCTCATTACAGAAATGAATAAGCGGCTCCACCTCCCATAGGGGCGGAGCCGCTTATTCATTTCTCTAATCAGCGGTGCCGGTGACCGCTGATAGAGAAAGAAGCTGCAGCGCCGAAGACAGGAGGGGACAGCGCGAGGATCGCCAGGACTAGGTGAGTATGTTATAGTCACCTGTCCTCGTTCCAGCCGCCGGGCGTCGCTCCATCTTCCCGGCCGGCGCCTCCATCTTCCCGGCGTCTGCGCTCTGACTGTTCAGGCAGAGGGCGCGATGACGCATATAGTGTGCGCGGCGCCCTCTGCCTGATCAGTCAGAGCAGAGACGCCGGGAAGATGGAGGCGCCGGAACGAGACGCTGGGAGCTGCAATCAAGGGAGGTGAGTATGTGTTTTTTTTTTTTTATTGCAGCAGTAGCAGCGGCAGCACAGATTAATGTGGAGCACATCTATGGGGCACAGTGAACGGTGCAGAGCACCGTATAAGGCACAGCTAGGGGGCACAATGAACGGTGCAGAGCACCGTATAAGGCACAGCTAGGGGGCACAATGAACGGTGCAGAGCACCATATATGGGCACAGATATGGGGCACAGTGAACGGTGCAGAGCACCGTATATGGCACAGCTAGGGGGCACAATGAACGGTGCAGAGCACCGTATATGGCACAGCTAGGGGGCACAATGAACGGTGCAGAGCACCGTATAAGGCACAGCTAGGGGGCACAATGAACGGTGCAGAGCACCGTATAAGGCACAGCTAGGGGGCACAATGAACGGTGCAGAGCACCGTATAAGGCACAGCTAGGGGGCACAATGAACGGTGCAGAGCACCGTATATGGGCACAGATATGGGGCACAGTGAACGGTGCAGAGCACCGTATATGGCACAGCTAGGGGGCACAATGAACGGTGCAGAGCACCGTATATGGCACAGCTAGGGGGCACAGTGAACGGTGCAGAGCACCGTATAAGGCACAGCTAGGGGGCACAATGAACGGTGCAGAGCACCGTATATGGGCACAGATATGGGGCACAGTGAACGGTGCAGAGCACCGTATATGGCACAGCTAGGGGGCACAATGAACGGTGCAGAGCACCGTATATGGGCACAGATATGGGGCACAGTGAACGGTGCAGAGCACCGTATATGGCACAGCTATGGGGCACAGTGAACGGTGCAGAGCACCGTATATGGCACAGCTAGGGGGCACAATGAACGGTGCAGAGCACCGTATAAGGCACAGCTAGGGGGCACAATGAACGGTGCAGAGCACCGTATATGGGCACAGATATGGGGCACAGTGAACGGTGCAGAGCACCGTATATGGCACAGCTAGGGGGCACAATGAACGGTGCAGAGCACCGTATATGGCACAGCTAGGGGGCACAGTGAACGGTGCAGAGCACCGTATAAGGCACAGCTAGGGGGCACAATGAACGGTGCAGAGCACCGTGTATGGCACATCTATGCGGCACAGTGAACGGTGCAGAGCACCGTATAAGGCACAGCTAGGGGGCACAATGAACGGTGCAGAGCACCGTATATGGGCACAGATATGGGGCACAGTGAACGGTGCAGAGCACCGTATATGGCACAGCTAGGGGGCACAATGAACGGTGCAGAGCACCGTATATGGCACAGCTATGGGGCACAGTGAACGGTGCAGAGCACCGTATATGGCACATCTATGGGGCACAGTGAACGGTGCAGAGCACTATATGGGGCACAGCTATGGGGAAATATGAATGGTGTAGAGCACTATATGGCACAGCTATGGGGAAATAATGATCTATTTTTATTTTTGAAATTCACCGGTAAATGCTGCATTTCCACCCTAGGCTTATACTCGAGTCAATAAGTTTTCCCAGTTTTTTGTGGCAAAATTAGGGGGGTCGGCTTATACTCGGGTCGGCTTATACTCGAGTATATACGGTAACTCCGCATAGCGGCGTGCTCAGGCACAGATAAATTAAACAGTCGACCTTTTGGGAATTTACTACCAGGAATCAAATCGATAGCACAATCACAATCCCTATGCGGAGGTAGGGTATCGGACTTGGGCTCATCAAATACATCCCGGTAATCCGACAAGAACTCTGGGACCTCAGAAGGGGTGGATGACGAAATAGTCAGAAATGGGACATCACCATGTACCCCCTGACAATCCCAGCTGGACACAGACATGGATTTCCAATCTAATACTGGATTATGGACTTGTAGCCATGGCAACCCCAACACGACCACATCATGCAGATTATGCAACACCAGAAAGCGAATAACCTCCTGATGTGCAGGAGCCATGCACATGGTCAGCTGGGTCCAGTACTGAGGCTTATTCTTGGCCAAAGGCGTAGCATCAATTCCTCTCAATGGAATAGGACACTGCAAGGGCTCCAAGAAAAACCCACAACACCTAGCATACTCCAAGTCCATCAAATTCAGGGCAGCGCCTGAATCCACAAATGCCATGACAGAATACGATGACAAAGAGCAGATCAAGGTAACGGACAGAAGAAATTTTGACTGTACCGTACCAATGGTGGCAAACCTAGCGAACCGCTTAGTGCGCTTAGGACAATCAGAGATAGCATGAGTGGAATCACCACAGTAGAAACACAGCCCATTCAGACGTCTGTGTTCTTGCCGTTCAACTCTGGTCAAAGTCCTATCGCACTGCATAGGCTCAGGTTTAAGCTCAGGTAATACCGCCAAATGGTGCACAGATTTACGCTCACGCAAGCGTCGACCGATCTGAATGGCCAAAGACATAGACTCATTCAGACCAGCAGGCATAGGAAATCCCACCATGACATCCTTAAGGGCTTCAGAGAGACCTTTTCTGAAAATAGCTGCGAGCGCACCTTCATTCCATTGAGTAAGTACGGACCACTTTCTAAATTTCTGACAATATACCTCTATCTCATCCTGACCCTGACATAGAGCCAGCAAATTATTCTCTGCCTGATCCACTGAATTAGGCTCATCGTACAGCAATCCGAGCGCCAGGAAAAACGCATCAATATTACTTAATGCAGGATCTCCTGGCGCAAGGGAAAATGCCCAGTCTTGAGGGTCGCCACGCAAAAAAGAAATAATAATTCTTACTTGTTGAACTGGGTCACCAGAGGAGCGAGGTTTCAAGGCCAGAAACAGTTTGCAATTATTTTTGAAATTCACAAACTTGACTCTATCACCATAAAACAAATCAGGAATAGGAATTCTTGGTTCTAACATAGGCTTCTGAACCACCAAATCTTGAGTCTTTTGTACATTTATAAAGAGATTATCCATTGAAGAGCACAGACCCTGAATGTCCATGTCCACACCTGTGTCCTGAACCACCCAAATGTCTAGGGGAAAAAAAAGGCAAAACACAGTGCAGAGAAAAAAAAATGGTCTCAGAACTTCTTTTTTCCCTCTATTGAGAATCATTAGTACTTTTGGCCTCCAGTACTGTTATGATAAGGTAATTCAGTACCACAATGGACATAGAGGTCAGAGCACATACAGTGACCTGACAATAACCCAAAAACATAGAACGAGCTCTGAGACGTGGGAACTCTGCTGACCGCAATCCCTAATCCTCTCCAACCACACTAGAGGCAGCCGTGGATTGCGCCTAACGCTCCCTATGCAACTCGGCACAGCCTGAGAAACTAGCTAGCCTGAAGATAGAAAATAAGCCTACCTTGCCTCAGAGAAATACCCCAAAGGAAAATGCAGCCCCCACATATAATGACTGTGAGTTAAGATGAAAAGACAAGCGTAGAGATGAAATAGATTTAGCAAAGTGAGGCCCGACTTTCTGAACAGAGCGAGGATAGGAAAGGCAACCTTGCGGTCAACACAAAACCCTACAAAAAACCACGCAAAGGGGGCAAAAAGACCCTCCGTACCGAACTTACGGCACAGAGGTACACCCTCTGCGTCCCAGAGCTACCAGCAAGCAAGAAAAAACAAATAGACAAGCTGGATAGAAAAAAACAGCAAACAAAATAGCAAAGCGGAACTTAGCTATGCAGAGCAGCAGGCCACAGGAACGATCCAGGAGGAAACAGGTCCAATACTAGAACATTAAGTTCAGAAAGGATCACTGCACACGTATAATATAACTTTGCGTTTCTCAAAAGTTTATTAGATTTTCATCAATATCAAAAAGGTATCAGGCGAAAATTTTCAGTGATCCTTTCTGAACTTGATGACTTGTGGGATCTAGTACCCCGTTCACTTGCACCGTGGACCCTACAGATTGAGTGCTAGCTTTCTACGTCCCACAATACTAGAACATTGACTGGAGGCCAGGATCAAAGAACTAGGTGGAGTTAAATAGAGCAGCACCTAACGACTTCACCACATCACCTGAGGAAGGAAACTCAGAAGCCGCAGTACCACTTTCCTCCACCAACGGAAGCTCACAGAGAGAATCAGCCGAAGTACCACTTGTGACCACAGGAGGGAGCTCTGCCACAGAATTCACAACAGATGGCATACTGTCCGACAGATAGGGAACCCTGATGTAAATTAAAGAGAGACTCAGTTGTAGAAGCTAAATGTCTGGGCTCATCAAAAACCTTACGAAAGGTCTCAAGAAAATCCTCTAAGTGAGAGACTACGGGATCATCATGCTCAAGGGGTTAATCCACGCCAAAGCCTCCCCCTCCAAATGAGACACAATAAATGCTACTCTAGCTCGATCTGTGGGGTACTGCTGGGGTAGAAGCTCGAAATGGAGATGACATTGATTCAGAAACCCTCTGCCTTTGGGATCGCCGCTAAACCTGGGAGGTTTTCCCAGATGAGGAGGAGGATGGGAGGTGGATCACGGAGTGGAGTCGAGAGAAGACACCGGAGCGGAGGCAGCAGGAACCGACTGTAAACTAAACAGGCGATCATTAAATGATGCCATATAAGACAGCATGCAGGTCTGGGTATCTCTTTGTTGGGACAGCTCCTGCTGTTAGCTCGCCAGCTGAGCGGCATTAACCGGGTCTGCAGCTTGCAGAGAGGTTAAGCGAGACTTTATGGTCTTCATAAATGCCATTATACGCTGCCGGTCATCGTGTAAATGAGCCAACTCCTTCTGAGCTGAAAAGGGTGTACTAGCAGGGTCCATGGCCTGATTGTACTATAACGGTCTGAGCAAGGGAGAGAGAGTAGACCCTCTGGACCATGGGAAGACCTACCCCTGGGCGAGCGGGCCTAGTGAAGAACCGACCCCTATACAGGGACCGTCAGGGGCAGGCCCAGAGGTCACTTAACCACGGTGGAAGTGCCAAGAGGGACGGCTCAAAGAAGGAGAGAAAGAAGGCTCCAACGGAGGGCCCGGGAAGACTGAGAACTGACCGGAGAGCAGGAAACTGGGACGGAGCAATGCTGTGGAAAAAGCAAAAGGTAACGTTAGAAACAAGACAAGGGGAGGAAAGGGATCAGAAGGGAAAACCTAAAGGGAATAAACGGAACTAGAAACGGGGAAAGCAAAGCCAAGAACAGAACCAGATGGAACTGAGTACGAGGCGTAAGCACAGGAAGGAAGGGCCAGAAGCACTAGCAAAGCTATGACAATCAGGCACCTAGAAGCAGGGGAGACCGCCTCTTATAACAGAGGCAGGAGTGGGATTGGCTGCGGGAATTACTGACCTTGGTGACCCCAGGAAGTAGAAATGGGTACAATGCACCTGTGCTTACTGGAAAATCCAGAGCGCCTGCGCAGACTCAGCATTCCCCCAGAGGAAGAAGACACCAGAAGTGAAGTGGAGTCACTGGCACACCCAGACGCGGAAGAACAACACCGGGAAAGCTCCGCTGCAGGGAAGGAGAGGGTGACGTGCCCAGACCCAGCAACGGAGCGGCGGGAGAGCACAGCAGCTGGAGCAGACACTGCAGCACGGGAGGAGGAAGAGATGAACCGGGACCCAGCAGCAGGACAGCGGAGAACAGCAGTGGTAGCAGCGGTAACAATGGTGAACTCAGTCGAGGGGTTAAAGAGAGGCCTGGATGTCTTCCTGGTGCGTAACCATTTTGTATCTTACAGTTATTAGGTTCTTTAGAAGGATGTAGATCTGGGGATTTATTCTGACGGACTATAGGCTGAACTCGATGGACAAATGTCTTTTTTCGGCCTTGCTAACTATTTTATGTTAATAATACAGGACTCTGATTGATTAAGCTGTGCACACACACACATGCCTGGACAAGCACTCTATCCCTCCAATACCAACTGTCATAGAGCTTTGCAATGATGTCAGTGTGCTGAGCCTGGCTGTGCCTGTCTTTTTATAACCCCTGATGATGTCACACGGCCAGTCAATCACAGTAATGCCACTAGCAAGATGGCTACGGAATTACAGTGATGTGCAGGCAATCGCCGCATGCTTTTTTGTGGGAACCGTTGCTAAACATGCAAAGTAGGATTTCGAGTTTGAAATCGGGCACCGAGTAACGAGCACACCCAATCACCCAGATACTCAAGTGATCTTTGAGTATCACAGAGGACGTTCGCTCATTTCTAGATAATACCTTGTGTAAAAATACACAACAAAGAATCATAGAATCTTAGAATGTATGGGTTGGAAGGGACCTCTATGGTCATTGTGTCCATCACCCTGCTCAATGCAGCACAGGAGTCACTAAATGATCTCAAACAGATAATGTAACAGTTGATAGGATGTGCACTGTTTGCTTATTGGGCTCAAAAGAAAAAATATATAACAGTAAACTGTAAACTTTGGCAATCAAAAAGTTTATATTTTAAATTTTATCATTTCATATGGCAAAAGTAAATCATATCCAAGTGAATACAGATATAAACACGCTCAACATTTCGGCCCATACATGGCCTTTTTCAAGAGATATCTGTGTGGTGTATGATCGCAGAAGTCCATGCTGCAGCATTCAAATCACTGAAATAGAACTTTTTTTATACAAACTCATGCTAACTCTGGTTAAATAATGTATTCTTATCCGAGTACTTACATACATGCTATTTAATAATTTGTTCAAATATCTTTCCTGGTATAGTAGTATAGCTCACTGGCCTGTATTTTCCTGGCTCCATCTTCTTCCTTTTTTAAAGATAGGGGCTAATGGTGAGCGAGTATACTCATTGCTCAGGTTTTCCAGAGCATGCTCGGGTGGTCTCCGAGTATTTGTGAGTGCTCAGAGATTTAGTTTTTGTTGACACAGCTGAATGATTTGCGGCTGTTAAACAGCTTGAATACAAGTGGGGATTCCCTAGCAACCAGGCAACCCCCACATGTACTCAGGCTAGCTTGCAGCCATAAATCATGCAGCTGCATCGACAAAAACTAAATCTCCGAACACTCACAAATACTCGAAGACCAAATGAGCATGCTGGGAAAAACCCGAGCAACGAGTATACTTGCTCATCACTAATAAGGACAGCATTTGCCTTTCTCGCCATTCTGATTTTGGCTAGCATTTCTACAATTTCCTTTGCTAACTCTTTAGTACCCTAGATGTAATTCATTTGGACCAGTAGATTTAAATTCATTTAAATTAGCTAAGTGTTCCCTCACCATCTCTCAGTTTATGGATAGTGTGGATAATTTCATTTCTTCGATGGCACCGTGAAAATTAGTTGGTATTGCAATTGCTTTCTAAGAGAACACAGATGCAAAATAGGAATTTAAAAATTCTGCCTTAACACCATTTTTGATCACTTCACCCTTTTTATTCTCTTTTACTGCTTTTTGTCTCCCTTGCAACCCTTACTTCTTTACTGGCTTTAGCTTTTCTAACTCTTGCCCGGCATTCCCTGCAAACAGCATTAATTTCTTCTTTTGATATGCCCCTCTTTCCATTTGATATACACTTCTTTCTTTCCTTTTTAACAAGTGATTAAGTTCTGTGTTCATACATCCTGGTCTCTAAATATTTCTGAGTCTTCCTCCTTTTAGGATTGTTACCGATTGTGCAGTGAGAATTTTTTTAGCAAAATCTCCAATTCTTCATGGACAGTTCTGTCATTTACAACATCCAGCCATTGGACCTTTCCTACTCTCTTTCTGAGTCCATTAAAATCTGTCTTTCTGAAGTCCAAACTTAAAGTCTGAGTTCTCTCTGGTATTCCTCCTCTTGTAATACAAAATTTGAGGATAGCATGATTGCTGTCTCCTAAATTCCCAGCCACCTTTACTTCCTCAAACATTTCCTCCCTGTTGGTGAGAATTAGGTCCAACATTGCAGATCGTCTTGTTCTCATCAGTGGGCACAGGCTGCGGACACTGCCACAGCCTAAGTCCCTTCCTGAAGCGTTATCAATGGTGCTCATTTTAGGGACTGGGCTAATCCCTACGCTAAGAACCTTACTGTTGTATGTAATATGTGTGCATTGTGGAAAATCTTACAATATGATATGTTCATGTTTTTGTTTCTTTTACAGTTTGCAGCATCCATGTTTTTATGGATTCACACCAAAATTGACTTCAAGAAAAAAGACTTAAGAAATCATTTTACTTGCAGAAACACATCACTATTTCCCCACTGTACACCTTATAATGATATATGCTTTGGCCTGTGGATTCAAATCCAAGCTAACTGGGAAATCATTGCAGAACATTTAGGAGTTATTTATGGACTTGGCTTACGCAGAATCTAAACTAATACAGCTGGAGATGTGATCTTGTATTCCCATCAACACAATAGATGTTGTTGTCACCCTGTGATAAAAGTGGTTACAGTGTCCTTTAGATAACATTTGAAATGCACCATAAATTACTGCTGTTGAAATGAAGATGACTTTAGGTGATAATGCAATATATTAAGTAACAACTTGCTTTCCTTCCATTTATGCTCTCTTACATATCATAGATTATTCCTAGGAAACTTTAGAAAGCTAACTGTAATTGAACTATTTTTTTCACTTACTATATTTCTAGAACTGCAGCAATATTATTTTCTTAACACATGCAGCAATGTCATATTGAGACAGTAAAGTTGTACTTTTATATGTGTAAATATATATATATATATATATATACAGTGGGGCAAAAAAGTATTTAGTCAGTCAGCAATAGTGCAAGTTCCACCACTTAAAAAGATGAGAGGCGTCTGTAATTTACATCATAGGTAGACCTCAACTATGGGAGACAAACTGAGAAAAAAAAATCCAGAAAATCACATTGTCTGTTTTTTTAACAATTTATTTGCATATTATGGTGGAAAATAAGTATTTGGTCAGAAACAAAATTTCATCTCAATACTTTGTAATATATCCTTTGTTGGCAATGACAGAGGTCAAACGTTTTCTGTAAGTCTTCACAAGGTTGCCACACACTGTTGTTGGTATGTTGGCCCATTCCTCCATGCAGATCTCCTCTAGAGCAGTGATGTTTTTGGCTTTTCGCTTGGCAACACGGACTTTCAACTCCCTCCAAAGGTTTTCTATAGGGTTGAGATCTGGAGACTGGCTAGGCCACTCCAGGACCTTGAAATGCTTCTTACGAAGCCACTCCTTCGTTGCCCTGGCGGTGTGCTTTGGATCATTGTCATGTTGAAAGACCCAGCCACATTTCATCTTCAATGCCCTTGCTGATGGAAGGAGGTTTGCACTCAAAATCTCACGATACATGGCCCCATTTATTCTTTCATGTACCCGGATCAGTCGTCCTGGCCCCTTTGCAGAGAAACAGCCCCAAAGCATGATGTTTCCACCACCATGCTTTACAGTAGGTATGGTGTTTGATGGATGCAACTCAGTATTCTTTTTCCTCCAAACACGACAAGTTGTGTTTCTACCAAACAGTTCCAGTTTGGTTTCATCAGACCATAGGACATTCTCCCAAAACTCCTCTGGATCATCCAAATGCTCTCTAGCAAACTTCAGACGGGCCCGGACATGTACTGGCTTAAGCAGTGGGACACGTCTGGCACTGCAGGATCTGAGTCCATGGTGGCGTAGTGTGTTACTTATGGTAGGCCTTGTTACATTGGTCCCAGCTCTCTGCAGTTCATTCACTAGGTCCCCCCGCGTGGTTCTGGGATTTTTGCTCACCGTTCTTGTGATCATTCTGACCCCACGGGGTGGGAATTTGCGTGGAGCCCCAGATCGGGGGAGATTATCAGTGGTCTTGTATGTCTTCCATTTTCTAATTATTGCTCCCACTGTTGATTTCTTCACTCTAAGCTTGTTGGCTATTGCAGATTCAGTCTTCCCAGCCTGGTGCAGGGCTACAATTTTGTTTCTGGTGTCCTTTGACAGCTCTTTGGTCTTCACCATAGTGGAGTTTGGAGTCAGACTGTTTGAGGGTGTGCATAGGTGTCTTTTTATACTGATAACAAGTTTAAACAGGTGCCATTACTACAGGTAATGAGTGGAGGAAAGAGGAGACTCTTAAAGAAGAAGTTACAGGTCTGTGAGAGCCAGAAATCTTGATTGTTTGTTTCTGACCAAATACTTATTTTCCACCATAATATGCAAATAAATTGTTAAAAAAACAGACAATGTGATTTTCTGGATTTTTTTTTCTCAGTTTGTCTCCCATAGTTGAGGTCTACCTATGATGTAAATTACAGACGCCTCTCATCTTTTTAAGTGGTGGAACTTGCACTATTGCTGACTGACTAAATACTTTTTTGCCCCACTGTATATATACACACAACCTCTGGCAAAAAATTATGGAATCACCGGCCTTGGAGGATGTTCGTTCAGTTGTTTCATTTTATAGAAAAAAAGCAGATCACAGACATGGCACTAAACTACATCCATTTCATATGACAACTTTCTGGCAAAAAAAAAAACTCCAAAACATCACTAGTATTTTGCTGCACCACCTCTGGCTTTTATTACAGCTTGCAGTCTCTGAGGCATGGACTTAATGAGGGTCAAACAGTACTCTTCATCAGTCTGGCTCCAAGTTTCTTTGATTGCTGTTGCCAGATCAGCTTTGCAGGTTGGAGCCTTGTCATGGACCATTTTCTTCAACTTCCACCAAAGATTTTCAATTGGATTGAGATCCGGACTATTTGCAGGCCATGGCATTGACCTTATGTGTTTTTTCAAGGAATGTTTTCACAGTTTTTGCTGTATGGCAGGATGCATTATCATCTTGAAAAATGATTTCATCATCCCCAAACATTTTTTCAATTGATGGGACATAAAAAGTGTCCAAAATATCAACATACACTTGTGCATTTATTGAAGACGTAATGACAGCCATCTCCCCAGTGCCTTTACCTGACATGCAGCCCCTATATCATCAATGACTGTGGAAATTTGCATGTTCTCTTCAGGCAGTCATCTTTATAAATGTCATTGGAACAGCACCAAACAAAAGTACCAGCATCATCACCTTGCCCATTGCAGATTCGTGATTCATCGCTGATTATGACTTTCATCTACAGTCCACGACTGCTTATCCTTAGCCCATTGTAACCTTGTTTTTTTTCTGTTTAGGTGTTAAGGATGGCTTTTGTTTAGCTTTTCTGTATGTAAATCCCATTTCATTTAAGCGGTTTCTTACAGTTCGGTCACAGACGTTGACTCCAGTTTCCACACATTCGTTCCTCATTTGTTTTGTTGTGCATTTCCTGTTTTGAAGACCTATTGCTTTGAGTTTCCGGTCTTGACACTGCTGTCTTCCTTCGTCTACCAGTATGTTTCCCTTTATTAACCTTCCCATGTTGTTTCTATTTGGTCCAAATTTTAGACACAGCTGACTGTGAACAACCAACATCTTTTGCAACATTACGTGATGATTTACCCTCTTTTAAGAGTTTGATAATCCTATCCTTTGTTTCAATTGGCATCTCTCATGTTGGAGCCATGATTCCTGTCAGTCCACTTGGTGCAACAGCTCTCGAAGGTGTGATCACTCCTTTTTAGATGCAGAATAATGAGCAGATCTAATTTGATGCAGGTGTTAGTTTTGGGATTGAAAATTTAGAGGGTGATTCCATAATTTTTTCCTCAGAATTGAGTGATTCCATAATTATTTCCCTCTGCTTGTTTTAAAAAAGTAACTATTACTGACTACCACATTTTTTGTTCTTGATTTCTTTTAGTGTTTATTAAAGCCAGAAAGTTGCCATTTGAAATTACTTTAGTTTTGTGCCATGTCTGTGATCTGCTTTTTTTCTACAAAATTAAACAACTGAATGAACATCCTCCAAGGCCGGTGATTCCATAATTTTTGCCAGGGGTTGTATATATATACAGTCGCCACATATTGTGGGACGTTCTGAGACATTGTGCATGCTCAAAATTAGATTATAAAATCCAAGTATGTGTACAAAGAGAGAGGTACCACACTGACACTCTTAGTATTAGAATAGAACAACTTTTAATACATAATTGGTCAGGGTTTTTAATGGACATACTGTAAATTGTAACAATGTATAACTGGCTCAGCTTATATCTACATATGTGCTGGCATTAGCACACATACATCTAAATGGCTAAAGTTAACACTATCAATGTCCAACTTTGGGTCCATGTGTGGTTCTCCTTCTTTACTTCACTTCTCTGTTATCTCTAAGTTTCTAAGACAAAGAAATTCCTATCTTAACATAGACTCCATTTTTCAAACAAGGAGATGCATTTAGAATAACCAAAATGGAGTCAGAATAGATAAATAGATCCTGCTCTCACAATTTCCTTCTCTTGGGGCAGTGTACAACTACAGACTCCCCCAGATACATTCTCCTCCCCTAATAGCCTAATAGAAGGAGCCTGCATTCCAATACAGGTTCACCTTATTCTCCGGATCGGTCTGTCAGTCACACCATCGAATGGACACACACACATGCCGCACCAAGCAAAGAAACTATACAGGTGCTGATCAGAGTTAGCTTCCAACAATTGGTAATAGATAGAGATGAGTGAATATGTCAATGTTCAGTTCAGATTACAATGGCTGAATTTGCAATATTTGCTGATTAATTTGTTGAATAGTCGCCGAACAATAACGCATGCACAACACTTTAAAACGGCCCAAAATGCTGCCAAAACACTTCAAATTAGGGACAGACACCAGGAAATTGGCCTCAATTCACCCACAGTACAAATTTTAGCATGGCACTTCAGCAATCAGTCAGGCATGAGGTATCAGGGTCTTGGACAGCATTTACAGCTTTCAATTGAACGTCACAGTAAGACGAGGTGGGTGAAGGATCGGTGTAGGCATCTTGTGCTGGGAGCCCTGACACCACATGCAACAGCTCAACCTGCTCTCATACTCAGCCACACTCTGGTGGCAAGATTATCATATACATTTTATAGACTACTATTGTCAGAAAAATCTAAGGATAGTAACACGGGTAGTTGACTCCAAGAAATTGGAAGCCTGACAGTCTTGGAGGCCTAATGCTACATGCAACACGCATGAAAGAGACCCAATCAGGAGTGTACACATTTACTAAAATTAGTGGCAGACACCAACAAAGTGGCATCAATTGCAATAGAGTAGAATTAGTATAGCGGGGACCGACAAATCTTCCACTACAGCAAACCCAGCAGATGAATACTGTGACACAAGAAGGTACAAAGAGGTGGCACAAGGTGCTACTCCATGGCTGACCTACAGAAGGTGGCAGCTGACCTCCTAAAGTGGGTGAGCTGCTACGGTCCAAAGGAGGGATGAAATATGCAGGCAGGCACTGTAGACATCTGGAACCATGTGTTCAGATGGGACCGGCTGAGTAACATAAAAGCATTGGCAGGTGTGGGCTATACCGGGTGTTAGACAGATGGGCACTGGCAAGAGTGATCTGGATCAACTGAATGACAGAAGAGCACAGACAGGTATGAACAGATAGGCACATACAGGTAAAGGCAGATGGTTACAGGCTAGACAAGCAGACAGGCGGACCTGGGGTAACCTGACAACTAGCAAGCATGCAAGGCAAACTAATAACGTAGCTCAGACACATCCATATTGAAGGAGAAGCCTTAAATAGAAGGTGTTGCCAAGCTGTAAGTTGGGAATACCTTAGGTTGATGCGGGCAGTCCCTTTAAGAGGGAGGGAGCACGCATGTGCGCTCTTTATGCATTGTTTCCAGTCCTTCAAATGAACCTTGGTGGACACCGAAATATAGGTGGCGAAATGAGGAGGTGGTGTGTGAGTTGGGGACACTGAATGTCCTTTCTGTTAGGTATGAGGAGATGCAACAAAGGGCCAAGTCTATAATGTCAACAGATCAGAAGGTCTGTAATAAGAGGGAATGGTCATCTTTGTCAAAGACACATGCCAGGTCAAGGAGAAGGAGGAGGACAAACTAGCGTCACTTTGATTTGGCGGTTAGCAAGTTGTTGGTGACTTTAGTCAGGACAGTTTCAGTGGAATAGTGAGGTTTGAAGTCAGATTGTAAGCGATCAAAGAGAGAGCAAGAGGAGAGGTGGGAGGACAGTTCAATATGAATGTGTTGTTCCAGTAGTTTGGAGGCATAGGGGAGAAATAATATAAAGCAATAGGTAGACACAAAGGATGGGTTTTTTGAGGATGTGTGTGATTGAGGTATGTTTCAATCAGGATGGAAGACACCACTTGTTAGTGACAGGTTGAAAATATGGGTTAGACTTGTGATGAAGACTGTTGTAAAGTTTGTGATGAGGTAGAACGTTATTGGGTCAAGTTCACAGGTGGGGAGGCACAGTATTTAGCTGAGATGAGAGGTGAGGGAGGAGGGACTGGAGGACGCAGGAAAGATTTGAAAGTACTGAATAGCTGTTTAGGGTTGTGAGACAGGTATGATATGAGGGATGAGAAGTTGGTTTGTTTTGCTGCAGTCAGAATTTGCGCAGCATTTTTACAACTTTTGTTACTGGACGGGAAACTTCGCTCCCTTTCTTTGGCAGCCATAAAGCAGTACGCTTTGTAGATGAAGGCCAGAAAGAACATGTGATCCAAGATATGGCAAGCGCTGCATCAAATGGTCTCTGCTCATCTTCCTCCACCTTAATATCACACACAGTACAGTCCTCAGTGGTGGCACCCCAATTATTCTTTTCTTCCCCCTCATCACAACTCTCCAAGCGCCCAACTGACTGTTGGGAGCAACAGGTGGATGAGTCTTCAGATCTCTTCACACATTGTATGCCATGGACATAAGAAGTGTACTCTAAAGAGTCAAAGATTCAAGACTAGGAAATCTTCTGAACCGATGGCCAAATTTTTTCTCACATTCGTCCATGGCCTGATGAAGTTTTGTCCGAGCATAAACCAAACACTCGTCAACAGATGTTAACCCCGTTGGGTGAAGGTGATCCATTTGTGACGAGACTCAGATATTTGAGGCAATTGTGGACTGTAGTTTGCTGTCAAGGTAGGAAGAGGAGGAGGGTGACTCTCAGGGTGAAGAATGCGAGAACAGAGTGGATGATGATAAGGTTGTAGATCACACTTGGTGTAAACCTAGAGGCATGCAGCTGAATAACTCAGCAGAGGATGAAGAGGAAGACCAGGAGGTTACGTTGACAAAAAGTTATGTAACCATGACAGCCAATGCATCCTGAGGCCTAACTCTGATAGTTGACAGCAGCATTCACAGTTCTTCAGTTGGCTATCTTTGGTCTTTTTTTCAGACCAGCAAAATTCTAAAAAAATCAAGTAATCTGTCAACTTTTTTTAAAACAACCTAGTAGAGTAAAAAAAAAAACATTAAATAATTTGAGAACTACATGCATGACCTGGCACATGCGGGATCAACATGCATTAATCTGAGAATTTCACTGTGCAAAAATGCAGACTAGTGGGTCTCGCCAACCACTGTCCACTCCATCAATCGAATATTCTGATTCTTCCTCCTCCCTCACCATGGCAAGTGTCACACGGGTCGCCGGCCAAAGAACCTCCAATTGTTTACCACCTACAGATGGGGTGACTGAGAGCCTATCATCTTATACAAAATTGGACATGTC
This sequence comes from Ranitomeya imitator, assembly GCF_032444005.1. Classification (NCBI taxonomy): domain Eukaryota; kingdom Metazoa; phylum Chordata; class Amphibia; order Anura; family Dendrobatidae; genus Ranitomeya; species Ranitomeya imitator. The sequence goes on from NC_091283.1 coordinate 619,497,663, forward strand.
TGCTGTTTTTAACTGATCTTACATACCAAGCACAACCCATCTTTCTCAATCCACCATAACATCTCCGCCAGCACCTCTCTCACAATTCAGCAGCTTGTTGTGTTCACCCTACTCCACCCTGTGTCAGCACAGCAGCAAACCCTCGTTTGTGCAGTTGAGCTCACATAAAAGATTCTTTAGTTTGAAAGTTGTGAGATGCCATGAGAAATGGCAAGAGATAGAATCTGGGATGCAGTTGGGGAGGTGGAGCTGTTGAAGGTTATGGGTTGCCATTTCTGAGGACATGAAGTGTGACCGCAATGCATAAAAGTGGTCAAGAAAGAGCTTAAGTGAGCCTGGGGGCCGGTATATGACGGCTACTCTGAGGGAGAGGGGATGAAACACCCTGATGGTGTGAACCTCAAAAGAAGAAGTTCATCGAATCACCTGTATTTATTTATTAGGTTAATTACCAGGATTGTTCTTGGCAGAGAGGAGTGTAGGGTTAATGTGGAGTTAGTAGTGATCGTATGGTGGAATATACGCATATTCCATGTGTTCCAATCTGGACGTGGATAAGCCATACGCTCACTTTTCTGAGAACTAATTATTCTGAACGGCCTGTGGCCTCCACGGATGATTAGTTGTTCAATCATGTAACTGTCTGGATGATAGGGGCCAGCTAACAGCTGTTCGCTACAAAGATCACAGCGCTTGTTTCTGTATTACTCATGGCCTGTGATCTTTGTGATTATTGAATGGCCACTCCAATCTTTTGGCCATGGAAATGCAGCCTTTCCTCCTTATGGATACAGATGGTTTCCAAAAGCTGATGGCCGTTGCAGTCGCCCCAGTACCAGTTGCCCAGTCACCATTACTTATCTAAGAAAGATGTGCCTGCGCTACAGCAACAAGTTGCAGACAACATCACCCATTCCCTGAAAAATTCGATGTATGCCAAGGTGCATTTCAGCAATGACACCTGGACGAGCAAGCATAGACAGGGGAGTTACATCTAGATGACTTGGCATTGGGTTACTCTGGTGGCTTAGGGGGCAGTCGGGGAAGGGGCTGCTCCACAAGTCTTGCAATCCCCAGGGCTTGCAGAGCGCTTGGAGATGGAGAAATAAACCACTACACACCATACGATGGATAACTAAAGTACTGGACAACAGAAGTTGGAGAACTAAACACCAAGGTGTCCTTAGGCCCCATGTCCCCAGGGCTTGCGGAACAAATGTCTTTATATAACAGTTCCTGCAATGCTTCTGTCTCCTCTACCTCCTCTAGGGCCTCCACCTGCGCTCTCAACCTCTGCCTTAATTAAACACACTTTCCAGAATACCTCCCCCACCTCAGTACTGCGCAGGCAGGGCTTACCATAATCAGGCAGTGTTTACAATAATATGCCTTGAGGATCTCATTCATACAGATTAACAGTTGTGGACAGCTATCCATGCCAAGTTTCAGCAATGGCTGTCTGCACTCAACCTGGAGCCAGGGAAGGCAGTGTGCGATAAGGGTGCAAACCTGGTGGTGGCCCTATGCCAGGCCAACCTTACACATGTGCCTTGGATGCACTGCAGAAACCACTGTCGTGCTGACTTCCACCAGTCCACTTAAGTTGGTATAGACCTGGTGTAGGATCACATTTTTCATAGCCTGGCACAATGGACGTGGTGCAATTCACACTTGTGTACTGGACACAGATGAAGGACCTCTGCACCCTTCTGTATGTTTTCTTAATAGCTACTAAGATGGTAAGCAGTGATGATATCATCATCAGAATCCATATTACTGTCATCTACATACTGGAACACACTTTAAATAGAGTGGATGAGCAGGTGGTGGTGGTGGTCATGAGGAAAGAGGAGGAAGCAGAAGAGGATACCTTTAGTTTTAACAACATCTATAAGTTCAGGTATGTCGTCTCACAGACGTTTGCCATGGAGGAACAAATAGAGAAGGACCATGAATAGAAAAAGGAAGAGGTGATGGATTCACAACAGTTAGTAAATGAAGACGATAAGGATTCCCTCCATGTAGTCTGTGGTTGTCAGAGGGGGATGAAAGAAGAAAGTTTGAGTGTTATACCGCCACCAACACACTGTGGAGTTGGACCTCATGAAAAAGACCGAGCCATGAGTGCCTTCTTGCAGCACTATCTGCAACTTGATTGTTACCCATATAGTTATGATTCCAAATAGTGCCAGTTGCCAGTGTGCCCAATCCACAATACAAAAGTAAATTTTGCCTGCTGCTTCCCCCTGGAAAGAGACGAGTCCATGCTGCAGTATCAAAACATGCTGAAAGACAATCTAGACAGTGGTTTAACCCAACACAGCAGCGAGGCTACAGAGTTTGAATCACAATGACAGCCTTCCAACCACAGAAATATTCAGCTGTCAATGCAAAAACATTAGCAGTCTTGCAGCGCTGTAGTCCTGTGTTACAAGCCAACCAAGGACAGCATCTGCAAAGAATTTGTATGTTCTACCCATGTTTGTGAGGGATTACTCAAAGTAATTATTTTTCTACCCACCCTACAAAGACATACTGATAGTAAATTTAGATTGTGAGTCCCAATGATGACAGTGCCAGTAATGTCTGTAATGCTATTGGTGCTTTATAAGTGATAAACCCCCCCAAACAAAATTTAAAGTGATGCTCAGCAACACTCAGGTGGCACACATGTCAGTTTCATAGATTACTATAGTCAGAAAAATGTAAGGATAGTAACCTGGGTAGTTGATTCAAAGACAGTGGAGGACTGCCAGTATCGGAGGCCTACTGCTACAGGCAAAACACATGAAGGAGACCCAACACGGAATCTACACATTTACAAAAATGTATTTGCACACACAATCAAAGTGTCATAAATTTCAACAGAGAAGAAATAGTCTAATAGGGCCAACAGGCTTTCCACTACACTCAACCCAGTAGATGGACACCCAAACAAGTGTGTTCACATTTTTAAAAATTAGTGGCAGACACCAACAAAGTGGCATCAATTTTACCACAGTAGAAATAGTATATTAGGGACAGACAAGTCTTCCACTACACCTATCCCAGCAGATGGACACCCAAGCAGGACTGTTCACATTTCCACAAATTAGTTTAAACATGTCCAGCAGCAGCAGCAACAACAGGCAGATAAGTCCCACTAAAGATATCAGAGACTGCAATTATGCAAGAACAGTGCAGCACACTAAAAGCTACAACACCCAGTAACAGAAGTTGTCAGTTGTGTTTGGATAGGGCATTACGCCAGTGGTTCACAGGTGCTTTCAGAAAAATTAACACCTACCCCACATACACCTGGAACACCAAGCCTAATCCCCTTCCTACACGATCTCACTTTTTCCCAGTCATGTTACTCAGATAGTGTGCTAGGAGCACACTATTAACAACTAAAAAAATATTTCTTACTCTGCACAACCTCTGCATAGAGCTGAATTTCAGCTGTGCAAAATTAGGTGAAATATGGCGTAATTAATCACTTTGTTCATGACAGAAAGAATTGTTTCAGTGTCAAGGCCTGTGTGACAATGAAGATCTGCTCCAAAATATTTCAAAGTGAAATGTCCCCTACTGTATGACATTAGTAAATTATATTTTTGTTGTTTTTTTTCATGTGGATGAGGCCTGTATAACATTGACTAGATGCTGCAAACAATTTCAAAGTGACACGCCCCCTACTTTAGTAACAGAAGAATTTTGGGGGGCTTGGCGATGAGGCCCCTAAAACACTTACTACATGCTTGAAACAATTTCAAAGTAACATGTCCCCTATCGTATGACATTAGTAACAGAAGACATTTTTGGGGGCCTGTCGATGAGGCCTGTATAACATTAACTAGATTGTACAAACAATTTCAAAGTGACATGTCTCCTTCTGCATTACGTTAGAGAGAAGAAGAAGAAATTTTTATAGGTCTGCCCATAAGGCATGTATAACATTAGCTAGATGCTACAAACAATTTGTAAGTGAGATGTCCCCTACTGTACTACTTTAGTAAGAGAAGAATTTTTGGGGGCCTGTCGATGAGGCCTGTATAACATTGATTACATGCTACAAACAATTCCAAAGTGACATGTTTCCTACTGTATTACGTTAGTAACAGAAGAATTTTTGGGAACCTGTCGATAAAGCCTGTATAGCATTAACAAGATGCCTATTTGAAACTGAGATCTCCCCTTCTGTATTCGGTTAGTAACATAAAATAAAAATGTTTTAAGTGTAGATGAGGCATGTATAATCTAAAAGATTGTCCATGGTGTTGAAAAGCCCTCTTTCCTACAGTTGCTGCTGGTAAGGTGCATTTACTCAACACCAATTACCAGAGAGTGTTTCATGCTCGTGAGAAGATAGGTGTAACAGATGCGCGTCTCAAGCTAGGTATAAAAGATGCCCATGAGAAATTGGATGCTAAAGATGCACATAATCTAGAAGATAGGCTCAAAGCAATTTCAAACTCAGATCTCGGCTGCTGTATCACGTTTGTAAAAAAATAAAATAAATACATTTTAATGTGCGAAAGCTCTGCACACAGAACAATTCCACTAAATGAAAAGGTTGGATATAACGTGCTGTATCACATTTATCAACAGAAAAAAATAAATATTTTTATGTGCTTGAGGTCTGCAGACAGCTTCATGTCACCGCCACAAAATGACAATGTGGGATACGGCTGGCTGTATCACATTCAGCAAAAGAAACAAATATAATTATTTTTAACGCTCGTTAGGTATGCAGACTGTTAGGGCTAGCGGAACGCACCGAGCATAGGGAGGAAACAACAAGGTGTGTTTGCAGAGGTCCACCGTGCAGAGATATCTGTTGCAAAGTAATTGGTGGCACTATGTGGTGGTATAAGCGAACTCTGTTAACTTCACAGAATCGCAAACATATGAAAACGCTGTGCCCAGTTAACCTCACTGAGGATCACAGCTACCTAACTGAGCAAAGCAAAGTGTGGTCATGCAGCCAGCATAGCACAAAAACAACTCCTCACCAGAGGTGCCGGTATTCTAGGGGCTTATTTCAGCCAACCCTAACCACATGCAGACATGACCACCAAGTTGCAAAGCTCATAACACAGGTTGATACTAGCGCATGGCCATGCGGCCATGCGAACATTTTATACCTGTAGCAGACAAGGACCTTCCTAGTGGTCCAATGGGAGCTGCTACAGGGCCTAATCGTGTGACCCACGACCTCCAATGAGAGGTTCTCCCGTGGGCATGCCCAGTGTGTGTAAAGCAGGACTTAGTCCCCGTAAAGCCTGCTCGCTGCTGACTAGGGTTGAGCGAAACGGGTCGAAATTTTTCAAAAGTCGCCGACTTTTGGCAAGGTCGGGTTTCATGAAACCCGACCCGACCCCTGTGTGGGGTCGGCCATGAAGTCGGCGATCTTTTGAATCTAGAATCAGAATTCCGATACCGATTCCCAATATGTTTATATCGGGAATTGGTATTGGAATTCAGATTTAAGTGTAAAACAAAGAATTAAAATAAAAAATATCGCAATACTTACCCTCTGACGCGCCCTGGTACTAACCGGGAACCTTCCTTCCTTAGAATCAGCCTTCCAGGACCTTGCGGAGACGTCGCGGTGACGTCGCGGCTTGTGATTGGCCGCGCGGCCGCCCATGTGACCGCTCGCGCGACCAATCACAAGCCGCGACGTCACCGCGACGTCACCGAAGGTCCTGGAAGGGCTGATTCTTAGGAAGGAAGGCTGCCGGAAAGAAGCAGGGCGCGTCCGAGGGTGAGTATATACCTAATAGGAATATACTCACCCTCGGACGCGCCATGCTGGCTGCATGACCACACTTTGCTTTGCTCAGTTAGGTAGCTGTGATCCTCAGTGAGGTTAACTGGGCACGTTTTCATATGTTTGCGATTCTGTGAAGTTAACAGAGTTCGCTTATACCACCACATAGTGCCACCAATTACTTTGCAACAGATATCTCTGCACGGTGGACCTCTGCAAACACACCTTGTTGTTTCCTCCCTATGCTCGGTGCGTTCCGCTAGCCCTAACAGTCTGCATACCTAACGAGCGTTAAAAAAAATTATATTTGTTTCTTTTGCTGAATGTGCGATATTGTAAGTATTTCGATATTTTTTTATTTAAATTCTTTATTTTACACTAAAATATGGATCGCAGGGTCTGAAGGAGAGTTTCCGCTCCTTCAGACCCTGGGAACCATGGAAACCTAATGCACTGCATTGGGTTTCAGGTTTCGGCCGACCCCGACCCCGACTTTTTTATAGGATCGGCCGATTTCACTCGACCCAACTTTTGAAAAAGTCGGGTTTCGTGAAACCCGACCCGATCCTATAAAAGTAAAGGTCGCTCAACCCTACTGCTGACCAATGTAGGCTACAACAGCAGAGCCTGGAAAGGCAGCAGTAACCCTTTGCACAGTATCAGACTGAGTAAGATGCTGGGACCAATGTCTTTGCTGAGCAGGCTCCACTGTGGCTGATGTAGAATGGGAGACCGCAGCAGACATGGTTCGAGATTCCCACTGTGCATCGGTGGGAACTCGACTCCTAACATTATCCCCTCTCCTAGGGCCCCCCCTCTAGGACCTCGCTACACTCAAAGGCTGCAATGGGCAGCAGAGCCCGAATGTGCTCCACAGGTTCCGAGGTTCTGTCTTCTGGGCCGTGACCCTATGAGTCCACCAGATAATATTTCTTGCCACGTACCACCTTGCACCCCACGATAGCATTCACCTCAAACTCATCTGTGGATGAATCCGATGTCCCAGCAGATGACTCGGAAAACCGGGACAAATAGACAGGCTTTAAGAGAGAAACTTGAAAGGTATTGGTGATACCTAGGCGCGAAGGAATAGCCAAACAGTAGACCACAGGGTTGACCTGTTCCAGAACCTTGAAAGGACCAATGTAGCAAAGTGCAAACTTAGTGGACTCAACTCGCAGCCTAATGTTATAGGAGGAGAGCCACACTAAGTTGCCAGGTGCAAAGGTCGGAGCAGGATGCCGGTGTGCATCAGCAGAAACCCTCATTCTCTCCTTAAAGGCCCGGATGGCATCCTGTGTGCGGTCCCAAATGTCCCGTGCCTCCACCAACCAGTCTGCCACCCTAGAATCGGTGGATGACACGGGCATGGGCACAGGGACATGTGGATGCTGGCCGTAATTATGGAGAAATGGATTCTGCCCGGTAGAGTCGGCTACGGCGTTGTTCAAGGCAAATTCCGCCCAAGGTAGCAAAGATGCCCAGTCATTCTGCCTGACGGAGACAAAATGTCGCAAGTATGTGACCAGAGTCTGGCTGGCCCTCTCTACCAACCCATTTGTTTCGGGATGGTATGCAGAAGAGAGATTCAGCTCAATGCTGAGTAAACGACAGAGCTCTCTCAAAAACCGAGATGCAAACTGAGGACCCTGGTCACTGACAATTTTGTCAGGCATGCCATGTAGACGGAAAACATGTTTGATGAACAGTGCCGCTAAAGCCAGTGCAGAAGGTAACCATGGAAGCAGAACCAAGTGCACCATCTTAGAAAAATGGTCGGTGACCACCCAGATAACTGTACAGCTACGAGACTTGGGTAAGCCTACCACAACGTCCATCCCGACCATCTCCCAGGGCCTGTCTGCCACCAGCAGAGGGTAAAGTAGCCCAGCAGGCCGTTGCCGAGGAGACCGATTCTTAGCGCAGGAGACACTCGCCCGAATATAGTCCCCGACGTCACGGGCCATATGTGGCCACCAGTTCTTCCTCGCCAGAAGCGCAGAAGTCCTCTTGGTCCCAAAATGTCCACCCACCATGGACGAGTGAGCCCAAGAGAGAAATTCCGGTCACAAATTAGATGGAACGAAAGTCTTGACTGGGGGCACAGACTCTAGCGACACTACAGAGCGAGAGAGAGCGTCGGCACTAATGTTCTTCTCCCCGGAAAGAAAATGGAGGGTGAAATGAAACCGGGAGAAAAACAGGGACCATCTAGCCTGGCGAGAATTTAGCCGCTGGGCTGTCTGTAAATAAATCAAGTTCTTGTGGACTGTGAACACTTGGAAGGGAAAATGAGTTCCGGTGTCTCCACTCTGAGAAAGCCAACTTCATGGCTAGCAACTCCCTGTCCCCGATGGAATAATTCCTCTCCGCTGGCTAAAAGGTCTTGGAGAAGAAGAAGCAAGGATGCTTCTGACCTTGAGCATCCTTTTAGAAGAGAACTGCTCCAGCTCCAATGGATGAGGCATCCACCTCTATAAAAAAATGGCTTATCTACATCTGGGTGATGTAGGTGGGGAGCACTAGCGAAGTGTGATGTAATCGAGAGAAAGTCCTTCGAGACTTCCTCCTACCACAACTTGGGACTTGCTCCCTTCTATGTGAGAGCAACCAAGGGAGCTACCTAAGTTGAGAAGTGGGGAATGAACTGGAGATAATAATTAATGAACCCCAGAAAGCGCTGCTCTGCTTTGTCAGAATGGGGTTCCTGCCAGTCCATCAAAGTCTGTAGCTTGGCAGGATCCATGGCTAATCCCTGGGCAGAAAAGATATAACCAAGGAAAGGTAACAACTCCTGCTCAAACACACACTTCTCCAACTTGGTATAGAGGGAGTTAGCCCGTAGGAGGTCGAAGACCTTGCAAACATCTCTCCGGTGGGAGTCAATATCTGGAGAGTAGATGAGAATATCATCTAGATAAACTACGACCGAGGTGGAGAGCATATCCCAGAAGATGTTGTTTTAAAAAAAACGGCTGGGGCATTACAAAGCCCAAAGGGCATCACCAGATATTCATAGTGCCCATCCCTGGTGTTAAAAGCTAGTTTCCATTTGTCCCCCTCACAGATGCGAATCAGGTTGTAAGCACCCCGCATATCTAATTTAGTAAATACTCTTGCTCCCCGTAGCCTATCAAAAAGCTCAGACATCATGGGAAGTGGGTACTTATTCTTAACGGTGATGGCATTATGACTAGTGTTGAGCATTCTGATACTGCAAATATTGGGTATCGGCCGATATTCACTGTATCAGAGCTCCGATACTGAGTTCCGATACTTTTACAATATTGAATACCGGAATCGGAAGTTCCCATAATGCAATGAGCCAGTTGAGGATCCTAAGTGTGGGCACATCCTGATATGCATGTTAGCCATGTTAACTAATTGCATGGCTGTGATTGGCTGCTGAAATGATGTTATGATGTGCTACAATGGAGTGTGGGCGGTGCGTGGGCGGAGACTGCATGTCTGTGTGTGCGGGTTCTGTGCGTGACCGTGGGGGGGTCTGTGCGGGCATGCCAGGGGTCTGTTTGGGCCTGCCGGGGCTCTGTGCGGACCTGCAGGGAGTCTGCACGGGCCTGACAGGGGTCTATGCGGGCATGACGGGGGTCTGTGCAGGCCTGACAGGGGTCTGTCCGGGCTGATATTCGTAGCCTGGGAGAGGCCATGGCTTTTACCCCCTTCCCAGGCTACAAATATTGGCCCCCAGGCTTCGGCTTTCCCCCTCTGGCGCAGAAAATTGCACGGGAGCCCACGTTGTTTTTTCCCATTTTTTTTAGATATATCTATAGATACATAGATGTTTCTATCCATATATCTATCTGGCTAATTTCACACATCAGGTTTTTGCCGTGAGGCACAATCCGGCGAGTTTTGAAAAAAAACAATCCCTTTTTTTCTGCTGGATCCGTGTTTTCTCATTGAGTTGTATTAGCGCCGGATTATGCCTGATGGCCACACATTTCATCTGTTTTAGATAGCTGGATATATCCTTAGATAGGCCGTTGTTGATAAATGAACATAAATAAAAAAACAATAAATGAACATAAAGAAAAAAACGGGAAAAAAACGACGTGGGCTTCCACTCAATTGTCTGCGCCAGAGGGGGAAAGCCGATGGCTGGGGGCCAATATTTGTAGCCTGGGAAGGGGATAATATCAATGGCCTCTCCCAGGCTATGAATATCAGCCCACAGCTGTCTGCATAGTCTTTAATGGCTATTAAAATAGGGGGACCCTGCAAAAAATGACGTGGGGTCTCCCTATATTTTATAGCCAGAAAGACTACGCAGACAGCTGTGGGCTGATATTCATAGCCTAGAGAGGGGCCATGGATATTGGCCCCCCGGCTACAAATACCAATCCACAGCCACCCCAGAAATGGCGCATCTGTAAGATGTGCCAATTCCGTCACTTAGCCCCTCTCTTCCCACTCCTGTGTAGCGGTGGAATATGGGGTAATAAGGGGTTAATGTCACCTTGCTATTGTAAGGTGACATTAAGCCGGGTTAATAATGGAGAGGCGTCAATAAGTTGCATAGTTGCATAGTTGCATAGTTATTAAGGTTGAAGGAAGACTTTAAGTCCATCTAGTTCAACACATTGCCTAACCTAACTTGCCCTAACATGTTGATCCAGAGGAAGGCAAAAAAAAAACATGTGGCAAAGAGTAAGCTCCACCTTGGGGAAAAAAATTCCTTCCCGACTCCACATACGGCAATCAGACTAGTTCCCTGGATCAACGCCCTATCAAGTTATCTAGTGTATATACCCTGTAACATTATACTTTTCCAGAAATGTATCCAGTCCCCTCTTAAATTTAAGTAATGAAACACTCATTACAACATCATATGGCAGAGAGTTCCATAGTCTCACTGCTCTTACAGTAAAGAATCCGCGTCTGTTATTATGCTTAAACCTTTTTTCCTCCAAACGTAGAGGATGCCCCCTTGTCCCTGTTTCAGGTCTATGATTAAAAAGATTATCAGAAAGGTCTTTGTACTGTCCCCTCATATATTTATACATTAACATAAGATCACCCCTTAGTCTTCGTTTTTCCAAACTAAATAGCCCCAAGTGTAATAACCTATCTTGGTATTGCAGATCCCCCAGTCCTCTAATAACCTTGGTCGCTCTTCTCTGCACCGGCTCCAGTTCAGCTATGTCTTTCTTATACACCGGAGACCAGAACTGTGCACAATAAGACGCCTATCCATTATTAATCCTAAAGTAGTGAAAGGGTTAAAAAAAAAAAGACAAAGCCAGAAAAAAGTATTTTAATATTCTTAATTTAACCATACTTACCATACTTCAACGCCTGCAAAAACGTAAAATAATAAACCGTATACAACCTCTCCACCGTAGTACAATTAATAACGTGTGTCCCACGATGATCTCCTCTATAGAACAGTGATATCGGGTGATGTCACTGCTCTATAGGACCTTCAGTGACACACTGACAGGAGACAATGGCTCCTGCAGTACATCACTGAGAGGTTACTATAGTTCATTGGTCTCACTTTATGGCAAAAGCTGCGTGGGAACTTTCTCACACAGCAATGCCAAAAGTGAGACTGGGGACTATTTTTTACAGTGGTGGAGGAATACAGTGCGGAAGGATACCTTCCTCCTGTCATTGTATTCCTGGAGCCCCTAGAGAGCGGTCGCATCAGCTGATGCTGCTGTTCTCCACGGGAGATCGTCGTGAGACACTCGTGGATTTCTGCGGATCAGGGAGTATATTGTTTGTTTGTTGTTTTAATATTTTTTACAGATGACACTGGCTTTAGGAAACAAAGTGGCAAGTGAAGGTGAGTATGTACTCTATGTTATATGTACTGTATGTCTATATGTACAGTGGGGCAAAAAAGTATTTAGTCAGTCAGCAATAGTGCAAGTTCCACCACTTAAAAAGATGAGAGGCGTCTGTAATTTACATCATAAGTAGACCTCAACTATGGGAGACAAACTGGGAAAAAAAAATCCAGAAAATCACATTGTCTGTTTTTTTATCATTTTTTTTGCATATTATGGTGGAAAATAAGTATTTGGTCAGAAACAAACAATCAAGATTTCTGGCTCTCACAGACCTGTAACTTCTTCTTTAAGAGTCTCCTCTTTCCTCCACTCATTATCTATAGTAATTGTTTAAACTTGTTATCAGTATAAAAAGACACCTGTGCACACCCTCAAACAGTCTGACTCCAAACTCCACTATGGTGAAGACCAAACAGCTGTCACAGGACACCAGAAACAAAATTGTAGCCCTGCACCAGGCTGGGAAGACTGAATCTGCAATAGCCAACCAGCTTGGAGTGAAGAAATCAACAGTGGGAGCAATAATTATAAAATGGAAGACATACAAGACCACTGATAATCTCCTTCGATCTGGGGCTCCACGCAAAATCCCACCCCGTGGGGTCAGAATGATCACAAGAACGGTGAGCAAAAATCCCAGAACTACGCGGGGGGACCTAGTGAATGAACTGCAGAGAGCTGGGACCAATGTAACAAGGCCTACCATAAGTAACACACTACGCCACCATGGACTCAGATCCTGCAGTGCCAGACGTGTCCCACTGCTTAAGCCAGTACATGTCCGGGCCCGTCTGAAGTTTGCTAGAGAGCATTTGGATGATCCAGAGGAGTTTTGGGAGAATGTCCTATGGTCTGATGAAACCAAACTGGAACTGTTTGGTAGAAACACAACTTGTTGTGTTTGGAGGAAAAAGAATACTGAGTTGCATCCATCAAACACCATACCTACTGTAAAGCATGGTGGTGGAAACATCATGCTTTGGGGCTGTTTCTCTGCAAAGGGGCCAGGACGACTGATCCGGGTACATGAAAGAATGAATGGGGCCATGTATCGTGAGATTTTGAGTGCAAACCTCCTTCCATCAGCAAGGGCATTGAAGATGAAACGTGGCTGGGTCTTTCAACATGACAATGATCCAAAGCACACCGCCAGGGCAACGAAGGAGTGGCTTCGTAAGAAGCATTTCAAGGTCCTGGAGTGGCCTAGCCAGTCTCCAGATCTCAACCCTATAGAAAACCTTTGGAGGGAGTTGTAAGTCCGTGTTGCCAAGCGAAAAGCCAAAAACATCACTGCTCTAGAGGAGATCTGCATGGAGGAATGGGCCAACATACCAACAACAGTGTGTGGCAACCTTGTGAAGACTTACAGAAAACGTTTGACCTCTGTCATTGCCAACAAAGGATATATTACAAAGTATTGAGATGAAATTTTGTTTCTGACCAAATACTTATTTTCCACCATAATATGCAAATAAAATGTTAAAAAAACAGACAATGTGATTTTCTGGATTTTTTTTTCTCAGTTTGTCTCCCATAGTTGAGGTCTACCTATGATGTAAATTACAGACGCCTCTCATCTTTTTAAGTGGTGGAACTTGCACTATTGCTGACTGACTAAATACTTTTTTGCCCCACTGTATGTATTGAATGTAATGTATGAATGTATTGCATGTAGTATGTATGTAGTATGTATGTATGTTGTATGTATGTAGTATGTATGTATGTAGTATGTGTGTAGTATGTGTGTAGTATGTATGTATGTAGTATGAATGTAGTATGTTGTATGTATGTATGTAGTATGTATGTTGTATGTATGTAGTATGTATATTGTATGTATGTGGTATGTTGTATGTATGTTGTATGTATGTAGTATGTTGTATACAGTATATGTTATATGTATGTATATACTATGTATGTAGTAAGTTGTATGTATGTATGTAGTATGTTTTATGTATGAATGTAGTTTGTATGTAGTATATAGTTTGTTGTATGCATGTAGTATTTATGTAGTATGTATGTATGTATGTTGTATGTATGTGGTATGTTGTATTTATGTTGTATGTATGTATGTAATATGTATGTACTATGTTGTATGTATGTTGTATGTGTGTAGTGTGTATGTAATATGTATGTTTGTGTTTTTTTTTACATTCAACACATTAGCCGGATGATGGGACTACTACTGTCCCATCATTGGCTAATGTGTCAATGACTGTCATTGCAGCAGGCATAGCCTGATGGGACTTGTAGTCCCATCGAACGATGCCTGCACACAGACACAAAGACCCCCGAGAGGCCCGCACAGACACCTGAGAGGCCGGTACAGACCCCCGGCAGGCCCGAACAGACCCCCGAGAGACCCGTACAGGTCCCGGCAGGCCCGCACAGACCCCCAGAGGCCCATAAGGCCCCAGCAGGCCCGCACTGACCCCAAAGAGGCCCATACACTCCCCGGCAGACCCACACAGACCCCGGAGAGGCCCGCACAGGCCCCAGCAGGCCCGCACAGACCCCCGAGAGGCCCGTACAGACCCCGTCTGCACACACAGACATGCACAGTCTCTGCCCAAGCACCGCCCACACTCTTCCCCCTCCCAATCTCGATGTGCAAGGAAAGAAAGGGTTTTCTTTCATTCCGATATTTGTGTCCCATTGACTTACATTGGTTTCCAATATTGGAATCGGCGATACTCGATATTTTTGGGGTATCGGTCCGATTTAATCTGATCTGATTTTTCCCGATATCGGAAGGTATCGCTCAACACTAGTTATGACCCCTGTAGTCTATGAATGGACACAGTTCTCCACTCTTCTTTTCAAAGAAGAACCCAGCCCCTGCAGGTGACACTGATTTCCTAATGAATGCTCTTGCCAGATTCTCTCGGATATACTGGGACATTGCCTCCATCTCCGGAAGAGATATCGGATAGACTCTACCCCGCAGAGGCTCTGCACCAGGCAAGAGGTCAATAGCTCAGTCATAGGGGCAAGGTGGAGGTGGAAGGGTCTCCGCAGCCCTTTTGGAGAACACGTTCACATAGGACCAATAGTGCTTGGGAAGAGAGGAAAAATCTTTGGGTAACTCAGTTGAAGCAACCTGAACGCACTCCCTCTGACATCTACCCTCACAAGATTTACTCCATCCCAGAATTCTCCCCGAGGACCACTCTATATGAGGAGAGTGGTAGCGTAACCATGGTATTCCCAACAGGACCTCATCAATTCCCTCAGGAATGACAAGTAGGGAAATAATCTCCTGATGAGAAGGAGACATGGAGAGAGTGAATGGAATGGTTTGGTGGGTAATCTGTGAGAGTAATGTCGACCCATTTACCACTCGAACGGTCACAGGTTTGGCAAGCATCACCAGGGGTATTGCGTGACGCTGGGTGAAAGCAGATGACATAATGTTGCCTGCCGCATCTGAGTCCACGCAAAGCTTTACCAAGAGCTCTACTAAGAGTGGATGGGCCTATGGTAATTGTCCCCTTGAAGGACAATTTAGAGGAAATTGTCTCCATGTCTAGTGTACCACCTCCAAATACCACTAGATGCCGATGTTCCCCCGACCGCTGAGAACACCTGAAGGCAAGATGCCGATGTTCCCCCAACCGCTGAGAACACCTGGAGGCAAAATGTCCTGACTTCAGGCAAACATGACACACCTTAGGTGCACGAGTAGACCGGGACTTGGATCCCGCTCGTGACAGCTCTATGGCCTCATGTGACTCCGACGCCTGGATCGGAGATTCCAGAGGTTTGGCGAAGGTGGGAGCCAGCTGAAACCTCTGCCTACACTGGGCTCGCTTCAACCTTCACTCATGAAAACAAAGGTCGATGCAAGTTGATATAGCTATGAGCTCCTCCAGTGTGGCGGGAATCTCCCTAGTGGCCAAAGCTGTTGTGAATTCTGCTCTTGGGCTCCCTCCGGTGGTTATGAGTGGTAGTGCTGCTGTCTTTGGATCACAGCATTTATCAGGTGTGTTCACTTGGACTAATTGCAATTTGGACTGGGCTATTTAGTCTTGCTTGATCCCTTAGTCAGTGCCAGTTGTCCATTGTTTTTGGAGGATTCACATCCCTGACTGGTCTCTCCTGTTTGCTGTTCTTTTCAACAAAGATAAGTTCTGGCTTTGTTTTTGCTGTCCACATGCTGTGGGCCTTATAGTTCTGTGCATTTTCATGTTTTGTCTTGTCCAGCTTTGTCTGTGTTAGGATTTTTTGCAGCCAAGCTGTATCTCTGGAGATGCAGATATACCCTCCATGTCTTTAGACAGAGGTGGAGCTTTGTATTTTCTGTGGTGGATATTTTCTAGTGTTTTAATACTGACCGCATAATTCTCTGTCCTATTCTTTCTTTTTAGCTAGCAAGGCCTCCTTTGCTAAATCCTGATTTCAGTCTGCGTATGTCATTTCCCTCTCCTCTCACAGTCAATATTTGTGGGGGGCTGTCTATCCTTTGGGGATTTTCTCTGAGGCAAGATAGTTTTCCCATTTCTATCTTTAGGGGAAGTTAGTCTTTAGGCTGTGTCGAGGTGTCTAGGGAGTGTTAGGTACATCCCACGGCTACTTCTAGTTGCGGTGCTAAGTTCAGGGTCTGCGGTCAGTACAGTTACCACCATCTCCAGAGTACGTCACATGCTGCTCCTAGGCCACCAGATCATAACACAAAGCGTCCTTCACACAGTCAGCCAGCCTCTGTTATGACCTGGTGGTTAGGAGCACCCGGAACGACCTGATAGTTAAACCTCATACAGGACGAGCTCTGGGATGTGGGAGCTCTGCTGACCGTAAGCCCTAATCCTATCACACACACTAGAAATAGCAGTGGAGCGCTCCTGACCAGACCTAGGCGCCTCGTCACAGCCTAAGAACTATCTAGCCCTAGAGATAGAAAATAAAGCCTACCTTGCCTCAGAGAAATTCCCCAAAGGTAAAGGAAGCCCCCCACATATATTGACTGTGAGTAAAGATGAAAGTCACAAACGCAGAAATGAAACAGGTTTCAGCAAAGGGAGGTCAGACTTACTAAATAGACAGAGGATAGGAAAGGTAACTTTGCGATCAGCACAAAAACCTACAAAAGACCACGCAGAATGTGCAAAAAAAGACCTCCGCACCGACTCATGGTGCGGAGGTGCCACTCTGCATCCCAGAGCTTCCAGCTAGCAAGACAAAATCATGAAAACAGAGAACAAAATAAGACTATAAGGAACTTAGCTTCTGCAGGAGAGATCCAGGAGCGAACTGAACGAATGCAAAAACATTGACAGCTGGCATGGAGTAACGATCTGAGAGGAGTTAAATAGAGCAGCCAACCAAAGGATAAACCACGTCACCTGTGCATGGAACCTCAGAAGCAGCAGCTTCACTCATAGCCACCAGAGGGAGCCCATAGACAGAACTCGCCGAAGTACCATTCACGACCACAGGAGGGAGTTCGACAACAGAATTCACAACAAGCCTCCTCCAATGTGCTGAGAGCTTTATCTGGCCACTCCAGCTCAGAGGCTAGAGTCCAGAAACAGACGGCAAAATGTCTGACCATGGACAACCCCTGATTCAATGCCAGCACGTGGAGCGCTGTGTCATTGGTGACTTGAGGTCCTAAAAAACTAGCACACAAACAACTCCTCACTGGAGGTTCCGGTATTCTAGGGGCTTATTTCAGCCGGGCCCTGAATCCAAGCATTCAAAACTCCTCACCGGTGGTGCCGGTATTCTAGGGGATTATTTCAGCCAACCTTAACCACATACAGACATGACCACCAAGTAGCAAAGCTCATAACACAGGTTGATACTAGCGCATGGCCGTGCGGCCATGCGAACCTTTTATAGCTGCAGCAGACAAGGACCTTCCTAGTGGTCCAATGGGAGCTGCTACAGGGCCTGACCTTGTGACCCCTGACCTCCAATGAGAGGTCCTCCCGTGGGCATACCCAGTGTGTGTAAAGCAGGACCTAGTCCCAGAAAAGCCTGCTCACTGCTGACCAGTGCAGGCTACAACAACAGAGCCTGGAAAGGCAGCAGTAACCCTTTGCACAGTATCAGACTGAGTGAGACGCTTTGACCGACGTCTCTGCTGAGCAGACTCCACTGTGACTGATGTAGAATGGGAGACCGCAGCAGACATGGTTCAAGATTCCCCCTGTGCAGTGGCGGGAACTCGACTCCTAACACAGACAGTTTCATATAACCATATCACGTTTAGCTAGTGAAAAAAAAAAATAGAATGCTATACTTTTGCATGGAGCACAATACAAGCAGTGCACAACACACTTGTAGGACTTGTCCCCTCTTGGTTTTGCCTATGGTTTCTCAGTAATAGCAAAAAAAAAATACTGGAAGTTAAATTTAACCGCCACACTTGACATTAGCTAGCTACAGTATCTGAGTGATATACAACCAGCTTGCTAAAATCTGGTATACAGCAGGCTTTTTACATTTAGCTAGCAAAAAAAAATATTATTTAGAATGCTATAATCATGCAGGGAGCACAATTGAAGCAGGACACATTACATGTAGGACATGTGCCCTGCTGGCTTTGTATGCGGACCTCAGTAATGCCCCCCCCCCCCCACAAAAGTTCTGAAAGGTAAATTTTACAGCCACACTGGACATTAGCTAGCTATACTATCTGACTGATATTCAACCGCCTAGCTAACCAGCTAAAATCTTTCTGCTAGCAGTGCCAGTGGCAGAAGCAGCCTCTCTGTGCTGTTACAGTGTCAAAATGGCGCTGAAACAAGATGTCCGCTATTTATATGGAGAGGGACATGTAATTTCAGCAGCCAATGACACAAGTCATTGTGTCAGGACATTGTGGATGTTCCCTGCACTCTGATTGGCTAGCCACAATGTGCATGCATAAAATTAGGGGGGGAAATGGCTGTTTACAAGAATGCCATGCCTCTGAGCTCTGCAAACCCCCTCCCCTCATCAAACATGTGCCAAACACTCATGATACACCACCATTATCGTTGCTAAAGTGCTGAAAATACTTTTGTGTCAACGCAAATATTTTCCAGCACTTTTGCCAAATGCTACCGATTTTATAAAATTTTGCTAGTGTTTCCGATCACGAATCTGAATGTGCCATATGCGTGCCGAATTTATGTTTGGCAATAGTTTTTCAAACAAATTTTCTCATCTCTAGTCAGTAGTCCATTTCACCATCGTCAACTTGGTGCCCTTGTTCAGATCCATTAATGGTGCAGCACTTATGGTGAAACTTGGGATAAACCACAGGTAATATCCCACAATTCTACCTTTGGTAGATGACTACTCCCGTCAATGTCATAAAGATAGGCTGCAGCATGCTTCTTATGTGGAGCCAAGATCTGATCCACAGCCCTTTGGAAGGTAGCTGGGGCCTCCTGCAGTCGGAAGGGCATTCTGGTATACTGGAAACACCCATCGGGCATCGAGAAGGTCATCCTCTCCTTGGCACTTTGGGACATGAGGATATGCCAGTAGCCCTTCGTCAGGTTGAGGGTTGTAATGTACCTTGCAGGTCCAAGTCTCTCAATGAGTTTGTCCACATGGGGCATCAGATTGGCATCAAAACTGGACACCTTGTTCAGCCTGTGGTATTCATTACAAAATTGATAGTCATCATCGGGCTTTGGCACAAGGACGATGTGACTCGACCATCCACTTTTTGATTCTTATATCACACCAAAGTCTAGCATTCTTTTAACCTGCATTGATATTATTACCTGCATACTTCTGGAATTCTATAGGGCTTGAGTTTCATATTATTACCTTCGTACTTTGGGAATTCTATAGGGCTTGAGGTTAAACCTTACATGGGGCTGTTAACAAATCATACTCCCTGGCAACTCCGATAATAGGTCATGGTTCCCCTGCAGCCATTCTTGACACTGGTGCTTCTGGGCAGACGTTAGAGTCGCTACAATTGTGACCTCCTCCACTTTGGCTTTGGGACAGGCTCCCAGGCAAGGAGCTTCCAGTGATTCTTGGTCTCGCCATGTTTTGAGCATGTATATATTTGGTGCAGCTTCTTTCAACCTGGCTGGTGCACCATATAATTCACCTCACCTTTTCCATCACCATGTATGAGTCTTGTCACTTGGCTAGGTACTCAGTCTCCACCATGGGGATAAGCAATAGCAAGCAATCCCCAGGCTGGAACTTTCTCAGCCTTGCTTATTGGTTATATACCCTTGCCTGTGCCTCCTGTGTCAGGAGAAGATGCTCCTTCACAATAGGCATTACTCAAGCTATCCTCTCCTGCAACTAAGTAACATGCTCAATGATGCTCCGGTGTTTCATTATCTCTGCTTCCCAGGTTTCCTTGGCAATGTCCAGGAGCCCTCGCAGATGTTGACCATTCAGGAGCTCGAACGGCAAGAAGCCAATGGAGGCTTGAGGAACTTCTCTGATGGAGTAGATCAGAAATGGAAGCATATAGTTCCAGTCTTGACCATTCTTCTCAATGACCTTCTTGACCATGGCCTTTAAGGTCTTATTGAAGTGGTCTACCAGGAATTTGATCTGCATATGGTAAACTCCTGAGTGATACTCTTAGCCGAAGAGTTCTTTTGTTGCACCGGGTTGCATAGTCCATGACCACTAGGATATACTGATGGCCCCATGCAGATTTAATTAGGTGACCTAAAAGGTCCATGGCAATCCTCTCAAAGGGGACCTCTACCACAGCAAGAGGGACTAAGGCACTTTGGAGGTGAGAAGAGAAAGCGGTTATCTGTTAGGTGGGGCAGGTCCTACAATAATTTAGGATCTCCCAGTAATATCCTGGCAAATAGAACCTCCACATTACTCTCTCCTGAGTTTTCTCTACCCTCAGATGTCCCCTCAAATCATGCAAATGGGTCATATCTAAAACCTGCCGCCAGTAGGGTCCTGGAACCAACAGCTGCTCCATTATCTTACCTCCCCTCAGTTTATTCACCCCATACAATAAATCGCCATTGACTGCAAAGTGGGAAACCTGGCATCAGTTCCTGGCTCTTGAACAACCCCATTGTATACAGAAGTGTATATTTTTATAATTATGTTGTCAGAATTATAATTCAATTATATATATAAAAGTTTTTTCATATATATATATATATATATCTTTAATATATACTTACCTTGTAATGTCTTCACATCCTGTTCCGTCCAGATGTGTCTGGATACCAGAATTCCAAGGGGTGGAAGTTCACCGACCTCCATATTGGAACACCCAAGAGATGGGTGTCTCAATATGGAAACTGCTGGTGGTACCAGCCTCTTACATGGTACCACCAGCAGAACACCGTTACGAACACACCGCTGCCGGGATCAGCGGAATGATTCACTGACCGTCGCCATCTTTGTACAGGAGGAGCGCATGCGCAGTTTAATGTGACCACCGCTATCTGTCTGCATAAAGATGGCGGTGGTCTGATTTACTGCACCTGCGCGAATTCCAAGTAGGCGCAGTGAATCATTCGGCTGATCTCGGCGGCAGATGCGCAACATATCTACAGGCAAAGAAAGCCGGTCACATTAAAGGGCTTTTCCCACGAACGAAAGTTCATTTTAAAAATTGTCTGTGTCTGACCGTGTACGGAGCATACGACATCTCATGGGCAGCTGAGGAATCAAACGTCAATACTGACATTACAGCAGGAGATCAAAGAGGATTTATTTTGTCAAGTTAAATATTTCACCGACTGTTTTTAAACAATATTTTACCTGACAAAATGTATTCTCTGCGATCTCCAACTGTAATTTCAGTATTGTCAATTGCTTCCTCCCCTGCCCAGGAGCTGTGGTATGTTCGTTACATGGTCAGATACAGACAATTTTCAAAATGAACTTTCGTTCATGGGAAAACCCCTTTAAAAAGCAAATATCAGCGCCAACATGGCTTCTCCTAAAAAGTACGCCAATGACAATGAAAGGAAAGCAGCAAAGGCACAATGGCAATGAAAACAACGGGAAAATGAGACTCTTGAAGAGCAACAGTATTCCTGGGACAAAATGCATATAAGCTATAGGCGTCAAGCAGATGAGTTCCCTGATGCAAAAGTCATTAGATTATCACAGGATGCCATTAGGCAACAACAGCGCCGCAAACAGAAATCTGCAGTCTTAACAGTAATACCATGCTCACAAGATGACTCATTGGAACCAGCACACCACACCGCCGAGTCTACAACTTCAAAGTCTATGAGGTTAACTAAGAAGGCATTTTCCCAACTCATGCTACTTCAGTAACAATGTCCATTGGCCACTGCAAGAAGACTGTCACACGATGCAGAAGCACATCGTCTACAGCGACAAGCTGAAACACAAAGCCAGAGAGAAGCGTGACAAATCAACATCCACTGGCAAATAAGTCACATACAAAAAGAAAGACATGAATTTCAGCTACAAGCAAAAAATGTAAGCCATGATGAAAACACAATTCACGAACACAGCTGCTGTCCCATGAACCATTTATGTCAAAGTTGTCAATCTTCCAATGATAAGTTTACTCAGTGCTGTCAGAAAAGTAAAATCCATCTACCCCAAACTCCAGTATCTAGAAGAATTCCAAAAGTTGATGACAGGACAAAGTGAATTCAGCAAAAATTTCATGGACAATATTCGCAGTATCAACAGTTCTTTTGCTTTTGCCTCCATGGGAGCAAGTATTTCACCACCACCTAGATACACAGGATTCGGCCGGCCGCGACCAATTAGCAAAGCGTGGTTCAAATCCCGCGCCAATTTACGGCCGGACTGCGCCTGTCGCTGATTGTTTGCGGCCGGCCACGTAGTATATAGCACAGCCACGTAGTATATAGCACAGCCCACGGAGTATATAGCACAGCCCACGGAGTATATAGCACAGCCCTCGGAGTATATTGCACAGCCTGCGCAGTACATTGCACAGCGTATATTGCCCAGCCCGCGTAGTATATAGCACAGCCCACGTAGTATATAGCACAGGCCGAGTAGTATGTTGCACAGCCCACGCAGTACCAAACACGCAGTATATAACACAGGCCACGTAGTGTATAACACAGGCCACGTAGTGTATAACACAGGCCACGTAGTGTATAGCACAGCCCACACAGTATATTGCACAGCCCGCGTAGTACATTACACAGCCCACGTAGTACATTGCACAGCCCGCGTACTATATTGCACAGCCCACGAAGTACATTGCACAGCCTGCGCAGTACATTGCACAGCGTATATTGCACAGCCAGCGTAGTATATAGCACAGCCCATGTAGTATATTGCACAGCCACGTAGTATATAGCCCAACCACGTAGTATATATCACAGCCCACATAGTTTAGAGCACAGCCCACGCAGTATATAGCACAGGCCACGTAGTATATTGCCCAGCCCACGTAGTATATTGCCCAGCCCACGCAGTATATAGCGATGTGGGCACCATATCACTGTTAAAAAAAAAGAATTAAAATAAAAAATAGTGATATACTCACCCTCCGTTGGCCCA
Organism: Ranitomeya imitator; assembly: GCF_032444005.1. Classification (NCBI taxonomy): domain Eukaryota; kingdom Metazoa; phylum Chordata; class Amphibia; order Anura; family Dendrobatidae; genus Ranitomeya; species Ranitomeya imitator. The sequence goes on from NC_091283.1 coordinate 619,520,700, forward strand.
CGAATCGAAGCGGTTACCGACGCTCCTCGCACGCTCTAAGCTGAAGAGTGCATTGCGGTCTCGCAAGATGATGACGTAGCGGTCTCGCAAGACCACTACGTCATCATCTTGCGAGACCACAATGCATGGAGCGGTCACCGGGGCGTCTCGAGGAGCGGGAAAGGCCGGTTCCTGATCCGGGGGGCCGAAGGACTGTAAGTATATAACGATTTTTTATTTTTTTTTATTATTTTTAACATTAGATCTTTTTACTATTGATGCTGCATAGGCAGCATGAATAGTAGAAAGTTGGTCACACAGGGTTAATAGCAGCGTTAACCGAGTGCATTACACCATGGTCAACCCTGTGTGAGCGCTGACTGGAGGGGAGTATGGAGCGGGTACTGACTGCGGGGAGGAAGGAGCGGCCATGTTGCCACCGGACTGTGCCCGTCGCTGATTGGTCGTGGCTGTTTTGCCACGACCAATCAGCGACTTGGATTTCCATGACAGACAGAGGCCGCGACCAATAAATATCTGTGACAGACAGACAGAAGGACAGACAGAAAGACAGAAGTGACCCTTAGACAATTATATAGTAGACAGTACATTGATAGATGATAGATACATATGAGATACATCAATGATAGAGACATACATAGATAAGAGATAGATAGAAATGACATACATACGTTAAATATAGAGTGAGACACAGACAAATAACAGATGATAGAGACATACAGTAGATAGATGATAGATCAATATAAAATACATGTATAATACATAGATACAGGGATAGATAGATAGATAGATAGATAGATAGATAGATAGATAGATAGATAGATAGATAGATAGGTAGATAGACATAGATTATAGAATAAAATGTGTTTTTTTGTCCTTATGTGGATACAATGTAAATTAAAGCACCTTTGTCATCACTTTTTCCATGTTGATACAATGTTACCTTTACCTACTTTGCTTTCATTTTAAAACAGGGGAGGGGTGAGTGCACACAGGAAAGAGGACATACAGGGGGAGACAGCCCAAATGAGAGAACGCATGAGGGAAAAAGACAGCACAGTGGTGAGAGAGAGAGCAGACAAGGGGGAGTGCACATGGGGTACACAGGTCAAAGAAGAAATGACATGAGAGGAGAAGACAGCAGATGGGGAGAGAGAAAGCGCACAGGGGTGAGAGAGACAGAGCACAGGGAGACAGCTCAAACGAGACAGCACATGAGGGGAGAACACAGCACAGGAAGGAGAAAGACAGCAGACAAGGAAGATAGCACATTGGGTAGACCGGTCAAAGAAGAGAGCACAGATGGGAGAAGTCAGCACATATATATCTCAAATAGAAGGATTTTGTCTGAACCACAAAACATGCAACCGCTAATACCTTTGGCACCTTTTCACACAATGTCTCGTGTCTGCAACCTGTGTGTGAACCCAGCTTCATTAACACAATTATCTGTCCTGTTCTTCTTAATTTCTCCTCTTCTTTTCTTTCCCCCTGTATATGCCATCATGATATAATATATTAGTACCACACTAGGATAAAATATGTTCTTGATATTTTATCCCTTCATTTTCCTCACCATTCTTGATCCGGCATTTTTCTGTTTGCACTCCTAAGTATGATCTCTCTTGTCAAATAACCTCACTCTGTTAAACCTTCTCTACCCATCTTTTCTCCTGATTCTTCTTTTTTCCCACTGTACATCCCTTCTTGCTATATGCTGAGCCACAACGAAGTGAAACCCCGGGAAAACAGAGTTCAGTGGAGTTCAGCAGGGTGGGACTTTCCAACTAAAAGATTCCCACATTACATCATTTTACTGTTACCAAAAAGATGAAACACACTGGTGGTAAATAGAAGAAGCCCTGAACCCGCTGATAACAAGACACATACTGTGCTGACTCGGTCAAAAACTGAAAATTGCAATAGGTAAAAGAAGGTGTAGCGCTAACGGTAGAAGGCCAGTACTATGATGGCTGTTGCACCATATAACCACGCTTGAATATGTGCCCCAAATATACCACTAATGTGGCACACCAAAACAATGACAAAACAATAAATAATAGATCAATTAATAATAATAAAAATAATAATAATAATAATAATACTCTGGTACATCCAAATGATAATAACAATTCTATCCTGCTTGATTGTAAGCTTAATGTGGTCCAGAGGATAAAATCAATTTGTCACAGTGTCAGCACTAATGTGCAATGAAGCAGGTTACAACCCGCTATATGAACTACCCGGGCACTTGCCTAGCTTCAGATTCTTCAGTACAGCTCGAACAGCCAGAAGTGCAACACAAACAATGCCCATCGGTGCCCCTATCACAAGATTGTGGGGCGCCAGTGGGATTGCATGATGATCGGGGGTCTTCAAGAGACCCATTGCAGATCTTCCATGAGCAACGCCCTTAGACGAGCGTTTATAGCAGATAATCATTTCTGATACACATAGCAAGGCTGAATCCCTACTATGTGTATCACAAAGCAATAAGAAGATTGCAGCTTCAAGTCTCCTAAGGAGACTATTTAATCAAGTAAAATGTAAAAAAAAGTTTTAAAAAATATTTTTTCAAAATTGCAATTTTTTGCAATTTTCCTGCACTTGAATTTTTTGCTCCCGTTTTCCAGTGGTCTTGTTCAAAAATACAACTAATCCACCAAAAAATAAGCCTTAACATGGCCATATTGATGGAAAAATAGAAAGTCATGGCTCTGCGAAGAGGAGAAAGGGGTTAAGTACGTTCAAGGTTAAACAGCATTAAAATTGTATTATTTGGGCTAAAAAGAGCCTAAACCATTTTGAGTGAACATGCTGTGAATTTACAAAGAATAATATCTTGATTTATCTCTGTGGAAGAAACAAATGTTCCAAATACTGTATGTATTATCTTATTTTAATTCTGAGTTTCTTGATGGTATGGATTATTATATACAAAAATGTGTGCAAAACCTGTAAATATTGACTGCAAATAAATGCTTTCAATTAATCTGGATGAAATATTCACTATGACTTATGAGTTCCGCTTTGGTACACTTTATTTAACATTTAAGATTTGTAGGGAAATGGGGCATCTTTTAAAGGGAGCCTGTCACCTGAATTTGGCGGGACCGGTTTTCGGTCATATGGGCAGAGTTTTCGGGTGTTTGATTCACCCTTTCCTTACCCGCTGGCTGCATGCTGGCTGCAATATTGGATTGAAATTCATTCTCTGTCCTCCGTAGTACACGCCTGCGCAAGGCAAGATTGCAGGTGTAGGCATGTACTACGGAGGACAGAGAATGAACTTCAATCCAATATTGCAGCCAGCATGCAGCCAGCAGGTAAGGTAAGGGTGAATCAAAAACCCAAAAACCCCGCCTCCATGGCTGAAGATTGTTCCCTCCAAATTCAGGTGACAGTGTCCCTTTAAGGTGCTCGGGTATGCACCAAAACTCGTGAGTGCTTGAGTGACATGCTTGAATCCTTGCCCTGCATGTTTTGCAGCTGTTAGACACAAAAATTATGCGGGGACCGAAAAACTCCTTGCATACCTGAGCACCTGATGTAAACTCGAGTGGCGAACACTTGCGCTCAACACTGCAACACCATCGTATCGACATTATTTTTTCACTTAAAAAAACCCCAACCCCAAATCTAACACACCCCTAACCTCAACGCTAACCCTAATACAACCTTAACCCAACCCTAACCCAACCCTAACCCTAACACTAACTCCAACCCCAACCCTAACCCTATCTGCAAAGAATGGAAAAAAAATTAAAAAATGTATTTTATAATTTTAGTCTAACTAAGGGGATGATAAAGGGGATTTGATCTACTTTTTTTTTTCTTTTGATCACTGTGATAGGGCCTATCACAGTGATCAAAAATAACCAATAGGAAAATTTGCTTTTGTTGTCAGGTACCAGCCAGCAGATCTCAAAGGGTGCACTGTGTATGCGTCGGCTATTTTTTTCCAGGAAGATGGTGCCATGCTGGTGGACAGATCAGGAGGACCCGGGGATGGCGGCGGGGGCAGGGGTCCTACAGGGCATCATTATTCTCTCCAATGACATGCATGTCATGTCAGAAAAGAAATTATTGTAACAGCTGGCAAACTTTTTTTTTTGCGATCGAGGACCAGAAAATCCGACCCTGATCGTGTTCTCCGATGTCTCAGCTACCCGCAGTAGCTAAGACCTCGAAGATTTTCCGATTTTGGGGGACACTACAGACTTATTCCTGATCGCAATTTGAAAACCGCGATGAGGTAATAAGTCCCCTTAGTGGCTGCCATTTTATTGCATACCAGCGGTCATTAGGAAGTTTTGTCTTTGATATATCTTAACATGTCTCATGATTGTAATATTCACTTTTATTTAAAATAAGCTCTAAAGGCAGATTCTGAGGGAGACCAGTGTCCAGCCCATAGCATAGAAAGGATCAGCAACTGGGTAGTAGTTGCACCACAAGCGATGGAGATTGTACTACCTAATTGCGCTGCCTTGCTCTCTCACCCACTCCTCGGTGGTTGGTTCCTGGTGAATCCTCTTCAGCACGCTACCTGAAGAATGCCATACAATATTTCCTGAACAGTCTCTTTCAGGATCATCCTTGTGTATGTTTATAAAAGGTCTATGTAAGACCGAAACATCATGCATTGTACACACAGTTTAGACCACATATTACATTTTTTCATCTAATTTCACCATAATACCCATTCAAGTGCCGGATTTTTTCTATTGTTGGATTTGAGCTGGGACTGTGTCCGAGCACTGACTTATCCAGGAGTGCCGTATTATCCTAGAATTTCCTCCTTCTACAAATTGCAAAAGGCCCCTGAAAATTGGCCTATATAGATCATGATTAGTCTCGGTCTGCGTTTTGTCGAAGTCACGAAACGGTGATAATTCTTTATCTTTAAAATTAGCGTTTAAGAAGAAACAGAATTTGCCATAAGCGCTGTAAACATTTGCACAACCTCGGTGATTTGTTCATACAACAGAGCACAGCTGTGAGAACCCGCTTGAGTTCAAGTCTGTTCTCAGGAGACATATATACTTTATATATTCCAATGTATAAATGATTTAAAGATTATAGTCTGACACATCCCTGCTGAATAGCAAAGGCAAAGAGCTTAAGACAAGACTGATGAGGAAGGTGGGGGCAGGGACGTCTGTGGAATATTAGACAATAAGCCAGAACTGAAAGCGGCTTTGTCAAACACCTGTTACTTGTGAAACCGTACAGATGTGAAATGATGTTCCTTTTTTTTTTTTATTGTAAACTGAATAATATGACTGGATTATTTTGCTGTGTGTAAAAAGAGTCCAGCAAGCACTTCTGCCATTTAAGTTTTGCAAAGGAAATATAATTTTGTGCGCATTCATGCATTGGGAAGACAGATGGGAGCACAGCAGGTAGATAAACTGACATTCCCCTCTATGAATACCTTTAGAAGAAAGGTCAGAGATAAGACAGGGAGTAAAGGGAATGCAAATGAGACTGCCCGTCTGTGATACTATGATAGGAGGAGGAAACATATTCATTCCTGTTTCTTTCTGAGTTTTGTGTTCACAAAGCTATCAACGAGCATCTGTTTCATTTGAAATTCTTTGCCTTTTTCAACACCACTCAACCATTTAGAATCCTTCCACCAATAACCCTTAGGAGTAGTCTGCAGGATCTTTGATACAACCTGAGTTTATCGTGAATACTTTATTATGATCATAAAGCAATATGGTGTTCACGTTAATTTTAAACTGTCTGGGCTTTCTTCACGGCCTGGGTGCATTCTACAAGATATGCTTCGATGATCTCATCAGATGGTGAAATGCAAACAGTAAGCGGGGTAGCTGGATGCCAGTAACTCCTAATAGTCCCTTTGCTGTATAATAAGCAAACTGCAGTGAATTGGTTGGTAATAATGAGCAAAAACATTTTCTAATTTTCTTTCGGAAATATACATTGAAGTAAAAGAAATATTTTAGCAAACAAAGAACATGGAAGAAATTTCGTTTTTTATTCTATGTTTCAAGTTCTGCTCATTCTGTAATTGCGGTGATATACACAAACACATACTGTATATGCACACCTCAATATTGAAATTGCAGCACCAAGAAGGAAAAGTTGTGAAATTATGAAAATCACAATGGATAGACAATTTTAATGATATGGAAATGTTGAGAAAATTAATACAAAATTGTAAAATTAATTTAGATTTTTTCATCATCAAGAAATGCACACCTGTACCTAACTTAGAATAGTATCAATGAGGTTATTGATCGTTGTCTGGGGAATGTTCTGCTACACTGAATGCACTTGAACATGTAAATCATCAAGATCCGCTGCCAGGAGTGCCCTCTGCAATTTCTGACCAATTGCACCTCAGATTTGTATGATGGGAGACAAGTCTGGAGACACTGCAGGCAATGAATCTTTTGTCATCTTGTGCTAAATAATGAATGTTAGAATACCTAGAATACTTTTCAGAAATCATTGCACAACTGTTTGCATGATCGGTACGTTCTGTATTGTAAGTGATATTGGACACAACATACAGAAAGCATTAGCATGAGATTGGGCTACAAGTCAAACATCAAGCTACAGGTGCTCCATTGACCTTGTGCCACTAATTTTAAAACTATTATGGTGAAGAGCAAGACAACAATTTCAGTTGAAATGGAGTTCTATCCTCTTAACCCTGCTGTTCTGTTAGGTCAAAAATGACCGTTTTTGAAATTCTATAATGTTATAAAAATTCAGCGTGTGATTCTGAGACTTGAGGCTCCCTGACTTTTCGTCATTAGGGGGGTACTCTCTGTGGGAATTTTTTTCTTTTTTAATTTTTGTTTACTTTATTTGGTACAATTTTTTTTACACTTGTACTGTTCGGTCAAAAATGACCGATAGGCCTTTATTCAGCTCTCCAGACAATTTTTGACAAAAATAAAGGTGCTATCACCTCATTTTGAACTATATATTGCATCTACTACTATTTATCAATGTATCTGACTACTTTTGGTCAGAAAAGATTTACACATACCAACATTTTCAAGTTGCGATACAGCCGACGGATTCGCTTCCAGTATAGCTATGCGCAATTTATTTCACTGGTTTTTATTTACCCTGCTGTTCATATAGATCTAGTTCCATTCAGTTGTCAACATTTCATATTGTAAATCATGATTTTCTGATTTTCCATGTGTTTGCTGGTTGTACAGTATTACACTGTGCAATGCTGTCCTAAGCAGAATTCACCTAAAGTGTTGTACTGTGAGCTTTTTCCTGCTGCAGGGTGGTGTCTGCTCTGATCTTATCTGTAGACAGATAACATAGCAGTGTAGAGTTTCAGTTCAGCTGGAGACAACACAGAGTGAGCAGAGGTTCAGACGTCAGAGCTCTGAAGTCCCATCTTTACAGGTATGTTACAGATAAATTATTCTTTTATTCTAAAATTATTCAATATTCTCACTGCTGTGATAAAATGGATGATAGGGGGTTAGCATTAGGGTTGTGTAGACTCAATGTCTGCGTACATATTCTCACTGCTGTGATAGAATGAGTGCATGCCTCATTTTTGTTTGCGACGCTCCAGCACCATAATCACAGGGCATATCTCAATGTGTGACGGGACGTTATTGTGTGTATTGTTGCGAAATTGTTTTGATTTTTTTTTTCATTCATTGTTTATGGATATATTTTATTTTTTCATTCAACAGTGATGCCTTACAGCATGAGAAGAAGACACTTCACCCAAGCTGAATTGGAGGAGTTTATAAACGACTCCGATACAGACGAGGATGTTAGGTCCGGTCAAAAATGACCGGGAACAGTATAAGTGTATAAAAAACAACGTTTTTTGCCATTTTATAGAGAAAAAAGCTTTTTTTTTTTTTTTTTTGCCTTTGAAAAAAGTATATCTACATAATGTTTGATATTATTACTTATAGTTAACATTTAGATCAAGATTTTTTATTTATCTGCAAAAATAATCAATTTTTACAAAAATCGAAAAAATACCATGTTCCCTTTTGGATATAAAAAAAATATAAAACAAGCTTTGTATTTATTTTTTTTTCTGGTATTTGAACAACCATCTTCACAAGCAATATAATAGTGCAAAAACTGTTTAAAAAAAACCACTTAGATTAGCTAAAAATGATTATTTTATAAGGACGGTCAAAAATGACCGGGAACAGTACAAGTGTATGTGAAATCTAAACAGAACAGCAGGGTTAAGTGGTGTCCTACTTTTGTATGATAGTTTGAGATTGATCTGGATACAATGTGAGAAATGCCACTGTGACATGTGAGTGGGCTAAATACAGTCTGATCAGAATGTTAACCTAAGTTCCACATGTTCAGTTTCATGTTTTTTTTCTCAGACAGAATAGGTCAATGTATAAGTTTTGGACTTGGGGTCTTTTTTACAGCTATGGTATATTGCATGGCCAGTCCCTTTTTTTTTGTTTTACTTGGTACCATCATACCCCCATTTGGCCCAGGTGTTTTCAATTAGTAAGAGACTGCAAGAGGGGCTCCATCTATGTTTGCTCTTGGCTGTTAGTCTAAGAACATGTAGAAAGTGACTTTTTTTTTAGATCAGTTCACTTGGTGTTGATGCTGTGTGGCAACCACTGCTGCTGTGCTTTGCCTGTATAGTGTAAGAAGCCTTGCAGCATATGTTTTTAGGGGCATTACTGGGTCGATCAGCCTGCTTTTAAATTATTGCTTAAGTGGTGGTCATCTCATGGTGCCACACCTTTAAATTCAGGGACCCACTATGAGGTTCGCTGTGATGTTGCAGTGGGCTTTCTACAGAATGTTAACTAAGAACTTTGTGATCAGTTTTGTAAATTTTTGCTTAGCTGCAATATACCAATGTATTAGTTTTGGATGTGCAGTCCATTTCTTTTTCAAAACCTATGGGATAATGTGCAGTAACCTTAGCTCACTAGTTTTTATTCCAGGTACACTAACAGATCCACTAATAGCTGCGCGTTACCTTGATTTTATAATTAAACCAGTGGTACGGCTATTTATCCAAAGAGTAATAAGAGCCATTTTTCAACATGCCAACACCAGTCCACATGTTGCTCATGCTAATGTTAGCAGCTTGCTTAGCATAAACATGCTATCATGGTCTGCAGCATTTCAGGACTTATCTCCCATTGACATAGTCTGAAACGTAATTGGTTGACAATGGCAAAGGGAACTGTTACCTGTGGATCTTGTTGATTTGTATACCCAAGTTTATTCAGAGTTACATAACGTTTCTAAGAAAACTAATGCTATCCTCTTTGATAGTATGCCTGTTAGGGCTGGCGGAAAGCTCCGAATAAATATAAAGATAATAATAAGGTGCGTTCACAGCTCGGGGTCCACCATGCGGAGATGGAACCTGCTGCCTGGTAATGGTGGCAATATATGGCAGTACTATGCCAGAATAAACACGGGTTCCGTCACATGGTATGAACTGATGCAAACACTGTTGCTTCATAGAGTCGCAGAGAAACAAGGGAAATGATGTGCCCTGTTTGCAGTCACAGGGTGCAGCAGATTGATGCTAGTGGGATCCCTGAAATTATACCCACTATGCTGGTGATTGATCTCGCTCTGAAACTTGGTGGCTTGTGAGCTTGCGCCTGAGGACGCCCTGAGTCAGATGCTGAGATCAAACGGGAGTTCCCACCCTACACTGACTGGTTGTCAGGACTAATTAAAGATTTATTGCACAGAGTGCGTACAGCGCTGCACTGGCTGATGCCACTAGCCACCCTAACTAGGGCTAGGAAAGCGCACTGGTTGCGCATGGTGCCTCACTGGCGATCGCTGAAAATTGTCGCAGTAAACTCTTGCCTGGTGCTGGAAGGCACAATCTGGTGCTATGTAGCTCAATCACTCAAGTACATTCAACAACACTAGGAATGGGTATGATTCAGAGCTTTCATCAGATTCAGGCATATATCCACACACATGATTACAGATTTATACTAGCGCATGGCCGAGCGGCCATGTGAGACTTTTATAGATGTAGCTTTCCAGGACCTTCCTAGTGGTCCAATCGGAGCCGCTACAGGACCTGAGCATGTGACCTCCGACCTCCAATGAGAGGTCCTATCACGGGCATGCTCAGTAGATGAAAAGCAGGACTTAGTCCCTGGAACGTCTGCTCACTGCGGATCAATGCTGGTTACAAAGGCTGAACCTGGTGCAGCAGCTGTAACCAGCCACAGAGTATCAGCTTGAGCCAGAGCTGGGACCAACGTCTCTGCTGAGCAGGCTCCACTGCGGCTGGGGAAGAATGGGAGACCGCAGAGGACATGGTTCGAGATTCCCCCTGTGCAGCGGTGGGAACTTGACACCTAACATTACCCCCCATCCTTGGGCCTTGGTACGCTCAAATGCAGCAATGAGCTGAGGAGCCCAAATGTGCTCAATAGGCTCCCCGGACCTGTCCTCTGGGCCATAACCCTTCCAATCCACCAGATAATACTTTTTGCCATGTACCACCTATACACCCAACAATACCATTCACCTCATAATCGTCTGTGGATGAGCCTGATGTCCCGACAGATGACTCAGAAAACCAGGACATGGGAATAGGTTTTTTAGGAGGGACACATGAAAGGTGTCGGTGATACCTAGGCATAGAGGAAGGGCCGACCGATAGACCACTGGGTTTACTTGTTCCAGGACCTTGAAGGGACCAATATTGCAAAGCGCAAACTTAGTGGACTCAACTCGCAGGCTGATGTTATGGGCAGAGAGACACACTAAGTCGCCAGAAGCAATGGTCGGAGTGGGGCGCTGATGTGCATCGGCAGAGACCCTCATTCTCTCCTTGGAGGCCCGGATGGCATCCTGTGTGCGGTCACGTGCCTCCACCGCCCAGTCTGCCACCCTAGAATCAGTGGATGACACGGACATGGGCACAGGGACACGTGGATGCTGGCCGTAGTTAATGAGGAATGGAGTCTGACCAGTGGAGTCGGCTACGGCGTTGTTCAGTGCAAGGTCCGCCCCTGGTAGCAAGGATGCCCAGTCATCCTGCCTTGCCGGAGCAAAATGTCGCAGGTATGTGACCAGAGTCTGGTTAGTCCTCTCTACCAACCCATTCGTCTCACGAAGATAAGCTGAAGATAGATTCAGCTCAATGCTGAGTAAAAGACAGAGCTCTCTCCAGAAATGAGACGCAAACTGCAGACCCCGGTCACTGACAATTTTGTCTGTCATAACATGTAGGCGGAAAACATGATTAATAAACAACACCGCCAAGGCCTGTGCAGAAGGTAGCCGTGGAAGACGCACCAAGTGCACCATTTTGGAAAAATGATCGGTGACTACCCAGATAATGGTGCAGCTATGAGACTTGGGTAAGCCCACCACAAAGTCCATCCCGACCATTTCCCAGGGTCTGTCTGCCACCGGCAGGGGGTAGAGTAGCCCAGTAGGCTGTTGCCGAGGAGACTGATTCATGGCGCAGGAGACACACACCCGAATATAGTCTCCGACGTCATGGGCCATATGAGGCCACCAGTACGTCCTTGCCAGGAGCTCAGATGTCCTCTTGGTCCCAAAATGTCCACCCACCATGGAGGAGTAGGTCCAAGACAGAACCTCCGATTGCAAATTAGGTGGAACAAAAGCCCTCCAGGAGGTGTCTCCTCTCCGAAAAGGCCAACTTCACGTCTAGCAACTCTCTGTCCCCAATGGAATAATCCCTCTCTGCCGGTGAGAAGTTCTTGGAGATGAAGAAGCAAGGATGCTTCCGACCTTGAGCATCCTTCTGGAAGAGGACCGACAGAAGAGGCATCCACCTCCATGATAAATGGTTTAACAATATTGGGGCGATGTGAAATGGGAGCACTAGCAAAGTGTGACTTGATAGAGAGGAAGCCCTTGGAGACCTCCTCTGACCACAATTTGGGATTAGCTCCCTTCTTGGTGAGGGCAACCAGAGGAGCTACCAAATTTGAGCAGTGTGGAATGAACTGGCGATAGTAATTAATGAACCCCATAAAGCGCTGCGCCGCTTTAAGAGAACCAGGGGTATTGCCTGCCGTTGAGCGAAGGCAGAAGACATGAAGTTGCCCTCCATCCCGGAATCCACACAAAGCTCTACCGTATGAGTAAATGGGCCTATGTTAATTGCCACCTTAAAGGACAATTTGGAGGAAAACATCGCCGTGTCCAGTGTACCTCCTCCTACAACCACTAGACGCTGACGTTTTTCCAACCATTGGGGACATTTTCTGGCATAATGTCCCGACTGCTGGCAGACAGGACCGACCTTGAGTGCACGAGCGGTCCGGGCCTTAGACCCCGCTCGTGTCACCTCCATGGTCTCCTGTGGCTCAGACGCCTGGACCAGGGATTCCAGAGGTTTGGTGAAGGTGGGAGCCAGCCAAAACCTCTGCCTACACTGGGCTCTCTCCAACCTTTGCTCGTAAAAATAAAGGTTGATGCAGGTAGATATTGCTATTAGCTCCTCCAGTGTGGCAGGGATCTCCCTAGTGACCAAGGCGTCCTTCACATGGTCAGCTAGTCCCCTCCAGAATGCAGGGATAAGGAATTTATCTGACCACTCCAGTTAAGATGCCAAAGATTGGAAGTGGACAGCAAAATGGCTGACCATGGACGAACCCTGTGTCAATGCCAGCAGTTGGAACACCGTATCATGGATGACATGAGGTCCCAAAAAAACCTGTTTCAGAGAGCGCAATAACCGCTGAGCACTCTGCACCACATGATCATCACACTTCGACAGCGGCGTAGCCCACTTCAATGCACCCGTCTGACAGGAGGGATATACTAAATCCCACATTAGGCTGCTCTGAGGGGAAACATGCTGCCAGGAGCTCAAGATGTATAGCACACTGGCTCACGAACCTCCGACACAGCTTACTGTCACCAGCAAACTTGTCTGGCAACGGGAGACGGGATAATATCGGAGCAAGGGTGGCAGTGGACAAACTAGCTGCAGCTACGCTAGCAGCTTGAACAGCTACTGCGGTAACATCCACATCTGAGGTTGTGCGCTCGAGAGCCGCCAACCTGCCCTCTGTCATGATCCCAATGGCAGGGGATCACTAAAGGACAAGCACAGATACAAACAAGCTCTAGGGCGATGGAACCTGAGCTGACCGCAACCCTGAACCTAACACACAAATAAAAGTAGCCGGGGAACGTGCCTACGATGATCCTAGACGTCTCGCTCCAGCCGAAGATCTAACTTCCCCTATTAGAAGAAACACAGACCTCTCTTGCCTCCAGAGAAATCCCCCACAGAAATAGCAGCCCCCCACATATAATGACGGTGAAATGAGAGGAAAGCACATACGCAGTATGAAAACAGTTTCAGCAAAATGAGGCCCGCTAAAGCTAGATAGCAGAGGATACAAAAGTGAACTGCGCGGTCAGCGAAAAACCCTTCAAAAAACCATCCTGAAATTACTTGAACTCATGTGCCAACTCATGGTACATGAGGAGCAATTTCAGCCCACTAGAGCAACCAGCAGCAATAATCACATATCTGCAGGCTGGACTAAAAACCAAATAAAGCAAAACACCAAAACAGGAAAATCCAAACATAGCTTGACCAGAAGATTCTAGGAGCAGGGAGCAGAGGTAACAAGACACACTGGATACATTGATAACCGGCGAGGAAATGCCAGCAAAGCCAGGTTAAATAGGAAACTCCCATATCCTGATGGAACAGGTGGAACCCAGAGACCCAGGAAAGACAAGTCACCCAGTACCATCAGTAACCACCAGAGGGAGCCCAAAAACAGAACTCACAACAGTACCCCCCCCTTGAGGAGGGGTCACCGAACCCTCACGAGAACCACCAGGGCGACCAGGATGAGCCCTATGAAAAGCGCGAACCAAATCATCAGCATGAACATCCGAGGCAACCACCCAAGAATTATCCTCCTGACCATAACCCTTCCACTTGACCAAATACTGGAGTTTCCGTCTGGAAACACGAGAATCCAAGATCTTCTCCACAACATACTCCAATTCTCCCTCCACCAGCACTGGAGCAGGAGGCTCAAGCGAAGGAACAACAGGTACCTCATACTTCCGCAACAACGACCGATGGAATACATTATGAATAGCAAACGATGCCGGGAGATCCAAACGAAACGACACAGGGTTAAGAATTTCCAAGATCCTATAGGGACCGATGAACCGAGGCTTGAACTTAGGAGAAGAGACCTTCATAGGAACAAAACGAGAAGACAACCACACCAAGTCCCCAACAAGAAGTCGAGGACCCACGCGGCGACGGCGATTAGCAAACTGCTGAGCCTTCTCCTGGGACAACTTCAAATTGTCCACCACATGACTCCAAATCCGATGCAACCTATCCACCACCATGTCCACTCCAGGACAATCAGAAGGTTCCACCTGACCAGAGGAAAAACGAGGATGAAACCCCGAATTACAAAAGAAAGGAGAAACCAAGGTAGCAGAACTAGCCCGATTATTAAGGGCAAACTCGGCCAGCGGCAAAAAGGTAACCCAGTCATCCTGATCAGCAGAAACAAAACACCTTAAATAAGTTTCCAAGGTCTGATTAGTTCGTTCAGTCTGGCCATTCGTCTGAGGATGGAATGCAGACGAAAAGGACAAATCAATGCCCATCTTAGCACAGAACGTCCGCCAAAATCTAGACACAAACTGGGATCCCCTGTCAGAAATCTCAGGAATCCCATGCAAACGAACCACATTCTGAAAAAACAGAGGGACCAACTCAGAGGAGGAAGGTAACTTAGGCAAGGGTACCAGATGAACCATTTTAGAAAAGCGATCACACACAACCCAGATGACGGACATTTTTTGAGAGACAGGGAGATCCGAAATAAAGTCCATGGAAATGTGCGTCCAAGGCCTCTTCGGGATAGGCAAAGGTGACAACAATCCACTGGCCCGAGAACAGCAAGGCTTAGCCCGAGCACAAACCTCACAAGACTGCACAAAAGAACGCACATCCCTCGACAAGGAAGGCCACCAAAAAGACCTGGCCACCAAGTCTCTTGTACCAAATATTCCAGGATGACCTGCCAACGCAGAAGAATGGACCTCGGAGATGACTCTACTGGTCCAATTATCCGGAACAAACAGTCTCTCAGGCGGACAACGATCAGGTTTACCCGCCTGAAACTCCTGCAAAGCATGTCGCAAGTCTGGGGAGACAGCAGACAAAATCACCCCATCCCTAAGGATACCAGAGGGCTCAGAATTTCCAAGGGAGTCAGGCACAAAACTCCTAGAAAGAGCATCCGCCTTCACATTCTTTGAACCTGGCAGGTATGAAACCACAAAATTGAAACGAGAGAAAAACAGTGACCAACGAGCCTGTCTAGGATTCAGACGCCTGGCAGACTCAAGGTAAATCAAATTTTTGTGATCAGTCAAGACCACCACACGATGTCTAGCACCCTCCAGCCAATGACGCCACTCCTCAAATGCCCACTTCATGGCCAAAAGTTCCCGATTACCAACATCATAATTCCGCTCAGCCGGCGAAAACTTTCTAGAAAAAAACGCGCATGGCTTCATCACTGAGCCATCGGAGCTTCTCTGTGACAAAACCGCCCCCGCTCCAATCTCGGAAGCATCAACCTCAACCTGAAAAGGGAGCGAAACATCTGGCTGACGCAACACAGGAGCAGAAGAAAACCGGCGCTTAAGTTCCTGAAAGGCCTCCACAGCCGCAGGAGACCAATTAGCAACATCAGCACCCTTCTTAGTCAAATCCGTCAAAGGCTTAACAACACTAGAAAAATTAGTTATAAAACGACGATAGAAATTAGCAAAGCCCAAGAACTTCTGTAGACTCTTAAGAGATGTAGGCTGCGTCCAGTCACAAATAGCCCGAACCTTGACGGGATCCATCTCAATAGTAGAAGGGGAAAAAATATACCCCAAGAAAGAAATCTTCTGGACTCCAAAGAGACACTTTGAGCCTTTTACAAACAAGGAATTGGCCCGCAGGACCTGAAACACCTTCTTGACCTGCTGAACATGAGACTCCCAGTCATCAGAAAAAACCAAAATATCATCCAAATACACAATCATAAATTTATCCAGATATTCACGGAAAATATCGTGCATAAAGGACTGGAAGACTGAAGGAGCATTAGAAAGTCCGAAAGGCATTACCAAATACTCAAAATGGCCCTCAGGCGTATTAAATGCGGTTTTCCACTCATCACCTTGCTTTATTCGTATAAGATTATACGCACCCCGAAGATCAATCTTAGTGAACCATTTAGCCCCCTTAATGCGAGCAAACAAATCAGTCAACAATGGCAAAGGATACTGATATTTTACGGTAATCTTATTCAAAAGACGATAATCTATACAAGGCCTCAAGGAACCATCTTTTTTGGCCACGAAAAAAAAACCTGCTCCCAAAGGGGACAAAGATGGACGGATATGTCCCTTTTCCAAGGACTCCTTAACATAATCCCGCATAGCAGTATGCTCTGGCACTGACAGATTGAACAAACGACCTTTAGGAAATTTACTGCCTGGAATTAAATTTATAGCACAATCGCAATCCCTGTGAGGAGGAAGCGAACTGAGCTTAGGCTCCTCAAAAACATCCCGATAGTCAGACAAAAACACAGGAATCTCAGAAGGAGTAGATGAAGCGATAGAAATCGGAGGTGCATCATCATGAACCCCCTGACAACCCCAGCTTAACACAGACATCGATTTCCAGTCAAGGACTGGATTATGAGTTTGTAACCATGGCAGACCAAGCACTAGGACATCATGCAAATTATACAGTACCAGGAAGCGAATCACCTCCTGATGAACAGGAGTCATACGCATGGTCACTTGTGTCCAGTACTGAGGTTTATTCATAGCCAAAGGTGTAGAGTCAATTCCCTTCAAAGGAATAGGGACTTCCAGAGGCTCCAGACTAAACCCACAGCGATTGGCAAATGACCAATCCATAAGACTCAGGGCAGCGCCTGAATCCACATAGGCATCGACGGAAATGGATGATAATGAACAAATCAGAGTCACAGACAGAATGAACTTAGACTGTAAAGTACTAATGGCAACAGACTTATCAACCTTTTTTGTGCGTTTAGAGCATGCTGATATAACATGAGCTGAATCACCACAATAAAAGCACAACCTTTTTTTCCGCCTATAATTTTGTCGTTCACTTCTGGACTAAATTTTATCACATTGCATTATCTCAGGTGACGGTTCAGACGACACCGCCAAATGGTGCACAGGTTTGCGCTCCCATAAACGCCGATCAATCTGAATAGCCATAGTCATAGACTCATTCAGACCAGTAGGCGCAGGGAACCCAACCATAACATCTTTAATGGCCTCAGAAAGGCCATCTCTGAACCTTGCAGCCAGGGCGCACTCATTCCACTGAGTAAGCACCGACCACTTCCGAAATTTTTGACAATAAATTTCTGCTTCATCTTGCCCCTGAGAGAGGGCCAACAAAGCTTTTTCAGCCTGAATCTCTTGGTTAGGTTCCTCATAGAGCAAACCCAATGCCAGAAAAAACGCATCCGCATTAAGCAACGCAGGGTCCCCTGGTGCCAATGCAAATGCCCAATCCTGAGGGTCACCCCGCAGGAAAGATATAATAATCTTTACTTGCTGAGCAGGGTCTCCAGAGGAGCGAGATTTCAAAGAAAGAAACAACTTGCAATTGTTCCTAAAATTCAGAAAACGAGATCTATCTCCAGAAAAAAACTCTGGGACAGGAATTCTAGGTTCAGACATAGGAGCATGTACAACAAAATCCTGTATATTTTGAACCTTAGCGGCAAGATTATTCAGGCTGGAAGCCAAACTCTGGACGTCCATGATAAACAGCTGGGATCAGAGCCATTCAAAGATTAAGAGGAGGAGGAAGTAGCCAGGCTGCAATAAGGCTAGGCAGCAAACTCTGAGGGAAAAAAAAAAAAAAACTTCCTCAGACTACTTATCCTCCTACTTCAGCCAATACAATTAACACTTTGTGGGCCGGTTATACTGTCATGATCCCAATGGCAGGGGATCACTAAAGGACAAGCACAGATACAAACAAGCTCTAGGGCGATGGAACCTGAGCTGACCGCGACCCTGAACCTAACACACAAATAAAAGTAGCCGGGGAACGTGCCTACGATGATCCTAGACGTCTCGCTCCAGCCGAAGATCTAACTTCCCCTATTAGAAGAAACACAGACCTCTCTTGCCTCCAGAGAAATCCCCCACAGAAATAGCAGCCCCCCACATATAATGACGGTGAAATGAGAGGAAAGCACATACGCAGTATGAAAACAGTTTCAGCAAAATGAGGCCCGCTAAAGCTAGATAGCAGAGGATACAAAAGTGAACTGCGCGGTCAGCGAAAAACCCTTCAAAAAACCATCCTGAAATTACTTGAACTCATGTGCCAACTCATGGTACATGAGGAGCAATTTCAGCCCACTAGAGCAACCAGCAGCAATAATCACATATCTGCAGGCTGGACTAAAAACCAAATAAAGCAAAACACCAAAACAGGAAAATCCAAACATAGCTTGACCAGAAGATTCTAGGAGCAGGGAGCAGAGGTAACAAGACACACTGGATACATTGATAACCGGCGAGGAAATGCCAGCAAAGCCAGGTTAAATAGGAAACTCCCATATCCTGATGGAACAGGTGGAACCCAGAGACCCAGGAAAGACAAGTCACCCAGTACCATCAGTAACCACCAGAGGGAGCCCAAAAACAGAACTCACAACAGCCCTCCAGCTGCCGGATGTCCCATTGCAGTCGCTGTTCATCCGCCATTACTAGCCAGACCCTGGTGCTAGTATAATGTTAGGGCTGGCGGAACGCACCGAATAAATATAAAGATAATAATAAGGTGCGTCCGTCGTGCAGAGATGGAACCTGCTGCTAGGTAATGGCGGGAATATATGGCGGTACTATGCCGGAATAAACACGGGTTCATCACCTGGTATGAAATGATGCGAACTCTGTTGCTTCACAGAGTCGCACAGAGTCACAGAGAACCAAAGGAAATGCTGCGCCCTGTTAGCAGTCACAGGGTGCAGCAGATGGACGCCAGTGGGATCCCTGAAATTCTCCCCCACTATATGCTGGTGATTGATCTCACTCTGACCCTCGGTGGCTTTTGAGCCCACGCCTGAGGACACCCTGAGTCAGATGCTGAGATCATGTAGGAGTTCCCACCATACACTGACCAGTTGTCAGGACTAAGTAAAGATTTACCGCACAGAGTGCGTACAGCGCCGCACTGGCGAATGCCACAAACCACCCTTACTAGGGCTAGGAAAGCGCACTAGTTGCGCACGCCGCCGCACTGGCGGTCGCTGCAAATTGACATAGTAAACTCGTGCCTGGTGCAGGATGGCACAATCTGGCACTATGTACTCAGTCACTCAAGTACATTCAACAACAAATGTTTAAATCAAATTATTAAACCAGGGTAACTATTAGCCCAAAATCATAATAAACCCCGTAAAGCCGATTTTATTCATTAATGTTAAAATGCCACCAACCAGTGGCCATACCACACAAACTCACAAACACCATGAACAAAAAACTGGTACAGGGGATAAATTGAAATATTATTCCCTAGAATGGTGCCTATGCTGATACCTTCCTAACTGCGGGGATTGGCACCCTAGGGGCACGATGGCTAGCCCTAGATGCGGTGTGCATGGAAGGAGGACAGCATTTGGCTTTAGGATGAGTACCATGCTTGTTCTAACTGCACCATTTCATCTAATTGCAGCACCTTAAAAGCATGGCATAAAGGATTAATTATTGCATAGTGGTGTGTATTGAGCACATAAACAGATTAAGTGCTGCAAAATTATTGGTATAGGGATCTATGAAAAGGTATAATTTCATTATTCATATACAATTAATCATAGATGGACATCATGCCAAATATATATTTCTTGCCATCTGATGCTATTATACATGTTCTCCATTGTTTTTAAACACGGTGTGGGAAGTAGGTTTTTCCTATATATAGGTGTAACCTTCGTTTAGATATTAGGGGTCCTTTAGTCTTTGTCCGGGTAGAGGGACCCAATTGGATCTGCAGGGAATATTTAGGGGCACTAGGACTAGCCATTGTTGAGCGGGGGTGCCACAACGCACCCCCTAGGGTGCCAACCCCCACAGTTAGCAAGGTATCAGCATAGGCACCATTCTAGGGAATAATATCCCAATTTATCCCATGTACCAGTTTTTTATTCATGGTATTTGTTACATTCAACAACACTAGGAATGGGTATGAATTGGAGCTTTCACCAGATTCAGGCATACATACACACACGATTACAGATTTATACTAGCGCATGGCCGAGCGGCCATGCAAGCCTTTTATAGATGTAGCCTACCAGGACCTTCCTAGTGGTCCAATCGGAGCCACTACAGGACCTGAGCATGTGACCTCTGACCTCCAATGAGAGGTCGCCCCACGGGCATGCTCAGTAGATGAAAAGCAAGACTTAGTCCCTGGAACGTCTGCTCACCGCTGATCAATGCTGGTTACAAAGGTTGAACCTGGGGCAGCAGCTGTAACCAGATGCACAGTATAAGCTTGAGCCAGATGCTGGGACCGATGTCTCTGCTGAGCAGACTCCGCTGTGGCTGGGGAAGAACGGGAGACTGCAGAGGACATGGTTTGAGATTCCCCCTCTACAGTGGCGGGAAGTTGACACCTAATAATGCCAATGTGTGTGAATTGACTTTTACTTTTTGGTAGTACAATTTCAATGTGGAGGAGTAATATAAACACAGGGCTGGAGTTATGGGCAGGCAGACTAGTCAGTTTGCTAGGGTCTCCATGCATAGAGGGATCCCCTGCAGGCTCTGCAATGGAGCTTACAATTCAAATAACACTAAGCATTGTTTCACTCAACAGAAGAAGAAGCTGATATAAGTAGATCTTCTTGGCTTCTGTTCTCCTGCAATGCTCTCACCCAGCAATGTGCTGCCTAGTGATATTTATAGTTCAATCAGCTGTGATCGTGAAGGTGGAAGCACTCAAGTATGTATTATGTTTTTGAAATTAGTGTTAAGACTCACAGGACCATTTTTGCAGGATGCAGCCAGGCCCTTTTTTGTTGGTTGGGTGAACTGGGGTGTCTGTCCTTGTGGGGTGCACTCATATTGTCCTGGGTAGCCTGCCTGACATATTATGGGCATCATCAATAGGCTGTAAGCCGTACAGTGTGCATCACATGTACTTGTGTGACTGGCATTCTATAAAGCGTCATCTGTGTGCATTTTTTTTACTATGCAGCCACTCCCTCTATAAAGTGGTAAGTTTGTGAGTGGCTTTCATAGTAGTTTGCACCTGTGCCACCCCTGCCTTTATAATTGGGGTCTACTGTATCCTGCTTGTGCATTTGTGATCTGACCTGGTGTTGGTAAGGCTGTTTTCTTCTGGTTTGTTTTTTTTGGTTTGTTTTTTTTAAATTTATGTCCTTTAGGTTGTTGTGAGCCTGTAGCTGCATTCTGCATCTTCTCATGTTCTTCTGGGATCTGGCCACCCATTTTCACTTTTACAGGCTTTAGGATTATAATCTATGCTGTGTCCTGACAGCTGCTATTCAGCATCAGGACCTTATCACACAGCCTGAAAGTGACACCTAACCACTTATGTAGTCCTGATGTTGCACAGCAACCCCCATCTGGAAACAGTACAACTGTGCTACAACTTAAGAGAAGTGTTCCCATAGACACCACTACAGCACTGATCACCGATGGGTTTTTTACTGCATCTCAACACTGGTCAACCACTGCACAGCAACAAAAACCTCCAATGTAATGAATTTGAAAAAAATGAAAAAACTTCACAAACATAAAGTGATATAAAAAAAAATAAATGATACGTGCTTTTACTCATCAGTAGTGTTGAGCATTCCGATACTGCAAATATCAGGTATCGCTGTATCGGAATTCCGATACCGAGTTCCGATACTTTTGCGATATCGGATACCGGAATCGGAAGTTCCCATAGTGCAATGATGCACTACAGTTGAGTGTGGGCGGTGCGTGGGCGGAAACTGCATGTGTGTGGGCGGGCGGGGTCAGTGCGTGACCGTGGGGGGTCTGTGCGGGCCTGCCGGGGGTCTGTGTGGGCTGCCGGGGGTCTGTGCTTGCCTGCCGGGACTTTGTGCGAGCTGCTTGGGGTCTAAGCGGGCTACCGGGGGTCTGTGCGGGCCTGCCGGGGGTCTGTACGGGCCTGTCGGGGCTCTGTGCGGGCTGCTGGGGCTCAGTGCGGGCTGCTCGGGGTCTGTGCATGTGTGTAGGCATCGTCCGATGGGACTACAAGTCCCATCGGATGATGCCTGTGACAGTGATTGACACATTAGCCAATGATGGGACAGTAGTAGTGCCATCATCTGGCTAATGTGTTGAATGTAAAAAAAAAATACTACATACATGCTACATACATACAACATACTACATACAACATACTACATACATACATACTACATACATACATACTACATACATACATACTACATACATACATACTGCATGCATACTGCATGCATACTGCATGCATACTACATGCATACTACATGCAATACATTCATACATACATTACATACAATACATTCATACATTACATACAATACATACAGACAGACAGAACATAAAACATAGATTACATACTCACCATCACTTGTCACTTTGTTCCCCGAAGCCAGTGTCATCTGTAAAAAAGATTAAAATAACAAACAACCAATATACTCCCTGATCCACAGAAATCCAAGAGTGTCCCACGACGATCTCCTGCGGAGAACGGCAGAATCAGCTGATGCGACCGCTCTCTAGGGGCTCCTGTAACACAATGACAGGAGGAAGGTATCCTTCCGCACTGTATTCCTCCGCCGCTGTAAAAAAATAGTCCCTAGTTTCACTTTTGGCATTGCTGTGTGAGAAATTTTCCCACGCAGCAATTGCCATAAAGTGAGACTTCGAACTATAATAACCTCAGTGATGCACTGCAGGAGCCATTGTCTCCTGTCAGTGTGTCACTGAGGGTCCTATAGAGCAGTGACATCACCCGATGTCCCTGGTCTATAGGGGAGATCGTCGTGGGACACTCGTTATTAATTGGACTACGGCGGACAGGTAGTATACGGTTTATTATTTTGCGTTTTTTGCAGGAGCTGAAGTATGGTAAGTATGGTTAAATTAAGAATATTAAAATACTTTTTTCATAATGTGTGCATGTTTTATTAACCCTTTATTACTATTGGATTAATAATGGATAGGCATCTTATTGACGCCTCTCTGTTATTAACCCGGGTTAATGTCACCTTACAATAGCAAGGTGACATTAACCCCTTATTACCCCATATCCCACCCATATTCCATTTTATTTTTTAATTCAATGCTCATTTAGGCCTCTTTCACAATTGCGTTGGTACTGGTCCATCGCTATGCATCGGGCCGACGTACCGACGCACGTTGTGAAATTTGTGCACTACGTGGGCAGCGGATGCAGATTTTCAACGCATCCGCTGCCCATTCTGAAGTCCGGGGAGTAGGGGGTAGACTATCTGCCGTGCATGCGCGGTAGAAAACGGCGGACACTTGAATGTTTTTTCGTGCCGACGGTCTGCCAAAACACGACGGATCCGTTGCACGACGGACGTGACGTGTGGCCATCCGTCGCGAACTGTCGCTAATACACATTTGCAGGATCCGTTTTTTTTTCCCAAAACGACGGATTGTTGTGACGGATTGCTGAAAAGGCAAGTCTGAAAGTAGCCTTAGAAACATCGGCCTCTCTATTATATATCTAAGGACATATCTATCTATAGATATATTTATAGATAGATATGTCTATAGATACATAAAAGTATCTATCCATATATCTGGCTGCTTTCACACATCAGGTTTTTGCTGTCATGCACAATCCGGCGAGTTTTGAAAAAAATAGATCGTTTTTTTTCCGCTGGATCTGTTTTTTCCACCGGATCTGTTTTTTTCAAAACTCACCGGATTGTGCCTGATGGCAAAAACCTGATGTGTGAAAGCAGCCAGATATATGGATAGATACATCTATGTATCTATAGATATATCTATCTATAAATATATCTATAGATAGATATATCCATAGATATATAATAGAAAGGCCGATGTTTCTTAGGCTACTTTCACACTTGCCTTTTCAGCAATCCGTCGCAATCCGTTGTTTTTGGAAAAAAAACAATCCTGCAAATGTGCTCGCAGGATTCGTTTTTTACCCATAGACTTGTATTAGCGATGGATCGCGACGGATGGCCACACGTCGCGTCCGTTGTGCAACGGATCTGTCATGTTTTGAGGGACCGTCGGCACAAAAAAAATTCAAGTGAAGGTTATTTTGTCCATCGCGTCCACCATTTTCTACCGCGCATGTGCGGCTAAAACTCCGACCCCTCTTCCCGGGACTTCATAATGGGCAGCGGATGCATTGAAAAACTGCATCCGCTGCCTGAGTCGTGCACAAATTTCACAACGTGCGCCGGTACATCGGCCCGACGCAAAGCGACGGACCCGTACCGATGCAAGTGTGAAAGAGGCCTTAATGAGGGTTTAATTTTTTTTTTTTTTAAAAAAAGGAGAAAAACGGCGTTGACTCCCGCGCAATTTTCTGCGTCAGAGGGGGAAAGCCGACGGCCGGGGCCAATATTTGTAGCCTGCTATGAATATCAGCCCGCAGCTGTCTGCGTAGCCTTTACTGGCTATTAAAATAGGTGGACCCCCAAAAAATGATGTGGGGTCCCCCTATATTTTATAGCCAGAAAGGCTATGCAGACAGCTGCAGGCTGATATTCATAGCCTATAGAGGGGCCATGGATATTTCCCCCCCCCCGGCTACAAATACCAGTCCACAGCCACCCCAGAAATGGCGCATCTGTAAGATGCACCAATTCTGGCACTTAGCCCCACTCTTCCCACTCCCGTGTAGCGGTGGGATGTAGGGTAATAAGGGGTTATTGTCACCTTGCTATTGTGAGGTGACATTAAGTCGGGTTAATAACGGAGAGGCGTCAATAAGACACCTATCCATTATTAATCCAATAGTAATAAAGGGTTAATAAAACACACACACATTAGGAAAAAAGTATTCTAATATTCTTCTTTTACCTATACTTACCATACTTCAGCGCCTGCAAAAAACGTAAAATAATAAACCATATACTACCTGTCTGCTGTAGTCCAATTAATAACGAGTATCCCACGATGATCTCCCCTATAGAACAGTGACATTGGGTGATGTCACTGCTCTATAGGACCCTCGGTGACACACTGACAGGAGACAATGGCTCCTGCAGTGCATCACTGAGAGGTTACTATAGTTCGAAGTCTCACTTTATGGCCATTGCTGCATGGGAAAATTTCTCACACAGCAATGCCAAAAGTGAGACTAGGGACTATTTTTTTACAGCGGCGGAGGAATACAGTGCGGAAGGATACCTTCCTCCTGTCATTGTGTTACAGGAGCCCCTGGAGAGCGGTCACATCAGCTAATGCTGCCGTTCTCCACGGGAGATCGTCGTGGGAAACTTGTGGATTTCTGCGGACAGGGAGTATATTGGTTGTTTGTTATTTTAATATTTTTTACAGGTGACACAGGCTTCGGGGATCAAATGACAAGTAATGGTGACTGTTATGGACCTGGTGGTTAGGAGCACCCGGCACGACCTGATAGTTAAACTGACACAGGACAAGCTCTGGGATGTGGGAGCTCTGCTGACCGCAACCCCTAATCCTATCACAACAACTAGAAATAGCCGTGGAGCGTTCCTGACTCTCCCTAGACGCCTCTTCACAGCCTAAGAGCTAGCTAGCCCTAGAGATAGAAAATAAAGCCTACCTTGCCTCAGAGAAATTCCCCAAAGGAAAAGGCAGCCCCCCACATATATTGTCTGTGAGTAAAGATGAAAGTCACAAACGCAGAAATGAAACAGGTTTCAGCAAAGGGAGGCCAGACTTACTAAACAGACAGAGGATAGGAAAGGTATCTTTGCGGTCAGCACAAAAAACTACAAAAGACCACGCAGAGTGTGCAAAAAGACCTCCGCACCGACTAACGGTGCGGAGATGCCACTCTGCATCCCAGAGCTTCCAGCTAGTAAGGCAAAATCATGATAACCAGCTGGACAAGGCAACAATGAACAAATAATAACTGGCAGGAAAGAAAAAAAAGAGCATGAACCGCACATCCCAAAATCATACATTGATCTAAAGCCGCTAGGCAAAAATTAATATAACTGAATATGAGGTTTTCAGTTTAACATTCTGATCAGACTGTATGAATCTGTATGAATCTCCTGGCTCTTACTGAAACCTGGATCCAGCAGTCAGACACCACCGCTGCTGCTGCTCTTTCATATGGTGCACTACACTTTTCTCATACCCCAAGATCGGACAACAGAGCAGGTGGAGGCGTTGGTCTGCTCCTTTCACCAAAATGTACTTTCCAAGTTATCCCCCAAGTACCCTCACTTGTCTTCCCTTCCTTTGAGGTCCATGTGGTCAGACTCTACGTCCCCTTCTCCATGCGAGTGGTGGTGGTGTATCGTCCTCCCGGCCCCTCTCATCAGTTCCTGGATCACTTTGCCACCTGGCTTCCACACTTTCTTTCCTGTGACACCCCCACCCTTATCATGGGTGATTTCAACATCCCTATTGCCTCTCCCCTCTCCCCATCTGCTTCTCACCTTTTGGCTCTAACCTCCTCTTTCGGCCTCTCGCAGCATACTAACTCGCCAACACATGAAGATGGAAACTCCCTTGACTTGGTCTTCTCCCGGCTTTGCTCAGTGGATGATTTCACAAACTCCCCTCTCCCACTCTCTGACCACCACCTTCTTTCATTCTCTATCAAGAACTGCCATCCCGCTCAGGTCACCCCCACTTTCCACACTTATAGAAACATACAGGCCATTAACACCCAGGAACTTATGAAGAACTTGCAGTCCTCATTGGCCCCAATCTCCTCCATCTCATGTCCTGATTCTGCTCTGAAGCATTACAATGAAACCCTGCAAAGTGCCCTGGATGAAGCTGCTCCTCCTATACATAAAACAACTCGGCACAGACGGCAACAACCGTGGCACACGCTGCAAACACGTTTCCTGCAGCGGTGCTCCAGGTGCGCAGAACGTCTGTGGAGAAAATCTAATCTAACCGAAGATTTCATCCATTATAAGTTCATGCTAAAGACATACAATTCTGCCCTTCACCTCTCCAAACAAACCTACTTCAACACCCTCATCACCTCCCTGTCCAATAACCCTAAACGTCTCTTTGACACGTTCCAGTCCCTACTCAACCCAAGAGCGCAGGCCCCAACCACGGATCTCCGTGCTGACGATCTGGCCAATTACTTCAAAGAAAAAATTGACCATATTCGACAGGAAATCATCTCCCAATCTCTTCATACCATGCACTGTCCTCCCTCCCCCACTGCATCTAGTTCACTCTCTGACTTTGAACCAGTTACAGAAGAAGAAGTAAGCAGGCTCCTTGCATCTTCTCGCCCGACCACTTGCACCAGTGACCCCATTCCGTCACATTTCCTCCAGTCCCTTTCCCCGGCTGTCACCTCTCACCTAACAAAAATATTCAACCTTTCCCTCACTTCCGGTATTTTTCCCTCCTCATTTAAGCATGCCATCATACATCCATTACTTAAAAAACCATCCCTCGACCAAAACTGTGCCGCTAATTATAGACCTGTCTCTAATCTTCCCTTCATCTCTAAACTCCTCGAACGCCTGGTCCACTCCCGTCTTACCCGCTATCTCTCAAATAACTCTCTTCTCGACCCTCTTCAATCTGGTTTCCGCTCTTTACACTCTACTGAAACTGCCCTCACTAAAGTCTCTAATGACCTACTAACAGCTAAATCTAATGGTCACTACTCCATGCTAATTCTCTTGGATCTCTCTGCAGCATTTGATACTGTGGATCATCAGCTCCTCCTCACTATGCTCCGCTCCATCGGCCTCAAGGACACCGTTCTCTCCTGGTTCTCCTCCTATCTCTCTGACCGATCCTTCACTGTATGTTTCGCTGGTTCCTCCTCCTCTCACCTTCCCCTTACTGTTGGGGTTCCTCAAGGATCAGTCCTAGGCCCCCTCCTCTTCTCTTTGTATACTGCCCCTATTGGACAAACAATCAGTAGATTTGGCTTCCAGTACCATCTCTATGCTGACGACACCCAACTATACACTTCTTCTCCTGATCTCACGCCTGCCTTATTAGAAAACACCAGTGATTGTCTTACCGCTGTCTCTAGCATCATGTCCTCCCTCTATCTGAAACTAAACCTGTCAAAAACTGAACTCCTCGTGTTTTCTCCCTCTACTAACCTACCTTTGCCTGACATTGCCATCTCCGTTTGCGGTTCCACCATTACTCCAAAGCAACATGCCCGCTGCCTTGGGGTCATCCTTGATTCTGACCTTTCATTCACCCCCCACATCCGATCACTGGCTCGCTCTTCTTACCTGCATCTCAAAAACATTTCTAGAATTCGCCCTTTTCTTACTTTCGACTCTGCAAAAACTCTTACTGTTTCACTTATTCATTCTCGTCTGGACTATTGTAACTCTCTACTAATCGGCCTCCCTCTTACCAAACTCTCCCCGCTCCAATCTGTCCTGAATGCTGCTGCCAGGATCATATTCCTCACCAACCGTTACACCGATGCCTCTACCTTGTGCCAGTCATTACACTGGTTACCCATCCACTCAAGAATCCAGTACAAAACTACTACCCTCATCCACAAAGCACTCCATGGCTCAGCACCACCCTACATCTCCTCTCTGGTCTCAGTCTACCACCCTACCCGTGCCCTCCGCTCCGCTGATGACCTCAGGTTAGCATCCTCAATAATCAGAACCTCCCACTCCCGTCTCCAAGACTTTACACGTGCTGCGCCGATTCTTTGGAATGCACTACCTAGGATAATACGATTAATCCCCAATCCCCACAGTTTTAAGCGTGCCCTAAAAACTCATTTGTTCAGACTGGCCTACCGCCTCAATGCATTAACCTAACGATCCCTGTGTGGCCTATATTAAAAAAAAAAAAAAAAAATTAATTAACTGGTTCATGCAGCTTTACATGAACACCCAAGCCTTACACTATGGCTGGTCCGAATAACTATAGCAATTGTTACCATCCACCTCTCGTGTCTCCCCTTTTCCTCATAGTTTGTAAGCTTACGAGCAGGGCCCTCACTCCTCTTGGTATCTGTTTTGAACTGTATTTCTGTTATGCTGTAATGTCTATTGTATGTACAAGTCCCCTCTATAATTTGTAAAGCGCTGCGGAATATGTTGGCGCTATATAAATAAAAATTATTATTATTATTATTATTATTATTATGAAGCCCACTGCCCCTTCACGGCAAACCTCGTAGTGGGTCCTATCGCCCTAACGGAGCGGAGCCGTGCGGCGCCCACCGCCACAGCAGCCATGCACCAGCAGGGCGGACGGCCTGTTGCCCCACAGCACCCATGCTGCAAGACTGAGTCCCCAAGACTCCAGACCGCGCCGCCCCACCAGCACAAAGCCACAGCAACAATGGCCGCCACACAGCACCAACACCAAAATGAAAGGAGCACTTAAACTCACCTTCCTACAGCTCTTCAGTGAGAGCCAAAATGGGCTAGACCCCTTACTTTGCAGTCTCCTGCTAATTAAAATCACCTGAGCCAAATGGGAGGAGTGCTGGTCCAAGAAGAAGACTAGAACATGCTTTGCAAAAATGAAAAAAAAGAGCATGAACCGCACATCCCAAAATCATATGTTGATCTAAAGCCGCTAGGCAAAAATTAATATAACTGGCAGGAACTTTCACCAGAAAGATCCAAGAGCGAACTGAACCAATGCAGGAACATTGACAGCTGGCATGGAGTAACGATCTGAGTGGAGTTAAATAGAGCAGCCAACCAAAGGATAAATCACGTCACCTGTGGAAGGAACCTCAGAAGCAGCAGCTCCACTCACAGCCACCAGAGGGAGTCCATGGAAAGAACTCGCCGAAGTACCATTCACGACCACAGGAGGGAGTTCGACAACAGAATTCACAACAGGTGACTATGTACTCTATGATTAATGTACTGTATTCTATATGTATGTATTGTATGAATGTACTGTATGTAGTTTGTATGTAGTATGTATGTAGTATGTACTTTTTTTGTTTTTCATTCAACACATTAGCCGGATGATGGGACTACTACTGTCCCATCATTGGCTATGTGTCAATCACTGTCACTGTAGCAGGTATCATCCAATGGGACTTTTAGTCCCATCGGATGATGCCTGCACACATGCACAGAGCCCCGGCAGGCCCGCACAGAGCCCCGGCAGGCCCGCACAGAGCCCCAGCAGGCCCGCACAGACCCTCCCGCACACACAGACTCGCACAGTGTCTGCCCACGCATGGCCCACACTCTTCCCCCCCTCCGGAACAGGATGTAGAAAGACAGAAAGGGCTTATTTACATTCCGATATTTGTGTCCCATTGACTTGCATTGGTATCGGGTATTGGTATCGGCGATATCGGATATTTTTTGGATATCGGCTGGATGCAATCCGATACCGATACTTCTGGATATCGGAAGGTATCGCTCAACACTACTCATCAGGATACTGCACAGGTCGCTCTGAGGTGTGCGCTGGCACCACAAGTGATGATGTCACTTCAGCCACAGGACCATTGCGTTGTGTAATCGGCCTCGCTTAAACAGTGTATATTCTCTCATGCGAGAGAATTTTGCCAATTATTCTAATGATACTTGAGGAAACTCTCATCAGAGTTTGAGCCAAGTGACAGTCAGGGCCAGAGGTAAGGCGGGGCACATTTGACATCAGCTTAGGTTCCCCAAAACCCCAGGGTTTTTTTTTTAACAAAGTTTGGATTTTTTTTTCACCACGTAAATTAAAAAGAACCTAGACATGTTTGGTGTTTATGAACTTGTAATGACCTGGAGAATCATACTGGCAGGTCATTTTTAGCATTTAGTGAACATGATAAAAGAAAAAAAAAAACCTACTGTGCAATTGAACTATTTTTGCAATTTTCACCGCACTTGAATTTTTTCCCCATTTTCCAATACATGATATGTTAAAACCAATGGTGTTGTTCAAAATCACCACTTGTCCCGCAAAAACAAGCCCTCACATGTCTATTTTAATAGAAAAATAAAAAAGTTATGGCACTGGGAAGAAGGGGAGCAAAAAACGAAAACGCAAAAACGAAAATACCTCTGGTCATGAAGGGGATAAGAGAAGCATAGAGTCTAGATCAAAGTATTATCCCCCTATCATATTCGTTGGTCAGACTCATCTGGAATACTGCATCCAGTTCTGGGCATCACATTTTAAAAACACATTGAAAAACTGGAGCAAGTTAAAAAAAGAGCTACCAGAATGGTGAGTGGACTGTAAAGTATGTCCAAGAGGAACTGTTAAAGGGACACTGTCACCTGAATTTGGAGGGAACAATCTTCAGTCATGGAGGCGGGGTTTTTGGGTGTTTCTCCCTCCAAATTCAGGTGTCAGTGTCCCTTTAAAGGATCAGGAATATTTAGCTTGCCAAAAAGAAGGCTAGGAGCAGACTTAATAGCTGTCTACAAATATCTAAAGGGATGTTGCAGTGTAGAGGGATCATCATTATTCTCATTTGCACAAGAAAAGACTAGATACAGTGAGCGTGAGCAATGAGTAGAACAGGCTGAAATGAGATGTGATGAGTTCTCCTTCAATGGAAGTCTTCAAATAGAGGCTGCACAGACATCTGTCTGAGATGATTTAGTTAATCCTGTGCTCCATTGAGCAGGGATTTGGACACAATGACCTTTGAGGTTCCTTCCAACTCTAACATTCTATGATATCTGGGCTGCATTTTGCTATATCTGGACTGCATTATACCATACAGGGGCTGCACTTTACCATATGAGGGCTGACTATACCACAAGTGGGCTGCATTATACTATATGGGGGTTGCATTATACCTTATGGGTGCAGCATTAAACTATATGGGGGCACCATTATACTATATGGGGGCTGCATTATGCTATATGGGACTGCATTATACTATATGGGGGCTGAATGTACTCTATCAATGACTATGAGGAGTACATCTACTACATAAAGCTGAATGTGTGTGTGTGTGTGTGTGTGTGTGTGTGTGTGTGTGTGTGTGTGTGTGTGTGTGTGTGTGTGTGTGTGTGTGTGTGTGTATGTATGTATGTATGTCCGGGATTGGCATCTGCACCGTCGCAGCTACAGCCACAAAATTTTGCACAGTCACACGTCTGTACCCCGAGAGCATCATAGGCTATGTTGTGAGGTGAAATTTTAACCCCACGCTTTCCAATTCACCAAATAATTTTGCCCCTATCTACATAATGGGGAAAAAAGTGAAAGGAAAAGTGTTGGAGGCGTCGCAGCCACAGCCACAAAATTTTGCACAGTCACACGTCTGGTCCCTGAGAGCATCATAGGCTATGTTGTGAGGCGAAATTTTAACCCCGCGCTTTCCAATTCACCAAACAATTTTGCCCCTATCTACATAATGGGGAAAAAGTGAAAGGAAAAGTGTTGGAGGCAAATTGACAGCTGCCAGATGTGAACAAGGAGGACTTAAAGAGTGAGAGCGATGGCGCCAAAGAGTATATACCGTACAGTTGCTAAGGTGGGGCCCCGACATGGGATACTCACCACACACGGGGATATGGACACACACAAAATGCGCCACACACTACCACTTGCTTGAACACATATACCACCCTCAGCACACATTTCACCACACATACACCAACCTCGCCACATAAAAGTCGAAACACAAAAGTCGCCGCTCAAAACTCGCCACGCGCAAAACTCGCCACATGCAAAAACTAGGCTCACGCAAAACTCGCCACAAGTGCAAAACTCACCTCATGGAAAACTCGCCACACGCAAAACTTGCACACGCGGAAAAATTGCCACATGTACAAAAGTTGCAGCACATGCAAAAGTTGCCTCACACAAAACTTGCACATACTCAAAATGTACCACACATAAAACTCGCCATGCGCAAAACTCGCCATGCGCAAACCTTGCTGCACACAACTTGCTACACTAACCTGTCACATGCAACTCGACACACAAAAAGTTGCCACACAAAACTCATCTCACAAAAGTCGCTACATGCATGTCGCCACACGCAACTCAACACACACAACTTGTCAAACTAAACTCGCCCTAAAACACACACAAGTCTGGTATTATCCTTCAAAAATAAAAATTAGATTAATAAGCAGACAAACTACAAGAGCAACAAATGTACCATATAGGAAATACGGCAGCTGTCAGTCACATGACCTGTCTATTATGTGTATGTGTGAGCTAATATATACTGCCAGGGGGAGGGCTTCCTGTTGGCTGGGGATTTATCAGGCTGCCAATTTAGCTTACAAATACTGAGGTAAAAATACTGAGCAAATAATGTGTGAACGAGGTCTAATACAGGAGGAGATGACACACAGGTATATACTATATACAGGGGAGATGACACACAGATATATACTATATACAGGAGAGATGACACACAGGTATATACTATATAGAGGAGATGACATACAGGTACATACTATATACAGGAGGAGATGACACACAGGTATATACTATATACAGGAGCAGATGACCTACAGGTATATTCTATTTACAGGAGGAGATGACATACAGGTATATGCTATATATAGAAGATGACATACAGGTATATACTATATACAGGAGGAGATGACACACAGATATATACTATATACAGGGGAGATGACACACAGGTATATACTATATACAGGAGGAGATGACATACAGGTATATACTATATATAGAAGGAGATGACATACAGGTATATACTATATATAGGAGGAGATGACATACAGGTATATACTATATACAGGGGAGATGACACACAGCAGGTATATTATATATACAGGGGAGATGACATACAGGTATATACTATATACAGGAGATGACATACAGGTGTATACTATATATAAGGGAGATGACAAACATGTATATACTGAGGTGAAAATGAAAAGGTGTGAGTGCAAAATGAGAGGAGTGAGGGAAAATAGTGGAGTGATCGGAAAATGACAGATGTGGGGTCGAAAGAGGAGTGAGGGAAAATAGTGGAGTGATCGGAAAATGAGAGATGTGAGATTGAAATGACAAGTGTTAGGGGGGAATGAGAGGAGTGAGGGAGAAAATGAGAGGTGTAAGGGAGAAAATGAGAGATATGAGGGGGAAAATGAAAGATGTGATTGGGAAAATGAGAGGCGTGATGGGAAAATAAGAGAAGTGAGGTGCTATAACTAACCACAGATATTTACTATGCCCAGGCAACGCCAGGCTCTTCAGCTAGTTATACTATATATGCTATATGGGGGCCTCATTCTACTATATGTGGACTGCATTATGTCTTATGGGGGTGCATTATACTATATTGGGGCTGCATTACACTCTATCAAGGACTATGTGCTATGCATTATACTTTATGTATGTAATAGGGGCTGCATTATACTCTATCAAGGACTATGGGTAGTGCATTTTACTAAATGTACTGTATTATATGCTATCAAGGACTATGTGCTGTGCATTATATTATGTGTACTATATTGGGGCTACATTATATGCTATCAAGTACTATGGTAAGTGCACTATACTATATGTACTACATTATAATCTATCAATGACTATTGGGAGCATTATACTATATGGAGGACTATGGGGGTGCATTATATTGTATGGAGGACTATGGGGAGTGTATTATACTGTATGGAAGACTATGGGGAGAGCATTATACTATATGGAGGACTATGGGATGTGCATTAACCTAAATGGAGGACTATGGGGTGCATTATGTTCTTCACCTAGTGAAATGTGTAGATAGATATACTGCTGATAACATGATACTGTATGGGGACAGATATATCTACTAGTGATCTTTCTGTGCCCATCATTCTTCCTCAGCCAGTGTAAAGAGGTTGGGAAAAAAGCATCAAATGACTTCAATATTGTCGATCATGCTCATTTAACGGCTTGAACTCAGCGCATGTAAATGCAACCAAAATGTTTCTGAGTGATGGTGCAATATGTTACCATTTGTGGCTAAACTTTTTCCCAGGACCCAACTATGTCTAAAAGTGGCACTATATAAGGTTCACTAAATAGGGCTTCTTTCCATTTTAAAGATGTAGCCATTGTTACCATTTTTAGTGCAAAAAAATTGTGGATTTTTTGTGTGTCAAATCAAAGTACTAGGGCATGTTTCCAACCACTGCTGATTCTGTACTGAGTGGTGACTGTAGTTACTCAAAGCATGCTTTTTTGATTGAAAGCCAGAGGGTTCCAAATGGAATACAGTTAATTTCCCTTGGTAGTCACACTTTCAGTAAGACAGCCAGGTAGCATTATCATCCTATTTACATGCAGAAGAACCCAATATTTGTAGGTTAATATCGCTTGGGACCATTACGGGTTTACTTTTATGGTACTATACAATACTTTACATACCACAGATAAGGGCAAAAGTAAAAGGGAAATATGGTTCACCAGTCTAGCAGCTTGAGTGTTGGAAAGTCTGAAGTTATAATCCTATTGTCCCATACACAGAAGGTACCAGACCAATGACCCACTCGTAAATCCAAAAAGCAGAAACCATTTCTGCACCTGGTGTAAAAAAAAGGTAATCCAATTATTATTTATTTTATTTTACTTAATTCAGTCATGATTGAAAACATACATGTCCATTAGCTTGGGTCATAAACATCATTACGTGTTTTGGGTGTCCACTCTAGGCAAAGCTTAAAAAGGTTGTGTACAACTTTAACATTGGTGATCTATCCTTAGGATAGGTCATTATTAGTGATGACGAGCGAATATACTCGTTACTCGAGATTTCTCGAGCATGCTCGGGGGTCTTCTGAGTATTTTTTAGTGCTCGGAGATTTCGTTTTTCTTGCCACAGCTGAATGATTTACATCTGTTAGCCAGCATAAGTACAGGTCCTTCTCAAAAAATTAGCATATAGTGTTAAATTTCATTATTTACCATAATGTAATGATTACAATTAAACTTTCATATATTATAGATTCATTATCCACCAACTGAAATTTGTCACGTCTTTTATTGTTTTAATACTGATGATTTTGGCATACAACTCCTGATAACCCAAAAAACCTGTCTCAATAAATTAGCATATCAAGAAAAGGTTCTCTAAACGACCTATTACCCTAATCTTCTGAATCAACTAATTAACTCTAAACACATGCAAAAGATACCTGAGGCTTTTATAAACTCCCTGCCTGGTTCATTACTCAAAACCCCCATCATGGGTAAGACTAGCGACCTGACAGATGTCAAGAAGGCCATCATTGACACCCTCAAGCAAGAGGGTAAGACCCAGAAAGAAATTTCTCAACAAATAGGCTGTTCCCAGAGTGCTGTATCAAGGCACCTCAATGGTAAGTCTGTTGGAAGGAAACAATGTGGCAGAAAACGCTGTACAACGAGAAGAGGAGACCGGACCCTGAGGAAGATTGTGGAGAAGGACCGGTTCCAGACCTTGGGGAACCTGAGGAAGCAGTGGACTGAGTCTGGTGTGGAAACATCCAGAGCCACCGTGCACAGGCGTGTGCAGGAAATGGGCTACAGGTGCCGAAATGGGCTACAGAGAAGCAGCACTGGACTGTTGCTAAGTGGTCCCAAGTACTTTATTCTGATGAAAGCAAATTTTGCATGTCATTCGGAAATCAAGGTGCCAGAGTCTGGAGGAAGACTGGGGAGAAGGAAATGCCAAAATGCCTGAAGTCCAGTGTCAAGTACCCACAGTCAGTGATGGTGTGGGGTGCCATGTCAGCTGCTGGTGTTGGTCCACTGTGTTTCATCAAGGGCAGAGTCAATGCAGCTAGCTATCAGGAGATTTTGGAGCACTTCATGCTTCCATCGGCTGAAATGCTTTATGGAGATGAAGATGTCATTTTTCAGCACGACCTGGCACCTGCTCACAGTGCCAAAACCACTGGTAAATGGTTTACTGACCATGATATTACTGTGCTCAATTGGCCTGCCAACTCTCCTGACCTGAACCCCATAGAGAATCTGTGGGATATTGTGAAGAGAAAGTTGAGAGACGCAAGACCCAACACTCTGGATGAGCTTAAGGCCGCTATTGGAGCATCCTGGGCCTCCATAACATCTCAGCAGTGTCACAGGCTGATTGCCTCCATGCCACGCCGCATTGAAGCAGTCATTTCTGCCAAAGGATTCCCGACCAAGTATTGAGTGCATAACTGAACATTATTATTTGATGGTTTTTTTGTTTGTTATTAAAACACACTTTTATTTGATTGGATGGGTGAAATATGCTAATTTATTGAGACAGGTTTTTTGGGTTATCAGGAGTTGTATGCCAAAATCATCAGTATTAAAACAATAAAAGACGTGACAAATTTCAGTTGGTGGATAATGAATCTATAATATATGAAAGTTTAATTGTAATCATTACATTATGGTAAATAATGAAATTTAACACTATATGCTAATTTTTTTAGAAGGACCTGTATATGTGGGGATTCCCTAGCAACCAAGCAGCCCCCACATGTACTTATGCTGGCTAACAGATGTAAATCATTCAGCTGTGGCAAGAAAAACTAAATCTCCGAGCACTAAAAAATACTCAGAGGACCCCCCGAGCGTGCTCAAGAAATCTCGAGTAACGAGTATATACGCTCTTCACTCGTCATTATGTCATCAATGTCTGATCAGTGTTGGTGCAGCACACGGCACCCTTGCCGATTAGCTATTCTCAGTACCAGTGGCGGCTGGAATTACTCAGTTATGGAGCAACTCCATCTACTGATGGTGGCCACAGCTGGGTACTGCACATCCGCCCCCTACTAATTTGAGTATCTCCATTACTGAGCTCTTCCAGCCACTGTCAGCACCGAGAACAGCTGATCGGCAATTCATAGCTACTGCTATGACTAAGGAAGAAGCAGCTTAGGCCGATTCACATTTCAGTGGCTCCGGTACGTGTGGTGACAGTTTCCTCACGTACCCAGAGACACTGACTCACGTAGACACATTAAAATAAATGTGTCTCTGCAGATGTCAGCGTATTTTCACGGACCGTGTGTCCGTTTGCAAAACACAGAGACATGTCAGTGTTTGTGGGAGCGCATGGATCACACGGACCCATTAAAGTCAATGGGTCCGAGTAAACATGTACCGCACATGGATGCTGTCTGTGTGCCATCTATGTGTCGCCTGAGGACCACACGGAACAGCACTACAGTAAGTGCTGTCCCCTGTGTGTAGTGCTGAAGCCGCCATTCATCCCTTCTGTCCTGCTCGGCTGAAAGCAGCGCTCGCAAGAGAGAAGGGATGAAAGATCAAGTTTTTTCAGTCGAGCAGGACAGAAGGGATGAATGCCGGCTTCAGCACCACACGCAAGGGACAGCGCAGTCTCTCCTGCACGGTCCGTGTGGTCCTCAGGCGGCACATGGCTGCCGCACGTGTGCCACGTGAGCACATGGACACACGGACACGGATAACTCCGGTACCGATTTCTCCGGTACCGGAATTATCTGGACATGTGAGACTGGCCTTAAACATGTTAAATATAGGAGAACTAGGAGTTTTTAGTATTATAAAAATATCATTTTATTAAATACAAAAAGTGTATAAAAGATACAGAAAACTATGACACATTACAGACAAGAATAAATATGTAACATGAAAATATAAAGGATAGTGTGATCCCAGAAGTGCGAGGACGCAAAAGGGGTCAAGATCCTGGACAGATAAAGGGAAAACAATGCACAGTATGACAGCACAATAAATAGCATGGGATTAGTATTCCATAGCTACTAGTCACAGGGATAGTCTCCTTCCGCATATATTTACTAAGGATCCCCGCCGTGCATATTTCCCCGTATATCAAAAGAGGGAGCAATGGGAGGCTAGAAGCTGGCATAGCCTGATCGGTTCTGCTACCTAGCAGCGATCATTAGATCGCTGCTATGTAGCAGAAATGCAGGTGTGCTGTGAGCGCCGACCACAGGGGGGCGCTCACAGCAGACCTGCATCAGTAACCATAGAGGTCTCAAGGACCTCTATGGTTACCTTCCTGATGCATCGCCGACCCCCGATCATGTGGTCGGCGATGACGTCATATCCAGCCGCCCGGCCGGATGCGGTAGTTAAATGCCGCTGTCTGTGTTTGACAGCGGCATTTAACAGGTTAATAGTGGCGGGTGAATAGCGATTTCACCCGCCGCTATTGCGCGCACATGTCAGCTGTACAAAACAGCTGACATGTCGCGACTTTGATGTGGGCTCACCGCCGGAGCCCACATCAAAGGAGGATTCACGGCATGCGCAGTAGATGTACGGCGCATGTCGTGAAGGGGTTAATGTCACAACCGATCATACAGAATGCCAACGTTTCGGCTCATAAGGCCTTTATCAAGGCAAATTATCTGTAAAATAAATGCAAAGTAGATATATAACATATCATACACATAAATAAATCGACAGGTTGTGCACAGAAACAGAAACATTCCATAATAATCGGATGAAATGAGTCCCATTAGTGAAAAGTGACTGTGGAGTGAAGACATATCCTAGATAAAAAGACGAAGGAGAACATCCATATGAGTCAAATATATGGTAAAAACAAATGCAAATGCATCAAGCAAAACACCTCAAGGTGTAAGTAGGACTAAGTGAAAAAAAGGGGGGGAGGAGGGAAGAAAATAGAAAAAGAAGTGGTACCAGGTGAAGCAAGAAAAGGAGAGGGAGAAGGGAAAGGGGAAAAGGGGAGGGGGAAAGAGGGGGGGAAAAAAGAGGGGGAAGGAAGGAAAAAGAGAAGGTACTAAGGGGAAGGAGAGAGGGGAACGAAAAGGGAAAGGGAAAAAGAAAGAAATAAAATAGGAAAGGGAAAAAAAGAGAAAAAAAGAAAAAGTGGTGTTTTTTACTTTTCTCTTTCCTCCCCCTTTCTTTTCTTTTTTTCCCCCTTTTTTTTCCCCTTTTTTCCCCCTTTGTTTTCTCTGTTTTTTCTTTTTCCCCCCCTTCCCCCTTCTTTTCTTGATCTCTTTTCACCCTGTTATCTTACCTTCCTTTTTTCCACCGATGGTATCCTTTTACCAGCGGTTGGGCCCATTTCTTCCGCTTATTTCTCTCCCATCTGTGTTTCGACAGCCTTCGCTTCTCCTCTCTTGTGCGCGTGCGCTCACCTTTATCTCTTTTTCCATTATGTCTCTGGCGCCTGCGCATTCGGTTGCGGTTCGCTTTGTGCCACACTTCCGGTGGCTCCTTGCCCCACTTCCGTCCTGTCCTTCACTTGCGCATGCGCCCTGCGGCTCTCACACATCGCGCTCTCTTCCGGTTTGGTGATTAGCGCCCCTTTATTAGGAGTGGTTTCCTCTTACGCTATGCCTTCCTCCATTAGCGGTGGCGCCTGTATCCGCAGCGATTCACTCCTCCTGGTATGTATCGGTGGCTTGCGGTTTCTGCAGTTACTATTGAGCTCTTCCTATGGGTGTCTAATTGCGATCTTTGCCCCTTACATTCTCGTCCTACCTCCATACAGGTAACCTCCCTGGTGTTTATCTGTCGGTATTTTGTCCTATTTCTGCATGATCTGAGTGTACCATAATTTATGGTGGTTTTTTGGTTCTTTTTCTTTTTTCCTCTTTTTTTTCCCTTTCCTATTTTATTTCTTTCTTTTTCCCTTTCCCTTTTCGTTCCCCTCTCTCCTTCCCCTTATTACCTTCTCTTTTTCCTTCCTTCCCCCTCTTTTTTTCCCCCTCTTTCCCCCTCCCCTTTTCCCCTTTCCCTTCTCCCTCTCCTTTTCTTGCTTCACCTGGTACCACTTCTTTTTCTATTTTCTTCCCCCCTCCCCCCCTTTTTTTCACTTCATCCTACTTACACCTTGAGGTGTTTTGCTTGATACATTTGCATTTGTTTTTACCATATATTTGACTCATATGGATGTTCTCCTTCGTCTTTTTATCTAGGATATGTCTTCACTCCACAGTCACTTTGCACTAATGGGACTCATTTCGTCCGATTATTATGGAATGTTTCTGTTTCTGTGCACAACCTGTCGATTTATTTATGTGTATGATATGTTATATATCTACTTTGCATTTATTTTACAGATAACTTGCCTTGATAAAGGCCTTATGAGCCGAAACGTTGGCATTCTGTATGATCGGTTGTGACATTAATAAATATTATTTTTCTTGGACTACCTTTGAGTACTCAGATTTATCTATTTTTGGACTTACTAGTGATATTTTTCTGAGAACTCTATATCAATTCATAGTAGATCCCCCTGATCTCTTTACAATACTTTCTTAACCTTGCTATGTGATGAGCACGATTTCTCACGTCAGCAGAGTAGCCCGCCTGTGAAGCTAACTA
This sequence comes from Ranitomeya imitator, assembly GCF_032444005.1. NCBI lineage: Eukaryota > Metazoa > Chordata > Amphibia > Anura > Dendrobatidae > Ranitomeya > Ranitomeya imitator. The sequence goes on from NC_091283.1 coordinate 619,562,199, forward strand.
CGCCGCCTGTGTATCTAAATTTTTACTGCATCTAACCCAGTAAATCGTTTTGGGCCTAGGAGCAGCGTCTGCACGTCAGTGGAGTAGCTCGCCTGTGAAGCTAACTACACCGCCTGTGTATCTAAATTTTTACTGCATCTAACCCAGTAAATCATTTTGGGCCTAGGAGCAGTGTCTGCATGTCAGTGGAGAAGCCCGCCTGTGAAGCTACACCGCATGTGTATCTAAATTTTTACTGCATCTAACCCAGTAAATCATTTTAGACCTAGGAGCGGTGTCTGCACGTCAGCGGAGTAGCCCGCCCGTGAAACAAACTATACCGCCTGTGTATCTCAATTTTCACTGCATCTAATCCAGTTATTAGTTTTGGGCCTAGTACCACAGTTTGGCCACTCAGTTCTGCTCTGTTTTCATCCATCGGTTGTGCCAACAACTACAGATACAGAGTTGTCAATTATTAAAGCACCAAAATGAGTGGCAAAAGGCCTGCTGCTGGTGGAAAGGGGAATAGGTGTGTTGGAAAGGGAAAAAAGATTGCGTCCTTGGGGTAGGTGGTAAAGCAACAGTAACATCTGCAGAAGAAAGACCATCTTCCAGGCAAAGTAAGATGTCTACTTCTTTTCGTGGACAATCTGATATGATCCTTTTCTTACGACTATCGCTAAGAGCATCGCTACAATTTCCAGATGAGGCACAAAAACAGCAGGTGCTTGAATGGATATCAAGTGGTCGTTCAAGTGGGCTTTCCTCCGCCTCAACTTCAACATCACAAATACTCCAGTCCTCAGAGTTGTCACCCCAATCGCACTTGCTTCCTCACAGCTCTCAAGTCTCCAGCCGCCCGTCGGAGTATGGGGTAACACAGATGGTTGAGTCTGCAGAGTTGTTTACTCATACTATATCCTGGGAATCAGAGGTCTGCTCCAGAGCTTCTGTGAATCCAGACGAGGAAATGATCTGCACTGATGCCCAGAATCTTTGTGTGTTGGATCCAGGCCTAGATGAAGGAGGTTCTGAGCATAATGTAGACCCTCGTTCCCAAACTGTAACTCCTGTTGGTGGAGACAATGAGGAAGATGATGATGAGACTGAGATACCTGATTGGAACGAAAACTTGACTTTTCGGTCAGGGCAGGAAGAGGTTGGCTCTGAATGTGATGGGTGTGAGAAGACACAGGGTGATGATGATGAGGTTGGAGACCCCACTTACTGTCAACCCACAGTCCACCAGTCCATGAGGTCAGCAGAGGAGGTGGAGGAGGATGCCAGTGACAAGTCTGACAACGAGGTTATGTTGCGCCTTCCTGGACAGAAATGAAGTACTGGAAGCATGTCAACGACTGCATCCTCAACTGCAACTGTGCCTCTGAGCACAAGTTGTGGTAGCTCTTCAGGTCGCATGGGCTCTAAGCCTTGCATAGCCTGGGCATTTTTTTAGATTGCAAAGGATGACCGAACTCACGTTGTCTGTAAGATTTGTCACCAAATTCTCAGTAGAGGCCAAAAAATGAATAGTTTGAGTACTTCATGCATGAACCGTCACATGGATATGAGGCATAAGTTACAGTGGGAAACTTACTGTGTTACAATGCGTCCTAGAGGGCCGGGCCAATCACCGTCTGACCCATAAAGTGCACCCGCGGCCTCTTCATCTTCTGTGACTGTGGGGACTGCAGTCGCACATGGTTTTGGATGCAGCCCTTCCACCCTTTTACCCGCAACAGCCAGTGTGATTGGCAGGTCGTCAGGACATTTGCAAGTGGAAACACCTGCTGGTGTTGAGCGCTCTCCGACATCGAGACCACTACATTTTGATCAAGGCAACATAATATCTCCACCTGCACCTTCCTCACAGACAAGCAATTTGCCGGGGACACTCTACTCAACCCCATCTAAGTACGGCAGCCAGCCCTCGGTCCCTCAGATGTGGACAAGTAAAAGACCATTTCCTCCTAGCCATGACAAAGCTAAGAGGTTGAATTTCACCATCTGCAAGCTGTTGGCTACAGAAATCTGCCTTTCTGCCTGGTAGACACAGAGGATTTATGAGACCTTATGTCCGTTGCAGTGCCCCAGTACCAGATACCCAGTCGCCACTACTTCTCAAAGAAAGCTGTGCCTGCGCTACACTAGCATGTCACACACAACATCACCGCTTCCTTGAGAAACTCTGAGTGTGAAAGGGTGCATTTCACCACAGACACTTGGTCGAGTAGACATGGACAGGGGCGTTACATGTCGGTGACAGGGCCTTGGGTAACTATGGTGACATCAGGAGAAGGGGCTGCTGTCCAAGGCTTGCCATCCCCACGAGTTGCGTATCGATCCTCTGTATATCCAAGTTCCTCCACTGCTTCTGCCTCCTCAACCTCCTCTCACCTGCACCCAAAGCCTGTCTGGAAATGCCACCCACGTTCTAACTGCACAGAAGGAATCCTGCACACCTCCTTACTATGCTGTCACCAGGGCTCAACGGCATCAGGCAGTGTTTACTTTGAAATGTCTGGGAAATGTGAGTCACACAGCTCAGCAGTTGTGGTCAGCTCTGGAGACCGATTTCCATCAACGGTTGTCTCCACTGAACCTGCAGCCAGGGAAGGCCATGTGCGACAATGCTGCAAACCTGGGTGCGGCCCTTCACCGGGGCAATGTCAAACACGTGCCTTGTATGGCTCACGTTTTGAACATGGTTGTCCAGCAATTTTTATCCAACTATCCCGGACTAGATGGGCTTCTGCAGAGGGCATGGTTGCTGTGTGCTCACTTCCGCCATTCGCATCCCACAGCTCAATGACTTGCATCTCTATAGAAGTCGTTGGGCCTGCCAGTTCACCGGATGAAATGCAATGTGCCCAAACGGTGGAATTCAACTCTGCACATGTTGCAGCGACTGTGGCAGCACCGACGAGCCCTGGTGCAATACATAATGACATATATAAATCAAGAGGACAAATGGAGTTTTGTTAAAAAAGGGTATAAACATGAACTTTATTAACAATAATACCACACATACATACATGCACCTGTCATATGCTGACAGTGCAAACACAGACACAAATAGTAAAAGACACCAGAGTAATGGGTCTACCGCATATAGATAATGTACATAACACCACACAGTATAAAGTAGGAAGGTGCAGGCAAAAAGATAAACCCCAATAGAAGTTCCCGGTAGTCTAGATCCTATACAGGATACACCATAGGTATGGTATGTAAATGAGCGGGGAATCTCACCCACACTAAGTGCCTCACATCAGACACTATCAGGGTAAAGAAGGGGGGGTAAAGGGGAACATGCCTCACCTCACTGCAGTTAGACCACTGTACACGCCCCGACGCACATTTCGCCTCGCTTTCTCAAGGGGTAGTATGCTCATTTAGTGCCAACCAAGGCCTTAAATAGTGCACAAATTAAAAACAGCTGTCCGGTCCCATATTGATGCCGTGAGAGTCCGGCGCATGCGCGTGCTGCCCTCCGGGTCCGCCCGCCCCCACCCGGAAATATCCGGCCTCGGGAATCGGCGGGCACCAGCTGGTTCCGCCTCCGCCCGCTGCAGGAAGTCGCCGGATGAAGGAGGGCGGAGCCACGACGGAGGCGCGCGCACGCGCACCGCAGCAGGAGACCAGTGGAACCCAGCTCCACCTCCCATGTCAATTGCAGCCAAGCAACGCTGCATACATAGGTCTGGAGGCGTAACCCCACACCGCCCGCAATGATCCATAGTATTAAATAGTCCATAACCGTTCTGTATTTTCAGGTGAACCATATGTGCGTACACAAGCTGGAGCTGGTATGGGGGCATCTTCTCATACATGCTGGATGTGAAATCGGATCCCACGATTCCCATGAGCGGCTGTATATTGTTCCATCTCCTCACTCCATATGTAAATAAATACCGATAACTGGGTGCATAGTGCCAAATTGGGGGAATGGGGGCATCAATCACCGGAAAGATTGTACTAATAAACCTAGATATAAGACAGATAAGCATTAAAAACAGCAAAACCAAAATGCAGGGAGAGGGAATAAAGGGAGAAGGGGAGATTGGGAGAAAAAAGGGGTAATCGACCCTAAATCCACATTAGTCATATGATTTTTATAGATAAGGACCAAAATTAAGGGCTTCATTTAACCCAGCAGGTTTTACGGTCCCAAGTGTGACAATCCACATTAGTTCACGTTGTGCCAGTAGTTTCTTTATGTTACTGCCCCTAATGCCTGTGTGTATGACATCAATACCTCTAACTTTAAATTCCTTAGGATCACTGTTGTGTACCAATCGGAAGTGCCTAGGGATGGTTTTGAGGGTTGACACATCTTCCACTGTTCTAGCCGCACAGATGTCCCTAACGTGTTCCCTGATCCGTGTCCTCAATTCGCGTGATGTTAATCCCACGTATATGAGGGGACAGGCACATGTAGCGTAATATTATTATTATTATTATTATTATTATTATTTATTTACATAGCACCATTGATTCCATGGTGCTGTACATGAGAAGGGGTTACATACAAGTTACAAATATCACATACAGTAAACAAACTAACAATGACGGACTGATACAGAGGGGCGAGGACCCTGCCCTTGCGGGCTTACATTCTACAGGATAGACTACATTCCTAGTACCACAGGAAATGTATTCTCTAATGTCAAATATTTTTTGGTCCACAGAACTGAAAGTAGAGGCTTGATGCGTATTTACACATGCCACACAGTGACCACACTTAAAGAAGCCTTTTTTGGGTTGTGTTCCACCAAAAAAATTAGGGGTGGGAGCTACATAATGACTTTTAATAAGTAAGTCGCTAAGATTTTTAGAGCGACGGGGGGTCATGAGGGGTATATCAGTGAGGAAGGGTCTCAGGGAGAGCTCAGCACTGAGAACAGGCCAGTACTTGGTTAAAATATAACGCATATTGTCCCACTCATGGTTAAATACTGAATTAAACCGTATATTTTCATCCTTTTTATCTCTTTTTCTTTTATGGTACAATAATGAGTCCCGAGATACCGACTTCGCTCTATTGTAGCCATTTTTTATACATCTTTTGCCAAAACCACGTTGTTCGAATCGTCTTTTCAAGTCTAATGCTTGATTTTCAAATTTTTGGTCTGTAGAGCAGATCCGCCTCACCCTAAGAAACTGTCCAACCGGGACGGCCCTAACTGTGGAATGGCTATGTGCAGTGGTGGCATGTATTAACGAGTTGACTGATGTTTCCTTACGGAAAACATCAGTCTGGATGGTAGAAAACGAATCCACCTCCAGACTGATGTCCAAAAAATCAATTTTCACTGCATCATATCTGTATGTCAATTTGATATTATAACTGTTGTGCGTACACAAGCTCCAGCTTGTGTATGCACATATGGTTCACCTGAAGATACAGAACGGATATGGACTATTTAATACTATGGATCATTGCGGGCGGTGTGGGGTTACGCCTCCATTCCTATGTATGCAGCGTTGCTTGGCTGCAATTGACATGGGAGGTGGAGCCGGGTTCCACTGGTCTCCTGCTGCGGTGCGCGTGCGTGTGCCTCCGTCGTGGCTCCGCCCTCCTTCATCCGGCGACTTCCTGCAGCTGGCGGAGGCGGGACCAGCTGGTGCCCGCCGATTCCCGAGGCCGGATATGTCCGGGTGGGGGCGGGCGGACCCGGAGGGCAGCGCGCGCATGCGCCGGACTCTCACGGCATCAATATGGGACCGGACAGCTGTTTTTAATTTGTGCACTATTTAAGGGCTTGGTTGGCAATAAATGAGCATACTACCCCTTGAGAAAGCGAGGCAAAACGCGCGTCGGGGCGTGTACAGTGGTCTACCTGCATTGAGGTGAGGCATGTTCCCCTTTACCCCCCCTTCTTTACCCTGATAGTGTCTGATGTGAGGCACTTAGTGTGGGTGAGATTCCCCGCTCATTTACATACCATACCTATGGTGTATCCTGTATAGGATCTAGACTACCGGGAACTTCTATTGGGGTTTATCTTTTTGCCTGCACCTTCCTACTTTATACTGTGTGGTGTTATGTACATTATCTATATGCGGTAAACCCATTACTCTGGTGTCTTTTACTATTTGTGTCTGTGTTTGCACTGTCAGCATATGACAGGTGCATGTATGTATGTGTGGTATTATTGTTAATAAAGTTCATGTTTATACCCTTTTTTAACAAAACTCCATTTGTCCTCTTGATTTATATCTGATTGCTATATGGAGGTATTTGTGATTGTTTGTGACTGATGCTGGTCACTAAAATGAAGCTGGAAATTTTGAAACTTACATTGTTGTCTGTGTTTTCGCAATAGGTTCCAGTATTATACTAATGGATTTCAGAGCTCGCAACGGAGCATGGCTCTCACAATTGAATGATGCATGTAAAGACACCAGTGTTGCAGGTGTTGAAGGGAATGATAAGGGATTAGTGGAAATGACATACAAATTTAAGTACCTTACACGGAAAAGGACAAAAATATGGTGGAATCATGCATTCCTAGATAAATATCTGCAGAAGGGTTTAATCCCAAGGGGACTGCGGGTACAAGTGTTCCCCTCATTCCCAGTGGAAAGCTTAGACATACGGGAGAGATGGGAAAAATTACGCAAATGTCTGTTCATTTGGTTTCATGCAAATATTAAAAGAAATGAATGCTGAATCTCTCCAGAATATTGAAAAAGAAATGGAGGAGTTACAAAGCAATATAAAAAAGGACATGCCGGTTGATGCCCTTATAAAGTTTAATGTTGAGATACAGGATGTAACACAAAAATGGGCTGAGGATATACAGCTAATGAAATCAAAAAAATTCCAATGGGACATTAATGATAAAAATGAGAATAAGATGTACAGGTGGAGAAATCCAGGTGAAAGGTCATGCTCATTTTATAGAAATGAATCTCGATCACGATCTCGGTCGGCTTCGGTGAGATCGATGAGAGGAGAGACACAGCAGACTACAACTAAAAATCGACCTGAAGCTTCAAATGACGGACCTACAGTCAGCGGGACCAGTATGAAAATGAATACCAGACAAAACGCAAAGAAGGGATCAGAGGGGATATCGGTGGGAAACAGGTCTCAGGGAGGCCTGCAGGTAATTAATTTATCTGATCACGTATTAACTGTTAGCCAAATAGAGGTATTGAGTAAAGGCCTCTCTTTTTCTCCCACTAATGGTTTCAATTACTTTACAGCATTGAAAGACCTTCACCTCTTCTCGCAAAAATTGGTCTTAAAGAAACTGCACTGTAGGGGTACCAATGATTTGGAGGGTTGGAGCCCTGCGGAGAGGGACACCATACGAATTTTGGAAGAACTCCTTGATGAGCAAACCCCAAATGATGAAGGTGGGTTTCCCAGCTCCATTCTTCCCAGGTCCACGAGGTTCCCTCCCTTGTCACTCTGCCCGGCAGTGGAGATATTCACTAAACTGGTCTCTAATGAATTAAAAACCCTATCCTCACGCTGTCGCTATGACAACTTAACCAAGAAACATAGGGAAGCTATACGTCAACTACAATCTTTTGATGACGTGGTGTTTAAGGCGGCTGACAATGGAGGGAACATCGTGGTCTGGCCAATCACTAAATATGAATGTGAAGCATTTAGACAATTACGGGATAGTCAGGTATATACAAAATTGGGTTATAACCCGGTGGTGTCTTTTTCCGCTCGGCTCCAAAAGATTCTAATTAAGGCCTTTGATTCAGGTGTGATCAATAAAAAGGTTTTTGATGGACTTACAGTGCAGTTCCCGAAGGTACCGATGCTCTATTTGCTTCCCAAAATCCACAGGGACGCCGTCAACCCACCGGGACGTCCGATTGTATCTGGAATAGGTGGTCTTTGCGACCCTATATGTAAATGTATTGATTTTTATTTAAAACCTTTAGTAGAGACATTATCCTCCCATGTGAGGGATACAACGGACGTCCTTGCTAGGGTTGACGGCCTCTTTGTGGATAGAGAAACCATCCTCGTGACTGCGGACGTAGAGACATTGTACACGTGTTTCAGTCACGAGGATGGGTCCGGGCGGTCCGCTTCTTCCTGGAAACCTCCAACCTGGACGGCCCACTGTGTGAACTCATCCAGGAACTGCTGCACTTTGCCCTCACACATAATTTTTTTACTTTTAAAAACCAGTTTTATCATCAGAAGTGAGGCGCGGCCATGGGTGCGGCCTGTGCCCCCGCGTACGCCAACCTCTTCCTGGGTTTCTGGGAGAGGTTGGTGTTTGGTATTTCGGAGGCGGGGGCCGCAGACCATGTGCTGTGCTGGTTACGCTACATTGATGATGTATTATTTTTTTGGCGGGGGACAGTGCAGCAATTGGATGAGTTCATGGCTATGCTTAATGACAACAGTTATAATATCAAATTGACATACAGATATGATGCAGTGAAAATTGATTTTTTTGGACATCAGTCTGGAGGTGGATTCGTTTTCCACCATCCAGACTGATGTTTTCCGTAAGGAAACATCAGTCAACTCGTTAATACATGCCACCACTGCACATAGCCATTCCACAGTTAGGGCCGTCCCGGTTGGACAGTTTCTTAGGGTGAGGCGGATCTGCTCTACAGACCAAAAATTTGAAAATCAAGCATTAGACTTGAAAAGACGATTCGAACAACGTGGTTATAGCCAAAGATGTATTAAAAATGGCTACAATAGAGCGAAGTCGGTATCTCGGGACTCATTATTGTACCATAAAAGAAAAAGAGATAAAAAGGATGAAAATATACGGTTTATTTCAGTATTTAACCATGAGTGGGACAATATGCGTTATATTTTAACCAAGTACTGGCCTGTTCTCAGTGCTGAGCTCTCCCTGAGACCCTTCCTCACTGATAGACCCCTCATGACCCCCCGTTGCTCTAAAAATCTTAGCGACTTACTTATTAAAAGTCATTATGTAGCTCCCACCCCTAATTTTTTTGGTGGAACACAACCCAAAAAAGGATTCTTTAAGTGTGGTCACTGTGTGACATGTGTAAATACGCATCAAGCCTCTACTTTCAGTTCTGTGGACCAAAAAATATTTGACATTAGAGAATACATTTCCTGTGGTACTAGGAATGTAGTCTATTACGCTACATGTGCCTGTCCCCTCATATACGTGGGATTAACATCACGCGAATTGAGGACACGGATCAGGGAACACGTTAGGGACATCTGTGCGGCTAGAACAGTGGAAGATGTGTCAACCCTCAAAACCATCCCTAGGCACTTCCAATTAGTACACAACAGTGATCCTAAGGAATTTAAAGTTAGAGGTATTGATGTCATACACACAGGCATTAGGGGCGGTAACATAAAGAAACTACTGGCACAACGTGAACTAATGTGGATTGTCACACTTGGGACCATAAAACCTGCTGGGTTAAATGAAGCCCTTAATTTTGGTCCTTATCTATAAAAATCATATGACTAATGTGGATTTAGGGTCGATTACCCCTTTTTTCTCCCAATCTCCCCTTCTCCCTTTATTCCCTCTCCCTGCATTTTAGTTTTGCTGTTTTTAATGCTTATCTGTCTTATATCTAGGTTTATTAGTACAATCTTTCCGGTGATTGATGCCCCCCCTCCCCTGATTTGGCACTATGCACCCAGTTATCGGTATTTATTTACATATGGAGTGAGGAGATGGAACAATATACAGCCGCTCATGGGAATCGTGGGATCCGATTTCACATCCAGCATGTGTGAGAAGATGCCCCCATACCAGCTCCAGCTTGTGTACGCACATATGGTTCACCTGAAGATACAGAATGGATATGGACTATTTAATACTATGGATCATTGCGGGCGGTGTGGGGTTACGCCTCCATACCTATGTATGCAGCGTTGCTTGGCTGCAATTGACATGGGAGGTGGAGCCGGGTTCCACTGGTCTCCTGCTGCGGTGCGCGTGCGCGCGCCTCCGTCGTGGCTCCGCCCTCCTTCATCCGGCGATTTCCTGCAGCGGGCGGAGGTGGGACCAGCTGGTGCCCGCCGATTCCCAAGGCCGGATATGTCCGGGTGGGGGCGGGCGGACCCGGAGGTCAGCGCGCGCATGCGCCGGACTCTCACGGCATCAATATGGGACCGGACAGCTGTTTTTAATTTGTGCACTATTTAAGGGCTTGGTTGGCACTAAATGAGCATACTACCCCTTGAGAAAGCGAGGTGATACGTGCGTCGGGGCGTGTACAGTGGTCTACCTGCAGTGAGGTGAGGCATGTTCCCCTTTAACCCCCCCCTTCTTTACCCTGATAGTGTCTGATGTGAGGCACTTAGTGTGGGTGAGATTCCCCGCTCATTTACATACCATTCCTATGGTGTATCCTGTATAGGATCTAGACTACCGGGAACTTCTATTGGGGTTTATCTTTTTACCTGCACCTTCCTACTTTATACTGTGTGGTGTTATGTACATTATCTATATGCGGTAGACCCATTACTCTGGTGTCTTTTACTATTTGTGTCTGTGTTTGCACTGTCAGCATATGACAGGTGCATGTATGTATGTGTGGTATTATTGTTAATAAAGTTCATGTTTATACCCTTTTTTAACAAAACTCCATTTGTCCTCTTGATTTATATCTGTTTGCTATATGGAGGTATTTGTGATTGTTTGTGACTGATGCTGGTCACTAAAATGAAGCTGGAAATTTTGAAACTTACATAATGACATATAGCCTGGGCCAATGAGATCCAGAGGTGGGGCAAATCACGCTGCAGGAGTGGTCTCAGATCAGGGACCTATACACCCTTCTGCACAGTTTTGAAATAGCGACGAAGATGTTTAGTGCTGACTATGCCATTATCAGCATGACTATTCCGGTCATTTACATGCTCGAGCACACCTTAAACAGTATTCGGAGTCAGGTGGTGGGACAAGAGGAGGAGGAGGAGGAACAGGAGGAGTCATATGCTGAAGGGATAATATCTCCAAGGTCCAGATGGTCACCAGCACCAAGGCAGCTGGCATTTGAGGGTGGGGAAGGGGGATTACCGAGGGCGCATGGTAGCAGCCAAACTATTGAGGAAGGTGCAGGAGCCGAGGAAGAAGTGTAGGATGAACTGGCGCTGGGCATGGAAGACTCATCAGATGAGGGAGACCTTGATCAAATTTCTGTTGTGCGAGGTTGGGGGGAGAGGGCAGAGGAAGGAAGCATGATTCTTGCCTCGCCACCACCAAGACAACAAGTACTTGGTTCTCCTGGATGCGCAAGACACATGAGTGCCTTCTTGCTGCACTACCTGCAACATGACCCTCGGATTGTCAGAATGCAAAGTAATGCTGACTACTGGGTTGCCACACTCTTAGATCCCCAGTACAAAAGCAAATTTGCCATAGAAAGTGATTCACGCATGCAGGAGTATCAGCAGAGACTGTTACAGAATCTTACATCTGCTTTTCCACAAAATACCAGTGGTGCACGCAGTGAATTTCTGTGTTCTAACTTGCCAACCGTGGGACTGTCATCACTCAAACCGTAACAATAACATCGTATCTGGTGGTAACAGCAATTTTTTCCAATCAATTCAAGAATTTTTTAAACCATCCTTTGCAAGGCCACAGGAGACAAGAAGTCTGACGCATAGCCAACGCCTAGAGAGGATGGTACAGTAGTATCTCCAAGTTAACATCGATGCCATGACTGTGGAACTGGACCCTTGCTCATTTTGGGCTTCCAATCTGGAAAAATGGCCTGAGCTCGCCACTCATGCCTTGGAGATCTTGACGTCCCCCACAGCCAGCATTCTCTCTGAACGTGTGTTCAGCGCTGCTGGTGGTGTGCTGACAGATAAGCACATGCTGCTGTCCAGTGACAATGTAGATAGACTAACGTTCATCAAGATGAACAAATCCTGTATCCACAAGGACTTTTCTACCCCTGTGTCATCCTGGGGAGACTAAAAGCTTGATGATTTTTGAAAATCACCTCACAAACCATTTTAAGAAACTGTGCCGAAATTGATGCCACTTAAGTGGTTTCTAGGGCCCAATTTTTGAAAAAAATGGAGACTCTTTTTGGAGTCCCCTTGCAAAGTTTTACATGGCGTTGGCATTGTCAATTCCAGGTGGGTGGGGTCGCTCCCCCACCTTTTAACCTTTAGAAATTACATACAATATGGCTTGGGGTAACACAGATGGTTGAGTCTTCTGAGCTGTTTTACTCATACTATGGCCTGGGATTCAGAGGTCTGCTCCAAAGCTTCAGTGTCTGCCAGTCAGCAGAGTAGCCCACCCATGAAGCAAACTACACCGCCTGTTTATCTAATTAATTTTTATCTGCATCTAGCCCAGGAAATCCTTTTGGGCCTTTTGGGCCTAGTAGCAGTTTCTGCTACTCAGCAGACTACCCCACCCATGAATCAAGCTACACCGCCTGTTTATCAAAGTACTAATTTTTAACTGCATCTAGCCCAGGCAATACTTTGGGCCTAGTAGCAGTTTCTGCTACTCAGAAGAGTAGCCCACCCATGAAGCAAGCTACACCGCCTTCTTCCTTTCTCAATCTAACCCCTCGGCTCTGGGGTGTTTGCTCTCCCTCCAGCTCTCTCCTTCTCACAGGTGGACTATCGCATGTATTCACACTGTGGCAAATCTTTTGGGCACAGGCATAAGAAGTCGTTGAGGTAATGGATAATATGTGCCCCCTTAGAAACATCTATGACAACCCATTCGAGGAAGCAACTAAACGCCTCAAATAGTGAACAGGATATGGAGCACCCAATGGGCAAACAGCGATCTATGTAGTATGCTCCTTCACAGAAGCAGCCCTATAGGCGGACACTATTCGAGGCACAGGTAGTAACTGGAACGACCCCTCAATGTCTGTTTTGGCCATTAGGGTGCCCCTTCCCAACTTCTTTACCCACCTGATTGCCTCGTCAAAGAAGGTACAGTATATAGTACTGAAATTGGTTCCACGTCGATGTTGTCGTTTACTGACCTGCCCCTTGGATATGACAAAAGGTGGATTAGTCTGAACGTATTGGGTTCCTTTTTTTGGCACGACTCCCAATGGAGATACCACTACGTCTTCTAAGGAAGGTGTCCTGAATGGACCCGCCATTCTACCTAAAGATATTTCTTATTTAAATTGTTTTGTTACGACGTCTGGGTGTTGGTAGGCTGATTTTAGATTTTTACTCCAGCCTTTCTTGATTTTAGAAAGGCATGACATGCCTATATCTGTGTCTCCTCCTCCTTTTACTCCTCCACCTCTTTTCTTTTCACATGACTATATGTATTTGTGACTTTTCCATGTGCTTGTTGTGTCTTCTGAGCAGTTTGTCAGCTTTTGGACACCTTTTAGGATGTTTGTATGTGTTTGTGTTTGCCTGCCATTGGTTTCAATGGGGTTCGACGAACATTCGTCGAACATGCCCCAATTAGACGAACCGAACCAAACTCAAACACTAGGGGGTGGCTCAACACTATTCCTGTCATAAGGAAAAAGACAAGTGCAAATTAGTTGGGCACGCTCTTACGCCTCTGTGAACTCCTGAAGCAAGCAGGCTGAACATTGAGGCACAAACTTCAGAGCAGTAATGCATGATTTTCAGTAACATCATATTATCAAGGCATCATATACAAGATTATCTCCCCATTTTTTTTTATTAAAAATAGTGTGTGCCATTTGTTAATGAGTAAAAGCTGGTTATTACGTTATATTCCATGACATGTAAATATTTCAATATTGTGTTTCTGCTTATGGCGCCAAGACCTGTTTGCTAATCTAATATTTCAAGGCAATGACTTTTTAATGTAGCTTCTGGGACACAAGAGAAATGGAGTTATAACATTAATAGACATGATGGGCTATTTGTTTTAATAAATGCCTGGCATAAGCATCCGGGGATTTGGAATCCATTACACCTCGATAAAGCCGCTAAGGAATGTTTTAGCTTTTTTATCAACTCCAAGAAAAATGACTTTGTCATGTGTGTTAATACAATTAACTCCTAAGCTTTGGTTTTAAAAACTGTTGAAATGCAAATGCAAGTGAAAAACAATGTATGGTATTGTGTAGCGCAGAATGGAATAGCATGGTGCAAAATAACACGGACATGGGGTGATGTACTGTATGGCACACAGTACAGGAATAATATCTATGAAAGCTTTTTCCACCAAAAATGGAACCAGCTCTCACTATATGAAATCCTCAACCTGAGAAAAGGGGAGATATTTTTTTGTACTGATGAAAATGGGGTCACTCCTCTGACACCTAATAAAAAATCTTGGTCTGATAGTAGAACATGGTATTTGGCACAAAAAAATATAACATAGTATATGACCACAGAATTTATACCTCTACTAAACTTCCCAAACTGATTTTTATTTTTTTTTAACTTTTTTTATTCTTGCTTCTAGTCAACATAAGGGTATATGCGTACGTTAAGCATTTGCAGCGTAAATTTACTCCGCCAAAACATTGCACTAAAATACTGCAGAAATTTCTGCTGCAAATACTCAATGTGCACACATATCTTAAGTATACGCCTAACCAAAATGCTCCATTTAAAAAAAAAATATATATATAAAAAAAAAAAAAAAATTAAATGATAAGTAAATGGGTTCTATACTAAACTAATCAAGACCCATGTGGAGTAATAAAAAAAAACTTGTGGATTAGCGCCACACCTCAAAAATCCACACTTTGTCTCAAGCTGGGGAGTAGATTTCTAACATAAGAGTTATACAATACTCAAAAAATATTGTCACTTAGTAGTAAACCATTTGATTAAACTCCATTGCGGTATTTGACAGATCAAAGCATGTTTGTTTGTTTTTCTGTAGCAAAATCAATTTATGAATCAATACATAATTAGTTTTCTAACCAGGGTTTTGTATTAAATTATAATTCTGTAATATAAATTCGATAACACAATATATTTTAAATTAGGTTGTAAAAGCCACAAAAGAATAAAAAGTGTCTTTGAGAGCTAGTAAAATTAGGTAATTCGGGTTATCAGCTTAGAAGTTTACAGTAGGTTTACTTGTTGATTTTTTTTCTGATAGTCTTAAAAAATTCCGAGTTCAGCACAGGATTTAACTCCTTAGTGGAATATCTTGTGCATGTATTACAGGTGTGATTACGTGTGGAGCGGGCTCAGGAATTGAACTCTAGCAGCAGATACCAGCATTTTAACATCTAAGGGCTAATATGTAATGTCTAAGGGCTCATGCAAATGGCCATATTATCAGTTCATGTGTGATCTGAGAAAGCATCAAAGCACACTAGGACCAATGTTAGTCTATGGGGTGGTGCACATTTCCGACTTTTTCCTTGGCCAGAGATTGTCCACGGGAAAAAAAACACTGTGTGCTTGAGTTTGATCTGATATTCAGATTGTACTCAAACATGTAAGTCAGTGGGTCATTGGAGTACATCAGACTACACTTGTATGTCATCTGAGTGCATTCCAATTCTACAGAATGGAGAAGATGGAGTCATTTCTTACTGTATCTTCTGCCCATTTATGAGATTTGGACCATACTATGAATACAATCTAGTTAGAGTGAGATTAGCGTAATCTGTCAGATGGGGGGAATCTACGGCTGTATGCACCTGCCCTGCCACGGCTGGAACTGAGTTCCGCCTCCCTCTGTTAACAATTTAAACGCCACTATGTCAATTATCCTGGGCACCGATGGTTTACCACAGCAGCGGAGGCTAGTTGAAGGCCCCCATTGCTGTTGTCTTGGTAGTCCTATGAGGTTATAATGCACACTAGAAAATAACGCATGCTTAAAAGCAAAAATGTTTAGAATTATATAAAAACAAATACAAATTATAATCAAAGGTTCTGTCCCTGCCTTTGATGCAGACTTGCAAGCCAAGAACACACCCTTCCCTGCATTTAATGGCTGACTTAATCTATTAACCAGTCTGTTAACTAGTTAAATCCTGCTGTCATACACTGACAGCGGCTGTTAGGCGTCGGGATTCTCCCGCTGCATGGGATAGATTCCATGCTTTATGTGCCTCTGCGGTCTTCTATTCAGGTCTGGCCGCTGCTGAGCATAGAGGTCGGTCGCAGCGTCTTGTTCAGGCTCGTGGTGTTCGTTTGGTTACTGCTGGCTCTCCAGCCAAGTCTATAGTAACCAGCCATAGGCAGCGGCGACCGGATGCTCTGAAATCTAAGTCCAGAAATCATCTTACTGAGCATGTCTGTGATGTGGTGTTTTCCTATTGGTGGTCGGATATCTCTTGCATTGGTGATATGGTATATCCAGATTGGCCCGCAGACGATGTCTCGGCCGACTGGGCGTGAGTGTTTGGGGTGGAGCCTTTATAGAAGGCTCTCAATGGCACCCACGGGCACGGTAGTATCATTTGTGTGGCTATGTGAGTGGAGGCTCTACCACTCTGTCTGCATGTGCTTTGTGTCTGAATAGCTTTGGGACTGTACAAGTAGACAGGCAGCTAGTGTCAGTGGGGGCAATGAGCCGTTTGGCTTAGCAACTGCTTTCATTGGTTCAGCACCTCTCTGTGGAGTTTTGGAGTTTGGTGCTTAGTTTTCCGGTCACAGTGTGTGGCGTTAACACAGCATGTCCAGGCAATCGCTCTCTGTCTGTTCCGTCGTTATGCACAAGCAGCAGTTATCCATCTCTGCACTGTGGGCCCCGGGTGGTGACTGCACTTCATAATTTATTTTTATTTAGTGCAATCCACCAACCCTAACAGTATACTAGTGCCAGGGTCTGGCTAGAAATGGCGGATTAGCAGCATCTACAGTGGTTCATCCAGCAGTTGGAGGGCAGGTTGTCTAAGTTTTAGTGGGCGACTTCAGCTGTGGATCTATCCACATTAGTGGCACAAGCAGCTGCCACTAGGGTGTCTGCTGCAACTCCTGTTTCGTCTTTTCCACATTTCCCACTGCCTGATAAGTTCTAGGGGATAGCAAGGCTTACAGGGGATTTGTGAGCCAGTGCTCGATTCAGCTGGAGCTACTGGCCTCACATTTCTCATCTGAGTGAGCCAAGGTGGGATTTGTGGTGTCCCTGTTGATGGACAGAGCATTGGAGTGAGTTATGCCGCTATTGGAGCGTAAGGACCAGGTGGTCCGGAGCGCCTCTCGTTTTCTGGGCACCCTGAAACAGGTCATTCTTGGACCTCAGATTTCCCACGACGCCGAAGTCCAACTCTTGGCATTAATCCAGGGCTCTTCCACGGCCAGCCACTTTGCTATTCAATTTCGGTCTTTAGTATCCAACTTGGAATGGTCAGATAAGGTCCTGATTCCCATATTTTGGAGGGGTCTTGCTGACCAAATAAAGGATGCTTTGGCCACTAGAGAGGTTCCAAATACACTGGAAGATTTAATATCTGTCTCCACACACATTGAACTTTGGCATGCTGAATGGAGATTGGAGTGAGCCCAGTGTAGACAAAGGATTTGGCTAGCTCCAAACTTTTCCAATCCTTTGATGTGAATAATTTTCTGCCCAATGATGACAAAAGTATTCTAGGAGTGATACCTCTATTGGCTAACCAGAAAATAATATGTTTGCAAGCTTTTAGACATTACCTACCTTCTACCTGATCCCGAAAATACACAAGGATCCTATGGACCCTCCGGGCCATCCTATCGTGGCAGGTAATAACGGACTCTGTGAGTTGATTTCTGACATTGTGGTGTTTACTTTTTGAAACCACTTGCTACATCTTTACCGTCATATATCAGAGACATCATGTCGGCCCTACAGAGACTTGACCAACTTTATCTGGATGATGATATGATCATTGTTACGGCTGACATGGAGTCTCTGTATACTTCTATACGTCATCATGATGGTCTGAGGTCAGCGCAACTCTTTTTATGCTCTATATGTAAAAATAGAGATAGAATGGCACCAGGTGTTTCCTCCACAGATAAAATATAACGTGGAGTTTGCCCAAACCTCAAATCAACAGCGCTGGAATATGGATCAAAGGAGGCTCAGTTTAGAACCACTATGGCATGCAGAAAACAATAGCATTAGGGTGGTGCTCAACATTAAGGAGCAATGAAGATCCACAAAATGAAGAAAAATGAAGTGGCACTCACCCGATATTGCTGTATGGAAAATGTCCTTTATTCAGAGTATACACTCACAGACATCTGGTGGAGAGGCGGCTTGGTAGGAAGGAAGGTGCAAGGGGAGGCAAGAGGACGACGGCCGTTTCGCGCCTGCGCGCTTCAACGGGTCCAGGTGCGTGAATTAAGAACGTCACATCCTATATAGAGGACTAAACGTCTTGGTGTAAACAGGTGATACCGTTAAAAACACATTTGGATACAGACACCAAATTAAACTAATAAGCACAAGCAGAAACATTTTCTGTATATACCATATATAATGCTAATACAGTAAGTATAATTCTTAAAGGAAAATAGACATATCCAATTTGTCATTCAGTCCTATTGCACCTTGCGCATTCGTTTCAATAATCCACCTCGCTTCGCGTTGTAACAATGCATTCCCACGATCTCCTCCATTTTGGGGATTTTTTACAATTTCCAGACCTGCAAACCGCAGGACATTCGGGTCTGCATTATGTATATCGCGCATACGTTTAATGAAGCGGGGACAGCCCTTCCCAGAAGAGACCGAACTATAATGTTCTCTAAACCTATGGTAAAGTGGGCGAATGGTCTTACCGATATAGAAAGAATGGCATGGGCACATAATTAAATAAACCACATATTGTGTTTTGCATGTTATTAATTGACGAACTGTGTGACAAATGGGGCCGATACGGATGGGATTATCAAGTAGTCTAAATCGGCAATAACTGCAATTTCCACATTTGTGGTTACCTGTAGGTTGCAATTCCCTTAACCAATTGGAATTTTCAATGGCTGGCAAGCGGTTTTTTACGATAAGGTCCCCCAAGTTTTTTGTTCGTCTGTAGGCGAAAATTGGATGATCTCTTGTCAAAGATGAAAGTTCCCGATCAGACTGCAGAATGTGCCAGTTTTTTTGTATAGCCGCATAAATTACTTTATTCATCGGGCTATGCATGAATGTAAATACAAATTTATTATTACCACTGTCACTAGGGGAACTTTTTATTTTTTTGCGATTTTTCAGCAAATCTTCCTGTACTAATTTTCTAACCCTATTTTCAGCTGCTAACAGAATTTTAGGGGGATAATTTCTTTCCAGAAAATTGGTTTTAAGTTCAGTTATTTGTTTATCAAAAACTTCCTCATTATTAATGATTTTCCTATATCTCACCATCTGGCTGTAAGGTATGCTGTTTTTTGTGTGGAAAGGATGAGCGCTATTAAAATGCAATAAACTATTTGTCGCTGTCGATTTTTTGTGTACCGATGTGTTAATTTTACCTTCCACTATTTCGATCTTAACATCTAAGAATTCAAGCGACAAGCCCCCAAATACGGCGGTGAACTGCATATTATCATCGTTGTTATTATTAAGATAAAAAACAAAATTCTCAAAATCCTGTTTTGAGCTGTCCCATACAATAAAGACATCGTCTGCAAACCTATAATAGGCTCGTATAAACCGCAAAAACGGATTATTAGTGGAAGTTATGTATCGTTCCTCAAGTACTGCCAGAAATAAATTCGCGAAAACACACGCGACTGGTGTACCCATTGCGGTTCCGGTCCGTTGTAAGAACCATTTGTTAATGAACCTAAATGCATTGTGTGATAGTACGAAGTCCAGGCTTTCAGTGATAAAATCAATGAAGTCCTGGTCTTTATTACAATTCTGTAATATCAAACGTATTGCTTCGATGCCCTTGTTGTGGGGGATCCGTGTATACAGATTCACAATATCAATCGAGACTAATGAAAAAGTGGGCTGCCAGTCTAAAGCACGTAAAGCTAGTAGAAAATCCCCAGAGTCCTTGACAAAGGAGGGAACTTTATGCAGCAGAGGTTTGAGCAACCAATCCAGGAATTTGGACAAGGGTTCTGTTAATGAGCCAATGCCGGATATTATAGGTCTTCCAGGCAGTTTAGTAGCGTGTTTATGAATTTTTGGCAAACTGTACCAGTTAGGGATAGTAGGATGTTCAGGGAGCAGTTTCTCTGCTTTATTTTTTAATAGAACGCCTTTTGCTACGTATTTATTCAAAAGCTTCCTCAATTTTTCTTTAAATTTCGAAGTAGGATTGAAATCTAACGGGGTATATGTAGATCTATCATTCAACTGGGACATTGCCTCCTCAATATAGTAACTTCTATCAAGAATGACTATATTGCCACCCTTGTCTGCTTTCCTGAATATTGTGTCATTCCACTGCTGCATTTCATGAATCGCATTCTCCTCTTTCCTTGACAGATTTTTTTGGGAGTGGCGGTATAGAATGGCTTCCACGTCTTTTATCACCAAATCCTGGAATAAGTCTACAGCATTTCCTGGAGAGATGGGAGGCATGAACGTTGATTTTGTGCCCCCTTTAAAAGGTTCTATACTGGGGGTAACCTCTGTGATAGTATTTAAATCACATATTGTGGTGGTTGATTCATTTAGATTAGCAAGGAGCCATGCATCTTCAATATCTTTCTGGTCAGCAGGTGGAAAAGCCATAAAGCCTAAACTTCCAATAAGGGCAGGGCTTTCTGTAGAGGTATCAGAGACGGGTTTTTTCTCTTTGACGTTTGAAAAAAATTTTTTTAGATGCAGCTTTCTTGTAGCTTTAAACAGATCGATCTTAAAATCTGTGAAATTGAATTCCTCTGGGATGCAAAAATTTAAGCCCAACGATAATACTTGTTCTTGCTCCTGGGTCAAAGTTCTTTTAGACAAATTAATTATTTGCAATTTATTGCTATCAGATATCACTTTCTCCAGGATACTTGTTTGCGTTTCTTTTGTGGGTTTCTTTTTTCGTTCACCTCGTCGGGTCTTTTTCCTAAAGGGATATCACTGTGAGGACAAGCAGCTGTGGCTCCTTTATTTTCTGAACCCTCTTCTACCCTACTAGAATCAGAGTCTGTTACCCATCCATCTCTTTGCATTTTTTGTTTATTAAATTTTCTAAAAGATTGATTTCTCTGAAAATTTCCCTTTTTGCTATTATACTTATTCCAGGAAAAAATCTGCCCAGTGGCAAAATCATTTTTGTCTCTCAAAAATTTATCTTTTTTCTTTTGTTTCAATCTGTATTAAAACCAATTTTTTATTTAATTTTTTTAAAAATGCCTTATTTTGGGTTTCTGCAACGCGTGAACACAGTTCTTGTTTAGCATTCTCCAATTGCTCACACAATACAGCATATTCCTTTTCATTTTGTGTAATTACTAGTGCCAATAAGTTTCGTGAACATTGCAAATGAATCTCTTCCCAAGCTTTCTGGAATGATTCATCACCGCTGAATTGTGATATTTCCTTATAAACACGCAGACCCCTTGGGACACGTCCACATTCTGTGTATGATTTTAAAGATTGAATAGTGCAATATAGTCTGATTTCCCTCTCGGCCAAAGAATATATTTTTGTTTCAAGCGTCTTTGTGCTTATTAGCAGTAATTCATCTTTATGGTTGCAATCCATAAAGAACTCCCCTGCACCTTCTCTACCAGCCTGTAAACCAACCTCCAATGCAAAGCCTGGGTCCGAGTCCATGTTGTCTTCTTGACATGTGTCCATTGTGCTGAGTTTAGGCTTTATATACAACGCCTGTGCTCAATTCAAAAAGTAAAACGAGCTGAAACAATATATGTAAAAATAGAGATAGAATGGCACCAGGTGTTTCCTCCACAGATAAAATATAACGTGGAGTTTGCCCAAACCTCAAATCAACTCACCCGATATTGCTGTATGGAGAATGTCCTTTATTCAGAGTATACACTCACAGACATCTGGTGGAGAGGCGGCTTGGTAGGAAGGAAGGTGCAAGGGGAGGCAAGAGGACGACGGCCGTTTCGCGCCTGCGCGCTTCAACGGGTCCAGGTGCGTGAATTAAGAACGTCACATCCTATATAGAGGACTAAACGTCTTGGTGTAAACAGGTGATACCGTTAAAAACACATTTGGATACAGACACCAAATTAAACTAATAAGCACAAGCAGAAACATTTTCTGTATATACCATATATAATGCTAATACAGTAAGTATAATTCTTAAAGGAAAATAGACATATCCAATTTGTCATTCAGTCCTATTGCACCTTGCGCATTCGTTTCAATAATCCACCTCGCTTCGCGTTGTAACAATGCATTCCCACGATCTCCTCCATTTTGGGGATTTTTTACAATTTCCAGACCTGCAAACCGCAGGACATTCGGGTCTGCATTATGTATATCGCGCATATGTTTAATGAAGCGGGGACAGCCCTTCCCAGAAGAGACCTAACTATAATGTTCTCTAAACCTATGGTAAAGTGGGCGAATGGTCTTACCGATATAGAAAGAATGGCATGGGCACATAATTAAATAAACCACATATTGTGTTTTGCATGTTATTAATTGACGAACTGTGTGACAAATGGGGCCGATACGGATGGGATTATCAAGTAGTCTAAATCGGCAATAACTGCAATTTCCACATTTGTGGTTACCTGTAGGTTGCAATTCCCTTAACCAATTGGAATTTTCAATGGCTGGCAAGCGGTTTTTTACGATAAGGTCCCCCAAGTTTTTTGTTCGTCTGTAGGCGAAAATTGCTACCAAGCCGCCTCTCCACCAGATGTCTGTGAGTGTATACTCTGAATAAAGGACATTTTCCATACAGCAATATCGGGTGAGTGCCACTTCATTTTTCTTCATTTTGTGGATCTTCATTGCTCTTTAATGTTGAGCACCACCCTAATGCTATTGTTTACTGCATGCCATAGTGGTTCTAAACTGAGCCTCCTTTGATCCATATTCCAGCGCTGTTGATTTGAGGTTTGGGCAAACTCCACGTTATATTTTATCTGTGGAGGAAACACCTGGTGCCATTCTATCTCTATTTTTACATATATTGTTTCAGCTCGTTTTACTTTTTGAATTGAGCACAGGCGTTGTATATAAAGCCTAAACTCAGCACAATGGACACATGTCAAGAAGACAACATGGACTCGGACCCAGGCTTTGCATTGGAGGATGGTTTACAGGCTGGTAGAGAAGGTGCAGGGGAGTTCTTTATGGATTGCAACCATAAAGATGAATTACTGCTAATAAGCACAAAGACGCTTGAAACAAAAATATATTCTTTGGCCGAGAGGGAAATCAGACTATATTGGACTATTCAACCTTTAAAATCATACACAGAATGTGGACGTGTCCCAAGGGGTCTGCGTGTTTATAAGGAAATATCACAATTCAGCGGTGATGAATCATTCCAGAAAGCTTGGGAAGAGATTCATTTACAATGTTCACGAAACTTATTGGCACTAGTAATTACACAAAATGAAAAGGAATATGCTGCATTGTGTGAGCAATTGGAGAATGCTAAACAAGAACTGTGTTCACGCGTTGCAGAAACCCAAAATAAGGCATTTTTAAAAAAATTAAATAAAAAATTGGTTTTAATACAGATTGAAACAAAACAAAAGAAAAAAGATAAATTTTTGAGAGACAAAAATGATTTTGCCACTGGGCAGATTTTTTCCTGAAATAAGTATAATAGCAAAAAGAGAAATTTTCAGAGAAATCAATCTTTTAGAAAATTTAATAAACAAAAAATGCAAAGAGATGGATGGGTAACAGACTCTGATTCTAGTGGGGTAGAAGAGGGTTCAGAAAATAAAGGAGCCACAGCTGCTTGTCCTCACAGTGATATCCCTTTAGGAAAAAGACCCGACGAGGTGGACGAAAAAAGAAACCCACAAAAGAAACGCAAACAAGTATCCTGGAGAAAGTGATATCTGATAGCAATAAATTGCAAATAATTAATTTGTCTAAAAGAACTTTGACCCAGGAGCAAGAACAAGTATTATCGTTGGGCTTAAATTTTTGCATCCCAGAGGAATTCAATTTCACAGATTTTAAGATCGATCTGTTTAAAGCTACAAGAAAGCTGCATCTAAAAAAATTTTTTTCAAACGTCAAAGAGAAAAAACCCGTCTCTGATACCTCTACAGAAAGCCCTGCCCTTATTGGAAGTTTAGGCTTTATGGCTTTTCCACCTGCTGACCAGAAAGATATTGAAGATGCATGGCTCCTTGCTAATCTAAATGAATCAACCACCACAATATGTGATTTAAATACTATCACAGAGGTTACCCCCAGTATAGAACCTTTTAAAGGGGGCACAAAATCAACGTTCATGCCTCCCATCTCTCCAGGAAATGCTGTAGACTTATTCCAGGATTTGGTGATAAAAGACGTGGAAGCCATTCTATACCGCCACTCCCAAAAAAATCTGTCAAGGAAAGAGGAGAATGCGATTCATGAAATGCAGCAGTGGAATGACACAATATTCAGGAAAGCAGACAAGGGTGGCAATATAGTCATTCTTGATAGAAGTTACTATATTGAGGAGGCAATGTCCCAGTTGAATGATAGATCTACATATACCCCGTTAGATTTCAATCCTACTTCGAAATTTAAAGAAAAATTGAGGAAGCTTTTGAATAAATACGTAGCAAAAGGCGTTCTATTAAAAAATAAAGCAGAGAAACTGCTCCCTGAACATCCTACTATCCCTAACTGGTACAGTTTGCCAAAAATTCATAAACACGCTACTAAACTGCCTGGAAGACCTATAATATCCGGCATTGGCTCATTAACAGAACCCTTGTCCAAATTCCTGGATTGGTTGCTCAAACCTCTGCTGCATAAAGTTCCCTCCTTTGTCAAGGACTCTGGGGATTTTCTACTAGCTTTACGTGCTTTAGACTGGCAGCCCACTTTTTCATTAGTCTCGATTGATATTGTGAATCTGTATACACGGATCCCCCCCAACAAGGGCATTGAAGCAATACGTTTGATATTACAGAATTGTAATAAAGACCAGGACTTCATTGATTTTATCACTGAAAGCCTGGACTTCGTACTATCACACAATGCATTTAGGTTCATTAACAAATGGTTCTTACAACGGACCGGAACCGCAATGGGCACACCGGTCGCGTGTGTTTTCGCGAATTTATTTCTGGCAGTACTTGAGGAACGATACATAACTTCCACTAATAATCCGTTTTTGCGGTTTATACGAGCCTATTATAGGTTTTCAGATGATGTCTTTATTGTATGGGACAGCTCAAAACAGGATTTTGAGAATTTTGTTTTTTATCTTAATAATAACAACGATGATAATATGCAGTTCACCGCCGTATTTGGGGGCTTGTCGCTTGAATTCTTAGATGTTAAGATCGAAATAGTGGAAGGTAAAATTAACACATCGGTACACAAAAAATCGACAGCGACAAATAGTTTATTGCATTTTAATAGCGCTCATCCTTTCCACACAAAAAACAGCATACCTTACAGCCAGATGGTGAGATATAGGAAAATCATTAATAATGAGGAAGTTTTTGATAAACAAATAACTGAACTTAAAACCAATTTTCTGGAAAGAAATTATCCCCCTAAAATTCTGTTAGCAGCTGAAAATAGGGTTAGAAAATTAGTACAGGAAGATTTGCTGAAAAATCGCAAAAAAATAAAAAGTTCCCCTAGTGACAGTGGTAATAATAAATTTGTATTTACATTCATGCATAGCCCGATGAATAAAGTAATTTATGCGGCTATACAAAAAAACTGGCACATTCTGCAGTCTGATCGGGAACTTTCATCTTTGACAAGAGATCATCCAATTTTCGCCTACAGACGAACAAAAAACTTGGGGGACCTTATCGTAAAAAACCGCTTGCCAGCCATTGAAAATTCCAATTGGTTAAGGGAATTGCAACCTACAGGTAACCACAAATGTGGAAATTGCAGTTATTGCCGATTTAGACTACTTGATAATCCCATCCGTATCGGCCCCATTTGTCACACAGTTTGTCAATTAATAACATGCAAAACACAATATGTGGTTTATTTAATTATGTGCCCATGCCATTCTTTCTATATCGGTAAGACTATTCGCCCACTTTACCATAGGTTTAGAGAACATTATAGTTCGGTCTCTTCTGGGAAGGGCTGTCCCCGCTTCATTAAACGTATGCGCGATATACATAATGCAGACCCGAATGTCCTGCGGTTTGCAGGTCTGGAAATTGTAAAAAATCCCCAAAATGGAGGAGATCGTGGGAATGCATTGTTACAACGCGAAGCGAGGTGGATTATTGAAACGAATGCGCAAGGTGCAATAGGACTGAATGACAAATTGGATATGTCTATTTTCCTTTAAGAATTATACTTACTGTATTAGCATTATATATGGTATATACAGAAAATGTTTCTGCTTGTGCTTATTAGTTTAATTTGGTGTCTGTATCCAAATGTGTTTTTAACGGTATCACCTGTTTACACCAAGACGTTTAGTCCTCTATATAGGATGTGACGTTCTTAATTCACGCACCTGGACCCGTTGAAGCGCGCAGGCGCGAAACGGCCGTCGTCCTCTTGCCTCCCCTTGCACCTTCCTTCCTACCAAGCCGCCTCTCCACCAGATGTCTGTGAGTGTATACTCTGAATAAAGGACATTTTCCATACAGCAATATCGGGTGAGTGCCACTTCATTTTTCTTCATTTTGTGGATCTTTTTATGCTCTAGTTCTCTGGATGGTCCGTTGGTTGAATTGATTCTGATACATTTGGAATTCCTTTTAACCCACAATATCTTCAATTTCAATAACCATATTTTCCTCCAGTTACAGGGTACAGCAATTGGGGCCTCCTGTGCCCCCTCGTATGCTAACCTGTTTTGGGGGGCTTGGGAGAGGGATGTCTTCCCCAATGACAACTTCCAGGAAATGAACAATGTTCACAACTGGATGAGATATATTGATGACATCCTATTCTTTTGGGATGGCTCTGTGGATGGTCTGGAGGATTTGATTTCTCATCTTAACAACAATGATCTGAATATCAGATTAACCTTCAAATATGGTAGGGAAATGGACATTTTAGATATTAAAATGACGGTTGACCCTAATGGCTGATTAAACACAGATGTGTTTAGAAAATCTATGGTCACTACTTCCCTCCTAGCTGCCAACTCCTCCCATCCTCCCTCCACCATTCGTGGGATTCTGGTAGGCCAATTTCTAAGGGGCCAAGAGAATTTGCTCTAACGAGGACAATTTTGAAAAAACAGGCCATTGACCTTACAAGGAGGTTCACGGAGAGGGGGTATAGTAAAAGGATGATCAGAAAGGGCTATCTGAGGGCATATAGGACTAACCGTGATCAGTTGTTATATGGCCCTCCATCAGCTAAAACACTTGACCATCAACATACGATAAGGTTTATTTCAACTTACAGTAACCAGTGGAACCATTGGACATTGTTTGCAAGTATTGGGAGGTTTTAAGAGTGGATCTGGTCTTGCTGCGGATTTTACCTGAACAATCATCTTTTGTACCCAAAACGTCAGCAAATTTGAAAGATATCCTGGTACAGAGTCATTATGACCCAAAAAGCACCAGTCTGAAATCGTCATCTGGATCACCAGGTTTCTTCCCTTGTGGCCTTTGCAAAGGATGTCTCAACCATATTAAGTCTAAGACCTTTTGTAATTATGATGGATCTCATTCTTTCCACATTTGGAAACATCTCAGCTGCAATTCTTAAGGTGTTATTTATCATGCACAATGCCCGTGTGGCAAAGTGTATGTGGGCCTAAATACACGTGAACCGAAGTTAAGGACACGTGAACAGAGATATTGAAAAGGCTAAGACTAGTGAGGACGATTCGACACTCAAACCCCTTCCCAGACATTTAAAGCACATCACAACTGTAATGCTAAGGGCCTGGTTATCAAAGTCATTGACCAGGTTAATTTGGGATCTAGACGTGGTGATCTGGCTAAAGTTCTGGCTCAAGTTGAGAGTAGATGGACCTACCGCACTTTAAGTCCCAATGGTCTGAATGAAACCTTGGGCTTTTCAGCTTTTTTGTAAGCGTCATTGGTAGGGTTTTATCCTATGTTTACTGTGCATTGATCCCTGTTGGGGTGGGGTTATCTTTTTAGGGTTTTTTTCTTGTTTTTTTTTGTTTTATTACTTTTTACTAATTGGTTTTTATATGAATACTTTACTAACATTTATATTCTGTTTACTAGTTTCTACAATTTTGTGGGGGTCGTGGTCTATCCATTTGTGCTGGTGGTATTCGTTTCGTTATCGCTGTCTATGGGAAAAGGACTTTTCTGTCTCACCGAGGAGAGGAACCAAGGAATAAATATATGGGGGTGTTAATTTCACATTCCTTCGAGAAGATTTATCAATGATTATTTGGATTTTATATAATACTATATTTTACTTTATTCATTATATTAATATTTTTATACCTGTTGTATAATTTGTTGTATAATTCTTTTTTTTTTCTTCACAACACATGCATTATTGGGGATTATGGAGTTTATTATTATACATATGGTGTATTTTTTATGGATTTTTAATATTTATTATTGCTTTAGTGTCATTGATCATATATTATGTTAAAAAAGTAGGGGTTCTCTACAGCATTTCTGCTAGATTCGTACACCTTCTTCACTGCTCACGATCCTTCTATGGGTACATATTTAATTGAGATTTCATTTATGATCCGTTTTCTAGACACTGAACATTATTTATTTGGCACTGTTGCATCTGTATTTTATTTCTGCACTTTAGTGCAATATCTATGGGCACTTATCATTAAAGGTTGTAAATTCACTCATTTATACATGTGCACTGCATCTGTTTGTAATAGCGGTAGCACTCTTCTTGTTATCGCCGTATGCACAACCCTCCACTTTTATTCTCACTTGCTGCGGTATTTCCTCAGTTAGTATGACAAGCCGGGTCTCATTGGGATAGAACTCCTGGGAGGTGGTACGCATGTGTTGTCCATCGGTGCTCCGTACACTTCCGACAGCGCCTACTACGGACTTGCATGCATTCCACACGCGGTCCTTCTGGCGCATGTCAGGAAGTGCTCTTTACACACGGAGGATTCTGATGGCCGCATGCGCCGATGAGCCTCCACTGGACTTCTGCCCGGCGAACCTTTCTTCCCCTTTTCTTACTGCCGGCATTTTCATTGGCTATGGCCCCATTTAAATAAACCTGCCTCGCCTCTGTAGTCATGCCCCCAGAAGAAGCATAGGGCGAAACGTGCATCAGGGTGCTGGAGAAGGACATCCACCAGACGGGCACTCACTGGGTAAGATGGTGGTTGCATTAGTTTACAAGGACGGGTTCTCACCATGTTATTACCTTGGCGCACACTCTGGTTCTCATCAGCTCATGAGATGCTGTTTGGCACTGGTTACAGCTGTTTACTATGGGAATCCTATGGGTGTGATTAAGTGCATTAGGCTGTATATACTTATACAACAGGATTGAGCCTCTGTCTGTTCTAAGGTGCAACTTTGCCTTGCCTGTTGATACAGATATTTTCCATATCTATTGATTTACATGTGCTATTCTGTATGTGGATGTTCCCCTCTGATTTGGGGTTACTGTTTGTGTTTAAATATTTTGAGCGGTCCTGTGGTATGATTGGTGAGCTTCATTGAGCTGACTACTGAACAGTGGCTGCTCTGGTGTTATATGATTACAAATAGATTAATAAGAAAAGAGCACAACATTTAACCCTCCGTCACATACAACTGATCTGACAGGCGCTTCTCTTTTACTTTCATTTCTCCTTCCTCACCAGATTGTGAGGAAACCCCCTCCCTCCAGGTAGTCTCCTGTCTCTTGAAGGTCTGTGAAACCTGATATCACAGTTGGATTTCAGAGCTTCAGGGGAGAGGATATAGCTGCACAGATCTCTCAGGCTCATTGTATGTGAATACGTCACATTCAGTAAGGTTGGTATTTTATGTTTTTATTCATCACAATAGTTTATTTAGCTTGTTTTATGAATGTATAGCAAAAAATGTGAGGATATTTCATAGAAATAAGGGAGATTTTATAAAAGAAAGTGTGCTGCTCAGGCATATACAGTAGTTCCCTAACATATTCCTTCTCTTGCTTCAGATTATCTGCTGAAATGGAGAGGAAAATGTACAATTTATCCAAACAACTTGATGTTGAGGAAGTAACAAACATGCTGTTAGATGATAGAGACCTCACACTGAATGAGGATTTAGGAGAGGAAAGTGAGATTGATTCTCATGATGAGGTGGAAGAATGTGTCCTGGATTCTGAAACAGAGCAAGATGGTGACAGTGGTGAGGATGAAGAAGTTGGATCATATTATATTGGAAAAGATAAAAATACTAAATGGAACAAGAAGCATAAAGCAATTTGCCTGACACATGCAAAAATGGTGTGTAATTCTTGCTATTTGCTCTGCAAGTGTGACTTTTCTGGGGAAACCTCAGCATCTACTTCTGATTGAATATGTTTTTAATAGTACTTAAGGTACCTTAAAATTAAGTTTGTGTTCAAAAATTTTCTTTGTACATTTTTTTGAGAGAGTCGAACTGGGGACTATTTGGCGGGAGTTTTGAAAAGTTTGTATTTCATAGTTATTAGTTTTATGTTAAGTAAATGTTTTTTTTTGCAACTGATTATGTGTAGTCTCTTTTATTACATCCCTATGAAGGTCACTGATCACTTTTAGAGCACTGAAATTGCAAACATTAGATATTATAGGTATTTTTCCAGCAGGCGCCTGACAGGCACATTGTATGTGAACTCGTTAGTCCGAATATTGTATGTGACGGAGGGTTAAATGATACTACTGTAGGACATTTGTTCAGGTTGGTTGGAGGTATGATAAGCCAAGTAAAACAAATTAGGCATTTTCATACAAATGGAGAGGCAATGAGAATAATGTTATTGTAATGTTAATGTTATTGTACATCATACCAATCCTTTGGAAACCCCAGCTCAAATGAGTAATCAGGTGGTACTCAAGGAGTTCTCTCGGGCGGAATCAAAATCCCGTCCTGTATGTTCCCAACCAACCTGCTTTGTTTGCACAAGTATAGCAGTCTAAATAATTTGATTTCACTAGCTAAATGCAGAACAGCCTGCTGTACCCACCTTGTCATTTAGTCCTGTGGTGATATGAAACTGTCTGCAGATCTAAGGCACATTGAAAAAAATAAAGATTTTCAGTTGCAAACATTTAGACATCCTGCCGTATCACACTTTGTCAATTTGTTGGGTTGAAATTAAGCTGTAGTTGCCTCCTAGTGTCATACAGTAGTGGACCTGACTTTAAAATTGTTTGTAGCATATCTTCTTTGTCATACAGGCCCATCCACACTCAAACAATTCTTTCTTTTGTGACTAACACAATACAGCATGCCATATTTCACCTTGGAATTTACTGTTGCTGAAGTTCAGCTGTTTGTAGAGATGGTGCAGAGTTTAAGATATAATTTTTTGTTGCTAGTGCTGTGCTCTTACCACACTAGTTGATCAACAAGACTAGGAAAAAGTGAGGTCGTGGTGGAAGAGGAATTAGTCTTGGTGTTCAAGGTGCACGTGGAGTAGGTGGTAATGTTTGTAAAAACACTAGTGAACCAACATCACTTCCTATACAAAGACAACTGACCAC
The DNA here is from genome assembly GCF_032444005.1 of Ranitomeya imitator. Classification (NCBI taxonomy): domain Eukaryota; kingdom Metazoa; phylum Chordata; class Amphibia; order Anura; family Dendrobatidae; genus Ranitomeya; species Ranitomeya imitator. Next base: position 619,593,765 of record NC_091283.1, read on the forward strand.
TTCTGTTACTTTGTATGGGCTACTCCACTACCTTGCTTTGGCAGATGCACAGTGGTATACCTTGTTGATGAGGTCCAGAAAGAGCATCAGCTTCAAGTGGCCTCTCCTCCTCCTCAACATCACACCCAGTGCAGTCAACAGAGGTGGCACCCAAATTCCCCTTGCTTCTCCCCATGTTCCAAAACTCCAACCATACAACTGACTGTATGGAACCACAGATGGGTGAGTCTGAAGAGCCGTTCACACATTCTATGCCATGGGCATCAGAAGTGTACTCAAAATCTTCACAGAGTCAAGAGGAGGAAATCTGCACGGATGCCCAAAATTTTATTAAGCTTGAATCCGGGACAGGACGATGTAGGGTCCGAACAGCATCCTGACCCTTGTCATCAGATGTTAACCCCTGGGAGGAAGTGATCTTGATGAGACTAAGATATCTGAGGCTCACGCAGACTGTACTGTGCTATCAGAGCAGGAAGAGGAGGAGAGTAACTCCAAGGGCAAGGAATGTGATAACACAGAGGATGATGATGATTAGGTGTTAGATCCCAGTTGGTGTGAGCATAGAGGCACACAGCTGAGAAGGACATCTGAGGAGGAAGATAAGGAGGTTACGTTGCACCATACATTGCAGACGTAGTGATGCAGCCACGATAAGCAATGCTTCATCAGCCACAACTGTGCCTTTGACCAGCAGCATCAGTGGGTCTGCAGCTCGCAGGAGTGGCAAGGGTTGCCTAGTCTGGGCATTTTTTGACACTTCAAAGGATGAGCCAACTCACGTAATCTGCCAACTTTGCAAAATAAAAAAATTGAGTCGAGGTAAAAAGTGTAATAATTTGACTACTACATGTATGAATCTTCACATGTGCAATCGACATGCTAAAGCATGGAATCCCACTGCACAAAAATGCAGACCGCAACCACCATCAGCTGTCCCATTAATCACATCTGCTGCTTCTTCCTCCTCCTCTGTTACTGTGCCAACTATTGAGACACAGGTCTTCGACAACAGAACCTCTGGTTCTTTACCTGCTTCAGTCATGCTGACTGAAAGCCCAACATCATCTGTAACGAAAGTGGACATGCCTGGTATTTTTGACTAATCTCAGAGAATGAGCACACCACAAATTTCTCAGTCCACAGTAACATCTCCGCCTGCTCCTCTCTTACGTAGAGATGAAGATACGGTAATCATACAGTCAATGGTTTGTGGTGCTCAAGTAGGGTTTCCAGCCGATAGTATCAATCATAGAAAGGATTTGTCACTCAAAGAAAAATGTGGCAAAACAAAATTTCCATTCATTATGCATCCAGTGTTAACTTTGAACATTTTCGGTCCATATCCATCCATCTCACGTCCTTTACTTTGAATCCATGGGTAAATTCAGGTAGCAGCACAGAGATTAGTCAACCACAAACCAGAGAGCACAAGCTTTTTACTGTCCAGATCCATGGGTAGACATAGATCCATAGCAAGATTGTTGTGAATTCCGCTCTTGGGCTCCCTCCGGTGGTTGTAAGTGGCACTTTTGTGAGTTCTGCTCTTGGGCTCCCTCTTGTGGTTTCAAGTGGTATGGCTGCTCCTTGGAGTTAGCTGTCATCAGCTGCCTCCACTTATCGTCTCTTCTGCTCTGCTATTTAGGCCTGGCTCTTTCCTTCAGCCAGTGCCACTTGTAAATGGTTCCTGGTTGGATTCACATCTCTTTGGAGTTCCCTGTTATCCTGACCAGTTCAGCAAAGCTAAGTTTTTGCTTGCTCTTTTCTGTCCATAGATTGTGGACTTATCCGTTCTGTGCTTTCTATGTTTGTCCAGCTTATCAGTATGAATTAATTCTGTCTTGCTGGAAGCTCTGGGAAGCAGATTTACCCTCCACACCTTTAGTCAGGTGTGGAGATTTTTGTAAACTCTGCGTGGATTTTTTGTAGTGTTTTATACTGACCGCACAGTATTCCATCCTGTCCTATCTATTTAGCTAGACTGGCCTCTTGTGCTCATCCTGGTTTCATTCTGTGTATGTCTTTTCCCTCTCCACTCACAGTCATTATTTGTGGGGGGCTAATCTATCCTTTGGGGATTTTCTCTGAGGCAAGATAGATTTCCTGCTTCTATCTTTAGGGGTAGTTAACTCTTAGGCTGTGACGAGGTGCATAGGGAGAGTTAGGAGCATCCCACGGCTACTTCTAGTGTTGTTTTGAGCTTAGGGACTGCGGTCAGTACAGTTACCACTTCCTTCAGAGCTTGTTCCATGTTGCTCCTAGACCACCGCATTATAACAAAGATATAGTATCCTACTACCTGCTTTACCACATCAGTTGTGATGAAGGTCCGGATATGGACCAAAAACGTTCAAAGTTAACACTGGATGCATAATAAATGGAACTTTTATTTTGCCACATTTCTCTTTGAGTGCCAAGTCTTTTCTATGATTGCACCTCTCTCACAGTCCAGAAGTTTGCCGAGTTCACTCTGCCCTCTCTCAATACTGTAGCCAGCCCACAGTTCTGCAGTTGTGGATATCTAAAAACATTGTTTCCTCTTATGCATGATAAGGTTAAGAGATTGAACTCCACCATGTCCAATCTGTTGGCCCCGTAAATGCTGCCTTTACACCTGGTAGATACAGATGGTTTCTGAAAGCTGATTGCCTTCCAGTTCCCCAGTACCAACGGCCCAGTCACCATTAATTTTCTAAGAAAGCTCTGCCTGCCCTACACTAGCATATTGCAGACAACATCACCCATTAATTGACTAAACCTCTGTCTGCCAAGGTGCATTTCACCACAGACACTTAGACAATTAAGCATGGCCAAGGGCGTTATATCTCTATGACTCAGCACTGGGTAACTCTGGTGTCTGTGAAGGCAGGCGCTGCTCCACAAGTCTTGGAATCCTCAAGGCTTGCAGGACAAACCTCTATATTTAAAGCTTCCTCCACTGCTTCTGCCTCCTCCTCTATCTCCTCTAGGGCCTCCACCTGCACCCTCAACATTTGCCTTAATGAGACACGCGTTCCAACAGTGCAGAGCTAATTCCCACCACCTCCGTACTGCGCAGCCAGGGCTCACTGCAATCAGGCAGTATTAAAATTGATATGCCTTGGAGACAGCAAAAGAGTTGTGGACAGCTCTCTAGGCTGAGTTTAATCAATGGCTGTCCCCACTGAGCCTGCATCGATGAAAGGCCGTGTCTGATGATGGTGCAAAACTGGTGGCGGCCCTATGATGAGGCAAGCTCACACAAATGCCTTGCATGGCTCACATCCTCAACCTGGTGGTACAGCATTTTCTCCACCAATATCCTGGATGAAAACCTCTCCCAGAGTGCTCTGGACCACAGACTTCGCCGAAGGTTTACCTTCCAACTAGACAATGACTCTAAACATACAGCTAAAATTATTATTATTATTATTTATTATTATAGCGCCATTTATTCCATGGCGCTTTACATGTGAGGAGGGGTATACATAATAAACAAGTACAATAATCTTGAACAATACAAGTCACAACTGGTACAGGAGGAGAGAGGACCCTGCCCGCAAGGGCTCACAATCTACAAGGGATGGGTGAGGATACAGTAGGTAGGGTAGAGCTGGCCGTGCAGCGGTTTGGTCGATCGGTGGTTACTGCAGGTTGTAGGCTTGTCGGAAGAGGTGGGTCTTCAGGTTCTTTTTGAAGGTTTCGATGGTAGGCGAGAGTCTGATATGTTGTGGTAGAGAATTCCAGAGTAGAGGGGATGCACGAGAGAAATCTTGTATGCGATTGTGGGAAGAGGAGATAATAGGGGAGTAGAGAAGGAGATCTTGTGAGGATCGGAGGTTGCGTGCAGGAGAGTACCGGGAGACAAGGTCGCAGATGTATGGAGGAGACAGGTTGTGGATGGCTTTGTATGTCATGGTTAGCCATGTATGTCATGGAAGCCTTTGTATGTCATGTTCTGAAGCCACAAAGAAGTGGCTTCAGAGCAAATCTGTGACCATTCTTTTCTGGCCCAGCCAGATTCCTGATCGAAACCCAATTGAGCATCTCTGGAGAGACCTGAAAATGGCTGTCCACCAACGTTCACCATCCAACCTGACGGAACTGGAGAGAATCTGCAATGAAGAATGGCAGAGGATCCCCAAATCCAGGTGTGAAAAACTTTTGCATCATTCCCAAGAAGACTCATGGCTGTACTAGCTCAAAGGGTGTTTCTACTCAATTCTGAGCAAAGTGTCTCAATTCTTATGACTATGTGATATTTCAGTTTTTCTTATTTAATAAATTTGCAAAAATTACTACATTTCTGTTCTTTTTCAGTCAAGATGGGGTGCAGAGTGTACATTAATGAGAAAAAAATGAACTTTTTTGAATGTGCCAAATGGCTGCAAAGAAACAAATAAAAATTTAAAGAGGTCTGAATCCTTTCTGTACCTACTGTATTTCGCCATCCCTTATTATCTATTGCATACTAATGGGAAGTTGAGTGGAAGGAAAAAGTGTAGTAGAAAAAGGTGCACAAGGAACTAGGGTTAACTGCAGCCTTGAAAGGATTGTTAAGAAAAGGCCATTCAAAAATTTGGGGGAGATTCCCAAGGAGTGGACTGCTGTTGAAGTCATTGCTTCAAGAGCCACCACATACAGACGTATCCAGGACATGATAATATAATAAAGACATCCCACAATGGACAAAAATGCTCTTGATCTCTCACACATACTAGTAGTATAGTGTTAAAGGAATAACCATACAAGAGATCAATTATACCTATCAAGGACACTCCAAAAACGCATTAGGAAAACCAGAGAATAACACACTGAGTATGAGTCCCATTTTGAAAATGTAAAAATACACGTTTTTATTCATAGAAAAATACACTACAAAATTTAGAAACAGTTAATCATCACAAATATAATATAGACAACAAGGGAACCTACGGAAAACACTGAAATAATCAAAGCAGCGGCAGCCCCTATGAATCACTGATAATATTCCATACTAAAGTGCTACTAGTGCATGTTTAAGGTAAAAGTAAAACTCAATCCGGGAGACTAAGAGTCAAATTCCATTGATCCCACAGTGGGGTACCGCTCAACCAGCCGGTATATATCGTACTAAACCCGGTTCAATAGCTCTTACCCATTCGTCAGGTACTCAGGGGTCACCGCCGCAGCCCCAAAGCGCATTTTGCATCGGCTTCGTCAGGGGGCAGGGCAGTGCATTGTATTGGGCCAGAATATATATTGCCTAGAGTTCCGGATCAGGTGCACTTAATTGCGGCACATGTGTCTCGTCGGTCGCTCCGGGAATTGCATCCTGCATGGCATCCAACATGGCGCCGCGGTTCACAGTCGCGTACGTGTGATGCCACTGGACCGCAAGCGTCACTACAGGGCGCCGCCCACAATGCCCCGATGGTGGACCACGATAGACATGCGCACTAGGCACCAACAACAGGTAATGTAAACACCGAGAGGAAACACCATCCATCTCTATGGAGATTTCCGCCTAACAGCGTGCTATAAGTGCATAATAAGAAGGGGAACATATGTAAAATAAAGAAATACCATTTTTTACATGACGGGTGTGAATGTGAAAGTAAAGGGGAATATTAAACCACACGAAAATAATTGGAAAATCGGAAATGAAAAAACATACAAACATATATATATACCGTACAGTAACAGTAAAGACATAGTAATATCAGCTATTACATATATATATCGGAACAAGGCTAATACTTATCATAGCCCCCAATATACCTATATCTGATACATACAATTCCACCCTAAACAAGGTGAGTGACACAATTAGAAAGTGATAACAATATATCAGAATATTATATATATATATATATATGTACAAATATAATAAACATAGTACAAATGTGCAGAAATATCCACTTTATATTGCCAGCCAGAAGATATTCCATTTTTCGATCATCTGCATGATCCTGGTGAGAAGACCTGATGACAGTGCTTTAATCAGGAACAGTGCCATACTGATCCACAAATCCTATCTGGAGGACTCTATACATTAGCACATATGCGATGGAGGGCATATAGAAAACTACATATGGAATAATAAACAGACATAAACAAATAATTAATCAAAAATACAACATACAACACAAAAATTAATAAAAACGTTTAAAATAAAGTGGAGACATATTATTATAAAAAGGAACTAAAACTGAGATGTTCATTGAGCCCTGATGGAGAAATGGTATTCAATAGAGTTATCCATCTGCATTCGCATTGTGCCAGTCTACGCTCCGAGAAAGAGACTATCCGGAAGAATTGTTGAAATCTACGTTAGAGCGGGTAGAAGCTACACAGTGTAGCCATAAAAAGAAATCGCTGGATACAGCGTCTCAACGTTTTTCTTTCTGTTTTCAATATAGCCCCTTAGATAGGGAAATTAGAGCTACCCTCCGCAAACATTGGCATGTTTTAGAGAGGGACAGAGAACTCAGTGGGAGGAGTAACGGAGGTCCTTTGGTCTCCAATAGGCGGGGGACACGTGTAAGAGATGTGTTAGTGCGGAATCGGGTTACTAGGGACAGATCAAATTGGTTGGAGCGGACTGTTCCGATGGGCAATCATCGGTGCGGTCATTGCCAGTATTGTAAATTTCACCTATTGGGCCAAACGCTACATATTGGACCTGTGACACATCAGGTCAGACAATTTATCTCCTGCAAGACGGAGTTCGTAGTCTACGTGGTCTTTTGCCCCTGCGGGCGATTTTATATTGGTAAGACCATTCGCAGGCCATATATGCGGTTTAGAGAGCACTTTAAATCGGTCACCTCGGGCAAAGGCGTACCAAGATTAATCGATCATGTTAACCCCTTAATCCCATATGACGTACTATCCCGTCCAGGTGACCTGGGACTTAATTCCCAGTGACGGGATAGTACGTCATATGCGATCGGCCGCGCTCACGGGGGCCTATCGCAGCTGACATCCGGCACTATGTGCCAGGAGCGGTCACGGACCGCTCCCGGCACATTATCCCCCGGCACACCGCGATCAAAGATGATCACGGTGTGCCGGCGGTGCAGGGAAGCATCGCGCAGGGAGGGGGCTCCCTGCGGGCTTCCCTGAGACGATCGGTACACGGTGATGTACTCACCGTGTACCGAGCGTCTTCTCCCTGCAGTCCCCGGATCCAAAATGGCTGCCGGGCTGCATCCGGGTCCTGCAGGGAGCACTTCTGGGTCAGGATCAGGCTGCAGCTGCAGCTCTAATCCTGCCCGGCTGTATGTCAGATCACCGATCTAACAGAGTGCTGTGCACACTGTCAGATCGGTGATCTGTGATGTCCCTCCCTGGGACAAAGTGAAAAAGTAAAAAAAAAAATTCCACACTTGTAAAAAAAAAAAAAAATTCCGAAATAAAGCAGAAAAAAAAAAATATTATTCCCATAAATACATTTCTTTACCTAAAAAAACCCCAAAAAAACAATAAAAGTACACATATTTAGTATCGCCGCGTTCGTAACGCCCCGACCTATAAAACTGGCCTACTAGTTAACCCCTTCAGTTAACACCGTAAGAAAAAAAAAAAAAAAGAGCCAAAAAACAACGCTTTATTATCATAACGCTGAACAAAAAGTGGAATAACACGCGATCAAAAAGACGGATATAAATAACCATGGTACCTCTGAAAACGTCATCTTGTCCCGCAAAAAACAAGCCACCATATAGCATTATAACCAAAAAAATAAAAAGTTATAGTCCTCAGAATAAAGCGATGCCAAAATAATTATTTTTTTCTATAAAATAGCTTTTATCGTATAAAAGCGCCAAAACATAAAAAAAGATATAAATGAGGTATCGCTGTAATCGTACTGACCCGAAGAATAAAACTGCTTCATCAATTTTACCAAACGCGGAACGGTATAAACGCCTCCCCGAAAAGAAATTCATGAATAGCTGGTTTTTGGTCATTCTGCCTCACAAAAAATCGGTATAAAAAGCGATCAAAAACTGTCACGTGTCCGAAAATGTAACCGATAAAAATGTCAACTCGTCCCGCAAAAAACAAGACCTCACATGACTCTGTGGACCAAAATATGGAAAAATTATAGGTCTCAAAATGTGGAGACGCAAAAACATTTTTGCTATAAAAAGCGTCTTTTAGTGTGTGACGGCTGCCAATCATAAAAATCCGATATAAAAAACGCTATAAAAGTAAATCAAACCCCCCTTCATCACTCCCTTAGTTAGGCTAGGTTCACATTGCGTTAATGGGTTAACGCTAACGGACAGCGTTGCACGGCGAAAATGTCACAATTAACGCCGTGCAACGGGTCCGTTAGCAACACCATTGACAGCAATGTGATTTTCGGGTGTAGCGCATCGCTAGAGCGTGCCATTTTCGGCTCGCGCTAGCAAGGTGCCGTTGTTTTGTGGCGCGCCTCAGACGCTGCTTGCAGCGTCCGCGGCACGTCCGAGGTCCGATCCCCGATCTTCCAGAGCGGGGACGTTAACGCGACCACTAAACACGACACCTAAAAAGACATTGCGTTAGCGCAATCCGCTAGTGCTAAACGGATTTCCCTAACGCAATGTGAACCTAGCCTTAGGGAAAAATAATAAAATTAAAAAAAAGGTATTTATTTCCATTTTCCCATTAGGGTTAGGGCTAGGGTTAGGGTTAGGGTTAGGGCTAGGGTTAGGGTTTGGATTACATTTACGGTTGGGATTAGAATTAGGGGTGTGTCAGGGTTAGGTGTGTGGTTAGGGTTACAGTTGGAATTAGGGTTAGGGGTGCGTTTGGATTAGGGTTTCATTTATAATTGGGGGGTTTCCACTGTTTAGGCACATCAGGGGCTCTCCAAACGCGACATGGCGTCCGATCTCAATTCCAGCCAATTCTGCATTGAAAAAGTAAAACAGTGCTCCTTCACTTCCGAGCTCTCCCGTGCGCCCAAACAGGGGTTTACCCCAACATATGGGGTATCATCGTACTCGAGACAAATTGGACAACAACTTTTTGGGTCCAAGTTCTCTTGTTATCCTTGGGAAAATAAAAATTTGGGGGTGCTAAAAATCATTTTTGTGAAAAAAAAAAGAATTTTTATTTTCACGGCTCTGCATTATAAACTGTAGTGAAACACTTAGGGGTTCAAAGTTCTCACAACACATCTAGATAAGTTCCTTGGGAGGTCTAGTTTCTAATATGGGGTCACTTGTGAGGGGTTTGTACTGTTTGGGTACATCAGGGGCTCTGCAAATGCAACGTGACTCCTGCAGACCAATCCATCTAAGTCTGCATTCCAAATGGCGCTCCTTCCCTTCCGAGCTCTGCCATGCGCCCAAACAGTGGTTCCCCCCCACATATGGGGTATCAGCGTACTCAGGACAAATTGGACAACAACTTTTGGGGTCCAATTTATTCTGTTACCCTTGTAAAAATACAAAGCTGGGGGCTAAAAAATCATTTTTGTGAAAAAAAAAAAGAATTTTTATTTTCACGGCTCTGCGTTATAAACTGTAGTGAAACATTTAGGGGTTCAAAGTTCTCACAACACATCTAGATAAGTTCCTTGGGAGGTCTAGTTTCTAATATGGGGTCACTTGTGGGGGGTTTGTACTGTTTGGGTACATCAGGGGCTCTGCAAATGCAACGTGACTCCTGCAGACCAATCCATCTAAGTCTACATTCCAAATGGTGCTCCTTCCCTTCCGAGCTCTGCCATGCGCCCAAACAGTGGTTCCCCCCCACATATGGGGTATCAGCGTACTCAGGACAAATTGGACAACAACTTTTGGGTTCCAGTTTATTCTGTTACCCTTGTGAAAATACAAAACTGGGGGCTAAAAAATAATTTTTGCGAAAAAAAAAAAAATTATTTCAACGGCTCTGCGTTATAAACTGTAGTGAAACACTTGGGGGTTCAAAGCTCTCAAAACACATCTAGATAAGTTCCTTAGGGGGTGTTAGTGTTAGTTTTTAACACACTGTGCACTTTTTTTCTGTCCGACGGGTTGATGACACAGGTGGAGTTCGTATTCATTTACTTACTTAACCTGGCGTCACTTCCCGTTATGGACCCGTAGAAGCGCTCTTGTGTAGCGCGAAACGGCCGTCGTCTCATTTGCCGCACTCCCTCTGGTCATTTCCCTCTCCCCCGTGCCGTGAAGATGTCCTGCTTTGTGTTTGAATAAACACCTTTAACTGCAGTTGGTGAGTGCATTTGCGATTCTTCTTTGCTGTTTGGATTCATATGGACTTTTTTTCATGCAAATAGCACCTCCTTCTCTTTCTCGGACTGCCATATCGGACCTGAATGTGTTAATTTGGATTTCCTCTACGTTAGTGTGGGGGGTTGTGCTGCTCCTTTCTTCTTTTGTTGTCTGATATATATATATATATATATACTAGATTGTGGCCCGATTCTAACGCATCGGGTATTCTAGAATATGCATGTCCCCGTAGTATATGAACAATGATGATTCCAGAATTCGCGGCAGACTGTGCCCGTCGCTGATTGGTCGAGGCAACCTTTATGACATCATCGTCGCCATGGCAACCATTATGACATCATCGTCGCTGTGCTCGTTGCTGATTAGTCGAGGCCTGGCGGCCTCGACCAATCAGAGACGCAGGATTTCTACGTCGATCCTGTGCCCGTCTCTGATTGGTCGAGGCCTGGCGGCCTCGACCAATCAGAGAGCCGGGATTTCCAGGACAGACAGACAGACAGACAGACGGAAAAACCCTTAGACAATTATATATATAGATATATATATATATATATATAAGTACAAATATAATAAACATAGTACAAGTGTGCAGAAATATCCACTTTATATTGCCAGCCAGAAGATATTCCATTTTTCGATCATCTGCATGATCCTGGTGAGAAGACCTGATGACAGTGCTTTAATCAGGAACAGTGCCATACTGATCCACAAATCCTATCTGGAGGACTCTATACATTAGCACATATGCGATGGAGGGCATATAGAAAACTACATATGGAATAATAAACAGACATAAACAAATAATTAATCAAAAATACAACATACAACACAAAAATTAATAAAAACATTTAAAATAAAGTGGAGACATATTATTATAAAAAGGAACTAAAACTGAGATGTTCATTGAGCCCTGATGGAGAAATGGTATTCAATAGAGTTATCCATCTGCATTCGCATTGTGCCAGTCTACGCTTCAAATCACCTCCTCTGATGCCAGCACGCACCTTGTCAATCCCCCATATTTTTAAATGTTTGGGGTTACATTGATGGTGTAAGCGAAAATGTCTGTATATTGGTTTCAGATTGTCCACATCGTCCACGTCTCGGGCTCCGATAATGTTACGTACGTTTTCACGAACGCGTATACGCAATTCGCGTGAAGTTAATCCAACATAAATCAAATTACACGTACATACTGCGAAGTATACCACGTAAGTAGAGCTACATGTGATGTGCTCCCTTATTTGAAAGTTTTTTCCACCCGATGACGTGAACGATGTGGATCTCACCAAGGTTTTGCACGCCAGACAACTCCCACACGGGAAAATAAACATTTTTCTGTTGTCCCACTCCAAAAAGACTAGGGGTTTTCGCGACATAGTGGCTATGTACCACCATGTCACGTATATTAGCACTTCTGCGTGCTGCCATCAGAGGCCGGTCCGACAGGTGTTTACGTAATCGTCGACAGACCAGTGTTTATTAATGATGGATCTCATCAGGTCTCATCTGTGATTGTATGTAGACACGAATCTTGGTTGCCCATCCCATTCTCCTTTCTTTCTATTACCCTTTTTCCCCTCAACCAGTAAATCATTTCTCTTGGTCCTTTTAGCTCTTAGGTAGCTCTTCTTTATCGAACGACCACTATACTCACATGCTTTAAACCTCTCCCCAATGTCCACAGCCTGCCCCTCAAACATAGAATCCGAGGTACAAATCCTTCGCGCCTAAAGGAATTGTCCTATGGGGATGGCCCTTATCGTGGAGGGTGGATGTGAGGATGTGGAGTGCAGGAGGGCATTGACAGAGGTCTCCTTTCGGTACATATCTGTGTAGATTGAACCATCATCTTGCACCTTTAAAATGATGTCTAGGAAGGATAATCTTTTTGGTGGTACATATAGGTGAGCCTGATATTGGAGTCATTGTGATTAAGGCCAACCATGAAATTCTGCAATTCAGAGACAGGGCCATGCCAGATGAACAGAACATCATCTATATATCTATACCAACCGAGATTTTGGGGGGCGGCCTTTGCTCCGCCATAAAAGATCTCTCTCTCCCAATAACCCAAAAACAAATTAGCATACGACGGCGCACAGGCCGCCCCCATTGCAGTGCCCTGTCTCTGAAGAAAAAAACGATCCTTAAAAACAAAAAAATTATGTGTCAAAACAAAATCCAATAACTCCAATATCAGCTCACGTAAGTCTGCCTCCAAATTACTCGAGTCAAGGAAAAACCTCGCCGCCCTCATGCCATCCACATGCCGAATACTGGTGTACAGAGATTCAATATTTGCTGTTACCAAAAGCAGGACATGGGCTACAAGTGTCACATTTCTTGTGTCAAGCCACTCATTATCAATAGGCAATGCCAGAAGGGTCTTACCTGGGCCAAGGAGAAAAAGAACTTGGACTGTTGATCAGTGGTTTAAGGTGTTGTTTTCAGATGAAAGTAAATTTTGCATTTGATTTGGAAAACACGGAAGTAAATCAAGGGCAGATAGTGCGTCCTCACGGCACCAGAACGCCATCAGCATTACATCCTCCTGCTCCGGAAAAGCGATTCTTCCATGCCCGCAGCTGCTATTCTGCACTTTTGTGATACACACCGCCCGCCTTTTTTTAATATACTGTACGCCTTCTTTTACCATTTAGAGTATGGGCCACAGCATTCCTTAGCGGCTTAGTACACCAAAAGCCCTTACACCCGCACATTGGTAAGCTGTTTTTAGTTTATGGGCTGTACATTAGCCTCATTTTTTGACATTTTGTAAAAATCTCTCCCCCTTTTTCTTTTAAACTTTACAGCAACGCCACACAGCATTTAACCCCGAAGGTGTTTTTACCTTCTGTCCATAAGGTTTAAATCCAGCAACCCAGGTGAACCTAAATAAATAAATAAATATATTATTCCAAACACATTGGTTTCCATGGCATAATAATGCCCTATAATCTCGTCCATTTGTTCTATCCCCACTGTAGTTCGGTACAGCCCCTCTTTTCCTACTACTGTGTGACATAGCACCGCTGCTGTATAGTAAAACCATACTTTTGATTACAGTCACAGGAGCCTAGTCGGTCATATCTCAACACCCTATTGCTTTGTCTCCTTAGGCACGTTGCATTATGCACTATTAGATCTCACTTATATGGATGAATTCGATCGTCACTCCGATTCTGGTCCACGCGGAAGCCCAACCTCCTTCCTCGGAGTACACATATCCTTTTCTTGTTAAATTCTCTTTGTATAATGTCTAAGAATGCTTACACCCTGGATTTACTAGAGGCTGTGTTAGCCACCTGCATTTATTTTGTTTAATTGTTTAAGACAGTTCTTTTATTCTCTTCCCTTTTTTTAAAAGAAATCTGTAAACGTTACCCAGCATGTGTAAATTGTGACACCAGACAAAGACTAAAATATTTGTTCTTTTTTTCTCATTGATATCTTTGTACCAGATAAATTGAAATTGTTCTGAGGAAGGTCCATTTGGGTCCGAAAACGTTTAACCATTGAATCTGTGTCTGGACGTGCAATAAAAACTGATAATCTTCACTTCATAACGAACGTAGAAATCAAGCCGCATACAAGGTTAACCTGGAAAAACAGTTGATTCCTTCAGCTCAGGCAATGTTCCCCAACTCTGAGGACTGGGTTTTCCAGCAGGACAATGCACCATGACACACAGCTAAGTCAATCAAGGTGTGGATGAAGGACCACCACATCAATTTCCTGTCATGGCCAGCCCAATCTCTAGACCTGAACCCCATTGAAAACCTCTGGAATGTAATCAAGAGGAAGATGGACAGTCACAAGCCATCATTTAAAGAAGAAAAGCTTACATTTTTGTACCAGGAGTGGCATAAGGTCACAGTGTGAAAGACTAGTGGAAAGTATGGCAAGACGCATGAAAGCTGTGAATAAAAAGTCATGGTTATTCCACAAAATGTTGATTTCTGAAATCTTCCGGAGTTAAAACATCAGTATAGTTGTTTCTAAATGAATTAACTTGTTTTGTTTTTTGCATTATTTGAGATCTGCAAGCAATACATTTTTATTCTAATTTTGACCATTTCTCATTTTTAGAAAATAAATACAAAATGTATTGCTTGGAACTTCGGAGACATGTTGTCAGAAGTTTATAGCACAAAAGAAAAATTTACATTTTACTCAAAAATATACAGTACAGACCAAAAGTTTGGACACACGTTCTCATTCAAAGATTTTTCTGTACTTTCATGAATAAGAAAATTGTACATTCATACTGAAGGCATCAAAACTATGAATTAACACCTGTGGAATTATATACTTAACAAAAAAGTGGGAAAAACTGAAAATTAGTCTTATATTCTAGGTTCTTCAAAGAAGCCACCTTTTGCTTTGAGGACTGCTTTGCACACTCTTGGCATTCTCTTGATGAGCTTCAAGAGATAGTCACCGGGAATGGTCTTCCAACAACCTTGAAGGAGTTCCCAGAGATGCTTAGCACTTGTTGGCCCTTTTGCCTTCACTCTGCGGTCCAGCTCACCCCAAACCATCTCGATTGGGTTCAGGTCTGGTGACTGTGGAGGCCAGGTCATCTGGCGTAGCACCCCATCACTCTCCTTCTTAGTCAAATAGCCCTTACGCAGCCTGGAGCTGTGTTTGGGGTCATTGTCCTGTTGAAAAATAAATGATGGTAGCAACTAAACGTAAACCGGATGGAATAGCTTGCAGCTGCAAAATGCTGTGGTAGCCATGCTTGTTCAGTATGCCTTCAGTTTTGACTAAATCCCCAACAGTGTCACCAGCAAAGAACCCCCACACAATCACATCTCCTCCTCCATGCTTCTCTGTGGGAACCAGGCATGTAGAGTCCATCAGTTCACGTTTTCTGCGTCGCACAAAGACACGGTGGTTGGAACCAAAGATCTCAAATTTAGATTGAACAGACCAAAGCACAGATTTCCACTGGTCTAATGCTCATTCCTTGTGTTCTTTAGCCCAAACAAGTCTCTTCTGCTTGTTGCCTGTCCTTAGCAGTGGTTTCCTAGCTGCTATTTTACCATGAAGGCCTGCTGCACAGTCTCCTCTTAACAGTTGTTGTAGAGATGTGTCTGTTGCTAGAACTCTGTGTGGTATTGACCTGGTCTCTAATCAGAGCTGCTGTTAACCTGCGATTTCTGAGGCTGGTGACTTGGATGCACTTACCTCAGAAGCAGAGGTGACTCTTGGTCTTCCTTTCCTGGGGCGGTCCTCGTGTGAGACAGTTTCTTTGTAGCGCTTGATGGTTTTTGCAACTGCATTTGGGGATACTTTCAAAGTTTTCCCAATTTTTCGGACTGACTGGCCTTCGTTTCTTAACGTAATGATGGCCACTCGTTTTTCTTTACTTAGCTGATTTTTTTTGGCCATAATACAAATTCTAACAGTCTATTCAGTAGGACTATCAGCTGTGTATCCACCAGACTTCTCCACAACACAACTGATGGTCCCAACCTCATTTATAAGGCAAGAAATCACACCTATTAAACCTGACAGGGCACACCTGTGAAGTGAAAACCATTTCCAGTGACTACCTCTTGAAGCTCATCAGAGAATGCCAAGAGTGTGGAATGCAATAATCAAAGCAAAAGGTGGCTACTTTGAAGAATCTAAGACATATTTTCAGTTGTTTCACACTTTTTTTGTTACGTATAAAATTCCACATGCTTTAATTCGTAGTTTTTATGCCTTCAGTGGGAATGTACAGTTTTCTTAGTCATGAAAATACAGAAAAATCTTTGAATGAGGTGTGTCCAAACTTTTCGTTTGTACTGTTCATGTAAAGAGAAAAATCAGACAAACTGAAAATTTTGCAGTGGTCTCTTAATTTTTGCCAGAGCTGCATATACTGTATATACAACCCCTGGCAAAATTATGGAATCAACGGCGTTGGAGGATGTTCATTCAGTTGTTTAATTTTGTAGGAAAAAAGGAGATCACAGACATGGCACAAAACTAAAGTCATTTCAAATGGCAACCTACTGGCTTGAAGAAACATTAAAAGAAATCAAGAACCAAAAATGTGGTAGTCAGTAATGGTTAATTTTTAACTAAGCATAGGGAAAAAATTATGGAATCACTCAATTCTGAGTGGTAGATCAGCTGACTCAGCTGCACATGGAGGTAGACAAGGGTACACTGTGGCTTTAAAAATTTCCTTGGGTTTATTGTAGGCAGCATAAACCCAGATGTGGTAAAGAAAATACAGCCCTCTTGGCAAAACAGGAAAATAAAACAAAATGGTGGCAGAATAAACACAGTCCTTCTGGGAGCGAGGTTCCTCCCGCTCACGGCTGACAGAACACACACAGTTCAGTTTCTCAAGTCCATGCATCACTTTCCTGCAGTGCTCCTTTTCCAGGTACAGGGCCACCATCAGGGCATTACAGCCATCACTACAGTATGGGGCCCGATGAGCTGAAGCAAAAAGGGGGGCCCGCACACGCTGGCAGCCCGGTCTGGGCGGGTCCCCTCTCTTTGCTAATGCTCATCGGGCCCCTGGGATATTTTGTGTAAAGCTGCCGCAGATCAGATACATAACAACGCTGTGGTGATTTAAAGTTACACCTACAGCGTTGTTAATGTATCCGGCAGAGAGAAATGGGCACTATACCTTTAATTTGCGGGCCCTGGTGCATCATGGTCCCGACGTCACGTTACACACTGAGCACTTCCTCATTCCTCAACACGCGTGTGTTGTCGTCGGGCGGGCTGAGGCACAGGCAGAGAGCAGGAGAAGTGAGGAGACTGCACATCCAGTGAGAAGAGGCTTCGGGTGGCTGCATCTGCTGGCGGTAATTCAGGTCTCTCCTCCTCCCCCCTGTCTGGCAGTTGTGCAGCTCTGTGCTCTTAGTCAGAGAACTGTCACTCCAGTCCTGTTGGACACAGTGGGGGCAGAATGTTGGACACAGGGGGGCAGAATGTTGGACACAGGGGGGGCAGAAAGCTGGACACAGTGGGGGCAGAATGCTGGACACAGTGGGGGCAGAATGCTGGACACAGGGGGGCAGAATGTTGGACACAGGGGGGACAGAAAGCTGGACACAGTGGGGGCAGAATGCTGGACACAGTGGGGGCAGAATGCTGGACACAGTGGGGGCAGAATGCTGGACACAGTGGGGGCAGAATGCTGGACACAGTGGGGGCAGAATGCTGAACACAGTGGGGGTAGAATGCTGGACACAGTGGGGGCAGAATGCTGAACACAGTGGGGGCAGAATGCTGAACACAGTGGGGGCAGAATGCTGGACACAGTGGGGGCAGAATGCTGGACACAGTGGGGGCAGAATGCTGGACACAGTGGGGGCAGAATGCTGAACACAGTGGGGGTAGAATGCTGGACACAGTGGGGGCAGAATGCTGAACACAGTGGGGGCAGAATGCTGAACACAGTGGGGGCAGAATGCTGGACACAGGGGGGGCAGAATGCTGGACACAGTGGGGGCAGAATGCTGGACACAGTGGGGGCAGAATGCTGGACACAGTGGGGGCAGAATGCTGGACACAGTGGGGCAGAATGCTGGACACAGTGGGGGCAGAATGCTGGACACAGTGGGGCAGACTGTGAGACCCGGGGGCAGAATGCTGGACATGGGGCATGGTTGGAGACATAGGGGGCAGAATGGAGACATGGGGCATGATTGGAGACAAGTGGCAGGATTTCAGACATGGCATGGTTGGAGACATAGGGGGCAGAATGGAGACATGGGGCATGATTGGAGACACTGGGGGCAGAATTGGAGACAGATCGTGCAGGATCATGGGGCAGGATGGATACGATGGAGACAGATGGGGCAGGATGGAGAGATCACATGGGGCGATCATATGGGGCAGGATGGGGAGATCATATGGGACAGAATGGATACTCATGAGGGCAGGATGGGAGAACATATGGCTGACACCAGGAATGAGACACACGGTGCCCAGGATGGGGAATATTATTACCATAAGGGCTAATTTAGGGATATTATTACTGCAGTGATGTATTTATTTTATTTTTTAAAGACACGGTTTTAAATGGGGGGGTGGTCCTGTTACTGTGTAGAGTGACACTATGTCGCCTCTTTTTCTTCATGTGGTGTAATGTAGAAGTTGGGAAAAAATAAGTAATGTATTCTACAAGCAGAGCTCGAGATAACGGTGTTATTTCCTGCAGAGACGAGTCCTGGCTGGATGAAGTGATGGCGGTCTGGGCTGGATGAAAGATGAAGGACTTCACCTAGAGACGTCACTGGTGAGTCAGTGTGTTACCTATACACTGACACTATACACTGTATACAGAGCTCCTGTGTATAATTTCACTAGTGATCACTGTATTATCTGTACACAGACACTGCATACTAAGTACAGATTTCCTGTGTATAATGGCACTTATGGTGATGGTATGGTGCTTTTTTTTAAATTACTGATCAGAATTATAGTATTCAGTCACTATGTGGTGGTAATATGTGGTCTGGACATGGTGTTGCGGTATTTGTTCCTTGTATGTGATATTATTCGATCACTGTGGTGGTAATATGCGGTCTGGTCATGGTGTAGCGGTATTTCTTCCTTGTATGTGATATTATTGGTCATTTTAAAAATTGAAAAATAAATAAAAATATACCTAAATTGTATTGCATATTTTAACAAATATTTAATAGGTTACAGTAGAGTAAGGCTAGGTTCCCATTGCGTTAATGGGAACGCGCTAACGGACAGCGTTGCACGGCGAAATTAACGCCGTGCAACGCGTCCGTTAGCGCGCCCATTCACGGCAATGGGAACGCGCAGCACTAGTGCGTGCCATGTTCGGCACGCGCTAGCGATGCGCCGGTGTTTCCTGGCGCGTCCGCGGACGCTGCTTGCAGCGTCCGAGGCACGCCCGCGGTCCGTTCCCCGCTCTCGCAGATCGGGGATCTGCGAGAACGGGGACGTTACCGCGGCCCCGTTAAAAACATTGCGTTAGTGCAATCCGTTTAGCGCTAGCGGATTGCGCTAACGCCATATGACCCTAGCCTAAGGCCCGGCCAAAAGTGTCTACCGTGTTATGGTGGCGGCTTAAAAAAATCTTTTGGCCAAAACAAAAGCTGCCGGCTATATGTGTGATCTGGTGATGGGAACTGTCAATGTGTGATAGGTGAGAAGTGGAGTTTTTCCAAGAGAGAACGGTGGGACTGTGGACAGTTCGAGGGGTGGAGCCTAGAGGCGGGGCTGGGGTGGAGCCTGGGCGGAGTCTCAAGGGGGCCCCGAAAATTTTGCCAGTATGGGGCCCCGAAATTTCTAGTGGCAGCCCTGTCCAGGTAAACCCACTGAACACTGACAGTTTTTCCCTTGAGCCATTTAAGCCCAGACCATGTGACTCCTCCACCACGTGACTGATCATATGAGTGTGACCTAAGCAAGGTCCAGTCTGCACACCGATGCTAGCTCTGTAGGGGGATATATGGGGGGACACACTCCCACCTGCTGTATGAATGTCCTCCTAGAAACCAACATAACTTACCCCTCATATCACTTACTGTGCTGGAGGAAACACAACTCTGGATTTTATCTATCTATCTATCTATCTATCTATCTATCTATCTATCTATCTATCTATCCTGTATTTTCAGTAACATGCCTTAAAATGTGAATCATTTCAGGACATTTTTAAAATATGCTTTATTCTCTGAAATAACACAGGAAAAATAAAGAAATAATGTTGCGTAGAAATAAGAAAAGCAATAGTTGCTAAATGCATTTTAGATTGATTTTTCAAAAGAATTTGTTGTTTGTAAGATTTATGCACGGTAACAATCAATTGTAATTTCATGGGAAAGATATATAGAAGAACACATGTTTAAATGTAGTAACTGAAGAGGGTGATGGAGTGAAGTTGTGAAAAATAGTTGTTCTGGGTTTTTACATACAGTATGTGAACATGTGAACCTGATGTGTACTTGATGTGAAGCCTCTACTGACAATGGTGTTTCTTTAGGAAGAATAAGCTTTGTAAGGTTTATATGTATAACCATATAACAGAGCACACAGATGGCTGCATTTCTCCTGCAAGGATTGCATAGTAATCCTCAAACTGATGGTTGACTCTCCTAACCTGGAAGTCAAGAGAGGTACAGAGAGGTGTCGTGCCAGTCAGTGTACTAGGATGTGATCCTGTACACAGATTTAAATTTACAAGTTTCTATACGTTAGTTCTGTTTGTCGTATATCTGCCAGCCACGTTCTGCCACTTACATTATGTAGTGTAATACACAGGGCCTGTTTTTAGCTGCAGTCTCCCCCCAAAAAAAGGGAGATTTAAATTGACAACAAGTTTCTATATGTCAGTTCTGTTTGTCGTATATCTACCAGCCACCTTCTGCCACCTACATTGTGTAGTGTAATACACAGGGCCTGTTTTTTGCTGCAGTCTCCCCCCCCAAAAAAAAAGGGAGATTTAAATTGACAACAAGTTTCTATATGTCAGTTCTGTTTGTCGTATACAGTGGGGCAAAAAAGTATTTAGTCAGTCAGCAATAGTGCAAGTTCCACCACTTAAAAAGATGAGAGGCGTCTGTAATTTACATCATAGGTAGACCTCAACTATGGGAGACAAACTGAGAAAAAAAAATCCAGAAAATAACATTGTCTGTTTTTTTAACAATTTATTTGCATATTATGGTGGAAAATAAGTATTTGGTCAGAAACAAAATTTCATCTCAATACTTTGTAATATATCCTTTGTTGGCAATGACAGAGGTCAAACATTTTCTGTAAGTCTTCACAAGGTTGCCACACACTGTTGTTGGTATGTTGGCCCATTCCTCCATGCAGATCTCCTCTAGAGCCGTGATGTTTTTGGCTTTTCGCTTGGCAACACGGACTTTCAACTCCCTCCAAAGGTTTTCTACAGGGTTGAGATCTGGAGACTGGCTAGGCCACTCCAGGACCTTGAAATGCTTCTTACGAAGCCACTCCTTCGTTGCCCTGGCGGTGTGCTTTGGATCATTGTCATGTTGAAAGACTCAGCCACGTTTCATCTTCAATGCCCTTGCTGATGGAAGGAGGTTTGCACTCAAAATCTCACGATACATGGTCCCATTCATTCTTTCATGTACCCGGATCAGTCATCCTGGTCCCTTTGCAGAGCAACAGCCCCAAAGCATGATGTTTCCACCACCATGCTTTACAGTAGGTATGGTGTTTGATGGATGCAACTCAGTATTCTTTTTCCTCCAAACACGACAAGTTGTGTTTCTACCAAACAGTTCCAGTTTGGTTTCATCAGACCATAGAACATTCTCCCAAAACTCCTCTGGATCATCCAAATGCTCTCTAGCAAACTTCAGACGGGCCCGGACATGTACTGGCTTAAGCAGTGGGACACGTCTGGCACTGCAGGATCTGAGTCCATGGTGGAGTAGTGTGTTACTTATGGTAGGCCTTGTTACATTGGTCCCAGCTCTCTGCAGTTCATTCACTAGGTCCCCCTGCGTGGTTCTGGGATTTTTGCTCACCGTTCTTGTGATCATTCTGACCCCACGGGGTGGGATTTTGCGTGGAGCCCCAGATCGAGGGAGATTATCAGTGGTCTTGTATGTCTTCCATTTTCTAATTATTGCTCCCACTGTTGATTTCTTCACTCCAAGCTGGTTGGCTATTGCAGATTCAGTCTTCCCAGCCTGGTGCAGGGCTACAATTTTGTTTCTGGTGTCCAGTGACAGCTCTTTGGTCTTCACCATAGTGGAGTTTGGAGTCAGACTGTTTGAGGGTGTGCACAGGTGTCTTTTTATTCTGATAACAAGTTTAAACAGGTGCCATTACTACAGGTAATGAGTGGAGGAAAGAGGAGACTCTTAAAGAAGAAGTTACAGGTCTGTGAGAGCCAGAAATCTTGATTGTTTGTTTCTGACCAAATACTTATTTTCCACCATAATATGCAAATAAATTGTTAAAAAAACAGACAATGTTATTTTCTGGATTTTTTTTTCTCAGTTTGTCTCCCATACTTGAGGTCTACCTATGATGTAAATTACAGACGCCTCTCATCTTTTTAAGTGGTGGAACTTGCACTATTGCTGACTGACTAAATACTTTTTTGCCCCACTGTATCTACCAGCCACCTTCTGCCACTTACATTGTGTAGTGTAATACACAGGGCCTGTTTTTTGCTGCAGTCTCCCCCCCCAAAAAAAAGGGAGATTTAAATTGACAACAAGTTTCTATATGTCAGTTCTGTTTGTCGTATATCTACCAGCCACCTTCTGCCACTTACATTGCGTAGTGTAATACACAGGGCCTGTTTTTTGCTGCAGTCTCCACCCCAAAAAAGGGAGATTTAAATTGCCAACAAGTTTATATACACCTTCTACCTTGTTTTACAGTACCATATAATGGTTGTTATTTTGGTTAGATTTTCCCAAAAAATGAGGAAGTCTGGTGGAAGAGGCCGTGGGCGGTCGTTGCCAGCTGGTACTGATGGTGGTGGTGGTGGTGGAGCATCTGGTGGTAGTGGGAAAAGCAAAATAGCACCTTAGGCTGGAGGTGTTGAGCCAGCGTCATCGTCTGGCTACACAAGGCCTCGAAGGCTCAATTATCTGGGAGTAGGAAAACCGTTTTTAAAGCCGAAGCAGCAGTAAAACGTTTTGGCTTTTCTTGCTGACTCAGCCTCTAGCTCTTTCACCTCCTCTTCAGAAAGTTCGAAATATAAAAGCAGCGAGTCGTCAGTGGATGCTCCCGGTAAGGACCAAGTCGCTTCCTTGTGTCCTTCACCCAAAGCAAAAGTGAAGTTTGCGGCAGGCGACACTACAGTTTACTCCATGGAGCTCTTTACACATACCGTGCCAGTATTAGAAAGGGAAATAGTTAACAGCCCATTACAAGATGAATCGGACATGGAGTGCACAGATGCACAGCCACAGCTAGATTATTATGCTGTTCCATTGACTCAGATCACTACATTGCCCTCGCAGTGTGCTGAGCCAGAATCTGACCCTGATGAGACTATGGTGCCCCGTCCCGAATGCTATATAGCACCTTACACGGTGACACAGAGGAAGGTGCACATGACATTGAAGATGAGGTGATAGATGACCCAATTGTTGACCCAGATTGGCAGCCATGAGGAACAGGGTGCCGCTGGCAGTAGCTCTGAAGTGGAGGAGGATGATCCGCAGCAGCCATCTACATCGCAACAGCTTTCATCTGGCAGGCCGGTATCAGGCCAAAAACGTTTGACAAAGCCAAAAACAGTTTTAGGACAGCATGGCCATCTGGTGAAAGTAGCAATGTCTGAAAGTAGGAAGAGTGCAGTGTGGGAATTTTTTTAACCAAGATCCGAATGATCAGTGCAAAGTTATCTGTAAGAAGTGCTCAAAGACCTTTAGCAGAGGGAAGAATCTTCTAAATTTAAATACAATGTGCATGCGTAGACATTTAACCAGCATGCACTTGCAAGCCTGGACTAACTACCAAATGTCCTGTACCATTGGTGCACCTGCTCAGAATGAAAGTAGTCAGCAACGCTACATTGCTTCCCTCACTATAAGCCCACCGGTTAGGACACCACCACCAGCAAATGTGGAGGTATCTTCGCAGGGCCAAAGTAGTCAGGGAACCACAAGTTTCTTGGTAGGAAACACTGTAGGTAGGCCAACATCAAGAATACCATCACCAACCTTCTCTCAATCTGCCATGTCCACCACCACCCCCGCTAGTTCCACCGAATGCAGCTCTCCAGTCCAGCTCACCCTACAAGAGACTCTCGTTAGGAAAAGGAAGTACTCATCCTCTCATCCGCGTACACAGGGTTTGAACGCCCACATTGCTAGACTAATCTCGTTAGAGATGATGCCCTACCGGTTGGTTGAAAGCAAAGCTTTCAAAGCCCTGATGGCCTACGCAGTACCACGCAATGACCCACCCAGTCGACACTTCTTTGTGAGAAAAGCCATCCCAGCCCTCCACCAGCATGTCAAAGACCGCATTGTCCATGCACTCAGGCAATCAGTCAGTAGAAAGGTGCACCTCACAACTGATGCATGGACCAGTAGGCATGGCCAGGGACGTTACGTGTCCATCACGGCGCACTGGGTTAATATGGTGGATGCAGGGTCCACAGGGGACAGCCATAGTGGGACAGTTCTGCCTAGCCGACGGTCTAGGAAACAGTTTGCTGTAGGCGTTCGCCACCCCTCCTCCTCCTCCTCCTCCAGAAGTGAAAGCTCGTCCACAGAGTGCAGTCGCATGACCACTCCATCCACAGCTGCCAGTGTTGCACACGAGGTGTCCCATTATCGAACAGCTAGTGGTAAGCGTCAGCAGGCTGTGCTACAAATGAAGTCCAAAAAAACAAAAAACAAAGTATACCCGCACTGCTGTCATTCGCGATCACCTATCGGCGTGCTACAATATGCTGTACCAGCCCCTATACCTCCTACTCAATGCATGGGCATAAGGGGTGGTCAACCAAAAAGATATATAATTCAAAAGCAAAAGAAAAAAAGTGATTAGCACTCACCAAACCCGATGCTGTAAAAAGTTTTTTTTTTACATGGACATGGACAGGGAGAACATGATGTCACATGATGCTACAAATGAAGTGTTTGGGCGACATCAGACACACCACGGAAGTACTGGCCGAGTACTTGCAGCAAGAAACTCAGTCATGGCTTGGCATGGTGTACATCTTGAGGCAGGCAAGGTAGTCAGTGATATCGGAGGGAATTTTATGGCTGCCATAGCCATTTCAGAACTGAAACACATACCTTGCCTGGCTCACACCTTGAACCTGGTGGTGCAGTGCTTCCTGAAAAATTATCCGGAGTTACCAGCCCTGCTCCTGAAGGTGTGAAAACTTTGCTCGCACATCCGCCGGTCACCAGTACACTCCAGCCGCATGCTGAACCATCAGCGATCGCTGAATCTTCCCCTGAATCTTCCCCAGCACCGCCTAATAATAGACGTTGCATCAAGGTGGAACTCCACACTGCACATGCTTCAGAGGCTGTGCGAACAGAGGCGTGCTATCATGTATTTGTGGGAGGATACACATACTCAGGCAGACAGTTGGATGGCAGACATGGAGTTGTCTTTTGTGCAGTGGTCGAAGCTCCAAGACCTGTGTCAAGTCCTTCAGTGTTTTGAGGAATGCACACAGCTGGTAAGTGCAGATGACGCCATCATAAGCATGAGCATCCCACAAATGTGTCTGCTGATGCAAAGTTTGACACACATCAAGGAGCAGGCATCTGCAGCCGAGGAGGAGGGAAGACTTGATGACAGTCAGCCATTGTCTGCTCAGGGAACTCTCCTGGACGAGGTGGCGGACAAAGAGAAGGAGGATGATGGGGATGAATATTTATGGGAGGAGGATGCTTCTCAGGGGGCAATAGAAATGGGTGGCATTGCAAGGTCAGGTACAGGGTTTTTGCGGGCCACAAGTGATGTTGATTTGCAAGAAAGTGCTCCTCAACCCAGCACAAGCAGTGAATTGACACCTGGAACATTGGCCCACATGGCTGAGTATGACTTGCGTATCCTAAAATGGGACCCCCGCATTATCAAAATGATGACCGATGATAATTACTGGTTGGCCTGCCTCCTGGATCCACGATACAAAGGAAAATTACAAAATATCATGTCACATGAGAACCTTGAGCAAATATTGGCTACCAAACAAGCAACTCTTGTAGACCGTTTGGTTCAGGCATTCCCAGCACACAGGGATGGTTCTCACACGAGCTGTAGGGGGCAACATGGCAGAGGCGTTAGAGGTGCACAGATCAGAAGTGGCATTGGACAGAGGGGTTTTATGACCAGGTTGTGGAGTGATTTCTCAATGACCGCAGACACGACAGGTACTGCTGCATCAATTCAAAGTGACAGGAGACAGCATTTGTCCAGTATGGTTACGAATTATTTTTCCTCCCTTATCAATGTTCTCCCTCACAGGTCATTCCCATTTGATTACTGGGCATCTAAAATAGACACCTGGCCTGAATTGGCAGAATATGCATTACAGGAGCTCGCTTGCCCAGCTGCTAGTGTGCTATCAGAAAGAGTCTTCAATGCTGCTGGTTCAATACTGACCGAAAAAAGGACATGTCTGGCTACCCGAAATGTTGATGATCTTCCCCTGCTGACATGTAGCTTGCCTGAAAAATGTCATGCTTTTGGCCTCCTCTTACTGACTGCTCCAATTCCTCCATTTGCAGCTGCTGAATGTCCCCCATATTCCATTTTTATACCTCCCTAAATGGGCTGACTCCCCCCACAGGGCCATGGTCACCACGTGGTGCAAGCACCCGTGCGAGTGCCGTTTGCCTGGACAGGTGGGTGTGCCCACTCTTTGGCGACGGCACTGGCACAGGGTCCCTCATAGTACAATGAAGTGTATCTGATGGTGGTGGTGCACAACCAACGTTAGACACACCGTTGTAATATGAGGGGCCATGTGCCAGTACCGCCGCCCACGAGAGAGTGTTCCCTCCAAGCTCAAACAGTGCTCTACCACTTGCAAAACGTACCTCTCCCTGCTCCACCACTGTGTAGTCTGTGCTGCTAAATCCTTCAATGGCACTGTCAATACAAATTTGTTGAAATGATAGATGATAGTAAAAATATACAGGGGCCCTGGCCTCCATTTAGACCAGTTAATACTTTGCGCCAACTACCACTGTCTACTACTCAGCAGAGGAGCCCACCCCTGTACCTAGCTATGCCACCTGTTTATTTATGAACAATTTTTTGGCAGACATTTAGCCCACTTTATTATTTTGGCCTGCTAACTGTGTCAGCCAATTATTACAGTTGTCCTCCAATGAACAAAGCTATGCCGCCTGTGTACTCCTGTTACCAATTTTGAACTGTATTTAGCCTAGTTTTTTATTTTAGGCCTACAAAGTCTGTGTGAGCCTCTCATTACAGTTGACCTCCTCCGCTGAACAAAGCAATGCCACCTGTGTACTCCTCTTACCAATTTTGAACTGCATTTAGCCTACTTACTTATTTGGGCCTAGTAACTGTGTGAGCCTCTCATTACAGTTGTCCTCAGCTGAACAAAGCTAATGACCAGTGAGGCTGTTAAATTTACCTTTCAGCACTTTTTTTGGCATTTGGTGAGGTCCACAAACGAACCCAGCAGGGCACATGTCCCACATGTGTCCTACATATGTGTTGTGCGCTGCTTCTATTGTGCTCCATGCTATGAAATTGTCTGTGAACCTTAGGCACATTAAAATAATATATATTTTTTAATGTTGCTGAACACGATACAGCCCGCCATATCCCACATTGTCATTTGCGACTATGATATGAACCTATGCACAGACCTAACGCTCATTAAAAAAATTATATTTTTTCTGTTGCTGAATGTGAAACAGCCTGCCATATCCCACATTGTCATGTTGTGGTGGTGATCTGAACCTGTCTGCAGACCTAACGCACATTAAAAAAAGATAATTTATTTTGTTGCTGAATGTGATACAGCCTGCCATATCTCATATTGTCATCTTGTGGCAGTGATATGAACCTGTCTGCAGACCTGCACACTAAAAAACGTTCTGTTGCTGAATGTGATAAAGCCCGCCGTATGCCACGTTGTCATTTTGTGGAGGTGATATGAAGCTTTCGGAAGACCCAAGGCACATTAAAAAAATTATATTTTTTTTTGTTGCTGAATATGATACAACCCGCCGTATCCCACGTTGTCATTTTGTGGTGGTCACATGAATCTGTTTGCAGACTCAAAAATATTTATTTTTTTCTGTTGATAAACATGATACAGCCTGCTATATGCAACCCTTTCATTTAGTGGCGTTGAAACTATTCTGTGTGCAGAGCTGTTGCACATTAAAATTAATTAATTAAATATTTTTCACGGACGTGACACAGCAGCCGAGATTTGAGTTTGAATTTGTTTTGAACCTATCTTTAAGATTATGTGCATCTTTGGCAACCAATTTCTCATGGGCATGTTTTATGTCTAGCTTGAGCCGTGCCTCTGTTATACCTCCCTTCTGACGAGCATCAAACTCTGTCTGGTAATTGGTGTTGGGTAAATGAGTAATCGTTGTAGGCTGGATCCTGGATCTCATTCTTTCCTTAGCCCATTGCCTGTTATTGATCCTGTTGCACATTCCCAATTCCCATTCCCGACGTCATGCCCCTTTTCCTAATCAGTTCATCTAACGACATGTCGGACACATTTCTCCAGCAAACCTGCACCTTACCAGCAGCAACTGTAGGAAAAAGGACATTCCAATGCAACAGACAATTTTCTAGATTATTTAGGCCTCATCCACACTAAAAAAATGGCCAAGAATGTTGGTGTTGCCAGCAGCAGTAGAACCACTTCCATTGGCATTAGTAGACTGCACAGTAGTACTACCATACACAGGTCACAGTTGGCCTCATTTTCCTCCAGAAAGTGTTTTAGTGGGAAGAAAATGCAAGGTGTTATGGAATATCTGGCATATTAATTGTCTTGATCACAGCCATACAATGGTACTACTGACAGTGACACCATCAGTTAGAGTCAGTGTTCAGCAGGAATTCTCTGTCTGATCACAAATAATCAGAGGGATAAGTTGTTGACCATTTTTTTATTTTAAAAAACATGAAAAAAACCTATCACTCTGCTGTGTTACTAAATGAGTTGTTAGTCGCTACCGGGTAACCAATCATTTCTATTTTGAGGTGACTTTGACATTACTAAGGCAGTGTTTTTATTGAAAAGCTTAAAAGGGGCTGGGTACAATCCTGCAATCTAAGAGTGTTAAACATGTATTTTCAGGGCAGTGCTTGGCTTTACTGAATTGCAATTTCTGGAGAGCCAGTTTGCTGTTAAGCCAATTTTTGGGAAAAATTCAATTAACCTGGCAAATTTAAATTTCAAAACACATCATATCAACTAGGGTATTATTATTATTTATTGTTATAGTGCCATTTATTCCATGGCGCTTTACATGT
This sequence comes from Ranitomeya imitator, assembly GCF_032444005.1. Classification (NCBI taxonomy): domain Eukaryota; kingdom Metazoa; phylum Chordata; class Amphibia; order Anura; family Dendrobatidae; genus Ranitomeya; species Ranitomeya imitator. Next base: position 619,622,918 of record NC_091283.1, read on the forward strand.
GAGGAGGGGTATACATAATAAAAACAAGTACAATAATCTTAAACAATACAAGTCATAACTGGTACAGGAGGAATGAGGACCCTGCCCGCGAAGGCTCACAATCTACAAGGGATGGGTGAGAATACAGTAGGCGAGGATAGAGCTGGTCATGCAGCGGTTTGGTCGATTGGTGGTTACTGCAGGTTGTAGGCTTGTCGGAAGAGGTGGCTATCACTTGTACTCATACAACACAGGATTTTTATCATTCACAATAGCTGATGTCACTTCTCATCTTCTACTTCTCCTGGAATGTGACCTCTCCACTGTACAAAGGACTTACCTACAAAACTCTCCTATAGAAATAAATGAACTTCTCCAGTCTACTGGCTCCTATGGTCCATGTTGCTGCAATATTCCATAGACATGAATGGTGTTAACTGCACATGAGGTACATTGGTAACCCCCATAATCATGCATAGAAAAAAAAAAGTTTGCCTTAAGAAAATAAAGTTGTATAAAAATCTGCATTGATATAAATATGTATTACTTAAAAATAACATAGAAGATATATTTCATTAAATATAAAAGAAAAAAGATCATATGTTACAGTATATGTTCCTGTTCTCTTTCCTTTCCACACTACAATTATTGTAGTTCTGGTATAGTACACAAAGTACATTAAACATTTAACTTTAATATAGAAAGAAACTACAGTTACAAGCTGTGAAAAATGGAAACATGCTGCTTAACAAATCAGATATACCTTCCAAATCTTCAGTGAAAATAAGAACAGTTTGTCCAAAAGCAGATTCAGAGTGATCTGGTTCGAACTGTATGTTTTCTTCATTGTAAGATCTGACCAGTGGAGAATTTGCGCTTAGCAAACTAACAATTGATTTATCCTTTATTTAATCTGCAACTGTATTAGAATAAGTAAAGTAGGTGTATAAGGCTTTACAGAATGGGAACAATGGCAGAGTAGCTATAACTACTCTCTCTCTCTCTCTATATATATATATATATATATATATATATATATATATACTGTATAAAAATCCACAATGATGCCTTTAAATTCTTAGTTAATATTACATACATACTTTATTTTTTAAATTATTCTTTAATTTATCCATAGATCTTTTTCAATAGTACCACTCTTATTCATGGGTTCCTTTCGGTATTGTAGTTCATCCTCATTCAGTTTTCAACAAAATGGAAGAATTATTATTTCCAGTAGAGATGAGTTAATTTATTTGATTATACTTTAGTTCTCCTTGAATTTTACAAAAATGTATAAACTCTTCAATACAGATTTTTTTTTATTTAGCTCTGCACACATTTATCAAAATGAGATGGTGCTGGAGGAGATGGAGAATTTGATTCTATTGTCAATCTGTGTTGCAGTCTCTGTGAGCCAAGGTAGTGGGGACACTATAGTACAGGTTGGGCCATGTATATGGATACACCTAAATGAAATGGTAATGGTTGGTGATATCAATTTCCTGTTTGCAGCACTTTAGTTTTCCCCCCTCCCATATACTAATGTGCCACAAACAGAAAGTTGATACTGTATCATCAACCATTCCCATTGTATTTAGGTGTTTCCAAATACATGGCTCACCCAGGTGTATCAACATAAATGGTCCACTCTGTAGGTAGCACAGACACACATAGCAACAAGAGCAAACCTGATGGTGGGAATCAGGCTCAGGGTTCAAGAAGCGCTTGGTCACTCACACACAAAGACTCCTGTCAGCCGGATCATGGATAATGGTGAAGATGATAATGATTTTTTTGCTGGTCAAAACATAGGAAACAGTCAAGAGTGACGAGCAGCTAAGGTCATTGTCTTGTACACATTTCTCAACACATGACATAGGATGCACCTACAAGGGTTAATGTATCTCATATTACTCAATCCAGCTCTCAATCTCTGTTTTAGGCTATAAAGTGAGCATAAATCACACACCGACACATTGAACACACACAGATTTCTTAATGCGCTGCCACTGTTGATGGGTGAGCACTAAAATGCTTGGGAGCTTGTTGCCCTGATCGAGCAAATTGGAATGCTCGGGTACTCGGCCTGAGCAAAGAGCCCGATGTAAGTCTATGCGGGGTCTTTTTATGGTCTAAAAATGTCAGAAATCAATGGGAACAGTGCTCAAATGACATGGAAACATCATAGGGAAGACCCCTGGAAGCATTTCTGATTCTTAGGTCGCTGCTGTGAACAATGTTGTCAGAGTCTTATACCACTTTTACAGGCGCACACTAAAACATACAAAAACAAAACCAAAATGGATTTTCCTGGGAAATATGTTAAGGAACATCCGTTCCAGGGTAATAATTTTTATGTAAGGCAAAAGAAATATGCCCCCCCAAAATTTACCTCCATCACTTGGGCGCACATAGCGTTTTTGAAGCGTTTTTCAACTTTAGCATTGCTTTCTACCAAGACAAATGCATTCACTTGGAAATGTCATTTTAACATTTCACAACCTTACCTGGCCATGTGTTGTGTGACACATCATCAGACACATCTTGTTTCATTTATGAAGGATGGACTCTGAGAGTCACAAAGCCAATTTTTATAGGGCCATCAGGCGGCATTAATATTCTTAAAGGGCTATTATTAAACAGGGGGTCTCCTATACTGTTATTGCCTATTCAGTGAGTGGCTGTGCTGCCAAAAATTGTGAGGCACCCCAATACCCCTTTGATGAGACGTACTGGAGGGCCTCCTGAAAAAATGTTCCCAACATAAGAAAGTTGGTCTCCCACAGTGTTTGTCTATGCATTGAATGCAAGACCTGCCCTGCCCCAAAGTTACACACACCCCAATAGCCCTTGGAACAGATGTCCTGGATGGCCACATGAAACTAAAGTTCCCATTAGTATTCTTTTGTTACTGCTATACTGTTAGCCTATGCATTGAATGCAAGGCCTGACTTGCCCCAAAGTTACACACACCCCAATAACCCTTGGAACAGACGTCCTAGATGGCCACATGATAGCAAAGTTGCCATTATTTTTCATTTGGTACTGCCATACTTTTAGCCTATGCATTGAATACAAGACATGCGTTGCACCAAAGTTACATGCACCCCAATAAGCCTTTCAAACGACGTACAGGATGGCCACATGAAACCAAAGTTCCCATTTTATTAATTTGGTACTGTCATACTGTTAGCCTATGCATTAAATGCATGGCCTGCACTGCCACAAAGTTACATTCACCCCAATAACCCTTGGAACTGACATTCTGAATGACCACATGAAACCAAAGTTCCCATTATTTTTAATTTTGTACTGCCATACTGTTAGGTGCTCTGCTGCTGCCCCTCGGCCTTTCATCTCTCACCCTGTTCTGCCTACTGTGAATCTGGCATCCCTGCTGCAAGTCAGAGACTTCGCCATACCTCTTCCTCTGCAGCTCTTACTGTTATGCCTCTTGGTTCTCGGAGCTCGCACACGGCCCTGGGCCATCTTAGAATGAGGCCATGCTCTCCTCCTGTGATTTTAAATGCCACCATGTTCTAACCTGGAAGTACTTTTCAGCCAATAGCTGTAAGGTACAGGGTATTTCAGGCAGCCTCCTCTAAGGGGAGGTGCCCGATTATTGTGTTAATTTGCTTTGCTGATACTCAGGTCTCCTGTGTGCTCCACTGTACTTTAGTTTAAGTACTCACCTAACCTTTGCCTTGTCTTTGTCTGTTCCTCAACGCTTCCTGCCGCCTAAGCATCTCCGGTGGCTCCCAGGTCCTGCTCTGTGTGCCCAGCTTAACTCCAGAAGCCCCAGAACCTATCCCTCACTTGCCTGAACACCTGGTTACGCAGCACCCAGTGACTCATCACAAATCTGCAATATGCTACCCTCCATGCCTTCCTAGTCCTTGCCCATACGAGCTGCCCTCTGGGTACTGGCAGTCATGGTATTTGGGACCCCTGGGCTTTCCCCTAATGATCCCTTTATAGGGATTGGATCAATAGGTTCAGCTCACCCAGGGGAGGTTTGGTACAATGGCCCTGAGGGTCCACTCTAGTGCGCTTACACATACACATACTGTTAGCCTGTGCATTGAAAACAAGGCCCACCTTGCCACAAAGTTACACACACCAAAATAACCCTTTAAAACCACCTCCTATTAATCTTTTCTCAATATAAAGGAGCGGGTCTCCTATACTTGCAATGCCCATACAGCATAAGTATATCGGTTGACAAACATTTTCCCCTCGGGGTACGCATCAACCTAGTGTGTCAACATTTTTTTAGAGGCATCACAAACACCCTTGAAAATAAAAGAGTGGCTTTTGCATCACAAACATTTTCACCCTAGTGATCTAGTGGTGGTGCATGATGAGGATGAGGAGAAGGAGCAAGATAACAGCAAAAAGCCAAAATCATGAATCGTATACCCATGTGTGGGTGTGAAGAGGTGCATGGGAATGCACCTGCCAACAAAAGACACTGTATTGGAGGTTATATTTTGCTTTAATCATTCGGTGATGTAGAGAAGTCTGGCCCAATCCAGCCCTTGTTCATTTTTATAAGAGTCAGCCTGTCAGCATTTTCAGTTGACAGGCGGATGTGCTTATCAGTTATAATACACCAGCAGCACTAAAAACCTGCTCTGACAAAACGCTATTGGCAGGGCAGACCAGGACCTCCAAAATGTAGAGCCAGTTCATGCCACTTGACCAGCTTGGATACCCAATAATTAAAAGGAACAGAGGAATCACAGAGGACATTGGTACGGTCAGCAAGGAATGCACTCAGCACCTTCCCAAACTTTGCACTCCTTGTGAGAGTACCCCATGCCTCTTGGTCAGGGTGATGGAAAGGTCTGAGAAAACTTTGCCAGTGTTCCCCTGCCTCTGCTGGATTGGAGTTGTGTCTCTCTTGCCTGTACTCCTTGATTGTCCAACAAACTGTGACCTATGTCGCCGCTCATCATCTTGGTGGAGTCCTCAAAGTTTTGTAGGATAGTACATATGTCTGACATCCATGTCCACTCCTGTGTTCTTATGTGTGGAGTCTGAACTGAATACTGATGGCCTTGTTGATTCTGGTAGTCAACAAATGCCCTCTTCTGCTCACAAATCCTTTCCAACATATGCAGTGTAGAGCTCCAACGCTTGGGGACATCACTCACCAGTCAGTGAGCCAGAAGCTGCAAATGCTGCTGAAGCATGGCAAGAGCGGCTGAAGCTGTAGCTGACTTTCTAAAATGGGCACACAGGTAGTGTATTTTCACAAGGCGATCCGGCAGCTCAAGGTAGCTTTTGAGAAATCGTTGAACAATGAGGTTAAGCACATGGGCCAAGCATGGTACATGTGGGAGCTCGCCTCACCTCAAAGCCATCATGAGGTTTCGGCCATTGTCACACATGACCATGCCTGGCTGTAGGTTCAGCGGTGTCAGCCACAGATCTGAATGCTCTTTCAGAGCTGTCTACAACTCTTCAGCATTGTGAAGTTTGTCACCTAAGCATATTAGTTTCAGCACAGCCTGTTAATGCTTGGCTGAGGCAGTGCTGCAGTACTTCCAGCTTGTGACTGATATGGCCAATTCAGAGATGGAGGCTGAAGAGGAGGATGAAGTGCAGGAGCTGTAGACTGTGGGGGCAACCCTGATTGACCTAGGGCCTGCAATCCTTGGCGTCGGAGGACGTGTTCCGTCCCAAGGTCCGACTGGGTCCTGTCTTCCACTATGATAACCAAATGTGTCATCAGTGAGATGTAACATTCCTGCCCACAAGCATTTGTCCATGTGTCCATGGTTAGGTGGGCTTTCCCAGTAACCACATTGTTGAAGGCATGGGTACAGCCTATTAATAACGCCCTATGACAGCTTCCATATTATGGCCCTAATATCAACTAATACCTTACATATATTTATATGTTTTTTGCACGTATATTTTTTGCAGGGTGCAGCTGGGCCCAAATTGTTCTGTACACTGTGGCCTCTGTTCACACGGGATGCATTTTAGCACTGGGCAGCCCGCCATAGGGCGTTATTAATAGGCTGTAGCCAGGTACCTTGTATTCCTTGTGTGAACACGCCACATACAGAGTATTTTATCTTAGTGCATTGGTGTACCACACGGCCAAACCCTTATTGAAGGCTGGCTGTTTCATTAGGTATTGCACCTGTGCATTTGCTATTTTGTTTGGGTCAGCTGCACCCTGCTTGTGCATTTGTATTGAGGCCTATTTAGACAGGTAAGCATCTTTGCCTGTCTTTGGTGTTTTTTCTTGAATGTGTCCTTTTTTGGTGTTTTTCATGTTAGAGTAGGACTGGCAATACGTAAGGACCCTTGGCGTGGGTTGCCAGCTTCCATATTATTGCCCTAATATCAACTAATACCTTACATATATTTATATGTTTTTTGCACGTATATTTTTTGCAGGGTGCAGCTGGGCCCAAATTGTTCTGTACACTGTGGCCTCTGTTCGCACGGGATGCATTTTAGCACTGGGCAGCCCGTCATAGGGCGTTATTAATAGGCTGTAGCCAGATGCTTTGTATTCCTTGTGTGAACATGCCACATACAGAGTATTTTATCTTAGTGCATTGGTGTACCACACGGCCAAACCCTTATTGAAGGCTGGCTGTTTCATTACGTTTGGAGAGCCCCTGTGTGCCTAAAAATTGGAGCTCCCCCACAAGTGACCCCATTTTGGAAACTAGACGCCCCAAAGAACTTATCTAGATGCATAGTGAGCACTTTGAACCCCCAGGTGCTTCACAAATTGATCTGTAAAAATGAAAAAGTACTTTTTTTTCACAAAAAAATTCTTTTAGCCTCAATTTTTTCATTTTCACATGGGCAACAGGATAAAATGGATCTTAAAATTTGTTGGGCAATTTCTCCTGAGTACACCAATACCTCACATGTGGGGGTAAACCACTGTTTGGGCACATGGTAAGGCTCGGAAGGGAAGGCGCGCCATTTGACTTTTTGAATGGAAAATTAGCTCCGATTGTTAGCGGACACCATGTCGCGTTTGGAGAGCCCCTGTGTGCCTATGCATTGGAGCTCCCCCACAAGTGACCCCATTTTGGAAACTAGACCCCCAAAGGAACTTATCTAGATGCATATTGAGCACTTTAAACCCCCAAGTGCTTCACAGAAGTTTATAACGCAGAGCCATGAAAATAAAAAATAATTTTTCTTTCCTCAAAAATGATTTTTTAGCCTGGAATTTCCTATTTTGCCAAGGGTAATAGGAGAAATTGGACACCAAATGTTGTTGTCCAGTTTGTCCTGAGTACGCTGATACCCTATATCTGGGGGTAAACCACTGTTTGGGCGCACGGCAGGGCTCGGAAGGGAAGGCACGCCACTTGGCTTTTTAAATGGAAAATTAGCTCCAATAATTAGCGGACAACATGTCACGTTTGGAGAGCCCCTGTGTGCCTAAACATTGGAGATCCCCCACAAATGACCCTATTTTGGAAACTAGACCCCCAAAGGAACTAATCTAGATGTGTGGTGAGGACTTTGAATCTCCAAGTGCTTCACAGAAGTTTATAACGCAGAGCCATGAAAAAAAAAAAATTATTTTCTCAAAAATGATCTTTCAGCCTGCAATTTTTTATTTTACCAAGGGTAACAGGAGAAATTTGACCACAAATGTTGTTCTCCAGTTTCTCCTGAGTACGCTGATACCCCATATGTGGGGGTAAACCACTGTTTGGGCACATGCCGGGGCTCGGAAGTGAAGTAGTGACTTTTGAAATGCAGACTGTGATAGAATGCTCTGCGGGCGTCACGTTGCGTTTGTAGAGCCCCTGATGTGGCTAAACAGTAGAAACCCCCCACAAGTGACCCCATTTTGTAAACTAGAGCCCCCAAGGAACTTATCTAGATGTGTGGTGAGCACTTTGAACCCCCAAGTGCTTCACAGAAGTTTATAATGCAGAGCCGTGAAAATAATAAATACGTTTTCTTTCCTCAAAAATAATTATTTAGCCCAGAATTTTTTATTTTCCCAAGGGTTACAGGAGAAATTGGACCCCAATAGTTGTTGTCCAGTTTCTCCTGAGTACGCTGATACCCCATGTGTGGGGGTAAACCACTGTTTGGGCACACGTCGGGGCTCAGAAGGGAAGTAGTGACTTTTGAAATGCAGACTTTGATGGAATGGTCTGCGGGTGTCACGTTGCGTTTGCAGAGCGCCTGGTGTGCCTCAACAGTAGAAACCCCCCACAAGTGACCCTATTTTAGAAACTAGACCCCCCAAGGAACTTATCTAGATATGTGTTGAGCACTTTGAACCCCCAAGTGCTTCACAGACGTTTACAACGCAGAGCCGTGAAAATAAAACATCATTTTTCTTTCCTCAAAAATGATGTTTTAGCAAGCATTTTTTTATTTTCGCAAGGGTAACAGGGGAAATTGGACCCCAGTAATTGTTGCACAGTTTGTCCTGAGTACACTGATACCCCATATGTGGGGGTAAACCACTGTTTGGGCACACATCGGGGCTCGGAAGTGAGGGAGCACCATTTGACTTTTTGAATACAAGATTGGCTGGAATCAATGGTGGTGCCATGTTGCGTTTGGAGACCCCTGATGTGCCTAAACAGTGGAAACCCCTCAATTCTACCTCCAACACTAACCCCCCCACACCCCTAACCCTAATCCCAACTGTAGCCATAACCCTAATCAAAACCCTAACCACAACCCTAATTCCAACCCTAACCCTAAGGCTATGTGCCCACGTTGCGGATTCGTGTGAGATTTTTCAGCATCATTTTTGAAAAATCCGCGGGTAAAAGGCACTGCGTTTTACCTGCGGATTTACCGCGGATTTCCAGTGTTTTTTGTGCGGATTTCACCTGTGGATTCCTATAGAGGAACAGGTGTAAAACGTTGCGGAATCCGCACAAAGAATTGACATGCTGCGGAAAATACAACGCAGTGTTTCCGCGCTGTATTTTCCGCACCATGGGCACAGCGAATTTGGTTTTCCGTAGGTTTACTTGGTACTGTAAACCTGATGGAACTCTGCTGCGAATCCGCAGCGGCCAATCCGCTGCTATTCTGCAGCGGCCAATCCGCTGCGGATCCGCAGCCAAATCCGCACCGTGTGCACATAGCCTAATTCTAAAGGTATGTGCACACGCTGTGGAAAATGCTGCGGATCCGCAGCAGTTTCCCATGAGTTTACAGTTCAATGTAAACCTATGGGAAACAAAAATCGCTGTACACATGCTGCGGAAAAACTGCACGGAAACGCAGGGGTTTACATTCTGCAGCATGTCACTTCTTTCTGCGGATTCCGCAGCGGTTTTACAACTGCTCCAATAGAAAATCGCAGTTGTAAAACCGCAGTGAAATGCGCAGAAAAACCACGGTAAATCCGCCATAAATCCGCAGTGGTTTAAATCCGCAGAGGAACAGAATACGTGTGCACATACCGAAACCCTAACCCTAACCCTAACCCTAACCCTATTCTACCCTTAGTGGAGAAAAAAAAAAAAATTCTTTATTTTTTTATTGTCCCTACCTATGGGGGTGACAAAGGGGGGGGGGGGTCATTTATTATTATTTTTTATTTTGATCCCTGTGATAGATTATATCTCAGTGATCAAAATGCACTTTGGAATGAATCTGCCGGCTGGCAGATTCGGCGGGCGCACTGCGCATGCGCCCGCCATTTTGGAAGATGGCGGCGCCCAGGGAGAAGACGGACGGACCCTGGCAGGATCGGTAAGTATGATGGGGTGGGGGGGAGCACGGGGGGGGGGTCGGAGCATGGGGGGTGGATCGGAGCGCGGGGGGTGGATCGGAGCGCGGGGGGGTTGGAACGGAGCGTGGGGGGGTTGGAACGAAGCACGGGTGGGGTGGAACGGAGCACGGGTGGGGTGGATCGGAGCACGGGGGGGTGGATCGGAGTGCAGGGGGGTTGGATCGGAGCACGGGGGGGTGATTGGAGCACGGGGGCGGACAAGAGCACTGGGGGAGCGGAGCACAGGACGGAGGGGAGCCGGAGCAGTGTACCGGACAGATTGGTGGCTTGGGGGGCGATCGGTGGGGTGGGGGCACATCAGTGTTTCCAGCCATGGCCGATGATATTGCAGCATCGGCCATGGCTGGATTGTAATATTTCACCAGTTTTAATAGGTGAAATATTACAAATCGCTCTGATTGGCAGTTTCACTTTCAACAGCCAATCAGAGCGATCGTAGCCACGGGGGGGTGAAGCCACCCCCCCTGGGCTAAACTACCACTTCCCCTGTCCCTGCAGATCGGGTGAAATACGAGTTAACCCTTTCACCGGATCTGCAGGGACGCGATCTTTTCATGACGCCACATAGGCGTCACAGGTCGGATTGGCACCGACTTTCATGACGCCTACGTGGCGTCATGGGTCGGGAAGGGGTTAACAAATATATCCAAAATGCTTCTTTATCACGTAATTTCATCTCTGACCCCACCCCGTGGATCTATATTAATTTTTTCTATTGCGAAAACTTGAAGGAACGTGGTTTGTCTATTGTGAACGGTAACAAAATGTTTTGATAAATTAGAAATATTACATGTAGTTGGTTGTGAAATGTCATATAAATGTTCTCTTATTCTTATTTTTTAATTTGCGAATAGTGGAACCAACTATTGGAGTTTGCATGCTGAGCACTCAATAATATAGACCACATAGTCAGAATTGCAATTAAAAACATGTTTAATTTTGTGGATTTTTTCATTTTTATTATCTGAAAAAGTCAAAGTTTTTTTAGAATGTGAACATGTTTTGCATGGGAATTGTTCACACTTGTAAAAAACCTGTCATGGTCAACCAATGAGATGGTTTGGAATTCTTGTTTGGATTGTAAAAGCTTGGAGATAAATAACTCCCTAATGCTGGTGCACGTCTAGCCACTATTTCAATGCCATTTTTTAAAATACTGTCCATAGCATCATCATTTCTGAGAATATTCTAATTGCGGCGTATAATATTTGAAATGGCTTTAAAGTGAGAACTGAATGTCAGTGCCAAAACAGGTTGTTCTGATGAAGGGATTGCAATGGTATTACAGCCACTATTCACACTAGGATCAGGATTGATTAGATCCTGTCTAGATCTAGAATCCACAATTTGAAAAGCTTGATTAATAGTCCAGCTAGGATATTTCCTTTTAGTAAGACGGCTTTTTATATTGTTCTTTTCAGTATGAAAAAAAGAACTATCACTAAAATTACGCTTTTCTCTTAATGTTTCACCTAGGGCAGCACAGTGGCTCAGTGGATAGCACTAAAGCGCTGGAGTCCTGGGTTCTAATCCCACCTTGGACAACATCTGCAAGGAGTTTGTATGTTCGCCCCGTGTTTGCGTTGGTTTCCTCTTGGTACTCTGGATTCCTCTCACATTCCAAAGACATAGTGATAGGGAATTTAGATTGTGAGCCCTATCGGGACATTGATGATATTGTGTGCAAAACTGTAAAGCGCTGCAGAATATGTTAGCAATATAAAAAAATAAAAAGATTATTATAAAAAAATATATATATTATTAGTAGAGTGCAATGTTTCTCAACACCAGTCTTCAATACCCCACAACAGGTCACGTTTTCAGGATTTCCTTAAAAATCCTGAAAGCAGGTGATAATTTCATCACCTGCTCAAGAATTAATTCCATCGCCTATGCAATACTAAGGAAATCCTGAAAACATGACCTGTTGTGTGGTCTTGAGGACTGGAGTTGAGAAACATTGGTATAGTGAAATTTATGTAATGGTATGGAAAGGGTGGGGTTAGGTGTCAAGTTCCCGCCACTGCACAGGGGGAATCTCAAACCATGTCCACTGCGGTCTCCCATTCTTCTCCAGCCGCAGTGGAACCTGTTCAGCAGAGACGTTGGTCCCAGCATCTGGCTCAGGCAGATACTGTGAGCTTGGTTACTGCTTTGTTTCCAGGTCCAGCCATTGTAACCAGCACTGATCAGCGGTGAACAGACGCTCCTGGGACTAAGTCATGCTTTTTCTCTACTGAGCATGCCAAAGGGACGACCTCTCACTGGAAGTTGGGGGTCACATACTCAGGTCCTGTAGCAGCTCCTATTGGATCACTAGGAAGGTCCCGGAGAGCTTCCTCTATAAAAGGTTCACATGGCCATAAGGCCATGCGCTAGTATAAACTTGATAACATGTGTGTAGATGAATGACTGTTGATGGATGAAAGCTCCTTAATCATTCCCATTACTTGTGTTGTTGACTGCTCGCGAATGGTGGAAGCTATCTAGCACCCGACAGTGCTACCTGCACACATAGCACACGTTACAGTGCCTTTTGCAGTGCCCGTCTGTACAGCACCGTGCGCAAACAGTGTGCTTACCTGACAGCCTGTCAGTGAAGGGTGGGAATTCCCGCTTGGACTCTGCATCTGGCTCAGGGCATCCTCAGGCACAGGCTCAAAAGCCGCCGAGGGTCAGAACGAGTCCAATCACCAGTTTAGTGGGGGTGATTCATAGGGATCCCACTAGTGTCTTGCAGCTGCACCCTGTGACTGCTAACAGGGCGCAGCGTCTTTTGGCGACTCTGTGAAGCAACAGAGTTCACCTCCATTCACACTGGTTGAAGTCTAACCCACGTGTGAGCAAGTGTCCATCCACCATTACTCAGCAGCAGTGTTGTGAATTCTGTTGTCGGGCTCCCTCCTGTGGTCATGAATGGTACTTCGGCTGGTTATGTCCATGGACTTCCTCTGGTGGGTGTTTCTGAGTTTTACAGGTGACGAGGTTAATTCGTTAGCTGCTGCTCTATTTAACTCCACTTAGATCTTTGCTCCATACCACCTGTCAATGTTCCAGTATTGGTCTGTTCACTCCTGGATCGTTCTTGTGACCTGTCTTCCCATCAGAAGCTAAGTTCCAGCTTGTATTTCTTTGGTTTGCTATTTTTCTGTCCAGCTTGCTATTTAATTTGTTGTCTTGCTTGCTGGAAGCTCTGGGACGCAGAGGGAGCGCCTCCGCACCGTGAGTCGGTGCGGAGGGTCTTTTTGCGCCCTCTGCGTGGTCTTTTTGTAGGTTTTTGTGCTGACCGCAAAGTAACCTTTCCTATCCTCGGTCTGTTCAGTAAGTCGGGCCTCACTTTGCTAAATCTATTTAATCTCTGTGTTTGTATTTTCATCTTTACTCACAGTCATTATATGTGGGGGGCTGCCTTTTCCTTTGGGGAATTTCTCTGAGGCAAGGTAGGCTTTATTTTTCTATCTTCAGGGCTAGCTAGTTTCTTAGGCTGTGCCGAGTTGCATAGGGAGCGTTAGGCGCAATCCATGGCTATTTCTAGTGTGTTTGATAGGTTTAGGGATTGCGGTCAGCAGAGTTCCCAGATCCCAGAGCTCGTCCTTATTATCAGTAACTATCAGGTCATTCCGTGTGCTCTTAACCACCAGGTCCATTATTGTCCTGACCACCAGGTCATAACAGTACAGGTGGCCCAAAGTACTAATGCATCTCAATAGAGGGATAAGAGAAGTTCTGAGACCATTTTTTTTTCTTTGCAGTGTGTTTTGTCTCTATTTTCCCCTTTACCTCTGGGTGGTTCAGGACACTGGTGTAAACATGGACATTCAAGGTCTGTCCTCTTGGATGGATAATCTCACTACAAGGATACAAAACATTCAAGATTTTGTGGTTCAGAATCCGATGTCAGAGCCTAGGATTCCAATTCCTGATTTGTTTTTTGGTGATAGATCTTGAATTTCAAAAATAATTGTAAATTGTTTCTTGCCTTGAAACCTCGCTCCTCAGGTGACCCTGTTCAACAAGTAAAGATCATTATTTCTTTGTTACGTGGTGACCCTCAAGACTGGGCATTTTCCCTTGCACCAGGAGATCCGGCATTGCGTGATGTTGATGCGTTTTTCCTGGCGCTTGGATTGCTTTATGACGAACCTAATTCAGTGGATCAGGCAGAGAAAATCTTGCTGGCTCTGTGTCAGGTTCAGGATGAAGCGGAGATATATTGTCAGAAGTTTAGAAAGTGGTCTGTACTCACTCAGTGGAATGAATGTGCCCTGGCAGCAATCTTCAGAAAGGGTCTCTCTGAAGCCCTTAAGGATGTCATGGTGGGGTTTCCCATGCCTGCTGGTCTGAATGAGTCTATGTCCTTGGCCATTCAGATCGATCGACGCTTGCGTGAGCGTAAAGCTGTGCACCATTTGGCGGTACTATCTGAGCATGGGCCTGAGCCTATGCAATGTGATAGGACTTTGACCAGAGCTGAACGGCAAGAACACAAACGTCGGAATGGGCTATGTTTTTACTGTGGTGATTCCACTCATGCTATCTTCGATTGTCCTAAGCGCACTAAGCGGTTCGCTAGGTCTGCCACCATTGGTACGGTACAGTCTAAATTTCTATTGTCTGTTACTCTGATTTGCTCTTTGTCATCCTATTCTGTTATGGCATTTGTGGATTCAGGCGCTGCCCTGAATTTGATGGACTTGGAGTATGCTAGGCGCTGTGGTTTTTTCTTGGAGCCCTTGCAGTATCCTATTCCATTGAGAGGAATTGATGCTACGCCTTTGGCCAAGAATAAGCCTCAGTATTGGACCCAATTGACCATGTGCATGGCTCCTGCACATCAGGAGGATATCCGCTTTCTGGTGTTGCATAATCTGCATGATGTGGTCGTTTTGGGGTTGCCATGGCTACAGGTTCATAATCCAGTATTGGACTGGAAATCTATGTCTGTGTCCAGCTGGGGTTGCCAGGGGGTACATGGTGATGTTCCATTTTTGTCTATTTCGTCTTCCACTCCTTTTGAAGTTCCAGAGTTTTTGTTGGATTATCGGGATGCATTTGATGAGCCCAAAGCCAGTGCCCTACCTCCTCATAGGGATTGCGATTGTGCAATAATTTGATTCCTGGTAGTAAGTTTCCTAAGGGCCGATTGTTCAATTTATCTGTGCCAGAACACGCCACTATGCGGAGTTATATAAAGGAATCCTTGGAGAAAGGCCATATTCGCCCGTCGTCATCACCGTTAGTAGCAGGGTTCTTTTTTGTGGCCAAGAAGGATGGTTCTTTGAGACCGTGTATTGATTACCGCCTTCTTAATAAAATTACAGTCAAATTTCAGTATCCTTTGCCGTTGCTGTCTGATTTGTTTGCTCGTATTAAAGGGGCTAGTTGGTTCACCAAGATAGATCTTCGAGGGGCGTATAATCTTGTGCGTATTAAACAAGGCGATGAATGGAAAACAGCATTTAATACGCCCGAGGGCCATTTTGAGTACCTGGTTATGCCATTCGGGCTTTCCAATGCTCCATCAGTATTTCAGTCCTTTATGCATGACATCTTCCGAGAGTACCTGGATAATTTCCTGATTGTGTATTTGGATGATATTTTGGTCTTTTCGGATGATTGGGAGTCTCATTTGAAGCAGGTCAGAATGGTGTTCCAGGTCCTTCGTGCGAATTCCTTGTTTGTGAATGGGTCAAAGTGTCTCTTTGGAGTTCAGAAGGTTTCATTTTTGGGGTTCATTTTTTCCCCTTCTACTATCGAGATGGACCCTGTTAAAGTCCAGGCCATTTACGATTGGACTCAGCCGACATCTGTGAAGAGCCTACAAAAGTTCCTGGGCTTTGCTAATTTTTATCGGCGCTTCATCGCTAATTTTTCTACTGTTGCTAAACCGTTGACTGATTTGACCAAGAAGGGTGCTGATGTGGTCAATTGGTCTTCTGCAGCTGTAGAGGCTTTTCAGGAGTTGAAGCGTCGTTTTTCTTCTGCCCCTGTGTTGTGCCAGCCAGATGTTTCGCTTCCGTTTCAGGTTGAGGTTGATGCTTCTGAGATTGGAGCAGGGGCTGTTTTGTCGCAAAGAAGTTCTGAGGGCTCGGTGATGAAGCCATGTGCTTTCTTTTCTAGAAAGTTTTCACCTGCTGAGCGTAACTATGATGTTGGTAATCGTGAATTGTTGGCCATAAAGTGGGCATTCGAGGAGTGGCGTCATTGGCTGGAAGGAGCCAAGCATCGCGTGGTGGTCTTGACAGATCACAAGAATTTGACTTATCTTGAGTCTGCCAAACGGTTGAATCCGAGACAGGCTCAACGTTTCGCTAACCGCCGGCGCTGTGTGAGTCCCCGACTTCGTGTTGGGGATTTGGTTTGGTTGTCGTCTCGTTATGTTCCTATGAAGGTTTCCTCTCCTAAGTTTAAGCCTCGTTTCATTGGTCCGTATAAGATTTCTGAGGTTCTCAATCCTGTGTCATTTCGTTTGGCCCTTCCTGCTTCTTTTGCCATCCATAATGTGTTCCATAGGTCGTTGTTGCGGAGATACGTGGCGCCTGTGGTTCCATCCATTGATCCTCCTGCCCCGGTGTTGGTTGAGGGGGAGTTGGAGTATGTGCTGGAGAAGATTTTGGATTCTCGTATTTCGAGACGGAAACTCCAGTACCTGGTCAAGTGGAAGGGTTATGGTCAGGAAGATATTTCCTGGGTTTTTGCCTCTGATGTTCATGCTGCCGATCTGGTTCGTGCCTTTCATTTGGCTCATCCTGGTCGGCCTGGGGGCTCTGGTGAGGGTTCGGTGACCCCTCCTCAAGGGGGGGGTACTGTTGTGATGTCTGTTGTCAGGCTTCCTCCTGTGGTCATGAATGGTACTTCGGCTGGTTCTGTCCATGGACTTCCTCTGGTGGGTGTTTCTGAGTTTCACAGGTGATAAGGTTAATTCGTTAGCTGCTGCTCTATTTAACTCCACTTAGATCTTTGCTCCATGCCACCTGTCAATGTTCCAGTATTGGTCTGTTCACTCCTGGATCGTTCTTGTGACCTGTCTTCCCATCAGAACCTAAGTTCCAGCTTGTATTTCTTTGGTTTGCTATTTTTCTGTCCAGCTTGCTATTTAATTTGTTGTCTTGCTTGCTGGAAGCTCTGGGACGCAGAGGGAGCACCTCCGCACCGTGAGTCGGTGCGGAGGGTCTTTTTGCGCCCTCTGTGTGGTCTTTTTGTAGGTTTTTGTGCTGACCGCAAAGTAACCTTTCCTACCCTCGGTCTGTTCAGTAAGTCGGGCCTCACTTTGCTAAATCTATTTCATCTCTGTGTTTGTATTTTCATCTTTACTCACAGTCATTATATGTGGGGGGCTGCCTTTTCCTTTGGGGAATTTCTCTGAGGCAAGGTAGGCTTTATTTTTCTATCTTCAGGGCTAGCTAGTTTCTTAGGCTGTGCCGAGTTGCATAGGGAGCGTTAGGCGCAATCCACGGCTATTTCTAGTTTGATAGGTTTAGGGATTGCGGTCAGCAGAGTTCCCACGTCCCAGAGCTGGTCCTTATTATCAGTAACTATCAGGTCATTCCGTGTGCTCTTAACCACCAGGTCCATTATTGTCCTGACCACCAGGTCATAACACAGCAGGTACCATCTCTGCACGGTGGACCCCGGGCTGCGAACGCACCTCATATCTACCTCTTTATTATTTGGTGCGTTACGCTAGCCCTAACAGGTAGAAACTGTATGCATACAGTATGGTGTTGATTTGCGATGTGTGCAGCTGGTGATGACTTGGTGTGGAATTCCTGATAAACAAAGATCAAGAAAATGTATTGACTTTTTATAATACCTGTATGTACATTTTAAATTGAATGGATTATTATTGATGTAATCAAAAAATATAGAAATTTTAGAAACCTCATCATTCCAAACTAGCAATAAGTCATCAATATATCTAGAATACCATTGTATGGACTCAAAAATGGATTATCAGTATTAAAGATGTGTACATCTTCCCACTAAGCCATCACCAAATTAGCCACCGATGGGGAGAATTTAGCACCCATGGAAACTCCACCATTCTGAAGAAAAAACCTGTTTTCAAATAAAAAAAAAAATTATGAGTTAGTAAAATGGACAAAACCATAATGATATAATTTTTTAGCTCATCAGTATAAGTACTGTATCTGTTGTGGTGGAATTTTGCTGTATTGATTGCAATTTTCTGTGAGATACACGTATATTACGAAATGACATCACATGGCAACCAAGTCCAGCAAGTGTTCCAATCAACATTTTGAAACATAGCAAGAATATCTCTTGAGTCTTTCAGATAGACTGGTACCCTCTGTACCAAGGGTTGTAAAACTGTGTCAAGCCATTCACCCAGATGTTCTTTAAGCGAACCAATGCCAGAGAGCAGAGACTATTTGACTATTTTTTATAAATTGATGCTATGCCTGGCCAGAGCTAACTGAGATTAAGAGCACTTGTGTGTATGAAACGCGTACAGTTTATACAGGTACTCTCCCTCCGTATATCCGGTTTCTGTATGTCTTATAGCCTATTTCTATTTTAAATGAATACTATTAAAGTTACGTGATTTTATCTCTTGGAGCTGGATTCCCTTTTTGCCACATGTGCATCTCTGGGCATCTGGCAGAGAAGCAAATCCATGCTCAAGATTTCATGGACTCATAAGGAAATTCATCTAAAGGAGGAGCCGAATTTATCTTTTGCTCTGCAATAACTAGGGTAAAACATGGCAAAAACAGTTGAATAGATGCCTGAAATGCCACAATTTGTAGTCCACAGATAGATGAGGTGTCTGACGGAGATAGTACCCTGTTCAATATGTGGCCTGTATTTTTATTTTTAGTGCAAAATAGCGTATAGAACTAGGGTAACAGAAAACCAAAACAGTTGAATGGAGGTCTCAAATGCCACAGTTTGTAGCCCACAGATATATGAGGCATCTGAAGGAGATACCACACTGTTCAATATGTGGCCTCTATCTTTTTTTAATGCAAAATAGTGTATAGAACTAGGGTAACAGACAGCTAAAACAGTTGAATGGAGGTCTCAAATGCCACAATTTGTAGCCCACAGATAGATGAGGCGTCTGATAGAGATAGCCCACTTTCAAATATCTGGCCTGTATTTTTCTTTTGCCCAGCTTAATTGTGTCACTGAGTAGGCTAAGACACAACAAAAAATTTATATGAAGGCCTGAAATGGCACAATTTTGAACTCAATGATATGCGATCCCTGTGGCGGACAAAATCCAGTGTATAATATCTGCCCTGTAGCTAAACATTTTGACAGCTAAATATTTTTTGGAGCAAAATGGTGTCAAGAAATTATATAAGACTCTCCCAAAAAATTTAACAGTACCACAAAAATGGCAGAATTTTCTGCCCACTCAGATGTGATGGCTGGGAAAGGCAAACCCGTTTAAAATAGCTGGATTTTCCCACTGTACTATGAAAAGGATCTGGCTGTATTCTGCAGTGTCAACAAGCAAATGGAGAGAAAAAAGGGGGCTCTGGATTGCTTTGGAATAAAATAATCAGGATTAAGATGCAAAAAAAAAATTCCTGACCACTGATAACTGGGGCTATGTATATAGAGTCAATATATGTAATAGGCAGCAGCAGACAGTAATGGAATGGACCATCTTGATTTATGCAATGAAGTATGCCACATACAATGCCTGCCTGCTACTGATATCTATATTCCCACAGACACTCCCTACCTACCTAGTACTGCAATCTATATACCCCCTAATTAGTCCTTAGAAAGACTGATGATTAAGCTGTGTATTCTATTGTGGTATACCCACACTAACTTATAAACTTTCAAATCTGACCCTATCTCACCAGCAAATCTCCCTACACTGTCCGATTCCGGAGGTGACTGTGCTGAGCAGGGTGGCCACAGGTCTGATATAGAGATGATGACACTATGCGACTAGCCAATCACTGTAATGCTACAACCAACATGGCTGCTGCATAACAGTGTGTGGCAGACAATCCCTGCATGTTGATTGCCACTCTAAAGAGTGCCAAGTATCAGGGTGGGGACCCGACCTCCCGCCAAATAATCCTGGAAATGTTTGATGCTCGCTGAGCACAAGTACAGCGATGCTCGGGCGAGTAACGAGCATGAACAAGTATGCTCGCCCATACCAAGTCCTATAAAAAAATGTGTTTCTAAAATTGTGCTGATGTAAAGTCAACATGTGGAAAATTATATTTATTAACTATTTTGTGTGACAACACTTTCTTTAACTGTACAAATATTAAGTTTGAAAATTGCAAAATTTTCTAATTTTTTTCCATAAATAAACGCAAGTTATATCGAAGAACTTTTACCACTAACATGAAGTACAATATGTCATGAAAAAAAACAATGTCAGAATCAGTGGGATATGTTGAAGCATCCCAGAGCTATAACATCATAAACTGACAGTGGTCAGAATTGTAAAAATTGGCTTGATCATTAAGTACGAAATTGGCTCTGTCACTAAGGGGTTAAAAAGAGAAAACACAGTCGCTTGACAATAAATGGCTTCACCAAACCACTAACCATGAGTGGAGAAAAAGTTTTGGTGTTATCATTCATATTCTCTGAAAAAAGGCCAAGAAACAAAAATTCTGCTGGGGTATGTAAACAGTTGAGCACAACTGTGTATATATGTGGTGGCTCTTGAAGCAGTGATTCCACCAGCAGTTCACTCCTTGTGAATCTAGCCCCCAAATTTTGAATGGCCTTTTATTAACAATTCTTTCAAGGCTGCGATTATACCTGTTGCTTGTGCACCTTTTTCTACCACACTTTTTCCTTCCACTCAACTTTCCATTAATATGCTTGGATACAGCGCTCTGTGAACAGCCAGCTTCATTAGCAATGACCTTTTGTGGCTTACCCTCCTTGTGGAGTGTGTCAATGACATCTGTCAAGTCAACAGTCTTCCCCATGATTGTGGGACCTACTGAGAAAATGACTTTTGGGTTTTCATTGGCTGTAACCCATAATCATCAACATTACTAGAAATAAACACTTGAAATAGTTCACTCCCACTCACACACCATCTCTTCAACTCGCCCCCTATCTGTCAGAGTCCAGCAAGGTTCAGTCCTAGGGCCCCTGCTCTTCTCCATTTACACCTTTGGCCTGGGTCGGCTCATAGAATCTCATGGTTAGCAGTATCACCTCTATTCTGATGACACACAGATCTACCTCTCTAGACCAGATATCACCTCCCTACTAATCAAAATCCCACAATGTCTGTCCGCTATTTCATCCTTCTTCTCCACTAAATTTCTAAGACTTAACATGTACAAAACAGAATTCCTCATCTTTCCCCATCTCACTCGACACCCCCAACAATCCTGTCCATGAAAGTTAATGACTGCTCACTCTCCCCATTCCCACAAGCTCGCTGCCTCAGGGTAATCCTTGACTTTGATCTCTTCAAGCCCTTTCAACTTCCTGCCGAATTCAACTCAAAAATATTTCCTGTATCCGTATATTCCTCAACCTAGAATCTGCAAAAACTCTAGTGCATGCCCTCATCATCTCCCTCCTTGACTACTACTACCTACTGCTCTGTGGCCTCCCCTCTAATACTCTCATGCCTCTCCAATCTATACTAAACTCTGCTGCCCGACTAATCCTCCTGTCCCCTTGCTATTCCCTGGCCTCTTCTCTCTGTCAATCCCTTCACTGGCTCCCCATTAGCCACAGACTCCAGTTTAAAAACTTAACCATGGCATGCAATTCCATCCACAACTTGTCTCCTCCATACATCTGTGACCTAGTCTCCCAGTACTTGCCGGCACCCAACCTCCGATCCTCGCAAGATATCTTTCTCTACTCCCCTCTTATCTCCGTCTCCCACAATCGGATACAAGATTTCTCCCCCCTACTCTGGAACCCTCTACCCCAACATATCAGACTCTCGCCTACCATGGAAACCTTCATAAAGAAACTGAAGACCTACCTCTTCTGACAAGCCTACAATCTGCAGTAACCACCGAACCATCAAACCGCTGCACGGCTAGCTCTGCCATCACCTATTGTATCCTCACCCATACACCATTGTAGATTGTGATCCCTCGTGGGCAGGGTCCTCTCTCCCCCTGTACCAGTCGTGACTTATATTGCTTAAGATTATTGTACTTGTTGATTATTATGTATACCCCTCCATACATGTAAAGCGCCATTGCATTAAATGGTGATATGATAATAAATAATAATAATAATCGCTCTGTTTGTAATGACTCTCTATAATATATTAGTTTCACTTTTGTATTAAAGAACTGACTTAAATTAACTTTTTGATGATATTCAAATTATGTGAGAAGCACCTGTATATACACAATTTGCATGAAAAAGTCTTTGCCCCTTCCAGATTTCCTATTGTTTAGCATGATTGTCACACTTAAATGTTAAAGATCACCAAACACAATATTAGACAGAGATAACACAACTAAACACAAAATGCAGTTTTTAAATTAAGGGTTTTTTTACTAAGGGAAAAAGAAATCCAAATCTACATGTCCCTGTGTGAAAAAATCATTGCCCCCTAAACATAATAACTGGCTGGGCCACCCTTAGCAGCAATAACTGTAGTTAAGCAATTGTGATAACTGGCAATGAGTCTTTTACAATGCTCTGGAGGAATTTTGGCCCGCTCATCTTTGCAGATTTGTTGTAATTCAGACACATTGGAGAGTTTCCGAGCATGAACCGCCTTTTTAAGGTCATACCACAGCATCCCCATCGGATTAACATAAGGACTTTGACCAGGCTACTCTAAAGTCTTAATTTAGTTTTTCTT
Source organism: Ranitomeya imitator (assembly GCF_032444005.1). Lineage (NCBI taxonomy): Eukaryota > Metazoa > Chordata > Amphibia > Anura > Dendrobatidae > Ranitomeya > Ranitomeya imitator. Next base: position 619,645,468 of record NC_091283.1, read on the forward strand.
ATGGCATTCATAGGTGGATTTGCTGGTGTTTTCTGGTGTGTTTTGGATCATTGTCCTGCTGCATAACCCAAGTGTGATTCAGCTTGTGATCACAAACAGATGGCCGGACATTCTCCTTAAGGATTTTTTGGTAGACAGCAAAATTCATGGTTCCATTTACCATAGCAATTCTTCCAGATCCTGAAGCAGCAAAACAGCCCAACACTATCGCACTACTACCACCACATTTTATTTTTGGCATGATGTTTCTTTTCTCAAATGCTGTGTTACTTCTATGACAGATGTAATGGAATATACACCTTCCAAAAAGTTCACCTTTTATCTCATCAGTCCACAAATTATTCTCACAAAAATCTTGGGGATCATTAGGATGTTTTCTGGCAGAACTGAGATGAGCTTTTATGTTCTTATTGCTTAGCAGTGGTTTTCATCTTGGAAATCAGCCATGCAGGCCATTTTTGCCCAGTGTCTTTTTTTCTGTTGGAGTCAGAACTGAGACCTGCAGTTCTTTAGATGTTGTTGTGGGGTCTGTTAGGTGTCCGGTTCCTGCCGCTGCACAGGGGGAATCTCAAACTATGTCATCTGCGGTCTCCCATTCGTCTCCGGCTGCAGTGGAGCCTGATCAGCAGACATGTCGGTCCCAGCGTCTGTCTCAAGCTGATACTGTGCATCTGGTTACAGCTGCCATTCCAGATTCAGCCTTTGTAACCAGTATTGATCAGCAGTGAGCAGACATTCCAGGGACTAGGTCCTGCTTTTCATCTACTGAGCTAGCCCGTGGGACGATCTCTCTTTGGAGGTCAGAGGTCACATGCTCAGGTCCTGTAGCGGTTCCGATTGGACCACCAGGAAGGTCCCGGAAAGCTATAAAAGGTTTGCATGGCCGCTCGGCCATGCGCTAGTATAAACCTGACTAGGTATGTGAGTGCTCTGTGTTTGAGACTGGTGAAAGCTCCTTAATGATCCCCATCCCTTTGGTTGTTGTTTGGGTATTAGGGTGAGTGGAGCAAACCGTCAGCGCCATGTGTAGGCTGCACAGCCGCGTTTTTACCACCGGTCACTGTAGGGTGGGAATTCCCACTTGGACTCAGCATCTGACTCAGGGTGTTCTCAAGTGCGGGCTCAAAAGCCACCGAGGGTCAAAGTGAGTCCAATCACCAGTATAGTGAGGTTGAATCATAGAGATCCCACTAGCGTCTACCAGCTGCACCCTGTGACTGCTAACAGGGCACAGTGTTCCTTTTGTGACTCTGTGAAGCAACAGAGTTCACTTACATTCACACTGAGTGAAGTCTAAGCCATGTATGAGCAAGTGTTCATCAGCCATCTTGTTCCGCCATTACTTAGCAGCAGGTACCATCTATGCACGGTGGACCACTGGCTGCGAATGCACCTCATATCTCCCTATATATTATTTGGTACATTCTGCCAGCCCTAATAGGGTCTTTTGTAACCTCTTTGATGAGTCGTTGCTGCTCTCTTAGAGTAATTGTGGTCGGCTGGCCACTCCTGGGAAGGTTCACCACTGTTCAATGTTTTCGCCATGTGGATAGTTGCTCTCACTGTGTTTCACTGGCATCCCAAAGCTTGAGAAATGTATTTATAACCTTTTACAGACTGATTGATATCAATTACTTTGTTTCTCATTTGTGCCAGAGTTTTTTTGGATCGTGGCATGATGTCTATCTTTTGAGTATCTTTTGGTCTACTTAACTTTCTCAGACAGGTTCTATTTAAGTGATTATTTGATTAAGAACAGGTGTAGCACTAATCAGGCCTGGGTGTTGCTAGGGAATTTGAACTCAACTTCCCAAAGATGTGATAAACCACAGTTAATTTATGTTGTAAGGAGGGGGTGCAATCACTTTTTCACACTGGGCCCTGTATGTTTGGATTTCTTTTTCACTTACAGTTACTTCCATATATATTTGGACACAGACAACATTTTTCTAATTTTGGTTATAGACATTACCACAATGAATTTTAAACAAACATTCAGATGCAGTTGAAGTTCAGACTTTCAGCTTTCATTTGAGGGTATCAACATTAAAATTGGATGAAGGGTTTAGGAGTTTCAGCTCCTTAACATGTGCCACCCTGTTTTTAAAGGGACCAAAATTAATTGGACAGATTAAAAATTTTTAAATAAAATGTTCATTTCTAGTACTTGGTTGAAAACCCTTTGTTGGCAATGACCAGACGCTGTGTTTCCTCCTTTTTTGATGCTCTGCCAGCCATACACTGCAGTGGTTTCCAGTTACTGTTTGTTTGTGGGCCTTTCTGTCTGAAAATTTTTTCACAGAATTTTCAAATAGAAGTGTTCTATTTTCAACAGCTCACCGACAAATGACACTATTTTACGATACAGTAAATGACAACAATGAAACTTAACATTTACTTAATTAATTAATAAAACAATACAACATACACAACCTAAAAACACGTATGGCTGCAAACAAAGATAACAGGGTGCACTAAATCCTTATAGGGCCAACTATCTGTGCCCTACCTTGCTGCAGAGGTTGGCACTCTATAAACCTGCCCAATGGCACCCCTGCTCCACATAGGCTCGCCCCAACTGCTCCTAATAGGCCCTATCGTGCGGAAAATAGAAAGAACAACACTCAGCAGACCATACACATGTGCAAAAATAAGGTGTGTAATTTTTTTCCCCTTAGCACACCCTTTGCACAATTTTTAGTCTATTGACATTTGTTTGTCTGTCTGTAGTGAATGGTCTGCTGAGTGTTGTTTTTTCTATTTTCCACATGATAGGGCCTATTAGGGGCAGTTAGGGCGAGCCTACGTGGAGCAGGGGCGCCATTGCGCAGGTTTATAGGGTGCCAACCTCTGCTGCAAGGTAGGGCACAGATAGTTGGCCCTATAGGGATTTAGTGCACCCTGTATCTTTGTTTGCAGCCATACGTGTTTTTAGGTTGTGTATGTTGTATTGTTTTATTAATTAATTAAGTGAATGTTAAGTTTTATTGTTGTCATTTACTGTACTGTTGTGAATTCTGTGGCTGAGTTCACTTCTGTGGTCACAAGTGGTATTGCAGTCTCTGGGCTTCCTCCCTCAGGTGTTTTGGTGAGCTCGTTGGCTGCCTTGCTATTTAGCTCCACCTGAGTCTGTCTTCCTTGCTCCTTGTCAATGTTCCAGTGTTGGATCTGAGCTACTGCATCTTTCCTTGGGCCTGCTGCTCTGCTAGATAAGTGCTTCTAGTTTGTTTTCTGTTTTTTCTGTCCAGCTTGCTATTAACTTTTGCTGGAAGCTCTGAGAAGCAAAGGGGTGCACCGCCGTGCTGTTAGTTCGGCACGGTGGGTCTTTTTGCCCCTTTGCGTGGTTTTCGTTTTAGGGTTTTTTGTAGACTGCATAGTTCTCTTTGCTATCCTCGCTCTGTCTAGAATATCGGGCCTCACTTTGCTGAATCTATTTCATTCCTACGTTTGTCTTTTCATCTTGCTAACAGTCATTATATGTGGGGGGCTGCCTATTCCTTTGGGGTATTTCTCTGAGGTAAGTCAGGCTTGTATTTCTATCTTCAGGCTAGTCAGCTCCTCAGGCAGTGCCGAGTTGCATAGGTAGTTGATAGGCGCAATCCACTGCTGCTTATAGTTGTGTGAGGATAGATCAGGTACTGCAGTCTACAGAGATTCCACGTCTCAGAGCTCGTCCTATTGTTTTTGGTTATTGCCAGATCTCTGTATGTGCGCTGATTACTGCACGCTGTGTTGCCTGATTGCCTGCCATAACAGTACAAGGAGCCACACCAATGATTCCCAATAGAGGGAAAAAAGAAATCCTGACATCATTTTTTTTTCTTAGCTCTGTCTTCAGTCTTTTTTTTCCCCTAGACATTAGAGTGCTTCAGGACACAGCTGTGGACATGGATATTCAGGCTCTGTGCTCCTCAATGGATAATCTCGTTGTAAATGTACAAAAGATTCAAGATACTATTGATCAGAAATCGATGCTAGAACCAAGAATTCCGATTCCTGATTTGTTTTTTGGTGACAGAACTAAGTTCCTGAGCTTCAGAAATAATTGTAAGCTATTTTTGGCCTTGAAACCTCATTCTTCTGGTAATCCTATTCAACAGGTTTTGATTATTATTTCTTTTTTGCGCGGCGACCCACAGGACTGGGCGTTTTCTCTTGCACCAGGAGATTCTGCATTGAGTAATGTTGATGCATTTTTCCAGGCGCTGGGATTGCTTTACGATGAGCCTAATTCAGTGGATCAAGCTGAGAAAAATCTGCTGGCTTTATGCCAGGGTCAGGATGATGTAGAAGTATATTGTCAGAAATTTAGGAAATGGTCAGTACTCACTCTGTGGAATGAATCTGCACTAGCGGCTTTGTTCAGAAAGGGTCTCTCTGAAGCTCTTAAGGATGTAATGGTGGGATTTCCTATGCCTGCTGGTTTGAATGAGTCTATGTCCTTGGCCATTCAGATCGGTCGTCGCTTGCGCGAGCGTAAATCTGTGCACCATCTGGCGGTATTGTCTGAGAGTAAGCCTGAGCCTATGCAGTGCGACAGGACTATGACTAAAGTAGAACGGCACGAACACAGACGTCTGAACAGACTGTGTTTCTATTGTGGTGATTCTACTCATGCTATTTCTAATTGTCCTAAACGCACTAGGCGGTTCGATAGCTCTGCCGTTATTGGTACTGTACAGTCCAAATTCCTTTTGTCCATTACCTTAATGTGCTCTTTGTCATCATATTCTGTCATGGCGTTTGTGGATTCAGGCGCTGCCCTGAATCTGATGGATTTGGATTATGCTAAACGTTGTGGATTTTTCTTGGAGCCTTTGCGGTGTCCTATTCCATTGAGAGGAATTGATGCTACACCTTTGGCCAAGAATAAGCCTCAGTACTGGGCCCAGCTGACCATGTGCATGGCTCCTGCACATCAGGAAGTTATTCGCTTTTTGGTACTGCATAATTTGCATGATGTGGTCGTGTTGGGGTTGCCATGGCTACAAACCCATAATCCAGTATTGGATTGGAACTCTATGTCGGTAACCAGCTGGGGTTGTCAGGGAGTACATGGTGATGTTCCATTTTTGTCTATTTCGTCATCCATTCCTTCTGACATCCCAGAGTTCTTGTCGGACTTTCAGGATGTATTTGAAGAGTCCAAGTCTGATGCCCTACCTCCGCATAGGAATTGTGATTGTGCTATCGATTTGATTCCTGGTAGTAAATTCCCTAAGGGTCGTTTATTTAATTTGTCCGTACCTGAACACACCGCTATGCGCAGTTATGTGAAGGAGTCCCTGGAGAAGGGACATATTCGCCCATCGTCGTCACCATTGGGAGCAGGGTTCTTTTTTGTAGCCAAGAAGGATGGTTCGCTAAGACCGTGTATTGATTACCGCCTTCTTAATAAGATCACTGTTAAGTTTCAGTATCCCTTGCCATTGATTTCTGACTTGTTTGCTCGGATTAAGGGGGCTAGTTGGTTTACTAAGATTGATCTTCGTGGTGCGTATAATCTGGTGAGAATCAGGCAGGGAGATGAATGGAAAACGGCATTTAATACGCCCGAGGGTCATTTTGAGTATCTGGTGATGCCGTTCGGACTTGCCAATGCTCCATCTGTTTTTCAGTCTTTTATGCATGACATTTTCCGTGAGTATCTGGATAAATTCTTGATTGTTTACTTGGATGACATTTTGATCTTCTCAGATGATTGGGAGTCTCATGTGAAGCAAGTCAGAATGGTTTTCCAGGTACTGCGTGCTAATTCCTTGTTCGTGAAGGGATCAAAGTGTCTCTTCGGTGTGCAGAAAGTTTCATTTTTGGGGTTCATCTTTTCCCCTTCTACTATCGAGATGGATCCGGTTAAGGTTCAGGCCATCCAGGATTGGACTCAGCCGACATCTCTAAAAAGTCTGCAGAAATTCCTGGGCTTTGCTAATTTTTATCGTCGCTTCATCTGTAATTTTTCTAGCATTGCCAGACCATTGACCGATTTGACCAAGAAGGGTGCTGATTTGGTTAATTGGTCTTCTGCTGCCGTGGAAGCTTTTCAGGAGTTGAAGCGTCGTTTTTGCTGTGCCCCTGTGTTGTGTCAACCTGATGTTTCTCTTCCGTTCCAGGTCGAGGTTGATGCTTCTGAGATTGGTGCAGGGGCGGTTTTGTCACAGAGAGGTTCTGGTTGCTCAGTGTTCAAACCATGTGCTTTCTTTTCCAGGAAATTTTCTGCTGCTGAGCGTAATTATGATGTGGGCAACCGAGAGTTGCTGGCCATGAAGTGGGCATTCGAGGAGTGGCGTCATTGGCTTGAGGGTGCTAAGCATCGCGTGGTGGTTTTGACTGATCATAAGAACCTTACTTATCTTGAGTCTGCCAAGCGCTTGAATCCTAGACAGGCCCGTTGGTCATTATTTTTTGCTCGTTTTGATTTTGTGATTTCATACCTTCCGGACTCTAAAAATGTGAAGGCGGATGCTCTGTCTAGGAGTTTTGTGCCCGACTCTCCGGGGTTATCTGAGCCGGCGAGTATCCTCAAGGAAGGAGTCATTGTGTCTGCCATCTCCCCTGATTTGCGGAGAGTGTTGCAAAAATTTCAGGCTAATAAACCTGATCGTTGTCTGGCCGAGAAACTGTTCGTCCCTGATAGGTGGACTAGTAAAGTTATCTCTGAACTTCATTGTTCGGTGCTGGCCGGTCATCCAGGAATCTTTGGTACCAGGGAGTTGGTTGCTAGATCCTTCTGGTGGCCATCTCTGTCACGGGATGTGCGTGCTTTTGTGCAGTCCTGTGGAATTTGTGCTAGGGCTAAGCCCTGCTGTTCACGTGCCAGTGGGTTGCTTTTGCCCTTGCCGGTCCCGAAGAGGCCTTGGACACATATTTCGATGGATTTCATTTCTGACCTTCCCGTTTCTCAAAAAATGTCGGTCATTTGGGTGGTCTGTGATCGCTTTTCTAAAATGGTCCATCTGGTGCCCTTGGTTAAATTGCCTTCCTCCTCTGATTTGGTGCCTTTGTTCTTCCAGCATGTGGTTCGTTTACATGGCATTCCTGAGAATATTGTTTCTGACAGAGGTTCCCAGTTTGTCTCGAGGTTCTGGCGAGCCTTTTGTGGTAGGATGGGCATTGACCTATCTTTTTCCTCGGCCTTCCATCCTCAGACTAATGGCCAGACCGAACGAACCAATCAGACCTTGGAAACATATCTGAGATGTTTTGTTTCCGCTGACCAGGATGATTGGGTGTCATTTTTGCCGTTGGCTGAGTTCGCCCTTAATAATCGGGCCAGCTCAGCTACCTTGGTCTCTCCATTTTTCTGCAATTCTGGGTTCCATCCTCGTTTCTCTTCAGGACAGGTTGAGTCTTCGGACTGTCCTGGTGTGGATTATGTGGTGGACAGGTTGCAGCAGATCTGGACTCAGGTAGTGGACAATTTGACCTTGTCCCAGGAGAAGGCTCCTTTTCCATACATAATGTATTCCATAGGTCGTTGTTGAGGAGATACGTGGCACCTATGGTTCCATCTGTGGAGCCTCCTGCCCCTGTTTTGGTGGAGGGGGAATTGGAGTATATTGTGGAGAAGATTTTGGATTCTCGTGTCTCTAGACGGAAACTCCAGTATCTGGTCAAATGGAAGGGTTATGCTCAGGAAGATAATTCCTGGGTTTTTGCCTCTGATGTCCATGCCCCAGATCTTGTTCGTGCCTTTCATGTGGCTCATCCTGGTCGGCCTGGGGGTTCTGGTGAGGGTTCGGTGACCCCTCCTCAAGGGGGGGGTACTGTTGTGAATTCTGTGGCTGAGTTCACTTCTGTGGTCACAAGTGGTATTGCAGTCTCTGGGCTTCCTCCCTCAGGTGTTTTGGTGAGCTCGTTGGCTGCCTTGCTATTTAGCTCCACCTGAGTCTGTATTCCTTGCTCCTTGTCAATGTTCCAGTGTTGGATCTGAGCTACTGCATCTTTCCTTGGGCCTGCTGCTCTGCTAGATAAGTGCTTCTAGTTTGTTTTCTGTTTTTTCTGTCCAGCTTGCTATTAACTTTTGCTGGAAGCTCTGAGAAGCAAAGGGGTGCACCGCCGTGCTGTTAGTTTGGCACGGTGGGTCTTTTTGCCCCTTTGCGTGGTTTTCGTTTTAGGGTTTTTTGTAGACTGCATAGTTCTCTTTGCTATCCTCGCTCTTTCTAGAATATCGGGCCTCACTTTGCTGAATCTATTTCATTCCTACGTTTGTCTTTTCATCTTGCTAACAGTCATTATATGTGGGGGGCTGCCTATTCCTTTGGGGTATTTCTCTGAGGTAAGTCAGGCTTGTATTTCTATCTTCAGGCTAGTCAGCTCCTCAGGCAGTGCCGAGTTGCATAGGTAGTTGATAGGCGCAATCCACTGCTGCTTATAGTTGTGTGAGGATAGATCAGGTACTGCAGTCTACAGAGATTCCACGTCTCAGAGCTCGTCCTATTGTTTTTGGTTATTGCCAGATCTCTGTATGTGCGCTGATTACTGCACGCTGTGTTGCCTGATTGCCTGCCATAACACTGTACCGTAAAATAGTGTCATTTGTCGGTGAGCCTTTCTGTCTGAAGTTTAGTCTTTAACAAGTGAAATGCAATTGGGTTGAGATCAGGTGACTGACTTTGTCTATTCAAGAATATTCCACTTCTTTGCTTTAATAAACTCCTGGTTTGCTTTGGCTTTATGTTTTGGGTCATTGTCCATCTGTAGTATGAAACAATAGCCAATCAGTTTGGCTGCATTTGGCTGGATCTGAGCACACAGTATGGCTCTGAATACCTCAGAATTCATTCGGCTGCTTCTGTCCTGTGTCACATCATCAATAAACACTAGTGATCCAGTGCCACTGGCAGCCATGCCTGCCCAAACCATCACACTGCCTCCGCCGTGTTTTACAGATGATGTGGTATGCTTTGGATCATGAGCTGTACCACGCCTTTGACATACTTTTCTCTTTCCATCATTCTGGTAGAGGTTGATCTTGGTTTCATCTGTCCATAGAATGTTCTTCCTGAACTGTGCTAGCTTTCTTAGATGTTTTTTAGCAAAGTCCAGTCTAGCCTCTTTATTCTTGATGCTTTTGAGTGGCTTGCACCGTGCAGTGAACCCTCTGTATTTATTTTCAAGCCATCTTCTCTTTATGGTAGATTTGGATATTGATACACCTACCTCCTGGAGAGTGTTGTTCACTTGGTTGGCTGTTGTGAAGGGGTTTCTCTTCACCATGGAGATTATTCTGCGATCATCCACCACTGTTGTCTTCCGTGGGCGCCCAGGTCTTCTTGCATTGATGAGTTCACCAGTGCTTTCTTTCTTTCTCAGGATGTACCAAACTGTAGATTTTGCCACTCCTAATATTGCAGCAATTTCTCTGATGGGTTTTTTCTCTTTTTGCAGCTTAAGGATGGCTTGTTTCACCTGCATGGAGAGCTCCATTACCGCATGTTTACTTTGCAGCAAAACCTTCTAAATGCAAGTACCACACCTCAAATCAACTCCAGGCCTTTTATCTGCTTAATTGACAATGATATAACGAAGGGATTGCCCATATCTGTCCATGAAATAGCCTTGGAGTCAATTGTCCAATTACTTTAGGTCCCTTTAAAAACAGGGTGGCGCATGTTAAGGAGCTGAAACTCCTAAACCCTTCATCCAATTTTAATGTGGATACCCTCAAATGAAGCTGAAAGTCTGAACTTCAACTGCATCTGAATTGTTTTGTTTAAAATTCATTGTGGTAATGTCTATAACCAAAATTAGAAAAATGTTGTCTCTGTCCAAATATATATGGACGTAACTGTAATAATAAAGATCTTCATTTCAAATCTGCATTTTGTGTTTACCTGTGTTATCTTTGTCTGGTATTTAAATTCATTTGGTGATCTGACATATTTAAATGTGACAAACATGCAAAAGAACAAGAAATCAGGAAGGGGGCAAGCACTTTTTCACACAACTGCATATTGTAATTGGTGCTGCTTTCTAAACTATTTGTAGAATTGTTAATTTTGTGAAGGAAAATTGCATTTGTGAAACTTAAAGGATTTAATTTTTAAAATTTGAATCAATTTGTCTCTCTGGCAGGGAAGTGTTGACTTTGCAAGGAGCTCATAGTGGTCACCTGGTCAAATCATGTGGTCAGAAACTGCCCACTGTGCAAAAGCTTCATCAATTAGACATTGTGGCATTTTGCAATGTTAGAACCTGTCTATATTTTTTATGGAATGCAATAAATATTGAACCTTTAACCCAGATGGTGAGTGCCATTATATCTTCCTCACAATGACTAATGTTCTTTCCATTTTATGAACTTAGTAATTGAACACCTCTGTTGGTTTCTTGGCTTGTGTCAGTTTTCAATTTCAGCAATAGTCCTCACACCCATGGTTGAAGAACCAAGCCAAGTTTTCCTTCACTTTTGCTGCTTCATCAGTTAGAGAACTCATATTTACTTGTTAATACATCAATTTCCTCTCCCCAAAAAAGTCTTAATGTATTTGTAAAAAAAAGATGATCTTCTGACAAAAATGTTGTATTTATGGAATTCAAATTATTTTGGCTAAATAATTTTTAATTTACCTGCTCTGTTTAAGTGGAACAAACACAGAGAGGTGTTGACTGTCCATGGAAGGCATATTGGTCACCTAGTCACACATCTGTTTGTCAACAGTTTTCTTTACTTCACTTATGAACTTGGTTGTATAATTTGCAACATTTTGCCCTTTTTCCCAATCCTGATCAAAGTGCTGCTGGGAAAATTCCACCTAGATGCAAGCTCAATTGTTTGGTTAGGATTTGATTAGGTTTGGTTAGGATTTGAGAAACTACTCCTTTGATTTTGGTGTATTTGCAGAGCTTTTTTCATTGGATAACTTTGTTGTTACTTACTACCACTATAACGCCATTGTACTAATCTGTATCTGTTTTTGCCTTTGTTTCTATCTCCAATTTTATTTAAAATAAATAAATAAATAAAATTGATGAAAACAGATGTGCTCTTTTTTTTAGCAAGGCAAGTAATGCTCTGAACTATAGAAACCACCATGAAGGATCATGTTGATAGTATAATTACAAATCTAAAAAATATGACTATTCGGTGACACAAATATTAAAGGGACATTTTTAATTCCATCCAAACCCTAAAGTATATGTGAGCCACTCATTTAATATTTCTTATAAATTTGGCGGGATACATCTGTCTTTAGCTTAGTTTATCTACATATTTGTTAAATTGATAAAATGTATTGCAAAGTCAGAGTTTTGCAACTTTTCAAAAATAAATGGAAGGATTTTAGGAATCAGGAGAATTAGAGCCCAAACTCAGTCTGAGGAAACAATGGAAATTGTATCATAATATTAAATGCATTTGAAAATTTCAGAAAATTACAGAAGATAATATAAAACAAAAAGTGAAAATGGGCCTATTTGTTTGAACACCTAGGTGTGCGGACCCTTTGCCTAGTTCAGTGATCTAGTTGTGTGAACTTCTAGATGATATTTTTCCTAACTCAGTGATCTAGTTGTGTGAAATCCTAGTTGTTTGGACCTCTTTCCAAACTCAGTGATCTAGTTGTGTGAACTACTAGATGACCATACTTTTTTTCCTAGCTTAGTGACCTAGTTGCATGAACTCCTAGTTGAGCGGACCTCTTTCCTAACTCAGTGATCTAGATATGTGAACTTCTAGATGACAGAACCTCTTTCCTAGCTTAGTGACCTAATTGTATGAACTCCTAGTTGAGCAGAACTCTTTCTTAGCTCAATGATCTAGTTGTATGAACTCCTAGTTGCTCAGAACTCTTCCCTATCTCAGTAATCTAGTAGTATGAATTTGTAGATGAGTGGACCTCTTTCCTAGCTCAGTCATCTAGTTGTGTGAACAGATGTAGATTTTCAGGATAATTTTGTACACATATAATATCTTGCTCAATCAAATCCATTCTGTCCTCTTCTACTTGTATCAATTTCAGCCCACACTGTATTTCAAGGTCTCAGCATCACAAAGCACAGTAGTATACTGCCCTTCTAGGCCTCAGTAGCTGAGGGGGTGCCCCTACTCAAAGAGGCTGCACCTGCAGATCTGCCTTTTAACAACATAACATTGCTGGAGGTAGAATATTCTCATCAAAAGAGCAAGTCTAAAGCTTCTGTATCGCATAGCTTCTCAAAGGACATGATAAAATCTTTTGAAACTCTGTAATTCAGTTTTACAGAACACACATCTCTTAGATATAGCTTTTGTGCATGCATTCCATTTTAATGTCAAGCTTCATGCAGCCAAAGAGCCTTTTTAACTTTATATTAATATTCATATATTTCTATCTGGGCTCCTTTTTATTGAGAGCATTTTTCATATCTATGTGTTTTTTATGTTCTGTTTTAAAAGGCATAAAACACATTAGGTAAATACTTAGGCCTTAAAAAAAAGCCAAAAAGCCAGTAATTTGCTAGTTAAATAGTTAACAGATACAGCATGAAGAAAAAACATTTACCAATGAATTCTGTGATTAAATGTATGGCTGTAGGCTGGCTCAAAATTATGTGAATTAATGTTCCTATGTATCTGCTGTAGATCTAGTTGCTTACTTTAAAATCTAATACAAAGGAATAGATAGGAGATTTTTAAAAAAAGGAAACGCAGGATAAAATGAAGAAAAGCACATTATCTGCTATAACCTGTAATTATATGGCTTTATAGACAATCCATCATATAATCAGTATATAGTCTGCATGACAGATGCATCCATCACAGTACTTGACCTTTTCCTACCCTTTTCCTTTTCTAAGTTGAATATCATTTGACTTGGCAAAAGAGTCACTGCAATGGTTGTATTACAGACAGAGTATTACACACGGATCCAGTGGTACAACATAAACCTTCTGTTTATAATGCAAAATCTATAACAGGGTCCTACCCACCTTTGGACTTTTAACATATTAGTGTCATGTTATGGTGCACAAAGACTAATGGTTCCCTTAAAATGCTAAGGTTTTGATGGAAAAATATTTAGAATTGAGAGTCCTCAGTGGTTGATACCTTTTAATGGCTAACTGAAAAGATGGTAACAAATTGCAAGTTTTCGAGACTACACAGGTCTCTTCATCAGGCAAAGACTAAAACAATCACATATTTATGCACAACATAGTATAGAAAAAAAAGGGGAAAAAAAAACCATGGATAAGCCAGGTGACATGAAGTAGAATTACCATGGGTGATAAACAGTTACGTCCATAAATATTGGGCCAATTCTTAGATAAGGATTGTTTTATTGTCCTGTGATTAGGGTATCTGTTGTGATGACCCTTCATGGTTTTGATGGAACTTCTTCCTCTGCACTTCCCATTGCAAACATTTTGACTGAATTTCATTATTGCAGATTCTTTACATTTGTATATCATGAATTGTACCATTTGATTTGCACTAGCCATTAGAAATCTAGCAATTAATCCCAAAAGAAAGCAGGAGATTCACTTGCAAATGACATTTGTGAGATACACTTGCCCATGACTAATTTCTGATTGATGTTGAAACAGTATCCTCAAAATTTAAGCTAAATTATAAGAGATTCAGTTTCTATATATTCCATTTTAGTTTTGTCTGGTAAACAACTGAAGGGTTATCAAATAGCAGACCAGTGAGCTTTGCATGCCTTGTCTAATAACCTAGCAATGGTAGAGGACTCCTGCAGTTGATTGCATCTTTACAGCCAGAGAGAGTTCTAAGCTAGGGTTTGTGAGAAGGAAGAAAGTGGTGGATGATTTCCTAGGATGCAGAAAAAAAAATTGAGTTTATCAATATTTCAATATTATCAAATGTAAGTTCAATTAAGTAAAAATGTATTTTATAAACCAGGGAAGATCAACAATATGGAATAGACAAAGAGTAGTTTGGGTTCAGCAAGTTCGGCCGCACTTGACGTTCTGCAAGGGCACCAGAACTTGAACCGAACTTGACCCTGGACCCAAACCCCATATAAATCAAGGGGGATCTAAGCTTTGGTGCTGTAAATTGGCTGTAAAATGGTTATAGTAAGGGCTAGGGGACTACAGAAGGAAGAAAATGGAGATAAGAGCAGGACAATTGTCCTGCAGACAAATGTAGATAGGAAAATGACATAAAATAACATAAAATATATATATTTTTAAATAATCTTGAACCAGGAGAGAGAGGACCAAGAGAAGGTCTTGACCAGTACTTGTTAATATGCAAATAAATGAAAAAAATGATGTGGGTCCACCCTGTTTTATAAACAGACAAGGGAAAGCAGACAGCTGTGAGCTGGACTTATTATGCTTGGAAGGGGCCAATATCCAGCTTATTAATATCAGATCACAGCTGTCTGCTTTTCCTTTGAATGTTATTAAAAATGGGGTGACCCGTAAAAAATGATGTGGGGTCACCTCTATTTATATTAACCAGTGAAAGCAATTCAGACAGCTATGGGAAGATAGTAATAGGCTGTAAATGGCGATAGATATTGGCCCCTTCCCAGAAAAATAAGAACAGCCATCAACCACTATTGAAATAGCTCATCCATTAGATGAGACAATTCTGGCTCTTAGTCTCGGCTCTTCTCGGTTACCGTGGTGCAGTGGTGATTGGGATAATGGTTTTGGGTTCAATGTCAGCTTTGTAATGTCCACTGACATCACGTCCAGGGATTAGTAATGGGGAGGCGTTTGTCAGACAAGCTCATTACTAACCTCTATTCACTGTTAAATCCAATTGGAGTAATTTGTAAAATATAACTTTTAATATTTACTTATATTAAAAACAAGAACAGAAAAAATAAACAGAAAAAAGACAAATAGCTCACAGGGTCAAGTAAGTATTTGATTTGACACAGCAACAATTGTTATTGCTAGACATCCGACACAGCAACTAAATTATTACCAGTCCAAAGATTGTCTATTCCCAATTTTCTAAATAAAACCATTGGATAGGTATAATCTTGTAGCATAAAATTATTATTATTTATTATTATGATACATTTTTATAGCGCCATTTATCCCATGGCACTTTACATGTGAAAAAGGGGGCAAATATAGACAAATACATTAAGCATGAGCAAAAAACAAGGCACACAGGTATATAAGGAGGGAGGACCCGGCACGCGAGGGCTCACAGTCTGCAGGGGACGGGTGAGGATACACTAGGAGAGGGTAGAGCTAGTTGTGTGGTGGTTCAGTAGGTTGAGGATCACTGCAGGCTGTAGGCTTGTTGGAAGAGGTGAGTCTTCAGGTTCTTTTTGAAGGTTTCTATGGTAGGCGAGAGTCTTATGTGCTGGTGTAGAGAGTTCCAGAGTATGGGGGAAGCACAGGAGAAGTCCTGGATGCGGTTTAGGAAGAAGAAATGACAGGGGAGTAGAGAAGAAGATCTTGAGAGGATCGGAGGTTGCGTGTAGGTAAATACCGGGAGACCATGTCACAGATGTATGCCTGTGGCATTGGCATATGGGGTAATAAGGGGATAATGTCACCTTGCTATTGCAAGGTGACATTAAGCCGCCTTGGTAATGGAGAGGTGTCAATTAGACACCTATTCATTACTAATCTCAAAGTTGTGAAAGAGTTAACAAAACGCACGCTAAGAAAAAAGTATTTTAATGAAATAAAGAAACACACTGTTAGGGCTAGCAGAACGCAGCAAATAATTAGGAAGATGGTATAAGGTGCATTCGCAGCCCAGGGTCCACCGTGCAGAGATGGAACCTGCTGATGAGTAATGACAGACTATATGGCGGTATAATGTAACGCATGGGTTAGCTTCACCCGGTATGAAGAAAGCGAACCGTGTTGTGTGACAGGGCCGCGGTACCGCACAAAGAGCCAAGCCAGGAATCACACAACTCTATCCCAAGACTAAGGGAAAGAGTTCCTCTAGACCACTTGCGCTCGACACCGCTACTGGGGTGGCAGAGTTAAACAGAAATAATAGTTTAATGCACAAGAGTGTGTGCAGTGCTGCTCTGGCGGACGCCACTAACCACCCAGACTTGGGTCAGGAAAGCATTCTATTAGCGCACAGCGCTGCACTGGCGATAACTGCAGTAAGACGCTGGATCATGTGCTAGGTGTGCTTGTAGCACTGTGGGGCGCTAGATAGCAAGCATCCACGATTCACGAGCAGTCAGTAACACTAGGAAGGGGGATGATTAAAGAGCGACAGTCACACATCTACAAACCACACACACGTTTTCAAGTACAGTGGGGCAAAAAAGTATTTAGTCAGTCTGCAATAGTGCAAGTTCCACCACTTAAAAAGATGAGAGGCGTCTGTAATTTACACCATAGGTAGACCTCAACTATGGGAGATAAACTGAGAAAAAAAAATCCAGAAAATCACATTGTCTGTTTTTTTTTATCAGTTTTTTGCATATTATGGTGGAAAATAAGTATTTGGTCAGAAACAAACAATCAAGATTTCTGGCTCTGACAGACCTGTAACTTCTTCTTTAAGAGTTTCCTCTTTCCTCCACTCATTACCTGTAGTAATGGCACCTGTTTAAACTTATTATCAGTATAAAAAGACACCTGTGCACACCCTCAAACAATCTGACTCCAAACTCCACTATGGTGAAGACCAAAGAGCTGTCAAAGGACACCAGAAACAAAATTGTAGCCCTGCACCAGGCTGGGAAGACTGAATCTGCAATAGCCAACCAGCTTGGAGTGAAGAAATAAACAGTGGGAGCAATAATTAGAAAATGGAAGACATACAAGACCACTGATAATCTCCCTCGATCTGGGGCTCCACGCAAAATCCCACCCCGTGGGGTCAGAATGATCACAAGAACGGTGAGCAAAAATCCCAGAACCACGTGGGGGGACCTAGTGAATGAACTGCAGAGAGCTGGGACCAATGTAACAAGGCCTACCATAAGTAACACACTACGCCACCATGGACTCAGATCCTGCAGTGCCAGACGTGTCCCACTGCTTAAGCCAGTACATGTCCGGGCCCGTCTGAAGTTTGCTAGAGAGCATTTGGATGATCCAGAGGAGTTTTGGGAGAATGTCCTATGGTCTGATGAAACCAAACTGGAACTGTTTGGTAGAAACACAACTTGTCGTGTTTGGAGGAAAAAGAATACTGAGTTGCATCCATCAAACACCATACCTACTGTAAAGCATGGTGGTGGAAACATCATGCTTTGAGGCTGTTTCTCTGCAAAGGGGCCAGGACGACTGATCCGGGTACATGAAAGAATGAATGGGGCCATGTATCGTGAGATTTTGAGTGCAAACCTCCTTCCATCAGCAAGGACATTGAAGATGAAATGTGGCTGGGTCTTTCAACATGACAATGATCCAAAGCACACCGCCAGGGCAACGAAGGAGTGGCTTCGTAAGAAGCATTTCAAGGTCCTGGAGTGGCCTAGCCAGTCTCCAGATCTCAACCCTATAGAAAACCTTTGGAGGGAGTTGAAAGTCCGTGTTGCCAAGCGAAAAGCCAAAAACATCACTGCTCTAGAGGAGATCTGCATGGAGGAATGGGCCAACATACCAACAACAGTGTGTGGCAACCTTGTGAAGACTTACAGAAAACGTTTGACCTCTGTCATTGCCAACAAAGGATATATTACAAAGTATTGAGATGAAATTTTGTTTCTGACCAAATACTTATTTTCCACCATAATATGCAAATAAAATGTTAAAAAAACAGACAATGTGATTTTCTGGATTTTTTTTTCTCAGTTTGTCTCCCATAGTTGAGGTCTACCTATGATGTAAATTACAGACGCCTCTCATCTTTTTAAGTGGTGGAACTTGCACTATTGCTGACTGACTAAATACTTTTTTGCACCACTGTATATACTAGCATATGGCCGTGCGGCCATGCAAACCTTTTATAGCTGTAGCACTCAAGGGCCTTCCTAGTGATCCAATAGGAGCTGCTACAGGACCTGAGCATGTGACCCCAACCTCCAATGGGAGGTTGTCCTGTGGGCATGCTCAGTATGGGAAAAGCAGGACTTAGTCCCTGAAACGCCTGCTCGCTGCTGATCAGTACTGGCAGCAGTAACCAAGTGCACAGTATCAGCTTGAGCCAGATGCTGGGACCGACGTCTCTGCTGAGCAGACTCCACTGCGGCTGGAACTCGACTCCTAACATTACCTGCTTCCTCCCTGAGCCTCGCTATGCTCAAAGGCTGCAATGAGCAGTGGAGCCCGAATGTACTCAACAGGCTCCCAGGCCATGACCCTTCCAATCCACCAGATAGAATTTTTTTGCCACGTACCACCTTACACTCCATAATAGCATTCACCTCACAATCATCCGTGGACGAGCCCAGAGTCCGGGCAGATGATTTTGAAAGCCGGGACATGTGAATGGGTTTTAGCAGGGACACATGAAAGATGTCGGTGATACATAGGCGTGGAAGAAGAGCCCACCGATAGACCACAAGATTGACTTGTTCCAGGATCTTGAAGAGGCCTATGCAGCGAGGTGCAAACTTAGTGGATTCAACTCGCAGCCTGATGTTACGGGCGGAGAGCCACACTAAGTTGCCAGGAGCAAAGGTCGGAGTGGGGCGCCGATGTGCATCAGCAGAAACCCTCATTCTTGCAAACTCTGCCCATGGTAGCAAGGATGCCCAGTCATCCTGCCTGGTGGAGACAAAATGTTGCAGGTATGTGACCATAGTCTGGTTGGCCCTCTCTACCAACACATTTGTCACGGGATAATACGTAGAAGGGAGATTCAGCTCAATGCTGAGTAAATGACAGAGCTCTCTTCAGAACCGAGATGCAAACTGGGGACCCCATTCACTGACAATTTTGTCTGGCATGTCATGTAGGCAGAAAATATATTTAATGAACAATGCCGCCAAGGCTCGTGCAGAAGGTAACCGCGGAAGTGGCACCAAGTGCACCATTTTCGAAAAATGGTCGGTGACTACCCATATAATGGTGTAGCTACGAGACTTGGGTAAGCCCACCACGAAGCCATCCCGACCATCTCCCAGAGCCTGTCTGCCACCAGCAGGGGGTAAAGTAGCCCAGCAGGCCGTTGCCGAGGAGACCGATTCTTGGCACAGGAAACACACCCCCAAATATAGTCCCCGATGTCACGGGCCATATGCGGCCACCAGTACATCCTTGCCAGAAACTCTAATGTCCTCTTGGTTCCAAAATGTGCACCCACCTTAGACGAGTGAGCCCAAGGGAGATTCTCCGGTTGCAAGTTAGATGGAATGAAAGTCTTGCCTGGGGGCACCAACTCTAGCGAAACCAGAGCCACAGTTCTCAAGCTTTCTGAAGGGACAATAAGCCGAGGCTCCTCCTCTTCTGATGACACAAAGGAGCAGGAGAGAACGTCGGCCCGAGTGTTCTTCCCGGAGTGAAATTGGAGGGTAAAGTGGAATTGGGAGAAGAACAGGGACTATCTGGCCAGGTGAGAGTTTAGTCTCTGGGCGGTTTATAAGTACACCAAATTCTTGTAGACGGTGAATACTTGGAAGGGGTAGCGAGCCCCCACCAGATGATGTCTCCACTCTGAAAAGGCCTACTTCATGGCTAGCAGCTCCCTGTCCCCGATGGAATAATTCCTCTCCGCCGGTGTGAAGGTCTTGGAGAAGAAGAAGCAAGGATGCTTCCGACCTTGAGCATCCTTCTGGAAGAGGACTGCTCCAGCACCGATGGAAGAGGCATCCACCTCCATGATCAATGGTTTATCAATATCGGGGCAATGTAAAATGGGAGCGCCAGTGAAGTGTGACTTGATAGAGAGGAAGGCCTTGGAGACCTCCTCCAACCACAATTTGGGATTAGCTCCCTTCTTGGCGAGGGCAACCAGGGGAGCTACCAAAGTTGAGAAGTGGGGAATGAACTGGCGATAATAGTTGATGAACTCCATAAAGTGCTGCACCGCTTTGAAAGAATGGGGTTCCTGCCAGTCCATCACAGCCTGTAGTTTGGCAGGATCCATAGCCAATCCCTGGGCAGAGATAATATAGCCCAGGAAAGGTAAGGACTCCTGCTCAAACACACACTTCTCCAACTTGGCATAGAGGGAGTTTGCCGGTAGGAGGTCAAAGACTTTGCAAACATCTCTTTAATGCACAAGAGTGCGTGCAGTGCCGCTCTGGCGGACGCCGCTAACCACCCAGACTTGGGTGAGGAAATCTGTTATGAAAGGCAATTCAGTACTACAATGGACATAGCGGTCAGAGCACATACAGTGATCTGACAATAACCCAAAATCATAGAACGAGCTCTGAGACGTGGGAACTCTGCAGACCGCAATCCCTAATCCTCTCCAAACAACACTAGAGGCAGCCGTGGATTGCGCCTAACTCTGCCTATGCAACTCGGCACAGCCTGAGAAACTAACTAGCCTGAAGATAGAAAATAAGCCTACCTTGCCTCAGAGAAATACCCCAAAGGAAAAGGCAGCCCCCCACATATAATGACTGTGAGTTAAGATGAAAAGACAAACGTAGAGATGAAATAGATTCAGCAAAGTGAGGCCCGACTTTCTTAACAGATTGAGGATAGAAAAGGTAACCTTGCGGTCTACACAAAACCCTAACGAAAACCACGCAAAGGGGGCAAAAAGACCCTCCGTGCCGAACTAACGGCACGGAGGTACACCCTTTGCGTCCCAGAGCTTCCAGCAACAAATTAGACAAGCTGGACAGAAAAAATAGCAAACAAATAGCAAAGAAGAACTTAGCTATGCAGAGCAGCAGGCCACAGGAATGATCCAGGGAAAAGCAAGTCCAACACTGGAACATTGACAGGAAGCCAGGATCAAAGCATTAGGTGGAGTTAAGTAGAGAAGCACCTAACGACCTCACCAGATCACCTGAGGGAGGAAACTCAGAAGCCGCAGTACCACTTCCCTCCACCAACAGAAGCTCACAGAGAGAATCAGCCGAAGTACCACTTGTGACCACAGGAGGGGCTCTGCCACAGAATTCACAACAGTACCCCCCCTTGAGGAGGGGTCACCGAACCCTCACCAGAGCCCCCAGGCCGACCAGGATGAGCCACATGAAAGGCACGAACAAGATCAGGAGCATGGACATCAGAGGCAAAAACCCAGGAATTATCTTCCTGAGCATAACCCTTCCATTTAACCAGATACTGGAGTTTCCTGTTATGGCTGGCAATCAGGCAACACAGCGTGCAGTAATCAGCGCACATACAGAGATCTGGCAATAACCCAAAACAATAGGACGAGCTCTGAGACGTGGAATCTCTGTAGACTGCAGTACCTGATCTATCCTCACAACTGGAAGCAGCAGTGGATTGCGCCTATCAACTACCTATGCAACTCGGCACTGCCTGAGGAGCTGACTAGCCTGAAGATAGAAATACAAGCCTGACTTACCTCAGAGAAATACCCCAAAGGAATAGGCAGCCCCCACATATAATGACTGTTAGCAAGATGAAAAGACAAACGTAGGAATGAAATAGATTCAGCAAAGTGAGGCCCGATATTCTAGACAGAGCGAGGATAGCAAAGAGAACTATGCAGTCTACAAAAAACCCTAAAACGAAAACCACGCAAAGGGGCAAAAAGACCCACCGTGCCGAACTAACAGCACGGCGGTGCACCCCTTTGCTTCTCAGAGCTTCCAGCAAAAGATAATAACAAGCTGGACAGAAAAAACAGAAAACAAACTAGAAGCACTTATCTAGCAGAGCAGCAGGCCCAAGGAAAGATGCAGTAGCTCAGATCCAACACTGGAACATTGACAAGGAGCAAGGAAGACAGACTCAGGTGGAGCTAAATAGCAAGGCAGCCAACGAGCTCACCAAAACACCTGAGGGAGGAAGCCCAGAGACTGCAATACCACTTGTGACCACAGAAGTGAACTCAGCCACAGAATTCACAACAGTACCCCCCCCTTGAGGAGGGGTCACCGAACCCTCACCAGAACCCCCAGGCCGACCAGGATGAGCCACATGAAAGGCACGAACAAGATCTGGGGCATGGACATCAGAAGCAAAAACCCAGGAATTATCTTCCTGAGCATAACCCTTCCATTTGACCAGATACTGGAGTTTCCGTCTAGAGACACGAGAATCCAAAATCTTCTCCACAATATACTCCAATTCCCCCTCCACCAAAACAGGGGCAGGAGGCTCCACAGATGGAACCATAGGTGCCACGTATCTCCTCAACAACGACCTATGGAATACATTATGTATGGAAAAGGAGTCTGGGAGGGTCAGACGAAAAGACACCGGATTGAGAATCTCAGAAATCCTATACGGACCAATAAAACGAGGTTTAAATTTAGGAGAGGAAACCTTCATAGGTATATGACGAGAAGATAACCAAACCAGATCCCCAACACGAAGTCGGGGTCCCACACGGCGTCTGCGATTAGCGAAAAGCTGAGCCTTCTCCTGGGACAAGGTCAAATTGTCCACTACCTGAGTCCAGATCTGCTGCAACCTGTCCACCACATAATCCACACCAGGACAGTCCGAAGACTCAACCTGTCCTGAAGAGAAACGAGGATGGAACCCAGAATTGCAGAAAAATGGAGAGACCAAGGTAGCCGAGCTGGCCCGATTATTAAGGGCGAACTCAGCCAACGGCAAAAATGACACCCAATCATCCTGGTCAGCGGAAACAAAACATCTCAGATATGTTTCCAAGGTCTGATTGGTTCGTTCGGTCTGGCCATTAGTCTGAGGATGGAAGGCCGAGGAAAAAGATAGGTCAATGCCCATCCTACCACAAAAGGCTCGCCAGAACCTCGAGACAAACTGGGAACCTCTGTCAGAAACAATATTCTCAGGAATGCCATGTAAACGAACCACATGCTGGAAGAACAAAGGCACCAAATCAGAGGAGGAAGGCAATTTAACCAAGGGCACCAGATGGACCATTTTAGAAAAGCGATCACAGACCACCCAAATGACAGACATCTTTTGAGAAACGGGAAGGTCAGAAATGAAATCCATCGAAATATGTGTCCAAGGCCTCTTCGGGACCGGCAAGGGCAAAAGCAACCCACTGGCACGTGAACAGCAGGGCTTAGCCCTAGCACAAATTCCACAGGACTGCACAAAAGCACGCACATCCCGTGACAGAGATGGCCACCAGAAGGATCTAGCAACCAACTCCCTGGTACCAAAGATTCCTGGATGACCGGCCAGCACCGAACAATGAAGTTCAGAGATAACTTTACTAGTCCACCTATCAGGGACGAACAGTTTCTCGGCCGGACAACGATCAGGTTTATTAGCCTGAAATTTCTGCAACACTCTCCGCAAATCAGGGGAGATGGCAGACACAATGACTCCTTCCTTGAGGATACTCGCCGGCTCAGATAACCCCGGAGAGTCGGGCACAAAACTCCTAGACAGAGCATCCGCCTTCACATTTTTAGAGCCCGGAAGGTACGAAATCACAAAATCAAAACGAGCAAAAAATAACGACCAACGGGCCTGTCTAGGATTCAAGCGCTTGGCAGACTCAAGATAAGTAAGGTTCTTATGATCAGTCAAAACCACCACGCGATGCTTAGCACCCTCAAGCCAATGACGCCACTCCTCGAATGCCCACTTCATGGCCAGCAACTCTCGGTTGCCCACATCATAATTACGCTCAGCAGCAGAAAATTTCCTGGAAAAGAAAGCACATGGTTTGAACACTGAGCAACCAGAACCTCTCTGTGACAAAACCGCCCCTGCACCAATCTCAGAAGCATCAACCTCGACCTGGAACGGAAGAGAAACATCAGGTTGACACAACACAGGGGCACAGCAAAAACGACGCTTCAACTCCTGAAAAGCTTCCACGGCAGCAGAAGACCAATTAACCAAATCAGCACCCTTCTTGGTCAAATCGGTCAATGGTCTGGCAATGCTAGAAAAATTACAGATGAAGCGACGATAAAAATTAGCAAAGCCCAGGAATTTCTGCAAACTTTTTAGAGATGTCGGCTGAGTCCAATCCTGGATGGCCTGAACCTTAACCGGATCCATCTCGATAGTAGAAGGGGAAAAGATGAACCCCAAAAATGAAACTTTCTGCACACCGAAGAGACACTTTGATCCCTTCACGAACAAGGAATTAGCACGCAGTACCTGGAAAACCATTCTGACTTGCTTCACATGAGACTCCCAATCATCTGAGAAGATCAAAATGTCATCCAAGTAAACAATCAAGAATTTATCCAGATACTCACGGAAAATGTCATGCATAAAAGACTGAAAAACAGATGGAGCATTGGCAAGTCCGAACGGCATCACCAGATACTCAAAATGACCCTCGGGCGTATTAAATGCCGTTTTCCATTCATCTCCCTGCCTGATTCTCACCAGATTATACGCACCACGAAGATCAATCTTAGTAAACCAACTAGCCCCCTTAATCCGAGCAAACAAGTCAGAAATCAATGGCAAGGGATACTGAAACTTAACAGTGATCTTATTAAGAAGGCGGTAATCAATACACGGTCTTAGCGAACCATCCTTCTTAGCTACAAAAAAGAACCCTGCTCCCAATGGTGACGACGATGGGCGAATATGTCCCTTCTCCAGGGACTCCTTCACATAACTGCGCATAGCGGTGTGTTCAGGTACGGACACATTAAATAAACGACCCTTAGGGAATTTACTACCAGGAATCAAATCGATAGCACAATCACAATTCCTATGCGGAGGAAGGGCATCAGACTTGGACTCTTCAAATACATCCTGAAAGTCCGACAAGAACTCTGGGATGTCAGAAGGAATGGATGACGAAATAGACAAAAATGGAACATCACCATGTACTCCCTGACAACCCCAGCTGGTTACCGACATAGAGTTCCAATCCAATACTGGATTATGGGTTTGTAGCCATGGCAACCCCAACATGACCACATCATGCAAATTATGCAGTACCAGAAAGCGAATAACTTCCTGATGTGCAGGAGCCATGCACATGGTCAGCTGGGCCCAGTACTGAGGCTTATTCTTGGCCAAAGGTGTAGCATCAATTCCTCTCAACGGAATAGGACACCGCAAAGGCTCCAAGAAAAATCCACAACGTTTAGCATAATCCAAATCCATCAGATTCAGGGCAGCGCCTGAATCCACAAACGCCATGACAGAATATGATGACAAAGAGCACATTAAGGTAATGGACAAAAGGAATTTGGACTGTACAGTACCAATAACGGCAGAGCTATCGAACCGCCTAGTGCGTTTAGGACAATTAGAAATAGCATGAGTAGAATCACCACAATAGAAACACAGTCTGTTCAGACGTCTGTGTTC
This sequence comes from Ranitomeya imitator, assembly GCF_032444005.1. NCBI lineage: Eukaryota > Metazoa > Chordata > Amphibia > Anura > Dendrobatidae > Ranitomeya > Ranitomeya imitator. Next base: position 619,670,692 of record NC_091283.1, read on the forward strand.
GTGCCGTTCTACTTTAGTCATAGTCCTGTCGCACTGCATAGGCTCAGGCTTACTCTCAGACAATACCGCCAGATGGTGCACAGATTTACGCTCGCGCAAGCGACGACCGATCTGAATGGCCAAGGACATAGACTCATTCAAACCAGCAGGCATAGGAAATCCCACCATTACATCCTTAAGAGCTTCAGAGAGACCCTTTCTGAACAAAGCCGCTAGTGCAGATTCATTCCACAGAGTGAGTACTGACCATTTTCTAAATTTCTGACAATATACTTCTACATCATCCTGACCCTGGCATAAAGCCAGCAGATTTTTCTCAGCTTGATCCACTGAATTAGGCTCATCGTAAAGCAATCCCAGCGCCTGGAAAAATGCATCAACATTACTCAATGCAGAATCTCCTGGTGCAAGAGAAAACGCCCAGTCCTGTGGGTCGCCGCGCAAAAAAGAAATAATAATCAAAACCTGTTGAATAGGATTACCAGAAGAATGAGGTTTCAAGGCCAAAAATAGCTTACAATTATTTCTGAAGCTCAGGAACTTAGTTCTGTCACCAAAAAACAAATCAGGAATCGGAATTCTTGGTTCTAGCATCGATTTCTGATCAATAGTATCTTGAATCTTTTGTACATTTACAACGAGATTATCCATTGAGGAGCACAGAGCCTGAATATCCATGTCCACAGCTGTGTCCTGAAGCACTCTAATGTCTAGGGGAAAAAAAAGACTGAAGACAGAGCTAAGAAAAAAAAATGATGTCAGGATTTCTTTTTTCCCTCTATTGGAAATCATTGAAGGGCTCCTTGTACTGTTATGGCTGGCAATCAGGCAACACAGCGTGCAGTAATCAGCGCACATACAGAGATCTGGCAATAACCCAAAACAATAGGACGAGCTCTGAGACGTGGAATCTCTGTAGACTGCAGTACCTGATCTATCCTCACAACTGGAAGCAGCAGTGGATTGCGCCTATCAACTACCTATGCAACTCGGCACTGCCTGAGGAGCTGACTAGCCTGAAGATAGAAATACAAGCCTGACTTACCTCAGAGAAATACCCCAAAGGAATAGGCAGCCCCCACATATAATGACTGTTAGCAAGATGAAAAGACAAACGTAGGAATGAAATAGATTCAGCAAAGTGAGGCCCGATATTCTAGACAGAGCGAGGATAGCAAAGAGAACTATGCAGTCTACAAAAAACCCTAAAACGAAAACCACGCAAAGGGGCAAAAAGACCCACCGTGCCCGAACTAACAGCACGGCGGTGCACCCCTTTGCTTCTCAGAGCTTCCAGCAAAAGATAATAACAAGCTGGACAGAAAAAACAGAAAACAAACTAGAAGCACTTATCTAGCAGAGCAGCAGGCCCAAGGAAAGATGCAGTAGCTCAGATCCAACACTGGAACATTGACAAGGAGCAAGGAAGACAGACTCAGGTGGAGCTAAATAGCAAGGCAGCCAACGAGCTCACCAAAACACCTGAGGGAGGAAGCCCAGAGACTGCAATACCACTTGTGACCACAGAAGTGAACTCAGCCACAGAATTCACAACAGTTTCCATCTAGAAACACGAGAATCCAAAATCTTCTCCACAATATACTCCAATTCCCCCTCCACCAAAACCGGGGCAGGAGGATCAACAGATGGAACCATAGGTGCCACGTATCTCCGCAACAATGACCTATGGAATACGTTATGTATGGAAAAAGAATCTGGAAGGGTCAGACGAAAAGACACAGGATTAAGAACCTCAGAAATCCTATACGGACCAATGAAACGAGGCTTAAACTTAGGAGAGGAAACCTTCATAGGAATATGACGAGAAGATAACCAAACCAGATCCCCAACACGAAGTCGGGGACCCACACGGCGTCTGCGATTAGCGAAACGTTGAGCCTTCTCCTGGGACAAGGTCAAATTGTCCACTACATGAGTCCAAATCTGCTGCAACCTATCCACCACAGTATCCACACCAGGACAGTCCGAAGACTCAACCTGTCCTGAAGAGAAACGAGGATGGAACCCAGAATTGCAGAAAAATGGCGAAACCAAGGTAGCCGAGCTGGCCCGATTATTAAGGGCGGACTCAGCCAAAGGCAAAAAGGACACCCAGTCATCCTGATCGGCAGAAGCAAAGCATCTCAGATATGTTTCCAAGGTCTGATTGGTTCGTTCGGTCTGGCCATTAGTCTGAGGATGGAAAGCCGAGGAAAAAGACAAGTCAATGCCCATCCTACCACAAAAGGCTCGCCAAAACCTTGAAACAAACTGGGAACCTCTGTCAGAAACGATATTCTCTGGAATGCCATGTAAACGAACCACATGCTGGAAGAACAATGGCACCAAATCAGAGGAGGAAGGCAATTTAGACAAGGGTAACAGATGGACCATCTTAGAAAAGCTATCACAGACCACCCAAATGACTGACATCTTTTGAGAAACGGGAAGATCAGAAATAAAATCCATAGAGATATGTGTCCAAGGCCTCTTCGGGACCGGCAAGGGCAAAAGCAACCCACTGGCACGAGAACAGCAGGGCTTAGCCGGAGCACAAATCCCACAGGACTGCACAAAAACACGCACATCCCGCGACAGAGACGGCCACCAAAAGGATCTAGCCACCAACTCTCTGGTACCAAAGATTCCAGGATGACCAGCCAACACCGAACAATGAACCTCAGAGATAACTTTATTGGTCCACCTATCAGGGACAAACAGTCTCTCCGCTGGACAACGATCAGGTTTATTAGCCTGAAATTTTTGCAGCACCCGCCGCAAATCAGGGGAGATGGCAGACACAATTACTCCTTCCTTGAGGATACCCGCCGGCTCAGACAAACCCGGAGAGTCGGGCACAAAACTCCTAGACAGAGCATCCGCCTTAACATTTTTAGAGCCCGGAAGGTACGAAATCACAAAGTCAAAACGGGCAAAAAACAGCGACCAACGAGCCTGTCTAGGATTCAACCGCTTAGCAGACTCAAGATAAGTCAAGTTCTTATGATCAGTCAATACCACCACGCGATGCTTAGCTCCTTCAAGCCAATGACGCCACTCCTCGAATGCCCACTTCATGGCCAGCAACTCTCGGTTGCCCACATCATAATTTCGCTCAGCAGGCGAAAACTTCCTGGAAAAAAAAGCGCATGGTTTCATCACTGAGCAATCAGAACCTCTCTGCGACAAAACAGCCCCTGCTCCAATCTCAGAAGCATCAACCTCGACCTGGAACGGAAGAGAAACATCTGGTTGACACAACACAGGGGCAGAAGAAAAACGACGCTTCAAGTCTTGAAAAGCTTCCACAGCAGCAGAAGACCAATTGACCAAATCAGCACCCTTCTTGGTCAAATCGGTCAATGGTTTGGCAATACTAGAAAAATTGCAGATGAAGCGACGATAAAAATTAGCAAAGCCCAGGAACTTTTGCAGACTTTTCAGAGATGTCGGCTGAGTCCAATCATGGATGGCTTGGACCTTAACAGGATCCATCTCGATAGTAGAAGGGGAAAAGATGAACCCCAAAAATGAAACCTTCTGCACACCAAAGAGACACTTTGATCCCTTCACAAACAAAGCATTAGCACGCAGGACCTGAAAAACTGTTCTGACCTGCTTCACATGAGACTCCCAATCATCCGAGAAGATCAAAATGTCATCCAAGTACACAATCAGGAATTTATCCAGGTACTCTCGGAAGATGTCATGCATAAAGGACTGAAACACTGATGGAGCATTGGCAAGTCCGAATGGCATCACTAGATACTCAAAATGACCCTCGGGCGTATTAAATGCTGTTTTCCATTCATCGCCCCGTTTAATACGCACAAGATTATACGCACCACGAAGATCTATCTTGGTGAACCAACTAGCCCCCTTAATCCGAGCAAACAAATCAGATAACAATGGCAAGGGGTACTGAAATTTAACCGTGATCTTATTTAGAAGGCGGTAATCTATACAAGGTCTCAGCGAACCATCCTTCTTGGCTACAAAAAAGAACCCTGCTCCTAATGGTGACGATGACGGGCGAATATGCCCCTTCTCCAGGGATTCCTTCACATAACTGCGCATAACGGCGTGCTCAGGCACGGATAAATTAAACAGTCGACCTTTTGGGAATTTACTACCAGGAATCAAATTGATAGCACAATCACAATCCCTATGCGGAGGTAGGGCATCGGACTTAGGCTCATCAAATACATCCCGGTAATCAGACAAGAACTCTGGAACCTCAGAAGGGGTGGATGACGAAATTGACAGAAATGGAACATCACCATGTACCCCCTGACAACCCCAGCTGGACACCGACATGGATTTCCAATCTAATACTGGATTATGGGCTTGTAGCCATGGCAACCCCAACACGACCACATCATGCAGATTATGCAACACCAGAAAGCGAATAACCTCCTGATGTGCAGGAGCCATGCACATGGTCAGCTGGGTCCAGTATTGAGGCTTATTCTTGGCCAAAGGCGTGGCAACAATTCCTCTCAATGGAATAGGACACTGCAAGGGCTCTAAGAGAAACCCACAATGCTTAGCATACTCCAAGTCCATCAAATTCAGGGCAGCGCCTGAATCCACAAATGCCATGACAGAATACGATGACAAAGAGCAGATCAAGGTAACGGACAGAAGAAATTTTGACTGTACCGTACCAATGGTGGCAGACCTAGCGAACCGCTTAGTGCGCTTAGGACAATCAGAGATAGCATGAGTGGAATCACCACAGTAGAAACAAAGCCCATTCAGACGTCTGTGTTCTTGCCGTTTAACTCTGGTCAAAGTCCTATCGCACTGCATAGGCTCAGGTTTAAGCTCAGGTAATACCGCCAAATGGTGCACAGATTTACGCTCACGCAAGCGTCGACCGATCTGAATGGCCAAACACATAGACTCATTCAAACCAGCAGGCATAGGAAATCCCACCATGACATCCTTAAGGGCTTCAGAGAGACCCTTTCTGAACATAGCTGCCAGCGCAGATTCATTCCATTGAGTGAGGACGGACCACTTTCTAAATTTCTGACAATATTCCTCTATCTCATCCTGACCCTGACAAAGAGCCAGCAAATTTTTCTCTGCCTGATCCACTGAATTAGGTTCATCGTACAGCAATCCGAGCGCCAGGAAAAACGCATCGATATTACTCAATGCAGGATCTCCTGGCGCAAGAGAAAATGCCCAGTCCTGAGGGTCGCCGCGCAAAAAAGAAATAACAATCAAAACCTGTTGAACTGGATCACCAGAGGAGCGAGGTTTCAAGGCCAAAAATAATTTACAATTATTTTTGAAACTCAGAAACTTAGTTCTATCTCCAAAAAACAAATCAGGAATAGGAATTCTTGGTTCCAACATAGCTTTCTGATCAATAGTGTCTTGAATCTTTTGTACTCTTGCCGAGAGCTGATCCACAAATGAAGACAGACTTCTAATGTCCATCGCTACACCTGTGTACTGAACCACCCAAATGTCTAGGGGAAAAAAAAGGCAAAACACAGTGCAAAGAAAAAAAAATGGTCTCAGAACTTCTTTTTTCCCTCTATTGAGAATCATTAGTACTTTTGGCTTCCTGTACTGTTATGAAAGGCAATTCAGTACTACAATGGACATAGCGGTCAGAGCACATACAGTGATCTGACAATAACCCAAAATCATAGAACGAGCTCTGAGACGTGAGAACTCTGCAGACCGCAATCCCTAATCCTCTCCAAACAACACTAGAGGCAGCCGTGGATTGCGCCTAACTCTGCCTATGCAACTCGGCACAGCCTGAGAAACTAACTAGCCTGAAGATAGAAAATAAGCCTACCTTGCCTCAGAGAAATACCCCAAAGGAAAAGGCAGCCCCCCACATATAATGACTGTGAGTTAAGATGAAAAGACAAACGTAGAGATAGATTCAGCAAAGTGAGGCCCGACTTTCTTAACAGATCGAGGATAGAAAAGGTAACTTTGCGGTCTACACAAAACCCTAACGAAAACCACGCAAAGGGGGCAAAAAGACCCTCCGTACCGAACTAACGGCACGGAGGTACACCCTTTGCGTCCCAGAGCTTCCAGCAACAAATTAGACAAGCTGGACAGAAAAAATAGCAAACAAATAGCAAAGAAGAACTTAGCTATGCAGAGCAGCAGGCCACAGGAATGATCCAGGGAAAAGCAAGTCCAACACTGGAACATTGACAGGAAGCCAGGATCAAAGCATTAGGTGGAGTTAAGTAGAGAAGCACCTAACGACCTCACCAGATCACCTGAGGGAGGAAACTCAGAAGCCGCAGTACCATTTCCCTCCACCAACAGAAGCTCACAGAGAGAATCAGCCGAAGTACCACTTGTGACCACAGGAGGGAGCTCTGCCACAGAATTCACAACAGAAATCACTCTATTAGCGCACGGTGCCGCACTGGCGGTCACTGCAGTAAGATGCTGGATCATGTGCTAGCTGTGCAGCCAACACTGTCGGGTGCTAGATAGCAAGCATCCACCATTCGCAAGCAGTCAACAACACTAGGAAGGGGGATGATTAAAGAGCGACATTCACACATCTACACACACACATTTTCAAGTATATACTAGCGCATGGCCATGCGACCATGTAAACCTTTTATAGCTGTAGCATTTAAGGACCTTCCTAGTGATCCACTAGGAGCTGCTACAGGAACTGAGCGTGTGACCCCCAACCTCCAATGGGAAGATGTCTTGTGGGCATACTCAGTATGGGAAAAGCAGGACTTAGTCCCTGAAATGCCTGCTTGCTGCTGATCAGTACTGGCTACAAAGGCAGAGCCTGGAAAGGCAGCAGTAACCAAGCGCACAGTATCAGCTTGAGCCAGATGCTGGGACCGATGTCTCTGCTGAGCAGGCTCCACTGAGGCTGGAGGAGAATAGGAGACTGCAGCGGACATTGTTCGAGATTCCCCCTGCGCAGCGGCTGGAACTCGACTCCTAACACACACAGGTTTTTAATATCTTTATTGCTCGCTCAATCCAAGCGAAGCCCTCGTTCTTCTGTAAAAAAAATTCAAACATAAAAAAGCAACAATTTCCCATACCTGTCCTCCATACAGTCAAGTCTCAAGCAGTAATCCATATCTGGGGGCATTTACATTTACAACCAGGAGCACTGCTAATGCGATCGCTCCTGGCTGTAAACAACTTGGGAATTAATGACAAGGCAGGGGGCGGAGCTTTGGTGACAAGTGGTGTTGTCACCAAAGCTGCACCCTCTAGCGACATGAACTCATATGAACTCTGTAGAGTGGGAAAATATTCAGAAACTTTCCCACGCTACAGAATTCATATCATTTCATGCTGCCAGGGGGTGCAGCTTCGGTGACTGCACCACTAGTCACCGAAGCTCTGCCCCCTGCATTTCATTCATTCCCCGGTCGTTTACAGCCGGGGGCGGTCACATTAGAGGTTGCATTTCCCGCTTGTAAATATATAAAACACAACCAACATTCAAACATGGCCAAAACATCAGCCAGGCAGCATTGGTGCTGAGATGTAGCCTGTGGTCCCCACCTGCAGAACCACTCCTTTATTGAGTGTGTCTTGATAATTGCCAATAATTTCCATCTGTTGTCTATTCCATTTGCACAACAGCATGTGAAATTGATTGTCAAACAGTGTTGCTTCCTAAGTTGACAGTTTGACGTTACAGAAGTTTGATTTACTTGGAGTTATATCCTGTTGTTTAAGTGTTCCCTTTATTTTTTTGAGCAGTGTATACAGTTAGGGCCAGAAATATTTGGACAGTGACACAAGTTTTGTTATTTTAGCTGTTTACAAAAACATGTTCAGAAATACTATTATATATATAGTATGGGCTGAAAGTGCACACTCCCAGCTGCAATATGATAGTTTCCACATCCAAATCGGAGAAAGGGTTTAGGAATCATAGCTCTGTAATGCATAGCGTCCTCTTTTTCAAGGGACCAAAAGTAATTGGACAATGGACTCTAAGGGCTGCAATTAACTCTGAAGGCGTCTCCCTCGTTAACCTGTAATCAATGAAGTAGTTAAAAGGTCAGGGGTGGATTCCAGGTGTGTGGTTTTGCATTTGGAAGCTGTTGCTGTGAGCAGACAACATGCGGTCAAAGGAACTCTCAATTGAGGTGAAGCAGAACATCCTGAGGCTGAAAAAAAAGAAAAAATCCATCAGAGAGATAGCAGACATGCTTGGAGTAGCAAAATCAACAGTTGGGTACATTCTGAGAAAAAAGGAATTGACTGGTGAGCTTGGGAACTCAAAAAGGCCTGGGCATCCACGGATGACAACAGTGGTGGATGATCGCCGCATACTTAATTTGGTGAAGAAGAACCCGTTCACAACATCAACTGAAGTCCAGAACACTCTCAGTGAAGTAGGTGTATCTGTCTCTAAGTCAACAGTAAAGAGAAGACTCCATGACAGTAAATACAAAGGGTTCACATCTAGATGCAAACCATTCATCAATAACAAAAATAGACAGGCCAGAGTTAAATTTGCAGAAAAACACCTCAAGAAGCCAGCTCAGTTCTGGAAAAGTATTCTATGGACAGATGAGACAAAGATCAACCTGTACCAGAATGATGGGAAGAAAAAAGTTTGGAGAAGAAAGGGAACGGCACATGATCCAAGGCACACCACATCCTCTGTAAAACATGGTGGAGGCAACGTGATGGCATGGGCATGCATGGCTTTCAATGGCACTGGGTCACTTGTGTTTATTGATGACATAAGAGCAGACAAGAGTAGCCGGATGAATTCTGAAGTGTACCGGGATATACTTTTAGCCCAGATTCAGCCAAATGCTGCAAAGTTGATTGGACGGCGCTTCATAGTACAGATGGACAATGACCCCAAGCATACAGCCAAAGCTACCCAGGAGTTCATGAGTGCCAAAAAGTGGAACATTCTGCAATGGCCAAGTCAATCTCCAGATCTAAACCCAATTGAGCATGCATTTCACTTGCTCAAATCCAGAATTAAGACGGAAAGACCCACAAACAAGCAAGACCTGAAGGCTGCGGCTGTAAAGGCCTGGCAAAGCATTAAGAAGGAGGAAACCCAGCGTTTGGTGATGTCCATGGGTTCCAGACTTAAGGCAGTGATTGCCTCCAAAGGATTTGCAACAAAATATTGAAAATAAAAATATTTTGTTTGGGTTATGTTTATTTGTCCAATTACTTTTGACCTCCTAAAATGTGGAGTGTTTGTAATGAAATGTGTACAATTCCTACATTTTCTATCAGATATTTTTGTTCAACCCTTCAAATTAAACGTTACAATCTGCACTTGAATTCTGTTGTAGAGGTTTCATTTAAAATCCAATGTGGTGGCATGCAGAGCCCAACTCGTGAAAATTGTGTCACTGTCCAAATATTTCTGGCCCTAACTGTATGTGTGTGTGTCACTGACATATACAGTGTATATATATACTGTATATGTATATATATATACATATATATATATATATATATCTAATATATAATTGCCTAGAATACTACTTCCTGCAATTTGTGCCAACTTCCTGTCCGGAGCTAATGTCCGGAGCTAATGTCCGGAGCTAATGTCCGGAGATAAGTGACGTCAACAGTGTCCAGTGTCTGATTGGTTGCCGCCTGCTGCGAGCGACCAATCAGAAACGTGCCGTACTGTGACACACTCCGCCCGCCATTTTGGTGTGATTTTTGAATTTTTACCTCACAGCAAGTTTCTACTGCGTGGAGGCGGGCCCAGTGACGTTGCTCTTCAAGCTCCTGCCGAATTTCGTCAAAAAAATGATAATACCATTTACCAAAACTATATATATTTAGTTGTGAAGTGGTTCAGTGACATTTTCACACCAATTTTGAACTTTTGTTTGGTGTTTTCTCCATATACTGCCTATTATTCACTGACTGTTATACTGAGAGACTGCCGTTTATTAACCTCTTCTTTGCCACATTGGGTATATTGCTCTATTATTTGCCACATAAGGACATTGTCCATTATTGCCCAGCAATTTCTTAAATAACAAGAATTGTCAAGAGCTGGTAAGTGCAGCCATTTTTTGTTCTTTCTTACTATTATTTATTAATTGTATTATTCTTACATTTGAATAAATAAAGTATATATGGATTCTAGACTCCCGATTCTTTAGAATCGGGCTGCCATCTAGTATATATATATATATATATATATATATATATACATTTATTCTATGTGTGTATATTTCTGTTCTATCATTTCTATTCTAACCTGTAACCCTGTAATTTCACTTAACGCCGCACATGAATTACTATTAGTCAATCTTTTACTGAATGTTACCAACATTTTCTGATTTTAAGAAAAATGCTTGTGTTACCGATCACGAATTCGAATGTACCATATTTGTGCCGAATTTATGTTTGACAATCTTTTTCCGAATATATTCGCTCATCTCTAGTGCATATTTTGACTTTAAAGCAGCAATAGAGAATAAGACGATAGAGCCGCCGTGTGTCAGCTGTACATGACAGCTAACATCCTGCAGTATCGGCTTTGGCTACCGATCGGGGAAGATTAATACCTTATATACCACTATCAATCACGACAGTGGTATCTATGTTGTTGCAAGGGGGTCACAAAACCCCCTTAGTAACCATCGGACTATCACAATGTGAATTGTATGTCCCAATGGTTACCATGGTATCTTGATGCTGATGTTGATGTTGATCCTCATAAGATGGCCTTTGAGATCCAATAATAAGCTGAGTAGCATATTGTAGCTTACTGAGGAGTAGACGCAAAACAGAGAATTAAGTTTCTCATGCTGGTTGGCTCTGTTGGTGGTTTCATCTGAATATCATTTTTGTGGGATTTACAAATATAAAATATAATCAAAACTATAATGTACTCCAGAAATGTTACCTATAAAAACTCTAATTTATCTCGCACAAAACCAGCCCACACTCAGGTCCGTTATCTGTCACTGGAACTATAGGGTTTTCCCAAGTTACTGGTAGAACAAAGAATCTGTAAAAGCGAAATGGCTCCCACCCCCTCCAAATAAAATCCAGTGAATTATGCTCTCTCAAATCCAAAACATCCCCTTCTTTAGAGCCCCACTGTGCCTAAACCACAGTAAACGACCACATGTTTGGCATTATTGTAATGGAAAGAAGGCAATTAATTTATACGTGCATATCTCCATAATAACAAGCTGGGCACAATGTATGGGGGTGCAACAATATATAAGGACTCTACACTGCATGGGGCACAATGTATGGGTACTAGACTGGCAGATTAACATTTTTCCAGAAAAAAAGCCTGACATGCGTGTTAAAAAATAGTCACTGCAGCCATTGATAGATGCAGTTACTACAATGGGGTCACTTATGAGGATTTTCTGCTATTCTAGTACCTTCAGAGCTCCGCAAATGTCGCCCATAAACTATTCTAGCAAAATCTGCTCTCCAAAGGCCAAATAGCGCTCCTTTCTTCTCAAACCTGACGTGTGGCCTAACAATAATTTCTGACAATACATGGGGCAGCACCACGATCAGGAGAAATTGAGCAAAAAATGTGGGGTCCAGTTTCACCTATTAACAATTGTGTGCCTGACAAATTTGCAGCAAATAAAAATTACATTTTTACCACTAAAATATTTCCATATCTAATAGTTACCAAATTCTCTGAGACACTATGGGTTCTAAATACTCACTACACCCCTAGCTGAATTTTTGAGGGGACTAGTTTCCAAAATGTTGTCACTTGTGGGGGATTTCTGCTGTTTTCACATGTCAGGGGCTCTTCAAATGAAACGTGGCATTCGCAATCAATTCCAGGCAAATAGCGTTCTTTCCTTTTCTAGCCCAGCCTTGTGCCCAAGCAGAAGTTTTTGATCACATATGAGGTATAATCACGTTTGGGATAAATTGCACAGCAAATTGTGGGGTCTGTTTTCTCCTATTATTCATTTTTTTATTACAATTTTGGGGCAAAAATACAATTTTTGTGAAAAAAATTACCTTTTTCAATATGACGATCTGATGTTATCAAATTCTGTGTCGTACCTATAGATTCAAAATGCTCACTATACCCCTGGATAAAATCTTCGAGGGGTGTAGTTTACAAAATGGTAACTTGTGAGGTTTTTCACTGTTAAGGCACATCAGGGGCTCTCCACACACAACATAGCATCTGCTCTTGAATCCAGCCACGTCAGGGTTTTTCCAAATGCTAAATGGCGCCAAAAGACTTTTCCATCAAAGTCTGCATTCCAAAACATCACTCCTTCCTTTCCGAGCCCTGCCATGTGCCCACACAACAGTTTTACTCCACATTTGAGGTACCGGCGTACTCAGGAGAAATTGGACAACAAATTTTGAAGTTCATTTTTTCCATTTCTATTTCCTATAACATTTTAGTGAGTAAAATATGATTTTATATTTTCACAACTCTAGATTTTAAACTTCTGTGAAGTTTAATAAATTCAATGTGCTCAAAACCCATATAGATATATTCCTTAAGGGGTCTATTTTCCAAAATGGGGTCAATTGTCAGGTGTTTCTACTGTTTAGGCACATCACGGGCATTCCAAACGCTACATGATGTCTGCTCTTGATTGACGTTTTAAAAGCAAAAATGGCTTCAAATGATGCTCCTTCCCTTCAGAGACCTGCTGCATGCCAAAATATATAAACATATAACCCAGACCCATTTCCTCACACTTGGGATGGGTAACACTCTAATAAATATATGAACATACTGACCAACGATACAGTAAGGCTAGGTTCATATTGCGTTAGTGCAATCCATTTAGCGCCTAGCGCTAGCAGATTGCGCTAACGCAATGTTGTTTTATAGGGTCGCGTTAAACGTCCCCGCTCTCGCAGATCTCCGATCTGCGAGAGCGGGGAACGGACCTTGGGCGCGCCACAAAACACCGGCACATAGCTAGCGCATGCCAAAAATGACACGCGCTAGTGATGCGCGTCCCCAATGCTGTTAATGGGCGCGCTAAAGGACGCGTTGCACGGCATTAATTTCGCCATGCAACGCTGTCCGTTAGCGCGGTCACATTAACGCAATATGAACCTAGCCTTATTAACTACGCTGAATCAATGAAGTGTTGTTTCTTTTTTGATTAAAAAGTTATAACTATAATACATATAATTAAAATAGTGCCTCTGAACCACAAAAATCACAATAGTGACAGGTAAGCACTAGCAACACGCAAATTAAGGAAAAATCCAAATTTGTCAGTTTCAAGTAGCAGCAACAATGGTATTCGTTCATTGAAGAAGACATATAGGATAAGGAGCAATATTGCACCAAAAACATGCTAAAAAAACACCTCCATCATTTTGCCTAATTAGCTTTTTGGGGGTTACAAGCAAAAAACTTTTAATTATTAATATTTGCTGATTGCTTATCGGAGAATCATAAAGCGTGCTGAGAAATCACCTCAATCATCAGGGTCTGTTTCCACGTGCAGGAAACGCTGCGTGTCTGACGCTGCATAGAGCCGCAGCGTCAGACACGCAGCGTCCAATGAAATCCCGTCTCCACTATGCGTGGTAACACGCACGCGGCGGCCCTGCGACTCCGGACATGCGGCGCGTCTTTTCAGATCGCAGCATGTCCGTATATCTTGCGGCGATGCTGCGTCGCCGCAAGATATAGCACAGGGCCCTATGGTGGGGAGCAATGATGCCGGATGTGTGCGGTGAACACATCCGGCATCATCGCGTCCCAGAAAGGGGGCGGGGCTTAGCGCAGAGCGGCTAAGCCGCTCCGGCGATACCGCCGGCCATCCTGAACGTGGACACGCAGCCTTATACCCACATATCTTTTTGGGATTTCATGCAAAAGCAATCAGTTGTTTATTAATCGCTACCACAGAGACAAGTGTCAGAGAATGCTGATTCCTAGAGATAATCCATGGAGTATACCAAAAACAGTACACATTGTGCAGATTTTAACAATGATAGTATCTCTGTTTACACAGTCCTATAAACCCTTATGCAAAAAGACAATCAATAATAATTAATGCTAACTGAACTATATATGTCTGGTAATAATAGCTACCAATTAACCCAGACCAGCATCAAAATATGCAAGTTTAGTAGCGACAACATATCATACAGTACAAATGTATCCCCTGAAGCAAATCATCAGACCACCGCAATGCTTGTTCACTCAGATCGGCATCAAAGTATGCAGGTTTGGTAGCAAATATATCAGCTTTACAAGGCTCATGCGATACAATCTTGTTAGCAATGGAGATTGCCAAACATATATCTTAAGCTACGGAAACTCAACATTACATATTACCTTAAATGCTTGATGCTCCCTATGTATGGCCACGTGGCATGCTACACCTTGCCAGACCCCTCAGTTGTGAGTGTGTGTTGCTTCATGTGCCTGTAATGACATCCCTACAATGCCTGGGCATGTTCCTGATGAGGATACTAAAGTATCCGCCAACTCCTGGAAAGTCTGTGGTACAACGTGACATTGGTGGATGGTGCGAGACATGATGTTCCAGATGTGTTCAATCGGATTAAGGTCTGGGGAACAGGTATGCCAGTCCATAGTTTCAATGCCTTCATCTTGCAGGAACTGCTGACACACTCCAGCCACATGAGGTCTGGCATTGTGTTGCATTAGGAGGAAGCCAGGGCCAACCATACCAGCATATGGTCTCTCAAGGAGTCTGACGATCTCATCTTAGTACCTCATGTGCTCTGACAAGCACATGTCCAAAGAAATGCTACCCCACACCATTAATGACCTACTGCCAAACCGGTCATGCTGAAGAATGTTGCAGGCAGCAGATCGCTCTCCATGGTGTCTCCAGACTCTGTCACGTCTGTCACAGATATAACATACATTCTTGCCACAGCTTGTATTGATGTGCCATCCTGGATGAGCTGCACTACCTGAGCCACTTGTGTTGCAGAATGCATTTCATGCTACCACAAGTGTGAAAGCACAACCAACATTCAAAATTGATCAAAACATCAGCCAGAAAGCATTGGTACTGATATGTGGTATGTGGTCCCCACCTGTAGAACCACTCCTTTATTGAGTGTGTCTTGATAATTGCCAATAATTTCCATCTGTTGTCTATTCCATTTGCACAACAGCATGTGAAGTTGATTGTCAAACAGTGTTGCTTCCTAAGTGGACAGTATGATTTCACAGAAGTTTGATTTACTTGGAGTTATATTTTGTTGTTTAAGTGTTCCCTTTATTTTTTGAGCAGTGCATATTTTTGTGGGTAAAATTTGATTTCTTTTATTTACACAGCTCTACATTATAAACGTCTCCGAAGCACCTGGGGGTTCAAGGTGCTCGAAGAAACGAGAAGATCGAGCTTTAGAAGTTGCAAACTTGATTGAAATAAAAATATTTCATTATTTTAATGAAAGCTAGACTTGCTGAATACGCGTTCATTTATGTAAACGTCCACCAATGAGAAATATTGATGCAGTCACATGATGAGTGCAATTATTGTATAAAAACACCACCTGATAATGCAAATTAGAAACACACAAATATAAAGAATATATAAAAACATTACATTTATGCACATTCACTTCGCAAATTGAGACTGTTTGGATGACAAGTGTCTAAATAAAAATATCAAGAGACTGATCATCACTTCCAAGCAGAAATATATACAGTATCTGACATAAATAATATGTTCTGCAGAAAAGGATTAGAAACAATGTACAAACAATTGAGCTCCCAAAAGGACATTACCTAATTGGCAAGCAAGGGCGAATATTTTGCACCCATAAAGAATCACTTACATTGAAGAAAGTATTCCTGGGAATACATAAACAAATTATGAGATATGAGAAATTATATGACATGCATAATGTAATTACATAGGACTATTGTATAATTGCTATGTTTCTTTACATAGTACTGTACTGCTTGCAATTCAATGTCGCATGGATTACAGGTGCATAGTGATGTCACATCACAGCTCAACACAGGTTAGAAAGTTGATGTAGTACATCCCGTGCGTCCTTGAGGAAACCAGGTACCCTTTGCGCAAGAGGTTGCAACAGGGTGTCCAGCCAATCCCCCAGATGTTCTGCGACTGAGTTTATACAGGGAATTATCCGTCTCATAGGGAGTGGACTGATAATTTTATACATTTTAGGAAGGCCAAATAAGCAGGGAGCATGGACTGATCCACAATTAAATAGTCTCTCCGTTTATCTGTGATAATCCCTAAAGCAAACCCCTTTGCAACTATACCACGGGTTTCCATTATAAGAGCTGGTAACAGATTATGTGAGATTCTTTTCTATGTCATTGTATCTGAGAGCATATTTTTCAGTTGAAGATTGTATGATTCCAGGTCCATTACTAAGATAAGACCCCCTTTATCCGACATTATCACTATACTGTAATATATTTCATGTCTTTAAGTTCATGTAAAGCAAGTGATTCCTTTTTGGTTAAATTTTCTTTTTATTTTTCTGATGTTTGTTGAATTATGCAATTATTTTAGCTCTTTTTATATAATTTCCTGGAATCGGTCCTTTTTTTCTGTTCTAGATTGGACTGGATAAAAATCTGGATTTTTAGCCTTAAACGTGTGGGCTGAATTCACAGGGGATTCAATTTCAGTAACAGTTGCAATTCCTGTAGATTCAGTATAACCATTTGCTCCTGGAAATTAAATTGCTGGTATTCATTCATATGTTGTACTAGATGGTGGCCCGATTCAAACGCATCGGGTATTCTAGAATATGCATGTCCACGTAGTATATTGCCCAGTCACGTAGTATATTGCCCAGTCACGTAGTATATTGCCCAGCCACGTAGTATATTGCCCAGCCACGTAGTATATTGCACAGCTACGTAGTATATTGCCCAGCCACATAGTATATTGCTCAGTCACGTAGTATATTGCCCAGTCACGTAGTTTATTGCCCAGTCACGTACTATATTGCCCAGCAACATAGTATATTGCCCAACCACATAGTATATAGCCCAGCCACGTAGTATATTGCCCAGTCACGTAGTTTATTGCCCAGTCACGTACTATATTGCCCAGCAACATAGTATATTGCCCAACCACATAGTATATTGCCCAGTCACGTAGTATATTGCCCAGTCACGTAGTATATTGCCCAGCCACGTAGTATATTGCCCAGCCACGTAGTATATTGCCCAGCTACGTAGTATATTGCCCAGCCACGTAATATATTGCTCAGTCACGTAGTATATTGCCCAGTCACGTAGTTTATTGCCCAGTCACGTACTATATTGCCCAGCAACATAGTATATTGCCCAACCACATAGTATATAGCCCAGCCACGTAGTATAATGCCCAGCTATGCAGTAAATTGCCCAGTCACATAGTATATTGCCCAGTCACATAGTATATTGCCCAGTCACGTAGCATATTGCCCAGTCACGCAGAATATTGCCCAGCCACATAGTATATAGCCCAGCCACGTAGTATAATGCCCAGCTACGCAGTATATTGACCAGCCATGTAGTATATTGCCCAGTCACGTAGTATATTGCCCAGTCACGTAGTATATTGCCCAGTCACGCAGTATATTGCCCAGGTACATAGTATATAGCCCAGCCACGTAGTATAATGCCCAGCTACGCAGTATATTGCCCAGCCACGTAGTATATTGCCCAGTCACATAGTATATTACCCAGTCACGTAGCATATTGCCCAATCACGCAGTATATTGCCCAGCCACATAGTATAGAGCCCAGCCACGTAGTATAATGCCCAGCTACGCAGTATATTGCCCAGCCATGTAGTATATTGCCCAGTCACGTAGTATATTGCCCAGTCACGTAGTATATTGCCCAGCCACGTAGTATATTGCCCAGTCATGTAGTATATTGCCCAGCTACATAGTATATTGCCCAGCCAGGTAGTATATTGCCCAGTCACGTAGTATATTGCTCAGTCACGTAGTATATTGCCCAGTCACGTAGTTTATTGCCCAGTCACATACTATATTGCCCAGCCACATAGTATGTTGCCCAGCCACATAGTATATAGCCCAGCCACGTAGTATATTGCCCAGCTACGCAGTATATTGCCCAGCCACGTAGTATATTTCCCAGTCACATAGTATATAGCCCAGTCACATAGTATATTGCCCAGTCACGTAGCATATTGCCCAGTCATGCAGTATATTGCCCAGCCACATAGTATATAGCCCAGCCACGTAGTATAATGCCCAGCTACGCAGTATATTGCCCAGCCACGTAGTATATTGCCCAGTCACATAGTATATTGCCGAGTCACGTAGTATATTGCCCAGTCACGCAGTATATTGCCCAGCCACATAGTATATAGCCCAGCCACGTAGTATATTGCCCAGCCATGCAGTATATTGCTCAGTCACGTAGTATATTGCCCAGTCACGTATTTTATTGCCCAGTCACGTACTATATTGCCCAGCCACATAGTATGTTGCCCAGCCACATAGTATATAGCCCAGCCACGTAGTATATTGCCCAGCTACGCATTATATTGCCCAGCCACGTAGTATATTTCCCAGTCACATAGTATATAGCCCAGCCATGTAGTATAATGCCCAGCTACGCAGTATATTGCCCAGTCACATAGTATATTGCCCAGTCACGTAGCATATTGCCCAGTCACGAAGCATATTGCCCAACCACATAGTATATAGCCCAGCCACATAGTATAATGCCCAGCTACGCAGTATATTGCCCAGCCATGTAGTATATTGCCCAGTCACGTAGTATATTGCCCAGTCACGTAGTATATTGCCCAGTCACGCAGAATATTGCCCAGCCACATAGCATATAGCCCAGCCATGTAGTATAATGCCCAGCTACGCAGTATATTGCCCAGCCACGTAGTATATTGCCCAGTCACATAGTATATTGCCCAGTCACGTAGCATATTGCCCAGTCATGCAGTATATTGCCCAGCCACATAGTATAGAGCCCAGCCACGTAGTATAATGCCCAGCTACGCAGTATATTGCCCAGCCATGTAGTATATTGCCCAGTCACGTAGTATATTGCCCAGTCACGTAGTATATTGCCCAGCCACGTAGTATATTGCCCAGTCACGTAGTATATTGCCCAGCTACATAGTATATTGCCCAGCCACGTAGTATATTGCCCAGCCACGTAGTATATTGCCCAGTCACATAGTATATTGCCCAGTCACGTAGCATATTGCCCAGTCACGCAGTATATTGCCCAGCCACATAGTATAGAGCCCAGCCACGTAGTATAATGCCCAGCTACGCAGTATATTGCCCAGCCATGTAGTATATTGCCCAGTCACGTAGTATATTGCACAGTCACGTAGTATATTGCCCAGCCACGTAGTATATTGCCCAGTCATGTAGTATATTGCCCAGTCACGCAGTATATTGCCCAGCCACATAGTATATAGCCCAGCCACATAGTATAATGCCCAGCTATGCAGTATATTGCCCAGCCACGTAGTATATTGCCCAGTCACATAGTATATTGCCCAGTCACGTAGCATATTGCCCAATCACGCAGTATATTGCCCAGCCACATAGTATAGAGCCCAGCCACGTAGTATAATGCCCAGCTACGCAGTATATTGCCCAGCCATGTAGTATATTGCCCAGTCACGTAGTATATTGCCCAGTCACGTAGTATATTGCCCAGCCACGTAGTATATTGCCCAGTCACGTAGTATATTGCCCAGCTACATAGTATATTGCCCAGCCAGGTAGTATATTGCCCAGTCACGTAGTATATTGCTCAGTCACGTAGTATATTGCCCAGTCACGTAGTTTATTGCCCAGTCACATACTATATTGCCCAGCCACATAGTATGTTGCCCAGCCACATAGTATACAGCCCAGCCACGTAGTATATTGCCCAGCTACGCAGTATATTGCCCAGCCACGTAGTATATTTTCCAGTCACATAGTATATAGCCCAGCCACGTAGTATAATGCCCAGCTACGCAGTATATTGCCCAGTCACATAGTATATTGCCCAGTCACATAGTATATTGCCCAGTCACGTAGCATATTGCCCAGTCATGCAGTATATTGCCCAGCCACGTAGTATATAGCCCAGCCACGTAGTATAATGCCCAGCTACGCAGTATATTGCCCAGCCACGTAGTATATTGCCCAGTCACATAGTATATTGCCCAGTCACGTAGTATATTGCCCAGTCACGCAGTATATTGCCCAGCCACATAGTATACAGCCCAGCCACGTAGTATATTGCCCAGCTACGCAGTATATTGCCCAGCCACGTAGTATATTTTCCAGTCACATAGTATATAGCCCAGCCACGTAGTATAATGCCCAGCTACGCAGTATATTGCCCAGTCACATAGTATATTGCCCAGCTACATAGTATATTGCCCAGCCAGGTAGTATATTGCCCAGTCACGTAGTATATTGCTCAGTCACGTAGTATATTGCCCAGTCACGTAGTTTATTGCCCAGTCACATACTATATTGCCCAGCCACATAGTATGTTGCCCAGCCACATAGTATACAGCCCAGCCACGTAGTATATTGCCCAGCTACGCAGTATATTGCCCAGCCACGTAGTATATTTTCCAGTCACATAGTATATAGCCCAGCCACGTAGTATAATGCCCAGCTACGCAGTATATTGCCCAGCCACGTAGTATATTGCCCAGTCACATAGTATATTGCCCAGTCACGTAGCATATTGCCCAGTCATGCAGTATATTGCCCAGCCACATAGTATAGAGCCCAGCCACGTAGTATAATGCCCAGCTACGCAGTATATTGCCCAGCCATGTAGTATATTGCCCAGTCACGTAGTATATTGCCCAGTCACGTAGTATATTGCCCAGCCACGTAGTATATTGCCCAGTCACGTAGTATATTGCCCAGCTACATAGTATATTGCCCAGCCACGTAGTATATTGCCCAGCCACGTAGTATATTGCCCAGTCACATAGTATATTGCCCAGTCACGTAGCATATTGCCCAGTCACGCAGTATATTGCCCAGCCACATAGTATAGAGCCCAGCCACGTAGTATAATGCCCAGCTACGCAGTATATTGCCCAGCCATGTAGTATATTGCCCAGTCACGTAGTATATTGCACAGTCACGTAGTATATTGCCCAGCCACGTAGTATATTGCCCAGTCATGTAGTATATTGCCCAGTCACGCAGTATATTGCCCAGCCACATAGTATATAGCCCAGCCACGTAGTATAATGCCCAGCTACGCAGTATATTGCCCAGCCACGTAGTATATTGCCCAGTCACATAGTATATTGCCCAGTCACGTAGCATATTGCCCAATCACGCAGTATATTGCCCAGCCACATAGTATAGAGCCCAGCCACGTAGTATAATGCCCAGCTACGCAGTATATTGCCCAGCCATGTAGTATATTGCCCAGTCACGTAGTATATTGCCCAGTCACGTAGTATATTGCCCAGCCACGTAGTATATTGCCCAGTCACGTAGTATATTGCCCAGCTACATAGTATATTGCCCAGCCAGGTAGTATATTGCCCAGTCACGTAGTATATTGCTCAGTCACGTAGTATATTGCCCAGTCACGTAGTTTATTGCCCAGTCACATACTATATTGCCCAGCCACATAGTATGTTGCCCAGCCACATAGTATACAGCCCAGCCACGTAGTATATTGCCCAGCTGCGCAGTATATTGCCCAGCCACGTAGTATATTTTCCAGTCACATAGTATATAGCCCAGCCACGTAGTATAATGCCCAGCTACGCAGTATATTGCCCAGTCACATAGTATATTGCCCAGTCACATAGTATATTGCCCAGTCACGTAGCATATTGCCCAGTCATGCAGTATATTGCCCAGCCACGTAGTATATAGCCCAGCCACGTAGTATAATGCCCAGCTACGCAGTATATTGCCCAGCCACATAGTATATTGCCCAGTCACATAGTATATTGCCCAGTCACGTAGTATATTGCCCAGTCACGCAGTATATTGCCCAGCCAGATAGTATATAGCCCAGCCACGTAGTATATTGCCCAGCCATGTAGTATATTGCTCAGTCACGTAGTATATTGCCCAGTCACGTATTTTATTGCCCAGTCACGTACTATATTGCCCAGCCACATAGTATGTTGCCCAGCCACATAGTATATAGCCCAGCCACGTAGTATATTGCCCAGCTACGCATTATATTGCCCAGCCACGTAGTATATTTCCCAGTCACATAGTATATAGCCCAGCCATGTAGTATAATGCCCAGTTACGCGGTATATTGCCCAGTCACATAGTATATTGCCCAGTCACGTAGCATATTGCCCAGTCACGTAGCATATTGCCCAACCACATAGTATATAGCGCAGCCACATAGTATAATGCCCAGCTATGCAGTATATTGCCCAGCCATGTAGTATATTGCCCAGTCACGTAGTATATTGCCCAGTCACGTAGTATATTGCCCAGTCACGCAGAATATTGCCCAGCCACATAGCATATAGCCCAGCCACGTAGTATAATGCCCAGCTACGCAGTATATTGCCCAGCCACGTAGTATATTGCCCAGTCACATAGTATATTGCCCAGTCACGTAGCATATTGCCCAGTCACGCAGTATATTGCCCAGCCACATAGTATAGAGCCCAGCCACGTAGTATAATGCCCAGCTACGCAGTATATTGCCCAGCCATGTAGTATATTGCCCAGTCACGTAGTATATTGCCCAGTCACGTAGTATATTGCCCAGCCACGTAGTATATTGCCCAGTCACGTAGTATATTGCCCAGCTACATAGTATATTGCCCAGCCACGTAGTATATTGCCCAGCCACGTAGTATATTGCCCAGTCACATAGTATATTGCCCAGTCACGTAGCATATTGCCCAGTCACGCAGTATATTGCCCAGCCACATAGTATAGAGCCCAGCCACGTAGTATAATGCCCAGCTACACAGTATATTGCCCAGCCATGTAGTATATTGCCCAGTCACGTAGTATATTGCCCAGTCACGTAGTATATTGCCCAGCCACGTAGTATATTGCCCAGTCACGTAGTATATTGCCCAGCTACATAGTATATTGCCCAGCCACGTAGTATATTGCCCAGCCACGTAGTATATTGCTCAGTCACGTAGTATATTGCCCAGTCACATAGTTTATTGCCCAGTCACGTACTATATTGCCCAGCCACATAGTATGTTGCCCAGCCAAATAGTATATAGCCCAGCCACGTAGTATATTGCCCAGCCACGTAGTATATTGCCCAGCCACATAGTATATTGCACAGCGACGTAGTATATTGCCCAGCCACATAGTATATAGCCCAGCCACGTAGTATATTGCCCAGCTACGCAGTATATTGCCCAGCCACGTAGTATATTTCCCAGTCACATAGTATATTGCCCAGTCACGTAGTATATTGCCCAGTCACGTAGTATATTGGCCAGTCACATAGTATATTGCCCAGCTACATAGTATATTGCACAGCGACATAGTATATTGCCCAGTCACGTAGTATATTGCCCAGTCACGTAGTATATTGCCCAGCCACATAGTATATTGCCCAGTCACGCAGTATATTGCCCAGTCACGCAGTATATTGCCCAGTCATGTAGTATGTTGCCCAGTCACGTACTATATTGGCTAGTCACGTAGTATATTGCCCAGCTACGTAGTATATTGCACAGCGACGTAGTATATTGCCCAGTCACGTAGTATATTGCCCAGTCATGTAGTATATTGCCCAGCCACATAGTATCTTGCCCAGCCACGTAGTATATTGCCCAGCCACGTAGTATATTTCCCAGTCACTTAGAACAATTGAGAATCTTAAATGTTTGCTTTTTTAAGGATATTTCCTGCGGCGGGCTGACATGCTTGAGATGCTTGGTGTGCTTACATCCACTGCATATGGTGTGTTGTTTTTGTGCATTTTCTTGTTTTGGAAAATAAGACAAATCCTGATTCAAATTAACAGGATCCATTCCATTGTTGTTCCTATCCAATTTATTATCAATCATCAGGATCTGAGGAGCTGAAGCTTTCTATATCTGTGTTTCTATTTTATGTTAACATGTGATGTTTACATCCAATCATGACACCCTATCATGTGACTTGTGGGGGATTACCACTGTTTAGGCACATCCGGGGTTCTCCAAACGCAACATGATGTCCACCTTCGATTCCAGACATTTTTGTGTTTAAAAAGTCAAAAAAGTGCTGTGGCCTCTGGCCTTTCACAAAGTGCCTGTGCAGCCCCCGCACCACAGAGCACCACCGTACCTGCCACACCAATCTGGGATGGGAGTCTTATCACTGGACCGCTGAATACCCCCTGTGACCACGCTCCACCAGCGCTGCTGATCCCCCCAGTAAGCTGAATTCGTACTGTAAGATGGACCCCATTTGACACATTATTTTTTTTCCCTATCCCTATTTTCCTTCTGAAACTTTGGGGTGCGTCTTATTGTCTGGAGCATCTTATAGTCCGAAAAATACAGTATATGTGTGTGTATATATATATATATATATATATATATATACATATATACTGTAATGTATATAATAGGTATGAATGTTTTAAAAACAATGTGAATTGCATTGTATCCAATTACCCCATTTGTGCATAAATAATCCAGTTTGTATTTTCTGAGAAAATAAACTGAAGTTATAGAGATTATATTATACTCAACTAAAATGCTTTAGTGCTCCAGGCAACGCGCCTTAATAATTTAAGTGGTATGTAAGACTTGTTGTGTAAATTATATCTTTTGTCCTTTTGAAGATAATTGCAGTAAGTATCAAGTTTGCCAAATTATGGTGTAATGAAGAGGAGAGGAAAAATTGTTTGTTTTATTGGAGATGAATACAGTAAAGAAATTCTATAGCTCTCCATGGCTTATTAAATAGTACTTTATTTAATAATCTGTCATGTGAGTCACTTTTATATCAAGCTGCAGCAATTATACAAATTAAACTCCAACAACTCACATATAAATGTGACACGCAGCCAAACGATTCTCTTCATAAAAGATATCAACGTGTTGCTAAAGAAACAAACATCTAATTAGGGAGTAACGCCTGTGCTAGTTAGAGGTTTACAGTTCTAAGAAAAATTTCTAATACTTACATTTTTTTTTTAAATCGGCATATTAACATTTATTAGAAATTGGAAAAGTAAAATGCAAAAATGTTAAAAAATTTAGCTCACAAAATAACATAAATGGGATTCTCAAGTAATGAAAAGTCTTTTTGTTTTACTTGTAAACACCTATACTCAAAATCCATATAGTAAGACTCAAGCATAAATCATGAAATCATAAAATAACAAATACAATTGTTGACAACAAACGAATGGGATACCACAGGTAATGGAAAAAAGCGGAGAACGTCAAAGTAGGAAAAATTAAACCGTAATGGAAAACTTGGTTACTTTTTACTAATAGCTGTTGGCAAGCCATGGAAAAGAGATAATATGATGGTTATCAAAGAATGACTAGAGTGTAAGTCCCTTTGGTCCTAATCCACAGTCACACAGATTTTCCAAGTTAGTGTTTAGAAATTTGCAATTGGCCACAGACAAAGAGAAAGCAAGCAACAATAAAAGATCATTTGTTCATGTCCAGATTAGTCATGTTACTGTCTTGTTCTTTGACTCTTTCTGCAACCAACTAATTTTACTGGCATTTTTCGACTTTAGAGCAACCATGCTGTCTTTCAGCTTAGAGCACAGTCAGAAGGCCGCATAAATCAGACCAAGATTGGATCGTAATGCTTGGACTGGCAGGCGGATTTCTCTACCTGAGCATAAGAGCTGCATACAAATATGTGATGCTGTCACGCTTAGGCCAGAAGAGCCGCTTGCCAGATCGGTTCTAATAATGCAGCCGCCTGACTGCGACCTTACTTGGAAATACAAGCCACAATTTGCCTAGTGGTTTCTCCTTTGCTACCTTCATCCATATAACATAGACATTTACATTAGTTAGGAGAAAATAATCAATTTTTTAACAACTTTTCTTACCCTGATGAAGAAGTCTGTAGTACTTTGAAATGTTTTGACTAAATAAAGAAAAAAACACATGTACTTTCACTCTGGATTTGGAGTTATTATATAGGATACCAGCAGAGCAGATTATCCATAAATCCTCCTTATCTGTGTCAAATATACATATTGATAGATTTTGTTTTGTCTAGCTTAGTTTCTAAATGCCATTTCTGAGATTTTTCATCAGCGTTTGATGATTGCTTTTATATGCAATATCAAATATAATTAATACTTGGGCAAGAAAACATCTTAAACAGTATTGGTGACTGAATTGATCTTGGATTCTTATTAATAAAAATCTAAACTTTTGTCATTATTTCTAAAAATTTACTGTGTATGAAATGCCCTATAGATAGGTGAGGTCCAGGTCCTGAGACCCCCCAACTGATGGTTCAAACAATTGTCTGATGTGTGCAGCTCAGGAAGCTGGAGTGTGCATGAACGCACATACAAAGTACCATATAGATTCAATGGAAATATTATGAGTAGCGTTGAGCGATACCGTCCGATACTTGAAAGTATCGGTATCGGATAGTATCAGCCGATACCCGAAAAATATCGGATATCGCCGATACCGATATCCGATACCAATACAAGTCAATGGGACACCAAGTATCGGAAGGTATCCTGATGGTTCCCAGGGTCTGAAGGAGAGGAAACTCTCCTTCAGGCCCTGGGATCCATATTAATGTGTAAAATAAAGAATTAAAATAAAAAATATTGATATATTCACCTCTCCGGCGGCCCCTGGACATCACCGCGGGTAACCGGCAGGCTTCTTTGTTTAAAATGAGTGCGTTTAAGACCTGAGGAATGATGTCGCGGCTTCTGATTGGTCGCGTGCCGCCCATGTGACCGCCACGCGACCAATCAGAAGCCGCGACGTCATTCCTCAGGTCCTAAATTCCTAGAACGAGGAGTTTAGTGCCTGAGAATGACGTCGCGGCTTCTGATTGGTCGCGTGGCAGTCACATGGGCGGCACGCGACCAATCAGAAGCCGCGACGTCATTCCTCAGGTCCTAAATTCCTAGAATGAGGAGTTTAGTGCCTGAGAATGACGTCACGGCTTCTGATTGGTCGCGTGGCGGTCACATGGGCAGCAAGCGACCAATCAGAAGCCGCGGCGTCATTCCTCAAGTCCTAAACGCGCTCATTTTAAACAAAGAAGCCGGTTACCCGCGGTGATGTCCAGGGGCCGCCGGAGAGGTGAATATATCAATATTTTATTTTAATTCTTTATTTTACACCTCACTATGGATCCGATACCCGATACCACAAAAGTATCGGATCTCGGTATCGGAATTCCGATACCGCAAGTATCGGCCGATACCCGATACTTGCGGTATCGGAATGCTCAAAACTAATTATGAGCCCATGTGTTAGGGCTAGCGGAACGCACCGAGTAAATAGAGATGTTTATTGATATTGGTGCGTTCGCAGCCCGGGGTCCACCGTGCAGGAGTACCTGCTGCTAGCAAACGGCGGAGCTATATGGCGGTATAGACTAACTCAGTTAATTCACTGAGTAGCCGTGAAAGGAAAGCACTGTGCCCTGTTAGACTCCACAGAGGCATAGGCTAACTGCCCAAACAGAGAGCAGTCAGTGGTCACACAAACACACAAAACTCCTCGCCGGAGGAGCCAGCATTCTAGGGGCTTATTTCAGCCGGGTCCCTGAACACACATACATGTGACCACACTGGCGCAAAGCACATAACATAAGACAATACTAGCGCATGGCCGTGCGGTCATGCGCAGTTTATATAGTTGCAGCACAGGAAGCTGCTACTGAAGTTTTTGCCCTTTCAGGACCTTCCAGAAGGACCAATGGAAAGTGCTGCAGTACCTGAGCATGTTTTGCCCTTTCAGGACCTTCCAGAAGGACCAATGGAATGTACTGCAGCACCTGAGCATGTGACCGAACATGTGGCCCTCGACCTCCAATGGGAGACCCTGCCCTGGGCATGCTCAGTGTGAGTAAACAAGGACTTAGTCCCAGAGAGGCTCGCTCGCCGCAGATCAGTGCAGGGTACCATAGGAAAGCCAGAAAAGGCAGTAGTGACCCTATGCACCGAATCAGCCCCAGCGAGACGCTGGGAGCGACGTCTCCGCTGAGCAGAGCCCACTGCGGCCGATACCGAATGGGAGACCGCAGCAGACACGGATCGAGATTCCCCCTGTGCAGCAGAGGAAACTCGACTCCTAACATTACGCCCCCTCCTAGGGCCCCCCCCCTTGAGCCTCACTACGCTCAAAAGCTGCGATAAGCAGCGGAGCCCGAATGTGCTCCACAGGCTCCCAGGTTCTATCCTCTGGGCCGTGACCCTTCCAGTCCACCAGATAAAATTTCTTGCCACGTACCACCTTGCACCCCACAATAGCATTCACCTCAAACTCATCCGTGGATGAACCCGATGTCCCAGCAGATGACTCGGAAAACCGGGACAAATGAACGGGCTTTAAGAGGGAAACGTGGAAAGTATCGGTGATACCAAGGCGTGGAGGAATAGCCAAACGGTAGACCACAGGGTTGACCTGTTCCAGAACCTTAAACGGGCCAATGTAGCGAGGAGCAAACTTAGTGGACTCAACTCGCAGCCTGATGTTATGGGCGGAGAGCCACACTAAGTCACCAGGAGCAAAGACCGGAGCGGGGCGCCGGTGTGTATCAGCCGAAACTCTCATTCTCTCCTTGGAGGCCCTGATGGCATCCTGTGTGCGGTCCCAGATGTCACGTGCCTCCACCGCCCAGTCTGCCACCCTAGAATCGGTGGATGACACTGGCATGGGCACAGGGACACGCGGATGCTGGCCGTAATTAAGGAGAAAAGGAGTTTGACCAGTGGAATCAGTTACGGCGTTGTTCAGGGCAAATTCCGCCCAAGGTAGCAAAGATGCCCAGTCATCCTGCCTAGCAGAAACGAAATGTCGCAAATATGTCACCAGAGTCTGGTTGGTTCTCTCCACCAACCCATTCGTCTCGGGATGGTATGCAGAGGAGAGGTTTAAATCTATGCTGAGTAAACGGCAGAGCTCTCTCCAAGACCGAGATGCGAACTGGGGACCCCGATCGCTGACAATCTTATCAGGCATACCATGCAAACGGAAAACGTGTTTAATGAACAACACCGCCAAGGCCCGTGCTGAGGGTAACCAAGGAAGCGGCACCAAATGCACCATCTTGGAGAAATGGTCGGTGACAACCAAAATAATGGAGCAGCCACGCGACTTGGGTAGACCCACCACAAAGTCCATCCCGACCATCTCCCAGGGCCTGTCTGCCACCAGTAGAGGGTAAAGCAACCCAGCAGGCCGTTGCCGAGGAGACCGATTCTGGGCGCAAGAAACGCACGCCTGAATATAGTCCTTGACATCTCGGGCCATATGCGTCCACCAGTATGTTCTCGCCAGAAGCTCAGATGTCCTCTTTGTCCCAAAATGCCCACCCACTCTGGAGGAGTGAGCTCAAGAGAGAACCTCCGGTCGCAAGTTAGCTGGTACGAAAGTCTTGCCCGGGGGCACAGACTCTAGCTAAACCGGAGCTACAGTTCTCAGGCTCTCAGAAGGGAAAATAAGCTGAGGCTCCTCCTCCTCCGATGACACCACGGAGCAGGAGAGAGCATCAGCACGAACGTTCTTCTCCCCGGAGAGGAAATGGAGAGTAAAATGGAACCGGGAGAAGAACAGGGACCATCTAGCCTGGCGAGAATTCAGCTGCTGGGCCGTTTGCAGATACACCAAGTTCTTGTGGTCAGTGAAGACTTGGAAGGGAAAGCGACCTCCCTCCAAGAGATGTCTCCACTCCGAAAAAAAGCCAACTTCATGGCCAGCAACTCCCTGTCCCCGATGGAATAATTCCTCTCCGCTGGTGTGAAGGTCTTGGAGAAGAAGAAGCAAGGATGCTTCCGACCTTGAGCATCCTTTTGGAAAAGGACTGCTCCAGCACCAACGGATGAGGCATCCACCTCCAAGATAAATGGCTTATCAACATCGGGGCGATGTAGGATGGGAGCGCTAGCGAAGTGTGACTTGATCGAGAGAAAGGCTTTGGAGACCTCCTCTGACCACAACTTGGGATTTGCTCCCTTCTTGGTGAGGGCAACCAAGGGAGCTACCAAAGTTGAGAAGTGTGGAATGAACTGGCGATAGTAATTAATGAACCCCATAAAGCGCTGCACCGCTTTAAGAGAATGGGGTTCCTGCCAGTCCATTACAGCCTGTAGCTTGGCAGGATCCATAGCCAAACCCTGGGCAGAGATGATATAACCAAGGAAAGGCAAGGACTCCTGCTCAAACACACACTTCTCCAACTTGGCATAGAGGGAGTTTGCCCGTAAGAGGTCGAAGACTTTGCGAACATCTCTCCGATGGGAGTCAATATCTGGAGAGATGATGAGAATATCATCCAGATAGACTACGACCGAGGTGGTGAGCATATGCCGGAAGATGTCGTTCACAAAGTCTTGGAAAACGGCTGGGGCATTACAGAGCCCGAAGGGCATCACCAGATATTCATAGTGCCCATCCCTGGTGTTGAAAGCCGTCTTCCATTCATCCCCCTCAGGGATGCGAATCAGGTTGTAAGCACCCCGCAGATCTAACTTTGTAAATGCCCTCGCTCCTCGTAGCCTATCAAACAGCTCAGATATCAGGGGTAGTGGGTACTTGTTCTTAACAGTGATGGCGTTAAGACCCCTGTAGTCTATGCATGGACGTAAGTCTCCAGTCTTCTTCTGTACGAAGAAGAACCCTGCCCCTGCCGGTGACACTGACTTCCTAATGAATCCTCTTGCCAGATTCTCCTGGATGTACTGGGACATTGCCTCCGTCTCCGGGAGAGATAACGGATAGACTCGACCCCGGGGAGGCTCAGCACCAGGCAAGAGGTCAATAGGACAGTCATATGGGCGGTGAGGCGGAAGGGTCTCCGCAGCTCTTTTGGAGAACACGTCTGCATAGGGCCAATAGTGCTTGGGGAGAGAGGAAAGATCTGCGAGTACCTGTGTAGTAGCAACCTGAACGCACTCCCTCTGACATCTACCCTCGCAGGATTTACTCCATCCCAAAATTCTCCCAGAGGACCACTCAATATGAGGAGAATGGTAGCGAAGCCATGGTATCCTCAACAGGACCTCATCAATTCCCTCAGGAATGACTAATAGGGAGATTATCTCCTGATGTGATGGAGACACAGATAGCGTGAAAGGAATGGTTTGGTGGGTAATCTGTGAAGGTAGTGTTGACCCATTTACCACTCGAACGGTTACCGGTTTGGCGAGCATCACCAAGGGTATTGCGTGACGCTGGGCAAAAGCGGAAGACATAAAGTTACCCTCTGCCCCAGAATCCACGCATAGCTCGACCATAAGAGTGGATGGGCCTATGGTAATTGTCCCCTTGAAGGACAACTTTGAGGCAAACGTCGCCGTGTCTAGTGTACCTCCTCCAACTGCCACTAGACGCTGACGTTTCCCCGACCGCTGAGGACCCTTGGAGGCAAGGTGTCCTGACTGCTGGCAAACATGACGGACCTTATGTGCACGGGCAGACTGAGACTTGGATCCCGCTCGTGTCACCTCTAAGGCCTCATGTGACTCGGATGCCTGGACTGGGGATTCCAAAGGTTTGGCGAAGGTGGGAGCCAGCCGAAACCTCTGCCTACACTGGGCTCGCTCCAACCTCCGCTCGTTAAAACGGAGGTCAATACGAGTAGAGACAGTTATTAACTCCTCCAGTGTGGCAGGAATCTCCCTAGTGGCCAGAGCGTCCTTAATGTGGTCAGCCAGGCCCCTCCAAAATATGGGGATAAGGGCTTTATCCGACCACTCCAGCTCGGAAGCTAAAGTACGGAAGCTGACGGAAAAATGGCTGACCAAGGACTCACCCTGAGTTAATGCCAGTAGTTGGAGCGCTGTGTCATGGGTGACTTGAGGTCTTAAAAATACCTTTTTCAGAGTGCTCAGGAACAACGGAGCACTCTGCACAACATGATCACCACGCTCCCACAGCGGCGTAGCCCACTCCAACGCCCTGTCCGACAAAAGAGACACAATAAATCCCACCTTAGCCCGCTCTGTAGGAAAACGTGCAGCCAGGAGCTTGAGGTGAATAGAGCACTGACTCACGAATCCCCTACAAGTTTTACTATTTCCAGAAAATTTTTCTGGCAGCGGGAGGCGAGATAACGTCGGAACAGGGGTGGCAGTGGACAAGGTTGCTGCAGCCACGCTAGCAGCCTGTACAGCAACTGCGGTAACATCCACAGCTGAGGTTGAGCTCTCGAGAGCCGCCAACCTACCCTCCAGTTGCTGGATATACCGCAAAGATTGCTGAATGTCCGCCATTTACTAGCCAGACCCTGGCGCTAGTATTGTGTTAGGGCTAGCGGAACGCACCGAGTAAATAGAGATGTTTATTGATATTGGTGCGTTCGCAGCCCGGGGTCCACCGTGCAGGAGTACCTGCTGCTAGCAAATGGCGGAGCTATATGGCGGTATAAACTAACTCAGTTAATTCACTGAGTAGCCGTGAAAGGAAAGCACTGTGCCCTGTTAGACTCCACAGAGGCACAGGCTAACTGCCCAAACAGAGAGCAGTCAGTGGTCACACAAACACACAAAACTCCTCGCCAGAGGAGCCAGCATTCTAGGGGCTTATTTCAGCCAGGTCCCTGAATACACTCAGACTCAATCTCCTCGCCAGAGGAGCCAGCATTCTAGGGGCTTATTTCAGCCGGGTCCCTGAACACACATACATGTGACCACACTGGCGCAAAGCACATAACATGAGACAATACTAGCGCATGGCCGTGCGGTCATGCGCAGTTTATATAGTTGCAGCACAGGAAGCTGCTACTGAAGTTTTTGCCCTTTCAGGACCTTCTAGAAGGACCAATGGAAAGTGCTGCAGTACCTGAGCATGTTTTGCCCTTTCAGGACCTTCCAGAAGGACCAATGGAATGTACTGCAGCACCTGAGCATGTGACCGAACATGTGGCCCTCGACCTCCAATGGGAGACTCTGCCCTGGGCATGCTCAGTGTGAGTAAACAAGGACTTAGTCCCAGAGAGGCTCGCTCGCCGCAGATCAGTGCAGGGTACCATAGGAAAGCCAGAAAAGGCAGTAGTGACCCTATGCACCGAATCAGCCCCAGCGAGACGCTGGGAGCGACGTCTCCGCTGAGCAGAGCCCACTGCGGCCGATACCGAATGGGAGACCGCAGCAGACACGGATCGAGATTCCCCCTGTGCAGCAGAGGAAACTCGACTCCTAACACCATGTACCATTCCTGAACAGAGCTAGTGTGGCAAGTGTTTTGAGCAATTGGTTGGAGTCTCAGGACTAGAGATGAGCGGTGTTCGAGTCGAACTGTTTGCCAAGTTCAAATTCGAGCTGTTTTGGGCGGTGTTCGAGTCTTTCAATGAACTCGAACAATTTGCTTAAAATTCGGCTGTTTGAGTTTGTGTTCGATAACTGTCCGTTCACCAAAAGCCTAACTTGATTTGTACATTAAAACTGTTTATCATTGTTAATAGACTGTTTCAGTGTATAGTAGGCGGGGGGGGGGATAGATCTGTGCTGAAATAATGCCGATCTCAATTTTTTTTTTCTTTCCCGCATTTACAATGGGGCGGTGCAGTCTCTCAGCCTATCAGCAGTGCACACACACACAGCAATGTGCATGTGATGCACACAAGCAAGGGCATGTGTCATTGGCTGTGTATGTCACATGTCTTTGCCCTATAAGAACCAGCCATTTTCCCCATCACCACCATTTTCTCACTGCTGCAACCTAGTGTTAGACGGCACCGCTGCTGCTCTGGGCGCTATACAGTCTAAGAGTCTTTTTGGGAGCGAATTTTCGGAGAGATTGGTTTAGGGAGTTGGGAGTCGGGACTAGTTGTAATATCAGCCCTTTTCAGGGTAGGTTACAGCAGTTCATAGCACTTTTTGCCAGGCAGGTCTGTGCCAGTGCTGTGCAATTGTTTGTCAAGCTCAGTCAATCCTTTTGGTCTAGTAGCATTGTCTGATAGTCATCTGAGTAGCCCACCTGTGAAGCTAGCTACACTGCCTTTGTATCTAAATTTTTACTGCATCTAACCCAGTAAATCTTTTGGGCTTAGTAGCAGTGTCTGCACGTCAGCTGAGTAGCCCACCTGTGAAGCTAGCTACACCGCCTGTGTATCTAAATTTTTACTGCATCTAACCCAGTAAATCAATTTGGGCCTAGGAGCAGTGTCTGCACGTCAGCAGAGTAGCTTGCCTGTGAAGTTAACTACACCGCCTGTGTATCTAAATTTTTACTGCATCTAACCCAGTAAATCATTTTGGGCCCAGGAGCATGGTCTGCACGTCAGCGGAGTAGCCCGCCTGTGAAGCTACACCGCCTGTGTATCTAAATTTTTACTGCATCTAACCCAGTAAATGGTTTTGGGCCTAGGAGCAGTGTCTGCATGTGAGCGGAGTAGACCGCCTGAGAAGCTAACTACACCGCCTGTGTATCTAAATTTGGAATGCATCTAACCCATTAAATAGTTTGGGGCCTAGGAGCACAGTTTGGCCACTCAGTTCTGCTCGGTTTTCATCCATCGGTTGTTGTGCCAACAACTAGAGATACAGAGTTGCCAATCAGTTAACCCTGCTGTTCTGTTTAGATTTCACATACACTTGTACTGTTCCCGGTCATTTTTGACCGTCCTTATAAAATAATCATTTTTAGCTAATCTAAGTGGTTTTTTTAAACAGTTTTTGCACTATTATATTGCTTGTGAAGATGGTTGTTCAAATACCAGAAAAAAAATAAATACAAAGCTTGTTTTATATTTTTTTATATCCAAAAGGGAACATGGTATTTTTTCGATTTTTGTAAAAATTGATTATTTTTGCAGATAAAAAAAAAATCTTGATCTAAATGTTAACTATAAGTAATAATATCAAACATTATGTAGATATACTTTTTTCAAAGGCAAAAAAAAAAAAAAAAAGCTTTTTTCTCTATAAAATGGCAAAAAACGTTGTTTTTTATACACTTATACTGTTCCCGGTCATTTTTGACCGGACCTAACAAAGTTGTGATTTTTGTACCTAATTCAAGTGTTATTTGATTACCTGTTGCATTGTTTTACTGTATGTGAACATGGTTTTCAATAATCAGATGAAAAATTAAATCAAAAACTTTTATTTTTTGAATCAAATAAATTAACATTTTTTGCAATATTTGCTTCATATTGCACATAAAAACTTTTCTTTAATCTAAACTATATATTTATTATTATTATTATTATACATTTTTATAGCGCCATTTATTCCATGGCGCTTTACATGTGAATACGGGGCAAATATAGACAATTACATTAAACATGAGCAGATAACAAGGCACACGAGTACATAAGGAGGGAGGACCCTGCCCGCGAGGGCTCACAGTCTGCAGGGGGTGGGTGAGGATACACTAGGAGAGGGAAGAGCTGGCTGTGCGGCTGTTCAGTAGGTTGAGGATCACTGCAGGCTGTAGGCTTGTCGGAAGAGATGAGTCTTCAGGTTCTTTTTGAAGGTTTCTATGGTAGGCGCAAGTCTGATGTGTTGGGGTAGAGAGTTCCAGAGTATGGGGGAAGCACGGGAGAAGTCTTGGATGCGGTTATGGGAAGAAGAGATGAGAGGGCAGTAGAGAAGAAGGTCTTGGGAGGATCGGAGGTCGCGTGTAGGTAGGTACCGGGAGACCATGTCACAGATGTATGGAGGAGACAGGTTGTGGATGGCTTTGTATGTCAGTGTGAGGGTTTTGAACTGGAGTCTCTGGGCGATAGGAAGCCAGTGAAGGGCTTGACACAGGGGAGAGGCTGGGGAATAGCGGGGGGACAGGTACAAACTTTTCAAAAAAAAAAAGGTTTTTTGTCAAAAACAAATGATAAATGCGATCAATGTATTACTTGCATTGATCACATGTATAATTTACATGACGCTTGCACAAGTATTTTGCACATTTGCAACACATAATATTAGATTTATGGTTACTGGACGTTGGACAGAATGAGCATCTTTTTCGCTTGCAGCTGGTTGCGATGGTGGAAGCCGTTTCAGTATCAGTGGTGGTCGAAGCTGTTGGCTCGCCGTCTCCACCATGCTCTCGAATTTGTCGGGCCACTTTTTCTGCACTCTCATTTCTTGGATTTCGTGGCCGTGTTTTTACATATGGATTAGTGAGAGACTTCCCCAATTCCTCAATAAAAAGCCGTCGTTTGTGTAATTTTTTTTCTTGCCATTTGGGGTTTATTTTCCGCCACAATACAAAGGCATTATAGGCAGATACATCGATCAGGTTGTAAAAGAGAATCATAGGCCACCTATTTGTTTTTCTTTTACATGTATACGTGCCTACAAGCTGGTCTAATGTGTCAACAGCACCTTTAGTGGCGTTATAGTGAAGAATCATGTCTGGCTTTCTGTCATCTCTCTCACTTATTTTTGCATCATGGTGCATGGTGCTCATGAGGATAACTTGTTTATTTTTTTTGGGAACGTACGACACTACCGTAGTGTCCTTTGTAAAATAAAACATTGAACTGTGTACGTCTCTCTTATTGAGGATACCCTGTGGAAGTTCAGGTTTATTTTTTCGTACAGTACCCAGCATAGTTATATTGTTTTTTTGTAACATCTGCCCCAATTGGTAGGATGTGAAGAAATTGTCACAGGTAACGTTTCTCCCTTTGAGTCCATGGGTCAAGTCCAAAACTACCCTCATGCCTTGGTTTTTTTCAGGTCTTTCTAGAGGGTTTTTTCCAATATATACTTGAACATTTGCAGCATATGATGTTTTACTGTCACACAGAGTCCAGATTTTTATACCGTATTTTGCTGGTTTACTTGGAATGTATTGCCTGAATGGGCACCTGCCTCTAAATGACACCAGCTGCTCAGCAACAGTGACATTTTCTACGGTATTATAACATTTTGGGAGTATCTCGACCCATTTACTCCACAAATCCCTAATTGGGGCAAGTTTATCTGTGCTTCTTCTTTCAGATCTATCCGTTTTGTCATCAAACCGTAGAACTCTGGAAATTTCGTGGAATCTTTCTAAAGACATGGTGGCCCTAAATATATGGCGCCCCGTTTCCGAATTCCACAAACTTTTAGTGGACTCTCCATATGATTTGTATACTCCAGCTAATAGAAGTAACCCGATGTAAGCATTCATAGCCGTCACATCGAAGTTCTTCCATTTATCGCCATAAACCTTTTTTCCCTCAATGTTTGTCATTTGGATAAGTATATTTTGCATGGCTATATTTATGAATAATAGGAATGCCGATTGAATGTCATCAATTCTAGCAATTGCATATCTAGTGGGACCTGGAGTATCTGTGATGACATTTGATGAAGACCTTCTACCAGTCGGAGCAGGAGGCTGCAATTTCCAAACGACATCTTTGTTTTTTGAATTGATTTCTTGCGTCAGACCGGTTGTCGGGGTTTCCACATCAGATTCACCCTCAGAATCCGAGTTCTCGGCAATATCTTCATGCTCACTAATGTTGTCCTCCTCTTCGGAGACATTTTCAGGTGGGACATCCTCGTCTGTATCGGAGTCGTTTATAAACTCCTCCAATTCAGCTTGGGTGAAGTGTCTTCTTCTCATGCTGTAAGGCATCACTGTTGAATGAAAAAATAAAATATATCCATAAACAATGAATGAAAAAAAAAATCAAAACAATTTCGCAACAATACACACAATAACGTCCCGTCACACATTGAGATATGCCCTGTGATTATGGTGCTGGAGCGTCGCAAACAAAAATGAGGCATGCACTCATTCTATCACAGCAGTGAGAATATGTACTCATAAGCAGACATTGAGTCTACACAACCCTAATGCTAACCCCCTATCATCCATTCTATCACAGCAGTGAGAATATGTACTCATAAGCAGACATTGAGTCTACACAACCCTAATGCTAACCCCCATCATCCATTTTATCACAGCAGTGAGAATATTGAATAATTTTAGAATAAAAGAATAATTTATCTGTAACATACCTGTAAAAATGGGACTTCAGAGCTCTGACGTCTGAACCTCTGCTCACTCTGTGTTGTCTCCAGCTGAACTGAAACTCTACACTGCTATGTTATCTGTCTACAGATAAGATCAGTGCAGACACCACCCTGCAGCAGGAAAAAGCTCACAGTACAACACTTTAGGTGAATTCTGCTTAGGACAGCATTGCACAGTGTAATACTGTACAACCAGCAAACACATGGAAAATCAGAAAATCATGATTTACAATATGAAATGTTGACAACTGAATGGAACTAGATCTATATGAACAGCAGGGTAAATAAAAACCAGTGAAATAAATTGCGCATAGCTATACTGGAAGCGAATCCGTCGGCTGTATCGCAACTTGAAAATGTTGGTATGTGTAAATCTTTTCTGACCAAAAGTAGTCAGATACATTGATAAATAGTAGTAGATGCAATATATAGTTCAAAATGAGGTGATAGCACCTTTGTTTTTGTCAAAAATTGTCTGGAGAGCTGAATAAAGGCCTATCGGTCATTTTTGACCGAACAGTACAAGTGTAAAAAAAATTGTACCAAATAAAGTAAACAAAAATTAAAAAAAAAAAAATTCCCACAGAGAGTACCCCCCTAATGACGAAAAGTCAGGGAGCCTCAAGTCTCAGAATCACACGCTGAATTTTTATAACATTATAGAATTTCAAAAACGGTCATTTTTGACCTAACAGAACAGCAGGGTTAAGCACTAAAATGAGTGGCAAAAGGCCTGCTGCTGGTGGAAAGGGGAATAGGCGCATGGGAAAGGGGAATAGGCGTGTTGGAAAGGGGAAAAAAAGGTTGTGTCCGTGGGGTAGGTGGTAAAGCAACAGTAACATGTGCAGAAGAAAGACCATCTTCCAGCCAAAGTAAGATGTCTACTTCTTTTTGTGGACAATCTGATATGATCCCTTTCTTACGACCATCGCTATGAGCATCACTACAAATTCCAGATGAGGCACAAAACAGCCGGTGCTTGAACGGATATCAAGTGCTCGTTCAAGTGGGCTCTCCTCCACCTCAACTTCAACATCACAAATACTCCAGTCCTCAGAGGTGTCACCCCAATCGCACTTGCTTCCTCACAACTCCCAAGTCTCCAGCCGCCCATCTGAGTATGGGGTAACACAGATGGTTGAGCCTGCAGAGCTATTTACTCATTCTGTAGCCTGGGAATCAGAGGTCTGCTCCAGAGCTTCTGTGAATCCAGACGAGGAAATGATCTGCACTGATGCCCAGAATCTTTGTGAGTCGGATCCAGGCCCAGATGAAGAAGGTTCTGAGCATAATGCAGACACTCGTTCCCAAACTGTAACTCCTGTTGGTGGAGACAATGAGGAAGATGATGATGAGACTGAGATACCTGATTGGAACAAAAACTTGACTTTTTGGTCAGGGCAGGAAGAGGTTGGCTCTGAGGATGACGGGTGTAAGAACACACAGGGTGAGGATGATGAGGTTGGAGACCCCACTTACTGTCAACCCACAGTCCGCCAATGCATGAGGTCAGCAGAGGAGGTGGGGGAGGATGCTAATGATGAGTCTGACGACAAGGTTAGGTTGCACCTTCCTGGACAGAGACGGAGTACTGGAAGCACGTCAACAACTGCATCCTCAACCACAACTGTGCCTCTGAGCACAAGTCGTGGTGGCTCTTCATGGGCTCTAAGCCTTGCATAGCCTGGGCATTTTTTGAGATGTCAAAGGATGACCCAACTCATGTTGTCTGTATGATTTGTCACCAAAATCTCAGTAGAAGTAAAAAAAAATGAATAGTTTGAGTACTTCATGCATGAACCGTCACATGGATATGAGGCATAGGTTGCAGTGGGAAGTTCACTGTGCTACAATGCAGCCTAATGGGCCAGGCCAACCACCGTCTGCCCCATCAAGTGCATCCGTTGCCTCCTCATCCTCTGTGACTGTGGGGACAGCAGTCACATATGGTTTTGGATGCAGACCTTCCACCTCTTTACCCGCAACAGCCAGTGTGATTGGCAGGTCGTCAGGACATTTGCAAGTGGAAACACCTGCTGGTGTTGAACGATCTCCGACATTGAGACCACCACATTTTGATCAAAGCAACATAATATCTCTGCTTGCACCTTCCTCACAGACCAGCAGCCAGCCCTCGGTCCCTCAGATATGGACAAGTAAAAAACCATTTTCTCCTAGCCATGACAAAGCTATGAGGTTGAATTTCACCATCTGCAAGCTGTTGGCTACAGAAATGCTGCCACTCCGCCAGGTGGACACAGAGGATTTTCAAGACCTCATGTCCGTCGCAGTGCCCCAGTACCAGATGCCCAGTCGCCACTACTTCTCAAAGAAAGCTGTGCCTGCGCTACACCAGCATGTCGCACACAACATCACCGCTTCCTTGAGTAACTCTGTGTGTGACAGGGTGCATTTCACCACAGACACTTGGACGAGTAGACATGGACAGGGGCGTTACATGTCGGTGACTGGGCTCTGGGTAACTATGGTGACATCAGGAGAAGGGGCTGCTGTCCAAGTCTTGCCGTCCCCACGAGTTGCTCGTCGATCCTCTGTATCTCTAAGTTTCTCCACTGCTTCTGCCTCCTCAACCTCCTCTCGGTCCGCCACCTGCACCCAAAGCCTGTCTTGTTACGCCACCCGCATTCTAATTGCGCAGAAGGAATCCTGCACACCTCCTTACTATGCTGTCGCCAGGACTCAACGGCATCAGGCGGTGCTTACCTTGAAATGTCTGGGAAATGTGAGTCACACAGCTGAGGAGTTGTGGTCAGCTCTGGAGACCGAATTTTATCAATGGTTGTCTCCACTGAACGTGCAGCCAGGGAAGGCCGTGTGCGACAATGCTGCAAACTTGTGTGCGGCCCTTCGCCAGGGCAATGTCACACATGTGCCTTGTATGGCTCACGTTTTGAACCTGGTTGTCCAGCAATGTTTATCCAACTATCCCGGACTATATGGGCTTCTGCATAGGGCACAGTCGCTGTGTGCTCACTTCCGCCGTTCGCATCCCGCAGCTCAACGACTTACATCTCTACAGAAGTCGTTAGGCCTGCCAGTTCACCGGCTGAAATGTGATGTGCCCACACGGTGGAATTCAACTCTGCATATGTTGCAGCGACTGTGGCAGCACTGGCGAGCCCTGGTGCAATATGTTATGATGTATAGCCTGGGCCAACGAGATCCAGAGGTGGGACAAATCACGCAGCAGGAGTGGTCTCAGATCAGGGACCTATGCACCCTTCTGCACAGTTTTGAAATAGTGACGAAGATGTTTAGTGCTGATGATGCCATTATCAGCATGACTATTCCGGTCATTTACATACTGGAGCACACCTTAAACAGTATTCAGAGTCAGGTAGTGGGACAAGAGGAGAAGGAGGAGGAACGGGAGGAGTCGTATGCGGAAGGGATAATATCTCCAAGGTCCAGACAGTCCGCAGCACAAAGGAGGCTGGCATTGGAGGGTGGGGAGAGGGATTACCGAGGGCGCATGGTAGCAGCCAAACTGTTGAGGAAAGTTCAGGATCTCGGGAAGAAGTGGAGGATGAACTGGTGCTGGGCATGAAAGACTCATCAGATGAGGGAGACTTTGATCAAATTTCTGTTGTGCGAGGTTGGGGGGAGAGGGCAGAGGAAGGAAGCATGATTCTCACTTCGCCACCACCAAGACAAAAAGGACTTGGTCCTCCTGGATGCGCAAGACACATGAGTGCCTTCATGCTGCACTACCTGCAACATGACCCTCGGATTGTCAGAATCCGCAGTAATGCCGACTACTGGGTTGCCACACTCTTAGATCCCTGATACAAAAGTAAATTTGGCGAAATAATTCCTGCCATAGAAAGAGATTTACGCATGCAGGAGTATCAGCAGAGATGTTACAGAATCTTACATTTACTTTTCAACAAAACACCAGTGGTGCACGTAGTGAATCTCTGAGTTCTAACTTGCCAACCGTGGGACTGTTGAGTCATCACTCAAACCGTAACACTGACATCGTATCTGGTGGTAGCAATTTTTTCCAATCGTTTCAAGAATTTTTTAGACCATCCTTTGCAAGGCCACAGGAGACAAGAAGTCTGACGCACAGCCAACACCTAGAGAGGATGGTACAGGAGTATCTCCAAATTAACATCGATGCCATGAAAATCCTTTTGGGCCTAGTAGCAGTTTCTGCTACTCAGCAGAGTACCCCACCCATGAAGCAAGCTACACTGCTTGTTTATCTAAGTACTAATTTTTAACTGCATCTAGCCCATGCAATACTTTGGGCCTAGTAGCAGTTTCTGCTACTCAGAAAAGTAGCCCACCCATGAAGCAAGCTACACCGCTTGTTTATCATTTTACTAATTTTTAACTGCATCTAGCCCAGGAAATCGTTTTGGGCCTAGTAGCAGTTTCTGCTACTGAGAAGAATACCCCACCTATGAAGCAAGCTACACCGCCCTCTTTCTTTCTCAATCTAACCCCTCGGCTCTGGGGTGTCTGCTCTCCCTCCAGCTCTCTCCTTCTCACAGGTGGACTACCGCGTATATTCACACTGTGGCAAATCTATTGGGCCCAGGCATAAGAGGGCGTCAAGGTAATGGATAATATGTGCCCCCTTAGAAACGTCCTTGACGACCCATTCGAGGAAGGAACTAAACACCTCATATAGTGAGCAGGATATGGAGCACCCCATGGGCAAACAGCGATCTATGTAGTATGCTCCTTCACAGAAGCAGCCCAATAGGCGGACACTATTCGCAGGCACAGGTAGTAACTGGAACACCCCCTCAATGTCTGTTTTGGCCATTAGGGTGCCCCTTCCCAACTTCTTGACCCACCTGATTGCCTCGTCAAAGGAGGTACAGTATATAGTACTGTACTTGGTTCCACGAAGATGTTGTTGTTTACTGACCTGCCCCTTGGATATGACAAATGGTGGATTAGTCTGAATGTATTGGGTTCCTTTTTGGCACAACTCCCAATGGGGATACCACTACGTCTTCTAAGGAAAGTGTTCTGTATGGGCCTGCCATTCTACCTAAAGATATTTCTTTTTAAAAAAATTTTGTCACGACTTCTGGGTGTTGATAGGCTGATTTTAGATTTTTACTCCAGCCTTTCTTGATTTTAGAAGGGCATGACATGCCTATATCTGTGTCTCCTCCTCCTTTTACTCCTCCCCCTCTTTTCTTTTCACATGACTCTATGTACTTGTGACTTTTCCATGTGTTTGTTGTGTCTTCTGAGCAGTTAGTCAGCTTTTGGACACCTTTTAAGGTGTTTTCTATGTGTTTTCTATGTGTTTGTATGTGTTTGTGTTTGCCTGCCATTGGTTTCAATGGGGTCCAACGGTGTTCGTCGCCCCAATTCGATGAACCGAATGGAACTCGAACACTAGGGGTGTGGCTCAACACTATTCAGGACTCAGATCCTTTCAGCCCTTCAAAGCATCTACATTTCAACTCAATGTGAGCCATAAGGATAAATTCAACCTTTAAAGTAGTTATATAAGAAAAATTAAGGTAGCTTCTATTTTCAGCTACAATATATTGTAATTCATATCAATGGGCTGTGTCTAGTATTGACTTTGCCTCAATAGAGTTTACACTGGTAACATCGTTATTCACAACAGTGGAGTTGTTACTTGAAAGCATACAATTTTATTCTAATCTTAAATATGCTTTTAAGTTCAGGCCTACATTTATTTTATGTATGAATTATGAATAATTGATATAATCAGTATAAAATTGTTCTTACATTCTAGTCTGTATTCTCAGGTTACACACGTCCTTCATCAGGGTTGGCTTCTGAGAATGATCCTTCCCTTCACATATACCTCCAAGAATATAGATTAGGAAATAGCATGTTATATTTTTATCCATATTAAACCATCTAGAATTTCAGCTATGATTTTCTTTTTAAATGATTTAAAAGCCAATGGTACAGTAATCCATCAGAATACACTCTATAATCAGGGTCATAAATGAAACAAATTATTTTGTTTAATTGAACAATAGTTATTTTCCCTTACAGCATTCCTAGACTTTAAGTGCTTTTAAATCACAGCAATTTTTGTAGAAGATGATACCTGCCAATACGTTATATTTGTTACCACCTTGTAATTGTCTTCAGGGCTCGCATGTGACTTTTGATGTCAATTGGAATTCACCAATACATTGTGTGAAGTGTTTTTGCATCTACATTAAAAAAAACTGTGGTTTTTACAAATGTATTCATATAATTTTTTTATCTTGGACCTTCAGCTCTAGATTAATGGCGAAAACAAGTAACATTCATGGTGATATTGAACCCTTTTTTTGTATGATTGATTTTCTTTTATTAAATGGCATAATACTTAGAGATGAGCGAGCACTAAAATGCTCTGGTTCTTGTTACTTGAACCGAGCAATTCCTAATGCTCAGATGCTAGTTTCAAGTAGTATAATGGGAGTCAATGGGAAAGCTGAGCTTTTT
Source organism: Ranitomeya imitator (assembly GCF_032444005.1). Classification (NCBI taxonomy): domain Eukaryota; kingdom Metazoa; phylum Chordata; class Amphibia; order Anura; family Dendrobatidae; genus Ranitomeya; species Ranitomeya imitator. Next base: position 619,715,210 of record NC_091283.1, read on the forward strand.
TCTGGCAGACCCTACAAAGAGGTCTGTGGGGTAGTGAAAATTTTTAAATGGATGTGAAAAGTGCTGAATGGAAGGATAACAGCATGGGGAAGACCCCTGGAAGCATCTCTGACTCCTAGATCTCTGCTGAGAACAATGGTGTTACAATTTTACTCCACTCTAAAGGTACCGTCACATTAAGCGACGCTGCAGCGATACCGACAACGATCCGGATCGCTGCAGCGTCGCTGTTTGGTCGCTGGAGAGCTGTCACACAGTCAGCTCTCCAGCGACCAACGATGCCGGTAACCAGGGTAAACATCGGGTTACTAAGCGCAGGGCCGCGCTTAGTAACCCGATGTTTACCCTGGTTACCATCGTTAAAGTAAAAAAAACAACCACTACATACTTACCTACCGCTGTCTGTCCCCGGCGCTGTGCTTCTCTGCTCTGGCTGTGAGCGCCAGGCAGCCGGAAAGCACAGCGGTGACGTCACCGCTGTGCTTTCCGGCCGCTGTGCAAAACTATTACGAACACACCATTTCTTATCCATCTTTTTAGCTATCTCACTTGTCCATTGTCACACCTAAATCTACCTGCACGGTCCTCACAGACGTGAACATCATCCCTAGTACAAGAGAGTACTCCAGCTATTGATAACTGTACAAAAGATCCACTGATCCATTACCTCTATAGTAGCCACTCCATCTCAGGTTAGCGTGGAGTTAATCATTTTCTGCATTTCAATTGCAGTTAAAGTGGATTTGATTGGAAAAATGTTAAGAAATATTCTTTACTGGATAATGATTTGTCTCTAAGGCAAAAGAAATAATAGAAAAAAATGCTCCTCCACACCTTGAGCTATGTTCACACGTAGTATTTTTGCTGCACTTTGCATTGCTTTCAATAGTGAAAAATACATTCTACTGGAAATTTTAATTTTATAATTTTAATACCTTATCTGGCCATGTGGTGTGTGAGATATGATCAGATACATACAGATACAGTTTAATTTATGAAGGAGCGACTCTGAAAGTCAAATTTTTTTTTCTTTTACAGGGCCATTAGGTGGCCATCCCTCTAGTTTTAGTGGGCCAGAAACCAGCACTCACTAAGCATTTTTGGAGGCCAGCAGATGACTAATCTTTGCATAGCTATGTATTGCTACTGCAATATAATTTATCCATCGGCGGTGGGGAAACTTTCTTTTTCATTTTAATACTGTAAAAGTTTAAAACTTGGTGGATTAGCAGGCAGCCCTCACAATTTATAGAAGGCCAGAAGGTGGTCTCCACTATTTTAGAGGGCCAGTAGGCATCTTGTGGACACATGAGACCAAGATAGAGTTTTTTTTGGTAAAGCACATCATTCTACTTTTTATTGTAAATGGAATGAGGCCTACAAAAACACAGTATTAACAGTCAAATATGGTGGAGGATCAAAGTTATTTTGGGGTTGTTTTGCTGCCTTTGGTCATGGGTGCCTTGACTGTGTGCACGTCATGATGAAATGTGAAGATCTCCAAAGGATTTTTGGTCGCAATGTAGTGCCCAGGGTCAGAAAGCTGGGTTTTGTATCCTAGGTCATGTGTCTTCCAGCAGGTCAATAATCCCAAACATACTTCAAGAAGCATCCAGAAGTAAATGAAAACAAAGCGCTCGACAGTTTAGAAGTTGTAATTCCAGCTCCAAGCAGCATCAAGTCTCCCACCACTACCTCTTAAAATACATATGCTAGAGAGAAACTGTGAATTGACGCAATGACCTTCTTTGATGAATTTGTTAGTATTGAACACTGAAAAACATGAATCGGTCAATGAGTCCATGGAAAAAAGCAACAGCAAGGCTTAGAATTTATAAGACAATAATCCTGGTCGATATGTCTGTCATATTCTATACCTACTGCAACAACTCACTATTGATGATTTGCAGATAAGAGAGGTATAAAAGTAGAATATAGAAGGGATTTGTACCTGCCATGAAAAGATTTTTTTGCTGTATGTGGCAGCAACAAACTCTGGAGGAACACAAGTAGCACTGCCAGCTTTTATGAATTTCTGAGTACAGATCACTGTAAAAAACATGAATCAGCCAATGAATCCATAGAAGAAGCATCAGCAAGGCTTAGAATTTATGACACACTAATCTTTGACTAGATGCCTGTCATATGCTTTACCTACTGCCACATCTCACTCTTCACAACTTGCAGAAAAGAGCAATATTATTGTAGAATATACAGTTGAAACCAGAAGTATAAATGCACTATATAAAAAGATATATATGCGTGTTTTTATCAAAATAGGACATAAAATAAGAATAGACCTTTTCCGTTTTAGGTCAATTAGGATTACCATAACTATTAATATTTGCCAAATGTCAAAATAATGAGAGAATGTTTTAATGTATGTAAACTTCTAGTTTCAACTGTAGAAGAATTTGAGCTGGCCCTGAAAAGATTTTTTGTTCAATGTGGCAGCAACAAACTCAGCAGGAATGCAAGTGTCACTGCCAGCTTTTAGTTTCTGAGTACATATCAGAGTATAACACATGAATCTGTAAATGAGTGATTGGAAAAAGCAGCAGGAAGTCTTAGAATTTCTAAGACAATAATCCCTAACTATATGCTTATCATACACTATACCCACTGCAACATCTCACTGTAGACAAATTGCAGATAAGAGAGGTTTTAAAATTAAGAAATTTCAATGGGCCCTGAAAAGATTTTTTGTTGTATGTGGCAGCAACAAACTCTGGAAGAATGCAAGTAACACTTCCAGTTTTTATGAATTTCTGAGTTCAAATCACCTAAAAATATATGAATATGTCAATGAGTGCATGGAAATAAACAGCAGCAAGGATAATGTTTTATATAAGTCAATAATCCCTTACTATATTGCTGTAATATGCTATTCCTAATGCCACACCTCACCGTAGATAAAGTGAAGATAAGAGTGCTATTATTATAACAATATAGAATCTATTTGAATTAGCCCTGAAAAAAGAGATTAGTTTAATGTAGCAGCATCAAATACTGTTATTTCATCAACTCTGCTGGGAAATATAGTGTAATGCTTCACATCTAATTGGCCTGATAAGGAGAAGACCAGGATCTTCTATGCTTACTGTACAAAGTCTCCTGTCCCGGCTGGGAAATCCTGTATGCAGAGAACTCAATATGTGATGACCACCTGACAACCCACAACAAGGCACTAGATGAAATATTATTAAACTTAATTACTAGAACCTACTGGCTCTTTTGGATTCTAGAAAATGTTGCCTCAATTAGAAGGCGGAGCCTCATTAAAGCATTTTTTCCTATTACTAATGAGTGGCCAGGACCTCTACAGTGTAGAGAGACAGCTAATGCAACATGTCTAGCTTGGATGCCAAATAGTTTTAAAGCACAGAGGAATCATGGAGGATGCTGGTACAGTCAGCAAGTTACTCCTTCAGCATCTTCCAAAACCTTTATCTCCTTTGTCAGGGTACCCCGAGGATCAGGGTCTGGATGATGAGAGGGTCTGAGAAAACTGTCCCAGACCTTTGAGAGTGTTTCTCTACCTCTGTAGCATCTGGTGTTTGTCTCCCTTGTCTCCACTTCTTGGTTATCCAAGGAACTGTGACCTCTACCAACAGCGTTGTCAGAATTTTTAAATAATACTTCAACAAGGGCTTTCTGGGACTACAACATTTTGTTAGATCTCTCCGCCATGGGAAGGAGAGATGTAAAGTTCTCATTGAAGTATGGGTCTAGAAGGGTGACCAACCAGAAAATAGTGTTGTCCAAAATTCATACAAAGCAAGGGTCATGTTAAAGTCAGCAGAACATAAACTCAGTCATGTAAGCCAATAGCCAAGACTTCCTCTGTCCTCACCAAGAACACGACTGTTCATGTTGTCCCCCTCATCCTCCTCATCTTCAGGCCATCCATGCTGGATAGATAGGATGAAGGTGGTGTGGGTTCTACCGACTGTAGCACAGGCAACCAGCTCCTGTTCCTCCTACTCATTGAAGATGAGATGAGGCTGGGCTTTGTAGCATCACCCAGTATAGTTTTTTCTCCATCCCAACTTGTTCTGCCTGCAAAGCCTTCTCTTTAACTGTGAGCAGCAAGCATTTCTGTAGAAAGAGAATCAGGATGTGATGCTGATTATGGCATCATTGTCGCTCACTGTTTTGGTTGAATTCTCAAAGATTCAGAGAATCGTACAAATGTCAGACATCCATGCCCACTCATCATCTCTTATGTGCAGAGGCTGACTGGAATACCAATGTGCATTGTATAGCTGTAAACCACTGCCCTCTGCTGCTCACCAAGTTTTGCCACCATATATAAGTTCCAATGCGTGCTGACTTCTCACACCAGTCAGTGAGCTGGAAATTGCAAATGCTGCTGCAGCACTTCCACGGTGGTTGCAGCTGTAGCTGACTGAAATGGACACACATGCAGCATACTTTTACAAGTAGCTCAGGAAGATCTGGGTAGGTTTTGAAAAAACGTTGAACCACTAGGTTGAGCACATGGGCCAGGCATGGTCCATGTGTGTGCGATGCTGCCAAGATTCAGAGCTGCCTCCAGCTACAGCCATTGCCACACTCAACCATGCCTGGTTGAAAGTTCAAAAATGAGAGCCACAGATCAGTCTGGTTGGTTAGACCTTTCAACAACTCTGCAGTGTTGCGCAGTTTGTCATCTAAGTAGATTACATTCAGCAGAGTCTGTTGCTGATTGGCCAAAGAAGTGTGGCAGTGACTCTTTCTTGAGACTGTTGTTGACATTTCAGAGATGGCAGAGGAGGTGCAGGAACTGCTGAAGAAGATGAAGGAAACCTTGATTGAATCAGGGCTCGCAATCCTCGGTGTCGGTAACACGTGTTCCGTCCCATGGTCCAACTGGGTCTTGGTTTCCATAATGTTCAACCATTGTGCTGTCACGGAAATGTTGTGTCCCTTGCCACAGGCAGTTGTCCAGGTGTCCGTAGTTAAGTGGACCTTCCCAGTAGCATTGGTCAGGACATGTGCTTGTGTTAGATTGGGACGGCGTGTGTGGTGGTGAGCAACTTGAACCCCAGGTGCCTCACATAAGTTTGTAACATAGAGCCATGACAATAAAAAAACAATTTTTTTCCCACAATAACAATTTTCTTTTAGCTCAAAATTTTTTATTTTCACAACTGAGAAAATGGACCCAAAAATACGTTTATCAATTTCTTCTGCGTTCGTTGTTACTCCATATGTGTGCATGGCAGGGCTCAGAAAGGAAGGAGTGACTGAATGGTCTGTGAGTGTTATGTCATGTTTGGAGACCCCTTGATGTGCCTAAATAGTGTAAACCCCCAACAAGTCCCTGACAGCAAGCAGCCCAAATGGTAAGCTTATCATTTATTCTCTGAACTGAAACACCCTGCATGTCTATTGCTCCAGTCCCTGACAGCAAGCAGCCCAAATGGTATCTGAGTCATTCTATCTTCAGCATTGAATTCTGCAGGTTTCTAGATTTGTTAGCCATTTATTAAGCAATTGTTTTTGTTTATAGATATTTAACTCACTTCTACTTGTCCTCATGCAGAGAGATCACATAGCTGTTTTCAAAGGGGTTTATGATCCATGAAGACCTGGACATTTGTTTATCTGTTCACTACATTTATTGTGTCCTGCTGTCTCAACTGAGTTAGATTGATTGCTAATGAGAGGGAAAAAAGTGAGATCTAAGAGCTCAGCCCCTCTGTTCTTGCCTCTCCTATGTATAGCACTCATGCTCTGTTCACATTGCTTAACAGCGCAGATCCATTCAGTCCCACCATCCAACACAAGAGACGCTCTCACAAATCACTTAACCATCTGCTCACTCTTTCTATCCTCCTTCTCCTAGTCGCTGATGACATCTCTCCCAACCCCGGCCCCCCATGTTATAGCCAGTCAAACCTCCCAACTGCTACACTCAGAAACCTCTTTAACCTTATTAATTTTCTCTGCATGCCTTCTGTCTCTTTCAATTGTGCCATTTGGAATTCTCACTCTGTGTGTAATAAACTCTTACTGAAACCTGGATCCAGCAGTCAGACACCACCGCTGCTGCTCTTTCATATGGTGGACTACACTTTTCTCATACCCCAAGATCGGACAACAGAGCAGGTGGAGGCGTTGGTCTGTTCCTTTCACCCAAATGTACCTTCCAAGTTATCCCCCAAGTACCCTCACTTGTCTTCCCTTCCTTTGAGGTCCATGCTCTCAGACACTACATCCCCTTCTCCATGTGAGTGTCAGTGGTGTATCGTCCTCCCGGCCCCTCTCACCAGTTTCTGGATCACTTTGCCACCTGGCTTCCACACTTTCTCTCCTGTGACACCCCCACCCTCATCATGAGTGATTTCAACATCCCCATTGCTTGTCCCCTCGCCCCATCTGCTTCTCACCTTTTATCTCTCACCTCCTCATTCGGCCTCTCGCAGCATACTAACTCTCCAATGCATGAAGATGGAAACTCCCTCGACTCGGTCTTCTCCCGGATTTGCTCAGTGGATGATTTCACAAACTCTCCTCTCCCACTCTCTGACAACAACCTTCTTTCATTCTCTATCAAGAACTGCCATCCTGTTCAGGTCACCCCCATTTTCCACACTTATAGAAACATACAGGCCATTAACACCCAGAAACTTATGAAGAACTTGCAGTCCTCATTGGCCCCAATCATCTCCATCTCATGTCCTGATTCTGCTCTGAAGCATTACAATGAAACCCTGTAAAGTGCCCTGGATAAAGCTGCAGCTCCTATACATAGAACAACTTGGCACAGATGGCAACAACCGTGGCGCACGCTGCAAACACGTTTCCTGCAGCGGTGCTCCAGGTGCGCCGAACGTCTGTGGAGAAAATGTAATACCCAAAGATTTCATTCATTATAAGTTCATGCTAAAAACATACAACTCTGCCCTTCACCTCTCCAAATAAACCTAATTCAACACCCTCATCACCTCGCTGTCCAATAACCCTAAATGTCTCTTTGACACTTTCCATTCCCTACTTAACCCAAGAGTGCAGGCCCCAACCACGGATCTCCATGCTGACGATCTGGCTAATTACTTTAAAGAAAAAATTGGCCACATTCGACAGGAAATTATCTCCCAATGCCTCATACCATGCACTGTCCTCCCTCCCTCACTGCATCTAGTTCACTCTCTGACTTTGAACCAGTTACAGAAGAAGAATTCAGGCTCCTTTCATCTTCTCGCCCAACCACTTGCACCAGTGACTCCTTTCCGTCACATCTCCTCCAGTCCCTTTCCCCGGCTGTCACCTCTCACCTAACAAAAATATTCAACCTTTCTCTCTCTTCCGGTATTTTTCCCTCCTCATTTAAGCATGCCATCATACATCCATTACTTAAAAAACCATCCCTCAATCAAAACTGTGCTGCTAATTATAGACCTGTTTCTAATCTTCCCTTCATCTCTAATCTCCTCGAATGCCGGGTCCACTCCTGTCTTACCCGCTTACCTTATCTCTCAGATAACTTTCTCCTCGACCCTCTTCAATCTGGTTTTCGCTCTTTACACTCTACTGAATCTGCCCTCACTAAAGTGTCTAATGACCTACTAACAGCTAAATCTAATGGTAACTACTCCATGCTAATTCTCTTGGATCTCTCCGCGGCATTCGACATTGTGGATCATCAGCTCCTCCTTACTATGCTCCGCTCCAACGGCCTCAAGGACACCGTTCTCTCCTGGTTCTCCTCCTATCTCTCTGACCGCTCCTTCACTGTATCTTTTGCTGGTTCCTCCTCCTCTCACGTTACTGTAGGGGTTCCTCAAGGATCAGTCCTAGACCCCTCCACTTCTCTTTGTGTACTGCCCCTATTGGACAAACAATCAGTAGATTTGGTTTCCAGTACCATCTCTATGCTGATGGCATCCAATTATACAGTTCTCCTGATATCACGCTGGCCTTTTTAGAAAACACCAGTGATTGTCTTACCAATGTCTCTAACATCATATCCTCCCTCTATCTGAAACTGAACCTGTCAAAAACTGAACTCCTAGTGTTCTCTCCCTTTACTAACCTACCTTCGCCTGACATTGCCAACTCTGTGTGCGGTTCCACCATTACTCCAAAGCAACATGTGATGGGGAGTCATACTTGATTCCGAGCTTTCATTCACCCCCCACATCCGATCACCGGCTCACTCTTCTTATCTGTATCTCAAAAGCATTTCTAGAATTCGCCCTTTTTTTACTTTCGACTCTGCAAAAACTCTTACTGTTTCACTTATTCATTCTCATCTGGACTATTTTAACTCTGCACTAATCGGCATCCCTCTTAGCAAACTCTCCCCGCTCCAATCTGTCCTGCTGCTGCCAGGATCATATTCCTCACCAACCATTAAACCGATGCCTCTACCTTGTGCCAGTCATTAAACTGGCTACCCATACACTTCAGAATCCAGTACAAAACTACTACCCTCATCCACAAAGCACTCCATGGCTCAGCACCACCCTACATCTCCTCTCTGGTCTCAGTCTACCACCCTACCCGTGCCCTCCGCTCTGCTAATGACCTGAGGTTAGCATCCTCAATAATCAGAACCTCCCACTCCCGTCTCCAAGACTTTACACGTGCTGCGCCGATTCTTTGGAAGGTACTACCCAGGTTAATATGATTAATCCCAATCCCCACAATTTTAAGCGTGCCCTAAAAACTAATTTGTTCAGATTGGCCTACCGTCTCAACGCATTAACCTAACTATCCCTGTGTGGCCCATTGAAAAAAAACAAAACTTAAACCATAATTAGATTTCTCGCATCATGTTCTCATACACTTTATACAATTAATAGCCTCTGTGTCTGTACTGATACATACTTAGGCAGTTAACTGATTCATGCAGCTTTACATGAACACCCGAGCCTTACACTATGGCTGGTCCGAACAACAAAAGCAATTGTTACCATCCACCTCTCGTGTCTCCCCTTTTTCCTCATAGTTTGTAAGCTTGCGAGCAGGGCCCTCATTTCTCTTGGTTTCTATTTTGAACTGTGATTTCTGTTATGCTGTAATGTCTATTGTCTGGACAAGTCCCCTCTCTAATTTGTAAAGCGCTGCGGAATATGTTGGAGCTATATAAATAAAATTATTATTATTATTATTATTAACAAGTGACCTCATTTTAGCAACTAGACCCTGTTAGGGGTCGAGTTCCCGCTTCTGCACAGGGGGAATCTCGAGCCACCTCCGCTGCGGTCTCCCATTCTTGTCCAGCCGCAGTGGAGTCTGCTCAGCAAGGACGTCGGTCCCAGCATCTTGCTCATTCTCACTCTGTTCTGAGAGTTACTGCTGCTTCTCCAGTCTCTGCTATTAAAGTCTGTGCTGGTCAGCAGCGAGCGGACTTCTCTGGGACTAAGTCCTTGTCTGCACGTACTGAGCATGCCCAGCGTAAGGTCTCCCGTTGGAGATCGAGGGTCATGTGCTCAGGCTCTGCAGCACATTCCATTGGTCCTCTTGGCAGGTCCTAGAAGGGCAAAAGTGCTGTGGCCACTTCCTGTGCTGCTGCTATATAAACTGCGCATGACCGCACGGCCATGCGCTAGTATTGTCAAACAATTGCTAATGTGTGTATGTTGTGAGTGCAAGTCGTCCTTGGATACCCCTACCCTATAGTATGACTGTTCGCGGAAGGTGTATGGCTGCTACCTAGCGCCCAACTTATCCTACAGCACTAGTCACACATTATAGCGTCCAGTTGCTGTGACCGCCAGTACGGCGCCGTGCACTTCCTCTGTGCTTTCCTTACCCAAGCCTGGGTGGTTAGTGGCGTTCGTCAGTGCGGCACTGCATGCTCTTCTGTTTCATTTCACACCCAGTTGCGGTGTTGCGCCAGCAAGGGTCTAATCGGACTTCAATCCCAGTTGGGGTTGAGTTCGCTGACTACTTGCTCGCACTTTAAGTGCGGTACCGCGGTCCTGTGCCTTAACAGGATTGCTTCTTTCACGCTGGGTGAGGTTAACCCACGCGTGTATACTCTAGTGTACCGCCATATAGTCTGCTAATTGCTAGCAGCAGGTTTTCACCTGCACGGTGGACCCCGGACTGCGAACGCATCTATACCATCTGTCTTGGTGCGTTCCGCCAGTCCTAACAGAATAATAGCGCCAGGGTCTGGCTAGTAAAATGGCGGACGACCAGCGTTTACAGCGGTACATCCAGCAGCTGGAGGGAAGGTTGGCGGCTCTTGAGCGTTCAACCTCAGCTGTGGATGTTACTGCTGTCGCTGTTCAGGCTGCAAGTGTGGCTGCAGCTACCTTGTCCACCACTGCCGCTCCTGTACCGACGCTATCTCGCCTCCCGCTACCAGAGAAATTTTCTGGTGACAGTAGGTCCTGTAGGGGTTTCGTGAGTCAGTGCTCAATACATCTCGAGCTTCTGGCCTCTCGTTTCCCTACAGAGCGGGCTAAGGTGGGCTTTATAATTTCCTTATTGTCGGACAGGGCGTTGCAGTGGGCTACGCCGCTGTGGGAGCGTGGCGATCATGTGGTGCAGAGTGCTCCGTTATTCCTGAGCACTCTGAAACAGGTCTTTCTAGGACCTCGTGTCACCCATGACACGGCGCTCCAACTGTTGGCACTGACTCAGGGCTCGTTCTTGGTCAGCCTTTTTGCCGTCCATTTCCGCACTCTGGCATCTGAGATAAAACCCTTATCCCTATATTTTGGAGGGGGCTGGCTGACCACGTTAAGGATGCTCTGGCCACTAGGGAGATTCCCGCCACACTGGAGGAGTTAATAGCAGTATCTACTCGCATTGACCTCCGTTTTCACGAGCGGAGGTTAGAGCGAGCCCAGTGTAGGCAGAGGTTTCGGCTGGCTCCCACCTTCGCCAAACCTTTGGAATCTCCAGTCCAGGCTCCTGAGTTCCAGGAACCTAAGGTGGTGGCAACCCTGGAGTGCACGAGCGGTCTGGAACTTAGATTCCGCTCGTGCACTCCAGGGTTGCCATGTTTGCCAACAGTCAGGACATCTTGCCACCAGATGTCATCAGCGGTTGAGGAAACGTCAGCGTCTAGTGGTAGTAGGTGGAGGTGCACTAGACACTGCGACGTTTGCCTCCAAATTGTCCTTTAAGGGGACAATTACCTTTGGCTCATCCTCCCACTCGGTAGACCTCTGCGTGGATTCTGGGGCGGAGGGCAATTTTATGTCTTCTGCCTTCGCCTAACGTCACGCAATACCCCTGGTTATGCTATCTCAACCAGTAACGGTACGAGTGGTGAATGGGTCGACACTCCCCGCACAGATAACACATCAGACCATCCCTGTTACTCTGTCCCTGTCGCCATCCCATCAGGAGATTATTTCTCTGCTCGTCATTCCTGAGGGTATTGATGAGGTCCTGTTGGGGATACCTTGGCTACGGTACCACTCTCCTCACATCGAGTGGTCCTCAGGCAGAATTCTGGGATGGGGTGAATCATGTGGGGGTAGGTGTCACCGAGAGTGCGTTCAGGTTGCTATTACTGAGGTACCCGCAGATCTATCCTCTCTCCCCAAGCAATATTGGTCTTACGCAGACGTGTTCTCCAAGAAGGCGGCGGAGACCCTTCCGCCCCATCGACCCTATGACTGTCCTATCGATCTCTTGCCTGGTGCGGAGCCTCCCCAGGGTCGAGTTTATCCATTATCTCTCCCGGAGACGGAGGCCATGTCTCAGTACATTCAAGAGAATCTGGCAAGAGGGTTTATCAGGAAGTCAGTGTCACCTGCTGGGGCAGGGTTCTTCTTCGTGCAGAAGAAGAATGGGGAGCTACGTCCATGCATAGACTACAGGGGTCTTAACGCTATCACCGTTAAGAACAAGTATCCTTTGCCCTTGATATCTGAGCTCTTCAATAGGCTTCGGGGAGCAAGGGTATTTACTAAATTAGATCTGCGGGGTGCTTACAACCTGATTCGCATCCGTGAGGGGGACGAATGGAAAACGGCGTTTAACACCAGAGATGGGCACTATGAGTATCTGGTGATGCCCTTCGGGCTCTGTAATGCCCCAGCCGTTTTTCAAGACTTTGTCAACGACATCTTCCGGGATATGCTTTCCACCTCAGTTGTAGTCTATCTGGATGATATTCTCATCTTTTCTCCAGATATTGACTCCCACCGGAGAGATGTTGGCAGAGTCTTCGACCTCCTACGGGCAAACTCTCTTTACGCTAAGTTGGAGAAGTGTATGTTTGAGCAGGAGTCTTTGCTGTTCCTGGGCTATATCATCTTCGCCCAGGGATTGGCTATGGATCCTGCCAAACTACAGGCTGTGATGGACTGGCAAGAGCCCCATTCTCTTAAAGCGGTGCAGCGCTTTATGGGGTTCATTAACTATTACCGCCAGTTCATTCCCCACTTCTCAACTCTGGTAGCTCCCTTGGTAGCCCTCAACAAGAAGGGAGCGAATCCAAAATTGTGGTCGGAAGAGGTCTCCAAGGCCTTCACTTCTATTAAGTCCCACTTTGCTAGCGCTCCCATCTTACATCGTCCCGATGTGGATAAGCCATTCCTAATGGAGGTGGATGCCTCGTCCGTTGGTGCTGGAGCAGTCCTCTACCAGAAGGATGCTCAAGGTCGGAAGCATCCATGCTTCTTCTTCTCTAAGACTTTCTCGCCAGCAGAGAGAAACTACTCCATCGGGGATAGGGAGCTGCTAGCAATGAAGTTGGCCTTTTCAGAGTGGAGACATCTTCTGGAAGGTGCGCGGTTTCCCTTCCAGGTTTACACTGACCACAAAAATTTGGTCTACTTACAGACAGCCCAGCGGCTAAATTCTCGCCAAGCCAGATGGTCCTTGTTCTTTTCCCGGTTCCACTTTTCTCTTCATTTTCTCGCCGGGGAGAAGAATATTCGTGCTGATGCTCTCTCTCGCTCCCTTATGTCAACTGAAGAGGAGGAAGAGGAGCCTCGGCTTATTGTTCCCTCTGAGAGCCTGAGAACCGTAGCACCGGTTTCGCTTGAGTCTGTGCCTCCGGGCAAGACTTTTGTGCCCATTAATTTGCGACCGGAGGTTCTCTCTTGGGCTCATTCGTCCAGAGTGGGTGGACACGTTGGGACAAAGAGGACATCTGAGCTACTGGCGAGGACGTACTGGTGGCCGCATATGGTCCGGGATGTCAGGGATTATATTCTGGCGTGTGTCTCCTGCGCCAAAAATAAATCTCCGCGTCAAAGGCCAGCTGGGTTGCTCTATCCCTTGCCGGTGGCAGATAGGCCCTGGGAGATGGTCGGGATGGACTTTGTCGTGGGTTTGCCCAAGTCTCGCGGCTGTACCATCATTTGGGTCATCACCGATCATTTCTCGAAAATGGTGCATTTGGTGCCGCTACCACGGTTACCTTCTGCACGGGCCTTGGCAGCGTTGTTCATTAAGCACATCTTCCGCCTACATGGTATGCCTGACAAAATTGTCAGTGACCGGGGTCCCCAGTTTGCGTCTCGGTTCTGGAGAGAGCTGTGTCGTCTTCTCAGTATTGAGTTGAATCTCTCTTCCGCTTATCATCCCGAGACGAATGGGTTGGTAGAGAGGGCCAACCAGACCTTGGTCACATACCTGTGACATTTTGTTTCAGCCAGGCAGGATGACTGGGCATCCTTGCTATCATGGGCAGAGTTTGCACTGAACAACGCCGTAGCCGACTCCACTGGACAAACCCCATTCCTCCTCAACTATGGTCAGCATCCACGGGTACCTGTGCCTATGCCCGTGTCTTCCGCCGACTCCAGGGTGGCAGACTGGGCTGTGGAGGCACGGGATATTTGGGACCGCACTCAGGATGCCATTCGGGCCTCTAAGGAGAGAATGAGGTCCTCCGCCGATGCTCATCGGCGCCCCGCTCCGACCTTTGCTCCTGGCGACTTGGTGTGGCTCTCCGCCCGTAACATCAGGCTGCGAGTTGAGTCCACTAAATTTGCTCCTCGCTACTTGGGTCCTTTCAAGGTCCTCGAGCAGGTTAATCCTGTGGTCTATCGTTTGGCCCTTCCGCCACGCCTGGGTATCACCGACGCCTTTCATGTGTCCCTCTTGAAACCCATGTACGTATATGACCCGGTTCTCCGAGTCATCTGCTGGGACATCGGGTTCGTCTTCGGACGATTATGAGGTGAACGCTATTTTGGGGTGCAAGGTGGTGCGTGGTAAAAAATTTTATTTGGTGGACTGGAAGGGTTATGGCCCCGAGGACAGGTCCTGGGAGCCTGTTGAGCACATTCGGGCTCCGCAGCTCATTGCTGCCTTCGAACGTAGCGAGGCCCTAGGAGGGGGGGTAATGTTAGGGGTCGAGTTCCCGCTTCTGCACAGGGGGAATCTCGAGCCACCTCCGCTGCGGTCTCCCATTCTTGTCCAGCCGCAGTGGAGTCTGCTCAGCAAGGATGTCGGTCCCAGCGTCTTGCTCATTCTCACTCTGTTCTGAGAGTTACTGCTGCTTCTCCAGTCTCTGCTATTAAAGTCTGTGCTGGTCAGCAGCGAGCGGACTTCTCTGGGACTAAGTCCTTGTCTGCACGTACTGAGCATGCCCAGCGTAAGGTCTCCCGTTGGAGATCGAGGGTCATGTGCTCAGGCTCTGCAGCACATTCCATTGGTCCTCTTGGCAGGTCCTAGAAGGGCAAAAGTGCTGTGGCCACTTCCTGTGCTGCTGCTATATAAACTGCGCATGACCGCACGGCCATGCGCTAGTATTGTCAAACAATTGCTAATGTGTGTATGTTGTGAGTGCAAGTCATCCTTGGATACCCCTACCCTATAGTATGACTGTTCGCGGAAGGTGTATGGCTGCTACCTAGCGCCCAACTTATCCTACAGCACTAGTCACACATTATAGCGTCCAGTTGCTGTGACCGCCAGTACGGCGCCGTGCACTTCCTCTGTGCTTTCCTTACCCAAGCCTGGGTGGTTAGTGGCGTTCGTCAGTGCGGCACTGCATGCTCTTCTGTTTCATTTCACACCCAGTTGCGGTGTTGCGCCAGCAAGGGTCTAATTGGACTTCAATCCCAGTTGGGGTTGAGTTCGCTGACTACTTGCTCGCGCTTTAGGTGCGGTACCGCGGTCCTGTGCCTTAACAGGATTGCTTCTTTC
Organism: Ranitomeya imitator; assembly: GCF_032444005.1. Lineage (NCBI taxonomy): Eukaryota > Metazoa > Chordata > Amphibia > Anura > Dendrobatidae > Ranitomeya > Ranitomeya imitator. The sequence continues at coordinate 619,730,291 of NC_091283.1, forward strand.
ACGCTGGGTGAGGTTAACCCACGCGTGTATACTCTAGTGTACCGCCATATAGTCTGCTAATTGCTAGCAGCAGTTTTTCACCTGCACGGTGGACCCCGGACTGCGAACGCATCTATACCATCTGTATTGGTGCGTTCCGCCAGTCCTAACAGACCCATCATGGAATTTATCTAGACCTTTAACCCACAGGTGCTCACAAATTTTACAAAATTGATCTGTAAAAAAAAATTCCCACAAAAATGTTGCTTTTGCCCCAATTTTTTAATTTTCACAAGGATGGCAGAGGAAGCTGAACCCAAAATTTGCTGTGCAATTTCTGCTTATAACAGTGATACTCTGTATATGGGGAAAACTACTTTTGAGGCTAAGTTCAAAGCTCAGATGGGAAGAAGTGCCATATTGGAGTCCAGATTTTTTTGGAATGGTTTAAAGGGAACCTGTCACCATTTATTTTGCCTATCAACTAAAAATATAATTTAATAGATTGTGAGCTATACATTCCCCAACTACTTGTGAGACTTCCCATGAATCCCCCTTTTATATTGCTCCCGCGCTGTATGGCAATATCCTCGGTCCGGTCCGATGGGCATTGGTTCTGGCCCCTCTCCCCACCCCAAATCAGCGTGCTGTAGGCATTCCGTTCTGTGAATAGCGTAGTTCGCATACAGGTCCCGTGCGTGTGCCTTCAAATTGCCTTCTGTGCGTGCGCAGTATGCTTTGCCCAACTGCGGGCAAAGTCAAAAAGCATTAGTGCACATGGTCCGGAAGTACTATGTCCCTGAAGTCTTTCGCTGTGTTCTGGGACATAGTTTACCGGTGCATGCGCACCGAGGATATTTCCATACAGCGCGGGAGCAATATAAAACATTCTTATAGGGGATTCGTGGGGAGTCGGGGGATTTCACAAGTAGTTGGGGAATGTATAGCTCAAACTCTATTAGATGATATTTTTAGTTGATGCTCAAAAAAACTCGTGACAGGTTCCCTTTAAGGGGGCCATGACACTTCAGTAGAGCCCCTGAGGTGCCAGAATGGCATAGATCCCTTATAAGTTACCTCATTTCACAAACTACTGCCCCAATGAATTCATCTAGGGGTGTAGTGATCATATTGACACCACCTGTGTCTCACAGAATTTTATACCACCACGCAGTTCAGAAATAATAATTTAATTTTACTACTAGCCCAAGCCCAAGTTTTTATTTTTTCTAAGGGCTAGTAGGAAAAATGGAGTTTGTAAAAATTTCTCCTGAGAGTGTCAATATCCTGTATGTAATCAGGAACTATTTTTAACACACAGTGCAAAGCTCAGAAGGGAAGGAGCGCCATATTATAGTGCAGATTTTACTGTTATGGTATGCGGGTACCCTGACCCAGTGGGAGAGCCCCTGAGATACCAGAACAGCAGAATCTCCCATAAGTGACTCCATTTTACAAACTACACATCCCATTGAATTCATCTAGTGGTGCAGATGATCATATTGACACCACAGGTGTGTCATAGAATTTTATACCATTGTGCAATGAAGAAAAAATAATTATAGTTTTACCAGTAAATTTTGTTTTAGCCCAATTTTACATTTTAGCACAGGGTAACATTGTCGCCAAAATGTGTCCCACAATTTCTGCTAAATATAGAAATACCCCATATATGGCTCTACAGTAATGCTTAGGCATCCGGCAAGACTCAAGAGGGACGGAGCACTATGAGCCTCCTGGAACGCAAAATTTCCTCCTGGAATCCAGATTTCCCTAGAATACTTTGCAAACTCCATATACAGAGAAGATAAGTGCTAGAGGAGCAGAATCCCCATGCAAGTGACCCTATTTTGGAAGTTATACCCCTTTAGGAATGTATCTTCAGCAGTGGATGTTACTGAGTGAAAATTACAAACTGCCATTGTAAAGCCTGTACATTGTTGTGCCTAATATGTTTTAGTCCCTGGTACATTGTAGTGGCCAGCTCATGCTTCTGGAGACACACACCCATAAATTAGGCTGGCTCTCATCACTACAGAATTGCCAAAGATATGGACGCTAAAATGGTTTAGGCACATTGTAGTGTAGAAAGGAGGGGGGCATTTGGATTTGGGAATGCAGAATTTGCTTAATTCCTTTTGGGGAGCGAGGAGCAATTTCGGTCTTCTAGAGTCTTTGTACTACCAGTAATGTGGAAGTCCCCTGTATTTCCATTAACAGATGACAGACCTGATTGGGGACCTGCTTTTTTTGTGGATTGATTTAAAGCTTTAGTTGGGAACATTTTGCATAACAATTTGGATCACATTTATCCTGCTCTCTACGCTGAGCACTTACTTTTAGATTTTCATCTAAATCTCCGAGTGACACAATTCAGATGAATCTGCCAAGGGATCCATTCACTATAATGAGGCAGCAGAATTACCGTATTTTCCGGCGTATAAGACGACCCCCAACTTTTCCAGTTAAAATAAAAAATCTTCTCAAAAGTCGGGGGTTGTCTTATGTGCTGGGTGTCGTCTTATAGGGTGGGTGCGGATCAATTTGCGGTCGACGTATATAGTGGGGGGGAGTGGTGCCGATGACGAGGTGAGGGAGCGTCTCACCAGGAAGGTGTAAGTGAAGCAAACTGTCAGCGTCTGGGATGCCAGGGTTATGCAGAAAAGAGAGAGCGGTGCTGTGCCTAGAAAAACACTCCTCTTTCACTCATCTGGCTCGCCCTTGTATCCTATTATCTCCTTCTCTGCCTCTGCTTCACTTACACCTTCCCGGCGAGGTGACCCCTCACGTCGTCATTGGGGTCACTCCCCCCACAATATGCGGCGACCGCAGATTTCTCTGCACCTGCCCTATAAGACGACACCTGGCGTATAAGACGATACCCGACTTTTGAGAAGATTTTCAGGGGTTAAAAAGTAGTCTTATACGCCAGAAAATACAGTTCTCAGGAATTCATCTTGCCTTTGTTCAGCATTGTTCTTCTTTTTAGAAGTGCACGTATTTTAGAGATTTACAGGGAAATCCTGCTGTAGGCACTTTGCGCAGAGTGCCGGATAAATATGAGAAGAGCTTTACTGCGGTCTTTGGGAGGAAGAATGAAAAAATCAACAGCACATGAAGAATTGGTTTTATTTACAGTATTCTTTACGCCAGTCCTCATGTGATATAAGCGATGAGATGACTGCGATTACAGATTTATAACTTTTTTATGTTTGGCTGCCATCACACACTAAAAAATGCTTTTTTTGCAATAACAAGTTTTTGGATTGCAATATTTTGAGAGAACAAAAAACAGCAATTCAGGAATAGTTTTTTTTAATGCCATTCCGATCATGGTAAAATTGATAAGGCAGCTTTATTCTGCGCGTCAGAACAATTACAGCATCATATTTTTTATGTATTGGCACTTTTACACAATAAAAACTATTTTATAGAAAAAATAATTATTCTTGTATCATTTTATTTTGAGAGCTATAACTTTTTTATTTTTCCTCTGATAGAGCTGTATGGCAACTTTTTTCAGGACAAGATGTTGTTTTCGGTAATACCATTTTAATTTAAATTTGCCTTTTTGATCTTATTTTTTCCACTTTTTGTTCGACGGTATGTTGAAAAAACATAGTTTCTTGCCCAGCTTTTTTTTTTTAGGTCTTAACTAAAGGGGCAAACTAGTGGGACAGTTTTATTGGGCAGGTTGTTCAGGAGGCAGCAACACCAAACGTGCACTTTTTTTGTATATTTTTTTTTGGCAAAAAAAGTACAAATTTATGGGTATGGTATGAATAATTTTTACTATTATTTAGTGAGTTTATATATATATATATATATATATATATATATATATATATATATATATATGTATATATATATATATACACCCTATATTTTATTTTTTTCCTTTTTTGCTTAGTCCCAATATGAAACTTTCATTTTTACAGCTCTGATCACTGTTATCAACCATTCCAATGCATGAGCATTTCAATGGTTTATAACGGTCAGTGTTACACTGACACAAGTTAATTAGCTAATGCACTGCACATGATATAACTAGCTTGTCATAGCCTAGTAACCCGGATGTCATCATGATGGCATCAGGCCAACATGGCAACGATCAGGCCAGCAATGACATTGCGGAAGTCAGATGGGGCCCCCTCCCTCTCCCTGTGATCAATACCAATCATAGCATTTTGGATTAAACTGACAGTGAGTGCCAGGTATCAGCATTTCTCAACCATGACGTACTGGGTATGTCCAAGGTCAGGAAAGAGTTAAACAGTGTTTATTTTCTGATGATACATTTCCTTTAATAATGTGTGTATAAAACCCCAGGTTCCTGGTTGTTTCAGTGGCATAGTTTTTCTCACGAGGACAGTGATGTCATGCTTGGAAGCGAGGAAGGATACCTTTATCAGGTATTGACAAACATGCAACATGCTCTTACCCCAGGCCAGAAGGTGGAGCTCTGATCCAGTTTGTGGGTGACTCCCCTATATATATTCTGAAAAAAGAAAGTGACCGCACTACCGCTCACAAGTATCGCTGAGCACATAAACCTGCGTCCGGAGTCTAGCCGCCTGATCTCGGGTGCTAAGCCTCTGTAGTCAGACAATAAATCCAGCGCTGAAGAGTAAGAAAAGGACTGCACTCACCGATCTTCCAAAGCAGTTTCTTTATTAACTCACATAAAAGTCTTCACAGCCGGGGGTACATTAACACTGAGTGCTGCAGGCCTGACAACGGCCGTTTCACGCCTTCCTGGCGCTTCTATGGGTCAGTGAGTGTGCTCTCCCAGGTCCAAGTGAAATAGACATCCGGGGACAAAACTCCTCCTCTGTCCCAGTCACCTGGCCCCACCGGAACGCCCACCCACATACAAACATGGTAAAAACACTTAAAACATATTCAACACCATTTCTTGCACCAAACGCTTGAGCAAAAATACTATTGTATGATGACAACTACACCTTTTAACTATACATCACGCTTACAATATAAACTCTGCCTCTACTAGTCGATAAAGCTGCGGGATGGCGGTACTTACTCATTAGAGGGTCACCTCTATCTATCTAGATTTCCTAGACGTGACCGTAGAGGTTAAAGATGAAGGACTCTGTACGTCATTATATCACAAACCATCGGCATCCAATTCAGTACTTCATTACCACAGCTACCACCCCCTCCATACAAAACAGTCACTTCCGTACAGCCAGTTGTTGCGCGTACAGCGCGTAAATAGTACGCAAGAAGGATTTGAATCGCAGTCAGTTGAGTTAGGTGGTAAATTAAGAAGAAGGGGGTACCCGAGAAAATTAATGCAGAAAGCCATGGAAAGAACCCTTACGGATGATAGAGGAAAGACAGTAGATACAGGTAGTAGTAAGTATTTTAATTTCTGCTTTAAATATAACCCCATGGACCAACATATAAGGGTGGCTATCAGAAAAAATTGGCATCTTCTAGAGAAGGACAAAGAATTGGGGGAAATAGTTATCCGAGGTCCGTTAATTTCCAATAGGAGAAGTACGAGATTAAGAGATTTGCTGGTCCGTAATCGAATAGTTGAGGATAAAAGCAATTGGTTGGAACAGAGCACCTTGTGCGTATTGTAACCATCACGTTACAGGACAGACATTAACTATGGGTGCAATTACACACACAGTGCAAGAATTCATTTCCTGTAAAACAAAGTATGTAGTGTACGTGCTGTACTGCCCGTGCGGGCGCTTCTATATAGGGAAAACCATACGATGCTTGTACATACGGTTTCGTGAACATTACAAATCAGTTTCTACAAAAAAGGAAGTACCAAGACTGATCAGTCACATTCATGACACCCACAGAGGAGATCCCAAAGTGATGAGATTTGCAGGATTGAGAAAGTAACTTTATCCGAGAAGGGAGGTGATCTGCATAATATGTTATTAAGAAGAGAGGCACGATGGATTATGCGGACAGGAGCCATGGGTCCGTTAGGTCTCAATGATCGGGTTGACATGTCCATTTTTTTGTAGCGTAATTCATGTTGATAGTGGCAGGTTTACTCCATTGAGCGTTTAACCCCGTCTTGCCCTCCCTGGTACAGCAATATGGCACCATAAGGAGTGCGCCGAAGTACGGCGAATGTGTAGGTGAGGAGACCGGAATACTCTCCTCCCTAGTAAGACGCAAGATAGAGGTGACCCTCTAATGAGTAAGTACCGCCATCCTGCAGCTTTATCGACCAGTAGAGGCAGAGTTTATATTGTAAGCGTGATGTATAGTTAAAAGGTGTAGTTGTCATCATACAATAGTACAAGAAATGGTGTTGAATATGTTTTTAAGTGTTTTTCCATGTTTGTATGTGGGTGGGTGTTCCGGTGGGGCCAGGTGACTGGGACAGAGGAGGAGTTTTGTCCCCGGATGTCTATTTCACCTGGACCTGGGAGAGCACACTCACTGACCCGTAGAAGCACCAGGAAAGTGTGAAATGGCTGTCGTCAGGCCTGCAGCACTCAGTGTTAATGTACCCCCAGCCGAGAAGACTTTTATGTGAGTTAATAAAGAAACTGCTTTGGAAGATCGGTGAGTGCAGCCCTTTTCTTACTCTTCAGCGCTGGCTATATATATTCTGGCTGAAGGGGAAAGGAGTGAGTCAGTCTGTCACAGAGAGGTAAGGAGAGAGGAAGAGACAGAGTGAGTAAGGAAGACTGAGGGCCGTGCAGCCACGTGGGATGCTGCAGCTCCTGGAAAGGAAAGAAAGGACGGAACAGTTAGTAGAGAGTGTGTCAGGAGGAAGGAGCAAAGGAGAGTGAAGTGCTGAAGAGAGAAGCTGCGACTGAGCTTCCTCCAAGCTGAGCGCAGACACTGGTAGCTGGAAGATGAGGTTGTTTGGGTAACACTATGTCCCATGGCAGAAACTGGCAGACAGCAGATTGCAAGTTACCTGTTCACCATTAACATTTGAGGACACAGTAGAAGATAGAGCCCAGGTGGTGATAGAGATCCTGTAAAAAGGCTCGAGTTACCTGTCTTATGGGTAGTGTCTGTTGTGAATTCCACTCTTGGGCTCCCTCCGGTGGTTGTAAGTGGCACTTTTGTGAGTTCTGCTCTTGGGCTCCCTCTTGTGGTTTCAAGTGGTATGGCTGCTCCTTGGAGTTAGCTGTCATCAGCTGCCTCCACTTATCGTCTCTTCTGCTCTGCTATTTAGGCCTGGCTCTTTCCTTCAGCCAGTGCCACTTGTAAATGGTTCCTGGTTGGATTCACATCTCTTTGGATTTCCCTGTTATCCTGACCTGTTCAGCAAAGCTAAGTTTTTGCTTGCTCTTTTCTGTCCATAGATTGTGGACTTATCCGTTCTGTGCTTTCTATGTTTGTCCAGCTTATCAGTATGAATTAATTCTGTCTTGCTGGAAGCTCTGGGAAGCAGATTTACCCTCCACACCTTTAGTCAGGTGTGGAGATTTTTGTAAACTCTGCGTGGATTTTTTGTAGTGTTTTATACTGACCGCACAGTATTCCATCCTGTCCTATCTATTTAGCTAGACTGGCCTCCTGTGCTCATCCTGGTTTCATTCTGTGTATGTCTTTTCCCTCTCCACTCACAGTCATTATTTGTGGGGGGCTAATCTATCCTTTGGGGATTTTCTCTGAGGCAAGATAGCTTTCCTGCTTCTATCTTTAGGGGTAGTTTACTCTTAGGCTGTGACGAGGTGCATAGGGAGAGTTAGGAGCATCCCACGGCTACTTCTAGTGTTGTGTTGAGCTTAGGGACTGCGGTCAGTACAGTTACCACTTCCATCAGAGCTTGTTCCATGTTGCTCCTAGACCACCGCATCATAACAAGTGTCCTACCAACAAGGGGGACAGAGAGAAAACTTGAGGACCTCGTGTGAGGCCTATGGCAGCAAGAAACTACAATGCAGCACTAGAAGGAAGGCTTCCAACCCCACCTGGTAAAGGAGATTACGTTTCGCTTCCAAGCCAGCCAGACCATAACAGCACCTGTGATCTGTTACCCTGGACTATGGCTGTCTACCATCAGTAAATCAGGTAAAGAGCCTGCAACCCTGTGTCCTCCAGTCAATTTCCGGCACCACACCATTCTTGCCAACCACACCGGGAGCCCTGGGGACCCAGCTTCACCTGTGGGAAGCCATACCATCCCTGCTGCCATAACATCACCCCAGAGGACCCCTTTAAGCAGCATCGGTTACCCCTGACCGAGTACCACAGGTGGCATCATAAACTTTTATTATTTTGCAAACCCCTTTAAAGACCTTTCCTTTAACATGGGCGCCTACTGCCACGGACCGTGTTGCCGCCGCCGTGACACATCCCCTTCAAGTACCAGACCCGATATTGAGTACCCCACGGCCCTGGCGGGTGTTCCATATGCAATTTGTACTGTGAAATCAAAAAACATATCACTTTTAAGTGAATAGAACAACTATGCACAAAAGACGTTACGAAGGCGTAGCAAAAATATCTCTTAATTTGCCCAGTCTTTTCTAAAACACATCAAGCTAGAAACAGTCTCATTTGCTATGCACAGAGAAATGTTTAGGAAGGTCTAGGCCTGAAATAGCATAGCAACAGTTTTCTTCAAAGTGTTCAAAATAGAATGGTATCAGACCCTCTTCACACGTTTGAAGCTTTTTATAATTTCTATTATGCCAGTAAAGAATAAAATTCCTAGAAAGCAGGCAGTGTTACGTCAAGTCATTTAGTGGCATCAATGAGCCTGATGTTATCAATTTATAAGTGTAAATTGTCTCCTTGCTACAAATACTAACTGTAGGATACGATTAAAGTAGTAAGTTTTTCAAATGTTTTCAACGCAGCATCTCAGACATACATTTCAGAGGTCATACAAATAAAGCATCACATAAAATGGATTGAACAGTTTAACCCCTTCGCGCCAGCCGCCGTACTAGTACTGCGCTGCCGGCACTGCATAAGTGCCAGCAGCAGTACTAGTACGGCGCACCGATCACCGCGGTCTCGCGCTGAGCGCCGCGGTGATCGGGTGCGGGTGTCAGCTGTATATGACAGCTGACACCCCGCAGCAATGCCCACGATCGGCGCTATCGCCGATCGCGGGCATTTAACCCCTCTGATGCCGCTGTCAGTAGTGACAGCGGCATAGAGGGGGATCGCGCAGGGACGGGGGCTCCCTGCGCTCTCCCACCGGAGCAACGCAATGAGATCGCGTTGCTCCGGTGACCCGGAAGGAGTCCCCGGATCCAAGATGGCCGCCGGACTCCTTCCGGGTCATGAAGTGAACTGGCTAGCCGGCGCCTGCTAAGAGCAGGCGCTGGAAAGCCAGCTAAGCTGCCTGTCAGATCGTTGATCTGACAGTGTGCTATGCACAGTGTCAGATCAACGATCTGATCTAATACAGAGATGTCCCACCCTGGGACAATGTTAGAAAGTAAAAAAAAAAAAATAGAATGTGTAAAAAAAAAATTTAAAAAAATCCCCAAATTAAAAAAAAAAAACATTTCCCAATAAATACATTTATTTATGTAAAAAAAAAAAAAAACAATAAATGTACACATATTTGGTATCGCCGCGTCCGTAACGACCCGCTCTATAAAACTATCACACTAGTTAACCCCTTCAGTGAACACCGCAAAAAAAAAAAAAAAAAAACAAGGCAAAAAACAACGCTTTATTATCATACAGGCGAACAAAAAGTAGAATAACACGCGATCAAAACGACGGATATAAATAACCATGGTACCGCTGAAAACGTCATCTTGTCCCGCAAAAAAAAAGCCGCCATACAGCATCATCAGCAGAAAAATAAAAAAGTTATAGCTCTCAGAATAATGCGATGCAAAAACAATTATTTTTTTTATATAAAATAGTTTTTATTGTGTAAAAGCGCCAAAACATAAAAAAATTACATAAATGAGGTATCGCTGTAATCGTACTGACCCGAAGAATAAAACTGCTTTATCCATTTTACCACACGTGGAACGGTATAAACGCCCCCCCTAAAAGAAATTCAGGAATTGCTGGTTTTTGTTCATTCCGCCTCCCAAAAATCGGAATAAAAAGCGATCAAAAAATGTCATCTGCCCGAAAATGTTACCAATAAAAACATCAACTCGTCCCACAAAAAACAAGACCTCATATGACTCTGTGGGCCAAAATATGGATAAATTATAGCTCTCAAAATGTGGTGATGCAAAAACTATTTTTTGCAATAAAAAGCGTCTTTTAGTGTGTGACAGCTGCCAATCATAAAAATCCGCCAAAAAAACGCTATAAAAGTAAATCAAACCCCCCTTCATCACCCCCTTAGTTAGGGAAAAATAATAAAATGTAAAAAAATGTATTTATTTCCATTTTCCCATTAGGGCTAGGGTTAGGGCTAGGGTTAGGGCTAGGGTTAGGGCTAGGGTTAGGGTTAGGGTTAGGGCTAGGGCTAGGGTTAGGGTTAGGGTTGGGGTTAGGGTTTCAGTTATAATTGGGGGTTTCCACTGTTTAGGCACATCAGGGGCTCTCCAAACGCGACATGGCGTCCGATCTCAATTCCAGCCAATTCTGCTTTGAAAAAGTAAAACAGGGATCCTTCCCTTCCGAGTTTTCCTGTGTGCCCAAACAGTGGTTCCCCCCAACATATGGGGTATCAGCGTTCTCAGGACAAGTTGGACAACAACTTTTGGGGTCCAATTTGTCCTGTTACCCTTGGCAAAATAAAAGCATAGGGGATAAAATATCATTTTCGTGGAAAAAAAATTTTTTTTATTTTCACCGCTCTGCGTTATAAACTGTAGTGAAACACTTGTTGGTTCAAAGCTCTAACAACACATCTAGATAAGTTCCTTGGGGGGTCTAGTTTCCAATATGGGGTCACTTGTGGGGGGTTTCTACTGTTTAGGTACATCAGGGGCTCTGCAAATGCAACATGACGCCTGCAGACCAATCCATCTAAGTCTGCATTTCAAATGGCGCTCCTTCCCTTCCGAGCTCTGCCGTGCACCCAAACAGTGGTTCCCCCCAACATATGGGGTATCAGCGTTCTCAGGACAAGTTGGACAACAACTTTTGGGGTCCAATTTGTCCTGTTACCCTTGGGAAAATGAAAGCATAGGGGATAAAATATCATTTTCGTGGAAAAAAATATATTTTTTATTTTCACGGCTCTGCGTTATAAACTGTAGTGAAACACTTGTTGGTTCAAAGCTCTCACAACACATCTAGATAAGTTCCTTGGGGGGTCTAGTTTCCAATATGGGGTCACTTGTGGGTAGTTTCTACTGTTTAGGTACATCAGGGGCTCTGCAAATGCAACATGACACCTGCAGTCCATTCCATCTAAGTCTGCATTTCAAACGGTGCTCCTTCCCTTCCGAGCTCTGCCATGCACTCAAACGGTGGTTCCCCCCCACATGTGGGGTATCAGCGTACTCAGGACAAATTGGACAATAACATTTGTGGTCCACTATCTCCTGTTACCCTTGGGAGAAAAAAAAATTGCGGGCTAAAACATCATTTTGTGGAAAGAAAAAATGATTTTTTAATTTTCACAATGCTACATTCTAAACTTTAGTGAAACAATTGGGGGTTAAAAGTGCTCACCACACATCTAGATAAGTTCCTTAGGGGGTCTTCTTTCCAAAATGGGGTCACTTGTGGGGGGTTTCCACTGTTAAGGCACGTCAGGGGCTCTCCAAATGCGACATGGCGTCCGATCTCAATTCCAGCCAATTTTGCATTGAAAAGTCAAATGGCGCTCCTTCCCTTCCGAGCTCTGCCATGCGCTCAAACAGTGGTTTATCCCTATATATGAAGTATCGACGTACTCAGGACAAATTGCAAAACAACTTTTGGGGTCCAATTTATCCTTTTACCCTTGGGAAAATAAAAAATTTGGGGCAAAAAGATCATTTTTTGTGAAAATTAAATATAATTTTTTTTTTACGGCTCTACATTATAAACTTCTGTGAAGCACTTGGAGGATCAAAGTGCTCACCACACATCTAGATTAGTTCCTTAGGGGGTCTACTTTCCAAAATGGTGTCACTTGTGGGGGTTTCCACTGTTTAGGCACATCAGGGGCTCACCAATCGTGACATGGGCTCCGATCTCAATTTCAGCAAATCTCGCATTGAAAAGTCAAATGGCGCTCCTTCCCTTCCGAGCTCTGCCATGTGCCCAAACAGTGGTTTACCCCCACATATGGGGTATCAGCGTACTCAGGACAAATTGTACAACGTCTTTTGTGGTCCAATTTCTCCTGTTACCCTTGGTAAAATGAAACAAATTGGATCTGAAGTAAAAATTTTGTGAAAAAAAAGTTAAATGTTCAATTTTTTTAAACATTCAAAAAATTCCTGTGAAGCACCTGAAGGGTTAATAAACTTTTTGAATGTGGTTTTGAGTACCTTGAGGGGTGCAGTTTTTAGAATGGTGTCACTTTTGGGCATTTTCTGTCATATAGACCCCTCAAAGTCACTTCAAGTGTGAGGTGGTCCGTAAAAAAATGGTTTTGTAAATTTTGTTGCAAAAATGAGAAATCGCTGGTCAACTTTTAACCCTTATAACGTCCTAACAAAAAAAAATTATGTTTCCAAAATTGTGCTGATGTAAAGCAGACATGTGGGAAATGTTGTTTATTAACTATATTATGTGATATAACTCTCTAATTTAAGGGCATAAAAACTAAGAGTTTGAAAATTGCTAAATTTTCATAATTTCCGACAAATTTTTGTTTTTTTCACAAATAAATGCAAGTCGTATCGAAGAAGTTTTACCACTATCATGAAGTACAATATGTCACGAGAAAACAATGTCAGAATCACGAGGATCCGTTGAAGCGTTTCAGAGTTATGACCTCATAAAGTGACAGTGGTCAGAATTGTAAAAATTGGCCCTGTCACTTAGGTGAAAACAGGCTTTGGGGTGAAGGGGTTAAAGTATTCACATCCCTGATTCATTCACATTCAGCAACACACAAATGTAAAAGTGATTTATATAAATAAGTCAACTTAATAAATGAATTTGATTTAAAGTGAAAATTGTTTTTCATTTTTGTAATTTTTTTTAATAAAATACTACAATTTATTTGTATAATCTATCATTAAAGTGAAATGAATCAAATAGAAACATATATAATATTTTTCCAATCTCCACAAATGGATTTGCCCCTTCTGTACATGTTCGTGGTTGTTCCGTCAGCTTACTTCCGATGTCACCATCCATCTGTAGGACTGACCAATGTCTATTAAGAATTTCCGAACCCATTATCATAAGTCATCACAAACCTAAAATTGTTGGTGTTAGGGCTAGCAGAACGCACCAAATAATTAGAAAGATAGGGTAAGGTGCGTTCGCAGCCCAGGGGGCCACCATGCAGAGATGGAACCTGCTGCTAAGTAATGACGGACTATATGGCAGTGCAATGTGGATACACACATGGGTTAACTTCACCCTGTGTGAAGGAAGCAAACCCTGTTGCATCACATGGCTGCGGTACCGCACCAAGAGCGCAAGCAAGGAGTCTCAGAACTCAATCCCAAGACAAAGGATTAGAGTTCGTCTAGACCTCGATACCGCAACTGGGGTGTCAGAGCAACTTGCAAAATAACTTAAATGCACAAGAGTGCATGCAGTGCTGCACTGGCGGACGCCACTAACCACCCAGACTTGGGATAGGAAAGTGCTCTAATGGCGCACGGCGCCGCACTGGCGGTCACAGCAATTAGAAGCTGTTTCGTGTGTTTATTGCTCATGGCTCAGCCGGGCGCTAGATAGCAGACATCCACCTTACACGAGCAGTCATACACAAGGGAGGGGATGATTAATGAACATCACTGGCTACAAGGACAGACCCTTGAAGGGCGGTAGTAACCAGTAGTCCAGTATCAGCCTGAGCTAGATGCTGGGACCGATGTCGCCACTGAGCAGACTCCACTGCGGCTGGAGAAGAATGGGAGAACACAGCGGAGATGGTTCGAGATTCCCCCTGTGCAGAGTCGGGAACTTGACACCTAACAGTTGGTTTCAGGGTGCCTCGTTCTTGGTCCAAGGGGTCCAATTGACTTCTCACTTTCAGTTTCAATTCCTTAGTGTATTTGTTTGGCACCGGGATTTTCCCGCTGCAAACGGAGGATCCCAAGCCTTGTCTGCCCCTGCGGTCTCCCATTTGGCTTTGGCCCCTGTGGATGCTGCTGAGCATAGGCATCGGTCCCAGCGTCTTGCTCAGGCTTGTGCTGTTCATCTGGTTTCTGCTGGCTCTTCAGTCAAGGCAATGGTAACCAGTGGTAGGCAGTGATGAAAGGAAGCACTGGAGACTAAGTCTAGAAATCATAGTACTGAGCATGCCCGTGATGTGGTAGCGTCTCATTGGTGGTCGGTCATCAGCTGCTCTGGTGATGTGGCAGCTCCAGATTGGTCCATGAGCAAGGTCCTGTCCAACTGGACATGAGCTGAAAGCTATTCAAGGGTCTCAGAGGCGCATGCAGACGCGCTAGTGTCATTATGCTTATATGTCTGTATGGGACTCTGCACCAGTGTGATCTCTGTATGCATATGCTCAGGGTCGGCTGTAAGCTATTTGAATTCTGGCATATCTGGAGAGGAGCTAGTGTATGAATTCAGGGCTGGCATTTAAGCCATTAGAATTCCAGCTACTCTGGAGAGGAGTTGTTGAGTGCATGCGCTCTTTAAGAGATCACTGAGTGTTCTCTATCCCGCTAGAGGGATACGACTCCCTGTGAGTTTAACAGGGGTCGTGTCTAGTGCCATATCTCCTTAGTTGCAGTTAGCTGCACCTTTCTGTGCAGAGGCTGCTTTGTTACTGTCTGCAGGATTGAGCCTAGCCTCTCTGCTACCTGAGGCAAAATGCAAAATGGCGCCCCCCATAGTAAAATCAGTTCAAATAAATCTGATTTGCTCTTTACTAGCCTAACCTGATGCACATGTAAAATACACACACTTTTAAATAGGAATATATTTGAAATATCGATCTTTACACTTCTTCAGGGTCTCAATGACGCATGAGGCGAAGTCATCAACTTGCTTTATTTTAGGTGCGCCCTTGGTCGGGGAACAGCACTTACTGGTGTACTGGCCTGTCTCCTGGTAGCGCCTCCAGCCTCTGGACACTTTGCTGACAGACAGCAAACCTTCTTGCCACAGCTCGCATTGATGTGCCATCCTGGATGAGCTGCACTACCTGAGCCACTCGTGTGGGTTGTAGAGTCTATCTCATGCTACCACAAGTGTGAAAGCACAACCAACATTCAAAAGTGACCAAAACATCCAGAAAGCATTGGTACTGAGATGTGGTCTGTGGTCCCCACCTGCAGAACCACTCCTTTATTGAGTGTGCCTTGATAATTGCCAATAATTTCCATCTGTTGTCTATTCTATTTGCACAATAGCATGTGAAATTGCTTGTCAAACAGTGTTGCTTCCTAAGTGGACAGTTTGATTTCACAGAAGTTTGATGTACTTGGAGTTATATTCTGTTTTTTAAGTGTTCCCTTTATTTTTTAGAGCAGTGTATATACTATTCATCCTATGGGCAACTATATTCATTTTGCTATCAGGTCAGATTAATATTGAGCATCTGAGAGGCCAGTAGTACCTTTTTAACACCCCCCACCCACTTTTTCTGTTTGTTAGTTATAGGACACTTCCTTCACTTTGGTACCCCTTTTTTTTTTTACTAATTTGGCTTTTTACAATTTTTACCTAATTTACCTAATTTTTACAATTTTACCTAATAAAGGTAAAGTTTTAATATCCACCTTGCTACACAGATAATCCCTTAATTAGCCCCTATGGTTCCAGCCGTATGTTCTCCCATCCTGCCCTCATGAGTATCCATTCTGCTCCCATGTGATGTCCCATGATCCTTCCCCATCTGTCTCCATCACATCCATCCTGCCCCATGATGTCCCATCTGTCTCTATCGTCTCTATTGTATTCATCCTGCCCCATGATCCTGCCCCCTGCTCTATTCTGCCCCCATGCTCCATTCTGCCACGTGTCTCAATTCTGCCCCTGTGTCTCCATTCTGCCCCCATGCTCCATTCTGGCCCCTTTGCTCCATTCTACCCATATGCTCCATTCTACCAAGTGTTCCATTGTGAAAGAAAAAACAGACAGGGAAAGAAAGAAAGAACAGTGAGAGAAAGAAAGAAATATTAGAGAGGGAAAGAAAGAACAGAGAGAGAAAGAAATAACAGAGAGAGAAAGAAAGAAACAGCGAGATAAAGACAGATTAGAAAGGGAAAGAAAGAACACAGAGAAAGAGAAAGAAACAGAGAGAGAAAGAAAGAAAGAAATTTTATAAAGATACTATAGCAGCCCAGCTCCCATTGCAATGCCCACCTGAGCCTCCTGGTGCAGAACATATCATGATCTGCTCACATGGCGGGCATTCCTGATTCCAAGGCAATACCGCTGTCCGCGCTGTCGGAGGAGGAGATGATGATGGATCTGAAGCATTCTCTGAAGTGCCTCCATGGTTCTGTTACAATCTCCTCCCAAAATTACCTCATTTCCGGTTAGCTTCCAGCACGTCACTTACGGTGGAGCGTCACGTGCGAGTTTTAAAGTGCTCCTCAGGGCAGGGCTCCACCATTGCTGTGGGTAAAGTAAGCTCCCGGCCACAAAGTGGGGCAGACTCTCAAAATCGGGACTGTCCCACTGGATTCGGGATGGTTGGGAAGTATTCAAATTTCTCACCACTATACACCGACCTCGTACACGCATGGCTCCATACACCTCATACACACACGGTTCCTCTTTGTGTTCCTCGTACACACACGGCTCCTCTTCATACACCTCGCACACACATGGCTCCACTCAGTACACACATATCTCCACTCCGTAAACCTCAGACACAAGCGGTCTGCTCCGTACACCTTGTACATATGCGACCATGCTACATACACCTCGTACACACATGGCTCCACTCCATAAACCTTGTAAACATGCGGCTCTGTTCCATTTATCTCGCACTCATGAAACTCCACTCCCTACACCTTGTACTCATGCGGCTCTGCTCTGTACACCCTGTACACACAGGGCTCTGCTCTGCTCAATACACACACAGCTCAGCTCCATACACTTAGTATACACAGGGCTCTGTTTCGTACACCCCGCACACATGCGGTTCCACTCCGTACACCATGCACACACATGGCTCCGCTCCATACACCTTGTACACACGCAACCACGCGACTGCACTCTGCACAACTCGTACACACTCGGCTCCGCTTCATACACTTCATACACACACAGCTCTGCTACATCAACCCTGTAAACCCCTTCTGACTCCACACATAAATTTCCCCTCATCCAGCACCATGACAGAGAACAGAGAGTCCTGCATACACTGAGGCCCCTGATCATGTGACTCCTGACTCCTCCCCTCCTCTGACATCACAGGTCCTGTGCACACAGAACAGCCATATATGAGCAACTCGAGCAGATGCAGGAGAGGTGTGACTTCAGCTTCAGGACCTGTGATGATGTCACGATCATGTGACCGGTCACGTGAGCCGGGGAGGGCTGGATTAGGGTATCCGGGATGGTTGGGAGCCCTGAATAGAGTAGTAACTGAACCTGCATCAACTACTCAAGTTCAGTTACTACACCGGCAGAATCTGCCACCCCCTCTCTTTAGGGACGCACTGCCGCCTGAGGCAAAGTGCTCAACTTGCCTCATGGTAGGTGCACCCCAGACTGTGTGCAAAGGACACAGCTCTATAGCTGAGCATCTGTTCCGCTACTGTGCTCACCTCTCTGAGCAGTCATCAGAGTGGGGAAATTAGTGCACAGTTCTCACAGTGATGTCTAATTCCGTGTGTGCTTTAAGTTCACACGCCGCGTGGTCCCACCATTACCTTAGCTGCAGGTTAACATCTCTGCATGGTGGACCCCTGGTTGCGATCGCACTAAATTAGTTATTTTTATTTAGTGTGATCTGCTAACCCTAAGGCTAGGTTCAGATTGCATTGATAGGACCGCGCTAATTAACAGCATTGCACGGCGAAATTAACGCCATGCAACGCATCCGTTAGCGCGCCCATTGGCAGCAATGGGAACGCGCATCGCTAGCGCGTGCCATTTTTGGCACGCGCTAGCGATGTGCCGGTGTTTTCTGATGCACCTCGGACGCTGCTTGCAGCGTCCGCGGCGCGCCCGAGGTCTGTTCCCCGCTCTCGCAGATCGGCGATCTGCGAGAGCAGGGACGTTAAATGCGACCCCGAAAAAGACATTGCGTTAGCACAATCTGCTAGCGCTTAGCGCTAAATGGATTGCCCTAACGCAATCTGAACCTAGCCTAACAATACACTATTGCCAGGGTGTGGCTAGTAATGGTGGACGAGTGTCAGCTTCCACGGAATATGCAGCAGCTGGAGGGCAGGTTGACCACGCTTGAGCATGCAACCTCAGCTCTGGATATGTCCACAGTAGCAGCACTGACAGCCACTGAAGCTGCTACTAGGGTTTCAGCTGCAACTCCTATTCCATTTTTCCCACACTTCCCGCTCCCCAATAAGTTTTCTCGGGATAGCAAGGCTTGCAAGGGATTTGTGAACCAGTACTTGATCCAGCTGGAGGTTTCTCATCTGAAAGGGTCAAGGTTTGATTTGTGGTGTCCCTTTTGATTGATAGGGCTTTGCAGTGGGCTACACAATTATAGGAATGTAAAGATCTGGTGGTCAGGAGCGCCTCTCCTTTTTGGGCACTCTGAAACAGGTCTTCTTGGACCCCAGGTTACCCATGATGCCGCACTTCAACTCCTGGTGTTGACACAAGGCTCTTTCCCTACCAGCCAGTTCGCTATCTGGTTCCGGATGTTAGCTTCGAGCTGAAGTAGCCAGATAAGGTAGTGGTCCCAGTTTTCTGGAGGGGCCTTGCAGACCACATTAAGGATGCTTTGGCCACTAGGGAGATTCCAACTACACTGGAGGATTTAATATCCATATCCACTTGTATCGATCTTCGGTATGCTGAACGAAGATTGGAGTGAGCTCAGCGTAGACAAAGGATTCGGTTAGCACCAAATTTTGCTAATCCTTTGTGGTATCTGACTAGGCCGAGCAAACTGGTGGAGACCATGATGGTTTCTCGTTTGGAGTCTAAATTCCATCCCGTACATTCTCCACCAACTTGTTTTGTCCGTAGACAGGCTGCCCATTAAGCCAATAGGTGTCCAAGGCATCAGGGAGAACTACCGCCTGTAGTGGCTATTGGAGGAGGCTCTTTGGATATGTCGGGTGTCTCCTCCAAAGTAACCTTTAAGGTGACACTGTCCTATGGGTCGACCTCTCACACTACAGAGGCTTGCGTGGATTCTGGGGCTGACAGTCATTTTTTGTCTTCCTCCTTCACCCAATGGCACACATTGTGATGCTCTCTAAGCCCGTTACCATCCGGGTGGTTAGTGGATCTGCATTATTCTCTCAAATCACTCATCAGACCATTCTGCTTACCCTTGTTTCTCTCAAAAGCATCAGGAGATAATCTCTTAGTTGGTCATCCCCGAGGGTGTTGATGAGGTATTATTAGGTATACCTTGCTTGCGTCGCCATTCACCCTATATTGATTGGGCTACTGGGAGTATATGGGGATGGAGTAGGTCATGTGAGGGACAGTGTCTCAAGGCCCAAGTTGAGGATGGGTTGTCTGTGGTCACTACATATCTAACCTCGCTTCCTAAGCACTACTGGCAATATTCAGATTTGTTTTCATAGAAGGCCGTGGAGACTCTTCCTCCCCATTGCCCTTATGATTGTCCAATATACTTTCATTCCAGGGTCAGAGCCTCCTCGCAGGCATGTTTGCCTTTTGTCCCTTCTGAAGACAGAGGAGATGTCAGAGTAGGTAAAGGAGAATATGGCTAGGTGATTTATTAGGAAGTCAGTGTCTCCTGCTGGGGCTGTGTTCTTTTTCATCTAGAAGAAGAAAGGGGAACTCCGTCCCTGCATTGATTATAGTGGTCTGAATGCCAACACCATTAAAATAAATATCCTCTGCCACTAATTTCTGAGCATTTTGAAAGACTGCGGGGTGCTAGGATATTTACCAATTAGATCTGTGTGGTGCCTATAATCTAATATGTATTCGAGAATGTGATGAATGGGAGACAGCGTTTAATACTCGAGACGGTAATTATGAGTACGTGGTACTGCCGTTCGGTCTCTGTAATTCCCCCGCCATCTTCCAGGACTTCATCAATGACATTGTTAGGGAGATGTTATCTACATCTGTAGTCATCTACTTGGATTACATTCTTATTTTTTCTCCCGACCTGGATACTCGTCATAAAGTTGTTGCTAGAGTCTTCAAACTCTTGCGCTCCTACTCCCTCTATGCCAAACTAGAAAAGTGTGTCTTGGAGCAGGAGTCACTACCATTCCTTGGGTATATCATCTCAGCTAAGGGTTTGGCTATGTATCATACCAAGATGGAATTGGTGTTGAACTGGCAGGAGCCACATTCCCTTAAAGCGGTGCAGCTATGGGATTTATTAACTACTACTGCCAGTTCATTCCCCACTTCTCTACTCTGGTGGCTCCCTTGGTATCCTTAACCAAGAAGGGAACTAACTCTAAGCTATGGACTGAGGAAGTCTCTAAGGCCTTTACTTCCTTGAAGTCCCACTTCGGTAGGGCTCCTGTGTTACATCGGCCAGATGTAAATAAGCCCTTCATCCTGGAGGTGGATGCCTTTTCTGTGGATGCAGGAGCTGTCCTATATCAGAAGGATGCTCACGGTCAGAAATGGCCCTGCTTCTTTTTCTCTAAAACCTTCTCACCGGCGGAGGGGAATTATACAATCGGGTACAGGAAGTTACTAGCCATGAGGTTGGCTAAATTCTCGCCAGGCCAGGTGGTCCTTATTCATCTCCCGATTTAATTTTACTATACATTTTCTCTCTGGGGAGAAGAATTTATCCCATTCCGTAGTCTCTTCCGAGGAGTGGGATGAGCCACAGCTAACTGTCCCTTTGGAGAGCCTTCGAATGGTGGCTCCGGTTTCGCTTGAGCAGGTGCCTCCGGGCAAATCTCATGTACCACCTAACCTGCGGCCGAAGGTCCTCTCTTGGGCTCACACTTCCAAGTTGGGTGGGCATTTCTGCACCAAAAGGACTACTGAGCTTTTTTGGCACTTGACCGGAGGGACTACATTCAGGCATGTATTTCCTGTGCCAGGGATCAGCCTTCCCAGCTAAAACCCGCGGGCATGCTTCATTCCTTACTGGTAGCAGATAGGCCCTGAGAGATGGTTGAGATGGACTTTACTGTGGACTTGCCCAAGTCCCATAACAACACTGTCATTTGGGTAGTCACTAACCATTTCTCCAAGATGGTTCATCTTGTCCCTCTTCCATGAGCACAGGCATTGGCAGTGCTTTTTGTGAAGCATATCTCCCATTTTCATGCCTGACAAGATAGTCAGTGACTGGAGTCCCCAGTTTGTTTCTTGGTTCTGGAGAGAGCTGTGAGATATCAGTGTGACCCCGTAGCTGTGACTGCTACCTGCAGCACTGTAAATCATTACCGCTGGTCAGAGAGCTGTGGTTCCCACACTATCAAATTACAGCACGATTCGGCAGCTGTGATCAAAGGTAAAAAGTTTACCTCTGGTCACTGGCATCAGCTGATGGGACTACTCCTCCCATTAGCCAACTCCTGATGTCACTAATAACAGCGAAAGCAGGAGCTGCTGATGGAAGTATTCATCAGCAGGTTCCTGTGCTCTAAATAAATAATTAAAAAAAAGTTTCCACTATGCTTTTGATACCCAGCCAGGCAAAGCTGACAGCTGTGGACTACAATCCTCAGTTGCCAGCTTTAGCAAGGTTGATTATCTTGAAAATAGGAGTCCCCTGAAGTTTTTTAAAATATTTAAATTAATAATTACATGGCGTCCACCCCATTTTTGACAATCAGCCTTGCTAAATCAGACAGCTGAGGGCTGGTATTCTAAGGCTGGTAAGGGGCCATGGATGTTGGCTCCCCAGCATTAAAATAGCAGACTGCAGCCACCCAGAAAAGTTGCATCTATTCTGGTCCTTTGTCCGGCTTTCCCACTTGCCCTGTGGCAGTGGCAAGTGGGGTTCCTATTTTGGGGTTGATTTCACCTTTGTATTGTCCGTTACATCATGCCCATGGATAAGTGATGGAGAGGCATCTATAATACACCTGTCCATTACTAATCCTATAGTTGTGTGGTAAATAAACACACAGCAAGTATGGAAGTGTGACTGTACAGGCTGAGAACCACTGGGGAATGAGCTGCTGCGAGCTCAGCGACAGTGACTGGTGGTGACTTCATTGAGGTTACCGCCGGCCATTGAGGATGCATTTCTTGCAGGGCCCCTGAACTGTGGTGACCTTGATGAGATCACTGCTAGCACAGTAAGAAAAAGTCTCATGGTGTAGTGGTGGCATCACTTTGAGAAATTTCTCACATGAACTGCTGTGAACTCACCACTGCACCGTGAAACTTTTTCTCACTGTGCTAGCGGTGATCTCACTTAGGTCACCAGAGTATGGTGGCCCAGCTGGGAATGCAGCCTCAGTGACCAGTGGTAACCCCAATGATGTCACTAATAGGGTTGAGCGACCTTTACCTTTATAGGATCGGGTCGGGTTTCACGAAACTTTTGAAAAAGTCGGGTCGAGTGAAATCGGCCGATCCTATAAAAAAGTCGGGGTCGGGGTCGGCCGAAACCTGAAACCCAATGCAGTGCATTGGGTTTCCATGGTTCCCAGGGTCTGAAGGAGCGGAAACTCTCCTTCAGGCCCTGCGATCCATATTTTAGTGTAAAATAAAGAATTAAAATAAAAAATATCGCAATACTTACCCTCTGACGCGCCCTGGTAGTAACCGGGAACCTTCCTTCCTTAGAATCAGCCTTCCAGGACCTTGCGGTGACGTCGCGGCTTGTGATTGGCCACGCGGCCGCCCATGTGACCGCTCGCGCGACCAATCACAAGCCGCGACGTCACCGCGACGTCACCGAAGGTCCTGGAAGGGCTGATTCTTAGGAAGGAAGGCTGCCGGAAAGAAGCAGGGCGCGTCCGAGGGTGAGTATATTCCTATTAGGTATATACTCACCCTCGGGCGCGCCCTGCTTCTTTCCGGCAGTCTTCCTTCTTAAGAATCAGCCCTTCCAGGACCTTCGGTGACGTCGCGGTGACGTCGCGGCTTGTGATTGGTCGCGCGGCCGCCCATGTGACCGCTCGCACGACCAATCACAAGCCGCGACGTCACCGCGACGTCACCGAAGGTCCTGGAAGGGCTGATTCTTAGGAAGGAAGGCTGCCGGAAAGAAGCAGGGCGCGTCCGAGGGTGAGTATATTCCTATTAGGTATATACTCACCCTCGGGCGCGCCCTGCTTCTTTCCAGCAGTCTTCCTTCTTAAGAATCAGCCCTTCCAGGACCTTCGGTGACGTCGCGGTGACGTCGCGGCTTGTGATTGGTCGCGCGAGCGGTCACATGGGCGGCCGCGCGGCCAATCACAAGCCGCGACGTCACCGTGACGTCACCGCAAGGTCCTGGAAGGCTGATTCTAAGGAAGGAAGGTTCCCGGTTAGTACCAGGGCGCGTCAGAGGGTAAGTATTGCGATATTTTTTATTTTAATTCTTTATTTTACACTTAAATCTGAATTCCGATACCAATTCCCGATATCTTAAACATATCGGGAATCGGTATCGGAATTCCGATTCTAGATTCAAAAGATCGCCGACTTCATGGCCGACCCCACACAGGGGTCGGGTCGGGTTTCATGAACCCCGACCTTGCCAAAAGTCGGTGACTTTTGAAAATTTTCGACCCGTTTCGCTCAACCCTAGTCACTAAGGCTGAACTCGCAACAGCTCATTCCCCAGTGATTCTCAACCTGGACAGTCGCATCTTGGCGCCGTCCAGTTTGAAAACTGCTTATCCCCAGACATGGATTATGGCATGGGACAGAACGACGGACGTGTGAAGGATATGATTTTTTTTTTTTTTAGTTATATTACAGGAGACGAGGGCTTCAATGGAATGGATGTTAGGTGAATATAACTGTTTGTTATTTTTAAATAAATATGCAAAAGTGTCTACTGCGGTGCACATGCTCTGGGAAAGGTCAGAGAGGCCCAGCACCTGTGCACTGCAGTACTTTACTCTGCTCTCAACAGGGCAGATAATTATGCCTGAGATGCTGGGGTGCGATGAAGCAAAAGGAGGATGGCATTGCAAGAAGATGGGATGTGTCGGAACCCAGACCTGCAACACCCATCGGACCTGATGACCCCCCGGGTGAGTATAATAAAACATATTTTTCTAATGTTTCAGGACGGACCGTGGGCTTATCTACAGCATTATAGAATACTGCAGATAAGCCCTGAAAGGCAGTGGCCGTATCTTATATTGGACAAACTGCTGGCAGGGTCACTTTAAGTTAAAGAATAAAGGACTCATCTTCAACTAAATCTCTAGATGGAGAGTCATATAAGCTCTTGATTAGCTGCACCATTTTACACATTGCTTACGGTTCCTATTGGAATAATATATTTGATTCCTAAAAAGGTACATTTTTTTAAAGGTTAGTTAAAAAGACATTGCTTCTTTTTTTCCAAATAACTAAATCTTTTGCTCATTCCAAGTTAGGATACATTTTTAAATGGTTTGGTAAAAGCCTTTTCTTCTTTATTGGCTATACAGACTTCTTGCAGTGGACAATAAATTAGACAATTTTTACATAAAAAAATGTAGCAAAGCTGCCAAGCAAAATGTATTTATTTATTTTTTTTGCAGTGATTGAAATAAGCCATTGCTTCTTTATACTCTTGTTAACAATTTGTCATAGGTCAGAAAAAATAAGCTATGTGCTGTCTGGGCCCTGGGCTAGTGCTTCCCATTGCTTCTTCATTGGTCTCTCTGGGCCCACTGTTTCTTTACTTTACAAATTCATACCAAGCCTTTTGCTACTCAACAAAAAAAAACAAAAAGGGATATTTAATAGTTTCTGAATGGCTAAAAGAAGTAAAATCTTTACATCTTCAGTTTGCTAACACCAAACATGTTATCGGGTAATACTAAAGGATAGTGTTTGGATCACCGCTTGTCAAATTTATTAAATGTGTGCAAAAACTGATACAGCAAGCATCTGATCCCAAAAAGGGATAATTGTTTTTATTTTTAATTAAATGTATACAGTGCAGTGTGTTTTTAACTAAGTTATTGCTTACCACTGGTTGTCATCCTGTTACCCATAGCCATCAATAATGAGGTCACTTTACCTTTACTAATTCTCTGTCTATATTAAACAGCTGGAAATGCATTGGATTCAGTCTTAGAAGACCTCAGAATGTCAAACATGTCTTTCAAGAAAATTGGAGACTTTGCAGCACTTTCTATTCGAAAAAAAATTGTATTCAATATATGCTGAAAGCTGTAACTATTAGGCAATGCTGACAAATTAAAGTTTCAAAAAGATGGCTTATCTCTGTTAACATAAGTCGATAATTTTTAGAAGAGTAGTTGTTTTTATTTGTAGGGAAGTTAACTTTCGAAGAGGGAGTAAATACGAAAAATTTGAAAATTTGTGAACTTTACTAAAGAAGATTTTTGGGTAGTAGTCTAAACTTCGAATGATTCTTTTCATCACATTTACAGAAAATGATTAGAACACCCTTACTTCTTTGATATACTTTATATCGTAAACTCTCTATATTTCACTTGATTGTTAAGCTTTCCCTAGAAAGAATAGCAATGACTGCTGTTAGAAAGGAGTTTGATATTGTCTGCCAGATACCATGAAAATACCATTTAAGCTGTTGGAAGGCTTTTGCTCTATTTTTCTTTTTCACAGCTCTTGAGTGAGCTTTTCTATTCAGAGCTGGGCCACACGGGATATCGCAGTGCTGTCAGTCACTTCTCTAATCCAGCAGAGAGCTGCATTATAATTTTGCCTACAGTATATCTAATAAGGGGGTAATTTTATGATAATTCCTCTTTAATAAAATTTAATCAACGAGGAATATAATCATAACGATTTATTCTGTTCCTTTGATAAATGAGCTGTTTTTATATTCTCTGTAAATCGTGTTATCATTGTAGCTTCTAGGAGCTGATGTATTATTTTTTTTAACTCGAATGATTCCGAAAAATCACATGAGCTGAGAATCATAGCGCGCTCTTGACTACTTAAGTGATGATGAAATATTAAGTATGTAAAGGATGGATAATTTTTCTCCGTTCATAAAGCAGGTCAGCTTTTGATGACCTCTCTATTTCAGAAAGACTTCAAAAATTTCAATATCAGTTTAGGCTTTATAAGGAATTGGTGCAGTGTGTGCTAAGACTTAGCAATATACCTAAATTAAATCTATCAAAATGTGCAGAAGCATTTAAGATTATTACAACTTGCAAGCACTGTAGAACGTGAATAAAAAAACACTGCTGAGGTTTCTGCGTATTATTGATAAACCAGTAGGTTATCATAAATTAGCAACATGTTATTTATAAGTCCTTTAGGTGTACTGTATGCTGAGGAAGGTTAAGTGACATTCAATTGTAAATTGTATTATTTTAGTTTTATAAAATAAAAAAAATATCTATTGTATGGATTCAATCATTTCATACTGATTTAACAACAAAAAAATTAAATTGGCCATATTCCTCAATGTTATGGGATTTGTGTAACCTTCAGTACTAAGAAAAGCCAACTCTGAGAGACTTGACAACGTGATAAATTTAGTCCTGGGATAAAATGAGTTAATGGGACTCTGTGAGCTGAGTCCTTAGCCTTTTAGGAGGCCATAGTAAATCCTGTGTGTGTAAAAAATTTTCGTTTGTTTGATGAAAGGCAGGTCAAATATGAAAAATCCTCCCCAAAAAAAGTGCAGTAAAAGACAAGATTTTACTAAAATTCTTAACTTTATTGAAAAATAATATCTTATATTAAAATAATTTTTTATACAGCTGAAAATAGGAGCACATGAAATAAAGATACCGAGCGAGCCCAATATTTAAAAATAAAAAATGTACCAAAGTACCATGCTAAAAAAATGTATTTATAAAATTTATATAGAAAAAAAAAAAAAAAAAAAAAAAAAAAAAATATATATATATATATATATATATATATATATTGTGTAAATAGTCCTCTAACACACAATGTGAAATAAACCAATGTCAAACACAAAAAACAAATCAAAGTCTAGTGTAAAAATATACTGCATATAAGTGATAATAATTATTAATAAATGTTATCAAATGTGCAACAGTGCAAAACCATGGGCAAACAGTGCTTGATACCACAATTTATAATGGGTTAACAAATTAAGGGCTCCTGATCCCTATATGTATTAGGAGCCCTTAATTTGTCGGCAATATTTACCTGCTATTCTGTTGTATATCCAATTTCTTGCCACTGCATCATTTTATATTAGCATCTGCACGGCACTGTAGCACTTTATATTCCTATTACACGGCAGTGCTGTTTATTAAGTGATTCCCTCCTTTTGGGATTTACTCAGTGTCACCTTTACCATTAGCACCATTTTTTTTGCTAACCCATTATAAATTGTGGTATCAAGCACTGTTTGCACATGGTTTTGCACTGTTGCACATTTGATAACATTTATTATTAATTATTATCACTTATATGCAGTATATTTTTACACTAGACTTTGATATGTTTATTGTGTTTGACATTGGTTTATTTCACATTGTGTGCTAGAGAATGTTTTACACAATTTTTATATATATATATATATACAGTACAGACCAAAAGTTTGGACACACCTTCTCATTTAAAGATTTTTATGTATTGTCATAAGTATGAAAAATGTACATTCACATGAAGGCATCAAAACTATGAATTAACACATGTGGAATTATATACTTAACAAAAACGTGTGAAACAACTGAAATTATGTCTTTTATTTTAGGTTCTTTAAAGTAACCACCTTTTGCTTTGATGACTGCTTTGCACTCTCTTGGCATTCTCTTGATGAGCTTCAAGAGGTAGTCATCGGAAATAGTTTTCACTTCACAGGTGTCCCCTGTCAGGTTTAATAAGTGGGATTTCCTGCCTTATAAACGGGGTTGGGACCATCAGCTGTGTTGTGGAGAAGTCTGGTGGATACACAGCTGATAGTCCTACTGAATAGACTGTTAGAATTTGTATTATGTCAAGAAAAAAGCAGCTAAGTAAAGAAAAATGAGTGGCCATCATTACTTTATGAAATGAAGGTCAGTCAGTCCGAAAAATTGGGAAAACTTTGAAAGTGTCCCCAAGTGCAGTAGCAAAAACCATCAAGCACTAAAAAGAAACTGGCTCACATGAAGAGTGCTGCAGGAAAGGAAGACCAAGAGTCACCTCTGATTCCGAGGATAAGTTTATCCAATCACCAGCCTCAGAAATCGCAGATTCACAGAAGCTCAGATTAGAAACCAGGTCAATGCCACACAGAATTCTAGCAGCAGACACATCTCTACAACTGTTAAGAGGAGATTTTGTGCAGCAGGTCTTCATGGTAAAGTAGCTGCAGGGAAACCACTGCTAAGGACAGGCAACAAGCAGAAGAGACTTGTTTGGGCTAAAGAACACAAGGAATAGACATTAGACCAGTGGAAATCTGTGCTTTGGTCTGATGAATCCAAATTTGAGATCTTTGGTTCCAACCACCGTGTTTTTGTGCGATGCAGAAAAGGTGAACGGATGGACTCTACATGCCTGGTTCCCACCGTGAAGCATGGAGGAGGAGGTGTGATGGTGTGGGTGTGCTTTGCTGGTGACACTGTTGGGGATTTATTCAAAATTGAAGGCACACTGAACCAGCATGGCTACCACAACATCTTGTAGTGGCATGCTATTCCATCCGGTTTGCGTTTAGTTGAACCATCATTTATTTTTCAACAGGACAATGACCCCAACCACACCTCCAGGCTGTGTAAGGGCTATTTGAC
The DNA here is from genome assembly GCF_032444005.1 of Ranitomeya imitator. NCBI lineage: Eukaryota > Metazoa > Chordata > Amphibia > Anura > Dendrobatidae > Ranitomeya > Ranitomeya imitator. The sequence continues at coordinate 619,759,198 of NC_091283.1, forward strand.
CAAGAAGTAGAGTGATGGGGTGCTATGCCAGATTACATGGCCTCCACAGTCACCAGACCTGAACCCAATCGAGAAGGTTTGGGGTGAGCTGGACCGCAGAGTGAAGGCAAAAGTGCCAACAAGTGCTTAGCATCTCTGGGAACTCCATCAAGATTGTCGAAAGACCATTCCCGGTGACTACCTCTTGAAGCTCATCAAAAGAATGCCAAGAGTGTGCAAAGCAGTCACCAATTTCAGTTGTTTCACACTTTTTTTGCTAAGTATATAATTCTACATGTGTTAATTCATAGTTTTGATGCCTTCAGTGTGAATGCACAATTTTCATAGTCATGAAAATACAGAAAAATCTTTAAATGAGGGGTGTCCAAACTTTTGGTCTTTATATTTTCCTATATATATTTTTTATATATACATTTTTAGCATGGTATTTTGGTACATTTTTTATTATTAAATATTGGGCTCGCTCTGTATCTTTATTCCATGTGCTCCTATTATCAGCTGTACAAACAATTATTTTAATATATGATATTATTTTTCAATAAAGTTAAGAATTTTAGTAAAATATTGTCTTTTACTGCACTTTTTTTGTGGAGGATTTTATTGTTCATTAGTGCATGACAAGTTTAATTGTATATTCAATTGGTTTCTTTTCTGATTGTGTAGGTCAAATATGTAGTAAAAGATGATGTTTTGGTACCATCTTTTCAAAGTTTAAGATACATTGGCCGGTGTCGATCTAATGGTTCCCCTATGCTGAAAGGAACGCAGATGTACACAAATGAAAATTTAATAACTTTTCACTCAGGAAAGCAACATTCATGAGGCAGCCTGCTTGGAAGCTACATCATTTTAAATAAAGTTACAAGCTTGAACAGCAGGTATTCTTCCTTGGGCTGTGAACCTCCTCTATACTGACACAGTCTCTATGTTTGTTACAATACAGCACAACCACACACTCAAAGTTGCTTTCATAGCCCTCACTAAATATAATTCTCCCGACAGCTATACCCTACAGTTAAATATGAGGGAAGTAATTTGTTGTGAATCCAATTTAAGTAAAATTTTATAAAAATTGGAGGTCCTGACACATTTAAACAATTTGCAATTTAATTTATGTAAATTGCCACCAAAAATGACAACTTTTTGAATGCAGAAGATGGCATCAGCCACAGGAGGCTTCCATGACAATCAGGCTTGACCGTGTGGGCTTCCACCTTAATGCCTTGCAGCTATCACTTCATATGGCATAGCACAAGCAATCAGAAGGAACTAACATAACCTGCATAAAAGTCAAGCCAGGGAAAAAAGCAGCCATTTTACGGTGATATCTTGTAGGATAATAAGAGGATGTTAACAGCTTAGCAATAGGGATAGGAAAAGAAAGCCCTATAACATTGGACAAATGATCCAGACACAAATATATTGTACAATTGCAACAGTGAAGAAGATGAGTGTAGTAGTCTAATAATAACACAGAGAGTCATTTGAGGAGTTTTTACATATATGTTTTAGCTTTAAGTTTCCATAAAGAGATAGTGTGTTAAAGATAATTGAAATTCAGGCTAAAACTTTTATTTTTATAATTTTATTAGTGATTTATAATTTATTATTATTTATTAAAATAGTTTTTAAAAATCTCATACTGGTCTCGCTCCTGGATTATCCACATTATTAAGAAGGTTCAATATGTCCAAATTCATCCAAATTCCCAATGAATTTCCTTATTTTGTCCCACTCATCAAGGTTGTACCAATGGGTTTAGTATCCAAGACAATCAGGACGCTCATGGATGTGGTGTATTCTCACACTTGAGTATCCCAATAGTGCAGCTGACAACATGCCCATCTTTTGACCTTTCCAGGCTTCTGTGGTTTGGCAAACTGCGTTGGTCTTGTGACGCCCAGGAGATCGGGGTACCCAGCACCGGACCAATGGGGTCTGTCTCTTGAGGGGGATATCACGGGTGGCTTGACCCGGTGCTGTGGCCTCAGGCAATGCACAGTGTAAGGGGTATCATGAGGGAACAGGCACTTACTTGATCAGCAGCAGGTTCTCCCAGCGGTGATGATCCCGATCCTGGATAGATGGCTATTGTCCAAATGAAAGACTGAGGCACTGAAACATTTAACCAGTTAACTTCAACATAAAGGGATTTACAACCAGTCCTGTCACTGGAGTCTGTATGGGAACTCTGAGTTACTTTGACCCTGCCGGGGTCTTCGTCTCTTATTGTACGCAGTTTCTGTGTGGCCCTGCTGCTGTATGTGAACTGGCTGCTGGCCCAATCTGTCCCCTCCAGGTCCTGGTTCGACGGGCAATCCGAGTCCTTTTATCGGCTTACCACCTCCAGGAGTACCGCTGAACTCAGTGTCTGTTGCTGCGTCCGGCCCTAGTGAAGCTGATATCACCTCACGTTTTTCCGGTTGCTGTATTATATATTATGAATACAGCCACGGATCCGGTATCCATCTTTGCGCCTGTTCTGAGTAGTGATTAATGCTACCCGGTTCCCACAATGTCCTTTTTCTCTGTCTCTCTTCTCCTCAGGCCGGTGATTTGGGCCTGGAAACCATCATAGGGCTGTTAGAAATTCAGCTGTATGACCTCTCACTTTCAGCTCCTTAGCACAACTGCCAGTTCTTTTCTCAGACCAGAATGGATCAAGGGGAGTCTCTGGAGCTCCCCCTTCTGGCCGGAGGTGGTAGTGCAGTCTTGCTATTTTAGTATTTGTATTTAGTGTCAGTAACCATTTTTGTGGCAAATACCCCTGGGGGTGCCACAGTCTCCTTGGTGATCAGAATGGTCCATTCACCTGCTATATAAATAGAGCATTTGCAGCCATATTACTCATTTGGAATTGGCTTCTGTTGAAACTTACTTTGCAAATGATCAGAATTTAATACTGCACCTATAACTTATTAATATACATATTCAAATCTACGTATCAGTACGTGATCACCATATGGAATTGATATGCTTAATACTGAATATGCTTTTTTTCCTTTTCACACAATCAGGTTTTACATGAATTACGTTCATATGGCGCCTTGTTTTTTAACATTTTATTAATTTACCTTATGCTGCAATTTGATATCTGTTTTTTATCAAGCTAACAACATCCTTTGCTTTACCATTTAAAATCCTTACGTCTTTTTAAACTTGAGATTGTATATATCAATAAATGACTTTGTACCCTATTGACTAAGTGTGTCAGAATCCCATGACATCAATTTTCCTCCTAGAATTACACAGCTGAACCAACTGGTGTCTTACTGGAGAGCCAAGAAAGTGGACAATACCAAAAACCGCTGGATATTATTTTTACTGATGCATTTTTCTCTAATTTGATGTTTAGTGTAACATTTGTTCACTGACTATGTTAACTATAAATTTGTAAAACTATGATTAAATTCCTTATTACTTTGCCCCAGTTACTCCCTTTTCGCTTTGCTTAATCATAGTCTTGCTTAATTATATCATGTTTTCAAATTCCAGCACTTGCTGGGATTTTTCCATTTTATGTAGGTTATAGGACGGTGTCTTGACTTTATCTGTTTTTCTTAATTATTGTAACATCTCAGCATGGTACTTTACATTATCACCTATCATGTTTTTATGTATTTCTTCGTTTATTATCAAAAAGATTTTTTCTACTTATTGATACTCATTTGTTCATATTGATATTTTTACACCTATGTGCTGTTATTTCTGGTATTTTTATTGACATATAAGGCTCTAGAAAAAATTAAGAGACCACCACATCAAAACCCTGTCATGAGCAGCCCAATCTCCAGACTTGAACCCCATTAAAAACCTCTGGGATGTGATCAAGAGGATGATGGATAGTCACAACAAGCTATCAAACAAAGAAGAACTGCTTAAATTTTTGTGCCAGAAGCAGTGTGAAAGACTGGTGGAAAGCATGCCAAGACGCATGAAAGCTGTGATTAAAAATCATGGTTATTCCACAAAATATTGATTTCTGAACTCTTCCTGAGATAAAACATTAGTATTGTGGATTATGAACTTGTTTTCTTTGCATTATTTGAGGTCTGGAGGCACTGTTTTCTTAAAATTTTGACCATTTCTATTAATCAGAAAAAAAAAAGGTCCTGATCATTCCCCAGCGACCAACGATCTCCCAGCAGGGGCCTGATCGTTGGTCGCTGTCACACATAACGAGATCGTTAGCGGGATTGTTGCTACGTCACCAAAAGCGTGATGTTGCAACGATATCCTTAACGATATCGTTATGTGTGAAGGTACCTTTACACTATTTATTACTCATTTTACTGAACCACCCTCCTATTCATAGTAAAAGTCCTTTGCATCTTTGGCTGCTGGGAGTGCTTTATTTTCCTGGTTCCAGCATTTCCGCCCCCTATGTGATGCTGCAGCAGTGTCTGCAGTGTAATGAGGTAACCTGATTATCATGTCTGAGGAGAGGAGGGATTCATTTTTTTTTCTTTTAGGTCGGTGCTGCCCCTTCTAGTGTCAAGATGCTCTGACTGTGGCCTGCTGCCACATTTATCTTTTTGTACATTCACCTACTTACTTACTATTCCTTTTTATTTTATTTTAATTTTTAAGGGTTGAATAAATGGTATTGAGAAAATTGTAAATACCGTAGGTGTGGAAAATGTGTCACAAAAGAAAATGTGGCAATGGCGTTTGGTAGGATAGTGTAATCGATAAAAAAATGATATCACAAATTTGAATGGGGAAGTCTTTATCAGTAGCAGACGCACTCGTCCATCACTAGCACCAGCTGTCCAGGCATTAGTCCTACCAAATACAGGTCATATTTGGCTTTGTTGACCTTCAACAAGCATATTAGTGGGGAAGAAATAGAGGGCTTTATGGAATATATGGCACATCACTTGTCTCACTCACAACAAGATGACAGCAACTTCAGTAGTTTGAGTCAGTGTTCTACACATAAAGGTTTGTGTGCTCACAAATGACTATGGGCAGAGGTATAATGTCACAGAGGGTGTGAACATGACAGGGCTTGCAGTCAGAGGGTCCATCCATGCCAGTGTCATTTTTAGGTGAATATGTGTCTAACTAAGGATGTACATTCAGATCAAATATTTTGCCGCACAGAGAGCCTCTGAAAAACTGCGCTACATTGGATAAAATGACCACCAAAACCCAAGAAAAAAAGACAAAAAACTAAATGAGTGTAGAACCGACAACAAGTACATGAGTAAATAGCAATTATGCATGCAAACAACACAGGACACCCATTAACGCTATAATGATCAAAAAAGCATAAAAGCCACCCCAGCATAAAAAGCATAAAAGTTCATCACTTTTTCATATTAAAACCTTAGTATTTGTCATGCAATGTCAATGTAAATAAGGGCAGAATAGGACAGTGCTCCGAATAAGACACACAGCAGTTGGAAATCTGTGCAGATGGAATAGTTAGCCCTCTAAGGGTGTTAACAAAAAATTACAGCAAAACCAAAAACCTGAGCCAGACCATAAGCTGGAATATGTGCAAAGCCTAAGAGCATATTCACACTAAGGCCACTTCACAGACAAAACCCAAGAAAAAAACAAAACGAGTAGTGTGCCTAAAAAAATAATTCTACTATGCAGCCTTTTTTTTGAGAGTAGTGTGTCTAAAACACAATTCTAAGTAAAAAACAGTAAGGTTGCACCATAATTTACCAAGAGTGATTACTCTAGAACATTGAAACTGCATTGCTGCCATAGAAAATGGGAAAAAAGGGAAAAAACACTATATAATGTATATATGAAATGTTCATCTGCAAAAATTGCTATGAAAAAAGGAAGGTGCTTAGTGCATAGACTGGCCAATATATGTCAGCCCAATTGCGATGTCAAGGCGTCCTTTTGGAAATTGGGTCCCTGTCATGATAATTTAGGTAGGCCCCAAAATATAAATTTTTCATTTATATATATATATATATATATATATATATATATATATATATATATATATAAAAAACTTAGTTTCAAGAGACACAGCAATTCAAAAATGTGTAAGGCATGCAGTAAGGGATGGGGAAGTGCAAGTGCTGATGATGGTGCACACAGACGTCAAAGATGTGGGTCAATTGTGACTTTGCCTGTTCCTGGAACACAAGAAACATGCCCGTCCATGACACATAGTTTCATGTCCTACTTTGCAGTGAGGCACGGTACACCACTTCGGAAGCCAATTCCAATAAGTCCGTTCCACCCTAATCCCAGGTAACAAAATCTTAGTGACATTAAAAAGTCTTACATTTTGAATAGTAAAAGGTGTGATTGTAAGCAGAAAGTGTAAGATACTTTCTTTCCTTTGTGTTCTATGTATTTCAGAAAAAAATTACACATTTCTAAGTTACTTTTTGTGTAAGAAGAAAGTATAACATACTTTCTTTCCTTTGTGTTCTATGTATTCCAGAAAAAATTACAAATTTCTAAGTTACTTTTTGTGGAAGAAGAAAGTATAACATACTTTATTTCCTTTGTGTTCTATGTATTCCAGAAAAAAATTACACATTTCTAAGTTACTTTTTGTGGAAGAAGAAAGTATAACATACTTTATTTCCTTTGTGTTCTATGTATTCCAGAAAAAAAATACACATTTCTAAGTTACTTTTTTGTGTAAGAAGAAAGTGTAAGATACTTTATTTCCTTTGTGTTCTATGTATTTCAGAAACAATTACACATTTCTAAGTTACTTTTTGCTATGCATTAGGCATAAAATGTTCAGGGACACACTCTTAACATCTGCTAAGCAGGGCTAATTTAGTACTTCACAAGTTTTCAGTCCAATTTCTGTATGTCATCACAAGTCTCACTTTGAAATCCCCTTCTGTGCACATAACACGAATTAATGTAGCACAATGTTAAAGTTCACAAGTTTTATCGTCTGAGTAAATTTAATGCTGCTAAAGATATAGCATGGTAATAGTTTCACAGACACCTGAGTACAGGGAGGGCATCTTGCAAAGTTTTTTTTCTGTATAAGAAAGCACTTTATACTATTTTATGCATATGTCACTTAGTTTCCATTGAAAAACATTATACAGCTGACAAGAGTTTTCCACTTTATGTATCAGTTTCTCATAATTTTTAAGATATTTTCACGACTTGTCAAGTTAACAGAAAATTCCAATTTAAATCAAGCAATGCAAATTATAAATAACTTGATAGAGATGTCTATCTTGTTAAAATACACTATATAAAACCTCTTCAGCAGCAACACTTATTATTATTGGGTCTTACTAAAGATAAGTGAATCTTTTGAAATTTGAATTCTCCAGCTTTGCTGGTTTTTTCACAAAAATGTGATCCAATGCTTATCAATTTGCTGCGAATAAAAAGTACTTTAAATACTCCAATTCTCATTTTTTGGCAGTAGTAAGGTTCACTAAAAATTAGTGAAAAATTGTGCTTTTGTTTTGATGAATGAAAAAAATAATAAAAATGTAATGACATTTCTGTGACTAGTGACAACATTGACTTTTCTGGGGGTAGCACAGCAGTTAACCTTTGTTTAGAAAAAAAGTAAAATTGCTTGAGGACACTATGGATTCTGAAGAATCAATCACTTATTTCAGCTGACCCATGGCAATTTACATGCAAAAATGTATATATTTGCAATAAGGTTTAATAAAATTAATGAAAGAAAACTTGTGCCTCTGATTAAGTTGATGGAATGCAATGATAAAGAAGCCATGGCTTATTTTGGTCATGACAAGAAACTACAACTGTGCTGATAACAAGATGGATTGTTCATTTCCTCTTGAGTCTGCAGAGCATATCATCTATGATTTCCATAAAAAAATGTAAAATTTTGATTCAACTTCTAACAGAACAGTTTTCCATTTGCCTCATTCCACAATAAATGAGCTTTGATCAAGAGAAGAAGGCAGCACTTTGGATTATGTTGCTATGTATGGCTTCTTCTTTGCATGGTAGAGATTTTATTTGAATTTGTGGATTGCTCAAAAAACTGTGTTCACAGTCATTGATTTCTGGACGTATTCCAGAGTCCACAGTGATTTTCATTACCAAATTATGCCTATTTTAATACAGTGCTACCTAATTGCCCAGAGATCATGAGCATCCAAGATTAAGCGTCGGCCTTGTCTCTTGTGCTCATGGATTTCTCCAGAATATAAGAATCTCTTGATAAAATTATGTATTTTAAATGATGGGATGTTTACAGTCATCACAATTTTATGTTAAGGAACATTTTTCTGAAATTGTTCTATAATTTTTAGATGCAGTTTTCATATGCGTGAACCTCTGACCACATTTGCTTCTGAAAGACTCTGCCTCTCTGACATGATCTCTTTAGGGGTAACGTTTCTCCTTATGGAGAGTGAAATACCAGCTGGCTTGTCAAGGTAAGGAGGCTTATTCACCGTGCAATGCTCCTCTGGGAAATTAAATATGCAAATTGCCTCTTATAAGAAAAAGAGGACTTAAACTCTATAGCGCCACCTGTTGGAAGTAGCGATCCTACAAGTCACAATCAACCCTTTAACGAGTCATGCAATATGACCTTAGGATAAAAGCCAAATCAGTATCTCAATTCGCAGGCACGGAGTTTTGGGCTGTTGGCCCTCGTCAGTTCGAAGCATGAGAACTGATTTGGCTAGGTGAGAGGCCGTGGACTGGGGTCTAAGAGGTAACGTTTCTCCTTATGAAGAGTGATATACCAGCTGGCTTGTCAAGGTAAGGAGGTTTATTCGCCGTGCAATGCTCCTCTGGGAAATTAAATATACAAATTGCCTCTTATGAGAAAAAGAGGACTTAAACTCTATAGCGCCACCTGTTGGAAGTAGCGATCCTACAAGTCACAATCAACCCTTTAACGAGTTATGCAATATGGCTTAGGATAAAAGCCAAATCAGTATCTCAATTCGCAGACACAGTGTTTTGGGCTGTTGGCCCTCGTCAGTGCGAAGCATGAGAATTGATTTGGCTAGGTGAAAGGCCCTGGACTGGGGTCTAAGGGGTAACATTTCTCCTTATGAAGAGTGACATACCAGCTGGCTTGTCAAGGTAAGGAGGTTTATTCGCTGTGCAATGCTCCTCTGGGAAATTAAATATGCAAATTGCCAATTATGAGAAAAAGAGGACTTAAACTCTATAGTGCCACCTGTTGGAAGTAGCGATCCTACAAGTCACAATCAACCCTTTAACGAGTCATGCAATATGACTTAGGATAAATTCAGTTCTTATGCTTTGAACTGGCGAGGGCCAACAGCCCGAAACACCGTGTCTGCGAATTGAGATACTGATTTGGCTTTTATCCTAAGTCATATTGCCCGACTCGTTAAATGGTTGATGATCTGTGTCTGTGAAGGGTCTGTGAAGGCAGTGTCGACCCATTTACCACTTGTACGGTTACTGGTTGAGCTAACATTACCAGGGGAATTGTGTGACATTGGGCGAAGGCAGAAAACATAAAATTGCCCTCCGCCCCAGAATCCACGCAGAGCTCTACCGAGTGGGTAAATGAGCCTATAGTATTTGTTCCCTTAAAGGACAATTTGGAGGCAAATGTCACCCTGTCTAGTGAACCTCCAACTACTACCACTAGACGCTGACGTTTCCTCGACCGCTGGGGACATCTGGTGGCAAGATGTCCTGACTGCTGGCAAACATGACAAACCTGGAGTACACAACCGGTCCGGGACTTAGTTTCCGCTCATGACACTACCATAGCCTCATGTGACTCAGGGGCCTGGACTGGAGATTCCAAACGTTTGGCGAAGATGAGAGCCAGCCGAAACCACTGCCTACATTGGGCTCGCTATAACCACCACTCTTGAACACGGAGGTCAATATGAGTCGACACAGCTATTAACTCTTCCAGTGGGGCGGGAATCTCCCTAGTGGCAAGAGCGTCCTTCGCGTGGTCAGCCAGACCCCTCCAAAATATCGGAATAAGGGCTTTATCCGACCACTCCAGCTCAGATGCTAGGGTGTGAAAGTGGACTGCAACAGTTGGAGCACAGTAAAATGGGTGACACGAGGTCCTAAAAAGACCTGTTTCAGAGTGCTCAGGAAAAACAGAACACTGCACCACATGATCCCCACGCTCCCACAGTGGCGTAGCCCACTCCAACGCCCTGTCCGACAGGAGAGACACAATACATCCCACCTTAACCTGCTCTGTGGGGAAACGCGCTGCCAAAAGCTTGAGATGTATAGAGCACTGGCTCACGAAACCCCTACAATCTACTATCACCAGAAAATTTTTCTGGCAGCGGAAGGCGAGATAGAGTTGGAACAGGGGTGGCAGTGGACAAAGTTGTTGCAGCCACGCTAGCAGCCTGAACAGCAACTGCAGTTACATCCACAGCTGAGGTTGTGCGCTCAAGAGCCGCCAGCCTACCCTCCAGCTGCTGGATGTACCACAAGGATTGCTGTTTGTCCTTCATCACTAGCCAGACTCAGGCACTTGTGTAATGTTAGGGCTAGCGGAAAGCACCAAATAATTATAAAGATAGAGTAAGGTGCGTTCGCGGCCCGGGGTCCACCGTGCAGAGATGGAACTTGCTGCTAAGTAATGACGGACTATATGGCAGTACAATATGGATTCACACACAGGTTAACTTCACCCAGTATGAAGAAAGCGAACCCTTTTACATCACATGGCTGCAGTACCACACAAAGAGCGCAAGCAAGGAGTCACAGAACTCTACCCCTTCCCTGGGAGCTTGCCAGGAAAGTTCCCTCGCTTGAGGTCATTTGAGGACATCCAGCAGAGGGCGCATCATCGGGACTGAAGACATCCAGCAGAGGGCGCATCATCGGGACTGAAGGTAACTATAGGTCATTGACCTACATTACCTTCATTCCCCGGGGTTTTACAGGCACGAGCACAGCTGCATTATAGCAGAGCTCCTGCCTGTAAAATATTTTAACCCCTTCAGATGGATTTACATCGTGGGACGTGACAGATCATCGGAAGGTATGTATATTGTTGTTTTTTCATTTTTCCTTTGTTACAGAGCGAGGGTCTTCAGGTGGATTGAGAGTACAATAAAATATTACAACAACCTGTGTGTTTATTTCATTAAAATACTTTTTAATAATGTGTGTGTGTTTTTTTTAACCCTTTCATACAATTGGATTAATAATGGATAGGTGTCAGAATTGACGCCTCTCCATTTTTAATCTGGCTTAATGTCACCTTACAATAGCAAGGTAACATTACCCCTTCATTACCCCATATCCCACCGCTACACGGGAATGGGAAGAGAGTGTCCAAGTGCCAGAATAGGCACATCTTCCAGATGTGCCTTTTCTGGGGTGGCTGGCGGCAGATGTTTTCAGCCGGGGGGGGGCAAAAACCGTGGACCCTCTGCAGGCTATTAATATCTGCCCTCAGTCACTGGCTTTACCACTCTGGCAGGGAAAATTGTGCGGGAGCCCACGCCAATTTTTTCAGCGATTTAACCCTTAAATTGCCTGTAGCTATTAAATTTAAGGGTTAAAGGCAATTTAAGGGTTAAATGGAGGTAGTCCCATGGGCATGCTCGGTAAGGGAAAAGCAGGACTTAGTCCCAGAAAGACCTGCTCTGTGCAGAACATTGCTGGCTACAAGGACAGAGCCTGGAAGGGCAGTAGTGACCAGTGATCCAGTATCAGCCTGAGCTAGATGCTGGGACTGACGTCTCCACTGAGCAGACTCCACTTTGGCTGGAGAAAAATGGGAGACTGCATCGGAGATGGTTCAAGATTCCCCCTGTGCAGAGGTGGGAACTCGACACCTAACATATGCTCTAACAGTTTTGGCTCCATTACTCCTCACTCTCCTTCGCTATCCCCAAACCCCAGCACCCTCTAACCAAGTAATAATCTCTACTTCCCTCCTGCCTCCCCACCTGACCTCCTCCACTGACCTGCTCCTCAACCTCAGATCTCTCCTAATAAAACACAAAACAAGCTGCTCACTCTCCTTCTCCCACCTGCTCTGTCTCTCTCTGCTTCTCCTCATTGCTGGAGACATATCTCCCAATCCTGGACCCCCACAGCTCATACCTCCCATTATTACCCCCTCCTATCACTCCCAACCCAATATAAACACCCTAAATCTTGCCCACCTCAAATCTGTGCCCTTGACACCCACCACCCTGCTCCCTCTCTCTGGAGCACTCTGGAATGCCCGCTTGATCTGCAATAAACTCCACATGCTTCAGAACCTCTTTACTCCTCATAATCTTTCCTTCCTGGGCCTCACGGAAACATGGCTGACACATTTTGACACAGCCTCCCCTGCTGCACTATGTAACGGCGGCCTCCACTTCACCCACACCCCTCACCCTGGCAACAGACATCGTGGAGGAGTGGGCCTTTTCCTTTCTTCTAACTGTTCTTTTAACCCAATTCCACCTCTACCCTCCCTTATCCTCCCCTTTTTTGAAGTCCACTCTGTCCGCATCTATTCTCCCTCCAGCCTCCAAATAGCCATCATGTACTGACCTCCAGGCTCGACCATTGCTTTTATTGACCAATTCTCCACCTGGCTCCTTCACTTTCTGTTTGCTGACATTCCCACCATCATCATGGTTCAACATCCCCATTGACACCCACCAGTCAGCAGCCTCCAAACTCCTGTCCCTTGCTTCATCTTTTTGACTTACTCAGTGGTTCTCCTCAGCCACCCACACAGATGGACACATATTACACCTTGTCTTCACCAGTTTCTGCTCCCTGTCTAACTTCACAACCTCCCCTCTCCCTCTAGACCACCATCTACTCACTTTCTCATCACTGTCCTCCACCTCCACACCTGTCACTCATGTCCAGCAACATGCGCACCCCAGCAAAAATCTCGCACATCTAGACCCTCGCACACTCTCTAACTCTATTCAGCCACTGTCCTCCATAGCTTCACTCCACGAGACAGACACTGCCACTAGTTTCTACAATGCCACTCGGGCATCAGCCATCAACTCAATCGCCCCTGTCATGCATAGCAGAGTGTGACAAATCAATAGACAACCCTGGCACAATAACATCACTAAAAAGCTTCGGCAAGTATCCAGAATTGCAGAACGGTGTTGGAAGAAAACGCATTCGCAAGATGATTTCACTGCACTCAAACAATCAACACTCGCATTCAAATCAGCTCTAACCTCTGCTAAACAGGCCTATTCCACATCCCTCGTATCTTCTTTATTCCACAACCCCAAACAGTTGTTCAACACCTTAATCTCCCTCCTCCGCCCACCACTGCCCCCTCCAACTTCTTTAATCTTTGCTGAGGACTTTGCCACACACTTCAAAAATTAGATAGACCAAACAAGGCAAGTCTTTGTTGTCCAAGCACCACAACCCCATTGTAAGCCAGACCAATGCCCTAACCCCATACCTTCACCCCCCCAAAATCACTGAAGGACAGCTTGCTCATCTTCTCTCCTAATCACACCTCACCACTTGTGCGCTTGACCCCATCCGATCCCACCTCCTCCCCAACCTCACCACTACACTAATCCCATCCATAACCCATCTCTTCAATCTATCAATAACTTCTGGTACATTCCCCTCTGCTTTCAAACATGCCACAATCACACCTATACTCAAAAATCCTTCCGTTGACCCATGTGCTACGTCCAGCTACCGCCCCATATCTTTGCTCCCATTTGCTTCCAAACTCCTTGAGTAGCATGTCCATGCTGAACTTTCCTCTCACTTTGTATCTAACTCTCTCTTCGACAGCCTACAATCTGACTTCCGTCCCCACTATTCCACAGAGACTGCCCTGACCAAACTTACGAATGACTTACTTAAAGCCAAAGCTAACAGACAATTCTCTATACTCCTCCTTCTCGACCTGTCCTCTGCTTTCGACACAGTTGACCACTGCCTCCTACTACAGATCCTCTCTTCCATTGGTGTCAAAGACCTCGCCCTATCCTGGATCTCCTCATACCTCACCAACCACACATTTAGTGTTTCCTACTCCCATACAACCTCTTCATCTCACCCCCTCTCTGTTGGTGTCCCTCAAGGCTCTTTCCTAGGACCGCTTCTCTTCTCAATCTATACCCTTGGCCTTGGTAAACTTATAAAGTCCTATGGCTTCCAGTACCATCTATATGCCAATGACACTCAGACCTACCTCTCTGGCCCAAATGTCACCTCTCTGCTCTCCAGATTCCCAAAGTGTTTATCAGCCATATCTTCCTTCTCCTCTAGTTTCCTCAAACTCATTGTGGACAAAACCGAACTAATTATCTTTCTGCCATCTCGCACATCTTCCCTACATGATCTATTTATCACAATAAATGAATTCACACTTTCCCCCATCCCGGTAATCCGCTGCCTCAGAGTAACCCTTCACTCTGCCCTGTCCTTTAAACTGCACATCCAAGCTCTCGCCACCTCCTGTCACCTCCAGCGTAAAAATATTTCCAGAATCTGTCCTTTCCTCAACCCTCACTCTACCAAAATACTTGTGCATGCCTTAATCATCTCTCGCCTTGACTACTGCAACATCCTCCTTTGTGGGCTACCCTCTAACACTCTCGCACCCCTCCAGTCAATCCTTAATTCTTCTGCCTGACTAATTAATCTCTCTCCTCGCTATACTCATGCTTCCTCTCTTTGCAAATCCCTTCACTGGCTCCCAATTTCCCAGCATATCCAGTTTAAACTAATAACACTGACCTACAAAGCCATCCATTACCTTTCTCCTCCATATATTTCTGTACTAATCTCTCAATATCTTCCCTCACATTACCTCCGGTCCTCCATGTATTGCTATGCAGCAGCACGCTCCGCTCCAGAGAAACGGCGGCAATGCCGGGTATTACCATGCGAGACTCGGATGTATTTCTCGCATGTGTGATCCCGGCCTTATACTACAGGTTGAACTCAATAGATTTAAGTCCTCTTTCAACCTTAAAAACTATGAAATTATGAAACTATGAAACTCTAGTTTTCCATTAAAATAAACTTTGAAGAATGAACGTTTTTCAGAAGAATTGCATATGCTAATGAGGAAGCACTAGTCCTGCATGTTTTATGCCAGGGTATTCCTGCCTTGGATGTTTTAATCACATCTCCTTAAGTGTGACTAGAAAAATATTTGCAGCTTTTTTATATGTGGATTTTAACTGCTGAATAAACATTGAGCAGACTATGGAATTTTTTTTTTGCACTTTCATTTCTTCCTACCCTTGTTCCAAGAGCCATAACCTTTTTATTTTTCTGTCCATTTTTGCTTCATGAGTAGGGTTGAGCGAAACGGGTCGTTCATTTTCAAAAGTCGCCGACTTTTGGCAAAGTCGGGTTTCATGAAACCCGATCCGACCCCTGTGCGGGATCGGCCATGCGGTACGCGACTTTCGCGCCAAAGTCGCGTTTCAATGACGCGAAAAGCGCCATTTCTCAGCCAATGAAGGTAAACGCAGAGTGTGGGCAGCGTGATGACATAGGTCCTGGTCCCCACCATCTTAGAGAAGGGCATTGCAGTGATTGGCTTGCTGTCTGCGGCGTCACAGGGGCTATAAAGGGGCGTTCCCGCCGACCACCATGTTACTGCTGCTGATCTGAGCTTAGGGAGAGGTTGCTGCCGCTTCGTCAGAAGCAGGGATAGCGTTAGGCAGGGTCCATTAACCACCAAACCGCTTGTGCTGTAGCGATTTCCACTGCCCAACACCACCTTCGGTGTGCAGGGACAGTGGAAGCTACATTTTTTTTTTTTTCCCCCTCAGCGCTGTAGCTCATTGGGCTGCCCTAGAAGGCTCCCTGATAGCTGCATTGCTGTGTGTACGCCACTGTGCAAACCAACTGCTTTTTTCAAAGCACAAATCCTCTTGTTCCTTCCTTTCTGCACAGCTATCTTTTTGGTTTGTACACACTTTTTATTTAATTTGTGCATCAGTCCACTCCTTATTGCTGCCTGCCATACCTGGCTGAGATTACTGCAGGGAGATAGTAATTGAAGGACACTCCCTGTTTTTTTTTTTTTTTTTGTGGGAGATTAAGATTGACATTTCTGCTAGAGTGCCATCCCTGTCTGTGTCATCTCGCACTCAGTGGGCCATAGAAAGCCTATTTATTTTTTTGCTTGATTTGGGTTATAAAATCTACCTGAAAAAATCACTACATCAATCAGTTGGAGAAAAATATTGGCCTCAGGGCTTGTGTGCCACTCTTGACTCCTGTGTGCATCATCACTCACTTAGTGGGCCATAGAAAGCCTATTTATTTTTTTGCTTGATTTTGGTTCTAAAATCTACCTGAAAAAATCACTACATCAATCAGTGGGAGAAAAATATTGGCCTCAGGGCTTGTGTGCCACTCCTGACTCCTGTGTGCATCATCACTCACTCAGTGGGCCATAGAAAGCCCATTTTTTTTATTTTTTTTGCTTTATTTGGGTTCTAAATTCTACCTGAAAAAATCAATAAATCAATCAGTGGGAGATTAATATTGGCCTTTGGGCTTGTGTGCCAGTCCTAAGCGTGCCATCTCTCTCTCTCAGATAGTGGGCCATAGAAAGCCTATTTATTTATTTTTTTTTTTATTGGGTTTATAAATTTTCCCTGGAAAAAAAAAAAAAAAGTGGGAGATTAATATTGACCTCTGGGCTTGTGTGCCAGTCCTAAGCGTGCCATCTCTCTCTGTCTCTCAGATAGTGGGCCATAGAAAGCCTATTTATTATTTTTTTTATTGGGTTTATAAATTTTCCCTGGAACAAAAAAAAAAAAGTGGGAGATAAATATTGGCCTCTGGGCTTGTGTGCCACTCCTGACTCCTGTGTGCGTCATCTCTCACTCAGTGGGCCATAGAAAGCCTTTTTTTGTTTTATTTGTTTTCTAAATTCTCCCTGAAAAAATTATTTTATTTTCTTTGGTTTCTAAATTCTTCCTGAAAAAATCATTTTATTCTATTTTTTTTTTCCTAAAGTCTCCCTGAAAAACAAAAAAAAAAAAAACAAATCAGTGGGAGATTAATATTGCCCTTTCTGCTTGTGTGCCAGTCTTGACTCCTGGGTGTGCCATCTCTCTCTCTCTCTCTCCAATTGTGGGCCATAGAAAGCCTATTATTTTTTTAGCTTGATATGGGTTCCAAAATCTACCTGAAAAAATCACTACATCAATCAGTGGGAGATAAATATTGGCCTCTGGGCTTGTGTGCCACTCCTGACTCCTGTGTGCGTCATCTCTCACTCAGTGGGCCATAGAAAGCCTTTTTTTGTTTTATTTGTTTTCTAAATTCTCCCTGAAAAAATCATTTTATTTTATTTGGTTTCTAAATTCTTCCTGAAAAAATCATTTTATTCTATTTTTTTTTCCCTAAAATCTCCCTGAAAAAAAAAAAAAAAAAAACAAATCAGTGGGAGATTAATATTGCCCTTTCTGCTTGTGTGCCAGTCTTGACTCCTGGGTGTGCCATCTCTCTCTCTCTCTCCAATTGTGGGCCATAGAAAGCCTATTATTTTTTTTAGCTTGATTTGGGTTCCAAAATCTACCTGAAAAAATCACTACATCAATCAGTGGGAGATAAATATTGGCCTCTGGGCTTGTGTGCCACTCCTGACTCCTGTGTGCGTCATCTCTCACTCAGTGGGCCATAGAAAGCCTTTTTTTGTTTTATTTGTTTTCTAAATTCTCCCTGAAAAAATCATTTTATTTTCTTTGGTTTCTAAATTCTTCCTGAAAAAATCATTTTATTATATTTTTTTTTCCTAAAGTCTCCCTGAAAAAAAACAAAAAAAAAACAAATCAGTGGGAGATTAATATTGCCCTTTCTGCTTGTGTGCCAGTCTTGACTCCTGGGTGTGCCATCTCTCTCTCTCTCTCTCTCTCTCCAATTGTGGGCCATAGAAAGCCTATTATTTTTTTAGCTTGATTTGGGTTCCAAAATCTACCTGAAAAAATCACTACATCAATCAGTGGGAGATAAATATTGGCCTCTGGGCTTGTGTGCCACTCCTGACTCCTGTGTGCGTCATCTCTCACTCAGTGGGCCATAGAAAGCCTTTTTTTGTTTTATTTGTTTTCTTAATTCTCCCTGAAAAAATCATTTTATTTTATTTGGTTTCTAAATTCTTCCTGAAAAAATCATTTTATTCTATTTTTTTTTTCCTAAAGTCTCCCTGAAAAAAAAAAAAAAAAACAAATCAGTGGGAGATTAATATTGCCCTTTCTGCTTGTGTGCCAGTCTTGACTCCTGGGTGTGCCATCTCTCTCTCTCTCTCCAATTGTGGGCCATAGAAAGCCTATTTATTTTTTTGCTTGATTTGGGTTATAAAATCTACCTGAAAAAATCACTACATCAATCAGTTGGAGAAAAATATTGGCCTCAGGGCTTGTGTGCCACTCTTGACTCCTGTGTGCATCATCACTCACTTAGTGGGCCATAGAAAGCCTATTTATTTTTTTGCTTGATTTTGGTTCTAAAATCTACCTGAAAAAATCACTACATCAATCAGTGGGAGAAAAATATTGGCCTCAGGGCTTGTGTGCCACTCCTGACTCCTGTGTGCATCATCACTCACTCAGTGGGCCATAGAAAGCCCATTTTTTTTATTTTTTTTGCTTTATTTGGGTTCTAAATTCTACCTGAAAAAATCAATAAATCAATCAGTGGGAGATTAATATTGGCCTTTGGGCTTGTGTGCCAGTCCTAAGCGTGCCATCTCTCTCTCTCAGATAGTGGGCTATAGAAAGCCTATTTATTTTTTTTTTTTTTTATTGGGTTTATAAATTTTCCCTGGAAAAAAAAAAAAAAAGTGGGAGATTAATATTGACCTCTGGGCTTGTGTGCCAGTCCTAAGCGTGCCATCTCTCTCTGTCTCTCAGATAGTGGGCCATAGAAAGCCTATTTATTATTTTTTTTATTGGGTTTATAAATTTTCCCTGGAACAAAAAAAAAAAAGTGGGAGATAAATATTGGCCTCTGGGCTTGTGTGCCACTCCTGACTCCTGTGTGCGTCATCTCTCACTCAGTGGGCCATAGAAAGCCTTTTTTTGTTTTATTTGTTTTCTAAATTCTCCCTGAAAAAATTATTTTATTTTCTTTGGTTTCTAAATTCTTCCTGAAAAAATCATTTTATTCTATTTTTTTTTTCCTAAAGTCTCCCTGAAAAACAAAAAAAAAAAAAACAAATCAGTGGGAGATTAATATTGCCCTTTCTGCTTGTGTGCCAGTCTTGACTCCTGGGTGTGCCATCTCTCTCTCTCTCTCTCCAATTGTGGGCCATAGAAAGCCTATTATTTTTTTAGCTTGATATGGGTTCCAAAATCTACCTGAAAAAATCACTACATCAATCAGTGGGAGATAAATATTGGCCTCTGGGCTTGTGTGCCACTCCTGACTCCTGTGTGCGTCATCTCTCACTCAGTGGGCCATAGAAAGCCTTTTTTTGTTTTATTTGTTTTCTAAATTCTCCCTGAAAAAATCATTTTATTTTATTTGGTTTCTAAATTCTTCCTGAAAAAATCATTTTATTCTATTTTTTTTTCCCTAAAATCTCCCTGAAAAAAAAAAAAAAAAAAACAAATCAGTGGGAGATTAATATTGCCCTTTCTGCTTGTGTGCCAGTCTTGACTCCTGGGTGTGCCATCTCTCTCTCTCTCTCCAATTGTGGGCCATAGAAAGCCTATTATTTTTTTTAGCTTGATTTGGGTTCCAAAATCTACCTGAAAAAATCACTACATCAATCAGTGGGAGATAAATATTGGCCTCTGGGCTTGTGTGCCACTCCTGACTCCTGTGTGCGTCATCTCTCACTCAGTGGGCCATAGAAAGCCTTTTTTTGTTTTATTTGTTTTCTAAATTCTCCCTGAAAAAATCATTTTATTTTCTTTGGTTTCTAAATTCTTCCTGAAAAAATCATTTTATTATATTTTTTTTTCCTAAAGTCTCCCTGAAAAAAAACAAAAAAAAAACAAATCAGTGGGAGATTAATATTGCCCTTTCTGCTTGTGTGCCAGTCTTGACTCCTGGGTGTGCCATCTCTCTCTCTCTCTCTCTCTCTCCAATTGTGGGCCATAGAAAGCCTATTATTTTTTTAGCTTGATTTGGGTTCCAAAATCTACCTGAAAAAATCACTACATCAATCAGTGGGAGATAAATATTGGCCTCTGGGCTTGTGTGCCACTCCTGACTCCTGTGTGCGTCATCTCTCACTCAGTGGGCCATAGAAAGCCTTTTTTTGTTTTATTTGTTTTCTTAATTCTCCCTGAAAAAATCATTTTATTTTATTTGGTTTCTAAATTCTTCCTGAAAAAATCATTTTATTCTATTTTTTTTTTCCTAAAGTCTCCCTGAAAAAAAAAAAAAAAAACAAATCAGTGGGAGATTAATATTGCCCTTTCTGCTTGTGTGCCAGTCTTGACTCCTGGGTGTGCCATCTCTCTCTCTCTCTCCAATTGTGGGCCATAGAAAGCCTATTATTTTTTTTAGCTTGATTTGGGTTCCAAAATCTACCTGAAAAAATCACTACATCAATCAGTGGGAGATAAATATTGGCCTCTGGGCTTGTGTGCCACTCCTGACTCCTGTGTGCGTCATCTCTCACTCAGTGGGCCATAGAAAGCCTTTTTTTGTTTTATTTGTTTTCTAAATTCTCCCTGAAAAAATCATTTTATTTTATTTGGTTTCTAAATTCTTCCTGAAAAAATTATTTTATTCTATTTTTTTTTTTTCCTAAAGTCTCCCTGAAAATAAAAAAAAAAAAAACAAATCAGTGGGAGATTAATATTGCGCTTTCTGCTTGTGTGCCAGTCTTGACTCCTGGGTGTGCCATCTCTCTCTCTCTCTCCAATTGTGGGCCATAGAAAGCCTATTATTTTTTTTAGCTTGATTTGGGTTCCAAAATCTACCTGAAAAAATCACTACATCAATCAGTGGGAGATAAATATTGGCCTCTGGGCTTGTGTGCCACTCCTGACTCCTGTGTGCGTCATCTCTCACTCAGTGGGCCATAGAAAGCCTTTTTTTGTTTTATTTGTTTTCTAAATTCTCCCTGAAAAAAATCATTTTATTTTATTTGGTTTCTAAATTCTTCCTGAAAAATTCATTTTATTCTATTATTTTTTTTCCTAAAGTCTCCCTGAAAAAAAAAAAAAAAAACAAATCAGTGGGAAAGTAATATTGCCCTTTCTGCTTGTGTGCCAGTCTTGACTCCTGGGTGTGCCATCTCTCTCTCTCTCTCCAATTGTGGGCCATAGAAAGCCTATTATTTTTTTAGCTTGATTTGGGTTCCAAAATCTACCTGAAAAAATCACTACATCAATCAGTGGGAGATAAATATTGGCCTCTGGGCTTGTGTGCCACTCCTGACTCCTGTGTGCGTCATCTCTCACTCAGTGGGCCATAGAAAGCCTTTTTTTGTTTTATTTGTTTTCTAAATTCTCCCTGAAAAAATTATTTTATTTTCTTTGGTTTCTAAATTCTTCCTGAAAAAATCATTTTATTCTATTTTTTTTTTCCTAAAGTCTTACTGAAAAACAAAAACAAAAACAAAAAATCAGTGGGAGATTAATATTGCCCTTTCTGCTTGTGTGCCAGTCTTGACTCCTGGGTGTGCCATCTCTCTCTCTCTCTCTCCAATTGTGGGCCATAGAAAGCCTATTATTTTTTTAGCTTGATATGGGTTCCAAAATCTACCTGAAAAAATCACTACATCAATCAGTGGGAGATAAATATTGGCCTCTGGGCTTGTGTGCCACTCCTGACTCCTGTGTGCGTCATCTCTCACTCAGTGGGCCATAGAAAGCCTTTTTTTGTTTTATTTGTTTTCTTAATTCTCCCTGAAAAAATCATTTTATTTTATTTGGTTTCTAAATTCTTCCTGAAAAAATCATTTTATTCTATTTTTTTTTCCCTAAAATCTCCCTGAAAAAAAAAAAAAAAAAAACAAATCAGTGGGAGATTAATATTGCCCTTTCTGCTTGTGTGCCAGTCTTGACTCCTGGGTGTGCCATCTCTCTCTCTCTCTCCAATTGTGGGCCATAGAAAGCCTATTATTTTTTTTAGCTTGATTTGGGTTCCAAAATCTACCTGAAAAAATCACTACATCAATCAGTGGGAGATAAATATTGGCCTCTGGGCTTGTGTGCCACTCCTGACTCCTGTGTGCGTCATCTCTCACTCAGTGGGCCATAGAAAGCCTTTTTTTGTTTTATTTGTTTTCTAAATTCTCCCTGAAAAAATCATTTTATTTTCTTTGGTTTCTAAATTCTTCCTGAAAAAATCATTTTATTATATTTTTTTTTCCTAAAGTCTCCCTGAAAAAAAACAAAAAAAAAACAAATCAGTGGGAGATTAATATTGCCCTTTCTGCTTGTGTGCCAGTCTTGACTACTGGGTGTGCCATCTCTCTCTCTCTCTCTCTCTCTCCAATTGTGGGCCATAGAAAGCCTATTATTTTTTTAGCTTGATTTGGGTTCCAAAATCTACCTGAAAAAATCACTACATCAATCAGTGGGAGATAAATATTGGCCTCTGGGCTTGTGTGCCACTCCTGACTCCTGTGTGCGTCATCTCTCACTCAGTGGGCCATAGAAAGCCTTTTTTTGTTTTATTTGTTTTCTTAATTCTCCCTGAAAAAATCATTTTATTTTATTTGGTTTCTAAATTCTTCCTGAAAAAATCATTTTATTCTATTTTTTTTTTCCTAAAGTCTCCCTGAAAAAAAAAAAAAAAAACAAATCAGTGGGAGATTAATATTGCCCTTTCTGCTTGTGTGCCAGTCTTGACTCCTGGGTGTGCCATCTCTCTCTCTCTCTCCAATTGTGGGCCATAGAAAGCCTATTATTTTTTTTAGCTTGATTTGGGTTCCAAAATCTACCTGAAAAAATCACTACATCAATCAGTGGGAGATAAATATTGGCCTCTGGGCTTGTGTGCCACTCCTGACTCCTGTGTGCGTCATCTCTCACTCAGTGGGCCATAGAAAGCCTTTTTTTGTTTTATTTGTTTTCTAAATTCTCCCTGAAAAAATCATTTTATTTTATTTGGTTTCTAAATTCTTCCTGAAAAAATTATTTTATTCTATTTTTTTTTTTCCTAAAGTCTCCCTGAAAATAAAAAAAAAAAAAACAAATCAGTGGGAGATTAATATTGCGCTTTCTGCTTGTGTGCCAGTCTTGACTCCTGGGTGTGCCATCTCTCTCTCTCTCTCCAATTGTGGGCCATAGAAAGCCTATTATTTTTTTTAGCTTGATTTGGGTTCCAAAATCTACCTGAAAAAATCACTACATCAATCAGTGGGAGATAAATATTGGCCTCTGGGCTTGTGTGCCACTCCTGACTCCTGTGTGCGTCATCTCTCACTCAGTGGGCCATAGAAAGCCTTTTTTTGTTTTATTTGTTTTCTAAATTCTCCCTGAAAAAAATCATTTTATTTTATTTGGTTTCTAAATTCTTCCTGAAAAATTCATTTTATTCTATTATTTTTTTTCCTAAAGTCTCCCTGAAAAAAAAAAAAAAAAACAAATCAGTGGGAAAGTAATATTGCCCTTTCTGCTTGTGTGCCAGTCTTGACTCCTGGGTGTGCCATCTCTCTCTCTCTCTCCAATTGTGGGCCATAGAAAGCCTATTATTTTTTTAGCTTGATTTGGGTTCCAAAATCTACCTGAAAAAATCACTACATCAATCAGTGGGAGATAAATATTGGCCTCTGGGCTTGTGTGCCACTCCTGACTCCTGTGTGCGTCATCTCTCACTCAGTGGGCCATAGAAAGCCTTTTTTTGTTTTATTTGTTTTCTAAATTCTCCCTGAAAAAATTATTTTATTTTCTTTGGTTTCTAAATTCTTCCTGAAAAAATCATTTTATTCTATTTTTTTTTTCCTAAAGTCTTACTGAAAAACAAAAACAAAAAAAAAAAATCAGTGGGAGATTAATATTGCCCTTTCTGCTTGTGTGCCAGTCTTGACTCCTGGGTGTGCCATCTCTCTCTCTCTCTCTCCAATTGTGGGCCATAGAAAGCCTATTATTTTTTTAGCTTGATATGGGTTCCAAAATCTACCTGAAAAAATCACTACATCAATCAGTGGGAGATAAATATTGGCCTCTGGGCTTGTGTGCCACTCCTGACTCCTGTGTGCGTCATCTCTCACTCAGTGGGCCATAGAAAGCCTTTTTTTGTTTTATTTGTTTTCTAAATTCTCCCTGAAAAAATCATTTTATTTTATTTGGTTTCTAAATTCTTCCTGAAAAAATCATTTTATTCTATTTTTTTTTCCCTAAAATCTCCCTGAAAAAAAAAAAAAAAAAAAAAATCAGTGGGAGATTAATATTGCCCTTTCTGCTTGTGTGCCAGTCTTGACTCCTGGGTGTGCCATCTCTCTCTCTCTCTCCAATTGTGGGCCATAGAAAGCCTATTATTTTTTTTAGCTTGATTTGGGTTCCAAAATCTACCTGAAAAAATCACTACATCAATCAGTGGGAGATAAATATTGGCCTCTGGGCTTGTGTGCCACTCCTGACTCCTGTGTGCGTCATCTCTCACTCAGTGGGCCATAGAAAGCCTTTTTTTGTTTTATTTGTTTTCTAAATTCTCCCTGAAAAAAATCATTTTATTTTCTTTGGTTTCTAAATTCTTCCTGAAAAAATCATTTTATCCTATTTTTTTTTCCTAAAGTCTCCCTGAAAAAAAACAAAAAAAAAACAAATCAGTGGGAGATTAATATTGCCCTTTCTGCTTGTGTGCCAGTCTTGACTCCTGGGTGTGCCATCTCTCTCTCTCTCTCTCTCTCTCCAATTGTGGGCCATAGAAAGCCTATTATTTTTTTAGCTTGATTTGGGTTCCAAAATCTACCTGAAAAAATCACTACATCAATCAGTGGGAGATAAATATTGGCCTCTGGGCTTGTGTGCCACTCCTGACTCCTGTGTGCGTCATCTCTCACTCAGTGGGCCATAGAAAGCCTTTTTTTGTTTTATTTGTTTTCTTAATTCTCCCTGAAAAAATCATTTTATTTTATTTGGTTTCTAAATTCTTCCTGAAAAAATCATTTTATTCTATTTTTTTTTTCCTAAAGTCTCCCTGAAAAAAAAAAAAAAAAACAAATCAGTGGGAGATTAATATTGCCCTTTCTGCTTGTGTGCCAGTCTTGACTCCTGGGTGTGCCATCTCTCTCTCTCTCTCCAATTGTGGGCCATAGAAAGCCTATTATTTTTTTTAGCTTGATTTGGGTTCCAAAATCTACCTGAAAAAATCACTACATCAATCAGTGGGAGATAAATATTGGCCTCTGGGCTTGTGTGCCACTCCTGACTCCTGTGTGCGTCATCTCTCACTCAGTGGGCCATAGAAAGCCTTTTTTTGTTTTATTTGTTTTCTAAATTCTCCCTGAAAAAATCATTTTATTTTATTTGGTTTCTAAATTCTTCCTGAAAAAATTATTTTATTCTATTTTTTTTTTTTCCTAAAGTCTCCCTGAAAAAAAAAAAAAAAAAAACAAATCAGTGGGAGATTAATATTGCGCTTTCTGCTTGTGTGCCAGTCTTGACTCCTGGGTGTGCCATCTCTCTCTCTCTCTCCAATTGTGGGCCATAGAAAGCCTATTATTTTTTTTAGCTTGATTTGGGTTCCAAAATCTACCTGAAAAAATCACTACATCAATCAGTGGGAGATAAATATTGGCCTCTGGGCTTGTGTGCCACTCCTGACTCCTGTGTGCGTCATCTCTCACTCAGTGGGCCATAGAAAGCCTTTTTTTGTTTTATTTGTTTTCTAAATTCTCCCTGAAAAAAATCATTTTATTTTATTTGGTTTCTAAATTCTTCCTGAAAAATTCATTTTATTCTATTATTTTTTTTCCTAAAGTCTCCCTGAAAAAAAAAAAAAAAAACAAATCAGTGGGAAAGTAATATTGCCCTTTCTGCTTGTGTGCCAGTCTTGACTCCTGGGTGTGCCATCTCTCTCTCTCTCTCCAATTGTGGGCCATAGAAAGCCTATTATTTTTTTAGCTTGATTTGGGTTCCAAAATCTACCTGAAAAAATCACTACATCAATCAGTGGGAGATAAATATTGGCCTCTGGGCTTGTGTGCCACTCCTGACTCCTGTGTGCGTCATCTCTCACTCAGTGGGCCATAGAAAGCCTTTTTTTGTTTTATTTGTTTTCTAAATTCTCCCTGAAAAAATCATTTTATTTTATTTGGTTTCTAAATTCTTCCTGAAAAAATCATTTTATTCTATTATTTTTTTTCCTAAAGTCTCCCTTAAAAAAAAAAAAAAATCAAATCAGTGGGAGATTAATATTTACATTTGTGCTTCAGTGACAGTCCTGCGTGTGTGGCATCTCTCTCATTTGTTGCCACCAACAACAGAGTGTGTAACATTGTGCCTGATTTTCGTTGTGGTCTCACTCACCTGTAAAGGGGTAGCTAAATCATACTGAAGTTATAGCTCACCGTGTAAATTGTGTGACAGCAACAAATACCGTTAGTTTGTTTACGTTTTTAAAACAATGAGGAAGTATGGTGGAAGAGGTCGTGGCCGGGGGAGTTCATTGTCAGCTGGTAATGAGGGTAGTGGTAGTGGTGGAGCATCAGCTGGTCGTGGGAAAAAAAATATTGCACCTAAGTCTGGAGCTGTGGAGCCAGGTTCGTCGTCTGGCTACACAAGGCCTCGAACGCTCCCTTTTCTGGGAGTAGGAAAACCGCTTTTAAAGCCGGAGCAGCAAGAGCAAGTTTTGGCTTATCTTGCTGACTCAGCCTCTAGCTCTTTTGCCTCCTCTCGTGAAACTGGTAAATGTCAAAGCAGCGCGTCGTTAGTGGATGTTCACGGTCAGGGACAAGTCGCTTCCTTGTCCTCTTCAGCAAAAACAACAACAGAGAAGAATGCAGCAGGCGACACAACGGGTTACTCCATGGAGCTCTTTACACATACCGTCCCTGGCTTAGAAAGTGAAGCAGTTAACAGTCCATGCCCATTACAAGTTGAATCTGACATGGAGTGCACTGATGCACAGCCACAGCCAGACTACTATGCTGGTCCTTTGACTCAGACCACAACATTGCCCTCGCAGGGTGCTGATGAAGAATCAGACCCTGATGAGACTATGTTGCCCTATCACGAACGCTATACCACCGACCGACACGGTGACACAGACGAAGTTGCACACGAGCTACAAGAAGAGGTAATAGATGACCCAGTTCTTGACCACGATTGGCAGCCATTGGGGGAACAGGGTGCAGGCGGCAGCAGTTCTGAAGCGGAGGAGGAGGGGCCGCAGCAGGCATCAACATCGCAACAGGTTCCATCTGCCGGGCCCGTATCTTGCCCAAAACGCGTGGCAAAGCCAAAACCTGTTGGAGGACAGCGTGGCCATCCGGTTAAAGCTCAGTCTGCAATGCCTGAAAAGGTATCCGATGCTAGAAAGAGTGCAGTCTGGCATTTTTTTAAACAGCATCCAATTGATCAGCGCAAAGTCATCTGTCAAAAATGTTCAACTACCTTAAGCAGAGGACAGAATCTGAAAAGTCTCAATACAAGTTGCATGCATAGACATTTAACCACCATGCATTTGCAAGCCTGGACTAACTACCAAACGTCCCTTAAGGTTGTAGCACCCTCGGCCAATGAAGCTAGTCAGCAACGCAACATCCCTTCCGGCAGTGTAGGGCCACCATTTTCCGCACCACCTGCAGTATCTGTGCAGGTTTCTTTGCCAGGCCAAAGCAGTCAGGGTCAGGGAATCACCAGTTTCGTAGTAGGAAACACTGCATCTAGGGCACCGGTGGCAACAATACCATCTCCCACCGTCTCTCAGTCTGCCATGTCCACCGGCACCCCCGCTAGTTCCACGATCTCCAGCTCTCCAGTCCAGCTCACCCTACATGAGACTATGGTTAGAAAAAGGAAGTACTTAGCCTCGCATCCGCGTACACAGGGTTTGAACGCACACATAGCTAGACTAATCTCGTTAGAGATGATGCCCTACCGGTAAGTTGAAAGCGAAGCTTTCAAAGCCCTGATGGACTACGCTGTACCACGCTACGAGCTACCCAGTCAACACTTTTTTTCCAGAAAAGCCATCCCAGCCCTCCACCAGCATGTTAAAGAGCGCATCGTCCATGCACTCAGGCAATCTGTGAGCACAAAGGTGCACCTGACAACAGATGCATGGACCAGTAGGCATGGCCAGGGACGTTACGTGTCCATCACGGCACACTGGGTAAATGTGGTGGATGCAGGGTCCACAGGGGACAACAAGTTTGGGACAGTTCTGCCTAGCCCACGGTCTAGGAAACAATTGGCTGTAGCCGTTCGCACCCCCTCCTCCTCCTCTTCGTCCTCCTGCAGAAGCGAGAGCTCGTCCACAGACCGCAGTCGCACAACCACTCCATCCGCAGCTGCCACTGTTGCACACCAGGTCTCCCATTATGGGGCAGCTACTGGCAAACGTCAGCAGGCTGTATTGGCTATGAAGTGTTTGGGCGACAACAGACACACCGCGGAAGTTCTGTCCGAGTTCTTGCAGAAAGAAACGCAGTCGTGGCTGGGCACTGTAGATCTTGAGGCAGGCAAGGTAGTGAGTGATAACGGAAGGAATTTCATGGCTGCCATCTCCCTTTCCCAACTGAAACACATTCCTTGCCTGGCTCACACCTTAAACCTGGTGGTGCAGTGCTTCCTGAAAAGTTATCCGGGGTTATCCGACCTGCTCCTCAAAGTGCGTGGACTTTGCTCACATATCCGCCGTTCGCCCGTACACTCCAGCCGTATGCAGACCTATCAGCGTTCTTTGAACCTTCCCCAGCATCTCCTAATCATAGACGTTGCAACAAGGTGGAACTCAACACTGCACATGCTTCAGAGACTGTGTGAACAGAGGCGGGCTGTTATGTTTTTGTGGGAGGATACACATACACGGGCAGGCAGTAGGATGGCAGACATGGAGTTGTCAGGTGTGCAGTGGTCGAAGATTCAAGATATGTGTCAAGTCCTTCAGTGTTTTGAGGAATGCACATGGCTGGTTAGTGCAGACAACGCCATAATAAGCATGAGCATCCCCCTAATGCGTCTGCTGATGCAAAGTTTGACGCACATAAAGGATCAGGCGTCTGCAGCTGAGGAAGAGGAAAGCCTTGATGACAGTCAGCCATTGTCTGGCCAGGGCAGTGTACAGGACGAGGTAGCGGGCGAAGAGGAGGAGGAGGACGAGGAGGATGATGGGGATGATTATATTTTTAATGAGGAAGCTTTTCCGGGGCCACTGGAAATTGGTGGCGCGGCAAGGCCGGGTTCTGGTTTTTTGAGGGACACAAGTGACGTGGATTTGCCTGAAACTGCCCCTCAACCAAGCACAACCGCAGATTTGAGAACTGGAACTTTGGCCCACATGGCGGATTATGCCTTACGTATCCTCAAAAGGGACACACGCATAACTAAAATGATGAATGATGACGATTACTGGTTGGCCTGCCTCCTTGATCCTCGCTATAAAGGCAAATTGCAAAATATAATGCCACATGAGAACTTGGAACTAATATTAGCAACCAAACAATCAACTCTTGTTGACCGTTTGCTTCTGGCATTCCCTGCACACAGCGCCCGTGATCGTTCTCACACGAGCTGCAGGGGCCAGCAGACCAGAGGAGTTAGAGGGGCAGAAATCAGAAGTGGCGTTGGCCAGAGGGGTTTTCTGACCAGGTTGTGGAGTGATTTTGCTATGACCGCAGACAGGACAGGTACTGCAGCATCAATTCAAAGTGACAGGAGACAACATTTGTCCAGTATGGTTACAAACTATTTGCAGGAGCTTGCTTGCCCGGCAGCTAGTGTTCTATCAGAAAGAGTATTCAGTGCTGCAGGTTCAATACTAACAGAAAAAAGGACTCGTCTGGCTACCCAAAATGTAGATGATCTAACCTTCATTAAAATGAACCACAACTGGATTTCGAAATCTTTTGCCCCACCTTGCCCGGCTGACACCTAGCTTTCCTATGAAAAGGTCTTGCCTGTGGACTATTCTGAATGCCTTTTCCAATCTCGTAATTTTCTGCACCTGATTGTCCAGCATACGACATGTTTACACCTCACTAAATGGCCAAACTCCCCACACGGGGCCGTGGTATCGACACTTGGCGACAGCACCCGTGAGAGTGCAGTTTGTCTGAAGAGGTGGGTGAGCCCGCTTTTGGTCGACGGCACTGCCACTGGGTCCCTCCTAGTACAATAAAGTGTCTCTGGCGGTGGTGGTGCGCACCCAACGTCAGACACACCGTTGTAATATGAGGGGCCCTGGGCCTGTACCGCCGGCCACAAGACAGTTTCCCCCCACCCCAGCTCAAACAGTGCTCTACCACTTGCAAAATTATCTCACAGCTCCACCAATGTTTAGTCTATGCGCTGACATCCTTCAATGCCTGCCACTGACAATACCATTGTATTGACATTTTTGTTATGTTAGGCCTTCGATGCCTGTCTGTGGTCACTCCTTCCACTAGGCCTCCACTGACCACACCACTGCTGCCCGTGTACCCCTGGAACCAATTTAAAATTGCCTACAGCCATGTGTTATTATTTTAGGCCTTCGATGCCTGTCTGCGGTCACTCCTTCCACTAGGCCTCCACTGACCACACCACTGCTGCCCGTGTACCCC
The DNA here is from genome assembly GCF_032444005.1 of Ranitomeya imitator. NCBI lineage: Eukaryota > Metazoa > Chordata > Amphibia > Anura > Dendrobatidae > Ranitomeya > Ranitomeya imitator. Next base: position 619,789,766 of record NC_091283.1, read on the forward strand.
TGGAACCAATTTAAAATTGCCTACAGCCATGTGTTATTATTTTAGGCCTTCGATGCCTGTCTGCGGTCACTCCTTCCACTAGGCCTCCACTGACCACACCACTGCTGCCCGTGTACCCCTGGAACCAATTTAAAATTGCCTACAGCCATGTGTTATTATTTTAGGCCTTCGATGCCTGTCTGCGGTCACTCCTTCCACTAGGCCTCCACTGACCACACCACTGCTGCCCGTGTACCCCTGGAACCAATTTAAAATTGCCTACAGCCATGTGTTATTATTTTAGGCCTTCGATGCCTGTCTGCGGTCACTCCTTCCACTAGGCCTCCACTGACCATACCACTGCTGCCCGTGTACCCCTGGAACCAATTTAAAATTGCCTACAGCCATGTGTTATTATTTTAGGCCTTCGATGCCTGTCTGCGGTCACTCCTTCCACTAGGCCTCCACTGACCACACCACTGCTGCCCGTGTACCCCTGGAACCAATTTAAAATTGCCTACAGCCATGTGTTATTATTTTAGGCCTTCGATGCCTGTCTGCGGTCACTCCTTCCACTAGGCCTCCACTGACCACACCACTGCTGCCCGTGTACCCCTGGAACCAATTTAAAATTGCCTACAGCCATGTGTTATTATTTTAGGCCTTCGATGCCTGTCTGCGGTCACTCCTTCCACTAGGCCTCCACTGACCACACCACTGCTGCCCGTGTACCCCTGGAACCAATTTAAAATTGCCTACAGCCATGTGTTATTATTTTAGGCCTTCGATGCCTGTCTGCGGTCACTCCTTCCACTAGGCCTCCACTGACCACACCACTGCTGCCCGTGTACCCCTGGAACCAATTTAAAATTGCCTACAGCCATGTGTTATTATTTTAGGCCTTCGATGCCTGTCTGCGGTCACTCCTTCCACTAGGCCTCCACTGACCACACCACTGCTGCCCGTGTACCCCTGGAACCAATTTAAAATTGCCTACAGCCATGTGTTATTATTTTAGGCCTTCGATGCCTGTCTGCGGTCACTCCTTCCACTAGGCCTCCACTGACCACACCACTGCTGCCCGTGTACCCCTGGAACCAATTTAAAATTGCCTACAGCCATGTGTTATTATTTTAGGCCTTCGATGCCTGTCTGCGGTCACTCCTTCCACTAGGCCTCCACTGACCACACCACTGCTGCCCGTGTACCCCTGGAACCAATTTAAAATTGCCTACAGCCATGTGTTATTATTTTAGGCCTTCGATGCCTGTCTGCGGTCACTCCTTCCACTAGGCCTCCACTGACCACACCACTGCTGCCCGTGTACCCCTGGAACCAATTTAAAATTGCCTACAGCCATGTGTTATTATTTTAGGCCTTCGATGCCTGTCTGCGGTCACTCCTTCCACTAGGCCTCCACTGACCACACCACTGCTGCCCGTGTACCCCTGGAACCAACATCAGAAAATATAAAAATAAGTATTTTGCTTATAAAAAAGAAAATACTGGAGAGATATCAAATGCAGACATTTTAACATTAAAAACAAACACATACAACAAAAATCTGGTACAGTACTAAAAATGGCCACCAGCTACAATAACTTTCTCCTGCAAGTAGTTAACTGAAAGGTTTTTTCAATTTTAAACACAGATATGGCATCCACCGAGTGTTGTCCTGTCGCGTCTTCTTTATATTATTGCCAAGAAGATGCAAAACAATGAAAATAATAAAATCATTATTTACCAAAAAAATAGAGTAAGTCAAAACCACATTGCAAATAAACATTCATTACAAATAAAGAAGCAGGGCGCGTCCGAGGGTGAGTATATACCTAATAAGAATATAATCACCCTCGGACGCGCCCTGCTTCTTTCCGACAGCCTTCCTTCCTAAGAATCAGCCCTTCCGTGGTGTAGAGAGAGGGTTTGTTACACTCCAAGGTGTTCCCCAGGTTGCCTTTCCTGAGCTTCGATCTTCCGGCTCTCGTTTAGTAGTTGTTGGAAACTACGCTGCATTGGGCCTACAAATTGGGTATGGGGTGTAGAGAGATGGTGTGTTCCACTCCAAGGTGTTCCCCAGGTTGCCTTTCCTGAGCTTCGATCTTCCGGCTCTCGTTTAGTAGTTGTTGGAAACTACGCTGCATTAGGCCTACAAATTGGGTATGGGGTGTAGAGAGATGGTGTGTTCCACTGTAGAGAGATGGTGTGTTCCACTCCAAGGTGTTCCCCAGGTTTCCTCGCCAATGCTTCGATCATCATGCTCTCGTTTAGTAGTTGTTGGAAACTACGCTGCATTAGGCCTACAAATTGGGTATGGGGTGTAGAGAGATGGTGTGTTCCACTCCAAGGTGTTCCCCAGGTTTCCTCTCCATTGCTTCGATCTGCATGCTCTGGTTTAGTAGTTGTTGGAAACTACGCTGCATTAGGCCTACAAATTGGGTATGGGGTGTAGAGAGATGGTGTGTTCCACTCCAAGGTGTTCCCCAGGTTGCCTTTCCTGAGCTTCGATCTTCCGGCTCTCGTTTAGTAGTTGTTGGAAACTACGCTGCATTAGGCCTACAAATTGGGTATGGGGTGTAGAGAGATGGTGTGTTCCACTGTAGAGAGATGGTGTGTTCCACTCCAAGGTGTTCCCCAGGTTTCTTTGCCAATGCTTCGATCATCATGCTCTCGTTTAATAGTTGTTGGAAACTACGCTGCATTAGGCCTACAAATTGGGTATGGGGTGTAGAGAGATGGTGTGTTCCACTCCAAGGTGTTCCCCAGGTTTCCTCTCCATTGCTTCGATCTTCATGCTCTCGTTTAGTAGTTGTTGGAAACTACGCTGCATTAGGCCTACAAATTGGGTATGGGGTGTAGAGAGATGGTGTGTTACACTCCAAGGTGTTCCCCAGGTTTCCTCTCCATTGCTTCGATCTTCCGGCTCTCGTTTAGTAGTTGTTGGAAACTACGCTGCATTAGGCCTACAAATTGGGTATGGGGTGTAGAGAGATGGTGTGTTACACTCCAAGGTGTTCCCCAGGTTTCCTCTCCATTGCTTCGATCTTCCGGCTCTCGTTTAGTAGTTGTTGGAAACTACGCTGCATTAGGCCTACAAATTGGGTATGGGGTGTAGAGAGATGGTGTGTTACACTCCAAGGTGTTCCCCAGGTTTCCTCTCCATTGCTTCGATCTTCCGGCTCTCGTTTAGTAGTTGTTGGAAACTACGCTGCATTAGGCCTACAAATTGGGTATGGGGTGTAGAGAGATGGTGTGTTACACTCCAAGGTGTTCCCCAGGTTTCCTCTCCATTGCTTCGATCTTCCGGCTCTCATTTAGTAGTTGTTGGAAACTACGCTGCATTGGGCCTACAAATTGGGTATGGGGTGTAGAGAGATGTTGTGTTCCACTCCAAGGTGTTCTCCAGGTTGCCTTTCCTGAGCTTCGATCTTCCGGCTCTCGTTTAGTAGTTGTTGGAAACTACGCTGCATTAGGCCTACAAATTGGGTATGGGGTGTAGAGAGATGGTGTGTTCCACTGTAGAGAGATGGTGTGTTCCACTCCAAGGTGTTCCCCAGGTTTCCTCGCCAATGCTTCGATCATCATGCTCTCGTTTAGTAGTTGTTGGAAACTACGCTGCATTAGGCCTACAAATTGGGTATGGGGTGTAGAGAGATGGTGTGTTCCACTCCAAGGTGTTCCCCAGGTTTCCTCTCCATTGCTTCGATCTGCATGCTCTGGTTTAGTAGTTGTTGGAAACTACGCTGCATTAGGCCTACAAATTGGGTATGGGGTGTAGAGAGATGGTGTGTTCCACTCCAAGGTGTTCCCCAGGTTGCCTTTCCTGAGCTTCGATCTTCCGGCTCTCGTTTAGTAGTTGTTGGAAACTACGCTGCATTAGGCCTACAAATTGGGTATGGGGTGTAGAGAGATGGTGTGTTCCACTGTAGAGAGATGGTGTGTTCCACTCCAAGGTGTTCCCCAGGTTTCTTTGCCAATGCTTCGATCATCATGCTCTCGTTTAATAGTTGTTGGAAACTACGCTGCATTAGGCCTACAAATTGGGTATGGGGTGTAGAGAGATGGTGTGTTCCACTCCAAGGTGTTCCCCAGGTTTCCTCTCCATTGCTTCGATCTTCATGCTCTCGTTTAGTAGTTGTTGGAAACTACGCTGCATTAGGCCTACAAATTGGGTATGGGGTGTAGAGAGATGGTGTGTTACACTCCAAGGTGTTCCCCAGGTTTCCTCTCCATTGCTTCGATCTTCCGGCTCTCGTTTAGTAGTTGTTGGAAACTACGCTGCATTAGGCCTACAAATTGGGTATGGGGTGTAGAGAGATGGTGTGTTACACTCCAAGGTGTTCCCCAGGTTTCCTCTCCATTGCTTCGATCTTCCGGCTCTCGTTTAGTAGTTGTTGGAAACTACGCTGCATTAGGCCTACAAATTGGGTATGGGGTGTAGAGAGATGGTGTGTTACACTCCAAGGTGTTCCCCAGGTTTCCTCTCCATTGCTTCGATCTTCCGGCTCTCGTTTAGTAGTTGTTGGAAACTACGCTGCATTAGGCCTACAAATTGGGTATGGGGTGTAGAGAGATGGTGTGTTACACTCCAAGGTGTTCCCCAGGTTTCCTCTCCATTGCTTCGATCTTCCGGCTCTCATTTAGTAGTTGTTGGAAACTACGCTGCATTGGGCCTACAAATTGGGTATGGGGTGTAGAGAGATGTTGTGTTCCACTCCAAGGTGTTCTCCAGGTTGCCTTTCCTGAGCTTCGATCTTCCGGCTCTCGTTTAGTAGTTGTTGGAAACTACGCTGCATTAGGCCTACAAATTGGGTATGGGGTGTAGAGAGATGGTGTGTTCCACTGTAGAGAGATGGTGTGTTCCACTCCAAGGTGTTCCCCAGGTTTCCTCGCCAATGCTTCGATCATCATGCTCTCGTTTAGTAGTTGTTGGAAACTACGCTGCATTAGGCCTACAAATTGGCTATGGGGTGTAGAGAGATGGTGTGTTCCACTCCAAGGTGTTCCCCAGGTTTCCTCGCCAATGCTTCGATCATCATGCTCTCGTTTAGTAGTTGTTGGAAACTACGCTGCATTAGACCTACAAATTGGGTATGGGGTGTAGAGAGATGGTGTGTTCCACTCCAAGGTGTTCTCCAGGTTGCCTTTCCTGAACTTCTATCTTCAGGCTCTCATTAAATTGTGGTTAAACGGAACAACTGCATTTGGCGTACTAGTTGGTTTGGGGCCTACTATCGGTGTCTGCCGCTCCTTGCTGTTCTCCTGGTTTCCTGTCCTGAAATTCCGTTTTCAGGCGCTCGTTAAGTAGTTGTTAATGTTAGACTGCATTTGGCCTACTAGTTGGGTTGGGGCCTACTATCGGTGTCTGCCACTCCTTGCTGTTCTCCTCCACTGAACAAAGCTGTGCCGCCTGTTTACTACTGTTGCCAATTTTGAACTGCATTTCGACTACTTACTGATTTGGGCCTACTCTCTGTGTCAGCCTCTCATTCCAGTTGTCCTCCACTGCAATGCCCCCTGATTAGTCCTGTGTTACCAATTTTGAACTGCATTTAGCCCACTTTATTCTTTGGGCCTATATCTGTGTTTCCTCCTCATCCTGCCCATTGCCCAGCCAGTGATAGATGAGTCTGCTAGTACATTGACCCATAACGCAACATTTCCCGTGCACGCTACACTGCAAGATTGTGACCCTGCTGAAAGTCAGGTCCCCCTTCCCGCATACCATACCACCTTACACGGGGACAAACAGGAAGGTGCAGATGAAAGTGCAGGTTCCTTCATCAGGTGGGGGGAGGAATACTAGTTGGCGACGTCACTGGCACAGGGCCTCTCATGGTACGCAAAAGTGTTGCTGCCGGTGGGAGGCGCCCCCGCCGTGCAAACACACCGCTGTACTTTGAGGGGCCCTGTGCCAGTGCCAATGCCAACGAGTGGGCCCCCCCTGCTTGCTCAGGTTCACAGCACTTGCAAAGTTGAAATACTTACCTCTCCCTGCTCCACTGCCGTGACGTGGTCCAGATTTCCTGGGCCCACTAATTACTTGAACCAGCCCTACCCACCACAACTTTAGCCAATTTCAAATGCCTTCCAATTATTATAAGGTAAATTACGCTTGACAAGCTTCATTAAAAAGAATGGATGGTTTTGACATTAAAATGGGCACTCTAGGTGTTTTCCTGGCCCCCACTCACTGCCGACTATGCTGCCCCATTGACTTGCATTGGGTTTCGTGTTTCGGTCGGTCCCGACTTTACGTCATAATCGGCCGATTTCACTCGACCCGACTTTTGAGATAGTCGGGTTTCGAGAAACCCGGCTCGACTCTAAAAAGGTCAAGGTCGCTCAACTCTATTCATGAGGGCTTGTTTTTGTGCTATGAATAGTAATTGTCAATGACAGCATTAATTTTTCCATATGATGTAAAAGAAAAATGGAAAAAAACTCCAAAGTGTGGTGAAATTATAAAAATAAAAACACAATTTCACCTTTTTTTTTTACAGCATTCATCGTGTGGTAAAAATGATCTGGCAACAGGGACGGACTGACCATCAGGCAAATCTAATATAATGAAACAAAAATAGCGATCAGAAAAATAACTCCCAATATTCGGACCACAACCGGGCTGGAATAATGATATTTAGAGAGTTTGTGCAATGTGCAAATACCAAAAGACCACTACTTAGTGTATAAATGGCAGACCATTCGGTGTAAGAACAGAACAAAGAACCTCAAGTATGAAGATCAAGACATATCATAAACACCAGTGTGAATATGTATAAGCATCCCAATTAAAATAGTGAAAACAGGGAAAGGTACGGTAAAATAAAATGCCTTTATTACATATAATATATATAAATATACAGGGCAACAATAGGCAATCACAAAAGTGTGCCTGTAACTGGAGGACCAAAAAATATATATATAAAAATATACAGCAGCAAAAAATAGCAACAATTACTGAAAATGGACACAGAGAGGACTGGGTAAAAAAAATACTAAAGAATATTATTGGAGAAATAAAGAACAATGTATATATCCTGAGTGTATAGATAGCGATATAGGTATGAAAATGATATATATATATATATGTATAAGACAAATGGCCATAAATGATAGAAAAAATAAAATAAAAAGGCACTCAGCAAGCCAAGTGAGGGCTACTAAAAAACATATAAAAAGTGTAATAAAAATCATGTACGAATATAATAACCGCTAATAATATGAAAATGTGCACATTGGCAATAAAGTGCAAAATAGAGGTGTAAGAGACAATAGTCCAAACCAGTGTGAACAAGGGTAGAGGCAGACCTCTAAATAATAAACTAGAGGATACACATAGCGTGCAAAAAATAGTGAGAGATGAGCCCAGAGTCACAAAAGCTGCCAGGTGCAGAGAAAAAAATGCGGCCAAAAATATATATATATAATTACCTCTGCCAACTACGTGTCCGGTCCTCCAGGTACAGCGCACCCCGACGCGCGTTTCGGACTGTGTCCTTCGTCAGGGGGTGGTGTACAGGAGGAACCGGGGGTCTATATATATGTGGAGGACATACCGCCGAATGAGCGAGGCAGACGCTAAAGCGGCGCATGCGTCACCCGAAAGGGCCGGAAGTGCGCGAAACCCGCGCCACGCGACCCGGCAAATTGTTGCCATGGCAGCAGGACGCAGGACGCGCAACCACCAGGACCCGAGCGGCGCATGCGCACAGCGACGACCACACATCATCCGAGGAGACCATGTACTAACTGCCGATGAGGGAGCAGGAGCACGACGACGCATGCGCTATCAGGGACCCACGGATGCGCGATACCCGAGGCCCGGAACCGGCAGCACAAGGCCACCAAAGTTACAGGGATCCGGGGACGCACAGACAATGGGACACAGACAGCGCATGCGTACAGCAGCGGCCCACAATCATGGGCAGAAAAGGGAAAATACTGTAAGTCTCACACACAGATAGTGCTTGGTGCTATGAAAAAATGAATAAAACTGTCGAATGGAACGGGGAGTATGAAGAATATACTTAAAAAAATAATAATAAAATATATATATAGAAAAAAACTATGAGAAGAAATGAAATGAAAATGTATGGTATGTAAAAGGACCATATAGTGATGCCTAAAAATGTAATATGCATACAGATGTACCGAATAAATACAAATAAGCAAATTAACATTGCACTAATGAGTATTACAGGCATATACCGAAAGTATGTATATGCATATTATAAAAGGAGAGCAATTGTCATCAATGTGGGTGACTGTATCTGTCAACAACCATGGAAGAGGAAGATACTAATAAGCAGAGAATTAGAAAAATATATGCAATATAGTCCAATAACAACGAAAACTTTGACGCCAAACAAGTCATATAAGAAGAAGATCATCAAATGGTCCGATAAACATCTTGGCGTGGATGCACCAGTGGGTCCAGGATGAGCATCATGATGGCGGATAAAATAATAATCGAACGGATGCCATACGATAAGTTAGACACACTATATGAAGATAAAAATAAAATTAAATAATTAATAATAGTTGTAACCATAGCAACCAAAATATCAATACAATGTAAACAAATAAAACCATACATAAATATATATATAGATAAATATAAAATATAGAAAATATATGCTTGTGAGCCAAAAAATGTATATACCATTAAAAAATACAAAAAGAAAAAAGATTACTAAATTTATATGAATGTATATTCATGACCACATGCATATATTTGTGCGCATAATAGAGCGTACTGCCTAAAAAGCTAAAAAGACATAACCGGTTCAAATAAAAAAGGATAAAAGGGATAAAAAGGTTCACAAAAAGGATGCAAAATTAAAATTCTCATTGAGGCCCAATGGATGAACTGTTTTAAGGGTCCAAATCCATTTGGATTCAAGTCTCGCCAATGGTGTACTTACCTTACCTCCTCTCAATGTGGGTTTGATAACATCAATACCCTTGATCCGTAGTAACGATGCATCAGATTGGTGGTGAATTCTGAAGTGTTTTGGAAGCGTTTTAAGTGTGGATAGGTCTTCAACTCCCTTAGCAGCGATGATACCTAGGACATGTTCACGAACTCGAACCTTGAGTTGGCGAGTAGTTAGGCCGATATAAATAAGAGAGCAGGGGCAAGTAGCATAGTATATCACTGCCTTCGTAGTACAGGTAATCGATGACATAATTTTGAAAGTATTGTGGCCATCAGAGCTTGTGAAATTATTAGCCCTGACTATGTTAGGGCATGCTACACATTTGCCGCATGGACGGCATCCTACAGAGAGTTTAAAATCAGATAAAAAAGTGTGGGATTCGTGAACATAATGACTTTTTACGAGTTTATCACCCAGATTGGTGGCTCTTTTAAAGGTCATATTAGGTTTGGATCCAATATACTGTGATATAATGGGATCAGCTTGCAGGATAGGCCATGATTTCTCCAGATATTTCATCATTAATTCGGTCTGTCCGTTATATTGTGTAACATAGCGGACCAATTTATTTGAGGTAGTAGGCCTAGCAGAGTACAAAGCCTCATGTCTGGTAGTATTTTTAGCGCGATTATATGCCCTTTTGATTGAGCGATGGCTGTAACCTCTGTCCAAAAACCTCAATCTGAGGTCAGCAGCCTGTTTCTCAAAGTCATCATTCGTTGAGCATACCCTGCGAAGTCTCAGAAATTGGCCTATAGGAATGGAACGTATCATCGCTGGTGGATGAGAGGAGGAAGCATGTAGAAAAGAATTCACGGATGTCGTCTTGCGATGTAAGTCCGTTTGGAGGCAATTATCAGTGCCCCTATATATCCTGACATCCAGAAAGTCAATTTGGTCCATATTAGATTGATGTGTCAGCCGTATATTGTACTGATTTTGGTTCAAGTAAATCATAAACTCGCTAAGGGATTCTACGGACCCCTGCCAGATCAGAAAAATGTCGTCAATGTACCGCGTCCAAAACAGGACGCGGTCCATTGACGACGACCGATCTGACAGGAAGAGGTCCCTCTCCCACAGCCCCAGGAAAAGATTAGCATATGAAGGTGCAAAAGAAGCCCCCATTGCTGTTCCCTGGAGCTGCAGGTAAAGGGACCCCTTGAAAAGAAAAAAGTTATGTGTTAGCGTGAAGGCCAGTAATTGTTCCACCAAAGAACTGGTGTAGGTAGACATCATGGAAGACTGTAAAAAGAATTGGGCAGCCCGTAAACCATCTTCATGGCGGATATTGGTGTACAGAGACTCTACGTCACAAGTGACAAGTAGAGTATCCGCACCAATATACAAGCCATCAATTTTCTTTAAGAAATCATTTGTGTCCTTAATAAACGAAGGAAGTGTTTCCACCAATGGCTGTAACTCAGATTCCACGAATTTATTAATATTCTCAAGGTAATTGCCGCAACCAGAAATGATCGGTCTACCAGGAGGGGTTGTCCTATTTTTATGGACTTTGGGCAGCAAGTAAAGGGTGGGAATGGAAGGCTCGCATACCTGTAAAATGTTAAATACTTCATTAGTGATTGAACCATCATCCCTGGCCTTCTTAAGGATGTGCAACAATTCGGTTTGAAATTTAGTTAGAGGATTAAATGTCAGTTTTTTGTAACAGGCAGCATCATGTAGTTGACGAAAGGCCTCAGTTTCATATTGTAACTTGGGCCAGATGACAACATTCCCACCCTTATCCGCTGGTTTGTAAACCACATCCTGGAGTCCCTGTAGTTTTTTTAGGGCAACGTCCTCATCCCTAGTAAGGTTAGTGATTTCCGGATACCGAGGAATGTTCTCAAAATCTTTGCTGACCGTCCTAACAAATACCTCAACCGTTGGACAAGATGATAGGGGAGGAAATTTTTTCGATTTGGGTTTAATAGATAGGGGTATCTTACCTCCTGAGGGGGTATCATGTTCGCGTTGCAATTCCTCGAGGATAGCTAGCGTTTCTTGTTCTGTCTCTGTTGGAAACAATTTGAGGAGAGATGCATCATGGAAGTGTCGTTTAAAAATGAGTTTACGGGCAAAAAGGTGTAAGTCCTTAATAGCCAAAAAATGATTAAAATGTGCTGTTGGACAGAACATAAGGCCCTTACACAATAGATCGTTTTCAATGGGTGAAATATCATGTGAGCTCAAGTTGATTACCTTCAGGTTGTTCCTATAATTGTCGGGAGAGTATCTGAAGGCTCTCTTGGATGGCGGGAAGCGCAGATTCCGTTTCCGTTTTGGAGTATAATTCATGGAGTTCGGATTTAAAGCAGCAGATGAAGTATCCGACACATCACTTATAGAAGGATGAGATGACACCGATGGAGTTCGAGTTCTGCTGAAATCGCGTGTATAATCACCAGGTGGTTGTTTGCGCCATTTGTACACTCTTCCCTGATTGAAGTCCTTCAGATCCCTAGCGAGTTTGTTAGCTTGATTAATTTGTATATCCTTGGCCCACTGAGTTATTAGTTGGTCCAATTGTGTATCAATCGAATTCAGTTGTTCCGTGGACAATTTGGTCTTAGCATCCGTATATATAGCATCCAGAGATTTGTCAATCTCCAATATGGTATTAGAGTGGAATTTGATCAAGAGCTCCATCAGTTTCTTTGAGGTGTCGTTACAGATGTATTCCCAGTCTTTAATAAAATTATCATCATTTACCAAGAAAGCAGGTGTTACCTGGACCCTAAGACCCCTAGGGATCAATTGTTTCTGGATATAATTATCCAAGAAGGCCTGATTCCACCATGTGCGAGTTCTTCTATAAGTCAAGTTTTTTATAGATTTAAAAAAATCATCTTTATGTGAACCATTAGGTGTAGATACACTAATACCATTGTTACCAAATACTTCGTTGATCTGGCCTTTCCAAGACATTTCTCTAGTTTTGAAATCCATACTAAGGAACAGAAGCGAGCCTGTGCAAAACACAGAAAAATAATGAAACAAAAATAGCGATCAGAAAAATAACTCCCAATATTCGGACCACAACCGGGCTGGAATAATGATATTTAGAGAGTTTGTGCAATGTGCAAATACCAAAAGACCACTACTTAGTGTATAAATGGCAGACCATTCGGTGTAAGAACAGAACAAAGAACCTCAAGTATGAAGATCAAGACATATCATAAACACCAGTGTGAATATGTATAAGCATCCCAATTAAAATAGTGAAAACAGGGAAAGGTACGGTAAAATAAAATGCCTTTATTACATATAATATATATAAATATACAGGGCAACAATAGGCAATCACAAAAGTGTGCCTGTAACTGGAGGACCAAAAAATATATATATAAAAATATACAGCAGCAAAAAATAGCAACAATTACTGAAAATGGACACAGAGAGGACTGGGTAAAAAAAATACTAAAGAATATTATTGGAGAAATAAAGAACAATGTATATATCCTGAGTGTATAGATAGCGATATAGGTATGAAAATGATATATATATATATATGTATAAGACAAATGGCCATAAATGATAGAAAAAATAAAATAAAAAGGCACTCAGCAAGCCAAGTGAGGGCTACTAAAAAACATATAAAAAGTGTAATAAAAATCATGTACGAATATAATAACCGCTAATAATATGAAAATGTGCACATTGGCAATAAAGTGCAAAATAGAGGTGTAAGAGACAATAGTCCAAACCAGTGTGAACAAGGGTAGAGGCAGACCTCTAAATAATAAACTAGAGGATACACATAGCGTGCAAAAAATAGTGAGAGATGAGCCCAGAGTCACAAAAGCTGCCAGGTGCAGAGAAAAAAATGCGGCCAAAAATATATATATATAATTACCTCTGCCAACTACGTGTCCGGTCCTCCAGGTACAGCGCACCCCGACGCGCGTTTCGGACTGTGTCCTTCGTCAGGGGGTGGTGTACAGGAGGAACCGGGGGTCTATATATATGTGGAGGACATACCGCCGAATGAGCGAGGCAGACGCTAAAGCGGCGCATGCGTCACCCGAAAGGGCCGGAAGTGCGCGAAACCCGCGCCACGCGACCCGGCAAATTGTTGCCATGGCAGCAGGACGCAGGACGCGCAACCACCAGGACCCGAGCGGCGCATGCGCACAGCGACGACCACACATCATCCGAGGAGACCATGGTGGAATCAGGCCTTCTTGGATAATTATATCCAGAAACAATTGATCCCTAGGGGTCTTAGGGTCCAGGTAACACCTGCTTTCTTGGTAAATGATGATAATTTTATTAAAGACTGGGAATACATCTGTAACGACACCTCAAAGAAACTGATGGAGCTCTTGATCAAATTCCACTCTAATACCATATTGGAGATTGACAAATCTCTGGATGCTATATATACGGATGCTAAGACCAAATTGTCCACGGAACAACTGAATTCGATTGATACACAATTGGACCAACTAATAACTCAGTGGGCCAAGGATATACAAATTAATCAAGCTAACAAACTCGCTAGGGATCTGAAGGACTTCAATCAGGGAAGAGTGTACAAATGGCGCAAACAACCACCTGGTGATTATACACGCGATTTCAGCAGAACTCGAACTCCATCGGTGTCATCTCATCCTTCTATAAGTGATGTGTCGGATACTTCATCTGCTGCTTTAAATCCGAACTCCATGAATTATACTCCAAAACGGAAACGGAATCTGCGCTTCCCGCCATCCAAGAGAGCCTTCAGATACTCTCCCGACAATTATAGGAACAACCTGAAGGTAATCAACTTGAGCTCACATGATATTTCACCCATTGAAAACGATCTATTGTGTAAGGGCCTTATGTTCTGTCCAACAGCACATTTTAATCATTTTTTGGCTATTAAGGACTTACACCTTTTTGCCCGTAAACTCATTTTTAAACGACACTTCCATGATGCATCTCTCCTCAAATTGTTTCCAACAGAGACAGAACAAGAAACGCTAGCTATCCTCGAGGAATTGCAACGCGAACATGATACCCCCTCAGGAGGTAAGATACCCCTATCTATTAAACCCAAATCGAAAAAATTTCCTCCCCTATCATCTTGTCCAACGGTTGAGGTATTTGTTAGGACGGTCAGCAAAGATTTTGAGAACATTCCTCGGTATCCGGAAATCACTAACCTTACTAGGGATGAGGACGTTGCCCTAAAAAAACTACAGGGACTCCAGGATGTGGTTTACAAACCAGCGGATAAGGGTGGGAATGTTGTCATCTGGCCCAAGTTACAATATGAAACTGAGGCCTTTCGTCAACTACATGATGCTGCCTGTTACAAAAAACTGACATTTAATCCTCTAACTAAATTTCAAACCGAATTGTTGCACATCCTTAAGAAGGCCAGGGATGATGGTTCAATCACTAATGAAGTATTTAACATTTTACAGGTATGCGAGCCTTCCATTCCCACCCTTTACTTGCTGCCCAAAGTCCATAAAAATAGGACAACCCCTCCTGGTAGACCGATCATTTCTGGTTGCGGCAATTACCTTGAGAATATTAATAAATTCGTGGAATCTGAGTTACAGCCATTGGTGGAAACACTTCCTTCGTTTATTAAGGACACAAATGATTTCTTAAAGAAAATTGATGGCTTGTATATTGGTGCGGATACTCTACTTGTCACTTGTGACGTAGAGTCTCTGTACACCAATATCCGCCATGAAGATGGTTTACGGGCTGCCCAATTCTTTTTACAGTCTTCCATGATGTCTACCTACACCAGTTCTTTGGTGGAACAATTACTGGCCTTCACGCTAACACATAACTTTTTTCTTTTCAAGGGGTCCCTTTACCTGCAGCTCCAGGGAACAGCAATGGGGGCTTCTTTTGCACCTTCATATGCTAATCTTTTCCTGGGGCTGTGGGAGAGGGACCTCTTCCTGTCAGATCGGTCGTCGTCAATGGACCGCGTCCTGTTTTGGACGCGGTACATTGACGACATTTTTCTGATCTGGCAGGGGTCCGTAGAATCCCTTAGCGAGTTTATGATTTACTTGAACCAAAATCAGTACAATATACGGCTGACACATCAATCTAATATGGACCAAATTGACTTTCTGGATGTCAGGATATATAGGGGCACTGATAATTGCCTCCAAACGGACTTACATCGCAAGACGACATCCGTGAATTCTTTTCTACATGCTTCCTCCTCTCATCCACCAGCGATGATACGTTCCATTCCTATAGGCCAATTTCTGAGACTTCGCAGGGTATGCTCAACGAATGATGACTTTGAGAAACAGGCTGCTGACCTCAGATTGAGGTTTTTGGACAGAGGTTACAGCCATCGCTCAATCAAAAGGGCATATAATCGCGCTAAAAATACTACCAGACATGAGGCTTTGTACTCTGCTAGGCCTACTACCTCAAATAAATTGGTCCGCTATGTTACACAATATAACGGACAGACCGAATTAATGATGAAATATCTGGAGAAATCATGGCCTATCCTGCAAGCTGATCCCATTATATCACAGTATATTGGATCCAAACCTAATATGACCTTTAAAAGAGCCACCAATCTGGGTGATAAACTCGTAAAAAGTCATTATGTTCACGAATCCCAAACTATTTTATCTGATTTTAAACTCTCTGTAGGATGCCGTCCATGCGGCAAATGTGTAGCATGCCCTAACATAGTCAGGGCTAATAATTTCACAAGCTCTGATGGCCACAATACTTTCAAAATTATGTCATCGATTACCTGTACTACGAAGGCAGTGATATACTATGCTACTTGCCCCTGCTCTCTTATTTATATCGGCCTAACTACTCGCCAACTCAAGGTTCGAGTTCGTGAACATGTCCTAGGTATCATCGCTGCTAAGGGAGTTGAAGACCTATCCACACTTAAAACGCTTCCAAAACACTTCAGAATTCACCACCAATCTGATGCATCGTTACTACGGATCAAGGGTATTGATGTTATCAAACCCACATTGAGAGGAGGTAAGGTAAGTACACCATTGGCGAGACTTGAATCCAAATGGATTTGGACCCTTAAAACAGTTCATCCATTGGGCCTCAATGAGAATTTTAATTTTGCATCCTTTTTGTGAACCTTTTTATCCCTTTTATCCTTTTTTATTTGAACCGGTTATGTCTTTTTAGCTTTTTAGGCAGTACGCTCTATTATGCGCACAAATATATGCATGTGGTCATGAATATACATTCATATAAATTTAGTAATCTTTTTTCTTTTTGTATTTTTTAATGGTATATACATTTTTTGGCTCACAAGCATATATTTTCTATATTTTATATTTATCTATATATATATTTATGTATGGTTTTATTTGTTTACATTGTATTGATATTTTGGTTGCTATGGTTACAACTATTATTAATTATTTAATTTTATTTTTATCTTCATATAGTGTGTCTAACTTATCGTATGGCATCCGTTCGATTATTATTTTATCCGCCATCATGATGCTCATCCTGGACCCACTGGTGCATCCACGCCAAGATGTTTATCGGACCATTTGATGATCTTCTTCTTATATGACTTGTTTGGCGTCAAAGTTTTCGTTGTTATTGGACTATATTGCATATATTTTTCTAATTCTCTGCTTATTAGTATCTTCCTCTTCCATGGTTGTTGACAGATACAGTCACCCACATTGATGACAATTGCTCTCCTTTTATAATATGCATATACATACTTTCGGTATATGCCTGTAATACTCATTAGTGCAATGTTAATTTGCTTATTTGTATTTATTCGGTACATCTGTATGCATATTACATTTTTAGGCATCACTATATGGTCCTTTTACATACCATACATTTTCATTTCATTTCTTCTCATAGTTTTTTTCTATATATATATTTTATTATTATTTTTTTAAGTATATTCTTCATACTCCCCGTTCCATTCGACAGTTTTATTCATTTTTTCATAGCACCAAGCACTATCTGTGTGTGAGACTTACAGTATTTTCCCTTTTCTGCCCATGATTGTGGGCCGCTGCTGTACGCATGCGCTGTCTGTGTCCCATTGTCTGTGCGTCCCCGGATCCCTGTAACTTTGGTGGCCTTGTGCTGCCGGTTCCGGGCCTCGGGTATCGCGCATCCGTGGGTCCCTGATAGCGCATGCGTCGTCGTGCTCCTGCTCCCTCATCGGCAGTTAGTACATGGTCTCCTCGGATGATGTGTGGTCGTCGCTGTGCGCATGCGCCGCTCGGGTCCTGGTGGTTGCGCGTCCTGCGTCCTGCTGCCATGGCAACAATTTGCCGGGTCGCGTGGCGCGGGTTTCGCGCACTTCCGGCCCTTTCGGGTGACGCATGCGCCGCTTTAGCGTCTGCCTCGCTCATTCGGCGGTATGTCCTCCACATATATATAGACCCCCGGTTCCTCCTGTACACCACCCCCTGACGAAGGACACAGTCCGAAACGCGCGTCGGGGTGCGCTGTACCTGGAGGACCGGACACGTAGTTGGCAGAGGTAATTATATATATATATTTTTGGCCGCATTTTTTTCTCTGCACCTGGCAGCTTTTGTGACTCTGGGCTCATCTCTCACTATTTTTTGCACGCTATGTGTATCCTCTAGTTTATTATTTAGAGGTCTGCCTCTACCCTTGTTCACACTGGTTTGGACTATTGTCTCTTACACCTCTATTTTGCACTTTATTGCCAATGTGCACATTTTCATATTATTAGCGGTTATTATATTCGTACATGATTTTTATTACACTTTTTATATGTTTTTTAGTAGCCCTCACTTGGCTTGCTGAGTGCCTTTTTATTTTATTTTTTCTATCATTTATGGCCATTTGTCTTATACATATATATATATATATCATTTTCATACCTATATCGCTATCTATACACTCAGGATATATACATTGTTCTTTATTTCTCCAATAATATTCTTTAGTATTTTTTTTACCCAGTCCTCTCTGTGTCCATTTTCAGTAATTGTTGCTATTTTTTGCTGCTGTATATTTTTATATATATATTTTTTGGTCCTCCAGTTACAGGCACACTTTTGTGATTGCCTATTGTTGCCCTGTATATTTATATATATTATATGTAATAAAGGCATTTTATTTTACCGTACCTTTCCCTGTTTTCACTATTTTAATTGGGATGCTTATACATATTCACACTGGTGTTTATGATATGTCTTGATCTTCATACTTGAGGTTCTTTGTTCAAATCTAATATAAGTCAGATGAGCCAGTCCTGCCATGAGCCGCATGGACTGTGACACAATTAACAGTGTCGGCATCTGCTTGCAAACTACTTCCAACCTGTGGACTGCTGGAGGCTGGTGCCACGAAAGGGACATCAGGCAATGTGAAGAAGTCATTGCACCACGCAGGCCACCTCCACTGCAAAATGATGTAGAAGCAGAGATGCTGATGTAGTGACCCAGTCGAGAGTGTGTCCTTCCCTTTAAGTAATCCTGCATTGGGAGTAGCTTCTGTACACTACAGCTAACTCTCTAACTGCCCCTCTACATTATCCCCTGCATTTGTGAGCTGTAATTCTCCATTTCTAGTCACCACCATTTTAGATGCAATGCGTTTCTCATTTGCTGTGTTCTGGCGTCATCTATTGGTGAAAGTATACAATGACTCATAATTATTGCTTTGTAAGGGTCTGAGATGTGAATCCGGTGTCCTTTTGGCCAGCTCCTAGGCACATGGTCAATAGGAGGAGCTGTTTTCCAGGCAAGTCTAGAATGTTCTTTAGTCTGAGGGATGCCCTCAGGGAGAGCAGAACACATGTGGAGGCTGTTTTCACTACAAGATCTCCTGCAGGCCTAAGAGCCTGGGTTCCCTCTAAAACTTCTACAGACATCATTCTAAAGTCTTTCTGACTGGAATCACCTCAGTTTTTACATTCACCTGTAAGTATTTGTGCACGTGCCGTGACACACTGTGGAGTTAATCCCGAGTACAGGTCTGTAACCTCTCATTGCTGCATCTACCTCCTTCTGTAAAGGTACCTGTCCTTCACACATAACGATATCATTAGCGATATCGTTGCAACGTCACGCTTTTTTGTGACGTGGCAATGATCTCGCTAACGATCTCCTTATGTGTGACAGCGACCAACGATCAGGCCCCTGCTGGGAGATCGTTGGTCGTGGGGAATGATCAGGACCTTTTTTTGGTCGCTGATCACCCGCTGTCATCGCTGGATCGGCGTGTGTGACGCCGATCCAACGATGTGTTCACTTGTAACCAGGGTAAACATCGGGTTACTAAGTGCAGGGCCACGCTTAGTAACCCGATATTTACCCTGGTTACCATTGTAAAAGTAAAAAAAAAAAAAACAGTACATACTCACATTCCGATGTCTGTCACGTCCCCCGCCCTCAGCTTCCGTGCACTGACTGTCAGCGCCGCAGGCTGTAAAGTAGATCACAGCGGTGACGTCACCGCTGTGCTCTGCTTTATGGCCAGTGCTGACACAGTCAGTGTGGGAAGCTGACGGCGGTGGATGTGACAGACATCGGAATGTGAGTATGTACTGTTTTTTTTTTTAACTTTTACAATGGTAACCAGGGTAAATATCGGGTTACTAGGCGCGGCCCTGCACTTAGTAACCCGATGTTTACCCTGGTTACCCGGGGACTTCGGCATCGTTGAAGACAGTTTCAACGATGCCAAAGTCTTTCCCTGGATCGTTGGTCGCTGGAGAGAGCTGTCTGTGTGACAGCTCCCCAACGACCACACAACGACTTGCCAACGATCACGGCCAGGTCGTATCACTGGTCGTGATCGTTGGTAAGTCGTTTAGTGTAACTGTACCTTAATCTATAAAAATACACTGTCCAGTGCTCTTAAAGCTCCAGACCCCAATCACATCTCAGCATCTAAGTGTGAACTGTAATTGCTGTGGACTACCCATGAGAGACTGTTCCTTATTTGTTCCAAGTTATAATTCCCATTCCTGCTGACGTAAAAGCAACTGTTATCCCCGAGACTGGTGTGTGTGTCATAATTCCTTCGGCTGCGAACATTGTGTGGGGGTGGATAGAAGGCAACGTTCGGTCTCGTCATTACACTGACATCAGCTGTGGTGGACAGGGCACCAGAATATGTGAGTATAAGGTTTTATTTTTTGGAGGGCAGTGTGGAGACCATCGTACATTATAAAGATGGCTATGTTGGGGTCATCATATATTACGGAGATTGTGTGAAGGTCATCATAAGTTTTGAAGAGCTGTGTGGGAGCCATCATATGTTATGCAGAGCTATGTTGGAATCAGCATACAATATGAGAAAATATCAATCAGGAGAAAAATATCGGAGTTTAATGGTTTAAAAATCTGATTTTTATTGTGAAACAACATAGCCAAAAATTATAAAAAGGTATGAACAAGACATATAGAGAGATATAGCACTCCAGACAGAGACAATTGCTATTAAACCTTCTAATAAAAATGAGTACACCATTAGCTAGGGGAGGGTCATGCATTGCTAATTATGAGTAAATGTGTGTGGACCAGCATATGCTATAGGGGGTTTTGTGGGGACTATCATAAATTATAGGGGCTGTGTGGGGACAAGCATATATTACGGGGGACTGGGTTGGTAATTAGCATAGTTGATGGGAAACTGTGTGGGGAGCATCATACATTATTAGGGGCTTTATGGGGGCCATCATGCGATATGGAAGGCTTTTTGGGAACCATGGTACATTATGGGTGGCTATGTAAGGGCCATAATACAGGGGGGGGGCATTTATATGGATACACCTGGGTGGGCTATTTATACACCAGGGGGCCATACCAAAGATGGTTACCCCTCCATACCAGGGGGTCATACTATGATGTACACCCCTCCATCCAGGGGCCATAATGTACTCCTATCAGCTATAATGTGAGGTGATAACCCCAGTATTATACTCCCTGAAACTGCAGACATGTTTCCTCCTGTCCATCCTGTGAGAGAAAGAGGGAGAGCCAGAGTTGCCTCCCCTATATAAGTCCCACCCTCATCACAGTAATACACCAGGCACAAACATCTAAACTCCTTCCTCTTAAAGCAACATCACTCTTGTTTAAAATCTACACCGCAATACAAACAAAAGCTGCAGGAGTTCACGGTCCACTCATCCTCAAGTCATGTCCACCTCCATCTAGTCTCCGGTGGTTTCTTGCATGATGAAGGCATTGATGCTATGGACTGGCCTTGCTATTCCCTAGACCTGAATTCAATTAAGCACATCTGGGACATCATGTCTCATTCCATCCACCAATGCCACGGTGCGCCACAGACTGTCGAGGAGTTGACTGATGCTTTAATCCAGGTCTGGGAGGAGATTTCTAAGAACATCGCTGCCGGATCAGTTGGATCAGCCTGTAATTTGATTTTCTACTTTGATTTTGAGTTTCATTCCAAATCCAGACCTCCGTGGGGTATTAATTTAATTTGCATTGATCATTTTTATGTTTTATTCTTCTCAACGCATTCCTCTATGCAATGAATAAAGATTTGCAACTGGAATATTTCATTCAGTGATATTTAGGATGTGGTATTTTAGTGTTCCTTTCATTTTTTTTGAGCAATGTATATATGCAACACTAACGCAGTTTATGAAAAAATAAGCTGGTCCCAATTGTATCCTTTATTTCATTGCAATGCAAATGTGGTTGCTATCTATTAATTGAAACATTGTCTTCATAGTCAATGGTTGAGGTACCTTCATGATAGGAAAACATTTTATCAGGCAGGCAATTCTGAAAGATCTCATCTTTTTCATTGTGGAATAAAAGATTGGGATCATTTTGCGAATCCCATTTTCTTAGTAGACTTAGATTACCATTCCCACAGTACTCCATTCGAGCTTCAGCGAGAGCACAAAAGAATAGTTAATTTGGTAATTCACAGATAAGGTAATTGATGATTTCTGCAGGATGCTGATTTGCTCATTTTGCATATATTATTGGACATTACATGGAAACCCTGCTGTGTGGGAGACAATAGATTTGTAAATTTAGTTTGTCATCATTAGATGTGAGAATTTTTAAAATTCTTGATATTCTCAAAAACTCTAATCTGAACATGCCCAAAAACGGTCAAATAGAGCAATGTGCTTTATACTATGCAGTGGAATGTAAATATAGATATCAAGCAAAAATAAAGCACCCAGTTCTGGAGACGCACAAGTAAAGCTTGTGTTGCTATAAAAGGTTAATTTCCTTTTAGGAAAAAAGTAAAATAAGAGTCCACACAGCAAGAGGCCCCTAGTAGAAACTGCTGGAAACATGACTCCGATCACACTAAGATGACACTCGGCTCAAACACTGAAGAAGTGTTTATGTATACATATTCCACAGCACTAGACACTTTATTGTTCTTTTGATTATTGACTTATTTCAGATTATTTATGGATCATTGACAAAGTAATTTTTTCAGATGCATGCAAATAATAAGTAATGCGGTGGATAATATATAGAGCAACCTCTGTTTTTCCAGTACCTTTGTCTCTGAATTTTAAAATAGTACTGTTTTTGAATGAATTAATAAAAATTTGTATTTATAAGGAATTTTTTGTCACTTCAATTTATATTTTTTGTCCTCAGTAGATAATATCTTAGGGGGTATACAAAAATTACATAATTGGGTAAAACAAGTAAAATACTTTGGGTAAATCCCAACCAGGTACAATACTTTGGGTAGAAAAAGGTACAATACTTTGGGAAAATCCCAAGCAGGAACAATACTTTGGATACAAAATGTACAATACTTTGGGTAAAACTCAAACAGGTACAATACGTTGGGTAAAACATGTAAAATACGTTGGGTAAATCCCAACCAGGTACATTACTTTTGGTTAAAAAGGTACAATACTTAGGGAAAATCCCAACCAGGTACAATACTTTGGGTAGAAAAAGGTCAAATACTTTGGGTAACAAGGTCCAAGACAAATTTTTCACACTCTCTCATCCTTCCAGTCTACTCTTCCTTGAGGTGAAATAAAGTATTCAGCAAATTTGTCCCTGATTCTGGAAACTGACACAGAACTTCTAAAAGTAATGTTCTGATAATCATGCAAGGTGATTTCTTCAGAGTGGTCATCAATGGAAATCTGTTCCTTACATATAACAAAATTGTGCAGGACCACACAATCTTTAACCACCTCGTTCACAGTGTTAGTCTTCAGGTTGGTAGTGGTCAACAGAACTTGCCATTTGGCTGTTAGAATCCCAAAAGCACACTCCACCATTCTTCGTGCTTGTGTTAGGCGGTAATAAAAATTATTTTAGTTGCCGTCAATCCACTACTGGAGTATGGTTTCAGCAGGTGTTCCGAGAGTTGGAAAGCTTCATCTCCAAAACATACAAATGACATTGGTGGCCCAGAGGTTTCAGGCAGCGGTCTTGGTGGTGGAAATTGGAAGGGGTTTCCATAGAGATGACGCCCCTTTGCAGACACTTTAAAATCTTGTGAATCATTGGAGCGGTCATAGGACCCAATATCGACTGCTCTAAATTTCTATTCTGAGTCTCCTACGGCAATGAGCACAAGGGAGAAATATTTTTTATAGTTAAAATATTCAGATCCAGATCCAGCAGGATTGACGATGCTGATATGTTTCCCGTCCACTACACCCAAGCAATTGGGAAACTGACAGATTTGATACAATTTTTCAGCTATTTCCAGCCAACTCTCTGTCGTGGGATATGGTTTAAATTCGCCATGTAAAGAGTCGCACAATGCACGGCAGGTGTGCTTCACAATTCCGGATATGGTGGATATCCCAAGTCTAAGCTGGAATTGGAGGGATGAAGGGATTCTCAACTTTCAAAAAATCTGTGAATAAAAGCAAAGGAAAAATTAGTACAAAATACCAGCAATAACATTACAGTTATAAGTCAGCTTTAACAATAGAAGATACTATAAAAAATAATATTTAAAAAATACCAGCAACATTACAGTTATAATAATAATAATAATCTTTATTTATATAGCGCCAACATATTTCGCAGCGCTTTACAGTTTAACAGTTTCAAACACAAAAGTCATAAGTAACAACGTTAACAATACAATAATTAAAGCAAAATAAGACGACCCTGCTCGTGAGAGCTTACAATCTACAATGAGGTGGGGGAGATGCAAAGTACAGGTGTGTATTTACAATGATGTAAGTGTGCTTTATAAGTGTGCTTTAACAGTAGGAGATACAATAAAAATGGCTTACCTAAGAGTCACCATCAGACGCTCCGCCGGTGAAACTGAGAAGCGGCAATATGTATCACTTCTTGTGATGAGGTGTCCAATCCATTCCACCAACAATTTGAAGTTCTCTATTTTCATAAGCATGGAGCTGAAAAACATCTTGGGGTTTCCTCATAGCTCCATGTATAATGTAGAATACACCCCACACATCATTCTCTGTGCTGTGATTGGGTGGATCCACAAACGCTGTCGGCGTTTGATTTGTCTCAAAAGTAAAATCCACAGAAATCTTCAGAATGTTTGCCATCAATCCGTCCATCTTCGCCACTTGCTCCTTTATAACCTGTCAAAGATGGGCTGTAGGAAAACTGTATATATAGGTTTTCAGTAGCCAATCACATTTGGGAGCCTCCCATGGGCGTTTTTAACAACCGGATCCATTGTAAAACGGATAAAAAAAAACTGATGGAATGGATGCAAAACGGATGGGACGGATCCGGTTTTTTGCCGGTTCTGGTAGTCGGATCCTGTGGAAAAAAGGATCCGTCGCATCAGTTTTTCACAATTTACGCTGGATCCATTGCTCTGTTTTTGTGTTGTCATTCATATTCTCAGAAAAAAGGTCAAGAAAGCAAACATTCTACTTGGGGTATGTAAACTTTTGAGCACAACTGTATGTCAGGGAGTGCTGTTTTAAAAATGGTATCACTTTTGGAGGGTTTCCAATATATAGGACCCCCAAAGTCACTTCAAACCTTAATAGGTTCTTCAAAAATATAAACTTTGTAAATTTCCTTGAAAAAATGAAAAATTACTGCTACAATTTTAAATCTCCTAAAAGACTAACAAAATAAATGTACATTTTACATTGTGCTGATGTAAAGCACATATGTGGGATTTGTTATTTATTAACCCCTTAACTCCTGGAGCTTTTTTTGGCTTTGCATTTTCGTTTTTCACTCCCCTCCTTCTCAGATCCATAACTTTTTTATTTTTTCGTCAATATGGCCAAATGAGGGCTTATTTTCTGCAAGACAAGTTGTAGTTTTGAATGACACAATTGATTTTTCCATGTCATTTACTAGAAAACAGGAAAAAATTCCAAGTGCGATGAAATTGCAAAAAAAGTGCAATCCCACACTTGTTTTTTGTTTGGCTTTTTTGCTAAGTTCACTAACTGCTAAAACTGACTTGCCATTTTGATTCTCCAGGTCGTTACGAGTTCATAGACACCAAACACGTCTAGGTTGTTTTTTATCTAAGTGGTGAAAAAAAATTCCAAACTTTGCTAAAAAAAAAAATTGCTCAACTTTCCGATACCCGTGACGTCTCCATTTTTCGTGATCTGGGGTTGGGTGAGGGCTTATTTTTTGCGTGCTGAGCTGTCATTTTTAATGATACCATTCTGGTGCAGATACATTCTTTTGATCACCCATCATTGCATTTTAATGCAATGAAGCGGCGAGCAAAAGAACTTAATTCTGGCGTTTTTACTTTTTTTTATTGCTACGCCATTTAGCAATCAGGTTAATCAATTTTTTGATAGATCAGGCGATTCTGAACATGGCGATGCCAAATATGTGTAGGTTTGATTTTTTTTATTGTTTTATTTTGAATGAGGCGAAAGGGGGGTTATTTGCACTGTTATTTTTTTTTATTCTTTTCATATTTTAAAAAACATATTTTTGCTTTTGGCATGCTTTAATAGCGTCCATGGTAGGCTAGAAGCTGCCACAACTTGATCAGCTCGGCTACATAGAGGCGGTGCTTAGATGGCCTCTATGTAACAGAATTACAGGCTTGCTATGAGCGCTGACCACAGGGTGGCTCTCATAGCAATCCGGCATCAACAACCATAGACGTTTCAAGGAGACCTCTTGTTGTCATGCCGACGCATTGATGACCCCTGATCATGTGAAGGGGGTCACTGATGCACGCATTTCCTGCTGGATGGCCGGAAGCACTTATTAAAGGCTGCTGTCAGAGTTTGACAGTGGCATTTAATTAGTTAACAAATGTGGGTGGATCGTGATTCCACCCGTGCCTGTTGCGGGCACATGTCAGCTGTTCAAAACAGCTGACATGTCCCGGCATTGATGCGGGCTCACCGCCGGAGCCCACATCAAAGCGGGGGATACTGCCATCAGACGTACTATTCCGTCAAATGGCAGTAAGGAGTTAATGTTTTTCTGTGGTGTGACTATCTGGATTAAAAATTAGCCATTCACTGAATTATGTACCCAATATTGGGTACATATTTTGGTGAATTGCTAATTTTGATGGTACCTTATTATTCTATGTATGGTGACTTGAGAAAAATATCTGGATTAAAGGGATAATCCTTCAAAGTTAGAAAATTGCTAATTTTTTAACATTTTTGTCAAATTACTGATATTTTTTATAAATAAAGACAAAGCATATCGACCTAAATTTAACATTATCATAAATTACAATGTGCCATGAAAAAAGAGTCTGAAAATCATTGGGATTTGTTGAAGTGTTCCAGAGTTATTACCACATAATGGGATACTGGTCTGATTTCAAAACGTTGGTCCGGTCACTAAGGGGTTAATTTTGTATTTTACACAGGAGTTACACAGCTGCTGCTGAATACAACTTCCATCATTGCCTCATGGTCACACTGATCTCAGCGGAGACAATGATGAGAGATGCCTTGAGCGGCCGGCAGACGCCTGGGAACAGCAGAAACTGTAGCGCTTTTACCCAGGCTCTCGTACAATTAACGCTAATGACACACAGATGTCAACCATGTGTCATCGGTGTGCACATGTAGAGCACAGATTTTTTCCATGCTGCATGGAAAAAAAACCTGACATGTCTAGAGGTTTTTCACACAGATCGCATAGGGACACAAAAAGAATGAACGTGTGAAGGAGACCTTACACCAGCATCACACCTAATGTATCAAAATACGGTCTGATTTTTACTTCCGAAATACACAGCAAATTTCCTGAACAGTGATCTGTATTCAATGCGAGGATGCAAATTTTTTTCTCCAAAAATTATCCGTGTGTCATCCGTATGGCATCCGTATGGAATCCATACGGCGAGATTTTCTTGCCAGCTTGCAAAAGGGACATAGAATGGATCCATGGGCTCAAATATTCGTGAAAACATATATACAGTCTATATACAGTACATAACAAACAAAAGTTTGGACACACCTTCTCATTTAAAGATTTTTCTGTATTTTCATAACTATGAAAATTGTAAATTCACACTGAAGGCATCAAAACTATGAATTAACACATGTGGAATTATATACTTAACAAAAAAAGTGTGAAACAACTGAAAATATGTCTTATTTTCTAGGTTCTTCAAAGTAGCCACCTTTTGCATTGATGACTGCTTTTTACACTCTTGGCATTCTCTTGATGAGCTTCAAGAGGTAGTCACCAGGAATGGTTTTCACTTCCCAGGTGTGCCCTGTCAGGTTTAATAAGTGGGATTTTTTGCCTTAAAAATGGGTTTGGGACCATCATTTGTGTTGAGCAGAAGTCTGGTGGATACACAGCTGATAGTCCTACTGAATAGACTGTTAGAATTTGTATTATGGCAAGAAAAAAGCAGCTAAGTATAGAAAAACGAGTGACCATCATTACTTTAAGAAATTAATGTCAGTCAGTCCGAAAAATTGGGAAAACTTTGAAAGTGTCACCAAGTGCAGTTGCAAAAGCCATCAAGCGCTACAAAGACATTGGCTCACATGAGGACCGCCCCAGGAAAGTAAGACCAAGAGTCTCTTCTGATTCTGAGGATAAGTTTATCTGAGTCACCAGCCTCAGAAATTGCAGATTAACAGCAGCTCAGAATAGAGACCAGGTTAATGCCACACAGAGTTCTGGCAGCAGACACATCTCTACAACAACTGATAAGAGGAGACTTTGTGCAACAGGCCTTCATGGTAAAATAGCTGCTAGGAAACCACTGCTAAAGACAGGCAACAAGGAGAAGAGGCTTGTTTGGGCTAAAGAACACAAGAAATGGACATTAGACCAGTGGAAATCTGTGCTTTGGTCTGATGAGTCCAAATTTGAGATCTTTGGTTCCAATCACCGTGTCTTTGTGCGACGCAGAAAAGGTGAACGGATGGACTCTACATGCCTGGTTCCCATCGTGAAGCATGGAGGAGGAGGTGTGATGGTGTGGGGTGCTTTGCTGGTGACACTGTTGGGGATTTATTCAAAATTGAAGGCACACTGAACCAACATGTCTACCACAGCATCTTGCAGCGGCATGCTGTTCCATCCGGTTTGCATTTAGTTGGACCATCATTTATTTTTCAACAGGACAATGACCCCAAACACACCTCCAGGCTGTGTAAGGGCTATTTGACCAAGAAGGAGAGTGATGGGGTGCTACGTCAGATGACCTGGCCTCCACAGTCACCAGACCTGAACCCAATCGAGATGGTTTGGGGTGAGCTGGACCGCAGAGTGAAGGCAAAAGGGCCAACAAGTGCTAAGCATCTCTGGGAACTCCTTCAAGATTGTTGGAAGACCATTTCCGGTGACTACCTCTTGAAGCTCATCAGGAGAATACCAAGAATGTGCAAAGCAGTCATCAAAGCAAAAGGTGGCTACTTTGAAGAACCTAGAATATAAGACATAGTTTCAGTTGTTTCACACTTTTTTGTTAAGTATATAATTCCACATGTGTTAATTCATAGTTTTGATGCCTTCAGTGTGAATTTACAATTTTCATAGTTATGAAAATACAGAAAAATCTTTAAATGAAAAGGTGTGTCCAAACTTTTGGTCTGTACTGTATATATATATGTGTGTGTCAATGACATATATATATATATATATATATATACAGTGGGGCAAAAAAGTATTTAGTCAGTCAGCAATAGTGCAAGTTCCACCACTTAAAAAGATGAACGGCGTCTGTAATTTACATCATAGGTAGACCTCAACTATGGGAGACAAACTGAGAAAAAAAAATCCAGAAAATCACACTGTCTGTTTTTTTAACATTTTATTTGCATATTATGGTGGAAAATAAGTATTTGGTCAGAAACAAAATTTCATCTCAATATTTTGTTATATATCCTTTGTTGGCAATGACAGAGGTCAAACGATTTCTGTAAGTCTTCACAAGGTTGCCACACACTGTTGTTGGTATGTTGGCCCATTCCTCCATGCAGATCTCCTCTAGAGCAGTGATGTTTTTGGCTTTTCGCTTGGCAACACGGACTTTCAACTCCCTCCAAAGGTTTTCTATAGGGTTGAGATCTGGAGACTGGCTAGGCCACTCCAGGACCTTGAAATGCTTCTTACGAAGCCACTCCTTCGTTGCCCTGGCGGTGTGCTTTGGATCATTGTCATGTTAAAAGACCCAGCCACGTTTCATCTTCAATGCCCTTGCTGATGGAAGGACGTTTGCACTCAAAATCTCACGATACATGGCCCCATTCATTCTTTCATGTACCCGGATCAGTCGTCCTGGCCCCTTTGCAGAGAAACAGCCCCAAAGCATGATGTTTCCACCACCATGCTTTTCAGTAGGTATGGTGTTTGATGGATGCAACTCAGTATTCTTTTTCCTCCAAACACGACAAGTTGTGTTTCTACCAAACAGTTCCAGTTTGGTTTCATCAGACCATAGGACATTCTCCCAAAACTCCTCTGGATCATCCAAATGCTCTCTAGCAAACTTCAGACGGGCCCGGACATGTACTGGCTTAAGCAGTGGGACACGTCTGGCACTGCAGGATCTGAGTCCATGGTGGCGTAGTGTGTTACTTATGGTAGGCCTTGTTACATTGGTTCCAGCTCTCTGCAGTTCATTCACTAGGTCCCCCCGCGTGGTTCTGGGATTTTTGCTCACCGTTCTTGTGATCATTCTGACCCCACGGGGTGGGATTTTGCGTGGAGCCCCAGATCGAGGGAGATTATCAGTGGTCTTGTATGTCTTCCATTTTCTAATTATTGCTCCCACTGTTGATTTCTTCACTCCAAGCTGGTTGGCTATTGCAGATTCAGTCTTCCCAGCCTGGTGCAGGGCTACAATTTTGTTTCTGGTGTCCTTTGACAGCTCTTTGGTCTTCACCATAGTGGAGTTTGGAGTCAGACTGTTTGAGGGTGTGCACAGGTGTCTTTTTATACTGATAACAAGTTTAAACAGGTGCCATTACTACAGGTAATGAGTGGAGGAAAGAGGAGACTCTTAAAGAAGAAGTTACAGGTCTGTGAGAGCCAGAAATCTTGATTGTTTGTTTCTGACCAAATACTTATTTTCCACCATAATATGCAAATAAAATGTTAAAAAAACAGACAGTGTGATTTTCTGGATTTTTTTTTTCTCAGTTTGTCTCCCATAGTTGAGGTCTACCTATGATGTAAATTACAGACGCCTCTCATCTTTTTAAGTGGTGGAACTTGCACTATTGCTGACTGACTAAATACTTTTTTGCCCCACTGTATATATATATACCCATTCTATGTGTACACATTTATTTGATCTATTCTATTCCAACCTGTCAGTGTGATTTTCCTGTACACCGCACTGAATTACCGGCTTTTCAATAGAACACCGGTGCGTATTTCTCGCAAGTCACACGTGTGGTCCATATGTAATCCGTATTTATCTCGCCCCCATAGACTTTCATTGGTGGATTTTTTGCGCAATATGCTGACAAACGCAGCATGCTGTGATTTTCTCAGCCCGTAAAACATGGCCGAGAAACATACGGCTGATGGGAGCTGCCCATAGAGAAAAATTGGTCCGTGTGCAATGCGTTGTTTTTGCGCCTCTCGCTCGTCCGTATTCCTCTCTAGTGTGATGCCGGCCTTAGCCTGAGTAAAATGTGAATTGACACCAGTCTCCACAAAGAGGTATAGGAAAAAAGCCATCATTACCTATCACATGGAGAATGATTTATGTTTGCAAAATAAACAAGCTGAAATTTAGGAATTACTTTTTTTTATTTATTGAACATTTTGCTTTCTCAGAAGGCAGATGGAAAATAGAGGATGCTGTTATGTTTTTATCTGATTGAAGCCAAGAGAAAACATTCGTTTCCATTATCATCCGTCTGGTCTTTGCTAAAGAACAAGTCTGTGAATCTGTGTAATCATGATTAAAATTTGTATTTAAATAGAATATCGCTTTTCACATTCATTGTACAGAGATTAGTACTCACATTAGAGAATCACATTCATGGGCAGTAGTAAAAATGATGTGCTATCTACAAGGGTACAGCTATAGGGGCTGCATTGTTAGAAATCATAAATAGCAATAAATTCACTAGCTACGTTTTTGCTAGTGAAACCATATTAAGGCCCCCCAAAATTGAGGTGGATATAAATGCTACACCAAAGAATTAATATGTAGCAATAGGACAAAAGTGAGTTTTGGCAGAAGAATTTTACACTTTATTTGACTATGATATAAAATACACACATATGATAAAAAAAGAACATGATAAAAAAAAGTACATCAACCAAAAAACAATACCTGAGTGACAGATGCATGAAAAGCTATATGCTGTGACAAAATTGTAGGTCCCAATGGAAGAAAGTTCATCAAAAATATTACAGAAATAAAAATTGCGTAATTGTCTCTCCAAGCAGCGTCGGCTAGCATTTCACATTTGCCGAGTACCACAGCTGGCGTCATGAACTTTAAACTTTATTGCCATTTACTGCATCCCCTTTTATTGGATGCCCAGGGCCAAGGACTGGGTTACTGCTGCCATGACACGTCCCTTTTAAGAACCGGCCCAGTGCCGAGTATCCCTATGGCCCTGGCGGGCGCTCCATACGCAAGTTTATGTATGCATATTCCCGGGTAGAACCAATCTAGTGGGTGCGGCCTCGCTCAATCCAAGCGTATTTAGTGAAGCCATTCCCCATCTAGTGGGCACACCCACCAAAGGTGTTCTGCCCAGGAGTATGTATATCTCATACCTGTCCGCCTTTTCAAGGCAGACAATGCCGAATTCTCACAGCGCATAGTCCATAATAAATCTGAAGTCACACAGGGTGACAGCAAACTTTTCATTTTAGACCGGACAACCCTTTCAAGGACCTCTATTTTTACTCAGCTTACTATTTTCATACTGGGGTATGGTTCTTTGCTTGGTTGATATGGTTCATACATGTGAGATATATTTGAATGTTTCGATTTGTCATTTTATTAAATTCACTAAAAGTATAGAAAAAAATAATAAAGAAAGAACTTTAAGAAATCAATGTATTTTACTTGTGTTTGTAGGTGGTATTCTACATCATTTGACGTACATTGCACGATGCAAATGTCATCAACATATTCTCGTGTGAGCAAACTCATGCCCATAATGGCTTTAACTCTCTTAATCTCTTTTATAACACATTTATCGTACAATGGTTGGATTTCTTTATTTCAAAATCTGCCAACAATTTATCTTCCCTATCACCCAGCTCAGCAGTAATGTAATAGCTATGCAAATAGATATTATGTCCATATGTTATCGTTTTAATTACTTGTCTCAGATGAACATAATCTGCTGTTAATACATTGTTTCTATCATTCCAGCCCCTCGAAGGATTTATATTGTATATTTTCCTATTGTGAGTTTCTCGGCAGAAATCACTAATTTATTTTTAATCAAATTAATCAGAGATTATTTAATCTTAGCATTGTGCCGCCTGAGCATAGTCTCAAATAATTCTTCAAATATTAAAAAAAAAAAAAAATTTATTTGAGGGGTAGTAGTAAGTCAAATATTTGCCATGCAAAAAAAAAAACATGTTTTCTGCAAGCAAATTTGAAGGTGATTTTCACAGAAAAATTTGATGCCATTCTTATACCTGTATAAAAAAAATCTATTAAAAATCTGCTTGAGGTTATTTGTTCCTCAGCTATAACTACTATCTCAGCTTCCACTGTACAATCTGTGTCATTTGGCAGGCTGCGGCTCTAGGGAAATTTCTTTGTACATAATGGATAGGAAGCTGAAGAGTAAGCTCATTAGCAAGTCATTACCCAGAATCCTTCTCTCAGGTTGAGCACTGCAGGATATGACAGGTGGATGTAGCAGGTTTTGATACTGACAATATATTTGTAATGATTATCAAAGGTGCACTCATACCAAATACCGGTGAATTACCCATATTTGTTGCAATAGTTTTTCTCCAGAAGCAATTTTGGAGACTTTTTCTTCTAAGCTAACATTGGCATGCGACTTCATTGTCCGCATTTACACTACAGATGGTAAAGTACACTAGGTATTTTATGGAAAATATGTGAAATTGAAATTAGTATATGCAGAGGTCAAAAAATTAAGAAACGTGCACAGTAAATATTTCATATATCCTGTTTTCTGCATATAAAAAAACCTAGACATTGTCTTTAACTGCTGTGGCTTGCTGGGTGATTAGCTTTGTTGATTCTGAGCCCACTCCTGGGGCATTACAACAAACAGCTGATTTTACCAGAGAGGAAGTTTTGACCAGTTAGTTTATGCAGGAAGATTAGTCTGCTAAAATGAAAGCCAGTAATACAGAATGGCATTGTGTTCTGACTCATACAGGACAGTTCCAAATGGTGAACCACCTCCTAGATGGCAATAAAGTCTGTTGGGGCACCTAGACAAGGGTTATCATCAAGAGACTGTCCTCCATTAGATCCTCTAAAAAAATAGCATTATCAGAACATGAATGAGCAGTAGTTAACCCCCTTGACCGAGAATTAGTTGAAAAAACACCTCTATCTGGATGGTATTTTGGAGTTTTTAAAGTTTGAGAACCCTCTTTCTGCTAATTATAAACTTTCCCAAGATGGTAATCCTCAGAGTCTCTGTTCCACTTCCTTCTTTTAATATCTTCCAACTCTTCCCTACTTTTTTTTTCAAACGAGAGTCAGTCATTTCCTTAAATTGTTTCCATGCATCATCATTCATTGTTTCCTTCAGTGAAGTCTCTATTATCGCAATGTTTTTACATAACTCCTGGATCTCCCCTTGCAGCTATTCCATATTAAGCAACAATAAGTCCATGGCATATTTATTTGATAAAGAAAAAAAACGTTCACAAAAAACATGATCTGTTGCAAACAAATTTGGAAGGATGATAGATCTCAGACCTCTAGGTATCATTTTGTGAATATAATATTCTTTCAGGGTCATAAGGTGCAATTGAAGGGTTAACAATCTTTTACAAGAAAAACCATACTTGCGTTTCAAATCCATAGAAGATGGAATACTTAAAAAAGCAGTATACCACCCTAGCCCCCTATGATCCTCTCCTCATCTTCAGGGGTATAACAAAAAATGCTGGGCAATTCTGGGTCACCACCCGAGGTAGACATTGTTGAAAAAAATGAAAAAGTATAAAAATAAAAAACAGTGCACGCTTCTCAAAGGTAATGTAAACAATTGCAAAAAAATAAGAGCAGCACAGAAAAACAAATTTAGGGTGCAAAGCTGCTCAGGCATGTACAAAACCTTATTTTAGAAGTCCAAAAAATCAGAGGCAGCACACCATTATGGATAAAGTTTTGAAGGTGTTCAAGTTTTAATAGCCCATCATGGCGACGTTTCAGCTCATAAAGAGCCTTTCTCAAGCAAGGTGACAATGTAAGGACATGGTATTTATCATACAAACAATTTAAACATACTTAATATTATTTGTGCATAAAAAGGTTATAACAGCTCCTGAGAGACAATATATATAAAGTGCATATCGTGACCCATGTAAGTGCAAATATAATAAAGTGCAGTGCGCAATGACGCATAAACATAGAATATCATACAATAGTTGATCCAATAATAATTGGTAATTTACAAACAGCTGTATTTTATAAATCATTTCATGGCTCACCCCATTCTGTAATCAAATATGCACGCCGTGTTTGGCGTCCTGCTGCATAGAATGCACATGTCCAAAGGAAAAAAACACAGAAGTGCATAACAGGAAACGCACATCAGTCCGCGCATGCGCGAAAGATAATTTACACAGCCAGCACCATCTTGGTTGCTGGAAAACTTGTGCCGAGATTCCTCACAATATCAAAACAAAACGGCAATCCACGCATGTAGCATATATCAAAGCAGTGCTTTCTTCTGGGCAATGTAGTGAAAAAGTCAAAGGAGTTAAACACCATATAAATATTTTTAAAGGAGCATAAACACTCTCAATATAATAAAATGTGTATACTCCTATTGAATATCTCTTATAAAATTGGTTCACAACTCAACATTAAGGAGATGGTCATAGTTAACCCATAATGGTACGCACCCCCCGTCATTAGCTGGGGCTGGTTACATACCATAAAGGGATCCAAGGGAGATCAATGCCCTGTGACAGGCAAGATCGAACCTCGGTAACCACAGGGAAACATCAACCAGAGCTCCATCAATTGTGAGATATATAAATACATACAGTTGTGCTCAAAAGTTTACATACCCCTGCATAATTTTTGCTTTCTTGACGTTTTTTCAGAGAATATGGATGATAACACAAAAACTTTTTCTCCATTAGCGGTTAGGTGAAGCCCTTTATTGTTAAACTACAGTGTTTTCTCTTTTTAAATCATAATGACAACCCAA
The DNA here is from genome assembly GCF_032444005.1 of Ranitomeya imitator. Classification (NCBI taxonomy): domain Eukaryota; kingdom Metazoa; phylum Chordata; class Amphibia; order Anura; family Dendrobatidae; genus Ranitomeya; species Ranitomeya imitator. The sequence continues at coordinate 619,825,424 of NC_091283.1, forward strand.
AACATCCAAATGACACTGATCAATACTTCACATACCCCATTTCTTAATACCGTGTATTGCCCCCTCTAACACCAATGACAGCTTGAAGTATTTTCTTGTAGTTGTGGATGAGGTTCTTTGTTTTCTCCGATGGTAAAGCTGCCCACTCTTCTTGGCAAAAAGCCTCCAGTTCTTGTAAATTCTTGGGCTCTCTAGCAAGAACTGCGCGCTTGTGATCTTCCCAGAGTGGCTCAATGATAATGAGGTCAGGAGACTGAGATGGCCACTCCAGAACCTTCACTATGTTCTGCCGTAGCCAATGACAGGTTGACTTGGCCTTGTGTTTTTGGTCATTAACTCATTATCATGTTGGAACATCCAATACGTCCCATGCGCAGATTGTGAGCCCTCGCGGGCAGGGTCCTCTCTCCTCCTGTACCAGTTGTGACTTGTATTTTTCAAGATTATTGTACTTGTTTTATTATGTATACCCCTCCTCACATGTAAAGCGCCATGGAATAAATGGCGCTATAATAATAAATAATAATAATAATAATGCGCAGCTTCCGGGCTGATGACTGCAAATTCGACTCCAGTATTTGCTGATAACATGCTGCATTCATCTTTCCTTCAACTTTGACTAAGTTTCCTGTGCCTTTGTAGGTCACACATCCCCAAAACATCAGCGATCCACCTACGTGCTTTACAGTAGGAATAGTGTTCCTTTCATCAAAGGCATTGTTGACCTCTCTCCAAATATAATGTTAATGGTTGTGGCCAAAAAGTAAAATTTTGGTCTTATCACTCCAAATTACCTTGTTCCAGAAGTTTTGAGGCTTGTTTCTCTCCTGTTTTGCATATTGTAGGCAACATAACTTGTGGCATTTGTGTAGTAATGACTTTCTTTTGGTGACACGACTATGCAGCCCATTTTTCTTCAAGTGTCTCCTTATTGTGCATCTTGAAGCAGCCACACTGCTAGTTTTCAGAGAGTCCTGTATTTCAGCTGATGATATTTGTTGCTTTTTGTTTGTATCCCGAACAATTTTCCTGAGAATTGTGGGCAACGTTTTTGTTGGTCTACCTGACCCTGATTTTCCATTTGTTAATTACAGTCTGAACGCTGCTGACTTACATTATCATTTCCTTGGATATCTTTTTGTATCCCTTTCAAGTTTTATACAGTTCAACTACCTTTACCCGTAGATCCGTTGACAATTCTTTTGCTTTCCCCAATGCTCATAATCCAGAAACATAAGTGGCTGCATGAAGGATGCAAGAGTCTGTCTGGATCCCAGAAACTCACTCAGCTTTTATGCACACACACTGATTAAAAGCAAACAGGTCACAAGTGAGGTTGTTACCTTTAGTAGCCATTCAAACCCATTTGTGTCAACTTCTGTGCATGTTCTCATGCAAAAGTCACTAGGGAATGTGAACTTTTGATCAAGGTCATTTGGATGTTTAGGGTTGTTATTATGATTTAATTACTTCATGACCTTGGGATTTTCCGTGTTCATTTTCCGCTCCCCTCTTTCCAAGAGCCATAACTTTTTTATTTTTCTGTCAATATGGCCATGTGAGGGCTTATGTATTGCTAAACGATTTGTACTTTTGAACGACCTCATTGGTTGTTAGGTGTCGAGTTCCTGCCTCTGCACAGGGGGAATCTCGAACCATCTCCGCTGTGGTCTCCCATTCTTCTCCAGCCGCAGTGGAGTCTGCTCAGCAGAGACATCAGTCCCAGGGTCTAGCTCAGGCTCATACTGGACAACTGGTTACTACTTCCCTTCCAGGCTCTGTCCTTGTAGCCAGCAATATTCTGCAGCGAGCAGGTCTTTCTGGGACTAAGTCCTGCTTTTCCCTTACTGAGCATGCCCACGGAACGACCTCTCATTGGAGGTCGAGGGTCACATGCTCAGGTCCTGTTGCAGCTCCTATTGGACCATCTGGAAGGTCTTGTAGCACTGCTATAAAAGGTTCGCATGACTGCTCGGCCATGTGCTAGTGTACACTTGTAAACGTGTGTGTTGACGTGTGAAAGTCGCTCATTAATTATCCCCTCCATTGTGAATGACTTCCCGCGTAAGGTGGATGATTTCTATCTAGCGCCTGGCTTGCTATCAGCCCGTGACACACCAAACAGCGTCAAATTGCTGTGACCGCCAGTGCAGCGCCGTGCGCTTTCACAGCGCTTTCCTTGCCCAAGCCTGGGTTGGTAGAGGCATCCGCCAGAACGGCACCGCACGCACTCCCATGCATTTAAATTATTATTTCGGTTACGCTGACACCCCAGTTGCGGTGTCAAGCGCAAGAGGTCTAGTTGTACTCTAATCCCGAGTCTAGGGGTAGCGTTCTGTGACTCCTTGCTTGCGCTCTTTGTGCGGTACCGCGGCCCTGTGATGTAACAAGGTTTGTTTTCTTCATACTGGGTGAAGATAACCTGTGTGTGAATCCATATTGTTCCGCCATATAGTCTGTCATTACTTAGCAGCAGGTTCCATCTCTGCACAGTGGATGCCGGGCTGCGAACGCACCTTACTCTATCTTTCTAATTATTTGGTGCGTTCCGCTAGCCCTAACATTGGTTTTACCATGTCGTGTACTAGTGCGGTGAAATTGCAAAAATAAGTGCAATCCCACAGTTGGATTTTGTTTGGCTTTTTTACTAGGTTCACTAAATTCTAAAACTGACCTGCCATTTTGATTCTCCAGGTCTTAATGAGTTCATAGACAGCAAACATGTCTAGGTTCTCTTTTATCTAAGTGGTGAAAAAAATTCCAAACTTTGCTAAAAAAAAAATTGCACTATTTTACGATACCCGTAGCGTCTCCATTTTTTGTGATCTGGGGTCGGTTGAGAGCTTATTTTTTGCATGCTGAGCTCACGTTTTTATTGATACAACATTGATGCAGATACATTCCTTTGATCGCCCGTTATTGCATTTTAATGGAATGTCGCAGTGACCAAAAAAATGTAATTCTGGCATTTCAAATTTCTTTCTCGCTACACCATTTAGCGATCAGGTTAATGCTTTTATTTATTGACTAGATGGCAGCCCGATTCTAAAGAATCGGGAGTCTAGAATCCATATATACTTTATTTATTCAAATGTAAGAATAATACAATTAATAAATAATAGTAAGAAAGAACAAAAATAATAGGCAGTATATGGAGAAAACACCAAACAAAAGTTCAAAATTGGTGTGAAAATGTCACTGAACCACTTCACAACTAAATATATATAGTTTTGGTAAATGGTATTATCATTTTTTTGACGAAATTCGGCAGGAGCTTGAAGAGCAACGTCACTGGGCCCGCCTCCACGCAGTAGAAACTTGCTGTGAGGTAAAAATTCAAAAATCACACCAAAATGGCGGGCGGAGTGTGTCACAGTACGGCACGTTTCTGATTGGTCGCTCGCAGCAGGCGGCAACCAATCAGACACTGGACACTGTTGACGTCACTTATCTCCGGACATTAGCTCCGGACATTAGCTCCGGACATTAGCTCCGGACATTAGCTCCGGACATTATCTCCGCACATTAGCTCCGGACATTAGCTCCGGACAAAGCCACGGAAGTTGGCACAAATTGCAGGAAGTAGTATTCTAGGCAATTAATCTCCGGACATTAGCTCCGGACATTAGCTCCGGACATTAGCTCCGGACAAAGCCACGGAAGTTGGCACAAATTGCAGGAAGTAGTATTCTAGGCAATTATATATTAGATAGATCGGGTGATTCTGAGCGCGGCGATACCTAAACATGTGTAGGTTTGATTTTTTTTATTGTTTTATTTTGAATGGGGCAAAAGGGGGGTGATTTAAACTTTTATATTTTTTTATTTTTTTCACATTTTTTTAAACTTTTTTTTTTACTTTTGCCATGCTTCAATAGCCTTCATTGGAAGTTAGAAGCTGACACAACTGGAATGGCTCTGCTACATAGCAGCGATCATCAGATCGCTGCTATGTAGCTGAATTGCAGGCTTGCTATGAGCTCCGACCACAGGGTGGCACTCATAGCAGGCCGGCATCAGTAACCATAGAGGTCTCAAGGACCTCTATGGTTACTATCCTGATGCATCGCTGTTTCCCGATCATGTGACGGGTCGGCGATGCGCTCATTTCCGGCCCGATGGCCAGAAGCACCTGTAAGATGCAGCTGTCAGCGTTTGACAGCGGCATTTAACTAGTTATCAGGGGCGGGTGAATCGCGATTTCACTCGTCGCTATTGCGGGCACATGTCAGCTGTTCAAAACAGCTGACATGTCCTAGCTTTGATGCGGGCTCACCACCGGAGCCCGCATCAAAGCAGGGGTTCTGTCCTCGGTTGTACTATCCCGTCCGAGGTCAGAAAGGGGTTAAAAAGAAAACACTGTAGTTTTACAATAAATGGTTTCACTCAACCATTAACCATGAAAAAAGGCCATGAAAACAAAAATTTTGCCAGGGTATGTAAACTTTTGAGCACAACTGTATACATAAATAATAGATAGATAGATAGATAGATAGATAGATAGATAGATAGATAGATAGATAGATAGATAGAAGAATGTAAATTGGAACAGCACACTATTATACTTGTGGGTGCACAGGCCTTCTTAGCAGTTCATCCAAGTCCATAACAGCGAAAAAGGAAAGCAACACTCCAATGACTTCAAGTAAACATATGAGTTTATTCAGACCAACATGGCATGACGATGTTTCGGCTCACACTGAGCCTTTCTCAAGCCTGTTAATATTAACCTACCCTTAAAATTATACACTGTTCATGTTGTCAGTGGGCAAACTTACAAAATTAGCAAGGGATCAAATACTTATTTTGCCCACTGTAGATAGATAGAAGAACTGTAAAATCACAGCAAGAGCCGACAGGATAGAAGAGATGGATTGCATACAGTAAATACATATAGAATAGGTAGATATATAGATGTCAGTGACAAATACAATTAGTGAAGTGTGTGTGTGCAATTTACTATACATCTATTTAATTAATAAAAGATTAAGTTTCTGAAAAAAATGTGTTGGCTCCCACGCAATTTTTGTAACTAGCAGAGGGAAAGCTGCTGGCTGGGGACAGATATTTATAGCCTGGGAAGGGGTAATACCCATGGAGCTTCCCAGGCTATTAATATCAGCTCACAGCTGTATACTTAGCCTTTAATGGCTATTAAAATGGGGGTCCCTAAATAAAAATGACATTGGGTCCCCCTATAATTAACAACCAGCAGGCTATGCAGACATCTTTTGGCTGATATTAATAGCCTAGAAAAGGGCCATGGTTACTGCCTCCCAGGCTAAATACATCAACTTTCAGCCACCCCAGAAAAGGTGGATCTCTAAGGCTAGTTTCACACTAGCGTTTACCGGATCTGCGGCGGCGGGCTGCAGACTTCCTCTGTGAAGCCCCGCCCTCCGCCGCACCTCCTCTGCTAGCTCCGCCTACATCTGCATGCAGCCCGCATGTGGCCTGTGTACCCATATTTAACATTAGGTACGCAGGTCGTGTGGCTGTATGCGGATTGTGCCGCATGCATCGTTTAATATATAGATACACAGGCCGCATGGGTGCCGCATGCAGAAGTAGGCGGAGCTAGCGGCTGAGGTGCGGCCGAGGGCGGGGCTTCACGAAGGAAGTCCGCAGCCCGCCGCAGATCAGGGAAACGCAAATGTGAAGCCGGCCTTAGATGCACAAATTCTGGCACTTAGCCTTGATCTTCCTATATGCCCTATAGCGGCGGCAAGTGAGGTGATAGTTGAGGGAGTTGATGTCACCTTTATATTGTCAGGTGACATCAAGCCCCGAGGTTAGAATTGGAGAGCCATCAATAAGATGCCCCCATTAATATCACATTGTAAGAAAACACAGACACACAGAAAAATGTCCTTTAATTGACGGAATGAAACAGACTCCTTTAATAATCTTAATTAAACCATATTTACAACCTCATCCATTCCCTCGATGGTCTGGTCATCTCTGTTCATCTGCAAAAGAAATAAAAAACAACAATAATCCTCACCTTTTCGCAGAGATGCTGCTAATCCATTTGTCCCACAACGGGTCCAGCTCTGATACATCTTGATGGTAGGCTGCGTGGTTGCATGATGTGACCATGTAGCCTGTAGTTCAGCAGACACACTGATCCCCGTGTGCTCAGTGTCTCTCTGTGAACTCCTATTACCTATCTTGATGGCACCGCGAGTGTGAGAAAGTTCTCCTGCCCGCGGTGCCATCTGACAGGTCCTGCGAGTTCACGGCTAATAAACTCTCTTCATCTTTCTGTTGTCAGTGTCTACGAACTGACAATTAGCTGGAGATGGAGAATCATAGAGGCAGGTCAGTTTTAGAATTTAGTGTTCATGGTAAAATAAAAAACAAATCTAATAAATCTATTTTACAATTGCACTTTTTTGTAATTTCACCGCAATTAGATTTTTCCCCATTTTTAAGTACACGATATGGTACAATCAATGGTGCAGTTCAAAAGTACAACTCACCCCATAGATCTTTATACAATAATAGATGGTGGCCCGATTCTAACGCATCGGGTATTCTAGAATCTGTATGTAGATTATGTATGAAGTTTTCAGAATAATGCAATTTATACACAGGATTCGGCCGGCCGCAAACAATTAGCAAAGTGTGGTTCAAATTGCCACGTAGTATATTGCCCAGCCACGTACTATATAGCACAGACACGTAGTATATTGCCCAGCCGCATAATATATTGCACAGCCACATAATATATACCACAGCCACATAGTATATAGCACAGCTACGTAATATATTGCACAGCCACGTAGTATATAGCAGAGACGTAGTATATAACACAGCCCATGCAGTATATAACACAGGCCACGTAGTATATAGCACAGTGATGTAGTATATAGCACAGACACGTAGTTTATAGCACAGACACATAGTATATAGCACAGACACATAGTATATTGCCCAGCCACGTAATATATTGCACAGCCACATAGTATATAGCACAGCCAGATAGTATATAGCACAGAGATGTAGTATATAACACTGCCCATGCAGTATATAACCCAGGCCACGTATTATAGAGCACAGCAATGTAGTATATTGCCCAGCCACATAATATATACCACAGCCACGTAGTATATAGCACAGCCTCATAATATATTGCACAGCCAAGTAGTATATAGCAGAGGCGTAGATAACACAGCTCATGCAGTATATAACACAGGCCACATAGTATATAGCACAGCGTTGTAGTATATAGCACAGACACGTATTATATAGCACAGACACGTAGTATATTGCACAGACACATAGTATATTGCCCAGCCACGTAATATATTGCACAGTCACTTAGTATATAGCACAGCCACGTAGTATATAGCACAGCCTCATAATATATTGCACAGCCAAGTAGTATATAGCAGAGATGTAGATAACACAGCCCATGCAGTATCTAACACAGGCCACGTAGTATATAGCACAGAGATGTAGTATATAGCACAGACACGTAGCATATAGCACAGAGATGTAGTATATAGCACATACACGTAATATATTGCCCAGCCATGTAATATATTGCACAGCCACTTAGTATATAGCACAGCCACGTAGTATATAGCACAGAGATGTAATATGTAACACTGCCCATGCAGTATATGACACAGGCCAAGTAGTATATAACACATCGATGTAGTATAGGCATAGGCAGCATTAATAGTAAAAAGTTGGTCACATAGGGCTAATAGCAGCATTAACGGAGTGCGTTACACCGCGGCATAACACGGTCCGTTAACGCTGCCATTAACCCTTTGTAAGCACTGACTTTGGGGAGTAAGGAACGGCCATTTTACCGCCGGACTGTGGCCGTCGCTGATTGGTTGCGGCAAAACAGCCACGACCAATCAGCTTTTTGGGATTTCCGTGACAGACAGAAAGATAGACAGACAGAAAGACGGAAGTGACCCTTAGACAATTATATAGTAGATATAGTTGATACTGCTACTGTTGTAAATACATTGTATAGGTTATACTTCTACTGCTGTGTATAATAACACTATCACCTACATAATATATATACAGCAGTATCAGTATCACATATATTGTATATACATGACACACGTAAAATTGTGACTGCTGCATATACATAGAAACATTTATCTTGGTACTTACCCAGATCCGTGAGATGAGGGGGAAATGGATGATGAGCTGCAGCACGTGCAGCATTCTTATGCAGAGGAGCGGATCCTGAATTTCCCTGTCACCGGTGACGGTGAGCATAAAGAACTTTTGAATAAAGCCCGTGTGTGCATGCTATCTCACTTGCCATATCTGAGGGCTACCGTGCACATGTCATGACAAGAGCTGCCACGTGTGCGTCATGACAAAGGCCGCAGCACGCACTTTCACAGTAAAGATAAGGACCGACACACGGCTTTCTGAGGGCATGCAAGCGAGGGGCTTTATTCAGAAGTTTTAAAGGGCTGGCAGCCACTTTGCAGTTCAGATCCACCGTCCCATTGGAAATATGCCCGCCTCGACAGTTTGCCAGCCTGAGCCTGGTACCTGTAGTGTACTAAGCAAAATCCTGATGACAGGTTTGCTTTAAAGACATGTAGGTACAACATCATTTTTTTTAGGCAGTACTTACTTTGCACCTACAAGTTATCCAGCCAGTCAGTTGATATTCCTTGCAAATCCACACTGATGGTAAAATGTCACCTTTTAGATTATTGAACTCTACTTTTATCCCTTTTGTTATCGGGACATTTATGTCTTTACATTTTTATAAAGACAAGATTTACTATGAAGGAAAGGAAATGTTCCCGCTTTCTTAATCGTTGACATTCCTGTGTCATACTTTCTGGCCATTTTCAGGAATTATTTTTTCTTGACTTTTTAATGTTTTTCTCAGCATTGACCTTTCCTGATTAACTTAGACATGATTACTCTATTCTTGTTATAGTACCAGTAATTAGGCACTTTTCTCAAGACAGAATTGATAACCACAACCATGAAAAATTACTTATCTAATCTAATCAAGCATTCTCATATCCCTTTGAAAAAGCAGGTATGCGAAATGCATGCCAGGGGCTGCAAAGAGGGCTACAGCAGTCCAGACCTACTAAGGGTAAGCAGAATTGACCTTTTATGGCAGCTCACACTGTTGGTATACATGATGCACGCTACAGCTAACTGTATTCCTTATCACTTGGTGCTGCCTTTACATACATTTTAGTGATCTTGTGGTTCTGCTTCCCAAGGTTTTACTTTGACCTCTACCCTCTCCTTGCCTACCTCCATGTCCCCTCCACATTTCTCGAAATTTTGTTATGTACTCTTTGATTAGTATACAGTGGGGAAAAAAAGTATTTAGTCAGCCACCAATTGTGCAAGTTCTCCCACTTAAAAAGATGAGAGAGGCCTGTAATTGACATCATAGGTAGACCACATCTATGAGATTCAAAATGAGAAAACAAATACAGAAAATCACCTTGTCTGATTTGGCAAGGTGATTAGTACAAATGGTGGCTAACTAAATACTTTCTTTCCCCACTGTATTTTTAATGTTATGTCCTAATAAAACTTATTCGGTTTATATTACTTTCTGGTGGTTTATGGTTTATCCATTCTTTTCTGTGTACTCAGAAAAAAAAGCTCTCTTTTAAAAGCTGACACAGTGTCTGCCATTACTACCTCTTATGGTATGGCATTCCATAGTCTAATGGCTCTAACTGTAAAGAACCCGTTCCGATTTAACTGTTAGAATTACCTTTTCTTCATCATAATGGTTGTCCTTTGTAAGGTCTTTAGAAGGAATATATCATGTGTTATGATCAGGTGGCCTTGGAGCAGCATGAAAAGACCTTCGCTGGAGCAGTGGTGACTTTACTGACCGCAAACCCTGATCCTATCACCGCAACTAGAAGTAGCCGTGGGGTGTGCCTAACCAGACCTAGACACCTCGACACAGCCTAAGTACTAAATATCCCTAAAGATGGAAATAGGAAAACTCTCTTGCCTCAGAGTAGATCCCCAAAGGATAGGTAGCCCCCCACAAATAATGACTGTGAGTAGGAGAGGAAAAGACACACGCAGACAGAAAACAGGGATAAGCAAAGGAGGCCACTTCTACCTAGATAGGAAAGGATAGTACAGGATACTATGCGGTCAGCATAAAACACTACAAAATATCCACAGCAGAAAAATACAAAAACTCCACACCTAACTAAAGATGTGGAGAGTATATCTGCGACTCCAGCGAGTCCAACTAGACTGAAAAAAACACCAGGCACAGTCTAGCAGGAACAAAATAGAAACAAGATAAGCACAGAAAACAAACACACAGCAGTGTGTCTAAAAAATGAAGCAAACACTTATCTTAGCTGAATTGGCAGCAAGCAGGAGAGGCCAGGCAGAGGACCAACACTTCCAAAGGAACATTGACTACTGGCAAGGACTAATGAGTCCTGCACAGCTAAATACCCCAGTCCGAATTGCAATTAGCAGAAACACCTGTCCAAGACTGCTGCTCAGGAATAACTGCATTACCATCAACAACCACCGGAGGGAGCCCAAGAGCAGAATTCACAACAGTACCCCCCCCTTGAGGAGGGGTCACCGAACCTCACCAGAGCCCCCAGGCCGGTCAGGACGAGCAAGATGAAAGGCACGAACCAAATCAGCGGCATGGACATCAGAGGCCGAAACCCAAGAATTATCCTCCTGGCCATAACCCTTCCATTTGACAAGGTACTAAAGCTTCCGCCTCAAAAAACGAGAATCCAAAATCTTCTCAACCACATATTCCAACTCCCCATCGACCAACACAGGGGACGGAGGATCAACAGAGGGAACAACGGGCTCCACATATTTCCGCAACAAAGATCTATGGAAGACATTATGGGTAGCAAAAGAGGCCGGAAGCGCCAGATGAAACGACACCGGATTAATAATCTCAGAAATCCTATAAGGACCAATAAACTGAGGCTTAAACTTAGGAGAAGAAACCTTCATAGGAACATGACAGGAAGATAACCAAACCAGATCCCCAACCCGAAGCCAGGAACCAACACAGCGACGTCGGTTAGCAAAACGTTGAGCCTCCTCCTAAGACAACACCAAATTGTCCACCACCTGAGCCCAAATCTGCTGCAACCTGTCAACCACAGAATCCACACCAGAAAAGTCAGAAGACTCAACCTGCCCAGAAGAAAACGAGGATGAAAACCAAAATTACAAAAAAAGGCGAAACCAAAGTAGCCGAACTAGCCCGATTATTAAGGGCAAACTCGGCCAATGGCAAAAAAGCCACCCAATCATCCTGATCACCAGACACAAAGCATCTCAAATAAGTCTCCAAAGTCTGATTAGTACCCTCGGTCTGGCCATTTGTCTGAGGATGAAATGCAGAAGAAAAAGACAAATCAATGCCCAGCCTAGCACAAAAGGCCTGCCAAAACCTAGAAACAAACTGGGAACCTCTGTCGGACACAATATTCTCAGGAATACCATGCAAACGGACCACATGCAGAAAAAACAACGGAACCAAATCAGAAGAAGAAGGCAATTTAGGCAAAGGCACCAAATGAACCATCTTAGAGAATCGGTCACAAACAACCCAAATAACAGACATCCTCTGGGAAACAGGAAGATCGGAAATAAAATCCATAGAAATATGCGTCCAAGGCCTCTCAGGGACCGGCAATGGCAAAAGCAACCCACTAGCACGGGAGCAACAAGGCTTGGCCCGCGCACAAGTCCCACAGGACTGCACAAAAGACCGCACAGCACGCGATAAAGAAGGCCACCAAAATGACCTACCAACCAAGTCTCTGGTACCAAAAATGCCAGGATGACCAGCCAACACAGAACAGTGAACCTCAGAAATCACTCTACTGGTCCATCTGTCAGGAACAAACAGCTTCCCCACAGGACAACAATCAGGTTTGTCAGCCTGAAATTTCTGAAGAACCCGTCGTAAATCAGTTGAAACGGCAGAAAGGACCACCCTTTCCTTCAAAATACCGACTGGTTCCAAGACCTCAGGAGAATCAGGCAAAAAACTCCTAGAGAGGGCATCAGCCTTAATATTCTCAGAACCCGGAAGGTACGAGACCAAAAAATCAAAACGAGAAAAAAATAAAGGACCATCGAGCCTGTCTAGGATTCAACCATTTGGCAGACTCGAGGTAAATCAGATTCTTATGATCGGTCAAGAGCAAGACCACAATACGGTGCTTAGCTCCCTCAAGTCAATGTCGCCACTCCTCAAACGCCTACTTCATAGCCAACAACTCCCGATTGCCGACATCATAATTGCGTTCAGCAGGCGAAAACTTACGCGAAAAGAAGGCACACGGTTTCATTAAGGAACCAACAGGATCCCTCTGAGACAAAACAGCCCCTGCCCCAATCTCAGAAGCGTCAACCTCAACCTGAAACGGAAGACAAACATCCGGTTGACGCAACACAGGAGCAGAAGTAAAGCGATGCTTAAGTTCCTGAAAGGCAGAGACAGCCGCAGGGGACCAATTCGCCACATCAGCGCCCTTCTTCGTCAAATCAGTCAAGGGTTTAACCACGCTGGAAAAATTAGCAATGAAACGGCAATAAAAATTAGCAAAACCCAAAAATTTCTGAAGGCTCTTCACGGATGTGGGCTGAATCCAATCATGAATGGCCTGAACCTTTACCGGATCCATCTCTATAGATGAGGGAGAAAAAATAAAGCCCAAAAAGGAAACCTTCTGCACCCCAAAAAGACACTTAGACCCTTTCACAAACAAGGCATTGTCACGAAGGATCTGAAATACCATCCTGACCTGCTGCATATGAGACTCCCAATCATCGGAAAAAATCAAAATATCGTCCAAATATACAATCAGGAATTTATCAAGATAATCCCGGAAGATATCATGCATGAAGGACTGAAAAACAGATGGAGCATTAGAGAGTCCGAATGGCATCACAAGGTATTCAAAATGGCCCTCGGGCGTGTTAAAAGCAGTTTTCCATTCATCACCCTTCTTAATACGAACAAGATTATAAGCCCCCCGAAGGTCAATCTTAGTAAACCAAGTAGCTCCCTTAATCCTAGCAAACAAATCGGAAAGCAAAGGTAAAGGATATTGAAACTTGACCGTGATCTTATTCAAGAGGCGATAATCAATACAGGGTCTTAAGGAACCATCTTTTTTAGCAACAAAAAAGAACTTCGCTCCCAACGGTGAAGAAGATGGCCGAATATGCCCTTTCTCCAAAGACTCCTTAATATAGCTCCGCATGGCGGTATGTTCAGGTACAGACAGGTTGAAAAGTCGGCCCTTAGGAAATTTGCAGCCTGGAATCAAGTCAATAGCACAATCACAGTCCCTGTGTGGTGGAAGGAAACTGGACTTGCGCTCATCGAATACATCCTGAAAATCAGACAAAAACTCCGGAATTTCAGAAGAGCGAGAAGGGGCGATAGACATCAGAGGAACATCATTATCAACCCCCTGACAACCCCAACTAGTTACAGACATGGACTTCCAATCCAAAACAGGATTGTGTACTTGCAACCATGGAAAACCCAGCACGATAGCATCATGCAAATTATGCAACACCAGAAATCGGCAATCTTCCTGATGAGCTGGCGCCATGCGCATGGTCACCTGTGTCCAAAACTGGGGCTTATTTTTAGCCAAGGGTGTAGCATCAATGCCCCTTAAAGGAATAGGGTTCTGCAAAGGCTGCAAGGGAAAACCACAACGCCTGGCAAACTCAAAGTCCATTAAGTTCAAGGCGGTGCCTGAATCCACAAACGCCATGACAGAAAATGATGACAATGAGCAGATCAAGGACACAGATAACAGAAATTTAGGTTGTACAGTACTGATGGTAAATGAACTGGAGATCCTCTTGGTCCGCTTAGGGCAGACAGAAATGACATGGGAAGCATCGCCACAATAATAACACAACCTATCCTGATGTCTGAAACCTTGTCGTTCTGTTCTAGACAGAATCCTATCACATTGCATTGGCTCAGGAATTTGCTCTGACAATAACGCCATAGCGCGCACAGTTCTGCGCTCCCGCAAGCGCCGATCAATCTGAATGGCCAGAGACATAGAATCACTCAGATTGGATGGTGTGGGAAACCCCACCATAACATCTTTAACGGATTCAGAAAGACCCTTTCTGAAAATTGCCGCCAAAGCATCATTATTCCATTTAGTCAATACAGACCATTTTCTGAATTTCTGACAATACAATTCTGCCACTTCTTGACCCTGAGACAGGGCCAACAAGGTCTTTTCAGCTTGTTCCACCGAATTAGGTTCATCATACAGTAATCCTAACGCCTGAAAGAAGGAGTCTACATTAAGCAAAGCAGGATCCCCAGATTCCAGGGAAAATGCCCAATCCTGTGGATCACCACGCAGCAGGGAAATGATGATTTTAACTTGTTGAATGATATCACCGGAAGATCGAGGTTTCAATGCAAAAAACAGTTTACAGTTGTTTTTAAAACTCAAAAATTTGGACCTGTCACCAAAAAACAAATCAGGAGTAGGTATCTTCGGTTCTGAAGCAGGAGTCTGAACAATGTAATCAGAAATACCCTGTACTCTAGCAGCAAGCTGGTCTATATGAGAAACTAATTCCTGAACATTCATGCTAGCACAAGGCTCTTCAGCCACCCAGAGATAAAGAGGGAGGAGAAGACAAAACAGACTGGAGAAAAAAAAATGGCTCAAGATCTTTCCTCCCTTCTTCTGAGATGCAATTAACTCATTGTTGGCCAGTAGTACTGTTATGATCAGGTGGCCTTGGAGCAGCATGAAAAGACCTTCGCTGGAGCAGTAACTTTACTGACCGCAAACCCTGATCCTATCACCGCAACTAGAAGTAGCCGTGGGGTGTGCCTAACCAGACCAAGACACCTCGACACAGCCTAAGGACTAAATATCCCTAAAGATGGAAACAGGAAAACTCTCTTGCCTCAGAGCAGATCCCCAAAGGATAGGTAGCCCCCCACAAATAATGACTGTGAGTAGGAGAGGAAAAGACACACGCAGACAGAAAACAGGGATAAGCAAAGGAGGCAACTTCTACCTAGATAGGAAAGGATAGTACAGGATACTATGCGGTCAGCATAAAACACTACAAAATATCCACAGCAGAAAAATACAAAAACTCCACACCTAACTAAAGATGTGGAGAGTATATCTGCGACTCCAGCGAGTGCAACTAGACTGAGAAAAACATCAGGCACAGTCTAGCAGGAACAAAATAGAAAGAAGATAAGCACAGAAAACAAACACACAGCAGTGTGTCTAAAAAATGAAGCAAACACTTATCTTAGCTGAATTGGCAGCAAGCAGGAGAGGCCAGGCAGAGGACCAACACTTCCAAAGGAACATTGACTACTGGCAAGGACTAATGAGTCCACAGCTAAATACCCCAGTCCGAATTGCAATTAGCAGAAACACCTGTCCAAGACTGCTGCTCAGGAATAACTGCATTACCATCAACAACCACCGGAGGGAGCCCAAGAGCAGAATTCACAACAATCATGTACCAGTGCTTTGTATCGACCACACATTTATTTATACATATATATGAGATCTCCTCTAAAGCGCCTTTTTTCTTAGCTAAACAAGCACAACTTCTCCAACCTCTCCTCATATGAGAGGCCTTCTACTTATTGTGATAATCTAGTTGCTCTCATTTGTACTGTCTCCACCTTTTGAAAAACCTTTTTAAAATGTGGAGCCCAAAACTGAATCTCATATTCTAGATGTGGTCTCACAACTGATTTCAAGATTATTATAGTTATATAATAGAGGAGTATAGTTACATATAGAGGGGTACAATTATGTAATAAAAGGGCATAGTTACATCTTCTTAGTAACATAGTAACATAGTTAGTAAGGCCGAAAAAAGACATTTTTCCATCCAGTTCAGCCTATATTCCATCATAATAAATCCCCAGATCTACGTCCTTCTACAGAACCTAATAATTGAATGATATAATATTGTTCTGCTCCAGGAAGACATCCAGGCCTCTCTTGAACCCCTCGACTGAGTTCGCCATCACCACCTCTTCAGGCAAGCAATTCCAGATTCTCACCGCCCTAACAGTAAAGAATCCTCTTCTATGTTGGTGGAAAAACCTTCTCTGCTCCAGACGCAAAGAATGCCCCCTTGTGCCCGTCACCTTCCTTGGTATAAACAGATCCTCAGCGAGATATTTGTATTGTCCCCTTATATACTTATACATGGTTATTAGATCGCCCCTCAGTCGTCTTTTTTCTAGACTAAATAATCCTAATTTCGCTAATTTATCTGGGTACTGTAGTTCTCCCATCCCCTTTATTAATTTTGTTGCCCTCCTTTGTACTCTCTCTAGTTCCATTATATCCTTCCTGAGCACCGGTGCCCAAAACTGGACACAGCACTCCATGTGCTGTCTAACTAGGGATTTGTACAGAGGCAGTATAATGCTCTCATCATGTGTATCCAGACCTCTTTTAATGCACCCCATGATCCTGTTTGCCTTGGCAGCTGCTGCCTGGCACTGGCTGCTCCAGGTAAGTTTATCATTAACTAGGATCCCCAAGTCCTTCTCCCTGTCAGATTTACCCAGTGGTTTCCCGTTCAGTGTGTAATGGTGATATTGATTCCTTCTTCCCATGTGTATAACCTTACATTTATCATTGTTAAACCTCATCTGCCACCTTTCAGCCCAAGTTTCCAACTTATCCAGATCCATCTGTAGCAGAATACTATCTTCTCTTGTATTAACTGCTTTACATAGTTTTGTATCATCTGCAAATATCGATATTTTACTGTGTAAACCTTCTACCAGATCATTAATGAATATGTTGAAGAGAACAGGTTTCAATACCGACCCCTGCGGTACCCCACTGGTCACATCGACCCAGTTAGAGACTATACCATTTATAACCACCCTCTGTTTTCTATCACTAAGCCAGTTACTAACCCAATTAACACACATTTTCCCCCAGACCAAGCATTCTCATTTTGTGTACCAACCTCTTGTGCGGCACAGTATCAAACGCTTTGGAAAAATCGAGATATACCACGTCCAATGACTCACCGTGGTCCAGCCTATAGCTTACCTCTTCATAAAAACTGATTAGATTGGTTTGACAGAAGCGATTTCTCATAAACCCATGCTGATATGGAGTTAAACAGTTATTCTCATTGAGATAACCCAGAATAACATCCCTCAGAAACCCTTCAAATATTTTACCAACAATAGAGGTTAGACTTACTGGCCTATAATTTCCAGGTTCACTTTTAGAGCCCTTTTTGAATATTGGCACCACATTTGCTATGCGCCAGTCCTGCGGAACAGACCCCGTCGCTATAGAGTCCCTAAAAATAAGAAATAATGGTTTATCTATTACATTACTTAGTTCTCTTAGTACTCGTGGGTGTATGCCATCCGGACCCGGAGATTTATCTATTTTAATCTTATTTAGCCAATTTCGCACCTCTTCTTGGGTTAGATTGGTGACCCTTAATATAGGGTTTTCATTGTTTCTTGGGATTTCACCTAGCATTTCATTTTCCACCGTGAATACCGTGGAGAAGAAGGTGTTTAATATGTTAGCTTTTTCCTCGTCATCTACAACCATTCTTTCCTCACTATTTTTTAAGGGGCCTACATTTTCAGTTTTTATTCTTTTACTATTGATATAGTTGAAGAACAGTTTGGGATTAGTTTTACTCTCCTTAGCAATGTGCTTCTCTGTTTCCTTTTTGGCAGCTTTAATTAGTTTTTTAGATAAAGTATTTTTCTCCCTATAGTTTTTAGAGCTTCAATGGTGCCATCCTGCTTTAGTAGTGCAAATGCTTTCTTTTTACTGTTAATTGCCTGTCTTACTTCTTTGTTTAGCCACATTGGGTTTTTCCTATTTCTAGTCCTTTTATTCCCACAAGGTATAAACCGCTTACAGTGCCTATTTAGGATGTTCTTAAACATTTTCCATTTATTATCTGTATTCTTATTTCTGAGGATATTGTCCCAGTCTACCAGATTAAGGGCATCTCTAAGCTGGTCAAACTTTGCCTTCCTAAAGTTCAGTGTTTTTGTGACTCCCTGACAAGTCCCCCTAGTGAAAGACAGGTGAAACTGTACAATATTGTGGTCGCTATTTCCTAGATGCCCGACCACCTGCAGATTTGTTATTCTGTCAGGTCTATTAGATTCTGCACCAATTGTGAAAGATAATTTTTCTTGGTTATTAACAGAAACCTGTTGCCTTTATGGGTTTCACAGGTTTCTGTTTCCCAGTTAATATCCGGGTAGTTAAAGTCCCCCATAACCAGGACCTCATTATGGGTTGCAGCTTCATCTATCTGCTTTAGAAGTAGACTTTCCATGATTTCTGTTATATTTGGGGGTTTGTAACAGACCCCAATGAGAATTTTGTTACCATTTTTCCCTCCTTGAATTTCGACTCATATGGACTCGACATCCTCATTCCCTTCGCTAATATCCTCCCTTAAAGTGGACTTTAGACAAGACTTTACATAGAGACAAACCCCTCCTCCTCTCCGATTTTTACGATCCTTTCTAAACAGACTGTAACCCTGTAAGTTAACTGCCCAGTCATAGCTTTCATCTAACCATGTCTCGGTTATTCCCACTATGTCAAAGTTACCTGTAGATATTTCTGCTTCTAGTTCTTCCATCTTGTTTGTCAGGCTTCTGGCGTTTGCGAGCATGCAGTTTAGAGGATTTTGTTTTGTTCCAATCTCCTTGCTGTGGATTGTTTTAGAAATGTTCTTACCTCCCTTCTGAGTATGTTTTCCTGGGTCTTCTTTGTTCGAGTCTAATGTTTTTCTTCCCGTCCCCTCTTCTTCTAGTTTAACGCCCTCCTGATGAGTGTAGCGAGTCTTCTTCAGCCTTTCCCCTCACTCATCCAGCTTTTCCAGCAGTTTTTACAACAAGGCCAATATAACCTGAAATCACATACAAAATGTAGTACTAGAAAAACTGTAGGTCTGTGGTAGATGTGATTGAGTAGAAGATTCAGCCAAGCTGTATTGGTATTTCATTTAAGTACCTGTATTAAGTGCATAGTTGTATCACAGCATCTCTCTAGAGTCTGGTATATATGGCACCCTGTGTTCAGATTACCTGCTTCTTTAGACACCATGTAAGGGCGGATCCATTTATTTTTTGGCTCTGCTATATCTAAAGTGTCGGTTAATTATGACATTTCTGTTCTCAATGAAAAAGTGGATTTACTATGTACTGCAACTGTTAGGTTTCCACGGTCAATAAACGCTGTGAGTTGGACACTGCGTACAGCGCAGCATTCAATCTGCAGCATCCAGACGTTTCAGCATAGTGGAGGGGATTTCATGAAATCCCGTCTCCACTATGGTTCCAGGGATGAATCTGGCTTCAATGCATAAATGGACATGTGGCTTGTCTTTCCAGACTGCAGCATGTCTATTTATCTTGCATCACCAATGTATAGGATGCAGTGATTCCACATGGCTCAATGAACACAAGGAATCACCGGCGTTCCAAAGTCAACAGCGCTTTGGACGGAGCAGACATGAGCTGTGTCCAAAGCGCTGCCGGTTTCTGGCAATGGAAACATACCCTTAATGATTTTCTGAAAGTTAGTTTTGTTATTGTTATCTGTAAAATAAATCTGTTACGAGTTTTACATTGTCCTGAGAGCTGTGTAAAGTAATGACAGACACTGAGACTGTCATAGCCTATGGTTACCTTATTTTTGGATTATTTTAATATTTGTAGAAATAATAGACCTTGAAGCATCCTTGGCGACAAGACATGTCTTTGCACTTATATAGATTGTTCATATCTAATTTCCTTGAAATGTAGAAGTAAGGAGGAAGTAATCATGGGTTTCATTAAAAATACAACATAATGAATGTTAAATATCTGTGATAAAAGACTTGCAGTAACTAATGGTCATTAACTGGCAACACTGAGTAATATAGATGATCTAATTCGTTAGCATTGATTTGAATTCTACTCAAATATACAAAAAAGCATGCAATTTTAAGAATAAAGATTTTTTGTAAATTTACTTTGCACAGATTAAGCAAAATGGCAGCCAGCTGGAACAGGTTGAGGGTGCGGCAGTGAAAAGAATAGAATTGGATGATGAGCTTCAGAGGACACTGTGTCACACTGTCTTTGATGTCACGAAATATGATTAGCAGTGACCTCCAAGGCCTGGTCATGCCTGGAATTCCTGAGCTATCACTTGTGGTCCCCAGACCAAAAACGATGATGAAACCGTTACATATAGGTAGGACTTTTTTCAGCAGTATAAAACCTGTATGCCCAAAAAAATAGAATAGGAGTGTTATCTGTGCTTGCACCTTAAGGCCACATTCACATGTTTATTGTCTGGTAAGTATTTTACATCAGTATTTGTAAGCAAAAATCGGAAGTTGAACAATCAGAGGAAAGCTATAATAGAAACATGTGCCCCACTTCTGCATTTTTCATCCATTCCTGGTTTTGACTTGCAAATACTGAAATAAAAATCTGTGGAAACACTGAACATGTGAATGTGGCCTAAGGCTTATATGCAGACACGGGTGTCAGTGAGTGCTCTAGTCCTCTGGCCTGAGAAAGCATGGACCAGGTCTCATCCCACTGAATATTTTACCATGGGCATAATGCTACTCAGACAACACAGCGGGTAGGCAAAACAAAGTTGCAATATTATATTGAACCACAAAACAGACAATAAAACCTAGAACAGTATCAACAAAATACCAAAGATGAGGCAAAATTATAGATCCTCACCCTTCTGCTGACTGGCCGGGATTATAGCAGCTGAGACTTCAGAGCTACCAAGGCCAACGAACCCCACCTAGGCAAGCAAAGAGAGGAGGTAACATCAAGCTTAGGAAGATGAAATTCCATTGAGGCACAAAGCCAGGTGACTGGAGGATCATAACCTGGCTTCTCTGAACATCTCCATGCAGCCAAGTGAATGGTGAGTCCCAAACTTATCCATGGGGCTCAGGTGACCAGTGGGTCCAAATCCTGGCATCCTCAAACTTATCCTTAGTTTCAGTGATGGTCAAAGGAGCAGATCTGTATTCTTTCAGCCAGGGGCTGTGGTCCTCTAGGCTGGCATCCTGTAGAATTTCAAATCTGTTTCCCACATGATGGAGCCATAATGTTCTGGCAGCTATCCTGTAGAGTGTTCCTGGCTGTGGTTTTGTAAAGAATCTCTGGTTCTTTGGATTTCTTGGTACAGAGGCATATCCCCCTTATATAGTTAACACTTATCCTTCAAGTCATCATTCAAAGGTTAAGAGGAAGATTTAACTCACACTGTATAAGTATTTAAGCAACTTGCATAGTTCTTCCTTCTCTGTTTTGCAGATCAAAAAAACTAGCTGGCCTGGACAATGTGTATTCAACATATTAACAAACATCTATTGTTCAATTACCCTGCATCTCTTTCATCCAGGATAACAACACAATATGTTACAAAAAACGTCAACTTAAAACTCAATATTACAGGCTCATCCGAAAAATAGCCTGTGTTTTCTTGACCAACCAAAGAAAAACACATAAATTCAAAAGTCACCATAAAGATAACAGTCTGTGCCTCCTGGCTTACTGAAAATAGATGTCTGGATAATTAAGATTAAATGCTGTGTCGTCACAGCTTACTCAAACCATCTGTACTGAAAGATCTAATAGCTAACTTCGGTGTCTGGATATGTGAATTCTTTAGCCATACCACCATTGTTTTCTCTTGGGGACTGTAAATTTTAATTTCCTTAATTCGCAACTCACTCATTGACATACTGTATATCAATTGCATAGGCATTTAGAGTTGTTTTAGAGTAATACCATTTAATAAAAATAATAATAATAATAATTTTTATTTATATAGCGCCAACATATTCCGCAGCACTTTACAATTAAGTGGGGACATGTACAGACAATAAATTCAGTACAAGTTAAGACAATTTAAACAGTGACATTAGGGGTGAGGTCCCTGCTCGCAAGCTTACAATCTACAAGAAACTGGGGGGACACAATAGGTGAAAAGTGCTTGTTATTTCAGGTTTGGCAATTATAATAAATAGGGATTTTCATATAAATCTGCATGATCCGGTCATCAGCCTGTGTGTTTAAGTGCAATAGTCAAGTATCAAGTGCAGTTAACGTGTGCATGGAGGGTGTGGAGACAGATGAATAGTAGGGTGTAGATTCACATGCAGATAATATTTGGAAGGAGGGAACAGGACAAAGTTAGTTTACTGAGTAGTTGATGTGGTAGGCTTGTTTGAAGAGATGGGTTTTTAAAGCGTGCTTGAATAGGTCGGGGCTAGGTATCAGTCTGATCGTCTGGGGAAGTGCATTCCAGAGA
Organism: Ranitomeya imitator; assembly: GCF_032444005.1. Classification (NCBI taxonomy): domain Eukaryota; kingdom Metazoa; phylum Chordata; class Amphibia; order Anura; family Dendrobatidae; genus Ranitomeya; species Ranitomeya imitator. Next base: position 619,847,800 of record NC_091283.1, read on the forward strand.
GCTGGCGCAGCACGAGAGAAGCCTTTGAGATGGAGGTGCGAGGTTCGGATTACGGGGGATGTTAGTCTTAGGTCATTTGTAGAACGGAGGGCACGTGTAGGGCGATAGACAGAGATGAGAGAGGAGATATAAGGCGGTGCAGAACTGTGGAGAGCTTTGTGGGTGAGAGAGATGAGTTTATACTGGACCCTGTAGCGAATGGGTAGACATTTTAATATCATGTTCACATAGAGTCATTTTGTGCAGTTTTTCATGTCTATTTTTAGCAAAACGTATGAAACCAAAGAGAAACATAATGTGCCAACTTACACTCTGAAGTTCATTGCTGCTTTTGACTACATAAAAATAAAAAAAATAAAAAACTCGATTAAATATCTACTGTTTCAACATGGCCCAGGGATTAAACCCTTAGTGACCACTAATATGTCTTTTTACTGACCTCACCTACAAGACAATAGCATCTCCTTATTGGAGAAAATGAAGCAATTTTCAGCTGTACACTAAAGCTTCTTTTACACTTGCAGTGTTTTTTGCATCCCGTTTTTGTGGCCCTTTTTTGCGGGCCTTATTGCCGTAATTTTGACGGTCTGCGTCAAAAACTTGTCACAAAAATCTTCTCGGATTGCCGTTTTTCTGAATTGGAATAGGTCCATCTCGTGTCTCTGCAGGCCTTCAAAGTGAAAAACAGGAAGGACATGGTTGTGTTCTAGTAAAAACATGGCGTTCCGCAAATTCAGTCTTCAAGGTCTACCACAAAATCAACACACTGGGCAAGTTTCTGCTGCTTTTGTGGCCACATTGATTTAAATGGGGGCCGTATCTGTAAGCCATGAAGAATATCAAGCAGGCTTGATATTTTTTCACGGCTGTAAATACGGCCCTCACGTCCATACGGCGTAAGGCACTCCGACAAATTTTTACGGTCTGTTTTTGCGGCCCCATAGAAATCTATTGGAGATGCAACAACAGCCCGCAAAAACACGGCAAGTGTAAAAGAGTCATGAAGCTGACACCCTGCTGTATCAGCCTTGATTGATTTTGGCAGCAACCATTGCTTTTTAACCCCTTAGATGCTGCCGTCAATAGTGTCTGCTGCGTCTAAATGGTTAACTGAGTGTGGGGGTTCCCTCTTTAACCCCATCTGCACCCTGAGATATTGATCTTGTTGTCCTGATGTTTGCCATGGCAATTCACGGCCAAATAACAGCCTTAGAGTCTGCCGGCTATAGTGACCTGTTTAGAAGTTAATGACATTTAAGTGGTAAAAATAAAAATGTTCCTTCCTGTCATGCCACTTTGTATTAATTTCTGAAAAGCACCCAAAGAATTAATTAACTACTTGGCAGCAATTTTGAATACGTTGAAGGATGCTGTTTATAAAATGGTATCCCATTTGAGGAGTTTTTATGACAACTGATTAGGTCCTTGAAAAAAGCACATTTTCTAAATTTACTTGAAAAAAATTGAAAATTGCTGCTAAAATTTGAAACCTTCTAATACTCCAAAAAATAAAAGAATATTTTAAAAATGGTGCTGATGTATAGCAGACATGAGGTAAATAATATTTGATGACTATTTCATATGATATGACAGCCTGGATTAAAGTGATAATCATTAAAACTTTGAAAATTGCAAATTTTTAGAATTTTTTTAACAACTGTCTGATATATTTATAAATAAACAAAGAAAATATTGACAGAAATTTACCATTATCATAGAGCGCAATGTGTCACGAAAAAAAAAAAAAAACAATCTAAAAATGAATGAGATCTGTTGAAGCTTTCTAGAGTTATTACCACATAAAGTGACACTGGTCAGATTTGAAAAATTTGGCTCCGTCACTAAGGGTTTAATATGTAACCCATATGGGTGAATACATGATGTTGGTAATTGTCAATGCAGATATATTCAAACCTGTTGACATAACGGCAAGTGTTATATCTTGTGTTTGTTTCTTTCTACATTTTATTTTTCCCTTGTTTCTTGTTAATCAAGCCTGTAGCTGTCTTTCATTATGCATCTTTTGTTTATTGCAGGATGATTTGTATCTTCAGTTTGCAAGCGACACATTTATATTTCTCCAACATCCGGCCAAATAAAAAACAATTTACCGCAGCTGATGAAATATTTTCGGTTATGCTACGTTTATAACCTCCCCCTCATCTTTTCAATATTGGCAGTTCAAGTTCAACTTTTTAAAATTCATGGCCTCAAACAAGGCATCATTTGCAGTACGCATTGTAAAACTATTGAAATTGATGTTAGAGGTTTGCCATCTCTGCATAATGTACATTTTAAGAGTTTCCTTCAATAAAATATGCAAAGAAATTGTGCAAGACCTTTGCCAAACAAGAAGGCGAGTCTGATATAGTAGAGTGTCAAGATGTAAGATTACACTGCCATTAGCAAAGCAAATCGATCCTCTTCTCTCGATGTTAGAATAAATTAGTTGCGTTCTTTGCTAGGTCCTTTATAAAGCTTTCCCAGTATAAAGTACAGTCATGTAATGATCATTTATTAAGATGTGCTGGGTTGCAATCCATGCACGTACATGCACAGACTTCTGCCATGATAGTGTTATTATTATTATTGGCATAATATTTTGCTGCACCAAGCCCTTCTCATCCTTAGCTTGCATGATACCATTGAAGGGATTGAACAGGAAAGAGCTACTGATTGCCACAAATTGCAATAAGATAACCTAATAGTTGTAAACTATAATTATTTGACAAAACTATATTTAATTTTATTTCATCAGTTTAAATATCCATTCAAATATATTCAACTTTTTTTGTGATTTCGTAAGAAATACGTACACTGTTAATTCTTTGTAAACGTGTATCCCAAGCTGAATACCAATAATGGGTATAAATGGGCATAGCTTTGTCCTGATTTGGAAATCAATTTGCCGTGTTGTTGATTTACGGTTGTAAAATTGGAAAGATTGATTTGTTCTTCTTTGATTTGAAAGGGATAGTAGAATTAGTAATGAATTGATTTACCTAATGGACAATTTGCAAATTAAAGCGCTTGTTTGTGAGTCACTACTGGTAAATAGGAAGAATTGATTCAAGCATCGTTCTCTAAAGAGAAAAGATAAGTGAATTGATCTTTAAAATTGGACAATTAAGAAATTCTAACTTTTGACAGTTATAACATTTGTTTGCTTTTTTTAAATTAAGAAAGTTAACCCATTTCTGCCATGGGACGTACTATCCCGTCCATGTGACCTGGGACTTAATTCCCATGGACGGGACAGTACGTCATACACGATCAGCCATGATCGTGGGGGAGAGTGGCCGATCGCGGCCGGATATCAACCAAGATCGCAGCATTCCGGTGGCATAGATGTGATCGTGTTGCTCCGAGGGTCTCCTCCATGCAGGACCCTGGATCCAAGATGGCCATGGAGCCTTCCAGGTCCTGCAGGGAGGTGGCTTGTGAGTGCCTGCTGGAAGCAGGCGCCGGCAAGCCTCCTTCACAGCCTGTCAGATGGCTGATCTGACGCAGTGCTCTACAAAGTGTCAAATCAGCGATCTGACTTTATATAGTGATGTCCCATCCTGGGACAATGTAAAAAAGTAAAAAAATAAAATTAACGTGTGTGAAAATATTAAAAAAAAAAACCTATAGTAAATAAAGAAAAAAATATATATTTTTCCCCAAAAATACATTTTTTTTGCAAATAACAAAAAACCATAAAAGTACACATATTTCGTATTGCCGTGTCGGTAATGACCTGACCTATAAAACTGTCCTGATAGTCGACCCCTTCAGTGAACATTGTAAAATAAATAAATGAAAACTAGGCAAAAAACATTGCTTTATCATCACACCGCCAAACAAATAGTGGAATAACATGGCACAACGGGAGAAATAGTGGCGACTGGGGACCGAGTACCTTGGGACGCCCGCCGCCATCAGGTTGCTGAAAGCTTTGTCTCAACAAGCCTAAAAGGCAGCATTTCTAGTGCAAGCAGAAGAGATATATTAGAATTGACTACTGTGGCCTGTGGGGTGTTGGCTGGGTATTTCCGCTTGCATTCCAAATACTGGGTTATAGACAACTGAACGCTGTGCTGAGACAAGGACATGGACAGGCTTGCTGATAGTGCTGCTTGACTGTGGGCCACAACAGGTGCAGGGCTAGAGGCATCTTCACATACATGGTGTACTGGGGATTGGCTTCTACGCAAAACAGTGGAAGAAGCAGTGGTGTGACCAGCAGGCAGTTGTCCTGAAGCCTGGGGTTCAGCCCACAAAGTCAGGTGCACATAGTACATAGTACATAGTTATTAAGGTTGAAGGAATACTTTAAGTCTATCTAGTTCAACCATAGCCTAACCTAACTTGCCCTAACATGTTGATCCAGAGGAAGGCAAAAAAAACCCATGTGGCAAAGAGTAAGCTCCGCATTGGGGAAAAAAATTCCTTCCCAACTCCACATATGGCAATCAGACTAGTTCCCTGGATCAACACCCTATCAAGGAATCTTGTATATATAACCTGTAACATTACTTACTTTTCAAGAAAGGCATCCAGTCCCCTCTTAAATTTAAGTAATGAATTACTCATTACAACATCATACTGCAGAGAGTTCCATAGTCTCACTGCTCTTACAGTAAAGAATCCTCATCTGTTATTATGCTTAAAGCTTCTTTCCTCTTCCTGACCCCTTGTCCCTGTCTCAGGTCTATGATTATGATTAAAATGATCATCAGAAAGGTCTTTGTACTGTCCCCACACATATTCATACATTAAAATAAGATAATCCCTTAGCCTTCGTTTTTCCAAACTAAATAGCCCCAAGTGTAATAATCTATCTTGGTACTGCAGACCCCCCAGTCCTCTAATAACCTTGGTCGCTTGGTGCTTTGCTTGCATGTGCCTTATCTTGCTGGTGGTGGCCAGGCTGGTTGTTTTGGTACCCCTGCTAATGCGGTCATGGCAGGTGCTGCAAATGGCCTGTTTGGGGTTATTAGCAGGGTCTTTAAAAAATAAACAGACTCGGGAAGATCTACCAGTTGGAATGGCAACTTCCAATGGTGTTACTGGGAACGGATGCACGCTTTCTGTCTGTGGCCACCACACTGCTTCTTCCTGCCTGTTGGGGGGATATACCTCCTTCCCCATGTGTGCTGCTGTCCTCGCTATGCATGTCCTCCTGCCAGGTTGGGTCAGTCACTATGTCATCCACCACCTCGTCTTCCACATCCACACCCTGCTCCTCCTCCTGACTTTCTGTCAATTGTGTCTCATCATCGTCAACCTCTTGTGACACTTTCCCACCATCGCCTTCGTGTGACCGGGGCTGGTCAATGCTTTGGTCTCATCTTTCCCCACTTCAAGATGACTGGCAGAGATTTCTGAATCTTGAAATGGAAAACTGAACAGCTCTTCAGAGTGTCCAATTGTGGGATCAGTTGTCTCAGGGCACTCGGCATGGTAGGAGGAAGGAGGATCAAGGTGAGCAATATCCTGGCCACACTCACAGCTACTCAGACTTGACAGTGTGGAAGACAAGATGGTGGTGGTGGCTAAGTGACTGGAAGCATTATCCTCTATCCAACCAACAACCGTTTCACACTGCTCTGGCTTCAATAGTGGTGTGCTGCGGTCCCCTAGAAACTGGGACAGGAAGGTCGAGCGAGAAGATGTGGGTCTTTGTTGTTGCCTAAGAGCTCACCGACACAAAAAGAGGACTTAAAAATCCTCAAAAAAAATGAAAAACGTCACAGAGAAAAATGCAGAGATGTAAGGACCCTTGACGCGGGTTGCCAGCTTACGTATTGAGGCCCCAATATAAACTAATACCTTACATACAGTACATTGATATGTGGTTTTCTTTTCTTGCACTTTATCTTGCACGGTGCAATCCGACCAAGATGGCTCTGTAAACTGTTGGCCTCTGTTCGCACAGCATGCATTTTGTAGCACTGGGCGGCCCGCATATATGTGCGTTTGTAATAGGCTGTAAACCAGATGCTCTGCATTGCCTGTGTGAACAACGCCACATACAGACTATTATCGCTTATCTTTTTGTGCACTAATGCCAAACAGCCAACACTGGATTGAAAGTGGTTGTTTCATCGGTATTTTTGTACCTGTGTGTTTGCCATCATTTATCAGGTCCGCTGCACCCTGCAGTGCATTTGGTTGTAGGCTTCAGCAGGTAAACATCTCTGCATTTTTCTCTGTGACTTTCACCTTGCCCACGGCCTCGTCCTCTGGATGCACCATCAGCATCACGTTCACTTCCCTGTCCCTTGCCTTAACCATTTTAAATGGACTACTGCACTATTTCAAATGCTCAACAGAAATGCTTTATTAGTAGCTAAATAATCTGTGATCAGTATGACTGCAAATCTACGATTTTTGAAACCCAAACACCAGGCAGGCCTCAGGCTGACCTAACAGACTGTATTCAATTTTTGGGGGCTTTTTTTAAGTTAATTTATGTGAAATAGTGCTATATAGTATTTGAGTATCACACAGCCAAAAAATAAGTACACCGGCATCCAATGCCCAAACTTGGAACACAGAGATATATGACGGCTGTGACAGAAATATCACACTGGCAAATCTGTGGCCTTTCAAATTTTTTTTAGGCTAAATAGCGCTGTACAAAATTTGAGTATCACGCAGCCAAAAAATAAGTACACCGGCCTCCAATGCCAAAACTTGGAGCAGGGATATATGAAGGCTGTAACAGAAATACCACACTGGCAAATCTGTGGCCTTTCAATTTTTGGGGGGCTAAATAGCGCTGTATAGAATTTTAATATCACACTGCCAAAAAATAAGTACATTGGCCTCCAATGCCCATACTTGGAGTACAGAGATATATGATGGCTGTAACAGAAATACCACACTCGCCAATCTGTTGTTAGGTGTCGAGTTCAAGCTGCTGTTTAGGGGGAATCTCGAACCATGTCCACTGCAGTCTCCCATTCTTCTCCAGCCGCAGTGGAAGCTGCTCAGTGGAGACGTCGGTCCCAGCATCTGGCTCGAGCTGATACTGTGCGGCTGGTTACTGCTGCCTTTCAAGGCTCTGCCTTTGTAACCAGAACTGACCAGCAGCGAGCAGGCCTTTCTGGGACTAAGTGCTGCTTTTCTCATACTGAGCATGCTCACGGGATGACCTCCCATTGGAGTTTGGGGGTCACATGTTCAGGTCCTGTTGCAGTTCCTATTGGATCATCTGGAAGGTCCCGGTCTCCTACTGCTATAAAAGTTGCTCATGGCTGCTCGACCATGTGTTAGTATAAACCTTGACAATGTGTGTGTGTAGATGAATGACTGTCGATGGATGAAAGCTCCTTAATCATTCCCATTCCTCATGTTGTTGACTGCTCGCGAATGGTGAAAGCTATCTAGCTCCCAACAGTGCTATCTGCATACTAAGCACACGTTGCAGTGCCTGTCTCTACGGCACCATGCGCCATCAGTGCGCTCTCCTGACAACCGTCAGTATAGGGTGGGAATTCCTGCTTGACCTGTGCATCTGACTCGGGGCGTCCTCAGGCGCGGACTCAAAAGCCACCGAGAGTCAGAGCCAATTCAATCACCATATTAGTGGGGGTGATTCTTAGGGATCCCCCTAGTGTCTTGTAGCTGCACCTTGTGACTGCTAACAGAGTACAGCATATTGTACAACTCTGTGAAGCAACAGAGCTCGCTACCATTTCATAAGGGGTGAAGTCGAACCCACGTGTGAGCTGTGTCCATCCGCCATTACATAGCAGCAGGTACCATCTCTGCATGGTGGACCCCTGGTTGCGAACGCATCTCGTATCAATCTCTTTATTATTTTCTAGCCCTAAGATTATACTAGCGCCAGGGTCTGGCTAGTAATGGTGGATGAACAGCGATTATGACGTACATCCAGCAGCTGGAGGGTAGATTGGCGGGTCTTGAGCGCACAATCTCGGCTATAGATGTTACCGCAGTTGCTGTTCAGGCTGCTAGCGTCGCTGCAGCCAGTTTGTCCACTGCCACTCCTGCTCCGACATTACCTCTTCTCCCATTACCAGACAAGTTTGCTGTGTAGGGGATTCGTGAGCCAGTGCACTATACCTCTTGAGCTTCTGACTGCACGTTTTCCCACGGAACGGGCTAAAGTGGGATTCATTTTATCCCTTCTGTCAGGCAGAGAATTGGAGTGGGCAAAGCCACTGTGGGAGCATCACGAACATGTGGTGCAGAGTGCTCCAATGTTCCTGGACACTCCAAAACAGGTCTTTATGGGACTTCGTGTCACCCATGATTCAGCGCCTCAACTGTGGCATTAACACAGGGTTCTGCCTCAGTCAGCCATTTTGCCGTCCACTTCCGGACTTTAGCATCAGAGCTGGAGTGGTTGGATAGAGTCCTGATTCCAGTGTTTTGGAAAGGACTGGCTGACCATGTTGAGGACGCCTTGGCCACCAGAGGAGCTAATAACTATCTACTTGCATAGACCTCTGCCTTAACGAGCAAAAGTTGGAGCGAGCCCAGTGTAGACAGAGGTTTCGATTGGCGCCTACCTTCGCCAAACCTCTGGAGTCACCTGTCCAGGCGTCCAAGCCCTATGAGGCCATGAAGGTTTCTCGTGCAGGTCCTAAGTCCCGGGCTGCTCAAACACCCATGCTCTGTAGTGTCTGCCAGTAGTCAGGACATTATTCAAAAAATTGCAGTGGCAGGGAAACGACCGCATCTAGTAACTATAGGAGGGGGTTCACTAGACACAGTGGCATTCTCCTCCAAACTGTCCTCCAAGGGGACAATTACTTTTGGCCCTTCCACTTTTGTGGTTGAGTTTTGTGTGGATTCCGGGGTGGAGGAAAATTTCATGTCTTCTTCCTTCGCTCAACGGCACGCAATTCCCCGGGTTATGCTAGCCAGACCGTAAGAGTGGTGAATGGGTCCGCACTACTTTCACAGATCACACATCACACTATCCCATTTTCATTAACCATGCCTCCATCTCATCAGGAGATCATCTCCCTTCTCATCATTCCTGAGGGAATAGATGAGATTTTTCTAGGAATACCTTGGTTGCGATACCACTCTCCACATATTGAGTGGTCCTCTGGGAGAATTCTGGGATGGAGTAAATCCTGTGAGGGTAGAAGTCAGAGATAATGTTTTCAAGTTGCCACTACGTAGATACCCACAGATCTTAGTTCTCTTCCCCAACACTACTGGTCCTATGCAGATGTTTTCTCCAAGAAAGCTGCAGAGACTCTTCCGCCTCACCACCCTTATGACTGTCCTATTGACCTCTTGCCGGGGGCAGAGCCTCCTCGGGGATGTGTCTATCCTCTGTCTCTCCCGGAGACAGGGGCAATGTCACAGTACATCCAGGAGAATCTGGCAAGAGGTTTCATTAGGAAGTCAGTGTCACCTGCAGGGGCAGGGTTCTTCTTTGTGCAGAAGAGGAGAGGAGAATTTCGTCCATGTATAGACTACAGGGGTGTTAACGCTATTACCTGATATGTGAGCTCTTCGATAGGCTCCGAGGAGCTAGGGTATTTACTAATCTAGATCTGCGGGGTGCTTACAACCTGATTCGCATCCGTGAGGGGGACGAGTAGAAGATGGCCTTTAATACCAGAGATGGGCACTATGAATATCTGGTGATGCCCTTTGGGCTCTGTAATGCCCCAGCCATCTTCCAACACTTTGTGAACAACATCATCCGGTATATGCTTTCCACCTCAGTGGTGGTCTATCTGGATGATATTCTCATCTTCTCTCCAGATATTGATTCCCACCGGAAAGATGTTTGCAAAGTTTTCTATCTCCTACAGGCAAACTCCCTCTACGCAAAGTTGGAGATGTGTGTGTTTGAACAGGAATCCTTGCCTTCCCTGGGCTATATCATCTCAGCCCGAGGATTAGCTATGGATCCTGCCAAGCTACAAGCAGTGACGGACTGGCAGGAACCCAATTCTCTCAAGGAGGTACAGCACTTTATGGGGTTCATTAATTATTATCGTTAGTTCATCCCCCACTTCTCAACTTTGGTAGCTTGTTATGTTTGCTAATGACAGGTGTTATGAAGGCAATCCAGAAACACAGTGTGCTTAGCGATCAGAGCGCACACAGTGATCTGACAAATACCCAAAAATACAAGAACGAGCTCTGAGACGTGGAAACTCTGTAGACTGCACACCTGATCCTATCCTAAACACAACTAAAAGCGGCTGTGGATTGCGCCTAACAACTACCTAGGCAACTCGCCACAGCCTAAGAAACTAGCTAGCCTGAAGATAGAAAAATAGGCCTGACTTGCCCCAGAGAATTTCCCCAAAGGAAAAGGCAGCCCCCCACATATAATGACTGTGAGTAAGATGAAAAGACAAAACGTAGGGATGAAATAGATTCAGCAAAGTGGGGCCCGATATTCTAGGACAGAGCGAGGACAGTAAAGCAAACTTTGCAGTCTACAAAAAACCCTAAAGCAAAACCACGCAAAGGGGGCAAAAAAAAACCCACCGTGCCGAACTAACGGCACGGCGGTACACCCTTTGCGTCTCAGAGCTTCCAGCAAAACAAAAGACAAGCTGGACAGAAAAAAAGCAACAAAAAAGCTAAAGGCACTTAGCTATACAGAGCAGCAGGTCACAGGAACAATCAGGAGAAGCTCAGATCCAACACTGAAACATTGACAAGGAGCAAGGATAGCAGCATCAGGCGGAGTTAAGTAATGAAGCAGTTAACGAGCTCACCAGAACACCTGAGGGAGGAAGCTCAGAAGCTGCAGTACCACTTGTGATCACAGGAGTGAATTCAGCCACAGAATTCACAACAGTACCCCCCCCTTGAGGAGGGGTCACCGAACCCTCACCAGAGCCCCCAGGCCGACCAGGATGAGCCGCATGAAAGGCACGAACAAGATCGGAAGCATGAACATCAGAGGCAAAAACCCAGGAATTATCTTCCTGAGCATAACCCTTCCATTTAACCAGATACTGGAGTTTCCGTCTAGAAACACGAGAATCCAAAATCTTCTCCACAATATACTCCAATTCCCCCTCCACCAAAACCGGGGCAGGAGGCTCAACAGATGGAACCATAGGTGCCACGTATCTCCGCAACAACGACCTATGGAATACATTATGTATGGAAAAGGAGTCTGGGAGGGTCAAACGAAAAGACACAGGATTGAGAACCTCAGAAATCCTATACGGACCAATGAAACGAGGTTTAAATTTAGGAGAGGAAACCTTCATAGGAATATGACGAGAAGATAACCAAACCAGATCCCCAACACGAAGTCGGGGACCCACACGGCGTCTGCGATTAGCGAAAAGTTGAGCTTTCTCCTGGGACAAGATCAAATTGTCCACTACCTGAGTCCAGATCTGCTGCAACCTATCCACCACAGAATCCACACCAGGACAGTCCGAAGACTCAACCTGTCCTGAAGAGAAACGAGGATGGAACCCAGAATTGCAAAAAAATGGAGAAACCAAGGTAGCCGAGCTGGCCCGATTATTAAGGGCGAACTCAGCCAACGGCAAAAAGGACACCCAATCATCCTGGTCTGCAGAAACAAAACATCTCAGATATGTTTCCAAGGTCTGATTGGTTCGTTCGGTCTGGCCATTAGTCTGAGGATGGAAAGCCGAGGAAAAGGATAGGTCAATGCCCATCCTACCACAAAAGGCTCGCCAAAACCTTGAAACAAACTGGGAACCTCTGTCAGAAACAATATTCTCAGGAATGCCATGCAACCGAACCACATGCTGAAAGAACAAAGGTACCAAATCAGAGGAGGAAGGGCAATTTAGCCAAGGGCACCAGATGGACCATTTTAGAAAAGCGATCACAGACCACCCAAATGACTGACATCTTTTGAGAAACGGGAAGGTCAGAAATGAAATCCATCGAAATATGTGTCCAAGGCCTCTTTGGGACCGGCAAGGGCAAAAGCAACCCACTGACACGAGAACAGCAGGGCTTAGCCCTAGCACAAATCCCACAGGACTGCACAAAAGTACGTACATCCCGTGACAGAGATGGCCACCAGAAGGATCTAGCCACTAACTCTCTGGTACCAAAGATTCCAGGATGACCAGCCAACACCGAACAATGAAGTTCAGAGATAAGTTTATTAGTCCACCTATCAGGGACGAACAGTTTCTCTGCTGGACAACGATCAGGTTTATTCGCCTGAAATTTTTGCAGCACCCGCCGCAAATCAGGGGAGATGGCAGACACAATGACTCCTTCCTTGAGGATACCCGCTGGCTCAGATAAACCCGGAGAGTCGGGCACAAAACTCCTAGACAGAGCATCCGCCTTCACATTTTTAGAGCCCGGAAGGTACGAAATCACAAAGTCGAAGCGGGCAAAAAATAACGACCAACGGGCCTGTCTAGGATTCAAGCGCTTGGCAGACTCGAGATAAGTCAAGTTCTTATGATCAGTCAATACCACCACGCGATGCTTAGCTCCTTCAAGCCAATGACGCCACTCCTCGAATGCCCACTTCATGGCCAGCAACTCTCGATTGCCCACATCATAATTACGCTCAGCGGGCGAAAACTTCCTGGAAAAGAAAGCACAAGGTTTCATCACTGAGCAATCAGAACCTCTCTGTGACAAAACCGCCCCTGCTCCAATCTCAGAAGCATCAACCTCGACCTGGAACGGAAGAGAAACATCTGGCTGACACAACACAGGGGCAGAACAAAAACGACGCTTCAACTCCTGAAAAGCTTCCACAGCAGCAGAAGACCAATTAACCAAATCAGCACCCTTCTTGGTCAAATCGGTCAATGGTTTGGCAATGCTAGAAAAATTACAGATGAAGCGACGATAAAAATTAGCAAAGCCCAGGAACTTTTGCAGACTTTTCAGAGATGTCGGCTGAATCCAATCCTGGATGGCTTGGACCTTAACTGGATCCATCTCGATAGTAGAAGGGGTAAAGATGAACCCTAAAAATGAAACTTTCTGCACACCGAAGAGACACTTTGATCCCTTCACAAACAAAGAGTTAGCACGCAGGACCTGAAAAACCATTCTGACCTGCTTCACATGAGACTCCCAATCATCTGAGAAGATCAAAATGTCATCCAAGTAAACAATCAGGAATTTATCCAGATACTCACGGAAGATGTCATGCATAAAAGACTGAAACACAGATGGAGCATTGGCAAGTCCAAACGGCATCACTAGATACTCAAAATGACCCTCGGGCGTATTGAATGCAGTTTTCCATTCATCTCCTTGCCTGATTTCCACCAGATTATACGCACCACGAAGATCTATCTTAGTGAACCAACTAACCCCCTTAATCCGAGCAAACAAGTCAGATAACAATGGCAAGGGATACTGAAATTTAACAGTGATCTTATTAAGAAGGCGGTAATCAATACACGGTCTCAGCGAACTATCCTTCTTGGCTACAAAGAAGAACCCTGCTCCCAATGGTGATGACGATGGGCGAATATGTCCCTTCTCCAGGGATTCCTTCACATAACTGCGCATAGCGGCGTGTTCGGGCACGGATAAATTAAATAATCGACCTTTAGGGAATTTACTACCAGGAATCAAATTGATAGCACAATCACAATCCCTATGCGGAGGTAGAGCATCGGACTTGGACTCCTCAAATACATCCTGATAATCAGACAAGAACTCTGGGACCTCAGAAGGGGTGGATGACGAAATCGACACAAATGGAACATCACCATGTACCCCCTGACAACCCCAGCTGGATACCGACATGGAATTCCAATCCAATACTGGATTATGGGTTTGTAGCCATGGCAACCCCAACACGACCACATCATGCAGATTATGCAACACCAGAAAGCGAATAACTTCCTGATGTGCAGGAGCCATGCACATGGTCAGCTGGGCCCAGTATTGAGGTTTATTCTTGGCCAAAGGTGTAGCATCAATTCCTCTCAATGGAATAGGACACCGCAAAGGCTCCAAGAAAAACCCACAACGTTTAGCATAATCCAAATCCATCAGATTCAGGGCAGCGCCCGAATCCACAAACGCCATGACAGAAAACGACGACAAAGAGCATATCAAGGTAATGGACAGAAGGAATTTGGACTGTACAGTACCAATGACGGCAGACCTAGCGGACCGCTTAGTGCGCTTAGGACAATCAGAAATAGCATGAGTGGAATCACCACAGTAGAAACACAGACCATTCAGACGTCTGTATTCCTGCCGTTCAACTCTAGTCATAGTCCTATCGCACTGCATAGGCTCAGGTTTAACCTCAGGCAGTACCGCCAAATGGTGCACAGATTTACGCTCGCGCAAGCGTCGACCGATCTGAATGGCCAAAGACAAAGACTCATTCAAACCAGCAGGCATAGGAAATCCCACCATGACATCCTTAAGAGCCTCAGAGAGACCCTTTCTGAACAAAGCTGCCAGCGCAGATTCATTCCACTGAGTGAGTACTGACCATTTCCTAAATTTCTGACAATATACTTCTATATCATCCTGACCCTGGCACAAAGCCAGCAAATTTTTCTCAGCCTGATCCACTGAATTAGGCTCATCGTACAGCAATCCGAGCGCCAGGAAAAACGCATCGACACTACTCAATGCAGGGTCTCCTGGCGCAAGAGAAAATGCCCAGTCTTGAGGGTCGCCGCACAAAAAAGAAATAATAATCAAAACCTGTTGAATAGGATTACCAGAAGAATGAGGTTTCAAGGCCAGAAATAGCTTACAATTATTTTTGAAACTTAGAAACTTAGTTCTATCTCCAAAAAACAAATCAGGAATAGGAATTCTTGGTTCTAACATAGATTTCTGATCAATAGTATCTTGAATTTTTTGTACATTTATAACGAGATTATCCATTGAAGAGCACAGACCCTGAATATCCATATCCACACCTGTGTCCAGAATCACCCAAATGTCTAGGGGGAAAAAAAAAAGTGAACACAGAGCAGAAAAAAAAAAAAAAAAAAAAATGATGTCAGAACTTTTTCTTTCCCTCTATTGAGAATCATTAGTTTGGCTCCTTGTACTGTTATGTTTGCTAATGACAGGTGTTATGAAGGCAATCCAGAAACACAGTGTGCTTAGCGATCAGAGCGCACACAGTGATCTGACAAATACCCAAAAATACAAGAACGAGCTCTGAGACGTGGAAACTCTGTAGACTGCACACCTGATCCTATCCTAAACACAACTAAAAGCGGCTGTGGATTGCGCCTAACAACTACCTAGGCAACTCGGCACAGCCTAAGAAACTAGCTAGCCTGAAGATAGAAAAATAGGCCTGACTTGCCCCAGAGAAATTCCCCAAAGGAAAAGGCGGCCCCCCACATATAATGACTGTGAGTAAGATGAAAAGACAAAACGTAGGGATGAAATAGATTCAGCAAAGTGGGGCCCAATATTCTAGGACAGAGCGAGGACAGTAAAGCGAACTTTGCAGTCTACAAAAAACCCTAAAGCAAAACCACGCAAAGGGGGCAAAAAAAAACCCACCGTGCCGAACTAACGGCACGGCGGTACACCCTTTGCGTCTCAGAGCTTCCAGCAAAACAAAAGACAAGCTGGACAGAAAAAAAGCAACAAAAAAGCTAAAGGCACTTAGCTATACAGAGCAGCAGGTCACAGGAACAATCAGGAGAAGCTCAGATCCAACACTGAAACATTGACAAGGAGCAAGGATAGCAGCATCAGGCGGAGTTAAGTAATGAAGCAGTTAACGAGCTCACCAGAACACCTGAGGGAGGAAGCTCAGAAGCTGCAGTACCACTTGTGATCACAGGAGTAAATTCAGCCACAGAATTCACAACAGTAGCTCCCTTGGTTGCCCTCACCAAGAAGGGAGCAAATCCCAAATTGTGGTCAGAGGAGGTCTCCAAAGCCTTCTTATCTGTTAAGTCCCTCTTTGCTAGCGCTCCCACTCTACATCATCCCAATGTAGATAAACCTTTTTGTTATTGAGGTGGATGCCTCATTTGTCAGAGCTGGAGCGGTCCTCTTCCAAAAGGACGCTCAAGGTCAGAAGCATCCTTGCTTCTTTTTCTCCAAGACCTTCTGTTAGGGGTCGAGTTCCCGCTTCTGCACTGGGGGAATCTCGAGCCACTTCCGCTGCGGTCTCCCATTCTTGTCCAGCCGCAGTGGAGCCTGCTCAGCAAGGACGTCGGTCCCAGCGTCTTGCTCATTCTCACTCTGTTCAGAGAGTTAGTGCTGCTTCTCCAGTCTCTGCCATTAAAGTCAGTACTGGTCAGCAGCGAGCGGACTTCTCTGGGACTAAGTCCTTGTCTGCATGTACTGAGCATGCCCAGCGTAAGGTCTCCCGTTGGAGATCGAGGGTCATGTGCTCAGGCTCTGCAGCACATTCCATTGGTCCTCTTGGCAGGTCCTAGAAGGGCAAAAGTGCTGTGGCCACTTCCTGTGCTGCTCCTATATAAACTGCGCATGACCGCACGGCCATGCGCTAGTATTGTCTTGTTATTATGTGTGTGTGTAGATGGATGTATGTCGAAGGATGAAAGCTCCTAAATATCCCTCCCTAGTGTTGTTGACTGTTCGCGGATGATGGTAGCTATCTAGCGCCCGACTTGCCATCTACACGATACACACATCTCAGCGTCCTATAGCTGTGCCTGCCAGTACGGCGCCGTGCGCTTGCCTTGCGCTTTCCATACCCGAGTCTGGGTGGTTAGTGGCGTCCGTTAGTGCGGCATCGCTCGCACTCTTGTGCACATATTTGTCCTAAGGTTCTCTACACACCCAGTTGCGGTGTTACGCCAGCAAGGGTCTAATCGGGCTTCAATCCCTTCTGGGGTTAAGTCCGCTGACCACTTGCTCGCGCTCTAGTGCGGTACTGCGGTCCTGTGTGTTAACAGGATCGCTTTCTTCACGCTGGGTGAGGTTTAACCCACGCGTGTATACTTTAGTGTACCGCCATATTGTCTGCCAATTACTAGCAGCAGGTCTCCACCTGCACGGTGGACCCCGGACTGCGAACGCACCTTTATCATCTGTCTTGGTGCGTTCCGCCAGTCCTAACACCTTCACTCCAGCGGAAAGGCATTATTCCATCGGGGACAGGGAGTTGCTAGCAATGAAGTTTGCATTTTCAGAATGGAGACACCTCCTGGAAGGGGCTCGCTTTCCTTTCCAAGTCTACACTGACCACAAGAATTTGGTATATTTGCAGACAGCCCAGTGGCTGAATTCTCGCCAGGCCAGATGGTCCCTGTTCTTCTCCTGGTTGCACTTCACTCTTCATTTTCTATCTGGGGAGAAAAACATTCATGCCGATGCTCTTTCCCGTTCTGTGGTGTCATCATCATCAGAGGAGGAGCCTCGTTTAATTGTTCCCTCTGAGAGTCGGAGAACTGTGGCTCCGGTGTCGCTAGAGTCTGTGCCTCTGGGCAAGACTTTCGTACCATCCAATTTGCGACCGGAGGTTCTCTCTTGGGCTCACTCATCCAGGGTGGGTTGACATTTTGGGATCAAAAGGACATCTGAGCTTCTGGCGAGGACTTACTGGTTGCCGCATATGGCCTGTGATGTTAGAGACTTTATTCAGGCATGCGTCTCCTTCGACAAGAATAGGTCTCCTAGACAACGGCCTGCTGACAGGCCCTGGGAGATGGTCAGGATGGACTTGGTGGTAGGCTTACTCAAGTCCCGTTGCTGCACCGTTATTTGGGTAGTTACCAACCATATCTCTAAAATGGTGCATTTGGTGCCTCTCCCACGGTTATCTTCTGCACGAGCCCAGGTGGCATTGTTTGTCAAGCATGTCTTCCTTTTACACGGTATGCCTGACAAGATTGTCAGTGACTGGGGTCCCCAGTTTGCATCTCGGATCTGGAGAGAGCTTTGTCGCCTACTTAGTATTGAGCTGAATCTCTCTTCAGCATACCATCCCGAGACGAATGGGTTGGTGGAGAGGGCCAACCAGACCCTGGTCACATATCTATGACATTTCGTCTTGGCCAGGCAGGATGACTGGGCATCTCTTCTACCGTGGGCAGAGTTTACCTTGAACAATGCCGTAGCCGACTCCACTGGGCAGACGCCATTCCTCCTTAATTATGGCCAGCATCCGCGGGTTCCTGTGCCCATGCCTGTGTCTTCTGCCAACTCTAGGGTGGTAGACTGGGCAGTGAAAGTGCAGGACATTTGGTACTGTACACAGGAGGCTATCTGGGCTTCCAAGGAGAGAATGAGGGTCTCTGCCGATGCGACCTTTGCTCCTGGTGACTTAGTGTGGCTCTCCGCCCGCAATAGCAGGCTGCGAGTTGAGTCCACTAAGTTTGCGCCTCGCTACTTAGGGCCTTTCAAGGTTCTGGAACTGGTTAACCCTGTGGTCTATCGTCTGGCTCTTCCTCCATGCCTGGGTATCACCGACACCTTTCATGTGTCCCTCTTAAAGTCTGTTCATATGTCCCGGTTTTCTGAGTCATCTGCCAGGACATCGGGTTTGTCCACAGACGATTATAAGGTGAAGGCTATCTTGGGGTGCCAGGTAGTACGTGGCAAAAAGTTCTATCTGGTGGACTGGAAGGGTAACAGCACAGAGGACAGAACCTGGGAAGCACATTCGATCTCCGCTGCTTATTGCAGCCTTTGAACGTAGCGAGGTCCTGGAAGGGGGGCCCTAGGAGGGGGGTACTGTTAGGCGTCAAGTTCCCACCACTAGAGTTGAGCGACCTTGACCTTTTTAGAGTCGAGCCGGGTTTTGCGAAACCCGACTATGTCCAAAGTCGGGTCGAGTGAAATCGGCCGATTATGACGTAAAGTCGGGATCGACCGAAACACGAAACCCAATGCAAGTCAATGGGGCAGCATAGTCGGCAGTGAGTGGGGGCCAGGAAAACACCTAGAGTGCCCATTTTAATGTCAAAACCATCCATTCTTCTTAATGAAGCTTGTCAAGCGTAATTTACCTTATAATAATTGGAAGGCATTTGAAATTGGGGGTCATTTGGCTAAAGTTGTGGGGGGTAGGGCTGGTTCAAGTAATTAGTGGGCCCAGGAAATCTGGACCACGTCACGGCAGTGGAGCAGGGAGAGGTAAGTATTTCAACTTTGCAAGTGCTGTGAACCTGAGCAAGCAGGGGGGGCCCACTCGTTGGCATTGGCACTGGCACAGGGCCCCTCAAAGTACAGCGGTGTGTTTGCACGGCGGGGGCGCCTCCCACCGGCAGCAACACTTTTGCGTACTATGAGAGGCCCTGTGCCAGTGACGTCGCCAACTAGTATTCCTCCCCCCACCTGATGAAGGAACCTGCACTTTCATCTGCACCTTCCTCTTTGTCCCCGTGTAAGGTGGTATGGTATGCGGGAAGAGCAACCTGACTTTCAGCAGGGTCACAATGTTGTTGTGTAGCGTGCACGGGGAATGTTGCGTTATGGGTCAATGTACCAGCAGACTCATCTATCACTGGCTGGGCAATGGGCACGATGAAGTGGAAACACAGATATAGGCCCAAAGAAGAAAGTGGGCTAAATGCAGTTCAAAATTGGTAACACAGGAATAACCAGGGGGCATTGCAGTGGAGGACAACTGGAATGAGAGGCTGACACAGAGAGTAGGGCCAAATCAGTAAGTAGTCGAAATGCAGTTCAAAATTGGCAACCGTAGTAAACAGGCGGCACAGCTTTGTTCAGTGGAGGAGAACAGCAAGGAGTGGCAGACACCGATAGTAGGCCCCAACCCAACTAGTAGGCCAAATGCAGTCTAACATTAACAACTACTTAACGAGAGGCTGAAAATGGTATTTCAGGACAGGAAACCAGGAGAACAGCAAGGAGTGGCAGACACCGATAGTAGGCCCCAAACCAACTAGTACGCCAAATGCAGTTGTTCCATTTAACCACAATTTAATGAGAGCCTGAAGATAGAAGCTCAGGAAAGGCAACCTGGGGAACACCTTGGAGTGTAACACACCATCTCTCTCCACCCCATACCCATTTTGTAGGCCTAATGCTGTGTACTTTTCTACAACTACTAAACGAGAGTCGGAAGACCGAAGCAATGGCAAGGAAACCTGGGGAACACCTTGGAGTGTAACACACCATCTCTCTCCACCCCATACCCAATTTGTAGGCCTAATGCAGCCTACTTTCCGACACCTACTAAACGAGAGCATGAAGATCGAAGCTCAGGAAAGGCAACCTGGGGAACACCTTGGAGTGTAACACACCATCTCTCTCCACCCCATACCCATTTTTTAGGCCTAATGCAGTGTACTTTTCTACAACTACTAAACGAGAGTCGGAAGACCGAAGCAATGGCAAGGAAACCTGGGGAACACCTTGGAGTGTAACACACCATCTCTCTCCACCCCATTCCCCATTTTTTAGGCCTAATGCAGCCTACTTTCCGACACCTACTAAACGAGAGCATGAAGATCGAAGCTCAGGAAAGGCAACCTGGGGAACACCTTGGAGTGTAACACACCATCTCTCTCCACCCCATACCCATTTTGTAGGCCTAATGCTGTGTACTTTTCTACAACTACTAAACGAGAGTCGGAAGACCGAAGCAATGGCAAGGAAACCTGGGGAACACCTTGGAGTGTAACACACCATCTCTCTCCACCCCATACCCAATTTGTAGGCCTAATGCAGCCTACTTTCCGACACCTACTAAACGAGAGCATGAAGATCGAAGCTCAGGAAAGGCAACCTGGGGAACACCTTGGAGTGTAACACACCATCTCTCTCCACCCCATACCCATTTTGTAGGCCTAATGCTGTGTACTTTTCTACAACTACTAAACGAGAGTCGGAAGACCGAAGCAATGGCAAGGAAACCTGGGGAACACCTTGGAGTGTAACACACCATCTCTCTCCACCCCATACCCAATTTGTAGGCCTAATGCAGCCTACTTTCCGACACCTACTAAACGAGAGCATGAAGATCGAAGCTCAGGAAAGGCAACCTGGGGAACACCTTGGAGTGTAACACACCATCTCTCTCCACCCCATACCCATTTTGTAGGCCTAATGCTGTGTACTTTTCTACAACTACTAAACGAGAGTCGGAAGACCGAAGCAATGGCAAGGAAACCTGGGGAACACCTTGGAGTGTAACACACCATCTCTCTCCACCTCATACCCAATTTGTAGGCCTAATGCAGCCTACTTTCCGACACCTACTAAACGAGAGCATGAAGATCGAAGCTCAGGAAAGGCTACCTGGTGAAAACCTTGGAGTGTAACACAACCTGTCTCTACACCCCATACCAAATTTGTAGGCCTAATGCAGCGTAGTTTCCACCAACTACTAAACGAGAGCCGGAAGATCGAAGCTCATGAAAGGCAACCCGGGGAACACCTTGGAGTGTAACACAACCTCTCTCTACACCACGAAAGGGCTGATTCTTAGGAAGGAAGGCTGTTGTAAATAAGCATTGCGCGTCCGAGGGTGATTATATTCTTATTCGGTATCTACTCACCCTCGGACGCGCCATGCTTCTTGATTTGTAATTAATGTTTATTTGCAATGTGCTTTTGACTTACTCAATTATTTTTTTAATTATTGATTTTATTAAATTAATAGTTTAACATCTTATTGGAAATAATTTAAAGGAGACGCGACAGGACAACACTCGGTGGATGCCATATCTGTGTTAACAACTCCAAAAAACTTTCAGTTAACTTCTTGCAGGAGAAAGAAATTGTAGCTGTTGGACCTTTGTAGTACAGTTCCAGATATTTGTTGTGTGTTTGTTTTGATTGTTAAAATGTCTGCATTTGAGATCTCAACACGATCTTATTTTTTATAATCAAATTAATTTTTTTTATATTTAATGATGTTGGTTCAAGGGGTACACGGGCAGCAATAGACAGGTCAGTGGAGGCCTAGTGGAAGGAGTGACGGCAGACAGGCATCAAAGGCCTAACATTGGGCTGGCTGTAGGCAAGTTAAAATTGGTTCCAGGGGAACACGGCCATCAGTGGCCTGGTCAGTGTAGTTGTAGTTGAAAGAACGGGACGCAGACAGGCTTCGAAGGCCTAACATAATAACATAGGGCTGGCTGTAGGCAAGTTAAAATTGGTTCCAAGGGAACACGGCCATCAGTGGCCTGGTCAGTGTAGTTGTAGTTGAAAGAACGGGACGCAGACAGGCTTCGAAGGCCTAACATAACAAACTTGGGCTGGCTGTAGGCACTTTTAAATTTGTTCCAGGGGTACATGGGCAGCAGTGTATGGTCAGTGGAAGTCTAGTGGAAGGAGTGACCGCAGACAGGCTTCCAAGGCCTAACATAACAAACTTGGGCTGGCTGTAGGCACTTTTAAATTGGTTCCAGGGGTACACGGGCAGCAGTGGTCTGGTCAGTGGAAGTCTAGTGGAAGGAGTGACCGCAGACAGGCTTCCAAGGCCTAACATAACAAACTTGGGCTGGCTGTAGGCACTTTTAAATTGGTTCCAGGGGTACACGGGCAGCAGTGGTCTGGTCTGTGGAAGTCTAGTGGAAGGAGTGACCGCAGACAGGCTTCGAAGGCCTAACATAACAAACTTGGGCTGGCTGTAGGCACTTTTAAATTGGTTCCAGGGGTACACGGGCAGCAGTGGTCTGGTCAGTGGAAGTCTAGTGGAAGGAGTGACCGCAGACAGGCTTCCAAGGCCTAACATAACAAACTTGGGCTGGCTGTAGGCACTTTTAAATTGGTTGCAGGGGTACACGGGCAGCAGTGGTCTGGTCAGTGGAAGTCTAGTGGAAGGAGTGACCGCAGACAGGCTTCGAAGGCCTAACATAACAAAATTGGGCTGGCTGTAGGCACTTTAAATTGGTTCCAGGGGTACATGGGCAGCAGTGTATGGTCAGTGGAAGTCTAGTGGAAGGAGTGACGGCAGACAGTCTTCGAAGGCCTAACATAACAAAATTGGGCTGACTGTAGGCACTTTTAAATTGGTTCCAGGGTAACACGGCCAGCAGTGGCCTGGTCAGTGTAGTAGTTGTAGAAAGAAGGGACCGCAGACAGGCTTCGAAGGCCTAACATAACAAAAATGTCAAAACAATGGTATTGTCAGTGCCAGGCATTGAAGGATGTCAGCGCCTAGACTACACATTGGTGAAGCTGTGAGAGATAATTTTGCTAGTGGTAGAGCACTGTTTGAGCTGGGGGGGAGAACTGTCTTGTGGCCGGCGGTACAGGCACAGGGCCCCTCATATTACAACGGTGTGTCTGACGTTGGGTGCGCACCACCACCGCCAGAGACACTTTATTGTACTATGAGGGACCCAGTGGCAGTGCCGTCGACCAAAAGCGGCCACACCCACCTCTTCAGACAAACAGCACTCTCAAGGGTCCAAGCGCAAAGTGGCGATAGCACGGCCCCGTGTGGGGAGTTTGGCCATTTCGTGAGGTGGAAACATGTCGTATGCTGGACAATCAGGTGAAGAAAATTACGAGATTGGAAAAGTCATTCAGAATAGTCCACAGGCAAGACCTTTTCATAGGAAAGCTAGGTGTCAGCCGGGCAGGGTGGGGCAAAAGATTTTGAAATCCAGTTGTGGTTCATTTTAATGAAGGTTAGATCATCTACATTTTGGGTAGCCAGACGAGTCCTTTTTTCTGTTAGTATTGAACCTGCAGCACTGAATACTCTTTCTGATAGGACACTAGCTGCCGGGCAAGCAAGCTCCTGCAATGCATATTCTGCCAATTCTGGCCAGGTGTCTAATTTGGATGCCCAGTAATCAAATGGGAATGACGGTTGAGGGAGAACGTCGATAAGGGATGAAAAATAGTTTGTAACCATACTGGACAAATGTTGTCTCCTGTCACTTTGAATTGATGCTGCAGTACCTGTCCTGTCTGCGGTCATAGAAAAATCACTCCACAACCTGGTCAGAAAACCCCTCTGGCCAACGCCACTTCTGATTTCTGCCCCTCTAACACCTCTGGTCTGCTGGCCCCTGGAGCTCATGTGAGAACGATCACGGGCGCTGTGTGCAGGGAATGCCAGAAGCAAACGGTCAACAAGAGTTGATTGTTTTGTTGCTAATATTAGTTCCAAGTTCTCATGTGGCATAATATTTTGCAATTTGCCTTTATAGCGAGGATCAAGGAGGCAGGCCAACCAGTAATCGTCATCGTTCATCATTTTTGTAATGCGTGTGTCCCTTTTGAGGATACGCAAGGCATAATCCGCCATGTGGGCCAAAGTTCCCGTTGTCAAATCTGCGGTTGTGCTTGGTTGAGGGGCAGTTGCAGGCAAATCTACGTCACTTGTGTCCCTCAAAAAACCAGAACCCGGCCTTGCCACGCCACCAATTTCCCGTGCCCCCGGGAAAGCTTCCTCATTAAAAATATACTCATCCCCATCATCCTCCTCATCCTCCACCTCCTCTTCGCCCGGTACCTCGTCATGTACACTGCCCTGACCAGACAATCGCTGACTGTCATCAAGGCTTTCCTCTTCCTCTGGTGCAGACGCCTGATCCTTTATGTGCGTCAAACTTTGCATCAGCAGACGCATTAGGGGGATGCTCATGCTTATTATGGCGTTGTCTGCACTAACCAGCCGTGTGCATTCCTCAAAACACTGAAGGACTTGACACATGTCTTGAATCTTCGACCACTGCACACCTGACAACTCCATGTCTGCCATCCTACTGCCTGCCCGTGTATGTGTATCCTCCCACAAAAACATAACAGCCCGCCTCTGTTCGCACAGTCTCTGAAGCATGTGCAGTGTTGAGTTCCACCTTGTAGACAAAGAAATGGAGGGCACCATCCAACCTAATACCAAAGGAACGAGGTTCAACCCAGAGCATGACCTATAGTACACATAGCAAGAACCAAGAAAAAGATGTCATGCTATCCAAAAAGGGGAACCATCACACAATAATAAAGAAATATGAAAATAAGCTAAATAATTTTATTATCGACCAACACACAAAACAAACCACTACAATTTAAAAACATTTAAAACAAAGAATAGGTCATCAAGGATTCCAATAAGGAACCCCCCCCTGGACATGTATTATACAACACTATAAGCTTATAAATGACAAAGTCAATGGCAGACACAGCTGCTCTACCTGCACATATATACAAATGATAGAATGATTCAAAACATGTGTATAAACATAAGAATAATAGCAGCAAAAAATGGAGTACATCTATTAACCCCTGGTCCAGCTCGCAGCACACAATGATAGGTATATATACAACAATGTCAGGTATGTACATACATATTTAGTGAGGAATATATAGTGTGTAAACCAAATATTCTTTTTTTATTTTTTTATATATATCCCAAATAAGTACACATAGAGGTACAGATTCAAGAGTGGCTAGTACGACATAACCTGATAATAAGATACCAATATATAGATGTAAAAGTATACCCATACAAGTATAACAACAAATGTATCTCTTGCGAGCGGATAAGAGCAGATAGACGCCAATAAAGGGCAAATGCACAGTGTCTATGATAAAAAAACACTATGCATGCGCATAACCCCACATATAGAACCAGAGGTCAGAAATTATCCGAACCTCCTGAGGCATGCACAATCCCAAACAACGCAGGTGCATACTGCCAATCCTAACACAGTAAAAAATAAGACAAAAATTGTCTGTATAGAGCCCTCAAAGAGAGGAGGGACACTGTACTGCCATCTACGTGCAAAAGATACCAGTAGAGCACGACCAAATACCAAGTATACACAGAGGTCCAGGGGGCTGAAGCCCCACGCGTATCGCCACTAGGAGTGGCTTCGTCAGGAGCGGGTGTGATGTGTGTGGCCGGCAGCTCAATATATATACCAAAACTTACCCTAATGAGACTATCCCTAGCAGCTGCGGGGAAGCGGCGTGGTGCTCGGCGTGGAGACATGACGTGTGCAGCACCTGAAACGGTGCCGCGTATCAGTATTTTCGGGAGTGTGAATATGGGCGCCAGCGCGCAAGTGCGCATGTCCGGAGTACAAAGATGGCCACTAGAGCGCAAATGCGCATGCCCAGGCCAATCGTTTCCCAATGCCTGGGGAATTGTATAGATGGCCACCCATGTGCAAATGCGCATGTCCGGACTCGTAGTATAGAGGCTGGGAGATGTAATTTCCTTCAGAGAACCATACAGGCGCGCTCTCACGCCTATAGAAGACTAGAAGAGTATTGGAGTGGCCATAAGCGCATATGGTGCATGTGTCCTGGCGCCGTATATACAAATATAGATACCACTGATCATTTACAGACACAATACATGTTCAAGTGATATATATAAGAATATAAAGGAATATAAAAAATCCCAAAGAGCCAATATAGCTCAATAACACACAGGCACCAGAATGTCACAATATTTTGACAGGCCAAATATACATATATAGCCTCATGCTAAATAAAAGATCAAATATGAGTCCCATAGTCGGCGTGAAGGTGAACAACCTTCCAGAGTATTCATAGTGCTAAAAAAAAAAAAAAAAAAAAAAAAAAAAAAAAAATATATATATATATTATTAAGTAAAATAATGAACAGAAAAACTAATACACACATATATAGGTATAATAAGTATAACAAAGTTGCACATACTATAGTGACTCTCCTAGGCGCACCTATCAGGAGATCGCCTGTACGCTTCCCCTCCTATGCCCACTCCATAACACAAAAGGATTGGAATTATGTGATGAAGTGGAGGGACATAGTCCACCAAATGGAACCAAAGGCAAGTCCCAAGACCTAATACTCAGAATATTGTCCAAACCCCACATATTTGAGCCTCAGTTCTTAAATACAGGAATATGGTTATACCCCTATAATATGTTGAAAAAATAAATATAAGTGAATATAAAGAGAAGCCATGCAGTCGGACAGTATAATCCGAAATTGAAGCCTTTATTGAATGAAAAGTCAGACAAGACAAAAGTATGTCCGACATATTACCATATAGTCCCTATTGGATGAAGGGAGAGCCACCCCCACAGCGGAGGTGGAAAAATCCCCTGTGGGAAATATCCGACCAAATTTAAAGCATAAACGAACAAAGAAATATATAGATAAAAAACAAATCCAAAAAACAAGAAAGGCATGCGAGCTGGAACCAGATCATATTATTCTATTCCAAAGGGGAACTATAGATGCCCCAGACCTCACAAATAGCAGATATAAAGAAATGCCATATGATTCCGGGGGTAGGGGGCCACAACAGGAAATAATGCAGATGGCATACTCAGGCACTAAAACAGTAAATACATACATTCTAAAGTTGTTTATAGAAACCAGTAAAGAGAAACTCTTCATTGAGTCCCCTTGGTGTCATACTCTGTAGATTATAGATCCATTTCGTTTCACAGCAAAGAAGCCGCTTGACAATATCCCCACCCCTTATATTTTGGTGCAGTCCTTCCAGTCCCATAACTTTAAAATTAGACGTTTTGCATTGATGATAGTCAAGGAAATGCTCCGCCACTGAGGAGAGAGTCTTATTTTTTGCACGGTCTCTTGCTGCTGTGGAGATGCTTGAAAGGTGCTGTTGCATTCTCCTCCTGAGTTCCTGTGTGGTCTGTCCCACATACACCTTTGGACAATCACAAAAAATAGCATATACCACATTCCTGGATTTGCAGTTAAAGTATTCTCTCGGCTGTATCCGGAAGGGGACTGTAGGGATAGAGAAACCATCTTGTGAGATCATAAATTGACAAATGTTGCATCCCCCACAGGGGTAAGAACCAAAGGTTCTAGTTCCTCGGTTAAGTCTCACACACGGGCGCTGATAATGACTATGACAAAGATCATCCCTGAGATTCTTAGCCCTTCTTGCCACCATACAGGGAGAGTTGGAAACTACTGCTGGAATTCGTTTGTCAGTCAACAAGATGTCCCAATTGCGGTTCAGAAGACTCCGTATATCTGCCCACTGATTATTAAATGTGGTAATAACAGCTAGAGGACGTGTGGACTCACGTACCTTTTTCTCAAAAAGACTTTTTCGATCCTGTTGGCAGGCATGTTGGAAGGCCCCAGAAATGAGTCTCTGTGGATATCCTCTTTTTTTGAAACGGGCTGACAGATCTCTTGCTTGATGTCTGAATTCATGGTCCGTACTGCAATTTCTTCTCACACGGAGGAATTGACCCTTCGGGATGCCTTTCCTGAGGTGAAACGGATGAAAACTGGTAAAATGGAGGAGGCTGTTAGTGGCTGTGGTCTTACGATATAGTCCACTTACTATTCGGGAGTCCATAATTGACAATCTCAAATCCAAAAAATCTATGCTGGTGGCTGAAATCACAGATGTAAGTTTGATATTCAAATCGTTCACATTGAGATCCCCAATAAATTGATTGCACTCTTCAACTGACCCCGTCCAAATCAGTAGAATATCATCGATATACCTTTGCCAGGTGTGTACCTTGGAAATAAACAAATGATGTTGGTAAACCACTAACTCCTCCCACCAACCTAAAAATAGGTTGGCGTAGGCGGGGGCACACCTAGCCCCCATGGCTGTGCCTGACAGCTGTCTAAAATATTTTCTATCAAAAACAAAATAATTCTTGTCTAGGATGAAATGCAACAGCCTTAAAATAAACCTATTATGTTCCATGGTTCCCAGTGTAGACTTTTCCAAGAAATAGGAGACCGCCTGCATACCTGAATGATGTGCGATACTGGTGTACAGGGATTCCACATCCATACTAACTAGCAAGGAGTTTTCAGGGATTGTGTCCTCTTCCAGAAGTTGCAATAGATGGGTAGAGTCTCTGGTAAACGATTTAAGAGATGTCACAAGTGGCTGTAAGAAATGATCTACATAAATACATGGACGTTCAAATATGCTCCCAATCCCCGAGACTATAGGCCTACCTGGAGGTTCTATGAGGGACTTGTGGATTTTTGGTAGGGCATAGAAGGTGGGGATAGTTGGAACCGGTGTGCGTAGAAAATCTGCCTCTTTTTTGGTCACTATATGGTCCCTGAAGGCCCCATTAATGATAGTATCCAACTGGCTCTTGAAAAATTCAGTCGGGTCTGAGGGCAGAATGGTATAACAGTCAGCATTACCAAGTTGTCTATTAATCTCTTTCAGGTACTGATCATGTGGCCACAAAACCACGTTTCCCCCTTTGTCCGCTTCACGTACCACAAATTGGTTGTTTTTCTTTAAGTCCTGTAGGGCCTTAAGTTCCTCCCTGCTAAGGTTGTTAGCTCTATGGGGGTCAAGTCGTAGATTCTCAATGTCACGACACATCCTGTCAAAAAATATTTGAACTGCAGGAAATAGGGCAAGGGATGGAGTCGCCTGCGATGGAAGACGTCTAGTAAATCTGCCCCTCGGATGCGGGTTCTCATTCTCTTGTAGTAGATCCAAAAGGTCTTGGAAGACCTGTCTCTCATTATCAGGGACACCATCCAATACTGAAGGCTGATGGTACAGAAGCCTGAAGGTAAGTTGACGACGACTGAAACTTAAAAACCTCATTGATATTTTTGAAAAAGAAATCATTTCCCGCAAGAGGAGCAAATTCAACAGGGATAGATCAGACTTTAATAATGGGAGAGCCTATAGGTGGACCCATCGGGGGAATAGAAGACCTTTCCTAGATGAATCCAACAAGATGCCCGAGAGTCAGGTGGGCCTAGAAATGTCCTCCAGTGATTTTTTATCTTCAGACCCCAGCGACGGAGAAGGCGCAGTCGGAGGGGTCGTAGAAAAACAAGGTTTGAACAAAAGAAAGGGCAGAGGATACAGAAATTGGTCGCCAACGTACAGGAGGGAGACGAGGCTCAACAGGAGGAGATAATCAGTGATACATTGGATTTGTCTCAGACAGGTAACCTGCAGATTGTTAACTTATCATCTTATACACTGTCGATACCAGAAACTAGGGTCCTATCTAGAGGCCTCTCCTTTTCACCTATGAACACTTTAAATAAATTTGTTTTGGTGAAGGACCTTTACCTTTTTTGTCGTCAACTTACCTTCAGGCTTCTGTACCATCAGCCTTCAGTATTGGATGGTGTCCCTGATAATGAGAGACAGGTCTTCCAAGACCTTTTGGATCTACTACAAGAGAATGAGAACCCGCATCCGAGGGGCAGATTTACTAGACGTCTTCCATCGCAGGCGACTCCATCCCTTGCCCTATTTCCTGCAGTTCAAATATTTTTTGACAGGATGTGTCGTGACATTGAGAATCTACGACTTGACCCCCATAGAGCTAACAACCTTAGCAGGGAGGAACTTAAGGCCCTACAGGACTTAAAGAAAAACAACCAATTTGTGGTACGTGAAGCGGACAAAGGGGGAAACGTGGTTTTGTGGCCACATGATCAGTACCTGAAAGAGATTAATAGACAACTTGGTAATGCTGACTGTTATACCATTCTGCCCTCAGACCCGACTGAATTTTTCAAGAGCCAGTTGGATACTATCATTAATGGGGCCTTCAGGGACCATATAGTGACCAAAAAAGAGGCAGATTTTCTACGCACACCGGTTCCAACTATCCCCACCTTCTATGCCCTACCAAAAATCCACAAGTCCCTCATAGAACCTCCAGGTAGGCCTATAGTCTCGGGGATTGGGAGCATATTTGAACGTCCATGTATTTATGTAGATCATTTCTTACAGCCACTTGTGACATCTCTTAAATCGTTTACCAGAGACTCTACCCATCTATTGCAACTTCTGGAAGAGGACACAATCCCTGAAAACTCCTTGCTAGTTAGTATGGATGTGGAATCCCTGTACACCAGTATCGCACATCATTCAGGTATGCAGGCGGTCTCCTATTTCTTGGAAAAGTCTACACTGGGAACCATGGAACATAATAGGTTTATTTTAAGGCTGTTGCATTTCATCCTAGACAAGAATTATTTTGTTTTGGATAGAAAATATTTTAGACAGCTGTCAGGCACAGCCATGGGGGCTAGGTGTGCCCCCGCCTACGCCAACCTATTTTTAGGTTGGTGGGAGGAGTTAGTGGTTTACCAACATCATTTGTTTATTTCCAAGGTACACACCTGGCAAAGGTATATCGATGATATTCTACTGATTTGGACGGGGTCAGTTGAAGAGTGCAATCAATTTATTGGGGATCTCAATGTGAACGATTTGAATATCAAACTTACATCTGTGATTTCAGCCACCAGCATAGATTTTTTGGATTTGAGATTGTCAATTATGGACTCCCGAATAGTAAGTGGACTATATCGTAAGACCACAGCCACTAACAGCCTCCTCCATTTTACCAGTTTTCATCCGTTTCACCTCAGGAAAGGCATCCCGAAGGGTCAATTCCTCCGTGTGAGAAGAAATTGCAGTACGGACCATGAATTCAGACATCAAGCAAGAGATCTGTCAGCCCGTTTCAAAAAAAGAGGATATCCACAGAGACTCATTTCTGGGGCCTTCCAACATGCCTGCCAACAGGATCGAAAAAGTCTTTTTGAGAAAAAGGTACGTGAGTCCACACGTCCTCTAGCTGTTATTACCACATTTAATAATCAGTGGGCAGATATACGGAGTCTTCTGAACCGCAATTGGGACATCTTGTTGACTGACAAACGAATTCCAGCAGTAGTTTCCAACTCTCCCTGTATGGTGGCAAGAAGGGCTAAGAATCTCAGGGATGATCTTTGTCATAGTCATTATCAGCGCCCGTGTGTGAGACTTAACCGAGGAACTAGAACCTTTGGTTCTTACCCCTGTGGGGGATGCAACATTTGTCAATTTATGATCTCACAAGATGGTTTCTCTATCCCTACAGTCCCCTTCCGGATACAGCCGAGAGAATACTTTAACTGCAAATCCAGGAATGTGGTATATGCTATTTTTTGTGATTGTCCAAAGGTGTATGTGGGACAGACCACACAGGAACTCAGGAGGAGAATGCAACAGCACCTTTCAAGCATCTCCACAGCAGCAAGAGACCGTGCAAAAAAAAAGCAAAAAATAAGACTCTCTCCTCAGTGGCGGAGCATTTCCTTGACTATCATCAATGCAAAACGTCTAATTTTAAAGTTATGGGACTGGAAGGACTGCACCAAAATATAAGGGGTGGGGATATTGTCAAGCGGCTTCTTTGCTGTGAAACGAAATGGATCTATAATCTACAGAGTATGACACCAAGGGGACTCAATGAAGAGTTTCTCTTTACTGGTTTCTATAAACAACTTTAGAATGTATGTATTTACTGTTTTAGTGCCTGAGTATGCCATCTGCATTATTTCCTGTTGTGGCCCCCTACCCCCGGAATCATATGGCATTTCTTTATATCTGCTATTTGTGAGGTCTGGGGCATCTATAGTTCCCCTTTGGAATAGAATAATATGATCTGGTTCCAGCTCGCATGCCTTTCTTGTTTTTTGGATTTGTTTTTTATCTATATATTTCTTTGTTCGTTTATGCTTTAAATTTGGTCGGATATTTCCCACAGGGGATTTTTCCACCTCCGCTGTGGGGGTGGCTCTCCCTTCATCCAATAGGGACTATATGGTAATATGTCGGACATACTTTTGTCTTGTCTGACTTTTCATTCAATAAAGGCTTCAATTTCGGATTATACTGTCCGACTGCATGGCTTCTCTTTATATTCACTTATATTTATTTTTTCAACATATTATAGGGGTATAACCATATTCCTGTATTTAAGAACTGAGGCTCAAATATGTGGGGTTTGGACAATATTCTGAGTATTAGGTCTTGGGACTTGCCTTTGGTTCCATTTGGTGGACTATGTCCCTCCACTTCATCACATAATTCCAATCCTTTTGTGTTATGGAGTGGGCATAGGAGGGGAAGCGTACAGGCGATCTCCTGATAGGTGCGCCTAGGAGAGTCACTATAGTATGTGCAACTTTGTTATACTTATTATACCTATATATGTGTGTATTAGTTTTTCTGTTCATTATTTTACTTAATAATATATATATATATATATTTTTTTTTTTTTTTTTTTTAGCACTATGAATACTCTGGAAGGTTGTTCACCTTCACGCCGACTATGGGACTCATATTTGATCTTTTATTTAGCATGAGGCTATATATGTATATTTGGCCTGTCAAAATATTGTGACATTCTGGTGCCTGTGTGTTATTGAGCTATATTGGCTCTTTGGGATTTTTTATATTCCTTTATATTCTTATATATATCACTTGAACATGTATTGTGTCTGTAAATGATCAGTGGTATCTATATTTGTATATACGGCGCCAGGACACATGCACCATATGCGCTTATGGCCACTCCAATACTCTTCTAGTCTTCTATAGGCGTGAGAGCGCGCCTGTATGGTTCTCTGAAGGAAATTACATCTCCCAGCCTCTATACTACGAGTCCGGACATGCGCATTTGCACATGGGTGGCCATCTATACAATTCCCCAGGCATTGGGAAACGATTGGCCTGGGCATGCGCATTTGCGCTCTAGTGGCCATCTTTGTACTCCGGACATGCGCACTTGCGCGCTGGCGCCCATATTCACACTCCCGAAAATACTGATACGCGGCACCGTTTCAGGTGCTGCACACGTCATGTCTCCACGCCGAGCACCACGCCGCTTCCCCGCAGCTGCTAGGGATAGTCTCATTAGGGTAAGTTTTGGTATATATATTGAGCTGCCGGCCACACACATCACACCCGCTCCTGACGAAGCCACTCCTAGTGGCGATACGCGTGGGGCTTCAGCCCCCTGGACCTCTGTGTATACTTGGTATTTGGTCGTGCTCTACTGGTATCTTTTGCACGTAGATGGCAGTACAGTGTCCCTCCTCTCTTTGAGGGCTCTATACAGACAATTTTTGTCTTATTTTTTACTGTGTTAGGATTGGCAGTATGCACCTGCGTTGTTTGGGATTGTGCATGCCTCAGGAGGTTCGGATAATTTCTGACCTCTGGTTCTATATGTGGGGTTATGCGCATGCATAGTGTTTTTTTATCATAGACACTGTGCATTTGCCCTTTATTGGCGTCTATCTGCTCTTATCCGCTCGCAAGAGATACATTTGTTGTTATACTTGTATGGGTATACTTTTACATCTATATATTGGTATCTTATTATCAGGTTATGTCGTACTAGCCACTCTTGAATCTGTACCTCTATGTGTACTTATTTGGGATATATATAAAAAAATAAAAAAAGAATATTTGGTTTACACACTATATATTCCTCACTAAATATGTATGTACATACCTGACATTGTTGTATATATACCTATCATTGTGTGCTGCGAGCTGGACCAGGGGTTAATAGATGTACTCCATTTTTTGCTGCTATTATTCTTATGTTTATACACATGTTTTGAATCATTCTATCATTTGTATATATGTGCAGGTAGAGCAGCTGTGTCTGCCATTGACTTTGTCATTTATAAGCTTATAGTGTTGTATAATACATGTCCAGGGGGGGGTTCCTTATTGGAATCCTTGATGACCTATTCTTTGTTTTAAATGTTTTTAAATTGTAGTGGTTTGTTTTGTGTGTTGGTCGATAATAAAATTATTTAGCTTATTTTCATATTTCTTTATTATTGTGTGATGGTTCCCCTTTTTGGATAGCATGACATCTTTTTCTTGGTTCTTGCTATGAGTTCCACCTTGTTGCAACGTCTATGATTAGGCGATGCTGGGGAAGGTTCAAAGAACGCTGATAGGTCTGCATACGGCTGGAGTGTACAGGCGAACGGCGGATATGTGCGCAAAGTCCACGCACTTTGAGGAGCAGGTCGGATAACCCCGGATAACTTTTCAGGAAGCACTGCACCACCAGGTTTAAGGTGTGAGCCAGGCAAGGAATGTGTTTCAGTTGGGAAAGGGAGATGGCAGCCATGAAATTCCTTCCGTTATCACTCACTACCTTGCCTGCCTCAAGATCTACAGTGCCCAGCCACGACTGCGTTTCTTGCTGCAAGAACTCGGACAGAACTTCCGCGGTGTGTCTATTGTCGCCCAAACACTTCATAGCCAATACAGCCTGCTGACGTATGCCAGTAGCTGCCCCATAATGGGAGACCTGGTGTGCAACAGTGGCAGGTGCGGATGGAGTGTTTGTGCGACTGCGGTCTGTGGACGAGCTCTTGCTTCTGCAGGAGGACGAGGAGGAGGAGGAGGAGGAGGAGGTGCGAACGGCTACAGACAACTGTTTACTAGACCGTGGGCTAGGCAGAACTGTCCCAAACTTGCTGTCCCCTGTGGACCCTGAATCCACCACATTTACCCAGTGTGCCGTGATGGACACGTAACGTCCCTGGCCATGCCTACTGGTCCATGCATCTGTTGTCAGGTGCACCTTTGTGCTCACAGATTGCCTGAGTGCATGGACGATGCGCTCTTTAACATGCTGGTGGAGGGCTGGGATGGCTTTTCTGGAAAAAAAGTGTCGACTGGGTAGCTCGTAGCGTGGTACAGCGTAGTCCATCAGGTCTTTGAAAGCTTCGCTTTCAACTAACCGGTAGGGCATCATCTCTAACGAGATTAGTCTAGCTATGTGGGCGTTCAAACCCTGTGTACGCGGATGCGAGGCTAAGTATTTCCTTTTTCTAACCATAGTCTCATGTAGGGTGAGCTGGACTGGAGAGCTGGAGATTGTGGAACTAGCGGGGGTGCCGGTGGACATGGCAGACTGAGAGACGGTGGGAGATGGTATTGTTGCCGCCGGTGCCCTAGATGCAGTGTTTCCTACTACGAAACTGGTGATTCCCTGACCCTGACTGCTTTGGCCTGGCAAAGATACCTGCACAGATACAGCAGGTGGTGCGCTAAATGGTGGTCCTACACTGCCGCAAGGGATGTTGCGTTGATGACTAGCTTCATTGGCCGAGGGTGCAACAACCTTAAGGGACGTTTGGTAGTTAGTCCAAGCTTTCAAATGCATGGTGGTTAAATGTCTATGCATGCAACTAGTATTGAGACTTTTCAGATTCTGACCTCTGCTTAAGGAAGTAGAACATTTTTGACAGATGACTTTGCGCTGATCAATTGGATGTTGATTAAAAAAATGCCAGACTGCACTCTTTCTAGCATCGGATACCTTTTCAGGCATTGCAGACTGAGCTTTAACCGGATGGCCACGCTGTCCTCCACCAGGTTTTGGCTTTGCCACGCGTTTTGGGCAAGATACGGGCCCGGCAGATGGAACCTGTGGCGATGTTGATGCCTGCTGCGGCCCCTCCTCCTCCTCTGCTTCAGAACTGCTGCCGCCTGCACCCTGTTCCCCCAATGGCTGCCAATCGGGGTCAAGAACTGGGTCATCTAATAACTCTTCTTTTACCTCCTGCGCAACTTCGTCTGTGTCACCGTGTCGTTCGGTGGTATAGCGTTCGTGATGGGGCAACATAGTCTCATCAGGGTCTGATTCTTGATCAGCACCCTGCGAGGGCAATGTTGTGGTCTGAGTCAAAGGACCAGCATAGTAGTCTGGCTGTGGCTGTGCGTCAGTGCACTCCATGTCAGATTCAATTTGTAATGGGCATGGACTGTTAACTGCTTCACTTTCTAAGCCAGGGACGGTATGTGTAAAGAGCTCCATGGAGTAACCCGTTGTGTCGCCTGCTGCATTCTTCTCTGTTGTTGTTTTTGCTGAAGAGGACAAGGAAGTGACTTGTCCCTGACCGTGAACATCCACTAACGACGCGCTGCTTTTACTTTTACCAGTTTCACGAGAGGAGGCAAAAGAGCTAGAGGCTGAGTCAGCAAGATAAGCCAAAACTTGCTCTTGCTGCTCCGGCTTTAAAAGCGGTTTTCCTAATCCCAGAAAAGGGAGCGTTCGAGGCCTTGTGTAGCCGGACGACGAACCTGGCTCCACAGCTCCAGACTTAGGTGCAATATTTTTTTCCCCACGACCACCTGATGCTCCACCACTACCACTACCCTCATTACCAGCTGACAATGAACGCCCCCGGCCACGACCTCTTCCACTAGACTTCCTCATTGTTTTAAAAACGTAACCAAACTAACGTTATTTGTTGCAGTCACACAACTTACACGGTGAGCTATAACTTCAGTATGATTTAGCTACCCCTTTACAGGTTGGTGAGACCACAGCGAAAATCAGGCCCAATGTTACACACTCTTTTTTTGGTGGCTGCAAATTAGAGAGATGCCCCACACGCAGGACTGTCACTGAAGCACAAATGTTAATATTAATGTCACACTATTATTTTTTTTTTATTTTTATTTTTTTCAGGAACACTTTAGAAACCCCCCCAAAAAAAAAAAATAGATTTTTGCAGGGAGAATTTAGAAAACAAATGTAACAAACTATATGCTTTCTATGGGCCACTGAGTGAGAGATGACGCACACAGGAATCAGGAGTGGCACACAAGCCCAGAGGCCAATATTTTTCTACCAATGATTGATGGAGTTATTTTCTCTGGTAGATTTTGGAACCCAAATCAAGGAAAAAAAATATAGGCTTTCTATGGACCACAATTGGAGAGAGAGAGAGAGAGAGAGAGAGAGAGAGAGAGAGATGGCACACCCAGGAGTCAAGACTGGCACACAAGCAGAAAGGCCAATATTAATCTCCCATTTTTTTGGGGGGTTTGTTTTTTTTTTTTTTTTTTTTTTTTTTTTCAGGGAGACTTTAGAAAAAAAAATAATAAAAAAAATATGATTTTATCAGGAAGAATTTAGAAACCAAATAAAATAAAATTATTTTTTCAGGGAGAATTTATAAAACAAATAAAAACAAAAATAGGCGTTCTATGGCCCACTGACTGAGAGATGACGCACACAGGAGTCAGGAGTGGCACACAAGCCCAGAGGCCAATATTTTTCTACCAATGATTGATGTAGTTATCTTCTCTGGTAGATTTTGGAACCCAAATCAAGGAAAAAAAATATAGGCTTTCTATGGACCACAATTGGAGAGAGAGAGAGAGAGAGAGAGAGAGAGAGATGGCACACCCAGGAGTCAAGACTGGCACACAAGCAGAAAGGCCAATATTAATCTCCCACTGTTTTTTTTGTTTGTTTTTTTTTTTTTTTTTTCAGGGAGACTTTAGAAAAAAAAATAATAAAAAAAATATGATTTTATCAGGAAGAATTTAGAAACCAAATAAAATAAAATGATTTTTTCAGGGAGAATTTATAAAACAAATAAAAACAAAAATAGGCGTTCTATGGCCCACTGACTGAGAGATGACGCACACAGGAGTCAGGAGTGGCACACAAACCCAGAGGCCAATATTTTTCTACCAATGATTGATGTAGTTATTTTCTCTGGTAGATTTTAGAACCCAAATCAAGGAAAAAAAATATAGGCTTTCTATGGACCACAATTGGAGAGAGAGAGAGAGAGAGAGAGAGAGAGAGAGAGATGGCACACCCAGGAGTCAAGACTGGCACACAAGCAGAAAGGCCAATATTAATCTCCCACTGTTTTTTTTGGTTGTTTTTTTTTTTTTTTTTTCAGGGAGACTTTAGAAAAAAAAATAATAAAAAAAATATGATTTTATCAGGAAGAATTTAGAAACCAAATAAAATAAAATGATTTTTTCAGGGAGAATTTATAAAACAAATAAAACCAAAAATAGGCGTTCTATGGCCCACTGACTGAGAGATGACGCACCCAGGAGTCAAGACTGGCACACAAGCAGAAAGGCCAATATTAATCTCCCACTGTTTTTTTTTTTTTTTTTCAGGGAGACTTTAGAAAAAAAAATAATAAAAAAAATATGATTTTATCAGGAAGAATTTAGAAACCAAATAAAATAAAATGATTTTTTCAGGGAGAATTTAGAAAACAAATAAAACCAAAAATAGGCGTTCTATGGCCCACTGACTGAGAGAGAGAGAGAGATGGAACGCTTAGTACTGGCACACAAGCCCAAAGGGCAATATTAATCTCCCTTTTTTTTTCCAGGGAGAATTTCTAAAACCCAAAAAAAAAAAAAAATAGGCTTTCTATGGCCCACTATTTGTGAGAGAGATGGGACGCTCAGGACTGGCACAGATGGCACGCTCAGGACTGGCACAGAAGCCCAGAGGCCAATATTAATCTCCCTTTTTTTCTGGGAGAATTTATAAAACCAAAAAAATATTTAAATAGGCTTTCTATGGCCCACTATTTGTGAGAGAGATGGCACGCTCAGGACTGGCACAGATGGCACGCTCACAACTGGCACACAAGCCCAGAGGCCAATATTAATCTCCCTTTTTTTCAGGGAAAATTTATAAAACCAAAAAAAAAATTAAATAGGCTTTCTATGGCCCACTATTTGTGAGAGCGATGTCACGCTCAGGACTGGCACAGATGGCACGCTCACAACTGGCACACAAGCCCAGAGGCCAATATTAATCTCCCTTTTTTCAGGGAAAATTTATAAAACAAAAAAAAAAATTAAATAGGCTTTCTATGGCCCACTATTTGTGAGAGAGATGGCACGCTCAGGGCTGGCACAGATGGCACGCTCAGGACTGGCACACAAGCCCAGAGGCCAATATTAATCTCCCTTTTTTTCAGGGAGAATTTATAAAACCAAAAAAAAAATTAAATAGGCTTTCTATGGCCCACTATTTGTGAGAGAGATGGCACGCTCAGGGCTGGCACAGATGGCACGCTCAGGACTGGCACACAAGCCCAGAGGCCAATATTAATCTCCCTTTTTTTCAGGGAGAATTTATAAAACCCAAAAAAAAATAAAATAGGCTTTCTATGGCCCACTATTTGTGAGAGAGATGGCACACTCAGGACTGGCACACAAGCCCAAAGGCCAATATTAATCTCCCACTGTATTTTTATCAGGGAGAATTTATACACCCCACAAAAAAAAATACAGAAAAATGAAAAGGCTTTCTATGGCCCACTATGTGAGAGAGATGGCACACACAGGGATGGCACTCTAGCAGAAATGCCAAATTGCCAATCTTAATCTCCCACCAAAAAAAAAAAAAAAAAAAAAACAGGGAATGTCCTACAATTACTATCTCCCTGCCTGCAGTAATCTCAGCCAGGTATGGCAGGCAGCTACTATCTCCCTGCCTGCAGTAATCTCAGCCAGGTATGGCAGGCAGCAATAAGGAGTGGACTGATGCACAAATGAAATAAAAAGTGTGGACAAACAAAAAAGATAGCTGTGCAGAAAGGAAGGAACAAGAGGATTTGTGCTTTGAAAAAAGCAGTTGGTTTGCACAGCGGCGTACACACAGCAATGCAGCTATCAGGGAGCCTTCTAGGGCAGCCCAATGAGCTACAGCGCTGAGGGGAAAAAAAAAAAAAAAAAAACTTCCACTGTCCCTGCACACCGAGGGTGGTGTTGGACAGTGCAAATCGCTGCAGCACAAGCGGTTTTGTGGTTAATGGACCCTGCCTAACGCTATCCCTGCTTCTGACAAAGCGGCAGCAACCTCTCCCTAAGCTCAGATCAGCAGCAGTAAGATGGCGGTCGGCGGGAACGCCTCTTTATAGCCCCTGTGACGTCGCAGACAGCAAGCCAATCACTGCAATGCCCTTCTCTAAGATGGTGGGGACCAGGACCTATGTCATCACGCTGCCCACACTCTGCGTTTACCTTCATTGGCTGAGAAATGGCGCTTTTCGCGTCATTGAAACGCGACTTTGGCGCGAAAGTCGCGTACCGCATGGCCGACCCCGCACAGGGGTCGGATCGGGTTTCATGAAACCCCGACTTAGCCAAAAGTCGGCGACTTTTGAAAATGTTCGACCCGTTTCGCTCAACCCTACCCACCACTGTTCAGGGGGAATCTCGAACCATCTCCACTGCGGTCTCCCATTCTTCTCCAGCCACTGTGGAGCTGCTCAGCGGAGAAGTCGGTCCCAGCTCGAGCTAGTTACTGCTGCCTTTCCAGGCTCTGCCCTTGTAGCAAGTACTGACCAGCAGCGAGCAGGCCTTTCTGGGACTAAGTGCTGCTTTTCTCATACTAAGCATGCTCTTGGGACGACCTCCCATTGGAGGTCGGGGGTCACATGCTCAAGTCCTGTTGCGGTTCCTATTGGACCATCTGGAAGGCCCTTGTGTGCTACTGCTATAAAAGGTGCACATGGCCACTCGGCCATGCGTTTGTATAAACCTTGACAATGTGTGTGTGTAGATGAATGACTGTCAATGGATGAAAGCTCCTTAATCATTGCCATTCCCTGTCTTGTTGACTGCTCCCGAATGGTGGAAGCTATCTAGCGCCCGACAGTGCTATCTGCATACTAAGCACACGTTGCAGTGCCCATCTCTACGGCACCGTGCGCCATCAGTGCGCTCTCCTGAAAACCATCAGTATAGGGTGGGAATTCCCGCTTGAACTGTGTATCTGACTCGGGGCATCCTCAGGCATGGGCTCAAAAGCCACGGATGGTAAGAGCCAATTCAATCACCCGATTAGTGGGGGTGATTCTTAGGGATCCCACTAGTGTCTTGTAGCTGCACCTTTATGACTGCTAACAGGGTGCAGTGTATTGTGCGACTCTGTGAAGCAACAGAGCTTGCTACCATTTCACATGGGGTGAAGTCTAACCCACATGTGAGCTAAGTGTCCATCCGCCATTACATAGCAGCAGGTACCATCTCTGCACGGTGGACCCCGGGCTGCGAACGCACCTCGTACCAATCTCTTTATTATTTGGTGCATTCCGCTAGCCCTAACATCTGTTGCCTTTCAAATTTTTTCAGGCTAAATAGCGCTAGAATTTGAGTATCACACAGCCAAAAAATAAGTACACCGGCCTCCAATGCCTAAACTTGGAGCACAGAGATATAAGACGGCTGTAACAGAAATACCACACTGGCAAATCTGTGGCCTTTCAATTTTTGGAAGGGCTAAATAGCTCTGTATAGAATTTGAGTATCACACTGCCAAAAAATAAGTATACTGGCCTCCAATGCCCATACTTGGAGCACAGAGATATATGACGGCTGTAACAGAAATACCACACTGGCAAATTTGTGGCCTTTAAAAAAATGTTTATGCTAAATAGCGCTGTATTGAATTTGAGTATCACACAGCCAAAAAATAAGTACACCGGCCTCCAATGCCAAAACTTGGAGCAGAGATATATGACGGCTGTAACAGAAATACAACACTGACAAATCTGTGGTCTTTCAATTTTTTTATGCGAAATAGTGCTGTGTAGAATTTGACAGCCGAAAAAAAAGTACATCAGCCTCCAATGACCAAACTTGGAGCATGCAGCTATATGAGGCATTTTTCAGGGAATTTAAAACACCAGAAAAAAGGGGGCACAAGGGTCACCCACACAA
Source organism: Ranitomeya imitator (assembly GCF_032444005.1). Lineage (NCBI taxonomy): Eukaryota > Metazoa > Chordata > Amphibia > Anura > Dendrobatidae > Ranitomeya > Ranitomeya imitator. Next base: position 619,889,931 of record NC_091283.1, read on the forward strand.
CTATGCTACGTATGCCTGACAAACTAAAATTTTTCAACAGGCCTCAGTCTAACAGAACAGACTGTATATTTTTTGGGGGGGAATTTTGGGGAAAACAAAAGGTACAGTAAATAAGCTGCAGCAGCAGGCAGTTATGGAGCTTTGAGAAGGATGCAGTGGGACCAATGGATGCACATACAGTGCCTGCAGGCCTTGCACTGATGTGGATATGCTGTGCCCTGCCTAGCTAGCGCTGCAATATCGGGACCCACAAATTAGCCCTAAAAAGGACTTTTGGTTTCTGAGGAGTTGTAGATGTAAGAGTTTCAGACCTACACTAACTCTAAAACCACAATTCTGACCCTATTTCAGCAGTAGCTCTCCCTACTCTCGCTGAAACAGGAACAGAATGCGGCGAGCAGGGCGGCGCCAGGTCTCTTATACTTGGGATGATGCTGTGCGGCCCAGCCAACCACTGCACGACCACAACAAAGGTGGCTGCAGCATTTCATGGCCTGGCAGACAATCCCTGCACCATGATTGGGTCTCTAAAGTCCACCAAAACTGCTGGGTGGAGACTGCAGTTACCGCCGAATAATCCCAGAAATGCTCGCTGCTCTCCGAGTACGCAGAGCATAGTGATACTCGGGAGAGTAACGAGTAGTGGCGAGCACATTCGCGTATGACTACTCACCAAACATCTAAATAACTTCCTTAGGGAGTCTACTTTCCAAAATGGTGTCACTTGTGCTGGTTTCACTGTTTAGGCACATCACATGGCGTCCTCTCTCAATTGCAGTCAATTTTGCATTAAAAAGTCAAATGGCGCTCCTTCCCTTCCAAGCTCTGCCATGCGCCCAAGCAAAGGTTTACCCCCACATTTGGGGTATCAGAGTACTCAAGACAAATTGCACAACTTTTGTTGTCCAATGTCTCCTGTTACCCTTGAGAAAATAAAAAGTTGGTGGTGAAAATATCATTTTTGTGAAAAAATATGATTTTTTATATTTACGGCTCTACATTATAAACTTTTGTGAAGCACTCAGGGGTTCAAAGTGCTCACCACACATCTAGATAAGTTCCTTAGGGAGTCTATTTTCCAAAATGGTGTCACTTGTTGGGGGTTTTAACTGTTTAGGCACATCAGGGGCTCTCCAAACGTGACATGGCATCCTATCTCAATTCCAGCCAATTTTGCATTGGAAAGTCAAAAGGCGCTCCTTCCCTTCCAAACTCTGCCATGTGCCCAAACACCAACTATGGGGTATTAGCGTACTCAGGACAAATTGGAAAACAACTTTTGGTGTCCAATTTCTCCTGTTACCCTTGGCAAAACAAAATAAATTCGATCTGAAGTAAATTTTTTTGCGACAAAAAGTTAAATGTTCATTTTTTTTGTTAAACACTCCAAAAATTCCTGTGAAGCACCTGAACGGTTAATAAACTTCTTGAATGTGGTTTTGAGCAACTTGAGAGGTGGGCAGTTTTTAGAATGGTGTCACTTTTGGGTATTTTCTATCATATAGATCCCTCAAAGTGACTTCAAATGTGATGTGGTCCTTAAAAAAAAATGGTGTTGTAAAAATGAGAAATTGCTGGTCAACTTTAAACCCTTAACTTCCTAACAAAAACAAAATTTTGGTTCCAAAATTTTGCTGATGTAAAGAAGACATGTGGGAAATGTTACTTATAGTGTGTTAGGAGTCGAGTTTCCTCTGCTGCACAGGGGGAATCTCGATCCGTCTCCGCTACGGTCTCCCATTCTCCTCCGGCCGCAGTGGAGTCTGCTCAGCGGGGACGTCGGTCCCAGCGTCTTGCTCGCTCTCACTCTGTACAGAGAGTTACTGCTGCTTCTTCAGCTCCTGCCATTAAAGTCAGTGCTGGTCAGCGGCGAGCGGACTTCCCTGGGACTAAGTCCTTGTTTGCACACACTGAGCATGCCCAGAGCAAGATCTCCCGTTGGAGATCGAGGGTCATGTGCTCTGGCTCTGCAGCGCATTCCATTGGTCCTCTTGGCAGGTCTTCGAAGGGCAAAGTTTCTGTGGCCACTTCCTGTCCTGCAATTATATAAACTGCGCATGACCGCATGACCATGCGGTAGTGTACAATTGAATATGTGTGTTTGTTGTGAGTGCAAGTCGTTCATTAAATACCCCTACCCTATTGTATGACTGTTCGCGTATGGAGTATGGCTGCTATCTAGCGCCCGACAAATCACTCAACGTGTCACACACGTATCAGCGTCTATTGCTGTGACCGCCAGTGCGGCGCCACGCGCCAGTAGTGCGCTTTCTGACCCACGTCTGGGTGCTTAGTGGTGCCTGCCAGCACGGCACAGTTCGCACTTCGGTGCTCTAATTATAAGAGTTGCCTAACACACCCTGTTGCGGTGTTGTGCCAGCAAGGGTCTAATCGGACTTCAATCCTAGTTGGGGTTAAGTTCGCTGACTGCTTGCTCGCCTTCTATGTGCGGTACCGCGACCCTGTGACGCAACAGGATCGCTTCCTTCAAGTTGGGTGAAGTTTAACCCACGCGAGTATACTTATGAGTACCGCCATATAGTCCGTCATTACTCAACAGCAGGTTCCATCTCTGCACGGTGGACCCCGGGCTACGAACGCACCGTACACTATCAGTCTTATTATTTGGTGCGTTCTGCTAGCCCTAACATTACACTAGCGCCAGGGTCTGGCTAGTGATGACGGACAAACAGCAATCCCTGCGGTATATACAGCAGCTGGAGGGTAGGTTGGCGGCTCTCGAGAGCGCAACCTCAGCTGTGGATGTTACCGCAGTTGCTGTAAAGGCTGCCAGCGTGGCTGCAGCAACTTTGTCCATTGCCACCCCTGTTCTGACATTTTCTCGCCTCCCGCTGCCAGAAAAATTTTCTGGTAATAGCAAATTTTGTAGGGGATTCGTGAGTCAGTGTTCTATTCATCTCGAGCTTCTGGCTGCACGTTTCCCCACAGAGCGGGCTAAGGTGGGATTTATTGTGTCTCTATTGTCGGACAGGGCGTTGGAATGGGCTACGCCGCTGTGGGAGCGTGGCGATCATGTGGTGCAGAGTGCTCCTCTGTTTTTGAGCACTTTAAAACAGGTCTTTTTAGGACCTCAAGTCACCCATGATACTGCGCTCCAACTGCTGGCATTATCTCAGGGTGAGTCCTTGGTCAGTCATTTTGCCGTCCAATTCCGCACTTTAGCATCTGAGCTGGAATGGTCGGATAAAGCTCTTATCCCCATATTTTGGAGGGGCTTGGCTGACCATGTAAAGGACGCTCTGGCCACTAGGGAGATTCCTGCCACACTGGAGGAGTTAATAACAGTCTCCACTCGAATTGACCTCCGTTTTAACGAGCGGAGGTTAGAGCGAGCCCAGTGTAGGCAGAGGTTTCGGCTGGCTCCAACTTTCGCCAAACCTCTGGAATCTCCGGTCCTGGTTCCTGAGCCACATGAGGCCAGGGAAGTGTCACAAGCGGGACCTAAGTCCCGGACCGCTTGTGCACTCAGGGTCTATCATGTTTGCCAGCAGTCTGGACATTTAGCCACCAGATGTCCTCAGTAGGGTTGAGCGACCTTCACTTTTATAGGATCGGGTCGGGTTTCACGAAACCCGACTTTTGGAAAAGTCGGGTCGAGTGAAATCGGCCGATCCTATAAAAAAGTCGGGGTCGGGGTCGGCCGAAACTCGAAACCCAATGCAGTGCATTGGGTTTCCATGGTTCCCAGGGTCTGAAGGAGCGGAAACTCTCCTTCAGGCCCTGGGATCCATATTTAAGTGTAAAATATAGAATTAAAATAAAAAATATCCTTATACTTACCCTCTGACGCGCCCTGGTACTAACCGGGAACCTTCCTTCCTTAGAATCAGCCTTCCAGGACCTTCGGTGACGTCGCGGGTGACGTCGCGGCTTGTGATTGGCCGCGCGGCCGCCCATGTGACCACTCGCGCGGCCAATCACAAGCCGCGACGTCACCCGCGACGTCACCGAAGGTCCTGGAAGTGCTGATTCTTAGGAAGGAAGGCTGTCGGAAGGAAGCAGGGCGCTTCCGAGGGTGAGTATATTCCTATTAGGTATATACTCACCCTCGGAAGCGCCCTGCTTCCTTCCGACAGCCTTCCTTCCTAAGAATCAGCCCTTCCAGGACCTTCGGTGACGTCGCGGGTGACGTCGCGGGTGACGTCGCGGCTTGTGATTGGCCGCGCGAGCGGTCACATGGGCAGCCGCGCGGCCAATCACAAGCCGCGACGTCACCGCGACAACACGGCAAGATCCTAGAAGCGCGGATTCGAAGGAGGAAGGCTGCCGGTTAGTACCAGGGCGCGTCAGAGGGTAAGTATTGCAATATTTTTTATTTTAATTCTATATTTTACACTTTAATCTGAATTCCGATACCAATTCCCGATATCTTAAACATATCGGGAATCGGGATCGGAATTCTGATTCCAGATTCAAAAGATCGCCGACTTCATGGCCGACCCCCCACTGGGGTCGGGTCGGGTTTCATGAAACCCGACCTTGCCAAAAGTCGGCGACTTTTGAACAATTTCGACCCGTTTCGCTCAACCCTAGTCCTCAGCGGTCGAGGAAACGTCAGCGTCTAGTGGTTGTAGGTGGAGGTACACTAGACACGGCGACGTTTGCCTCTAAATTGTCCTTTAAGGGGACAATTACTATAGGCTCATTCTCCCTCTCGGTAGAGCTCTGCGTGGATTCTGGAGCGGAGGGCAATTTTATGTCTTCTGCCTTCGCCCAACGCCACGCAATACCTCTGGTTATGCTAGCTCAACCTGTAACGGTACGAGTGGTGAATGGGTCGACTTTGCCCTCACAGATAACTCACCAGACCATCCCTTTTACTCTGTCCATGTCGCCATCTCATCAGGAGATTATTTCTCTGCTCGTCATTCCAGAGGGAATTGATGAGGTCCTGTTGGGAATACCTTGGCTACGGTACCACTCTCCTCATATCGAGTGGTCCTCAGGCAGAATTCTGGGATGGGGTGAATCTTGTGGGGGTAGGTGTCAAAGGGAGTGCGTTCAGGTGGCTACAACTGAGGTACCCGCAGATCTTTCCTCTCTCCCCAAGCAGTATTGGTCGTATGCAGATGTATTCTCCAAAAAGGCGGCGGAGATCCTTCCACCCCATCGCCCCTATGACTGTCCTATTGACCTCTTGCCTGGTGCTGAGCCTCCCCGGGGTCGAGTCTATCCGCTATCTCTCCCGGAGACGGAGGCAATGTCACAGTACATCCAGGAAAATCTGGCAAGAGGGTTCATCAGGAAGTCAGTGTCACCTGCTGGGGCAGGGTTCTTCTTCGTGCAGAAGAAGAGTGGGGAATTGCGTCCATGCATAGACTACAGGGGTCTTAACGCCATCACCGTTAAGAATAAATACCCTTTGCCTTTGATATCTGAACTGTTCGATAGGCTTCGGGGAGCAAGGGTATTTACTAAATTAGATCTGCGGGGTGCTTACAACCTGATTCGCATCCGTGAGGGGGACGAATGGAAGACGGCTTTTAACACCAGGGATGGGCACTATGAATATCTGGTGATGCCCTTTGGGCTCTGTAATGCCCCAGCCGTTTTCCCAGACTTTGTGAACGATATCTTCCGGGATATGCTTTCCACCTCGGTCGTAGTCTATCTGGATGATATTCTCATCTACTCTCCAGATATTGACTCCCACCGGAGAGATGTTTGCAAAGTCTTCGACCTCCTACGGGCAAACTCCCTCTATGCCAAGTTGGAGAAGTGTATGTTTGAGCAGGAGTCCTTACCTTTCCTAGGCTACATCATCTCAGCCCAGGGATTGGCTATGGATCCTGCCAAACTACAGGCTGTGATGGACTGGCAGGAACCCCATTCTCTTAAAGCGGTGCAGCGCTTTATGGGGTTCATCAATTATTATCGCCAGTTCATCCCGCATTTCTCAACTTTGGTAGCTCCCTTGGTTGCCCTCACCAAGAAGGGGGCGAATCCCAAATTGTGGTCTGAGGAGGTCTCCAAGGCCTTTATCTCTATAAAGTCACACTTCGCTAGCGCTCCCATTCTTCATCGCCCCGATGTTGATAAGCCATTTATCATGGAGGTGGATGCCTCTTCTGTTGGTGCTGGAGCAGTCCTCTTCCAAAAGGATGCTCAAGGTCGGAAGCATCCTTGCTTCTTTTTCTCCAAGACCTTCGCACCAGCAGAGAGGAATTATTCCATCGGGGACAGGGAGTTGCTAGCCATGAAGTTGGCTTTCTCGGAGTGGAGACATCTCTTGGAGGGAGCACGTTTTCCCTTCCAAGTCTTCACAGATCACAAAAATTTGGTGTATCTGCAGACAGCTCAGCGGTTGAATTCTCGCCAGGCCAGATGGTCCTTGTTCTTCTCCCGGTTTCATTTCACCCTCCATTTCCTTTCTGGGGAGAAGAACATTCGGGCCGACGCTCTCTCTCGCTCCGTTGTGTCATCTGCGGAGGAGGAGGAGGAGCCTCGGCTTATTGTCCCCACCGAGAGTTTGAGAACCGTGGCCCCGGTTTCGCTGGAGTCTGTGCCCCCGGGCAAGACTTTTGTTCCATCTAGTTTGCGACCGGAGGTTCTCTCTTGGGCGCACTCGTCCAGGGTGGGTGGACATTTTGGTACTAAAAGGACATCAGAGTTACTGGCGAGGACATACTGGTGGCCGCATATGGCTCGTGATGTCGCGGAGTACGTTCGGGCGTGTGTCTCTTGCGCCAGGAACAAGACTCCTCGGCAACGGCCAGCTGGTTTGCTTTATCCTCTGCCCGTGGCTGACAGGCCCTGGGAGATGGTCGGGATGGACTTTGTGGTGGGCTTACCCAAGTCTCGTAACTGCACCATTACCTGGGTGATCACCGATCATTTTTCCAAAATGGTGCATTTGGTGCCTCTTCCACGGCTACCATCTGCACGGGCATTGGCTGTCTTGTTTATCAAGTATATCTTTCGCTTACACGGTATGCCAGACAAAATTGTTAGTGACCGGGGTCCCCAGTTTGCGTCTCGATTCTGGAGGGAGCTATGTCGTCTACTCAGTATTGAGTTAAATCTCTCTTCGGCATATCATCCCGAGACGAATGGGTTGGTAGAAAGGGCCAACCAGACCTTGGTCACATATCTACGACATTTTGTTTCTGCCAGACAGGATGACTGGGCATCCTTGCTACCGTGGGCAGAGTTTGCACTTAACAATGCCGTAGCCGACTCCACCGGTCAGACTCCATTCCTCTTAAATTACGGCCAGCATCCGCGTGTTCCTGTGCCCATGCCTGTGTCTTCCGCTGATCCCAAGGTGGCAGACTGGGCTGTGGAGGCACGGGACATTTGGGATCGCACGCAGGATGCCATTCGGGCCTCCAAGGAGAGAATGAGGTCCTCCGCCGATGTTCATCGGCGCCCCGCTCCGACTTTTGCCCCTGGCGACTTGGTGTGGCTCTCCGCCGGTAACATCAGGCTGCGAGTTGAGTCCACTAAGTTTGCTCCTCGCTACTTGGGTCCCTTCAAGTTTCTCGAACAGGTTAATCCTGTGGTCTACCGCCTGGCTCTTCCTCCACGCTTGGGTATCACCGACACCTTTCATGTGTCCCTCTTGAAACCCGTATACATGTCCCGGTTTTCCGAATCATCTGCCGGGACATCGGGTTCGTCTACGGACGATTACCAGGTGATCGCTATTTTGGGGTGCAAGGTGGTACGCGGCAAAAAGTTTTATTTGGTGGATTGGAAGGGTTATGGTCCAGAGGACAGGTCTTGGGAGCCTGCTGAAAACATTCGGGCCCCACAGCTCATTGCTGCCTTCGAGCGTAGCGAGGCCCAAGGAGGGGGGGCCCTAGGGGGGGGTAATGTTAGGAGTCGAGTTTCCTCTGCTGCACAGGGGGAATCTCGATCCGTCTCCGCTGCGGTCTCCCATTCTCCTCCAGCCGCAGTGGAGTCTGCTCAGCAGGGACGTCGCTCCCAGTGTCTTGCTCGCTCTCACTCTGTACAGAGAGTTACTGCTGCTTCTTCAGCTCCTGCCATTAAAGTCAGTGCTGGTCAGCGGCGAGCGGACTTCCCTGGGACTACGTCCTTGTTTGCACACACTGAGCATGCCCATAGCAAGATCTCCCGTTGGAGATCGAGGGTCATGTGCTCTGGCTCTGCAGCGCATTCCATTGGTCCTCTTGGCAGGTCTTGGAAGGGCAAAGTTTCTGTGGCCACTTCCTGTCCTGCAATTATATAAACTGCGCATGACCGCACGGCCATGCGCTAGTGTACAATTGAATACGTGTGTTTGTTGTGAGTGCAAGTCGTTCATTAAATACCCCTACCCTATTGTATGACTGTTCGCGTATGGAGTATGGCTGCTATCTAGCGCCCGACAAATCACTCAACGTGTCACACATGTATCAGCGTCTATTGCTGTGACCGCCAGTGCGGCGCCACGCGCCAGTAGTGCGCTTTCTGACCCACGTCTGGGTGCTTAGTGGTGCCTGCCAGCACGGCACAGTTCGCACTTCGGTGCTCTAATTATAAGAGTTGCCTAACACACCCTGTTGCGGTGTTGTGCCAGCAAGGGTCTAATCGGACTTCAATCCTAGTTGGGGTTAAGTTCGCTGACTGCTTGCTCGCCTTCTATGTGCGGTACCGCGACCCTGTGACGCAACAGGATCGCTTCCTTCAAGTTGGGTGAAGTTTAACCCACACGAGTATACTTATGAGTACCGCCATATAGTCCGTCATTACTCAGCAGCAGGTTCCATCTCTGCACGGTGGACCCCGGGCTACGAACGCACCGTACACTATCAGTCTTATTATTTGGTGCGTTCCGCTAGCCCTAACATAGTGTGACATGTTTCTGTGTTTTAAGGGCAGGAAAATTCAAATTAGAAAAACTGCAAAATTTTCAAAATTTTCGCCAAATTTCCCTTTGTTTCACAAATAACCGCAAGTAATATTGAGAAAATGTTACCACTAACATGAAGTACAATATGTCACAAGAAAACAGTGTCAGAATCACCGGAGTCCATGCAAGAGTTCCAGAGTTATAACCTCATAAAAGGACAGTGGTCAGAATTGTAAAAATCGTACGGTCATTAACATGCAAACAACCCTTGGGGGTTAACGGGTTAACCTATTGCATTTCGATAGCAGGCTAAAAAATCTAAATATGAGTAAATTGATTTACCCGCATATGAGTCACAAAGAAGGTAGATAATGCGAATATCAAGGTAATTTATTCCTGCTAAGCTAATCACCTAACATTGCATGCCATTAAAAATCTAATGGCCTTTATTGGCAATTAAACTAATTATTACATTCAACATTACCGATGTCCTATATGGCAAAAATGATTTCAGAACACTATTGTTTGCGAGCCGCATCTGGAAAGATTTCTCATTCACTGCGCTAGCTAGATTGTTTTTGCAGTCCATGAGCACTTAATTTTTACTACTAAAACTTTCAGTTCTAATCCCAGATCATTTATGGCTTGTCCTTGCCTTACCCTTTATGATAGAACTCCAGTAATTATTTTTACCCTGCTAAATTGATACAAGACAGACTCTTGGTTAGAGATGAGTGAATCTGACAAATTTCTAGTTCACCAAATTGCGTTGATTTTCCCAGAAAATTCAATTAGCAGCAAAGTTATTCTACACATATTGAATGTTCCATATTATTCTCTGGGGGCCCTTGAATCCCCAAAGCATAATAAAAGTAAGACGTAGAAAATAAAAAAAGTGCTGAAGCTCACTTTATCGTTTTCCCCTCTGGCCCCTATGTTCTTCACCATTCCCCATCCTGTCCTCAACACATTTTATCATCGCCACCAAGCACTGAATCCTTAGACTTCTTCATGCTCTGATGATGCCAGAACATTTCTGTGCAATCACGTAAACTCATGGTGTAAATACGCAGTGACAGATTTGTACTGACAGCTGTTAGTGATAGCGGAGCATCATGGCAAGAGGTGCGAGAACTAGTGTTGAGCGATACCGTCCGATACTTGAAAGTATCGGTATCGGATAGTATCGGCCGATACCCGAAAAATATCGGATATCGCCGATACCGATATCCGATACCAATACAAGTCAATGGGACATCAAGTATCGGAAGGTATTCTCATGGTTCCCAGGGTCTGAAGGAGAGGAAACTCTCCTTCAGGCCCTGGGATCCATAGGGATGTGTAAAATAAAGAATTAAAATAAAAAATATTGATATGCTCACCTCTCCGGCGGCCCCTGGACATCACGCTGCTAACCGGGAGTCTTCTTTGTTTAAAATGCGCGCCTTTAGGACCTGCGAATGACGTCCCGGCTTCTGATTGGTCGCGTGCCGCCCATGTGACCGGCACGCGACCAATCAGAAGCCGTGACGTCATTCGCAGGTCCTCAATTCCTAGAATTAGGAGTTTTTGTGAATGAGAATGAGCGGCACGCAACCAATCAGAAGCCGCGACGTCATTCTCATTCACTAAACTCCTAATTCTAGGAATTGAGGACCTGCGAATGACATCACGGCTTCTGATTGGTCGCGTGCCGGTCACATGGGCGGCACGCGACCAATCAGAAGCCGGGACGTCATTCGCAGGTCCTAAAGGCGCGCATTTTAAACAAAGAAGCCTCCCGGTTAGCAGCGTGATGTCCAGGGGCCGCCGGAGAGGTGAGCATATCAATATTTTTTATTTTAATTCTTTATTTTACACATCCCTATTGATCCGATACCGATACCCGATATCAAAAAAGTATCGGATCTCGGTATCGGAATTCCGATACCGCAAGTATCGGCCGATACCCGATACTTGCGGTATCGGAATGCTCAACACTAGCGAGAACCCATGCTGTCAGGCCCCGCACTCAGGGTGCCATTATCAGTCAGTTAATGTAACTGATCAATCACAGCAAGATCGTGAAGAAATATCAGCACCTCTCGCCCGATCATAACAGGAGCTCAGCCCTGCTAGTAGCCGAGCTCCTGCACAAACCCCCCAAACTTCCTAAATGCTGCGATTGAGATTGTGATAGCAACATTTAAAAGGCAGGTAGAGGGATGGAGCTCCTTCTGTCTTCAGCTCGGCAGCCCTCAACTTAATTGCAGGGGCCCAATAAATGTCATGATCACTCTCTGGTAACCAGCTATGCTTAAAACATGGTCTAAGAAGATTCTTTACAGGTATAATGCCAAGGCATTGCAATGCATTATACTTACGATCACAGTAGAAAAAAAGAAAGTCTCATAGAGGGACTAAGTAAGAAAAAGGTTTAAAAAAAATGTAAAAATATAAAAAAAAAACAATAATATAAAAAAAACACTGATAAATACACCTTTTTTTGCAAAAAAAATATATAAATAAGCAAAACAAGTACACATAATTAGTATTGCTGTGTCCGGAATTACCTGTAAATTTGTCACACTAGTTAACCCTTTCAGTGAACACAATAAAAAAGTGAGAAACTATTTTTTGCATCATACCGCTTAAAAATAAGTAGATTAAAATGTGATAAAAAGGTTGAATGTACAAAAAAGGTATAACTAAATAGATCATCTTGTCCTGCAAAAAAAACAAGCTGCCATACAGCTCTATCAGTGCAAAAATGAAAACGTTATAGCTCTCAGACTATAGCAATGCAAAATAATTAATTTTACTATAAAAGTTTTTATTGTGTAAAAGCAACAAAACATAAAAAAGAAAGAAATAAGGTATAGCTGTTATCGTACTCACCCGAAGAATAAAGTTGCTTTATCAATTTTACCACATGCAAAACGGTATATAAACAACCCCAAAAAAACAATGGCTGATTTGTTGATTTTTGTTTATTGTGGTCCTAAAATTCATAATAGAAAGTGATCAAAAAATGTTATGTTCCTGAAAATGGTATCAATAAAAACGTCAAGTCATTAGACTAAAAACAAGCCCTCACGTGACTCTATGGGCTGAAATATGAAAAAGTATAGCTCTAAAAATATGGCAATGTAAAAACTAGTTTATGCAAAAAAATCAAAGTGTGTGACAGCAGTCAGACAAAAAAAATTATAAATCTAGGAACACTGTATTCGCGTTGACTCGAAAATAAGGTTGCTTAATCACTTACACCTCACAAAGAACAGCGTAAAAATAAATAAAACCAATTCTTCACCTTACGTTAATTTGCTCATTCTGCCATCCAAAGATCGCAGTATGGCTTGGCTTACAATTATCCTGTGCTCTGCACTGAGCTTTTATGCCAGGATTTTTGTGTAAATCTCTGAAATACATGATTCAGATGGATCTCCCTGCAGAAGATTCTCTATAATGAGGTAGATGGAGGCACTGTGGATGCTGTCTGGTCTATGATCCGGCTTTGTCCATCTTTTTAGATGTGCATAAAAGTTTGGTCCACCACAGTTTTGTGCACTTCTGAAAAGAAGGACAACGATGACCACAGGCCAGATGGATTCCAGAGTAACTCTGCTGTTTCATTATAGTGAATATATCCTCGGGGGTTTCATCTGAATCACAAAATTTGGATATTTCTAAGGAAACCTCGATTTAAGTCCTCAGCATAAAGCACAGGAAATATTTGATCCAAAATGTTTTGTGACAAAAGCTTCTCAACAAAATCTTCAAATCAATCCATAAAAAAGCAAGTCCCCATTCAGTTCCATCATCTGTTAGTTTACATATGAGAAGCTTCCACGTTCCTGGTAGCACAAAGGCTCTGGAAAAGAGCTATGCCTCTTGCAACCCTCAAAAGAAATCCAGCAAATTCTGCACTCCCAAATCCAAATGCCCCCTCCCTTCTCAGCCCCATAGTGTGGCTAAACAACATTTAGCACCCACATGTTTGGCAGGGGTATAATTTCCAAAATGGGGTCACTTGATGGGGGCATAATGCTCTTCAATCACTTAGAGGCTCTGTAAAAGCAGTCATCAAACTATTCTAGGAAAATCTGCACACTAGGAGGCAAATAGCATTTTGTTTCTCCAGAGTCCTGCCATGTGGCTAAGCAGTACTGTACAGCCACAAATGGGGTACTGCCACATTCAGCAAAAATTGTGTGACACATTTTGGTGCCATTTGTATCCATTTTCCCATGTGAAAATAATAAATCTGGGGTTAAAGCAAATTTTTTGTGGTACAAATTTAATTATTTTTTCTTCAATGCCCAATGGTATAAAATTCTGAAACACACCTGTCGTATCAATATCATCACTGCACCCTTAGATGAATTCATTGATAAGTATAGTTTGTAAAATGGAGTCACGAATGGGGGGTTCTGCTGTTCTAGCACCTCAGAGGCTCTTCCAGTGGGTCATGGCACCCGCCAACCAAAACAGTATAATTGGCAGTATAATATGGTGCTGCTTCCCTTCTGAGCTTTGTACTGTGCCTCATAAGTAGTTCTCAATTACATGTAGGGTGAGACGCTGAGTCACTACTCACAGACATGCCATGCAGCAGAGGTCAGATACCAGGAGGGCTCGTAGTACAGAGGAGAGATACAAAAGTATGGTCAGGTAAGAGTCTGGGGTCAAATGCCAGGAACATTTGTCAAAAGCAGAAGGGGAAATCCAAAAGTGTAGTCACAACAAGATTCAAGGTCATCCAACAAAGACCAAGAGCAAACAGACCTACCTGAAGCAAATCACAATGTTCCTTGGCCACAGTCAATGTAGAAACTGTTGCATAGGGTATTAATGCAATCAGGAGAAATTGCACACCAAACTGTAGGGTTCAATTTTTCCTAGTATCCCTAATAAAAAATAAAAAATTTGAGGGCTAAAACAATATTTTAGATGCAAAAATGTAATTATTTTTTCTTCAACTCCCAATGGTATAAATTTCTGTTAGGCACTTATGGTAGATAAGATGAATTCATTAGTTTGTAAGATGACATCACTTATGGGAGGTTTCTGCTGTTCTGGCGCCTCAGACTTTGCCAGTTTTGACATCTTGCCACATGTATGCAGTCCTTGAGCAGCCGATCGAGGGTGCATACTGCTGTGCGAGATGTGAGCACGTTGTGCATTTGGAAACCCAGATTCTGACTCTAAATGTGCAGCTGGCAACACTGATATCCATAGACAATATGGAGAGGAGTCTCCTGCTCACGGAGCAGACGCTCAATGTGACAGATGAGGGGGGTGATGGTGGGATGGAGCTGCAGGACAATGAAGTAGCAAGCTGGGTGACAGTTAGGAAGCGGGGTAGAGGGAAGAGTGCCAGGGAGGCTAGTCCTGATCTGGAACACCCCAATAAGTTTGCTAAGTTGGCAGATGAGGGGGGTGCCAGTACAGGGGTAGCACTGCTGCAGCCAGGCATGTCCTCTGAAAGCCGGAGGAGTGACTGCTCCAGTAAGGAGGGAAATAGGAGAGCAGGGCAGGCCAGACAGGTGCTGGTAGTGGGGGACTCAATTATTAGGGGAACAGATAGGGCAATCTGTCACAAAGACAGGGATCGTCGAACGGTGTGCTGCCTACCTGGCGCTCGAGTCCGACACATCGCTGATCGGGTGGACAGATTATTGGGAGGGGCTGGTGAGGACCCAGCGGTCATGGTGCACATTGGCACTAATGACAAAGTTAGAGGTAGGTGGAAGGTCCTTAAAGATGATTTCAGGGAATTAGGCTGCAAGCTGAAAGCAAGGACCTCCAACGTGGTATTTTCCGAAATACTGCCGGTACCACGTGCCACGCCAGAGAGGCAACGGGAGATTAGGGAGGTTAATAAGTGGCTCAAGAATTGGTGTAGGAAAGAGGGGTTTGGGTTCCTGCAGAACTGGGCCGACTTCTCAGTTGGCTACAGGCTCTACGCTAGGGACGGGCTGCACCTCAATGGGGAGGGTGCAGCTGTGCTGGGGGAGAGAATGGCTAGAAGGTTGGAGGAGTGTTTAAACTAGGAATTGGGGGGGAGGGTATTCATTTTATAGGAGGGGAAGATAGTGCAGACAGAGACCTGGGCACAAATAAGGAAGTTGGGGGTGGCGGTGGCATGGGGGTTGGGGTCAGAACAGTTAATAATTTAAGAAATAGAAGTACAGAGAGGAACATAAAGTGCATGTATACTAATGCCAGAAGCCTCGCCAACAAAATGGACGAATTAGAACTAATGTTGTTGGAGCATAATTATGACATGGTGGGGATATCTGAAACGTGGCTGGATGAGAGCCATGACTGGGCTGTTAACTTGCAGGGCTACAGCCTGTTCAGAAATGACCGTACAGATAAGCGAGGGGGAGGGGTGTGTCTATATGTAAAATCATCCTTAAAACCCATCCTGCGCGATAATATAGGTGAATTTAATGAAAATGTAGAATCCCTGTGGGTGGAGATAAGGGGAGGGGGAAAAAATAATAAATTACTGATAGGGGTTTGTTATAAATCTCCAAAAATAATGGAAGCAATGGAGAATATCCTCGTAAAGCAAATAGATGAAGCTGCGACTCAAGGAGAAGTCATTATTATGGGGGACTTCAACTACCCTGAAATAGATTGGGGAATAGAAACCTGCAGTTCCAGCAAAGGTAATCAGTTTTTGACAATTATGAGAGACAATTACCTTTCACAACTGGTTCAGGACCCAACAAGAAGGGGGGCACTGCTAGACCTAATATTAACCAACAGGCCAGACCGCATATCAAATATAAGGGTTGGGGGTCACTTGGGAAATAGCGATCACAAAATAATAAGTTTTCAAGTATCCTTTAAAAAGATGTGTAGTAGAGGGGTTACAAGGACACTAAACTTCAGGAGGGCAAATTTCCAACGGATGAGAGAGGATCTTGGTGCAATTAACTGGGACGATATCCTGAGACACAAAAATACACAAAGAAAATGGGAGACGTTTATTAGCATCCTGGATAGGACCTGTGCACAGTATATACCGTATGGGAATAAACATACTAGAAATAGGAGGAAACCAATATGGCTAAATAGAGCTGTAAGGGGCGCAATAAGTGACAAAAAGAAAGCATTTAGAGAATTAAAGGAAGTAGGTAGTGAGGAGGCATTAAATAAATACAGAAAATTAAATAAATTCTGTAAAAAGCAAATCAAGGCAGCAAAGATTGAGACAGAGAGACTCATTGCCAGAGAGAGTAAAAATAATCCTAAAATATTCTTTAACTACATAAATAGTAAGAAACTAAAAAATGATAGTGTTGGCCCCCTTAAAAATAGTCTGGGTGAGATGGTGGATGAGGATGAGGAAAAAGCCAATATGCTAAATGACTTTTTTTCATCAGTATTTACACAAGAAAATCCCATGGCAGACAAAATGTCTAGTGATAAAAATTCCCAATTAAATGTCACCTGCTTAACCCAGCAGGAAGTGCGGCGGCGTCTAAAAATCACTAAAATTGACAAATCTCCGGGCCCGGATGGGATACACCCTCGAGTACTGCAGGAATTAAGTACAGTCATTGATAGACCATTATTTTTAATCTTTAAAGACTCCATAATAACAGGGTCTGTGCCACAGGACTGGCGTATAGCAAATGTGGTGCCAATATTCAAAAAGGGGACAAAAACTGAACTCGGAAATTATAGGCCAGTAAGCTTAACCTCTACTGTGGGTAAAATACTGGAGGGCATTCTAAGGGATGCTATACTGGAGTATCTGAAGAGGAATAACCTCATGACCCAGTATCAGCACGGGTTTACTAGGGACCGTTCATGTCAGACTAATTTGATCAGTTTCTATGAAGAGGTAAGTTCCAGATTGGACCAAGGGAACCCAGTGGATGTAGTGTATATGGACTTTTCAAAAGCTTTTGATACGGTGCCACACAAAAGGTTGATACATAAAATGAGAATAATGGGGATAGGGGAAAATATGTGCAAGTGGGTTGAGAGCTGGCTCAGGGATAGGAAACAAAGGGTGGTTATTAATGGAGCACACTCGGACTGGGTAGCGGTTAGCAGTGGGGTACCACAGGGGTCAGTATTGGGCCCTCTTCTTTTTAACATATTTATTAATGACCTTGTAGGGGGCATTCAGAGTAGAATTTCAATATTTGCAGATGACACTAAACTCTGCAGGGTAATCAATACAGAGGAGGACAATTTTATATTACAGGATGATTTATGTAAACTAGAAGCTTGGGCTGATAAATGGCAAATGAGCTTTAATGGGGATAAATGTAAGGTCATGCACTTGGGTAGAAGTAATAAGATGTATAATTATGTGCTTAATTCTAAAACTCTGGGCAAAACCGTCAATGAAAAAGACCTGGGTGTATGGGTGGATGACAAACTTAAATTCAGTGGCCAGTGTCAGGCAGCTGCTACAAAGGCAAATAAAATAATGGGATGCATTAAAAGAGGCATAGATGCTCATGAGGAGAACATAATTTTACCTCTATACAAGTCACTAGTTCGACCACACTTAGAATACTGTGCACAGTTCTGGTCTCCGGTGTTTAAGAAAGACATAGCTGAACTGGAGCGGGTGCAGAGAAGAGCGACCAAGGTTATTAGAGGACTGGGGGGTCTGCAATACCAAGATAGGTTATTACACTTGGGGCTATTTAGTTTGGAAAAACGAAGACTAAGGGGTGATCTTATTTTAATGTATAAATATATGAGGGGACAGTACAAAGACCTTTCTGATGATCTTTTTAATCATAGACCTGAAACAGGGACAAGGGGGCATCCTCTGCGGTTGGAGGAAAAAAGGTTTAAGCATAATAACAGACGCGGATTCTTTACTGTAAGAGCAGTGAGACTATGGAACTCTCTGCCGTATGATGTTGTAATGAGTGATTCATTACTTAAATTTAAGAGGGGACTGGATACCTTTCTGGAAAAGTATAATGTTACAGGGTATATACACTAGATTCCTTGATAGGGCGTTGATCCAGGGAACTAGTCTGATTGCCGTATGTGGAGTTGGGAAGGAATTTTTTTCCCCAATGTGGAGCTTACTCTTTGCACATGGGTTTTTTTTGCCTTCCTCTGGATCAACATGTTAGGTTAGGCTATGGGTTGAACTAGATGGACATATAGTCTTCCTTCAACCTTAATAACTATGTATGTAACTATGTAACTATGACACCGTCAAACCATTGCAGCAAAATCTGAACTCCAACATGTTGCTACTTCCCGTTTGAGTTTTTCACTGTGCCTCAAAACTAGGTTTTTTTTTTTTACCACATATGGGGTATTAGCGCACTGAGGAGAAATTGCACAAAAATATGTACAAAGCATTCCCTCATATACCCTTGTGAAAATAAAAACATTTGGGCTAAGCTGTCATATTACTGATGTCATCACTCAGTACAGCATCCAGATGTAGCTGAGATTGAGACCAATGTGGGATGGATTTTACAGCTGATCACTTTGGATTTTGGGGGGTTTGCGTGGTAATAAGTGGGTAAAATAGGTTTGGGGAGTGTGTTTTTTTCAACTATAGGGCTTTTCTATGTGTGTTAATTACTTTTGACAATGGGGTTAGTAATGGTGGTGTCTTATAGACGCCTCTCCATTACTAACCCCTGGGCTTGATAACAGCTGCCATTAAAAAGCTGACATCAACCCCAAACCATTATCTCGCTTTCCAACGCACCAGGGCAAATGGAAAGAGCTGAGGCTATGTGCCAGAACTGGCTCATCTAATTAGTGCACCATTTTTGGGAGGCTAAGGGTTGTGGTATTAGTCTGGAGGTGGTCTACAACTTTCATCAGCATTGTATGTTCTCATTGATCGCAGGTAGACCAGGCGAGTATGATGAGAATTGTAGTCAGCAATCATGGCTGGGAAAAGCACTAACTGTACTGCTTTCCTTAACCGCTGGAGTATATAATTCCGGAATGTGTGACATGGATGTCGTTCATGTGTCATCAGTGTACACATGTGCAGTACGCATTTCGTCCATGGTGACAGAAAGTAAAGAAAATGTATATGTGTCTTTTTCATGGGTACACTGTCCATGTGAAAAACCTGACATATAGATATGGTAATCTGTTAATTAACATAAGGTAGAGTCATTAGAAGAAAATAGAATTAAAATACTTAGAACACAGGTTTGTTTAGTTCATGATCACTCTTCCACTCTTCAATTTGACCAATATGTTGTCTTGATGCAAAAATTAAAAATTCTCTAGTAATGATGATAAGTGAGACTGACAAATTCTGAGTGCATCTCCGTAGTTATCGTTTTGTTGGACTTGGCAAAAGACAGCAATTTATGAGCAGCCCTAGGTATAAGTTACAAGAAAGACATAACTGTGGACAAATCACAGGTAGGACCATGAATAAATTGAATAGTTTCAGAAAGCAATACAAGTCTCCATAAAAATATCTATTAACACTGTATAGAATCAAACAGTAAAAGCCATGAACACAGACAGCGAAGGTCAAAGGTTCTGTGAAACTGGACAGCTGACTATTATTTTTATAAGTGTAAATCACATAAATCCGCAGCCACATACATAAAGGTTTCTGTCAATTAGCCAGGCAAGAGAAAGAGTTTTTATACTATCACAGACAAGACTTATCATTAAAACAAAATAAGTATTGCTTCACTAGCACCACTCCAGCTTTTTTTTATTATTATTATTTCAGTGTTGTAGTGGTGAAACTAGTCTAAATTCCCTGTGCCTAGTATTAAACTCAACTGCGAACGTCTTAAGTTGTTCCCTGCTCCGTTCATGTGCCGCCATCTTGTGACTATAATATCTGATTGGCTGGAAATGAGAGGTAACGGTCAAAAGCTCTCAATGTAAGTCTGTGAGAGCCACGTTCTGGTCTTGTTCTGGCTCTCATAGACTTACACTGAGTTGTGATTTCTGGATCACCCAGCAAACACTGGAGCGATCAGGCAGGTCATAAACTGCTGGAGACTGATTGAAGTGGCGCCAATAACAGATGAAGACAGCGGCTGGTAAGTACAGGTCCTTCTCAAAAAATTAGCATATAGTGTTAAATTTCATTATTTACCATAATGTAATGATTACAATTAAACTTTCATATATTATAGATTCATTATCCACCAACTGAAATTTGTCAGGTCTTTTATTGTTTTAATACTGATGATTTTGGCATACAACTCCTGATAACACAAAAAACCTGTCTCAATAAATTAGCATATCAAGAAAAGGTTCTCTAAACGACCTATTACCCTAATCTTCTGAATCAACTAATTAACTCTAAACACATGCAAAAGATACCTGAGGCTTTTATAAACTCCCTGCCTGGTTCATTACTCAAAACCCCCATCATGGGTAAGACTAGCGACCTGACAGATGTCAAGAAGGCCATCATTGACACCCTCAAGCAAGAGGGTAAGACCCAGAAAGAAATTTCTCAACAAATAGGCTGTTCCCAGAGTGCTGTATCAAGGCACCTCAATGGTAAGTCTGTTGGAAGGAAACAATGTGGCAGAAAACGCTGTACAACGAGAAGAGGAGACCGGACCCTGAGGAAGATTGTGGAGAAGGACCGATTCCAGACCTTGGGGAACCTGAGGAAGCAGTGGACTGAGTCTGGTGTGGAAACATCCAGAGCCACCGTGCACAGGCGTGTGCAGGAAATGGGCTACAGGTGCCGCATTCCCCAGGTAAAGCCACTTTTGAGCTACAGAGAAGCAGCACTGGACTGTTGCTAAGTCGTCCCAAGTACTTTTTTCTGATGAAAGCAAATTTTGCATGTCATTCGGAAATCAAGGTGCCAGAGTCTGGAGGAAGACTGGGGAGAAGGAAATGCCAAAATGCCTGAAGTCCAGTGTCAAGTACCCACAGTCAGTGATGGTGTGGGGTGCCATGTCAGCTGCTGGTGTTGGTCCACTGTGTTTCATCAAGGGCAGGGTCAATGCAGCTAGCTATCAGGAGATTTTGGAGCACTTCATGCTTCCATCGGCTGAAATGCTTTATGGAGATGAAGATTTCATTTTTCAGCACGACCTGGCACCTGCTCACAGTGCCAAAACCACTGGTAAATGGTTTACTGACCATGGCATTACTGTGCTCAATTGGCCTGCCAACTCTCCTGACCTGAACCCCATAGAGAATCTGTGGGATATTGTGAAGAGAAAGTTGAGAGACGCAAGACCCAACACTCTGGATGAGCTTAAGGCCGCTATTGAAGCATCCTGGGCCTCCATAACATCTCAGCAGTGTCACAGGCTGATTGCCTCCATGCCACGCCGCATTGAAGCAGTCATTTCTGCCAAAGGATTCCCGACCAAGTATTGAGTGCATAACTGAACATTATTATTTGTTGGTTTTTTTGTTTGTTATTAAAAAACACTTTTATTTGATTGGATGGGTGAAATATGCTAATTTATTGAGACAGGTTTTTTGGGTTATCAGGAGTTGTATGCCAAAATCATCAGTATTAAAACAATAAAAGACCTGACAAATTTCAGTTGGTGGATAATGAATCTATAATATATGAAAGTTTAATTGTAATCATTACATTATGGTAAATAATGAAATTTAACACTATATGCTAATTTTTTGAGAAGGACCTGTATAATCCTAGGGACAGGGAACTTACATTAGTGACACCCTTCCGCCGGTTATATATATAAAATATATATATATATATATATATATATATATACGGAGAGGTGAATGAAATAAAATACATTTTTAGCCTTTCATCAGATGTAGCATTTAAAGGAATGTTCCATACATGTGTTCACGCTGCATTTTTCCACTACAACTTTCCTAAACAGATGTCAAAATATATTGTTCCAAAAATGCAGCTATTTTACCATTATTTTTCAAAAATCACAGCAAACTCTAAAGGCAAAATTGCATTACGCGAACATACCCATAATATTCTGGGTTTCAATGCCCTTCCATCCATCATTATTCCTCTATATAATAAGTATATTATAAACTATAAGGAATCCGGGAGCATAATTACTGTATATGGGCATTATGCTGGAGCGCCCTAGTGAACAAGAGAGAACTAAGCAGAAAGGGAAGCAAACAAAAAGCATATCATCCTTTCCTAAATGGCAAAACATGGTACTTTTAGGCTATGTGCACACGCTGCAGATTTTGCTGCGGATCCACAGCGGATTTCACGCTGCGGATCTGTAGCAGTTTTCCATGAGTTTACAGTACCATGTAAACCTATGGAAAACCAAATCCACAGTGCACATGCTGCAGAAAAAAACACTCGGAAACGCAACGGTTTATATTCCGCAGCATGTCAATTCTTTGTGCAAATTCCGCAGCGGTTTACACCTGCTCCTCAATAGGAATCCACAGGTGTAAAACTGCAGGTGGAATCCGCACAAAAACTCATAAAAACCGAGGTGAATCCGCGGTAATTCCACGGTAAGTCCGTGCGGTTTACTTGCAGATTTACCAAAATCAGTGCGGAAAAATCCACACACATTTCCGCAGCGTGTGCACATAGCCTTATGGGGGATTCCATTTTATCTTTGCTATTGGTTCCCTCCCTTGCATTATTAATGCAAAATGTAACTACTTTCCAGAAACTAAATAATCCTTATTTTTGTACTATATTTTTATATCACTTGATAATTCAGTTTGTTTAAAGTTTTGAGGCATTTTTCTAATATTCAAAATTGTGTTGAAATGAAAAAAACTCTTACAAAAAGTAGATCTGTCCAAACAATACTGTATGTAAAAGTGTAAAACTAGAAAAACTAGAAGTCAATGAAGACATATTTGACACCCTCAACTCTACTCATGACTATCTGCATAATGATATCGCTAGTTTATTTTTTCCACACACCATATGACTCTTATTGCTTTATAAGTCAATTGTATATATAGATTTTTTTTTTTGTGAGGCTTCATTGGAGAATACCAAGGAGGACACCATTGTTGAGAAAAAATCATAAAAAAGCCAGGCTAGAATTTGCAAAACTACATGTTGACAAGCCGCAAAGCTTCTGCGAGATTGTACTATGGACAGATGAGACAAAAATGGAACTTTTTTAGCAAGGCACATCAGCTCCATGTTTACAGATGGAAAAATGAAGCATATCAAGAAAAAAACACTGCCCTTCTGTGAAACATGGAGAAGGCTCTGTTATGTTCTGGGCTGCTTTGCTGCATCTGATACATGGTGTCTAGAATCTGTGCAGGGTACAATAAAATCTCAAGACTATCAAGGGACTCTAGAGATAAATGTACTGCTTAGTGTCAGAAGGCTTGGTCTGTCACATTAAACGAGGTGTACCAACAATTATGTATACTGGTCTTGGGGGATTAAAGATAATTTAAGTATGGTACGCTGCAACACTTGTCCCTTCTTTCCCACATGTTCTGCCTCCCAATAAGTTCTCTGGAGATAGCAAGTCTTGCAGGGGATTTGTCAACCAGTGCACTATTCAGTTGGAGCTGCTGGTCTCTTGTTTCCCCTCTGAACGTGTCAAAGTGGGATTCGTAGTTTCTCTATTGACGGACAGAGCATTGGAGTGGGCTATGCCGCTGTGGGAGCATAATGATCAGCTGATTCAGAGCACCTCTCATTTTCTGGGTGCTGTGAAACAGGTCTTTTTGGTCCTCAAGTGACTCATGATACCGCGCTCCAAATCCAGACATTAACTCTGGGCTCTTCCTTGGTCAGCAAATTTGCCGTCCAGTTATAGACTTTAGACTCTGAGCTGGAGTGGCCAGATAAAGTCCTGATTTAAATGTTTTGGCGTCTTGCTTACTAAGTAAAAGATGCCCTGTCCACTATGGAGATTCCTACTACACTGGAGGACTTGATAACGGTGTGGTGTCCACTCGCATTGATCTTCAGCATGTTGAGCGAAGATTGGAGTGAGCACAGTGTAGACAAAGGATTTGGTTGTCTCCAATCCTTTGGAGTCTCTGGCTCTGTTTACCAAGCCACTGGAGGCCATTGAGGTATCTTGAGAGGAGCGCAGGTCATATTTCTTTTGTCTGTGGTCGATCTGCTTTGTTTGTGGGCAGGCAAGTCATAATTAGTGATGAGCGAATGTGCTTGCCACTACTCTGTACTTGCCCGAGTAACACTATGCTCGGTGTACTCAGCAAGCACCAAGTATTTCCGGGATTAATCGGCAGGAGCTCAGGTCTCCGCCCTGCAATTCTGGTGCTCTTTAGAGCACCAATGACAGCGCAGGGATTGTCAGCCATGCACTGTAATGCCACAGCCATCTTTGTTGTGGTATTACAGTGATTGGCTGACCGCACAGCATCATCAGGTCTATAAGAGACCTGGTGCTGCCCTGCTCGCCGCATTCTGCTCTGCACTTAGTGAGTGTAGGGAGAGCTGCTGCTGAGATAGGGTCAGAATCGTCCTTTTAATAGTTAGTGTAGGTCTGCAACTGTTCAGTCTACAACTCTTAAGAAACCAACAGTCCTTTTTAGGGCTAATTCGGGGGTTCAGAGATTAGGCCTAGCGTGCTAGGTAGGCAGGGGAATCTATGTGCACATGTCCACATCAGTGCTAGGCCTGCAGGCACTGTTTGTGAGTACATACAGTAGCTCTCATTGCATACATATAAAGGCTTCATTACTGTCTGCTCCTTATGTGATATATACCTAGCTGCAGTTTTTTGTGGCTTTCTTTTCTTCACCTTACACCTCCTACTTTTACTCTAAAGCAATCCATAGCACCTTTTGTTCAACATTTATTTGCTTTGTCATGCTGCGTTCTACAGCCAGGTTATTGTAATCAAAGAATGTGCAAATATACCATTTTTTTTTATCCCAGGCACCTGATGTGAGGGTGCCAAAAAATCTTTTTTGTGTGTCATAGCCAACTTGTTGACACAATTTAGTTGTGCCTAAAAACATCAAGGCCACATTTAGATCAGTCTGATATCTGAGGCTGACGGCTGATGTATCTGTGGTGGAAAAATCGTAGCTTTGCAGGCATAAGTTTCATAGCTGTCTGCTATCCTTTTTGTACTCATTTTGAATTTTTTGCCAAATTTCACATACAAGAGAAAACAAAATGCAGTCTGTGGCTCTGGCCTGGTTTATCTGTGGTGGAAAAATCATACTTTTGCAGGCATACATATCATAGTGCTGTGTGCTAGCCTTGTTCTCCTTTTTTTTTCAAAAACTCACAAAAAAAAATATTTCAGACTGTCTGTTATCTGTGACTGCGGCCTGGTGTATCTGTGGTGCAAAATTGCAGTTTCACAGGCATACGTAGCATAATTCTGTGTGCTAACCTTGTTGTACTCTTTTTTTTTTTTCCAAAATTCACATACAACAGAAAAAATAATTACACAGTCTGTTATCTGTGGCTGCGGCCTTTTGTATCTGTGGTGGAAAAATCACAGCTTTTAAGGCATACTGCTCAGATATAATTTTGCTCCAAATAAACACATTTGTGTTGATCTTTTGAAATAGTCGAGTAGTCTATTTAAAATGGGCAAGGCAAGGGGCAAGGGAAGGGAAGTGGTCATGATGCTGATGGAGCATGCAGAAGAAAAGTCCTTGGCCAAGTTGAAAGTGAGCAAAAACAAAGACCCACATCTTCTCGCTCAACCTTCCTGTCCCAGTTTCTAGGGGATCGCAGCACACCACTATTGAAGCCAGAGCAGTGTGAAACAGTTGTTGGTTGGATAATGGATAATGCTTCCAGTCACTTAGACACCACCGCCACCATGTCTTCTACACAGTCAAGTCTGAGTAGCCTTGAATGTGGATCGGATATTCCTCATCCTGATCATCCTTCCTCCCACCATGCTGAGTGCCCTGAGACAACTGATCCCACACTTGGACACTCCGAAGAACTGTTCAGTTTTCCCTTTCAAGATTCTGGACTCTCGGCTGGTCAACTTGAAGTGGGGACAGATGAGATTGCTTTGGAACTCTACACTGCATATGTTGGAAAGGATTTGTGAGCAGAAGAGGGCAGTTGACTACCAACATCAACAAGGCCATGAATATTCAGTTCAGACTCCACACATAAGACCTCAGGAGTGGACATGGATGTCCGACATATGTACCATCCTCCAAAACTTTGAGGACTGCACCAAGATGGTAAAGTGCGATGACGCGATAATTAGCTTCACCATCCTGCTTCTCTGCATTCTGAAAACCTCTCTGTTCACAATTAAAAAGGATGCATTGCAGGCAGAGCACGAGGACGTGGATCAAAGAACCATACAGGGGGATTACACATAGCCCAGCCTCATGTCTTCCCAATGTGGATTGGTAGGCAATGAGGAGGAGAAGGAAGGACAGGAGCTTCTTTCATGCGCTATAGATGGTACTATAAGCACATCTGTCATACCGTCTGTTCAGTGGGGATGGCCTGAGGACAGGGAGGAGGATGAGGAGGGGGAGGACAGCATGGTCAGTCATCCTGTTGATGAGGACATGGAAGTCTTGCCTGTTAGCAGTCTGGCACGTATGGCTGACTTTATGTTGCGCTGTGTTTCACGTGACCCTCACATTATAACATTTTTTGGTGACACTCATTACTGGTTGGTGACACTTCTAGACCCACTCTACAAGGAGAACTTTCAATCTCTTCTGCCTGAGGCAAAGAGGTGTACTAAAATGTTGCAGTACCAGAGGGCCCTTGTAGCGGAATTACTTAGAAAATTCCCATGTGAGAACGCTGGTAGTAGACGTCAGAATTGGTTGTACAACCAAAGAGTCTAAGCGAGAGAGACAGAAGTACAATCCAGCTGAGGCAAGGGAACAATGGCAAAGTTCTGGGACAATTTTCTCAGACCCTCCCATTGTGCCGGCACAGAGGCAAAGGGTGCTGTCACAAAAAGTGCAATGTTTGGAATGCTGTTGAGGGAGTACCTTACAGATTGTACAAACGTCCTCCGTGATTCCTCTGTGCCTTTAAATTATTGGGTATTCAAGCTGGACACATGGCATGAACTGGCTCTCTACTCCTTGGAGGTCCTGGCCTGCCCTGCTGCTATCGTTCTGTCTGAGCGGGTTTTTAGTGCCGCTGGTGAAATTATAACAGAGAAGTGCATCCGCCTGTCAACTGAAATTGCTGCCAGGCTGACTCTTACAAAAATGAACAAGGACTGGATTGGCCAAGACTTCTGTACACCACAAAGCGAAAACAGCGAAACATAACCTCTAATACATTCTGTAATGCTGTAGATAAACCTCTGATGTATCCTGAAAGATGAGAAAAAGAAGTTATAATATACTCACCCAGGGGCAGTCCCGCTGCGGTCCAGTCCGATGGGCATCGCGGTCCGGTCCGGGGCCTCCCATCTTCTTATGATGATGTACTCTTCTTGTCTTCACTCTGCAGCTCTGGTGCAGGTGTACTTTGTCTTCCCTGTTCAGGGCAGACCAAAGTACTGCCGTGCACAGGCGCTGGGAAAGGTCAGAGAGGCCCAGCGCCTGCGCACTGCAGTACTTTGCTCTGCCCTCAACAGGGCAGCCCGCCCAGGTGAGTAAAATCTAACCTATTTTTTTCTTCTTTCAGGATACATTGGGGTCTTATCTACAGCATTATAAAATGCTGTAGATAAGCCCCTGATCCAGGAGGGCTTAGCTCACCTTAGATTTTGGGGGTGACAGGTTCCCTTTAAACTGTAACCCCCGTGGGGAAATGTTTGTCCGCCCATGCATTTTGTGTTTGGGCATTACAAGTCTAGGAGACCTGCTCTTTAACATTGGGCCTAATTTTTATTAAGGCCTTCCTCCACATATTATCATTCCCCACCACTAGAACACCATGGCGAACATGTTTATGCTGCTACAGCGATTCAGTTTTTTGCCAAGGGTGTGTATGATACCTATAAATAAATGTTTTAACCTGGAACCCCCATGGGGAAATGTTTGTCAGCCCCAGCACTTCTTGTATGGGCATTACTTGTTTAGGAGACCCGCTCCTTAACATTGGGCCTAGTTTTTAATAATACCTTCCTCCACATATCATCATTCCCTGCCACTAGAACGCCATGGTGAACGTGTTGTATGCTGCTACACCCATTCAATTTTTGGCCAAGGGTGTGTGCGATACCCATAAATAATTTTTTTAAATTGTAACCCCCATGGGGAAATGTTTGTCATCCTCAGCATTTCGTGTATGGGCATTACTTGTCTAGGAGACCCACTCCTTAACATTGGGCCTAGTTTTAAATAATGCCTTCCTCCACATATCATCATTCCCCGCCAGTAGAACACAATGGTGAATGTGTTGTATCCTGTTACAGCCATTCAATTATTGGCCAAGGGTTTGTATGATACCCATAAATAAATTTTTTAAACTGTAACCCCCATGGGGAAATGTTTGTCAGCCCTAGCACTTTGTGTATTGGCATTACTTGTCTAGGAGACACGATCCTTAACATTGGACCTAGTGTTTAATAATGCCTTCCTCCACATATCATCATTCCCTGCCACTAGAACACCATGGTGAACGTGTTGTGTGCTGCTGCAGCCATTCAATTTTTGGCTAAGGGTGTTTATGATACCCATAAATAAATGTTTTAAACTGTAACCCCATGGGGAAATGTTGGTCAGCCCATACACTTAGTGCATTGGCAGTAAAAGTCTAGGAGACACGATCCTTGGTAATGGGCCAGTTTTGTTTAGGAGGCCCTCCTCCATGTTTCTTCCAAGGGGCGATTGGGGTGCGTGCAAATTTGGGTCAAGGTGGCCCTTGCATTCAATGCATAAGGAAACTGTATGACAGGGCCAACTAAAGACTGTGAACTGGGTTTTCCTGTGGCCTTCTAGCACCTGGGTTCAAAAGCCTATTGGTGTGCATATGACTTGATAGCAGGGTAATGTAGAAGAAACTTGGCACTCAACTTTTGTGGAAATTAGGTTAATTTTTTAATGCAGTCAAAAGCGTTACAATATTCAGACGTTTCGGTCCAACATAGACCTTCATCAGTGTACTGACAAAAATAAAAGCATATAATTTGACAAAAATTTCTGTTCAAAGTATATAAAGTATATACATGACAATTGTTAGAATACTCAAAATATTCATATAAGGACCAAATTGGTACTTTAAATGGTAATAATCCCGCAAAGCTGTCTTAGGCATGCTAGGTTTGAACATATTTCTCATTATATATACAAATAAAGCATAAGGAAAAAGGAAAAGAAAAAGGAAAATAAGAAATAAAAAGAAGAAATAAAAACACCTACCCGACAGCTTATATAACACAGTTCTCATTATATATGCAAATAACGCATAAGGAAAAAGGAAAAGAAAAAGGAAAAAAAATAAATAAAAAGAAGAAATAAAAACACCTACCCGACAGCTTATATAAGCCGGTCTGTGTTTGACCGGAATGTCTGGATATTGTACTACTTTTGACTGCATTAAAAAGTGAACCTCATTTCCACAAAACTTGAGTGCCAAGTTTCTTCTACATTACTATTGGTTTGGGACCCTACTTTGAGCACCACCCCAGTAGTGCCACATCACATTTTCACTTGATAGCAAGGCAGGCCTTGCATTCAATGCAACATTTTTTCAGGAGGCTATTCTGTACCTCTTGTGAAAGGGGTATTGGGGTGCATCGTAATTCTTGGCAGCCCAGTCACTCACTGCATAGGCAATAACATCATAGGAGACCCACTGTTTAATAATGTCCCTTTAAGAATATTAATGCCGCCTGATGCTCCACGAAAAATAGGCTTTGTGACTAAAAGAGTCCCTCCTTCAGAAATGAAACAAGATGTGTCTCCTTATGTGTCACACACCACATGGCCAGCTAGGATTGTTAAATGTTACAATGACATTTCCCAGTGAATACAATTGTATTGATTGAAACCAATGTTACTGTTGAAAAACGCATCAAAAAAGCTGCGTGTGAACATAGCCCAAGTGGTGGAGGAACATTTTGGTCTGGGATAAATTATTTGCCATATATACAAGTCATTACCCTGAAAAGGATGTACCTTAACATAATTTCCAGCAAAAAATTTTTTGTTTCATTTTTGTATGTTTTTTGGTACACTTGTAAAAATGGTGTGAAACTCTGACAACATTGCTTACAGCTGTGACCTAGGAGTCAGAAATGCTTCCAGGGGCAATCCCAGTGATGTTCCTTTGTCATTTGAGCAGTGTTTCCGTTATTTTCAGATGTTTTTAGACCTTAAAAGGACCCCCGGGGCAAATAGCGGTAAAAATACTCAGGTTTCCCATAGACTTACATTGGGCTCGTTGGAGTATATCAAGGAGAACCTGGAGAGTGGGTTTATTAGTGAGTCAGTGTCTCCTGCGAGGGGATGGGTTCTTCTTTGTCTAGACGAAGAGTGGAGAACGTTGTCCTTGCATAGATTATAGGGGTTTGAATGCCATTACCATAAAAAATAAATACCCTTTGCTACTCATCTCTGAGCTCTTCGATAGAATATGGGGTGCTAGGATTTTCACTAAATTGGATCTGCGTGGGGCCTATAATTTAATTCACATACAAGAAGGGGATGAATGATTTTGAGGTTAATGCTATTGTCGGGTCCAAGGTGGTGCGTGTCCAAATTTTTTTTTGGGTGGACTGTCATGGGCCAGAGGATAGGACCTGGGAACCTTTAGAGGACATTCGTGCCCCCCAGCTTAATGCAGCTTTCGAATGTGGAGCACATCGCCTGGGAGGGATGCTAGCGGGGGTAATGGATTCTCTCACTGCACGGGTTAATTCCAAGCCTTGTCTGCATCTGCGGTCTCCCATCCAGATTTAGCCGCTGCGGGTGCTGCTGAGCATAGACATCAGTCTCAGCGTCTTGCACAGGCTCATGCTATTCGTCTGGTTACTGCTGGCTCTTCAGTCAAGCCTATGGTAACAAGTAGTAGGCAGTGACAATCTCATTGGTGGTCAGTCGTCAGCTGCTCTGGTGATGTGGCAGCTCTGGATTGGTCCACAGGCAAGGTCCTGTCCGACTAGACTTGAGATTTAAGTATAAATTGCTCTCAGAGGTGCACGCCAGTGCTTTAGTATCAAGCATTTTACATATGTGTTTGTGACATTGCAACAGTTTGGTCTATGTAAGCATGTGCTCAGGGTCGGCTGTAAACCATTAGAATTCCGGCACCACCGGAGAGGAGTTTGTCTGAGTGAATTAAGGGCTGGCATTTAGCCAGTAGAATTCCAGCACCTCCGGAGAGGAATTGGCTGAGTGTTGTTTGCTGGCTATTTGACCATTGTTTGCTATCTACCCCTTGTGCGGGTTTCAATCTCTTTTGAGGTTAACAGGGATAGTATCTATCATAATTTCTATTCCATTACTGTGTGCGACTGACACAGCTCTATAGCAGGGCACCTTTTTCATTACTATGTACTAATTACACAGCTCTATAGCAGAGCATCTTTTCCATTACTGTGTGCGAGTGAGAAAATACAAGGCATAATATAAGAATAAATTACCTGCAAATGCAGATGGTAGGTGCTTCAGGATCTGTGGATCCATGCCCCTTTCTGAGGAAGCTAAATGCGAAACGGTGCTCGTCAACGGGCGTAGGGGAACCTTTACAGCACT
Source organism: Ranitomeya imitator (assembly GCF_032444005.1). Taxonomy (NCBI): domain Eukaryota; kingdom Metazoa; phylum Chordata; class Amphibia; order Anura; family Dendrobatidae; genus Ranitomeya; species Ranitomeya imitator. Next base: position 619,921,276 of record NC_091283.1, read on the forward strand.
CCTACCATTGCGCACAGATCCTGAAGCACCTACCATCTGCATTTGCAGGTAATTTATTCTTATATTGTGCCTTGTATTTTCCCACTTGGCAAACAGTTAGGCAGGGTAGTGTTTTTCACTCCCCAGGTATATTAGCAGGTAACGCTGCACTACAGGGTTCTTTTGCCTCTATATTGCCATAAGTGGCAAACACAGCACTTTTACACAATATACTACATATAAACAGCTCTGTGCGCTGAATACTATCAGATATATTTTGGTGAATTATAAAGTACTATTGACATTGAGGGCTGCATCTCTTTTGCCTACTATATTGTTTTGTATTTGTGCCTTATAGGTCTCCCCTGGTATTTGGAGGCTTCCGTTCCCCCATTTTTGTCTTTATTATTGTTCTAAAAATATTTTTAAAATTTTCCACCAATAAATATATTGCTTTTAATTGTATTTTCCTCTCACTTCGTTTCTTTTGTGGTACCTACCATATTGGAATATGTTTTGATATAATGTTGAAGTGTCCTTAGCCGTATGCTAAATTAGGACTATGGGAATCTAATATATAATTGCCTAGAATACTACTTCCTGCAATTTGTGCCAACTTCCTGTCCGGAGCTAATGTCCGGAGCTAATGTCCGGAGCTAATGTCCGGAGATAAGTGACGTCAACAGTGTCCAGTGTCTGATTGGTTGCCGCCTGCTGCGAGCGACCAATCAGAAACGTGCCGTACTGTGACACACTCCGCCCGCCATTTTGGTGTGATTTTTGAATTTTTACCTCACAGCAAGTTTCTACTGCGTGGAGGCGGGCCCAGTGACGTTGCTCTTCAAGCTCCTGCCGAATTTCGTCAAAAAAATGATAATACCATTTACCAAAACTATATATATTTAGTTGTGAAGTGGTTCAGTGACATTTTCACACCAATTTTGAACTTTTGTTTGGTGTTTTCTCCATATACTGCCTATTATTCACTGACTGTTATACTGAGAGACTGCCGTTTATTAACCTCTTCTTTGCCACATTGGGTATATTGCTCTATTATTTGCCACATAAGGACATTGTCCATTATTGCCCAGCAATTTCTCTGCAATATAAACTGCCTATTTATTAATATCTGCATTCCTGCAAAGAACTATTGCCTATTATTAACTGGCTATTTTCCTACTACCTGACATTGTTCTTAAGCAAAGAACCGTTGTTGTGGCATTTGCCACAACACGCAAAGTTGTCGTCTGATGTCTTTCATCCCTCCCCTCATAAGCATGTTCATGGATCCTGTGTAACTGTACCTTAAATAACAAGAATTGTCAAGAGCTGGTGAGTGCAGCCATTTTTTGTTCTTTCTTACTATTATTTATTAATTGTATTATTTTTACATTTGAATAAATAAAGTATATATGGATTCTAGACTCCCGATTCTTTAGAATCGGGCTGCCATCTAGTAATAGATAATAAGTTATGTATGCCATTAAAATATTTGTCTGGTCTTGCAAAAATTAGATGGGACAATTCATTGTCTCTTTTATAGCACAAAAGAGAAATGGTTGTTGTTTGGGAGGGGTGGAGTGGAACAGGGCAAGGTCATGTCCACCAGTTCGATTCAGGAAAAGTCCTAGTGTTCTTTATAACATAAATGCTATCACAGTCTATGACTGGAGTAGCATGTCTGGAATAGCACACACCATTCAGAAGAAGTGCCGAATTCAATAAGTGTCGGAGGCCTCTTATTGACTTTGGCGCCTCTTCTTCTCCAATAAGACTGGCATAGCTCGAGTATGCGGAACGCCAGAACATGATGGATTGGTGACATAGTGATTCTCTTCTCATAACATCTACCATGCTTTGCAGTCTTCCCCTTGTCCACCCTAGACGTCCTTCTCTCATTCCGATCACATGGTAAGGGACCAAGTACCACAAATTTTACATTTAACTGCACATTGTTCAATATATTTCAGTATGTGTTTCCTTTAGCAGGCATCCTGCTTTTGTCAACAATCTAACTGTGTGAAGTAAGTCTAACTTTTTAACTATGTAAATGTAATGTTACCAGAAAAAAAAATCTGCAAATCATGATGTGTTTTTCATTAAACAGAGCCCACGACACACATCCATTTGTTCTGGTCCATTGAAGCTTTGTAAACTGGATAAGTTGCGTACATGACAATAATTTAGAAACTAATTTCACACATCAGATGTTGATGGTAACGCACGACGCCTTTGTTGTTCCCAGTCAATGCGCGTGAATTTGAAATGCTTTAAACATTTGTGATATTTTCACAGCAAGTTGTAGCCCAATGAACAGTCCCTTACTTGGATACTGTGTTCAGTGAAGCAGCAGGAATGAGATAATCAATATCGTACTTAGCAAGAATAAGTCTGGATCTGACTTTATTACAGCCACGAGTGCCTGCTGACTAATATCTTTTGTCATCTCGGATTTGACATTTGTGTTATGCATTGCACAAGTATTGAATTGGCATCCACGATAACTAGATAAATGTCTGTTCTTGAATAGAAATGACAAGGCAATCAAAATACAAATTGCTGCTAATATTTAGAATTGTATCTTAAGCACAACAGCATTGCCCTGGGAAGATAATATAGAGAAGCGAGAATGACTGATACATGCAAGGCTTTCAATGCATATACTGTAGTGGAAACATGCAATGACCAGTAACATGTTGGTCAAGATGTGATAAAATTGCATCTATTATTCGACTTGATGTTTTAATACCAGAATTATAGACTGTATTTATTCAGTATGCTGAAAGAATGTTAGCAAGAAACAGCGGGCAAGGAGCAAATGAGAAAATTACCCAGAGCAAAATTTACTACTTATACTAATAGACCACAATCCAAAAAGTCCTAATTGACAACATAAAAAATGATCATATCATTCTCTGTCTGCGAAGAGTTGATTTGAAAGTTTCCTGTATTCTGTTTGATGACATGACTAAAATACAAAAACTAGGAACCAATTTGCCAAACATTATTGTTACGGTCGAGGTCTTAAAATATTTGACAAACGGTACCACGACAGTTAAATGTTACAGATGTAGCAATTAGTGATGAGCAAGTGTGCTCGTTACTCGAGTTTTCCAAGCATGCTCAGGTGTTTCTCCGAGTATTTGGGCGTGCTCAGAAATTATGTTTGTGTCCCCGCAGCTGCATGACTTGCGGCTGTTAGATAACCTGAACACTTACAGGGATTGCCTGTTTGTTAGGGAATCCCCCCATGTATTCAGGCTGTCTAGCAGCCACAAATCATGCAGCTGTGGGGACACAAGCATAATCTACAAGCACGACCAAATACTTGGAGAACACCCGAGCATGCTCGGAAAACTCAAGTAACGAGCACACTCGCTCATCACTAATAGCAATCATTAACTTGATACTTAACACACTATGATATCCTGATATAAGAAACATTATCAATGGCTTGTCCTATGTTGCATGCAAGTTGAGGTATAAAGCGCGATTGCTAGAGATGATCAAATTGATCCATAATGAATAGAAGTTGACTAAAATTTTCTGAAATTTGAAGGTCCAGCAAATTTGAATAGCTTGTGATTCAATTTATTTGGATCAGTAAAAAAGAAAGTGTCTGGCACCATTTCACACATTGATGAAGAGTCTCAGAGCAGACTGATGATGACAGTTGCGGCATGGTGGGATGTGACATCATGCCCTGCAATTACCCCATTACATTATATAGCACAACCAGTCATACAGAATTCACATTTATCACTGCTCTCCAGTAGGGTTGAGCGACCTTGACTTTTTTAGAGTCGAGTTTGGTTTCGCAAAACCCGACTATCTCAAAAGTCGGGTCGAGTGAAATTGGCCGATTATGTCGTAAAATCGGGATCGACTGAAAAACGAAACCCAATGCAAGTCAATGGGGCAGCATAGTCGGCAGTGAGTGGGGGCCATTAAAACACCTAGAGTGCCCATTTTAATGGCAAAAACATCCATTCTTCTTAATGAAGCTTGTCAATCTTAATTTCCCTTAAAATAATAGTTAGGCATTGGAAATTGGGGGTCATTTGGCTAAAGTTGTTGGGGGTAGGGCTGGTTCAAGTATTTTGTGGGCCCAGGAAATCTGGACCACGTCACGGCAGTGGAGCAGGGCGAGGTAATTATTTCAAATTTGCAAGTGCTGTGATCCTGAGCAAGCAGGGGGGCCCACTGTTTGGCATTGGCACTGGCACAGGGCCCCTCAAAGTACGGCGGTGTGTTTGCACGGCAGGGGCGCCTCCCACCGGCAGCGACACTTTTGCGTACTCTGAGGGGCCCTGTGCCAGTGACGTCACCAACAAGTATTCCTCCCCCCACCTTATGAAGGAACCTGCACTTTCATCTGCACCTTCCTCTTTGTCCCCGTGTAAGGTGGTATGGTATGCGGGAAGGGGAACCTGACTTTCAGCACGGTCACATTCTGGCTGTGTAGCGTGCACGGGGAATGTAGCGTTCTGGGTCAATGTACCAGCAGACTCATCTATCACTGGCTGGGCAATGGGCAGGATCAGGAGGAAACACAGATATAGGCCCAAATAATAAAGTGGGCTAAATGCAGTTCAAAATTGGTAACAGGACTATCCATGGGGCATTGCTTTGTTCAGCGGAGTACAACTGTAATGAGAGGCTGACACAGTGAGTAGGCCCAAATCAGTAAGTAGGCTAAATGCAGTTCAAAATTGGTAACAGAAGTAAACAGGCGGCACTGGTTTGTTCAGTGGAGGAGAACATCAAGGAGCGGCAGACACCGTTAGTAGGGCCAACAAAACAAGTAGGCCAAATGCAGTGTTATATTAAAAACAATTTAACAAGAGCCTGAAGATAGAATTTAGGGAGAGGCAACCTGGAGAACACCTTGGAGCGGCAGACACTGTTAGTAGGCCCCAACCCAAGTACTAGCCCCACTGCAGCTTGATTAAAAAACTATTTAACAAGAGCCTGAAGATCGAAGCTCAGGAAAGGCAACCAGGAGAACACCTTGGAGCGGCAGACACTGGTAGTAGGCCCCAACCCTAGTGCTAGCCCCACTGCAGTTTGATTAAAAAACTATTTAACAAGAGCCTGAAGATCGAAGCTCAGGAAAGGCTACCAGGAGAACACCTTGGAGCGGCAGACACCGTTAGTAGGCCCTACCGAAATAGTAGCCCCAATGCAGTTTTCAAATTCCTATAGGCTGAAAACCAGACAATTGACGCTCAGCTTTTTTCAAAGGGGGACAGCTGTATTGAGTGGCGCAGACAGACACAGGTAGTAGGCCTTAACCCTCCGTCACATACAATATTCGGACTAACGAGTTCACATACAATGTGCCTGTCAGGCGCCTGCTGGAAAAATACCTATAATATCTAATGTTTGCAATTTCAGTGCTCTAAAAGTGATCAGTGACCTTCATAGGGATGTAATAAAAGAGACTACACATAATCAGTTGCAAAAAAAAACATTTACTTAACATAAAACTAATAACTATGAAATACAAACTTTTCAAAACTCCCGCCAAATAGTCCCCAGTTCGACTCTCTCAAAAAAATGTACAAAGAAAATTTTTGAACACAAACTTAATTTTAAGGTACCTTGAGTACTATTAAAAACATATTCAATCAGAAGTAGATGCTGAGGTTTCCCCAGAAAAGTCACACTTGCAGAGCAAACAGCAAGAATTACACACCATTTTTGCATGTGTCAGGCAAATTGCTTTATGACATTTGAGACATTCATAATTTGAAAGCCTTCTGGTTCCGCTTTCCGTTTGGCAGGTGGTGCATCTCCTTCTTTTGTGAGGTGGTGCAGATGGTGACTTTTCACCATCATCTTCTGGGCGGAACCTTTTGAGCTGAACTTGAAGGCGAGAGGGGATACCGATTGTTTTCACGCTTCTCCTGCGTAGCTCTCCAAGTACTAGTTCATGGGCCAATTTTTTCAAATACAATCGTCTACGGAGTGGTTCAAGCTTGTTTTCAAGATAAATTACTTGTGAATTTATACCACCCAAATTCAACATAGCAAAAAATATGACCATTGGCCAGCGTTTGATGTTTCTGCTGACGTTGAAAGTGGAGCACATCTGATCTGCTGTATCCACACCCCCTTTGGTGGCATTGTAAAATGTAATTATCTCCATTTTTTTTTCTGCCCCAGTCCCAGGATCGATGGCAGCATCATCATGAAGTGTTGATAGAAGAAGTACGATTTTTTTGGCATGTGGTACATAGGAAACTAAAGCCTTTCCATTATGGAATGCAAACATACTGCTGTACTGTTGTCTCTCTTTCACACTTACAAACTGTGGCGGCAATTCCCTTTTGTTTTTTCTTACAGTTCCCACATATGACAGCTTCTGAATTTTCAGATAATCAATCAGATCACAACTTGTAAACCAATTGTCAGCTGTAATATTGCGACCCGATCCAAATAAGGGTTCAGCCAGTCTTTTTACAACATCAATGGGTTTGTTGCTCACACAGTAAGGACCTTCTGGTTGTTTTCCTGCATAAACTTCCAGGTTGTAAGTGTAGGTCTTACTGGCATCAACAAGGGCATAAATTTTTATTCCATATTTGTTTGGCTTTGATGGAATATATTGACGAAAGGCACATCTACCACGAAAACCAGGGAGCATTTCGTCAATAGTGAGATTCTCTCCAGGGTAATAACTTTGTTTACAGTTTACAACAAATCTTTGAAATATATCAGGAATTGGAGCAAGTCGGTCATGTGTTTTGCGTTCGGTTCGGGTAGTTCTGTCGTCAAACCGAAGGCAACGAATTAGAATCTTGAATCTGTTTATGGACATAACAAGGCTAAATTTTTCAACTCCATCCCCATCTTTACCCCAAAGTTCCTCCAAACTTTGTCTATTTGCCCTATAAGCTCCTGCAAGGTACAGTAATCCAAAAAAAGCACGCAGTTCTATTTCATCTGTGGGCTTGATGGTTCTGTTGCAGATGTACTTGTCCTTTATAATGTCTATATATTGGTTGGTATATGTGACAATAGAGTCCAGAATGTCATCTGTAAATATACTGTTCCAGCATTCAACTGCAGTTTTTGCATTACGTGCAGTTCCTATTACTGCAGGAAGGTGAGTAATAATGTTTAAAGGTTCCCTACGTTTTTTCTGGAATGGCTTCTTGTTCCATTTAGTATTTTTATTTTTTCCAATATAATATGATCCAACTTCTTCATCCTCACCACTGTCACCATCTTGCTCTGTTTCAGAATCCAGGACACATTCTTCCACCTCATCATGAGAATCAATCTCACTTTCCTCTCCTAAATCCTCATTCAGTGTGAGGTCTCTATGATCTAACAGCATGTTTGTTACTTCCTCAACATCAAGTTGTTTGGATAAATTGTACATTTTCCTCTCCATTTCAGCAGATAATCTGAAGCAAGAGAAGGAATATGTTAGGTAACTACTGTATATGCCTGAGCAGCACACTTTCTTTTATAAAATCTCCCTTATTTCTATGAAATATCCTCACATTTTGTGCTATACATTCATAAAACAAGCTAAATAAACTATTGTGATGAATAAAAACATAAAATATCAACCTTACTGAATGTGACGTATTCACATACAATGAGCCTGAGAGATCTGTGCAGCTATATCCTCTCCCCTGAAGCTCTGAAATCCAACTGTGATATCAGGTTTCACAGACCTTCAAGAGACAGGAGACTACCTGGAGGGAGGGGGTTTCCTCACAATCTGGTGAGGAAGGAGACATGAAAGTAAAAGAGAAGCGCCTGTCAGATCAGTTGTATGTGACGGAGGGTTAAACAAAAAATTGGGTTCAATGCAGTTTATAAGAGGTTACAGGAGTACACAGGCAGCATTGGTGTGGTCAGCGGAGGACAATTTGAATTAGGGACTGCAGACAGACATAGTAGGCTGTCCCCTGTGGACCATGCATCCACCACATTAACCCAGTGCGCTGTAATGGACACGTAACCTTCCATGGACATGCCTACTGGTCCATGCGTCTGTTGTCAGGTGCACCTTTCTACTCTTAGATTGCCTGAGTGCATGGACAATGCAGACTTTTACATGCTGGTGGAGGGCTGGGATGGCTTTTCTCGCAAAAGAAGTGACGACTGGGTAGCTCGTACCGTGGTACAGCGTAGTCCATCTGGGCTTTATAAATATAAAATAAAGAAAAAAAGTAGGCTCTATGCACTTTCAACTAGGTTCCAGGGGTACACAGCCAGCATTTGTCTGGTCAGTGGAGGACTATTGGAAGGAGGGACCGCAGACAGGCTTAGTAGGCCTAACATAACAAAAGTAGGCTGTAGGCACTTTAAAATAGGTTCCAGGGGTACACGGGCAGCAGTGGTGTGGTCAGTGGAGGACAATTTCAATTATGGACCACAGACAGACTTAGTACGCCTACAATTAAAAAAGGATGCTCTATGCACTTTCAACTAGGTTCCAGGGGTACACAGCCAGCATTGGTCTGGTCAGTGGAGGACTATAGGAAGGAGGGACCGCAGAAAGATTTAGTACGCCTACAATTAAAAAAAGGATGCTCTATGCAATATAAAATAGGTTCCAGGGGTACATAGCCAGCATTGGTCTGGTCAGTGGAGGACTATTGGAAGGAGGGACCGCAGACAGACTTAGTAGGCCTAACATAACAAAAGTAGGCTGTAGGCACTTTAAAATAGGTTCCAGGGGTACACGGGCAGCAGTGGTGTGGTCAGTGGAGGACAATTTCAATTATGGACCGCAGACAGACTTAGTAGGCCTAACATAACAAAAGTAGGCTCTATGCACTTGGAATTATCTTGCAGGGGTACACAGGCAGCATTGGTGTTGTCAGCGGAGGCCGATTGTAAGGAGTGTCTGACAGTTAGTACTCCCAAAAAATAAATAGATGTTAATGTCTCGCAATACAACAAAACCCAAAAACAAAAGGGTAGCATACTTAGGTACAGGGGTGGGCTCCTCTGCTGAGTTTCAGACCTAGTAATTTGGCGCTAAGTATTTACTGGTGTAAATATAGGACACTGCCCCTGACTATTTTAAGTTGCATCATATATGTCAACACATTGGTATTGTCAGTGCTAGGCATTGAAGGATGTCAGTGCATAGACTAAACATTGGTGGAGCTGTGAGAGATAATTTTGCAAATCGTAGAGCACTGTTTGAGCTGGGGGGGAACTGTCTTGTGGCCGGCGGTACAGGCCCAGGGCCCCTCATGTTACAACGGTGTGTCTGACATTGGTTGTGCACCACCACCGCCAGAGACACTTTATTGTAATGTGAGGGACCCAGTGGCAGTGCCGTCGACCAAAAGCATGCACACCCACCTCTTCAGACAAACGGCACTCTCACGGGTGCTTGCGCCAAGTTGCGAGACCATGGCCCCGTGGGGGGAGTTTGCCCATTTAGGGAGGTGTAAACATGTTGTATGCTGGACAAGCAGCTGCTGCAAATTACCAGATTAGAAAACTCAGTCAGACCAGTCCACAAGCAAGACCTTTTAAAAGGAAAGCTAGGTGTCAGCCGGGAAAGGTTGGGCAAAATAATTCGAAATCCAGTAGTGGTTCATTTTAATGAAGGTTAGTTCATCAACATTTTGGGTAGCCAGACGAGTCCTTTTTTCGGTTAATATTGAACCAGCAGCACTGAATACTCTTTCTGATAGCACACTAGCTGCTGGGCAAGCAAGCTCCTGCAATGCATATTCTGCCAATTCTGGCCAGGTGTCTAATTTGGATGCCCAGTAATCAAATGGGAATGACGGTTGAGGGAGAACATCGATAAGGGATGAAAAATAGTTAGTAACCATACTGGACAAATGTTGTATCCTGTCACTTTGAATTGATGCTGCAGTACCTGTCCTGTCTGCGGTCATTGCAAAATCACTCCACAACCTGGTCAGAAAACCGCTCTGTCCAACGCCACTTCTGATTTGTGCACCTCTAACACCTCTGGCCTGCTGCCCCCTGCAGCTTGTGTGAGAACCATCACCGGCGCTGTGTGCTGGGAATGCCTGAATCAAACGGTCAACAAGAGTTGATTGTTTGGTTGCTAATATTTGTTCCAGGTTCTCATGTGGCATAATATTTTGCAATTTGCCTTTATAGCGAGGATCAAGGAGGCAGGCCAACCAGTAATCGTCATCTGTCATCATTTTAATAATGCGTGCATCCTTTTTGAGGATACGTAAGGCATAATCCGCCATGTGGGCCAAACCTCCAGTTGTCAAATCTGCGGTTGTGCTGGGTTGAGGGGCAGTTACAGGCAAATCTACGTCACTTGTGTCCCTCAAAAAACCAGAACCCGGCCTTGCCACGCCACCAATTTCCATTTGCCCCGGAGAAGCTTCCTCATTAAAAAAATACTCATCCCCATCATCCTCCTCGTCCTCTTCCTCCTGTTCGCCCGCTACCTCGTCCTGTACACTGCCCTGGCCAGACAATGGCTGACTGTCATCAAGGCTTTCCTCTTCTTCTGCTGCAGACGCCTGCTCCTTTATGTGCGTCAAACTTTGCATCATCAGACGCATTAGGGGGATGCTCATGCTTATTATGGCATTGTCTGCACTAACCAGCCGTATGCATTCCTCAAAACACTGAAGGACTTGCCACATGTCTTGTACCTTCGACCACTGCACACCTGACAACTCCATGTCTGCCATCTAACTGCCTGCCCGTGTTTGTGTATCCTCCCACAAATACATAACAGCACGCCTCTGTTCGCACAGTCTCTGAAGCATGTGCAGTGTTGAGTTCCACCTTGTTGCAATGTCGATGATTAGGCGATGCTGCGGAAGGTTCAAAGACCGCTGATAGTTCTGCATACGGCTGGAGTGTACGGGCGAACGGCGGATATGCGAGCAAAGTCTGCGCACTTTGAGGAGCAGGTCGGATAACCCCGGATAACTTTTCAGGAAGCACTGCACCACCAGGTTTAAGGTGTGAGCCAGGCAAGGAATGTGTTTCAGTTGGGAAAGGGCTATGGCAGCCATGAAATTCCTTCCGTTATCACTCACTACCTTGCCTGCCTCAAGATGTACAGTGCCCAGCCATGACTGAGTTTCATTCTGCAAGAACTCGGACAGAACTTCCGCGGTGTGTCTGTTGTCGCCCAAACACTTCATTGCCAATACAGCCTGCTGATGCTTGCCAGTAGCTGCCCCATAATGGTACACCTGATGTGCAACAGTGGCAGCTGCGGATGGAGTGGTTGTGCGACTGCAGTCTGTGGACGAGCTCTCGCTTCTGCAGGAGGATGATGAGGAGGAGGGGGGTGAACGGCTACAGCCAACTGTTTCCTGGACCGTGGGCTAGGCAGAACTGTCCCAATATTGCTGTCCCCTGTGGACCCTGCATCCACCACATTCACCCAGTGTGCCGTGATGGACACGTAACGTCCCTGGCCATGCCTACTGGTCCATGCATCTGTTGTCAGGTGCACCTTTGTACTCACAGATTGCTTGAGTGCATGGACGATGCGCTCTTTAACATGCTGGTGGATTGCTGGGATGGCTTTTCTGGAAAAGAAGTGTTGACTAGGTAGCTCGTAGCATGGTACAGCGTAGTCCATCAGGGCTTTGAAAGCTTTGCTTTCAACTAACCGGTAGGGCATCATCTCTAACGAGATTAGTCTAGCAATGTGGGCGTTCAAACCCTGTGTACGCGGATGCGAGGATGAGTACTTCCTTTTTCTAATGAGAGTCTCATGTAGGGTGAGCTGGACTGGAGAGCTGGAGATCGTGGAACTAGCAGGGGTGCCGGTGGACATGGCAGACTGAGAGACGGTTGGAGACGGTATTCTTGCCGGTGCCCTACATGCAGTGTTTCCTACTACGAAACTGGTGATTCCATGACTGCTTTGGCCTGGCAACGAAACCTGCACAGATAATGCAGGTGGTGCGGGAAATGGTGGCCTTACAGTGACGGAAGGGATGTAGCGTTGCTGACTAGCTTCATTGGCCAAGGGTGCTACAACCTTAAGGGACGTTTGTTAGTTAGTCCAGGCTTGCAAATGCATGGTGGTTAAATGTCTATGCATGCAACTTGTATTTAGGCTTTTCAGATTCTGACCTTTGCTTAAGGTAAAAAACACCAAATCGTAACCCTATCGGGGTCATGAAGGAACCAAAGTACAAAACCAACAACAAACCTTCACATGACAGCCCAATGAAAATAACCAAAAGTATATAAATATATATTTTATTGGATAAATACACAAACAAGATAAAAACAGGGCAGTAGACACCAGTGCAACAGCAAAGGTGGGACTCCCACAGGGACGACCTCATAAATGTACATAGCAAGCAAAACAGTAACAGTTACTCTGGTGCCTAGCTTTGCATCCAGTAAAACGATATATGTGAAACATACAGTATGATATAAGATCAATAACAATAGACCAAGTGATCAATACTTTAAATTATAGGTAGTCCAAGTGAACCACACTATACACATTTAGACATAAATATATATACATACTAAAAATAGCCAGCTAGGAAACCATATATGTGAGCATAGTACTAATAAAGGTATAGTTACCATGGGGAAGACCCCGGGGACCCACCACACCCGACGCGCGTTTCGCACTGAAATGCTTCGTCCAGGGGTGGTTGGGTACTGGCCAGATAGGGGTTATAAGACGGTCATGACCAATGAAAACAGAGATGAGGATAATATGGAAACTACTAACACCTGTGTATGCTGGATACCGATAGGAGGGCGTCCTAATGCTGCATAGCAAAGTGACGTACGATGCACTGTGAGAACGCCGAAAACGAAAGTAAATGCCCGAAACCGGAAGTGACCGCATCAGGTCAGCGCAACATAGGTATCTGGCAACTGTTGCCACAACAACGCCTGGAGCCAATAGACCGAAGCTAGAAGAAATACTACGGAGCGCATGCGCAGATAGCAACTACTCACTACCGGAAATAGACGCAGCTAATGAGAAAACTATGGCAACGCCGGCGCACAGGATCGCCAAACCTGCCCACAAATGCGCAAGCATACCGGAGCGGTAACCGTGGTTACTGAAAACAAAACCACAAACTGGAAACAGAACAAAAGGTACCCCAAATTAAATTGTGCATCGCACTACGAATGATATACCAATAACACATTAAGAGGAAAAAGAAAAAGTACCGGTAACCAAGAAAAGGCAGAACCGCAAATAAAGCGGAGCAAATAAGGAGACATATACAAAAAGAACATGAATCAACAAATACATATAAAAAAATAAAAATAAGACATATAACAAGACTAGAAAATACAGCAGGTAGGATGCATAAAATAAAATTAGATGTTAATAAACATAAGCATCAGGGAACCAAGGAACTGACAGGTACTAGAACAGTAAAGATAACCATAATTGTGGCCGGAAACATACGTATACTCAAATAACTAGATAATACAAATAAATAAAAATAATGATATATAAATAAAAATAAAAGAAAACAAATATACTGAATGGTAAACGTCAAAAAAACATAGTGTGAAATAATGATACGGTATATAATATAATACGTGATATGATACATAACAACATGTCCACTAGGGACATTAGGCAAAAAAATGGCAAAAGTGTACCAGCCATGATAGTAATAACCACCTAAAAAGAAATACATGAATAAGGGCAATAATAAACACTATATGTAATATAATAGTATTAGAATAAACATGAAAAATAGATAATAAATAAATGGGTAAGACGCAGCCTCCCACAAATACAAAACAACAAGTGACAAGTGTATAATGACAATAAACACAACAAAAACTTGATAGAAGAGTTTCCAGATATGTCCACGTAGCTGTACCAAGGTTCACTGAATGGATGATCCCAAAATAGAAAAAGAATCCAAGCAAAACGTCCAGATATGAAGAGTAGATGAAGAATGGCCAAATGGTAATACAATAACCCCTATCAATACAATAACATAATAATGCAGGTGGTGCGGGAAATGGTGGCCTTACAGTGATGGAAGGGATGTAGCGTTGCTGACTAGCTTCATTGGCCAAGGGTGCTACAACCTTAAGGGACGTTTGGTAGTTAGTCCAGGCTTGCAAATGCATGGTGGTTAAATGTCTATGCATGCAACTTGTATTTAGACTTTTCAGATTCTGACCTTTGCTTAAGGTAGTTGAACATTTTTGACAGATGACTTTGCGCTGATCATTTGGATGTTGTTTAAAAAAATGCCAGACTGCACTCTTTCTAGCATCGGATACCTTTTCAGGCATTGCAGACTGAGCTTCTTTAACCGGATGGCCACGCTGTCCTCCAACTGGTTTTGGCTTTGCCACGTGTTTTGGGCCAGATACGGGCCCGGCAGATGGAACCTGTTGCGATGTTGATGCCTGCTGCGGCCCCTCCTCCTCCGCTTCAGAACTACTGCCGCCTGCACCCTGTTCCCCCAATGGCTGCCAATCGGGGTCAACAGCTGGGTCATCTATGACCGCCTCTTCTATCTCGTGTGCAACTCTGTCTGTGTCACCGTGTAAGCCGGTGGTATAGCGTTCGTGACGGGGCACCATAGTCTCATCAGGGTCTGATTCTTGATCAGGACACTGCGAGGGCAATGTTCTGGTCTGAGTCAAAGGAACAGCATAGTAATCTGGCTGTGGCTGTGCATCTGTGCACTTCATGTCCGATTCAACTTCTAATGGGCATGGCCTGTTAACTGTTTCACTTTCTAACCCAGGAACGGTATGTGTAAAGAGCTCCATGGAGTAACCCGTTGTGTCACCTGACGCATCCTTCTCTGTTGTTGTTTTTGCTGAAGAGGACAAGGAAGTGACTTGTCCCTGACCGTGAACATCCACTAACGATGCGCTGCTTTTACATTTACCAGTTTCAGAAGAGGAGGCAAAAGAGCTAGAGGCTGAGTCAGCAAGGAAAGCCAAAACTTGCTCTTGCTGCTCCGGCTTTAAAAGCGGTTTTCCTACTCCCAGAAAAGGGAGCGTTCGAAGCCTTGTGTAGCCAGACGACGAACCTGGCTCCACAACTCGAGACTTAGGTGCTATATTGCTTTTCCCACGACCACCTGATACTCCACCACCACTACCATCATTACCAGCTGGCAATGACCGCCCACGGCCTCTTCCACCAGACTTCCTCATTGTTTGCAAAACGTAACCAAAGTAACGGTGTTTGTTACTGTAAAACAACTTACAAGGTGAACTAAAACTTCTGTAGGATTTATATATCCCATTATAGGTGGGTGAGACTGCAAGGAAAATCAGGCACAATGTTACACACTATGTTTTCTGTGGCACAAAATGAGAGAGATGGCACACACGCAGGACTGTCACTCAAGCACAAATGGCAATATTAATCTCCCACTAATTTTTTTTTTTAAGGAAGAATTAAAAAAAATAAAAAAATAAAACAGTATTATAGACACTAGGCTTTCTGTGCCCCACAATTTGAGAGAGATGGCACACACGACTGGCACTCAAGCAAAAATGCCAATATTAATCTCCCAAATATACGAAAGGGTCCTTTGGGGTCCCAAGTTAGGGACTTTTTTTCTATTTTTTCGTGACTAGTAGCACACTCCTGGTCTCCCCACTTTGGTTTTTGTGTGCCTCCCACCCTTTTCTTGTTTAGCCAGTACATGCCCGCTTTTAAGATCCTCCCTTCTACGTGAAGGTTATGGTAGGATCAAAATATTTACTTGAAAAATGGCCCCACTGTGATAAGAACGCAGCATGCTATAATTAGCATGATTAGCAACTAAACAGGAGCCAATAGATTTGGCACTGATAGGGCGCGGCAGAGATGTCTCTATACAGCTTAATGCGGTGCGGTCCCGGGGCTCCGGAAATCCATTATCAGCAGCAACGCCTGGACTTGAGGATACGGTCGGGTGTTGCGCTGTCATGGTTACCGGACCTGTGCGCGTCACCGGAAGTGAGACGCATAGCGTTCCGGAACGCCACAGGATCCAAGACTTGTGTAGGCAGCAGGCTGCCATAGTAACCAGACAGCACGCGTCGCCGGAAGTGACACGTGCGGTCCAAGACCTGCGCTCCATAGGGGCGCATGCGACATGACGTCAGCCAGCCCGGTCTAGGTGAGAACAGGGCGGGCTATTTAAACAGGAAGGAACGCTGTCTTTCAGTGTTTATTGGTATACCCCCAGGCTTAAGGTCCCCCACTGCGGTGGAAGGACCCTGCACGAGTTTCCCCTGATGAGTAATCAGACTACGAAACGCGTAGGGAAAATGTGTCCGATATATTGGGGTTAAAACTGTTTTCCTGACAGCGTGGATGGGTAATGTGTGGCCGGATTTGTAGGCCCCCCCCCTCCGAGATGCTGTGGACGTGAGTGATCCTACCCTAGTGCAATAAGAAGCCCAGAGGTGAGATCGTTCCTTTTTGTGCATCCTGAGTCTCTATATGAACTGAGAGACAGGATATATATTGATTGTGGTTTGCTAATGACACACAGGTGTACTCCCTTTTGGGAGATTTTTCCTGCCTTGCATGTTTGATTGTGTTTCTCTTACCACACACATATGTCACATACTCCCTCTTTAGGAGACATTCTTCTTCCCTTTGGAGGTTGACACCAATAACCTCAGGGAATTAGCGATATATATAGATTCCCTTTGTGGGGGAATCTTTTCTGTGAGTCCTTTTTGTTTTATGTCTTTTTTACATATGGTTTATAATACCATTTTTTAATGTATACAGATTAAAAGTTATTTTTTATATTAGTCACACCCTGCTTTACAATACATTTTTCTGACTGGTGGATATATAGCTTTTTTCAATATTAATCTCCCACTATTTTTTGGTTTCTGGGAGAATTATCAAGAAATCAGGCCCAGTATTACACACTAGGCTTTCTGTGCCCCAAAATTTGAGAGAGATGGCACACACAGGACTGGCACTCAAGCAGAAATGCCAATATTAATCTCCCACTATTTTTTGGTTTCTGGGAGAATTATCTAGAAATCAGGCCCAGTATTACACACTGGCCTTTCTGTGCCCCAAAATTTGAGAGAGATGGCACACACAGGACTGGCACTCAAGCAGAAATGCCAATCTTAATCTCCCACTATTTTTTTTTTTAGGGAGAATTTAAAAAAAAAAAAAAAAGTATTATAGACACTAGGCTTTCTGTGCCCCACAATTTGAGAGAGATGGCACACACGACTGGCACTCAAGCACAAATGCCAATATTAATCTCCCACTATTTATTTTTTTTCAGGGAGAATTAAAAAAACAAAACAAAAAAAAGGAACTGTCCTACAATTACTATCTCCCTGCAGTAATCTCAGCAAGGTATGGCAGGCAGCAATAACAAGGAGTGGACTGCTGCACAAATTAAATCAAAAGTGTGGACAAACAAACAAGATAGCTGTGCAGAAAGGAAGGAACAACAGGATTTGTGCTTTGAAAAAAGCAGTTGGTTTGCACAGCGGCGTACAAACAGCAATGCAGCTATCAGGGAGCCTTCTAGGGCAGCCCAATGAGCTACAGCGCTGAGGAAAAAAAATGGGAGAATTATCAAGAAATCAGGCCCAGTATTACACACTAGGCTTTGTGTGCCCCAAAATTTTAGAGAGATGGCACACACAGGACTGTGTTATGACCTGGTGGTCAGGACAATAATGGACCTGGTTGTTAAGAGCACACGGAATGACCTGATAGTTACTGATAATAAAGGACGAGCTCTGGGACGTGGGAACTCTGCTGACCGCAATCCCTAATCCTATCAAACACACTAGAAATAGCCGTGGATTGCGCCTAACGCTCCCTATGCAACTCGGCACAGCCTAAGAAACTAGCTAGCCCTGAAAATAGAAAAATAAAGCCTACCTTGCCTCAGAGAAATTCCCCAAAGGAAAAGGCAGCCCTCCACATATAATGACTGTGAGTAAAGATGAAAATACAAACACAGAGATTAAATAGATTTAGCAAAGTGAGGCCCGACTTACTGAACAGACCGAGGATAGGAAAGGTTACTTTGCAGTCAGCACAAAAACCTACAATAAGACCACGCAGAGGGCGCAAAAAAGACCCTCCGCACCGACTCACAGTGCGGAGGCGCTCCCTCTGCGTCCCAGAGCTTCCAGCAAGCAAGACAACAATAAAAATAGCAAGCTGGACAGAAAAATAGCAAACCAAAGAAATACAAGCTGGAACTTAGCTTCTGCTGGGAAGACAGGTCACTAGAACGATATAGGAGTGAACTAGACCAACACTGGAACATTGACAGGTGGCATGGAACAAAGATCTAAGTGGAGTTAAATAGAGCAGCCAGCTAACGAATTAACCTCGTCACCTGTGGAAGGAAACTCAGAAACACCCACCAGAGGAATTCCATGGACAGAACCAGCCGAAGTACCATTCATGACCACAGGAGGGAGCCCGACAACAGAATTCACAACAGTACCCCCCCCTTGAGGAGGGGTCACCGAACCCTCACCAGAGCCCCCAGGCCGACCAGGGTGAGCCAAATGAAAGGCACGAACCAGATCGGCAGCATGAACATCAGAGGCAAAAACCCAGGAATTATCTTTCTGACCATAACCCTTCCACTTGACCAGGTACTGGAGTTTCCGTCTCGAAACACGAGAATCCAAAATCTTCTCCACCACATATTCCAACTCCCCTTCAACCAACACCGGGGCAGGAGGATCAACGGATGGAACCACAGGCGCCACGTATCTCCGCAATAACGACCTACGGAACACATTATGGATGGCAAAAGAAGCAGGAAGAGCAAAACGAAATGACACAGGATTGATAACCTCAGAAATCTTACACGGACCAATGAAACGAGGCTTAAACTTAGGAGAGGAAACCTTCATAGGAACATAACGAGACGACAACCAAACCAAATCCCCAACACGAAGTCGGCGACCCACACAGCGCCGGCAGTTAGCGAAACGTTGAGCCTTCTCCTGGGACAATGTCAAATTGACCACCACATGAGTCCAAATCTGCTGCAACCTATCCACCACAGTATCTACACCAGGACAGTCCGAAGACTCAACCTGCCCTGAAGAGAAACGAGGATGGAAACCAGAATTGCAGAAAAACGGCGAAACCAAAGTAGCCGAGCTGGCCCAAATATTAAGGGCGAACTCAGCCAACGGCAAAAAGGACACCCAATCATCCTGATCAGCAGAAACAAAGCATCTCAGATATGTTTCCAAAGTTTGATTAGTTCGTTCGGTCTGGCCATTTGTCTGAGGATGGAAAGCCGAGGAAAAAGACAAATCAATGCCCATCCTAGCACAAAAGGATCGCCAAAACCTCGAAACAAACTGGGAACCTCTGTCAGAAATGATGTTCTCCGGGATACCATGTAAACGAACCACATGCTGGAAAAATAATGGCACCAAATCAGAGGAGGAAGGCAATTTAGACAAAGGTACCAAATGGACCATCTTAGAAAAGCGATCACAAACCACCCAAATGACCGACATCTTTTGAGAGACGGGGAGATCCAAAATAAAATCCATAGAAATATGCGTCCAGGGCCTCTTCGGGACCGGCAAGGGCAAAAGCAACCCACTGGCACGAGAACAGCAGGGCTTAGCCCGAGCACTAGTCCCACAGGACTGCACAAAAGAACGCACATCCCGTGACAAAGACGGCCACCAGAAGGATCTAGCCACCAAATCTCTGGTGCCAAAGATTCCAGGATGCCCAGCCAATACTGAACAATGAATCTCAGAGATAACTCTACTACTCCATCTATCAGGGACAAACAGTTTCTCCGCTGGGCAACGGTCAGGTCTATCAGCCTGAAATTTTTGCAGCACCCGCCGCAAATCAGGGGAGATGGCAGACAAAATTACCCCCTCTTTGAGAATACCCGCCGGCTCAGGAACACCCGGAGAGTCAGGCACAAAACTCCTTGACAGGGCATCAGCCTTCACATTCTTAGAGCCCGGAAGGTACGAAAACACAAAATCAAAACGGGAGAAAAATAACGACCAACGAGCCTGTCTCGGATTCAACCGTTTGGCAGACTCAAGATAAGTCAAATTCTTGTGATCTGTCAAGACCACCACGCGATGCTTGGCTCCTTCCAGCCAATGACGCCACTCCTCGAATGCCCACTTCATGGCCAACAACTCACGATTACCAACATCATAGTTACGCTCAGCAGGCAAAAACTTTCTAGAAAAGAAAGCACATGGCTTCATCACCGAGCCATCAGAACTCCTTTGCGACAAAACAGCTCCTGCTCCAATCTCAGAAGCATCAACCTCAACCTGAAACGGGAGCGAAACATCTGGCTGGCACAACACAGGGGCAGAAGAAAAACAACGCTTCAATTCCTGAAAAGCTTCCACAGCCGCAGAAGACCAATTGACCACATCAGCACCCTTCTTGGTCAAATCAGTCAACGGTTTAGCAACAGTAGAAAAATTAGCGATGAAGCGCCGATAAAAATTAGCAAAGCCCAGGAACATTTGCAGGCTCTTCACAGATGTCTGCTGAGTCCAATCGTAAATGGCCTGGACTTTAACAGGGTCCATCTTGATAGTAGAAGGGGAAAAAATGAACCCCAAAAATGAACCCCATTCATCGCCTTGTTTAATACGCACAAGATTATACGCCCCTCGAAGATCTATCTTGGTGAACCAACTAGCCCCTTTAATACGAGCAAGCAAATCAGACAGCAACAGCAAAGGATACTGAAATTTGACAGTAATTTTATTAAGAAGGCAGTAATCAATACAAGGTCTCAAAGAACCATCCTTCTTGGCCACAAAAAAGAACCCTGCTCCTAACGGTGATGACGACGGGCGAATATGGCCTTTCTCCAAGGATTCCTTTATACAACTCCGCATAGCGGCGTGTTCTGGCACAGATAAATTGAACAATCGGCCCTTAGGAAACTTACTACCAGGAATCAAATTAATTGCACAATCGCAATCCCTATGAGGAGGTAGGGCACTGGCTTTGGGCTCATCAAATACATCCCGATAATCCGACAAAAACTCTGGAACTTCAGAAGGAGTGGAAGACGAAATAGACAAAAATGGAACATCATCATGTACCCCCTGGCAACCCCAGCTGGACACAGACATAGATTTCCAGTCCAATACTGGATTATGAACCTGTAGCCATGGCAACCCCAAAACGACCACATCATGCAGATTATGCAACACCAGAAAGCGGATATCCTCCTGATGTGCAGGAGCCATGCACATGGTCAATTGGGTCCAGTACTGAGGCTTATTCTTGGCCAAAGGCATAGCATCAATTCCTCTCAATGGAATAGGAAACTGCAAGGGCTCCAAGAAAAAACCACAGCGCCTAGAAAAACTCCAAGTCCATCAAATTCAGGGCAGCACCTGAATCCACAAATGCCATAACAGAATAGGATGACAAAGAGCAAATCAGAGTAACAGACAATAGAAATTTAGACTGAACCGTACCAATGGTGGCAGACCTAGTGAACCGCTTAGTGCGCTTAGGACAATCGGAGATAGCATGAGTGGAATCACCACAGTAAAAACATAGCCCATTCCGACGTCTGTGTTCTTGCCGTTCAGCTCTGGTCAAAGTCCTATCACATTGCATAGGCTCAGGCCCATGCTCAGATAGTACCGCCAAATGGTGCACAGCTTTACGCTCACGCAAGCGTCGATCGATCTGAATGGCCAAGGACAGAGACTCATTCAGACCAGCAGGCATGGGAAACCCCACCATGACATCCTTAAGGGCTTCAGAGAGACCCTTTCTGAAGATTGCTGCCAGGGCACATTCATTCCACTGAGTGAGCACAGACCACTTTCTAAACTTCTGACAATATATCTCCGCTTCATCCTGACCCTGACACAGAGCCAGCAAGATTTTCTCTGCCTGATCCACTGAATTAGGTTCGTCATAAAGCAATCCAAACGCCAGAAAAAACGCATCAACATCACGCAATGCCGGATCTCCTGGCGCAAGGGAAAATGCCCAGTCTTGAGGGTCACCACGTAACAAAGAAATAATGATCTTTACTTGTTGAACAGGGTCACCTGAGGAGCGAGGTTTCAAGGCAAGAAACAATTTACAATTATTTTTGAAATTCAAGAACTTAGATCTATCACCAAAAAACAAATCAGGAATTGGAATCCTAGGCTCTGACATCGGATTCTGAACCACAAAATCTTGAATGTTTTGTACCCTTGTAGTGAGATTATCCATCCAAGAGGACATAAATTTAATGTCCATGTTTACACCAGTGTCCTGAACCACCCAGAGGTAAAGGGGAAAAGAGAGACAAAAAACACTGCAAAGAAAAAAAAATGGTCTCAGAACTACTCTTATCCCTCTATTGAGATGCATTAGTACTTTGGGCCACCTGTACTGTTATGACCTGGTGGTCAGGACAATAATGGACCTGGTGGTTAAGAGCACACGGAATGACCTGATAGTTACTGATAATAAAGGACGAGGTCTGGGACGTGGGAACTCTGCTGACCGCAATCCCTAATCCTATCAAACACACTAGAAATAGCCGTGGATTGCGCCTAACGCTCCCTATGCAACTCGGCACAGGCTAAGAAACTAGCTAGCCCTGAAGATAGAAAAATAAAGCTTATCTTGCCTCAGAGAAATTCCCCAAAGGAAAAGGCAGCCCCCCACATATAATGACTGTGAGTAAAGATGAAAATACAAACACAGAGATGAAATAGATTTAGCAAAGTGAGGCCCGACTTACTGAACAGACCGAGGATAGGAAAGGTTACTTTGCGGTCAGCACAAAAACCTACAAAAAGACCATGCAGAAGGCACAAAAAAGACCCTCCACACCGACTCACGGTGCGGAGGCGCTCCCTCTGCGTCCCAGAGCTTCCAGCAAGCAAGACAACAATAAAAATAGCAAGCTGGACAGAAAAATAGCAAACCAAAGAAATACAAGCTGGAACTTAGCTTCTGCTGGGAAGACAGGTCACTAGGACGATACAGGAGTGAACTAGACCAATACTGGAACATTGACAGGTGGCATGGAACAAAGATCTAAGTGGAGTTAAATAGAGCAGCCAGCTAACGAATTAACCTCGTCAC
This sequence comes from Ranitomeya imitator, assembly GCF_032444005.1. NCBI lineage: Eukaryota > Metazoa > Chordata > Amphibia > Anura > Dendrobatidae > Ranitomeya > Ranitomeya imitator. Next base: position 619,944,296 of record NC_091283.1, read on the forward strand.
CTGTGGAAGGAAACTCAGAAACACCCACCAGAGGAAGTCCATGGACAGAACTAGCCAAAGTACCATTCATGACCACAGGAGGGAGCCTGACAACAGAATTCACAACAGGACTGGCACTCAAGCAGAAATGTCAATATTAATCTCCCACTATTTTTTGGTTTCTGGGAGAATTATCAAGAAATCAGGCCCAGTATTACACGCTAGGCTTTCTGTGCCCCAAAATTTTAGAGAGATGGCACACACAGGACTGGCACTCAAGCAGAAATGCCAATCTTAATCTCCCACTATTTTTTTGGGGGGGAGAATTTAAAAAAAAAATAAAAACAGTATTATAGACACTAGGCTTTCTGTGCCTCACAATTTGAGAGAGATGGCACACACGACTGGCACTCAAGCACAAATGCCAATATTATTCTCCCACTTTTTTTTTTTAAGGGAGAATTAAAACCCCCCCAAAAAATACAACAGTATTATAGACACTAGGCTTTCTGTGCAGCACAATTTGAGAGAGATGGCACACACGACTGGCACTCAAGCACAAATGCCAATATTAATCTCCCACTATTTATTTTTTTTCAGGGAGAATTAAAAAATCAAAACAAAAAAAAGGAACTGTACTACAATTACTATCTCCCTGCAGTAATCTCAGCAAGGTATGGCAGGCAGCAATAACAAGGAGTGGACTGCACAAATTAAATCAAAAGTGTGGACAAACAAACAAGATAGCTGTGCAGAAAGGAAGGAACAACAGGATTTGTGCTTTGAAAAAAGCAGTTGGTTTGCACAGCGGCGTACACACAGCAATGCAGCTATCAGGGAGCCTTCTAGGGCAGCCCAATGAGCTACAGCGCTGAGGAAAAAAAATGTAGCCTCCACTGTCTCTGCAAACAAAAGGTGGTGTTGGACAGTGGAAATCGCTACAGCACAAGCGGTTTCGGGGTTAATGGACCCTGCCTAACGCTATCCCTGCTTCTGACGAAGCGGCAGCAACCTCTCACTATGCTCAGATCAGCAGCAGTAAGATGGCGGTCGGCGGGAATGCCCCTTTATAGCCCCTGTGACGCCGCAGACAGCAAGCCAATCACTGCAATGCCCTTCTCTAAGATGGTGGGGACCAGGACCTATGTCATCACGCTGCCCACACTCTGCATCCACCTTCATTGGCTGAGAAATGGCGCTTTTCGCGTCATTGAAACGCGACTTTGGCGCGAAAGTAGCGTACCGCATGGCTGACCCCACACAGGGATCGGGTCGGGTTTCATGAAACCCGACTTTGCCAAAAGTCAGCGACTTATGAAAATGAACGACCCGTTTCGCTCAACCCTACTCTCCAGTATTGGAACATGGAAAATGTTCTACAAATTATTCCAAAGCAATAGGACTCCATTCGATAGCCGCAAAAAATTTGCCTTAAAATCAAATTTTTCAGAAAAATTGCATAACCTGACAAATTCGAATTTCAAAAGGTTCAACCATCCATAATAATGGTATTATGATATGTAACACAATATTTGTCAGGTAAACCTTGTCCTGTATCTGCACATCCATTTATCACCTTGTATTTTTCCAGTCAGAATTCTACTGTTAGTAGGAACTAGTTTATGGTTGAATTTTGCTCATCTCTTTTAAACAAGCAGAGTACCATAATTTATCTGAACTAATATAAAAAGAAAGGGCATAAATTAAGACTGGATTTTTCAGTCTTAAATGAAAGTTGAAATGAATTGATCAAATGTCTTAAATGGCACAAAGCTTCTAGTTATTTGTTGTATTTAGGTCTCCCTGAAAGCTGAAGAATTAAATGTATGCATCAACTTTAGATTTGTGGTATAATATGTGACATTATATGCTTTTCTTCTTAATAAATCTGTTGCCTTGATAACACGTTCACTCCAAAGTAACTAAGTACCATTGCACCTAATCATTTTTTCAACTGTTTGGCATAAAAAGTAATAATCTTTGCACAATTTTGGTGAAGAGCATATTTGTGCAAAATGCGTCTCTGTTGTGGTGGGTCGCCTGGTGCTTCCTAGTTCGGTTATTTCTCAGTATTTTTTCTTTGCAGGTCTGGTATCCTGCTTTTTATGGACATCCTCTTAACAATTCATTAAGGTGTCCATCTCTGCTGCGAGCAGGAGCCAAGTGTCATTATACTGTGCTCCCATCCTCTCTCATGAGGGAATCGCAGCACAGGTGTGGAGGAGATGGAGAATATGCAAAATTTTATTGACAAAGAAAAAAATCAAAAAGACAAGTAAGGTATTAAAAAAGTGGGAAACCAGAAAAATGGCAAAGGAGTCCCACCATATATCGTAGAGAGGCACTACATGAAACTAAACACACTAATATACTACACATGATTATACATCAAGGAAAGGGATAAATACTTTGTACAAAATTATTATATCCACGGACGTAAAATAATCAAAAGCAATCATATATAACAGTAGCATAGAGATTATCTCTGGTGGGTGTCAATATCTGCCTCTATGTATAAATATATGTGTGTATAAATATATGTGTAGCCAGTACAAATGACTGGCATATGATTTGTTCCTTCCAAGGACCGTGCTGATGACTAGGGGGCGCTAATTACCGGTGGAAGAAAAGCGATTCCTGCAGCTAAACAGGAAAGGGTTCTTTACAGTTAGAGCAGTCAGACTGTGGAATGCCGACCTCAAGAGGTAGTAATGGCAGACATTATGCCAGCTTTTAAAAAAGGGATGGATGATTTCCTTGATACACATAACATTGCGGGTTATAGCTAGATTAGGGATGAAATGCACAATTGGTGGAGAAAGGTTGAACTTGATGGACTTAGGACTTTATTGAACCTACGTAACTATGTAGCTAATTCTGTGAATAATTATCTAAGGATTCAAATGATAGAGGGAAATGCTGTTTCTGTATATTCACTCAATTCACTTAATTAATAATAGCCAATTTTCATTCTTCACACACTGCAAGGGGGGCAGTATTAAACCCCTCAGTGCTAATTTTTGTTGCTAATCAAAAATTCTGAAACCAAGACTTGTGTGTCATAGAAAGTGTGAGATCAGCAAGTAATATTTTTTATAACCAAAAGAAAAATCTCTATAATTTAGAAAGTTAAAAAGAAATCTCTACCTCAAAAAAGTGTGCGTATCGTAAAAAAAATATTTTTGCTCCTAACAATTTTTCCTTTTGCAGTAGACCATTATTTGACCTGAACACACTACTCAAATTCTGCTGTTGGTTCTCAAAGGTTACTATCCGTTGTCCTCTAGCCAGGTAGGCTGAGGTCACTTGAAAATTACTAAGGTTGGGTTGACATTAACCCTCAATCAGGCGCAGCTGATCTGACAGGCACAGCTCAATTAGTTTGGTGTGTCGGGAGTGCCAGAGGTGCTTCTAATGGAGGGTTAAAGAGCTCATAATGGATTTAGCATGCTGCTAGTAAAACATAGCGTGTTATACACATATCTTTCAGTCAAATAGAGGCTTTTCAGTGTTCGTAACATTTTCATTCGAATTTTTAGTAAAATTCGATAAAGCATGGAAATTTAAACTTCAAACAATCAATCAACTCTAGTGATAATCTATTACAAAAGGATGACTCTCTTAGGCTGGTTTCACACTTGCGTTTGGGTAGAGTGCGTAGGGCTGCGTACTTCCTCCATTAAGCTCTGCCTACTTCCACACTTCTTCCCTTAAGCTCTCCCTACTTCGGCATGCATCCTGCATACCTATCTTTAACATTGGGTACGCAGGGACATGCGTCGTTTTGACGTGCCCGCCGACCACACGGGAACACAACATGGAGTTAGCTGAATCTAAAAGAAATGAATAGTTTGCGACTTTGTGCAGATCAACTAAAATGATTGCCACTCTTCTACTAAATACAGAAGAATACATCAGAAAGAGAAGGCTCATATAACCTTAGGTGATGCCACCAAGCCTTCCACATAATACCATGCATCTATCATCTCACATGATATAGCCAATTAAGAGGGACTATAATAACATGATAATAACATGTATAAAATCCAAAGCAGAGAATGCAGCAGCCATATTTGTGGTGAATATGGATAGTGAAAAGGTATGACAGTTCACAGCTTAGCTATAAATATGCAGATAGAGAGATACTTAAAACTCTGAATTAATTGTATTTCTTAGCCATTTTGGGGGGGATGAAAAGAATTGTGTTAAAAGCATACAAAAAAGTAGTAAAATGGAAGATGTTTTAAGCATCTGCTCCAAAAAGAGATATTTTATTTTAAAATTTGAAAAAGCATAACAAATCTTGACAGTTCAAAATATTATTTGCATTATTAAAGGGAACCTGTCACCCCCAAAATCTAAGATGAGCTAAGCCCACCAGAATCAGGGGCTTATCTACAGCATTCTGTAATGCTGTAGATAAGCCCCTGATGAATCCCGAAAGATGACAAAAAGAGGTTAGATTATACTCACCCAGGGGCGGTCCCAGTCCGATGGGCGTCGTGCTCTGGTCTGGGGCCTCCTATCTTCAAAGGATGACGTCCTCTTCTTGTCTGCAGTGCGCAGGCGCTGGGCCTCTCTGATCTTTCCTGGCGCCTGCTCACTGCAGTACTTTGCTCTGCCCTCAACAGGGCAGTACGCCTGCACCGGAGCAGCAGTGTGAATACAAGAAGAGGACGTCATCGTAAGAAGATGGGAGGTCCCGGACAGGACCGCAACGCCTATTGGACCGGACCGCAGCAGGACCGACCCTGGGTGAGTATAATCTATCCTCTTTTTCTCATCTTTCAGGATACATCGGGGGCTTATCTACAGCATTACAGAATGCTGTAGATAAGCCCCTGATTCCGGTGTGCTTAGGTCATCTTCGATTTTGGGGGTGACAGGTTCCCTCCCTTTAAACAGGTTGTTGGAAAGATCAGAAGAGATAACATCGAAAAAGTCTATCGCCATTCACAGCCCTAATATAAGTGGATAGGGAATGTCACAGGAGACCAGATTTCTATGAGAATAAAAGTTTTGTTTTTTATAAAATGAACAAATTTCAACAGTAACTAATATCCTCAACTTAACAGACCATACCTTTTAATTTTCTCAGGTTCACCTGTCCAATGATCAGATCTGTGGCTTCTTAAGATGAGAGTGGAACCAGTTATGTCTGTAAAAAGTGTCAGCAAACCTTTTTATTATTGCTGAAAGTAACCGAAAAAAACCTTTATCATGTTGACACACACAAATTTAGAGCTCCAGTATGACATATGTTAAGGGTCTCGATGGATTTACGAAATGAAATAAATAGTGAGTCACGCAATTCAGTGATGTGTAAAACTATAGTGGGAAATTTAGTATGACAGATGTGATCTGGTTGTGTCCAAGTAATATAATAGAACACAATAGTCTTCAAAAATGTAAGCGTAAATCTTGGTTTGGGAATTCAGATGGATCTGATTTTATTTTAGAACAAAAGAGAATTTGATTTTAAAGTTAACTCAAAAGGTAACTGGAATTGTATATTTTTACTCTGTACCTTTAATTGGCTTTTCATATTCAGGAATTAATTACTTTAACTATTGTTAACCATTATTAATTTTGCCTACTTTCTTGCCAAAAATGTGTTTCATGTTTATAGACTGTGTTTTGGGCAAAAAATGAGCAAGAAGCAAATAATCAAGGGCCGTAAGCTCTTATAGAAGTTAAACATACACTTAAAGGGAATCTGTCAGCAGATTTTAGCTACCTCATCTGAGAGTAAAGTAATGTAGGTAAAAAGAAGCTGATTCCTACAATGTACAGTATTTACTGGGTGCAGTGGTTCTGACACTATCAGAGCTTTTAGATTTAGAATGAAGCAGAGCTGAGAAAGCTAACCCCACCCACAACAGGTTCTCAGTGTGCAAATTCCACCGGATGGGTCATGGCAGGACTAGTGTAGTCCAGCTATGTTAATCTCTTAGGGAAAAAAACCTTTGCAATTGGTAAACAACAGCACATACTTTGATCCCTGAATTCTGTGTCTCTGCCTCTATCTCCTGCAGTCTTCAGATTACATAGCAAAAGCCTGCTGACAGATTCCTTTTAAAGCAAATATCAGCTGAATGCTAGGTCGCCAGTCAACTCTTTCTCCCTACTCCTGCACAAGTATTTCAAGGGAACTTGTCACCAGCTTTTAAGTCTCTCAAAAAATGCCACCACCTATATCTGCTCCTAAACTACATTCCACAAATGTGTATATTGTTTGCTGATTTCTCTTGTATGTCCCCCAAAATACCATTTGAATTTCACCCATGCTGTATTTAAATGAATATGGGTTGGTCTGATGAGTGTCATCACTGTGGCGTCTATGCCTCCTCTCTTCTCTCCTCTCTATCAGAACCTCCCATTCCCGTCTCCAAAACTTTACACGTGCTGCACCGATTCTTTGGAATGCACTACCTAGGTTAATACGATTAAACCCCAATCCCCACAGTTTTAAGCGTGCCCTAAAAACTAATTTGTTCAGATTGGCCTACCGCCTCAACGCATTAACCTAACTATCCCTGAGTGACCCATTCAAAAAAACAAAAACATAATCAGGTTCCTCGCAACATGTTGTCATACACTTTATACAGTTAATAGCCCTCTGTGTCTGTACTGCTACATACTTAGGCAGTTAACTGGTTCATGCAGCTTTACATGAACACCTGAGCCTTACACTATGGCTGGTCCCAATAACTAATCCACCTCTCGTTTCTCCCCTTTTCCTCATAGTCTGTAAGCTTGCGAGCAGGGCCCTAATTCCTCCTGGCATCTGTTTTGAACTGTGATTTCTGTTATGCTGTAATGTCTATTGTCTGTACAAGTCCCCTCTATAATTTGTAAAGCGCTGCGGAATATGTTGGCGCTATATAAATAAAATTATTATTATTATTCTCCAAATCGCCATCCTCTAGCTCTGATTAATGCGCAGTATTATCTCATGTGCACTTTGTTCTGCCCTACCATTTGCAGAGCAAACAACACCATTTCACATGCTCTGCTAAACGTCATGGCGGCTCCTGTGAAGCTGTGCATCTCGGACCTGCTATGCTACTGCGCAGGCACAATATTGTGTTGTGCTGTGTGCATCATGTAGGATGCATCATCCTCATCAATCAGAGTTGGAGAATGGCAAATAGAAACAGAGGAGGCACAGATGCAACAACAATAATGCCCATTGGATGTGACCATCGTCTTTTAGACACAGTGCAGGCGCAATTCAAATGTTTGGGGGTATAATGGAGGCTGCATGCTTATTGGCTGTGTAACAGTCACCAAACATGAAGGATGGGGATTTGAGTTTTACATAGATTACTACTTACTAGGGTTGAGCGACCTTGACCTTTTTAGAGTCGAGCCGTGTTTCGCGAAACCCGACTATCTTAGAAGTCGAGTCGAGTGGAATCGGCCGATTATCGCGAAAAGTCGGGTATCGCCCGAAACACGAAACCCAATGCAAGTCAATGGGGGAGCATAGTCGGCAGTGAGTGGAGGCCAGGAAAACACCTACACTGCCCATTTTAATGGCAAAAACATCCATTCTTGTTAAAGAAGCTTGTCAATCGTAATTTACCTTATAATAATTGGAAGGCATTTGAAATTGGGGGTCATTTGGCTAAAGTTGTGGGGGGTAGGGCTGGTTCAAGTAATTAGTGGGCCCAGTAAATCTGGACCACGTCACGGCAGTGGAGCAGGGAGAGGTAAGTATTTCAACTTTGCAAGTGCTGTGATCCTGAGCAAGCAGGGGGGGCCCACTCGTTGGCATTGGCACTGGCACAGGGCCCCTCAAAGTACAGCGGTGTGTTTGCATGGCGGGGGCGCCTCCCACCGGCAGCAACACTTTTGCGTACTATGAGAGGCCCTGTGCCAGTGACGTCGCCAACTAGTATTCCTCCCCCCACCTGATGAAGGAACCTGCACTTTCATCTGCACCTTCCTCTTTGTCCCCGTGTAAGGTGGTATGGTATGCGGGAAGAGGAACCTGACTTTCAGCAGGGTCACAATCTTGCTGTGTAGCGTGCACGGGGAATTTTGCGTTATGGGTCAATGTACCAGCAGACTCATCTATCACTGGCTGGGCAATGGGCAGGATGAGGAGGAAACACAGATATAGGCCCAAAGAATAAAGTGGGCTAAATGCAGTTCAAAATTGGTAACACAGGACTAACCAGGGGGCATTGCAGTGGAGGACAACTGGAATGAGAGGCTGACACAGAGAGTAGGCCCAAATCAGTAAGTAGTCGAAATGCAGTTCAAAATTGGCAACCGTAGTAAACAGGCGGCACAGCTTTGTTCAGTGGAGGAGAACAGCAAGGAGTGGCAGACACCGATAGTAGGCCCCAACCCAACTAGTAGGCCAAATGCAGTCTAACATTAACAACTACTTAACGAGAGCCTGAAAATGGAATGTCAGGACAGGAAACCAGGAGAACAGCAAGGAGTGGCAGACACCGATAGTAGGCCCCAAACGAACTAGTACGCCAAATGCAGTTGTTCCGTTTAACCACAATTTAATGAGAGCCTGAAGATAGAAGTTCAGGAAAGGCAACCTGGAGAACACCTTGGAGTGTAACACACCATCTCTCTACACCCCATACCCAATTTGTAGGCCTAATGCAGCGTAGTTTCCAACAACTACTAAACGAGAGCCGGAAGATCGAAGCTCAGGAAAGGCAACCTGGAGAACACCTTGGAGTGGAACACACCATCTCTCTACACCCCATACCCAAGTTGTAGGCCTAATGCAGTGTAGTTTCCAACAACTACTAAACGAGAGCATGAAGATCGAAGCATTGGCGAGGAAACCTGGGGAACACCTTGGAGTGGAACACACCATCTCTCTACACCCCATACCCAATTTGTAGGCCTAATGCAGCGTAGTTTCCAACAACAACTAAACGAGAGCCGGAAGATCGAAGCTCAGGAAAGGCAACCTGGAGAACACCTTGGAGTGGAACACACCATCTTTCTACACCCCATACCCAATTTGTAGGCCTAATGCAGTGTAGTTTCCAACAACTACTAAACGAGAGCATGAAGATCGAAGCTCAGGAAAGGCAACCTGGAGAACACCTTGGAGTGGAACACACCATCTCTCTACACCCCATACCCAATTTGTAGGCCTAATGCAGTGTAGTTTCCAACAACTACTAAACGAGAGCATGAAGATCGAAGCATTGGTGAGGAAACCTGGGGAACACCTTGGAGTGGAACACACCATCTCTCTACACCCCATACCCAATTTGTAGGCCTAATGCAGCGTAGTTTCCAACAACTACTAAACGAGAGCCGGAAGATCGAAGCTCAGGAAAGGCAACCTGGAGAACACTTTGGAGTGGAACACACCATCTCTCTACACCCCATACCCAATTTGTAGGCCTAATGCAGTGTAGTTTCCAACAACTACTAAACGAGAGCATGAAGATCGAAGCTCAGGAAAGGCAACCTGGAGAACACCTTGGAGTGGAACACACCATCTCTCTACACCCCATACCCAATTTGTAGGCCTAATGCAGTGTAGTTTCCAACTACTAAACGAGAGCCGGAAGATCGGAGCTCAGGAAAGGTAACCTGGAGAACACCTTGGAGTGGAACACACCATCTCTCTACACCCCATACCCAATTTGTAGGCCTAATGCAGCGTAGTTTCCAACAACTACTAAACGAGAGCCGGAAGATCGAAGCTCAGGAAAGGCAACCTGGAGAACACCTTGGAGTGGAACACACCATCTCTCTACACCCCATACCCAATTTGTAGGCCTAATGCAGTGTAGTTTCCAAGAACTACTAAACGAGAGCCGGAAGATCGAAGCTCAGGAAAGGCAACCTGGAGAACACCTTGGAGTGGAACACACCATCTCTCTACACCCCATACCCAATTTGTAGGCCTAATGCAGTGTAGTTTTCAACAACTACTAAACGAGAGCATGAAGATCGAAGCTCAGGAAAGGCAACCTGGAGAACACCTTGGATTGGAACACACCATCTCTCTACACCCCATACCCAATTTGTAGGCCTAATGCAGTGTAGTTTCCAACAACTACTAAACGAGAGCCGGAAGATCGGAGCTCAGGAAAGGTAACCTGGAGAACACCTTGGAGTGGAACACACCATCTCTCTACACCCCATACCCAATTTGTAGGCCTAATGCAGTGTAGTTTCCAACAACTACTAAACGAGAGCATTAAGATCGAAGCAATGGCGAGGAAACCTGGGGCACACCTTGGGGAGGCAGACACCGTTAGTAGGCCCTACCAAAGTTGTACCCCCAATGCAGTTTTTAAATTCCTAGAGGCTGAAAACAAGACTATTGACGCTCAGCTTTTTTCAAAGGAACACAGCTGAATTGAGTGGCGCAGACAGACACAGGTAGTAGGACTTAACCAAAAAATGTGGCTCACTGCAGCTTAAAAAAGTTACAGGGGTACACAAGCAGCAGTGCTCTGGGCAGTGGAGGACAATTTCAATAGTGGACCGCAGACAGACTTTGTACGCCTACTATTAAAAAAAGGATGCTCTATGCAATTAAAAATAGGTTCCAGGGGTCCACGGGCAGCAGTGGTGTGGTCAGTGGACGAGTATTGGAAGGAGGGACCGCAGACAGGCGTAGTAGGCCTAACATAACAAAATTAGGCTGTAGACACTGTAATATTGGTTCCAGGCGTACACGGGCAGCAGTGGTGTGGTCAGCGGAGGAAAATTGGAATTAGGGACTGCAGACAGACTTTGTAGGCTGTCCCCTGTGGACCATGCATCCAACACATTAACACAGTGCGCCGTAATGGACACGTAACTTTTTGTGGACATGCCTACTGGTCCATGCGTCTCTTGTCAGGTGCACCTTTCTACTGTTTGATTGCCTGAGTGCTATGACAATGCAGACTTTTTCATGCCGGTGGAGGGCTGGGATGGCTTTTCTCGCAAAAGAAATGTCGACTGGGTAGCTTGAACCGTTGCACAGCGTAGTTCATCTGGGCTTTCTAAATATAAAACAAAGAAAAAAAGGAGGCTACATGCACTTTCAGCTGGGTTCCAGGGGTACACGGCCAGCATTGGTCTGGTCAGTGGAGAACTATTGGAAGGAGTGACCGCAAACAGGCATCGAAGGCCTAACATAATAACACATTGCTGTTGGCAATTTTAAATTGGTTCCAGGGGAACACGGGCAGCAGTGGCCTGGTCAGTGTAGTAGTAGTAGAAAGAACGGACCGCAGACAGGCATCGAAGGCCTAAAATAAAAAAATTGGGCTGGCTGTAGGCAATTTTAAATTGGTTCCAGGGGTACACGGGCAGCAGTGGTGTGGTCAGTGGAGGCCTAGTGGAAGGAGTGACCGCAGACAGGCATCGAAGGCCTAAAATAATAACACATGGCTGTAGGCAATTTTAAATTGGTTCCAGGGGTACACGGGCAGCAGTGGCCTGGTCAGTGTAGTAGTAGTAGAAAGAACGGACCGCAGACAGGCATCGAAGGCCTAAAATAAAAAAATTGGGCTGGCTGTAGGCAATTTTAAATTGGTTCCAGGGGTACACGGGCAGCAGTGGTGTGGTCAGTGGAGGCCTAGTGGAAGGAGTGACCGCAGACAGGCATCGAAGGCCTAAAATAAAAAAATTGGGCTGGCTGTAGGCAATTTTAAATTGGTTCCAGGGGTACACGGGCAGCAGTGGTGTGGTCAGTGGAGGCCTAGTGGAAGGAGTGACCGCAGACAGGCATCGAAGGCCTAAAATAATAACACATGGCTGTAGGCAATTTTAAATTGGTTCCAGGGGTACACGGGCAGCAGTGGTGTGGTCAGTGGAGGCATAGTGGAAGGAGTGACCGCAGACAGGCTTCGAAGGCCTAAAATAATAACACATGGCTGTAGGCAATTTTAAATTGGTTACAGGGGTACACGGGCAGCAGTGGTGTGGTCAGTGGAGGCCTAGTGGAAGGAGTGACCGCAGACAGGCATCGAAGGCCTAAAATAATAACACATGGCTGTAGGCAATTTTAAATTGGTTCCCGGGGTACACGGGCAGCAGTGGTGTGGTCAGTGGAGGCCTAGTGGAAGGAGTCACCGCAGACAGGCATCGAAGGCCTAAAATAATAACACATGGCTGTAGGCAATTTTAAATTGGTTACAGGGGTACACGGGCAGCAGTGGTGTGGTCAGTGGAGGCCTAGTGGAAGGAGTGACCGCAGACAGGCATCGAAGGCCTAAAATAATAACACATGGCTGTAGGCAATTTTAAATTGGTTCCAGGGGTACACGGGCAGCAGTGGTGTGGTCAGTGGAGGCCTAGTGGAAGGAGTCACCGCAGACAGGCATCGAAGGCCTAAAATAATAACACATGGCTGTAGGCAATTTTAAATTGGTTCCAGGGGTACACGGGCAGCAGTGGTGTGGTCAGTGGAGGCCTAGTGGAAGGAGTGACCGCAGACAGGCATCGAAGGCCTAAAATAATAACACATGGCTGTAGGCAATTTTAAATTGGTTACAGGGGTACACGGGCAGCAGTGGTGTGGTCAGTGGAGGCCTAGTGGAAGGAGTGACCACAGACAGGCATCGAAAGCCTAACATAACAAAAATGTCAATACAATGGTATTGTCAGTGGCAGGCATTGAAGGATGTCAGCGCATAGACTAAACATTGGTGGAGCTGTGAGATAATTTTGCAAGTGGTAGAGCACTGTTTGAGCTGGGGTGGGGGGAAACTGTCTTGTGGCCGGCGGTACAGGCCCAGGGCCCCTCATATTACAACGGTGTGTCTGACGTTGGGTGCGCACCACCACTGCCAGAGACACTTTATTGTACTAGGAGGGACCCAGTGGCAGTGCCGTCGACCAAAAGCGGGCTCACCCACCTCTTCAGACAAACTGCACTCTCACGGGTGCTGTCGCCAAGTGTCGATACCACGGCCCCGTGTGGGGAGTTTGGCCATTTAGTGAGGTGTAAACATGTCGTATGCTGGACAATCAGGTGCAGAAAATTACGAGATTGGAAAAGGCATTCAGAATAGTCCACAGGCAAGACCTTTTCATAGGAAAGCTAGGTGTCAGCCGGGCAAGGTGGGGCAAAAGATTTCGAAATCCAGTTGTGGTTCATTTTAATGAAGGTTAGATCATCTACATTTTGGGTAGCCAGACGAGTCCTTTTTTCTGTTAGTATTGAACCTGCAGCACTGAATACTCTTTCTGATAGGACACTAGCTGCCGGGCAAGCAAGCTCCTGCAATGCATATTCTGCCAATTCTGGCCAGGTGTCTAATTTTGATGCCCAGTAATCAAATGGGAATGACGGTTGAGGGAGAACATCGATAAGGGATGAAAAATAGTTTGTAACCATACTGGACAAATGTTGTCTCCTGTCACTTTGAATTGATGCTGCAGTACCTGTCCTGTCTGCGGTCATAGCAAAATCACTCCACAACCTGGTCAGAAAACCCCTCTGGCCAACGCCACTTCTGATTTCTGCCCCTCTAACTCCTCTGGTCTGCTGGCCCCTGCAGCTCGTGTGAGAACGATCACGGGCGCTGTGTGCAGGGAATGCCAGAAGCAAACGGTCAACAAGAGTTGATTGTTTGGTTGCTAATATTAGTTCCAAGTTCTCATGTGGCATTATATTTTGCAATTTGCCTTTATAACGAGGATCAAGGAGGCAGGCCAACCAGTAATCGTCATCATTCATCATTTTAGTTATGCGTGTGTCCCTTTTGAGGATACGTAAGGCATAATCCGCCATGTGGGCCAAAGTTCCAGTTCTCAAATCTGCGGTTGTGCTTGGTTGAGGGGCAGTTTCAGGCAAATCCACGTCACTTGTGTCCCTCAAAAAACCAGAACCCGGCCTTGCCGCGCCACCAATTTCCATTTGCCCCGGAAAAGCTTCCTCATTAAAAATATAATCATCCCCATCATCCTCCTCGTCCTCCTCCTCCTCTTCGCCCGCTACCTCGTCCTGTACACTGCCCTGGCCAGACAATGGCTGACTGTCATCAAGGCTTTCCTCTTCCTCAGCTGCAGACGCCTGATCCTTTATGTGCGTCATACTTTGCATCAGCAGACGCATTAGGGGGATGCTCATGCTTATTATGGCGTTGTCTGCACTAACCAGCCGTGTGCATTCCTCAAAACACTGAAGGACTTGGCACATGTCTTGAATCTTCGACCACTGCACACCTGACAACTCCATGTCTGCCATCCTACTGCCTGCCCATGTATGTGTATCCTCCCACAAAAACATAACAGCCCGCCTCTGTTCACACAGTCTCTGAAGCATGTGCAGTGTTGAGTTCCACCTTGTTGCAACGTCTATGATTAGGCAATGCTGGGGAAGGTTCAAAGAACGCTGATAGGTCTGCATATGGCTGGAGTGTACGGGCGAACGGCGGATATGTGAGCAAAGTCCACGCACTTTGAGGAGCAGGTCGGATAACCCCGGATAACTTTTCAGGAAGCACTGCACCACCAGGTTTAAGGTGTGAGCCAGGCAAGGAATGTGTTTCAGTTGGGAAAGGGAGATAGCAGCCATGAAATTCCTTCCGTTATCACTCACTACCTTGCCTGCCTCAAGATCTACAGTGCCCAGCCACGACTGCGTTTCTTTCTGCAAGAACTCGGACAGAACTTCCGCGGTGTGTCTGTTGTCGCCCAAACACTTCATAGCCAATACAGCCTGCTGACGTTTGCCAGTAGCTGCCCCATAATGGGAGACCTGGTGTGCAACAGTGGCAGCTGCGGATGGAGTGGTTGTGCGACTGCGGTCTGTGGACGAGCTCTCGCTTCTGCAGGAGGACGAAGAGGAGGAGGAGGGGGTGCGAACGGCTACAGCCAACTGTTTCCTAGACCGTGGGCTAGGCAGAACTGTCCCAAACTTGCTGTCCCCTGTGGACCCTGCATCCACAACATTCACCCAGCGTGCCGTGATGGACACGTAACGTCCCTGGCCATGCCTACTGGTCCATGCATCTGTTGTCAGGTGCACCTTTGTGCTCACAGATTGCCTGAGTGCATGGACGATGCGCTCTTTAACATGCTGGTGGAGGGCTGGGATGGCTTTTATGGAAAAAAAAGTGTCGACTGGGTAGCTCGTAGCGTGGTACAGCGTAGTCCATCAGGGCTTTGAAAGCTTCGCTTTCAACTAACCGGTAGGGCATCATCTCTAACGAGATTAGTCTAGCTATGTGGGCGTTCAAACCCTGTGTACACGGATGCGAGGCTAAGTACTTCCTTTTTCTAACCATAGTCTCATGTAGGGTGAGCTGGACTGGAGAGCTGGAGATCGTGGAACTAGCGGGGGTGCCGGTGGACATGGCAGACTGAGAGACGGTGGGAGATGGTATTGTTGCCACCGGTGCCCTAGATGCAGTGTTTCCTACTACGAAACTGGTGATTCCCTGACCCTGACTGCTTTGGCCTGGCAAAGAAACCTGCACAGATACTGCAGGTGGTGCGGAAAATGGTGGCCCTACACTGCCGGAAGGGATGGTGCGTTGCTGACTAGCTTCATTGGCCGAGGGTGCTACAACCTTAAGGGACGTTTGGTAGTTAGTCCAGGCTTGCAAATGCATGGTGGTTAAATGTCTATGCATGCAACTTGTATTGAGACTTTTCAGATTCTGTCCTCTGCTTAAGGTAGTTGAACATTTTTGACAGATGACTTTGCGCTGATCAATTGGATGTTGTTTAAAAAAATGCCAGACTGCACTCTTTCTAGCATCGGATACCTTTTCAGGCATTGCAGACAGCTTTAACCGGATGGCCACGCTGTCCTCCAACAGGTTTTGGCTTTGCCACGCGTTTTGGGCAAGATACGGGCCCGGCAGATGGAACCTGTTGCGATGTTGATGCCTGCTGCGGCCCCTCCTCCTCCGCTTCAGAACTGCTGCCGCCTGCACCCTGTTCCCCCAATGGCTGCCAATCGGGGTCAAGAACTGGGTCATCTATTACCTCTTCTTGTAGCTCGTGTGCAACTTCGTCTGTGTCACCGTGTCGGTCGGTGGTATAGCGTTCGTGATGGGGCAACATAGTCTCATCAGGGTCTGATTCTTGATCATTACCCTGCGAGGGCAATGTTGTGGTCTGAGTCAAAGGACCAGCATAGTAGTCTGGCTGTGGCTGTGCATCAGTGCACTCCATGTCAGATTCAACTTGTAATGGGCATGGACTGTTAACTGCTTCACTTTCTAAGCCAGGGACGGTATGTGTAAAGAGCTCCATGGAGTAACCCGTTGTGTCGCCTGCTGCATTCTTCTCTGTTGTTGTTTTTGCTGAAGAGGACAAGGAAGCGACTTGTCCCTGACCGTGAACATCCACTAACGACGCGCTGCTTTGACATTTACCAGTTTCACGAGAGGAGGCAAAAGAGCTAGAGGCTGAGTCAGCAAGATAAGCCAAAACTTGCTCTTGCTGCTCCGGCTTTAAAAGCGGTTTTCCTACTCCCAGAAAAGGGAGCGTTCGAGGCCTTGTGTAGCCAGACGACGAACCTAGCTCCACAGCTCCAGACTTAGGTGCAATATTTTTTTTCCCACGACCAGCTGATGCTCCACCACTACCACTACCCTCATTACCAGCTGACAATGAACGCCCCCGGCCACGACCTCTTCCACCAGACTTCCTCATTGTTTTAAAAACGTAAACAAACTAACGGTATTTGTTGCTGTCACACAACTTACACGGTGAGCTATAACTTCAGTATGATTTAGCTACCCCTTTACAGGTGAGTGAGACCACAACGAAAATCAGGCACAATGTTACACACTCTGTTGTTGGTGGCAACAAATGAGAGAGATGCCACACACGCAGGACTGTCACTGAAGCACAAATGTAAATATTAATCTCCCACTGATTTGATTTTTTTTTTTTCAGGGAGACTTTAGGAAAAAAAAAAAATAGAATAAAATGATTTTTTCAGGAAGAATTTACAAACCAAATAAAAAAAAATGATTTTTTCAGGGAGAATTTAGAAAACAAATAAAACAAAAAAAGGCTTTCTATGGCCCACTGAGTGAGAGATGACGCACACAGGAGTCAGGAGTGGCACACAAGCCCAGAGGCCAATATTTATCTCCCACTGATTGATGTAGTGATTTTTTCAGGTAGATTTTGGAACCCAAATCAAGCTAAAAAAATAATAGGCTTTCTATGGCCCACAATTGGAGAGAGAGAGAGAGATGGCACACCCAGGAGTCAAGACTAGCACAGAAGCAGAAAGGGCAATATTAATCTCCCACTGATTTGTTTTTTTTTTTTTTTTCAGGGAGACTTTAGGAAAAAAAAATAATAGAATAAAATGATTTTTTCAGGAAGAATTTAGAAACCAAATAAAATAAAATGATTTTTTCAGGGAGAATTTAGAAAACAAATAAAACAAAAAAAGGCTTTCTATGGCCCACTGAGTGAGAGATGACACACACAGGAGTCAGGAGTGGCACACAAGCCCAGAGGCCAATATTTATCTCCCACTGATTGATGTAGTGATTTTTTCAGGTAGATTTTGGAACCCAAATCAAGCTAAAAAATTAATAGGCTTTCTATGGCCCACAATTGGAGAGAGAGAGAGAGATGGCACACCCAGGAGTCAAGACTGGCACACAAGCAGAAAGGGCAATATTAATCTCCCACTGATTTGAGTTTTTTTTTTTTTTCAGGGAGACTTTAGGAAAAAAAAATAATAGAATAAAATGATTTTTTCAGGAAGAATTTAGAAACCAAATAAAATAAAATGATTTTTTCAGGGAGAATTTAGAAAACAAATAAAACAAAAAAAGGCTTTCTATGGCCCACTGAGTGAGAGATGACGCACACAGGAGTCAGGAGTGGCACACAAGCCCAGAGGCCAATATTTATCTCCCACTGATTGATGTAGTGATTTTTTCAGGTAGATTTTGGAACCCAAATCAAGCTAAAAAAATAATAGGCTTTCTATGGCCCACAATTGGAGAGAGAGAGAGAGATGGCACACCCAGGAGTCAAGACTGGCACACAAGCAGAAAGGGCAATATTAATCTCCCACTGATTTGTTTTTTGTTTTTTTTCAGGGAGACTTTAGGAAAAAAAAATAATAGAATAAAATGATTTTTTCAGGAAGAATTTAGAAACCAAATAAAATAAAATGATTTTTTCAGGGAGAATTTAGAAAACAAATAAAACAAAAAAAGGCTTTCTATGGCCCACTGAGTGAGAGATTACGCACACAGGAGTCAGGAGTGGCACACAAGCCCAGAGGCCAATATTTATCTCCCACTGATTGATGTAGTGATTTTTTCAGGTAGATTTTGGAACCCAAATCAAGCTAAAAAAATAATAGGCTTTCTATGGCCCACAATTGGAGAGAGAGAGAGAGAGATGGCACACCCAGGAGTCAAGACTGGCACACAAGCAGAAAGGGCAATATTAATCTCCCACTGATTTGATTTTTTTTTTTTTCAGGGAGACTTTAGGAAAAAAAAATAATAGAATAAAATGATTTTTTCAGGAAGAATTTAGAAACCAAATAAAATAAAATGATTTTTTCAGGGAGAATTTAGAAAACAAATAAAACAAAAAAAGGCTTTCTATGGCCCACTGAGTGAGAGATGACGCACACAGGAGTCAGGAGTGGCACACAAGCCCAGAGGCCAATATTTATCTCCCACTGATTGATTTATTGATTTTTTCAGGTAGAATTTAGAACCCAAATCAACCAAAAACATAAATAGGCTTTCTATGGCCCACTATTTGTGAGAGAGATGGCACGCTCAGGACTGGCACACAAGCCCAGAGGCCAATATTAATCTCCCACTTTTTATTTTTTTCAGGGAAAATTTATAAACCCAATAAAAAAATAAATAAATAGGCTTTCTATGGCCCACTATCTGAGAGAGAGAGATGGCACGCTTAGGACTGGCACACAAGCCCAAAGGCCAATATTAATCTCCCTTTTTTTTTCAGGGAGAATTTATAAAACCAAAAAATAAAAAATAAATAGGCTTTCTATGGCCCACTATTTGTGAGAGAGATGGCACGCTCAGGACTGGCACACAAGCCCAGAGGCCAATATTAATCTCCCACTTTTTTTTTTTTGTTCCAGGGAAAATTTATAAACCCAATAAAAAAAATAATAAATAGGCTTTCTATGGCCCACTATCTGAGAGAGAGAGATGGCACGCTTAGGACTGGCACACAAGCCCAAAGGCCAATATTAATCTCCCTTTTTTTTTCAGGGAGAATTTATAAAACCAAAAAAAAAAAAATAAATAGGCTTTCTATGGCCCACTATTTGTGAGAGAGATGGCACGCTCAGGACTGGCACACAAGCCCAGAGGCCAATATTAATCTCCCACTTTTTTTTTTTTTTTCCAGGGAAAATTTATAAACCCAATAAAAAAAATAATAAGTAGGCTTTCTATGGCCCACTATCTGAGAGAGAGAGATGGCACGCTTAGGACTGGCACACAAGCCCAAAGGCCAATATTAATCTCCCACTGATTGATTTATTGATTTTTTCAGGTAGAATTTAGAACCCAAATAAAGCAAAAAAAAAAAATAGGCTTTCTATGGCCCACTGAGTGAGTGATGATGCACACAGGAGTCAGGAGTGGCACACAAGCCCTGAGGCCAATATTTTTCTCCCACTGATTGATGTAGTGATTTTTTCAGGTAGATTTTAGAACCCAAATCAAGCAAAAAAATAAATAGGCTTTCTATGGCCCACTGACTGAGAGATGGCACACACAGGAGTCAAGAGTGGCACACAAGCCCTGAGGCCAATATTTTTCTCCCACTGATTGATGTAGTGATTTTTTCAGGTAGATTTTATAACCCAAATCAAGCAAAAAAATAAATAGGCTTTCTATGGCCCACTGAGTGAGAGATGGCACACACAGGGATGGCACTCTAGCAGAAATGTCAATCTTAATCTCCCACAAAAAAAAAAAAAACAGGGAGTGTCCAACAATTACTATCTCCCTGCAGTAATCTCAGCCAGGTATGGCAGGCAGCAATAAGGAGTGGACTGATGCACAAATTAAATAAAAAGTGTGGACAAACAAAAAAGATAGCTGTGCAGAAAGGAAGGAACAAGAGGATTTGTGCTTTGAAAAAAGCAGTTGGTTTGCACAGCGGCGTACACACAGCAATGCAGCTATCAGGGAGCCTTCTAGGGCAGCCCAATGAGCTACAGCGCTGAGGGGAAAAAAAAAAATGTAGCTTCCACTGTCCCTGCACACCGAAGGTGGTGTTGGGCAGTGGAAATCGCTACAGCACAAGCAGTTTTGTGGTTAATGGACCCTGCCTAACGCTATCCCTGCTTCTGACGAAGCGGCAGCAACCTCTCCCTAAGCTCAGATCAGCAGCAGTAACATGGCGGTCGGCGGGAACGCCCCTTTATAGCCCCTGTGACGCCGCAGACAGCAAGCCAATCACTGCAATGCCCTTCTCTAAGATGGTGGGGACCAGGACCTATGTCATCACGCTGCCCACACTCTGCGTTTACCTTCATTGGCTGAGAAATGGCGCTTTTCGCGTCATTGAAACGCGACTTTGGCGCGAAAGTCGCGTACCGCATGGCCGACCCCGCACAGGGGTCGGATCGGGTTTCATGAAACCCGACTTTGCCAAAAGTCGGCGACTTTTGAAAATGAACGACCCGTTTCGCTCAACCCTACTACTTACTACTAGTGATGAGCGAGTATACTCGTTGCTCGGGTTTTCCCGAGCACGCACTGGTGGTCTCCGAGTATTTGTTAGTGTTCGGAGATTAAGTTTTCATCGCTGCAGCTGAATGATTTACAGCTATTAGCCAGGCTGAGTACATGTGGGGGTTGCCTGGTTGCTAGGGAATCCCCACATGTAATCAAGTTGGCTAATAGCTGTAAATCATTCAGCTGCTGCGATGAAAACTTAATCTCCGAACAGTAACAAATACTCGGAGATCACTGGAGCGTGCTCGGGAAAACCGGAGCAACGAGTATACTCACTCATCACTAATTACCACCCATTATTCGCCGAGTAACGAGCACATCCCCGTGATACTCGAGTGATAACCGAGTACCACCAAGCAAGTTCGCTCATCTGTAGTGTGTATTTCTCAATCACAGATTCTCTTTCATTATAAAGTCCACTTTTTCATATTTGACTACCCAATGCTTCATTCTGGCGCACAGATGAAGAAACCTTTTTATATAAAATGCAAAATCAAATGACAGTGCTGCACATTCATTATGCTGTTATGATGTCTTATATTTATATCAGATGACTCAAGTGAAATTCATCATGCTGGTGGTGAGGTCTGTAGTCTCTGATCCTGAAAGCAAAATTAAAATTATTTATTTATCAGATCAATGGCTTGTGTTCAGCTCATTGACCCCTATGGTGCCATTCTTCACTTCAGTATAATGTGCCGAGTTGAACATTTTGCGCTTGAAAGATTTAAATAAAATGTCCTTGAAGGTTGCACTAGAAGGGAACAGTTGGAGATAGATGAAA
This sequence comes from Ranitomeya imitator, assembly GCF_032444005.1. Taxonomy (NCBI): domain Eukaryota; kingdom Metazoa; phylum Chordata; class Amphibia; order Anura; family Dendrobatidae; genus Ranitomeya; species Ranitomeya imitator. Next base: position 619,965,728 of record NC_091283.1, read on the forward strand.
ATCACAACCCCAAATGTTAAAAAGTTATAAACAAAAATAATATTGTGCTCTTGAAGACAGTACTTATCACAAACCACATTCCTTAGATTGTTAATTTGATATATGGTATGTTCATCTTACATAGCATGCATGTGTAAGCGATAAAATCAGGTTTATGCTCAGATAAGGATTGCTAATCATAAATAATCAGCCTAATATGCGGTAGTCTTTCGTCAGTGTCAAACATCAAGCATTGGACATACAATTTGATCATTGAACTCTGGGCTTTTGTGTATTACAACAGACTGCAAGATGGTAGTTGCAGTCCTTTTCATTCCGGCATGGTGAGCTACATTTTCCTGTGTTACTGTCCTCTTATATAAGCTTTATATGTGTGCATTCATAATACTAAGCAACCAACTGTTTGGACTAGCGGAATGCACCAAGTAATAGGGTGATAGATACGAAGTGCGTTCGCAGACCGGGGTCCACCGTGCAGAGATACCTGCTGCAAGTAATGGCGGATGGACACTGAGCTCACACGTGGGTTAAACTTCACCCCGTGTGAAATGAAAGCAAGCTCTGTTGCCTCACAGAGTCACGCTGTACACAGGGAATAATATCCTATCTGGGGTTGTGCTTGCTCTGGAACTCTTCTGTGCTAACTGCACACATAATGGAACCAGATGCTAAGCCAAGGCTAATTGCCCCCACTGACGCTAGCTGCCTGCCTGAGTGTACAGCCCCAAGGCTAAACAGACTCATACCACTTATATACAGTGTGGCAGAGTATCCAATGGCAACTGCCAAACACAAATGATACTAGCGCATGGCCGTGCAGCCGTGCAAAACTTTTATAGCTGTAGCAGTTCAGGACCTTACTAGTGAACCAATAAGAGCTGCTACAGGACCTGAGCCTGTGACCCCCAACCGCCAATGAAAGGTCTTCCCCTGGGCATGCTCAGGAGGGGAAAAGCAGGACTTAGTCCCAGGAGTGCCTGCTTGCCGCCAAACAGCACTAGTTATAATGGCTGAACCTGGAAGGGCGGCAGTAACCAAATATACAGTATCTGACCTGGCCAGGTGCTGAGACCGATGTCTCCGCTGAGCAGGCTGCACTGCGGCTGGAGAAGAATGGGAGACCACAGCAGACATGGCTCAAGATTCCCCCTGTGCAGTGGCGGGAACTCGACGCCTAACACCAACTGCCTCATATTGAATAAAGGGTGTGATTGAGCGTATCCAGTTCAAATTACTAATACTAACCTACAAGGCCATCCATAACCTATCTCCTCCATATACAGTATCTCTGAAATAATCTCCCAATATCTTCCCTCATGTAAATTCTGGTCCTCCCATGACCTCCTTTTCTCTTCAACACACATTCGCTCCTCACCTAATCGCCTCCAAGGCTTCTCCCAAATATCCCCCATCCTCTGGAATTCTTTGCCCCAACACGTCCGACTATCAGCCACATTCGAATTCTTCAGACGGAACCTGAAAACCCACCTCTTCAGGCAAGCCTACAGCCTGCACTGACCCTGCTGCCTCCTCACCACTACTGAAGCTAAAGCCTCACCAACACCGGAGCTCCTACAACCCCCAACCTACTGACTCCTTCCCCACCACCCTGTAGAATGTAAGCCCGCAAGGGCAGGGTGCTCGCCCCTCTGTACCAGTCTGTAATTGTTAGTTTGCTTACTGTAAGTGATATCTGTAATTTGTATGTAACCCCTTCTCATGTGCAGCACCATGGAATTAATGGTGCTATATAAATAATAATAATAATAATAATAATAATAATAATTGGTTGTTCATCAGTATTCTGCATCTACTGTATAGTACCTCCTTCTATTATACATGGAGGTTGGAGGTCTGCAAGCATTGCACAATATATTGATATTGTGATCAGGTATTTGTAAGTATGGCCTTTCTTTTCTGTTATGTTAAACAGATATAGTGGATATAAAAAGTCTGCACACCCTTACAAAAATATTATGATTTTGCATTGTAAAAAATAATACCAAGAAGAATAATTTCAAAACTTTTTCCACCTTTAATGTTACTCGTAACCTGTACAATTCAAATGAAAAATCTTTTCAGGTGGAGCAAGAAAAATACAAAACTGAAATAATGTGGTTGCATAAATATGCACACACTTAGGGTACATACCCATATGTGAGAAAAAAAGTTCCAATATCTGCACCGATAAAATGGACGAGTGCCATGCGAGTGTCATGCGAGGACAATGTGATTTTCACACCTAGCACCCGATTTACCTCCGACTGCATTGTGATTGCTATCCAATTGCAATGCGATTTTATCAGCAGTTCTCTACCTTCTCATTTAAAGATTCTTCTGTATTTTCATGACTATGAAAATTGTACATTCACACTGAAGGCATCAAAACTATGAATTAACACAAGTGGAATTATATACTTAACAAAAAAGTGTGAAACAACTGAAATTATGTCTTATATCCTAGGTTCTTCAAAGTAGCCACCTTTTGCTTTTATGACTGCTTTGCACACTCTTGGCATTCTCTTGATGAGCTTCAAGAGGTAGTCACCGGGAATGGTTTTCACTTCACAGGTGTGCCCTGTTAGGTGTAATAAGGGGGATTTCTTGCCTTATAAATGGTGTAGGGACCATCAGTTGTGTTGTGCAGAAGTCTGGCGGATACACAGCTGATAGTCCTACTGAATAGACAGTTAGAATTTGCATTAAGGCAAGAAAAAAGCACCTAAGTAAAGAAAAATGATTGGCCATCATTACTTTAAGAAATGGAGGTCAGTCAGTCTGGAAACATTTGTCAAACTTTGAAAGTGTCCACAAGTGCAGTGGCAAAAACCATCAAGCGCTACAAAGAAACTCTCACATGAGGACCGCCCCAGGAAAGGAAGACCAAGAGTCACCTCTGCTTCTGAGGATAAGTTTATCCGAGTCACCAGCCTCAGAAATCGCTGGTTAACAGCAGCTCAGATTAGAGACCAGGTCAATGCCACACAGAGTTCTAGCAGCAGACACATCTCTACAACAACTGTTAAGAGGAGACTTTGTGCAGCAGGCCTTCATGGTAAAATAGCTGCTAGGAAACCACTGCTAAGGACAGGCAATAAACAGAAGAGACTTGATTGGGCTAAAAAACACAAGGAATGGACATTAGACCAGTGGAAATCTGTGCTTTGGTCTGATGAGTCCAAATTTGAGATCTTTGGTTCCAATCACCGTGTCTTTGTGCGACGCAGAAAAGGTGAGCGGATAGCCTCTACATGCCTGGTTCCCACCGTGAAGCATGGAGGAGGAGGTGTGATGGTGTGGGGGTGCTTTGCTGGTGACACTGTTGGGGATTTATTCAAAATTGAAGGCACACTGAACCAGCATGTCTGCCACAGCATCTTGCAGCGTCATGCTATTCCATCCGGTTTGCGTTTAGTTGGACCATCATTTATTTTTCAACAGGACAATGACCCCAAACACACCTCCTGGCTGTGTAAGGGCTATTTGACCAAGAAGGAGAGTAATGGGGGCTACGCCAGATGACCTGGCCTCCACAGTCACCAGACCTGAACCCAATCGAGATGGTTTGGGGTGAGCTGAACTGCAGAGTGAAGGTAAAAGGGCCAACATGTGCAAAGCATTTCTGGGAACTCCTTCAAGATTGTTGGAAGACCATTCCCGGTGACTACTTCTTGAAACTCATCAAGTGAATGAGTAGGACTTTAAATAAGTAGGACTATCAGCTGTGTATCCACCAGACTTCTGCACAACACAACTGATGGTCCATACAGAATTTATAAGGCAAGAAATCCAACTTACTAAACCTAACAGGGCACACCTGTGAAGTGAAAACCATTCCCGGTGACTACCTCTTGAAGCTCATCAAGAGAATGCTAAGAGTGTGCAAAGCAGTCATCAAAGAGAAAGGCGGCTACTCTGAAGAACCTAGAATATAAGACACAATTTAAGTTGTTTTACACTTTTTTGTTAAGTATATAATTCCACATGTGATGATAATTCATAGTTTTGATGCCTTCAGTGTGAATGTACAATTTTCATAGTCATGGAAATACAGAAAAATATTTAAATGAGAAGGTGTGTCCAAACTTTTGGTCTGTACTATAATATATATATATATATATATATATATATATATATATGTCGGTAATTTATCTGCTGGCTTCTGTAAAATCACTGCAGGAGCCGACAGGATAGAAGAGATGGATTACACGCAGAAAATATAAATACAGTAGGTGGATATATAGATGTCATACAATACAATTAGTACAGTGTGTGTGCAAATTTCTGGACATGCATTTAATTAATAAAAAATTATTTACGCTAAAAAAGGGTGTGGGCCACGCGACCAATCACAAGCCGCTACGTCTTTGAAAGTCATTAACGCGCTCATTTTTAAAAATGAGCGCGTTAATAGCTTGCGGTGACGTCGCGGCTTGTGATTGGTCGCGGCCACGCGACCAATCACAAGCCGCTACGTCTTTGAAAGTCATTAACGCGCTCATTTTTAAAAATGAGCGCGTTAATAGCTTGCGGTGACGTCGCGGCTTGTGATTGGTCGCGGCCACGCGACCAATCACAAGCCGCTACGTCTTTGAAAGTCATTAACGCGCTCATTTTTAAAAATGAGCGCGTTAATAGCTTGCGGTGACGTCGCGGCTTGTGATTGGTCGCGTGGCCGCGACCAATCACAAGCCGCTACGTCTTTGAAAGTCATTACCGCGCTCATTTTTAAAAAATGAGCGCGTTAAGGACCTGCGAATGACGTCACGGCTTGTGATTGGTCGCGTGGCGGTCACATGGGCGGCCCGCGACCAATCAGAAGCCAGGACGTGATTCTCAGGTCCTAAAAGCGCTGATTTTGAACAAAAAAGCCTGCCGGTTACCCGCGCTGAGTTCAGGGGCCGCCGGAGAGGTAAATATATCAATATTTTTTATTTTAATTCTTTATTTTACACATCCCTATGGATCCCAGGGCCTGAAGGAGAGTTTCCTCTCCTTCAGACCCTGGGAACCATGAGAATACCTTCCGATACTTGATGTCCCATTGACTTGTATTGGTATCGGATATCGGTATCGGCGATATCCGATATTTTTCGGGTATCGGCCGATACTATCCGATACCAATACTTTCAAGTATCGGACGGTATCGCTCAACACTACTTGTAAATTAAAATGGCCTTAGAAAACAACTAATCTGTTACACAATTATGCACTAATGGCATATTTAGATCTCCAATTGGGGATATATTCAATCACAACCCAAAGTGTTAACGATATAAACAAAAACTTATATTGTGTTCATGATGACATTACTTGAGATTACATTTCACACTCCATATAGTGTTATTATAGTATTTGTCATATGGCTTTATTTCAGTAAATTATTTTATATTAGTATCATCATCTCACTCAAATCTTAGCACAATAACTAATGCCCTATGCCACATACAATGAATAGTATTATTTATAAGTGATAAAATCAGAATTATGCTCACACAAGGATTGTCAAATACAAAAATCAAGTACAGTCGTTGTTACGCTCCTCATATACATCCGACTGGTAGTCCTGTACTAGCCTGTTTGTGCAGGTCGACTAACATTCTATGCTCAAAAATCGACCAATAATACTATCCTTTTGTGCACCTGGAATAGATTGTATTTGGAAGCACATCAACTGTTCACACAGGACAATGTGGTACCGATAATCATCACACCCAAAGAGTGAGTCTTTTGCTCATTTGACTAGTCATTTTCCAGGTATTTAGATGAATAGATATTGGATTGCCAGAGCTGGTATATTACTCTCCACAAGGAGAATAGTTACCCTTTAAACCCCAGTCCAGAGCTTCTCACCTAGCCAAATCAGTTCTCATGACTTTGACTGATGAGAGCCTATATCTTTAAACACCATGTCTGCAAATTGAGATTCTGATTTGGCTTTTACCCCAAGTCATATTGCAAGACTCGTTAAAGGGTTGTGTCACGACTCATTTTTGGAGTCTTGACAGCTCTGGTTCTGCTTTAGTTTAAACGTGGTTTTTATTTTTGGGTCAGCGAGGGTTAATGTCAGTTTCCTTGCTGGCAGCTGCTGCATTGCTGGTCAGCTGATATGGGTGGTGACCACTGCCATCATCCTTTAAATAGTCACATGACGCATCAGCTGACAGTTGGTAATAATGTTTTCGAGTTTGGTTTCCTGAGTCTGTGCCCTCTGCTGTGTGGAGCTTGGCAGCAGTTGCAGGAGCTAAGCTTCTTGTTCCCCTTTTCTTCTCTCATGCTTGTCACTGCCCCCTGTGTTTTCACCATCTGCAGTGGTGAGGCTAGCGTCATTGCTGGCCAGTGCACTAGCCATGGTACAGTGTGGTGACAGCTAGGGACTAAGAACATGACGGAGGCAGGGAAGAGGGCCCGTATATGGCATTAGGGGAGCTTAGGAATAGGCTCAAGCTGTATTTAGGAGGTACCCCATCCCTCGCTTCCTACTGTTAGTGCCTTCCTTTCCCTATCATCATCCCATTGGTGGTTGTTGGGTCATCCGCTAGACTTACCTGTGTAGCACGTGACATGTTGATTGTGACTTGTAGGATCGCTGCTTCCAACAGGTGGCGCTATAGAGTTCAAATCCTCTTTCTCTCTGAAGAGGCAATTTGCATATTAAATTTCCCAGACGAGCATTGCAAGGTGAATAAGCCTTGTTACCTTGACAAGCAAGAGCTGGTATGTTACTCTCCACAAGGAGAAACATTATCACTTAGACCTCAGTCCAGAGCTTCTCACCTAGCCAGATCAGTTCTTAAACTTTGCAATGATGAGGTCCAATACCTTGAAACACAGTGTCTGAAAATTGAGATTCTGATTTGGCTTTTATCTTAAGTCATATTGTAAGACTCGTTAAAGCGCAGATTGTGGCTTGTAGGATCGCTACTTCCAACAGGTGGCGCTATAGAGTACAACTCCTCTTTCTCACTAAAGAGGCAATTTGCATATAGCTATAACACTTCTAAATGGGCTATCAGACATTCACTTCACTGTGAAATCAGTTTCTAGAACTACGCATCGCCTTTCAGATTGTCTTCATTGAGGTGACACGTTGTTAAGGACCGGCGGAACGCACCAAGTGTAGATGATATGAAACTAGGTGCGTTCGCAGTCCGAGGTCCACCGTGCAGGTAAAGACCCTGCTGCTAGTAAGATGGACTATATGGCGGTACTAAGTATACACACATGGGTTAACTTTACCCTGCGTGAAGGAAGCGATCCTGTTGCATCACAGGACCGCAGTACCGCACATAGAGCGCGAGCAAGAAGTCAGCGAACTCAACCCCTGCTCAGGATTGAAGTCCGATTAGACACTTGCTGGCACAACACCGCAACTGGGTGTGTAAGGAAACTAATAAATAGAATATAAAGGCACGAGAGTGCGTGCTGTGCCGCACTGACGGACGCCACTAACCACCCAGGCTTGGGTAAGGAAAGCGCAGAGGAAGCGCATGGCGCCGTACTGGCGGACACAGCCACTGGACGCTGTGATGTGTGTTACGTGCAGATGGCTAGTCGGGCGCTAGATAGCTACCATCATCCGCGATCAGTCAACAACACTAGGGAGGGATACTTAGGAGCTTTCATCCATCGACATACATCCATCTACACACACATTATCAAGACAATACTAGCGCATGGCCATGCGGTCATGCGCAGTTTATATAGTTGCAGCACAGGAAGCTGCTACAGAAGTTTTGCCCTTTCAGGACCTGCCAGGAGGACCAATGGGATGTGCTGCAGTACCTGAGCATGTGACCCTCGATCTCCAACGGGAGATCTTGCCCTGGGCATGCTCAGTGTGTGCAAATAAGGACTTAGTCCCAGAAAAGCTTGCTCGCCGCAGATTAGTGCAGGGTACAACAGGAGAGCCAGAAAAGGCAGCAGTAACCCTCTGCACAGAATCAGTCCCAGCGAGACGCTGGGAGCGACGCCTCCGCTGAGCAGAGCCCACTGCGGCCGAAGAAGAATGGGAGACCACAGCAGACACGGATCGAGATTCCCCCTGTGCAGCAGAGGAAACTCGACTCCTAACATTACCCCCCCCTCCCAGGGCCCCCCCCTCCCTGGGCCTCGCTACGTTCGAAGGCAGCAATAAGCTGTGGAGCCCGAATGTGCTCAGCAGGCTCCCAGGACCTATCCTCAGGACCGTAACCCTTCCAGTCCACCAAAAAAATTTTTTTGCCACGTACCACCTTGCACCCCAAGATAGCGTTCACCTCGAAATCGTCCATAGACGAACCCGATGTCCCGGCAGATGACTCAGAAAACCGGGACATGTATACGGGCTTAAGGAGGGACACATGAAAGTTGTCGGTGATATCAAGACGTGGAGGAAGGGCCAGATGGTAGACCACAGGATTAACCTGTTCGAGGACCTTGAAGGGACCCAAGTAGCGAGGAGCAAATTTAGTGGACTCAACTCGCAGCCTGATGTTATGGGCGGAGAGCCACACCAAGTCGCCAGGAGCAAAGGTCGGGGCGGGGCGCCGATGAGCATCGGCGGAGGACCTCATTCTCTCCTTAGAGGCCCGAATGGCATCCTGAGTGCGGTCCCAAATACCCCGTGCCTCCACAGCCCAGTCTGCCACCCTGGAGTCTGCGGAAGACACGGGCATAGGCACAGGTACCCGTGGATGCTGACCATAGTTGAGGAGGAATGGAGTTTGTCCAGTGGAGTCGGCTACGGCGTTGTTCAGCGCAAACTGCCCATGATAGCAAGGATGCCCAGTCATCCTGCCTGGCGGAAACAAAATGTCGCAGGTATGTGACCAAGGTCTGGTTGGCCCTCTCTACCAACCCATTCGTCTCGGAATGATAAGCGGAAGAGAGATTCAACTCAATACTGAGAAGACGACACAGCTCTTTCCAGAACCGAGACGCAAACTGGGGACCCCAGTCACTGACAATTTTGTCAGGCATACCATGTAGGCGGAAGATGTGCTTAATGAACAACACAGCCAAGGCCCGTGCCGAAGGTAACCGTGGTAGCGGCACCAAATGCACCATTTTCGAGAAATGATCGGTGATGACCCAAATGATGGTACAGCCGCGAGACTTGGGCAAACCCACGACAAAGTCCATCCCGACCATCTCCCAGGGCCTATCTGCCACCGGCAAGGGATAGAGCAACCCAGCTGGCCTTTGACGCGGAGATTTATTTTTGGCGCCGGAGACACACGCCAGAATATAATCCCTGACATCCCGGACCATATGCGGCCACCAGTACGACCTCGCCAGTAGCTCAGATGTCCTCTTTGTCCCAAAGTGTCCACCCACTCTGGACGAATGAGCCCAAGAGAGAACCTCCGGTCGCAAATTAATGGGCACAAAAGTCTTGCCCGGAGGCACAGACTCCAGCGAAACCGGCACTACGGTTCTCAGGCTCTCAGAAGGGACAATAAGCCGAGGCTCCTCTTCCTCCTCTTCAGTTGACATAAGGGAGCGAGAGAGAGCGTCAGCACGAATATTCTTCTCCCCGGCGAGAAAATGAAGAGAAAAGTGGAACCGGGAAAAGAACAAGGACCATCTGGCTTGGCGAGAATTTAGCCGCTGGGCTGTTTGTAAGTAGACCAAATTTTTGTGGTCCGTGTAAACCTGGAAGGGAAACCGCGCACCTTCCAGAAGATGTCTCCACTCTGAAAAGGCCAACTTCATTGCTAGCAGCTCCCTATCCCCGATGGAGTAGTTTCTCTCCGCTGGCGAGAAGGTCTTAGAGAAAAAGAAGCATGGATGCTTCCGACCTTGAGCATCCTTCTGATAGAGGACTGCTCCAGCACCAACGGATGAGGCATCCACCTCCATTAGGAATGGCTTATCCACATCGGGACGATGTAAGATGGGAGCGCTAGCAAAGTGGGACTTAATAGAAGTGAAGGCCTTGGAGACCTCTTCCGACCACAATTTAGGATTCGCTCCCTTCTTGGTGAGGGCTACCAAGGGAGCTACCAGAGTTGAGAAGTGGGGAATGAACTGGCGGTAATAGTTAATGAACCCCATAAAGTGCTGCACCGCTTTAAGAGAATGGGGCTCTTGCCAGTCCATCACAGCCTGTAGTTTGGCAGGATCCATAGCCAATCCCTGGGCGGAGATGATATAGCCCAGGAACGGTAAAGACTCCTGCTCAAACATACACTTCTCCAACTTAGCGTAAAGAGAGTTTGCCCGTAGGAGGTCGAAGACTCTGCCAACATCTCTCCGGTGGGAGTCAATATCTGGAGAAAAGATGAGAATATCATCCAGATAGACTACAACTGAGGTGGGAAGCATATCCCGGAAGATGTCGTTGACAAAGTCTTGAAAAATGGCTGGGGCATTACAGAGCCCGAAGGGCATCACCAGATACTCATAGTGCCCATCTCTGGTGTTAAACGCCGTTTTCCATTCGTCCCCCTCACGGATGCAAATCAGGTTGTAAGCACCCCGCAGATCTAATTTAGTAAACACTCTAGCTCCCCAAAGCCTATCGAAGAGCTCGGATATCAAGGGCAAAGGATACTTGTTCTTAACGGTGATAGCGTTAAGACCCCTGTAGTCTATGCATGGACGTATTTCCCCATTCTTCTTCTGCACGAAGAAGAACCCTGCCCCAGCAGGTGACACTGACTTCCTGATAAACCCTCTTGCCAGATTCTCTTGAATGTACTTAGACATGGCCTCCGTCTCCGGGAGAGATAATGGATAAACTCGACCCCGGGGAGGCTCCGCACCAGGCAAGAGATCGATAGGACAGTCATAGGGGCGATGGGGTGGAAGGGTCTCCGCCGCCTTTTTGGAGAACACGTCTGCGTAAGACCAATATTGCTTGGGGAGAGAGGAAAGATCTGCGGGTACCTCAGTAGTAGCAACCTGAACACACTCTCGGTAACACCTACCCCCACATGATTCACCCCATCCCAGAATTCTGACTGAGGACCACTCGATGTGAGGAGATTGGTACCGTAACCAAGGTATCCCCAACAGGACCTCATCAATACTCTCAGGAATGATGAGCAGAGAAATATATCTCCTGATGGGATGGCGACATGGACAGAGTAAAAGGGATGGTCTGATGTGTTATCTGTGCGGGGAGTGTCGACCCATTCACCACTCGTACCGTTACTGGTTGAGATAGCATAACCAGGGGTATTGCGTGACGTTGGGTGAAGGCAGAAGACATAAAATTGCCCTCCGCCCCAGAATCCACGCAGAGGTCTACCGAGTAGGAGGATGAGCCAAAGGTAATTGTCCCCTTAAAGGACAATTTGGATGCAAACGTCGCAGTGTCTAGTGCACCTCCACCTACTACCACTAGACGCTGACTTTTCCTTGACCGCTGATGACATCTGGTGGCAAGATGTCCTGACTGTTGGCATACATGGCAACCCTGGAGTGCACGAGCTGTCTGGGACTTAGATCCCGCTCGTGACACCACCTTAGGTTCATGGAACTCAGGAGCCTGGACTGGAGATACCAAAGGTTTGGCGAAGGTGGGAGCCAGCCGAAACCTCTGCCTACACTGGGCTCGCTCTAACCTCCGCTCGTGAAAACGGAGGTCAATGCGAGTAGATACTGTTATTAACTCTTCCAGTGTGGCGGGAATCTCCCTAGTGGCCAGAGCATCCTTAACGTGGTCAGCCAGCCCCCTCCAAAATATAGGGATAAGGGCTTTATCCGACCACTCCAGCTCAGATGCTAGAGTGCGGAAATGGACGGCAAAAAGGCTGACCAAGGACGAGCCCTGAGTCAGTGCCAACAGTTGGAGCGCCGTATCATGGGTGACATGAGGTCCTAGGAAGACCTGTTTCAGAGTGCTCAGGAATAACGGAGCACTCTGCACCACATGATCGCCACGCTCCCACAGCGGCGTAGCCCACTGCAACGCCCTGTCCGACAATAAGGAAATTATAAAGCCCACCTTAGCCCGCTCTGTAAGGAAACGAGAGGCCAGAAGCTCGAGATGTATTGAGCACTGACTCATGAAACCCCTACAGGACTTACTGTCACCAGAAAATTTCTCTGGTAGCGGGAGGCGAGATAGCGTCGGTACAGGGGCGGCAGTGGACAAGGTAGCTGCAGCCACACTTGCAGCCTGAACAGCGACAGCAGTAACATCCACAGCTGAGGTTGAACGCTCTAGAGCCGCCAACCTTCCCTCCAGCTGCTGGATGTACCGCTGTAGACGCTGATCGTCCATCATTACTAGCCAGACCTTGGCGCTAGTATTATGTTAAGGACCGGCGGAACGCACCAAGTATAGATGATATGAAACTAGGTGCGTTCGCAGTCCGAGGTCCACCGTGCAGGTAAAGACCCTGCTGCTAGTAAGACGGACTATATGGCGGTACTAAGTATACACACATGGGTTAACTTCACCCTGCGTGAAGGAAGCGATCCTGTTGCGTCACAGGACCGCAGTACCGCACATAGAGCGCGAGCAAGAAGTCAGCAAACTCAACCCCTGCTCAGGATTGAAGTCCGATTAGACACTTGCTGGCACAAGACCGCAACTGGGTGTGTAAGGAAACTAATAAATAGAATATAAAGGCACGAGAGTGCGTGCGGTGCCGCACTGACGGACGCCACTAACCACTCAGGCTGGGGTAAGGAAAGCGCAGAGGAAGCGCACTGCGCCGTACTGGCGGACACAGCAACTGGACGCTGTGATGTGTGTTACGTGCAGATGGCTAGTCGGGCGCTAGATAGCTACCATCATCCGCGAGCAGTCAACAACACTAGGGAGGGATACTTAAGAGCTTTCATCCATCGACATACATCCATCTACACACACACATTATCAAGACAATACGCAGTTTATATAGTTGCAGCACAGGAAGCTGCTACAGAAATTTTGCCCTTTCAGGACCTGCCAGGAGGACCAATGGGATGTGCTGCAGTACCTGAGCATGTGACCCTCGATCTCCAACGGGAGATCTTGCCCTGGGCATGCTCAGTGTGTGCAAATAAGGACTTAGTCCCAGAGAAGCTCGCTCGCCGCAGATCAGTGCAGGGTACAACAGGAGAGCCAGAAAAGGCAACAGTAACCCTCTGCACAAAATCAGTCCCAGCAAGACGCTGGGAGCGACGCCTCCGCTGAGCAGGCCCCACTGCGGCCGAAGAAGAATGGGAGACCGCAGCAGACACGGATCGAGATTCCCCCTGTGCAGCAGAGGAAACTCGACTCCTAACACACGTGTGCAGAGGAACAAAAAACAATACATGTTTCCTAAGTAGTTACACAAAATTATTGTATAATATAAACATCGAAACGCATCATATAGCATAAGAAATGGTGCACATTTACTAGATGATTAAATAAAAGCATGGTATATTATGGCCGATTGTACAACTTAAAACAAGAATTCGGACAAGGTGGTGAGGGAAGCCAGTGACATCAAGTCTACAAACATCTGCCAATTCATGTGCGTGAGCATCAGGTGTCATGTCTTTGTCTTATCTATCCAAGAAGTTTCTACAGAGTAGGTCAGATGTGTGATATGGTGTGAGTCGCACATTTGCAACTTATTTAGCAGAGAAATTAAAGCTTTAGGAATTGATTGAATGGCACTATTTGTGTTGAATTGTATGGTGCGCGCATCAATATATGAATACAGAGATACAACGAGAAGCTGCACACACGTCAACTCACTCAAAACCTAGTACCGCTCAACACCTAATCACTCATGCAAATCCTGAAATAAATCATCTAGTTACAACCACCAATCAATAATGGAATTTGAACTGTGCAATTATGCAAAAAAAATAAATTAAATGTTTTGCAACGGTATTGCATGAGTCAAATCACATTATTATATTTTGACGGAAATGGAAAGTACAAGTAATAAAGTTTTTTGCAGCATTATGGAAAAAGGCAATGATCATATCTATTGGTAGGTATTTTAATATTTTGCATAAATCTGTTTACCATATGCGTGAAATATTAATTGATGCCATTTGTATAAATGTCATAATCTTGATAAAATAATGAGGAACAATGTTAATAGCTCTTACAACAATTTAGTTAGAAATAGCATGACAAATCATATTTAATAAGCTAGCACACATCGTTATGGCGTGGGAATGAAACATTGAAAGTGATTGATGAGATAGTATAGGTTTTTACTTTGACAATTAGTGCTTAGCAGGAATGTATGACACATTTATCTCAATATTTAGTTTTTAAAAGTTGATCATTCTAAGAGAAGAAAAAGGGTTTCAGGCACAGGAAATATCTATCAGAACAAAAACAGTAGAATGGGATTTTAGAAAAGGACAAACATCCTTATGAACAAAAGAGGAAATATACCGTAAATATTAACAAGCAGCAATAGCTGGGTCCTTGAATTTTTTACATAGACGTTGTTGATGGCCACATATATAGAACATAAAAATTAAATTCTCATATCCTTGGACAAGAAATTCATAGATTGAGTAGTTTCAAAAAGATTCCTTTTTTCATTCACTATTTTAGTTGACTCTACATTGAGTCAATTTTCAACTGAAAATTATATCTTATAAAGAGTTATCCCTTCCATGGATTTGAATTGTCTGGCATCTTCCACTGGGGCACATATCATTTTAATAAAGTATCTAAAGGATCAATGGTCACATTTTCATTCATAAAATGACCATATGCTTTCAGAAATAAGTACAGTAATGAAAAAGCTCACATAACACATTATAAACTTGTTGAAGGATGTTAAAATTTACATTTGGATGTCGTAGCCTTTCCTTTAGGCTGTGTGCCCACGTTGCATTTTTTATGCACTTCTGCCACATTTTTTGCCTCAGCGGAAATGCATAAAAACGCTTAAAAACGCATTCCTATACAATCCTATGGGATTCCACAATTGCTGTGCCCATGTTGCGAATTTTCCCGGTGTGGAATAGCATAGTGGAAAAATCCACAGCATGTTCATTATTTCTGTGGAATCGCGGCGATTCCGCAGCCATAGGATTGCATTGAATGCTCTCTTTATGTATGTGCTTATGCCCACCATGCGTAAAGTGAGCGCTTCATGCGCGGCTGGTACCCGGGTCTGGACTAGAGGAGACTCTCTTTCAGGTCCTGGGTACAATATTCATGTAAAAAATAAGTATTTAAATAAAAAATATGGATATATTTACCTTCTGATTGTCCTGGAGTCCTCCTGGCTCTCAGCGGTGCACGCGGCGGCTTCCATTCCCACGGATGCATTGCGCGAAGTACCTGGGATGACATCGCAGTCACGTGACCATGACATCACAATGGTTCTTTGTGCAAAGCATCCCTGGGAATGAAACGTACTGGGAGCGCCGCTGAGGAGATCGGGGGCCGTCGGAAGGTGAGAATAACCATATATTTTTTTTATTATTATTTTTAACATTCTATCTTGTACCATTGATGCTGCGCAGGCAGCATCAATTGTATTAAAGTTGGTCACACTTGTCAAGCACTAAGCTTGACTAGTGTGACCAACCTGTCAATCACTTTTCCAAGCGATGATTCAAAACGCTTGGAAAACGCAAGCATTCTGCAAGCTAAAAACGCTTGCAAAATGCTCGTGTTTCGTGAGAAAGCGCATGCAAATTCCGCATGCGTTTTACCAGCGGCAGGGAGTTGCGGAAATGCTGCGGACATTTCCACAACAATTCTGCAACGTGAGCACAAAGCCTAAGAGTTTACTGCTTTTAGTGATAGATGACAAGCTCCACCTTATAACTGATGAATACCACAAAGCTAAAAACTTTGTGAAAAAAAAATGGCACTCACTGCAATAGAATCAAATGGCTGAGCACTGAAAAAATTTTGTGTTAGCAGCAAACGAGCAGTATCAAAGAAGGAACGGTATCCAGCAGCAGATGCATTGGTGAATAATTATTTAAAAGCAAAAATCTTTACTATATAACATGGTTAAAATTGTGGTATATAAAACTATTAAAAAAAGGTATGTAACCTGGGAAACTCATGACCTTACACATTTCAAACGGACTGGTTCTTAATTTTATTTCAGAGTGTTTCCTGACTTTTTGATATGGGAAGGACCCCACTCCATCTTAAAACAACCATAACTACAGTAAACTTAGGCACTAGAATACATATACAAAACAAATTATTTTGATTGTCAAAATGGCCACAGATTTATTTAAATCACTGGATTAAAACAACCACAGTAGGAGTCAGGTGAAGTGCTAGTACATTGGGATTCACAAGTACTGTGATCCCCCATCTGTGTGACATACAGCACCAGGACAGAAAGCCATAAAAGGGGCAGCACACACTGGCTTGACAATCAAGCATAGCCAGAAAACTTTCAGGGTATCAATGACCCTATTATCTTTAGTCCTGTGCTTAGCCACTGTGCCCGCCCCTGATTGACGTTACCATTACAACGTCCTTGAGGTTGGCCACCAAAGCCAAGCCTGTTCACCACCATGGTTTTTTTTATCTCCTCAATTTGTTAAAATGAGTCCAACTTAATTTGTCCACAACTTCCACCTGACTCCTAAACCACCACCAAAGAGGACAATTGACACCTTAAATTGACTCAACCGCCATCAACCATGCCTAATAAAGCCATCGACCATTTCTACATGCTATGGAAAGACTGTGCATACAAGTAACACAATTTCAGATCTCTAACAGAATAATTTTATCAATGCAACTCTACCAATTTATGATTGATAATATGGTAACTAAAGCAAAATAACAGTCGCAAAACATCCTGCAGTGTTGATCCCGTAATGGGGAATGTGGAAAGTACACCATAATAAAGATGATAGCCAGTCTGAATACATGCATACTTACATCTGTCATGCCTCAAAAACTATTATACTATAAAACATTATATTTGTAGATTGTAAGCTCTCACAAGCAGGATCATCTTATGTTAATTGTTTTTAATGCACTTGATGACATTCACTGTTAACCACTCCAACTGGGTCAAATTCTTCGGGGATTGGTATCTTGGCCTTCATGCTGAGGATTAATTACTTTATCCTTAGCCGCTCCCCTTGGCTCAAGGGCATCGGGAATAGGCATATTGCCCTTTATGTTAATGCACATGATGTTATTCTTAGCCAATCCCATCATCTCAAAGCACTGGTAATAGGCATATTGCCCGTCATGTTAATGCACTTGATTACTTTACCCTTAGTCACTCCCCACTGACTCAAGGGCACCCAGATTAGGTATACTGCTGCTCTTCAGTTTAATGCACTAGATTACTACTTTGTCCAGAAGATAACCTTAAAAGAAACAAGAGTTGGCCAATATGAGCAGTCAAGATCCGTGCCTCAGCACAAGTCACATGAACAAAAAGAGAGTGTCCTTGAAGCTACAGATTGTGTTGAATAGGATGGCTACCTTTTTTTCTTCTCCCTTCCAGCCGCTGTTCCTAGCTCAGAGGAGCCTATTTATTTTGTAGGCATTCAAAATATAATTGTCATGACCCCAGTTACTTTATGTTAACAGGGTCTTATAAGCTATAAATGCTTATGGAGACCAGGGGGCCATACCGTGATGGTCACTACTCCACACCAGGAGGCCATACCCGAGATGGTTACCCCTCCACTGAATACCATTAAAAAAACATTAACTTGTCTCTGAAAAAAGGAAGAGGGGAATTGAAAGTTCAACCATTTTTGAAAAAACTGCAACTAACAGCTCCACCATGCCAACCCCAGCCACACCGCAACCGGCCCAGGGGGACACAACTGACTGTTGCCCATGCCAAAAATGTCCCGCTAAGACCTCTCTCAGTTGGGACCTGTTTTCAATTTTAACAACAAACAGCTTCACCATGCCATCCCCAACCACACCGCAACCGGCCCAGGAGGACCCAGCTGACTGTTGCCCATACCAAAATGTCCCGCTGAGACCTCTCTCAGTAGGGATCATCTTCAAATTTAACAACAAACAGCTCCACCATGCCACCAGCAGCCGCATCGCAACTGGCGCAGGGAGACCCAGCTGACTGTTGCCCATACCAAAAACTGTCCAGCAAAGACCTCTCTCTCAGTAGAGACCTTTTTCCAATTTTAAACACCCGCTCCAATTTTTAAACACCAATGGGAGCCAGTCATCCTTGCAGTGGGCCCCCCATCCTCCTTTGGTGTAAGCAACCTCCTTCAAAACCCCCCTCCTTTTCCGCCAACAGATGGTTACCCCTCATCACAAGGGGGCCATAACTGAGATAGTTATCCCTCGACACAAGGGGGGCATATTGTGATGGACAGCCCTCCAAACTAGATGTCCATACCTGAGATGGTTACCCCTACTGACCAAATTATAGGTAACTTCAAGGACCCATTAAAAAGTAAAAACAAATTGTTTTTTTAGTTCAGTTACTGAAGTGTATATAAGTGAGGATAAAACACCATGTATGTACATATAAGTTAGAGTTTACAACCAAGGTATACAACAGGTTGATACTGGAAAATTTCCCATCATAAGGTCAAATATAGTCACTGAAGGGCAATACTTTGTTATATGCTGTAACAATAAATGAGAAGAACCCGCCTGCTCCTCTACAGCAGTTACAGGCAGACACAGCTCTCAAATCATCAGCTGCATATAAATAGTAAGAAATATAATATGTAGGTTTAGTATAAGCTGCTTGCAGCCATAAGTGTATGTGTAGAAGACTACAAGTTCTGTATCCCAGTCAGTCACGCTACGTACATACAATAGATGAGAGACAGGGCTGAAAACTGGGCCCATGATGTGCCCTCCAGAGCAAGGTGCAGCATCACACTAGGAGTGCCCACTCACTGCCCCGCCATGTGCGCAGTTATTAGCGCCCACTCACGGCCCTGCCATGTGTTGAGTTACTCCCCAATTATTTATTTTATATATGATGAAACATATATGCTAAGACTCCAGGTAATCCACTTAAGCCAGTGCTATCCACCATCTTATGTAATATAAAATAAGCACAGGGTGGGTATACACGAATCCTGCAACATATGAGGGGGACAATATACAGAAACAGGATGGATATGTCAGGCAGGTCAGCATACCACAAGAGGACTAAAGGCTGCCATAATTACAGAAATAAAGCACTAAGCTAGAAATCAGGCACAGATTATATACACAGCTAGGAAAACCTGTATACACAGGATCTTAATACACAGCAGGTCTGTATCCATGATAAGTATACAGCACATTTGGATGGAGCTTTTATATAGATACCACATATATAGTGAAAGTAACCTGGTTACACTTAATCTGTACACACAGGATAATCAGTATATGGCAAAGACGAGGTCACATACATGTCACAAGACTCCATAAATATGAAAGGGAGAGGGAATAATCAGCACACAGCAGGGTTAATATATGTAAGGAGGTGGCTGGTCCCCTCAGTTGTGCCTTATCTCTCTCTGCCAAGTGACACCCCGTGCACCTCCTGTATAATAAGTTATACATCATAATGTACGTGTTTGTTATGCCATGTAATGTAGTGTATGTTGTTATAATGTTCCCTTTAACCTCTTTCTGACCTCGGACGGGTCCGGCGGTGAGCTCGCATCAAAGCCGGGACATGTCAACTGTTTTGAACAGCTGACATGTGCCCGCAATAGCGGCGGGTGAAATCGTGATTCACGTGCCGCTATTAACTAGTTAAATGCCGCTCTCAAACGCTGACAGCGGCATTTAACCGGCGCTTCCGTCCGGGCGGCCGGAAATGAGTGCATCGCCGACCCCATCACATGATCGGGGGTCAGCGATGTGACAGAATGGTAACCATAGAGGTCCTTGAGACCTCTATGGTTACTGATGCCGGACTGCTGTGAGCGCCACCCTGTGGTCGGCGCTCATAGCACACCTGTATTTCTGCTGCAAAGCAGCGATCTGATGATCACTGCTATGTAGCAGAGCCGATCGAGTGGTGCCAGCTTCTAGCCTCCCATGGAGGCTATTGAAGCATGGCAAAAGTAAAAAAAAAAAAAAAGTAAAAAAAATGTGAAAAAAATATAAAAGTTCAAATCACCCCCCTTTCGCCTAATTCAAAATAAATCAATTAAAAAAAAAATCAAAGCTACACATATTTGGTACTGCCGTGTTCAGAATCGCCCGATCTATCAATAAAAAAAAAGGATTAACCTAATCGCTAAGCGGCGTAGCGAGAAAAAAATTCTAAACACCAGAATTACGTTTTTTTGGTCGCCGCGACATTGCATTAAAATGCAATAATGGGCGATTAAAATAACGTATCTGCACCAAAATGCTATCATTAAAAATGCCAGCTCAACACACAAAATAAGCCCTCACCTGACCCCAGATCATGAAAAATGTAGACGGTACTGGTATCGGAAAATGGCACAATTTTTTTTTTTTAGCAAAGTTTGGAATTTTTTTTCACCACTTAGATTAAAGAGAACCTAGACATATTTGGTGTCATTGAACTCATAATGACCTGGATAATCATAATGTCAGGTCAGTTTTAGCATTTAGTGAACCTAGTAAAAAAAGCCAATCAAAAAACAAGTGTGGGATTGCACTTTTTTGCAATTTCACCGCACTTGGAGTTTTATTCCCGTTTTTTTCTTGTTTCGCAAAAATAATCCCTCACATGGCCATATTGATGGAAAAATAAAAAAGTTATGGCTCTGGGAAAAAGGGGAGCGAAAAACGAACACGGATAATCCCAAGGTCATGAAGGGGTTAAATCATAATGACAACTCAAAACATCCAAATGACCTTGATCAAAAGTTCACATACCCTGGTGATTTTTGCATGAGAACATGCACAGAAGTTGACACAAATGGGTTTGAATGGCTAAAAATCCCAAGGTCATGAAGGGGTTAATGTGCTGTGTCTGTCATGGCTGTAAAGTATCTAGTAGAGGCAGGGACAGAAACAGTTAACTAGTGGGTTGGGCCAGCAGCAGTAAGGCCACAGGAAGCTGCTGTTTCCCTCCAGAACTGCCTGAGACACTGAACAGAGCAGATGTACAAGGACTTAGGGCATTGCCAGTCCTCCAGGATCGGAGGAAATTGTTGCCCTGGAATCTACAGGACTGAGGAACAAGGACTAATAGCCTGCACTACAGGTCTCCAGGACTATAGGAGGGTGCCACGTTGAAGGGGTTACAAGCGCCCAGATTTCAGAATGTGGATTGTTGTGACTTTTGGCATCTGCGACCGGCTGCAGCCAGCATCAGGGAGAGAACAGTAATCCAGTTGTGCACTTTTTTTGTCATCTTATGTTATGATCCGGTGACCTTGGAGCAGCATGAAAACTTTCACTGGAGTAGGTGGTAACTATACTGACCGCAAATCCTGATCTTAACACCGCAACTAGAAGTATGTTGTGAATTCTGTGGCTGAATTCACTCCTGTGGTCACAAGTGGTACTGCAGCTTCTGAGCTTCCTCCCTCAGGTGTTCTGGTGAGCTCGTTAACTGCTTCATTACTTAACTCCGCCTGATGCTGCTATCCTTGCTCCTTGTCAATGTTTCAGTGTTGGATCTGAGCTTCTCCTGATTGTTCCTGTGACCTGCTGCTCTGTATAGCTAAGTGCTTTTTGCTTTTTGTTGCTTTTTTTCTGTCCAGCTTGTCTTTTGTTTTGCTGGAAGCTCTGAGACGCAAAGGGTGTACCGCCGTGCCGTTAGTTCGGCACGGTGGGTTTTTTTTGCCCCCTTTGCGTGGTTTCTTTAGGGTTTTTTGTAGACTGCAAAGTTCGCTTTACTGTCCTCGCTCTGTCCTAGAATATCGGGCCCCACTTTGCTGAATCTATTTCATCCCTACGTTTTGTGTTTTCATCTTACTCACAGTCATTATATGTGGGGGGCTGCCTTTTCCTTTGGGGAATTTCTCTGGGGCTAGTCAGGCCTATTTTTCTATCTTCAGGCTAGCTAGTTTCTTAGGCTGTGCCGAGTTGCCTAGGTAGTTGTTAGGCGCAATCCACAGCCGCTTTTAGTTGTGTTTAGGATAGGATCAGGTGTGCAGTCTACAGAGTTTCCACGTCTCAGAGCTCGTTCTTGTATTTTTGGGTATTTGTCAGATCACTGTGTGCGCTCTGATCGCTAAGCACACTGTGTTTCTGGATTGCCTTCATAACACCTGTCATTAGCAAACATAACAGAAGTAGCCATGGGGTGTACCTAACAAACCCTAGACACCTCGTCACAGCCGGAGGACTAAATACCCCTATAGATGGAAATAGGAATTCTACCTTGCCTCAGAGCAGAACCCCAAAGGATAGGCAGCCCCCCACAAATATTGACTGTGAGTAGTAGAGGAAAAGACACACGCAGGCAGGAAACAGGATTTAGCAAAAGAGGCCACTCTAGCTAAAATAGGAAAGGATAGGACAGAGTACTGTGCGGTCAGTATTAAAACCCTTCCAAAAATATCCACAGCAGATTATACAAAAAAATTCCTCCATCTAACTAAAGACGTGGAGCGTATATCTGCAACTCCAGAGACTCCTACACTCAGAGCAGGAATACAATCAAAAAACAAGCACACAGCTTGTGTGCCACAGAAAAAGAAACGGACACTTATCTTTGCTGAATTGGCAGCTAAGCAGGAGAAGCCAGACAGAGGTCCAACACTTCCCAAGAAACATTGACAACTGGCAAGGACTAATGAGTCCTGCAAACATAAATACCCCAGTCAGAATTGCAATCAGCAGATACACCTGTCCAGGACTGCAGCCCAGGGACAACTGCATTACCACCTACAACCACCGGAGGGAGCCCAAAAGCAGAATTCACAACATCTTATTTCTGACAGCCTGTTCTATTAAAAATTACTAAGTTTACCCTGTTGGACACAGTTGCTTCTTCTGCCTCTGTTTTTCCTGGACTGCAGCGGCTGGAGCAAGAACAAGGTATGTTGTGAGGAAGGTTGTGTTTGTCTCAACTGTCTATGTGCAAGGGACCGGGGGTGCTCACTGAATGTGTGCTCAGTGGACTCTAAGTACTGTGCCTTTAAATAACTTTTAACACAACTGTTGTCCCAGTGCCCTTGTTACATATACACAATGTTAACATGAAGTGCAGTGACTCATCAGCATACATATACCATCCCCTGACTGCTCCCCTCTCACCAGTGTCTCTAACACATGTGCCTGCCGAGTTCCACCATAGTAATGGCAGACACTGTATGTGTCCATGCTCTGTCCTACCATACATATACCATCCTCCAACTGCTCTCCTCTCACCAGTGTCTAGTAAATGCGACTGCCCTGCTCCACCATGGTAATGGCAGACACTGTGTCATGCAGATATCTGCTCACAGCCCTTGTTTCCCATATTATAGAGTCAGTAGCACCCGAAGTTCATGAAGACTCTTTATAACTGAGCACTAGTGTTGAGCATTCCGATACCGCAAGTATCGGGTATCGGCCGATACTTGCGGTATCGGAATTCCGATACCGAGATCCGATATTTTTGTGATATCGGGTATCGGTATCGGAAGTGTAAAATAAAGAATTAAAATAAAAAATATTGTTATATTCACCTCTCCGGCGGCCCCTGGACATCAGCGGGAGGATCCGGCGTCCGGCACGGCTTCTTTCTTCAAAATGCGCGCCTTCAGGACCTGTGGAATGACGTCCCGGCTTCTGATTGGTCGCGTGCCGCCCATGTGACCGCCACGCGACCAATCAGAAGCCGCGACGTCATTCCTCAGCTAAAGTCCTAGAATGAGCGCCTTCTAGGACCTGAGGAATGACGTCGCGGCTTCTGATTGGTCGCGTGGCGGTCACATGGGCGGCACGCGACCAATCAGAAGCCGGGACGTCATTCCACAGGTCCTGAAGGCGCGCATTTTGAAGAAAGAAGCCGTGCCGGACGCCGGATCCTCCCGCTGATGTCCAGGGGCCGCCGGAGAGGTGAATATAACAATATTTTTTATTTTAATTCTTTATTTTACACTTTAATATGGATCCCAGGGCCTGAAGGAGAGTTTCCTCTCCTTCAGACCCTGGGATCCATGAGGATACATTCCGATACTTGATGTCCCATTGACTTGTATTGGTATCGGATATCGGTATCGGCGATATCCGATATTTTTCGGGTATCGGCCGATACTATCCGATACCGATACTTTCAAGTATCGGACGGTATCGCTCAACACTACTGAGCACTAATGTGTAGAGTTGAGCGACCTTGACCTTTTTAGAGTCGAGCCGGGTTTTGCGAAACCCGACTATGTCCAAAGTCGGGTCGAGTGAAATCGGCCGATTATGACGTAAAGTCGGGATCGACCGAAACACGAAACCCAATGCAAGTCAATGGGGCAGCATAGTCGGCAGTGAGTGGGGGCCAGGAAAACACCTAGAGTGCCCATTTTAATGTCAAAACCATCCATTCTTCTTAATGAAGCTTGTCAAGCGTAATTTACCTTAAAATAATTGGAAGGCATTTGAAATTGGGGGTCATTTGGCTAAAGTTGTGGGGGGTAGGGCTGGTTCAAGTAATTAGTGGGCCCAGTAAATCTGGACCACGTCACGGCAGTGGAGCAGGGAGAGGTAAGTATTTCAACTTTGCAAGTGCTGTGATCCTGAGCAAGCAGGGGGGGCCCACTCGTTGGCATTGGCACTGGCACAGGGCCCCTCAAAGTACAGCGGTGTGTTTGCACGGCGGGGGCGCCTCCCACCGGCAGCAACACTTTTGCGTACTATGAGAGGCCCTGTGCCAGTGACGTCGCCAACTAGTATTCCTCCCCCCACCTGATGAAGGAACCTGCACTTTCATCTGCACCTTCCTCTTTGTCCCCGTGTAAGGTGGTATGGTATGCGGGAAGAGCAACCTGACTTTCAGCAGGGTCACAATGTTGTTGTGTAGCGTGCACGGGGAATGTTGCGTTATGGGTCAATGTACCAGCAGACTCATCTATCACTGGCTGGGCAATGGGCACGATGAAGTGGAAACACAGATATAGGCCCAAAGAATAAAGTGGGCTAAATGCAGTTCAAAATTGGTAACACAGGAATAACCAGGGGGCATTGCAGTGGAGGACAACTGGAATGAGAGGCTGACACAGAGAGTAGGGCCAAATCAGTAAGTAGTCGAAATGCAGTTCAAAATTGGCAACCGTAGTAAACAGGCGGCACAGCTTTGTTCAGTGGAGGAGAACAGCAAGGAGTGGCAGACACCGATAGTAGGCCCCAACCCAACTAGTAGGCCAAATGCAGTCTAACATTAACAACTACTTAACGAGCGCCTGAAAATGGAATTTCAGGACAGGAAACCAGGAGAACAGCAAGGAGTGGCAGACACCGATAGTAGGCCCCAAACCAACTAGTACGCCAAATGCAGTTGTTCCATTTAACCACAATTTAATGAGAGCCTGAAGATAGAAGCTCAGGAAAGGCAACCTGGGGAACACCTTGGAGTGTAACACACCATCTCTCTCCACCCCATACCCATTTTGTAGGCCTAATGCAGTGTACTTTTCTACAACTACTAAACGAGAGTCGGAAGATCGAAGCAATGGCGAGGAAACCTGGAGAACACCTTGGAGTGTAACACACCATCTCTCTCCACCCCATTCCCCATTTTTTAGGCCTAATGCAGCCTACTTTCCGACACCTACTAAACGAGAGCATGAAGATCGAAGCTCAGGAAAGGCAACCTGGGGAACACCTTGGAGTGTAACAACAACCTCTCTCTACACCACGGAAGGGCTGATTCTTAGGAAGGAAGGCTGTTGTAAATAAGCATTGCGCGTCCGAGGGTGATTATATTCTTATTCGGTATCTACTCACCCTCGGACGCGCCATGCTTCTTGATTTGTAATTAATGTTTATTTGCAATGTGCTTTTGACTTACTCAATTATTTTTTTAATTATTGATTTTATTAAATTAATAGTTTAACATCTTATTGGAAATAATTTAAAGGAGACGCGACAGGACAACACTCGGTGGATGCCATATCTGTGTTAACAACTCCAAAAAACTTTCAGTTAACTTCTTGCAGGAGAAAGAAATTGTAGCTGTTGGACCTTTGTAGTACAGTTCCAGATATTTGTTGTGTGTTTGTTTTGATTGTTAAAATGTCTGCATTTGAGATCTCAACACGATCTTATTTTTTATAATCAAATTAATTTTTTAAATATTTTATTAGGTTGGTTCAAGGGGTACACGGGCCGCAGTAGACAGGTCAGTGGAGGCCTAGTGGAAGGAGGGACCGCAGATGCGCCACTGTTTCACCCATACACAATTAGTAGGCCTAATGCAGCGTAGTTTCCAACAGCTACTAAACGAGAGCCGGAAGATCGAAGCTCAGGAAAGGCAACCTGGGGAATACCTTGGAGTGTAACAACAACCTCTCTCTACACCACGGAAGGGCTGATTCTTAGGAAGGAAGGCTGTTGTAAATAAGCATTGCGCGTCCGAGGGTGATTATATTCTTATTCGGTATCTACTCACCCTCGGACGCGCCATGCTTCTTGATTTGTAATTAATGTTTATTTGCAATGTGCTTTTGACTTACTCAATTATTTTTTTAATTATTGATTTTATTAAATTAATAGTTTAACATCTTATTGGAAATAATTTAAAGGAGACGCGACAGGACAACACTCGGTGGATGCCATATCTGTGTTAACAACTCCAAAAAACTTTCAGTTAACTTCTTGCAGGAGAAAGAAATTGTAGCTGTTGGACCTTTGTAGTACAGTTCCAGATATTTGTTGTGTGTTTGTTTTGATTGTTAAAATGTCTGCATTTGAGATCTCAACACGATCTTATTTTTTATAATCAAATTAATTTTTTAAATATTTTATTAGGTTGGTTCAAGGGGTACACGGGCCGCAGTAGACAGGTCAGTGGAGGCCTAGTGGAAGGAGGGACCGCAGATGCGCCACTGTTTCACCCATACACAATTAGTAGGCCTAATGCAGCGTAGTTTCCAACAGCTACTAAACGAGAGCCGGAAGATCGAAGCTCAGGAAAGGCAACCTGGGGAACACCTTGGAGTGTAACAACAACCTCTCTCTACACCACGGAAGGGCTGATTCTTAGGAAGGAAGGCTGTTGTAAATAAGCATTGCGCGTCCGAGGGTGATTATATTCTTATTCGGTATCTACTCACCCTCGGACGCGCCATGCTTCTTGATTTGTAATTAATGTTTATTTGCAATGTGCTTTTGACTTACTCAATTATTTTTTTAATTATTGATTTTATTAAATTAATAGTTTAACATCTTATTGGAAATAATTTAAAGGAGACGCGACAGGACAACACTCGGTGGATGCCATATCTGTGTTAACAACTCCAAAAAACTTTCAGTTAACTTCTTGCAGGAGAAAGAAATTGTAGCTGTTGGACCTTTGTAGTACAGTTCCAGATATTTGTTGTGTGTTTGTTTTGATTGTTAAAATGTCTGCATTTGAGATCTCAACACGATCTTATTTTTTATAATCAAATTAATTTTTTAAATATTTTATTAGGTTGGTTCAAGGGGTACACGGGCCGCAGTAGACAGGTCAGTGGAGGCCTAGTGGAAGGAGGGACCGCAGATGCGCCACTGTTTCACCCATACACAATTAGTAGGCCTAATGCAGCGTAGTTTCCAACAGCTACTAAACGAGAGCCGGAAGATCGAAGCTCAGGAAAGGCAACCTGGGGAACACCTTGGAGTGTAACAACAACCTCTCTCTACACCACGGAAGGGCTGATTCTTAGGAAGGAAGGCTGTTGTAAATAAGCATTGCGCGTCCGAGGGTGATTATATTCTTATTCGGTATCTACTCACCCTCGGACGCGCCATGCTTCTTGATTTGTAATTAATGTTTATTTGCAATGTGCTTTTGACTTACTCAATTATTTTTTTAATTATTGATTTTATTAAATTAATAGTTTAACATCTTATTGGAAATAATTTAAAGGAGACGCGACAGGACAACACTCGGTGGATGCCATATCTGTGTTAACAACTCCAAAAAACTTTCAGTTAACTTCTTGCAGGAGAAAGAAATTGTAGCTGTTGGACCTTTGTAGTACAGTTCCAGATATTTGTTGTGTGTTTGTTTTGATTGTTAAAATGTCTGCATTTGAGATCTCAACACGATCTTATTTTTTATAATCAAATTAATTTTTTAAATATTTTATTAGGTTGGTTCAAGGGGTACACGGGCCGCAGTAGACAGGTCAGTGGAGGCCTAGTGGAAGGAGGGACCGCAGATGCGCCACTGTTTCACCCATACACAATTAGTAGGCCTAATGCAGCGTAGTTTCCAACAGCTACTAAACGAGAGCCGGAAGATCGAAGCTCAGGAAAGGCAACCTGGGGAACACCTTGGAGTGTAACAACAACCTCTCTCTACACCACGGAAGGGCTGATTCTTAGGAAGGAAGGCTGTTGTAAATAAGCATTGCGCGCCCGAGGGTGATTATATTCTTATTCGGTATCTACTCACCCTCGGACGCGCCATGCTTCTTGATTTGTAATTAATGTTTATTTGCAATGTGCTTTTGACTTACTCAATTATTTTTTTAATTATTGATTTTATTAAATTAATAGTTTAACATCTTATTGGAAATAATTTAAAGGAGACGCGACAGGACAACACTCGGTGGATGCCATATCTGTGTTAACAACTCCAAAAAACTTTCAGTTAACTTCTTGCAGGAGAAAGAAATTGTAGCTGTTGGACCTTTGCAGTACAGTTCCAGATATTTGTTGTGTGTTTGTTTTGATTGTTAAAATGTCTGCATTTGAGATCTCAACACGATCTTATTTTTTATAATCAAATTAATTTTTTAAATATTTTATTAGGTTGGTTCAAGGGGTACACGGGCCGCAGTAGACAGGTCAGTGGAGGCCTAGTGGAAGGAGTGACCGCAGACAGGCATCGAAGGCCTAAAATAATCACACATGGCTGTAGGCAATTTTAAATTGGTTCCAGGGGTACACGGGCAGCAGTGGTGTGGTCAGTGGAGGCCTAGTGGAAGGAGTGACCACAGACAGGCATCGAAGGCCTAAAATATTAACACATGGCTGTAGGCAATTTTAAATTGGTTCCAGGGGTACTTGGGCAGCAGTGCCCTGGTCAGTGTAGTAGTAGTTGAAAGAATGGACCGCAGACAGGCATCGAAGGCCTAAAATAAAAAAATTGGGCTGGCTGTAGGCAATTTTAAATTGGTTCCAGGGGTACACGGGCAGCAGTGGTGTGGTCAGTGGAGGCCTAGTGGAAGGAGTGACCGCAGACAGGCATCGAAGGCCTAAAATAATAACACATGGCTGTAGGCAATTTTAAATTGGTTCCAGGGTTACACGGGCAGCAGTGGTGTGGTCAGTGGAGGCCTAGTGGAAGGAGTGACCGCAGACAGGCATCGAAGGCCTAAAATAATCACACATGGCTGTAGGCAATTTTAAATTGGTTCCAGGGGTACACGGGCAGCAGTGGTGTGGTCAGTGGAGGCCTAGTGGAAGGAGTGACCACAGACAGGCATCGAAGGCCTAAAATATTAACACATGGCTGTAGGCAATTTTAAATTGGTTCCAGGGGTACTTGGGCAGCAGTGCCCTGGTCAGTGTAGTAGTAGTTGAAAGAATGGACCGCAGACAGGCATCGAAGGCCTAAAATAAAAAAATTGGGCTGGCTGTAGGCAATTTTAAATTGGTTCCAGGGGTACACGGGCAGCAGTGGTGTGGTCAGTGGAGGCCTAGTGGAAGGAGTGACCGCAGACAGGCATCGAAGGCCTAAAATAATCACACATGGCTGTAGGCAATTTTAAATTGGTTCCAGGGGTACACGGGCAGCAGTGGTGTGGTCAGTGGAGGCCTAGTGGAAGGAGTGACCACAGACAGGCATCGAAGGCCTAAAATATTAACACATGGCTGTAGGCAATTTTAAATTGGTTCCAGGGGTACTTGGGCAGCAGTGCCCTGGTCAGTGTAGTAGTAGTTGAAAGAATGGACCGCAGACAGGCATCGAAGGCCTAAAATAAAAAAATTGGGCTGGCTGTAGGCAATTTTAAATTGGTTCCAGGGGTACACGGGCAGCAGTGGTGTGGTCAGTGGAGGCCTAGTGGAAGGAGTGACCGCAGACAGGCATCGAAGGCCTAAAATAATCACACATGGCTGTAGGCAATTTTAAATTGGTTCCAGGGGTACACGGGCAGCAGTGGTGTGGTCAGTGGAGGCCTAGTGGAAGGAGTGACCACAGACAGGCATCGAAGGCCTAAAATATTAACACATGGCTGTAGGCAATTTTAAATTGGTTCCAGGGGTACACGGGCAGCAGTGGTCTGGTCAGTGGAAGTCTAGTGGAAGGAGTGACCGCAGACAGGCTTCGAAGGCCTAACATAACAAAAATGTCAAAACAATGGTATTGTCAGTGCCAGGCATTGAAGGATGTCAGCGCCTAGACTACACATTGGTGAAGCTGTGAGAGATAATTTTGCTAGTGGTAGAGCACTGTTTGAGCTGGGGGGGGGGGAACTGGCTTGTGGCCGGCGGTACAGGCACAGGGCCCCTCATATTACAACGGTGAGTCTGACGTTGGGTGCGCACCACCACCGCCAGAGACACTTTATTGTACTATGAGGGACCCAGTGGCAGTGCCGTCGACCAAAAGCGGCCACACCCACCTCTTCAGACAAACAGCACTCTCAAGGGTCCAAGCGCAAAGTGGCGATAGCACGACCCCGTGTGGGGAGTTTGGCCATTTCGTGAGGTGGAAACATGTCGTATGCTGGACAATCAGGTGAAGAAAATTACGAGATTGGAAAAGTCATTCAGAATAGTCCACAGGCAAGACCTTTTCATAGGAAAGCTAGGTGTCAGCCGGGCAGGGTGGGGCAAAAGATTTTGAAATCCAGTTGTGGTTCATTTTAATGAAGGTTAGATCATCTACATTTTGGGTAGCCAGACGAGTCCTTTTTTCTGTTAGTATTGAACCTGCAGCACTGAATACTCTTTCTGATAGGACACTAGCTGCCGGGCAAGCAAGCTCCTGCAATGCATATTCTGCCAATTCTGGCCAGGTGTCTAATTTGGATGCCCAGTAATCAAATGGGAATGACGGTTGAGGGAGAACGTCGATAAGGGATGAAAAATAGTTTGTAACCATACTGGACAAATGTTGTCTCCTGTCACTTTGAATTGATGCTGCAGTACCTGTCCTGTCTGCGGTCATAGAAAAATCACTCCACAACCTGGTCAGAAAACCCCTCTGGCCAACGCCACTTCTGATTTCTGCCCCTCTAACACCTCTGGTCTGCTGGCCCCTGGAGCTCGTGTGAGAACGATCACGGGCGCTGTGTGCAGGGAATGCCAGAAGCAAACGGTCAACAAGAGTTGATTGTTTTGTTGCTAATATTAGTTCCAAGTTCTCATGTGGCATAATATTTTGCAATTTGCCTTTATAGCGAGGATCAAGGAGGCAGGCCAACCAGTAATCGTCATCGTTCATCATTTTTGTAATGCGTGTGTCCCTTTTGAGGATACGCAAGGCATAATCCGCCATGTGGGCCAAAGTTCCCATTGTCAAATCTGCGGTTGTGCTTGGTTGAGGGGCAGTTGCAGGCAAATCTACGTCACTTGTGTCCCTCAAAAAACCAGAACCCGGCCTTGCCACGCCACCAATTTCCCGTGCCCCCGGGAAAGCTTCCTCATTAAAAATATACTCATCCCCATCATCCTCCTCATCCTCCACCTCCTCTTCGCCCGGTACCTCGTCATGTACAGTGCCCTGACCAGACAATCGCTGACTGTCATCAAGGCTTTCCTCTTCCTCTGGTGCAGACGCCTGATCCTTTATGTGCGTCAAACTTTGCATCAGCAGACGCATTAGGGGGATGCTCATGCTTATTATGGCGTTGTCTGCACTAACCAGCCGTGTGCATTCCTCAAAACACTGAAGGACTTGACACATGTCTTGAATCTTCGACCACTGCACACCTGACAACTCCATGTCTGCCATCCTACTGCCTGCCCGTGTATGTGTATCCTCCCACAAAAACATAACAGCCCGCCTCTGTTCGCACAGTCTCTGAAGCATGTGCAGTGTTGAGTTCCACCTTGTTGCAACGTCTATGATTAGGCGATGCTGGGGAAGGTTCAAAGAACGCTGATAGGTCTGCATACGGCTGGAGTGTACAGGCGAACGGCGGATATGTGCGCAAAGTCCACGCACTTTGAGGAGCAGGTCGGATAACCCCGGATAACTTTTCAGGAAGCACTGCACCACCAGGTTTAAGGTGTGAGCCAGGCAAGGAATGTGTTTCAGTTGGGAAAGGGAGATGGCAGCCATGAAATTCCTTCCGTTATCACTCACTACCTTGCCTGCCTCAAGATCTACAGTGCCCAGCCACGACTGCGTTTCTTGCTGCAAGAACTCGGACAGAACTTCCGCGGTGTGTCTATTGTCGCCCAAACACTTCATAGCCAATACAGCCTGCTGACGTATGCCAGTAGCTGCCCCATAATGGGAGACCTGGTGTGCAACAGTGGCAGGTGCGGATGGAGTGTTTGTGCGACTGCGGTCTGTGGACGAGCTCTTGCTTCTGCAGGAGGACGAGGAGGAGGAGGAGGAGGAGGGGGTGCGAACGGCTACAGACAACTGTTTACTAGACCGTGGGCTAGGCAGAACTGTCCCAAACTTGCTGTCCCCTGTGGACCCTGAATCCACCACATTTACCCAGTGTGCCGTGATGGACACGTAACGTCCCTGGCCATGCCTACTGGTCCATGCATCTGTTGTCAGGTGCACCTTTGTGCTCACAGATTGCCTGAGTGCATGGACGATGCGCTCTTTAACATGCTGGTGGAGGGCTGGGATGGCTTTTCTGGAAAAAAAGTGTCGACTGGGTAGCTCGTAGCGTGGTACAGCGTAGTCCATCAGGTCTTTGAAAGCTTCGCTTTCAACTAACCGGTAGGGCATCATCTCTAACGAGATTAGTCTAGCTATGTGGGCGTTCAAACCCTGTGTACGCGGATGCGAGGCTAAGTACTTCCTTTTTCTAACCATAGTCTCATGTAGGGTGAGCTGGACTGGAGAGATGGAGATCGTGGAACTAGCGGGGGTGCCGGTGGACATGGCAGACTGAGAGACGGTGGGAGATGGTATTGTTGCCGCCGGTGCCCTAGATGCAGTGTTTCCTACTACGAAACTGGTGATTCCCTGACCCTGACTGCTTTGGCCTGGCAAAGATACCTGCACAGATACAGCAGGTGGTGCGCTAAATGGTGGTCCTACACTGCCGGAAGGGATGTTGCGTTGATGACTAGCTTCATTGGCCGAGGGTGCAACAACCTTAAGGGACGTTTGGTAGTTAGTCCAAGCTTTCAAATGCATGGTGGTTAAATGTCTATGCATGCAACTAGTATTGAGACTTTTCAGATTCTGACCTCTGCTTAAGGAAGTAGAACATTTTTGACAGATGACTTTGCGCTGATCAATTGGATGTTGTTTAAAAAAATGCCAGACTGCACTCTTTCTAGCATCGGATACCTTTTCAGGCATTGCAGACTGAGCTTTAACCGGATGGCCACGCTGTCCTCCACCAGGTTTTGGCTTTGCCACGCGTTTTGGGCAAGATACGGGCCCGGCAGATGGAACCTGTGGCGATGTTGATGCCTGCTGCGGCCCCTCCTCCTCCTCTGCTTCAGAACTGCTGCCGCCTGCACCCTGTTCCCCCAATGGCTGCCAATCGGGGTCAAGAACTGGGTCATCTAATAACTCTTCTTGTACCTCCTGCGCAACTTCGTCTGTGTCACCGTGTCGTTCGGTGGTATAGCGTTCGTGATGGGGCAACATAGTCTCATCAGGGTCTGATTCTTGATCAGCACCCTGCGAGGGCAATGTTGTGGTCTGAGTCAAAGGACCAGCATAGTAGTCTGGCTGTGGCTGTGCGTCAGTGCACTCCATGTCAGATTCAATTTGTAATGGGCATGGACTGTTAACTGCTTCACTTTCTAAGCCAGGGACGGTATGTGTAAAGAGCTCCATGGAGTAACCCGTTGTGTCGCCTGCTGCATTCTTCTCTGTTGTTGTTTTTGCTGAAGAGGACAAGGAAGTGACTTGTCCCTGACCGTGAACATCCACTAACGACGCGCTGCTTTTACTTTTACCAGTTTCACGAGAGGAGGCAAAAGAGCTAGAGGCTGAGTCAGCAAGATAAGCCAAAACTTGCTCTTGCTGCTCCGGCTTTAAAAGCGGTTTTCCTAATCCCAGAAAAGGGAGCGTTCGAGGCCTTGTGTAGCCGGACGACGAACCTGGCTCCACAGCTCCAGACTTAGGTGCAATATTTTTTTCCCCACGACCACCTGATGCTCCACCACTACCACTACCCTCATTACCAGCTGACAATGAACGCCCCCGGCCACGACCTCTTCCACTAGACTTCCTCATTGTTTTAAAAACGTAACCAAACTAACGTTATTTGTTGCAGTCACACAACTTACACGGTGAGCTATAACTTCAGTATGATTTAGCTACCCCTTTACAGGTTGGTGAGACCACCGCGAAAATCAGGCACAATGTTACACACTCTTTTTTTGGTGGCTGCAAATTAGAGAGATGCCCCACACGCAGGACTGTCACTGAAGCACAAATGTTAATATTAATGTCACACTATTATTTGTTTTTTATTTTTATTTTTTTCAGGAACACTTTAGAAACCCCCCCAAAAAAAAAAAATTGATTTTTGCAGGGAGAATTTAGAAAACAAATGTAACAAACTATATGCTTTCTATGGGCCACTGAGTGAGAGATGACGCACACAGGAATCAGGAGTGGCACACAAGCCCAGAGGCCAATATTTTTCTACCAATGATTGATGGAGTTATTTTCTCTGGTAGATTTTGGAACCCAAATCAAGGAAAAAAAATATAGGCTTTCTATGGACCACAATTGGAGAGAGAGAGAGAGAGAGAGAGAGAGAGAGATGGCACACCCAGGAGTCAAGACTGGCACACAAGCAGAAAGGCCAATATTAATCTCCCACTGTTTTTTTTTTTTCAGGGAGACTTTAGAAAAAAAAAAAATAAAAAAAATATGATTTTATCAGGAAGAATTTAGAAACCAAATAAAATAAAATGATTTTTTCAGGGAGAATTTAGAAAACAAATAAAACCAAAAATAGGCGTTCTATGGCCCACTGACTGAGAGATGACGCACACAGGAATCAGGAGTGGCACACAAGCCCAGAGGCCAATATTTTTCTACCAATGATTGATGAAGTTATTTTCTCTGGTAGATTTTGGAACCCAAATCAAGGAAAAAAAATATAGGCTTTCTATGGACCACAATTGGAGAGAGAGAGAGAGAGAGAGAGAGAGAGAGAGAGATGGCACACCCAGGAGTCAAGACTGGCACACAAGCAGAAAGGCCAATATTAATCTCCCACTGTTTTTTTTTTTTTTTTCAGGGAGACTTTAGAAAAAAAAATAATAAAAAAAATATGATTTTATCAGGAAGAATTTAGAAACCAAATAAAATAAAATGATTTTTTCAGGGAGAATTTAGAAAACAAATAAAACCAAAAATAGGCGTTCTATGGCCCACTGACTGAGAGATGACGCACACAGGAATCAGGAGTGGCACACAAGCCCAGAGGCCAATATTTTTCTACCAATGATTGATGGAGTTATTTTCTCTGGTAGATTTTGGAACCCAAATCAAGGAAAAAAAATATAGGCTTTCTATGGACCACAATTGGAGAGAGAGAGAGAGAGAGAGAGAGAGAGAGAGAGAGAGAGAGAGATGGCACACCCAGGAGTCAAGACTGGCACACAAGCAGAAAGGCCAATATTAATCTCCCACTGTTTTTTTTTTTTTTTTTTTTTTTTCAGGGAGACTTTAGAAAAAAAAATAATAAAAAAAATATGATTTTATCAGGAAGAATTTAGAAACCAAATAAAATAAAATGATTTTTTCAGGGAGAATTTAGAAAACAAATAAAACCAAAAATAGGCGTTCTATGGCCCACTGACTGAGAGATGACGCACACAGGAATCAGGAGTGGCACACAAGCCCAGAGGCCAATATTTTTCTACCAATGATTGATGGAGTTATTTTCTCTGGTAGATTTTGGAACCCAAATCAAGGAAAAAAAATATAGGCTTTCTATGGACCACAATTGGAGAGAGAGAGAGAGAGAGAGAGAGAGAGAGATGGCACACCCAGGAGTCAAGACTGGCACACAAGCAGAAAGGCCAATATTAATCTCCCACTGTTTTTTTTTTTTTTTTTTTTTTTTCAGGGAGACTTTAGAAAAAAAAATAATAAAAAAAATATGATTTTATCAGGAAGAATTTAGAAACCAAATAAAATAAAATGATTTTTTCAGGGAGAATTTAGAAAACAAATAAAACCAAAAATAGGCGTTCTATGGCCCACTGACTAAGAGAGAGAGAGAGAGATGGAACGCTTAGTACTGGCACACAAGCCCAAAGGGCAATATTAATCTCCCTTTTTTTTTCCAGGGAGAATTTCTAAAACCCCCCCCCAAAAAAAAATAGGCTTTCTATGGCCCACTATTTGTGAGAGAGATGGGACGCTCAGGACTGGCACAGATGGCACGCTCAGGACTGGCACAGAAGCCCAGAGGCCAATATTAATCTCCCTTTTTTTCTGGGAGAATTTATAAAACCAAAAAAATATTTAAATAGGCTTTGTATGGCCCACTATTTGTGAGAGAGATGGCACGCTCAGGACTGGCACAGATGGCACGCTCACAACTGGCACACAAGCCCAGAGGCCAATATTAATCTCCCTTTTTTCAGGGAAAATTTATAAAACCAAAAAAAAAATTAAATAGGCTTTCTATGGCCCACTATTTGTGAGAGAGATGGCACGCTCAGGACTGGCACAGATGGCACGCTCACAACTGGCACACAAGCCCAGAGGCCAATATTAATCTCCCTTTTTTCAGGGAAAATTTATAAAACCAAAAAAATATTTAAATAGGCTTTCTATGGCCCACTATTTGTGAGAGAGATGGCACGCTCAGGACTGGCACAGATGGCACGCTCACAACTGGCACACAAGCCCAGAGGCCAATATTAATCTCCCTTTTTTCAGGGAAAATTTATAAAACCAAAAAAAAAATTAAATAGGCTTTCTATGGCCCACTATTTGTGAGAGAGATGGCACGCTCAGGACTGGCACAGATGGCACGCTCACAACTGGCACACAAGCCCAGAGGCCAATATTAATCTCCCTTTTTTCAGGGAAAATTTATAAAACCAAAAAAAAAATTAAATAGGCTTTCTATGGCCCACTATTTGTGAGAGAGATGGCACGCTCAGGACTGGCACAGATGGCACGCTCACAACTGGCACACAAGCCCAGAGGCCAATATTAATCTCCCTTTTTTCAGGGAAAATTTATAAAACCAAAAAAAAAATTAAATAGGCTTTCTATGGCCCACTATTTGTGAGAGAGATGGGACGCTCAGGACTGGCACAGATGGCACGCTCAGGACTGGCACAGAAGCCCAGAGGCCAATATTAATCTCCCTTTTTTTCAGGGAGAATTTATAAAACCCAAAAAAAAATAAAATAGGCTTTCTATAGCCCACTATTTGTGAGAGAGATGGCACACTCAGGACTGGCACACAAGCCCAAAGGCCAATATTAATCTCCCACTGTATTTTTATCAGGGAGAATTTATACACCCCACAAAAAAAAATACAGAAAAATGAAAAGGCTTTCTATGGCCCACTATGTGAGAGAGATGGCACACACAGGGATGGCACTCTAGCAGAAATGCCAAATTGCCAATCTTAATCTCCCACCAAAAAAAAAAAAAAAAAAAAAACAGGGAATGTCCTACAATTACTATCTCCCTGCCTGCAGTAATCTCAGCCAGGTATGGCAGGCAGCTACTATCTCCCTGCCTGCAGTAATCTCAGCCAGGTATGGCAGGCAGCAATAAGGAGTGGACTGATGCACAAATGAAATAAAAAGTGTGGACAAACAAAAAAGATAGCTGTGCAGAAAGGAAGGAACAAGAGGATTTGTGCTTTGAAAAAAGCAGTTGGTTTGCACAGCGGCGTACACACAGCAATGCAGCTATCAGGGAGCCTTCTAGGGCAGCCCAATGAGCTACAGCGCTGAGGGGAAAAAAAAAAAAAAAAAACTTCCACTGTCCCTGCACACCGAGGGTGGTGTTGGACAGTGCAAATCGCTGCAGCACAAGCGGTTTTGTGGTTAATGGACCCTGCCTAACGCTATCCCTGCTTCTGACAAAGCGGCAGCAACCTCTCCCTAAGCTCAGATCAGCAGCAGTAAGATGGCGGTCGGCGGGAACGCCTCTTTATAGCCCCTGTGACGTTGCAGACAGCAAGCCAATCACTGCAATGCCCTTCTCTAAGATGGTGGGGACCAGGACCTATGTCATCACGCTGCCCACACTCTGCGTTTACCTTCATTGGCTCAGAAATGGCGCTTTTCGCGTCATTGAAACGCGACTTTGGCGCGAAAGTCGCGTACCGCATGGCCGACCCCGCACAGGGGTCGGATCGGGTTTCATGAAACCCCGACTTAGCCAAAAGTCGGCGACTTTTGAAAATGTTCGACCCGTTTCGCTCAACCCTACTAATGTGATATATCAGACATGTCTGCAGGTAGGTCACACAGGAGCTGTCTCTGCATTGTGTGAGGTAACTTGTAGCAGCAACATGAGAGAACATGGTGGCTACATGAATTTCTGAGGTAATATTAATCTTGCATATGATTTAGGAGCTGATACTACACCACTACACAATGTCTGAGGCGAATGTGCTCCTATTAGCTGTAATGTGAAGTGATAACCCCAGTATTATACTTCCCTGAGACTGCAGAAAAGTTTTCTCCAATTCATCTGGTTGAAGAAAGAGGGAGATTGACAGATGTACCACCTCTATATAAACCCCCACTGACCTCACAGAAAGGGACTAGCCCACATCCTCCTCCCTCACAGAGAGAGACAGAGTTACCTCCCCTATAAAAGTCCCACCCTCCTCACTGTGACACACCAGGCACAGACATACTGTGCACCTTCCTCTTAAAGCAAAATCACTCTTAAAATCTACACCGCTATGCAAACAAAAACTGCAGGAGTTAAAGAACCACCCCTCCCAAAGTTATGTCCTCCTTCGCTTATTGCTCCAGTGGTTTCTATACTCAGAGTAGCCCTAAATTAAGTAAGGAAATGGAAGGAAATGCACAGTACTGTATGTTTACGACACAGTTATTTCCAAGACTGGCATCAGACCAATCCAATACTGGCAGGAATGAATGAATATATTCGGAATCGATCATCAAACATAAATTCGGTACGAATAGGGTACCCATATGGAATGAATATGGCAAATTCAGATTCGCCGACCAATTCCGAACATATTCACTCAACTCTACTCATTTGTCTTAATTACTGCTATTAAATATTTGGGGTCTTACACACTTGCTGATAGATCATTTACACTGATACACAGATAATTGAAAAAAACTTCCCATTAGCCTACTGTATTTGTCAGAGCAGAACATCTAGGAAGTGTCTTGAATTTAAGCTACAAATTTATAAGGCCATGGCAAAAAGTGATGGAGCCAGTGATTTTAATTAACAGGTAAATGTACACAATGTCAGAGGAACCATTAATAGAGTCACAACCAAGAACGTGCTAATGGAGATGACATAAAATGAGATAGATGCTGTCTGCAGGTTTCAAAGGTGTTAACAGGTTTTAATAGAAGAGCTAGCTTGAGATACATGTCAGTTTGATTGCAGAAGATTATATTTTTTCAAAGATTGCGCTGATCAAAATTGGATTGTTTCTCCTTAAGTGATTTTTTTGCAACAAGACCCAATGGGAAACCTGTGTAGCAAACAGGATTTTAAGGACATTGCCTAAAATGTATACATGTTTTTCATAAATGTAACATTTTAGTTGTTCATCCAAATAGCATTGAGCAGGGGCATAATGATCAAAGAGTCAGGGAATGCCACCACAACTGGGCTCAGTGGGAACCAGAGCTCACTAGGACTTCCGGGTAGGAACTTTTTAAAATATATTCATGTTTTCATTATGCAGATAGAGTTAAAAACTGTGGCAGAGCCAAAGTCATTTGGCTCTCTGCTTTGCTACTTTCGTAGCCCTGGTAAGTCATAGCCGGCATAATTGGGTTCTCTGGTTTTGGAAAAAATAATCCCTATGGGCAGATTGTTTTTTAAACAAAAAAGCAATTGATCTTTAATCAATCTCCTTGGGTACAGCACAGAGTCTGCGCCACTCCAACGCTGATCTCGTGTCGATAGCGTGGAGGCCAAAATGTGAGTTCTTTAGCTCTGCCTGGCTAAATGGCAAAAGCAAGTTATTGTTGTAAATTAACAATCAGTCTATCGGAGGTCAAAAAGGTGGACATCATTAGTATGTCATACTAGTCGGCGAAGGCACAAAACTAGAAATTTCTTTTTTCATGGGGGCAAAGGGGAGATTATTATTATTGCATGGGAGCAAATGCAGCATCATTATTATTGCATTGAGGCACAAAAGGAGCATTTAAAGGTAAACATATCTTTTAAAATTCAAATTCACTGACTTCGATTAATTTTCCCCCAAAATTTGTTTAGCAGCGAATGCATAGTATTTTGTTTTGTCTAAATTCTTTATTTATGAATGTTGCAAAAGAGACAAGAACAAAGATATTAACATGTAAATATAGTTCTATGAAGAAGTATCAACATTCATTTTATATATGGGGAAAATATAACTTGGAGAAAAATGGGAACAAAATGGAAGGAGGGCAGAGGGGAAAGGGCAGGTATTGGACATAAAGATGGGTAGCAAATGGGATGGAAGAAGAGGAAGTCCTGTTAAAAAACAATTAATATTCAGACCTGTGCAGGTGGTTCTATTACCAAATGTTTATGTATGGTATAAACACTTTTTGGGGGGAATCTCAATACTAAAAATATTAAAATTCTTCGGAAAATACATATGGGTAGAAGAGACAGAGAGAAGCGGAACCCGCTGGTTATAAGCAATTACACGCTACAGGAGAGCGCGAGTGAGAGAAAGGAACCCTCTGGCCATAAGACTTTAAATTCTACATGAGAAAAAGGAACTCCCTAATCATAAGAGTTTACACACTACAGGAGAAAGCAAGAGGACCTTTCTGAGCATAAGAGTACAGTACAGAGAGATTAACCCACTGACCATAAGAGCTTACACTCTACAGGAGAGATAGAGTGAGAGAGAGGAAGCCGCTGATCATAACTGCTCGTACACTACTGAATAGAGATCCATGGTACACCGCAAACCATAAGAGCTTATAGTCAACAGATGAGAGCAAATCCTACTGACCAGAAGAGATTAAAGTCTACAGATGAGAGCAAATCCTACTGACCAGAAGGGATTAAAGCCAACAGATGAGAGCAAATCCTACTGACCAGAAGAGATTACAGTCTACAGAAGAGAGAGACTAACCCAGTAACCTTTGAGATAGAAAATCACTAGCCCATACAAACTATGCTCCACTGGGAAACGCTGATATCTGATGGCCCGGGTACTGACCACCACTGTACAGAGTATGGCAATCCGATAAATGTCAATATCTTGCTCACTGAGACAGTTAATTAGTTAGTATCTTTATCTTGTGACACATGGCTCCATCATGCTGGAAATAGAGTGGTTTGTCAACAAATTACTCCTGGATCATTCCCAGAAAAGCATTGCATGGCGAATAAGCCTCCTTACCTTGACAAGCCAGAGATGGTATATCACTCTCCATAAGGAGAAACGATACCCCTTAGACCCCTGTCCAGAGCCTCTCATCTAGCCAAATCAGTTCTCATGCTTCGCACTGACGAGGGCCAACAGCCCGAAACACCGTGTCTGCGAATTGAGATACTAATTTGGCTTTTATCCTAAGTCATATTGCATGACTCGTTAAAGAGTTGATTGTGACTTGTAGGATCGCTGCTTCCAACAGGTGGCGCTATAGAGTTTAAGTCCTCTTTTTCTCAGAAGAGGCAATTTGCATATTATATTTCCCAGAGGAGCATTGCACGGCAAATAAGCCTCCTTACCTTGACAAGTCAGAGATGGTATGTCACTCTCCATAAGGAGAAACGATACCCCTTAGACTCCTGGATCATTGGCAGATGTTGCATTTGAAGGATGTTAAGATATTTTTTTTTATTCAGTATCTTAGACAAAATTGTGAGTGAATCCACCTTATGGGCGAGAAGTACCCATGCATAAATTGCTTTACTGTTGACATGACACAGGACTGATTCCAGTGTTCATCTTTTCGTTTCCAGACAATTATTCTTCCAGAAGTCCCAAACAGTCTGAAGGGGGCATCATCAGATGAAATAATTTTACAGCATGTACAGTCACTGGTCTGCAGATGGAAAATTATTTTCTCTCATGAAGGATTTGGCTCAGAAACTAATATCCAGAATGCCAAGATAAATCGATGAAGATGTGAAAACAATGTGAAGTGCTCGCCAAGGCCTTGGGGTACTTGGTACCGGATCCGGTCATCATTAAAGGGGTGGTCACGGTGGCAGTGACTCGGTCCATGGCCCTGTGCATCCAGATTAAAGGGAAGAACTTTAAAGGGGTTTGTTGACTAAAGTTTGTTCGTGATGCCACCTGTGGTATTCGGTCAGGGATGACCAATGCTGCTTAAAAAGGGTCCGCTGGGGTGATGTTATGGTAGCTGAGATGGTATGGCTTCCCACAGGTGAAGCTAGGTCCCCAGGGCTCCTGGTGTAGTAGGGACAGATGGTAGATGGTGTCGAAATAACTGGAGGACACAAGGTTGCAGCCTCTTTACCTCTTTACTGATGCAAGGCAGCCACAGTCCAGGGTCCAGGTTATAGGTGCTGGTGTGGTCTGGCCGGCCTGGAAGCGACTCAAGAATCCCCTTACCAGATAGAATCAGAAGCATTACTTCTAGCGCTGTGTTGCAGTCCCTTGCTGCCTTAGGCCTCACACAAGGTCCTCACTTTCTCTCTGTCCCCCTTTAGGTAGGACACTAACCCATATAGCAGGTAATGCGAGCCTTTTTACATGATCTCTAATTATTGCCCGGGCTCTATGTTTTACTGTGCCTTTATGTGTTAATGGTGGACAGGTGACTTGAAATCCAGCTGTCTGCCGATTTCTGCCGTGGGGCATAAAGTCACCCCCACAACCTCGGTCTTCCGGCTACTGGAATTCTGCGCTTCAGCGTGGATGAAGCTCAGTCGCAGCTTCCCTCCCGCTCTTCACTCTCTTTTGCTTCTCTTCCTCCTTCACTGTCTCTACAAACTGTTCTGTTCCTTTATTTCCTTTCCAGGAGCTGCAGCACCTCACGTGGCTGTGCGGCCCCAACTTTATTCTCTCAGATCCACTCTGTTTGCTTCCCCTGACAGACTTCTATCACCGACTCCTCTCTCTGTCTCTACCTCTGACAGACTGACTAACTCCTCTTCCAAGCCAGAGTATATATTATCTTGGGAAGCTCCCTTGAAACCGGGTCCAGAGCTCCTCCTTCTAGCCTGGAGTCAGAACATGTTGTATTCCAAGCATGGCATCACTCTACCCATGAGGAAAGCAATGCCACTGTAACAACCGGTTACCTGGGGTGTTACAAATGTCAACACTGTAAATATTAAATCTTTACATAAATTTGAGGTATCAGTCAATGAAAGTTTAAAAACTTATGAGATGCTTATAATTGTAACTGAAGAACCGATATCAAATCTTTGTAGAGGATGAAGATGGCACACCTAAGGATGAAGCAATACCAGCAAGCAAAAAAGAAAAGGGCACACAGCAACAAGTGACAGCAAAAAGTACAGCCAAGAAGCAACGAAGAGTGGTGGTGGTGGGAGACTCACTACTGAGAGGCACAGAAGCAGCCATCTGCAGACCGGACATAACTGCAAGAGAAGAATGCTGCCTTCCAGGTGCGAT
This sequence comes from Ranitomeya imitator, assembly GCF_032444005.1. NCBI lineage: Eukaryota > Metazoa > Chordata > Amphibia > Anura > Dendrobatidae > Ranitomeya > Ranitomeya imitator. The sequence continues at coordinate 620,009,585 of NC_091283.1, forward strand.
GATCAAGGATGTGACCGATAGGATACCAAAGCTCTTCAGCTCCAAGGACGTCCACCCATTTCTTCTGATACATGTTGGCACCAATGACACGGCAAGGAAAGACCTACCGACAATCTGCAAAGACTTTGAAGAGTTGGGGAAGAAAGTAAAGGAACTGGATGCACAGGTAGTTTTTTCTTCTATCCTTCCAGTAGACGGGCATGGCACCAGGAGATGGAACAGGATCCTTGATGCAAACAACTGGCTAAGACGATGGTGCAGACAACAAGGATTCGGATTCCTGGACCACGGTGTGAATTACTGGTACGATGGACTCCTCGCCAGAGATGGACTACACCTCAACAAACCTGGGAAACACACATTTGCCAGAAGACTCGCTACACTCATCAGGAGGGCGTTAAACTAGAAGAAGAGGGGACGGGAAGAAAAACATTAGACTTGAACAAAGAAGACCCAGGAAAACATACTCAGATGGGAGGTAAGAACATTTCTAAAGCAATCCACAGCGAGGAGATTGGAACAAAACAAAATCCTCTAAACTGCATGCTCGCAAACGCCAGAAGCCTGACAAACAAGATGGAAGAACTAGAAGCAGAAATATCTACAGGTAACTTTGACATAGTGGGAATAACCGAGACATGGTTAGATGAAAGCTATGACTGGGCAGTTAACTTACAGGGTTACAGTCTGTTTAGAAAGGATCGTAAAAATCGGAGAGGAGGAGGGGTTTGTCTCTATGTAAAGTCTTGTCTAAAGTCCACTTTAAGGGAGGATATTAGCGAAGGAAATGAGGATGTCGAGTCCATATGGGTCGAAATTCATGGAGGGAAAAATGGTAACAAAATTCTCATTGGGGTCTGTTACAAACCCCCAAATATAACAGAAACCATGGAAAGTCTACTTCTAAAGCAGATAGATGAAGCTGCAACCCATAATGAGGTCCTGGTTATGGGGGACTTTAACTACCCGGATATTAACTGGGAAAGTGAAACCTGTGAAACCCATAAAGGCAACAGGTTTCTGCTAATAACCAAGAAAAATTATCTTTCACAATTGGTGCAGAATCCAACCAGAGGAGCAGCACTTTTAGACCTAATACTATCTAATAGACCTGACAGAATAACAAATCTGCAGGTGGTTGGGCATCTAGGAAATAGCGACCACAATATTGTACAGTTTCACCTGTCTTTCACTAGGGGGACTTGTCAGGGAGTCACAAAAACACTGAACTTTAGGAAGGCAAAGTTTGACCAGCTTAGAGATGCCCTTAATCTGGTAGACTGGGACAATATCCTCAGAAATAAGAATACAGATAATAAATGGGAAATGTTTAAGAACATCCTAAATAGGCAGTGTAAGCGGTTTATACCTTGTGGGAATAAAAGGACTAGAAATAGGAAAAACCCAATGTGGCTAAACAAAGAAGTAAGACAGGCAATTAACAGTAAAAAGAAAGCATTTGCACTACTAAAGCAGGATGGCACCATTGAAGCTTTAAAAAACTATAGGGAGAAAAATACTTTATCTAAAAAACTAATTAAAGCTGCCAAAAAGGAAACAGAGAAGCACATTGCTAAGGAGAGTAAAACTAATCCCAAACTGTTCTTCAACTATATCAATAGTAAAAGAATAAAAACTGAAAATGTAGGCCCCTTAAAAAATAGTGAGGAAAGAATGGTTGTAGATGACGAAGAAAAAGCTAACATATTAAACACCTTCTTCTCCACGGTATTCACGGTGGAAAATGAAATGCTAGGTGAAATCCCAAGAAACAATGAAAACCCTATAGTAAGGGTCACCAATCTAACTCAAGAAGAGGTGCGAAATCGGCTAAATAAGATTAAAATAGATAAATCTCCGGGTCCGGATGGCATACACCCACGAGTACTAAGAGAACTAAGTAATGTAATAGATAAACCATTATTTCTTATTTTTAGGGACTCTATAGCGACAGGATCTGTTCCACAGGACTGGCGCATAGCAAATGTGGTGCCAATATTCAAAAAGGGCTCTAAAAGTGAACCTGGAAATTATAGGCCAGTAAGTCTAACCTCTATTGTTGGTAAAATATTTGAAGGGTTTCTGAGGGATGTTATTCTGGATTATCTCAATGAGAATAACTGTTTAACTCCATATCAGCATGGGTTTATGAGAAATCGCTCCTGTCAAACCAATCTAATCAGTTTTTATGAAGAGGTAAGCTATAGGCTGGACCACGGTGAGTCATTGGACGTGGTATATCTCGATTTTTCCAAAGCGTTTGATACCGTGCCGCACAAGAGGTTGGTACACAAAATGAGAATGCTTAGTCTGGGGGAAAATGTGTGTAAATGGGTTAGTAACTGGCTTAGTGATAGAAAGCAGAGGGTGGTTATAAATGGTATAGTCTCTAACTGGGTCGCTGTGACCAGTGGGGTACCGCAGGGGTCGGTATTGGGACCTGTTCTCTTCAGCATATTCATTAATGATCTGGTAGAAGGTTTACACAGTAAAATATCGATATTTGCAGATGATACAAAACTATGTAAAGCAGTTAATACAAGAGAAGATAGTATTCTGCTACAGATGGATCTGGATAAGTTGGAAACTTGGGCTGAAAGGTGGCAGATGAGGTTTAACAATGATAAATGTAAGGTTATACACATGGGAAGAAGGAATCAATATCACCATTACACACTGAACGGGAAACCACTGGGTAAATCTGACAGGGAGAAGGACTTGGGGATCCTAGTTAATGATAAACTTACCTGGAGCAGCCAGTGCCAGGCAGCAGCTGCCAAGGCAAACAGGATCATGGGGTGCATTAAAAGAGGTCTGGATACACATGATGAGAGCATTATACTGCCTCTGTACAAATCCCTAGTTAGACCGCACATGGAGTACTGTGTCCAGTTTTGGGCACCGGTGCTCATGAAGGATATAATGGAACTAGAGAGAGTACAAAGGAGGGCAACAAAATTAATAAAGGGGATGGGAGAACTACAATACCCAGATAGATTAGCGAAATTAGGATTATTTAGTCTAGAAAAAAGACGACTGAGGGGCGATCTAATAACCATGTATAAGTATATAAGGGGACAATACAAATATCTCGCTGAGGATCTGTTTATACCAAGGAAGGTGACGGGCACAAGGGGGCATTCTTTGCGTCTGGAGGAGAGAAGGTTTTTCCACCAACATAGAAGAGGATTCTTTACTGTTAGGGCAGTGAGAATCTGGAATTGCTTGCCTGAGGAGGTGGTGATGGCGAACTCAGTCGAGGGGTTCAAGAGAGGCCTGGATGTCTTCCTGGAGCAGAACAATATTGTATCATACAATTATTAGGTTCTGTAGAAGGACGTAGATCTGGGGATTTATTATGATGGAATATAGGCTGAACTGGATGGACAAATGTCTTTTTTCGGCCTTACTAACTATGTTACTATGTTACTATGTTACTATGTAACCAGAGAAACAGCTTACTAAAAGATCTAAAAACACTGAAGCAGCAAAGTATGTGAAAACCAAAATTTGTGTCTGCATCAAAACTTTTGGCAATAACTATATAGCTGGTTTCTATCACTACATGGTCACTGTATAGCAGTAATATTAGTAATTAGCACAGTGTTTTTTGTTAATAATCAGTTCCTTCCAATCTGGTGCGATGTCTCTGTGACCCCTCCTGATCTGACCTCAGCTTTTCTGACTTTTCTTTTTATTGACTTTCTGGTATACGACGGTGGCTGGTTCTCGGATTATGGTTGGCTTGGCTATCTTTGCCTCAGGCTCACTCCTGTATCCAGCAGCTACTCAATAGCTGCAATCCAGGATCCCAGTTGTAAGTCCAGATCCTAGAACAGAGGCTAATGATCTTTGACAAATTTTACACATAGAATATAAAAAGAACAAATGCCGGTGAGCATGTGCAGTAGGAATCATACACTCCTCCTTTCAAGTGTAGGAAGAATTGCTTCCAGTGGGCAGTTTGATCTAATACTGGAGATATCAAGGTATCACATTTGTGTCTGAACATACTGCTGAAACCCCAACTGTCCTGTTAGCTAGGCAATGCCACACTAATACCAAAGTTACTGCTGGACATCGGAAGCAAGTGGCCATTTAGTTATTAGATTGCTTAGCCTTGATGTCCCTTTCTACTTTGTTGCAGTGAACTGGTATGTAATGAACTTTCATCTGTGACAGCATGGTGGCTCAGTAGGTAGGAGTGTTGCTTTGCAGCACTGGGGTCCTGGGTTCAAATCCTGTCAAGAACAACACGTGCAAGGAGTTTTTATATTCTCCCTGTGTTTGCGTGGCTTTTCTCAGGGTACTGACTTCTTCCCACACGCCAAAGACATACTGATATGGAATCTATATTGTGATCCCAATGGGGACAGTGATGATAATGTATGTAAAGTGCTGTGGTACTAATGGTGCTATACTGTATAAGTGAGTAAAATTATTATGATTTATTTATATAGCACCATTAATTCCATGGTGCTGTTCATGAGAAAGGGGTTACATACAGGGTTATAGATATAATTTACACTGCACAAATCTATGATGACAGACTGGTACAGAGGGGAGAGGACCCTGTCCTTGCGGACTTACATTCTACGGGTTACTGGGAAAAGACAGAAGGTCAGGGATGTGGCAGCTCTGGTGGTGGTGATGCGGCAGCTCGGGTGGTTGGTAAGGTGGAAGCTCGGGTGGTTGGTGAGGCGGCAGCTCAGGCAGTTGGTGAGGCGGTAGCTTGTGCGGTTGGTGAGGCGGCGGCTCGGGTGGTTGGTGAGGTGGTAGAATGGTTATTGCAGGCTGTAGGCTTTCCTGAAGAGATGGGTTTTCAGGTACCGTCTGAAGGATCCGAGGGTGGTGGATAATTGGATGTGATGAGGCGTGGAATTCCAGAGAATTGGGGACATTCAGGAGAAATCTTGGAGGCGGTTGTGTGAGGAACGAATAAGTGCGGAGGAGAGAAGGAGGTCTTGGGAGGATCGAAGATTGCGTGAGGGAAGATAGTGGGAGATTAGTTAGAGTGGGGACAGGTTGTGGATGGCTTTGTAGATCAGTGTTAGTAGTTTGAACTGGATTCGTTGGGGAATTGGGAGCCAGTGGAGGGATATGCAGAGGGGAGAAGCAGGGGAGTAGCGAGGAGAGAGGTGGATTAGCTGGGCAGCACAGTTGAGGACAGACTGGAGTGGTGCAAGGGAGTAAGCGAGGAGGCCACAGAGGAGGGTGTTGCAGTAATCAAGGTGGGAGATGATGAGGGCATGCACAAGAGATTTAGTAGATTGTGGGTGAGGAAGGGACGAATTCTGGCAATATTTTTTAGTTGGAGGTGACAGGTTGCAAGAGTTTGGACTGGCGGTTTGAAGGACAGGGCAGACTCGAGAGTTACCCCGAGGCAGCGGATTTCAGGTGCGGGAGAGAGCGTGATGCTGTTTACCATAATAGATAGATCAGGTAGGGGGATACGCGAGATGGGGGAAAGATGATGAGTTCGGTTTTGTCTACATTGAGTTTTAGGAAGCGAGAGTTGAAGAAGGAGGATACGGCTGATAAACACTCCGGGATTCTGGCCAGCAGAGAGGTGACATCTTGGCCAGAGAGGTAGATCTGAGTGTAGTCCGCATACAGGTGGCACTGGAAGCCATGGGACTTTGTGCGTTGTCCTAGGCCAAGGGTATAGATGGAAAAAAGTAGGGGCCCTAGGACAGAGCCTTGAGGGACTCCAACAGAGAGAGGGCGGGATGAGGAGGTAGTGTGGGAGATGCTAAATGTGCGGTCAGAAAGGTATAAGGCGATCCAGGACAGGGCAAAAAAATAAATGCTGTTACCCATTGGCGGAGCTCACTTCTATGTAGACCACAACAGATTGCCTCTAGCTTATTTATTTAGTTATGTGATACTTTTTATATCCTGCTGTCTGTTTTTGGCTTGTAGTTTGGCAACCCCATTGACTCCTGATTTTGTGCCTGAAGTGACATCTGAATATTGACTTTATGTGATGACGCCTCTTGCCTCTGATTGACTTCTCCTGCCAGCAAACCTTGTGTGGAGGCATCCCAATGGACAACGTTGAGTGACCAAATTCCTTTATAGGAGTTAAAGAGTGAAGGCCAGAGTTCCTTTGGAAACTGACAAACGAAGTGGCTTTTGTCAAATCTCTCAAAGGTAGCCCTTTTGAACCTGTGGCCTCTAACAGACTTAACACAAGATGTTGAGGTAAAAAGAGTCAGTATGAACGTAGTATGTACTATCATTATAAAAACTGTGAGATAGCTTCACAATACACATTATAGATAATCTTCAGGTAACATAGTAACATAGTAACATAGTTAGTAAGGCCGAAAAAAGACATTTGTCCATCCAGTTCAGCCTATATTCCATCATAATAAATCCCCAGATCTACGTCCTTAACAGGTAACAGCAGCAAAGCGTCTTTCCGCACATGCTCACTGCTGTCACTGGGTTCTGTAACATTATAGAACAGGTTTTGGTCAGTGTAAGTGGACAAGCACCATGATTATGTACTATATTAATAACCAATCTAGACAAGAGTATGGTTTACTAAATAAAGGTATTTAAGACCATATAATATCATTTACTTTTATATAATTTCAAAGAACCAAGCATAGATTGTCCTTACTTTTCCCTGGAAGTAAATCTAATAAAAATAGTTTGTATTTTATTTAGTAAAATGTTGTAAAATACAATTCTATTTTCCTAAAAATCAGTTACTAACACAAGGATGCACAACTCTTTATTTTTCGAATAATGGAAGAGCAGCAACAATAAGAAGCAGCAAAGTAATTGGCAAAATAAAATTTATGTTTGCTTGGTTACTGCAGTTATTGCATCCCAAGCACTGGGAGGCCTGATGTCAAAATATTAGGCTTTTCAAAGCAGGACAATTATACACACTTCAATCATGTGAAGCTTCTCTCTGTGACACCATTTCTGTCTTTTAATCTCTCTAGCACACTGGAATTATCTCTTCAATGCAGGCTAATTACTTATCTGAGAACATGGAAACAAATAAAATTACCATCATTAGCTTTAATCGTTGTTCCCTTTATTTAACTTTGATCCCTTTATTCTTTGTTCAGGGACTAACTTGTATTTTAGGTAATGTAAATTTGAGGTAGACATACACAAGAATAATTTTAGATTTTTTTTTCACTTAAAGCCAGCAAATTTTACAATATAGTTACTTGCCAACAGCTTTTTAATTGAATACATCTTTTAAATCCAACTTCCAAGATGAGTTTCAAAGAAGCACTAAAATAATTCTAGAATATGTTTCTAGATCCCGTGTTAAAAATGTAATGCGTATTTAAGTTTTAGTCTGGAAATAAAAGTGAAAAAAAGTAAATAATTTATGCTGTATTTTATTCTTTTGATTATTACTAATATTATAAAACTATTCCCAAATTAGTAAATTATGCCCTATCCACAGGATGGGGGTCCTACTACTGTTATAGGGATCGACTTACAGTCTTAGGAATAGCCCATTAAAGGGAATCTGTAACCAAATTTTTGCTACCTATTCTGAGAGCAGACTAATGTAATAAAAGAGTCCCTGATTCCAGCGATGCACCACTTTGTTTGCTGGGTGCTGCAGTTTTGATACAATCATAGTTTTTATATGTAACATGTAGCAGAGCACAGAAAACTGAGCCCGTGCACACATCCCTGATTAGCAGATTCCTGCATACATTGTATGTTGACAGTTAGTTGCTATAATCAGCGATGATGGGTGAAGTTGGACCAGACGGCACCTGAGCTGTAGTCTGGGCAGAGTTAATCTCCTGCAGAAACACTCAGCACAGAGCCCAATAGCTGACAAATCATTAAAATCAGTGTCTCATTCCCTATCTCATGCTGCACTCAAACATTTTAGCCCCTGGTTTTTTATTTTCTCAAGGATAGCAGGAGACAATGGACCCAAAAATTTGTTGTGCAATTTCTCTTGAGTATGCCAATACTCCACATGTGGTCAAAAACTACTTTTGAATGGAGATGAGCAAATTTGTTCAGTTTTTGTTCCCTAATCTAATGTTGACTTATTCATGCCATATTCATGCCGAATGTATGCTTGATAATCAGATCCGAACATATTCGGAAATTTCTACTCCCATTGATTCTAATGACATTCGGCTGTGTTCGACGAATATTGCAAAAACAATATTCAATGCCTATTGTATTCGGAACCGAATCTGAACAAATTCGCTCATCTCTACTTCTGAGGCACATTGCAAAGCTCGAATGGGAAGAAGCGCACACAGAATTTTATACAATTGGACAATGATGAAAAGAAAATTAGATTTTCAGTACCAAAATTTTGTTTTAACCCAACGATTTTACATTTTCACACTGGGAAATGGGTAAAAATGGCACCAAAATTTGTGCTGAAAGTAGAAATGGACCACATGTGGCTGTACAAACGGTGAGACTCGGGAGGGACAAAGTGCTATTGGCAAATAGCGATCCATCCCTCCCAAGTCTCGCCGTATGGCTAAGCAGTAGTGTTATACAGGATGCATCCAGGAGCACATAATTTTCTATAAAACTCCATATACAGAGAACCTAAGTGCAAGAACAGCAAAATCCCCTCTCAAGTGAGTGACCCCCTTTTGTTAATTAAAGGGAACCTGTCACCTGAATTTGGCAGGACAGGTTTGTGGTCATAGGGGCGGGGTTTTCGGGTGTTTGATTCACCCTTTCCTTAACCACTGGCTGCATGCTGGCCGCAATATTGGGTTGAAGTTCATGCTGTGTCCTCTGTAGTACACGCCTGCGCACGGCAAGATTGCCTAATAAAAAACAGACACTACTGGACCACAGGTCAGACAGCATCCACAGTGACTCCAAACTACCTCAAAATAGGGAATCTTCCAACAGGGTTCCATCTGAATCACGTATTTCAGAGATTTACAGACATACCCCAGTGTAAGAGCTTAGCTTCAAGTGCAGGATAAATATGTGCCGAGCCTTACTGCGATCTGTGGGAGGCAGAATGAACTAATAAACAGGTGAAGAATTGTTTTTATTTATTTTTTATGCAGTTCCTCATGCGGTATAAATGATTAGACATTAGGGGCAGAATAAAATGTAAGATTGATCTATCACCATTTTGTGAGGCGCTGTCTTTTTTATCTTTTTTTGACATGGAATACGCTCTGGGATGGATTCCCTGGTTTTGACTTGCGCTTTTTGTCCGTAAAGGATATGGCTTCATTGTGGGGTGCGAATTAACTGTTTTTGTTTGGACATAACTTTATTCTTCAGGTCAGTGCGATTAAAGCAATGCTTTATTATATTTTTTTTATGTTTGACAACAAAGACAATATTTTGCATTGCACCTAAAATAACCTGTAATTACTGAGGATATAGATGGAATCAACAGACATGAACTCTGTGGCCTGCTTGTTCCTATTTTACCAACCCCAGCTTTGCTGTCGCCGTTATTACCGGAATAACGGCAACTGCAAAAAAAAGTCAGATTTCCCATTTAATTTCTCTCTCCTCTGATGTGACCCTATCACAGTGATCAAAATAAAAGAAATAGTAAGTCAAACCCAAAATAAAAGAAATAGTAAGTCAAACCCAAAATGAAAGAAATAGTAAGTCAAACCCAAAATAAAAGAAATAGTAAGTCAAACCCAAAATAAAAGAAATAGTAAGTCAAACCACCCTTTTCATCCTCTTAGTTAGGTAAAAATACTAAAATTAAAAAAAATGTTTATTTCCATTTTTCATTAGGGTTAGGGTTGGGCTAAATTTAGGGTCGGGATAAAGTTAGGAGTGTTAGGGTTAGGTTTGTGGTTACGGCTATGGTTAGAGTTGGGATTAGGGTTAGGGGTGTGTTTGGGTTAGGATTGGAGATAAAATTAGGGGGTTCCACTTTCTAAGTACATCCAGGGTCTCCAAACACGAACTGGTTCAACCATTGATTCCAGCCAATTTTGCATTCAAAAGTCAAACGCTGCTCCCACCCTTCTGAGCCCTGCCATGAGCCCAAACAGTGGCTTTCCCCCAGATACGGAGTATTGTCATACTCATGAGAAATTGCACAACAAATATTGTTGTCCACTTTCTCCTGATACCCTTGTGAAAATAAAAAATATTTGTTCCAAAGTAAATTTTTGGTGAAAAAAGTAAATGTTCATTTTTTACTTCCACATTGCTTTAGTTCTCGTGAAGCACCTGAAGGGTAAAGGAACTTTGTAAATGTGGTTTTACTCACCTTGTGGGGTGCAGTTTTTAGAATGCTATCACTTTTGGGTATTTTCTGTTATGAAGGAATATAAACCAGCTCACCTGTGATGCATAAGCTGAACTTCGGGAGCACAGACCCACTGTGTCCAGGCGTATAGGATCCAAAAGATGAAAATGTCCAGCTTCACCGAATCGGTGAAAAAAAAGGTTTCTTTATTCAAAAACTTGTAACATAGAGGATGCAAACATCAGTACAAACCATATGGATGTGTTATACAGAGCCCCCAAACTCACTTCAAACGTGAGGTAGTCCCTAAAAAAACGGTTTTGTAAATTTTGTTGGAAAAATGAGAAATCGCTGGTCAACTTTTAACCCTTATAGCATCCTAACAAAAAAAATTGTTTCCAAAATTATGATGATGTAAAGTTGGGAAATGTTATTCATTAACTATATTGTGTGACAACACTCTCTGATTTAAGGGTACAAAAAATTAAAGTTTGAAAATTGCTAAATTTTGAAAATTTTAGCCAAATTTCCATTTTTTCATAAATAAACACAAGTTATATTGAAGAAATTTTACCACTAACATGAAGTACAATATGTCAAGAAAAGAAATCTCACAATCAGTGGCATACGTTGAAGCGTTCTAGATCTATATCCTCATAAAGTGACAGTGGTCAGAAATGTACAAATTGGCTTGGTCATTAAGTATGAAATTGGCTCTGTCAATAAGGGGTGAAAATTGATGTTTATAGCTTACAGCCAATGAAAACCCAAAAATCATTATCTCAGTAAATTAGAATAATTCAGAAAAAACACATTCAAAGGCTTCCTGAGCATTTAAAAAGGTTGCTTAGTCTGTTTTAGTAGGCTCCACAATCATGGGGAGGACTGCTGACTTGACAGATGTTCAGAAGGCAGTCATTGACACACTTCACAAGGAGAGTAAATAACAAAAGGTCATTGCTAATGAAGCTGGCTGTTCACAGAGTGCTGTATCCAAGCATATTAATGGAAAGTTGAGTGGAAGGAAAAAGTGTGGTAGAAAAAGGTGCACAAGCGACAGGGATAACTGCAGCCTTGAAAGGATTGTTAAGAAAAGGCCATACAAAAAATTGGGAGAGATTCACAAGGAGTGCACTGCTGCTGGAGTCATTGCTTCAAGAGCCACCACACAGACATATCCAGCACATGGGCTACAAGTGTCACATTCCTTGTGTCATGCCACTAATGACCAATTGACAACACCAGGCACATCTTACCTGGGCCAAGGAGAAAAAGAACTGAACTGTTGCTCAGTGGTCCAAGTGGTTTTCAGATGAAAGTAAATTTTGCATTTAATGTGGAAATAAATTTCCCAGAGTCTGGAGGACGATTGGAGAGGCACACAACCCAAGCTGCTTGAGGTGTAGTGTGAATTTTCCACAGTCAGTGATCTTTTGAGGAGCCATCATTATGATTTAAAAAGAGAAAACACAGTAGTTTGACAATAAATGGCTTCACCCGACCACTAACCATGAGTGGAGAAAAAGGTTTGGTGTTATCATTCATATCTCTGAAAAAAATGCCAAAAAAGCAAAAAAGCAAAAATGATTCCAGGGTATGTAAACTTTTAAGAAGAACTGTATAATGGTTTGAAAGCATTTTGCATGTATACTTGCCTGAGGAAGGAGCTGGACCAGCTCTGAACCATGTAGCATTCAATAAAAGTCAAATCTTATGATATTATCTGGTGATATCGCAATCTATACATCATTGGCAGCTTTTTATCCAGCCACCTTTCTTCTATCCTATAGTACTGTTGCAGAAAGAGGTAAGGAGGGGATTAAATGAAAAGGGGGATAATTTATTTTTTCCTGAGTTTAGTGTGTGCTAGTATTATATTAAGGCCATGTGCACACGTTGAGTATTTGGTCAGTATTTTATCTCAGTATTTGTAAACCAAAACCTAGTGAGGAACAATCAGAGAAAAAGTATAAAAGAAACATGTCACCACTTCTGCATTTTTCACCCACTCCTGGTTTTGGATTACAAATACTGATGTGAAATACTGACCAAATACTGATAGTGTGACCATAGCTTTAGTGGGCACCATGTATAACACTTTTGCATTCAGATGGCATAGTGTGTGGCACCATTGTATTTGGATGGAAAATTAGGTGACAATATTTTCAGCAGGTGATATACTTGACACTATAAATTTACATGTACTTATGTACTTATTATTTTTAAAAATATAAATAAATACATTGAAAAAGCCACTGCCAATCAAAATTGCTGTTAATAGGCCCACCTCCGTCAGAAAAAAATCCAATTCATAAATATAATTGTTATGGAAAGAGGAGCAAATTTCAACATGCATTTCTACAGCAAGAAACTTAGCAAGTGATAGCTGGAATCTGATGTTACTTTACTCTGTACTCATATGTTGCCACAAAAATCTGGTGACAGATTTTCTGAGTACACATTTTTTTTCCGTCAAACTATCTGTATGAGGACTTATTCTTCAAGAGTGAATTTTTATTTTTGGTTACCCTTTTATGAATCTTCTAACTTAAATACTAACTTTTAATATTTGCTCCTCTTGTGACTAGATTAAAAAGAATAAACATTGTGTCCTTCACCATGGGGGACATCTAATATATTATATTTTTAGTGTGTCATTACTATCACTAAAATCATTGGATCCTCATTACTTGAAGCAAGCAATTCCTAATGCTCGAATGCTTGTTTCGAGTAGAATAGGAGTCAATGAAACATGAGAGCATTTTTTGGCAGACCCTACATGGAGATCTGGGGGCAATGCTGAAATGGATGTAAAAAGTGCTGACTGGAAAGAGAATATTATGGGAAGACCCCTGGAATCATCTCTGACTCCCAGATTGCTGTTAAGAACAATGGTGTCACACTTTTGCTCCACTTTTAGCACCGACAATAAAATATTCCAAACCCATAAAAAATTGGAGACTACAGAAAAAAATGTTAAGAAATATTCTTTCCTATATGTTGACTTGCATATAAGGTAAAATCTAAAAAGGATTTTAAAAAAAATAATAAATGAAGCAAACCAAAATGGAAATTTGTATAAAAAAATGGAAATGTCAGTTTATGAAGTAAGCAAGAACTGCCAAAAACCAGATGAAAGAGGGACTCAGATGCACCCTGTATTAGACATAAAAGAGGGACTCATGCACATTTTGTTCAAATTATCATGTGGTGGTACTCCTATAATTATAAAGACTAAGCGTAAAGCCTGACAAAAAATACAAGCAGTCATCCATACACCTTTGAAGACACAAAATGTAGTACCTCATGCAAGTCGTGGTACTCATGCACTCATAAAGGCTCTGCACACAGTACAAAGTCAGAAAAAAATTATAAGGAGAGTCATCAATAGACCCTTGAAGGCAAGAACTGGAGGGCCCCGTTCAAATATTGAATATTAAAAACACTTTATGTGCTGCTGTCATCTGGTGCTGTGGGAAATTCGGCTAATCCAGGATTTATTCATTTCTATCAGTGTAAGCTTGTCAGCATTTTCTGTAAACAGGCAAAAGCACCTGTCTGTTATGACCACCTTGGCAGCACTACAATCTCGCTAGTGCGTGGTCAGCACAACACTTCCAAGACATAAAGGAACATCTCATGTCAGGTGTCCAGTTTTGAGACTCAATAGTTGATGGTTACAGAGGAATTGGGGAGTATGCTGCTTGTTTGATCTGCCAGTTACTGCTTGACCATATTTAAAAAGGTTTCCCTCCTTGTCAAAAATATCTGGTCATCAGGGCCTGGATGCTGTGAGAGTGTCATGAAATTGGCCCAGGATTTTGACAGTGTACCTCTGCCTTTGCCGTACCAGGTGTATGTTTCCCTGGCCTCTCCTCCTTAGTTGTCAAGAATGCTTGCCCCCTTATGCTAGTGTGGTCTGATGGGAATTTTTTCAACTTATTTTCCACAGTGGCCTTGTGGTGTAGCACCATTTTAGTAGACCTCTTTGCTTTAGGAAGGAAAGATGCAAGGTTGTCCTTGTAATGTGGGTTTCCTGTTATGATCAGGTGGCCTTGGAGCAGCATGAAAACTTTCTCTGGAGTAGGTGGTAACTATACGGACCGCAAACCCTGATCTTAACACTGCAACTAGAAGTAGCCGTGGGGTGTGCCTAACAAAACCTAGACACCTCGACACAGCCGGAGAACTAAATACCCCTAAAGATGGAAATAGGAAAACTATCTTGCCTCAGAGTAGACCCCCAAAGGATAGGCAGCCCCCCACAAATAATGACTGTGAGTTGGAGAGGAATAGACATACGCAGGCAGAAAAGAGGCTTAGCAAAGGAGGCCACTTCTAGCTAAATAGAAAAGGACAGGACAGGATACTAAGCGGTCAGCATAAAAATACTACAAAAATATCCACAGCAGAAAATAGAAAACTCCACCACCTAACTAAAGATGTGGAGAGTATAACTGCAACTCCAGAGAATCCAACCAGACTGAGAAAAGCAACTGACACAGTCAAAGCTGGAGCAAATAGAAACAAAAGATCAGCACTGAAAATAAGCACACAGCAAGTGTGCTTCAGAAAAAGAAATAAACACTTATCTTTGCTGAACTGGCAGCTAGGCAGGTGAGGCCAGGCAGAGATCCAATACTTCCAAAGAAACATTGACAACTGGCCAGGGCTAATGAATCCTGCACACTTAAATATCCCAGTCAGAACAGCAATTAGCAGATACACCTGGCCAGGACTGTGACTCGGAGACAACTGCATTCCCAGCTACAACCACTGGAGGGAATCCAAGAGCAGAATTCACAACAGTTTCCAGAGGAAGAAGTCCTTGACACTTTGAAACACATAGAATAAAAACTACATGTTTGAATAAATCGCTGAGATTTGTCGTCTTCCATACACAGCAGCGCTGGAGACATCCACAAATTATTACTATCTTCATAAGATACTTCTGATAATAAGTCCACTTTGTGTTAGGCTAGGTTCACATTGCGTTAGGGCATTCCGTTTAACGGATCCATTAAACGGATGCGCTAACGATGTGTCCCACATTGTCTTTTTTTACGATGGCGCTAACGCATGCATTAACGCATGGTTGCATTGCGTCGGCGTGCGTTAGCAATAGAGTTCAATGCACAGTGAACACTTCTGTTTGCTGTGCGTTTGCCATAACATACCCGAAAATGCTGTAGTCAGCATTTGAAGGTGCGTCACAAAGTAGCGGACCATCGCTAACGCATGCCGATTTTGACTTGATCTGTTAAACTGAATGCCCTAATGGGATGTGAACTGAGCCTTATAGATGGGCACAAGCTCATGTAAAGAAAGTCTCCTTCTGAGTGTGATAAATGGAGTGGGAGAAAAATCTAGCCACAATAAAGCTTTAAAAAACTTTTAACCAACAACAACCTAACACCGACCAAATAGTAAAAGTATAATATCTATTTGATCAGATCAGTAATCCCAGTTGGCACAAAGTTTTCAGGTAAACTTACAAAAACAGTAGTCTAGTTACAAATAAATAACCTCAACTTTTATTTGCCCTAGAGACCTCTTTTCATGTTGAAAAATGATAGAAAAAGACAGAATCCTTACCCGAGTAAAGGTATTTTTATTGTTTGGAAACTTGTTTACTGAATGAAAACTTTTTCAGAAATCTACCATAAAAAAGACCTTGTACATTGCTTTGGATAGTTTGTATAATGGAAGGTTATAGATGAAAATAGCTTGAATACGCATTAAACGTTTATTATGGGAAATCTGACATTGATGTTAAGGACTTGAACTTTGAGCTGTGACTACATGTTTTACTGTCAATATCCTTTGTCATTGTCTATTCAAAGCAGTTTTATCAGAAAACCTATTGAAATTACATGAGACAGAGCTCCACTGGAATACTCTTATATAGAAATCATACTGTTAAATACAGCCTGCTGTATATTTTAACATCCTATCTTTGAGTATTTAGTAGAGATAAGTGGATGTTTTGAAATTCAAATTCAAATTTTGCTGATTTGCTTAGTCATCAATAAATACGGCAAATCTCAATACTGGAACGTTTGTAAGTGATCGAAAAATAGATGTGGCGGACAGGGGAGAAAAAGAGAGAATCTTGCTGACCATAAGCACTTACACTTTACAGACGAGAGAGAAGACCCCGCTGACCAACAGATTACACTTTGCAGGAGAGAGGGAAGACCTCGCTGACTGTACTGGCAGGCACGGTACTGTATAAGGAAAGCGCCTCTGACTGTGGAGCCCCTAGGAGAAACTGAGAAGTCAACTCTGTGCAATGCCCAATTCCCCCCTCCCACTACTCCCCAGGTGATGCCATAATTGGGATGCCCAACTGAACAATGGGAGGGAAGAGGAAAGGGCATCTGGCGACACACTCAGGGGTTAAATGCAGGTGTGCAGGGCTAGTCCTCTTTCTCCTTGGCTGATCCTTGGAAGCTGTTGTTGTTTCCCTAGGACCCATGGAGCCACCCTACAGCTATGTCAGATTCTCTGGTCTAGGCCCTGCGGCAGAGAGCAGCACAAGAAGATGAGCACTGGCTTCAAGCCCTTATTACTGGCCTCAGCGCTCACCACCCTGTGCCCTCTCCTCACCCCCTGCCCGTGCTTTCATATGTGCGTCCGCCAGCCTTTTTCCCCTGGGTCACTATCTGCTGATATCACCCACAGCCCTGCTACCCAGAGGTCTGTCCCTGACGTGGCCTTCCCTGCGCTTGGACTCCTAGCATTCCCAGGGCCCCACGCCTCCTCCCCCACTGTGATCCCACGAGCTGACCCACCTGACTCTTTGCATGACGTGGCTTTGGGTCGACGTCATTCAAATTTAGGCCCAGGCTTGGGCCTACTCCACACTGCCGTGTCACATTGAAGCTCCACCCACTTCAGGTATGTCATCGCAAAGCTCCACCCATTACAGTCGCTTCACTGTGATCCTCCATCCACTTCCTATGTGTCGTTGTGAAGTTCAGCCCACTTCCTGTGCCCAATCAAGTACCTGCAGGAGGGACAGGGGACAGGGTAGAGGACCCTGTATACCGCTGCAGGGCGCGCTGATCAGTGCTACCCGACCGATGAGCGCACACTGCAGCTTCAGTCATCATTAGTGTTGAGCATTCCGGGTATCGGCCAATATTCGCTGTATCGGAATTCCAATACCGAGTTCCGATAGCTTTGTGATATCGGATACAGGAATCGGAAGTTCCTGTAGTGCAATGATGCACTATAATGGAGTGTGGGCGGTGCGTGGGCGGAGACTGCATGTGTGTGCGGGCGGGTCTGTGCGTGACCATGGGGGGTCTGTGTGTGCCTGCAGGGGCTCTGTGCGTGTGTGCCGGGGCTCTGTGCGGCATGCAGGGCTCTGTGCCACGTGCCAGGGGTCTGTGTGGGCCTGCCAGGGCTTGGTGTATGCGTGCTGGGGCTCTGTGCAGCGTGCCGGGGTCTGTGCAGCGTGCAGGGCTCTGTGCGGCCTGCCGGGGCTCTGTGCGTGCGTGCCGGGGGTCTGTACAGGCCTGCCGGGGCTCTGTGCGGGCCTGCCGGGGCTCTGAGTGTGTGCCGGGGCTCGATGTGGCATGCCGGGGGTCTGTGCGGGCATGCTAGGGCTCTGTGCGGCATGTCGGGGCTCTGTGTGGCGTGCCAGGGCTCTGTGCGGCCTGCCGGGGCTCTGTGCATGTGTGCCGGGGCTCTGTGTGGCGTGCGGGGCTCTGTTCTTGTGTGCCAAGGCTCTGTGCGGCGTGCAGGGCTCTGTGTGTGTGTGCCAGGGCACTGTGCGGCGTGTCGGGCTCTGTGCAGCGTGCCGGGGCTCCGTGCGGCGTGCTGGGGCTCTGTGCGGCATGCGGGGCTCTGTGCGGCGTGTCGGGGCTCTGTGCGGCGTGCAAGGCTCTGTGCAGGCTGCCGGGGCTCTGTGCCTGTGTGCAGGCATCATCCGATGGGACTACCAGTCCCATCGGGCGATGCGTGCTACAGTGACAATGATTGACACATTAGCCAATAATGGGACAGTACTAGTCCCATCATCCGGCTAATGTGTTGAATGAAAAAAAAAAACATACATACTACATACATACTACATACATACTACATACATACTACATACATGCTACATACATGCTACATAAATGCTACATACTACATACATGCCACATGCATACCACATACATGCTACATACTACATACATGCTACATACATGCTACATACATGCTACATACAGCATACTACATCCTACATACATACTACATACATGCTACATACTACATACATGCCACATGCATGCCACATACATGCTAGAAACTACATACATGCTACATACATGCTACATACATGCTACATACAGCATACTACATCCTACATATATGCTACATACATGCTACATACATGCTACATACTACATACATGCTACATACATGCTACATACATGCATGCTACATACATGCACCATACATACTACATACATACTACATACATACATGCTACATGCATGCTAAATACATGTTACATACTACATAAATACATACTACATACATGTTACATACATGCTACATACATGCTACATACTACATACATGCTACATGCATGCTACATACATACTACATACAAACTACATACATTCTACATATATACTACTTACATACTACATACTACATACATACTACATACATGCTACATACATACATACAGTGGGGCAAAAAAGTATTTAGTCAGTCAGCAATAGTGCAAGTTCCACCACTTAAAAAGATGAGAGGCGTCTGTAATTTACATCATAGGTAGACCTCAACTATGGGAGACAAACTGAGAAAAAAAAATCCAGAAAATCACATTGTCTGTTTTTTTTATCATTTGTTTTGCATATTATGGTGGAAAATAAGTATTTGGTCAGAAACAAACAATCAAGATTTCTGGCTCTTACAGACTTGTAACTTCTTCTTTAAGAGTCTCCTCTTTCCTCCACTCATTACCTGTAGTAATGGCACCTGTTTAAACTTGTTATCAGTATAAAAAGACACCTGTGCACACCCTCAAACAGTCTGACTCCAAACTCCACTATGGTGAAGACCAAAGAGCTGTCAAAGGACACCAGAAACAAAATTGTAGCCCTGCACCAGGCTGGGAAGACTGAATCTGCAATAGCCAACCAGCTTGGAGTGAAGAAATCAACAGTGGGAGCAATAATTAGAAAATGGAAGACATACAAGACCACTGATAATCTCCCTCGATCTGGGGCTCCACGCAAAATCCCACCCCGTGGGGTCAGAATGATCACAAGAACGGTGAGCAAAAATCCCAGAACCACGCGGGGGGACCTAGTGAATGAACTGCAGAGAGCTGGGACCAATGTAACAAGGCCTACCATAAGTAACACACTACGCCACCATGGACTCAGATCCTGCAGTGCCAGACGTGTCCCACTGCTTAAGCCAGTACATGTCCGGGCCCGTCTGAAGTTTGCTAGAGAGCATTTGGATGATCCAGAGGAGTTTTGGGAGAATGTCCTATGGTCTGATGGAACTGTTTGGTAGAAACACAACTTTTCGTGTTTGGAGGAAAAAGAATACTGAGTTGCATCCATCAAACACCATACCTACTGTAAAGCATGGTGGTGGAAACATCATGCTTTGGGGCTGTTTCTCTGCAAAGGGGCCAGGACGACTGATCCGGGTACACGAAAGAATGAATGGGGCCATGTATCGTGAGATTTTGAGTGCAAACCTCCTTCCATCAGCAAGGGCACTGAAGATGAAACGTGGCTGGGTCTTTCAACATGACAATGATCCAAAGCACACCGCCAGGGCAACGAAGGAGTGGCTTCGTAAGAAGCATTTCGAGGTCCTGGAGTGGCCTAGCCAGTCTCCAGATCTCAACCCTATAGAAAACCTTTGGAGGGAGTTGAAAGTCCGTGTTGCCATGCGAAAAGCCAAAAACATCACTGCTCTAGAGGAGATCTGCATGGAGGAATGGGCCAACATACCAACAACAGTGTGTGGCAACCTTGTGAAGACTTACAGAAAACGTTTGACCTCTGTCATTGCCAACAAAGGATATATTACAAAGTATTGAGATGAAATTTTTTTTCTGACCAAATACTTATTTTCCACCATAATATGCAAATAAAATGTTAGAAAAACAGACAATGTGATTTTCTGGATTTTTTTTTCTCAGTTTGTCTCCCATAGTTGAGGTCTACCTATGATGTAAATTACAGACGCCTCTCATCTTTTTAAGTGGTGGAACTTGCACTATTGCTGACTGACTAAATACTTTTTTGCCCCACTGTACATACTACATACATATTTCATACATACTACATACAGTACACTCATACATTACAACAATACATTCATACATTACATACAGTACATACATACAGACATACAGTACATTAACCCCTTCATGACCGGGGGATTTTTCGTTTTTCCGTGTTCGTTTTTTGCTCCCCTCCTCCCCAGAGCCATAACTTTTTTATTTTTCCGTCAATTTGGCCATGTGAGGGCTTATTTTTTGCGGGACGAGTTGTACTTTTGAATGACATCATTGGTTTTAGCATGTCGTGTACTAGAAAACGGGAAAAAAATTCCAAGTGCGGTGAAATTGCAAAAAAAGTGCAATCCCACATTGGTTTTTTGTTTGGCTTTTTTGCTAGGTTCACTAAATGCTAAAAATGACCTGCCATTATGATTCTCCAGGTCATTACGAGTTCATAGACACCAAACATGACTAGGTTATTTTTTATCTAAGTGGTGAAAAAAAATTCCAAACTTTGCTAAAAAAAAAAAAAAAAAATTGCGCCATTTTCCGATACTCGTAGCGTCTCCATTTTTCGTGATCTGGGGTTGGTTGAGGGCTTATTTTTTGCGTGCCGAGATGACGTTTTTAATGATAGCATTTCGGTGCAGATACGTTCTTTTGATCGCCCGTTATTGCATTTTAATGCAATGTCGCGGCGACCAAAAAAACGTAATTCTGGCGTTTCGAGTTTTTTTCCCGCTACGCTGTTTAGCGATCAGGTTAATACTTTTTTTTATTTGATAGATCGGGCAATTCTGAGCGCGGCGATACCAAATATACGTAGATTTGATATTTTTTTATTGATTTATTTTGATTGGGGCGAAAGGGGGGGTGATTTAAACTTTTATGTTTTTTTTATTTTTTTCACATTTTTTTAAACTTTTTTTTTTAACTTTTGCCATGCTTCAATAGCCTCCATGGGAGGCTAGAAGCAGGCACAGCACGATCGGCTCTGCTACATAGCAGCGATCTGCTGATCGCTGCTATGTAGCAGAATTGCACGTGTGCTGTGATCGCCGACCACAGGGTGGCGCTCACAGCGATGGGCAATCAGTAACCATAGAGGTCTCAAGGACCTCTATGGCTACAATGGAGACGCATCGCCGACCCCCGGACATGTGACGGGGGTCGGCGATGACGTCATTTCCGGCCGCCCGGCCGGAAGCGGTAGTTAAATGCCGCTGTCTGCGTTTGACAGCGGCATTTAACTAGTTAATAGGTGCGGGCAGATCGCGATTCTGCCCGCGCCTATTACGGGCACATGTCAGCTGTTCAAAACAGCTGACATGTCCCGGCTTTGTTGCGGGCTCACCGCGGAGCCCTGCATCAAAGCAGGGGAGCCGGCATCGGACGGTATAGTACGTCCGATGCCGGTAAGGGGTTAAACATAGAGTTCATACTCACCATTACTTGTCACTTTGGTCCCCGAAGCCAGTGTCATCTGTAAAAAAATATGAAAATAACAAACAACCAATATACTCCCTGTCCGCAGAAATCCACGAATGTCCCACGACGATCTCCCATAGAGAACGGCAGCATCAGCTGTTGCGAACCCTCTCTAGGGGCTCCAGGAACATCATGATGGGAGGAAGGTATCCTTCCGCACTGTATTCCTCCGCCGCTGTAAAAAAAAAAATAGTCCCTAGTCTCACTTTTGGCATTGCTGTATGAGAAATTTTCCCATGCAGCAATTGCCATAAAGTGAGACTTTGTCCTAAGGTAACCTCAGTGATGCACTGCAGGAGCCATTGTCTCTTGTCAGTGTGTCACTGAGGGTCCTATAGAGCAGTGACATCACCCGATGTCACTGTTCTATAGGGGAGATCATCGTGGGGCACTCGTTATTAATTGGACTACGGCGGACAGGTAGTATACGGTTTATTATTTTACATTTTTTGCAGGCACTGAAGTATGGTAAGTATGGTTAAATAAAGAATATTAAAACACTTTTTTTCTAATGTGTGTGTGTTTTATTAACCCTTTATTACTATTGGATTAATAATGGATAGGCGTTTTATTGACGCCTCTCCATTATTAACCCGGTTTAATGTCACCTTACAATAGCAAGGTGACATTAACCCCTTATTACCCCATATCCCACCGTTACTCAGGAGTGGGAAGAGAGAGGCTAAGTGCCGGAATTGATGCATCTTACAGATGCGCCATTTCTGGGGCGGCTGCGGACTGGTATTTGTAGCCGGGGGGGCCAATATCCATGGCCCCTCTATAGGCTATGAATATCAGCCCGCAGCAGTCTGCGTAGCCTTTCTGGCTATAAAATATAGGGGGACCCCACGTCATTTTTTGGGGGGTCCCCCTATTTTAATAGCCAGTAAAGGCTATGCAGCAATATGGGGTAATAAGGGGTTAATGTCACCTTGCTATTGTAAATTGACATTAAGCCGGGTTAATAACGGAGAGGCGTCAATAAAACGCCTATCCATTTTTAATCCAATAGTAATAAAGTGTTAATAAAACACACACACATTAAGAAAAAAGTATTTTAATATTCTTCATTTAACCATACTTACCATACTTCAGCGCCTGCAAAAAAGCGTAAAATAATAAACCGTATACTACCTGTCCGCCGTAGTCCAATTAATAACGAGTGTCCCATGACATCTCCCCTATAGAACAGTGACATCAGGTGATGTCACTGCTCTATAGGACCCTCAGTGACACACTGACAGGAGACAATGGCTCCTGCAGTGCATCACTGAGGTTACCTTAGGGCAAAGTCTCACTTTATGGCAATTGCTGCGTGGAAAAATTTCTCATGCAGCAATGTCAAAAGTGAGACTAGGGACTATTTTTTTTACAGTGGTGGAGGAATACAGTGCAGAAGGATACCTTCCTCCCGTCATTATGTTCCTGGAGTCCCTAGAGAGCTGTCACAACAGCTGATGCTGTCGTTCTCTATGGGAGATCGTCGAGGCACAATCTGCGGATTTCTGCGGACAGGGAGTATATTGGTTGTTTGTTATTTTCATATTTTTTTACAGATGACACTGGCTTCGGGGAACAAAGTGACAAGTAATGGTGAGTATGAACTCTATGTTTAATGTACTGTATGTCTGTATTTTTTTTTTCAACACATTAGCCGGATGATGGGACTACTACTGTCCCATCATTGGCTAATGTGTCAATCACTGTCACTGTAGTAGGCATCATCCGATGGGACTTGTAGTCCCATCAGACGATGCCTGCACACAGGCACAGAGACCCGGCACGCCGCACAGAGCCCTGCACGCCTCACAGAGCCTCACATGCCACACAGAGCCCCGGCACACACACACAGAGTCCACACGCGGCAGAGAGCCCTGGCACGCTGCACAGAGCCCCGGCACGCTGCACAGAGCCCTGGCATACACGCACAGAGCCCCAGAACACACACACAGAGCCCCACACACCGCACAGAGCCCCAGCACGCCGCACAGAGCCCCGGCAGGCCTGCACAGACCCCTGGCAGGCACGCACAGACCCCGGAGAGGCCTGTACAGATCCCCTTAGGTGACACAAGTCTGCTGCAGAGGGTGTTAGCTGATCCTGTCCAACAGCAATAGTACGCCTGTTATTGCACCTATCATTAATACACTACTAACACACCAATGACCGTTCAAACAGAAACAAATACTGTAACCTCCTCCCTCCCATACATGGCTCGTAATAGCAGTTATTGTAGCATAGCGCCACCTCCCATATTGCACAACACACCACTACCAGCTATGGCCCTTAATACACTTAATGAACTTAACGATGACATAACTGTCCCACACACACACCCCATAGCAGCAGGGAGCACAGACAGATGCTGCTGGGCCTCCCGCTCCTCCTCAGACCACTCCCATCACCATATCCCTCTAAAACACATCACGCTACCACCGCAGACACAGCTCACATAGTAGCCGCTACAGATCTCGTCTCTCTAGATTGCGTTCCCCATACACATCTGAGTGGTCCGAAGTATCCGAGAGACACGATACGAGTGCTCGGGCACACGACAGATGCCAAAGGTCACGTGCTCCACCACTGGCTGATAACCAGAGTGATTCATCACCCAGGGCTTCCAGCCAATCCAATCACCAGAACAGCCCCAGAGTTCCTCCATCAATGGGAGTCACTTGGGCCCAGGCACACGGCGGAGGTCAGATGTCACATGCTCCACCACTGGCTGCCGGCCGGACTGAATCATCACCCAGGGCTTCCAGCAATCTAAAGCTAAATCAATGCTGGAGTTCTTCCATCAATGGGAGTCACACGGTCATGGGCACATGACAAAGGTCAGACGTCACGTGCTACATCACCAGCTGTCAGCCAAAGAGATTCATCCCCATCTCCCAGGGCTTCTGGCCAATTTAAACACCCAACCGGAATCAATGACACAGCAGGAGCCAGAGTTCCTCCATCATTCGGAGTCACTCGGCCCCTAGTAAGATAGTGGTGAGCGTTTTCAGTGGATGGTGGCAAACAGCAGAGTATCGGTCCCTGAGGTGGACTTCGCTAACAGCTAACAGTGGGATATGCGTCCCTGAGGTGGACTCAACAAAACGGTGGAAATGATTAACGATGCTTGCTATTTAACGAAGGATACTGCCGATTCCATGCGTCTTGTAAATATAATCACGACTGCTCAGTCTGCGGAGGAGGACACACTGCATCAAGGCATACCGGCTAAGCAAGCAGAGCAATTACGAGGCACTGGATAATCTAATAGATATGACTGCTTAGCCTGCGGAGGTGGACACCCTGCATCCAGGTGTACCCGCAAGGCAAACAGAGTGCTTAACCGCGATGGGCCCATTGCTAAGCCTTTATCCCAATAAAGAAGCTGCGCAGCAGCTATATTACGGTTTTAAATACAGCTTTTTTAACCCCTTCAAATTCAGTCAAACATCAACATCGGCGAATAAGCAAAAAATTGGCGCATGAATTCTACAAGATTTTACATCAAAAATCAAAAAGAAGTAGAAATAGGCTGGATGGCGGGCCCATTTAAATTGTTGCCATTCAGGAATTTCAGAATCTTGCCATTAGGCATTGTCCCTAAAAAAGAGCATGGAAAATATCGGCTGACCCATCACCTCTCATACCCAAAAGGCGCTTTGGTTAGCAACTCAATACCCCCATAAGAAACATCCATAACCTACGCTTCGTTTGACAGGGCAGTCAAACTCGTGTGCACAGCTGGGCCCTTTGCCCTGCTTGCACAATCGAACATAGAGTCAGTTTTCTGCATATTGACCATGCACCCTGAATGCTTCCATT
Organism: Ranitomeya imitator; assembly: GCF_032444005.1. NCBI lineage: Eukaryota > Metazoa > Chordata > Amphibia > Anura > Dendrobatidae > Ranitomeya > Ranitomeya imitator. The sequence continues at coordinate 620,035,351 of NC_091283.1, forward strand.
TGTTGGGTTGCAAGGTGAACCCGCTTTTTTATCTTGACATGTGCCTACTGATGGGCTGCTCCATCTCCTGTCACTATTTTGAGCTTTTCTGTACCTTTCTAGACTGGGTAGTACGAAACCGGCAACAATTCAACAATTCACTACCTCGATGTTTTCTTGTTCGTCGGACCGAGGGACTCTAAACTCTGCCCCTTACTTCTCCTCTCCCTCCCAAAAAATAAATTAAGTTTATATCTCGACAATTAGGAGTACCACTATCGCCGGAAAGAACAGTCGTTTTCATTGGCATCAAAATAGATACCAATGCAATGGATTTTCAATTACCAGCGGATAAAATGCAAAAAAACACTGCAATGGTAGATAATTTCTACGAAGCTAAAAAAAAGGCACCTTACAGCAGTTGCAGTCCCTGCTAGGTTTAATCAACTTTGCTTGCTTCATAATGCCAGGGGGCAAAGCTTTTTCATGCCAATTATCATAGCAACAAAGCGCATTACCCACCTGGGCCACAAAATTAGACTCAACCCCTCCCTGAAGGCATGTTTGCTAGTCTGGCGGATGGTACTATATAAGGAATGTGCCTCTGACTGTGGAGCCCCTAGAAGAAAGCTAGAAGTAAACTCTGTGCAGTGCCCACTTCCCCTCTCCCACTACTCCCCAGGTGATGCCATAATTGGGATGCCCAACTGAACAACCGGAGGGAAGAGGAAGGGGCGTCCAGCCACACCCTCAGGGGTTAAATTCATGCACCCAGGGACAGTGCCTTCCTCTTTCTCCCCGGCTGACCCTTGGAAGCTGTTGTCCCACCTTCCCTCCCTTATATATTCCTGAATGTTCTGCGCTGCTATTGTTAAAAGTTAAAAAAAATTCTATTCTTGTTGTTATTATGTCACAGCGGTAGTGTAAAGGGGAGCAAAGGTTTGCAATCGCTCATCGGCTTGCTCGCCTGGCAGTCACAAATGGGGCCTTCAGCGATGAGTCCATTACGAAATGTAATTGCCTCTCTCTGCTTATCAAATTAATAAACTGTGACCGACCTGTTCAACCCATCCAGGTCGTTGGTGTTTTCATTACGGGATTGGCAGGAGGAGGGAAGGCACTGTTCATGACACATGGATCTCTGCAGTCCAGTTTATACTTTTCAGGCAAGAGAAAGAGAGACTGAAGCCCACTGACTATAATGCTGGGGTCATGCCTAACGTATAAAAATATCATCCGTTTTTTACAGCCGAGATACACAGAAAAGTTCCTGAACAGTGATCCGTATTCAATGCGAGGATGCAATTTTATTCTCCAAAAAGTATATGTGTGTCATCCGTATGACATCCGTATGGCATCTGTACGGCAAGATTTTCTTACCAGCTTGCAAAATGGACATATAATGAATCCATGGGCTCAAATATTCGGGAAAACATATACACAGTCAATATATATGTATATACACTATATTTCATTGAGACTCTCACACACATATATATATATATATATATATATATATATATATATATATATATATATATATTTATATTTCATACAGAGCTAGATAGCATGAAAGCCAGTAATTCAATTGCCGTCTTTTGCTAAGTCATACCAAACACGACAGGATATGAGCCATTTCATATCTGTTATATTTTTACATATCCCTCACTAATAATGTTAGTATTGCGTGTGTGCAAAATTTGGGAGCTCTAGGTGTTAAAATCTAGGGTTAAATCACGGAAAAAACTGGTGTGGGCTCCCGCGCAATTTTCTTCGCCAGAGTGGGAAAGCCAGTGACTGAGGGCAGATATTAATGCCCTAGAGAGGGAGCATGGTTATTGCCACCCCTGGCTAAAAACGTCTGCCCCCAGCCACCCCAGACAAGGCACATCTGTAAGATGAGCCTATTTTGGCACTTAGCCACTCTCTTCACACTCCCGTGCAGCTGTGGGATATGGGGTAATAAGGGGTTAAGCCTGGTAATAATGGAAAGGTAACGATAAGATACCTATCCATTATTAAGCCACTGGTCTGAAAGGGTTAAAAATACACACACACATTAAGAATAAAATATTTTAATGAAAGAAAGAAAGAAAATCACAGGGTTTTATTATCTTTATTGCATGCTCAATCCAACTGAAGGCCCTCGTCCTCCTGTAAAAAATTACAAAATAAAAAAGCAACAATATCCCATACCTGTCCGCCGAACAGTCAAGTCTCATGCTGTAAGTCCATCTGAAGGGGTTAAATACATTTACAATCAGGAGCGCTGCTAATGCAGCTGCTCCTGGCTGTAAAAGACTGGGGAATGAATGAAATGAAGGTAACGTAGCTTCGGTAACTAGCAGGGCCGTCACTGTAGCTCTGCACCCCTGGGGGGGCTATAAACTCATTTGAACTGTAGCATGGGAACTTTTCTGAATATTTTCTCACGCTACAGTTCAAATGAGTTTATGCCACCTGGGGGCGCAGCTTCGGTGACGGCACCACTAGTCACCGAAGCTACGTTACCTTAATTTCATTCATTCCCCAGTCTTTTACAGCCACGAGCTGCTGCATTAGCAACGCTCCTGGTTGCAATTGTATTTAACCCCTTCAGAGGGGTGGCCGCACCAAAAAGGGGGAGTCCAACATGTCTGCACTATTATGACACATGTCAGAAAGCGGTTAAAGACAGGGATCTGTTAATATTCCAAAAAATTTGATTTGTAATAAATATTTACAGTATTAAAACAGTGTGTGTAGATATATAGTCTTACAAATTTTCCATTATGAAATTGTTACAGGAGACATTAAATTACGAAATTGATATCGTCACTGATGTGTCAGAGGCTGCAGACACTCGCACTGCATCTGGCTGCAGAAATTCTCGGCGATTAGCCTTGCAGACTAGTGGCCACCTCCCCTGGCCTTAATGGTGTCACTTGGATCTGGGTGTTATTTTCTATTTGAACTTCCCTGTTGAGGCTCGGAGCTGCAGCAGTCAGCTAACATCCTCTTTGGAGTTTGAAGGATGACAGCATTTCTCTCTGAGTCTACTCAAGTTAAGTTTGCCCTTGTTTTGTGCATCCTATCTGTCTGTAGTGTTAGTGGGGTTCAGCAAGCGTTTACCCCTTCCTTCCCAAAAAATGGTTTATCACTAGGGTCTGACAGGCACTACGTATCCTGTTCGGCGGTAGGTGTGGAACCTATTTATGGTATCTTACGGCAGACAGGGTGATGCTAGATCTGCCTAGGGGTTTCCACTCTCCTCTTCCCTAGTGTTGGGCCCCCTTCCCCTTATCCCGTTGTGTTGCACTTAGTCTATCTTACACTGTGCGTGAGAGATATTCAGATGAATCACTATCTGTGTAATCACTAACTTGTGCAATTTCAATAGGATATGTGAAAAGGGGAAGGTAGTTGGTATCCTAAAATTCAAAGTTTTATGTCATTGTCATTAAAAATATTATTCTGCCACTGATTTACGTGGACGAGATGTGTCTGAGGGATGTAATCACGAATCTCTGTTTAAACAATGGCTGATAGCGTTACTCGCCAACCTGTGCTCCTAGTCCATATCAGCTGCGCTTGGTGGTCCGGAAGGATGATGCAGTGATGAATTCAACAGACTTTATTTACAGTACCTTGATGAGATGAGACATCAGGGAAGATGAAGGAATGAAGATGAGGTAGGAGCAAGGACTGTAGGTTAGAGCTGGTATAGAAGCACCAGATTGGAGATAATAGAAGCTCCAGGTTAGAAATAACAAGAGAATCCTTTCTCCAGCTCTACAGCACATGTGTGTTCTAAGATGGCACAGAGTATAAACAGGAAAAGAAGGAAAAAGATAGGAGGAGCTATAGACAGAGAGATATTATGGGAAAGTACCATAAAAAATATTACAGTGTAATACAGCAATGGCCAGTAGGTGGCAGCAAAGTATAACAAATACAATAGATAATAATCTTTATTTTTATATAGCGCTAACATATTCCGCAGCGCTTTACAGTTTGCACACATTATCATGACTGTCCCCGATGGGGCTCACAATCTAAATTCCCTATCAGTATGTCTTTGTAATGTGGGAGGAAACCGAAGTGCCCGGAGGAAATCCACGCAAACACGGGGAGAACGTACAAACTCCTTGCAGATGGTGCCCAAGGTGGGATTAGAACCCAGGACTCCAGCGCTGCAAGGCTGCAGTGCTATCCACTGAGCCACCGTGCTGCCCATAGATAGATGATAGAACTAAGTACCGTATATACTCGAATATAAACCAAGATTTTCAGCCCATTTTTTTGGGCTGAAAGTCCCTCTCTCGGCTTATACTCGAGTCACACCCGGGGGTCGGCAGGTGAGGGGGGGCGGGGGCTGTCTAGTTATACTCACCTACTGCTGGTGCGGTGCCTGCAGTCCCTGCTTCTTCCAGCGCTGCAGATTCTTCCTGTACTGAGCGGTCACATGGTACCGCTCATTACAGTCATGAATATGCGGCTCCACCTCCCATAGAGGTGGAGCCGCATATTAATGACTGTAATGATCGGTAACTGTGACCGCTCCATACAGGAAGAAGATGCAGCGGTGGAAGAAGCAGGGGCTGCAGGGACCGCGCCAGGAGCAGGTAAGTATACGGGGAGGGGAGCGCTGCACAATATTTACCTGCTCCTCGTTCCGGTGCGGCTCCGTCTCCAGCATCTTCTGGCTGTGATGTTCAGGTTAGAGGGCGCGGTGACGTGGTCAGTGCGCGCCCTCTGCTGAGCGTCAGTGCTGGAGACGGTGCCGCACGAGGACCAGGTAAATATTGAAAGCGCCGGCATCCTGAGCGAAGAGAGGTGAGTATGTGATTTTTTTTTGCAGCAGCAGCATTATATATGGCACAGCTTTATATGGAACGTCTATGGAGCCATAATGAACAGTGCAGAGCATTATATATGAGGCACAGCTTTATATGGAGCATCTATGGGGCCATAATGAACGGTGCAGAGTAGGGTTGAGCGAAACGGGTCGAACATTTTCAAAAGTCGCCGACTTTTGGCTAAGTCGGGGTTTCATGAAACCCGATCCGACCTCTGTGCGGGGTCGGCCATGCGGTACGCGACTTTCGCGCCAAAGTCGCGTTTCAATGACGCGAAAAGCGCCATTTCTCAGCCAATGAAGGTAAACGCAGAGTGTGGGCAGCGTGATGACATAGGTCCTGGTCCCCACCATCTTAGAGAAGGGCATTGCAGTGATTGGCTTGCTGTCTGCGACGTCACAGGGGCTATAAAGAGGCGTTCCCGCCGACCGCCATCTTACTGCTGCTGATCTGAGCTTAGGGAGAGGTTGCTGCCGCTTTGTCAGAAGCAGGGATAGCGTTAGGCAGGGTCCATTAACCACAAAACCGCTTGTGCTGCAGCGATTTGCACTGTCCAACACCACCCTCGGTGTGCAGGGACAGTGGAAGTTTTTTTTTTTTTTTTTTCCCCTCAGCGCTGTAGCTCATTGGGCTGCCCTAGAAGGCTCCCTGATAGCTGCATTGCTGTGTGTACGCCGCTGTGCAAACCAACTGCTTTTTTCAAAGCACAAATCCTCTTGTTCCTTCCTTTCTGCACAGCTATCTTTTTTGTTTGTCCACACTTTTTATTTCATTTGTGCATCAGTCCACTCCTTATTGCTGCCTGCCATACCTGGCTGAGATTACTGCAGGCAGGGAGATAGTAGCTGCCTGCCATACCTGGCTGAGATTACTGCAGGCAGGGAGATAGTAATTGTAGGACATTCCCTGTGTTTTTTTTTTTTTTTTTTTTGGTGGGAGATTAAGATTGGCAATTTGGCATTTCTGCTAGAGTGCCATCCCTGTGTGTGCCATCTCTCTCACATAGTGGGCCATAGAAAGCCTTTTCATTTTTCTGTATTTTTTTTTGTGGGGTGTATAAATTCTCCCTGATAAAAATACAGTGGGAGATTAATATTGGCCTTTGGGCTTGTGTGCCAGTCCTGAGTGTGCCATCTCTCTCACAAATAGTGGGCCATAGAAAGCCTATTTTATTTTTTTTGGGGTTTTATAAATTCTCCCTGAAAAAAAGGGAGATTAATATTGGCCTCTGGGCTTGTGTGCCAGTCCTGAGCGTGCCATCTGTGCCAGCCCTGAGCGTGCCATCTCTCTCACAAATAGTGGGCCATAGAAAGCCTATTTAATTTTTTTTTTGGTTTTATAAATTCTCCCTGAAAAAAAGGGAGATTAATATTGGCCTCTGGGCTTGTGTGCCAGTTGTGAGCGTGCCATCTGTGCCAGTCCTGAGCGTGCCATCTCTCTCACAAATAGTGGGCCATAGAAAGCCTATTTAATTTTTTTTTTTTGTTTTATAAATTTTCCCTGAAAAAAGGGAGATTAATATTGGCCTCTGGGCTTGTGTGCCAGTTGTGAGCGTGCCATCTGTGCCAGTCCTGAGCGTGCCATCTCTCTCACAAATAGTGGGCCATAGAAAGCCTATTTAATTTTTTTTTTGGTTTTATAAATTTTCCCTGAAAAAAGGGAGATTAATATTGGCCTCTGGGCTTGTGTGCCAGTTGTGAGCGTGCCATCTGTGCCAGTCCTGAGCGTGCCATCTCTCTCACAAATAGTGGGCCATAGAAAGCCTATTTAAATATTTTTTTGGTTTTATAAATTCTCCCAGAAAAAAAGGGAGATTAATATTGGCCTCTGGGCTTCTGTGCCAGTCCTGAGCGTGCCATCTGTGCCAGTCCTGAGCGTCCCATCTCTCTCACAAATAGTGGGCCATAGAAAGCCTATTTTTTTTTTTGGGGGGGTTTTAGAAATTCTCCCTGGAAAAAAAAGGGAGATTAATATTGCCCTTTGGGCTTGTGTGCCAGTACTAAGCGTTCCATCTCTCTCTCTCTCTCTTAGTCAGTGGGCCATAGAACGCCTATTTTTGGTTTTATTTGTTTTCTAAATTCTCCCTGAAAAAATCATTTTATTTTATTTGGTTTCTAAATTCTTCCTGACAAAATCATATTTTTTTTATTATTTTTTTTTCTAAAGTCTCCCTGAAAAAAAAAAAAAAAACAGTGGGAGATTAATATTGGCCTTTCTGCTTGTGTGCCAGTCTTGACTCCTGGGTGCGTCATCTCTCAGTCAGTGGGCCATAGAACGCCTATTTTTGGTTTTATTTGTTTTATAAATTCTCCCTGAAAAAATCATTTTATTTTATTTGGTTTCTAAATTCTTCCTGATAAAATCATATTTTTTTTATTATTTTTTTTTCTAAAGTCTCCCTGAAAAAAAAAAAAAAAAAACAACCAAAAAAAACAGTGGGAGATTAATATTGGCCTTTCTGCTTGTGTGCCAGTCTTGACTCCTGGGTGTGCCATCTCTCTCTCTCTCTCTCTCTCTCTCTCTCTCTCTCCAATTGTGGTCCATAGAAAGCCTATATTTTTTTTCCTTGATTTGGGTTCCAAAATCTACCAGAGAAAATAACTCCATCAATCATTGGTAGAAAAATATTGGCCTCTGGGCTTGTGTGCCACTCCTGATTCCTGTGTGCGTCATCTCTCAGTCAGTGGGCCATAGAACGCCTATTTTTGGTTTTATTTGTTTTATAAATTCTCCCTGAAAAAATCATTTTATTTTATTTGGTTTCTAAATTCTTCCTGATAAAATCATATTTTTTTTATTATTTTTTTTTCTAAAGTCTCCCTGAAAAAAAAAAAAAAAATCAACCAAAAAAAACAGTGGGAGATTAATATTGGCCTTTCTGCTTGTGTGCCAGTCTTGACTCCTGGGTGTGCCATCTCTCTCTCTCTCTCTCTCTCTCTCTCCAATTGTGGTCCATAGAAAGCCTATATTTTTTTTCCTTGATTTGGGTTCCAAAATCTACCAGAGAAAATAACTCCATCAATCATTGGTAGAAAAATATTGGCCTCTGGGCTTGTGTGCCACTCCTGATTCCTGTGTGCGTCATCTCTCAGTCAGTGGGCCATAGAACGCCTATTTTTGGTTTTATTTGTTTTATAAATTCTCCCTGAAAAAATCATTTTATTTTATTTGGTTTCTAAATTCTTCCTGATAAAATCATATTTTTTTTATTATTTTTTTTTCTAAAGTCTCCCTGAAAAAAAAAAAAAAAAAACAGTGGGAGATTAATATTGGCCTTTCTGCTTGTGTGCCAGTCTTGACTCCTGGGTGCGTCATCTCTCAGTCAGTGGGCCATAGAACGCCTATTTTTGGTTTTATTTGTTTTATAAATTCTCCCTGAAAAAATCATTTTATTTTATTTGGTTTCTAAATTCTTCCTGATAAAATCATATTTTTTTTATTATTTTTTTTTCTAAAGTCTCCCTGAAAAAAAAAAAAAAAAAAAAAAAACAGTGGGAGATTAATATTGGCCTTTCTGCTTGTGTGCCAGTCTTGACTCCTGGGTGTGCCATCTCTCTCTCTCTCTCTCTCTCCAATTGTGGTCCATAGAAAGCCTATATTTTTTTTCCTTGATTTGGGTTCCAAAATCTACCAGAGAAAATAACTCCATCAATCATTGGTAGAAAAATATTGGCCTCTGGGCTTGTGTGCCACTCCTGATTCCTGTGTGCGTCATCTCTCAGTCAGTGGGCCATAGAACGCCTATTTTTGGTTTTATTTGTTTTATAAATTCTCCCTGAAAAAATCATTTTATTTTATTTGGTTTCTAAATTCTTCCTGATAAAATCATATTTTTTTTATTATTTTTTTTTCTAAAGTCTCCCTGAAAAAAAAAAAAAAAAAAAAAAAAACAGTGGGAGATTAATATTGGCCTTTCTGCTTGTGTGCCAGTCTTGACTCCTGGGTGCGTCATCTCTCAGTCAGTGGGCCATAGAACGCCTATTTTTGGTTTTATTTGTTTTATAAATTCTCCCTGAAAAAATCATTTTATTTTATTTGGTTTCTAAATTCTTCCTGATAAAATCATATTTTTTTTATTATTTTTTTTTCTAAAGTCTCCCTGAAAAAAAAAAAAAAAAAAAAAAAAACAGTGGGAGATTAATATTGGCCTTTCTGCTTGTGTGCCAGTCTTGACTCCTGGGTGTGCCATCTCTCTCTCTCTCTCTCTCTCCAATTGTGGTCCATAGAAAGCCTATATTTTTTTTCCTTGATTTGGGTTCCAAAATCTACCAGAGAAAATAACTCCATCAATCATTGGTAGAAAAATATTGGCCTCTGGGCTTGTGTGCCACTCCTGATTCCTGTGTGCGTCATCTCTCACTCAGTGGCCCATAGAAAGCATATAGTTTGTTACATTTGTTTTCTAAATTCTCCCTGCAAAAATCAATGTTTTTTTTGGGGGGGGGTTTCTAAAGTGTTCCTGAAAAAAATAAAAATAAAAAAAAAATAATAGTGTGACATTAATATTAACATTTGTGCTTCAGTGACAGTCCTGCGTGTGGGGCATCTCTCTAATTTGCAGCCACCAAAAAAAGAGTGTGTAACATTGGGCCTGATTTTCGCTGTGGTCTCACCAACCTGTAAAGGGGTAGCTAAATCATACTGAAGTTATAGCTCACCGTGTAAGTTGTGTGACTGCAACAAATAACGTTAGTTTGGTTACGTTTTTAAAACAATGAGGAAGTCTAGTGGAAGAGGTCGTGGCCGGGGGCGTTCATTGTCAGCTGGTAATGAGGGTAGTGGTAGTGGTGGAGCATCAGGTGGTCGTGGGGAAAAAAATATTGCACCTAAGTCTGGAGCTGTGGAGCCAGGTTCGTCGTCCGGCTACACAAGGCCTCGAACGCTCCCTTTTCTGGGATTAGGAAAACCGCTTTTAAAGCCGGAGCAGCAAGAGCAAGTTTTGGCTTATCTTGCTGACTCAGCCTCTAGCTCTTTTGCCTCCTCTCGTGAAACTGGTAAAAGTAAAAGCAGCGCGTCGTTAGTGGATGTTCACGGTCAGGGACAAGTCACTTCCTTGTCCTCTTCAGCAAAAACAACAACAGAGAAGAATGCAGCAGGCGACACAACGGGTTTCTCCATGGAGCTCTTTACACATACCGTCCCTGGCTTAGAAAGTGAAGCAGTTAACAGTCCATGCCCATTACAAATTGAATCTGACATGGAGTGCACTGACGCACAGCCACAGCCAGACTACTATGCTGGTCCTTTGACTCAGACCACAACATTGCCCTCGCAGGGTGCTGATCAAGAATCAGACCCTGATGAGACTATGTTGCCCCATCACGAACGCTATACCACCGAACGACACGGTGACACAGACGAAGTTGCGCAGGAGGTACAAGAAGAGTTATTAGATGACCCAGTTCTTGACCCCGATTGGCAGCCATTGGGGGAACAGGGTGCAGGCGGCAGCAGTTCTGAAGCAGAGGAGGAGGAGGGGCCGCAGCAGGCATCAACATCGCCACAGGTTCCATCTGCCGGGCCCGTATCTTGCCCAAAACGCGTGGCAAAGCCAAAACCTGGTGGAGGACAGCGTGGCCATCCGGTTAAAGCTCAGTCTGCAATGCCTGAAAAGGTATCCGATGCTAGAAAGAGTGCAGTCTGGCATTTTTTTAAACAACATCCAATTGATCAGCGCAAAGTCATCTGTCAAAAATGTTCTACTTCCTTAAGCAGAGGTCAGAATCTGAAAAGTCTCAATACTAGTTGCATGCATAGACATTTAACCACCATGCATTTGAAAGCTTGGACTAACTACCAAACGTCCCTTAAGGTTGTTGCACCCTCGGCCAATGAAGCTAGTCATCAACGCAACATCCCTTCCGGCAGTGTAGGACCACCATTTAGCGCACCACCTGCTGTATCTGTGCAGGTATCTTTGCCAGGCCAAAGCAGTCAGGGTCAGGGAATCACCAGTTTCGTAGTAGGAAACACTGCATCTAGGGCACCGGCGGCAACAATACCATCTCCCACCGTCTCTCAGTCTGCCATGTCCACCGGCACCCCCGCTAGTTCCACGATCTCCATCTCTCCAGTCCAGCTCACCCTACATGAGACTATGGTTAGAAAAAGGAAGTACTTAGCCTCGCATCCGCGTACACAGGGTTTGAACGCCCACATAGCTAGACTAATCTCGTTAGAGATGATGCCCTACCGGTTAGTTGAAAGCGAAGCTTTCAAAGACCTGATGGACTACGCTGTACCACGCTACGAGCTACCCAGTCGACACTTTTTTTCCAGAAAAGCCATCCCAGCCCTCCACCAGCATGTTAAAGAGCGCATCGTCCATGCACTCAGGCAATCTGTGAGCACAAAGGTGCACCTGACAACAGATGCATGGACCAGTAGGCATGGCCAGGGACGTTACGTGTCCATCACGGCACACTGGGTAAATGTGGTGGATTCAGGGTCCACAGGGGACAGCAAGTTTGGGACAGTTCTGCCTAGCCCACGGTCTAGTAAACAGTTGTCTGTAGCCGTTCGCACCCCCTCCTCCTCCTCCTCCTCCTCGTCCTCCTGCAGAAGCAAGAGCTCGTCCACAGACCGCAGTCGCACAAACACTCCATCCGCACCTGCCACTGTTGCACACCAGGTCTCCCATTATGGGGCAGCTACTGGCATACGTCAGCAGGCTGTATTGGCTATGAAGTGTTTGGGCGACAATAGACACACCGCGGAAGTTCTGTCCGAGTTCTTGCAGCAAGAAACGCAGTCGTGGCTGGGCACTGTAGATCTTGAGGCAGGCAAGGTAGTGAGTGATAACGGAAGGAATTTCATGGCTGCCATCTCCCTTTCCCAACTGAAACACATTCCTTGCCTGGCTCACACCTTAAACCTGGTGGTGCAGTGCTTCCTGAAAAGTTATCCGGGGTTATCCGACCTGCTCCTCAAAGTGCGTGGACTTTGCGCACATATCCGCCGTTCGCCTGTACACTCCAGCCGTATGCAGACCTATCAGCGTTCTTTGAACCTTCCCCAGCATCGCCTAATCATAGACGTTGCAACAAGGTGGAACTCAACACTGCACATGCTTCAGAGACTGTGCGAACAGAGGCGGGCTGTTATGTTTTTGTGGGAGGATACACATACACGGGCAGGCAGTAGGATGGCAGACATGGAGTTGTCAGGTGTGCAGTGGTCGAAGATTCAAGACATGTGTCAAGTCCTTCAGTGTTTTGAGGAATGCACACGGCTGGTTAGTGCAGACAACGCCATAATAAGCATGAGCATCCCCCTAATGCGTCTGCTGATGCAAAGTTTGACGCACATAAAGGATCAGGCGTCTGCACCAGAGGAAGAGGAAAGCCTTGATGACAGTCAGCGATTGTCTGGTCAGGGCAGTGTACATGACGAGGTACCGGGCGAAGAGGAGGTGGAGGATGAGGAGGATGATGGGGATGAGTATATTTTTAATGAGGAAGCTTTCCCGGGGGCACGGGAAATTGGTGGCGTGGCAAGGCCGGGTTCTGGTTTTTTGAGGGACACAAGTGACGTAGATTTGCCTGCAACTGCCCCTCAACCAAGCACAACCGCAGATTTGACAACGGGAACTTTGGCCCACATGGCGGATTATGCCTTGCGTATCCTCAAAAGGGACACACGCATTACAAAAATGATGAACGATGACGATTACTGGTTGGCCTGCCTCCTTGATCCTCGCTATAAAGGCAAATTGCAAAATATTATGCCACATGAGAACTTGGAACTAATATTAGCAACAAAACAATCAACTCTTGTTGACCGTTTGCTTCTGGCATTCCCTGCACACAGCGCCCGTGATCGTTCTCACACGAGCTCCAGGGGCCAGCAGACCAGAGGTGTTAGAGGGGCAGAAATCAGAAGTGGCGTTGGCCAGAGGGGTTTTCTGACCAGGTTGTGGAGTGATTTTTCTATGACCGCAGACAGGACAGGTACTGCAGCATCAATTCAAAGTGACAGGAGACAACATTTGTCCAGTATGGTTACAAACTATTTTTCATCCCTTATCGACGTTCTCCCTCAACCGTCATTCCCATTTGATTACTGGGCATCCAAATTAGACACCTGGCCAGAATTGGCAGAATATGCATTGCAGGAGCTTGCTTGCCCGGCAGCTAGTGTCCTATCAGAAAGAGTATTCAGTGCTGCAGGTTCAATACTAACAGAAAAAAGGACTCGTCTGGCTACCCAAAATGTAGATGATCTAACCTTCATTAAAATGAACCACAACTGGATTTCAAAATCTTTTGCCCCACCCTGCCCGGCTGACACCTAGCTTTCCTATGAAAAGGTCTTGCCTGTGGACTATTCTGAATGACTTTTCCAATCTCGTAATTTTCTTCACCTGATTGTCCAGCATACGACATGTTTCCACCTCACGAAATGGCCAAACTCCCCACACGGGGCCGTGCTATCGCCACTTTGCGCTTGGACCCTTGAGAGTGCTGTTTGTCTGAAGAGGTGGGTGTGGCCGCTTTTGGTCGACGGCACTGCCACTGGGTCCCTCATAGTACAATAAAGTGTCTCTGGCGGTGGTGGTGCGCACCCAACGTCAGACACACCGTTGTAATATGAAGGGCCCTGTGCCTGTACCGCCGGCCACAAGCCAGTTCCCCCCCCAGCTCAAACAGTGCTCTACCACTAGCAAAATTATCTCTCACAGCTTCACCAATGTGTAGTCTAGGCGCTGACATCCTTCAATGCCTGGCACTGACAATACCATTGTTTTGACATTTTTGTTATGTTAGGCCTTCGAAGCCTGTCTGCGGTCCCTTCTTTCTACAACTACTACACTGACCAGGCCACTGCTGGCCGTGTTACCCTGGAACCAATTTAAAAGTGCCTATAGTCAGCCCAATTTTGTTATGTTAGGCCTTCGAAGACTGTCTGCCGTCACTCCTTCCACTAGACTTCCACTGACCATACACTGCTGCCCATGTACCCCTGGAACCAATTTAAAGTGCCTACAGCCAGCCCAATTTTGTTATGTTAGGCCTTGGAAGCCTGTCTGCGGTCACTCCTTCCACTAGACTTCCACTGACCAGACCACTGCTGCCCATGTACCCCTGGAACCAATTTAAAAGTGCCTACAGCCAGCCCAAGTTTGTTATGTTAGGCCTTCGAAGCCTGTCTGCGGTCACTCCTTCCACTAGACTTCCACTGACCAGACCACTGCTGCCCGTGTACCCCTGGAACCAATTTAAAAGTGCCTACAGCCAGCCCAAGTTTGTTATGTTAGGCCTTGGAAGCCTGTCTGCGGTCACTCCTTCCACTAGACTTCCACTGACCAGACCACTGCTGCCCGTGTACCCCTGGAACCAATTTAAAAGTGCCTACAGCCAGCCCAAGTTTGTTATGTTAGGCCTTGGAAGCCTGTCTGCGGTCACTCCTTCCACTAGACTTCCACTGACCATACACTGCTGCCCATGTACCCCTGGAACCAATTTAAAAGTGCCTACAGCCAGCCCAAGTTTGTTATGTTAGGCCTTCGAAGCCTGTCTGCGGTCACTCCTTCCACTAGACTTCCACTGACCAGACCACTGCTGCCCGTGTACCCCTGGAACCAATTTAAAAGTGCCTACAGCCAGCCCAAGTTTGTTATGTTAGGCCTTGGAAGCCTGTCTGCGGTCACTCCTTCCACTAGACTTCCACTGACCAGACCACTGCTGCCCGTGTACCCCTGGAACCAATTTAAAAGTGCCTACAGCCAGCCCAAGTTTGTTATGTTAGGCCTTGGAAGCCTATCTGCGGTCACTCCTTCCACTAGACTTCCACTGACCATACACTGCTGCCCATGTACCCCTGGAACCAATTTAAAAGTGCCTACAGCCAGCCCAAGTTTGTTATGTTAGGCCTTCGAAGCCTGTCTGCGGTCACTCCTTCCACTAGACTTCCACTGACCAGACCACTGCTGCCCGTGTACCCCTGGAACCAATTTAAAATTGCCTACAGCCATGTTTTATTATTTTAGGCCTTCGATGCCTGTCTGCGGTCACTCCTTCCACTAGGCCTCCACTGACCACACCACTGCTGCCCGTGTACCCCTGGAACCAATTTAAAATTGCCTACAGCCAGCCCAATTTTTTTATTTTAGGCCTTCGATGCCTGTCTGCGGTCCATTCTTTCAACTACTACTACACTGACCAGGGCACTGCTGCCCAAGTACCCCTGGAACCAATTTAAAATTGACTACAGCCATGTGTTAATATTTTAGGCCTTCGATGCCTGTCTGTGGTCACTCCTTCCACTAGGCCTCCACTGACCACACCACTGCTGCCCGTGTACCCCTGGAACCAATTTAAAATTGCCTACAGCCATGTGTGATTATTTTAGGCCTTCGATGCCTGTCTGCGGTCGCTCCTTCCACTAGGCCTCCACTGACCACACCACTGCTGCCCGTGTAACTCTGGAACCAATTTAAAATTGCCTACAGCCATGTGTTATTATTTTAGGCCTTCGATGCCTGTCTGCGGTCACTCCTTCCACTAGGCCTCCACTGACCACACCACTGCTGCCCGTGTACCCCTGGAACCAATTTAAAATTGCCTACAGCCAGCCCAATTTTTTTATTTTAGGCCTTCGATGCCTGTCTGCGGTCCATTCTTTCAACTACTACTACACTGACCAGGGCACTGCTGCCCAAGTACCCCTGGAACCAATTTAAAATTGACTACAGCCATGTGTTAATATTTTAGGCCTTCGATGCCTGTCTGTGGTCACTCCTTCCACTAGGCCTCCACTGACCACACCACTGCTGCCCGTGTACCCCTGGAACCAATTTAAAATTGCCTACAGCCAGCCCAATTTTTTTATTTTAGGCCTTCGATGCCTGTCTGCGGTCCATTCTTTCAACTACTACTACACTGACCAGGGCACTGCTGCCCAAGTACCCCTGGAACCAATTTAAAATTGACTACAGCCATGTGTTAATATTTTAGGCCTTCGATGCCTGTCTGTGGTCACTCCTTCCACTAGGCCTCCACTGACCACACCACTGCTGCCCGTGTACCCCTGGAACCAATTTAAAATTGCCTACAGCCATGTGTGATTATTTTAGGCCTTCGATGCCTGTCTGCGGTCACTCCTTCCACTAGGCCTCCACTGACCACACCACTGCTGCCCGTGTAACCCTGGAACCAATTTAAAATTGCCTACAGCCATGTGTTATTATTTTAGGCCTTCGATGCCTGTCTGCGGTCACTCCTTCCACTAGGCCTCCACTGACCACACCACTGCTGCCCGTGTAACCCTGGAACCAATTTAAAATTGCCTACAGCCATGTGTTATTATTTTAGGCCTTCGATGCCTGTCTGCGGTCACTCCTTCCACTAGGCCTCCACTGACCACACCACTGCTGCCCGTGTACCCCTGGAACCAATTTAAAATTGCCTACAGCCAGCCCAATTTTTTTATTTTAGGCCTTCGATGCCTGTCTGCGGTCCATTCTTTCAACTACTACTACACTGACCAGGGCACTGCTGCCCAAGTACCCCTGGAACCAATTTAAAATTGACTACAGCCATGTGTTAATATTTTAGGCCTTCGATGCCTGTCTGTGGTCACTCCTTCCACTAGGCCTCCACTGACCACACCACTGCTGCCCGTGTACCCCTGGAACCAATTTAAAATTGCCTACAGCCATGTGTGATTATTTTAGGCCTTCGATGCCTGTCTGCGGTCACTCCTTCCACTAGGCCTCCACTGACCACACCACTGCTGCCCGTGTAACCCTGGAACCAATTTAAAATTGCCTACAGCCATGTGTTATTATTTTAGGCCTTCGATGCCTGTCTGCGGTCACTCCTTCCACTAGGCCTCCACTGACCACACCACTGCTGCCCGTGTACCCCTGGAACCAATTTAAAATTGCCTACAGCCAGCCCAATTTTTTTATTTTAGGCCTTCGATGCCTGTCTGCGGTCCATTCTTTCAACTACTATTACACTGACCAGGGCACTGCTGCCCGTGTACCCCTGGAACCAATTTAAAATTGCCTACAGCCATGTGTTATTATTTTAGGCCTTCGATGCCTGTCTGCGGTCACTCCTTCCACTAGGCCTCCACTGACCACACCACTGCTGCCCGTGTACCCCTGGAACCAATTTAAAATTGCCTACAGCCATGTGTTATTATTTTAGGCCTTCGATGCCTGTCTGCGGTCACTCCTTCCACTAGGCCTCCACTGACCACACCACTGCTGCCCGTGTACCCCTGGAACCAATTTAAAATTGCCTACAGCCATGTGTGATTATTTTAGGCCTTCGATGCCTGTCTGCGGTCACTCCTTCCACTAGGCCTCCACTGACCACACCACTGCTGCCCGTGTACCCCTGGAACCAATTTAAAATTGCCTACAGCCAGCCCAATTTTTTTATTTTAGGCCTTCGATGCCTGTCTGCGGTCCATTCGTTCAACTACTACTACACTGACCAGGGCACTGCTGCCCAAGTACCCCTGGAACCAATTTAAAATTGACTACAGCCATGTGTTAATATTTTAGGCCTTCGATGCCTGTCTGCGGTCACTCCTTCCACTAGGCCTCCACTGACCACACCACTGCTGCCCGTGTACCCCTGGAACCAATTTAAAATTGCCTACAGCCAGCCCAATTTTTTTATTTTAGGCCTTCGATGCCTGTCTGCGGTCCATTCTTTCAACTACTACTACACTGACCAGGGCACTGCTGCCCGTGTACCCCTGGAACCAATTTAAAATTGCCTACAGCCATGTGTTATTATTTTAGGCCTTCGATGCCTGTCTGTGGTCCCTCCTTCCACTAGGCCTCCACTGACCTGTCTACTGCGGCCCGTGTACCCCTTGAACCAACCTAATAAAATATTTAAAAAATTAATTTGATTATAAAAAATAAGATCGTGTTGAGATCTCAAATGCAGACATTTTAACAATCAAAACAAACACACAACAAATATCTGGAACTGTACTACAAAGGTCCAACAGCTACAATTTCTTTCTCCTGCAAGAAGTTAACTGAAAGTTTTTTGGAGTTGTTAACACAGATATGGCATCCACCGAGTGTTGTCCTGTCGCGTCTCCTTTAAATTATTTCCAATAAGATGTTAAACTATTAATTTAATAAAATCAATAATTAAAAAAATAATTGAGTAAGTCAAAAGCACATTGCAAATAAACATTAATTACAAATCAAGAAGCATGGCGCGTCCGAGGGTGAGTAGATACCGAATAAGAATATAATCACCCTCGGACGCGCAATGCTTATTTACAACAGCCTTCCTTCCTAAGAATCAGCCCTTCCGTGGTGTAGAGAGAGGTTGTGTTACACTCCAAGGTGTTCCCCAGGTTGCCTTTCCTGAGCTTCGATCTTCCGGCTCTCGTTTAGTAGCTGTTGGAAACTACGCTGCATTAGGCCTACTAATTGTGTATGGGGTGTAGAGACAGGTTGTGTTACACTCCAAGGTTTTCACCAGGTTGCCTTTCCTGAGCTTCGATCTTCATGCTCTCGTTTAGTAGGTGTCGGAAAGTAGGCTGCATTAGGCCTACAAATTGGGTATGGGGTGGAGAGAGATGGTGTGTTACACTCCAAGGTGTTCCCCAGGTTTCCTTGCCATTGCTTCGGTCTTCCGACTCTCGTTTAGTAGTTGTAGAAAAGTACACAGCATTAGGCCTACAAAATGGGTATGGGGTGGAGAGAGATGGTGTGTTACACTCCAAGGTGTTCCCCAGGTTGCCTTTCCTGAGCTTCGATCTTCATGCTCTCGTTTAGTAGGTGTCGGAAAGTAGGCTGCATTAGGCCTAAAAAATGGGGAATGGGGTGGAGAGAGATGGTGTGTTACACTCCAAGGTGTTCCCCAGGTTTCCTTGCCATTGCTTCGGTCTTCCGACTCTCGTTTAGTAGTTGTAGAAAAGTACACTGCATTAGGCCTAAAAAATGGGTATGGGGTGGAGAGAGATGGTGTGTTACACTCCAAGGTGTTCCCCAGGTTGCCTTTCCTGAGCTTCGATCTTCATGCTCTCGTTTAGTAGGTGTCGGAAAGTAGGCTGCATTAGGCCTACAAATTGGGTATGGGGTGGAGAGAGATGGTGTGTTACACTCCAAGGTGTTCCCCAGGTTTCCTTGCCATTGCTTCGGTCTTCCGACTCTCGTTTAGTAGTTGTAGAAAAGTACACAGCATTAGGCCTACAAAATGGGTATGGGGTGGAGAGAGATGGTGTGTTACACTCCAAGGTGTTCCCCAGGTTGCCTTTCCTGAGCTTCTATCTTCAGGCTCTCATTAAATTGTGGTTAAATGGAACAACTGCATTTGGCGTACTAGTTGGTTTGGGGCCTACTATCGGTGTCTGCCACTCCTTGCTGTTCTCCTGGTTTCCTGTCCTGAAATTCCATTTTCAGCCTCTCGTTAAGTAGTTGTTAATGTTAGACTGCATTTGGCCTACTAGTTGGGTTGGGGCCTACTATCGGTGTCTGCCACTCCTTGCTGTTCTCCTCCACTGAACAAAGCTGTGCCGCCTGTTTACTACGGTTGCCAATTTTGAACTGCATTTCGACTACTTACTGATTTGGCCCTACTCTCTGTGTCAGCCTCTCATTCCAGTTGTCCTCCACTGCAATGCCCCCTGGTTATTCCTGTGTTACCAATTTTGAACTGCATTTAGCCCACTTTCTTCTTTGGGCCTATATCTGTGTTTCCACTTCATCGTGCCCATTGCCCAGCCAGTGATAGATGAGTCTGCTGGTACATTGACCCATAACGCAACATTCCCCGTGCACGCTACACAACAACATTGTGACCCTGCTGAAAGTCAGGTTGCTCTTCCCGCATACCATACCACCTTACACGGGGACAAAGAGGAAGGTGCAGATGAAAGTGCAGGTTCCTTCATCAGGTGGGGGGAGGAATACTAGTTGGCGACGTCACTGGCACAGGGCCTCTCATAGTACGCAAAAGTGTTGCTGCCGGTGGGAGGCGCCCCCGCCGTGCAAACACACCGCTGTACTTTGAGGGGCCCTGTGCCAGTGCCAATGCCAACGAGTGGGCCCCCCCCTGCTTGCTCAGGATCACAGCACTTGCAAAGTTGAAATACTTACCTCTCCCTGCTCCACTGCCGTGACGTGGTCAGATTTACTGGGCCCACTAATTACTTGAACCAGCCCTACCCCCCACAACTTTAGCCAAATGACCCCCAATTTCAAATGCCTTCCAATTATTTTAAGGTAAATTACGCTTGACAAGCTTCATTAAGAAGAATGGATGGTTTTGACATTAAAATGGGCACTCTAGGTGTTTTCCTGGCCCCCACTCACTGCCGACTATGCTGCCCCATTGACTTGCATTGGGTTTCGTGTTTCGGTCGATCCCGACTTTACGTCATAATCGGCCGATTTCACTCGACCCGACTTTGGACATAGTCGGGTTTCGCAAAACCCGGCTCGACTCTAAAAAGGTCAAGGTCGCTCAACTCTAGTGCAGAGTATTATATGTGGCACAGCTTTATATGGAGCATCTATGGGGCAATAATGAACAGTATGGAGCATTATATGTGGCACAGCTTTATATGGAGCATCTTATGGGGCAATAATAAATGGTATGGAGCATCTATTTTTACTTTTGACATTTACCGGTAGCTGCTGCATTTTCCACCCTAGGCTTATACTCGAGTCAATAAGTTTTCCCAGTTTTTTGTGGCAAAATTAGGGGGTCGGCTTATACTCGGGTCGGCTTATACTCGAGTATATACGGTATATTACCATTACATAAATGTCCATGTATGGCTGAATGTCTATCAGAATAAACTGAACAGCACAAATATCATGGTACAAAACTAAAGGTTGAAGTGCGGTTAACACGTGAACCGTGTACTGGTCTTAATCATAATATGCAGTATACAAACAATCAATTCAATTTAAAAACAAGAACCCCCTCCTCTTCTGATGACATCAAAAATATTCAACTATGTATTATTTTATTATGTTGTCAATTTGTACTCGTCTGGCATTGTATTTAAAATGAATTCCTTGATTAATTGTTATACCACAAACACCATTTATATAATTCATTGCACATCATGTATGATCAAAAATGTTGATTGTACTATAAAAATACTAAAAATCAGATTAGTAGAGCATATATTAGACACAGTTAAACAAAAAGCAGGTAATTCTTCAGATGCAATCAAGCACTTACCTGAAAAACACAATGGTAGTTTAGACCATTTTCGTTTGTTTAGATTTGAAAGGGTTAACAAATCTAAATGGGTGGTGAATGGAGAAAAACATTATTAAACAGGGAAGTCTTTTGGATACTAAGGCTGAATACTCTTTTCCCCAATGGTATGACTTACTGTATGGATGTAATGTATTTATCTAGACATGTATTTAGTGGATTTATATAGAAGATTATTCTAATATCTGTGTAACAGGTGTACTGGTGGAGTCACTATGCCATGGTTCGAGGAGAGCCTGGAGGGGTGTTACTAGGTGAACACCTGACTCTTTGCTAGAGCCCTGATGGTGTGGCTAGAGTTGGCTCCAGATGGAAGCCAGGTGCTACTCCAGGACAGACCTCTGACATAAGGCAGCTGGCCCCCAAATGGTCAGGAAGCTGGAACGGCCAGGAATGGATGGACTTTGACAAGTACAGACAGACACGGCATGAACACAGGAAAACAGGTGTAGACAGATACAGCTAGTATACAGACTGGCACGGCAGGTGCAGGTAGATATGGCTGGTATACAGACTGACACGGCAGGTGCAGGCAGGTATTGCTGACATACAGACTTGCACAGCAAGTGCAGATATGTGCGGCTGTTATAGAGGCTGACATTACAAGTGCAGGCAGTTACGGGAAGGAACAAGCGAGTACTCACAGGTACTAACAGGACAGGAGACTTGAGAACTAGCAAGTGTCCTGACTAACTAACTAACGTAACACATTGCTCAGGCACCTCTTAACAGGTGGAGGTACCTTAAATAATAAATGTTTCCCAGCCATGAGCTGGGGACACTTTTGCTTGGTGTGCACTGTTTCTTTAAGAGACAGGGGGCATGTGCTCACTCTAAAAGCAGTGTCCAGTGATCTGCCAATCATGCACAGACCCCAGGAATACACATAAAACTCAAGGCAAGGTATACATATATATAAATCAATCCACCATGTGACAAAATTATATATGAGATAGGAATATAGAAAGGGAAATATTTTTTCCTTTCTCAAGCCATTATGATAATGTATACCAAAGTGGACAAGGTAACGGACATCTCAGCTATTATAAACAGCAAAACAAGAACAAAAAAGACCAAACTCATGCCCAATGGTTGGGCTGAATAATGATATTTATTGTACATATAGAACAACATAGGGTAGGAGGGGAAACAAAATACCTAAAGGAGGGCACTAAGCAAGAGACGTAGAAAATGCTATATATGGTATACTATGATATCCATGAGGGTAGATTACTACTACTACTAGTACCGAAATGTGGATCAATAACTAACACAGTATAAATCCAAGTCAATGAGAAAAGATATAACAGGTATATTTATATGAGAAAGTAAAGTGCTGGTGCAATCATGCTACAGACTTAGGCAGCAGGTTAATAGACCACAGAGAGTAAGGTACATTAAGTTATGTGCTGCTGGCTGATGGTAAATCAAATAAAAGGCCGCATGATGATTACCTGTAAGTCTGTTTCAGTAGGCTCCACAATCGTGGGGAAGACTGCTGACTTGACAGATGTCCAGAAGGCAGTCATTGACACACTCAACAAGTAGGGTAAGCCACAAAATTTCATTGCTAAAGAATCTGACTGTTCACAGAGTGCTGTATCCAAGCATATTAATGGAAAGTTGAGTGGAAAGAAAAAGTGTGGATGAAATAGGTGCTCAAGCAACCGGGATAACCGCAGACTTGAAAGGATTGTTAAGAAAAAGCCATTCAAAAATTTGGGGGGAGATTCACAAAGAGTGGACTGCTGCTGGAGTTATCACACACAGACAAATCCAGGACATGGGCTACAAGTGTTGCATTCCTTGTGTCAAGCCACTCATGACCAATAGACAATGTCAGAAGCGTCTTACCTTGGCCAAGGAGAAAAAGAACTGGACAGTTGCTCAGTGGTCCCAGGTGTTGTTTTCAGATTAAAGTAAATTTTTCATTTCATTAGGAAATTAAGATCCCAGAGTCTGGAGGAAGAGTGGAGAGGCCACAATCCAAGCTGCTTGAGGTCTAGTGTGAAGTTTACACAATCAGTGATGGTTTGTGGAGTCATGTCATCTGCTGGTGTATGTCCACTTTATTTTATCAAGACCAAAGTCAGCGCATCCGTCTACCAGGACATTTTTGAGCACGTCATGCTTCCTTCTGCTGACAAGGTTTTTGAAGATGGAAATTGAATTCTCCAGCAGAACTTGGCACCTCTGCACACATGTCAAAAGTACCAATACCTGGTTTAAAAACAACAGAGTCAATGTGCTTGATTGGCCAGCAAACTCACCTGACCTTAACTCCATAGAAAATCTATGTATAATATATGAATTTCACTTTTTGTATTGAAGAACTGACATAAATTAACTTCTGATGATTAATTTAGTGAGAAGCACTTGTAAGTCACTGTGACTGATGAGGAGTACCAAAGCAGAAGAGAAAGACATCCTAAAGCAAATTATCACAGTGAGCAAGCTGGCTTAGAGGCCAAGCTGTGGTAAGTCTGGGAAAGCAATCCAATAGAGGTTCTAAGGTGAAAAACAGTCTGAGAGCTATCCCATAACTGCGCTTTGCTAATGTTGTGTTGTTGCACCTATTATTCTGTAATATCATTTTAATCCAGTATTCTTTAAGTGCTTTCTTTAAGATTGATCTAAATAATAGCTATTGTTCCATTATCTGCCCTCTAATGACTCTGTGTAACAGGCTGGGAGGTGGAACCACTGTGCCAGGTCTCAAGGAGAGACTAGAGGGGCGTAACTACGAGCCTCACCCAATCTGACCTTGGATACACAGCAGCATACAGTAAAATGATCCAATGAGAGACGAAGGAGGTAGACCAGGTGCTACTCCATGACTGACCTTGGGTAGATGGCAGCTAAGCCTCTAGAAACAGGTAGCTGGGGTGGCCTGAAGGACAGGCTGATGTAAAGATGGGCACTGGCAGTTGCAGGCTGGACCGGTTTTTGGAAAGGCAGGCTGAAAGGCTGGTGGGTACAGATGATAGATAGGCAGGCTGGAATGGCTGATAGACATTCTGGCAGGCAAGGCTGATAGAAAGGCTGGTGGGCATGGCTGAAAGAGAGGCTGGTATACAGGAATATGAGCACTGGGACCAGAGAACTAGAAAGAGTGCTAGGAACAAACTTACAACGTTGCACAGGCATCTCCATCCTGATGGAGGTGCATCAAATAATAAGTGCACTTTAGGATGAATAGCGCTGTCCCTTTAATAGGCCAGGACCACGCGTGCGTGAGCCCTAAGCACTGTGCCTGGAGATTTGCGAGCAGAGAGATGATCCCGAGCAGCCATAAGAGGATGAGGACAGGGCATGCAACGGTGGTGAGTATGTCAGCGTCTCTGCTGGGAGAGAGAGGCTGAGAGCAAAGATTTTGGAGACATGGCAGGAATGGCAGGAGGAGGAGAGGGAGGTGAAGGGCTGCTGCACTGAGAACCTTGGCATCTCTGCCAGGAAATAGGATGCAGAGATGCCGGCATTGAACTTTTAACAATTAGCAGATAAATCTGCAGGACTGCACACCCTCTTCAATCATATTCTTACTGATGAAGATTGAGTAATAACCTGGGCAACTACAGCAGTACTTCCCTTTCGCGAAATAGACATTTTGCAAACTTTTCCTTTGAAAAAGTTCCCAGAAGTTTGCTTCTTTGTACTCATTGCTGCAATTCACAAAATCTTGTTTGACAATCTTTACAGAAGGAACATTTTGCGTCTGGATCCCTGATCTTGGAAAATGAATCCCTTGCTGCACTTTCCCTTTTATTTAATAAGACACGTTTTCTTTTTAAAAATTCCAATTGAAAAACACAAGTCTGATTTATCTGTAAGAATTCTACTTCTACGGTATGTATCATCTTGTGTTAGCTGTTCGGAATCTGTCATATAATTATTCAGAAGTACAGCCCACATGCAATTTAAAACTGAAAACACAGAAGAAAATAGACTAAGACATGAGTGAAGTAGAGCAGAATGACACATACATCTAAACTAATGAGATGACTTTGGTCACAAGTACTCCTCAGCTTAAGATACTCTTCTTTATAACGTCATCCTATTGATCTATTTATCAATGCTGAAGAAGCAATAAAAAAAATCATAGTGACAAATTCTCCTGAATCAGCCAGTGAATTACTATATTTGAAATAAAAGAGTTTAAAATCTAGGTGTAGCAACAGGAGCATGCCAAAAAGCTGTTCAAAATGCTAACTCTCCTCAAGAAGGAACAAATTTGCATACATTGCCATCTATAAGCGGCTGCTCTGTAAAGAATGTTGTCTCCAGATATCTGCCTTTGGTTTGTTTGATATAAAATGTCATGTTCCAAGCTGCTTTGAAGGGTGAGATTACCAGATTTATTAACCACCTATTGATTTAATAAAGCTAGATGTTTTTGGTTATTATTTTTTCCCAGTGGGACATTACTCTTAGGGTTCATGCAGATGACTGTATAACTCGGAAAAGTGCAATCCATGATCTTGATGGATAACTATTATGCTCATATTATTCTATGGGGTTGTACACATCATACTTGTGAGAAAAACAGAAGAACAATTGGAAACTAGATCACAAGAGCCACCAGAATATCAAGGAATCACCTGCTACTTTACAAAGCTAAAGAAGAAAATAACCGAGTGCCTCTAGTAGTTACCTACAATCCAAATATGGAGGTGATAAGGGGAGATGCACGGAAATTACAACCTTTACTACAAAATGATGCCCGCTTACAATCCATTTTTCCAGACCCCCCACTACTGTGTTTTAGGCAGCCCCCAAATCTAAGAAGTATCATTGTCAGAAGCTCCCTGTCCTCTCCAACAGCTGCAGGTACCTTTCCTTGCAATCAGAAAAAATGTAAAACCTGTCCGTTTATAATGACCACGAACAAGATAAAGACCCCAATTCACATCAGGACTACAAGATACCAGGTACTTTCAGCTGCGTCACTTCTAATGTGGTGTACCTAATTATTTGTACTAAATGTCCAACTGGGGGTCTGTATGTGGGGGAGACAGGGCAAAAGCTTAGAACAAGCATGAATTCTCACCGCCACACAATAAAAGAAAAAAGAATGGATCTACCTGTGGCAATACATTTTTGTCTCCCAAATCTTAACATTATGGACATGAAATTACTTGTGTTAAAAGGTAGCTTCAAATCTAAGAGAGACAGGAGAGTATGGGAATATAAACTGATGACTACCTTTGACCGTCTTATTGCAGGAATGAATGTGTCGCACGGATTTATGTCTTTTTAAATCAACTAAGGAACTTGCCCCTCAGACTATGAGGGGTCATCACAACAGAACCAGACCCCAATCAGAGGACAATAAAACAATCCTTATCTAAGAACTGGCCCAATATTTATGGACAGAACTGTTTATCATTCATGGTAATTCTGCTTCATGTCACCTGTCTTATCCATGGTTTTTCCTTTTTTTTTCTGTGCTATGTTGTGCATAAATATGTGATTCTTCAGAATTTGTTTTAGTCTTTGCCTGATGAAGAGACCTGTGTAGTCTCAAAAGCTTGCAATTTGTTACCATCTTTTCAGTTAGCCATTAAAAGGTATCAACCACTGACAACTCTCAATTCTAAACATTTTTCTATCTACTGGCTAACAAGGTACCAAGATATATATCTTTCCTGTAGGCTAACGCTGTACCTAACGCCGGTATGTGCATGATGTTGTAACAGCTAGTTTCATTACTAAGCGGTGTACCAAATGGGATGATATTTTAATTATGTATAAATAAATGTTGGAATTTTAATCAAGATCCCTATCTTCTCAACTGGAATATCTTCATTTTTCTGCATTTTCAACTGGCTGCTCAAACCCTTTTTTTTTCCTTGCGGGAAGGAATGAGGAGAAATCGGAATACAGGTGAGCTGACTTGTGTCTTTTTTTTCTGCATGAATCGAGTTTTTTGTCTTGCTCACCAAGGACTGTATATTCTCCCATTCCATTACTTTTTGGTAACCACTTTACTAGCTTTTTTAACAACATATCTGTTCCAAAGAACAATATGAACCCCTCCAGCAGTAGTGTTTCCAGCCTATATGACTGTCCAAACAGACTAAACAAAGTTGCATCAGTATTTGGCAATCGAATAAGTGCTATTATGGACGGAACCAATGGATTGGAAGATATTATGAGCAAATTGGAAAACAAGAAATCGAAGGAATTGAGATTATGGTGTAATCAAACGACCCTGAAGACTTATATTGACAAGGGTATGGTACCAAGAGGGTTACGAATTAAAAAAATTGCCACCACTGTCTACAATGAAAATTTCCAAATGGAATGGAATTTAATATTGAGCCAGTGCTTTATTAAATTAATGCAACTGATTGTTAAATATGAGGAGGAGGAACTCATCAAAATTAGGAGTGAGATTCAAGATCTCGATAAAACATTGGAACAACATGCACATCTGAAAAATGTAATATTCTCAATTAGAAACTTATTGCTAATATGGACAAAATTGAGAAAAAATCATGGACATTAAAAATAAAAACATTTTAAGAGATTCAGATGACTATAGAAGCGACAAAGTTTATAGTTGGAACAAGAGACCTTTTTCTATTTTAAAAAAGAGACAATTTACCCGTAGGAACAACATGGTTACTTTCAATAACTCGGAACATATATTGGATACTGGATATTGGATCTTTTGCAACAACTGATGACTATTCAGACTCTTCTAATGGCTCCAGTATCAAATCTAACATTTCACAGCATAGGAGGAATGCATCTTTTTTGGATCCCACAAGAAGACAGACAAAAAACGGAGAAAGCAGACAGGGTGGAAACATAAAAGGAAAACGCTATCCGACCCGCATCAGAAATCGCCATTATTGAATATACCTATTTGGAATCTGTCAAGCTATATTGTTTCTAACCAACAAGTAAAGTTACTGAGCAAAGGATTGGGTTTCTCACCGACTATTGAGTTTGATGTTTTTAAAACAATTCTGGACATCAACAGATTAACCTGTAATGTAACTCTTAAATTTTCCCCTATGCTGGCAAATCTGGTAATAGCTAGATGGAAGGAAACATACTTATATAATGAAGAAAACCCCTTTAGAGAAAACATACCCTGGTACGGTAGATTCATAGATGATCTGTTGTTTGTGTGGAGGTGCACCCAATTAGAAGCTTTGGAATTTGTAAATTACATCAATATGAACAATTTTAATCTTAAATGTACATATTTTTTCAGTAATTCAAACATTTAATTTTTGGATCTGAATTTGGTGTCGGACAAGGTGCATATTACGCCATATCGTATTCATAAACCTACTGCGAGTAACAGTATTTTAGTGGCTAATTCAGGTCATGCACTGGGTATTATTAATGTTCAGACTTGGATTTTTGAGGGAGAGCAATGAGGTTTGTGAAAGATTGAAATACAGGGATTATCCTGCATGGACACTCAATAAAGCTAGAGCTAGAATCAATGATATAGATCGGAACACAGTTTTATGTGATGATAATAGAAATAGAGATAAAAATCATTAAATTTTATTACATTCTCGACAGAATATAGCCCTCAGTTTAAGGACATAATTGGCATTATTAAGAAATACATTCCTGTATTATACCAAGATGATAATCTTGCCCAGTTAATCAATGACAACATTAGATATGTAGCTAGGAAAGCTCCCACATTAGGGTTGATTTTATCACCCAGTTTTTTTAGCAATAACAAGATGGTATCACATCGGGGGAAAATCATGGCTTAGTTTGGAGGGTTTTTGAAATGTGGGGCACAATGCTGTACAGCATGCAATTTTGCATTAAAAACTTAAAAATGCCAGTCGTACAAAAACTTAAAAGAGTATTATATTAAAGATTTTATTAATTGCAATGATACATATGTGTGCACGTTACAATATGTGGGTTGTACCACATGCCCACTGAAAACCAGAATTAGGAGACATCTGTCAGATGCGATTAATCCAGCAGCATTTTCCCCCTCCGCAGTATCTAAGCATTTTGCACGTGTCCATAAGGGTGATGTATCAGGTTTTGCTTTTTGTGGGATTGAGGATGTTCAAAAGCCATACAGGAGTGGAGATCACAGAAGAAAACTCTTAACCCCTTTACCCCCAAGGGTGGTTTGCACGTTAATGACCGAGCCAATTTTTACAATCCTGACCACTGTCCCTTTATGAGGATATAACTCTGGAACGCTTCAATGGATCCTGATGATTCTGACAAGGTTTTCTCGTGACATATTGTACTTCATGATAGTAGCAAAATTTCTTTGATATTACCTGCATTTATTTGTGAAAAAAATGGAAATTTTGCAAAAAAAATTAAAATTTTGCAATTTTCCAAATTTGAATTTTTATGCCCTTAAATCACAGAGATATGTCACACAAAATACTTAATAAGTAACATTTTCCACATGTCTACTTTACATCAGCACAATTTTGGAACCAAAATTATTTTGTTAGGGAGTTATAAGGGTTAAAAGTTGCCCAGCAATTTCTCGTTTTTACACCACCATTTTTTTTTAGGACTACATCACATTTGAAGTCATTTTGAGGGGTCTATATGATAGAAAATAACCAAGTGTGACATCATTCTAAAAACTGCACCCCTCAAGGTGCTCAAAACCACATTCAAGATGTTTATTAACCCTTCAGGTGTTTCACATGAATTTTTGGAATGTTTAAAAAAATGAACATTTAAATTTTTCACAAAAAATTTAGTTCAGCTCCAATTTGTTTTATTCTACCAAGGGTAACAGGAGAAAATGGACCACAAACGTTGTTGGACAATTTGTCCTGAGTACGCCGATACCCCACATGTGGGGGTAAACCACTGTTTGGGCGCATGGCAGAGCTTGGAAGGGAAGGAGCGCCATTTGACTTTTCAATGCAAAATTGACTGGAATTGAGATGGGACGCCATGATGTGTTTTGAGAGCCCCTGATGTGCCTAAACATTGAAACCTCCCACAAGTGACACCATTTTGGAAACTAGACCCCCCAAGGAACTTATCTAGATGTGTGGTGAGCACTTTGAACCCCCAAGTGCTTCACAGAAGTTTATAATGCAGAGCCGTAAAAATAAAAAATCATATTTTTTCACAAAAATGATTTTTCGCCCCCATTTTTTTATTTTCCCAAGGGTAACAGAAGAAATTGGACCCCAAAGGTTGTTGCTCAATTTGTCCTGAGTACGCTGATACCAGACATGTGGGGGTAAACCACTGTTTGGGTGCATGGCAGAGCTCGGAAAGGAATGAGTGCCGTTTGACTTTTCAATGCAAAATTGACTGGAATTGAGATGGGACACCATGTCGTGTTTGGAGAGCCACTGATGTGCCTGAACATTGAAACCCCCCACAAGTGACACCATTTTGGAAAGTAGTCCCCCTAAGGAACTTGTCTAGATGTGTTGTCAGGGCTTTGATCCCCCAAGTGTTTCACTACAGTTTATAACGCAGAGCCGCGAAAATAAAAATTCTTTTTATTTTCACAAAAATTATTATTTAGCCACAGTTTTGTATTTTCCCAAGGGTAACAGGAGAAAATGGACCCCAAAAGTTGTTGTCCAATTTGTCCTGGGTATGCTGAAAGCCCATATGTGGGGGTAACCACCGTTTGGGCACATGGCAGAGCTCAGAAGGGAAGGAGCGCCGTTTGGAATGCAGACTTAGATGGATTGGTCTGCAGGCCTCACATTGCATTTGCAGAGCCCCTGATATACATAAACAGTAAAAAAAAAAACAAGTGACCCCATATTGGAAACTAGACCCCCATGGAACTTATCTAGATGTGTTGGGAGACTTTGAACCCCCAAGTGTTTCACTACAGTTTATAACGCAGAGCCGTGAAAATAAAAAATCATTTTTTCCCACAAAAAGGGTTTTGTGCCCCCCCAAATTTTTATTTTCCCAAGGGTAACTAGAGAAATTGGACCCCAACAGTTATTGTCCAATTTGTTCTGAGCATGCTGATACCCCATATGTTGGGGTAAATCCCTGTTTTGGCACATGGGAGAGCTCAAAAAAGAGAGAGCACTGTTTTACTTTTTCAACGCAGAATTGAGATCGGACGCCATGTCGCGTTTAGAGAGCCCCTGATGTGCCTAAACAGTGTAACCCCCAATTCTAACTGAAACCCTAACCCAAACACACCCCTAACCCTAATCCCAACCGTAAATGTAATCCAAACCCTAACCTAACTTTAGCACCAACCCTAACCCTAGCCCCAACCCTAACCCTAGCTCTAACACTAACCCCAACCCTAGCCTAGCCCTAACCCCAGCCCTAACCCTAGTTCTAACCCTAACCCTAGCACAAACCCTAGCCCCAACCCTAGCCCTAACCCTAGCCCCAACCCTAACCCTAGTCCCAACCCTAGCCCCAACCCTAACCCCAACCCTAACCTTAACCCTAATGGGAAAATGGAAATATGTACTTTTTAATTATTATTTTTCCCTAACTAAGAGGGTGATCAAAGGGGGGGTTTGATTTACTTTTATAGCGTTTTTTTAGCAGATTTTTATGATTGGCAGCTGTCACTAAAAGAGACTTTTTATTGCAAAAAACAGTTTTTGCATCTCCACACTTTGAGAGCTATAATTTTTTGTGGGATGAGTTGGCGTTTTTATTGGTACCATTTTGGGCATGTGACAATTCTTGATCGCTTTTTATTCCGATTTTTGTGAGGCAGAACGACTAAAAACCAGCTATTCAAGAATATCTTTTTGGCGGGGGCGTTTATACTATTTAGCATTTCGTAAAATTGATAAAGCAGTTTTACTCTTCGGGTCAGTACGATTACAGCAATACCTCATTTATATCATTTTTTTATGTATTGGCGCTTTTGTACTATAAAAACTATTTTATATAAAAAATAATTATTTTTGCATCGCTTTATTCTGAGGACAATAACTTTTTATTTTTTCTTTGATGACGCTGTATGGCAGATCGTTTTTTGTGGGACAAGAAGACGTTTTCAGCAGTACCATGGTTATTTATATCCGTATTTTTGATCGCGTGTTATTCCACTTTTTATTTGGCAGTATGATAATAAAGCATTGCTTTTGCCTCGCTTTTTTTTTTAACCGCGTTCACTGAAGTATTTAACTAGCAGGACAGTTTTATAGGTCGGGTCATTACGGACGCGGCGATACTAAATATGTGTACTTTTATTTATTTTTTTTTATTTAGATAAAGAAATGTATTTATGGGAACAATATTTTTTTTCTTTATTTAGGAATTTATTATTTTTTTTACACATCTGAAAGTTTTTTTTTCAACACTATAACATTGCCCCAGGGGGGCATCATGTTATAGTGTCAGATCGCTGATCTGACACTTTGCATAGCACTGTGTCAGATCAGCAATCTGACATGCAGGGCTGCAGGCTTACCAGCGCTTGCTATGAGCAGGCGCTGGTAAGCCACCTCCTTGCAGGACCCGGATGTAGCCCTGCGGCCATTTTGGATACAGGGCCTGCAGGGAGAAGGAGGTAGGAGACCCTTGGAGCAACCCGATCACATCGCGTTGCTCCGAGGGTCTCGGAAGTGCGCAGGGAGCCCCCTGCCTGCGCAATGCTTCCCTATACCGCTGGCACACTGCGATCATGTTTGATCGCGGTGTTCCGGGGGGGTTAATTTGCCAGGGTGGTCCGTGACCGCTCCTGGCACATAGTGCCGGATGTCAGCTACGATAGTCAGCTGACACCCGGCCGCGATCGCCCGCGCTCCCCCCGTGCCGATCGCATATGACATACTATCTCGTCGGTGGTCATACGGACCCACCCAACCTCGACGGGATATTACATCATATGTCAGAAAGGGGTTAAACATGGAATCTTTCTGGATCTTCACCCTTGAAACTAGAGTACCACATAGTATGAATTACAGGCAGGATTTTATTCTCCAGTACTTAACTTGCATTCGATATTGTTCTATTCTGAACTTTATAAAAATTGATGTATTATCTAATGTTATATTTAATTATGTTGTTATATCTATGTTTGTTTTTCTGTATTGATTGAAGAGTGAATCTATCCATGTTTTCTGCCAGTCCCAGCTGGTGCAATTAATCTTAATGAAATCAGCTGGGGTGTAGGCAAGAGTTAATATAAAAATTAACTTAGTTTTCTCTGCCTTATGCCATGAATAAGACCTATGTCGAAACGCGTAGGCTAACGCTGTGCCTAACGCCGGTATGTGCATGATGTTGTAACAGCTAGTTTCATTACTAAGCGGTGTACCATATGGGATGATATTTTAATTATGTATAAATAAATGTTGGAATTTTAATCAAGATCCCTATCTTCTCCACTGGAATATCTTCATTTTTCTGCATTTTCAACTGGCTGCTCAAACCCTTTTTTTTCCTTGCGGGAAGGAATGAGGAGAAATCGGAATGCAGGTGAGCTGACTTGTGTGCTTTTTTCTTCATATATATGTTGCAGAACAGCATCATATTATACCGCACATAAAAAACATAATCATTGCTGTCCCCAGTGGGGCTCACAATATAAATTCATCTTTGGAGTGTAGGTAGAACCTGGGGAAACTCATGCAAACACGGAGAGAACATACAAATTCCTTGCAGATCTTGTACTTAATAATAATCTTTATTTTTTTTTTTATAATAAATACTTAATAGGAACCTAGAACTCCAGTGCTAACCACTGAGCCACTTAAAACAATCCAGGGCTCATTTTCAGTTCCAGTCTGGCTTGGGTGTTTGCAATTTTGCAAGCTCGTCAGATTTTCTGTACTAAGTTCCCCTGTAAACCTCTGGAAATAATTTACAGTGAGTACAGTATTGAAGGAACATAAACAATAGTATGTATGCAGGGTGTTATGTCTGTATCTCAGCAGCAACACATTTAGGATACAGTGTAAAAAAGACAAATATTGCAGAATGTCAGGCTTCACCTAGAAATAATTCAATGTCAATAACCGCTGGGTTTTCGGCACTTTGCCGCACTTCTGCTGATATGACCCATATGTTATTTGCAGAACAGTTACATTTTTCTACACTTTATCAAGTTGCTGTAGGAAACTGACGGAAGCATACATAAATCAGAGATATCCCAAAGAGCTCATCTGCAAGCTGTTTTCAGTAAATTGAAAATCTTATTTTACACCTGTATTATCTTGCGCTAGTTGTTACATGCTTTACACAGACCTTTATATATTTTACCTTATTCATGACAAATATGTCCAAAATTCATGTATATTTAGTGTTAATTGATTATATTTTTCATTTTACATTTTAGAAAATTTATGACTAGATAAAGACGAGGATGTTATTAATACAGGTGCATCTCACAAAATTAGAATATCATCAAAAAGTTAATTAATTTCAGTTCTTCAATACAAAAAGTGAAGCTCATATATTGTTAGGGCTAGCGGAACGCACCGAGTAAATAGAGATGTTTTTATTGATATTGGTGTGTTCGCAGCCCGGGGTCCACCGTGCAGGAGTACCTGCTTCTAGCAAACGGCGGCACTATATGGTGGTATAGACAAACTCAGTTAATTCACTGAATAGCCGTGAAAGAGAAGTACAGTACCCTGTTAGACTCCACAGAGGCACAGGCTAATTGCCCAAACAGAGAGCAGTCAGTGGTCACGCATGTACACAAAACTCCTCGCCGGAGGAGCCAGCATTCTAGGGGCTTATTTCAGCCGGGTCCCTGAATACATTCAAACACAAACTCCTCGCCGGAGGTGCCAGCATTCTAGGGGCTTATTTCATCCAGGTCCCTGAACACACACTCATGTGACCACACTGGCGCAAAGCACATAATAATAGACAATACTAGTGCATGGCCGTGTGGCCATGCGAGCCTTAAATAGTTGCAGCACGTTTAGGACCTTTCAAAGAAGAACCAATGGAGTTGCTGCAATACCTGAGCATGTGACCCTAGATCTCCACTGAGAGATCTTGCCCTGGGCATGCTCAGAGTACAAACCAGGACTTAGTCCTAGCACCTACAAGGTCCTTCCAAGAAAGACCAATGACCTTAGCTGCAGTATCTGATCATGTGACCCTCGATCTTCACTGAGAGATCTTACTCTGGGCATGCTCAGAACGTGAAAAGCAGGACTTAGTCCCAGAAGCGTCTGCTCGCCTCTGCCCAGCACTGACTTCAATGGCAGAAGCAGGAAATGGAGCAGTAACTCTTAGCACAGAGTCAGACTGAGCGAGACGCTGGGATCGACGTCTCTGCTGAGCAGGCTCCACTGTGGCAGGAGAAGAATGGGAGACTGCAGCGGAGATGGCCCGAGATTCCCCCTGTGCAGAGGCAGGAACTCGACCCCTAACATATATTATATAGAGTCATTACAAACAGAGTGATCTATTTCAAGTGTTTATTTCTGTTAATGCTGATGATTATGGCTTACAGCCAATGAGAACTCAAAAGTCATTATCTCAGTAAATTGGAATACATTTTAACACCAGCTTGAAAAAATGATTTTAAAAATTAGAAATGATGGCCTACTGAAATGCATGTTCAGTAAATGTAATCAATACTTGGTCGGGGCTACTTTTGCATCAATTACTGTATCAATGTGACATAGCATGGAGGCGATCAGCCTGTGGCACTGCTGAGATGTTATGGAAGCCCAGGTTGCTTTGATAGCAGCCTTCAGCTCCTCTGCATTCTTGGGTCTGGTGTCTCTCATCTTCCTCTTGAGAATACGCCATAGATTCTCTATGGGGTTAAGGTCAGACGAGTTTGCTGGGCAATCAAGCACACTAATACTGTTCTTTTTAAACCAAGAATTGGTACTTTTGGCAGAGTGGACTAGTACCAAGTCCTGCTGGAGAATTCAATTTCCATCTCCAAAAAGCTTTTCGGCAGAGGGAAGCATGAAGTGCTCTACAATGTCCTGGTAGATGGCTGTGCTGACTTTGGTCTTGATAAAACACAGTGTGCATAAACTAGCAGATGACATAGCTCCCCAGATCATCAATGATTGTGGAACCTTCACACTAATGTCAGCCCAACTAGGAACGGAGTCCAGTGACCGGAAGTAACCTCTATGACATCACCCCCGGTCATTGAGCGCTCACAATGCTAAAGGGGATCTCACCACAGCACAGCTTGGCTGTGAAGGCAGTCCAGTGACCAGAGGTAACCTCTATAATGTCAACCCCAGTCACTGACACTGCATTCCCAGCAGCTCATTCACCAGTGGTTCTCAGCCTGGATGGTCAATATGGAGCTTCAATATGGCGCCGCTTCCCTTCTGAGCTTTGTACTGTGCCTCAAAAGTAGTATTCCCCTACATATGGGGTATTGGCGTACTCAAGGAAAATTTCAAAACAACATTTGGGGTCCAATTTATCCTGTTACCCTTAGTAAAATAAAAAATGGGGACAAAGAGATTTTTTTGTGGAAAAAATATGATTTTTTTAATTTTTGACTGCTCTACGTTATAAACTTCTGTGAAGCACTTGGGGGTTCAAAGTGCTTACCACACATGTAGATAAGTTCCTTGGGGAGTCTAGTTTCCAAAATGGTGTCAATTTTGGGGGGTTTCCACTGTTTAGGCACATCAGGGGCTCTCCAAACGCAATATGGCATCCTATCTCAATTCCAGCCAATTTTGCATTGAAAAGTCAAATGGCGCTCCTTCTCTTCTTAGCTCTGCCATGCTCCCAAACAGTGGTTTACCTGCACAAGTGGGGTATCAACGTACTCAGGACAATTTGCCCAACAACTTTTAGGGTCCAATTTCTCCTGTTACCCTTGATAAAATGAAAAATATTGGATCTGAAATACATTTTTTTGTGGAAAAAAAGTTAAATGGTCTTTTTTTAAACATTAAAAAAATTCCTGTGAAGCACCTGAAGGGTTAATAAACATTTTGAATGTGGTTTTGAGCACTTTGGGGGTTGCAGTTTTTAGAATGGTGTCAATTTAAGGTATTTTCTATCATTTAGATCCCTCAATGTGACTTCAAATGTGAGGTGGTCCCTAAAAATAGCGGTGTTGTAAAAATGAGACATCGCTGTTTAACTTCCTAATAAAAAATAATAATAATAATAATTTTTATTTATATAGCGCCAACATATTCCGCAGCGCTTTACAAATTATAGAGGAGACTTGTACAGACAATAGACATTACAGCATAACAGAAATACAGTTCAAAACAGATACCAGGAGGAGTGAGGGCCCTGCTCGCAAGCTTACAAACTATGGGGAAAAGGGGAGACACGAGAGGTGGATGGTAACAATTGCTTTAGTTATTCGGACCAGCTATAGTGTAAGGCTCAGGTGTTCATGTAAAGCTGCATGAACCAGTATGTAGCAGTACAGACACAGAGGGCTAATACTGCATAAAGTGTATGAGAACATGATGCGAGGAACCTTTTTTTTTTTTTTTATTATAAATAGGCCACACAGGGATCGTTAGGTTAATGCATTGAGGCGGTAGGCCAGTCTGAACAAATGAGTTTTTAGGGCACGCTTAAAACTGTGGGGATTGGGGATTAATCTTATTAACCTAGGTAGTGCATTCCAAAGAATCGGCGCAGCACGTGTAAAGTCTTGGAGACGGGAGTGGGAGGTTCTGATTATTGAGGATGCTAACCTGAGGTCATTAGCGGAGCGGAGGGCACGGGTAGGGTGGTAGACTGATACCAGGGAGGAGATGTAGGGTGGTGCTGAGCCATGGAGTGCTTTGTGGATGAGGGTAGTAGTTTTGTACTGGATTCTGGAGTGGATGGGTAGCCAGTGTAATGACTGGCACAGGGTAGAGGCATCGGTGTAACGGTTGGTGAGGAATATGATCCTGGCTGCAGCATTCAGGACAGATTGGAGCCGGGAGAGTTTTGCAAGAGGGAGGCCGATTAGTAGAGAGTTACAATAGTCCAGACGAGAATGAATAAGTGAAACAGTCAGAGTTTTTGCAGAGTCGAAAGTAAGAAAAGGGCGAATTCTAGAAATGTTTTTGAGATGCAGGTAAGAAGAGCGAGCCAGTGATCGGATGTAGGGGGTGAATGAAAGGTCAGAATCAAGGATGACCCCAAGGCAGCGGGCATGTTGCTTTGGAGTAATGGTGGAACCGCACACGGAGATGGCAATGTCAGGCAAAGGTAGGTTAGTAGAGTGAGAGAACACGAGGAGTTCAGTTTTTGACAGGTTTAGTTTCAGATAGAGGGAGGACATGATGTTAGAGACAGCGGTAAGACAATCACTGGTGTTTTCTAAAAAGGTCGGTGTGATATCGGGAGCAGAAGTATATAATTGGGTGTCGTCAGCATAGAGATGGTACTGGAAACCAAATCTACTGATTGTTTGTCCAATAGGGGCAGTATACAACGAGAAGAGTAGGGGGCCTAGGACTGATCCTTGAGGAACCCCCACAGTAAGGGGAAGGTGAGAGGAGGAGGAACCAGCAAAACATACAGTGAAGGATCGGTCAGAGAGATAGGAGGAGAACCAGGAGAGAACGGTGTCCTTGAGGCCGATGGAGCGGAGCATAGTGAGGAGGAGCTGATGATCCACAGTGTCGAATGCTGCAGAGAGATCCAAGAGAATTAGCATGGAGTAGTGACCATTAGATTTAGCTGTTAGTAGGTCATTAGAGACTTTAGTGAGGGCGGTTTCAGTAGAGTGTAAAGAGCGGAAGCCAGATTGAAGAGGGTCGAGAAGAGAGTTATCTGAGAGATAGCGGGTAAGACGGGAGTGGACCAGGCGTTCGAGGAGTTTAGAGATGAAGGGAAGATTAGAGACAGGTCTATAATTAGCGGCACAGTTTTGATCGAGGGATGGTTTTTTAAGTAATGGATGTATGATGGCATGCTTAAATGAGGAGGGAAAAATACCGGAAGTGAGGGAAAGGTTGAATATTTTTGTTAGGTGAGAGGTGACAGCCGGGGAAAGGGACTGGAGGAGATGTGACGGAATGGGGTCACTGGTGCAAGTGGTCGGGCGAGAAGATGCAAGGAGCCTGCTTACTTCTTCTTCTGTAACTACTTCAAAGTCAGAGAGTGAACTAGATGCAGTGGGGGAGGGAGGACAGTGCATGGTATGAAGAGATTGGGAGATGATTTCCTGTCGAATGTGGTCAATTTTTTCTTTGAAGTAATTGGCCAGATCGTCAGCACGGAGATCCGTGGTTGGGGCCTGCTCTCTTGGGTTGAGTAGGGACTGGAACGTGTCAAAGAGACGTTTAGGGTTATTGGACAGGCAGGTGATGAGGGTGTTGAAGTAGGTTTGTTTGGAGAGGTGAAGGGCAGAATTGTATGTCTTTAGCATGAACTTATAATGGATGAAATCTTCGGGTAGATTAGATTTTCTCCACAGACGTTCTGCGCACCTGGAGCACCGCTGCAGGAAACGTGTTTGCAGCGTGTGCCACGGTTGTTGCCGTCTGTGCCGAGTTGTTTTATGTATAGGAGGAGCAGCTTCATCCAGAGCACTTTGCAGGGTTTCATTGTAATGCTTCAATGCAGAATCAGGACATGAGATGGAGGAGATAGGGGCCAATGAGGACTGCAAGTTCTTCATAAGTTTCTGGGTGTTAATGGCCTGTATGTTTCTATAGGTGTGGAAAGTGGGGGTGACCTGAGCGGGATGGCAGTTCTTGATAGAGAATGAAAGAAGGTTGTGGTCAGAGAGTGGGAGAGGGGAGTTTGTGAAATCATCCACTGAGCAAAGTCGGGAGAAGACCAAGTCAAGGGAGTTTCCATCTTCATGTGTTGGAGAGTTAGTATGCTGCGAGAGGCCAAAAGAGGAGGATAGAGATAAAAGGTGAGAAGCAGATGGGGAGAGGGGAGAGGCAATGGGGATGTTGAAATCACCCATGATAAGGGTGGGGGTGTCACAGGAGAGAAAGTGTGGAAGCCAGGTGGCAAAGTGATCCAGGAACTGATGAGAGGGGCCGGGAGGACGATACACCACCGCCACTCGCATGGAGAAGGGGACGTAGAACCAAAAAACATTTGGTTCCAAAATGTTGTTGATGTAGACATGTGGAAAATGTTACTTACTAAGTATTTTGTGTGACATATCTCTGTGATTTAAGGGCATGAAAATTCAAACTTGGAGAATTGCAAAAATTTCAAAATTGTTGCTAAATTTCCATTTTTTTCACAAATAATCGCAAGTCATATCAAAGAAATTTTACCACTAGCATGAAGTACAATATGTCATGAAAAAACGTTGTCACAGTCACCAGGATCCATTGAAGCGTTCCAGAGTTATTATCTCATAAAAGGACAGTGGTCAGAATTGTAAAAATTGGCCTGGTCATTAACATGCAAACCACCCTCGAGGGTTAAGGAGTTAAAAATATATATTAAGGCTTGCATGTCTCAATCCATGAAGGGACACTTTCTGTGACACAAAAACCTTTGTTTCAGGATTTTGGTTTAGTAGCAAAATTAGGACAGAGGGGTATTAAAATTCCCTCCTTATTGGCAGTATGTAAAAAAAATTATGAAAAATACTGTAATTCAGGTGCTGCTACTATAGTATGTCACAGATCTAAGTGACAATGTAGCCACAGAACTTCCCAATATTGTTTGATCTTTGGGTGATTATTCACAGAAAAAAGCTACCACTACTATTTTCACTGTGTTTCCTCACTGCAGTAGTAGAATACAATCTGATTAGGTCTTTTTCTATCCCTCTATAGAAGATGTGCTCTTTGTCTACCAGACCTAGGCTGTAAACACCTAGAATGGGGCTACTTGATGACTCTTCATCTTTAAGATTTTAAGATTCCCTATGAAAACCCTCTGGCCGCAATTACTATGCGATGTGTTGTTTGCAGAACATTATGGGTAGGCCCACCTGATGTAATTGGCCTGCTTTCTGAGTCTTCAGAAGTGTATGAAATAAAATTTGGGAATTTTTTCTTTACCCCTCTTCTAGAAGTAATTTCAGTGTTTGAATTCACAACATCTGCAAATTTGAGAAAATTTGACACAAATAGATAGTTACGCTTTTAAAATTGAAGCTTTCGTGTATGAAATTTATGCATGTTACACTAGAGTGTAGTATAAAATCAAGTTAGAAAGGTTGTGTTTGATACGTTTCATTGTGAATCGCGCTTTGCAATGGGAAAATTGAGTGATCTGAGCGACAAGTCATGGTTTTCAGTACTGAACTTGTCATTGTTAGTTTTTCCAAAGCTGCCAAACTTATAGGGTTTTCTCTTGCA
The DNA here is from genome assembly GCF_032444005.1 of Ranitomeya imitator. Lineage (NCBI taxonomy): Eukaryota > Metazoa > Chordata > Amphibia > Anura > Dendrobatidae > Ranitomeya > Ranitomeya imitator. Next base: position 620,076,556 of record NC_091283.1, read on the forward strand.
ACTATTTCAAGAGTATATAGATAAAGGTATGATTGAGAAAAACATTCAGGGATTTTATAATATGCAAACTGTTAATAAATTATAAAATATTCCAGTCATAAATATGTTATTACACTTAAAAATCGATATTATTTATAAGCATTGCAAACTAAATGTACAAATATATCTGATGTAGCAAAAGCTTGTAAAAGTTTAAGTACATGTTCTCTTTTAGTTAAAGCACATTGTTAGTGTTTCTTTTTTATTTCAGAGCTGGAGTGATGCCACTTATCTAAGTTTTCTGACTCTGATATTATGCTTATGCAACACCCCAGGGAACTGATTGTTGCAGTGATGTTGTCTTCCTTTTTGGGGGAGGTGATGTTGCTAGAACTAGCGGAACGCACCGAGTAAATATAGATGATTTATTGTAAGTGAGGTGTTCGCAGCTCGGGGTCCACCGTGCAGGAGAACCTGCTGCTAGCAAAGGTGGCACTATATGGCGGTATGAACTAGCTCTGTTATTTCACAGAGTAGCCGTGAAAGCAAAGCACTGCGCCCTGTTAGACTTCACAGAGGCACAGGCTAACTGCCCAACAGAGAGCAGTCAGTGGTCATGCATGCACACAAAACTCCTCGCCGGAGGTGCCAGCATTCTAGGGGCTTATTTCAGCCGGGTCCCTGAACACAATCTTACATGACCACACTGGCGCAAAGCACATAACTTAGAAAGATACAAGCGCATGGCCGTGCATCCGTGCATGCCTTAAATAGTTGCAGCAAGTACAGGACCTTCCTAGAAGGACAAATGAGAGGCTGCTACAGAGCCTGAGCACCTACAGGAACTTCCTGGAGGACCAATGGATTTAGCTGCAGTATCTGAACATGTGACCCTCGATCTCCACTGAGAGATCTTACTCTGGGCATGCTCAGAACGAGAAAAGCAGGACTTAGTCCTAGAAGCGTCTGCTCGCCGCTGCCCAGCACTGGCTTCAATGGCAGAAGCAGGAAAAGCAGCAGTAACTCTTTGTACAGAGTCAGACTGAGCGAGACGCTGGGACTGACGTCTCCGCTGAGCAGGCTCCACTGCGGCAGGAGAAGAATGGGAGACCGCAACGGAGATGGTCTGAGATTCCCCCTGTGCAGAGGTGGGAACTCGACCCCTAACATTACCCCCCCTAGAGCCCCCCCTCCTTGGGCCTTGCTAGGGTTGAAGGCAGCAATGAGCTGCGGAGCCTGAATGTGCTCAGCAGGCTCCCAGGACCTATCCTCAGGACCATAACCCTTCCAGTCCACCAAATAAAATTTTTTGCCACGTACCACCTTGCACCCCAAAATAGCGTTCACCTCGTAATCGTCCGTAGACGAACCTGATATCCCGGCAGATGACTCAGAAAACTGGGACGTGTATACGGCTTAAGGAGGGAGACATGAAAGGTGTCGGTGATACCTAGTTGTGGAGAAAGGGCCAGACGGTAGACCACAGGATTAACCTGTTCGAGGACCTTGAAGGGACCCAAGTAGCGAGGTGCAAACTTAGTAGACTCAACACGCAGCCTGATGTTATGGGCGGAAAGCCACACTAAGTCACCAGAAGCAAAGGTCAGGGCAGGGCGCCGATGTGCATCGGCGGAGGACCTCATTCTCTCCTTGGAGGCCCGGATGGCATCCTGAGTGCGGTCCCAAATGTCCCGTGCCTCCACTGCCCAGTCTGCCACCCTGGAGTCAGTGGAAGACATGGGCATAGGCACAGGAACCCGCAGATGCTGGCCGTAATTAAGGAGGAAAGGAGTCTGACCAGTGGAGTCGGCTACAGCGTTGTTAAGCGCAAACTCTGCCACCGGTAACAAGGATGCCCAGTCATCCTGCCTGGCAGTAACAAAATGTCGTAAATATGGGACCAGGGTCTGATTGGCCCACTCAACCAACCCATTCGTATTGGGATGATAAGCCGAGGAGAGATTCAACTGAATACTGAGCAGACGACAAAGCTCTCTCCAGAATCGAGATGCAAACTGGGGACCCCGGTCACTGACAATCTTGTCCGGCATACCGTGTAGTCAAAATATATGCTTAATGAACAACGCAGCCAGAGCCCATACAGAAGGTAACCGTGGAAGAGGCACCAAGTGAACCATTTTGGAAAAATGGTCGGTGATCAACCAGATAATGGTGCAGCTACAAGACTTGGGTAAGCCTACCACAAAGTCCATCCCGACCATCTCCCAGGGCCTGTCCGCCACCGGCAGGGGGTAAAGCAACCCAGATGGCCATTGCCGAGGAAACTTGTTCTTGGCACAAGAGACACACACCCGAACATAGTCTGCGACATCACGAGCCATGTTCGGCCACCAGTATGTCCTCGCCAGTAACTCAGATGTCCTTTTGGAACCAAAATGTCCACCCACCCTGGACGAGTGAGCCCAAGAGAGAACCTCCAGTCGCAAACTGGATGGTACAAAAGTCTTGCCCAGAGGCACATACTCTAGCTAAACTGGGGCCACAGTTCTCAGGCTCTCGGTAGGGACAATAAGCCGAGGCTCCTCTTCCTCCTTCTCAGATGATACAACGGAGCGAGAGAGAGCATCGGCATGAATGTTCTTCTCCCAAGAAAGAAAATGGAGGGTGAAATGAAAGCGGAAGAAGAACAAGGACCATCTGGCCTGGCGAGAATTTAACAACTGGGCTATCTGCAGGTATACCAAATTCTTGCGATCTGTGAAGACTTGGAAGGGAAAACAAGCTCCCTCCAAGAGATGTCTCCACTCCGAGAAAGCCAACTTCATGGCTAGCAACTCCCTGTCCCAGATGGAATAATTCCTCTCTGCTGGTGAGAAGGTCTTAGAGAAGAAGAAGCAAGGATGCTTCCGACCTTGAGCATCTTTTTTGAAAAGGACTGCTCCAGCACCAACAGATGAGGCATCCACCTCCATTATAAATGGGGCGATGTAGGATGGGAGTGCTAGCGAAGTGTGACTTAATGGAGTTAACGGCCTTGGAGACCTCCTCAGACCACAATTTGGGATTTGCTCCCTTCTTGGTGAGGGAAACCAAGGGAGCTACCAAAGTTAAGAAGTGTGGAATGAACTGGTGATAGTAATTAATGAACCCCATAAAGCGCTGCACCGCTTTAAGAGAATGGGGTTCCTGCCATTCCATCACAGCCTGTAGTTTGGCAGGATCCATAGCTAATCCCTGAGCGGAGATGATATAGCCTAGGAAAGTTAAGGACTCCTGCTCAAACACACGCCTCTCCAACTTGGCATAGAGGGAGTTTGCCCATAGGACATCGAAGACTTTGCAAACATCTCTCCGGTGGGAGTCACTATCTGGAGAGTAGATGAGAATATCCTCCAGATAGACTACGACCGAGGTGGAGAACATATCGCGGAAGATGTCGTTCACAAAGTCTTGGAAAATGGCTGGGGCATTACAGAGCCCGAAGGGCATCACCAGATATTCATAGTGCCCATCCCTGGGGTTAAAATCCGTCTTCCATTCGTCCCCCTCACGGATGCGAATCAGGTTGTAAGCACCCCGCAGATCTAACTTAGTAAATACCCTTGCTTCCCGAAGCCTATCAAAAAGCTCAGATATCAGGGGCAAAGGATACTTATTCTTAACGGTGATGGCGTTAAGACCCCTGTAATCTATGCATGGACGTAGTTCCCCATTCTTCTTCTGCATGAAAAAGAACCCAGCCCCAGCAGATGACACTGACTTCCTGATGAACCCTCTTGCCAGATTCTCTTGAATGTACTGAGACATTGCCTCCATCTCCGGGAGCGATAACGGATAGACTCGACCCCGGGGAGTCTCAGCACCAGGTAAGAGATCCATAGGACAGTCATAGGGGCGGTGGGGCGGAAAGGTCTCCGCCGCCTTTTTGGAGAACACATCCGCATAGGACCAATATTGTTTGGGGAGAGAGGATAGATCTGCGGGTATCTCAGTACCTGAACGCACTCCCTCTGACACCTACCCCCACAAGATTCACCCCATCCCAGAATTCTGCCTGAGGACCACTCGATATGAGGAGAGTGGTACCATAGCCAGGGTATCCCCAACAGGACCTCATCAATTCCCTAAGGAATGACGAGCAGAGATATAATCTCCTGATGGGATGGCGTCATGGACAGAGTAAAAGGGATGGTCTGGTGTGTTATCTGTGGGGGCAGTGTCGACCCATTCACCACTCGTACCGATACTGGTTGAGCTAGCATAACCAGGGGTATTGCGTGAGGTTGGGCGAAGGCAGAAGACATAAAATTGCCCTCCGCCCCAGAATCCACGCAGAGCTCTACCGAGTGGGTGGATGAGCCTATAGTAATTGTCCCCTTAAAGGACAATTTGGAGGCAAACGTCGCTGTGTCTAGTGTAACTCCACCTACTACCACTAGACGCTGATGTTTCCTCGACCGCTGGGGACATCTGGGGCAAGATGTCCTGACTGCTGGCAAACATGACAGGCCTTGAGTGCACTAGTGGTCCGGGACTTAGATCCCGCTCGTGACTCTTCCATGCAGGGGTGGATTAAGGGTAGCCAGGGCCCCGGGCTGTTCACACACTGTGGGCCCCCCCGGTCATGTGACGGGGGTCATGTGACGGGGGTCATGTGATGGGGGTCATGAGACGGGGGTCATGAGACGGGGGTCATGATATACCCGAACCAGATTATTCCAGAAAAATGGCCGGGCCCTACTCTACTGTAACCTATTAAATATTTGTTAAAATCTGCAATACAATTTAGGTATATTTTGACCAATAATATCACATACAAGGAACAAATACCACCGCACCATGACCAGACCACAAATTACAACCACAGTGATCGAATAATATCACATACAAGGAACAAATACCACCGCACCATGTCAAGACCACATATTACCACCACTTGGTGACCAAATAGCACATACAAGGGACAAATACCACAACACCATTTCCAGACCACATATTACCACCACATAGTGACTGAGTACCACAATACTGATCAGTAATAAAAAAAACAAAAAAAAAAACACAATACTATCACCATAAGTGCCAGTATTCACAGGAGATCTGTACTTAGTATGCAGTGTCTGTGTAGAGGTAATACAGTGATCACTGGTGACATTGTACACAGGACCTTTGTATATAGTATACAGTGTATAATGTCAGTGTATAGGTAACACTGACTCACCAGTGATGTCTCTAGGTGAACTCCTTCATCTTTCATCCAGCACAGACTGCCATCATTCCTTCCAGCCAGGACTCGTTTCTGCAGGAAATAACACAGTTATCTCGAGCTCTACTTGCAGAATACATTGCTTAATTTTTCACAACTTCTACATTACACCACATGAAGATAAAAAGGCGATATAGTGTCACTCTGCACAATAACAGGACCGCCCCCCCCATTTAAAACAGTATACTCAAGAAATAAAATAAATACATCACTGCAGTAATAATATCCCTTAATTAGCCCCTATGGTAATAATATTCCCCACCCTGGCTCCGTTTATCTAATTCCTGGCTCCAGCCATATGTTCTCCCATCCTGCACTCATGAGTATCCATTCTACACCATATGATCTCCACATCCTGTCCCATCTGTCTCCATCGTATCCATCCTGCCCCATGATCCAATCCTGCCCAATGTCTCCAATCATGCCCCGTGTCTACATTCTGCCCATGCCTCCAGTCCTGCCCCCAGTGTGTCCAGCATATTACCCCCAGTGTGTCCAGCATATTACCCCCAGTGTGTCCAGCAATCTGCCCCAGTATGTCTAGCATATTGCCCCCAGACAGTGTGTCCAGCAATCTGCCCCAGTGTGTCCAGCATATTACCACCAGTGTGTCCAGCAATCTGGCCCAGTGTCTCCAGCATTGCCCCAGTGTGTCCAGCAATCATCTGCCCCAGTGTATCCAGCATTGCCCCAGTGTGTCCAGCAATCATCTGCCCCAGTGTCTCCAGCAATCTGCCCCAGTGTCTCCAGCAATCTGCCCCAGTATCTCCAGCAATCTGCCCCCAGTGTGTCCTCCAGCAATCTGCCCCCAGTGTGTCCTCCAGCAATCTGCCCCCAGTGTGTCCTCCAGCAATCTGCCCCAGTCTCCAGCAATCTGCCCCACTGTGTCCTCCAGCATTGCCCCCCCAGTGTCCTCCAATCTGCCCCACTGTGTCCTCCAATCTGCCTCACTGTCTCCAGCATTGCCCCCAGTGTGTCCTCCAATCTGCCCCAGTGTCTCCAGCATTGCCCCCCAGTGTGTCCTCCAGTCTGCCCCACTGTCTCCAGCATTGCCCCCAGTGTGTCCTCCAATCTGTCCCAGTGTCTCCAGCATTGCCCCCCCAGTGTGTCCTCCAATCTGCCCCAGTGTCTCCAGCATTGCCCCCCCAGTGTGTCCTCCAATCTGCCCCACTGTCTCCAGCAATCTGCCCCACTGTCTCCAGCAATCTGCCCCACTGTCTCAGGCAATCTGCCCCACTGTCTCAGGCAATCTGCCCCACTGTCTCCAGCAATCTGCCCCACTGTGTCCTCCAGCATTGCCCCCCCCAGTGTCCTCCAATCTGCCCCACTGTCTCCAGCATTGCCCCCAGTGTGTCCTCCAATCTGCCTCACTGTCTCCAGCATTGCCCCCAGTGTGTCCTCCAATCTGCCCCAGTGTCTCCAGCATTGCCCTTAGTGTGTCCTCCAATCTGCCCCAGTGTCTCCAGCATTGCCCCCCAGTGTGTCCTCCAGCATTGCCCCCCAGTGTGTCCACCGGTAACTGATCCAAAAAAAAACAAAAAAAAAACAAGCAGTCTCCTCACCTGTCCGCGCTCCAGGCGGTGAGCTCCCTGCAGCAGCGCACACTCGCCGGCGACTGACAATGACATCAGACGCCGGCGACGTGTGCGCTGCGGCCGACATCAGCCGCCAGCCTCCAATTGGCTGGCGGCTGTTGTTGTTAACTATTGATGTGCTGGCGCGCGCCCGTACATCAATAGGAAACCGCCGCAGCGCCGGAAGGGGCCCGGTGAGCAGATGAGAAGGGGCCCAATGCGGACCCCCTCTCTCTGCCCACCGGGTACGGCGGGGGCACAAAAACGCTGCCCGGCGGGCAGTCACAGAGGACTATCAGAGGGTTAATCTGCGGTAGCCCAGGGCCCCCCCAGACCACTGGGCCCTGGGCTACCGCCCATATTGACCCTCTGATAATCCGCCCCTGCTTCCATGGCCTCATGTGACTCAGGGACCAGGACCGGAGATTCCAGAGGTTTGGCGAAGGTGGGAGCCAGCCGAAACCTCTGCCTACACTGGGCTCGCTCTAACCTTTGCTCGTTAAAACGAAGGTCAATACGAGTGGAAACAGCTATTAACTCCTCCAGTGTGGCAGGAATCTCCCTAGTGGCCAGAGCGTCCTTCACGTGATCAGCCAAACCCCTCCAAAATATGGGGATAAGGGCTTTATCTGACCACTCCAGCTCAGATGCTAGGGTACGGAAGTGGACGGCAAAATGGCTGACCAAGGACAAACCCTGAGTCAATACCAGCAGTTGGAGCGCCGTTTCATGGGTGACTCGAAGTCCTAAAACGACCTGTTTAGAGTGCTCAGGAACAGCGGAGCACTCTGCACCACATGATCGCCATGCTCCCACAGCGGCGTAGCCCATTGCAGCGCCCTGTCCGACAAGAGAGACTCAATAAATCCCACCTTTGCCCACTCTGTGGGAAAACGTGCAGCCAGGAGCTCGCGGTAAATAGAGCACTGACTCACGAAACCCCTACAAGATTTACTATCTCCAGAAAATTTTTCTGGCAATGGGAGGTGAGATAATATTGGAACAGGGGTGGCAGTGGACAAGGTTGCTGCAGCCACGCTAGCAGCCTGTACAGCAACTGCGGTAACATCCACAGCTGAGGTTGTGCTCTCGAGAGCCGCCAACCTATCCTCCAGCTGCTGGATATACCACAAGGACTGCTGTATGTCCGCCATTTACTATCCAGACCCTGGCGCTAGTATTCTGTTAGGGCTAGCGGAACGCACCGAGTAAATATAGATGTTTTATTGTAATTGATGCGTTCGCAACCCGGGGTACACCGTGCAGGAGAACCTGCTGCTAGCAATGGCGGCACTATATGGCGGTATGAACTAGCTCTGTTATTTCACAGAGTAGCTGTGAAAGCAAAGCACTGCACCCTGTTAGCCTTCACAGAGGCACAGGCTAACTGCCCAACAGAGAACAGTCAGTGGTCATGCATGCACACAAAACTCCTCGCCGGAGGTGCCAGCATTCTAGGGGCTTATTTCAACCAGGTCCCTGAATATATACAAACACACAAGCATTGTAGGGGCTTATTTCAGCTGGGTCCCTGAACACAATCTTACATGACCACACTGGCGCAAAGCACATAACTTAGAAAGATACTAGCGCATGGCCGTGCGGCCATGCGAGCCTTAAATAGTTGCAGCAAGTACAGGACCTTCCTAGAAGGACCAATGAGAGGCTGCTACAGAGCATAAGCATCTACAGGAACTTCCTGGAGAACCAATGGATTTAGATGCAGTATCTGAACATGTGACCCTCGATCTCCACTGAGAGATCTTACTCTGGGCATGCTCAGAATGAGAAAAGCAGGACTTAGTCCTAGAAGCATCTGCTCGCCGCTGCCCGGCACTGGCTTCAATGGCAGAAGCAGGAAAAGCAGCAGTAACTCTTTGTACAGAGTCAGACTGAGCGAGATACTGGGACTGACGTCTCCGCTGAGCAGGCTCCACTGCGGCAGGAAAAGAATGGGAGACCGCAGTGGAGATGGCCCGAGATTCCCCCTGTGCAGAGGCGGGAATTCGACCCCTAACAGATGTCTTGCTTAGAGGCAAGGGAGATTCTTTCTATAAGGTAAGGCACTCGCATTCAACACTTCTGAATTTAGGCCACGAAGGGGAGCTCAGGACCCAGATTCAGGGGAGTGTCCTTACACTTTATGTATCCTGGTCTGGAGGAGGAGCCAGTCAGTCGGAGTCAGTATTGGAGAGGAGAGGAGAGCAGACGGACGTCTGGAGCAGACGTAGGGACCGTGCAGCCACGAGGGAGCTGCTACCCCTGGAAAAAGTGAGAAGCAGAAGGAGAATTGAATTGTGGAGGAACTTAGAGGGAAGAAGCACAGAGGAGGAAGAGGCTCAGCAGAGGAACAGCGGAAAGACACCCTGGAAGCCAGAGCGCAGAACCGGGTACCGGGAGCCCGAGGCTATAGTGGGATTCTAGGACACTTAACAGAACCGGAGGGTATAGGACTGTATGTCAATTGCCTGCATCAAGTCTGAGGTGAAGCAATAACTTTAGAGCCCGGGGCATGATAGAGTCCCTATAAAAAAAGGCTTGAACTGCCTATCATACAGACATCTGTCTTAAGACAGGAGAGAGGGGACTTGCACTGAGCTTCAAGTGGCAGGGATCTTACCAACTAAACAGCGCAAGTAGGAAAGGCTTAAGGACCTCACCTGGCTTTTGCCTCCAAGCCGGCCGGACCACAGCTACCCTGCACTTGGAACCCTGGACTGAGGACTACTACCATCAGTAAACTAGGTAAAGACTTCAAACCTGTGTCCTCGTTTTTGCCATACCATATACCACACCATCAGTGCCATACATTTGGGAAGCTCTGGGGACCCCTCTTCACCTATGGGAAGCGTCACCATCTAGCCGCCATACCATCTCCCCAGAAAACCCCTTTAAGCAGCATCGGTCCCAACTGATCGAGCACCACAGGTGGCGTCACAAACATAGACATTACAAATCCCCTTTAAGACCGGAGCCGGTACCGAGTACCCCATGGCCCTGGCGGGTGACTCACTTACTAGCTGCCATCTTCATCCGCCTTTTTCAGTTCTGATCCACTATCTTGTGACTGCAAATTCTATCTGACTGGAAGTCAGAAGTAACGGTCACAAGCTCTCAATGTAAGTCTATAAGAGCCTGATTCTGGCCTCATTCTGCATCTCATAGACTTATATTGAGTGGTGACTTCTGGATCACCAAGCAAACAATTGAGCGATCTGGCAAGTCATATCCTGTAGAAGACCAATTGGACAGGTGATGATAAATGAAGAAGATGGCTACTGCTAAGTATGATTCTAAATATGATACTAAGTATAGGGCAGGGGTGTCAAACCGCATTCCTCAAGGGCTGCAAACAGGTCATGTTTTCAGGATTTCCCTGTACTGCACAGGTGACAATTTAATCACCTACACACATAATGATTGCAGCACCTTGTGCAAAGCTAAGGAAATCTTGAAAACCCACATGGTTTGCGGCCCTCAAGGAATGCAGTTTGACACCCCTGGTATAGGGCACTTAAAATAAAAAAAATCTGAGGTGGTGCTTTTAATGAAATTGAACTTATGCCTCCTCAAAGGGAATCTGTCAGTAAGATCAATGCTTCTAAGCTGTCAATATGGGTATGTAGGTCATAGGAGGCTGAATAAAATGATACCTTAATATCTGCGATCCAATATCTTATTCCAGAGAAACCAATATTTTTCTTAAATGTAAATAACTTCTTCCGAGGTTATGGGGAGGATGTTGTCTGGAAGATTATTCTGCCTCCAGAGCTCATTATAAATAAAAGGGGAGTTATCAGAGAGATATGTAACTAACACAGAACAGGAGAACTGAAATTTGTCTTCTTGCAAGCAAATTTCTAGCAGCTCTTTGAGGCCTGTTGTATGGCAAGAATATTGCAGCCCGTCTGCCTGAAATCTGGAAGCTGAAGCCGAGAGGAAACTGCAGATGTTTCAGTTATAATCACAAACAGTTCTCCTATGAGATCAGGAGAGAGCGGCCATTACACATCAGACTGCTAATGCTTCCTCATGTAAAATAATCTCTGGAGGCAGAGTTACTTTCCAAGCAGCATCCTCCCCAGAGCCTGGAAGAGGTAATTTATATATGTGGCACTCCAGGAGTCCGGTTGCCACAGTAGCATTGCCTCCCTCACAGGGGGTGATGTCATGCCTGGAATCAAGGAGGGTTCCCCTTACCAGGTAACACCATCAGCCAACACCTTCCTAATTCCAGACCAGAAGAGAGAGCTCTAACACCTGGTTTCAGGTGAGCTTCCGTATAAGTTCTGACCTGGAGGCAGAGTAAGTGAGTTTGAGTTTAGTGAGGAGTCTGAGAGGGAGAGGAGAGCAGGCAAGTCGAGGAGAACCTGGGGAGTGGATCTGTAGCCAGGCTCACCCCAGAACAGAGCGCTAACAAAGAGGATGCCTTGGCTGTGTGGGTGCTGTACGCCGTGATAGCCGAATATGGAGGGCAGGGAACTGCAAGCTCCCTCGCCACACTGAACGCCTGGAGGCACCGCAACAGACCAAGAGCTGGGGCTGCCAGTGAAAAGGCAGTGCTTGTGATAGGCTCATGCTGTCTGCCATACAGGTTAGAAGCAACATGCAGGAGACGAACTTGAGCAGAGCTTAAAGCAGCAAGGACCTAAGAGAATAGAACAGAAGGAAGGCCTCTAAACCCACCTGGCTAGTTGGATCCTAAGTTGCTTCCAGACTGCGCGCACCCCATCATCACCTGCTTCTCGTGCTCCGTATTGCACCTACAACTAACAAGTAAAGGTAAAGGAAACTGCAATCCTTGTGTCCTCCAGTCATTTCCCGCACCCTCAGTCCTGCATCCCATCGTCTGTGATCCCTTACCAACTATACCAGTAGCCCTGGGGTCCCGCTCCAACTGTGGGGAGCAGAACCATCCCATCTGCATCACCATCGGCCCCAGCAGTCCCCTTTAGCAGTGTCGGCCATCCATTGCCGAACAACACAGGTGGCATCACTAACTAACTCCCTATAGACTCTATTTCTCCTTCGTTTCATTAATTTTATTGGAAGCCCAGGGCCACGGACCGGGTCACTGCTGCTGTGACCACCCTCTTAAGAACCATCGGACCCAGCCCGAGTACCCCACAGCCTTAGCGGGAACTCCATATAAAGCGATAAAAGATGATTTATCAAACACAAGACATCTGATATGAGGCAAACAGGGATCATTGTTCTCAGCATTCTATAAACTGTAGGCCCTTATAATTAATTTAGATAGGTCAAATGTGGTGACAGATTCCCTTTTCCAAAATGAGTTAAGGATACTGGGGATATGAACAATTCACTATTGCAGGGAATGAGAGGAGGAAGTTAAAAATCGCTCTGGTGAACAAGAGGTGCATTGTCAAGTGAATTGCAGCCAAATAAGATATTGGTACTCTAATTAATTTGTCCCAATATACAACTATTTTTTTTTCTTTAGACAGATGGGTTCACTTCCGATTCCAGTGGGCTACATATATAAAAAATTGTGTCACTGATAGTGTTGAGCATTCCGATACCGCAAGTATCGGGTATCGGCCGATATTTGCGGTATCGGAATTCCGATACCGAATTCCGATACTTCCCGCGTATCGGATACCGGAATCGGAAGTTCCCAGAATTCAAACTGCACGCAGCAGCCAATGAGGAATGATTGGAAGTGTGGGCACATCCTGTTTAGCATGGTGGGCATGTAAGTATTGGCAAGGCTGTGATTGGCTGCTGAAATGATGTCACTCTGCACTATAAAAAACGCTGCCGCCATTTTGCGCTCACTCTGCTGTGATTTCAGTTAGGGACAGGACGCTGTGTTCTAACTGAGGGCCAGTTGAGCTAGCTAATTGCTTTATTTTCCTTTCCAAAGGCTAATTTAGCAAAACGCTGTGTGTTCTTCACTGTTCACCTTGCTCTTGCCTTGCAGCGCTGTTTTAACAGCGTTCTGCAAGGTCTCTGTGTGTGTGTGTGTGTGTGCAGCTCACTCTGTAGTCTGTGTGCAGCCATAGCCGGTTGGATTCAGCTCAGGGTTCGTTACTGGCTCATACCTTGAGAAAAATTTTCCTTTCTTTCAAATAGTGCAGCCTGTTTAAAAATTTTAAAAAAAATTCCCTATTAGTGTTTTTCCACCCGTCTCCAGCTAAATTGTGGAAAAACACTACATAGGATAACCTAGAGGGGGGTTTTTGGGCCTTGCAGCGCCGTTTACGGCTGTCTGCACGGTCTCCGTGTGAGCCCAGCTCGCCCTGTAGTCTGTGTGCAGCCATAGCCGGTTGGATTCAGCTCAGGGTTCGTTACTGGCTCATACCTTGAGAAAAATTTTCCTTTCTTTCAAATAGTGCAGCCTGTTTAAAAATTTTAAAAAAAAATCCCTATTAGTGTTTTTCCACCCGTCTCCAGCTAAATTGTGGAAAAACACTACATAGGATAACCTAGAGGGGGGTTTTTGGGCCTTGCAGCGCCGTTTACGGCTGTCTGCACGGTCTCCGTGTGAGCCCAGCTCGCCCTGTAGTCTGTGTGCAGCCATAGCCGGTTGGATTCAGCTCAGGGTTCGTTACTGGCTCATACCTTGAGAAAAATTTTCCTTTTTTTCAAATAGTGCAGCCTGTTTAAAAATTTAAAAAAAAATTCCCTATTAGTGTTTTTCCACCCGTCTCCAGCTAAATAGTGGAAAAACACTACATAGGATAACCTAGAGGGGGTTTATTGGGCCTTGCAGCGCCGTTTACGGCTGTCTGCACGGTCTCAGTGTGAGCGCAGCTCGCCCTGTAGTCTGTGTGCAGCTCTAGCTGGTTGGATTCAGCTCAGGGTGCGTTACTGCCTCATACCTTGAAAAACAATTTCCTTTTTTTTCAAATAGTGCAGCCTGTTTAAAATTTAAACAAAAAAATTCCTATTAGTGTCTTTCCACCCGTCTCCAGCTAAATAGTGGAAAAATACTACATAGGATAACCTAGAGGAGGGTTTTTTGGCCTTGCAGCGCCGTTTACGGCTGTCTGCACGGTTTCTGTGTGAGCGCAGCTCGCCCTGTAGTCTGTGTGCAGCTATAGCCGGTTGGATTCAGCTCAGGGTGCGTTACTGCCTCATACCTTGAAAAACAATTTCCTTTTTTTCAAATAGTGCAGCCTGTTTAAAATTTTAAAAAAAAAATTCCTATTAGTGTCTTTCCACCTGTCTCCAGCTAAATAGTGGAAAAACACTACATAGGATAACCTAGAGGAGGGTTTTTTGGCCTTGCAGCGCCGTTTACGGCTGTCTGCACGGTCTCCGTGTGATTTAAACTAGCTCTGTAGCCCGATCTGCACAAAAAAAAAAGTAAAGTTCACCAAACACAACTTAACACTTGTGTAGGCCACATTTGAAAAATAATAAAGTTTAGTCCACACTTTACAACATTAGTGTTTCTTACACCTGTTAGGAGGAGCATTTCAGGAATAAGCACGCTAAGGCCTTAGTACTTTTCTGCTTATCTTTATCTGTCAACCAAGATGAAGAGGGCAGGGAGTAAGGCACGTGGGCGTGGGCGCGGAGCAGGGAGAGGAGCAGGGAGAGGACGTGGTGATTCTGTGCCTGCTGCGGGCGCCGGTGACTCGTCGTCACTCAGTTTCAGCAGGGAACAGTCCTTCATGCGCAGCTTTGTCGGAGAGCGCCGTGCACCGCTGCTGCGTGAAGACCAAATTGAAGCCGTTGTCGGGTGGATGGCAGCTAACGCCTCGGCATCGACTTCAGTTAGTGCAACATCCTCTCAGGCACAGAGCACTGGAGAGCAGCCATCTGTCTCTTCACCACCTGCCAAATTGGCCAGGCAGTCAGAGAGCCCAGGACAGGAGCCGTCTCTACTTCTGTTCTCTGAATCTCTTGGCTTGGAAACAGGGGGCCAGCCAAGCAGCATTGGAGAAATGGAAGAAGAGGCAGTGTGCAGTGATGCCCAACAGCTTTTTCTCTCTGACTCTGAAGAGGCAGGTGGGCCAGTGCCTCCGGTGACCACAGCGCAGTACGCATCTGATGATGAAACTCAGGTGCCGCTTTCTGATGCGTACTGTGCTGCCGAGACTACCCAGGAGGAGCAGTTGGTGGCAGAGGGTAGTGGAGATGATGAGGTCCTTGACCCATCGTGGCGTGAGGAACAGGAAGGTGGTGGGAGCAGCTCTGAGGAAGAGCTTCCCCTTACGGGCCAAAGAGGGAGAGGGAGGGGGAAGACTGCGGAGCCTGTAGCCTCCACTTTGGCACCCATTAGGAGCCTGTCTCTTTCCAAAGCCAAAAAGGGCGCTCCCAAGACTTGCAGTGACTGGTCCTTTTTTGACACAGTTGCAGATGACATTTGTTTTGTCAAATGCAAGCTGTGTCATCAGAAAGTAAAAAGAGGTAAAAGTGTCAGCAACCTCAATACCACAAATATGTGGAAACATGTGCGGAACAGGCACGCGGTGGAGTTACAGAAACACAGTGAAGACGTAGGCCAACCAACAGCGGCAGCTACCACCTCTTCATCTCGTGTTGCCTCTTCCTCCACTGTTCTCCAGAGACCTAGTGTAATTCCACCCACAGCACCACCTTCCCAGTCATCCTCACACTCCCAGTCTACTCTACAGCCATCGGTAGTACAGGCATGGGAGAAAAGGCGGGCATTCTCGGCCAACCACCCCCGAGCACAGGCTCTGAATGCAGGCATTGCCAAACTGTTGTCCCTGGAAATGCTCTCGTTCAGGCTGGTGGAGACTGATAGCTTCCGTGACTTGATGGCATTGGCAGTCCCACAGTACAAGGTGCCCAGCCGCTTTTACTTCAGCAGGCAGGCTGTCCCTGCCCTGCACAGGCATGTTGAGGCAAACATAAAACATGCGCTACTGAACGCCGTCAGTAGCAAGGTCCACCTCACCACCGATGCGTGGACCAGTCAGCATGGACAGGGGCGATATGTTTCCCTCACTGCCCATTGGGTTAATGTTGTTGAGCCAGGTACAGATCGTGCGAGTGGCACAGGACGTGTCCTGCCCACTCCAAGGATTGCAGGAATCCAGTCTGTACGCATCGACTCCTCCTCTTACACCAGTTCCTCAGATTCCTCTCTGCAGGATCCGTCACAGTCCACCTCCACATGGACCCGTGAACGTTTACCTATGACCGACATGAGCACAGCCGTGGCCAAACGTCAGCAGGCCGTCTTGAAACTAGTTTCATTGGGGCATCGAAGCCACACAGCGCAGGAGCTCTGGAATGCCATCAATCAGGAGAGCGATGTGTGGTTACTGCCAGCGAATCTCCAGCCAGGCATGGTAGTGTGTGACAATGGCCGAAATCTGGTGGCAGCTTTGGCCCTTGGCAACCTCACTCACATCCCATGTCTGGCACATGTGCTCAATTTGGTTGTGCAGAGTTTTCTGAGGGACTATCCGGATCTTGATGCCATGCTGCACAAGGTCCGCCTAGAGTGTGCTCACTTGCGGCGTTCCAGCTTGGCCAGATCCCGCATTGCTGCTCTGCAGCGCCGATTCCGCCTTCCGGAACACCGCATCATATGTGACCTACCTACCAGGTGGAATTCCACGTTACATATGTTGGAGCGGTTGTGTGAGCAGCAGCAAGCAGTTATGGAGTACCAGCTGCATCAGGCGCAAAGAAGTCGCAGTCAGCGCCGATCAGACTTCACAAACACAGAGTGGGCCACTATGAAGGACGTCTGCCAGGTTTTGCGTCCTTTTGATTATTCCACGCGGATGGCAAGTGCAGATGATGCACTAGTCAGCATGACTGTCCCCCTTATCTGCCTGCTTCAGCAAACTTTGCAAGGGTTAAGGGATGATGTTGTGGAAAAGGTGGAGGATGAGGAGTCACCTTTTCCATCAGCTTCTGGAGAGTCAGGCCACGTGGTTCCTCACAAAGGGGTACCCCAGGGCCAATTTGTGAGGAGGATGAGGAGGAGTCAATGGAGGAGGAAGAGCTCCGTCCAGAGGAGGGAGCGACACAATTGTCCAGTGGTCAGTGTGTACAGCGAGGGTGGGGTGATGACGAGCGGGCAGAGATCATGTCTCAAGCAGGGGACAGCGTTTCTGGGCCAGTTGGCACTCTGCAGCACATGGTGGATTTCATGCTGCAGTGCCTGAGAAACGACCGCTGTTATGTTTGCTAATGACAGGTGTTATGAAGGCAATCCAGAAACACAGTGTGCTTAGCGATCAGAGCGCACACAGTGATCTGACAAATACCCAAAAATACAAGAACGAGCTCTGAGACGTGGAAACTCTGTAGACTGCACACCTGATCCTATCCTAAACACAACTAAAAGCGGCTGTGGATTGCGCCTAACAACTACCTAGGCAACTCGGCACAGCCTAAGAAACTAGCTAGCCTGAAGATAGAAAAATAGGCCTGACTTGCCCCAGAGAAATTCCCCAAAGGAAAAGGCAGCCCCCCACATATAATGACTGTGAGTAAGATGAAAAGACAAAACGTAGGGATGAAATAGATTCAGCAAAGTGGGGCCCGATATTCTAGGACAGAGCGAGGACAGTAAAGCGAACTTTGCAGTCTACAAAAAACCCTAAAGCAAAACCACGCAAAGGGGGCAAAAAAAACCCACCGTGCCGAACTAACGGCACGGCGGTACACCCTTTGCGTCTCAGAGCTTCCAGCAAAACAAAAGACAAGCTGTACAGAAAAAAAGCAACAAAAAAGCAAAAAGCACTTAGCTATACAGAGCAGCAGGTCACAGGAACAATCAGGAGAAGCTCAGATCCAACACTGAAACATTGACAAGGAGCAAGGATAGCAGCATCAGGCGGAGTTAAGTAATGAAGCAGTTAACGAGCTCACCAGAACACCTGAGGGAGGAAGCTCAGAAGCTGCAGTACCACTTGTGACCACAGGAGTGAATTCAGCCACAGAATTCACAACAGACCGCCGCATCGACCACATTCTCAACATGCCTGATTATTGGGTGTTCACCCTCCTCGATCCTCGCTACCGGGACAACATCCAAAACCTCATCCCTGCATTGACCCGGGAGCGTAAATTGCGGGAGTACCACGACACACTGGTGAATTCCATCATCTTCTCCTGTCCAACTGAGAGGAGTGCTGCTAGTGCTTTACAAAGCAGCTCAGTGCGTCGAGGCAGTGGGGGAGGCTCTGCCCAAAGAGGGAGCAGAAGCAGTGCCTCTGCCCAAGGCAAGCCCAGTATGTCACAACTCTGGCACACTTTTGTGTGCCCGCCCCAAATGTCTACACCATCACCGGCGGCTCCAGTCAGCAGGAGGCAACGGTTCCGTCAGATGGTGACAGACTACATGGCTTGCCCTCTTACTGTACTCCCAGACGGCTCTTCCCCGTTCAAGTTTTGGGTCTCTAAGCTGGATACATGGCCAGAGCTAAGCCAGTATGCATTGGATGTGCTGGCTTGCCCTGCGGCTAGTGTCTTATCGGAACGTGTCTTTAGTGCCGCAGGTGGTGTACTAACAGACCGTCGCATGCGACTATCCTCCGATAACGTTGACCGGCTTACTTTCCTGAAAATGAACCAGGCCTGGATCTCGCAGGAATTTGCCACTCCTCTGCCTGATTAAGTAATTGGGTGTCATCCAGGTCTCCTGCTGTGTTCATCTTTCTACCACCTGAACTGCTATTCCTGGGCTCCAACACTGCCAGTTGCGGCTCAGAAGTGCAGGCTGCACAGTAAAAACATACGACCCAGTGTTATTGGGTTTCAGTAACGTCAGCTGATCCCCAGCTGTGTAGCCGGCAATGTGTCCTGCGACCGCCACGCTGGCACAACAACCTAAATGTAAGGGAACCTGTCCCCCCCCCCCGTCGTTTGTTACTGAAAGAGCCATCTTGTGCAGCAGTAATGCTGCACAAGGAAAAGGTAGCTCTTTTTTTTTAGCTCCTTGCACACGCAGAACTTAACACTTATAAAATGTGTTCACTGATACCGTTATACTGTCCCGGAGCTGGGACTTTCCTTCGCAATGTGACGCAGCACAGCCGTCATTCCTACCCCCTTGGTGCCATGCGCTGCCTCCTCAGCGTTGTTTTAAGCTGTCACGGAGCCTGCGCTGTTCTGTTATCCCTTGGGCATGCCCTATATGCGCTGCCTGTCTTCTGACATAATTTGGTGTCAGGCTGGCTGCGCCTGTGCGGCCGCGCTGCCCGAGATCCCGCCTCGCTGTGTCTTCTGATTGAGTCACACTGCGGGCCTGGGATCCATGGGCATGCGCAGTGCATATCTTCCCCTCGGGCTCTCGCTCATTTCCCTCTGCCTTCTTTAGACTGTGCGCCGTCAGCTGATCCCTAATAGCATGCCACGGCCGTGACACCGCACAGTCTGAAGAAGAGGGAAGGAGGGGAGTGAGAGTCGAGGATATGCACTGTGCATGTCCATGGTTCCAAGGCCCGCAGTGGGATTATGTTGGACGAGACTGCGAGGTGGGATCTGGAGCAGCGTGGACGCACAGGCAGTGACAGCCTGACACCAAATTATGTCAGAAGACAGGCAGCGCTAATTGGGCATGGCCAAGGGCTAACAGAACAGCGCAGGCTCTGTGACAGCTTAAAACAACGCTGAGGAGGCAGCGCACGGCACCAAGGGGATAGGAATGTCAGCTGTGCTGTGTCCCATTACGAAGGAAATTCGCACCTCCGGGACGGTTTAACGGTATAAGGGGACACATTTTTAGTGTTTACTTCGGTGTTTGCAAGAAGCATAATTAAAAGAACCACCTTTTCCTTTTGCATCGTTAGTGCTGCACAAGATGGCTCTTTCAGCTACAAACGTCTTGGGGGGGGGTTAAAGGTTCCCTTTCAACTTGCTACAATCAGGCTTCGGCCTACACTCTGTTCCTCTGCTCCTCCTGCTGTCCCTGGGCTCTAACACCGCCAGTTGGTGCCTGGAAGTGCTGTGTGCACTTTCAACAGTCGCTCCTCTGTTATTGGGGTTCAGTAACGTCAGCTGATCCCCAGCTGTGTGTGCGGCAATACCTCCAATCTGCTCCTCCTGCTGTCCCTGGGCTCTAACACCGCCAGTTGGTGCCTGGAAGTGCTGTCTGCACAGTCAACAGTCGCTCCTCTGTTATTGGGGTTCAGTAACGTCAGCTGATCCCCAGCTGTGTGTGCGGCAATACCTCCAATCTGCTCCTCCTGCTGTCCCTGGGCTCTAACACCGCCAGTTGGTGCCTGGAAGTGCTGTGTGCACAGTCAACAGTCGCTCCTCTGTTATTGGGGTTCAGTAACGTCAGCTGATCCCCAGCTGTGTATCCGGCAACGTGTCATGCGACCGCCACGCTGGCACAACTAAAATGTAAGGGGACCTGTCCCCCCCCCCCCTAGGCGTTTGTTACTGAAAGAGCCACCATGTGCAGCACTAATACTGCACAAGGGAAAGGTCACTCTTGAAATTGTGCTCCTTGCAAACGCTGAACTACACACTCATGTAATGTGTCCCCTCACACCGTCCAACCGTCCCGGAGGTGGGACTTTCCTTTGTAATGTGACGCAGCACAGCCGTCATTGCTACCCCCTTGGCACCGTGCGCTGCCTCCTTAGCGTTGTTTGATTCCGTCATGGACCCTGCGCTGTTATGTTATCCCTTGGCCATGCACAGTTTGCGCTGCCCGTCCTCTGACATCATTTGTTGTCGTCCTGGCTGCGCCTGTGCGTCCACGCTGCCCGAAATTACACCTCGCAGTGTCGTCTAATGTGATCCCACAGTGGGCCTGGTATCCATGGCCATGCGCAGTGCATCTACTAGCCTCTCACTCCCCTTCTTCACGCTTCTTCAGACTAGGCGGCGTCAGCTGATCCCTAATAGCATGCCACGGCCGTGACGCCGCACAGTCTGAAGAAGCAGGAAGGAGGTGAGTGAGAGGCGATGATATGCACTGCGCATGCCCATGGATCCCTGGCCCGCAGTGGGACTACATTAGATGACACTGCAAGGTTGGATCTCGGGCAGCTTGGACGCACAGGCACTGCCAGCCTGACACCTACATGATGTCAGAAGACGGCCACCGCTAACTGTGCATGGCCAAGGGATAACATTACAGCGCGGGCTCCGTGACAGAACCAAACAACGTTGAGGAGGTGGCGCCCGGCACCAAGGGGGTTGGAATGACGGCTGTGCTGTGTCACATTACAAAGGAAAGTCCCACTTCCGGGATGGCTTGACGGTGTGAGGGGACACATTATATGAGTGTGTACTTCAGCGTTTGCAAGGAGCATAATTTTCGGAGCCACCATTTTCCATGTGCAGTATTACTGCTGTACAAGATGGCTCTTTCAGCAACAAATGCCTGGGGGGGGGGGTTAAAGGTTCCCTTTCAACTTGCTCCACTGCAGGCTTCGGCCTACACTCTGCTCCTCTCCTCCTCCTGCTGACCCTGGGCTCAAACACCGCTAGTTTTTGCCCGGAAGTGCTAGCTGCACAGAGAAAAACACCAGCCAATGTGTTAGTGGGGTTCAGCACCGCCAGCTGTTCCCCTGCTGTGTAGCCGGCAACGTGACCTGCAAACGCCACGCAGGCACATGAACTGAAATTAAAGGGAACCTGGCCCCACCCCCCCCAGGTGTTTCTATGTATAACAGCCACCTAGTACAGCAGTACTGCTGCATTTGTACAAGGTGGCTGACTTTTTCTCCTTGCCCACGTTGAACTCAACACGTACAAAATGTGTCTCATTGAGACCATTCCACTGTCCCTGAGGTGTGACTTTCCTTTCTAATGATACGCAGCACCCCCCTTGGTAGCGTTTCCAGTCTTTTGTCATCATGGTTAGCTGGCTGCGCCTGTGCATCCGCCCTGCTAGAAACAACGCCCCTCGTTGTCATATTTATTTTGTCAGCGAGGGTGTGGTTTATGGGCACGAGCAGTGCATATGTTCGCCTGTCTTAACTCATCTCCTTCCGCCTTCTTCAGACTGTGCGGCCTCCTGGCCGAGGTAGGCGATAAGGATCAGCTGAGGCCGCCCAGTCTGAAGCAGGTGTAAGGACATGTGTGAGCGGCAAACCTATTTACTGCACAAGGCCACGAATCCCAGCCACGCAGTGTGATTTTTTGAAAACACACTGTGGGTCTGGGATTCATGTCCATCGCTAACCGCAACGGCCGACATGAAATGAGGTCAGAAGACAGGACGCGCTCACAGCGCATGGCCAAGGGATCACAATAGCGCAGACTCCTGTACAGCAAATAACAACGCTCAGGAATCTGCGCCCAGCAGCTAGGTGTAAATTTTGACACCTGTGCTGCATCTCCTTAAAAAGACAAGTCACGCATCCACTACTGTTTGACAGTATAATGGGCTAAATAGTGTACGTGTTTTATTCAGCGTGTGCAAGGAGCAAATTAAATAGAGCAACCTTTTACTTGTGCAGCATTAATGCTGCACAAGGTGTGGCTCTTGTACCATGCAACACCTGAGGGGGGGTTAAAGGTAACCTTTGAAATTGGTTCAACTAGGCTTCGGCCTACACTCTGCTCCTCTCCTGCTGACCCTGGGCTCAAACACCGCTAGTTTTTGCCTGGAACTGCTAGCTGCACAGAGAAAAACACCAGTCAATGTGTTAGTGGGGTTCAGCACCGCCAGCTGTTCCCCTGCTGTGTAGTCGGCATCGTGTCCAGCACAAGCCACGCTGGCACAACTGACCAAAAGCTGCCACCAGTGCAGGCTTCAGCCTACACTCTGCTCCTCTCCTCCTCCTGCTGACCCTGAGCTCTAACACCGCCAGTTTTTGCCCGGACATGCGAGCTGCACAGAGAAAAACACCAGTCAATGTGTCAGTGGGGTTCAGCAACGCCAGCTGTTCCCCTGCTGTGTAGCTTGCAACGTGACCTGCAAACGCCACGCAGGCACATGAACTGAAATTGAAGGGAGCCTGCCCCCCACCCCCAGGTGTTTCTATGTATAACAGCCACCTTGTACAGCAGTACTGCTGCATTTGTACAAGGTGGCTGACTTTTTCTCCTTGCCCACGTGGAACTCAACACGTACAAAATGTGTCTCATTGAGACCATTCCACTGTCCCTGAGGTGTGACTTTCCTTTCTAATGATACGCAGCACCACCCTTGTTAGCGCTGCCCGTCTTTTGACATCATTGGTTAGCTGGCTGCGCCTGTGCGTCTGCCCTGCTTGAAACAACGCCCCTCGGTGTCTTATTTTTTTGGACAGCGAGGGTGTGATTGATGGGCATGTGCAGTGCATATGTTTGCCTGTGTTCACTCATCTCCTTCCGCCTTCTTCAGACTGGGTGTCCTCATGGCCGCGGCAGGCGATAAGGGATCAGATGAGGCCGCCCAGTCTGAAGCAGGTGTAAGGACATGTGTGAGCGGCAAACCTATTTACTGCACAAGGCCACGAATCCCAGCCACGCAGTGTGATTTTTTTCTGAAAAAACACTGTGGGTCTGGGATTCATGTCCATCGCTAACCGCAACGGCCGACATGAAATGAGGTCAGAAGACAGGAAGCGCTCAAAGCGCATGGCCAAGGGATCACAATAGCGCAGACTCCTGTACAGCAACTAACAACGCTCAGGAATCTGCGCCCAGCAGCTAGGTGTACATTTTGACACCTGTGCTGCATCTCCTTAAAAAGACAAGTCACGCCTCCACTACTGTTTGACAGTATAGTGGGCTAAATAGTGTACGTGTTTTATTCAGCGTGTGCAAGGAGCAAATTAAATAGAGCAACCTTTTACTTGTGCAGCATTAATGCTGCACAAGGTGTGGCTCTTGTACCTTGCAACACCTGAGGGGGGGTTAAAGGTAACCTTTGAAATTGGTTCAACTAGGCTTCAGCCTACACTCTGCTCCTCTCCTGCTGACCCTGGGCTCAAACACCGCTAGTTTTTGCCCGGAACTGCTAGCTGCACAGAGAAAAACACCAGTCAATGTGTTAGTGGGGTTCAGCACCGCCAGCTGTTCCCCTGCTGTGTAGTCGGCATCGTGTCCAGCACAAGCCACGCTGGCACAACCGACCAAAAGCTGCCACCAGTGCAGGCTTCGGCCTACACTCTGCTCCTCTCCTCCTCCTGCTGACCCTGGGCTCAAACACCGCTAGTTTTTGCCCGGAACTGCTAGCTGCACAAAGAAAAACACCAGTCAATGTGTTAGTGGGGTTCAGCACCGCCAGCTGTTCCCCTGCTGTGTAGTCGGCATCGTGTCCAGCACAAGCCACGCTGGCACAACCGACCAAAAGCTGCCACCAGTGCAGGCTTCGGCCTACACTCTGCTCCTCTCCTGCTGACCCTGGGCTCAAGCACCGCTAGTTTTTGCCCGGAACTGCTAGCTGCACAGAGAAAAACACCAGTCAATGTGTTAGTGGGGTTCAGCACCGCCAGCTGTTCCCCTGCTGTGTAGTCGGCATCGTGTCCAGCACAAGCCACGCTGGCACAACCGACCAAAAGCTGCCACCAGTGCAGGCTTCGGCCTACACTCTGCTCCTCTCCTCCTCCTGCTGACCCTGGGCTCAAACACCGCTAGTTTTTGCCCGGAACTGCTAGCTGCACAGAGAAAAACACCAGCCAATGTGTTAGTGGGGTTCAGCACCGCCAGCTGTTCCCCTGCTGTGTAGCCGGCAACGTGTCCTGCAAACGCCACGCAGGCACATGAACTGAAATTGAAGGGAGCCTGCCCCCCACCCCCAGGTGTTTCTATGTATAACAGCCACCTTGTACAGCAGTACTGCTGCATTTGTACACGGTGGCTGACTTTTTTCTCCTTGCCCACTTTGAACTCAACACGTACAAAATGTGTCTCATTAGAGACCATTCCACTGTCCCTGAGGTCTGACTTTCCTTTCTAATGACACGCAGCACCCCCATTGTTAGTGCTGCCCGTCTTCTGACATCATTGGTTGGCTGGCTGTGCCTGTGCGTCCGCCCTGCCCGACACAACGCCCCTCGTTGTCTCATATATTTTGACTGCGAGGGTGTGATTGATGGGCACGAGCAGTGCATATGTTCCCCTGTCTTCACTCCCCTCCTTCCGCCTTCTTCTGACTGTGCGGCCTCATGGCCGCGGCATGCGATAAGGGATCAGCTGAGGCCGCCCAGTCTGAAGCAGGTGTAAGGACATGTGTGAGCGGCGAACATATTTACTGCACAAGGCCACGAATCCCAGCACCGCAGTGTGACTTTAGGAAAAGGCACTGTGGGTCTGGGATTCATGGCCATCGTTAACCGCACCGGCCAACATGAAATGAGGTCATGAGACGGCCTGCACTAACAGAGTATTGCCAAGGGATAACACAAGAGCGCAGTTTCCTGTACTGCAAATAACAACGGTAAGGAATCTGCGCCCAGCACCTAGGTGTAAATTTGTACACCTGTGCTGCGTCTCCTTAAAAAGACAAGTCACGCCTCCACTACTGTTTGACAGTATAATGGGCTAAATAGTGTACGTGTTTTATTCAGCGTGTGCAAGGAGCAAAATTAAGAGAGCAACCTTTGACTTGTGCATCATTAATGCAGTTCAAGGTGTGGCTCTTGTACCTTGCAACACCCGAGGGGGGGTTAAAGGTTACCTTTGAAATTGGTTCAACTAGGCTTCGGCCTACACTCTGCTCCTCTCCTCCTCCTGCTGACCCTGGGCTATAACACCGCCAGTTGTAGCCTGGAAGTGCTAGCTGCACAGAGAAAAACACCAGCCAATGTGTTAGTGGGGTTCAGCACCGCCAGCTGTTCCCCTGCTGTATAGCCGGCATCGTGTCCAGCACAAGCCACGCTGGCACAACCGACCAAAAGCTGCCACCAGTGCAGGCTTCGGCCTACACTCTGCTCCTCTCCTGCTGACCCTGGGCTCAAACACCGCTAGTTTTTGCCCGGAACTGCGAGCTGCACAGAGAAAAACACCAGCCAATGTGTTAGTGGGGTTCAGCACCGCCAGCTGTTCCCCTGCTGTGTAGCCGGCATCGTGTCCAGCACAAGCCACGCTGGCACAACCGACCAAAAGCTGCCACCAGTGCAGGCTTCGGCCTACACTCTGCTCCCCCTGCTTACCCTTTGCTCCAGCACCGCTAGTTGGGGCTCTAGGAAGACAATCTTTAATAGGCAACGCATCTGGGTTCCAGCACCGCCAGCTGGTTCTCGGCAGTGTTCTTGACACAGGTACTCCCTCGTGCCAAGCCTGGTTTCAGCACTGTCAGCTGTTTCCGGGTTGTGTCAAACTCGCTGAGACGCCTATGCTTGCCCCGTCGTGTTGCGGTCGGGTTAGCCAACTCCAGGGTGCCTCCAGTTTAGGAGCTTCCTATGTGGGCTGCGTGAACTGGTAGTCAAGGCTGGTTCTGTAGTGCCAGTAGGCCCAGCTCCCCCTGTAGGACTGTTGGGGTTCGGTAACTGCGGCTGCCTCGCGGCCTAGCTGTTCTCTCCTCTCCTGTGGGCCTTCGGGTCCACCACCTGGTTCCAGCACCGTCAGCTGGTTCCAGGCCGAGCCTTTGGCTTAGGTGCCTCCTCCTGGGTATCCGAGTTCCGCCAACGCCAGGCGGTCCTTGGTAGTGCTTTTATGCGCGGGCACCTACAGCTTAGTAACCGGGTTCCAGCACCGCCAGCTGGTCCTCGGTCGTGCCATTGGCTCTTGCACACTGGGGCAACGCATCTGGGTTCCAGCACCGCCAGCTGGTTCTTGGCAGTGTTCTTGACACAGGTACTCCCTCGTGCCAAGCCTGGTTTCAGCACCGTCAGCTGTTTCCGGGTTGTGTCAAGCTCACTGAGACGCCTACGCTTGCCCCGTCGTGGTGCGGTCGGGTTAGCCAACTCCAGGGTGCCTCCAGTTTAGGAGCTTCCTATGTGGGCTGCGTGAACTGGTAGTCAAGGCTGGTTCTGTAGTGCCAGTAGGCCCAGCTCCCCCTGTAGGACTGTTGGGGTTCGGTAACTGTGGCTGCCTCGCGGCCTAGCTGTTCTCTCCTCTCCTGTGGGCCTTCGGGTCCACCACCTGGTTCCAGCACCGTCAGCTGGTTCCAGGCCGAGCCTTTGGCTTAGGTGCCTCCTCCTGGGTATCCGAGTTCCGCCAACGCCAGGCGGTCCTTGGTAGTGCTTTTAAGCGCGGGCACCTACAGCTTAGTAACCGGGTTCCAGCACCGCCAGCTGGTCCTCGGTCGTGCCATTGGCTCTTGCACACTGGGGCAACGCATCTGGGTTCCAGCACCGCCAGCTGGTTCTCGGCAGTGTTCTTGACACAGGTACTCCCTCGTGCCAAGCCTGGTTTCAGCACCGTCAGCTGTTTCCGGGTTGTGTCAAGCTCACTGAGACGCCTATGCTTGCCCCGTCGTGGTGCGGTCGGGTTAGCCAACTCCAGGGTGCCTCCAGTTTAGGAGCTTCCTATGTGGGCTGCGTGAACTGGTAGTCAAGGCTGGTTCTGTAGTGCCAGTAGGCCCAGCTCCCCCTGTAGGACTGTTGGGGTTCGGTAACTGCGGCTGCCTCGCGGCCTAGCTGTTCTCTCCTCTCCTGTGGGCCTTCGGGTCCACCTCCTGGTTCCAGCACCGTCAGCTGGTTCCGGGCCGAGCCTTTGGCTTAGGTGCCTCCTCCTGGGTATCCGAGTTCCGCCAACGTCAGGCGGTCCTTGGTAGTGCTTTTAAGCGCGGGCACCTACAGCTTAATAACCGGGTTCCAGCACCGTCAGCTGGTCCTCGGTCGTGCCATTGGCTCTTGCACACTGGGGCAACACATCTGGGTTCCAGCAACGCCAGCTGGTTCTCGGCAGTGTTTTTGACACAGGTACTCCCTCGTGCCAAGCCTGGTCTCAGCACCGTCAGCTGTTTCCGGGTTGTGTCAAGCTCACTGAGACGCCTATGCTTGCCCCGTCGTGGTGCTGTCGGGTTAGCCAACTCCAGGGTGCCTCCAGTTTAGGAGCTTCCTATGTGGGCTGCGTGAACTGGTAGTCAAGGCTGGTTCTGTAGTGCCAGTAGGCCCAGCTCCCCCTGTAGGACTGTTGGGGTTCGGTAACTGCGGCTGCCTCGCGGCCTAGCTGTTCTCTCCTCTCCTGTGGGCCTTCAGGTCCACCACCTGGTTCCAGCACCGTCAGCTGGTTCTCGGCAGTGTCTTTTGCTCTTGTACCTTCTGCTCCCCATCCTGGTTCCAGTACCGTCAGCTGGTTCCGGGCAGAGCCTTTGGCTTAGGTGCCTCCTTCTGGGTATCCAAGTTCCACCAACGTCAGGTGGTCCTTGGTAGTGCTTTCAGGCACGGGTACCTCCTGCTTAGTAACCGGGTTCCAGTAACGTCAGCTGGTCCTCGGTAGTTCCATTGGCTCTTGGACCTTCGGCTACCCATCCGGGTTCCAATACCGTCAGCTGGTTCTCGGCAGTGTCTTTTGCTCTTGTACCTTCTGCTCCCCATCCTGGTTCCAGTACCGTCAGCTGGTTCCGGGCAGAGCCTTTGGCTTAGGTGCCTCCTTCTGGGTATCCGAGTTCCGCCAACGTCAGGCGGTCCTTGGTAGTGCTTTTTAGCACGGGTACCTCCTGCTTAGTAACCGGGTTCCAGTAACGTCAGCTGGTCCTCGGTAGTTCCATAGGCTCTTGAACCTTCGGGTAGCCATCCGAGTTCCAGTTCCATCAGCTGGTTCTTGGCATTTTCTCAGCCTTCTTGTACCTTCTGCTACATTTCCAAGTTGAAGACCCTAAAGTCGACGACCCGGAAGACCACCCCGATGACGACGACGACGACCCGGAAGACCACCCCGATGACGACGACGATGGAGACGACGACGGCGGAGACGACGACGGCTGAGACGACGACGGCGGAGATGACGACACTGGAGACGACGACCCTGGAGACGACGACATGGAAGACCGAGAAGCAGAAGAACAAGAGGCTGCAGAACAAAGAGCAGAAGAACATTAAGCATAAGACTTAATATCAGAGCAAAAGATATTATCTAAATTATATGCAGAAGAAGACTAAGCAGTGTATGGGGGTGAGTCCGTTCCTCCTCGTGGTGCCCCTGGATAAAGCCTGATGCTGCAGGCCAAACTGAACGCGGACAAATGTAACTTTTGTGACTGGCAGAACGGAAGGTGTAATCTTCCAACTTTTATAGATAACAACTACGGGAATGCCTGTCACAAATGAGAATATGATGAAGAAGTAGAATAGGAAGAATAATAACATTTGAATAAAAAGAATATGTAGAATAGGAAGAATAATAATAGTTGAATAAAATGAATATGATGAATGTAATAAAAAAAAAAAAAGGTAAAGGATGAAGAAGAAGATGAATAAGGTGAAGAAGAAGTTGATGTCAAAGATGCTGATGATGATGAAGATGAAAGTGTGGGAAAAGAAAAAAAAAAAAAGAAGGGGAAGGGCGTGGAATAGTGAAACATCAATATCTGACAAAATAAAAATAAAAATTTACATAGTCAATATCTTTGTCACTCCGAACGTCTTAAAAAAAAAACAAACATGCTATTCTATTTGATTGGGATAAACCTCTATGACTTTAATGTCTCCGCCACCTCCCCAAATACATCCGGCATTATTCTTAGTTGTTTTCCTTCATGTAGAATGAACCTACAAGGCAAGAAAGGGTTTATTTTAATTCCGATATTTTGGTCCCATTGACTTGCATTGGGATCGGGTATCGGTATCGGCGATATCCGATATTTTTTGAATATCGGCCGATCCAATCCGATACCGATACTTTCCGATATCGGAAGGTATCACTCAACATTAGTCACTGAGCTGTGGAAGAACATTGCCTAATAAGTTGAATACAGATTTATATTACACCATGCTGATGAGAGGGTCAGAATTTGGTACAAGTAGCATGATTTAATTAACCTTTCTGATCAAGTGTCAACTCTTTAACTTGAAGGACATCGAGTAAATGTGTGGCATAACATGGGTTCTCTTAAAATTTTTAATAGACTTTTGGACAATATGACTTATAACACTGTGGGCAATTTTGTATAACCTTTAACAGAATAGCACTTTCCCTGTGACCAATGAATCATGCCATGAGGGTCATAAAGTTATGGTTATTCGGATTTATTTATTGGATTATGACAGTGTTTTTAGGTTTCCTGCACTTCACAGTTCCCAGATCTTTTTGGAACATCTCTTGAAAAAATGAAAAAAAAATAAATGTAAAAATTACACAGTGGTCACGAGCCGATAGCAATGGCTCCATGATTTCATGCAAAATTAAGTCATTGTGCAGAGAAATAGTGAAAAGACCACATTGAAATGGGCTACTGTGGTTATCACCTCATAGCATGAGCAATGCATATTAACATAGCCTCATTCTATGATAGTCAAACAGTTAATAAATGTAAAAAATAGTTCAGCCATATATAATTAATGACATTTAAAAATCTATAATGTTCATAGACATAGCAGCCTAGATATTAAAATGTATCTGATGTTGCAAAAGTTAATAAAAGTTTATATAGATGTCATCCATTAGTTGAAAGTAATTGAACTCGTGCCTCCCTAGCATAGATAATTTGCATGTCTTTTAGCAAAGTTGATAAAAATCCTTAAGATAATCAATTAATTAATAAAATCAAAAGAAACAAAAGCTATGAAAATGACAGAGGCAACATTGTGTAAAATGTAGAAAGTGTAGAAGAAGAATGAGAAGAAGAGTAAGGCCGGAGTCACACTAGACCGTAATACGGACGAGTGCTATGTGATAAAAAATATCATAGCACTCGGACCATTGTTAATCTATGGGGCAGCTCCTATCATCCATTGTATTCTCGGCTGTATTATACGTGCGAGAGAAATCACAGCATGCTGCAAATTTCACCATATATCAGCCGAGAATCGCCAATGAAAGTCTATGGGTGAGAGAAAAACTCGCACACCACATGGACCATCATTGTGACTTGCAAGAAATACGCACTGGTGTCCTTTAGAAAAGCCGGCAATTCAGTGCAGTGTAATGTAAAATCACACTGACAGGTTAGAATATAATAGATAAAATAAATGTCTACACATAGTATAGGTATATATATATATATATATATATATATACAGTGCCTTGCAAAAGTATTTGGCCCCATGGAACTTTTCAACCTATTCCCAAATATCATGCTTCAAACATAAAGATACCAAATGTAAATTTTTAGTGAAGAATCAACAACAAGTGGAACACAATTGTGAAGTTAAACAAAATTTATTGGTTATTTTAAAATTTTGTGGAAATTCATAAACTGAAAAGTGGGGCGTGCAATATTATTCGGCCCCTTTAACTTAATACTTTGTTGCGCCACCTTTTGCTGCAATTACTGCTGCAAGTCGCTGGGGGTATGTCTCTATCAGTTTTTCACATCAAGAGATTGAAGTTCTTGCCCTTTCTTCCTTGGCAAACAGCTCGAGCTCAGTGAGGTTTGATGGAGATTGTTTGTGAACAGCAGTTTTCAGCTCTTTCCACAGATTCTCGATTGGATTGAGGTCTGGACTTTGACTTGGCCATTCTATCACCTGGATATATTTATTTGTGAACCATTCCATTGTAGATTTTGATTTATGTTTGGGATCATTGTCTTGTTGGAAGACAAATCTCCGTCCGAGTCTCAGGTCTTTTTCAGACTCGAACAGGTTTTCTTCAAGAATGGTCATGTATTTGGCTCCATCCATCTTCCCATCAATTTTAACCATCTTCCCTGTCCCTGCTGAAGAAAAGCAGGCCCAAACCATGATGCTGCCATCAACATGTTTGACAGTGGGGATGGTGTGTTCAGGGTGACGAGCTGTATTTCCTTTACGCCAAACATATCGTTTGGGATTGTTGCCAAAATGTTCGATTTCGGTTTCATCTGGCCAGGGCACCTTCTTCCACATGTTTGGTGTGTCTCACAGATGGCTTGTTACAAACTTTAAACAACACTTTTTATTGATATCTTTGAAAAATGGCTTTCTTCTTGCCACTCTTCCATAAAGGCCAGATTTTTGCAGTGTACGACTGATTTGTTGTCCTATGGACAGACTGACCCAACTCAGCTGTAGATCTCTGCAGTTCATCCAAAGTGATCATGGGCCTCTTGGCTGCATCTCTGATCAGTCTTCACTTTGTTTGAGATGAAAGTTTAGAGGGACGGCTGGGTCTTGGTAGATTTGCAGTGGTATGATACTCCTTACATTTCAATATGATCGCTTGCACAGTGCTCCTTGGGATGTTTAAAGTTTTGGAAATCATTTAGTATCCAAATCTGGCTTTAAACTTCTCCACAACAGTATCACGGATCTGCCTGTTGTGTTCCTTGGTCTTCATGATGCTCTCTGTGCTTCAAACAGAACCCTGAGACTATCACTGATCAGCTGCATGTTTAAGGAGACTTGATTACACTCAGGTGCATTATATTTATCATCATTAGGCATTTAGGACAACATTGGATCATTCAGAGATCCACAGCGAACTTCTGGAGTGAATTTGCTGCACTGAAAGTAAAGGGGCCAAATATTATTTCACGCCCGACTTTTCAGTGTTTGAATTTCCACAAAAATTTAAAATAACCAATAAATTTTGTTCAACTTCACAATTGTGTTCCACTTGTTGTTGATTCTTCACAAAAATTTACATTTCGTATCTTTATATTTGAAGCATGATATGTGGGAAAAGGTTGAAAAGTTCCAGGGGGCCAAATACTTTTGCAAGGCACTGTATATACACTCCATGACAGAAGTTATGTCGCTTATCCATGTTTTGTAAATAAAAGCTTATAACCTGAAGTTAAATTCATCCATTGGGTGTATAAATTATTCTTTTGAAAGCTGAAACCCACCGAAATGTGGTTTAGGTTAAGAAAATAAATTGGCATCAATGCAGAAATATTGATCAGTTAATGGAAACAGAATGGTCAGATTTTGGCAAGACAAAAGTTTTGTTGCCCACAGAAAGTGATGTGATATTCAAACAAATAATTAACTTAAATTACAAATATATGTGTTAGGGGTCGAGTTACCGCCTCTGCACTGGGGGAACCTCGGGCCGTCTCCGCTGAGGTCTCCCATTCTTCTCCTGTCGCAGTGGAGCCTTCTCAGTAGAGATGTCGGTCCCAGCGTCTTGCTCAGTCTGACACTGTGCAAAGGGTTACTGCTGCCTTTCCAGCTTCTGCCATTGTAGCCAGTGCTGGGCAGCGGCGAGCAGACACTTTTTGGGACTAAGTCCTGCTTTTCCCCTTCTGAGCATGCCCAGGGTAAGATCTCTCATTGGAGATCGGGGGTCACATGCTTAGATACTGCAGCAAATCCCATTGATCCTCTAGGAAGGTCCTGAAGTTGCTAAAATTCTGTGGCAGCCTCCCATTGGTCCTTCTGTGAAGATCCTGTTCTTGCTGCAGCTATAAAAGGTTCGCATGACCGCACGGCCATGTGCTAGTATCAATTCATGTCATGAGTTTTGCGTCAATGTGGTCATACATGTGTGTATTCAGGGCCCTGGCTGAAATAAGCCACTAGAATACCGGCACCTCCGGTGAGGAGATTGTGTGTATGTATTTAGGACCCCGGCTGAAATAAGCCACTAGAATACCGGCTTCTCCGGACAGGAGATTGTATGAGTGCCTCTTTGACTGCGTGACCACAGTCTGCTATCTGTTAGGCAGTTGCTGTGGACTCCTGTGAGCTAAACAGGGCACAGGGCTTTCTTTATAGGCGACTCTGTGAAGTAACAGAGTTCGCTTCTACCGCCATATAGTGTCGCCATTTGCCAGCTTCACGTTCTCTCCTTCACGGTGGACCCCGGGCTGCGAACGCCCAAATATCATCTCACTATTTACTCGGTGCGTTCCGCCAGCCCTTAACAATATGTTGCATAACATTGGTGAATGATGAGTCATATTTAATATTTTGTGTGACTTCCATGAGCTTGAAGGACTGCATCCATGCGGTTCAACAATGATTCATTCAATTTATTAAAGAAGTCATCAGGAATAGCAAAGAATGCAGTCTTACATGCCTCCCAGAGTTCATCTAGATTCTTTGCTTTTGTCTTCCAAGCTTTCTCTTTCATCCTACCTCAAGCATGCTCTATGATGTTCATGTCTGGTGACTGGGCTGGCCAGTCCTTGAGCACCTTGATCTTTTTTGCCTGGAGGAACTTTGTTGTAGAGATGGATGTATGAGTTGGAGCACCATCCTGCTGCAGAATTTGACCCCTTTTATGATTTGGAATATAAGAGGTAGCTAATACTTCTTGATATTTTAGGCTATTGATATTGCCTTCCACCTTGCAAATGTTTTGCACACCCCCATACTGAATGTAATCCCAGACCATGATCTTTCCACCACCAAATTTAACTGTTTTCTGGGTGTATTTTGGATCCATATGGGCTCCAATAGTTCTCCTGCAGTATTTGCGGTGGCTGTGGTGTAATTCTACTGAAGATTCTTCAGAGAAATCCACCTTCAGCCACTTTTCCAGCGTCCATCTGTTCAGCAGGCTGTGGGACTTTGCAAATGCCACACGGTTTTTTATTTGCCTTTTGTTTAGTGCTGGATTCTGGGCACTGATTCGACCATGGAGGCCATTTCGAGACAGAATCCTACAAACTGTTCTAGTTGCACAGGGACTTGAAGTGACCAGGCCTGTTGAAGCTCTGTGGCAGTGGAAGAGGGGCTTGGCTTGCTTTGGATTTTCTAACCAACAAACGTTCATCCTGAGCAGTTGCCTTGTGGGGTTTGCTGGACCTGGGCTTGTCAAACACATCTCCAGTCTCCTCAAATCTTTTTTTTAATTCTTTGTACTTGACGCTGAGACAAATTAAATGTGTCAGCCACCACTGCAGTGTATCTGGTCTTCAGCGTCTTAATAATCCAGGCTTAGGTCGGAGGGTGGATTTTTGGCATGTTGTCAGAGCTCAAGTTGCAGTTCAAGTGAAGGTCTGAGGTTCTGGGTTTCTTTTTATACACGCACACTAATTAACCGATCATTTACTGAGCACAGGTGAGGATGTAAACTAAGATTTGGTGCATTATATGACCAAGCAACAAAACTTTTGCCTTGCCAAAATCAGTTTTCTAAAGAATAATTTGTACAACCAATTCATGGCTTTTATTTAGATAACATGGATAAGCGACATAACTTCTATCACGGAGTATATGCATATATACATATATATACAGTATATATAAATATATATATATCATTGACACACACACATATATATATATATCTTTTTATTTAATAGACAGGTAGTAGAATAGCGGATAATTCAATTGTCGGGTTCTGTAAAATCATGGCAGAACCCGACAGGATATGAGACATGGTTTACATACCGCATGGAATAGCACTTGAGTTATTATCAGCTTTTTTGAGGGTACGTAGTGAATACCCATTGGAAATTTTTGCTGGTTCACAATAATTTTTCATTCAATGGACATTTTTATTTACAAAAACAGGGAGTCCCAATGAGAGCAGGTTTCTCACCTTCCATAGCAAATATTTTTATGGTCGCATGGGTAGAGCAGAATATTTTTTCAGCTGCGTCCAATCTCCAGTCCCATATCAGGTGGTATGGTCATTCCCTTCTCCTGATATGGGATGGGACAGAGGAGACAGCCAAGGAATTTGTTTTTTGATGAATCAGAATAATTTGAATTTGAAGTTTACACATACAGTACAAAAAAATAAGAGTGATTTTTTGTTTATATATCTCTTGAATTTTCACCTGAGGGTATTATCATTATTTGTTTTAGAAAGGACATAGTGACAAATTCTACATTTTATGCAACATCCTACCACCCTATAAATACTATACAAAATATTCCATTAGGAGAACTTATGCGAGTTAGAAGGAATACTTCTTCAGAAATTACATTTAAAAAGGAACAATTACAGGTTAATGAAAGATTAAAAAAGCGTGTTTTTTGTCAGTGGATTTTGGATAGAGCGAACAATTCGATTGCGGATAGAAATAGACAGCAAATGTAAAAGAAAAAAATTCTAGTCAACACACGACAGGCTTCTAATCAAATTACTTTTGCAACTCAGTGCAGCCCTCAGTTTACTGAAATAAAAAATATATACAATAAATCTATTCCAATATTACACTAGAATGATATCTTATGCAAAATTTTGAAACAACCTATTATATTTTCTGCTAAAAGAGCACCATCTTTGGGAGATGTATTATCACCAAGTCTTTATAGGAATAATACCTTATCAAGAGGAACAACATGGTTGAATACAGTTGGGTTCTATAAATGTGGACATCACACATGTGTATGCTGTGATCATGTAGAGAGTACTAAAGAATTTTACTCTATGACAACTAACAAATCCTACAAGATAAAGTAATTTATTAATTGTAACAGCACGTTTGTTGTATATATTATATCATGTTTGGTATGTATTCAACAAAGATTTTCAGTGCACAGTTGAAGAGACTTCTCACTAGCAGAGTTATGGATTTGCCAGCTTCATAGACAGCTATGACGCTTTAGCAGCTCTTTTTCTGTACTCACTATCTTTAGCCCACTTTTTAGGAACCGAATAAATGAAGAACCTGTAACTAAGTTCTTTACTGTATGTGCCCCCAGCCTCACTGCATTGTCTGTTCTCTGACCCACAGCTTCCAGGACTTGGCTGACACTTTCCATTCCTGAAGGCAAGGACGGACTCTCACAAAGTTGCGCACTAAAGTTCCCTTCCCCAACTCACCTGCTAAAGATATTCCATGGTCATGGCTCAAGCTTGTTTCTTTAGTTTTTCTTCTTTGTCTGTGTTCTTCTCTGTTCTCTTTTACATACTCACACTCCGGTTGGGATCACTTAGACCAGCGGAGTGTCTTTGATTCTCTCCTTGTCTGATTCACATACTAACCGAACACTGCTTCCTGTTCCTCACACTAACCAGAGATTCCTAAATCTCCTCTCCAAAATGGGCTGGCCTTAACCCTCACACTGTCTCTGTTCCACTGCTGCTGGCAAAATGTAACCTTTCACCTAGTTCTTGACAGTGACATTTTGTGACCGTCAGTTAGTCCTAGAGTCTGCAAAGAAATTAATAACTGTTATCACAAAAAGCCATATCAGGATCAAAACATTATTCACATTCTATGCCACAGAAGCATAGATGTCTTCAGTGGGAACACGGCCGCTGGCCCGTCTCCTTATTACCGCATACTGTATTTTGGCTAATATCATTGCATGGGAGGTTATGTTTGCACTGGGGTGTGTGTAGAGTGGACTACCTACTTCACAGAATATATTTATATTTTAGAATGGTGATAATTATAGACCAATGGTACCCTTATTTAGAATTTTATCTGTTGATTTCTTATTATAGATTGTGTTTTGTCTTTGCATTAATCTGAAAAAAACTGTAAAATTAAAATTCTCATTTAAAAAAAGTGAGAGAAAATAAAGAGGTAAAAAGGTTTATAGTGATTGTATTTTTGTTGATTAATAAAGACTGCGTCAAACTTACTATTTTCAGTAAAGCTATGTGCAGAAAGGATCCTTTAGTTTTCACATCAAGGCCACTTCAGGGTTTACGAAACCTGAAATGATTAAAAAAAGATAAAAAAGATGGAACATGTGCACAGCAATGTCAAATTTACATTGTTGTGCATTATTTTCATTTTATAAGATTTTTTTGAGGTGCTTTTTCAAGCAGAATCTGAATGAGTGCACATAGACTCATAGGAATTGCAATTGTTAGCACAAATTGTCACATCTAATTTTATTTTTCTTTACTAAAATCATAGAAAGTTATGAAACTTTGCAATTCACCTAAAATTTACATACAAATATATTCAAACCCTCTGTTTTTCTCTATTTTACTTACCTGGATTTAACTGCGTTTAATGTACTATTGTGCTCAAATGTTTAAATACTCCAGCAGAATTTTTGCTTTCTTGGCCTTTTTTTTCAGAGAATATGAATGATAATACCAAAACTTTTTCTCCACTCAAGGCTAATGGTTGGGTGAAGCCATTTATTGTCAAACTACTGTGTGTACTCTTTTTAAATCATAATGACAGCCCAAAACATCCAAACGACCCGGATCAAAAGTTCAAACACCCAATTTCTTTATACCGTGTACTGCCCCCTCTATTGAAATCTTTTGTGCTAGTTGTGGATGAGGTTCTTTATTTTCTCAAATGGTAAATCTTCCCATTCTTCTTGGCAAAAAGCCTCCAGTTCCTGTAAATTCCTGGGCTGTCTAGCATGAACTGTACACTTGAGATCTCACCAGAGTGGCTCAATGATGTTGAGGTCAGGAAAGTGAGATGGCCACTCCAGAACCTTCACTTTGTTCTGTTGTAGCCAATGACAGGTCGACTTGACGTTGTATTTTCGATCGTTGTCACGTTGGAATGTCCAAGTGCATCCCATGAGCAGCTTCTTGCCTGAGAATAGCAAATTTGCCACCAGTATTTGCCGATAACATGTTGCATTCATATTTCTTTCAACTTTGACCAAGTTTCCTGTGCCTGTGTAGCTCACAAATCCCCAAAACATCAGCAATCCACCTCCATGCTTTACAGTAGGAATGGTGTTCCTTTTATCATAGGCCTTGTTGACCTTTCTCCAAATGTAAAATTTATAGTTGTGGCCAAAAAGTTCACTTTTGGACTCATCGCTCCAAATTAACTTGTTCCAGAAGATTTGAGGCTTGTCACTATGCTGTTTTGCATATTGTAGGCGAGATACTTTGTGGCATTTGTGCAATAATGGCTTTCTTCTGGTGACTCGACCATGCAGCCCATTTTTCTTCAATTGCCTCCTTATTGTGCATTTGAAACAGCCACACTGCTAGTTTTCAGCAAGTCCAGTATTTCAACTGATGTTGTAATTTGTGGGTTTTTCTTTGCATCCTGAACAATTTTCCTTGCAGTTGTGGACAAATTTTTTGTTGGTCTGCCTGATTGTGGTTTTGTTTTTACAGAACCCCTAATTTTCAATTTGTTAATCACAGTTTGAATGCTGCTGACTGGCATTATCAATTGCTTGGATATCTTTTTGTATCCCTTTCCTGTTTTATACAGTTCAGCTACCTTTTCCCATAGATACGTTGACAATTATTTTGCTTTCCCCATGACTCACAATCCAGAAACGTCAGTGGCTGGATGAAAGATGCAAGATCTGTTTGGATCCCCAAAACTCACTCAGCTTTTATGCACACACACTGATTACAAGCAAACAGGTCACAGGTGTGGTGAGTATATTACCTTTAGTTGCCATTCAAACCCATTTGTGTCAACTTCTGTGCATGTTATCAGGCCAAAATCACCAGGGTATTTGAACTTTTGATTATAGTCATTTGGATGTTTTGGGTTGTCATTATGATTTAAAAAGAGAAAAGACAGTATTTTGACAGTAAATGGCTTCACCCAACCACTAACCATGAGTGAAGAAAATGTTTTGGTGTTATCATTTATGTTCTCTGAAAAAAGGCCAAGAAAGCAAAAACTCTTTCGGGGTATGTAAACTTTTGAGCACAACTGTATATCAGAGCATACCCATTTAGAGCACAGATGATGGCAATAAAAATGTCCATACAAGGCAGAAAAATTAGGAAAAAAAATAAGTTTAGTTAATCTTTAAGTGTATAAAACACTAACATGAAAAAACAAGATGAGCATTGCTTATCTTGTAAACAGCATAGACAAATGCACCTAAATTACAGGCACAAAAACATAACCCAAGCAAGGTAGGGATGAAAAGTGGTTTGAAGTTAAACAAAATTATCTAAAGAGACAACAAAATTCCATGAGCCAACGTAATAAATTTAGCCCATTTTAATACTTTGTATTTTTTGTCCCTTGCACAGTATTGATTTGCACAGTGTTGTGTAGTTTTATAGGATATGTGCACAAGGGCATAAATGTGGTGGATTTTCCATCCTTAGTCTTCTAATGAAAAATTCAGTGCCTACTACAGTAACAGAGCTGTGGATGGTATTTCACAAATTCACATCAACACACTGTGAAAAAATCTGATGCATAATCTGATCAGAGGTGCAGATTTGAGTGTCATCTTATGGTGGGGTTTGATTTCACTATTTACAATCCAATTTTGAAATATGCACTTAATCTGATGCCATTGAGGATTTTGTGGTTCCAGCAGCTTAATTCTGAGTTCAAAATAACTGAGACATGATTTTGTATTTCAGGGACCACCAAGAAGCCAAAGCAATCATATAAGGCTTCTTTCACATTTGCGTTGGTACGCGGCCGTAGCTAAGCGTCGGCACGACGTACCGACGCACGTTGTGAAAATTCGGCACAACGTGGGCAGCGGATGCAGTTGTTCAATGCATCCGCTGCCCATTCTAAAGTCCCGGGGAGGAGGGTGCGGAGTTCCATCCGCACATGCGCGGTAGGAAATGGTGGACCCGACGTACGAAAAAACGTTCCCTTGAACGTTTTTTCATGCCAACGGTCCACCAAAACATGACGCATCCAGTGCACGACGGACGCGACGTATGGCTATACGTCGTGATCCGTCGGCAATACAAGTCTATGGGAAAAAAACGCATCCTGCGGGCATTTTTGCAGTATGCATTTTTTTCCCAAAACGACGCATTGCGACGGATTCCAAATGATGCAAGTGTGAAAGTAGCCTAAGTCACACCCTTCAAAATATTCAAAGCATTCTCATTGAGCAGCTTATAAGGGCACATGCAGAAGCTGAGGATACTAAGATGCAAGCCATCTTCACGCAAAGGAAACTGAAATGGAGGCAAGCACAACAGCCGAAGCAGTGAGCAAGAAGGCAGAAATGGAAGCAAGTACAGCATGCAGGAGGGCAGAAGTCGAGGCTCTAGAGAAGAAATGAGAGCATGCCACAGCCATGGCAAGGTTAAAGGTCCTGAAACAAGCTATCTATGGGAGATAACGAGACATCAGTTTAAGAAATTTGGATGCATAAGACCCTCTCAAGTGCAAAAGACCCATGACTCCAAAAACTTTCTGACAGTGCAGACATTCCTTTCAAAGCAAGAGGATGCTGATTCTTCTCCAGCATCTGTCATGCATGGTCAGTACAATGTACTGTCAATTCTTTATCTTGAACCATCTTCATACATCAAAATGTA
This sequence comes from Ranitomeya imitator, assembly GCF_032444005.1. Lineage (NCBI taxonomy): Eukaryota > Metazoa > Chordata > Amphibia > Anura > Dendrobatidae > Ranitomeya > Ranitomeya imitator. The sequence goes on from NC_091283.1 coordinate 620,117,323, forward strand.
TCAGGGCCCTGTTCCTCATCAAACTCCCAACATAGATGCCCACATGCAAACCAATATGGCGGCAAGTCACCATACAACCACATAAATCTTAGTTATAGAGTCATAATAAGCATTTTTATATAAAAAATGCATAATAAAAGAAAAGCTTGTGAATCAGAGACTTACTAGTAGGGTTGAGCGAAACGGGTCGTTCATTTTCAAAAGTCGCCGACTTTTGGCAAAGTCGGGTTTCATGAAACCCGATCCGACCCCTGTGCGGGGTCGGCCATGCGGTACGCGACTTTCGCGCCAAAGTCGCGTTTCAATGACGCGAAAAGCGCCATTTCTCAGCCAATGAAGGTAAACGCAGAGTGTGGGCAGCGTGATGACATAGGTCCTGGTCCCCACCATCTTAGAGAAGGGCATTGCAGTGATTGGCTTGCTGTCTGCGGCGTCACAGGGGCTATAAAGGGGAGTTCCCGCCGACCGCCATGTTACTGCTGCTGATCTGAGCTTAGGGAGAGGTTGCTGCCGCTTCGTCAGAAGCAGGGATAGCGTTAGGCAGGGTCCATTAACCACCAAACCGCTTGTGCTGTAGCGATTTCCACTGCCCAACACCACCTTCGGTGTGCAGGGACAGTGGAAGCTACATTTTTTTTTTTTTCCCCTCAGCGCTGTAGCTCATTGGGCTGCCCTAGAAGGCTCCCTGATAGCTGCATTGCTGTGTGTACGCCGCTGTGCAAACCAACTGCTTTTTTCAAAGCACATATCCTCTTGTTCCTTCCTTTCTGCACAGCTATCTTTTTGGTTTGTACACACTTTTTATTTAATTTGTGCATCAGTCCACTCCTTATTGCTGCCTGCCATACCTGGCTGAGATTACTGCAGGGAGATAGTAATTGAAGGACACTCCCTGTTTTTTTTTTTTTTGTGGGAGATTAAGATTGACATTTCTGCTAGAGTGCCATCCCTGTCTGTGTCATCTCTCACTCAGTGGGCCATAGAAAGCCTATTTATTTTTTTGCTTGATTTGGGTTATAAAATCTACCTGAAAAAATCACTACATCAATCAGTGGGAGAAAAATATTGGCCTCAGGGCTTGTGTGCCACTCTTGACTCCTGTGTGCATCATCACTCACTCAGTGGGCCATAGAAAGCCTATTTATTTTTTTGCTTGATTTTGGTTCTAAAATCTACCTGAAAAAATCACTACATCAATCAGTGGGAGAAAAATATTGGCCTCAGGGCTTGTGTGCCACTCCTGACTCCTGTGTGCATCATCACTCACTCAGTGGGCCATAGAAAGCCCATTTTTTTTTTTTTTTGCTTTATTTGGGTTCTAAATTCTACCTGAAAAAATCAATAAATCAATCAGTGGGAGATTAATATTGGCCTTTGGGCTTGTGTGCCAGTCCTAAGCGTGCCATCTCTCTCTCTCAGATAGTGGGCCATAGAAAGCCTATTTATTTATTTTTTTTTTTATTGGGTTTATAAATTTTCCCTGGAAAAAAAAAAAAGTGGGAGATTAATATTGGCCTCTGGGCTTGTGTGCCAGTCCTGAGCGTGCCATCTCTCTCACAAATAGTGGGCCATAGAAAGCCTATTTATTTATTTTTTTTTGGTTTTATAAATTCTCCCTTAAAAAAAAAAGGGAGATTAATATTGGCCTTTGGGCTTGTGTGCCAGTCCTAAGCGTCCCATCTCTCTCTGTCTCTCAGATAGTGGGCCATAGAAAGCCTATTTATTATTTTTTTTATTGGGTTTATAAATTTTCCCTGGAACAAAAAAAAAAAAGTGGGAGATAAATATTGGCCTCTGGGCTTGTGTGCCACTCCTGACTCCTGTGTGCGTCATCTCTCACTCAGTGGGCCATAGAAAGCCTTTTTTTGTTTTATTTGTTTTCTAAATTCTCCCTGAAAAAATCATTTTATTTTCTTTGGTTTCTAAATTCTTCCTGAAAAAATCATTTTATTCTATTTTTTTTTTTTTCCTAAAGTCTCCCTGAAAAAAAAAAAAAAAAAAAACAAATCAGTGGGAGATTAATATTGCCCTTTCTGCTTGTGTGCCAGTCTTGACTCCTGGGTGTGCCATCTCTCTCTCTCTCTCCAATTGTGGGCCATAGAAAGCCTATTATTTTTTTAGCTTGATTTGGGTTCCAAAATCTACGTGAAAAAATCACTACATCAATCAGTGGGAGATAAATATTGGCCTCTGGGCTTGTGTGCCACTCCTGACTCCTGTGTGCGTCATCTCTCACTCAGTGGGCCATAGAAAGCCTTTTTTTGTTTTATTTGTTTTCTAAATTCTCCCTGAAAAAATCATTTTATTTTATTTGGTTTCTAAATTCTTCCTGAAAAAATCATTTTATTCTATTTTTTTTTTCCTAAAGTCTCCCTGAAAAAAACAAAACAAAAACAAATCAGTGGGAGATTAATATTGCCCTTTCTGCTTGTGTGCCAGTCTTGACTCCTGGGTGTGCCATCTCTCTCTCTCTCTCCAATTGTGGGCCATAGAAAGCCTATTATTTTTTTAGCTTGATTTGGGTTCCAAAATCTACCTGAAAAAATCACTACATCAATCAGTGGGAGATAAATATTGGCCTCTGGGCTTGTGTGCCACTCCTGACTCCTGTGTGCGTCATCTCTCACTCAGTGGGCCATAGAAAGCCTTTTTTTGTTTTATTTGGTTTCTAAATTCTTCCTGAAAAAATCATTTTATTCTATTTTTTTTTTCCTAAAGTCTCCCTGAAAAACAAAAAACAAAAACAAATCAGTGGGAGATTAACCCCTTAGTGACAGAGCCAATTTGGTACTTAATGACCGAGCCAATTTTTGCAATTCTGACCACTGTCACTTTATGAGGTTATAACTCTGGAACGCTTCAACGGATCCCGCTGATTCTGAGATTGTTTTTTCGTGACATATTGTACTTCATGTTAGTGGTAACATTTCTTCGATATTACTTGCGATTATTTATGAAAAAAACGGAAATATGGCGAAAATTTTTAAAATTTTGCAATTTTCAAACTTTGTATTTTTATGCCCTTAAATCAGAGAGATATGTCATGAAAAATAGTTAATAAATAACATTTCCCACATGTCTACTTTACATCAGCACAATTTTGGAAACAAAATTTTTTTTTGTTAGGGAGTTATAAGGGTTAAAAGTTGACCAGCAATTTCTCATTTTTACAACACCATTTTTTTTTAGGGACCACATCACATTTGAAGTCATTTTGAGGGGTCTATATGATAGAAAATAATGAAGTGTGACACCATTCTAAAAACTACACCCCTCAAGGTTCTCAAAACCACATTCAAGAAGTTTATTAACCCTTTACGTGCTTCACAGGAACTGAAACAATGTGGAAGGAAAAAATGAACATTTAACTTTTTTTTGCAAACATCTTAATTCAGAACCATTTTTTTTATTTTCACAAGTGTAAAAACAGAAATGTAACCATAAATTTTGTTATGCAATTTCTCCTGAATACTCCAATACCCCATATGTGGGGGTAAACCACTGTTAGGGCGCACCGCAGAACTTAGAAGTGAAGGAGCGCCGTTTTACTTTTTCAATGTTGAATTGGCTGGAATTGAGATTGGATGCCATGTCGCGTTTGGAGAGCCCCTGATGTGCCTAAACAGTGGAAACCCCCCACAAGTGACACCATTTTGGAAACTAGACCCCTTAAGGAACTTATCTAGATGTGTGGTGAGCACTTTGAACCCCCAAGTGCTTCACAGAAGTTTATAACGTAGAGCCGTGAAAATAAAAAAATCGCTTTTGTTTACACAAAAATGATCTTTTTGCCCACAAATTCTTATTTTCACAAGGGTAACAGGAGAAATTAGATCACAAAAGTTGTTGTGCAATTTATCCTGAATACGTCGATACCCCATATGTGAGGGTAAACCACTGTTTGGGCGCACCGCAGAGCTTGGAAGTGAAGGAGCGCCGTTTTACTTTTTCAATGTAGAATTGGCTGGAATTGAGATTGGACGCCATGTCGCGTTTGGAGAGCCCCTGATGTGCCTAAACAGTGGAAACCCCCCACAAGTGACACCATTTTGGAAACTAGACCCCTTAAGGAACTTATCTAGATGTGTGGCGAGCACTTTGAACCCCCATGTGCTTCACAGAAGTTTATAACGTAGAGCCGTGAAAAAAAAAAATCGCATTTTTTCTACAAAAATGATATTTTTGCCCACAAATTTTTATTTTCACAAGGGTAACAGGAGAAATTAGACCACAAAAGTTGTTGTGCAATTTCTCCTGAGTACGCTGATACCCAATATGTGGGAGTAAACCACTGTTAGGGCGCACCGCAGAGCTTGGAAGAGAAGGAGTGCCGTTTTACTTTTTCAATGTAGAATTGGCTGGAATTGAGATCGGACGCCATGTCGCGTTTGGAGAGCCCCTGATGTGCCTAAACAGTAGAAATCCCCCACAAGTGACCCCATTTTGGAAACTAGACCCCCCATGGAACTTATCTAGATGTGTGGTGAGAACCTTGAATGCCCAAGTGCTTCACAGAAGTTTATAATGCAGAGCCGTGAAAATAAAAAATATTTTTTTTTTCCACAAAAAAGATATTGTAGCCCCCAAGTTTTTATTTTTACAAGGGTAACAAGAGAAATTGGACCCCAAAAGTTGTTGTCCAATTTGTCTTGAGTATGCTGGTACCCCATATGTGGGGGTAAACCACTGTTTGGGTGCACGGCAGAGCTCGGAAGGAAGGAGCGCCGTTTTGGAATGCAGACTTTGATAGAATGGTCTGCGGGTATTATGTTGCATTTGCAGAGCCCCTGATGTACCTAACCAGTAGAAACCCTCCACAAGTGACCCCATTTTGGAAACTAGACCCCCAAGGAACTTATCTAGATGTGTGGTGAGAACTTTGAATGCCCAAGTGCTTCACAGAAGTTTAGAATGCAGAGTCGTGAAAATAAAAAATATTTTTTTTTTCACAAAAAAGATTTTGTAGCCCCCAAGTTTTTATTTTCACAAGGGTAACAGGAGAAATTGGACTGCAATAGTTGTTGTCCAATTTATCCCGAGTAAGCTGATGTGCCATATGTGGGGGTAAACCACTGTTTGGGCGCACGGCAGAGCTCGGAAGGGAAGGAGCGCCTTTTTGGAATGCAGACTTTGATAGAATGGTCTGTGGGCATTATGTTGCGATTGCAGAGCCCCTGATATACCTAAACTGTAGTAACCCCCCACAAGTGACCCCATTTTGGAAACTAGAGCCCCCAAGGAACTTATCTAGATGTGTGGTGAGAACTTTGAATGCCCAAGTGCTTCACAGAAGTTTAGAATGCAGAGTCGTGAAAATAAAAAATATTTTTTTTTTCACAAAAAAGATTTTGTAGCCCCCAAGTTTTTATTTTCACAAGGGTAACAAGAGAAATTGGACCCCAGAAGTTGTTGTCCAATTTATCCCGAGTACGCTGATGCCCCATATGTGGGGGTAACCCACTGTTTGGGCGCACGGCAGAGCTCAGAAGGGAGGGAGCACCATTTGACTTTTTGAGCGCAAAATTGGCTGTCGTGTTTGGAGACCCCCTGATGTACCTAAACAGTGGAAACCCCCCAATTCTAGCTCCAACCCCTAACCCTAATCCTAACCTGATCCATAATCCTAATCACTAACCCTAACCATAATCACAACCCTTACCCCAAAACAACCCTAATGTCAACCCTAACCATAACCCTAATCAAAACCCTAAATCCAACACACCCCTAATCCTAATCTCAACCCTAACCTCAAACCTAACCCTAATCCCAATACACCCCTAATCACAACCCTAACCTTAACCCTAATCCCAAACCTAACCCTAATCCCAAGCGTAACCCTAATGCCAACCCTAACCCTAATACCAACCCTAATCCAAACCCTAAACCTAATCCCAGCTCTAACCCTAACTTTAGCCCCAACCCTAACCCTAGCCCTAAGGCTACTTTCACACTTGCGTTGTTTGGCATTCCGTCGCAATCCGTCGTTTTGGACAAGAAACGGATCCTGCAAATGTGCCCGCAAGATGCGTTTTTTGCCCATAGTATTGCCGACGGATCGTGACGGATGGCCACACGTCGCGTCCGTCGTGCACTGGATCAGTTGTGTTTTGGCGGAGCGTCGGCACAAAAAAACGTTCAATGAAACGTTTTTTTGTACGTCGCATCCGCCATTTCTGACCGCGCATGCGTGGCCGTAACTCCGCCCCCTCCTCCCCAGGACATAGATTGGGCAGCGGATGCGTTGAAAAACTACAGCTGCTGCCCACGTTGTGCACAATTTTCACAACGTGCGTCGGTATGTCGGGCCGACGCATTGCGACGGCCCCGTACCGACGTAAGTGTGAAAGAAGCCTAACCCTAAATTTAGCCCCAACCCTAACCCTAAATTTAGCCCCAACCCTAACCCTAAATTTAGCCCCAACCCTAGCCCTAACCCTAGCCCTAACCCTACCCCTAACCCTAGCCCTACCCCTAACCCTAACCTAACCCTACCCCTAACCTAACCCTACCCCTAACCCTACCCCTAACCCTAACCTAACCCTACCCCTAACCTAACCCTAGCCGTAACCCTACCCCTAACCCTAACCTAACCCTACCCCTAACCTAACCCTAGCCGTAACCCTACCCCTAACCTAACCCTAGCCCTAACCCTACCCCTACCCTAACCCTACCCCTACCCTAACCCTACCCCTAACCCTACCCCTACCCCTAACCCTACCCCTAACCCTAACCCTACCCCTAACCCTACCCCTACCCTAACCCTACCCCTAACCTAACCCTAGCCCTAACCCTACCCCTACCCTAACCCTAACCCTACCCCTAACCCTACCCCTACTCCTAACCCTAGCCCTAACCCTAACCCTACCCCTACCCTACCCCTACCCCTACCCCTAACCCTACCCCTAACCCTACCCCTAACCCTACCCCTAACCCTACCCCTAACCCTAACCCTAATTTTAGCCCTAACCGCTGTTCTCCTGCCGGCCGGCAGATGGAGACAGATGGCGGGCGCACTGGGCATGCGTCCGCCATGTTCTTCTGCCGGCGGCCAGGAGGAGCAGCAAGAGGATCCAGGGACCTAGGTGAGTATGCTAGGGTCCCCGAATCCCCCTATTTCTCTGTCCTCTGATGTGCGATCACATCAGAGGACAGAGAATTACACTTTACTTTTTTTTTTTTTTTTTTGCGGTCGCCGGTAAACTGTTAATTACCGGCGAACGCAAAACAGGGGTCGCTAAAACCGACCCCCGATCATGCTCTTTGGGGTCTCGGCTACCCCAGGCAGCCGAGACCCCAAAGATTCTCCCGGTGCCGGCCGGCGGGCGCACTGCGCATGCGCCCGCCATTTTGAAGATGGCGGCGCCCACCGGGAGACACGAGGAGCATCGGGGGAGCTAGGTGAGTATTGGGGGGCCACCTGGGACCCCTTTTCTCTGTCCTCCGATGTGCGATCACATCGGAGGACAGAGAAATTAAAAAGAGATCGCTTTTTTTTTTTTTTTTTTTTTTGCGATCGCCGGTAAACGGTTAATTACCGGCGATCGCAAATGCGGGGAGGGTTAAAAACCCCCCGAATCATGTTCTCTGGGGTCTCGGCTACCCTCGGCAGCCGAGACCCCGGAGAAAATCGGCCTGTGGGGGGCGCTATACACTTTTTCCACAGCGCCGTTAATTAACGGCGCTGTGGTTTAAGTACCCTTAGCGGCCGCCGTTAAAAGGCGTATCGGCGGTCGCTAAGGGTTTAATATTGCCCTTTCTGCTTGTGTGCCAGTCTTGACTCCTGGGTGTGCCATCTCTCTCTCTCTCTCCAATTGTGGGCCATAGAAAGCCTATTATTTTTTTAGCTTGATTTGGGTTCCAAAATCTACCTGAAAAAATCACTACATCAATCAGTGGGAGATAAATATTGGCCTCTGGGCTTGTGTGCCACTCCTGACTCCTGTGTGCGTCATCTCTCACTCAGTGGGCCATAGAAAGCCTTTTTTTGTTTTATTTGTTTTCTAAATTCTCCCTGAAAAAATCATTTTATTTTCTTTGGTTTCTAAATTCTTCCTGAAAAAATCATTTTATTCTATTTTTTTTTTTTCCTAAAGTCTCCCTGAAAAAAAAAAAAAAAATCAAATCAGTGGGAGATTAATATTTACATTTGTGCTTCAGTGACAGTCCTGCGTGTGTGGCATCTCTCTCATTTGTTGCCACCAACAACAGAGTGTGTAACATTGTGCCTGATTTTCGTTGTGGTCTCACTCACCTGTAAAGGGGTAGCTAAATCATACTGAAGTTATAGCTCACCGTGTAATTTGTGTGACAGCAACAAATACCGTTAGTTTGTTTACGTTTTTAAAACAATGAGGAAGTATGGTGGAAGAGGTCGTGGCCGGGGGCGTTCATTGTCAGCTGGTAATGAGGGTAGTGGTAGTGGTGGAGCATCAGCTGGTCGTGGGAAAAAAAATATTGCACCTAAGTCTGGAGCTGTGGAGCCAGGTTCGTCGTCTGGCTACACAAGGCCTCGAACGCTCCCTTTTCTGGGAGTAGGAAAACCGCTTTTAAAGCCGGAGCAGCAAGAGCAAGTTTTGGCTTATCTTGCTGACTCAGCCTCTAGCTCTTTTGCCTCCTCTCGTGAAACTGGTAAATGTCAAAGCAGCGCGTCGTTAGTGGATGTTCACGGTCAGGGACAAGTCGCTTCCTTGTCCTCTTCAGCAAAAACAACAACAGAGAAGAATGCAGCAGGCGACACAACGGGTTACTCCATGGAGCTCTTTACACATACCGTCCCTGGCTTAGAAAGTGAAGCAGTTAACAGTCCATGCCCATTACAAGTTGAATCTGACATGGAGTGCACTGATGCACAGCCACAGCCAGACTACTATGCTGGTCCTTTGACTCAGACCACAACATTGCCCTCGCAGGGTGCTGATCAAGAATCAGACCCTGATGAGACTATGTTGCCCCATCACGAACGCTATACCACCGACCGACACGGTGACACAGACGAAGTTGCACACGAGCTACAAGAAGAGGTAATAGATGACCCAGTTCTTGACCCCGATTGGCAGCCATTGGGGGAACAGGGTGCAGGCGGCAGCAGTTCTGAAGCGGAGGAGGAGGGGCCGCAGCAGGCATCAACATCGCAACAGGTTCCATCTGCCGGGCCCGTATCTTGCCCAAAACGCGTGGCAAAGCTAAAACCTGTTGGAGGACAGCGTGGCCATCCGGTTAAAGCTCAGTCTGCAATGCCTGAAAAGGTATCCGATGCTAGAAAGAGTGCAGTCTGGCATTTTTTTAAACAACATCCAATTGATCAGCGCAAAGTCATCTGTCAAAAATGTTCAACTACCTTAAGCAGAGGACAGAATCTGAAAAGTCTCAATACAAGTTGCATGCATAGACATTTAACTACCATGCATTTGCAAGCCTGGACTAACTACCAAACGTCCCTTAAGGTTGTAGCACCCTCGGCCAATGAAGCTAGTCAGCAACGCAACATCCCTTCCGGCAGTGTAGGGCCACCATTTTCCGCACCACCTGCAGTATCTGTGCAGGTTTCTTTGCCAGGCCAAAGCCGTCAGGGTCAGGGAATCACCAGTTTCGTAGTAGGAAACACTGCATCTAGGGCACCGGTGGCAACAATACCATCTCCCACCGTCTCTCAGTCTGCCATGTCCACCGGCACCCCCGCTAGTTCCACGATCTCCAGCTCTCCAGTCCAGCTCACCCTACATGAGACTATGGTTAGAAAAAGGAAGTACTTAGCCTCGCATCCGCGTACACAGGGTTTGAACGCACACATAGCTAGACTAATCTCGTTAGAGATGATGCCCTACCGGTTAGTTGAAAGCGAAGCTTTCAAAGCCCTGATGGACTACGCTGTACCACGCTACGAGCTACCCAGTCGACACTTTTTTTCCAGAAAAGCCATCCCAGCCCTCCACCAGCATGTTAAAGAGCGCATCGTCCATGCACTCAGGCAATCTGTGAGCACAAAGGTGCACCTGACAACAGATGCATGGACCAGTAGGCATGGCCAGGGACGTTACGTGTCCATCACGGCACACTGGGTAAATGTGGTGGATGCAGGGTCCACAGGGGACAGCAAGTTTGGGACAGTTCTGCCTAGCCCACGGTCTAGGAAACAATTGGCTGTAGCCGTTCGCACCCCCTCCTCCTCCTCTTCGTCCTCCTGCAGAAGCGAGAGCTCGTCCACAGACCGCAGTTGCACAACCACTCCATCCGCAGCTGCCACTGTTGCACACCAGGTCTCCCATTATGGGGCAGCTACTGGCAAACGTCAGCAGGCTGTATTGGCTATGAAGTGTTTGGGCGACAACAGACACACCGCGGAGGTTCTGTCCGAGTTCTTGCAGAAAGAAACGCAGTCGTGGCTGGGCACTGTAGATCTTGAGGCAGGCAAGGTAGTGAGTGATAACGGAAGGAATTTCATGGCTGCCATCTCCCTTTCCCAACTAAAACACATTCCTTGCCTGGCTCACACCTTAAACCTGGTGGTGCAGTGCTTCCTGAAAAGTTATCCGGGGTTATCCGACCTGCTCCTCAAAGTGCGTGGACTTTGCTCACATATCCGCCGTTCGCCCGTACACTCCAGCCGTATGCAGACCTATCAGCGTTCTTTGAACCTTCCCCAGCATCGCCTAATCATAGACGTTGCAACAAGGTGGAACTCAACACTGCACATGCTTCAGAGACTGTGTGAACAGAGGCGGGCTGTTATGTTTTTGTGGGAGGATACACATACACGGGCAGGCAGTAGGATGGCAGACATGGAGTTGTCAGGTGTGCAGTGGTCAAAGATTCAAGACATGTGTCAAGTCCTTCAGTGTTTTGAGGAATGCACACGGCTGGTTAGTGCAGACAACGCCATAATAAGCATGAGCATCCCCCTAATGCGTCTGCTGATGCAAAGTTTGACGCACATAAAGGATCAGGCGTCTGCAGCTGAGGAAGAGGAAAGCCTTGATGACAGTCAGACATTGTCTGGCCAGGGCAGTGTACAGGACGAGGTAGCGGGCGAAGAGGAGGAGGAGGACGAGGAGGATGATGGGGATGATTATATTTTTAATGAGGAAGCTTTTCCGGGGCCACTGGAAATTGGTGGCGCGGCAAGGCCGGGTTCTGGTTTTTGGAGGGACACAAGTGACGTGGATTTGCCTGAAACTGCCCCTCAACCAAGCACAACCGCAGATTTGAGAACTGGAACTTTGGCCCACATGGCGGATTATGCCTTACGTATCCTCAAAAGGAACACACGCATAACTAAAATGATGAATGATGACGATTACTGGTTGGCCTGCCTCCTTGATCCTCGCTATAAAGGCAAATTGCAAAATATAATGCCACATGAGAACTTGGAACTAATATTAGCAATCAAACAATCAACTCTTGTTGACCGTTTGCTTCTGGCATTCCCTGCACACAGCGCCCGTGATCGTTCTCACACGAGCTGCAGGGGCCAGCAGACCAGAGGAGTTAGAGGGGCAGAAATCAGAAGTGGCGTTGGCCAGAGGGGTTTTCTGACCAGGTTGTGGAGTGATTTTGCTATGACCGCAGACAGGACAGGTACTGCAGCATCAATTCAAAGTGACAGGAGACAACATTTGTCCAGTATGGTTACAAACTATTTTTCATCCCTTATCGATGTTCTCCCTCAACCGTCATTCCCATTTGATTACTGGGCATCAAAATTAGACACCTGGCCAGAATTGGCAGAATATGCATTGCAGGAGCTTGCTTGCCCGGCAGCTAGTGTCCTATCAGAAAGAGTATTCAGTGCTGCAGGTTCAACACTAACAGAAAAAAGGACTCGTCTGGCTACCCAAAATGTAGATGATCTAACCTTCATTAAAATGAACCACAACTGGATTTCGAAATCTTTTGCCCCACCTTGCCCGGCTGACACCTAGCTTTCCTATGAAAAGGTCTTGCCTGTGGACTATTCTGAATGCCTTTTCCAATCTCGTAATTTTCTGCACCTGATTTTCCAGCATACGACATGTTTACACCTCACTAAATGGCCAAACTCCCCACACGGGGCCGTGGTATCGACACTTGGCGACAGCACCCGTGAGAGTGCAGTTTGTCTGAAGAGGTGGGTGAGCCCGCTTTTGGTCGACGGCACTGCCACTGGGTCCCTCCTAGTACAATAAAGTGTCTCTGGCGGTGGTGGTGCGCACCCAACGTCAGACACACCGTTGTAATATGAGGGGCCCTGGGCCTGTAACGCCGGCCACAAGACAGTTTCCCCCCACCCCAGCTCAAACAGTGCTCTACCACTTGCAAAATTATCTCACAGCTCCACCAATGTTTAGTCTATGCGCTGACATCCTTCAATGCCTGCCACTGACAATACCATTGTATTGACATTTTTGTTATGTTAGGCCTTCGATGCCTGTCTGTGGTTACTCCTTCCACTAGGCCTCCACTGACCACACCACTGCTGCCCGTGTACCCCTGTAACCAATTTAATATTGCCTACAGCCATGTGTTATTATTTTAGGCCTTCGATGCCTGTCTGCGGTGACTCCTTCCACTAGGCCTCCACTGACCACACCACTGCTGCCCGTGTACCCCTGTAACCAATTTAAAATTGCCTACAGCCATGTGTTATTATTTTAGGCCTTCGATGCCTGTCTGCGGTCACTCCTTCCACTAGGCCTCCACTGACCACACCACTGCTGCCCGTGTACCCCTGTAACCAATTTAAAATTGCCTACAGCCATGTGTTATTATTTTAGGCCTTCGATGCCTGTCTGCGGTGACTCCTTCCACTAGGCCTCCACTGACCACACCACTGCTGCCCGTGTACTCCTGGAACCAATTTAAAATTGCCTACAGCCATGTGTTATTATTTTAGGCCTTCGATGCCTGTCTGCGGTCACTCCTTCCACTAGGCCTCCACTGACCACACCACCGCTGCCCGTGTACCCCTGTAACCAATTTAAAATTGCCTACAGCCATGTGTTATTATTTTAGGCCTTCGATGCCTGTCTGTGGTCACTCCTTCCACTAGGCCTCCACTGACCACACCACTGCTGCCCGTGTACCCCTGGAACCAATTTAAAATTGCCTACAGCCATGTGTTATTATTTTAGGCCTTCGATGCCTGTCTGCGGTCACTCCTTCCACTAGGCCTCCACTGACCACACCACTGCTGCCCGTGTACCCCTGTAACCAATTTAAAATTGCCTACAGCCATGTGTTATTATTTTAGGCCTTCGATGCCTGTCTGCGGTCACTCCTTCCACTAGGCCTCCACTGACCACACCACTGCTGCCCGTGTACCCCTGTAACCAATTTAAAATTGCCTACAGCCATGTGTTATTATTTTAGGCCTTCGATGCCTGTCTGCGGTGACTCCTTCCACTAGGCCTCCACTGACCACACCACTGCTGCCCGTGTACCCCTGGAACCAATTTAAAATTGCCTACAGCCATGTGTTATTATTTTAGGCCTTCGATGCCTGTCTGCGGTCACTCCTTCCACTAGGCCTCCACTGACCACACCACTGCTGCCCGTGTACCCCTGTAACCAATTTAAAATTGCCTACAGCCATGTGTTATTATTTTAGGCCTTCGATGCCTGTCTGTGGTCACTTCTTCCACTAGGCCTCCACTGACCACACCACTGCTGCCCGTGTACCCCTGGAACCAATTTAAAATTGCCTACAGCCATGTGTTATTATTTTAGGCCTTCGATGCCTGTCTGCGGTCACTCCTTCCACTAGGCCTCCACTGACCACACCACTGCTGCCCGTGTACCCCTGTAACCAATTTAAAATTGCCTACAGCCATGTGTTATTATTTTAGGCCTTCGATGCCTGTCTGCGGTCACTCCTTCCACTAGGCCTCCACTGACCACACCACTGCTGCCCGTGTACCCCTGGAACCAACATCAGAAAATATAAAAATAAGTATTTTGCTTATAAAAAAGAAAATACTGGAGAGATATCAAATGCAGACATTTTAACATTAAAAACAAACACATACAACAAAAATCTGGTACAGTACTAAAAATGGCCACCAGCTACAATAACTTTCTCCTGCAAGTAGTTAACTGAAAGGTTTTTTCAATTTTAAACACAGATATGGCATCCACCGAGTGTTGTCCTGTCGCGTCTTCTTTATATTATTGCCAAGAAGATGCAAAACAATGAAAATAATAAAATCATTATTTACCAAAAAAATAGAGTAAGTCAAAACCACATTGCAAATAAACATTCATTACAAATAAAGAAGCAGGGCGCGTCCGAGGGTGAGTATATACCTAATAAGAAAATAATCACCCTCGGACGCGCCCTGCTTCTTTCCGACAGCCTTCCTTCCTAAGAATCAGCCCTTCCGTGGTGTAGAGAGAGGGTTTGTTACACTCCAAGGTGTTCCCCAGGTTGCCTTTCCTGAGCTTCGATCTTCCGGCTCTCGTTTAGTAGTTGTTGGAAACTACGCTGCATTGGGCCTACAAATTGGGTATGGGGTGTAGAGAGATGGTGTGTTCCACTCCAAGGTGTTCCCCAGGTTGCCTTTCCTGAGCTTCGATCTTCCGGCTCTCGTTTAGTAGTTGTTGGAAACTACGCTGCATTAGGCCTACAAATTGGGTATGCGGTGTAGAGAGATGGTGTGTTCCACTGTAGAGAGATGGTGTGTTCCACTCCAAGGTGTTCCCCAGGTTTCCTCTCCATTGCTTCGATCTTCCGGCTCTCGTTTAGTAGTTGTTGGAAACTACGCTGCATTAGGCCTACAAATTGGGTATGGGGTGTAGAGAGATGGTGTGTTACACTCCAAGGTGTTCCCCAGGTTTCCTCTCCATTGCTTCGATCTTCCGGCTCTCGTTTAGTAGTTGTTGGAAACTACGCTGCATTAGGCCTACAAATTGGGTATGGGGTGTAGAGAGATGGTGTGTTACACTCCAAGGTGTTCCCCAGGTTTCCTCTCCATTGCTTCGATCTTCCGGCTCTCGTTTAGTAGTTGTTGGAAACTACGCTGCATTGGGCCTACAAATTGGGTATGGGGTGTAGAGAGATGGTGTGTTCCACTCCAAGGTGTTCCCCAGGTTGCCTTTCCTGAGCTTCGATCTTCCGGCTCTCGTTTAGTAGTTGTTGGAAACTACGCTGCATTAGGCCTACAAATTGGGTATGGGGTGTAGAGAGATGGTGTGTTCCACTGTAGAGAGATGGTGTGTTCCACTCCAAGGTGTTCCCCAGGTTTCCTCTCCATTGCTTCGATCTTCCGGCTCTCGTTGAGTAGTTGTTGGAAACTACGCTGCATTAGGCCTACAAATTGGGTATGGGGTGTAGAGAGATGTGTTACACTCCAAGGTGTTCCCCAGGTTTCCTCTCCATTGCTTCGATCTTCCGGCTCTCGTTTAGTAGTTGTTGGAAACTACGCGGCATTAGGCCTACAAATTGGGTATGGGGTGTAGAGAGATGGTGTGTTACACTCCAAGGTGTTCCCCAGGTTTCCTCTCCATTGCTTCGATCTTCCGGCTCTCGTTTAGTAGTTGTTGGAAACTACGCTGCATTGGGCCTACAAATTGGGTATGGGGTGTAGAGAGATGGTGTGTTCCACTCCAAGGTGTTCCCCAGGTTTCCTCTCCATTGCTTCGATCTTCCGGCTCTCGTTTAGTAGTTGTTGGAAACTACGCTGCATTAGGCCTACAAATTGGGTATGGGGTGTAGAGAGATGGTGTGTTACACTCCAAGGTGTTCCACAGGTTTCCTCTCCATTGCTTCGATCTTCCGCCTCTCGTTTAGTAGTTATTGGAAACTACGCTGCATTAGGCCTACAAATTTGGTATGGGGTGTAGAGAGATGGTGTGTTACACTCCAAGGTGTTCCCCAGGTTTCCTCTCCATTGCTTCGATCTTCCGGCTCTCGTTTAGTAGTTGTTGGAAACTACGCTGCATTGGGCCTACAAATTGGGTATGGGGTGTAGAGAGATGGTGTGTTCCACTCCAAGGTGTTCTCCAGGTTGCCTTTCCTGAGCTTCGATCTTCCGGCTCTCGTTTAGTAGTTGTTGGAAACTACGCTGCATTAGGCCTACAAATTGGGTATGGGGTGTAGAGAGATGGTGTGTTCCACTCCAAGGTGTTCCCCAGGTTTCCTCTCCATTGCTTCGATCTTCCGGCTCTCGTTTAGTAGTTGTTGGAAACTACGCTGCATTAGGCCTACAAATTAGGTATGGGGTGTAGGGAGATGGTGTGTTACACTCCAAGGTGTTCCCCAGGTTTCCTCTCCATTGCTTCGATCTTCCGGCTCTCGTTTAGTAGTTGTTGGAAACTACGCTGCATTGGGCCTACAAATTGGGTATGGGGTGTAGAGAGATGGTGTGTTCCACTCCAAGGTGTTCCCCAGGTTGCCTTTCCTGAGCTTCGATCTTCCGGCTCTCGTTTAGTAGTTGTTGGAAACTACGCTGCATTAGGCCTACAAATTGGGTATGGGGTGTAGAGAGATGGTGTGTTCCACTGTAGAGAGATGGTGTGTTCCACTCCAAGGTGTTCCCCAGGTTTCCTCTCCATTGCTTCGATCTTCCGGCTCTCGTTTAGTAGTTGTTGGAAACTACGCTGCATTAGGCCTACAAATTGAGTATGGGGTGTAGAGAGATGTGTTACACTCCAAGGTGTTCCCCAGGTTTCCTCTCCATTGCTTCGATCTTCCGGCTCTCGTTTAGTAGTTGTTGGAAACTACGCTGCATTAGGCCTACAAATTGGGTATGGGGTGTAGAGAGATGGTGTGTTACACTCCAAGGTGTTCCCCAGGTTTCCTCTCCATTGCTTCGATCTTCCGGCTCTCGTTTAGTAGTTGTTGGAAACTACGCTGCATTGGGCCTACAAATTGGGTATGGGGTGTAGAGAGATGGTGTGTTCCACTCCAAGGTGTTCCCCAGGTTGCCTTTCCTGAGCTTCGATCTTCCGGCTCTCGTTTAGTAGTTGTTGGAAACTACGCTGCATTAGGCCTACAAATTGGGTATGGGGTGTAGAGAGATGGTGTGTTCCACTGTAGAGAGATGGTGTGTTCCACTCCAAGGTGTTCCCCAGGTTTCCTCTCCATTGCTTCGATCTTCCGGCTCTCGTTTAGTAGTTGTTGGAAACTACGCTGCATTAGGCCTACAAATTGGGTATGGGGTGTAGAGAGATGGTGTGTTACACTCCAAGGTGTTCCCCAGGTTTCCTCTCCATTGCTTCGATCTTCCGGCTCTCGTTTAGTAGTTATTGGAAACTACGCTGCATTAGGCCTACAAATTGGGTATGGGGTGTAGAGAGATGGTGTGTTACACTCCAAGGTGTTCCCCAGGTTTCCTCTCCATTGCTTCGATCTTCCGGCTCTCGTTTAGTAGTTGTTGGAAACTACGCTGCATTGGGCCTACAAATTGGGTATGGGGTGTAGAGAGATGGTGTGTTCCACTCCAAGGTGTTCTCCAGGTTGCCTTTCCTGAGCTTCGATCTTCCGGCTCTCGTTTAGTAGTTGTTGGAAACTACGCTGCATTAGGCCTACAAATTGGGTATGGGGTGTAGAGAGATGGTGTGTTACACTCCAAGGTGTTCCCCAGGTTTCCTCTCCATTGCTTCGATCTTCCGGCTCTCGTTTAGTAGTTGTTGGAAACTACGCTGCATTAGGCCTACAAATTGGGTATGGGGTGTAGAGAGATGGTGTGTTCCACTGTAGAGAGATGGTGTGTTCCACTCCAAGGTGTTCCCCAGGTTTCCTCGCCAATGCTTCGATCATCATGCTCTCGTTTAGTAGTTGTTGTAAACTACGCTGCATTAGGCCTACAAATTGGGTATGGGGTGTAGAGAGATGGTGTGTTCCACTCCAAGGTGTTCTCCAGGTTGCCTTTCCTGAACTTCTATCTTCAGGCTCTCATTAAATTGTGGTTAAACGGAACAACTGCATTTGGCGTACTAGTTGGTTTGGGGCCTACTATCGGTGTCTGCCGCTCCTTGCTGTTCTCTTGGTTTCCTGTCCTGAAATTCCGTTTTCAGGCGCTCGTTAAGTAGTTGTTAATGTTAGACTGCATTTGGCCTACTAGTTGGGTTGGGGCCTACTATCGGTGTCTGCCACTCCTTGCTGTTCTCCTCCACTGAACAAAGCTGTGCCGCCTGTTTACTTCTGTTGCCAATTTTGAACTGCATTTCGACTACTTACTGATTTGGGCCTACTCTCTGTGTCAGCCTCTCATTCCAGTTGTCCTCCACTGCAATGCCCCCTGATTAGTCCTGTGTTACCAATTTTGAACTGCATTTAGCCCACTTTATTCTTTGGGCCTATATCTGTGTTTCCTCCTCATCCTGCCCATTGCCCAGCCAGTGATAGATGAGTCTGCTGGTACATTGACCCATAACGCAACATTTCCCGTGCACGCTACACTGCAAGATTGTGACCCTGCTGAAAGTCAGGTCCCCCTTCCCGCATACCATACCACCTTACACGGGGACAAACAGGAAGGTGCAGATGAAAGTGCAGGTTCCTTCATCAGGTGGGGGGAGGAATACTAGTTGGCGACGTCACTGGCACAGGGCCTCTCATGGTACGCAAAAGTGTTGCTGCCGGTGGGAGGCGCCCCCGCCGTGCAAACACACCGCTGTACTTTGAGGGGCCCTGTGCCAGTGCCAATGCCAACGAGTGGGCCCCCCCTGCTTGCTCAGGTTCACAGCACTTGCAAAGTTGAAATACTTACCTCTCCCTGCTCCACTGCCGTGACGTGGTCCAGATTTCCTGGGCCCACTAATTACTTGAACCAGCCCTACCCACCACAACTTTAGCCAAATGACCCCCAATTTCAAATGCCTTCCAATTATTATAAGGTAAATTACGCTTGACAAGCTTCATTAAGAAGAATGGATGGTTTTGACATTAAAATGGGCACTCTAGGTGTTTTCCTGGCCCCCACTCACTGCCGACTATGCTGCCCCATTGACTTGCATTGGGTTTCGTGTTTCGGTCGATCCCGACTTTACGTCATAATCGGCCGATTTCACTCGACCCGACTTTTGAGATAGTCGGGTTTCGCGAAACCCGGCTCGACTCTAAAAAGGTCAAGGTCGCTCAACTCTACTTACTAGCATTGATGTTCTACAGTATGAGGGAACGTATGAAGGAAAGTCTAGGATTACTGTACATTATACTTGCTCTTTATTTTTCAGATATTTTGTGTTCAGCTTCTCATTCCTCCTATTTTGCAGAAAGGGAGCATTTGTGCTATTCCCTTGCCAAGGAAACTTGTCCCTATCCAGATTTTACAGACACACTTCAGCACGCCAGGAATTTAAAACAGAACTTGTCAACAAGATGGAATTCAGTGTTTCGCATGCTCAAGTGGTCATTAAACAAGATGAAGAAGGTGATTCATGATTATGCCATTGTGTATGAGGTTAGCAAGCAGTTATGTATGAGCACCTTTTCATCAGCACAAATAAGAAAGGCATCTGCGTTCAGCCCATTCCCACTGAGGCTCATATCTAGGGTATGTCCTCTGAAATATATTTTTGAGCCAAAATTTTCCTCTCGTCAGACTGCTGAATACCATCTGGACCTAAAAAAAAACATATTTCAGATGAAAAAAAAGAAATTATCGGCATGCAGCACTCCCTGGTGAAAAGTACTGAGCAAAGTTCACACACAATAATTCTCCAGTGGTTTCAATTAAGGGGAACTATCAGAAAATGAATGGAAAAGGCCTCAGCATATCAGCACTGCTCAAATTGCAACAGATTAACTAAATGGTACAGATTATTATGCAAAATTAATGTTAAGACAGGATTCTTCCACATCAGTCCTATGTGTACTGTATGCCAACACAAACTATCTTAAAAAATGAAATATGTGGATAATATTTTTTTTTATACAGAAACAATGCAACGTTTTACACTACCATAAAAGTCGGTGATATTTCTGAAATTTCATGCACGTACAGTTTGTTTTTTCCTTGCAGATTTGAACCAGCAATGCATTTTTCTTTTCAAATCTGCAGCATGTCAATTCTTTCAAAGTTTTTCACCCATCCAAATAATTAGAAAAAATGTACGGTACATGTAATGCATCATAAACGCATGCAAAACTCATGAAATATCCATTAAAAACTAGTGTATTTCACACGGGATTTTTCCTGCCAACACTCTGCTTTTTGCCAGCATGTACAAAAGAATATATTTTAACGTACATTTTTAGGGTTCAACTTTCTTTCTGTATTTTAGGATACCATGACATCTTGTGATTGGTGGGAATTATGTAGATAAGAACAGAAAATGCGGCAGCACTCACCCATCTGTGGTCCAATTCTTTATTCAAAACATGAAAAAATACAGCCTTGCGGTCCGAGGGAGTGCAGGTGGACGGGAGGTGAGCAGGTGAACGACGACGGCCGTTTCGCGCTAATCCAAGCGCTTCTACGAGACCCGTAGAAGCGCTTGGATCAGCATGAAACGGCCGTCGTCATTCACCTGCTCACCTCCCGTCCACCTGCACTCCCTCGGACCGCAAGGCTGTATTTTTTCATGTTTTGAATAAAGAATTGGACCACAGATGGGTGAGTGCTGCCGCATTTTCTGTTCTTATCTACATGTTTGCATCTATCTTCCATGCGAGCACCCCCTACACTGAAGTCAGTCTGTCACCACTCACTGCTGCTGATCTGCCTGAAGAAGGAAGGCTGTGCAGCTCACTCTTTTCTTTTGTTTTTGGACTATTGGTGGGAATTATGCCTCTGAGATCAGCAGGAATATGGGTCATGGGTGCCTACTTACATATAAAAAAAACCCTGTGGCTTGGTAGCTGTCACATGGAAAAGATAAAGCAATACTAAAACAATTTTTGAGAGGTCATTAAAGGCAATCTGTCAGCAGGACTGTGCACAGTAACCTACAGACTGTGTCAGGTGGGCGCCGTTATACTGATTAAAATGATACCTGGGTTGATGAAATCCGTCTTGTGGTTGTTGTTTAATCTTTATTTTCAGATCTGAGTTAATGATAAGCTCGTGCTTCGGGGCGGCCTGTGGGGGGTCTTCATGTGGTGCTCTGCTTAGTTATTCATAATGCAGACTGCTGTCAGGACACTAATCCGTCGGCGATCTCCGAGAGCTGCTACTGTGCATCTTGGAGGAGAATTTTTTTTTCTCCGGCAAGATGGCACCACCGGCGCCTGCGCAATAGCAGCTATTGGATTTCTATGTGCCATTTTCAAATTGATTTTTTTTTGTACTTGCTCAATAACATCAATAACATTGATTGCTAGGACACTAAGCATGCAATTATGCTGCAGCGCAGGTGCCACGGCTGACACCTGACTGCAGAAGCGTTTTTTGTTTTTACTTCAGTATGTACAGGTCTTCTTTATGTAAACTAGGGGGCAGGTCAGTGAGGGATCAGTGACCTGTCAGCAGTCTTCATTACGAATACCTAATCAGAGCACCACATGCAGACCCCCCAAAGGCCGCCCCGGAGCATGGGCATATCATTAACTCAAAACTACAAATAAGGATTAATCAGCGACCACAAGACTGATTTCATCAACCAAGGTATCATTTTAATCAGTATAATGGTGACAACCTAACACTGTCTGTAGGTTACTGTGCACAACCCTACTGACAGGTTCCCTTTAACCCTCCTAAGATATTTTCTTTTAGTAAATCATTTCTAACTAACAATAAAGGAACATCATTTGTGAGAATTGTGTATAATGATTCTTTGATTCCTCCTAGAAAAATATTAATAAGTTGACAGCTTGGTGTTATCAGATGTGGGAATGTTCCGCAACACACATGACACTGTTCGATCATTTGAAACCCATCAACGTGAAAGTTAAATTTGTTTTATTGTGAAAACGTTCTTCATAAAATATAGGTAAAACTCAAATAGGCAATGAAAGAGCTTACATGATAACCCTTACGCATTTCAGACTACTAGGTAAGCATACCTATTATTAAGGACTTACAGTAGACCGAAACACAGAGAAACGATACCCCTTAGATCCCAGTCCAGAGCCTCTCACCTAGCCAAATTAGTTCTCATGCTTCGCACTGATGAGGGCCAACAGCCCGAAACACCGTGTCTGCAAATTGAGATACTAGTTTGGCTTTTATCCTAAGTCATATTGCACGACTCGTTAAAGAGTTGATTGTGACTTGTAGGATCGCTACTTCCAACAGGTGGCGCTATAGAGTTTAAGTCCTCTTTTTTTCAGAAGAGGCAATTTGCATATTATATTTCCCAGAGGAGCATTGCACGGCGAATAAGCCTCCTTACCTTGACAAGCCAGAGATGGTATGTCACTCTCCATAAGAATAAATGATACCCCTTAGACCCCAGTCCAGAGCCTCTCACCTAGCCAAATTAGTTCTCATGCTTCGCACTGATGAGGGCCAACAGCCCGAAACACCGTGTCTGCGAATTGAGATACTAGTTTGACTTTTATCCTAAGTCATATTGCACGACTCGTTAAAGAGTTGATTGTGACTTGTAGGATCGCTACTTCCAACAGGTGGCACTAAAGAGTTTAAGTCCTCTTTTTTTCAGAAGAGGCAATTTGCATAAGATTTATGATGTCCGCTCTTTAATTCCCTATATGAGTAGTCCGATGCGCGTAAGTTTATCTTGCATGCTCTCATTCATTACATTCATTATATTGTGATTCTCCTAAAGAAGGAGTTGGTCCAACTTCAAAACATGTAGAGAATAAACCGCATGAACCCATTATCCTACTTTTTCGTTTCTTGCCATCCACATAGACTTTGCGGAACATTAGCCATCATCTGCTGTCAAAGATTTATTTTCTTTTTTGTCAGACACTGTTCTCTGTTTTTTTGAATGGTTCACAATTCACTGGCATACATAGTCTGTCTTGATTGTATCATAAATTGATAACAACACTAGCCATGTGGATCAAGACAGACTTAGGACCATACATGGACAACTGCACATAGAGATAATACCAAAAAGCACCAAACAAGCAGTCAAAGAAACGTCCGATAATGAAAAATAGAAACAAACTTTATTGAATTAAAAACACAGGTGCACAGCATGGCGGGCATACAGATCCCCTACACAGGCCCGCATACCCATCTCACATACAGGGACCAGGCTGTAGTGCAACGCTGTTCGCAATATAAGAGCCCATTAATAGCATATACGACCCTATGGACAAATATCCAAAACAGAATACATGGTACATACCACAGTGATGTATCACCGAACACGTGCACGACAGCCCAGTCCTCCCCGACGCGCGTTTCGGCGGGTAGCCTTCCTCAGGGGGGTGCCAAACACAAGGGGGGCACCAATTAAATAGCTCATCGACCGGAAATAACAGCGCACGCCAGCCCAGCTGCACCGCAACATCCATATCCGGTCCGCACAGCCTGCGGGGCCGGAAACACACTGGCCCCATGTGATCCGCCCCACAAGGCATAGCGAAAACCAGGAAGGAGAGCGGCGCAACTGCGCGTGCGCAAACAATACCCATCGCCATATTGGAAAGGGGCAAATGTACTGGCATACAAAACCAGAACCATCCAGGGCGCACAGACCACTAATCACCAATAAAAAAATACAAAAATACATAAACAAAAACAATAACAAATACAATACTATAGCACACAAGAGAACAGTGGTATGGGATCAAATAAATAAATAGATAAATACATATATATGGCCAAGAGGTAAACATATACCAAGATATACACAGATGCATGAAAATATAATCTCTCATCTACAGATCCGCCGCAATTAATACAACACCCATAGACAATATACATACCCATCTCTGGGCAAAGAACCTCTAAGATGGGATAAATATCAACACATATATATATATAGATATCAGCAATAGAGACAATGTCATATAATACATAAATAAAAGCTGGTATACATAGTCCAAGTGTATATCTCTTTCTTGTGATACTATACAAAAACGCTGGTACAAATAGTCCATGATATATATCTCAATTTTCTTGTAATAATGTACGACCACAAATATTGATGTCCATCAAGATGTCGGAACAATATTCATATAGATGCAGGTTCTTCTCAAGACCATCGGATGAATATCCCATACCCGTGTTCAAGCCGGAAACAAGCTAAAACTAGAAAAACAATAATAAAACGCAAGTTAAAAACAGGTAAAGATAGCGAATGCGGAGCAGTACAAGGGAAAACGATGCACGGCAGTCCGGCGGCTACAAGAACGGGGCGAACGACAATCCCTCATTCAGACCATTAGGTTGAACAGTGTGCAGGCGCCATATCCAGCGTGTTTCAAGCATGCCAAGTCTCTTAGAGAGACCGCCACCTCTAATGTTGATCCTAAGGGCATCAATTCCCCTTACTTTCAACATCCTGGCATCACAATCATGATACATCTTGAAATGCCTCGGCAGTGTTTTTAGTGTGGTCACATCCGTGTGGCCGGCGGCCGCCTGTATCCCCAACACATGTTCCCTCACGCGGACTTTCAACTGGCGGGTGGTAAGGCCAACGTATATAAGTCCGCAGGGGCATGTGGCGTAATAAATAACATACCTAGTGGTGCAAGTAATCCGTTGTCTAATAGAGAATCTCCTTGCACCACTAGAGTCAAAGAAAAAATCACTTTTCTCAATGTTGGGGCAGGCGACACACCGACCACACGGAAAACAACCAACACTAGATGTAAACCTATCCAGAAAGGTCACAGGGGGCCGCCCTTCATGGTGGCTATGGACCAACTGGTCCCTAAGATTAGTGGCACGCCTGAAAGTGATGGATGGTTTTTTTGGAACAAATTTCTTAATTACCGGATCAACTAGAAGTATAGGCCAGGCTTTATCTAAGGCTCTCCTAATCTGGTTAGTTTTAGAATTATAAGTGGTGATAAATCTAATATTACTGGTGTTATTAGTTCTATTATATTGTCCATGTTGACTGCCATAAAGTAAATCATGGCGTGTAGCATGTTTTGCCCTCTGGTATGCCCTCTTGATGGATCTACCACTATAACCCCTTGCCAAAAACCGCATCCTCAGTTCCCCAGCTCTTTTTTCAAAATCGCCATCAGTGGAGCAGATACGACGTAAACGAAGAAACTGCCCCACCGGAATAGATCTAATCATATGCTGGGGATGACCTGAGGAGGCGTGCAAGAGGGTGTTAGTAGAAGTTGGTTTACGGAAAATATCCGTACAAAGTGATCCATCAGGGTCTCTCTTAATTGTCACATCTAGAAAGTCAATGGATGTGTCACTCCACACAAATGTCAAAAGAATGTTCATATCGTTGCTGTTCAAGGAGGCGATGTACTGAGCAAGGTCGGCGGATGTGCCCTGCCAGACGAAGAAGATATCATCAATATAACGTGTCCATAAAAGGACACGGTCAATTGATCCCTGTTCGCCCGACAGGATCAGGTCCCTCTCCCACAGCCCCAGGAAAAGACCGGCATAGGAGGGCGCAAAGGCCGCCCCCATGGCAGTCCCCTGGAGCTGAAGGTAGAAGGACCCCTTAAAGACAAAAAAATTGTGCGTGAGGGTGAACTCCAAAAGTTCCAGCAGAAGCGATCTCATACCAGTAGACAAAGTGGATGACTGCAAAAAGTATCTAACGGCACCAATGCCGTCTCTATGCCTAATATTGGTATATAGAGACTCGACATCCGCCGAAACCAGTAGAGAATCACCCTCTAAACACAATCCGTCGACCCTGCACAGCACATCACCAGTATCCTTAAGAAAGGACGGAAGGCTAGTGACTAGTGGTTGTAGGTGGAAGTCTATCCACCTATTAACATGCTCCAGTAGATTTCCCCGTCCAGAGATGATAGGTCGACCCGGGGGTGACGAAGCATTTTTATGAATTTTGGGGAGTAAGTACATGGTCGGGACTGTAGGTTCCTTAACCACCAAAGCCATAGCCAGATCTTTGGTGATAACGTCGTTCTGTAAGGCCTGCTGGATAATGGAGTCCAATTGGGCACTATAAGCAGACAGAGGATTATATGTAAGTTTCTTATAACAGATGTTATTATTCAACTGCCTGTATGCCTCTCTCTCATACATATCCACAGGCCACAGAACGACGTTACCACCTTTATCAGCCGGTTTGACAACTATATCAGGGAGATTTTTGATATATGTCAATCTTTCCCTCTCTTGAAAGGAAAGATTGTCCCGTCCACCAAAATTATGGATCCTAGATAGATCCTCTGTCACCACCCGGACGAATAAATCAATGCTAGAACATGATGATAGAGGGGGAAATCTACTGGAGCGTGGACGGATAGATGGAGGAACCTTACCTCCCGGATGAACATGCTCCACCGCCAACTCCTCCAGAATTAATAGCGCATTCTGTTCCTCTTCTGTAGGAAACAACAGGTGTAATTCATTATTAAAGTAATACCTCTTGAACAACAACGATCTAGCGAACAAATGAAGATCTTTAATCGTATTGAATAAATTAAATCCAGATGTGGGAGAAAAAGAGAGACCCTTCTCCAAGAGTTGAAAATCCACCTCAGACAAAACATGATTACTTAGGTTAATCACCTTATTATCCTTTTTAGCTGTCATAGATGTCACATTGCCTCTCCTATATGGATGATATGAATGATCCCGTAATCTACCACCATCCATCACGTCAGTAGTAGACACCGATGTAGATGAGAGATCAGATCGTCCACTTAAAGATGATAGAGATAAATTCGATCCAGTCCGATGCAGATGTTGATGATCACTATTTCTCCATAGATAAACCCTTTTGGACTGATAGTCCTTAGTGTCCCTCCCAAATTTAGACAGCTGACTGTCCTGAATTTTCTTTGCTAATGCATCCATAGACTTATCCAAGTCGATATCAAAAGATTGCAGTTTATCAGAGGGACATCCAGCCCTCACCTCAATCTGTGCAGTATCTATCTTTTTGTCTAGATCTGTAATCCCTGTGGTGTTGAGGTTGATAAGCAATTGCATAAGTGTGAGGGAACACAATGTGCAAGCATCCTCCCACTGTGATATAAAGTTCATATCCTCCACTACAAATGATGGTATAACCCTAACCCTAAGGCCCCTTGGAATCATTTTGTTCCTGATATATTTTTCCAGAAATAGTCTGTTCCACCATAATCGAGAGCGCCTAAGTAGCATACTCTTAATGGACTGAAGTCTATCGTCCCATCCTGAGTCGCCCGACTGCCGCGCACCGGTCCCACCATCACCGAACACCTGGTCAACCTGGTTAAGCCAAACTTGTTCTTTGGCCCGATAGTCCATAGTGTAGACCACGAAACCTGTGCATAACACAGCAACAATTAGACACAATTCACTGGCATACATAGTCTGTCTTGATTGTATCATAAATTGATAACAACACTAGCCATGTGGATCAAGACAGACTTAGGACCATACATGGACAACTGCACATAGAGATAATACCAAAAAGCACCAAACAAGCAGTCAAAGAAACGTCCGATAATGAAAAATAGAAACAAACTTTATTGAATTAAAAACACAGGTGCACAGCATGGCGGGCATACAGATCCCCTACACAGGCCCGCATACCCATCTCACATACAGGGACCAGGCTGTAGTGCAACGCTGTTCGCAATATAAGAGCCCATTAATAGCATATACGACCCTATGGACAAATATCCAAAACAGAATACATGGTACATACCACAGTGATGTATCACCGAACACGTGCACGACAGCCCAGTCCTCCCCGACGCGCGTTTCGGCGGGTAGCCTTCCTCAGGGGGGTGCCAAACACAAGGGGGGCACCAATTAAATAGCTCATCGACCGGAAATAACAGCGCACGCCAGCCCAGCTGCACCGCAACATCCATATCCGGTCCGCACAGCCTGCGGGGCCGGAAACACACTGGCCCCATGTGATCCGCCCCACAAGGCATAGCGAAAACCAGGAAGGAGAGCGGCGCAACTGCGCGTGCGCAAACAATACCCATCGCCATATTGGAAAGGGGCAAATGTACTGGCATACAAAACCAGAACCATCCAGGGCGCACAGACCACTAATCACCAATAAAAAAATACAAAAATACATAAACAAAAACAATAACAAATACAATACTATAGCACACAAGAGAACAGTGGTATGGGATCAAATAAATAAATAGATAAATACATATATATGGCCAAGAGGTAAACATATACCAAGATATACACAGATGCATGAAAATATAATCTCTCATCTACAGATCCGCCGCAATTAATACAACACCCATAGACAATATACATACCCATCTCTGGGCAAAGAACCTCTAAGATGGGATAAATATCAACACATATATATATATAGATATCAGCAATAGAGACAATGTCATATAATACATAAATAAAAGCTGGTATACATAGTCCAAGTGTATATCTCTTTCTTGTGATACTATACAAAAACGCTGGTACAAATAGTCCATGATATATATCTCAATTTTCTTGTAATAATGTACGACCACAAATATTGATGTCCATCAAGATGTCGGAACAATATTCATATAGATGCAGGTTCTTCTCAAGACCATCGGATGAATATCCCATACCCGTGTTCAAGCCGGAAACAAGCTAAAACTAGAAAAACAATAATAAAACGCAAGTTAAAAACAGGTAAAGATAGCGAATGCGGAGCAGTACAAGGGAAAACGATGCACGGCAGTCCGGCGGCTACAAGAACGGGGTGAACGACAATCCCTCATTCAGACCATTAGGTTGAACAGTGTGCAGGCGCCATATCCAGCGTGTTTCAAGCATGCCAAGTCTCTTAGAGAGACCGCCACCTCTAATGTTGATCCTAAGGGCATCAATTCCCCTTACTTTCAACATCCTGGCATCACAATCATGATACATCTTGAAATGCCTCGGCAGTGTTTTTAGTGTGGTCACATCCGTGTGGCCGGCGGCCGCCTGTATCCCCAACACATGTTCCCTCACGCGGACTTTCAACTGGCGGGTGGTAAGGCCAACGTATATAAGTCCGCAGGGGCATGTGGCGTAATAAATAACATACCTAGTGGTGCAAGTAATCCGTTGTCTAATAGAGAATCTCCTTGCACCACTAGAGTCAAAGAAAAAATCACTTTTCTCAATGTTGGGGCAGGCGACACACCGACCACACGGAAAACAACCAACACTAGATGTAAACCTATCCAGAAAGGTCACAGGGGGCCGCCCTTCATGGTGGCTATGGACCAACTGGTCCCTAAGATTAGTGGCACGCCTGAAAGTGATGGATGGTTTTTTTGGAACAAATTTCTTAATTACCGGATCAACTAGAAGTATAGGCCAGGCTTTATCTAAGGCTCTCCTAATCTGGTTAGTTTTAGAATTATAAGTGGTGATAAATCTAATATTACTGGTGTTATTAGTTCTATTATATTGTCCATGTTGACTGCCATAAAGTAAATCATGGCGTGTAGCATGTTTTGCCCTCTGGTATGCCCTCTTGATGGATCTACCACTATAACCCCTTGCCAAAAACCGCATCCTCAGTTCCCCAGCTCTTTTTTCAAAATCGCCATCAGTGGAGCAGATACGACGTAAACGAAGAAACTGCCCCACCGGAATAGATCTAATCATATGCTGGGGATGACCTGAGGAGGCGTGCAAGAGGGTGTTAGTAGAAGTTGGTTTACGGAAAATATCCGTACAAAGTGATCCATCAGGGTCTCTCTTAATTGTCACATCTAGAAAGTCAATGGATGTGTCACTCCACACAAATGTCAAAAGAATGTTCATATCGTTGCTGTTCAAGGAGGCGATGTACTGAGCAAGGTCGGCGGATGTGCCCTGCCAGACGAAGAAGATATCATCAATATAACGTGTCCATAAAAGGACACGGTCAATTGATCCCTGTTCGCCCGACAGGATCAGGTCCCTCTCCCACAGCCCCAGGAAAAGACCGGCATAGGAGGGCGCAAAGGCCGCCCCCATGGCAGTCCCCTGGAGCTGAAGGTAGAAGGACCCCTTAAAGACAAAAAAATTGTGCGTGAGGGTGAACTCCAAAAGTTCCAGCAGAAGCGTTCTCATACCAGTAGACAAAGTGGATGACTGCAAAAAGTATCTAACGGCACCAATGCCGTCTCTATGCCTAATATTGGTATATAGAGACTCGACATCCGCCGAAACCAGTAGAGAATCACCCTCTAAACACAATCCGTCGACCCTGCGCAGCACATCACCAGTATCCTTAAGAAAGGACGGAAGGCTAGTGACTAGTGGTTGTAGGTGGAAGTCTATCCACCTATTAACATGCTCCAGTAGATTTCCCCGTCCAGAGATGATAGGTCGACCCGGGGGTGACGAAGCATTTTTATGAATTTTGGGGAGTAAGTACATGGTCGGGACTGTAGGTTCCTTAACCACCAAAGCCATAGCCAGATCTTTGGTGATAACGTCGTTCTGTAAGGCCTGCTGGATAATGGAGTCCAATTGGGCACTATAAGCAGACAGAGGATTATATGTAAGTTTCTTATAACAGATGTTATTATTCAACTGCCTGTATGCCTCTCTCTCATACATATCCACAGGCCACAGAACGACGTTACCACCTTTATCAGCCGGTTTGACAACTATATCAGGGAGATTTTTGATATATGTCAATCTTTCCCTCTCTTGAAAGGAAAGATTGTCCCGTCCACCAAAATTATGGATCCTAGATAGATCCTCTGTCACCACCCGGACGAATAAATCAATGCTAGAACATGATGATAGAGGGGGAAATCTACTGGAGCGTGGACGGATAGATGGAGGAACCTTACCTCCCGGATGAACATGCTCCACCGCCAACTCCTCCAGAATTAATAGCGCATTCTGTTCCTCTTCTGTAGGAAACAACAGGTGTAATTCATTATTAAAGTAATACCTCTTGAACAACAACGATCTAGCGAACAAATGAAGATCTTTAATCGTATTGAATAAATTAAATCCAGATGTGGGAGAAAAAGAGAGACCCTTCTCCAAGAGTTGAAAATCCACCTCAGACAAAACATGATTACTTAGGTTAATCACCTTATTATCCTTTTTAGCTGTCATAGATGTCACATTGCCTCTCCTATATGGATGATATGAATGATCCCGTAATCTACCACCATCCATCACGTCAGTAGTAGACACCGATGTAGATGAGAGATCAGATCGTCCACTTAAAGATGATAGAGATAAATTCGATCCAGTCCGATGCAGATGTTGATGATCACTATTTCTCCATAGATAAACCCTTTTGGACTGATAGTCCTTAGTGTCCCTCCCAAATTTAGACAGCTGACTGTCCTGAATTTTCTTTGCTAATGCATCCATAGACTTATCCAAGTCGCTATCAAAAGATTGCAGTTTATCAGAGGGACATCCAGCCCTCACCTCAATCTGTGCAGTATCTATCTTTTTGTCTAGATCTGTAATCCCTGTGGTGTTGAGGTTGATAAGCAATTGCATAAGTGTGAGGGAACACAATGTGCAAGCATCCTCCCACTGTGATATAAAGTTCATATCCTCCACTACAAATGATGGTATAACCCTAACCCTAAGGCCCCTTGGAATCATTTTGTTCCTGATATATTTTTCCAGAAATAGTCTGTTCCACCATAATCGAGAGCGCCTAAGTAGCATACTCTTAATGGACTGAAGTCTATCGTCCCATCCTGAGTCGCCCGACTGCCGCGCACCGGTCCCACCATCACCGAACACCTGGTCAACCTGGTTAAGCCAAACTTGTTCTTTGGCCCGATAGTCCATAGTGTAGACCACGAAACCTGTGCATAACACAGCAACAATTAGACACAATTCACTGGCATACATAGTCTGTCTTGATTGTATCATAAATTGATAACAACACTAGCCATGTGGATCAAGACAGACTTAGGACCATACAAGGACAACTGCACATAGAGATAATACCAAAAAGCACCAAACAAGCAGTCAAAGAAACGTCCGATAATGAAAAATAGAAACAAACTTTATTGAATTAAAAACACAGGTGCACAGCATGGCGGGCATACAGATCCCCTACACAGGCCCGCATACCCATCTCACATACAGGGACCAGGCTGTAGTGCAACGCTGTTCGCAATATAAGAGCCCATTAATAGCATATACGACCCTATGGACAAATATCCAAAACAGAATACATGGTACATACCACAGTGATGTATCACCGAACACGTGCACGACAGCCCAGTCCTCCCCGACGCGCGTTTCGGCGGGTAGCCTTCCTCAGGGGGGTGCCAAACACAAGGGGGGCACCAATTAAATAGCTCATCGACCGGAAATAACAGCGCACGCCAGC
The DNA here is from genome assembly GCF_032444005.1 of Ranitomeya imitator. Lineage (NCBI taxonomy): Eukaryota > Metazoa > Chordata > Amphibia > Anura > Dendrobatidae > Ranitomeya > Ranitomeya imitator. The sequence goes on from NC_091283.1 coordinate 620,149,585, forward strand.
CCAGCTGCACCGCAACATCCATATCCGGTCCGCACAGCCTGCGGGGCCGGAAACACACTGGCCCCATGTGATCCGCCCCACAAGGCATAGCGAAAACCAGGAAGGAGAGCGGCGCAACTGCGCGTGCGCAAACAATACCCATCGCCATATTGGAAAGGGGCAAATGTACTGGCATACAAAACCAGAACCATCCAGGGCGCACAGACCACTAATCACCAATAAAAAAATACAAAAATACATAAACAAAAACAATAACAAATACAATACTATAGCACACAAGAGAACAGTGGTATGGGATCAAATAAATAAATAGATAAATACATATATATGGCCAAGAGGTAAACATATACCAAGATATACACAGATGCATGAAAATATAATCTCTCATCTACAGATCCGCCGCAATTAATACAACACCCATAGACAATATACATACCCATCTCTGGGCAAAGAACCTCTAAGATGGGATAAATATCAACACATATATATATATAGATATCAGCAATAGAGACAATGTCATATAATACATAAATAAAAGCTGGTATACATAGTCCAAGTGTATATCTCTTTCTTGTGATACTATACAAAAACGCTGGTACAAATAGTCCATGATATATATCTCAATTTTCTTGTAATAATGTACGACCACAAATATTGATGTCCATCAAGATGTCGGAACAATATTCATATAGATGCAGGTTCTTCTCAAGACCATCGGATGAATATCCCATACCCGTGTTCAAGCCGGAAACAAGCTAAAACTAGAAAAACAATAATAAAACTCAAGTTAAAAACAGGTAAAGATAGCGAATGCGGAGCAGTACAAGGGAAAACGATGCACGGCAGTCCGGCGGCTACAAGAACGGGGCGAACGACAATCCCTCATTCAGACCATTAGGTTGAACAGTGTGCAGGCGCCATATCCAGCGTGTTTCAAGCATGCCAAGTCTCTTAGAGAGACCGCCACCTCTAATGTTGATCCTAAGGGCATCAATTCCCCTTACTTTCAACATCCTGGCATCACAATCATGATACATCTTGAAATGCCTCGGCAGTGTTTTTAGTGTGGTCACATCCGTGTGGCCGGCGGCCGCCTGTATCCCCAACACATGTTCCCTCACGCGGACTTTCAACTGGCGGGTGGTAAGGCCAACGTATATAAGTCCGCAGGGGCATGTGGCGTAATAAATAACATACCTAGTGGTGCAAGTAATCCGTTGTCTAATAGAGAATCTTTTTTTTTTTTTTTTTTTTGTCTTTAAGGGGTCCTTCTACCTTCAGCTCCAGGGGACTGCCATGGGGGCGGCCTTTGCGCCCTCCTATGCCGGTCTTTTCCTGGGGCTGTGGGAGAGGGACCTGATCCTGTCGGGCGAACAGGGATCAATTGACCGTGTCCTTTTATGGACACGTTATATTGATGATATCTTCTTCGTCTGGCAGGGCACATCCGCCGACCTTGCTCAGTACATCGCCTCCTTGAACAGCAACGATATGAACATTCTTTTGACATTTGTGTGGAGTGACACATCCATTGACTTTCTAGATGTGACAATTAAGAGAGACCCTGATGGATCACTTTGTACGGATATTTTCCGTAAACCAACTTCTACTAACACCCTCTTGCACGCCTCCTCAGGTCATCCCCAGCATATGATTAGATCTATTCCGGTGGGGCAGTTTCTTCGTTTACGTCGTATCTGCTCCACTGATGGCGATTTTGAAAAAAGAGCTGGGGAACTGAGGATGCGGTTTTTGGCAAGGGGTTATAGTGGTAGATCCATCAAGAGGGCATACCAGAGGGCAAAACATGCTACACGCCATGATTTACTTTATGGCAGTCAACATGGACAATATAATAGAACTAATAACACCAGTAATATTAGATTTATCACCACTTATAATTCTAAAACTAACCAGATTAGGAGAGCCTTAGATAAAGCCTGGCCTATACTTCTAGTTGATCCGGTAATTAAGAAATTTGTTCCAAAAAAACCATCCATCACTTTCAGGCGTGCCACTAATCTTAGGGACCAGTTGGTCCATAGCCACCATGAAGGGCGGCCCCCTGTGACCTTTCTGGATAGGTTTACATCTAGTGTTGGTTGTTTTCCGTGTGGTCGGTGTGTCGCCTGCCCCAACATTGAGAAAAGTGATTTTTTTCTTTGACTCTAGTGGTGCAAGGAGATTCTCTATTAGACAACGGATTACTTGCACCACTAGGTATGTTATTTATTACGCCACATGCCCCTGCAGACTTATATACGTTGGCCTTACCACCCGCCAGTTGAAAGTCCGCGTGAGGGAACATGTGTTGGGGATACAGGCGGCCGCCGGCCACACGGATGTGACCACACTAAAAACACTGCCGAGGCATTTCAAGATGTATCATGATTGTGATGCCAGGATGTTGAAAGTAAGGGGAATTGATGCCCTTAGGATCAACATTAGAGGTGGCGGTCTCTCTAAGAGACTTGGCATGCTTGAAACACGCTGGATATGGCGCCTGCACACTGTTCAACCTAATGGTCTGAATGAGGGATTGTCGTTCGCCCCGTTCTTGTAGCCGCCGGACTGCCGTGCATCGTTTTCCCTTGTACTGCTCCGCATTCGCTATCTTTACCTGTTTTTAACTTGCGTTTTATTATTGTTTTTCTAGTTTTAGCTTGTTTCCGGCTTGAACACGGGTATGGGATATTCATCCGATGGTCTTGAGAAGAACCTGCATCTATATGAATATTGTTCCGACATCTTGATGGACATCAATATTTGTGGTCGTACATTATTACAAGAAAATTGAGATATATATCATGGACTATTTGTACCAGCGTTTTTGTATAGTATCACAAGAAAGAGATATACACTTGGACTATGTATACCAGCTTTTATTTATGTATTATATGACATTGTCTCTATTGCTGATATCTATATATATATATGTGTTGATATTTATCCCATCTTAGAGGTTCTTTGCCCAGAGATGGGTATGTATATTGTCTATGGGTGTTGTATTAATTGCGGCGGATCTGTAGATGAGAGATTATATTTTCATGCATCTGTGTATATCTTGGTATATGTTTACCTCTTGGCCATATATATGTATTTATCTATTTATTTATTTGATCCCATACCACTGTTCTCTTGTGTGCTATAGTATTGTATTTGTTATTGTTTTTGTTTATGTATTTTTGTATTTTTTTATTGGTGATTAGTGGTCTGTGCGCCCTGGATGGTTCTGGTTTTGTATGCCAGTACATTTGCCCCTTTCCAATATGGCGATGGGTATTGTTTGCGCACGCGCAGTTGCGCCGCTCTCCTTCCTGGTTTTTGCTATGCCTTGTGGGGCGGATCACATGGGGCCAGTGTGTTTCCAGCCCCGCAGGCTGTGCGGACCGGATATGGATGTTGCGGTGCAGCTGGGCTGGCGTGCGCTGTTATTTCCGGTCGATGAGCTATTTAATTGGTGCCCCCCTTGTGTTTGGCACCCCCCTGAGGAAGGCTACCCGCCGAAACGCGCGTCGGGGAGGACTGGGCTGTCGTGCACGTGTTCGGTGATACATCACTGTGGTATGTACCATGTATTCTGTTTTGGATATTTGTCCATAGGGTCGTATATGCTATTAATGGGCTCTTATATTGCGAACAGCGTTGCACTACAGCCTGGTCCCTGTATGTGAGATGGGTATGCGGGCCTGTGTAGGGGATCTGTATGCCCGCCATGCTGTGCACCTGTGTTTTTAATTCAATAAAGTTTGTTTCTATTTTTCATTATCGGACGTTTCTTTGACTGCTTGTTTGGTGCTTTTTGGTATTTTTTGAATGGTTGTAATTTCTCTTCTATACCATTACTTTACAGTGTTCTTTTTTTTGGGTTTCCATGTACGGCTTTCCCACTCTGTGTATTGAGACTCTATTATATCTGTGTGGTGCCCCCTCTTTAGTATAAATCCGACCCTTTACTGGATCACAATGAACAGGGGTCACTAGCTTGAATTAGATATAAAGGTAAAGAGAGCTAATAATACTGCAAGATTAACCAGAATCTTTGGTTTACCTTTCAGTATCCAAATGGGACGATATCAGATTATCAAACCTTTTGAAAGTCCCTTATATCAGCGTCAACAGAATTTAAAAGTTTATTAAATTAATTCATCAAGAAATGATATTATTTCAGCCTGATTCTGGCAAAAGAGGTGTGGAAGATGAATAATTAATAGTTTGGTTTCCCTACTCACCTAATCTAAGCCTATTTGGACCATATAGACACTTCTCAACTCTGAAACATATTGTGGGAAGGAAAATCTTTGAACAAACAAATTCAGTTGGTGGAAACACAAAGACTCCACTTCAACAAAATATTTGCATCAGAAAACTGGTGTAAAAGGCTTTGAAAAGTCACAAAATTTTAGCACAATGCAATGGTGCAACCTTTACCTGCACACCCCTCATTACAAAACGCCAGTCTTAATAAATCTGGTCAAAGTAGTTTTCTTTGCTTAAATCATCATTATAACAATATGCGTGTTTTTCTTATGTATTAATAAATCAAAGTAGATAATTTTAATGCTTTTAGAATAATCTGAAAAGAGACAATTTTTGGAATCAATTTATTGCCGGAAGAACTTTTTATTTTTGCTTTGTGTACAGTACAAAGCATAAATACTCTTATGAGAATAATACATTTAATCTCCAGCCCCGGACATATCGGAGACAAGCTATCACCAATAAAACTGATTCGGTTTCTAAAGTAGGTGAACACGTTGTATCACTCAGTAAGCTTTCTATGGCTCAGTGATACACACAATTTAGCTGCTACATGTATTAATTCACAAAGCATTCTTTCTTTTTTCCATCATTTACTCTTTTATTGAATTTGTGAAAATTGAATGCAGCATTGTGGATCAGTGGTTAACACTGCAGTGCTGGGATCCTGGGTTCAAATCACATCAATAACAACCTACGCAAGGAGTTTGTACATTCTCTTCATGTTTGTAGACATACTAATATGGAATTTAGATTGTAAGCCTGATGGGACAATGTTGATGTTTGTAAAACGCTGTGTAATAAATGGCACTATATAAGTGAATAAAATAATATTTAGTGGTCATTTTTTGCATTTTTCAGGGTGTATTCTAAGTTAATTTAATGGCTTTCTCCCCTTTAGCGGAATTTTATAATTTATTAAGTGTGACCTGAATTTTTTATCATACAGAAGACTTCCTAGCAGAGAGATGAAAGACATCACAGTTCTCATAGGCAACCAACTTAGTAGTTTCATTAAGCTTGAAAGCAATGATGTAGCAAAATAAGTGTAAATACTGTCCATAGTATGCACAGATAATATGGACCAATGTTATGCTAACATTAGTTAGATAATGTGTGTTTACTCTGGATATAATGAAAAAAAGTAAAACATTTCCAAATACAGCTGATGTAAAGATGTGTGTTTCGCTTATTGCTTCATCCAGGGGAAAATGCCTGGTCCTGCATATCCAGATTTATGAAGTGTATTATCCAATCATATGAAGCTTGTAATTAGAATCGCCTGACAAAAAACACTCCAATACCCTTAGAAATAAGTAACCTACCTATAGCAAGATGGTGCCGGATATAAGAGGGAATGAGGGGGATTTGACTTTACATCTCAGGCAAAAATTTGTAAATCCATCCACATGCTGGAGCAGGTGCTGACATGTAGTACATCTGGATAGCAACAGATGACATTGGAGTACAGGTCTAAATTATGAGGCATGTACATGACAAAGGGTTCATGTACTAATGATGAGTGTATGCCTCAAAACTAAATACATGAAACAATACACCTACACAGACACAACATAGAATTATATAAAAACCGGTTAAGATAATTAATAAAGAAGAGTATAGAAGTGGATATCACAGTTCTCATGGGCAACAAGCTTTGTAGTTCTACATCCTTGAACGCAATCACCTTGCCCAGGGTGACTCACATGGCGTTAGTTAGCAATGACCACGCCTACTTGGTACAGAGGTGTTATAAAGCAATATACTGGCTAGCACAATGGTATAGTTGCAGACTAAGACCCTCAACTTTGTCACTGTCATGTACTACTACTCCTCAGACCCTAGACAGCGCAAGATGGGAATATGACCTTTACATACTGTATGTCCTCACAAACGTGCGTATCAATCAAATTGCGTTGCTTTTGTTTTTCCACTCTCAGATTGGTTGTAAGATAGGAAGACAAGCCATCCTTGTTGCCGAGGACTATACTTTTACCAGAGGCATGTTCAATGAGATGTTACCATTAAAAAGTCATCGTTACTGACATTGGCCTGTGCAATTACAATAAAACACACATAAACTAAAGCAACATGACATGATCACAATATTACACATCAGTTCAGAATAACTTAACGTTTATACATTTTAATGATTAAACTCAACTCCACTTTTTGGGCTTTTATAAAAATTATGGATTCAGTTTATCGAAACTGGCATTTTATAAGTCAATCTTGATAAACTGTGCACTGGAGTAGGAAAGGCATGTCACTCCTTATGAATTTGGTACTTTTCAACTGCACAGCGTCACTGACAGAATTGTTACTACAGTCAGAGACTGGAATACATTTCTGGCATAATTTATGATACTCTTGTGACTTTTTGTGCCCAACTGTAGCTCATCCATAAGACTGGAATTCGGCATTCTAGGATATTGTTTATGAAAATTGCAGCAGATTTTACATATCACATCGAGATCATGTTCCAAGCCTTGAAGAAGCGGCTGAGCATCATTTACGGTATTTTGACAATCCTGAAATGGAACTGTTTTCAATACAATTTTGGAGGTAATGCTATCCTGAGGAAATGCTTTAGAGCAAAATACACGGCACAAAAAACCCTCAATTGTGAAATTTATTATAACTTTCTTGATTTGCTTCAGTTAAATGATCCGCATCAAAGAACTGTAGAGCCATAGGCAGTTATAGAAAAGTACCAAATATGATTGCAATGAATGGATGCTAGGTTACAGAAAAGACATTTTGTTTTTAATAAAATTTACAATGTGCTGGTTCAAGGTGCATTGTTACCTAAGGCCAAAATGGTAAATTGTACCTCATCTCCCAAATGTTTCTTCTTCAGCCCTAAAAGTTAAACTTTAGCTTTGAAAAATGATTAAACCAGAATAGAATATGTTATTGTTCCTGAGAACAAGATATACACTAGTTCAAAAAAAAAAAAAGAGTAAAACCATTGGTCATGATTCATCAAGGCCAGCGTGCTGAAGTGAGACACTCCTGATTCATTAATCAAGAGCATCAGAAAAGTGGCACGCGCCACTGTGTGTGCCTCACCACAAATTCTCCAGTAGCTGCTAGACTAAGATTTGTGGTGTGTAGAATGTCGCCACTTGTCGTGAGTTTGACAAGCAATAGTTGACAACCCTCCGTCCAGCCCAGCTCTGCCAACTTTGTCGAAGCTAGACAACAATGGCATGAGAACGTCAATAGTCACAACAATTTTGCGCATCCTCAAGTTGTGCCAAGATGTTGCAGCTTTTAATAGATTTACGGTGTAAAAGCTTTGATGAATTCAGCCCATTAAGCTTCAGACTAAAAAAAGGGTCCATTCCTATCCATGGACTCCTTCAGCTATTGCAGATTGGCACCTTTCAATTATATGGGGCTCAGTTAAATACTAGGCAAATCAAATTGACAAGGGTTATCTGAGTTATCTGAAGACTTGATCCTGACCATTGTCCGATCATGGTCATCCCAAGAGGGCCCTTCTCAGTCAAACAGGGGATGGGCTTTACATTTTTTAGTTTTTCTCACCGCTGTGATAGAACATGATGCACAAAAATGGATAGTTTGGCTTTTGACTTTTAGTTCACACTGGAGGGTTTTCATTGGTTTAAGTGAAAAAGGCTAGATCACATTGAAAAATGTATGCACTCCCATTTTTTAAGTGTATGAGTGCGTGTAGCTAAATAAATTTGACATCAGAGCCACATTATCATAGCCCATCTCCCAACTCCCAGCAGGGACATATTTGTATGCAGGAGGGTGACTAATCAAACTTTTCATAACTCTCAAAAAGACTGACAAAAGTAATAACGACCACTCATTTTATACAGTAGATTGAGAAGTATGCTGCCCTGAGTGGAATACTGTGCAGACTATGAGAAGAGGAATATTTATGAGCATATTATGTGGAGATGAGGTTTAAATGGGGATTCAACATTAGAAGAGAAGGTCAAAAACAGCTCCACTCTTGTCCATAAATTAAGTCTGGTATAGCAGCTCACCACATTCTTTTGAACTGTAGAATACCTGCAAAATAAACATAAGAGTGGCACTGCTTCTAAAAAAAATCAAAAACAGACTTAGGGGCTGACTGCATTAATTCTGGCATTGCACTCACCAGTCTTAGGCTAGTTTCACACTAGCATTCGGCAGGGCTGCGGATAGCAGCCTTCTTCCTCCGTTAAGCCCTGTCCACTGCAGAACCTCTTCCTTCAGCTCCGCCTACGAAACTAACCTTAGTGATTGGGCTTACTGAAGTACGGTAATTCATTAGGAGGTTCATGCCACTTAAAGAAGCACTCTCATAAGGTTTACTTTTACTAAATAGGTGTATACAGTACATGCATGTGGTGTTGTTACACAACGCCACCTTTTCTGGGAGCCTCTTCTCAGTGTAGTCAATGCACTTCAGCCTGTTTAGGTCACTTTGCACTCAGTGTGGCCCAGAAGTCAGAAGAAGACTCCATAGTCTTACATTGTAAAAGAGACTTCCAGCTCACACATAGAGTATAGAGAGAGCTGGATAGTCTGAACTGAGGTGACATCACTCACAAGAGAAGCAGAATGAAATTGGATACTGAAGGAGGTGGTGGTAGGCGAGTATATTAACACAGACATACTACACTACGTGCACATATACACAGGTTTAGTAAAAACAAACTTTCTTAATGAAATAGATGCATCTCTTAACTGGAATACCCCACCACCATAAATGTGCCACAGTCAATGAGTGTAATACATTTCTAGAGTGAGTTACGCCACTAATGTACCGTAACTTTTTTAGGAATTTTATGGGCTGGCATAGTCACGTCCCGTCCTGCCCATGCTATGAACATGTTGGTGTAGCCGGATGTGACTGTCAAGAAAACACCAGCTGTTTCAATATTTTTGAGCAAATGTGAGAATTGTAAAGATGTATTGATACTTATTAAAGTGTTTAACACCTTTACCCCCGAGAGTGGTTTGCATGTTAATGACGGGCCAATTTTTACAATTCTGACCACTGTCCATTTATAAGGTAATAACTCTGGAATGCTTCCTTGGATCCTGGTGATTCTGACATTATTTTCTAGTGACATATTGTATGTCATGATATTGGTAAAATTTCTTTGATATGACTCGCGTTTATTTGTGTAAAAAAGGAAATTTGTCAAAAATGTTGAAAAACTCGCAATTTTCCAACTTTGAATTTTCATGCCCTTAAATCACAGAGATATGCCACACAAAATACTTAATAGGTAACATTTTCCACATGTTTACTTTACATCAGCACAATTTTGGAACCAAAATTTTTTTTGTTAGGCAGTTATAATGGTTAAATGTTAAACGGGATTTCTCATTTTTACACCACCATTTTTTGGGGGTACCACATCACATTTGAAGTCACTTTGAGGGGTCTATATGATAGAAAATACCCCAAAGTGACACCATTCTAAAAACTGCACCCCTCAATGTGCTCAAAACCACATTCAAGAAGTTTATTAACCCTTCAGGTGCTTCACAGGAATTTTTGGAATGTTTAAAAAAAGATGAACATTTAACTTTTTTTCACAAAAAAATGTACTTCAGCTCCAATTTTTTTTTTTTTAGTTTACCAAAGGTATCAGGAGAAATAAGACCACAAATGTTGTTGTACATTTTGTCCTGAGTATGCTGATACCCCATATGTGCAGGGAAACCACTGTTTGGGCATACGGCAGAGCTCGGAAGGGAAGGAGCGCCATTTGATTTTTCAATGCAAAATTGGCTGAAATTGAGATTAGACGCTATATCGCGTTTGGAGAGCCCCTGATGTGCCTAAACAGTGGAAACCCCCCACAAGTGACACGATTTTGGAAACTAGACACCCTAAGGAACTAATCTAGATGTGGGGTGAGCACTTTGAACCACCAAGTGCTATACAGAAGTTTATAACGTACAGCCATAAAAATAAAAAATCATATTTTATTGCAAAAATGATCTTTTCGTCCCCTCGGAAGTAGCACAGTTTTACTTTTTCAACTCATAAGTGGCTGGAATTGAGATCGGATGCCATGTCGTGTTTGGAGAGCCCCTGACGTGCCTAAACAGTGGAAACCCCCAAATTCTAACTCCAACCCTAACCCCAACACACCCTTAACCCTAATCCCAACCCTAACCCTAATCCAAACCCTAACCCTAATCCAAACCCTAATCCTAATGTTAGCCCCAACCCAAACCCTAACTTTAGCCCCAAACCTAACCCTTCCCTAACTTTAGCCCCAACCCTAACCCTAACTTTAACCCTAACCCTAATGGGAAAATGGAAATAAATACTTTTTTATTTTATTGTTTTTCCCAACTAAGGGGGTGATAAAGGGGGGTTTGATTTACTATTTTAAAGCAGGTTTTTATGTTTGGCAGCTGTCACAAGCTAAAAGATGCATTTTATGGCAAAAAATAGTTTTTGCATCACCACATTTTGAGAGCTATAATTTTTCCATATTGTGGCCCACAGTCATTTGAAGTCTTGTTTTTTGTGGGGCGAGTTGATGTTTTTATTGGCACCATTTTAGGGGCATATGACATTTTTTGATCGCTTCTAATTACGATTATTGGGAGGCAGAATTATTATTATTATTATTATTTATTATTATAGCACCATTTATTCCATGGCGCTTTACATGTGATGAGGGGTATACATAATAAAAACAAGTACAATAATCTTAAACAATACAAGTCACAACTGGTACAGGAGGAGAGAGGACCTTGCCCGTGAGGGCTCACAATCTACAAGGGATAGATGAGGATACAGTAGGTGAGGATAGAGCTGCTCGTGCAGCAGTTTGGTCAATCGGTGGTTACTGCAGATTGTAGGCTTGGCAGAATAAACAAAAAACAGCTATTCATGAATTTCTTTTGGGGGAGGCGTTTATACCATTCTGTGTGTGGTAAAATTTTAAAGCAGTTTTATTCTTCGGGTCAGTACGATTACAGCGATATCTCATTTATATCATTTTGGCGCTTTTATACAATAAAAACTATTTTATATAAAAAAATATTTTTGCATTGCTTTATTCTGAGAGCTATAATTTTTTTTATTTTTTCGCTGATGATGCTGTATTGTGGCTCATTTTTTGCAGGAGAAGATGACATTTTCAGCAGTACCATGTTTATTTATATCCGTCTTTGTGCTCACGTGTTATCCCACTTTTTGTTCGGTGGTATGATGATAAAGCCTTGTTTTTTTATGGGGTTCACTAAAGGGGTTAACTAGTGGGACAGTTTTATAGGTCCGGTCATTAGGGAGGCGACAAAACTAAATATGTATACTTTTATTGTTTTTTTTTATTTACATAAAGAAATGCATTTATTGGAAGAATATTTTTTTTCTTTATTTAGGAATTTTAAAAAATATATTTTTACACATGCTAATATTTTTTTTTCCTCTTTTACATAGTCCCAGGATGACACATCACTATATAAAGTCAGATCGCTAATCTGACACTTTGCACTGTACTGTATCAGATCAGCGATCTGACAGGTAGTGAAGGAGGCTTGCCGATGCCTGCTCTCAGCAGGCACTGAGAAGCCACCTCCCTGCAGGACCCGGAAGGACCCCACGGCCATACTGGAGCTGGGGGTCTAAAAAGAGAAGCTCAGGACAATGCAATCACATTGCATTGTTCTGAGGGAAGCATGCAGGGAGCCCCTCCCTATGCGATGCTTCTCTATGCCTCTGTCGGCACCGAAACGCTGCGATCTTGTTTGATCGCAGTGTTCAAGGGGTTAAAGTGCTGGGAGATGTCCGTGACCGCTCCTGGTAGTTAGTGCCGGGTGTCAGCTGTGAGAGTCAGCTGACACAGGCCGCGATTGGCCACACACCACTTGTGTGCGCAACTGATCGCTGATGATGTACTATCCCATCCAGACGGGCCCAGGGCATATTGATGGGATAGTACGTCAGATGGCAGAAAGGGGTTAATGTCAGAATTCTTGCGTAAACGCTTTACTGAATTTACCCTTTAATGTCTTAAAATATCTTACCAGGCTTTCCTGCCTAATCTGAGAACTGCATAATATAGGGATAGAGACCTTGATACTAGCAATGTATCTATTACTGGACTGCTTGCTGCAGTTATGATAAAAGTTTTGGCTGCAGATATAGTTGTTCTTTGAATGCTTAGCTCTGTATAACCCCGCCCACATAAATGATTGACAGCTTTCTGAGTACACTGTGTATTGGCAAAAAGCTGCTAATCAATAGTGGCAGGTGCGGCTACACAGTGAATGAAGATACATAACAGGAGACAACTAGTTCTCTAGTGATAAACTGCTGATTTTATTGAAACTGCGTCAAGCAGCCCAGTAAGTGACACATCACTGGAATCAGGATCTTTACCTCTACATCATGCTCCTCTCAGATTACATATCAAAAACTTGCTGACAGATTTGCTTTAAGTAGTTGCCCTGCGAAAAAAAAAATCTTTACATCTGTTAACAATTCAAAAGCACACAACTTACTAATGTAAGTTGATTATGAAATCCCGGAAGCGTCACACCCATGTTGGGCTTGAGACAGGAGAGATCTTCTTTCTTGGCTCATTTCCATACCAAACCAGCCTCCTTTTCTGTCACTGCCGAGGAAGATGATTGACTTGGATGTTTAAGTCAGCCCCTCTCATATCCATCGCTGGTCATGTGTCTAAAATCAAAAAGGAAGTGGGCTTTCGGGACTGGTGCTGACAGCAGGACATTGGTGAAGCTTTGATAATAAAAGTATATTAGTGAAATGTTAAAACACATTTAAAGAAATTATTTTTTTGGTTTTCTAACTGGACTATAACTTTCTTTATTTGGATACTGTATCATAGTCTGAAACTTTTGAGGAAGAGTGAGGAAGAACTTAATGAAGTCTTTGCCTCTATGTATTGTCTTCTTAGATTGCTTTATTACGTATGTACGTTTACTTTTGGATTACATATTTAATTACAGTAGAAAAATAAGTCTATTCACTTCGTGAAAAAGGTAATTGGTACATTAACTCTGATGCAACGGCTTCTCTGTTCCAATCCATTAGCGGCTTGTTTGAACAGAATCTAAGCATGAGTATTTTAGTGAACAATGCGAACAGTGAATTAGAGTAATTATTTGTCCATGCTTAATTAAGGCTCATCTATCCCAATATCTTGTTCTAAATTACATTGTCTAATGTTGTTCCAATGTCCACTAATAGAAATGCAACAAAATCCATGAAAGACGAGATTCATTCCTTTAAATATTTAATTAAACTTCTATCACTAAATGCTAATGCTACGAACATGTCATTTATAATGGGAAACGGTTTCCCCTAATCAATGAGGAATTAGTATTCTGCTCTGGATCTGGTGTGATTACTGGGCTATTTTAAGCAGTGAGTGGCAAGTGTAGTTTCCATGTAGAAAATGATCATTTTGTTCTAATATCATGGAATTACACGATGCATTAGTGTATAATAAAATGAGTTCAGGATTTGCCGCACAATTATTGGAGTTCGTAGAATACTAAAGTGGCAATAATTGAGATGTACTGTATATTAATGCTGGGAGGCCTCGATTATCATTTTACAGAAGTTATTATGAACAAAAGAAAGCTTTATGGAATTTTAGTTAAAATTACTGATACTCTTATTATCGTAATAGGAATCTTCATCTATTAACAAGCTGTTTTTGCGCTGATCACAATAATCAAATAATATTTTGTCACAGTGGTGTGAGCTCTGCGCTTCTGATACTTGTGATAAAAGTCAAGTTTCTTACAGCTACCACTAAGGGGGCTTAGGGTACTTAACGCATATTATTTTCTCATTATATTCAGTATTTTAACAGTATGAAGTACTTAGCATGAGAAATAATATATAAAACATTGAACCTTAAATGTAGATGAATAGTAATGTTAGACACAGACCCCCTGCTTGATGTGCATGTGTTGATTCAATGTGCAACTGAAAAGTGTTGGTGCATGCACAAAGCTGCTGAATCTCTATCACGATTCAGGTTTGGATTCGTGGCAGCTCTGGTTCCTCTATAATTTAAATGTAGCTTTTTTCCATTCAGGCCAGCAAAGGATAATGTCTGCGTCCTTGCTGGCAGCTGCTGCATTGCTGGTCAGCTGATGTGGGTGGTGACCACTCCCACCATCCTTTAAATAGTCACCTGACACATCAGCTGACTGTTGGTGATAGAGTTTTCTATGTTAACTAGCCTTGCAGTTGCAGCTTTCTGGTGTCTGCGCTGATTCTGATTCTTCTGTGGATTTCGGGGTCCTGTTTCCATATCCTCTGCAGTGTTGAGCTTAGCAGCAGAGCCTGCAGCTGAGTCTTGTGTTTTTACCTTGTCAGTCTCATGCTTGTCACTATCCTTTGTGTTTGTACCATCTGCAGTGGTGAGGCTAGCCTTGCCGGCCAGTGCACTAGACAGGGTATTGTGAGGTGACAGTTAAGAACAAGGTATGTGACAGGGGCGGGGGGAAGGACCCGATTAGGGTGTTAGAAGAGTTTAGGGTCAGGCTCAGGTTGGAGCTCAGGAGGTGCTCCTGTCCATCGTTCCCTATTGTTAGGACCTTCCTCTCCCCTTTACCATCCCATTGTGTGTGTATTATGCCATCTGCTGTAATGAGCCCTGTTGGGTCATAACATTATTACGAACCACAACATTCTTCCAGTGAACCTAGGGCGCAAGCGGAGGCTCTTGCTTGCCTCATCCAGACCCTCATGGATGAGTTAATGAAGTTGCGGTCTCAGTTGGTACAGCAGCTTCAGCAGGTGTCTGGGTTCATGGTCTTGGCTCATGTCTTGGCTCAACCGGAATCCAAAAAATCTCTCCCTGACAGGTTCTATGGAGGCAGAGATACATTTTTGCTCTTTAAAGAAGCCTGTAAGTTATATTTTGGGCTTCGCCTTCGTTCTTCCCAGAGTGAGGAACAGCGTGTGGGGATTATCATCTCCCTTCTTAAGGGTGATCCCCAATGCTGTTCCTTCTTCCTGCTGACAGATTCACTATCTTTGCAATATGTGGACAAGTTTTTAGTGGCATTGGCGCTGGTGTATGGGGATCCTGATGGTGTCTCCCTGGCTCTCCATAAGATCAAGCAGGGGGGCCGGCTGGCTGACGAGTACTGCTCAGAGTTTCAGAGAAGGACCATTGGCAATCAGTGGAATGACCCTGCCCTTGGGAGCCATTTCTGTCAGGATCTGTCAGCTAGGCTTCAGGATACTCTGGTGCAGTATGTTACTCCTGGGTCATTGGAGGCCACCATTGACCTGGTAATCCGGGTGGATAGACACTTCAGGGAGAGATATACACCGAATCTATCCCCTGTTGTTCTTTCTAGTGAGGAGGACACTCTGGTGCAGATTGATGAACCTATGCAGGTGGGAAGAGTCTCATAAACTGAGTCCAGATGATTACATTAATGTCTGCCCATCTCGTGCCAAAGTTGGTACTTCATCACCAAAGTCGCATTCCCTTGAATGTATTAACCCTGCTGTTCTGTTCGGTCTGGGGAGACCTATTTTGAACTTTGGTATTTTTTGGGGTGTTCAAGATGCGGTTCTGAAACTTGTGGTTGATTGACTTAAATGAGGATGGGTCGGTCGGCCACGGGTTTCAGAGCCGCATCTTGAATATTTTAAAGAATATTGAAGTTCAAAGTCGGTCATTTTTGACCAACAGAACAGCAGGGTTAAGGGAGGCGACCAGGGTATGTATATTTCCTCCACTTTTACATCTCAGTTTACCATTACAGCTGAAGTGGTGGTTGGTGGTGAGACTGAGAGGGTACTGGTTCTTGTGCATAGCGGAGCTGGAGTCAATCTGATGGATTCTCACTTTCTTAAGACAGACGGTCTTATCGGTAGGACGCTGGCGAGACCAATTACCATTCGGGCAATTGACTCTGTTCCTTCTCAGCCAGGGGAGTGTGATCCAAGTCTTAGATAATATTAACCTGCATATAGGGACTCTTCATGAAGAGTCACTGTTGTGCTACGTCTTGGAGGGTATGCCTACTCCCATTGTCTTAGGCCTTTCCTGGCTGAAGAGTCACAATCCGGTCATAGATTGACAGTCCAGGGAAATAGTGAGTTGGGACCAGTCTTATAAAGACTGCTGCCTGGGGGCTACGGTCTCTGCCTTCATTATTAAATCTACCCCTTCTTCTCTGGTGGAGGCAGCTAAGGTGTTACTGGGGAATAGGGCAAGTAAACCCTGAGTCTCAGGGTCCTCGGATAAGGGATCAGGGTAGGGTGGTGGTTTCCCCTAAATTTAGTAAGGGAATGAATTTGGTGACACAGAGGGACGCCTCTGTTGTCAGTTTTTCAAGGAGAGTACCATCTATTGGAAAACATATGCATGGAAATAAATGAATAGGTCCGGCTCTGTGTGTAAATGAGTATGTGTGGGTGTCCACTACAAACATCAAGTGGAAGTTCGCATCTGGGACCTGGAGTTTTAGGGTGATCGGGCCGTATTGGGCGTCAGCCGTTCTCAGCCATAGGACCTTCCAGTTGGAGTTACCCCCAGTAATGCAGGTACAGAAGGTATTCCACAGGTAGTCGCTCTGGAGATATGTGGCACTTCTAAAGCCTACATAATTTCCATTACCATCAAGCTGTGTTTGCTGTAAACCTGAGGATCTGGTGACTGTGGTGGTGAATCCTAGTTGGTTGAGGTGCCCTCACCATACATAATTTCCTGTGAATTATGGGGTTTGAGGGTCAAGAGGCCCCTCGTTGAAAGAGGGGTACTGTCACAATTCAGATTTGGATTTGTGGCAGCTCTGGTTCTGCTATAATTTAAATATACGGTGGCATTTCTCCTTTCAGGCCAGCAATGGTTAATATCTGTTTCATTGCTGGCAGCTGCATTGCTGGTCAGCTGATGTGGTGGTGACCACTCACACCATCCTTTAAACAGTTACCTGATGCATCAGCTGACTGTTGGTAATAGAATTTTCTATGTAGACCAGCCGTGTAGTTGCAGCTTTCTGGTGTCTGTGCTGATTCTACTTCTTCTTTGGATTTTGGGGTCCTGTTTTCATATCCTCTGCAGTGTGGAGCTTAACAATGGAGCATGGAGCTAAGTTTTGTGTTTTTACCTTGTCAGCCTCGTGCTTGTTACTATTCCCTGTGTTTGTACTATCTGAAGTGGTGAGGATAGCATCCTTGCCGGCCAGTGCACTAGCCAGGGTATTGTGAGGTGACAGTTAGGGACAATGTACATGATGGCAGTGGTTGGAAGAACCGCTTGATGCATTAGGGGAGTTCAGGGACTGGCTCAGGTTGGAGAGCAGGAGGTGCCCCGTCTCTTGTTGCCTATTGTTAGTGTCTTTCTTTCCCCATTACCATCCCGTTGTGTGTATTTTGTGCCATCTGTTGGAATTACCCCTGCTGGGTCCTTACAGGCTCCAAATGTACTTGATAAAGTCCAATAGGAGCTTGAAGTCCAACACACAGTGGTTTAAAATCTATATTTCAAATCTGTTAATACATAGCAAGAACAGAAAGTTTTTCGGACACGTTTCAGGTTGATCTGACTAGGCATAGGACCCATTGAAGCGCAGCTAGTGCAAAACAGCTGACGTCCAGAGAAGGGATCTACTCCTCTCCTGTTGTACCTGTGTCATGGGCTAAAGAAAGGAATGTTTTACCAGATGGTGAGTGCCACTTCTTTTCTCAGTTTTTGAACTATAATTGATTCATTTTTTCGTGTGCACCCATATTCCCTCAGTTGTCTGGTTTCCAGTCTACACCCAGGTAGATTTCAATCTCTGCCTAGATAATCACAGAAGTAACATACTTCTTTTTAAACATTATTAGAGAACGCTGGCTGCTGAGCATGACAAAACCTCCAAGCCGTGACAGACGAGCTCAGGCCACTCTTCCATTTTTGAAGACGAAAAGGGTCCAAATCCCTCCTGATGGCGCTTTATGTTGAGCTCCAGATAATCTTGCACCATCCTCTCCAGTCGTTCACAATGTGACAGACTTGTTCTCTGTTCTGCTGGTGCACTGGCTGGTGTAAAAAATGTGTTAAATGACTGTTGTTGCTGCTGCTAATATTTTGGTGATAATGCCTTGATGCTCTCGGGGTTAGTCGTCTACAACTGGGATATACACTGTGTGCCTTTCTGCTGCCTTGGGAAAAAACATTCGTAAGATTGTCTGCAAGCGTATTTCGATACTCCAACATGCGTGCATCCCTTTCCTGGGGGAAAAAGCATCTGGCTAAATTTGCTCTTGTAATGTGGATCTAAAAGAATGGCAACACAGTAGTCAACACTATTTCTAACCATAAGAATACAGGCATCGTGTTGAAGATGCAGTAAGAAGGCACTCATGTGTCTTGTGCTTCCATGAGGTGCAAGTCCATGCTGTGTTGGTGGCGCATTAACACTCATGGTTGCTTCCTTCATCCCCACTCAACAGCCACAGAAAACTGTTGTGCGTCCATCTCCATGTCCTTCTCAAACTGTTCATCTGCTCTTCCATCTTGAATAACAGTTTGTCTAGTACAATGAGCCCTCCTTGATCCCTCTAATCCACCCTCCCATGGCACCCACCTGTTCGATGACATTCCAGAAATTTGAAATATTGTTGTACCTTCATCATCCTACTCTTGTTCCAACTCTTCCTCTGGGACCATCACCTCCTCACTCAGGCTATTCAAAGTGTGCTCCATCATATAGTTGATCGGATTAGTGATGCTGATGATGGCAATGTCAGTGCTAAACATCTTAGTAACCATTTCAAAACTGTGCAGAATTGTGCAGAGGTCCTTCACCTGTGTCCACTCCGCAATTATGATTTGCACCACGACCGGACTACGTTGGCCCAGACTATGCAAAAGGGCATACTGCACCAGGGCTTGATTCTGCTGGCACAGCCACTGCAACATGTGTAGAGTAGAATTCCACCATGCTGGAACTTCGTTAATCATATGGTTAACCAGTAGGCTGAAAGACCCCTATAGCGATGCATGTTGATGACCTGCAGAGTGTGATTGTCAGAAATGAGCACACAGCGATCATGCTCTCTGCAGCAGCGCATCCATGCTGGGATAGTGGTGGAGAAATTGCTGTACCACCGGACTGAGGACGGACGTGAGCCATGCAAGTCACATGTGTGAGGTTGCCATAGTGTAGGGCCACCATCAAGTTTGCACTGTTATTGTACATGACTGGAGACCTGATTGTGAACACAGGGAATGGTGATGGAGGAGGAAGAAGCTGCAGATTGGGTTGATGGGATGGCCGTTGGATGGCAAGACCCGCTTGTCTGCATTTTAGCACAGTGAGATTCCCACACAAAGGCATGTTGATCGTGCATATGCCGGTTCATGCTTGTAGTTGTCAAATTATTACAATTTTTGCCTCTACTTGTTTTTTTTGCAAATTTCACAGATAATGGGTGTTGGGTCATCCTTTGAAGTCTCAAAAAATGCCCAGGCTAGGCAACCCTTGCTGCTCCTGCAAAGTGCACACTCGCCACCAGTGCTGGCCACAGGCAGAATTGGGGCTGAGGATGCAGTGCTTGTCGTGGTTGTGTCACTTTGTGTCTGTATAAGAAGCCACAATGTAACCTCCTCATCTACCTCTTCCTCCACCTCCTCTCCTGAGCTGCTTAGCTTCATACCTGTGGGTTTACACCAAGTGGGATCTACAACCTCATCATCATTCTCTCTGTTTTCACACTCCTCACCCTGAGAGTCACCCTCCCCCTCTTCCTGCCCTGACACCACAGTACAGTCCACAAGCGCCTCTGGTGTCTGAGTCTCATCAGGAATCACCTCCACCCTTAATGTCTGGCGATGAGGGTCTGGATTCTGTTTGCATCCTACTTTGTTCGGCCTCGGATCCAGCATGAATAAATTTGAGGCATCGGTGAAGATGCTTTCCTCCTCTGGACTCTGTTCCTACTTTGGAGTAGAACTCTGATGCCCATGGAATACAATGTGTGAACATCTCTTCAGAATGGCCCATCTGAGGTTCCCCACAATCAGTTGGGTGTTTGGAAATTTGGAAGCAAGGGTGATTGGGGTGACACCTCTTAAGATTGTACTGTGTGGGATGTTAAGGTTGAGGAGAGGCCACTTGATGCAGCGCTTGCCATCCACTCGAGCACATGCTCTTTCTGAGCCTTATCTACAATGCATTGCCCTGTGTGGCTGCCAAAGAAAAGGAGTTGAGTAGGTCAGCCAGTAATAGATGTTGTCAGTGGTCTTTGGATAGGATGAGTTTGTGTTTGTTCAGTTGAGCTTTAATTCACATTACAGTTATATGAAAAGGTTAGGGTACCCCTATTAATCTTAAGCTTAATGTTTTATAAAAATTGTTTTTTTGCAACAGCTATTTCAGTTTCATATATCTAATAACTGTTGGACACATTAATGTTTCTGCCTTGAAATGAGGTTTATTGTACTAACAGAAAATGTGCAATCTGCATTCAAACAAAATTCAAAATCATTAGGCATTGGTGTAGCTAATTTGGCCTTGTTGTTGCATTACTATAGTAGGCCTAATGATGTTTATGTGAAAATCTGGCCCTCTGATTTGCCACTGAAACACAGTTTTAGCACAAACAATTTGAAGTAGAAAATGGGGTTTCCGGAGACTGCCACATAGTATTTGCACAAACGACGTAGATGCTGGAATATTGATTTCACACATGACAGTATCCTGTATATTTCATTGACAAGTTCACTTTCAGCTGCATCAGAACTAGCGCAGGAGCGACCTCATTGCATGTGACATGTGAGTTCGGCAACCATCACAAAAGACCTTGTGTCATGATTTTGTGCATGGTTTCTGCGCCCTGATTGGTTGCCACTTGCCAGAATCAGCACACTGTAATCTATTCAGACACTCCTTTAACCCCCTTCATACTCTCTCCCCTCATCAAACACGTCCCGCTGACTCCCTCGCTCATCATACTGTAGCACTATCCTACCCAAAGTAATGCAAAAGCATTAGTGGAAACTCGATGATTTATCGAAGTGTGACAGAATTTTGCAGACTTTGAGTAAAAATGCTCATGAAAGTAAACACGAATCCGAATATGCTACGTGCATTCTGAATTTGAGACTGGCGAAAGTTTTCCAAACACGTTCCTTCATCTCTAATCATCACGAATAACATATTTTGCAGAGATGTTGGAAAAACAAAATAAATCATAATGATCATTAATGACATTTGGAAAAAAAACATATTAATTCACAAAGATCATTAGTAATATACAGTATGTGTTGCTGAGAACAGATATAAAGACATCAGTACTAGAATGGAAGAATCGACTCTTAGGACTCTGATCCATCGGCCACGTCAGTAATCTAAGAAAGCTGGATAGGAGGCCTGGGATATTCCTTTTATTCTGACAATCCCCGCACCTGGCTGACATAACATTTTGTAGCGTGATGCTGCAATGATGATGTCGCGACAGCCTGACTTATTGAAAAAAGAGCCGGGAATGCTAGGAGTTAAGTAGATTCGTAGACCTCCCATTCAGTGATCACAGATTACTGACCGTACAGATGGACAAGAATCCTATGAATCCATTTTCCCATCTCTAATCAGTAGTATTTAGTGACAACTACAATGATCTTCACAACTTCCTCCAGCTTCAAAAAATCACAGACACGTCAGTATTTTCATCAACTTTGGAAAAAGTCTACTATTTTTAATAACATTGAAAATCCTGACGGAGTGCCAGGCTTTGCAGTGTGCATTTGGCATTACTTGAATCTTAACTTTTTAGTATTTTACATGAGTGTAAACCTACAAATAGCTGTACAGTATTAGCAGTAATTAATTCATGCTAATTAGAGCCACTCAAGGAGCTCCGATTGCTTGGACATTCTGAAGTTGCCTCCCATGATACCATTACATTTAAATGCACTCTGTATCCCTCTGAACATGTTCTTATCTTTCCCAGAACGCAAGCCCTGGAGCATCTGCACCTGTGATGTGAGAAGCAATGTCACGAGTGCAAGCCTACTGTAATTGTTAACATTATTCATTTATCAATGCATAAAGAAGAATGAAAACGGACACTTGTGTTTTTGATCCTGCAACCAGGGAGAAGTCGGTCCCTTGTAAACTCTGACACGAAACATTGGTGGGTTAATAAGATAATTCAAGAGAATCGCTATCAGAGCGACTGAAGTCTGATAAAAAAGGGGTGAGGACTTTAAAAAAAAAAGGGATTGATTTTGAACATCAAAGAAGAAGCCTTTCTTGCAGCGAGCAACTACGCTAAAGCTCCGGGGGAATGATGAAGAGCTGTATTCGGAGAAGCATCTATGAGATGGAGTGAAAGCAGATCAGATATAACTGAATTTAAGCATTATGCTCCAAGCAGATGGCATGCAGCTCTCGGCAGGAATTGTTTGGTCCAGTATTTCACATGAGGGAAAAACATCTGCCTGGTTTATCATGTAGAAACATACTGTACCTAAACAGTGAACATATACGATGATTGTTTATACCGAAAAAAAAAGCTATTTTGTTATGTGTGACATGAGAGATACTGTATATGAGCAATTTTGGCAAAAATTTGGTGGGAGTCCCCTTTATACTGAATTTTGATGGGTAAAAGCTGCATAATAAACTTCTTAGTGCAGATGAACGTATTTTCTGTCCAAGTGCATTCCAAAAAACACTCAGATCAGTGTTATTCTACGAAGCGGTGCAAATGTCTCTGATTTTTTCCACAGAGAGTTTGGTACAATATTCAGCTCGGCCATGCAAGTTAATAAACATTGGTCTGGACTCGGATGACATTTGACTACAGTCCAATTTTTGAGCACAGACGGAATGGAGTAGATCAGTGTTCCCCAACTCCGGTCCTCAAGAGCCACCAACAGGTCATGTTTTGAGGATTTCCTTAGTATTACACAGGTCATTGAATGCTTGCCTGTCCAGGTGATGCAATTATCACCTGTGCAATACTAAGGAAATCCTGAAAACATGACCTGTTGGTGGCTCTTGAGGACCGGACTTGGGGAACACTGGAGTAGATGGAGACATTTGTTTCTCCATCTTCTCATCATCCAAGAGAATCGGATAATACTATGCTCACACTGATCAAACGCTGATCAGACTTTGCATAATCAGCCCGATTCTCTACGTCAGTCAGTCTGCACCCGCCCTAACACTTAGTAGTTTAATTTTGTTGTACATAAACCTTAACACAAAAATATGCTTTTCTCAAAAAAATTGTATGTGGAACCAGCTGGAAGGGGTTGTCCGTGACTAGACAATAAGAGATTGGTGGTGGATGACCTATTGGCACCCCCTAAACCATTAGCTGAGATGTGTTTTGGCAGTAGCCAAATATAAACAAAGTACAGAGCAAAGCCCAGTGGCCCAATATATTGTATTGTGGCCACTGATGGGTACTGGATCTTATCAACCATTCACACATCATATCTGCCCTATGTGAATGCACTCTTGTTTGCTGTTTCTCCATGGTTTTGATGTATTGTTGTAAAAATGCCACAATGCAGATAGATGAATAGATTTCCACAACTCCAATCCATCTGCACGGTTAGTAATTTGTTATTACTGGATGAGAAGTCTGCAGATCTCCTTACCTCCCGGAATGACTGGCTTGTCAAATTTACTTCAAACCCCAATGATGATATTGGGCCAAGCCCAGTAAATCCAAAGGAGAGTCGGGAATATTAGGAAGTAAGTACATTCGCAGGCCTCCCGTTGAGCAGTCACAGATCACTGGCCTGACCAATACAGGACTCCCAAAAATCCATTCTCCTACCTCCAGTCTACATACAAATCTCTTGATTTGTGTTTTTTTTATATATGTTTTGGGGATTAAGGCAGGATATATTATTCAAGAATGTGAGGTTGAGATCTTGTAAATATTAAAAAAATTAAGATTCTTGTAAGATGCTCAAATTTAAAATGCTAATAAAAAATGATAGGACATATATATTTAGTACTGAGGACTGTATAACATGTTTTTGGAAGGAATGGGGTGATAGGTGTTGTACTGAGCAGACTGGCAATAAATTCTGAATGCTTCACTCCAGCAATTAACAAAGTACAGTGTTGAGCTCTGTAAAAGTTCATTCTCTCTGTTAGATCACTGTGAAAACAAACATGAAATCAATTCCTTAAAAGCTGCAGATTCAGCTGAGTGTAATCAGATAGAGAGAACTATTGCAGGAACAAGCCAAGCATTTACACGCCTGGATTAGAAACTGATAAAACAGAAAGGAATTTTTCATTAACCATGATCGTTAGTGATATCAGAGAGTATTACATTACTTGTCACAATTCAGTGATTCAACCAACTTAAATCAAACATCTTAACTTAGTTTCCCAGTACAAAGAGTTAAAGGAAAAAACCTTGCTCATCTGTACCTAGAAATGTTACCCGAGTAGTAACAGCAGACAGATTCAACATTGCAATCAATACATTGCCGCTGGGCGTGACCGATATTAGATTAGTCATTTGATTTCAAGTCAATTCATTCTAGAACTTTCCTACTTTTAAGGGGAGAAGGCCTTTCTTGAGCAGTTTGCACAACAGCTAGGACTTTCTATAAGCAGAAAATTCTTCTGCCTTTAGCCACAGAGCTCAAAGTGTTGAAGAATCAATATGCTACCTGTTATCCAGGAACATTGTACAAAATATTCTTTATGCTATCAGGAAATGTATTTCTCATCTACTTTCAAAGTTAAGAATTGTTGTGAATCTACCTAAGATCTGTCTTTGTTAAAAACTGGATAGATGGGAGTTTAGAAAAAAAGTGATATAACATAGGACTTTTCATGCGAGGTCAACAAACAGGATTTGTCAAAAAATTGAAAACATCATATGATATGTGTTAGGAGTCGAGTTTCCTCTGCTACACAGGGGGAATCTCGATCCGTGTCTGCTGCGGTCTCCCATTCTGCTTCGGCCGCAGTGGGCTCTGCTCAGCAGAGGCGTCGCTCCCAGCGTCTTGCTGGGACTGATTCTGTGCAGGGGGTTACTGCTGCCTTTTCTGGCTCTCCTGTTGTACCCTGCACTGATCTGCGGCGAGCGGGCTTCTCTGGGACTAAGTCCTTATTTGCACACACTGAGCATGCCCAGGGCAAGATCTCCCGTTGGAGATCGAGGGTCACATGCTCAGGCACTGCAGCACATCCCATTGGTCCTTTTGGCAGGTCCTGAAAGGGCAAAACTTCTGTAGCTGCTTCCTGTGCTGCAACTATATAAACTGCACATGACCGCACGGCCATGCGCTAGTATTGTCTTGATATAATGTGTGTGTGTAGATGGATGTATGTCGATGGATGAAAGCTCCTAAGTATCCCTCCCTAGTGTTGTTGACTGCTCGCGGATGATGGTAGCTATCTAGCGCCTGACTAGCCATCTGCACTTAACACACATCACAGCGTCCAGTTGCTGTGTCCACCAGTACGGCGCCGTGCGCTTCCTCTGCGCTTTCCTTACCCAAGCATGGGTGGTTAGTGGCGTCCGTCAGTGCGGCACCGTATGCAATCTCGTGCCTCTATATACTATTTAATAGTTACCTTACACACCCAGTTGCGGTGTTGTGCCAGCAAGTGGTCTAATCGGACTTCAATCCTGAGTTGGGGTTGTGTTCGCTGACTTCTTGCTCGCGCTCTATGTGCGGTACCGCGGTCCTGTGACGCAACAGGATTGCTTCCTTCACGCAGGGTGAAGTTAACCCGTGCATGTATACTTATAGTACCGCCATATAGTCCGTCTTACTAGCAGCAGGGTTTATACCTGCACGGTGGACCTCGGACTGCGAACGCACCTAGTTTCATATCATCTATACTTGGTGCGTTCCGCCAGTCCATAACATAATACTAGCGCCAAGGTCTGGCTAGTAATGACGGACGATCAGCGTCTACAGCGGTACATCCAGCAGCTGGAGGGAAGGTTGGCGGCTCTAGAGCGTTCAAACTCAGCTGTGGACGTTACTGCTGTCGCTGTTCAGGCTGCAAGTGTGGCTGCAGCTACCTTGTCCACTGCCGCCCCTGTACCGACGCTATCTCGCCTCCCGCTACCAGAGAAATTTTCTGGTGACAGTAGGTCGTGTAGGGGTTTCGTGAGTCAGTGCTCTATACATCTCGAGCTTCTGGCCTCTCGTTTCCCTACAGAGCGGGCTAAGGTGGCTTTTATCGTATCCTTATTGTCGGACAGGGTGTTGCAGTGGGCTACGCCGCTGTGGGAGCGTGGCGATCATGTGGTGCAGAGTGCTCCGTTATTCCTGAGCACTCTGAAACAGGTCTTCTTAGGACCTCGTGTCACCCATGATACGGCGCTCCAACTGTTGGCATTGACTCAGGGCTCGTCCTTGGTCAGCCTTTTTGCCGTCCACTTCCGCACTCTAGCATCTGAGCTGGAGTGGTCGGATAAAGCCCTTATCCCTATATTTTGGAGGGGGCTGGCTGACCACGTTAAGGACGCCCTGGCCACTAGGGAGATTCCCGCCACACTGGAAGAATTAATAACTAGCGATGAGCGATACCGTCCAATACTTGAAAGTATCGGTATCGGATAGTATCGGCCGATACCCAAAAAATATCGGATATTGCCGATACCGATATCCGATACCAATACAAGTCAATGGGACATCAAGTATCGGAATGTATCCTGATGGTTCCCAGGGTCTGAAGGAGAGGAAACTCTCCTTCAGGCCCTGGGATCCATAGGGAGGTGTAAAATAAAGAATTAAAATAAAAAATATTGATATGCTCACCTCTCCGGCGGCCCCTGGACATCACGCGGCTAACCGGCCGGCTTCAGGACCTGCGAATGACGTCGCGGCTTCTGATTGGTCGCGTGCCGCTCATGTGACCGCCACGCGACCAATCACAAGCCGCGACGTCATCGAAAGCTATTACCGTGCTCATTTGCTCATTTTTAAAAATGAGCGCCTTTAGGACCTGCGGAATGATGTCGCGGCTTCTGATTGGTCGCGTGCCGCCCATGTGACCGCCACGCGACCAATCAGAAGCCGCGACGTCATTCCTCAGGTCCTAAAGGCGCTCATTTTAAACAAAGAAGCCTGCCGGACGCCGGTGACTCGCGGTGATGTTCCAGGGGCCGCCGGAGAGGTGAATATAACAATATTTTTTATTTTAATTCTTTATTTTACACCTCCGATACCGATACCCGATACCACAAAAATATCGGATCTCGGTATCGGAATTCCGATACCGCAAGTATCGGCCGATACCCGATACTTGCGGTATCGGAATGCTCAACACTATTAATAACTGTATCTACTCGTATTGACCTCCGTTTTCACGAGCGGAGGTTAGAGCGAGCTCAGTGTAGGCAGAGGTTTCGGCTGGCTCCCACCTTCGCCAAACCCCTGGAATCTCCAGTCCAGGCTCCTGAGTCTCATGAACCTAAGGTAGTGTCACGAGCGGGATCTAAGTCCCGGACCGCTCATGCACTCCAGGTTTGCCATGTATGCCAACAGTCAGGACATCTTGCCACCAGATGTCATCAGCGGTCGAGGAAACGTCAGCGTCTAGTGGCAGTAGGTGGAGGTGCACTAGACACTGCGACGTTTGCCTCTAAATTGTCCTTTAAGGGGACAATTACCTTTGGCTCATCCTCCCACTCGGTAGAGCTCTGCGTGGATTCTGGGGCGGAGGGCAATTTTATGTCTTCTGCCTTTGCCCAACGTCACGCAATACCCCTGGTTATGCTACCTCAACCAGTAACGGTACGAGTGGTGAATGGGTCGACACTGCCCGCACAGATAACACATCAGACCATTCCCTTTACTCTGTCCATGTCTCCATCCCATCAGGAGATTATATCTCTGCTCATCATTCCTGAGGGTATTGATGAGGTCCTGTTGGGGATACCTTGGTTACGGTACCACTCTCCTCACATCGAGTGGTCCTCAGGCAGAATTCTGGGATGCGGTGAATCATGTGGGGGTAGGTGTCACCGAGAGTGCGTTCAGGTTGCTACTACTGAGGTACCCGCAGATCTATCCTCTCTCCCCAAGCAATATTGGTCTTACGCAGACGTGTTCTCCAAGAAGGCGGCGGAGACCCTTCCGCCCCATCGCCCCTATGACTGTCCTATCGATCTCTTGCCTGGTGCGGAGCCTCCCCGGGGTCGAGTTTATCCATTATCTCTCCCGAAGACGGAGGCCATGTCTCAGTACATTCAAGAGAATCTGGCAAGAGGGTTTATCAGGAAGTCAGTGTCACCTGCTGGGGCAGGGTTCTTCTTCGTGCAGAAGAGGAATGGGGAACTACTTCCATGCATAGACTACAGGGGTCTTAACGCTATCACCGTTAAGAACAAGTATCCTTTGCCCTTGATATCCGAGCTCTTCGATAGGCTTCGGGGAGCTAGAGTGTTTACTAAATTAGATCTGCGGGGTGCTTACAACCTGATTCGCATCCGTGAGGGGGACGAATGGAAAACGGCGTTTAACACCAGAGATGGGCACTATGAGTATCTGGTGATGCCCTTCGGGCTCTGTAATGCCCCAGCCATTTTTCAAGACTTTGTCAACGACATCTTCTGGGATATGCTTTCCACCTCGGTTGTAGTCTATCTGGATGATATTCTCATCTTTTCTCCAGATATTGACTCCCACCAGAGAGATGTTGGCAGAGTCTTCGACCTCCTACGGGCAAACTCTCTTTATGCTAAGTTGGAGAAGTGTATGTTTGAGCAGGAGTCTTTACCGTTCCTGGGCTATATCATCTCCGCCCAGGGATTGGCTATGGATCCTGCCAAACTACAGGCTGTGATGGACTGGCAAGAGCCCCATTCTCTTAAAGCGGTGCAGCGCTTTATGGGGTTCATTAACTATTACCGCCAGTTCATTCCCCAGTTCTCAACTCTGGTAGCTCCTTTGGTAGCCCTCACCAAGAAGGGAGTGAATCCTAAATTGTGGTCGGAAGAGGTCTCCAAGGCCTTCACTTCTATTAAGTCCCACTTTGCTAGCGCTCCCATCTTACATCGTCCCGATGTGGATAAGCCATTCCTAATGGAGGTGGATGCCTCATCCGTTGGTGCTGGAGCAGTCCTCTATCAAAAGGATGCTCAAGGTCGGAAGCATCCATGCTTCTTCTTCTCTAAGACCTTCTCGCCAGCGGAGAGAAACTACTCCATCGGGGATAGGGAGCTGCTAGCAATGAAGTTGTCCTTTTCAGAGTGGAGACATCTTCTGGAAGGTGCGCGGTTTCCCTTCCAGGTTTACACGGACCACAAAAATTTGGTCTACTTACAAACAGCCCAGCGGCTAAATTCTCGCCAAGCCAGATGGTCCTTGTTCTTTTCCCGGTTCCACTTTTCTCTTCATTTTCTCGCCGGGGAGAAGAATATTCGTGCGGACGCTCTCTCTCGCTCCCTTATGTCAACTGAAGAGGAGGAAGAGGAGCCTCGGCTTATTGTCCCTTCTGAGAGCCTAAGAACCGTAGCGCCGGTTTCTCTGGAGTCTGTGCCTCTGGGCAAGACTTTTGTGCCCATTAATTAGCGACCGGAGGTTCTCTCTTGGGCTCATTCGTCCAGGGTGGGTGGACACTTTGGGACAAAGAGGACATCGGAGCTACTGGCGAGGACGTACTGGTGGCCGCATATGGTCCGGGATGTCAGGGATTATATTCTGGCGTGTGTCTCCTGCGCCAAAAATAAATCTCCACGTCAAAGGCCAGCTGGGTTGCTCTATCCCTTGCCGGTGGCAGATAGGCCCTGGGAGATGGTCGGGATGGACTTTGTCGTGGGTTTACCCAAATCTCGCGGCTGTATCATCATTTGGGTCATCACCGATCATTTCTCAAAAATGGTGCATTTGGTGCCGCTACCACGGTTACCTTCTGCACGGGCCTTGGCAGCGTTGTTCATTAAGCACATCTTCCGCCTACATGGTATGCCTGACAAAATTGTCAGTGACCGGGGTCCCCAGTTTGCGTCTCGGTTCTGGAGAGAGCTGTGTCGTCTTCTCAGTATTGAGTTGAATCTCTCTTCCGCTTATCATCCCGAGACAAATGGGTTGGTAGAGAGGGCCAACCAGACCTTGGTCACATACCTGCGACATTTTGTTTCAGCCAGGCAGGATGACTGGGCATCCTTGCTATCATGGGCAGAGTTTGCGCTGAACAATGCCGTTGCCGACTCCACTGGACAAACCCCATTCCTCCTCAACTATGGTCAGCATCCACGGGTACCTGTGCCTATGCCCGTGTCTTCCGCAGACTCCAGGGTGGCAGACTGGGCTGTGGAGGCACGGGATATTTGGGACCACACTCAGAATACCATTTGGGCCTCTAAGGAGAGAATGAGGTCCTCCACCGATGCTCATCGGCGCCCCGCTCCGACCTTTGCTCCTGGCGACTTAGTGTGGCTCTCCGCCCGTAACATCAGGCTGCGTGTTGAGTCCACTAAGTTTGCTCCTCGCTACTTGGGTCCCTTCAAGGTCCTCGAACAGGTTAATCCTGTGGTCTACCGTCTGGCCCTTCCTCCACGCCTTGGTATCACTGACACCTTTCATGTGTCCCTTCTTAAGCCCATATACATGTCCCGGTTTTCTGAGTCATCTGCCGAGACATCGGGTTTGTCTACGGACGATTACGAGGTGAACGCTATCTTGGGGTGCAAGGTGGTACGTGGCAAAAAATTTTTTGGGATGGACTGGAAGGGTTACGGTCCTGAGGATAGGTCCTGGGAGCCTGCTGAGCACATTCGGGCTCCACAGCTTATTGCTGCCTTTGAGCGTAGCGAGGCCCAAGTTGGGGGGGGGCCCTAGGAGGGGGGGTAATGTTAGGAGTCGAGTTTCCTCTGCTGCACAGGGGGGAATCTCGATCCGTGTCTGCTGCAGTCTCCCATTCTGCTTCGGCCGCAGTGGGCTCTGCTCAGCAGAGGCGTCGCTCCCAGCGTCTTGCTGGGACTGATTCTTTGCAGGAGGTTACTGCTGCCTTTTCTGGCTCTCCTGTTGTACCCTGCACTGATCTGCGGCGAGCGGGCTTCTCTGGGACTAAGTCCTTATTTGCACACACTGAGCATGCCCAGGGCAAGATCTCCCGTTGGAGATCGAGGGTCACATGCTCAGGCACTGCAGCACATCCCATTGGTCCTCTTGGCAGGTCCTGAAAGGGCAAAACTTCTGTAGCTGCTTCCTGTGCTGCAACTATATAAACTGTGCATGACCGCACGGCCATGCGCTAGTATTGTCTTGATATAATGTGTGTGTGTAGATGGATGTATGTCGATGGATGAAAGCTCCTAAGTATCCCTCCCTAGTGTTGTTGACTGCTCGCGGATGATGGTAGCTATCTAGCGCCCGACTAGCCATCTGCACTTAACACACATCACAGCGTCCAGTTGCTGTGTCCGCCAGTACGGCGCCGTGCGCTTCCTCTGTGCTTTGCTTACCCAAGCCTGGGTGGTTAGTGGCGTCCGTCAGTGTGGCACCGCATGCACTCTCGTGCCTCTATATACTATTTAATAGTTTCCTTACACACCCAGTTGCGGTGTTGTGCCAGCAAGTGGTCTAATCGGACTTCAATCCTGAGTTTGGGTTGTGTTCGCTGACTTCTTGCTCGCGCTCTATGTGCGGTACCGCGGTCCTGTGACGCAACAGGATCGCTTCCTTCACGCAGGGTGAAGTTAACCCGTGCGTGTATACTTATAGTACCGCCATATAGTCCGTCTTACTAGCAGCAGGGTTTATACCTGCACGGTGGACCTCGGACTGCGAACGCACCTAGTTTCATATCATCTATACTTGGTGCGTTCCGCCAGTCCATAACAATATGTATTAGTGCGCAAATATAATGCACTTGAATAGTCGTGTTAAAGCTTGTTGAGTAAGTTTAGCTTGATTACATATCTCAAAAAAAAGTTTAGTAATCTAGGAAACTACTGTTCATCTGTACGAAGACAAAATATCATAGAGGAGTATGCTCACCTAGGACCCCTTTAGTGAACAAAAGTGGAGAGCACTCTCATTCTAGTTGAGTGGTAGCGTTCATGTGAATAGCAACCGTGTAATACTACTAGTGATTAAAGTTGAGTGACTATGTTCGCATTCGGTCACCGAATATGAATTTGCCATATTTGAGCCATATTGATACCACATTCAATTGATGTTTGATGTTCTGTTCAGAACATATTTGCTCATTTCTACTCCCATTCACTCTAATGACGTTCGACTGTGTTCCTCGAATATGGCAAAAGCAATATTCGCTGCCGATCGTAATCGGAACTGTATTTTGAAATATTTGCTTAACTCTACTACTGATGAGCGCAAGTGCTCATTACTCGGATTAGCCTAGGGTGTTCCAGTATGCACTAGTGCGGGTGCTAGAGTGAGATGTTAGAGTCCCTAAGGCCGCATGATTCACGGCTGTTAGACAGCCACAAAACATGCCGAGCATGCCTGACAAATCACGGGCAATCCCCTCATGTGTTCTGCTTGCCTAACAGCTGCAAAACATCCAACTGCGAGGACGCAAATATGTAAATCAAGCACCCGCGCTACTTAGGGCATACCCAAGTACCCTAGGCAAACTCGAGCAACGAGCACTTTTGCTCATCACTATATACTATGTTTATTACACCTACAGTGGCTGGCTCTGGAGAAATAATCAGATGATGAACTTTCTCCCGGCAGAAAATCTGGTGCACCGAAGCCAAATTGTTGATAAACCGATGATAAGTTTTTGATTTGGGATTACAAATAGATGTCTGGTTTCTTACAAAATCAGTATCAACTCTTCATACCTTGCATTGGCAGCAGTATTTGAGAACTTAAACTGTTGCACAACATAAATGATGAGAAAGAATACATTAAACGGCCCTAAATTGTGGAGATAATTGAAGCATACCCACAAAATTAAGATAAATAGTCAGAAAATGAATGTTGAATAAAAATCCAAAAGTATGAAAAAGGCAAGCCCAGCATTAATAGGTCATAAATGAGCCCTTTTTAACACTAATACATTAATTGTATTTGTGTGTAATGTAAACTTTCTTCTACAAATTGTATTTTAATTTAATCTTATTCAGAATTTATTTTGTGCTTACTTGCAGCAGTTGGTACTTGTCTGACGTAGCATTCATTGTACCTATCTATAATGGATGCCTTGACTTGGTAATGGCCCATCATATTGCCTACGCGACTGGTGGTCTATTCCTTGTAATTATAATTTTATTATAATTGTCTATAACCTCTCTTTCAGTGCTTTTTGTCCAACTTTTGCTATATATCGAATTTAATAAAACCACTTCTCTAGGACTTTTTATTGTTGTGTATACAATCACTATAAAGGTTTAAATAGCCAATTGTCACTGCCATATGGCTGTGGAAAATATTCAGCAGATGCAAGTTACCAAAAAAGGAAAAAAACACTTTTAAAAATTGACGGCACTGCTGGAAAGAAGTCTCTTGCTCCGGTATTATTTAAAGGTTCTTTATTGTCCACTACTCATTTCAATGCCATACTGGCATCTTAATCAAGTGTAAAAAACCTGGGGTAATATATTGTGTAGGAGGCACTGTAGGAGTGTTATACTCTGCTGGAAGCACTATGAAGTCATCATATTGCACTTGTGAGGGAGGCTCTGTGATGAAATTGTGGTGGAGGGGAATTTAGTGTATGGATGTTATACTCTGTGTGTTGGTGGAGTCACTTTTGAGAGTGTGATATTCTATAGTAGCCATGAAAGGGAAATCATGGGCTTCAATAGGGACATAATTAACATGTATGTGTCACAATACTTGTCCCTCTTTCTGTTTAGTTAGGGTACACGACCCCTCTCACTCTGCCAAAATTTTTGTTCGGTGTACAGGGCATTTAGAACATTTTCTATGTGGCACAATAATTTATGTACGCCCCTGGGAATAGAGTATGAATTGCTTTTATATAGCAGTAAATGTCATGCTGGATAGCTCCCCAGCAACCACAGTACTACTGGACATTGTAGCAAGAGAAAATTACTGGCATTATTTGTGCACTACTTCAGGGCAAATTAACACGTACCCCTTGTATGGTGCATGTCCTAAATTGATTGT
This sequence comes from Ranitomeya imitator, assembly GCF_032444005.1. Classification (NCBI taxonomy): domain Eukaryota; kingdom Metazoa; phylum Chordata; class Amphibia; order Anura; family Dendrobatidae; genus Ranitomeya; species Ranitomeya imitator. Next base: position 620,183,892 of record NC_091283.1, read on the forward strand.
TCAAAATTTTATACAAAGTAAGCCTATTTAAAGAAGGTGGTGAATACGGCAAACAGAATGTCTGGGCATTTCATCTGTTCTCACACTGCAAAAGATGCCCTTCAGGCTCTGCAAAAGCAGAAAGCTGACGTGCAACTTTGCAATGTGATGAAATTAATCGTTGCATATGTAGCATTTATAAAAGCAGCAAAAAGTATTGACTGACAATATCATGCAACAGGAAAACTGAAGCTTCGAAATCAGAAATTTGCAGCTGATGAGTAACGAGAGTTGCCTATTGATGCAATTTGAAGAGACTGCTAAATTTGTCACTAGGCACAATTGTGGTATCAACAATCCCAACCTTATCACTTTAATATTGGAAAAAAAACAATGCTAACAATTCAAAAATGGATGTAGAAAAATCAGAAACATCTACATGTTTATCAGAGCTTTATCACTACTGGGCATCCTCAGAAAGAATGTCACATACACAACGACAGTGGTGATGGCTATGATGACCAACCATCACAACAAGAGGCAGAAGGTAAACCAATGGGGACCTCACTCATGATGGGGAGCATAGCAAGCTGAACTCTCAAGTGCCTTTTGGCTGACAGATGTATCATTAGCACCATGCAAATGGATAATTATTGAATAACCATACTTTTAGGCTCTCAATATAAAATCATAGTAGCATAGTAACATAGTTCTTAGGGTCAAGGAAGACTTTAAGTCCATCAAGTTCAACCCATAGCCTAAACTAACATGCCCCAACATGTTAATCCAGAGGAAGGCAAAAAAGCCAATATGGCAAAGAGTAAGCTCCACCTTGGGGAAAACAATTCCTTCCCGGCTCCACATACGGCAATCAGACTATTTCCCTGGATCAACACCCTATCAAGGAATCTAATATATATAACCTGTAACATTATACTTTTCAAGAAAGGCATCCAGTCCCTTCTTAAATTTTAGTAGGGAATCACTCATTACAACAACATATGGCAGAGAGTTCTATAGTCTTGCTGCTCTTACAGTAAAGAATCCACATCTGTGATTATGCTTAAACCTTCTTTCCTCCAGTTGTAGAGGATGCCCCCTTGTCCCCATCTCAGGTCTATAAGTAAAAAGATCATTAGAAAGGTATGTACTGTCCCCTCATATATCTACTCTCTGGACTCCCATCTAGCACTCTGGCACCACTCCAATCCATCCTACACTCTGCTGCCCGACTAATCTACCTGTTTCCCTGCTATTCCCCAGCCTCTCCCCTATGTCAAGCCCTTCACTGGCTTCCTATCGACCAGAGACTCCAGTTCAAAACCCTCACAATGACATACAAAGCCATCCACAACCTGTCTCCTCCATACATCTGTGATATGGTCTCCCGGTACCTACCTACACGCAACCTCCGATCCTCTCAAGACCTCCTTCTCTACTTCCCTCTTATCTCTTCTTCCCACAACCGCATCCAAGACTTCTCCCGTGCTTCCCCCATATTCTGGAACTCTCTACCCCAACACATCAGACTCTCGCCTACCATAGAAACCTTCAAAAAGAACCTGAAGATTCACCTCTTCCGACAAGCCTACAGCCTGCAGTGATCCTAAACTTACTGAACCGCCGCACAACCATCTCTACCCTCTCCTAGTGTTTCATCACCCATTCCCTGCAGACTGTGAGCCCTCGCAGGCAGGGTGCCCTCTCCTTATGTACCCGTGTGCCTTGTTTTTTGCTCATGTTTAATGTATTTGTCTATATTTGCCCCGTATTCACATGTAAAGCGCCATGGAATAAATGGCGCTATGAAAATGTATAATAATACAATAAGATCACCCCTTAGCCTTCATTTATCCAAACTAAATAGCCCCAAGTGTAATAATCTTTCATGGTATTGCAGACCTCCAGTCCTCTAATAACCTTGGTCGCTCTTCTCTGCACCCGCTCCAGTTCAGCTATGTCTTTCTTATACACCGGAGACCAGAACTGTGCACAGTATTCTAAGTGTGGTCGAACTAGTGACTTGTATAGAGGTAAAATTATATTCTCCTCCTGAGCATCTATGCCTCTTTTAATGCATCCCATTATTTTATTTGCCTTTGTAGCAGCTGCCTGATACTGGCCACTAAATGTGAGTTTGTCATCCACCCATACACCCAGGTCTTTTTCATTGATGGTTTTGCCCAGTGTTTTACAATTAAGCACATAATTATGCATCTTATTCCTTCTGCCCAAGTGCATGACCTTACATTTATCCCCATTAAAGATCATTTGCCATTTATCAGCCCAAGCTTCTAGTTTACATAAATCCTCCTGTAATATAAAATTGTCCTCCTCTGTATTGATTACCCTGCAGAGTTTAGTGTTATCTGCAAATATTGAAATTCTACTCTGTATGCCCCCTACAAGATCATTAATAAATATGTTAAAAATAAGCAGGCCTTAGGGTACCGTCACACAGTGCCATTTCGATCACTACGACGGTACGATTCGTGACGTTCCAGCGATATCGTTACGATATCGCTGTGTCTGACACGCAGCAGCGATCAGGGATCCTGCTGAGAATCGTACGTCGTAGCAGATCGTTTGGAACTTTCTTTCGTCGCTGGATCTCCCGCTGTCATCGCTAGATCGGTGTGTGTGACACCGATCTAGCGATGCGTTTGCTTGGAACCAGGGTAAACATCGGGTTACTAAGCGCAGGACCGCGCTTAGTAACCCGATGTTTACCCTGGTTACCAGCGTAAATGTAAAAAAAAAAAAAACAGCACATACTTACATTCCGGTGTCCGTCAGGTCCCTTGCCGTCTGCTTCCCGCACTCACTGACTACCGGCCGTAAAGTGAAAGCAGAGCACAGCGGTGACGTCACCGCTGTGCTGTGCTTTCACTTTTACGGCCGGCAGTCAGTGAGTGCGGGAAGCAGACGGCAAGGGACAGACACCGGAATGTAAGTATGTGCTGTTTGTTTTTTTTTACGCTGGTAACCAGGGTAAACATCGGGTTACTAAGCGCGGTCCTGCGCTTAGTAACCCGATGTTTACTCTGGTTACCCGGGGACCTCGACATCGTTGGTCGCTGGAGAGCTGTCTGTGTGACAGCTCTCCAGCGACCACACTACGATTTACCTACGATCACGTAGGGGCGCATGACGCGTGCGTCGCCGCTGCGTCGCCCGACACTAGCGCGACGCACACTAGCCGAACGCTAGTGTGAACGTAGCCATACTGACTCCTGTGTTCCATTAATAACCACCCTTTGTTTCCTATCCCTGAGCCAGCTCTTAAGGGTACCGTCACACTATAACATTTCGATCGCTACGACGGTACGATTCGTGACGTTCCAGCGATATCGTTACGATATCGCTGTGTCTGACACGCAGCAGCGATCAGGGATCCTGCTGAGAATCGTACATCGTAGCAGATCGTATGGAACTTTCTTTCATCGCTGGATCTCCCGCTGTCATCGCTAGATCGGTGTGTGTGACACCGATCTAGCGATCTAGCGATGCGATCCAGCGAAGCAGAGCACAGCGGCTGTGCTTTCACTTTCACTTTACGGCCGGCAGTCACTGAGTGCGGGAAGCAGACTGCAAGGGACCTGACGGACACCAGAATGTAAGTATGTGCTGTTTGTTTTTTTTTAGTTTAGCGCTTGTAACCAGGGTAAACATCGGGTAACTAAGCGCGGTCCTGCGCTTAGTTACCCGATGTTTACCCTGGTTACCCAGGGACCTCGGCATCGTTGGTCGCTGGAGAGCTGTCTGTGTGACAGCTCCCCAGCGACCACACTACGATTTACCTACGATCACGGCCAGGTCATATCGCTGGTCGTGATCGTAGGTAAATCGTATAGTGTGACGGTACCCTAACCCACTTACACATTTCAATATAGGTAAACAAAATTTACATCTGAAGGGGAACTAAATTGGCACATTAGCAAAGCAAGGCTGTAGCTGAGCAGACTGCATTCTTGATCACAAAATCCCTCTCTATTCTCTGCAGTTTCAATGCTCCATCCTTTGTGCTATTGTGCCTATCTATTGTGTTCTATATCTATACTGTACTGTTGCTGCTATTGCTGATAGTGCTGAACCTATAATATGCAAATTGCCTCTTCTGAACCTAATCAGCCTTACTTCTCTTCCCTATCAATTGTATTTTATAGCTATACTACGCTGCTCCTGCTGGAAAACCTACCCTGCACAGGTTAAATTTAACAAACTTGAATCTATCCCAAAAAGAGGATAATTTTTGTATGATAATTTAAAGAGCAATTACTTCTTCACATTTCAAACTGCAAGCCTGTTGCTACTCCCAAATTTTTGCAAGTCTTGCTAAAAAGTGGTAGCATCTTATCTTTCCAAACAAGAAACCTGTTGTTTATCCTTAAAAAAGGACAATTTTTGTATGATTTGCTTAAAGCTATTGCTTTTTCACACGACATGAGCACAAAATTTTACAATTTTCACAATCAAAATGTTATTTCTGCGAAAAAAAAATGCTTGCGTTTGTTGTCACGGCTAGTGTTGAGCGATACCTTCCGATATCCAAAAGTATCGGTATCGGATTGGATCGGTCGATATCCAAAAAATATCGGATATCGCTGATACCGATACCCGATACCAATGCAAGTCAATGGGACCAAAATATCGGAATTAAAATAAACCCTTTCTTTCCTTGTAGGTTCATTCTACATGAAGGAAAACAACTAAGAATAATGTAGGATGTATTGGGGGAGGTGGAGGAGACATTAAAGGCATAGAGGTTTAGCCCAATCAAATGGAATAGCAGGAATTTTTTTTCTTTTAAGACGTTTGGAGTTACAAAGATGTTGACTATATTAAGATTTTTTATTTTTTGTCAGATATTGATGTTTCACTAATTCTATGTTCTTCACCTTCTTTTTTACTTCTCCGACACTTTCTTCTTCATCATCCACAGCAGCAGCATCTTTTACATCAACTTCTTCTTCACCTTATTCACCTTCTTCTTCATCTTCTACCTATTATTCTTTTTCGTTACATTCTTCATATTCTTTTTATTCAACTATTATTCTTCATATTCTACTTCTTCATCATATTCTTATTTGTGACAGGCATTCCTGTAGTTGTTATCTCTAAACGTTTGAAGAATACACCTTCCGTTCTGCCTGTCACAAAAGAGTTTGAACAGGATTTGTCCGCGTTCAGTTTGGCCTGCAGCAGCAGGCTTTATCCAGGAGCACCACGAGGAGGAACAGACTCACCCCCATGCACTGCTTAGTCTTCTTCTGCTTATAATTTAGATATCTTTTGCTCAGATTTTTAGTCTTATGCTTAATGTTCATCAGCTTTTTGTTCTGCAGCTTCTTGTTCTTCTGCTTCTCGGTCTTCAGGGTTGTCAGCTTTAGGGTCTTGAACTTGGAAATGTAGCAGAAGGTACAAGAGCAAAAGACACTGCCGAGAACCAGCAGACGGTACTGGAACCTGGATGGCTAGCCGAAGGTACAAGAGCCAATGGAACTACCGAGGACTAGCTGACATTACTGGAACCCGGTTACTAAGCAGGAGGTACCCGTGCCAGAAAGCACTACCAAGGACCACCTGACGTTGGTGGAACTCGGATACCCAGAAGGAGGCACCTAAGCCAAAGGCTCTGCCCGGAACCAGCTGACGGTACTGGAACCAGGATGGGGAGCAGAAGATAGAAGAGCAAAAGACCCTGCCGAGAACCAGCTGACGGTACTGGAACAAGGATGGCTAGCCGAAGGTACAAGAGCCAATGGAACTACCGAGGACCAGCTGACGGTACTGGAAACCGGTTACTAGGCAGGAGGTACCCAAGCCAGAAATCACTACCAAGGACCACCTGACGTTGGTGGAACTTGAATACCCAGAAGGAGGCACCTAAGCCAAAGGCTCTGCCCAGAACCAGCTGACGGTACTGGAACCAGGATGGGGAGAAGAAGGTACAAGTGCAAAAGACCCTGCCGAGAACCAGCTGATGGTACTGGAACCCGGATGGGTAGAAGAAGATAAAAGAGCCAATGGAACAACTGAGGACCAGCTGACGGTACTGGAAACCGGTTACTAAGCAGGAGGTACCCGTGCCAGAAAGCACTACCAAGGACCACCTGACGTTGGTGGAACTCGGATACCCAGAAGGAGGCACTAAAGCAGGGGTGTCAAACTGCATTCCTCGAGAGCCGCAAACCATGCGTGTTTTCAAGATTTCCTTAGCATTGCACAAGGTGCTGCAATCATTATGTGTGTAGGTGATTAAATTATCACCTGTTCCTTACAAGGAAATCCTGAAAACATGACCTGGTTGCAGCCCTCGAGGAATGCAGTTTGACACCCCTGCACTAAAGCCAAAGGCTCTGCCCTGAACAAGCTGACGGTACTGGAACCAGGGGGACCTATTCAAGATTGTTTTCCTAAGAACCAGTCAATGGTGCTGGAACTCAGATAGGCAGAAGAAGGTCCACAGGAAAAACAAAAGTAGCTAGGCCGCGAGCCTGCCGTGGTTACCGAAAATCCACAGTCCTACAGGGGGAGCTTCTCCTATTGGCACAACCAAACCAGCCTTGATTGCCAGTTCCTGCAGTCCACATAGGAAGCACCTAAACTGCAGGCACCATGGAGTCAGCTCAGCCGACCTCAACCCGACAGGACAACAACTTGGAGGCCAAGTGACCTTGACACTACCCGGAAACAGCTGGTGTGCTGTAACCGGGCTGGGTAGGAGGGAATAACTGTGCCAAAGACACTTCTGAGCAGCAACTAGTGGTGTTGGAGCCCAGGGACAGCAGGAGGAGCAGGCTAGAGTTATTGCCCCAACACAGCAGGGGCGCAGTTGGCGTTACTGAACCCCACTAACACAGTGGTGAGGTGTTTTTTTTGTGCCAACAGCACTTCCTGGGCAGCAACCAGTGGTGTTGGAGCCCAGGGTCAGCAGGAGGAGCAGAGTGTAGGCCGAAGCCTGCACTCGAGGCAGTTTAACGTGTGTTGGAGTGTCAGCGTGGCGGTCGCAGGACACATTGCCGGATACACAGCAGGGGAGCAGCTGGCATTACTGAACCCCACTAACACAGGAGCGAGTGAACAGCTGACGTTACTGAACCCCACTAACACAGGAGCAAGTGTTTTTCTCTGTGCAGACAGCATTTCCAAGCACCAACTGGCGGTGTTGGAGCCCAGGGAATCCAGGAAAAGCAGAGTGTTGGAGCAATTTGAAAGGGAACCTTTAACCCCCCTAGGCATTAGTAACTGAAAGAGCCACCTTGTGCAGCAGTAATGCTGCACAAGGAAAAGGTGGCTCTTTTAGTTCTGCTCCTTGCACACGCTGTACTAAACACTTATAAAATGTGTCCCCTCATACCGTGAAACTGTCCCAGAGGTGTGACTTTCCTTCAGAATGAGATGCAGCACAGCCGGCATTCATACCCCCTTGGTGTCGGGTGCTGCCTCCCCAGTGTTGCTTGAATCTGTCCTGGAGCAAGCGCTATGTTAAACCTTGGGCATGCGCAGTTAGCGCTGCCCGTCTTCTGACATCATTTAGTGTCAGGCTGACTGCGCCTGTGCGGATGAACTGCCCGAGATCACGACCCGCAGTGTCTTCTGATTTATTCACACTGTGGGCTGGGATTCATGGGCATGCACAGTGCATATCTTCGCCTCTCACTCATCACCTTCCGCCTTCTTCAAACTAAGCGGCGTCACGGTTATGGCATGTGATTAGGGATCAGCTGACGGTTTTTCTGTCCAGTGAAAAAAACGAACAGCTATGGATCCGGCGAAAAATGTATGAAACTGAGATCTGAAATGATGAATCCAGCCTCCGAATCTGGTTTTTCATGCATTTTTTCCATTGAAGTCATGCACATCTTTCATTCTCTCTCTAAAAAAAAAAAAAAGGATCAGTTGCATCAGTTTTTCACTGTTTGCAACTGATCCGTTTTTTCAAAAATTCACCGGGTCACATTTCCTTTTGATAAAGCCTACGTGAAATGCGTGTCAGGGGGTGGATCCGGTCCTCAGGCATCATACCCACATCACTATGGGTAAGCTACTTGACTACTAGATACTGTCATGATCCAGTTCTGAGATTATGTTCAGCTCTTGTTTCTGGACTGGTCATGTGGGAGTTAATCCTCTCTGCCTCACCCTGGAGCTGGCTGAACTATTTAAGTCCTCTGTAGCCATTGGGCCAGTGTCAGCTATAGTTCATGCTGCAAGGTTTGAGCTCCTGACCTGATCCCTGTTAATGTGTTCCTGTTTGCCTCTGACTGCCTACACCCGTTTATGACTTGTTCTGACCTTTGGCCTGTACCCCGACTCCGTCTCCATCTCACGTTTTGGTTACCACGTTCCCGGTAGGTTCTGACGTCTTGCTTGTCCCCGACGATTCTCTGCTCGCCCCTTCTGTACCGCGCTGCTATCTCCGTGTATGACCTTGGCTTGTTTCATGTCCCTTTCATTACCTGTGACACCTGTGTTGTTGTTCATTGTTGCTGTGCTGTGTGTGCAACCTCCTTTCCTTAGCCAGCACCCCCTGGTGGAGATTGCTCTATACTGCACTGCAGCAGCACATCACAGATACACTGCAGATCGCCCGTCCTTGCATGGGGAAAACTGGTCACTAACATTCTGAGTGTGACGTACTGGGGATATCCAATGCTTATATTAACATTGTATATGTAAGATTACTGCATTGGATATCAGAGCGATTCAGTATAAGGCCTGTTTCACACGTCAGTGGCTCCGGTACGTGAGGTGACAGTTTCCTCACGTACCGGAGACACTGACACACGTAGACACATTAAAATCAATGCATCTGTTCAGATGTCATTGATTTTTTGTGGACCGTGTCTCCGTGTGCCAAACACGGAGACATGTCAGTGTTCGTGGGAGCGCACGTATTACACGGACCCATTAAAGTCAATGGGTCCGTGTAAAACACGTACCGCACACGGACGTTGTCCGTGTGCAGTCCGTATGCCGTGCAGGAGACAGCGCTACATTAAGCGCTGTCCCCCCCACTGGTGCTGAATCCGCGATTCATATCTTCCCTGCAGCAGCGTTTGCTGCAGAGAAGATATGAATAAGGCTGCCATCACACTAGCAGTATTTGGTCAGTATTTTACATCAGTATTTGTAAGCCAAAACCAGGAGTGGAACAATTAGAGGAAAAGTATAATAGAAACATATGCACCACTTCTGTATTTATCACCCACTCCTGGCTTTGGCTTGCAAATACTGATGTAAAATACTGACCAAATACTGCTAGTGTGACGGCAGCCTAATAGTGTTTAAAATTAAGATCTATCTGTCAAACCGCCCTCCCACCCCCTGTGCGCCCCCCGCTGTTCTGAAAATACTCACCAGGCTCCCTCGTTGGCTGTCGCTGCTTCCTGTTCTGGCCGCATCTTCTCCTGTATACGGTCACGTGGGGCCGCTCATTTACAGTAATGAATATGCGGCTCCACCTCCCATAGGGGAGGAGCCGCATATTCATTACTGTAAATGAGCGGCCCCAAGTGACCGCATACAGGAGAAGATGCGGCCAGAACAGGAAGCAGCGACAACCAACGAGGGAGCCTGGTGAGTATTTTCAGAACAGCGGGGGGGGGGGGGCGCACAGCGGGTGGGAGGGCGGGGGGCACATAGATCTTTATTTTAAACACTATTATTCATATCTTCTCTGCAGCAAACGCTGCTGCAGGGAAGATATGAATCAGGGCTTCAGCACCAGATGCTGGTACGTGTGGTACCCAGCACGTTGTTTGTGGTACCCAGTGGGTACACGGGCGGCACACGTGTGCCACACGTGTGCCACACTGATGTGCCACAGAAACGTAGGGGCACACGGACACGGATAATTCCGGTACCGATTTTTTCCGGTGCCGGAATTATCTGGACGTGTGAAACCAGCCTAATTTGCGGTGGTTTTTACTAGTACCATTGTGATGTTTCATGTTTACTTTTTTGCCTGGGACTAATTTGTCTCTTACTAGGGTCTCTTGTTTGTTCAATTGTAATTTATTTTGTAATAACATTTATAATAAAATTTACATTTTTTATATTTATGTGTATGGAACTTCACTTTTTGTTTTTTGATGTGTATTGGGAGTATACACTGACTATCCGGTTACTTGTTTTGGGTCAATATATGAAGCCACTTGGAGGTTATTTATTACTACATGGGACCCATGCTTTTTATGTGAGTTTGAATATATCAATATGAAGGGATTGTCTGCCACACACTGTAATGCCGCAGCCATGTTGGTTGTGGCATTACAGTGATTGGCTGGCCACAGAGCGTCAGGTCTATATCAGACCTGTCTCTTGCTCTACTCATCACATTCAGCTCCGGACTTAGACAGTGTAGGGAGAGGTGCTCCTGAGATAGGGACAGATTTGGTGGTGTATAAGTTAGTGTGGGTATACCATATTGAAAACACAAATCCATCTAAACCAACAGTCCTTCTGAGGACTAATTACGATGTATATAGGTAGCAGTGGTGTATATCTCAGTATACCTCAGTGCTAGGTAGGCTAGGCAGGCATTGTATGTGGAATACTCCATTGCATACAGCAAGAGGGTCCATTCCATTACTGTCTGCTGCTGCTGCTGCCTATTACAGATATTTACCATATATATATAGTGCCTGACGAAAGTATTTGGCCAGGCATGAGTAAGACTTCATAGTTGAAACGCGTTGATTGTCCTTACTGGTGTGCCAGGTGTTTGCTATGCAAAGATTTTTCTGAAGAACGCTATATTGTTTCAGTTGTTCAATAAAGTCTCACAAAGTTCGAACCGCCTTCAGCTGGATCATTTCTCCTCTTGTACCCTACAGATACATACACAAAGAGTAATGCCTTAATTGAAATTGCATTGCTACTGATGTTGTGAATAATGCATGAAGAAGAAAATAATATGTCCAGAAGATAGCACCACAGCACCGTGGTCCAGTCAATCCATGTGTATGTTGTCTAAAACAAATAGGCATGAAGGTGTGAAGTCGAAGAAGAAAATTTGAATTCAATAAGGGATTTTAGTACACAACATTTGTTGACTTCACAATGAGATTCTGTACCACGATCAATAGGATATCTGCTGACTAACAAATACATGAGAGCAAAAAGAAATAATGGCTATATTCCCCCAAAGAGAACATGAAACTAAATTTCTCCACAAACAAATGACATCTCCATGAACAAATATAAACCATAAACTAAATTCACTTACTTTACAGATACTATCGAAATCTTTTTTTTTTTCAAATTGCAAAGTCCATTAATCCCATCAAAGTAAAAAAACAATTCTTGAAGCATTAATACAATTCTTCAAGTTCTTTCTAGTGTGTTGTAGACTCCTTGCTGGATATGGATTTATACAGCTCTTATTGAGTTCAATACTAACTGTATAAATCTATATGCAATTAGTTTCTCAAACTATTTATCAAGTCAGAAAAATAGAGTTCCCTTAAACAGATATATTATGAAATTACTCAACGCAGAACTTTGTACCTAAAAATAACACAATAGGCATTAACTTTAATAAAGGCACAGTGTGTTTGGTCATCGACTGCGAAGGACTAGAACGATCTCGAAACACATTGTCAAGGTAAATAAAATGAGATCAGCTTTTTACCTATCCAAAGCTTGTTGCCTATTATATCATGCATTGGATGCATCCATTCAGTGAATACAAATGATTTTTTTTCACAATTGCATTAATATTAAATACAGCATCCAGCTATTTCAATACACACGGAGACTCCTTCAACCAAAATGTTAATGGTGATAAAAGAATTTTGAACTGAATTGGTGAGAGCCTGCATTTTTTCTTTTATATTTCTTTGTTGCCCTTCATTTCCAGGGCATGCACTTACTCTATAAAAATAAAAAGAACATTCATTTTTACTCTATACATCCATAACCCTAAATGAGTCAACAGCTGTCAAGTAATATCAGCCGTTTACCACCATTTGGCATAAAAAAATATTTTGATGGTGTCAAAGATTACTCCCTGGGACCAGAAACCATCTCTATGTTCCTCTGAAAATTTTGAAAGTATCTTGTCAACATCGACTTCTAACAACATTACTTGTTTTGCAGAAAGATCAAATGCCGTAGCTGTATACCTTCAGAAACATCTCTGTCTTTTGAAACACTTACTCAAAAGATTTGTAGCAGCATGAGTTGTCCTGAGTAAAATTCTCTCTGCATATGAATGAAGCTCCTTGCATTTCATTCTTACATAGTCGGATATTGAGAAATTTTTTATATCATTTTATAAGCGCTCTATAAGCAACATGATATGGTTTTAAGATTTGGCACTCATTAGGAATAAAGTAGCCAAAGACTCAGACTTGATCTTAACAAATTAAACTATAATACAAAGATTGTTTTGTATAAATGTATAAACTTTCAAAGACTATACAAAATTTAACAAAATGACTTTTTTATGTAAATGTACAATCGAGAGAGAAAAATATTTAGAATTGAGAGTCCTCAGTGGTTGATACCTTTTAATGGCTAACTGAAAAGATGGTAACAAATTGCAAGCTTTCGAGACTACACAGGTCTCTTCATCAGGCAAAGACTAAAACAAATTCTGAAGAATCACATATTTATGCACAACATAGTATAGGAAAAAAAAAAAAGGGAAAAACCATGGATAAGAGAGGTGACATGAAGCAGAATTACCATGGGTGATAAACAGTTACGTCCATAAATATTGGGCCAATTCTTAGATAAGGATTGTTTTATTCTCCTGTGATTAGGGTCTCTGTTGTAATGACCCTTCATGGTCTGAGGGGCAAGTTCCTTAGTTGATGTAAAAAGACATAATGGACAATCGAGAGAGAAAAATAACAGTCCTTTTTGCCTATTTTGTGACTTGCATCTTTTTGGGGGGATATATGTTATGCATTTTTCAGCATTTTTTCCATTTTATACGTGCTATTTTCTTGGTGTTCCATAAGCTCATACAAAAAATGAGTGAATTATAACTGCTATCAAGCTTTCTATACACCATCCACAAACACAAGAGGAGATTCTGCTCCCCTGTCTATAGTACACCCTCATAAACAGAAGCATTATGTAGGACATTAAACAGCAGTATTGAGCAGTGTAGCTAAGAATCCAGCACTAATGCATAATCTGTGTTTGCATTTATCTCTCTTCAGCAGAAATATCAACTTGCTGAGTAAATAAGTCTTATTCCACTGTGCTTCATTAAAACAAATTTTACCTGTGAAGTGAGAGTGATTGGTGCAGGAAGTGGTGATATTTGGGGGAAATAAAGTATAACTGAAGATGTACTTTTTGTAATACAGCATACTACCAAATGATATTTTTTTTAGCTTTGCATGTACTGTTAATAGAAAAAAATGCTACAGTTACTCCTCAAGGACCGAAAAACACATTTTTCTACTTCACCAATCTGTATATCTGCAGGTCAGAGGTTCCTTTAAAAGTACACAAAATACTGTCATATACAGCTCTGGCAAAAATGAAGAGACCACCACATCAAAGCCCAGTCATGGGCAGCCCAATCTCCAGACCTGAACCCCATTGAAAACCTCTGGAATGTGATCAAGAGATTGATGGATAGCCACAAGCCGTCAAACAAAGAAACGCTTAAATTTTTGCGCCAGGAGCAGTGTGAAAGACTGGTGGAAAGCATGCCAAGACGCATGAAAGCTGTGATTAACAATCATGGTTATTCCGCAAAATATTGATTTCTGAACTCTTCCTGAGATAAAACATTAGTATTGTTGTTTCTAAATGATTATGAACTTGTTTTCTTTGCATTATTTGAGGTCTGAAAGCACTGGGTTTTTTTTTATTTTGACCATTTTTTTGTCAGAAGTTTATAGAATAAAAGAACAATTTACATTTTAATCAAAAAGATACCTATAAAGAGAAAAATCAGACAAACTGAACATTTTGGAGTGGTCTCTTAATTTTTGCCAGAGCTGCAGTTCCAACACAGCTACTACACTGTAACCCCTTAGCAATTTGTGCCATATGTACTGTCGTGTCACCAAGCTATTTGTGAAAACTGGTTACATTCAAGAGCAGTGGGTGCCAGCTGCATATTGAAGCTGATATTTTGCAGCTACAGATATGATTAGAGATAACATTGACACTGTTAGGTTATTTCATTTTGAGGATGAAGGGAATAGGGACCATGGCACCCAGGGCCACCATCAGGGCAGTAATGCCCTTACTGCTGTATGGAGCCTAGTGAGCTAAAGGAAAGAGGGGGCCCCGAGTCCCCCCTCTGGTGCTTCAGCTCACCAGTCCCCAGGGTATCATGTGCTGGAGTGCCGCCACTAGCTGTGCACATCTTGGGGCGGGGAGGCTTGGAGCTCCAGGGCTCCCTCCAACTCCTTTGTGAAGCACTGATGTGTGATGAGTCTGACGATGTGTACACGATGACATCATCTCACACGTGCCGGAGTGTATGACCGCCAGAATGTCAGTCCAGGAGTAGAGCTGCAGGGGATCATATCAGAGGTAAATATAGAAAACTTTTTTCTTTAATAGAATTAATAGAATTAATTAATTGGTCTTCAGAGGGAGACCAAATGATTATTTGGGAGTGGGTAGAAGAGCAAATGATGAATTGGCAGTGGGGGAGAGCACATGATGAATTGGCAGTGGCGGGCAGAGCAAATGATGAATTGCCCGTGGTTGGCAGAGCAAATGATGAATTGGCAGTGGGGGCAGAGCAAATGATAAATTGGCAGTGAGGGAGAGCAAATGATGAATTGGGATTAGGGGACAGGTGGCAGCAAACAATTAAAGATGGGGAGAGAGTAAATCATGATGAATAGAGGGTGGGGTGGGAAAGAGTGATGACATGACATAATGAATTGGGGGAGTGGGAGGTACAGAGTGGGGGTTGTTAAGGTTGATGGAGTGTGACTGATAATGAATAGGTGTAAAGTACAGTTGCTAATTGATATATTTATTGGGTGGGGAAGTGGCTATTTTTAATAAGTGGAGGCACAGTGGTGAATTACAATAAAAATTTCAAATGTGGGTATAATGGCTGCATAATAACTTTATACTCTATTAATGGTGGGTGCATGTATGTATTCAGCTGTGTAGTGTAGTAGTTGGGAATGTGCTCTGGAAGCAGTGCTCTAGATAACTGTGTGTTATTTTATGCAGGATGAGTAGTGGCTGGAAGAAGTGATGGCGGTCTACGCTGGATGAAGAAGAAAAGTGAAGATGAAGGACTTCAGCTAGAGACGTCACCGATGAGTGTGTTATTTGTACGCTAACACTATACTACAGCTTTGGCAAAAATTAAGAGACCACTGCAAAATGTTCAGTTTGTCTGATTTTTCTTTTTATAGGTATATTTTTGAGTAAAATGAAAATTGTTCTTTTATTCTATAAACTTCTGACAACATATCTCCGAATTTGAAAGCAAAATTTTTTGTATTTTTTGCTGACAAAGAAAAATAGTCAAAATTAAAGAAAAAACAGTGCACTCCAGAGGTTTTCAATGGGGTTCAGGTCTGGAGATTGGGCTGCCCATGACAAGGTTTTGATGTGGCGGTCTCTTAATTTTTGCCAGAGCTGTATATACAGTGGGGGAAATAAATATTTGTGTAAGGATTTCGGACTTTCCTGGTAACTTTTCGCCCTGATCCAAGATGGAGTCTTAGATCTCGCCCTGTCATGGAACTTCCTGTCTGTCCTGATTATTTAAGTCCGGATCATGTGTCCTCCTGTGCCTGAGTATTTTGTGCTGCTGGCTCCTGAGCTTCTGCCTGTTTGCTGCTGAACTCCTTGCTTCTGCTGCTCGCTACTCAGTGGTCTGCCTTTCCCTATTCAGCTGCCTCTTGCCTCTGGAACTGATGCGACAGGCAGCGCACCAGTGGAAGTAGCTTCTTTGTTTGCCAGACTTTTTCCCAGTGTTGTGCCTCTTTGCACAACCACACCAGGTGAGCAAGATTCGAGTTGTGCTTGTCTCATCAAGAAAGATATACTCATATGCTATGCTTAGATGGCGCTCTCGCTCTTTTTCCCTCGTCCTCTCTTTCCCAGGACTGCATTCACACAATGCATCATCTGCAAATTATTGGACTCCTACTAACAAGTACTGTGCTCATGTGTGATCAAGTTTTGCTGGACCTCCTCATTTGAGTACTGTGTGCATTCACACTAATAACCTTATAGGACTTCCTTGTTTAAATATCTGTTCTCTCAGTCTGCTGTGATTTTCTTTATTGTGCTGAGGACCTCGTTACTATTGCAGGAATATCTGTATTATGCTCTGTTTGCTACTATCTATAATATAACGCTGGGAGCGTCACTCTGTCCGAAGCCTTAATAGACTGCGCAGGCGCGACGCTCCCAGCGTTACATTATAGATGCCGCCGAGAGCAGGGGGTCGGGAGTACGGGTAGATGCCGCCGAGACCAGGGGTCGGGAGTACGGGGAGATGCCGCCGAGAGCAGGGGGTCGGGAGCACGGGGGCGCCGTATGTGCGCCCGGCACAGAAAGTTTTTACTTACGCCAGTTCCGGCGCCATTGTCTTTCTCCTCCTGGTGCCGGAATCGGCGCCTGCGCAGTACGCGCTTTCCGGCGCCATTTTATTGAAGACACACTGCAGTGTCTTCAATAAAATGGTGCCGGAAAGCGCGTACTGCGCAGGCGCCGATTCCGGCACCAGGAGAAGCAAGACAATGGCGCCGGAACTGGCGTAAGTAACAAATTGCTGTGCCATGAGGCTGTGGCACTTCATGCCACAGCCATTTGTTACTTACGGCATTTCCGCCGCCATTCTCTTTCTCCTCCTGGTGCCGGAATCGGCGCCTGCGCAGTACGTGCTTTCCGGCGCCATTTTATTGAAGACACACTGCAGTGTCTTCAATAAAATGGCGCCGGAAAGCGCATACTGCGCAGGCGCCGATTCCGGCACCAGGAGAAGCAAGACAATGGCGCCGGAACTGGCGTAAGTAACAAATTGCTGTGCCATGAGGCTGTGGCACTTCATGCCACAGCCATTTGTTACTTACGGCATTTCCGCCGCCATTCTCTTTCTCCTCCTGGTGCCGGAATCGGCGCCTGCGCAGTACGTGCTTTCCGGCGCCATTTTATTGAAGACACACTGCAGTATCTTCAATAAAATGGCGCCGGAAAGCGCGTACTGCGCAGGCGCCGATTCCGGCACCAGGAGAAGCAAGACAATGGCGCCGGAACTGGCGTAAGTAACAAATTGCTGTGCCATGAGGCTGTGGCACTTCATGCCACAGCCATTTGTTACTTACGGCATTTCCGCCGCCATTCTCTTTCTCCTCCTGGTGCCGGAATCGGCGCCTGTGCAGTACGCGCTTTCCGGCAGTGTCTTCAATAAAATGGCGCCGGAAAGCGCGTACTGCGCAGGCGCCGATTCCTGCTGCCGGAATCGGCGCCTGCGCAGTCCGCGCTTTCCGGCGCCATTTTATTGAAGACACACCTGCAGTGGAGCCGGATGATAGGTGAGTATGGTATTTTTTTTTTTTTTATATGGCAGCAGCATACGGGGGCATATAATACAATAGTGGCGCAGGATGGCAGCAGCACATGACAGAACAGGCGCAGGATGGCAGCAGCACATGACAGAACGGGCGCAGGATGGCAGCAGCGCATGACATAACGGGCGCAGGATGGGAGCAGCACATGACAGAACGGGCGCAGGATGGCAGCTGCGCATGACAGAACGGGGGCGCAGGATGGGAGCAGCACATGACAGAACGGGCGCAGGATGGCAGCAGCACATGACAGAACGGGCGCAGGATGGCAGCTGCGCATGACAGAACGGGGGCGCATGATGGGAGCAGCACATGACAGAACGGGCGCAGGATGGCAGCAGCACATGACAAAACGGGCGCAGGATGGCAGCAGCGCATGACAAAACGGGCGCAGGATGGCAGCAGCACATGACAGAACGGGCGCAGGATGGCAGCAGCGCATGACATAACGGGCGCAGGATGGGAGCAGCACATGACAGAACGGGCGCAGGATGGCAGCTGCGCATGACAGAACGGGGGCGCAGGATGGGAGCAGCACATGACAGAACGGGCGCAGGATGGCAGCAGCACATGACAGAACGGGCGCAGGATGGCAGCAGCGCATGACATAACGGGCGCAGGATGGGAGCAGCACATGAAAGAACGGGCGCAGGATGGCAGCTGCGCATGACAGAACGGGGGCGCAGGATGGGAGCAGCACATGACAGAACGGGCGCAGGATGGCAGCAGCACATGACAAAACGGGCGCAGGATGGCAGCAGCGCATGACAAAACGGGCGCAGGATGGCAGCAGCACATGACAGAACGGGCGCAGGATGGCAGCAGCACATGACAGAACGGGCGCAGGATGGCAGCAGCGCATAACATAACGTGCGCAGGATGGGAGCAGCACATGACAGAACGGGCGCAGGATGGCAGCTGCGCATGACAGAACGGGGGCGCAGGATGGGAGCAGCACATGACAGAACGGGCGCAGGATGGCAGCAGCACATGACAAAACGGGCGCAGGATGGCAGCAGCGCATGACAGAACGGGCGCAGGATGGCAGCAGCACATGACAGAACGGGCGCAGGATGGCAGCAGCACATGACAGAACGGGCGCAGGATGGCAGCAGGATGGGAGCAGCACATGACAGAACGGGCGCAGGATGGCAGCAGCGCATGACAGAACGGGCGCAGGATGGCAGCAGCACATGACAGAACGGGCGCAGGATGGCAGCAGCACATGACAGAACGGGCGCAGGATGGCAGCAGCGCATGACATAACGGGCGCAGGATGGCAGCAGGATGGGAGCAGCACATGACAGAACGGGCGCAGGATGGCAGCAGCGCATGACAGAACGGGGGCGCAGGATGGGAGCAGCACATGACAGAACAGGCGCAGGATGGCAGCAGCGCATGACAGAACGGGCGCAGGATGGCAGCAGCGCATGACAGAACGGGCGCAGGATGGTAGCAGCGCATGACAGAACGGGCGCAGGATGGCAGCAGCGCATGACAGAAGGGGCGCAGGATGGCAGCAGCGCATGACAGAACGGGCGCAGGATGGCAGCAGCTCATGACAGAACGGGCGCAGGATGGCAGCAGCACATGACAGAACGGGCGCAGGATGGCAGCAGCACATGACAGAACGGGCGCAGGATGGCAGCAGCGCATAACATAACGTGCGCAGGATGGGAGCAGCACATGACAGAACGGGCGCAGGATGGCAGCTGCGCATGACAGAACGGGGGCGCAGGATGGGAGCAGCACATGACAGAACGGGCGCAGGATGGCAGCAGCACATGACAAAACGGGCGCAGGATGGCAGCAGCGCATGACAGAACGGGCGCAGGATGGCAGCAGCACATGACAGAACGGGCGCAGGATGGCAGCAGCACATGACAGAACGGGCGCAGGATGGCAGCAGGATGGGAGCAGCACATGACAGAACGGGCGCAGGATGGCAGCAGCGCATGACAGAACGGGCGCAGGATGGCAGCAGCACATGACAGAACGGGCGCAGGATGGCAGCAGCACATGACAGAACGGGCGCAGGATGGCAGCAGCGCATGACATAACGGGCGCAGGATGGCAGCAGGATGGGAGCAGCACATGACAGAACGGGCGCAGGATGGCAGCAGCGCATGACAGAACGGGGGCGCAGGATGGGAGCAGCACATGACAGAACAGGCGCAGGATGGCAGCAGCGCATGACAGAACGGGCGCAGGATGGCAGCAGCGCATGACAGAACGGGCGCAGGATGGTAGCAGCGCATGACAGAACGGGCGCAGGATGGCAGCAGCGCATGACAGAACGGGCGCAGGATGGCAGCAGCGCATGACAGAACGGGCGCAGGATGGCAGCAGCTCATGACAGAACGGGCGCAGGATGGCAGCAGCACATGACAGAACGGGCGCAGGATGGCAGCAGCACATGACAGAACGGGCGCAGGATGGCAGCAGCACATGATGGAGACCATATACCAATATAAATGCTCGCCACCCGGGCGTAGAACGGGTTCAATAGCTAGTTTAATATATTGAGCTTAAGACCTTGTTGCAATTGCAGAAATATCTGTGTCAATTCTGTTTACATATCTGTTTCAAGTAAATGCATTCTTTTCTGCAACTTTGTTCTCAGACTGGCTTTATCCCATGCTATTAGATTCCGTAGTACCGATTTAATTATTACAATTTGATCCCTTGCCGATTTTGTAAGTTTGCCCACTGACAAAGACATGAACAGTCTATAATTTTAAGGGTAGGTTAATTTTAACATTGAGAGATAGAATATCAAACATAAAATCCAGAAAATCACTTTGTTTAGATTGTATAAATTTATTTGCATTTTGCAGTGAGAAATAAATATTGCATCCCTCTGGCAAAAAAAGACTTAATACTTGGTGGCAAAACCATTTTTTGGCAAGCACAGCAGTCACACGTTTTTTGATGATGGTACCCTTAACTTAGTATTTTGTTGCTAAACCTTTTGAGGCAATCACTGCAATCAAATGATTCCTGTAACTGTCAATGAGACGTCTGCACATCATGACAGGTATTTTGGCCCACTCCTCAAGAGCAAACTGCTCCAGTTGTCTCGTGTTTGAAGGTTGCCTTTTCCAGACGGCATGTTTCAGCTCTTTCCAAAGATGCTCAATAGGATTTAGGTCAGGGCTCATGGAAGGCCACTTCAGAATAGTCCAATGTTTTCCTCTTTGCCATTCTTGGATGTTTTTAGTTGTGTGTTTTGGGTCATTATCCTGTTGCAAGACCCATGATCTGCAACTAAGACCAAGCTTTCTTAGTCTGAGCAGCACATTTGTCTCTAGAATCTCTTAATACTTTTGAGATTTCATTGTACCCTGTACAGATTCTAGACAAACTGTGCCAGATGCAGCAAAGATAGCAGAGCCTCCTCCATGTTTCACAGTAGGGACAATGTTCCTTTCTTGATATGCTTCATTTTCCATCTGTGAACATAGAGCTGATGTGCCCTGCCAAAAAGTTCAATGTTTGCCTCATCTGTCCATAGGACATTCTCCTAGAAGATTTGTGGCTTGTCAACATGAAGTTTGGCAAATTCCAATATTGATTTTTTTTCAACAATGGTGTCCTCCTTGGTCGTCCCCCATGAAATCCACTTTGGCTCAGACAACAATGGATGGTGCGATAAGACACTGATGTTCCTTGAGCTTGAAGTTCACCTTCAATCTGCTTCAAAGTTTTTCTGGGCTCTTTTGTTACCATTTGTATTATCCGTCTCTTTGATTTGTCATCAATTTTCTTCCTGCGGCCACATCCAGGGAGGTTGGCTACAGTCCCATGGCTCTTGAATTTCTGAATAATATGTACAACTGTAGTCACAGGAACATCAAGTTACTTGCAGATTGTCTTATAACTTTTACCTTTAACATGTTTGTCTATAATTTTCTTTCTAATCTTCTGAGACAACTCTTTTCTTCACTTCCTGTGGTCCATGATGAATGTGATACACACCATGTCACCATAGAGTACTGTTAGTATCTGTAGCCCTATATACAGGCCCACTCACTGATTCCAAGATTGTAGACATCTGTGATGCTACTTAGTGGACACACCTTGATTTAACATGTCCCTTTTGTCACATTATTTTCAGGGGTACCATCATTTCTGTCCAGGCCTATTTCATGAGTTTTATTTTTTTTAATTCAGTGGAAGCATGACTGAAAAGCAATGTCTGACATTCATTTGTTGTAACCATTGTGAGTTTTTCTGTAATTAAACGAAAGGTACCAACAATTTTGATGTGTGTACATCTTTTTCTTGCAGTGATCTTTGTTGGTTGCCTATTTTTGGTGAGAGTACCAATGGTTTTGATTTTCCTCCATTTGTATGCAGCCTGTCTGACTGTTGATTGACAGAGTTCAAACCCTTTAACAATGGAATGGCACATTTTTTCATTCTCGAGAGCATCAATAACTCTTTCCTACTAACAAACATTGGATATTTGGATCATTTTCCACAATTAAAAAAAATAAAAAGGGTTATAATTTTTACTCATTTGCTTTATTTGGTTATTTTTATTTACTTTTAGGAATTATGTGAAAATCTGAAGCATTTTTTGGTAGAATTTAAGCAACAATATCAACAAATTCTGAAAGGGTCACAAACTTTCAAACAGTGCTGTAAGTGGGTCAACAAAGTACAACCGCATATCTGCCATCTTATTATTACTGTTAGACCCTGACTCGAGGTAGACTTACTATTGGTTTCAACCTATGCAGCAGTACATGGGCCGAAGAGGTAATAGCTCCCACTACCAACTCAAAAGTAGTAAGCGGCTTCTCTCACAGGAACGTAAAGGAGTGCATTATGATTTGCTGCTGGATGCCAAAGGGCCCATATATTGTTCTTGAATAGTTGCCATTTCTGTTTGTGTCTGCCCTTAGCCTATTTTTGATTATCAGGGCCAGATGGACTGTAGAGACTGTGAGATTAGAAGCCATGGCTTGTTAGGTGCTCCCTGCTCAAAGTAGAATCCTCACTCTTCACCATTCCAAGTACCATGACCTAAGCTAGCTTACCAATATAATAGGTTCATGAACAAAGGTGCAACTAGAAGCTACTAGCCCCCAAGGGAACCCAGCTACCCATCTACCCAGTGTCATTTATAATGCTAGTGTATTTTCCTGTGGCAGAACGTATTTTGGGCCACCTACAAAAGAAAGGTCTGGGTGTGATTACTTGCTTTCCAACACCTAAAGCGCCCACCATATTCTATGTATTTGGCAGTTACAAAGATGGCTGTGCCATCGCGTAGTCCTTATTAATTTTTTTGTTGGGGGGTAGTTCTAACTAGTGATGAGTGAGTGTACTTGTTGCTCGGGTTTTCTCCGAGAATTTATGACTGCTCGGAGATTTAGTTTTCATCGCGGCAGCTGAATGATTTACAGATATTAGCCAGGCTGAGTACATGTGGAGGTTGTCTGGTTGCTAGGGAATCCCCACATGTAATCAAGCAGGCTAGTAGCTGTAAATTATTCAGCTGCCGCGATGAAAACTAAATCTCCGAGCAGTCATAAATACCCGGAAGTCACCTGAGCGTGCTCGGGAAAACCAGAGCAACAAGTACACTCGCTCATCACTAGTTCTAACCTCTCTTCTTCTACCTTCTGTCCTTGAATATCAGACACAGGCTCTGATTATTCTTTCTTACATGATCCTTTTCCCTCTATACACAGATCTGGAAGAAGAAAAAGGAGAAAAGTTAGAGTGCCAATTTTACCAAAACTAACGATAACTTTCTGTTGCTGCAGTTATCCTTTTTTATTACAGCGTGACTGTGAAAAATCAAATGCTTCTCCTTTAAATATTTATAAGTTATCAATCCTCACGTAGAACCTATGAGTTTGTCCAAGTTTGCAATTTATATGCACAACTAATTATAACACCTTCAAGTCACAAGGTTGAGGAGGATTTAAATCATGTTTTGCCTTAGGGAAATCTACACATCCATCTCAGGTGTGTCATTCCTGTTTTCAATAACAGACCGCACTGTAACCGAGCCTAAAAATAATAATATAACCAAGTAATTATTTGCATTTGAAGTCACCAGATATGTAATCTGCAACCCATATTTGCATTAACGACAAAAGTTATTATTGTTAGGATCGTATCGGAGGATTTGATAATTTGATTGACATTTCAGAACGCTTATCACTGATACCTCTTAAATCCATCCACATTTTTTAATTTAAAATGCAAAAATTAGCTTTGCAGTGTCTCAAAATATTCTGCAAATGGACAACCTAATCTTCCACTGCATTTTTAATACATACAAATTTTAAAATAATCCTTCAATAAGATGTGAGACGTTCATATCAATGCACTGACTGCCCCCTAGAGGCAGACTTGGAATAGCAAGCGTGAACAAGTAAAAAGTCTAGAGCTTGCAGAGCTTTGATAAGATTCAGTGAGGTTCTTAATTCCATTAACACAACTTCTTATTCTGAGATACAAGATATGCAAGAGACACAGACATGAAGAATACAGCATGATTTACAACAGTCCTATTCCCGCAGTCTATAATAAATGAATGTGTAATACGTCAAACAATGCTGAAAAACATACAAATTGTGCACTGGGTAAGAAAAAAGAAATTAAAAAGACAATTACAATTAGGAAAAATGATTTTATAGTAGTATTCCACTTAAAGGGGTAGTCCAGAACTTAAAAAACTCTAAATTCCTGTCACTTTTTATGCAATAACCATTTTTATAATTAGCTTTATTAGTGTAGCAATCACTGTGAATACTTTGGGGAATAGATTACATGTATTGCATTAAAATATAATCACGGACACTCCACTGACCACACTGAGATCAAATAAATTGACACTCTACATAAGACCGGTACACAAACAATCCTCTTTAATTAGGGAAGAGGTCCACTAAGACATAGACTATGTAATCAGTCTATTTTATCCCTCCAAAAGCCTCCATACCTGTTTGAGGAGTTTGGCAACCTAATATATCAACGACAATGGCGCATCCGCTCCTTGATGGATGTCCCTCAGTAACCCTGAATTTCCCTTATAATATAATGGAGTGACCAGGTTTCACCATTTATTATGCCACGGTCATAGATAACCAAAGTGACAATTTGCAAACAGAATGTGACTATTTGCAAAATAAAAGGTATCCTCCATCAACAGATGAATTTCTATAACATACCACAAGCTGTGCCTAGTCTCATCCTAGGTGCGTTTTGCCTACCTATCCTGCAGAGGTTAACACCCTAATAAATTAGCGACAATGGCACCCCCACTCTTCAACGAATCTCCCTGGGCAGCCTTAGCTTACTTTGACATACATAATACACCAAAATTTGATAGGTCATTATGTCAGGTGAAAAATAATGCTGTGGTTAATAATGGAGAATACTTCACATAATAGATGACATTAGTGTTTCTCAGGTAAAGCTTCAGCACATTTCCTCAAGTCAAGGTTCCTCAGGATCTGATATAAATGACATCTCAACAAAATTATATAGTTACATAGGTTGAGAAAAGACCTAGGTCCATCAAATTCAAATTTCCACCAATTGTACATTTTGTCAATAAATTAACTATAACCCACAATGTTATGTGTATTGAGGAAATCATCCAGCCCTTTTTTGAAAGCTATTATAGTGTCTGCCATTACTACCGCTTGTGGTCAGGCATTCCACAGTCTGACTGCCCGAACTGTAAAGTACCCTTTCTTATTTAGTGGTCGGAATCACCTTTCTTCCAACCATAATGAGTGCCCCTTGGTCATAAGTATGGTCCTTGGAAGGAATAAGCCATGTGCCAGTCCTTTGTAATGACCACACATATATTTATACATGTAAATGAGATCTCCTCCAAGGCATCTTTTTTCTAAGCTAAAGAAGCCCAACTTTCCCAACCTCTATTCACAAGAGAGTCCTTCCATCCCTTGTAATAATCTAGTTGCCCATCGTTGAACTGATTCTAACTTCTGAATATCTTTTTTAATGTGGAACCCAAAACTGGATCCCATATTCTAGATGTGGGCTCACAAGTGATTTCTAGAGGGGTAACAACAATACATTGGGATTGCAGGATTTTATCTTTCTTTTTATACACCCTAATATCTTGTTTGCTTTTTCTGCTGCTGCTTGACATTGAGTGCTGCTGCTCCGCTTACTAGTAACCAGAACACCTAAGTCTTTCTCCTGTTCTGTAGCCCCAGGTAAAAGCCCATTTAATGTATGTGAAGTTATAGGATTACTCCGTCTTAGGTGCATTAATCTACATTAAATTTAATTTGCCAAATGTTTGCCCATTTGGTCAACTTTTCCAGACTATTTTGCAATATTGTACTGTCAAGGTCAGATTTTAGTACACTACATAGTTTGGTGTCGTCAGCAAAGACTGACAATTTACTCTCAGTCCCATCCACAAGGTCATTAATAAAGAGGTTAAAAAGAATCGGTCCTAGCACAGATCTCCATTTAGAGAACGCAACATTTATGATTATTTTTTCCTGTCATTTAGCCAATTCCTTAACCATCTGCATACAGTTTCCTCCAGTCCCTGCTTGTTTAGCTTCAGCATAAGGCTGATAGTTCCCTTAAAAACTTTGCACACTACTGACATCAGGCTTACTGGACGGTAACTGCCTGGATCCACCTTCTTTCTTATATATCTGTACTATGTGAGCCATCCTCCAATCCCGTGGCACCAACCCTGTTACAAGAGGGTCTGTGGATGAATCCCATCTGAGCTGGGGGATTTGACAATATTTAATTTGCTCAGATGCAGTCATACTTCTTCTGGTGTTAATCTAAATAAGCCCAGCATAGTAGTACGCTCAGACCATGGGCATCCGTGTTTAAGTAGATGATAAAGATGATTTGCAGAGTTAATGATTGCAAACTTGTTCAAGAATATGAGGAGGATATCCCCTCTCTCCAAATCGCTTCATCATTTCAAGAGATTGACTCTTCAAATACGATATACTGGGACGATTTCTCCTAAGTCGGAGGTATCCCCTTCTTGACTGTAGTCAGGTGGTAGCCGTTCCATCTTAATAAACTGCTTGTGGCAGTTGGTTGTCAATGGGGAAATGTTCTTAAACATCCAAACTGATCCTTTTTGATAAGAAGGTTCAGGAAAGGAAGCTGAACTACATCTTCTTCTGATGTGAACCTTAGTCCAATCTCTTTGATATTCAAGATATTTACAAATGAGTGTAATTCCTCAAGTGTTCCAGTCCACAACATGAGATGAGAATATAATTTATGAACCTGGCCCACAAGAGGATCAGATGTTATCACCATTTCACCTCCTTTGCAAAGACAATGATTTCCTCCTACTGGCCCAGGGATATGTTAGCATACGTGAGTGCACAAGGGCTCCCACCACAGTACCCTTGAGCTGATGGAAGTACTTAAAATTGAAGAAGTAACAGTTGTGGGTCAAGATAAATTGAAGATGTATGCCAACAAACTGACTATATATTTCATTCACATTCAATAGCCAAGTGATTTACAGCATGTAACACAGCCTTGTTGGGTACATTGCTGCAAAGTGCTTCAACATTGATCGATGCTGCATCGACCGCTACACCCTCTAAGTTTCTCAGAAATTTTTTTTATAAAATGGGGGGGGGGTGGTTATGAACAAGCGGAGAATATGATCCACATAAATACCACTATTTTAGGTAATGAAATCTACCTCAGACACAATAGGGAGCCCCTTCAAAGAGACAAGGCCCTTATGTATCTTGGGCAGAGTGTAAAAGGTGGGTATTATAGGGAAAGTTTGAAAAATAAATCCATACTCATTATTTGATATCAACAATGCATCTCAAACCTCATCCAAAATATCACCAAGAGGATTACAATAATCATCTGTGGGATCGGAGGGTAAGATTTTATACATCTCTCTATGCTCCAAAATGGTCTGACACATTTGAGAGTTATTTCTAGTGATCCATCAATGTAAGGTTCCCCTCCTATGTCAGATGCCTTAATTATAATCTCCTTGTTCTTTTCAAGAGGTTTTAATGCTAATCTCGCCTATGCAGAAATATTATGTGTCATTGATGTATTAGAATGGGAAATTCTGCACAAATCCCTCTCAACCAGTTTGAGAAAATATCAATGTTTGAAAAATCACTCTGTATTGGCCTCTTTCTCCTAGTCCTCTTATGGTGGCTAGTAAAAGGGCCAATTCCCCTATCTCTCTCATTCTTCTAGATAAATTGATAATTTGACAAATATCTATTGTAAGATGCTTCTCAAAGGATACCCCATGTTCAGGCCTACCCGGTGTTCATTGATTTGGAAGCACTTTACAGCAATGTAAAGCACATGGGTTACATGCTGTAAACCACTCTCTGTTGTCCCGGACTATGGACTGTGACAGAAATAGTCGATTTCTTGGCACACATCTTCAATTAATCTAGAACCAGAACTATTTCCTTTTCAATGGGAAGTACTTCCATCAGCTCACTGGTACTGTGATGGAGAGCCCTTGAGTCCCCATGTATGTTAAGATATTTCTTGAGGAATTCAACTAGTTTAAACATCTTGAATTTCAACGAGGTTAGGTTAAGGTTCTCATTAGAAGAAGATGTAATTCAGCTGTCATTCATGGGACATGTTATAAAGAAGGATCAAGGTAGACATCAAATAACATTTTCTCATCGAAAACCATCTGCCACAGTTTATTAAGACGGGATAGCTACTGCAACTGCACCCAAGAAGGGGATACCTAAAGTTCAATTCCTCCAACTTAGGAGTAATTGTTCCAGTACATCTGATTTCAAGAGTCATTCTTATCTGTATTACTGACACCAAAGTATAGCACAAGTGATCAAAATATTACATGTTCAAGTTCCCTAAGGGGACATACAAACACAATAGAAAGGTAAAAAAAAGTTTCAAAAATATGCAAAAAATAAAAATTATATAAAAGTTTGATTACTCCTATTTCCCTCCATTAAAAATTACGAAATTAAAAAACATACAGTACAGATGAAAAGTTTGGACACACCTTCTCAGTTAAAGATTTTTCTGTATTTTCATAACTATGAAAATTGTAAATTCACACTAAAGGCATCAAAACTATGAATTAACACGTGGAATTATATTTTTAACAAAAAAGTGTGAAACAACTGAAAATTTGTATTTTCTTCTAGGTTCTTCAAAGTAGCCACCTTTTGCTTTGATGACTGCTTTGCACACTCTTGGCATGCTCTTGATGAGCTTCAAGAGGTAGTGACCGGAAATGGTTTTCACTTCACAGGTGTGCCCTGTCAGGTTTAGTAAGTGGGATTTCTTGCCTTATAAATGAGGTTGGGAACATCAGCTGTGTTGAGCAGAAGTCTGGTGGATACACAGCTGATAGTCCTATTGAATAGACTATTAGAATTTGTATTATGCCAAGAAAAAAGCAGCTAAGTAAAGAAAAACGAGTGGCCATCATTACTTTAAGAAATGAAGGTCAGTCAGTCTGAAAAATTGGGAAAACTTTGAAAGTGTCCACAAGTGCAGTTGCAAAAACCATCAAGCGCTGCAAAGAAACTGGCTCACATGAGGACCACCCCAGGAAAGGAAGACCAGGAGTCACTTCTGAGGATAAGTTTATCTGAGTCACCAACCTCAGAAATTGCAAGTTAACAGCAGCCCAGATTAGAGACCAGGTCAATGCCACACAGAGTTCTAGCAGCAGACACATCTCTACAATAACTCTTAAGAGGAGACTTTGTGCAGCAGGCCTTCATGGTAAAATAGCTGCTAGGAAACCACTGCTAAGGATAGGTAACAAGCAGAAGAGACTTGTTTGGGCTGAAGAACACAAGGAATGGACATTAGACCAGTGGAAATCTGTACATTGGTCTGATGAGTCCAAATTTGAGTTCCTTGGTTCCAACCACCGTGTCTTTGTGTGATGCAGAAAAGGTGAAGGATGGACTCTATATGCCTGGTATCCACCGTGAAGCACGGAGGAGGAGGTGTGATGGTGTGGGGGTGCTTTGCTGGTGACACTGTTGGGGATTTTTTCAAAATTTAAGGCATACTGAACCAGCATGGCTACCACAGCATCTTGCAGCCGCATGCTATTCCATCCAGTTTGCATTTAGTTGGACCATCATTTAGTTTTCAACAGGACAATGACCTCAAACACAGCTCCAAGCTGTGTAAGGGCTATTTGACCAAGAAGGAGGGTGATGGGGTGCTATGCCAGATGACCTGGCCTCCACAGTCACCAGACCTGAACCCAATCGAGATGGTTTGGGGTGAGCTGGACTGCAGAATGAAGGCAAAAGGACCAACAAGTGTTAAGCATCTCTGGGAACTCCTTCAAGATTGTTGGAAGACCGTTTCTGGTGACTACCTCTTAAAGCTCATCGAGAGAATGCCAAGAGTGTGCAAAGCAGTCATCAAAGCAAAAGGTGGCTACTTTGAAGAACCTAGAATGTAAGACATATTTTCAGTTGTTTCACACTTTTTTGTTAAGTATATAATTCCACATGTGTTAATTCATAGTTTTGATGCCTTCAGTGTGAATTTACAATTTTCATAGTCATGAAAATACAGAAAAATCTTTAAATGAGAAGGTGTATCCAAACTTTTGGTCTGTACTGTAGTTTAAATCTCATGTTTGCATATATCTTGGTCCTTACAGAGTGATGCTGTATCCCCTTTATTGTATGCTATGCAGTCATTGCGGCATGCACCTGTTCACAAATGTAAATACTTAAAACATGGCGTGTATAGTCCACAATAAGGTTAAAAAACTTTAATTCTTTAAGTACAAAGGTAAAAACATGTATTAAATATTTATCAACTGTAAGGAGGAAGACCGGACTGTGGGTACCTCTCCTGTGCCGGGTCCGGAACTGTCGGGGCTGTCTCCTCGGTTGTCCAGGGGAAAGAATAAGAGACTGGACAAATCTTGTCACCTGGAAGCAGGGGGCGTGGCAAAGCAGCAGCGCACACGGAAGCAGTCAGTCTGGACGCGAACAGGCAGCACGCGGCAGGCTGAGCAGAGTGCTTCGTCTCCTGAGCACTGGTGCTGCAAAGGACTTTGTGTGCCGGCCCACGCTGCTAATGGTGCTTCAGGACTGTGAGTACAGCAGGTGGACAGAGTAGAAAAAGACAGTACCAGACTTATTCCTGCGGTCCTCTTTGCCGGTAAACTCTGGCAGATTCACCTTGGACTGGAGAGGCACTGTGGTCCTGTTTGATCCAGCCACAGCCACTAGAAAACAGACCGTGGTGTAAAGGACCTCCATTTGGACATCGTTTGAGCCGTCGCTGATGCTGCAACCACCTGTAGGATCATCTGTCATGGAGGAGCACAAAGAACACAATACGTTCTTTAAAAAAAGACTGCTCTTATTCTACAATTATTGTTCTGCACATTCCCCCTTAACCATTTGTCTCACTGCGAGGAGCTATGCCCTTGATAAATTAAATTGCTAAATTTGTTAACCCTTGCTCTGCCTTCTGTCTGTCACTGCATCCCGCAACCTGCTAACACAACAACAAAGCTATTTAGGCAAAGATTTAGGTACAAAAAAGGCGCATATAGCACAAGCGTAACTAGGATAGGAAGAGCGTTATGGGGCAGTAAATGTTTATGCCAAGTGACAGTGCCTTAGTACCTAACATAGTAAATGTGCATAAGATAATTCTGAGGAGGTACAACAATATAAGTAGTGCATTGTACCCACAGTCTCATAATCAGTGTTCACTAAAGGGGTTATCTAGTTGGGCTATTTTATAGGTTGGGTCGTCACAGACACTGCAATATCAAATAGATAAAAAAGATATTTCATTTGTTTATTTTTTCTTTCTTTGTTTATTTTTCATAAAATATTTATTTATGGGTACAATATACTTTTAATTTTTTACTATTGTTTTGAGATTTTTTTAGAAACGTTTTTACGATTTTTTTGAACTTTTAGTTTTTACATAGTCCCTCTATGGCACTTTCACTTTTACAGCTCTGAATGCAGCTGCAAAGCATAGGCATGCAGTAGTATTGCTAAGCTTTATAAATGTCAGTGCCACATTGACATAAGCTTATTAGACCATATACTGAGCGTGATCTAACTGGCTTGCAAGCCCTGGTGACCCGGATGTTGTCATGACAATGTCAGTGTCACTATGGCATTGATTGGCCCCTCGACTGATCAGAGGGGAATGGGAGCCACTGCCCTCTCCTTCCCTTCTAAATGCTGGGATTGGTGTCAATTGCAACATTCAGGGGGTTAAAGTGACGGGAGCGGTGCGGGCACTGCTCCTGACAGTGGGAGCCTTGTGTTAGCTGTCATATTTGCTGAATGCCAAGAGGCAATCGCTTACGTCCAAGGTCAGGAAGTCCTTCCAACCTGGACATATGGATACGACAAAGGTCATGAAGGGATTAATGGACTTAATTTTCAATGCACTATATGGCTGAAAACAGAGAAATATTTATTTTTCTAAATTCCAAATACTATTTTTGGAGATTAAATTGAGAATTTTAAAAGATTTGCCAGTTTATTAACAGCAGTAGCATTCGTCCTACAGTTGTTACCATGTCTCTACAATACCAGTAGCTGCTAATAGCATTACATTTTCTATTGCAACTTGTCATAGGATTCACTTCAGATAACCGCTCTATATTCACTGGAAATAATTTAAATCCAATTATCATTCGAAGATTGAAAGAGTTGGAAAATATTGAAAATGATGTGATAATGTCATGACTAATGCCACAAATTGCTTTGGCAGCTCAGTGTTCATGACTTACCAAGTGCTAATATATAGTGCACAGTTTACATTACTCTGCATTAACCAGCAAACTACTGTGGAGGTAAATTAAACATGATGCAAAATTGCAGATTGAGGTTTTGTTAGAGTTTATCACACACCACAGCATGTTACTTCTTAATAATTCACTCCCGGTAGGTGACATCTGAAATAAATGTCGTTTTAGTCATTTGTTTAAAAAAAAAATGCAGAAACTCAGCGCATGATCTTTGGCAGTAACATGAAAAATAATAAGGTTTCTGTTGCTTAATGTAAGTCTGTCAACTGCAAAGGTTAGCAAGAAAAAATAGAAAACAAACATTGATTGTAGCAGATGTGATTGTATATTTTTCTAAGCTTTGAGTAGATGTGGTTGTAGCTAATTGTCACTCCTGCTCCTATGTCCCTGCTGTTTTAGGTTACGTTCCCACCATGAGTATTTGTTGAGTTTTTGATGTTATAAATATTCTGCATCTATTCAGTAAATTAGGTCAGGGGTTCCCAACTCCAGTCCTCAAGGCCCACCAACATGTCATGTTTTCAGGATTTCCTTAGTCTTGCCCAGGTAATAATTGCATCACCTGTGCAATGCAAAGGAAATCCTGAAAACATGACCTGTTGGTGGGCCTTGAGGACTGGAGTTGGGGACCCCTGAATTAGGTGACCACTGTTGTTTTTGTCTCTTTTTTTGGTATGTGATGTTTTAAATAAAGCTGCTTTGTTTTTGATACTTCCTGGTATTTAGCTTTTACAAAACTTTATTGATACAATTATGCAGGGAAAATGTACCAAAAACGCTTGTGCGTTTTTTACTTGGGATTTTTTTGCATCAAATGTAATTTATATGGTGAAAATCTGCATATAATACTCAGTGTACTCAAAGAAAAATTGACATGTTATGGTTTTGAAATGCGCCACAGCATAGCCTCAATGAGAAACTGCAGACGCACCCCCTTTTTTCTTGTTTTGCACTTTATTATTTACAGGTTAACCCTTCCCATAAAAGGATGTTGTAGTCAGATTCTAGAAAAGGATCCTCAAGTATGGAGGAGGCTCAAGAGATGAGCTCTTTCTACAAGCAGCAGATACTGGCAATATTACATAGCCAGCATCTGTCTCTAACAGCCATGGCTGGAGCCAAATTGCGGCCTGCCTATTAACCACCTAAATCTCAAGCAGTGGCATTTAAATGAAATGGGCACCGATGTGGGAACACAATCAATGGATTACTATGAAAGCCAGGTGTCTGCTCAAGGCTGTCATCTCAGTGGTCCTGTGAAGATCAGCCATAGGCTGACCTCCATAGGACCCTAGAATTTTCACTATGTACTGAAATATTGTGATATTGCAAAATATAGTACAAATGATCACAGGTTCAAGTTCCTTAAGGTAACTAACAAAAAATGTAAAAAATAAAGAAAAAAAAAACTAAAAAATATGAAAAAAGTTCAAATTACCCTACTTCTCCCCCATTAAAAATATAGAAATATTTTTACCATGTACTGCAATATTGTGATATTGCAAAATATAGTACAAGTGATCACATGTTCAAGTTCCTTAAGGTGATTAACAAAAAATGTAAAAAATAAAGAATTTAAAAGAAAAAAATATGAAAAAAGTTCAAATAACCCTACTTATCCTCCATTAAAATTAAAGAAAGGAAAAATATCAAAATATTTTATATCAATGCATTTAAAATGTGAAATAAATTAGCCCAAACAGTAATCACCGTAAAAAGAGTAAAAATCTAATTGACAACCCGTGCATCTTGTTTCATCAAAATTAGTATCAATAAAAACATCAGCAAACCATCATCCATTAGTGTGTTCAGTCAGGCACCCTACACATTCCTCTACTCTTCTTGTGACATGATCACAGAGGGACAATCAAGGAGACAACTGCCATGGCAACAAAGAACTCCTGAAGGAGTTACAGATTTTGAAAGTCACTATATGTTGGAAATGTAAAGAATTGCGGTATATATTGTAGGGCTTCACTCTCTCTGGTTGGCATTAGGAATTCAGCATTAGCTTCACACAGGCAATGGAGTTTTGGTCCAAACACGTGGAGTTTTTATTGCTTTCCGCAGATTGCCCAGCACCAAAACAAACTCATAAACATAAATAACTAGCCTTGTCTATGTGGTAACTAAAAAGAAGAGACCCTGGCTACTCATACACGGCTAAGCTAGCCCCAGTTTGTTCAAGCAAAACAGCTATTGTCCACAGCAACCATTGATATTGAGGTTCTCTGCACACAGAGGGGTTCTGGCCTCTCTTAAGCTCCAAGACACATCCAGTCTGATCAGCTTCCCTGAGCTAACTGACTAGGGAAAACACCTAGCCTGTTAATATCGAGAGCTAGCCAGGTGCACTAATCAAAGCCTGCAGAGCTAGGATTTAACCATGGCTTATCTGGCATTGGAAAACAATATATATATTATTGAATTGCCCTTTTTCCCATCTAAAAACAAAAAGATAAAAAAAGTCTAATCAGTAATGCCCTATCCATATCTTGAAAAGCTTGATCTGTCAAAATATTATATTATTTAATTAATTGGTAAGTGTTGAATAAAAAGCCCAAATTGTTGTTTTATCTGTTGCTACTCCCTACACTACTTCCCAAAAAATGCAATAAGTACTCCAATATGGCACTATTAACAACTGTAAATTGTCGCACAAAGAAAAGTCAACACACAGCTCCAATGATGTAAAAAAAATTAAATATTAGGTCCTGGAAAATGTTGATAAAAATCAAACTTTATTTTATGCAAACTATAAAACTTTTTTAAAAAATGACTAAAATAGTATGAAAAACTATGCCAGTTTGATATTTCTGTAAGTATTATGATCTGTAGGATCATATTTCCAGGTAATTTTTACTACACAATGATGGGTATAAAAGCAAAATTCTAAACACAGTGTTGGAATTGTATTTTTTTTACCATTTTACCTCACTTGAATTTTTTCCCATTTTTCAGTACATCTTCGTTACACTGTGTGCAAAATTATTAGGCAAGTTGTAGTTTAGAGGATTGTTTTTATTATTGATCAACAACTATGTTCTCAATCAACCCAAAAGACTCATAAATATGTTGGCTATTTGCCATGAAACGATTGATTGTTTGGTGATCACGCTTCAAAAGCTTGGCAATTTCAAGACTGCTGCACCCCTCTGCAAGACATTTCACAATTTTGGACTTTTCAGAGCCCGTCAAATCTCTCTTCTGACCCATTTTGCCACAGGAAAGGAAGCAGCCTAATAATTAAGCACACCTTATATAGGGTTTTGATGTCATTAGACAACACCGCTCCTCATTACAGAGATGCACATCACCTGATTTACTTAATTGGTAGTTTGCTCTCAAGCCTGAACAGCTTGGGGTAGGACAACATGTATAAAAAGTATCATGTGATCAAAACACAACTTGCCTAATAATTCTGCACACAGTGTATGTCCTACAAAAAGCAAACCCTCATATAGAGATATTGATAGAAAAATAAAAAAATGTATTGCTCTTAGGCCTCATTCACACTTCAGTTTTTCACGTATGAGTGCTATTTGCTTTTTTCATGGATAGCACTCGTATTTATGATAGTCAATTTTTTTCCTTTGACCAAGTGGTCCATGCAGAATCATAGAGACATGTCGAATATTAATTTGAGTGCAAAATACTGTATAGGGGAAGGTGGAGAAACTTTTTTTCCCTCATCTGTGAAAAAATCTGACCAAACTCATGAAAATTAGTAATGAAACCAGTTTTTCTCATACATAAAAAAAACTGACGCCTGATGTAGCCTTAGAATGAAAGGAGGAAAAAATGAAATTGCAAAAAAAGAACATGGGCTGCATCATTACCAGGGTAAAGGTGTTTCTGCTCTCATAGGTGTTAGGTGTCGAGTTCCCGCTTCAGCACAAGGGGAATCTCGAGCCATCTCCGCTGCGGTCTCCCATTCTTATCCAGCCGCAGTGGAGTCTGCTCAGCAGAGACGTCGGTCCCAGCATCTTGCTCAGTCTCACTCTGTACAAAGAGTTACTGCAGCTTTTCCTGCTTCTGCCATTGAAGTCAGTGTTGGGCAGCGGTGAGCAGATGCTTTTGGGGCTAAGTCCTGCTTTTCTCTTTCTGAGCATGCCCAGGGAAAGATCTCCCATTGGAGATCGAGGGTCACATGCTCAGATACTGCAGCACATCCCATTGGTCCTCCAGGAAGGTCCTGAAAGGGCAAAACTTTGGTAGCAGCTTCCCATTGGTCCTTTATTGGAAGGTCCTGAACATGCTGCAACTATATAAGCTGCGCATGACCGCACGGCCATGCGCTAGTGTACATTTGTATATGTGTGTGTGTTGTGAGTACTTTGTACCGCCATATAGTCCGTCATTACTTGGCAGCAGCTTCCATCTCTGCACGGTGGACCCCAGGCTGCGAACGCACCATACTCTATCTGTCTTATTATTTGGTGCGTTCCGCTAGCCCTAACATTACACTAGCGCCAGGGTCTGGCTAGTAATGACGGACAAAAAGCAATCCTTGCAGTATATCCAGCAGCTGGAGGGTAGGTTGGCGGCTCTCGAGAGCTCAACCTCAGCTGTGGATGTTACCGCAGTTGCTGTACAGGCTGCTAGCGTGGCTGCAGCAACCTTGTCCATTGCCACCCCTGTTCCGACATTATCTCGCCTCCTGCTGCCAGAAAAAATTTTCTGGTGATAGCAAATTTTGTAGGGGATTCGTGAGTCAGTGCTCTATTCACCTCGAGCTCCTGGCTGCACGTTTTCCCACAGAGCGGGCTAAGGTGGGATTTATAGTGTCTCTCTTGTCGGACAGGGCGTTGGAATGGGCTACGCCGCTGTGGGAGCGTGGCGATCATGTGGTGCAGAGTGCTCCGCTGTTCCTGAGCACTCTGAAACAGGTCTTTTTAGGACCTCAAGTCACCCATGATACTGCGCTCCAACTGCTGGCATTAACTCAGGGTGAGTCCTTGGTCAGTCATTTTGCCGTCCAATTCCGCACTTTAGCTTCTGAGCTGGACTGGTCGGATAAAGCCCTTATCCCCATATTTTGGAGGGGCCTGGCTGATCACGTTAAGGACGCTCTGGCCACTAGGGAGATTCCTGCCACACTGGAGGAGTTAATAACTGTCTCCACTCGAATTGACCTCCGTTTTAACGAGCGGAGGTTAGAGCAAGCCCAGTGTAGGAAGAGGTTTCGGCTGGCTCCTACCTTCGCCATACCTCTGGAATCTCCGGTCCTGGTTCCTGAGTCACATGAGGCCATGGAAGTGTCACAAGCGGGATCTAAGTCCCGGACCGCTTGTGCACTCAAGGTCTGTCATGTTTGCCAGCAGTCAGGGCATCTAGCCACCAGATGTCCTCAGCGGTCGAGGAAACGTCAGCGTCTAGTGGTAGTAGGTGGAGGTACACTAGACACGGCGACGTTTGCCTCTAAATTGTCCTTTAAGGGGACAATTATTATAGGCTCATTCTCCCACTCGGTAGAGCTCTGCGTGGATTCTGGGGCGGAGGGCAATTTTATATCTTCTGCCCTCGCCCAACGTCACGCAATACCCCTGGTTATGCTAGC
Source organism: Ranitomeya imitator (assembly GCF_032444005.1). Classification (NCBI taxonomy): domain Eukaryota; kingdom Metazoa; phylum Chordata; class Amphibia; order Anura; family Dendrobatidae; genus Ranitomeya; species Ranitomeya imitator. Next base: position 620,221,750 of record NC_091283.1, read on the forward strand.
TCAACCAGTAACGGTACGAGTGGTGAATGGGTCGACACTGCCCTCACAGATAACACACCAGACAATCCCTTTTACTCTGTCCATGTCGCCATCTCATCAGGAGATTATATCTCTGCTCGTCATTCCTGAGGGAATTGATGAGGTCCTGTTGGGAATACCTTGGCTACGGTACCACTCTCCTCATATCGAGTGGTCCTCAGGCAGAATTCTGGGATGGGGCGAATCTTGTGGGGGTAGGTGTCAGAGGGAGTGCGTTCAGGTTGCTACTACAGAGGTACCCGCAGATCTATCCTCTCTCCCCAAGCAGTATTGGTCTTATGCAGACGCGTTCTCCAAAAAGGCGGCGGAGGTCCTTCCGCCCCATCGCCCCTATGACTGTCCTATTGATCTCTTGCCTGGTGCTGAGCCTCCCCGGGGTCGAGTATATCCGTTATCTCTCCTGGAGACGGAGGCAATGTCACAGTACATCCAGGAAAATCTGGCAAGAGGATTCATTAGGAAGTCAGTGTCACCTGCTGGGGCAGGGTTCTTCTTCGTGCAGAAGAAGAATGGGGAATTGCGTCCATGCATAGACTACAGGGGTCTTAACGCCATCACCGTTAAAAATAAGTATCCTTTGCCCTTGATATCTGAGCTCTTCGATAGGCTTCGGGGAGCAAGGGTATTTCCTAAATTAGATCTGCGGGGTGCTTACAACCTGATTCGCATCCGTGAGGGGGACGAATGGAAGACGGCTTTTAACACCAGGGATGGGCACTATGAATATCTGGTGATGCCCTTCGGGCTCTGTAATGCCCCAGCCATTTTCCAAGACTTTGTGAACGACATCTTCCGGGATATGCTCTCCACCTCGGTCGTAGTCTATCTGGATGATATTCTCATCTACTCTCCAGATATTGACTCCCACCGGAGAGATATTTGCAAAGTCTTCGACCTCCTACGGGCAAACTCCCTCTATGCCAAGTTGGAGAAGTGTATGTTCGAGCAGGAGTCCTTACCTTTCCTAGGCTACATCATCTCTGCCCAGGGATTGGCTATGGATCCTGCCAAACTACAGGCTGTGATGGACTGGCAGGAACCCCATTCTCTTAAAGCGGTGCAGCGCTTTATGGGGTTCATTAATTATTATCGCCAGTTCATTCCGCACTTCTCAACTTTGGTAGCTCCCTTGGTTGCCCTCACCAAGAAGGGGGCAAATCCCAAATTGTGGTCTGAAGAGGTCTCCAAGGCCTTTAACTCCATAAAGTCACACTTCGCTAGCGCTCCCATCCTACATCGCCCCGATGTTGATAAGCCATTTATCATGGAGGTGGATGCCTCTTCTGTTGGTGCTGGAGCAGTCCTCTTCCAAAAGGATGCTCAAGGTCGGAAGCATCCTTGCTTCTTCTTTTCTAAGACCTTCTCACCAGCAGAGAGGAATTATTCCATCGGGGACAGGGAGTTGCTAGCCATGAAGTTGGCTTTCTCGGAGTGGAGACATCTCTTGGAGGGAGCACGTTTTCCCTTCCAAGTCTTCACAGACCATAAAAATTTGGTGTACCTGCAGACAGCCCAGCGGTTGAATTCTCGCCAGGCCAGATGGTCCTTATTCTTCTCCCGGTTTCATTTCACCCTCCATTTTCTTTCTGGGGAGAAGAACATTCGGGCCGACGCTCTCTTTCGCTCCGTTGTGTCATTTGCGGAGGAGGAAGAGGAGCCTCGGCTTATTGTCCCCACCGAAAGCTTGAGAACTGTGGCCCCGGTTTCGCTAGAGTCTGTGCCTCCGGGCAAGACTTTTGTACCATCCAGTTTGCGACCGGAGATTCTCTCTTGGGCACACTCGTCCAGGGTGTGTGGACATTTTGGTTCCAAAAGGACATCTGAGTTACTGGCAAGGACATACTGGTGGCCGCATATGGCTCGTGATGTCGCAGAATATGTTCGGGCGTGTGTCTCTTGCGCCAAGAACAAGTCCCCTCGGCAACGGCCAGCTGGTTTGCTTTACCCTCTGCCGGTGGCGGACAGGCCCTGGGAGATGGTCGGGATGGACTTTGTGGTGGGCTTACCCAAGTCTCGTAACTGCACCATTATCTGGGTGATCACCGACCATTTTTCCAAAATGGTGCACTTGGTGCCTCTTCCACGGCTACCTTCTGCACGGGCGTTGGCTGTCTTGTTCATCAAACATATCTTTCGCCTACACGGTATGCCAGACAAAATTGTTAGTGACCGGGGTCCCCAGTTTGCATCTCGATTCTGGAGAGCTTTGTCGTCTACTCAGTATTGAGTTGAATCTCTCTTCGGCATATCATCCCGAGACGAATGGGTTGGTAGAGAGGGCCAACCAGACCTTGGTCACATATTTATGACATTTTGTTTCTGCCAGGCAGGATGACTGGGCATCCTTGCTACCGTGGGCAGAGTTTGCGCTTAACAATGCCGTAGCCGACTCCACCGGTCAGACTCCATTCCTCCTAAATTACGGCCAGCATCCGCGTGTCCCTGTGCCCATGCCTGTGTCTTCTGCTGACTCCAGGGTGGCAGACTGGGCTGTGGAGGCACGGGACATTTGGGACCACACTCAGGATGCCATTCGGGCCTCCAAGGAGAAAATGAGGTCCTCTGCCGATGCTCATCGGCGTCCCGCTCCGACCTTTGCTCCTGGTGACTTAGTGTGGCTCTCCGCCCGTAACATCAGGCTGCGTGTTGAGTCCACTAAGTTTGCACCTCGCTACTTGGGTCCCTTCAAGGTCCTTGAACAGGTTAACCCTGTGGTCTACCGTCTGGCCCTTCCTCCATGCTTGGGTATCACCGACACCTTTCATGTGTCCCTCTTGAAACCCGTATACATGTCCCGGTTTTCCGAGTCATCTGCCGTGACATCGGGTTCGTCTACGGACGATTACGAGGTGAATGCTATTTTGTGGTGCAAGGTGGTACGTGGCAAAAAGTTCTATCTGGTGGATTGGAAGGGTTATGGCCCAGAGGACAGGTCCTGGGAGCCTGCTGAAAACATTCGGGCCCCACAGCTCATTGCTGCCTTCGAGCGTAGCGAGGCCCAAGGAGGGGGGGTAATGTTAGGTGTCGAGTTCCCGCTTCTGCACAAGGGGAATCTTGAGCCATCTCCGCTGCGGTCTCCCATTCTTATCCAGTCGCAGTGGAGTCTGCTCAGCAGAGACGTCGGTCCCAGCGTCTTGCTCAGTCTCACTCTGTACAAAGAGTTACTGCTGCTTTTCCTGCTTCTGCCATTGAAGTCAGTGTTGGGCAGCGGCGAGCAGATGCTTTTGGGGCTAAGTCCTGTTTTTCTCTTTCTGAGCATGCCCAGGGCAAGATCTCCCATTGGAGATCGAGGGTCACATGCTCAGGTACTACGGCACATCCAATTGGTCCTCCAGGAAGGTCCTGAAAGGGCAAAACTTTGGTAGCAGCTTCCCATTGGTCCTTTATTGGAAGGTCCTGAACGTGCTGCAACTATATAAGCTGCGCATGACCGCACGGCCATACGCTAGTGTACATGTGTATATGTGTGTGTGTTGTGAGTGAAAGTCGCTCTTTAAATAACCCTCCCTATTGGATGACTGTTCGCGGAAGGTGTATGTTTGCTATCTAGCACCCGACTTAGCCATCAGCACGTAAACACACAATACAGCGTCTTATTGCTGTGACCGCCAGTGTGGCGCCTTGTGCTTTCACAGCGCTTTCCTAACCCAAGCCTGGGTGGTTAGTGGCATTCGCCAGTGCGGCACTGCATGCACTCTCGTGCTTCTATTGCTGTCACTCTGACACCTCAGTAGCGGTGTCGAGCGCATGAGGTCTATGTACTCAAATCCTGTGTCTTGGGATTGAGTTCTGAGACTCGTTGCTTGCACTCTTGGTGCGGTACCACGGCCCTGTGACGTAACAGGGTTCGCTTCCTTCACATAGGGTGAGGTTAGCCCATGTGTGTATTCACTTTGTACCACCATATAGTCTGTCATTACTTGGCAGCAGGTTCCATCTCTGCACGGTGGACCCAGGGCTGCGAACGCACCATACTCTATCTGTCTTATTATTTGGTGCGTTCCGCTAGCCCTAACAATAGGTTAAAATATTGGAAAGATTTTGTGCTTACAAAAATAGGAAAATAAAGAAAAGTGTAATAAAAAAATAAAAGTTTAAAGAAGGCTCTTCTTTGCTTGAAGTGCTTTTTTGAAATGAGAATTACAACTGTGTTAAGTTAAAAACAAGGATGTAGATTACCAAAATTCATAGAGGAAGCATACAGAGGAAGATCTCAACAGGCAATGGAAAGTGATTTCCTTATGTTCATTTCTATTAGTACTGCGCTATGGGAATGGCAGCATGCAACATGACAAAATCACTAGCTTTATATTCATAAGTGAATGACTGAGCAGCCTGTTGAGTTATATTTTGCCTTTAAGTTGTGCTTTTATAATAGTTTTGTAAGCACCGTCCAGGATATGATTTCATGGGGCTTCGTAAGACTAGCGAATTTCACTTTCTTATTCATCAACTATTTATGATTTTAGAAGGAACATGGTATGTCTACTCGAAACATCTGTTCAAGGAGGAGATATTTTTTTTTCCTCCTTTTTAAGCAACTGCAAAAAAGACTCAATTTTCTTCTCATACTTTGTTATTATTAGCTCCAGTTTAGACATACAGAGTAGAAATAAGCAGATCGATCCACGGAGTATGAGTTGAATCTTCTGATATTTACATTTTTACATTAATATGAATGGCTTCATGCAAATTGTGGTTCACCAAAAAACACACTGCTTATCTATCGAAGAGTGAGCTAATGTCTTTCTTGCATGGCCATGCTGCATTTCCATAATGCCCTGCATTTATAACATCTAGCGGATTATCATACCTTGTACAGTGGTGGTCAGTACCTTGGCCACCAAAGATAAATGGTTTTCAGTGGAGCATAATTTGCACAGCAGAGTCATTTTCCATCTTCAGAGTCACTGGGTAAGTTTCTCTCTTCTATAAAGTATCATCTTTTATGGTTAGCAGGGTCCTCTTTCTTGCTTCTGTAGTGCATAAGCTCTTATGATCAGTGGAGTTATCCCACTCTCCTGTAGAGTATAAGGTCTTATGAATATAGGGGTCCTCTCTCTCTCTTCTGTAGTATGTTAGCTCCTATGGACACCATGGTCCTATCTCGTTCTTCTGTAGAGCATAAGATCTTATGACCAGTTGGCTCCTATCTTCAGTAGAGTGTAAGCTCTTATGATTAGTGGCGTCCTCTCTCTCTATAGAGTTTAAGCTCTTATGGCCAGCATGGTCCATTTTCTTTCTCTCTTTAGTATTATGTAGGCTTTTATCAGCAGGGTTCTCTCTTTTGTAGTGTGTAAGCTCTTATGATCTGCATTGTCCTGTTTTTCTCTGTCTTATAGAGTGCAAGGTATTGTGGTCAGTGGGATCCTCTCGCTCTTCTATAGATTTTAACCTTTTATGATCAGCGAGGTCCTCTCTCACTATTTTTCTTCTGTAGTGCGTAAGTTCTTATGACCAGCAGAGTCTTGTCTCTCTTGAAGAGTGTAAGCTCTTATGGTCAACGGGGTCCTCTTTCTTCTCTGTAGTGTATAAGCTCTTATGATTAGTGGCGTCCTCTCTCTCTCTCTCTATTTCTCATTTGTAGAGGGTAAGTTCATATGATCAGTAGGGTCCTCTCTATTATGTGGAGTGTAAGCTCTTATGTTCAGTGTTGTCTTCTCTGTTCTGTAGTGTGTAAGTTCTTATGATCTTCTGTGACCTATATTTCCTCTCAAATATATTTTCAGAAAAATAATACTTTGCAATTTTGAGATTTGCACAAATATACATGAGCAAATATAAGTTGGAAAAATGTGTCGAAGCTGACAAATTTGAAGTTCAAAAGAAGATCTACCCATCTCTAATACAATTTCCTCTTCCAGAGAGTAAGTATCCCTGCATCTCACTTTATACCAATATACTAACTATTAAAATTACCTTGACCCAAAAGGAAGTGACAAGAACTTATTCCATCCCTAACCTATAACGTATGGACTGACTAATTGTGCCCTTGCTATTAATTTAGTATACTAAGCGGCTCTATAACATTTACTTATTGTGTAGATGACTTTACTCTACACATAGTATAAACTCCAAAAAATGTGCATATTTCTGCTACCGATGTCACATTCAAACAGTTTTTGCTACCAAATTTATAGCTGCATTTATTCAACATCAGTGATCAGAACTGATCATAGGATATTCTTACAATAATCACCTTTCTTTGGTTGCACCTTGTGGAAAAAAGCCTTCTGTTACAGTACATTACTATAGAAAAATAACTCACAATAAAATTCTCTATGAAAATGTAGTTTGTAAGATCCAGGGTTGATGTTCCGGGGAACTTTAACCAACTGTTACTCAATTTGCAGCATTTTTATCGATTTTGTATTGATATAATGATGATGCTGAAAAATCCAACTTTCCAAATCTTGGTATTTTATTGTCACTTTTGTTCTTAACTGCATTATTGGTGTATTGTGATGTCTTGACCGCAATTCTTTTTCTCTTCACAATGGATATATATCAAATGTGTAAACCATGTTGTAAATGTAGCATGTAATGTACTGTGTTTTAGAAAACATTCATAAGTTTCAAAATATCCAAATTTCTATAAAAATGTTTTTTCATCACTTTTGTTAACAGGATTGTGATTAGTTCTTCAGCATTGTTGACCTCACATGGTGAAAGAGGAGGCCAATTCATGGGCAGCAAGTATCATTCCCTGGCTGCATGATCTCTGCCAGATATATTTGACTATGAAACGCTGTCGTGTTTCAAAGAAAATTATACTTTAAATACTGCTGGGGACCGAGTTGCACTGGAGAAGTCAGATAGGCGTTCACTGGTGGCTTCTACCAGCCCACTGCCCTGAATTGACAGGTCTCTGCTTATTTGTGCACGTAGGTGCTAGGGGTTCACTTTAAGTTTTGTCGTTCTTGTTTCACAGTATGCATTTAGTAAGGTATTTGTAGAATAATCTACATAAAACAAAGTTCAAACCCTTAACCAAATATGACATGACTTTACATCATTGCTGGGTCGCCTATGTGTGGAGTGAGCGCTGGAATGGTGCTTTGTCCAGACATGGTAGATGCTAGCTATAGTGTATAGCCAGAATCCATATCTAACAGCTTTGAGCAGAACTTGCTCTATAATAGAATCTGGCACAGTGAAAAATGTTATAAACCTGCATATATAGGGGAAATCTTAAAAAGTATATTTAAACCCAGTGTTTCCAGCCTGCTGAAAGCCTGCCTAAAAAGGAGAAAATGCAATTTTATTCAGGATCAAGTCCCCTGAAGGGACTAAAAAAAATAAGTAAAAAAATATTTAAAAGCAAAATCTAAAAAACATTGAATCACCATTGTCCCCCCCATTAAAATAAATAATATATTGAATACCATTATGTCTATAAAACCTCAGCCTATCAAACTATTAAATTAATTACAGAATTGCCATTTTTCTTCCACCACTTCCTAATAAAATGCAATAAAAACTCCAAACTGGTATAAATAAAGCCAAACACTTACCAAGCAAAAAACAACCTTTCACAGGGCAGACAGAAAAATATAAAAAAAACAATCCTTATCTAGGAAAGACAAGCCAAAAATTAGCTCATAGAAATATACCTTAAAATTAATTATTTATTAGATATTGATTAAAGAAACACAATTTTGTGATATAAATACTAAGAAATATCAAGAAATTAAGAATCAAAAAATACATTAAAAATTTTTTAAAGACACATAAAAAGGCAGAAAATGAATATAAATATGTATTGTAAGTTACAAGACTACACTAGTCTAAATTGTGTACTGGTTATGGGCCACAGTACATATAGAAGAATGGACCACCAATAGGACCAACATCCACAGAGTAATCCATCCTTGATAAGTGCCAGATAAAAATGAAAGTGCAATACACAAAAAATTGATTATTAAGCAGTTACAAAAAATGTACCTAATTTACAAGTATCATCAGAGATGCTAATACTGTATCTTTACATGTATAAGCTATATAAAGGGACAATGAGCTAGTGATGAGAATAATGATGATCTGTTAGGTGTCGAGTTCCCGCCGCTGCACAGGGGGAATCTCGAACCATCTCCGCTGTGGTCTCCCATTCTTTTTCAGCCACAGTGGAGCCTGCTCAGCGGAGATGTCAGTCCCAGCATCTGGCTCAGGCAGATACTGTGCACTTGGTTACTGCTGATCTTCCGGGCTCAGCCATTGTAGCCAGCACTGTTCTGCGGTGAGCAGACGCTCCTGGGACTAAGTCCTGCTTTTCCTCTACTGAGCATGCCCAAGGGATGACCTCTCATTGGAGGTCGGGGTCACATGCGCAGGTCCTTTAGCAGTTCCTATTTGACCACTAGGAAGGTCCTGGAGAGCTTCCTCTATAAAAAGTTTGCATGGCCGCACGGCCATACACTAGTATCAACTTATGTTCATGAGTGTATGAGCTTTGCTACTTTGTGGTCTGTGTCAGCATGCACTCAGGTTCGGCTGTAAGCTGTTTGAATTCCGGCACCTCTGGAGAGGAGTTTGTGTGTGTGAATTTAGGGCTGGCGTATAGCCACTAGAATTCCGGCACCTCCGGAGAGGAGTTTGTTTGTATGAATTTAGGGCAGGCGTGTAGCCACTAGAATTCCGGCACCTCCGGAGAGGAGTTGTTTGAGTGCTGTTGCTGACCGTATGACCACTGTATGCTACCTGCTCCGTTAGTGAGCTTCTGTCCTCTGTGAGGTTAACAGAGCACAGCCTTACCTTTAATCCTGACGACTCTGTTTAGCAACAGAGTGCGCTCCTATACAGACCTGTTGTCAGAACGCGTGTCTATTCAGGCATAGTACCACCATATAGTGCCGCCATTTACTAGCAGCAGGTTCCACTCCTGCATGGTGGACCCCGGGCTGTGAACACACCTATACTACTATCTCATTATTTACTCGGTGCGTTCCGCCAGCCCTAACAGATCACTCTACACTTTGACATTCCTTCAGAAATGTGTAGACAGCTATTACATCTCCTCTTGGCCTTCTCTTTTGCAAGCTAAACATTCCCAGGTCATATACCCTTTCCTCGTAGGACATCCTTTGGAGTCCACTAACCATCCTGGTATATCTTCTCTGAACTTGCTCAAGTTTTTCAATGTCTTTTTTAAAATGTTTTGCCCAGAAATGGACACAGTATTTCAGATAAGACTTGACTAAGAAGGTGTAGAGGGGGATAATTACTTCACGTGAACCAGACTCTATGCTTCTCTTCATACATCCTATAACTGTGTTGGCCTTTTTGCTGCTGTGATTTTTTAGTATACCCAAGTCTTTTTCAAATGTGCTGTTTCTTAGTTCTATTCATCCCATTCTGTAGGTGTATTTTTTGTTATTCTTGCCCAGATGTAGAATCTTGCATTCATCCCTGCTAAATACAATTTCATTCGTCGCTGCCCATTGTTCAAGCTTATCTAGATCCTTCTGAATCCATTCTCTGTCTTCTCTAGTGTTAGCTACCCCTCCTTGCTTTGCATCATCTGCAAATTTGATCAATATACCTTCAGTTCCCTTATCTAGATCAGTTGTAAAAATGTTGAACAACACTGAGGCCAGGACACAGCGTTGTGGTACTTCACTTGAAATACTTTTCCAATTGGATGTGCAACCATTTTTTACCATTTATTTATTACCAGTACTGTCTGTGTCTATATAATTTTGCAAATGAAATATTATATTGCTGTACTAGTAAGTTAATTTTAGCAGTAAAGCACATTAAATGATGGACATTTCAATAATATGTTAATGTTCAAATATAAGGATGTAAAAAAAGACAATACAATCTTAAGCCTACCCTATAGTTTTGGTGAATCTCACTGTGGACATACACTTCACTTTTTTCACAGACCATTCCCCTGTGTGAAGCCATAAAAAAATAGAAAGGAGATAGCTGGGACTTTAAAAGAAACCAAAAAATGTACCTAAGCACTAACAGGCAAGTAATTGCTACCTACCTGCCTGTTGTGTATGGCACCATTCTTTCCTGGCACAGAAAGGTCACTGACCGCTCGTGCCGGTGATTCAGCTGCTTCTGGTGACATCACATTGATTCTTTTCTGCTCCACTCTATTGACAGGGTGTGACTTTTGATGTTATTCTGATTGACAGCTAGATTCTACATGCCGTGTTTTTCTTGCACCCATTCACTTGTATTGGTGAGTCTTGACTGGTAAATGCAGCCAATCGCAACATGCCGAGATGTCTTTCTTTAGTCCGATTACAGCTGAGATAAAACTCACGGATGATCATTGACTCATTGAATAACTTTGGTTAGAGTGCAATGCAATTTTTTCTCGCTTTGCATTCATTTTGATTTACTGTATACGCTAATGTGGGCAAACCATTAATGGAGTTGTCTAGTAGCTCTTTCCTCACCTCATCATTTTTGCTCTTTTGTTTTTTTCTTCTTCTTCCATCAAGAGCAAATCACTGAAAAAGTTATCAATCTAAAAAGAGACCATACTTATCAATAACTGGTCAGCAGCATCAAAAAGAGACCATACTTATCAATAATTGGTCACAATAATTATGTTTTGCAGAATGTGAAATATTAAAGAAGGATGTAGCACAGGTGCAAAACAATGATAAATAAGCACTCACACATATATCACATATTGGAGCACTAATCTATGACAGTGCTGGAATAAGTAAGCCAAAATATTTTAGGGAAACTTAGAGCCTCTATCACCTGCCTTCAGTCAGTGTGGGCTTCATGTCTGGTAAAATAAAGCCAAAACCAAGACAACGTTCAAGAAAGAGAAATGCCAGACAAGGAATCAATATAATAGAATTATTTTGTAAATCTACATCAGTAAATGCCCTCCTACATGCTACTTCATCACATCCCCCTGCTATGGTTAAATCCATTCCTATTGGTCAATTTTTGCGCCTTCAGAGACTGTGCTCAAATGATAGAGATTTTGAGAAACAAGCAAATGAACTTAAAGAGAGATTTTTGGAACGCGGATATAGTCAACGTTCTATCCAGAGGGCTTATCGCTGGGCAAAATATACATCCCAACACCAAGCTCTTTATTGTTCTAAATCTATCCCACCGAGCAATATAACTAGATATATTACCCAACTTCATGGCCAGAATGAATTAATGCAGTTCTACCTCTCCAAATCATGGTCAGTCCTCCAAGCGGACCCTGTTATATCACAATACACTGGAAATGCTCCTAAAATTACATACAAAAGAGCAAGGAATTTGGGTAATTTTCTTGTAAAAAGTCACTATGATCATGATTCTACTATTCCTTCCTTCCTGTCCCAATTTAAAGGGAACCTGTCACCCCGTTTTTTGAGATTGAGCTATAAATACTGTTAAATAGGGCCTGCGCTGTGTGTTACTATAGTGTATGTAGTGTACCCCGATTCCCCACCTATGCTGAGAAATAACTTACCAAAGTCGCAGTTTTCGCCTGTCAATCAGGCTGGTCAGGTCGGGAGGGCGTGTTCACAGCGCTGGTTCTTCCTCAGCTTTACGTTGGTGGCGTAGTGGCATAGTGGTGAACAAGCAGCGCGCGATCTGCGCTGTCATCCCTTTCGTCGGTGGGGGCGGCCATCTTCCTGGGGCCGCGCGTGCGCAGATCGAGTGCTCTGCTGCACGGGGCTTCAGGAAAATGGCCGCGGGATGCCGCGCGTGCGCATTAGAGATCGCGGCGACCATTTTCCCAAAGCCGAGATGCAAACTCGGCTTTGGGAAAATGGCCGCCGCGATCTCTAATGCGCACGCGCGGCATCCCGCGGCCATTTTCCTGAAGCCCCGTGCAGCAGAGCACTCGATCTGCGCACGCGCGGCCCCAGGAAGATGGCTGCCCCCACCGACGAAAGGGATGACAGCGCAGATCGCGCACTGCTTGTTCACCACTACGCCACTACGCCACCAACGTAAAGCTGAGGAAGAACCAGCGCTGTGAACACGCCCTCCCGACCTGACCAGCCTGATTGACAGGCGAAAACGGCGACTTTGGTAAGTTATTTCTCAGCATAGGTGGGGAATCGGGGTACACTACATACACTATAGTAACACACAGCGCAGGCCCTATTTAACAGTATTTATAGCTCAATCTGAAAAAACGGGGTGACAGGTTCCCTTTAAGAATCCTCCTGGTTGCAAGCCATGCACTGGCTGTGTTGCCTGCACTAATGTTGTGACTAGGGTTGAGCGAAACGGATCGTTCATTTTCAAAAGTCGCCGACTTTTGGCAAAGTCGGGTTTCATGAAAACCGACCCGACCCCTGTGTGTGGTCGGCCATGCGGTACGCGACTTTCGCGCCAAAGTCGCGTTTCAATGACGCGAAAAGCACCATTTCTCAGCCAATGAAGGTGGACGCAGAGTGTGGGCAGCGTGATGACATAGGTCCTGGTCCCCACCATCTTAGAGAAGGGCATTGCAGTGATTGGCTTGCTGTCTGCGGCGTCACAGGAGTTATAAAGAGGCGTTCCCGCCGACCGCCATCTTACTGCTGCTGATCTGAGCCTAGGGAGAGGTTGCTGCCGCTTCGTCAGAAGAAGGGATAGCGTTAGGCAGGGTCCATTAACCACCAAACCGCTTGTGCTGTAGCGATTTCCACTGTCCAACACCACCTTTTGTTTGCAGGGACAGTGGAAGCTACATTTTTTTTCCTCAGCGCTGTAGCTCATTGGGCTGCCCTAGAAGGCTCCCTGATAGCTGCATTGCTGTGTGTACGCCACTGTGCAAACAAACTGCTTTTTTCAAAGCACAAATCCTGTTGTTCCTTCCTTTCTGCACAGCTATCTTGTTTGTTTGTCCACACTTTTTATTTAATTTGTGCATCAGTCCACTCCTTATTGCTGCCTGCCATACCTGGCTGAGATTACTGCAGGGAGATAGTAGTTGTAGGACAGTCCCTGTTTTTTTTTTTTTTTTTTTTTTTTAATTCTCCCTAAAAAAATAAGTTGTGGGAGATTAAGATTGGCATTTCTGCTAGAGTGCCATCCCTGTGTGTGCCATCTCTCTCACATAGTGGGCCATAGAAAGCCTTTTTATTTTTCTGTTTTTTTGGGGGGGAGGTTTATAAATTCTCCCTGAAAAAAAAAAAGTGGGAGATTAATATTGGCCTTTGGGCTTGTGTGCCAGTCCTGAGTGTGCCATCTCTCTCTCAAATAGTTGGCCTTAGAAAGCCTATTTATTTATTTTTTTTAAATTTGGTTTCTAAATTCTCCCTGAAAAAATAAAAAAAAACAGTGGGAGAATAATATTGGCCTTTCTGCTTGTGTGCCAGTCCTGACTCCTGGGTGTGCCATCTCTCTCTCAAATAGTGGGCCATAGAAAGCCTATTTTTTTTTTATTTGGTTTCTAAATTCTCCCAGAAAAAATTAAAAAAAAAGTGGGAGATTAATATTGGCCTTTCTGCTTGTGTGCCAGTCCTGACTCCTGGGTGTGCCATCTCTCTCTCTCAAATAGTGGGCCATAGAAAGCCTATTTTTTTTTTATTTGGTTTCTAAATTCTCCCTGAAAAAAAAAACAAGTGGGATATTAATATTGGCCTTTCTGCTTGTGTGCCAGTCCTGACTCCTGGGTGTGCCATCTCTCTCTCTCAAATAGTGGGCCATAGAAAGCCTATTTTTTTTTTTATTTGGTTTCTAAATTCTCCCTGAAAAAAAAAACAGTGGGAGATTAATATTGGCCTTTCTGCTTGTGTGCCAGTCCTGACTCCTGGGTGTGTCATCTCTCTCTCTCAAATAGTGGGCCATAGAAAGCCTATTTTTTTATTTGGTTTCTAAATTCTCCCTGAAAAAATAAAAAAAACAGTGGGAGATTAATATTGGCCTTTCTGCTTGTGTGCCAGTCCTGACTCCTGGGTGTGCCATCTCTCTCTCTCAAATAGTGGGCCATAGAAAGCCTATTTTTTTTTTATTTGGTTTCTAAATTCTCCCTGAAAAAATAAAAAAAACAGTGGGAGATTAATATTGGCCTTTCTGCTTGTGTGCCAGTCCTGACTCCTGGGTGTGCCATCTCTCTCTCTCAAATAGTGGGCCGTAGAAAGCCTATTTTTTTTTTATTTGGTTTCTAAATTCTCCCTGAAAAAATAAAAAAAAACAGTGGGAGATTAATATTGGCCTTTCTGCTTGTGTGCCAGTCCTGACTCCTGGGTGTGCCATCTCTCTCTCAAATAGTGGGCCATAGAAAGCCTTTTTTTTTTTTATTTGGTTTCTAAATTCTCCCTGAAAAAATAAAAAAAAACAGTGGGAGATTAATATTGACATTTGTGCTTGACTGACAGTCCTGCGTGTGTGGCATCTCTCTCATTTGGTGCCACCGAAAACAGAGTGTGTAACATTGTGCCTGATTTTCCTTGCGGTCTCACCCACCTGTAAAGGGATATCTAAATCATACTGAAGTTATAGCTCAACGTGTAACTTGTTTGACAGCAACAAATACCGTTAGTTTGGTTACGTTTTTAAAACAATGAGGAAGTCTGGTGGAAGAGGTCGTGGCTGTGGGCATTCATTGTCAGCTGGTAATGATGGTAGTGGTAGTGGAGCATCAGGTGGTCGTGGGAAAAAAAATATAGCACCTAAGTCTGGAGCTGTGGAGCCAGGTTCGTCGTGTGGCTACACAAGGCCTCAAACGCTCCCTTTTCTGGGAGTAGGAAAACCGCTTTTAAAGCCGGAGCAGCAAGAGCAAGTTTTGGCTTACCTTGCTGACTCAGCCTCTAGCTCTTTTGCCTCATCTTTTGAAACTGGTAAATGTAAAAGCAGCGCGTCGTTAGTGGATGTTCACAGTCAGGGACAAGTCGCTTCCTTGTCCTCTTCAGCAAAAACAACAACAGAGAAGGATGCAGCAGGTGACACAACGGGTTAATCCATGGAGCTCTTTACACATACCGTCCCTGGCTTAGAAAGTGAAACAGTTAACAGGCCATGCCCATTACAAGTTGAATCTGACATGGAGTGCACTGATGCACAGCCACAGCCAGACTACTATGCTGGTCCTTTGACTCAGACCACAACATTGCCCTCGCAGGGTTCTGATCCAGAATCAGACCCTGATGAGACTATGTTGCCCCGTGACGAACGCTATACCACCGACTTACACGGTGACACAGACGAAGTTGCACACGAGCTAGAAGAGGAGGTTATAGATGACCCAGTTGTTGACCCCAATTGGCAGCCATTGGGGGGACAGGGTGCAGGCGGCAGTAGTTCTGAAGCGGAGGAGGAGGGGCCGCAGCAGGCATCAACATCGCAACAGGTTCCATCTGCCGGGCCCGTAGGTGGGACAAAACGCGTGGCAAAGCCAAAACCTGTTGGAGGACAGCGTGGCCATCCGGTTAAAACTCAGTCTGCAATGCCTGAAAAGGGATCTGATGCTCGAAAGAGTGCAGTCTGGCATTTTTTTAAACAAAATCAAATTGATCAGCGCAAAGTCATCTGTCTAAAATGTTCAACTACCTTAAGCAGAGGTCAGAATCTGAAAAGTCTCAATACAAGTTGCATGCATAGACATTTAACCACCATGCATTTGCAAGCCTGGACTAACTACCAAACGTCCCTTAAGGTTGTAGCACCCTCGGCCAATGAAGCTAGTCAGCAACGCTACATCCCTTCCGTCACTGTAAGGCCACCATTTTCCGCACCACCTGCAGTATCTGTGCAGGTTTCTTTGCCAGGCCAAAGCAGTCAGGGTCAGGGAATCACCAGTTTCGTAGTAGGAAACACTGCATCTAGGGCACCGGCGGAAACAATACCATCTCCAACCGTCTCTCAGTCTGCCATGTCCACCAGCACACCCGCTAGTTCCACGATCTCCAGCTCTCCAGTCCAGCTCACCCTGCATGAGACTCTGGTTAGAAAAAGGAAGTACTTATCCTCGCATTCGCGTACACAGGGTTTGAACGCCCACATAGCTAGACTAATCTCGTTAGAGACGATGCCCTACCGGTTAGTTGAAAGCGAAGCTTTCAAAGCCCTGATGGACTACGCTGAACCACCCTACGAGCTACCCAGTCGACACTTCTTTTCGCGAAAAGCCATCCCAGCCCTCCACCAGCATGTTAAAGAGCGCATCGTCCATGCACTCAGGCAATCTGTGAGTACAAAGGTGCACCTGACAACAGATGCATGGACCAGTAGGCATGGCCAGGGACGATACGTGTCCATCACGGCACACTGGGTGAATGTGGTGGATGCAGGGTCCACAGGGGACAGCAATTTTGGGACAGTTCTCCCTAGCCCACGGTCTAGGAAACAGTTGGCTGTAGGCGTTCGCAACCCCTCCTCCTCCTCATCCTCCTGCAGAAGCGAGAGCTCGTCCACAGACCGCAGCCACCCAACCACTCCATCCGCAGCTGCCACTGTTGCACGCCAGTTGTCCCATTATGGGTCAGCTACTGGCAAGCGTCAGCAGGCTGTATTGGCTATGAAGTGTTTGGGCGACAACAGACACACCGCGGAAGTTCTGTCCGAGTTCTTGCAGAAAGAAGCGCAGTCGTGGCTGGGCACAGTAGATCTTGAGGCAGGCAAGGTAGTGAGTGATAACGGAAGGAATTTCATGGCTGCCATCTCCCTTTCCCAACTGAAACACATTCCTTGCCTGGCTAACACCTTAAACCTGGTGGTGCAGTGCTTCCTGAAAAGTTATCCGGGGTTATCCGACCTGCTCCTCAAAGTGCGTGGACTTTGCTCACATATCCGCCGTTCGCCCGTACACTCCAGCTGTATGCAGACCTATCAGCGGTCTTTGAACCTTCCCCAGCATCGCCTAATCATAGATGTTGCAACAAGGTGGAACTCAACACTGCACATGCTTCAGAGACTGTGCGAACAGAGGCGGGCTGTTATGTTTTTGTGGGAGGATACACATACACGGGCAGGCAGTAGGATGGCAGACATGGAGTTGTCAGGTGTGCAGTGGTCGAAGATACAAGACGTGTCAAGTCCTTCAGTGTTTTGAGGAATGCACACGACTGGTTAGTGCAGACAACGCCATAATAAGCATGAGCATCCCCCTAATGCGTCTGCTGATGCAAAGTTTGACGCACATAAAGGAGCAGGTGTCTGCAGCAGAGGAAGAGGAAAGCCTTGATGACAGTCAGCCATTGTCTGGTCAGGGCAGTGTACAGGACGAGGTAGCAGGCGAAGAGGAGGTGGAGGACGAGGAGGATGATGGGGATGAGTATATTTGTAATGAGGAAGCTTTCCCGGGGCCACTGGAAATTGGTGGCGTGGCAAGGCCGGGTTCTGGTTTTTTGAGGGAGGGCACGTAGATTTGCCTGAAACTGCCCCTCAACCAAGCACAACCGCAGATTTGACAACTGGAACTTTGGCCCACATGGCGGATTATGCCTTACGTATCCTCAAAAGGGACACACGCATTACTAAAATGATGAACGATGACGATTACTGCTTGGCCTGCCTCCTTGATCCTCGCTATAAAGGCAAATTGCAAAATATTATGCCACATGAGAACTTGGAACTAATATTAGCAAGCAAACAATCAACTCTTGTTGACCGTTTGCTTCAGGCATTCCCAGCACACAGCGCCCGTGATCGTTCTCACACGAGCTGCAGGGGGCAGCAGACCAGAAGTGTTAGAGGTGCAGAAATCAGAAGTGGCGTTGGACAGAGGGGTTTTCTGACCAGGTTGTGGAGCGATTTTGCTATGACCGCAGACAGGACAGGTACTGCTGCATCAATTCAAAGTGACAGGAGACAACATTTGTCCAGTATGGTTACAAACTATTTTTCATCCCTTATCGATGTTCTACCTCAACCGTCATTCCCATTTGATTACTGGGCATCCAAATTAGACACTTGGCCAGAATTGGCAGAATATGCATTGCAGGAGCTCGCTTGCCCGGCAGCTAGTGTCCTATCAGAAAGAGTATTCAGTGCTGCAGGTTCAATATTAACCGAAAAAAGGACTCTTCTGGCTACCCAAAATGTTGATGATCTAACCTTCATTAAAATGAACCACAACTGGATTTCGAATTCTTTTGCCCCACCTTGCCCGGCCGACACCTAGCTTTCCTATGAAAAGGTCTTGCCTGTGGACTACTCTGAATGACTTTAGCAATCTCATAATTTGAAGCAGCTGATTGTCCAGCATACGACATGTTTACACCTCCCTAAATGGCCAAACTCCCCACACGGGGCCGTGGTATCGCCACTTGGCGCAAGCACCCGTGAGAGTGCTGTTTGTCTGAAGAGGTGGGTGTGCACGCTTTTGGTCAACGGCACTGCCACTGGGTCCCTCATAGTACAATAAAGTGTCTCTGGCGGTGGTGGTGCGCACCCAACGTCAGACACACTGTTGTAACATGAGGGGCCCTGGGCCTGTACCGCCGGCCACAAGAGAGTTTTTCCACCCCCAGCTCAAACATTGCTCTACCACTTGCACAATTATCTCTCACAGTTCCACCAATGTTTAGTCTATGCGCTGACATCTTTAAATTCCTGCCACTGACAATACCATTGTGTTGACATGTATGATGGTACTTAACATAGTCAGGGGCAGTGTCCTATATTTACCCAAGTAAATACTTTTCGCCAAATTACTAGGTCTGAACCTACGCGGAGGAGCCCACCCCTGTACCTAATGATTGCACCCTTTTGTGTTTTCGTTTTGTTGTAATGCGAGACATTAACATGTATTTATAGTTTGGGACTACTAACTGGCAGACACTCATTACAATCGGCCTCCGCTGACAACACCAATGCTGCCTGTGTACCCCTGCAAGAGAATTCCAAGTGTCTACAGCCATATTTTATTATGTTAGGCCTACTACGCCTGTCTGCGGTCCCTCCTTCCACTAGTCCTCCAGTGACCTGTCTACTGCTGCCCGTGTACCCCTGGAACCAATTTTAAAGTGCCTACAGCCATATTTTATTATGTTAGGCCTACTACGCCTGTCTGCGGTCCCTCCTTCCACTAGTCCTCCAGTGACCTGTCTACTGCTGCCCGTGTTCCCCTGGAACCAATTTTAAAGTGCCTACAGCCATATTTTATTATGTTAGGCCTACTACGCCTGTCTGCGGTCCCTCCTTCCACTAGTCCTCCAGTGACCTGTCTACTGCTGCCCGTGTACCCCTGTAACCAATTTTAAAGTGCCTACAGCCATATTTTATTATGTTAGGCCTACTACGCCTGTCTGCGGTCCCTCCTTCCACTAGTCCTCCAGTGACCTGTCTACTGCTGCCCGTGTACCCCTGGAACCAATTTTAAAGTGCCTACAGCCCAATTTTATTATGTTAGGCCTTCGAAGCCTGTCTGCGGTCCCTCCTTACACTTGTCCTCCACTGACCAGACCACTGCTGCCCGTGTACCCCTGGAACCAATTTTAAAGTGCCTACAGCCATATTTTATTATGTTAGGCCTACTACGCCTGTCTGCGGTCCCTCCTTACACTTGTCCTCCACTGACCAGACCACTGCTGCCCGTGTACCCCTGGAACCAATTTTAAAGTGCCTACAGCCATATTTTATTATGTTAGGCCTACTACGCCTGTCTGCCGTCCCTCCTTCCAATAGTCCTCCAGTGACCTGTCTACTGCTGCCCGTGTACCCCTGGAACCAATTTTAAAGTACCTACAGCCCAATTTTATTATGTTAGGCCTTCGAAGCCTGTCTGCGGTCCCTCCTTCCACTAGTCCTCCACTGACCAGACCACTGCTGCCCGTGTACCCCTGGAACCAATTTTAAAGTGCCTACAGCTATATTTTATTATGTTAGGCCTACTACGCCTGTCTGCGGTCCCTCCTTCCACTAGTCCTCCAGTGACCTGTCTACTGCTGCCCGTGTACCCCTGGAACCAATTTTAAAGTGCCTACAGCCCAATTTTATTATGTTAGGCCTTTGAAGCCTGTCTGCGGTCCCTCCTTACACTTGTCCTCCACTGACCAGATCACTGCTGCCCGTGTACCCCTGGAACCAATTTTAAAGTGCCTACAGACATATTTTATTATGTTAGGCCTACTACGCCTGTCTGCCGTCCCTCCTTCCACTAGTCCTCCAGTGACCTGTCTACTGCTGCCCGTGTACCCCTGGAACCAATTTTAAAGTGCCTTCAGCCATATTTTATTATGTTAGGCCTACTACGCCTGTCTGCGGTCCCTCCTTCCACTAGTCCTCCAGTGACCTGTCTACTGCTGCCCGTGTACCCCTGGAACCAATTTTAAAGTGCCCACAGCCATATTTTATTATGTTAGGCCTACTACGCCTGTCTGCGGTCCCTCCTTCCACTAGTCCTCCAGTGACCTGTCTACTGCTGCCCGTGTACCCCTGGAACCAATTTTAAAGTGCCTACAGCCATATTTTATAATGTTAGGCTTACTACGCCTGTCTGCGTTCCCTCCTTCCACTAGTCCTCCAGTGACCTGTCTACTGCTGCCCGTGTACCCCTGGAACCAATTTTAAAGTGCCTACAGGTAAATTTTATTATGTTAGGCCTTCGAAGCCTGTCTGCGGTCCCTCCTTCCAATAGTCCTCCACTGACCAGACCACTGCTGCCCGTGTACCCCTGGAACCAATTTTAAAGTGCCTACAGCCATATTTTATTATGTTAGGCCTACTACGCCTGTCTACCGTCCCTCCTTCCACTAGTCCTACAGTGACCTGTCTACTGCTGCCCGTGTACCCCTGGAACCAATTTTAAAGTACCTACAGCCCAATTTTATTATGTTAGGCCTTCGAAGCCTGTCTGCGGTCCCTCCTTACACTTGTCCTCCACTGACCAGATCACTGCTGCCCGTGTACCGCTGGAACCAATTTTAAAGTGCCTACAGCCATATTTTATTATGTTAGGCCTACTACGCCTGTCTGCCGTCCCTCCTTCCACTAGTCCTCCAGTGACCTGTCTACTGCTGCACGTGTACCCCTGGAACCAATTTTAAAGTGCCTTCAGCCATATTTTATTATGTTAGGCCTACTACGCCTGTCTGCGGTCCCTCCTTCCACTAGTCCTCCAGTGACCTGTCTACTGCTGCCCGTGTACCCCTGGAACCAATTTTAATGTGCCTACAGCCATATTTTATTATGTTAGGCCTACTACGCCTGTCTGCGGTCCCTCCTGCCACTAGTCCTCCAGTGACCTGTCTACTGCTGCCCGTGTACCCCTGGAACCAATTTTAAAGTGCCTACAGGTAAATTTTATTATGTTAGGCCTTCGAAGCCTGTCTGCGGTCCCTCCTTCCAATAGTCCTCCACTGACCAGACCACTGCTGCCCGTGTACCCCTGGAACCAATTTTAAAGTGCCTACAGCCATATTTTATTATGTTAGGCCTTCAAAGCCTGTCTGCGGTCCCTCACTCCAATAGTTCTCCACTGACCAGACCAATGCTGGCCGTGTACCCCTGGAACCCAGCTGAAAGTGCATGGAGCCTACTTTTTTTCTTTGTTTTATATTTATAAAGCCCAGATGAACTACGCTGTACCACGGTTCAAGCTACCCAGTCGACACTTCTTTTGAGAGAAAAGCCATCCCAGCCCTCCACCGGCATGAAAAAGTCTGCATTGTCATAGCACTCAGGCAATCAAACAGTATAAAGGTGCACCTGACAAGAGACGCATGGACCAGTAGGCATGTCCACAAAAAGTTACGTGTCCATTACGGCGCACTGGGTTAATGTGTTGGATGCATGGTCCACAGGGGACAGCCTACAAAGTCTGTCTGCAGTCCCTAATTAAAATTGTCCTCCGCTGACCACACCACTGCTGCCCGTGTACCTCTGGAACCAATTTTAAAGTGCCTACAGCCTAATTTTGTTATGTTAGGCCTACTACGCCTGTCTGCGGTCCCTCCTTCCAATACTCCTCCACTGACCACACCACTGCTGCCCGTGGACCCCTGGAACCTATTTTTAATTGCATAGAGCATCCTTTTTTTAATAGTAGGCGTACAAAGTCTGTCTGCGGTCCATAATTGAAATTGTCCTCCACTGACCAGACCACTGCTGCTTGTGTACCCCTGTAACTTTTTTTAAACTGCATTGAGCCACATTTTTGGTTTAAGGCCTACTACCTGTGTCTGTCTGCGCCACTCAATACAGCTGTGTTCCTTTGAAAAAAGCTGAGCGTCAATAGTCTTGTTTTCAGCCTCTAGGAATTTGAAAACTGCATTGGGGCTACTACTTCGGTAGGGCCTACTAACGGTGTCTGCCGCTCCAAGGTGTTCCCCATGTTTCCTCTCCATTGCTTCGGTCTTCCGACTCTCGTTTAGTAGTTGTTGAAAACTACACTGCATTAGGCCTACAAATTGGGTATGGGGTGTAGAGACGGTGTGTTCCACTCCAAGGTGTTCCCCAGGTTTCCTCTCCATTGCTTCAATCTTCCGACTCTCGTTTAGTAGTTGTTGAAAACAACACTGCATTAGGCCTACTAGTTGGGTTGGTGCCTTCTATCTGTGTCTGCCGCTCCATCCTGTTCTCCTTCAATGAACAAAGCTGTGCCGCCGGTTTACTACTGTTGCCAATTTTGAACTGCATTTAGAATACTTACTGATTTGGGCCTACTCTCTGTGTCAGCCTCTCATTCCAGTTGTCCTCCACTGAACAAAGCAATGCCCCCTGGTTAGTCCTGTTACCAATTTTGAACTGCATTTAGCCCACTTTATTCTTTGGGCCCATATCTGTTTCCCCCTCATCCTGCCCATTGCCCAGCCAGTGATAGATGAGTCTGCTGGTACATTGACCCATAACGCAACATTCCCCGTGCACGCTACACTGCAAGATTGTGACCCTGCTGAAAGTCAGGTCCCCCTTCCCGCATACCATACCACATTACACAGGGACAAAGAGGAAGGTGCAGATGAAGGTGCAGCTTCCTTCATCAGGTGGGGGGAGGAATACTCGTTGGCGACGTCACTGGCACAGGGCCTCTCATAGTACGCAAATGTGTTGCTGCCGGTGGGAGGCACCCCCGCCGTGCAAACACACCGCTGTACTTTGAGGGGCCCTGTGCCAGTGCCAATGCCAATGAGTGGGCCCCCCCTGCTTGCTCAGGATCACAGCACTTGCAAAGTTGAAATACTTACCTCTCCCTGCTCCACTGCCGTGACGTGGTCCAGATGTCGTTGGCCCACTAATTGCTTGAACCAGCCCTACCCCACACAACTTTAGCCAAATGACCCCCAATTTCAAATGCCTTACAATTATTATAAGCTAAATTACGATTGACAAGCTTCAGTAGCAAGAATGGATGTTTTTGCCAATACAATGGGCTCTGTACATGTTTTCCTGGCCTCTACTCACTGCCGACTATGCTCCCCCATTGACTTGCATTGGGTTTCGTGTTTCGGTCGATCCCCGACTTTTCGCGATAATCGGCCGATTCCACTCGACTCGACTTTTGAGATTGTCGGGTTTCGCGAAACCCGGCTCGACTCTAAAATGGTCAAGGTCGCTCAACTCTAGTTGTGACAGCTCGGACCTTTTTAAACTCAAAGGGGGCTACAACATATAACATAAAAAATGCAATAACCTGTAAAACGAAGGCAGATATCTATTACCCTACTTGCCCATGTGATTTAACTTATGTGGGGATGACAACACGACGATTGAAAATTCGGGTACAGAAATATGTTTTGAGGATACAAGCCGCCAGGGAAATCAATGATATTTCTTCCCTAAAAACCCTCCCCAAACATTTTAAAAATTTTCACAACTGTGACGCATCTGTATTGAAAGTAAAGGGGATAGATATGATCAAATCAGGTGAGCATGGTGGGAAAATCAGTACAACGTCTGGCAATGTTAGAAACTAAGTGGATTTGGACATTGGATACAGTTTCTCCTAAAGGACTAAATTATTATTATTATTATTATTATAATACATTTTTATAGCGCCATTTATTCCATGGCGCTTTACATGTGAATACGGGGCAAATATAGACAAATACATTAAACATGAGCAGATAACAAGGCACACGAGTACATAAGGAGGGAGGACCCTGCCCGCGAGGGCTCACAGTCTGCAGGGGGTGGGTGAGGATACACTAGGAAAGGGAAGAATGAAAATGTATCTTTTGCCTCTTTTTTATAAATACTCTGTACACCATTATTTTTATCCTTTTTAAAAATAAGTATTTGCAATACTTTTAGTATTTGAATTGCCTTTTAACTATTATGGGTTTTAATTATTCTTTTATCTTATCTTACATTCTCTTTAGAAGTGGCCCTTACTGTCACTATTGACTACTATTACCTATGGTTGGATTTACCCTTGACTACTACATGTACATTTATTGCTCTTTTGGACTTGGGATCCTTATATATTATTGTCTAAAAATTGTTTCTATTTTGGCTAATGATCATTATCATCCTTGGTTGTTCTCATTAATATTATTATCTCTTATTATCTATTATTGTTATTTATATTTTCTATTAATTATTATTTTTTATTATTATTTTTCTATATTTTTATTTTATAATTTCTTTTTTTTATTATTATTTTTTATTTATTATCTATAATTTTTTATTATCTATTATTTATTATATTCTTTATTTTTGTTGCATATTTCTTTTCTTTTCTTTTTTCTCCATAAAGTACTTGTAAGGGTTTGTTTAATATATGCTGCTTCTCACATATTAGTTCCTTACATTGCTTTCTTTGTAATTTATCCCTTATACCTTACTATCTCTGACTCAATGGTATTGAATTATGTTACATTTTTTATCTTCTGACACTTTCTCAAAGCTATACTTTGTTGGCTATCACCTTTTTCCAGCATAACTATATTGTGCCTTTGCTTGTCATGGCTGTACTCTTTAAATCATTACCTTCTAGCCAGCATGGTGATATCACGCTCCTGGTGGTGCGCATGCGCTGCTTGTGTCCGGTTGCCCTGGATGGCCGTGTCACTGTGTCCTTGAAAATACCGGACCCATAATGCCGTGCGTCCGGTCACGTAACGCGGCGCTCC
Organism: Ranitomeya imitator; assembly: GCF_032444005.1. NCBI lineage: Eukaryota > Metazoa > Chordata > Amphibia > Anura > Dendrobatidae > Ranitomeya > Ranitomeya imitator. The sequence continues at coordinate 620,246,715 of NC_091283.1, forward strand.
GGGACTTCTGGGACCTCCTGGCGGTGCATGCGCCGGTCACACCCGGGCTGTGTTTTTCGCCAATTATATATGTAGCTTATATATGTAGTCAGCTACACATATAGATATTTAACCTTCTTTATTTATTTTATATATATATATAAAATTGTAAAATATATATACCTTTGCTGCTCTTATGTGCTGTGGTTTTAGTCTCATGTTTGGTAAAATGCCTTGACTAAGCTACTTACTAGTGTTGAGCATTCCGACACTGCAAATATCGGGTATCGGCCGAGTTCAGATATTTGTAGGATATCGGATACCGGAATCGGAAGTTCCTATAGTGCAATGATGCACTATAATGGAGTGTGGGTGGTGCGTGGGCAAAGACTGCGTCTGTGTGTGCGGGCGGGGTCTGTGCGTTACCGTGGGGGGTTCTTTGTGGGCCTGCCGGGGATCTGTATGGGCCTCTCGGGGGTCTGTTGGGCCTGCCGAGGTCTGTACGGGCCTCTTGGGGGTATGTACGGCCTGCTGGGGGTCTCTGCGGCCTGCCGGGGTCTGTTTGGGCCTCTTTGGGGTCTGTGCGGCCTGCCAGGGGACAGTAGTAGACCCATCATACGGTAAATGTGTTGCATGTAAAAAAAAAAAACTACATACAACATACTACATACATACTACATACATACTACATACATACAACATACATACTACTTACATACTACATACATACAACATACTACATACATACATACTGCATACATACTACATACATACCATATACATACAGCATACATACTACATACATACTACATATATACAACATACATACTACATACATACCACATACATACTACTTACATACTACATACATACAACATACTACATACATACATACTACATACATAGTACATACATAGTACATACATAGTACATACATAGTACATACATACAAGATAGTACATACATACAACATAGTACATACATACTGCATACATACCACATGCTACATACATATACATACATACTACATACATACAACATACATACATACTACATACATACATACATACTACATACATACTACATACATACAACATATATTATACATACATACTACATACATACTGCATACTACATACATACTACATACATACATACATACTACATACATACATACTACATACATACTACATGCATACTACATACATACATACATACTACATACATCCAACATACAATACATTCATACATTACATGCAATACATGCATACAGACATACAGTACATATAACATAGTGTACATACTCACCATCACTTGTCACTTTGTTCCCCGAAGCCAGTGTCACCTGTAAAAAATATTAAAATAACAAACAACCAATATACTCTGAAGACACAAAAGAGAATAGTAAAACCAAAAACACTCAGTTTGAAAAAATGTTGCAGTAATCCGCAAGTGCTAGTAAAAGATGTAAAAAACAGGGTATTTGGTTGATACGTTTTTTGCAAAAAATGTATACTAAGCTGCTCTACCAATCTTCACGGTATACCCTTATCAGAGCAGTCCTAACTAATGTATGCAATCCCTATCTGATGTATTTAAAAACCTGATCATCTGTATATAACCTGTGTGAACAGGGTTCAGAGAGGAAAAATCCATGTGTGCATACAGGGTAGAACAGCTTTTGTGCAGATAGCCCAAGTAGTATCAACCAAATACCCTGTTTTTTACATCTTTTACTAGCACTTGCGGATTACTGCAACATTTTTTCAAACTGAGTGTTTTTGGTTTTACTATTCTCTTTTGTGTCTTCAGGTTTCTTGGTGGTGTGTGAACATGATCATACAGACTTGTTCACTGTGCAAGTAGCCCATGTGTTCCTGTTTCCATAATTGTTCTCTTGTGTCTACAAGACTGGGGAGTTCCACCACTCCTCTTGGGCTATCTGCACAAAAGCTGTTCTACCCTGTATGCACACATGGATTTTTCCTCTCTGAACCCTGTTCACACAGGTTATATACAGATGATCAGGTTTTTAAATACATCAGATAGGGATTGCATACATTAGTTAGGACTGCTCTGATAAGGGTATACCGTGAAGATTGGTAGAGCAGCTTAGTATACATTTTTTGCAAAAAACGTATCAACCAAATACCCTGTTTTTTACATCTTTTACTAGCACTTGCGGATTACTGCAACATTTTTTCAAACTGAGTGTTTTTGGTTTTACTATTCTCTTTTGTGTCTTCAGGTTTCTTGGTGGTGTGTGAACATGATCATACAGACTTGTTCACTGTGCAAGTAGCCCATGTGTTCCTGTTTCCATAATTGTTCTCTTGTGTCTACAAGACTGGGGAGTTCCACCACTCCTCTTGGGCTATCTGCACAAAAGCTGTTCTACCCTGTATGCACACATGGATTTTTCCTCTCTGAACCCTGTTCACACAGGTTATATACAGATGATCAGGTTTTTAAATACATCAGATAGGGATTGCATACATTAGTTAGGACTGCTCTGATAAGGGTATACCGTGAAGATTGGTAGAGCAGATTAGTATACATTTTTTGCAAAAAACGTATCAACCAAATACCCTGTTTTTTACATCTTTTACTAGCACTTGCGGATTACTGCAACATTTTTTCAAACTGAGTGTTTTTGGTTTTACTATTCTCTTTTGTGTCTTCAGGTTTCTTGGTGGTGTGTGAACATGATCATACAGACTTGTTCACTGTGCAAGTAGCCCATGTGTTCCTGGAACCAATATACTCTGTGATCTTTCATACTTGCGTCGGTAGGGGTCCGTCGCTATGCGTCGGGCTGACGTACCGACGCACGTTGTGAAATTTGTGCATGACGTGGGCAGCGGATGCTGTTTTTCAAAGCATCCGCTGCCCATTTTGAAGTCCAGGGAGGAGGGGGCTGAGTTTCGGCCATGCATGCGAGGTAGAAAATGGCAGACGCGACGGACAAAGAAACGTTCACTTGAACGTTTTTTCTTGCCGACGGTCTGCCAAAACATGATGGATGCGACGTGTGCCCATCCGTTTTGATTTTTTATGCTGTTTTTGATGCAGTTTTTGGTGTCGTTTTTGATACAGGTTTTTGGTGCGGTTTTTGATACAGTTTTTGGTGCAGTTTTTATACAAGTTTTTGGTGTGGTTTTTGATGTAGGTTTTTTGTGCTGTTTTGGATGCAGGTTTTTGGTGCGATTTTTGATGCAGGTTGTTGGTGTCGTTTTTGATGCAGGTTTTTGGTGCGATTTTTGATGCTATTTTGGGTGCAGTTTTGGTGCAGTTTTGATACAGTTTTTTGTGCAGTTTTTGATGCAGGTTTTTGGTGTGGCTTTTGATGCAGGTTTCTGGTGCTGTTTTTGATGCAGTTTTTGGTGCAGTTTTTGATGCAGGTTTTTCGCAGACAAAGCTTTTTTGAAGGATCCTGCAAAAAACAGATGAAACGTGTGGCCATCAGGCGCAATGCGGCGCTAATACAACTCTATGAGAAAAAATGGATCCAGCGGAAAAAAACTGGTCCTGCAAATGTGCTCGCAGGATGCGCTTTTTACCCATAGACTTGTATTAGCGACAGATTGCGACAGATGGCCACACATCGCGTCCATCATGCAATGGATCCATCGCATTTTGGCGGACTGTCAGCAGGAAAAAATGTTCAAGTGAACATTTTTTTGTCCGTCGCGTCTGCCATTTTCTACCGCGCATGTGCAGCCGAAACTCCACCCTATCTTCCCCGGACTTCAGAATGGGCAGCGGATGCGTTGAAAAACTGTATCCGCTGCCCACATCATGTAAAAATTTCACAACGTGCGTCGGTACGTTGGCCCGACGCATAGCAACGGACCTGTACCGATGCAAGTATGAAAGAGGCCTTAATGAGCGTTTAATTTAAAAAAAAAAGAAAAAAACTGCGTGCAATTTTCTGCACCAGAGGGGGAAAGCAGACGGCCAGGGGCCAATATTTGTAGCCTGCTATGAATATTAGCCCGCAGCTGTCTGCGTAGCCCTTACTGGCTATTAAAATAGGGGACCCCCCCAGAAAAATGACGTGGGGTCCCCCTATATTTTATAGCCAGAAAGGCTCCGCAGACAGCTGTGGGCTGATATTCATAGCCTAGAGGGGCCATGGATATTGGCCCCCACAGCTACAAATACCAGTCCGCAGCTGCCCCAGAAATGGCACATCTGTAAAATGCGCCAATTCCAGCACTTAGCCCCTCTCTTCCCACTCCTGTGTAGCGGTGGGATATGGGATAATAAGGGGTTAATGTCACCTTGCTATTGTAAGTGTTGTACTGATCGGGGTCTGTATGAAAGAAAGAGTGAGAATGTTTGAAGGATGTCTCCAGTGAAGAGAGGTGTCCGAGAACCTGTGCAGCAAAGACAGGTAACGGATGGAGATCCGTGTTGTACTGACCGGGGTCAGAGTGAAAATGCCTGTGGGATGCCTGTAAGGAAGAGAGGTATCCGAGAACCTGTGCGGCACCCACAGGTAATGGATGGAGATCCGTGTTGTACTGAGTGAAAGAAAGAGAGAGACATTGTGTCTGGGGCACCTATAAGAGGTGTCCAGAAACCCGTGTAGGTTGCCAACGGGTAACGGTCTGAAAACTGTGTGTTATGCTGATCGGGATCAGTGAGGTACTTTGATAAAGCTGAATATGTACAGACGGTGTTCATGCTGTTGTCAAGTTCCTGAAGACGTTGTTTATCTGGATGTGAAATAAACTAAAGAGACTGTGTTTTGTAAGAAAACCGAGCCTGTATGCGTTATTCCCGTGCCAAGCGGGTGTCCCCCAAGACCCGAAGTAAGGGAAATGCTACAGTATGTAGGAAGTATGTGTGTAGTATGTATGTGTTTTGTTTTTTGTTTTTTTTACATTCGACAAATTAGCCGGATGATGGGACTTCTACTGTCCTGTTATGGACCTGGTGGTTAGGAGCACCCGGAACGACCTGATGGTTAAACTCACACAGGACAAGCTCTGGGAAGTGGGAACTCTGCTGACCGCAACCCCTAATCCTATCACACAACTAGAAATAGCCGTGGAGCGTACCTAACACGACCTAGATGCCTCTTCACAGCCTAAGAGCTAACCAGCCCTAGAGATAGAAAATAAAGCCTACCTTGCCTCAGAGAAATTCCCCAAAGGAAAAGGCAGCCCCCCACATATATTGACTGTGAGTTAAGATGAAAGTCACAAACACAGAAATGAAACAGGTTTCAGCAAAGGGAGGCCAGACTTACTAAACAGACTGAGGATAGGAAAGGTATCTTTGCGATCAGCACAAAAAACTACAAAAGACCACGCAGAGTGTGCAAAAAGACCTCCGCACCGACTCACGGTGCGGAGGTGCCACTCTGCATCCCAGAGCTTCCAGCTAGCAAGGCAAAATCATGATAGCCAACTGGACAAGGAAACAATGAACAAATAATAACTAGCAGGAACTTAACTTCTGCTGGAGTAGACAGGTCACCAGAAAGATCCAAGAGCGAACTGAACCAGTACAAGAACATTGACAGCTGGCATGGAGTAACGATCTGAGTGGAGTTAAATAGAACAGCCAGCCAAAGAATAAACTACGTCACCTGTGGAAGGAACCTCAGAAGCAGCAGCTCCACTGTTAAGGACTGGCGGAACGCACCAAGTACAAGATGAAATGGAACTAGGTGCGTTCGCAGTCCGAGGTCCACCGTGCAGGTAAAAACCCTGCTGCTAGTAAGACGGACTATATGGCGGTACTATAAGTATACACGCACGAGTTAACTTCACCCTGCGTGAAGGAAGCGATCCTGTTGCGTCACAGGACCGCGGTACCGCACATAGAGCGCGAGCAAGAAGTCAGCGAATTCAACCCCAACTAGGATTGAAATCCGATTAGACACTTGCTGGCACAACACCGCAACTGGGTGTGTAAGGAAACTAAATAATAATATAAAGGCACAAGAGTGCGTGCGGTGCCGCACTGACGGACGCCACTAACCACCCAGGCTTGGGTCAGGAAAGCGCAGAGCAAGCACACGGCGCCGTACAGGCGGACACAGCAATTGGTAGCTGTAATGTGTGTTACGTGCTGTTGGATAAGTCGGGCGCTAGATAGCAAACATACACCTTCCGCGAACAATCATTCAATAGGGAGGGTTATTTAAAGAGCGACTTTCACAACACACACACATATTTACAAGACAATACTAGCGCATGGCCGTGCGGTCATGCGCAGTTTATATAGCTGCAGCACAGGAAACAGCTACAGAAGTTTTGCCCTTTCAGGACCTGCCAAAAGGACCAATGGGATGTGCTCCAGTACCTGAGCATGTGACCCTCGATCTCCAACGAGAGATCCTGCCCTGGGCATGCTCAGACAGAGAAAAGCAGGACTTAAATCCAGAAACGTCCACTCGCCGCTGCCCAGCACTGGCTTCAATGGCAGAAGCAGGAAAAGCAGCAGTAACTCTTCGCACAGAGTCAGACTGAGCGAGACGCTGGGATCGACGTCCCTGCTGAGCAGACTCCACTGCGGCTGGAGAAGAATGGGAGACCGCAGCGGAGACGGATCGAGATTCCCCCTGTGCAGCAGAGGAAACTCGACTCCTAACATCCACTCACAGCCACCAGAGGGAGTCCATGGACAGAACTCGCCGAAGTACCATTCATGACCACAGGAGGGAGTTCGAAAACAGAATTCACAACAGTACCCCCCCTTGAGGAGGGGTCACCCAACCCTCACCAGAGCCCCCAGGCCGATCAGGATGAGCCAAATGAAAGGCACGAACTAGATCGGCAGCATGAACATCAGAGGCAAAAACCCAGGAATTATCTTCCTGACCATAACCCTTCCACTTGACCAGGTACTGGAGTTTCCGTCTCGAAATACGAGAATCCAAAATCTTCTCCACCACATACTCCAACACCAGGGCAGGAGGATCAACGGAGGGAACCATAGGCACCACGTATCTCCGCAATAACGACCTATGGAACACAATATGGATGGCAAAAGAAGCTGGAAGGGCCAAACGAAATGACACAGGATTGAGAACCTCAGAAATCTTATACGGACCAATGAAACGAGGCTTAAACTTAGGAGAGGAAACCTTCATAGGAACATGACGAGATGACAACCAAACCAAATCCCCAACACAAAGTCGGGGACCCACACAGCGCTGGCGGTTAGCGAAACGTTGAGCCTTATCCTGGGACAATGTCAAATTGTCCACCACATGAGTCCAAATCTGCTGCAACCTGTCCACCACAGTATCCAGACCAGGACAGTCTGAAGGCTCAACCTGCCTTGAAGAGAAATGAGGATAGAAACCAGAATTACAGAAAAAAGGCGAAACCAAAGTAGCCGAGCTGGCCCGATTATTAAGGGCGAAATCAGTCAAAGGCAAGAAGGACACCCAATCATCCTGATCAGCAGAAACAAAGCATCTCAGATATGTCTCCAAAGTCTGATTAGTTTGTTCGGTTTGGCCATTTGTCTGAGGATGGAAAGCCGAAGAAAAAGACAAATCAATGCCCATCTTAGCACAAAAGGACCGCCGAAACCTCGAAACAAACTGGGACCCTCTGTCCGAGATGATGTTCTCCGGAATGCCATGCAAACGAACCACATGCTGGAAAAACAATGGCACCAAATCAGAGGAGGAAGGCAATTTAGACAAAGGTACCAAATGAACCATCTTAGAGAAGCGATCACAAACCACCCAAATGACCGACATCCTTTGAGAGACAGGGAGATCTGAAATAAAATCCATGGAAATATGCGTCCAGGGCCTCTTTGGGACCGGCAAGGGCAAAAGCAACCCACTGGCACGAGAACAGCAGGGCTTAGCCCGAGCACAAGTCCCACAGGACTGCACAAAAGAACGCACATCCCGTAACAAAGAAGGCCACCAAAAGGATCTAGCCACCAAATCTCTGGTACCAAAGATTCCAGGATGACCCGCCAACACCGAACAATGAACCTCAGAGATAACTCTACTAGTCCATCTATCAGGGACAAACAGTTTCTCCGTTGGACAACGGTCAGGTCTATCAGCCTGAAACTTCTGCAGCACACGCTGCAAATCAGGGGAGATGGCAGACAAAATTATCCCCTCTTTGAGAATACCCGCCGGCTCAGGAACACCCGGAGAGTCAGGCACAAAACTCCTTGACAGGGCATCAGTAGTGTTGAGCGATACCGTCCGATACTTGAAAGTATCGGTATCGGATAGTATCGGCCGATACCCGAAAAATATCGGATATCGCCGATACCGATATCCGATACCAATACAAGTCAATGGGACATCAAGTATCGGAATGTATCCTCATGGATCCCAGGGTCTGAAGGAGAGGAAACTCTCCTTCAGGCCCTGGGATCCATATTAAAGTGTAAAATAAAGAATTAAAATAAAAAATATTGTTATATTCACCTCTCCGGCGGCCCCTGGACATCAGCGGGAGGATCCGGCGTCCGGCACGGCTTCTTTCTTCAAAATGCGCGCCTTCAGGACCTGTGGAATGACGTCCCGGCTTCTGATTGGTCGCGTGCCGCCCATGTGACCGCCACGCGACCAATCAGAAGCCGCGACGTCATTCCTCAGGTCCTAGAAGGCGCTCATTCTAGGACTTTAGCTGAGGAATGACGTCGCGGCTTCTGATTGGTCGCGTGGCGGTCACATGGGCGGCACGCGACCAATCAGAAGCCGGGACGTCATTCCACAGGTCCTGAAGGCGCGCATTTTGAAGAAAGAAGCCGTGCCGGACGCCGGATCCTCCCGCTGATGTCCAGGGGCCGCCGGAGAGGTGAATATAACAATATTTTTTATTTTAATTCTTTATTTTACACTTCCGATACCGATACCCGATATCACAAAAATATCGGATCTCGGTATCGGAATTCCGATACCGCAAGTATCGGCCGATACCCGATACTTGCGGTATCGGAATGCTCAACACTAGGCATCAGCCTTCACATTCTTAGAGCCCGGAAGGTACGAAACCACAAAATCAAAACGGGAGAAAAACAGCGACCATCGAGCCTGTCTAGGATTCAACCGTTTGGCAGACTCGAGATAAGTCAAATTCTTGTGATCCGTCTAGACCACCACGCGATGCTTGGCTCCTTCAAGCCAATGTCGCCACTCCTTGAATGCCCACTTCATGGCCAACAACTCTCGATTGCCCACATCATAATTGCGCTCAGCAGGCGAGAATTTTCTAGAAAAGAAGGCACATGGTTTCATCACCAAGCCATCAGAACTTCTTTGCGACAAAACAGCCCCTGCTCCAACCTCAGAAGCATCAACCTCAACCTGAAACGGGAGCGAAACATCTGGCTGGCACAACACAGGGGCAGAAGAAAAACGATGCTTCAACTCCTGAAAAGCCTCTACAGCCGCCGAGGACCAATTGACCACATCAGCACCTTTCTTGGTCAAATCAGTCAACGGTTTAGCAACACTAGAAAAATTAGCGATGAAGCGACGGTAAAAATTAGCACAGCCCAGGAACTTCTGCAGGCTCTTCACAGATGTCGGCTGAGTCCAATCATAAATGGCCTGAACTTTAACAGGGTCCATCTCGATAGTAGAAGGGGAGAAAATAAAACCCAAAAATTAAACCTTCTGAACCCCAAAGAGACATTTCGACCCCTTCACAAACAAGGAATTCGCACGAAGGACCTGGAACACCATTCTGACCTGCTTCACATGAGACTCCCAATCATCCGAAAAGACCAAAATACCATCCAAATATACAATCATGAATCTATCCAGGTACTCTCGGAAGATGTCATGCATAAAGGACTGAAACACAGATGGAGCATTAGAAAGCCCGAATGGCATAACCAGGTACTCAAAATGGCCTTCGGGCGTATTAAATGCTGTTTTCCATTCATCGCCCCGTTTAATACGCACAAGATTATACGCCCCTCGAAGATCTATCTTGGTGAACCAACTAGCCCCCTTAATACGAGCAAACAAATAAGACAGCAACGGCAAAGGGTACTGAAATTTGACTGTGATCTTATTAAGAAGGCGGTAATCAATACAAGGTCTCAAAGAGCCATCCTTCTTGGCCACAAAAAAGAACCCTGCTCCCAACTGTGATGACGACGGGCGAATATGACCTTTCTCCAAGGATTCCTTTATATAACTCCGCATAGCGGCGTGCTCTGGCACAGATAAATTAAACAGTCGGCCCTTAGGAAACTTACTACCAGGAATCAAATTAATAGCACAACCGCAATCCCTATGAGGAGGTAAGGCACCGGATTTGGGCTCTTCAAATACATCCCGGCAATCTGACAAAACCTCAGGGACTTTAGATGAAGTGGAAGGCGAAATTAACAGCAATGGAACATCACCATGTACCCCCTGACAACCCCAGCCGGACACAGACATAGATTTCCAATCCAACACTGGATTATGGACCTGTAGCCATGGCAACCCCAAAACAACCACATCATGCAGATTATGCAACACCAAAAAGTGAATATCCTCCTGATGTGCAGGAGCCATGCACATGGTCAATTTAGTCCAGTACTGAGGCTTATACTTGGCCAAAGGCGTAGCATCAATTCCTCTCAATGGAATAGGATACTGCAAGGGCTCCAAGAAAAAACCACAGCGCCAAGTCCAACTCCAAGTCCATCAAATTCAGGGCAGCGCCTGAATCCACAAATGCCATAACAGAATAGGACGACAGAGAGCAAATCAGAGTAACGGACAAAAGAAATTTAGACTGTACCGTACCAATGGTGGCAGACCTAGCGAACCACTTAGTGCGCTTAGGACAATCGGAGATAGCATGACTGGAATCATCACAGTAAAAACACAGCCCATTCCAACGTCTCTGTTCTTGCCGTTCAGCTCTGGTCAAAGTCCTATCACATTGCATAGGCTCAGGCCTATGCTCAGAGAATACCGCCAAATAGTGCACAGCTTTGCGCTCACGCAAGCGCTGATCGATCTGAATGGCCAAGGACATAGACTCATTCAGACCAGCAAAATACAAAGGATAGAGCGCACTACTAGTACTAAGTAATATTAAGTGCCAATCGGGGCGCAAACAAGCAGCCAAAATACTGAAACTAGAAACAGGAGAAAAGAAGCTGCTCAATAAAATGCACACCCAGGGCTAATAAAAAATAGTCATGAATTATAAACAGAGGAATTTTATTGACAAACAACAACTTCAAAAACATAAAACATAATTAAAAACAACGGTACTGAGTACACATGGTCCACATGTAGGTATAACATATACAATACACATATCCATAATAACAGTCTGCAAACCTGAATGTATATAATGAAGGCAACCCTCTGGCTCATGGAGCTAAATACAGAAAATGGGCAAACCTGCGCAGCCCTATAGCAGACAGAAACGCCTGCCAAACCTAGGGAGTGACCCCTAAAAAAGCCACTTACAGGGAAAAACCACCCAAATATAATGGTTCAAGATGTGATGAAAGAAAATACATCATAGGGTCCAGACGCACCTCATGCCCCTAATAAGGCAACAAGGTGTAACATACCCACGTAGCCAAAGCGAGAGGAGGAGACACGCCGTCCCCAGGTGCAGACCCGTGTGGACCAAAAGATACAGCCCAACGCGTATCGCCCTGCTGAAGAGGGCTTCGTCAAGGGAAGGTATTGTATGCCAAATGCCCCCTGTATAAATAGTATACATATGACCCACCTGATGAAATGCCGGTGAGCAGAGTTCCGGCGACACCGGAAGCGCGGCGCTTGGGAGGAACGCCCACAAACAGAGAGGAAGAGACGCAGGGCGGACACACCTCCCCGTCGGAATAGGAAGTGCGCAGGCGTGGTCAGCCTGCCAGAAGGAGTAGCGCTCCGATATAACCGGCAGTGTAGCCGGCCAACGCAAACAGACCCAGACATAAAGAGTACAGCGTAAAGAAATCGCCACAGCAGGCTGGGAGGTCTTAGGTAGATTTGCACCGACCCGAAACAGGGCACAACCTAATAGGTGGCACAATACCCAGCATGAACCCACATTATGCGCTGCCGTCGTAACATTGCAAGGTACACCCTGAAAGACCCCACATGTGTGCTGCGTTGATAGCACTGCAAAATATACCTAAATAAATAAATAAATCAATACAAAACCCCCTCCATAATGCCGGAACTATAGGTGAAAGCACCCTTAGTGCAGGGGGAACCCCCAAGTCACCGGTCAAGATGGATAAAGCCATATGATAGTGGCCAACCAAGGGGCCTCATGATGAAGAGGGCCACGAAAACAAGGTCCACCAAAGATCCACGTAAGAAGAAACATATCGCCAAACTCGGACACACATGCGGATGACAGGCACACCACATCAACATTCACCCCCGGGGGCAGACCACCATTCATGTCACACAGCACAAAAGAATTCAGGGACCAAATATAGCAAACAAAAGGAATAGCATAATAAATTAGACAAAGCGTGTAAACAATTTTATTAAGTACCATACTATCATATATCATAACATAAGAATATATCCCAATTGCACAAAGCCCCAAATAAGGCCTATAAAATCTTGGAAAAATCATAAGGCCCTGAAATCAGTGTGCTTGCATAACACTAACCCTGTAATATTCCAAATGGAGATCCCGCAGAAAAACTGCATGGTAGCTATTCAAAGAAGGGAGATTGAATAAGGTGGCAAAAGCCTGATGACATATGTCCGAACCGCCCCATGAGCCATATGAGGGTGATGTAGTAAACCCGAAGGGGTAAGTCAGCCCCAGCCCCAAAAAGGACCGCATGCGAGAGGATCATATATAATAAAATCCATTTAATCAAAAAATGGTCAAACAGCCTGACCAAAGATGGAACCAAGTATCCCAAACTCCACGAGAAATAAGTCCAAAGGAATCCCATCCAATGAGAGCAACCGGTCACCAATCACATCAGATGAAGAAGTCCAACGAGGAGGAGTGCAATCCCCAGACGTTATTCAAAAATGAATCCAGGTGTTCCCTTCCAAATGTATATATAAAGCAGCTGAGAGTCCCGGAGTGTCACCTAAACCGGAGCAGGAAAGCAAGGGACAAAAAAGAGAGAGAGAGGGGTAAGTTAACCCAAAAAGCCAGTGAAAAGCAGCTCTTCATTGAGCCCCCCAGTAGCCACCGATCCCAAGTGGAAAATCCAGCGGGCCTCAGCCCTGAGGAGCTGGGGTTTGATGGGACCACCCCTATTATTACGATAAATTCTCTCCAGACCTATAACCTGCGTGTTGGAAGTCCGCCCAGCATGATGGGTCAGGAAGTGAGACGCTACTGGAGTGAGTATCCTGCCCTTAGCCAGGTCACTAGAAGCCACATGAATAGTTGAGAAATGCTTCTGCATCCTGCATCGTAATTCCTGTGTGGTTTGACCCACATACACAAGACAACAGGGACATATAAGGGCATAAATCACACATGAGGTTCTGCAATTTATGTAGGAGCGCAATTTATGGCGTCTGTCATCAAGGGGATTGATGAAAAAATCCCTAGTCATAGTCATATGGGAATAGATATTGCAATCTCCACAGGCAAAAGAGCCTTGGAGTCTAATACCCTGGCCTGTCCGAGTCGTTTTTCTAACATAATGGCTCCTGGTGAGGAGGTCCCTAAAATTCGGGGCCCTTCTAGCAGTTATCATGGGACAATCACCCACAATAGTTGATGTACTAAGGTCCGTAGTCAGAATCCCCCAGTGTTTGCGCAGGATGCTGCCGAGACCATCCCAATTGTTGTTAAAGGTTGTAATAAACCTAGTCTTGTTATCACCTACCTTGGTCCTTGATTCCAGCAGCAAATCCTGCGTCTGAGTTCTGGCCCGCTGATAGGCTCTAGAAATACTCCTGTGGGGATAATGCCGATCCTTAAATCGGTGAGTGAGCTCCCTTGCTTCTTCTTGAAAATCTGAGTCATTAGTACAGTTCCTCCTGGCCCGAAGAAATTGGCCCATTGGGACCCCCATCCGGGTGTGAAGCGGGTGGAAGCTCCTGAAATCAAGTAGGCTATTGGTAGCCGTAGGCTTCCGAAACAGCTTAGTAAAAATCGATCCATTATCCAGCGAGATCTCCAAATCCAAAAACGTTACTGTGGACAATGACATAGTATATGTAAGAAGAATGTGATGAGTATTATTGTTCAAAGACTCTATAAACTGACAAAATTCTTCTTGAGAACCCGTCCAAATAAAGAACAGGTCATCAATATACCTCGACCAATGACAAACCTTGTCCCTGAAGGTCATGGATGGAAATACTTGGGTAGCCTCCCACCACCCTAGAAACAAGTTTGCTAGGGCGGGCGCACATCTCGCACCCATGGCCACCCCAGAAACCTGTAAATAATAGGCCCTATCAAACAAAAAATAGTTGTGCCTAAGTATGAAGTCCAACAGGTCTACTACCAGGGAGTCATGCATGCGGTCTGAACGATTAAGTTGGTCCAGAAAAAACAGAACCGCCAGGATGCCGTCCTCGTGACCGATGTTGGAGTACAAGGACTCCACATCACAAGTCACAAGCCAGGCCCCCGGCGGCACTGTCAAGCCCCGACAGATATGAATGAAATGGGCTGAATCCCTGACAAAGGAAGGGAGCGTCTTAACTAAAGGCTGTAGAAAAAAATCAACATAGACGCAAGCCTTTTCACACAAGCTACCAATGCAGGCCACTATGGGCCTGCCCGGAGGTTTAAGTAAGCATTTGTGTACTTTAGGTAGTAAATAAAAGGTCGCTGTCACCGGGCAATCAACCCACAAAAACTTGTACTCATGGTGGTCAATAATGCCCAGATCCTTGGCCCTGTCAAGAAGACGCCTGAATCTCGAGGCAAAAGTCTCAGTAGGATCGGAAGGCAATTTCCTATAAAATCTGCAGTCGCCCATTTGGCGCTGCGCCTCTTCCAAATAGAGGACATGTGGCCAAAGGACCACATTGCCCCCTTTATCCGCCTCTTTAATCAAAAATGTAGTGTTTTGGCGCAAACTCGTAAGAGCCCTCTGTTCTTCCCTACTCAAATTATTGGGAACCAATGCCCGAGGGGAAAGATTCATAATGTCCCTTTTTACCAATTCGAAAAATACTCGAATGGCGGGCACCAACGAAAAGGGTGGTGTGACATTAGACCGATTTCTATGAGGAAAGCGATTCCTACCTGTGCTGACCTCATTCTCCTGAAGCAGTTGGATCAAATCCTGTAATATTTGTTGATCCGTATAGTCAGGACTGTTAGCCAAATGGGGCCGACTGTGCAGCACCCGGAGAACGAGCTTCCTACAGAAGAGATATAAATCCTTAACAAGGGTAAATTTGTCAGCACATTGCATTGGTGAAAATGTCAGCCCCCTTTGTAGAACAGAGAGTTCAGAAGAAGACAGCACATGATCAGAGAGGTTGATGACCTGCAAAACGTTACCTGACACGTGAGTCCCCATCGAGTCCGCTTCCAACGAAGGCGGGGCTAGTATTTGCAGTAGTTCCGAAACTGTTTCTGCGTCGGAGGACGACGCCTCGCGAACCGAGTGGTCCGTATGGGTGCCGCCACGGCGCCTACGCCCTCTTCGGACCCGGCGTCTGGCTCGCTCTCTGCTGATGATAAAAAATCGCTGCCAGAAGTGTAAATGGCAGCCCTTGGACCTTCCTGCATGGTGTCCCTGATTTTCTGTGAAGGTACAGTTGATCTCTGATTACCCTGGTGCTTCAATCTGAAGGCCCTGGACGACTCAAAATCCGTACAATCTCTGAAAAATTTAGATTTCGTTTTGTTCATAACGTCCCGATCATACTTATCGAGATTTTCCTTAAGTCTCTGCCTAAAAGGCTGAACCTCCTTAATCTCATCGACTTTCAATAGCCTGGAATCCAAGTCCTTAATTCTGTTTTTTGTTACTAATAGTAATTCTCTGTCATGTTCCAACAGCATGTTAATAATAATGCTGGAGCATTTAAGCAGCCCCTGTTCCCAAGTGTTCTTGAACGTGGGCGAGGGCTTCCAGGCAGGATAGATGGAGACCCTCAGGCCACGAGGCACAATACTAGCCTTAGTATACTCCTCAAGACTGCGGATATTCCACCACAGCCGTATACCGGTACGATGGGCCGCCGTAAGTTCTGCTGTAAGTTTCGCAAAGTCTGAATCGATCATGACATCTCCTTTAGACGAGAAGATATCGGCCGACTGAGCCTGCCAGGCCGCCTCACGAGCCTCCCAGTCCATATTGCGTGGAGTTCCCTTGGGACAATAATAACTGGAACAAACCAAAACCAGTAGTGAGCAAAACAGAGGTGAAAATAAAACAAGGAAATAACCAGAAAAGATCAATCCTAGCGCCACCGAAGACCTGTTGGACTTCATACTTAGGCACAACTATTTTTTGTTTGATAGGGCCTATTATTTACAGGTTTCTGGGGTGGCCATGGGTGCGAGATGTGCACCCGCCTTAGCAAACTTGTTTCTAGGGTGGTGGGAGGCTACCCAGGTATTTCCATCCATGACCTTCAGGGACAAGGTTTGTCATTGGTCGAGGTATATTGATGACCTGTTCTTTATTTGGACGGGTTCTCAAGAAGAATGTTGTCAGTTTATAGAGTCTTTGAACAATAATACTCATCACATTCTTCTTACATATACTATGTCATTGTCCACAGTAACGTTTTTGGATTTGGAGATCTCGCTGGATAATGGATCGATTTTTACTAAGCTGTTTCGGAAGCCTACGGCTACCAATAGCCTACTTGATTTCAGGAGCTTCCACCCGCTTCACACCCGGATGGGGGTCCCAATGGGCCAATTTCTTCGGGCCAGGAGGAACTGTACTAATGACTCGGATTTTCAAGAAGAAGCAAGGGAGCTCACTCACCGATTTAAGGATCGGCATTATCCCCACAGGAGTATTTCTAGAGCATATCAGCGGGCCAGAACTCAGACGCAGGATTTGCTGCTGGAATCAAGGACCAAGGTAGGTGATAACAAGACTAGGTTTATTACAACCTTTAACAACAATTGGGATGGTCTCGGCAGCATCCTGTGCAAACACTGGGGGATTCTGACTACGGACCTTAGTACATCAACTATTGTGGGTGAATGTCCCATGATAACTGCTAGAAGGGCCCCGAATTTTAGGGACCTCCTCACCAGGAGCCATTATGTTAGAAAAACAACTCGGACAGGCCAGGGTATTAAACTCCAAGGCTCTTTTGCCTGTGGAGATTGCAATATCTGTTCCCATATGACTATGACTAGGGATTTTTTCATCAATCCCCTTGATGACAGACGCCATAAATTGCGCTCCTATATAAATTGCAGAACCTCATGTGTGATTTATGCCCTTATATGTCATCCGCATGTGTGTCCGAGTTTGGCGATATGTTTCTTCTTACGTGGATCTTTGGTGGACCTTGTTTTCGTGGCCCTCTTCATCATGAGGCCCCTTGGTTGGCCACTATCATATGGCTTTATCCATCTTGACCGGTGACTTGGGGGTTCCCCCTGCACTAAGGGTGCTTTCACCTATAGTTCCGGCATTATGGAGGGGGTTTTGTATTGATTTATTTATTTATTTAGGGATATTTTGCAGTGCTATCAACGCAGCACACATGTGGGGTCTTTCAGGGTGTACCTTGCAATGTTACGACGGCAGCGCATAATGTGGGTTCATGCTGGGTATTGTGCCACCTATTAGGTTGTGCCCTGTTTCGGGTCGGCGCAAATCTACCTAAGACCTCCCAGCCTGCTGTGGCGATTTCTTTACGCTGTACTCTTTATGTCTGGGTCTGTTTGCGTTGGCCGGCGACATTGCCGGTTATATCGGAGCGCTACTCCTTCTGGCAGGCTGACCGTGCCTGCGCACTTCCTGTTCCGACGGGGAGGTGTGTCCGCCCTGCGTCTCTTCCTCTCTGTTTGTGGGCGTTCCTCCCAAGCGCCGCGCTTCCGGTGTCGCTGGAACTCTGCTCACCGGCATTTCATCAGGTGGGTCATATGTATACTATTTATACAGGGGGCATTTGGCATACAATACCTTCCCCTGACGAAGCCCTCTTCAGCAGGGCGACACGCGTTGGGCTGTATCGTTTGGTCCACACGGGTCTGCACCTGGGGACGGCGTGTCTCCTCCTCTCGCTTTGGCTACGTGGGTATGTTACACCTTGTTGCCTTATTAGGGGCATGAGGTTCGTCTGGACCCTATGATGTATTTTCTTTCATCACATCTTGAGCCATTATATTTGGGTGGTTTTTCCCTGTAAGTGGCTTTTTTAGGGGTCACTCCCTAGGTTTGGCAGGCGTTTCTGTCTGCTATAGGGCTGCGCAGGTTTGCCCATTTTCTGTATTTAGCTCCATGAGCCAGAGGGTTGCCTTCATTATATACATTCAGGTTTGCAGACTGTTATTATGGATATGTGTATTGTATATGTTATACCTACATGTGGACCATGTGTACTCAGTACCGTTGTTTTTAATTATGTTTTATGTTTTTGAAGTTGTTGTTTGTCAATAAAATTCCTCTGTTTATAATTCATGACTATTTTTTATTAGCCCTGGGTGTGCATTTTATTGAGCAGCTTCTTTTCTCCTGTTTCTAGTTTCAGTATTTTGGCTGCTTGTTTGCGCCCCGATTGGCACTTAATATTACTTAGTACTAGTAGTGCGCTCTATCCTTTGTATTTTGCTGGTCTGAATGAGTCTATGTCCTTGGCCATTCAGATCGATCAGCGCTTGCGTGAGCGCAAAGCTGTGCACTATTTGGCGGTATTCTCTGAGCATAGGCCTGAGCCTATGCAATGTGATAGGACTTTGACCAGAGCTGAACGGCAAGAACACAGACGTTGGAATGGGCTGTGTTTTTACTGTGATGATTCCAGTCATGCTATCTCCGATTGTCCTAAGCGCACTAAGTGGTTCGCTAGGTCTGCCACCATTGGTACGGTACAGTCTAAATTTCTTTTGTCCGTTACTCTGATTTGCTCTCTGTCGTCCTATTCTGTTATGGCATTTGTGGATTCAGGCGCTGCCCTGAATTTGATGGACTTGGAGTTTGCCAGGCGTTTTTTTTTTATTTTTTTTTTTATACATTCAGGAAGCCATAATGGCACAACGTAAATAAAATACGAAGATTAGGACTGCCCCATTATGAGATTGCCGTGAAGTGGCGGGGTAGCTCAAAGAATTGATCAATTGTTTGCTAAATGTCTCATATTTGAAATACAGTTAGAATTTATGTGCAATTGCACTTCAGTTATTGCGTTCTGACCATAAGCAGTGCTGGCTTCTTCCCTTTTTTTTTGCATTGTATATGTTATACCTACATGTGGACCATGTGTACTCAGTACCGTTGTTTTTAATTATGTTTTATGTTTTTGAAGTTGTTGTTTGTCAATAAAATTCCTGTGTTTATAATTCATGACTATTTTTTATTAGCCCTGGGTGTGCATTCTATTGAGCAGCTTCTTTTCTCTTGTTTCTCATTCAGACCAGCAGGCGTGGGAAATCCCACCATGACATCCTTAAGGGCTTCAGAAAGACCCTTTCTGAAAATTGCCGCCTGGGCACACTCATTCCACTGAGCAAGCACAGACCACTTTCTAAACTTCTGACAGTACACCTCCGCTTCATCCTGACCCTGACACAAAGCCAGCAAGATTTTCTCTGCCTGATCCACTGAATTTGGTTCATCATAAAGCAATCCAAGCGCCAGAAAAAACGCATCTATATCACGCAATGCAGGATCTCCTGGTGCAAGGGAAAATGCCCAGTCTTGAGGGTCACAACGCAACAAAGAAATAATGATTTTTACTTGTTGAACAGGGTCACCAGAGGAGCGGGGTTTCAAAGCTAGAAACAGTTTACAATTATTTTTGAAATTCAGGAATTTAGATCTATCCCCAGAAAACAAATCAGGAATTGGAATTCTAGGCTCTAACATCGGATT
The DNA here is from genome assembly GCF_032444005.1 of Ranitomeya imitator. Classification (NCBI taxonomy): domain Eukaryota; kingdom Metazoa; phylum Chordata; class Amphibia; order Anura; family Dendrobatidae; genus Ranitomeya; species Ranitomeya imitator. The sequence goes on from NC_091283.1 coordinate 620,266,626, forward strand.
CTGAACCACAAAATCTTGAATGTTTTGTACCCTTGCAGTGAGATGATCCACACAAGAGGACAGACCTTGAATGTCCATATCTACACCTGTGACCTGAACCACCCAGGGGTTAAGGGGAAAAGAAAGACAAAAAACACTGTAGAGAAAAAAAAATGGTCTCAGAACTTCTCTTATCCCTCTATTGAGATGCATTAATACTTTGGGCCAGCTGTACTGTTATGGACCTGGTGGTTAGGAGCACCCGGAACGACCTGATGGTTAAACTCACACAGGACAAGCTCTGGGAAGTGGGAACTCTGCTGACCGCAACCCCTAATCCTATCACACAACTAGAAATAGCCGTGGAGCGTACCTAACACGACCTAGATGCCTCTTCACAGCCTAAGAGCTAACCAGCCCTAGAGATAGAAAATAAAGCCTACCTTGCCTCAGAGAAATTCCCCAAAGGAAAAGGCAGCCCCCCACATATATTGACTGTGAGTTAAGATGAAAGTCACAAACACAGAAATTAAACAGGTTTCAGCAAAGGGAGGCCAGACTTACTAAACAGACTGAGGATAGGAAAGGTATCTTTGCGGTCAGCACAAAATACTACAAAAGACCACGCAGAGTGTGCAAAAAGACCTCCGCACCGACTCACGGTGCGGAGGTGCCACTCTGCATCCCAGAGCTTCCAGCTAGCAAGGCAAAATCATGATAGCCAACTGGACAAGGAAACAATGAACAAATAATAACTAGCAGGGACTTAGCTTCTGCTGGAGTAGACAGGTCACCAGAAAGATCCAAGAGCGAACTGAACCAGTACAAGAACATTGACAGCTGGCATGGAGTAACGATCTGAGTGGAGTTAAATAGAACAGCCAGCCAAAGAATAAACTACGTCACCTGTGGAAGGAACCTCAGAAGCAGCAGCTCCACTCACAGCCACCAGAGGGAGTCCATGGACAGAACTCGCCGAAGTACCATTCATGACCACAGGAGGGAGTTCGAAAACAGAATTCACAACACTGTCCCATCAATGCAAACTGCAGCAGGTTTTTGCAGAAATGAAGACGTTAAAACGTAACTTTTACTTCATAGTCTTTATAAAAAATAATAGACGAACTGTGCCACTAAGGTGCTAGTGCTAACATATACCACGAACAAACGCAGAGACAAACACCCCATAAAAAAGTTTTTTGCCACGGACCCCTTGTCTCGGGCCACAAAATGGTCACCAATTAATTCAGAGAAAAATACACCAGACTACTCATAGAGTTTACCGTACCGTATAAGCGGGAACCTCCCCCTACCAAAGCAGATGCGGTAGGGATACCATATATCACCGTGTGCACCAAGAACGGTACACCATGTGGTGCCAGGTATAACGAGGTAAAGCTATTAACGGAGCTCCTCTATAAAGGGTGTACAACCAATGTAGGTGAGACCCAAAATGGCAATGTAAACATACGATATGCTAAAGTCCGGTTGATGTTTTTTTGAATTTGGTGACTAGAGATCTGGTTGAATTGGAATCCAAACCAAAAAAGGGGGGTCACTATAATCTGACAAAAAAGGAGATGATGAGTTTGTGTGAGCTAGAGAAAGACCGAGACAGGGTTATTAAACCCTCAGATAAAGGGGGAAATGTAGTAGTTATGGATGCAGCACAATACAGAGATCTATATCACTCCCTGCTACAAGAAGAGATGGGATATGAAAAACTCGAGACAAATCCCACCAGGATGTATCATGGTCAGCTAAGAGCCTTGGTAACAGAGGCGTTTAATGATAAACTGATAGATGCCGGTGAGATGGAGTTCTTGATACCTGTACATCCTGTGGTATCGACTTTTTACTGTCTACCCAAGGTACACAAGGGTATTCACCCCATTAAAGGGAGACCCATAGTGTCGGGGATCGGTAGCCTCACACAAAATCTAGGGTTGTACGTAGATCGTATTCTGCGCCCCTTTGTGGTTTTTTTGAGTTCTTACACACGTGACACGGCGGACCTTCTTTTGAAACTTGAAAGTGTGGTACTTGACACAGATATGTTGTTGTGTTCCATAGATGTGGAGGCACTTTACTCCTCTATCCCACACAGTAAAGGTATCATGGCCGTGGAGTACTTCCTGAATACAAGAGGTCTACAATTTTGTAGGCATAACGATTTTGTACTGAAGGCCCTAGAATTTTGTCTGATGAAAAATTATTTTTTATTTGACGGTGTGTACTTCCACCAGCTCAGGGGCACCGCGATGGGGAGCCCTTGTGCCCCCTCGTATGCAAATCTGCTCCTGGGCTGGTGGGAGGAGAACATCGTGTTCAATGAAACATCGTCCACGGAGGATAACGTCGTCATGTGGCTTCGCTACATTGACGACGTTTTCGTCATCTGGAAGGGCAGTGAAGAGAGTTTTGTATCCTTCGTAGGAGGACTTAATCATAATGATTTAGGCCTGCATTTTACCTATGAGATGGACCGAAATAGATTACCATTTCTAGATGTCCTGATTGAAAAAAGAAATGATGGCCAATTGAGTACGAGTACGTACAGAAAACCAACATCTACAAATTCCCTCCTGAGGTGGGAGTCAAATCACTCTGCTCCCATCAAGAAAGGTATACCCAAAGGACAGTATTTACGGGTTCGTAGGAACTGCTCTGAGCCTTCCACATATTGTGAACAGGCTAATGATCTCAGAGCACGTTTCCGAGAACGGGGGTACCCTGACAATATCCTTAAGGAGGCTTACAGTGCATCTCTTGAAAAACAGAGAAAGGATCTCTTAATACCCTCCCCTAAAAAAGAAGGGGATGAACATGTGAGATTGATCACGAGGTACACTAACGGGGCCATGGATATGAGGGAAATTCTAAAAAGACACTGGCCAATCCTCCAGATGGACGATGATCTTAAAGGTGTTCTTACTCCGGTCCCACAAATCACTTTTAAAAAGGGTTGTTCAATTAAAGATAGAGTGGTCCACAGCCATTTTACCTCACCCCTCCCCCAAGTGAACTCCACATGGTTGGGTGAGAGGGTGAAAGGGTGCTATAAATGTGGCAGTTGTAAATACTGCGGAGCACTGTGCCAAGGAAAGGAGTTTGTCAGTAATGTGACAGGAAAAACCTTCTATATTAACCATTTCATTAACTGTAAGACGAGAGGAGTAATCTACAAGATGAACTGTGAATGTGGTTTGGAGTATATCGGGAAGACAAGTAGAGAGTTGAGAAGGAGGGTGGGTGAACACCACAGGGACACGATAAGAGGCAGAGATACCCCTGTGGCCAACCACATAAACGGGTACACCAAGGCAATCTGAAGGCCGTAAAGTTCATGGGGATAGACAAAGTACATCAGCCCCAAAGAGGTGGTGACTGGGACAGGAACATTTTGCAAAGAGAAAGCAAATGGATATTTCTATTGAAGACCACAACACCACATGGCCTCAACGACCAACTAAGCTTTTCTTCCTTCCTATAGGGATAGGGTGTATCAGGGCATCACCTATCTAGGGATAGCCGCCGTCGAGTGGGGGCACCACTGCGCAGGTTTAGGGTGCCAACCTCCGCGTGAGGTAGGGATCAGGATAGAGAGGATGTAATAGGGGTAAGTGTAGTATCACTCTTTTTCTATCTTTCCCAGTTTTTAGGGTCTGCCGTGTCACCCTGTGTAGAACGTGTATTATTTTGATTTCATTATTTATTTTTTGATTTCATTATATTTTTTCTTTTGGGTCTAGGTGTCTATTGATATGAATACCTCTTCTTATGCCTTCCATGTTGGTATCGGTAACAATAGTTTTTTATGGATAGTTTGCTTTACCCGTACATACCTTTTTCGGCTTTGGGGTATTTTCTACCCGTCCTATAGCAGTAGGGGGCAGCATTGGTTGAATGGTTCACCACAGATTGATGACCATATATTTGCGCCTCACTCCTAAAAAAGCACGTACCCCCGTGTTGCTATTATGCAGGAATGGAAAACTTCCGGAAATGACGCTACCTTTGTTTGACTATGAGCGTCTCGGTTGCCAGGGAGATGTGCGCGTCACGATTTGGTGCATGCGCTTTGACATATCCAATGTTTGACACGTCACGGGTTTTCTGGGGCCGGCCAGACGTGCGCGCGCCGCCGTTTGGCGTCGGCGCCCGCCTGGACCGGAAGTAGGAACCCGGGCGTCCGGAAGTGCGCGCCCAGGAGTGTCGGCGCTTTCTTGTTATAAAGGCCGACCGTCAGTAAGTAGACTAGCGATTGCTCATCATCATGCCATAATCCCTGTCATGATCCCAATGGCAGGGGATCACAAAAGGACAAGCACAAAAGCAAAACAAGCTCTAGGGTGATGGAACCTGAGCTGACCGCGATCCTGAACCTAAACACACAACTAGCAGTAGCCGGGGAACGTGCCTACGATGATTCCTAGACGTCTCGCGCCAGCCGAAGGATTAACTTCCCCTATAAGAAGAAACACAGACCTCACTTGCCTCCAGAGAAACACCCCACAGAAATAGCAGCCCCCAACATGTAATAACGGTGAAATGAGAGGAAAGCACATACGTAGTTATGAAAATAGAATCAGCAAAAATGAGGCCCGCTAAAGCTAGATAGCAGAGGATACAAAAGTGAACTGCGCGGTCAGCGAAAAACCCTTCAAAAAACCATCCTGAAATTACTTGAACTCATGTGCCAACTCATGGAACATGAGGAGTAATTTCAGCCCACTAGAGCAACCAGCAGCAAGGAATCACATCTCTGCAAGCTGGACTAAGACAAAAAATTAAGCAAAACGTGGAACAGGAAAATCAAAACTTAGCTTGTCCTGAAGATAACAGACGCAGGGAGCAGAGGTAAAAGACACGCTGATTACATTGATAGCCGGCGAGGAAATGACAAAAAAGCCAGGTTAAATAGGAAACTCCCATAACCTGATGGAACAGGTGGACACCAGAGACCGCAGAGAACACAAGTCACCCAGTACCATCAGTAACCACCAGAGGGAGCCCAAAAACAGAACTCACAACAGTACCCCCCCCTTGAGGAGGGGTCACCGAACCCTCACGAGAACCACCAGGGCGACCAGGATGAGCCCTATGAAAAGCACGGACCAAATCGGCAGCATGAACATCAGAGGCAATCACCCAAGAATTATCCTCCTGACCATAACCCTTCCACTTGACCAAATACTGGAGTTTCCGTCTGGAAACACGAGAATCCAAGATCTTCTCCACAACATACTCCAATTCACCCTCCACCAGCACCGGAGCAGGAGGCTCAAGCGAAGGAACGACAGGTACCTCATACTTCCGCAACAACGACCGATGGAACACATTATGAATAGCAAACAATGCCGGGAGATCCAAACGAAACGACACAGGGTTAAGAATTTCCAAGATCCTATAGGGACCGATGAACCGAGGCTTGAACTTAGGAGAAGAGACCTTCATAGGAACAAAACGAGAAGACAACCACACCAAGTCCCCAACAAGAAGTCGAGGACCCACGCGGCGACGGCGATTAGCAAACTGCTGAGCCCTCTCCTGGGACAACTTCAAATTGTCCACCACATGACTCCAAATCCGATGCAACCTATCCACCACCATGTCCACTCCAGGACAATCAGAAGGCTCCACCTGACCAGAGGAAAAACGAGGATGAAACCCCGAATTACAAAAGAAAGGAGAAACCAAGGTAGCAGAACTAGCCCGATTATTAAGGGCAAACTCGGCAAGCGGCAAAAAGGAAACCCAGTCATCTTGATCAGCAGAAACAAAACACCTTAAATAAGTTTCTAAAGTCTGATTAGTTCGTTCCGTCTGGCCATTCGTCTGGGGATGGAATGCAGACGAAAAGGACAAATCAATGCCCATCTTAGCACAGAACGTCCGCCAAAATCTAGACACAAACTGGGATCCCCTGTCAGAAACGATGTTCTCCGGAATGCCATGCAAACGGACCACGTTTTGAAAAAACAGAGGGACCAACTCAGAGGAGGAAGGTAACTTAGGCAAGGGTACCAGATGAACCATCTTAGAAAAGCGGTCACACACAACCCATATGACGGACATTTTTTGAGAGACAGGGAGATCCGAAATAAAGTCCATGGAAATGTGCGTCCAAGGCCTCTTCGGGATAGGCAAAGATAACAACAATCCACTGGCCCGAGAACAGCAAGGCTTAGCCCGAGCGCAAACTCCACAAGACTGCACGAAAGAACGCACATCCCTCGACAAGGAAGGCCACCAAAAAGACCTGGCCACCAAGTCTCTAGTACCAAATATTCCAGGATGACCTGCCAACACAGAAGAATGGACCTCGGAGATGACTCTACTGGTCCAATTATCCGGAACAAACAGTCTTTCCGGCGGACAACGATCAGGTTTATCCGCCTGAAACTCCTGCAAAGCACGTCGCAAGTCTGGGGAGACAGCCGACAAAATCACCCCATCCCTAAGGATACCAGTGGGCTCAGAATTTCCAGGGGAGTCAGGCACAAAACTCCTAGAAAGAGCATCCGCCTTCACATTCTTTGAACCTGGCAGGTATGAAACCACAAAATTGAAACGGGAGAAAAACAGTGACCAACGAGCCTGTCTAGGATTCAGACGCTTAGCAGACTCAAGGTACATCAGATTTTTGTGATCAGTCAAGACCACCACACGATGTCTAGCACCCTCAAGCCAATGACGCCACTCCTCAAATGCCCACTTCATGGCCAAAAGCTCCCGATTACCAACATCATAATTCCGTTCAGCGGGCGAAAATTTTCTAGAAAAGAACGCACATGGCTTCATCACTGAGCCATCGGAGCTTCTCTGTGACAAAACCGCCCCCGCTCCGATCTCGGAAGCATCAACCTCAACCTGAAAAGGAAGCGACGTATCTGGCTGACGCAACACAGGAGCAGAAGAAAACCGGCGCTTAAGTTCCTGAAAGGCCTCCACAGCCGCAGGAGACCAATCAGTAACTTCAGCACCCTTTTTAGTCAAATCCGTCAAAGGCTTAACAACACTAGAAAAATTAGTTATGAAGTGACGATAAAAATTAGCAAAGCCCAAGAACTTCTGTAGACTCTTAAGAGATGTAGGCTGCGTCCAGTCACAAATAGCCTGAACCTTGACGGGATCCATCTCAATAGTAGAAGGGGAAAAAATATACCCCAAAAAAGAAATCTTCTGGACTCCAAAGAGACATTTAGAACCCTTTACAAACAAAGAATTGGCCCGCAGGACCTGAAACACCTTCCTGACCTGCTGAACATGAGACTCCCAGTCATCAGAAAAAACCAAAACATCATCCAAATACACGATAATAAATTTATCCAGATATTCACGGAAAATATCGTGCATAAAAGACTGGAAGACAGAAGGAGCATTAGAAAGTCCAAAAGGCATCACCAAATACTCGAAATGGCCCTCAGGCGTATTAAATGCGTTTTTCCACTCATCACCCTGCCTTATCCGCACAAGATTATACGCACCCCAAAGATCAATCTTGGTGAACCATTTAGCCCCCTTAATGCGAGCGAACAAATCAGTCAACAATGGCAAAGGATACTGATATTTGACTGTAATCTTATTCAAAAGACGATAATTTATGCAAGGCCTCAAGGAACCATCTTTTTTGGCCACAAAAAAAAAACCTGCTCCCAAAGGGGACGAAGATGGACGGATATGTCCCTTTTCCAAGGACTCCTTAACGTAATTCCGCATAGCAGTATGCTCTGGCACTGACAGATTGAACAAACGACCTTTAGGGAATTTACTGCCAGGAATCAAATCTATAGCACAATCGCAATCCCTGTGAGGAGGAAGCGAACTGAGCTTAGGCTCCTCAAAAACCTCCCGATAATCAGACAAAAATACCGGAACCTCAGAAGGAGTAGATGAAGCGATAGAAATCGGAGATGCATCATCATGAACCCCCTGACATCCCCAGCTTAACACAGACATTGTTTTCCAGTCCAGGACTGGGTTATGAGTTTGTAACCATGGCAGACCAAGCACTAAGACATCATGTAAATTATACAGTACCAGGAAGCGAATCACCTCCTGATGAACGGGAGTCATATGCATGGTCACTTGTGTCCAGTACTGAGGTTTATTCATAGCCAAAGGTGTAGAGTCAATTCCTTTCAAAGGAATAGGAACTTCCAGAGGCTCCAGACTAAACCCACAGCGATTGGCAAATGACCAATCCATAAGACTCAGGGCAGCGCCTGAATCCACATAGGCATCGACGGAAATGGATGATAATGAACAAATCAGCGTCACAGACAGAATGAACTTAGACTGTAAAGTACCAATGGCAACAGACTTATCAACCTTTTTTGTGCGTTTAGAGCATGCTGATATAACATGAGCTGAATCACCACAATAAAAACACAATCCATTTTTCCGCCTATAATTTTGCCGTTCACTTCTGGACTGAATTCTATCACAATGCATTATCTCAGGTGCCTGTTCAGAAGACACCGCCAAATGGTGCACAGGTTTGCGCTCCCGTAAACGCCGATCAATCTGAATAGCCATAGTCATGGACTCATTCAGACCTGTAGGCGCCGGGAACCCCACCATAACATCTTTAATGGCCTCAGAAAGGCCATCTCTGAATTTTGCAGCCAGAGCGCACTCATTCCACTGAGTAAGCACCGACCATTTCCGAAATTTCTGACAATATATTTCTGCTTCATCTTGCCCCTGAGAGAGAGCCAATAAAGCTTTTTCAGCCTGAATCTCTAGGTTAGGTTCCTCATAGAGCAAACCCAATGCCAGAAAAAACGCATCCACATTGAGCAACGCAGGATCCCCTGGTGCCAATGCAAATGCCCAATTCTGAGGGTCACCCCGCAGGAAAGATATAACAATCTTGACCTGCTGAGCAGGGTCTCCAGAGGAACGAGATTTCAAGGAAAGAAACAACTTGCAATTGTTCCTAGAATTCAGAAAACTAGATCTATCTCCAGAAAAAAACTCTGGGACAGGAATTCTAGGTTCAGACATAGGCGTATGTACAACAAAATCTTGTATATTTTGAACCTTAGCAGCAAGATTATTCAGGCTGGAAGCCAAACTCTGGACGTCCATGATAAACAGCTGAGGTCAGAGCCATTCAAGGATTAAGAGGAGGAAAGAAGCAGTCAAGCTGCAATTAAGGCTAGGCAGCAAACACTGAGGAGGGGAAAAAAAAAACTTACTCAGACTACTTTTCCTCCTACTTCAGCCAAAACGATGACCAATTTTTTCAGGCCGGCTATACTGTCATGATCCCAATGGCAAGGGATCACAAAAGGACAAGCACAAAAGCAAAACAAGCTCTAGGGTGATGGAACCTGAGCTGACCGCGATCCTGAACCTAAACACACAACTAGCAGTAGCCGGGGAACGTGCCTACGATGATTCCTAGACGTCTCGCGCCAGCCGAAGGATTAACTTCCCCTATAAGAAGAAACACAGACCTCACTTGCCTCCAGAGAAACACCCCACAGAAATAGCAGCCCCCCACATGTAATAACGGTGAAATGAGAGGAAAGCACATACGTAGTTATGAAAATAGAATCAGCAAAAATGAGGCCCGCTAAAGCTAGATAGCAGAGGATACAAAAGTGAACTGCGCGGTCAGCGAAAAACCCTTCAAAAAACATCCTGAAATTACTTGAACTCATGTGCCAACTCATGGAACATGAGGAGTAATTTCAACCCACTAGAGCAACCAGCAGCAAGGAATCACATCTCTGCAAGCTGGACTAAGACAAAAATTAAGCAAAACGTGGAACAGGAAAATCAAAACTTAGCTTGTCCTGAAGATAACAGACGCAGGGAGCAGAGGTAAAAGACACGCTGATTACATTGATAGCCGGCGAGGAAATGACAAAAAAGCCAGGTTAAATAGGAAACTCCCATAACCTGATGGAACAGGTGGACACCAGAGACCGCAGAGAACACAAGTCACCCAGTACCATCAGTAACCACCAGAGGGAGCCCAAAAACAGAACTCACAACAAATCCCCTGATGAATCCACTCAGGAAGAAACGCGTCGGGAGGCATACTTCTAGCCAGATATCGTAGGGCGGATGTCTTAAAGAACCGCTAGAGGGTCCTAATACCTATTAGGTATCTAATACCTGCAGAAGGACTGTGATAAACTTCAGTACCAGCAGATGAGTATACGAGTACATATGTATTGAGAAACACAGGATTTAATCCCACTAGATGACACTTTAGACACACACCGTGATAAGTTCCCGGTATTGGGAAACGGTGTTATTGTTTGTCTGGTCTTTTGTTTGGGAGATACCTGTTCCTCAGAACAACGTGCTCTTTATTGTTGTATTATTATGCTTGCGGTATTTTTTAGCATATCGTATGTTTACATTGCCATTTTGGGTCTCACCTACATTGGTTGTACACCCTTTATAGAGGAGCTCCGTTAATAGCTTTACCCCGTTATACCTGGCACCACATGGTGTACCGTTCTTGGTGCACACGGTGATATATGGTATTCCTACCGCATCTGCTTTGGTAGGGGGAGGTTCCCGCTTATACGGTACGGTAAACTCTATGAGTAGTCTGGTGTATTTTTCTCTGAATTAATTGGTGACCATTTTGTGGCCCGAGACAAGGGGTCCGTGGCAAAAAACTTTTTTATGGGGTGTTTGTCTCTGTGTTTGTTCGTGGTATATGTTAGCACTAGCACCTTAGTGGCACAGTTCGTCTATTATTTTTTATAAAGACTATGAAGTAAAAGTTACGTTTTAATGTCTTCATTTCTGCAAAAACCTGCTGCAGTTTGCATTTCTATTTTTTGGTTTTTGACCTTTTGTTTAAGCCAGGCTTATTTAACTGTCCCATCAATGGCTAATGTGTCAATCACTGTCATTGTAGCAGGCATAGCCTGATGGGACTTGTAGTCCCATCGGACGATGCCTGCACACCCGCACAGACCCTCGGCAGGCCGCACAGACCCCAGAAAGGCCCATACAGACCCCCGGCAGGCCGCATAGACCCCTGGCAGGCCGCACAGATCCCCCAGAGGCCCGTACAGACCCCCGGCAGGCCGCACAGACCCCCAGCAGGGCGCTCAGACCCCCGGCAGGCTGCACAGACCCCTGAGAGGCCCGTACAGACCCCCGGCAGGCCCGCACAGAGCCCCCATGGTTTCGCACAGACACGCAGTCTCCGCCCACGCACCGCCCACACTTTTCCCCCCTCCGGAACAGGATGCACAAGGACAGAAAGGGCTTATTTTAATTCCGATATTTGTGTCCCATTGACTTGCATTGGTATCAGGTATCGGTATTGGTGATATCCGATATTTTTTTGATATCGGCCGATCCAATCCGATACCGATATTTCCGAATATCAGAAGGTATCGCTCAACACTAGCAGGCATTGTAGCAGGCATAGCCTGATGGGACTTGTAGTCCCATCGGACGATGCCTGCACACCCGCACAGACCCCCGGCAGGCCGCCTAGACCCCAGAGAGGCCCGTACAGACCCCCGGCAGGCTGCACAGACCCCCAGCAGGCCGCACAGACCCCCCAGAGGCCCATACAGACCCCGTGCAGGCTGCACAGACCCCCAGCTGGCCGCACAGACCCCCAAGAGTCCTGTACAGACCCCCGGCAGGCCTGCACAGAGCCCCCATGGTCCCGTACTCCGCCCACGCACCGCCCACACTCTTCCCCCCTCCGGAACAAGATGTACAAGGACAGAAAGGGCTTATTTTATTTCCGATATTTGTGTCCCATTGACTTGCATTGGTATCGGGTACTGGTATCGGCGATATCCGATATTTTTTTGATATCGGCCGATCCAATCCGATACCGATATTTCCGAATATCAGAAGGTATCGCTCAACACTACTACTCACATCTAAATTACGAGAAGTTCTGGGCTTTAGATGGAAAAGAAGAAACAGAGCAGGGATTGGTTTCAATTTGCGCAGAGTAACTGGTTCAAGGTGCAACAAGAAAAAAGCTTCTCATTATTGGCTGACTAGGAAGCCTCTCAATCTGTTTGCATTGCACCTGATGAATGCATTGTGCAGACTTGACAAAAAATACATTTTTTTTTCTGCCATATGCACTTATGAAAAAAACACCTATTGTTTGCAAACTATGCATAACTTTGTGAACTATTGGCAACGCTGGCAACTTAATGACAACATAGACTCATTGTGGTTTGCTCTTGCCATTGGGTGACTTTCTTGGGATTACAAAAGTAAAAGATTGTGAACGTATCCATTATAAATAGACAGCGGAGGAATCTTGCTACACCTAAGCCTGTAACAACGGCAAGGGGGCATCTTCTATAGCTAGTGGAAAGAAAGTTTCTCTATCATTACAGACCAGAATTCTTCACAGTGCAAGCAGTGAGATTATGGAACTCTCTGACACATGGTGTTGTACTGATCGATTCACTACAAAAATGTTCCAGGAGAGCCTGGATTTCGTTCATGAAAAATATAATATTGCAAGTTGGGTTCTATTCTGGGTTCTATTCTATGTGGGTTCTATTCTGTGATGGGACATTGATTGATATATGCTGAGTCAGGATGAAATTTATCCCCTAATATGGAGCAAATGGCATCTGCCTCATGGGGTTTTTGCCATTCTCTCGATTAGCATGTTAAGGTATATGTTCTACTCCATTGACTTGGGTCGTCTTTCACCATTACAGCTAAGTAACTGTGTATTCTCAACATAGTCAGTCTATAGCTCCTTGCTTCCATTTGTGTCTATTTTTATTAGTTATTGTGGGGCCGGAAACAGTAGAATTAGAATGTGAACCAGAGAGTTTTGATAACATTAACTGGTTTTGTTCAAGAAACACAGAAGGGGAGCAGAAAGACCACATCCCTATCTTATGTCCTCACATTTTCCTGAAAAGAAGAACACTTGAATTATTTATAGGCCAAATTGTTCTTATGACAGTATAATCAGCGTGGGAATATGCAAGAGCTCATAAACACCTAATCAAAAATTTAAAGCTGCTCCATAGATGAAATGATTATTTTTGGTTGTGCTTCCCTTTAATAACGGCAAAAGTTCATAAATGTAAAATCAAGACAGTTTGAGAAAAATAGATTTAATAAATGTTAATTTTCTGATTTCACTGAAAATTTTCAACATAAGATTAGATTTTTCATACATTAGTAACAAATTGAGTATATTGTCATAGTTTGTGTACTGAAGGATAGTTGCTTCAATTAAATGTGGGGCAGCATGATTTGAAGCTCTTAGGCCGGCGGCACACTAGCGAGTTTTACGGACGTATGGGAGGTGCAGAAAATACGCATTGCACATGGACCAATGATTTTCTATGGGGCAGCTCCTATCTGCCGTATTTTACGCATCCGTATTATACGGTATAGTACGGGCGTAGAAAATCGCAGCATGCTGCGCTTGTCAGCGTATTGCGCAAAAAATACGCCAATGAAAGTCAATGGGGACGAGAAAAATACAGATTACACATGGACCAACAGTGTGACTTGCGAGAAATACGCAGCGGTGTTCTATAGAAAAGCCGGTAATTCTGTGCGGTGTACAGTAAAATCACACTGACAGGTTAGAATAGAATAGCTATAATAAATGTCTACACATAGTATAGGTGTATATATATATATACATATATATATATATATATATCTTATATATAATTGTCTAAGGGTCACTTCCGTCTGGCTGGGCAATATACTACGTGGCTGGACAATATACTACGTGACTGGGCAATATACTACATGACTGTGCAACATACTATGTGGCTGGGCAATATACTACATGGCTGGGCAATATACTACGTGGCTGGGCAATATACTACGTGACTGGGCAACATACTACGTGACTGGGCAATATACTACGTGACTGGGCAACATACTAGGTGGCTGGAAAATATACTACGTGACTGTGCAATATACTACGTGGCTGGGCAATATACTATGTGACTGTGCAATATACTACGTGGCTGGGCAATATACTATGTGACTGTGCAATATACTACGTGGCTGGGCAATATACTATGTGGCTGGGCAATATACTACATGACTGGGCAACATACTACATGACTGGGCAACCTACTAGGTGGCTGGACAATATACTACGTGAATGTGCAATATACTACGTGGCTGGGCAATATACTACATGGCTGGGCAACATACTACGTGACTCTGCAATATACTACGTGGCTGGGCAATATACTAGGTGGCTGGACAATATACTACGTGACTGTGCAATATACTACGTGGCTGGACAATATACTACGTGACTGTGCAATATACAACGTGACTGGGCAATATACTACGTGACTGGGCAATATACTACGTGACTGGGCAATATACTACGTGGCTGGGCAATATACTACGTGGCTGTGCAATATACTATGTGACTGGGCAATATACTACGTGACTGGGCAATATAATACGTGGCTGGACAATATACTACGTGACTGTGCAATATACTACGTGGCTGGGAAATATACTACGTGGCTGGGCAACATACTACGTGGCTGGGCAATATACTACGTGGCTGTGCAATATACTATGTGGCTGGGCAATATACTACGTGACTGGGCAACATACTACGTGACTGGGCAATATACTACGTGGCTGGACAATATACTATGTGACTGTACAATATACTACGTGGCTGGGCAACATACTATGTGACTGGGCAATATACTACATGACTGTACAATATACTACGTGGCTGGGCAATATACTACGTGACTGGGCAACATACTACGTGACTGGGCAACATACTAGGTGGCTGGACAATATATACTACATGACTGTGCAATATACTACGTGGCTGGACAATATACTACGTGACTGGGCAACATACTACGTGACTGGGCAATATACTACGTGGCTGGACAATATACTACATGACTGTGCAATATACTACGTGGCTGGGAAATATACTACGTGGCTGGGCAATATACTACGTGACTGGGCAATATACTACGTGTCTGGGCTATATACTACGTGGCTGGACAATATACTACGTGACTGTGCAATATACTACGTGGCTGGGCAATATACTATGTAACTGTGCAATATACTACGTGGCTGGGCAATATACTATGTGGCTGGGCAACATACTACGTGACTGGGCAATATATTACGTGGCTGGGCAATATACTACATGACTGGGCAACATACTACGTGACTGGGCAACATACTAGGTGGCTGGACAATATACTACGTGACTGTGCAATATACTACGTGGCTGGGCAATATACTACATGGCTGGGCAACATACTTCGTGACTCTGCAATATACTACGTGGCTGGGCAATATACTACGTGACTGGGCAACATACTACGTGGCTGGACAATATACTACGTGACTGTGCAATATACAACGTGACTGGGCAATATACTACGTGACTGGGCAATATACTACGTGACTGGGCAATATACTACGTGGCTGGGCAATATACTACGTGGCTGTGCAATATACTATGTGACTGGGCAATATACTACATGACTGGGCAATATAATACGTGGCTGGACAATATACTACGTGACTGTGCAATATACTACGTGGCTGGGAAATATACTACGTGGCTGGGCAACATACTACGTGACTGGGCAATATACTACATGACTGTACAATATACTACGTGGCTGGGCAATATACTACGTGACTGGGCAACATACTACGTGACTGGGCAACATACTAGGTGGCTGGACAATATATACTACATGACTGTGCAATATACTACGTGGCTGGACAATATACTACGTGACTGGGCAACATACTACGTGACTGGGCAATATACTACGTGGCTGGACAATATACTACATGACTGTGCAATATACTACGTGGCTGGGAAATATACTACGTGGCTGGGCAATATACTACGTGACTGGGCAATATACTACGTGTCTGGGCTATATACTACGTGGCTGGACAATATACTACGTGACTGTGCAATATACTACGTGGCTGGGCAATATACTATGTAACTGTGCAATATACTACGTGGCTGGGCAATATACTATGTGGCTGGGCAACATACTACGTGACTGGGCAATATATTACGTGGCTGGGCAATATACTACATGACTGGGCAACATACTACGTGACTGGGCAACATACTAGGTGGCTGGACAATATACTACGTGACTGTGCAATATACTACGTGGCTGGGCAATATACTACATGGCTGGGCAACATACTTCGTGACTCTGCAATATACTACGTGGCTGGGCAATATACTACGTGACTGGGCAACATACTACGTGGCTGGACAATATACTACGTGACTGTGCAATATACAACGTGACTGGGCAATATACTACGTGACTGGGCAATATACTACGTGACTGGGCAATATACTACGTGGCTGGGCAATATACTACGTGGCTGTGCAATATACTATGTGACTGGGCAATATACTACGTGACTGGGCAATATAATACGTGGCTGGACAATATACTACGTGACTGTGCAATATACTACGTGGCTGGGAAATATACTACGTGGCTGGGCAACATACTACGTGGCTGGGCAATATACTACGTGGCTGTGCAATATACTATGTGGCTGGGCAATATACTACGTGACTGGGCAACATACTACGTGACTGGGCAATATACTACGTGGCTGGACAATATACTACGTGACTGTACAATATACTACGTGGCTGGGCAACATACTATGTGACTGGGCAATATACTACATGACTGTACAATATACTACGTGGCTGGGCAATATACTACGTGACTGGGCAACATACTACGTGACTGGGCAACATACTAGGTGGCTGGACAATATATACTACATGACTGTGCAATATACTACGTGGCTGGACAATATACTACGTGACTGGGCAACATACTACGTGACTGGGCAATATACTACGTGGCTGGACAATATACTACATGACTGTGCAATATACTACGTGGCTGGGAAATATACTACGTGGCTGGGCAATATACTACGTGACTGGGCAATATACTACGTGTCTGGGCTATATACTACGTGGCTGGACAATATACTACGTGACTGTGCAATATACTACGTGGCTGGGCAATATACTATGTAACTGTGCAATATACTACGTGGCTGGGCAATATACTATGTGGCTGGGCAACATACTACGTGACTGGGCAATATATTACGTGGCTGGGCAATATACTACATGACTGGGCAACATACTACGTGACTGGGCAACATACTAGGTGGCTGGACAATATACTACGTGACTGTGCAATATACTACGTGGCTGGGCAATATTCTACATGGCTGGGCAACATACTTCGTGACTCTGCAATATACTACGTGGCTGGGCAATATGCTACGTGACTGGGCAACATACTACATGACTGGGCAATATACTACGTGACTGGGCAACATACTACGTGGCTGGACAATATACTACGTGACTGTGCAATATACTACGTGGCTGGGAAATATACTATGTGGCTGGGCAATATACTACGTGACTGGGCAATATACTACGTGGCTGGGCAATATACTACGTGGCTGGACAATATACTACGTGACTGTGCAATATACTACGTGGCTGCGCAATATACTACGTGACTGTGCAATATACTACGTGGCTGGGAAATATACTACGTGGCTGGGCAACATACTACGTGGCTGGGCAATATACTACGTGGCTGTGCAATATACTATGTGGCTGGGCAATATACTACGTGACTGGGCAACATACTACGTGACTGGGCAATATACTACGTGGCTGGACAATATACTACGTGACTGTACAATATACTACGTGGCTGGGCAACATACTATGTGACTGGGCAATATACTACATGACTGTACAATATACTACGTGGCTGGGCAATATACTACGTGACTGGGCAACATACTACGTGACTGGGCAACATACTAGGTGGCTGGACAATATATACTACATGACTGTGCAATATACTACGTGGCTGGACAATATACTTCGTGACTGGGCAACATACTACGTGACTGGGCAATATACTACGTGGCTGGACAATATACTACATGACTGTGCAATATACTACGTGGCTGGGAAATATACTACGTGGCTGGGCAATATACTACGTGACTGGGCAATATACTACGTGTCTGGGCTATATACTACGTGGCTGGACAATATACTACGTGACTGTGCAATATACTACGTGGCTGGGCAATATACTATGTAACTGTGCAATATACTACGTGGCTGGGCAATATACTATGTGGCTGGGCAACATACTACGTGACTGGGCAATATATTACGTGGCTGGGCAATATACTACATGACTGGGCAACATACTACGTGACTGGGCAACATACTAGGTGGCTGGACAATATACTACGTGACTGTGCAATATACTACGTGGCTGGGCAATATACTACATGGCTGGGCAACATACTTCGTGACTCTGCAATATACTACGTGGCTGGGCAATATACTACGTGACTGGGCAACATACTACGTGGCTGGACAATATACTACGTGACTGTGCAATATACAACGTGACTGGGCAATATACTACGTGACTGGGCAATATACTACGTGACTGGGCAATATACTACGTGGCTGGGCAATATACTACGTGGCTGTGCAATATACTATGTGACTGGGCAATATACTACGTGACTGGGCAATATAATACGTGGCTGGACAATATACTACGTGACTGTGCAATATACTACGTGGCTGGGAAATATACTACGTGGCTGGGCAACATACTACGTGGCTGGGCAATATACTACGTGGCTGTGCAATATACTATGTGGCTGGGCAATATACTACGTGACTGGGCAACATACTACGTGGCTGGACAATATACTACGTGACTGTGCAATATACAACGTGACTGGGCAATATACTACGTGACTGGGCAATATACTACGTGACTGGGCAATATACTACGTGGCTGGGCAATATACTACGTGGCTGTGCAATATACTATGTGACTGGGCAATATACTACGTGACTGGGCAATATAATACGTGGCTGGACAATATACTACGTGACTGTGCAATATACTACGTGGCTGGGAAATATACTACGTGGCTGGGCAACATACTACGTGGCTGGGCAATATACTACGTGGCTGTGCAATATACTATGTGGCTGGGCAATATACTACGTGACTGGGCAACATACTATGTGACTGGGCAATATACTACGTGGCTGGACAATATACTACGTGACTGTACAATATACTACGTGGCTGGGCAACATACTATGTGACTGGGCAATATACTACATGACTGTACAATATACTACGTGGCTGGGCAATATACTACGTGACTGGGCAACATACTACGTGACTGGGCAACATACTAGGTGGCTGGACAATATATACTACATGACTGTGCAATATACTACGTGGCTGGACAATATACTACGTGACTGGGCAACATACTACGTGACTGGGCAATATACTACGTGGCTGGACAATATACTACATGACTGTGCAATATACTACGTGGCTGGGAAATATACTACGTGGCTGGGCAATATACTACGTGACTGGGCAATATACTACGTGTCTGGGCTATATACTACGTGGCTGGACAATATACTACGTGACTGTGCAATATACTACGTGGCTGGGCAATATACTATGTAACTGTGCAATATACTACGTGGCTGGGCAATATACTATGTGGCTGGGCAACATACTACGTGACTGGGCAATATATTACGTGGCTGGGCAATATACTACATGACTGGGCAACATACTACGTGACTGGGCAACATACTAGGTGGCTGGACAATATACTACGTGACTGTGCAATATACTACGTGGCTGGGCAATATACTACATGGCTGGGCAACATACTTCGTGACTCTGCAATATACTACGTGGCTGGGCAATATGCTACGTGACTGGGCAACATACTACATGACTGGGCAATATACTACGTGACTGGGCAACATACTACGTGGCTGGACAATATACTACGTGACTGTGCAATATACTACGTGGCTGGGAAATATACTATGTGGCTGGGCAATATACTACGTGACTGGGCAATATACTACGTGGCTGGGCAATATACTACGTGGCTGGACAATATACTACGTGACTGTGCAATATACTACGTGGCTGCGCAATATACTACGTGACTGTGCAATATACTACGTGGCTGGGCAATATACTACATGGGTGGGCAATATACTATGTGGCTGGGCAATATACTACCTGGCTGTGCAATATACTACGTGGCTGGGCAATATACAACGTGGTTGGGCAATATACTATGTGGCTGGGCAATATACTACGTGGACATGCATATTCTAGAATACCCGATGCATTAGAATTGGGCCACTATCTAGTATATATATATTTTTTTCAGAATATTTTCTCACGCTCGAGTTCATCTGAGGTTATGCCAGCAGGGGGTGCAGCAACTCAAGTCTAGTTAGCTATGTTCCCCTTCTTTCCATTCATTCCCCAGTTTTTACAGGCAGGGGCGGCTGCATTATCAGGCCCTTGCTTGTAAAATTATATAACCCCTTCAGATGGATTTACAGCGTGGGACAAGACTGAACGACGGAAGGTGTGGGATATTGTTGATTTTTTATTTTAACTTTGTTTCAGGTGACAAGGGTCTTCAATTGGATTGAGAGTATAATAAACTATTAAAAACACCCTGTGTCTTTTTTTCAATAAAATACTTTTTTCATAATGTATGTGTGTTTTATTAACCATTTACTTCTATTGGACTAATAATGCATAGGTGTCTTATTGACACCTCTCCATTATTAACCTGGCTTAATGTCACCTTACAATAGCAAGGTAACATTAACCCTTTATTACCCCATATCCCACTGCTACACGGGAGTGGGAAGAGAGTGGCCAAGTGCCAGAATAGGCGCATCTTACAGATGTGCCTTTTCTGGGGTCGCTGGGGGCAGATGTTTTTAGCCGTGGGGGGGGGGGACCATAACCATGGTCCCTCTCTAGGCTATTAATATCTGCCCTCAGTCACTGGCTTTACCACTCTGGTGGAGAAAATTGCTCGGGAGCCCACGCCAGTTTTTCTGTGATTTAACCCTTTATTTTAACAGCTAGAGTCCCCAAATTTTGCACACATACACTTCTAACGTTAGTAGTGAGGAATATGTAAAAAAAAGGGATATGAAATGGTTTACTGTATGTATACCATGTCTCATATCCTGTCGGGCTTGGGAAGGAGATAGCAAAAGCTAGCAATTGAGGTGTCTATGTGATAGAAAATAACCAAGTGTGACACCATTCTAAAAACTGCACCCCTCAAGGTGCTCAAAACCACATTCAAGAAGTTTATTAACTAGTGTTGAGCATTCCGATACCGCAAGTATCGGGTATCGGCCGATATTTGCGGTATCGGAATTCCGATACCGAGTTCCAATATTTTTGTGATATCGGGAATCGGTATCGGGATTAAGATTAATGTGTAAAATAAAGAATAAAAATAAAAAATATTGATATACTTACCCTCTGACGCGCCCTGGTCGTCACCGCTGCAACCGCCTTGCTTTCGTTCCGAAGAATGAGCGCGTAAAGGGCCTTCGATGACGTCGCGGCTTGTGATTGGTTGCTGAGCGGTCATGTGACCGCTCACGCGACCAATCACAAGCCGAGACTTCATCGAAGGTCCTTAACGCGCTCATTCTTGGGAATGAGCGCGTTAATGACCTTCGATGACGTCGCGGCTTGTGATTGCTCGCGTGAGCGGTCACATGACCGCTCAGCGACCAATCACAAGCCGCGACGTCATCGAAGGCCCTTTACGCGCTCATTCTTCGGAACGAAAGCAAGGCGGTTGCAGCGGTGACGACCAGGGCGCGTCACAGGGTAAGTATATCAATATATTTTATTTTTATTCTTTATTTTACACATGAATATGGATCCCAGGGCCTAAAGGAGAGTTTCCTCTCCTTCAGACCCTGGGATCCATTACAGGATACCTTCCG
This sequence comes from Ranitomeya imitator, assembly GCF_032444005.1. Taxonomy (NCBI): domain Eukaryota; kingdom Metazoa; phylum Chordata; class Amphibia; order Anura; family Dendrobatidae; genus Ranitomeya; species Ranitomeya imitator. The sequence continues at coordinate 620,288,524 of NC_091283.1, forward strand.
ATATTTGTGTCCCATTGACTTGTATTGGTATTGGATGTCGGTATCGGCGATATCCGATATTTTTCGGATATCGGCCGATACCATCTGATACTGATACTTTCAAATATCGGACGGTATCGCTCAACACTATTATTAACCCTTCAGGTGTTTATTTAACTTTTTTCACAAAAAAATTAATTTAGCTCTAATTTGTTTTATTTTACCAATGGTAACAGGAGAAAATGGACCCCAAAATTTGTTGTACAATTTGTCCTGAGTACGCTGATACCCCATATGTGGGGGTAAACCACTATTTGGGCGCATGGCAGAGCTGGGAAGGGAAGAAGTGCCGTTTGACTTATCAATGCAAAATTGACTGGAATTAAGATGGGACGCCATGTTGCGTTTGGAGAGCCCCTAATGTGCCCAAACTTTGAAACCCCCCACACGTGAAACCATTTTGGAAAGTAGACCCCCTAAGGAAATTATGTAGATGTGTGGGGAGCACTTTGACCCACCAAGTGCTTCACAGAAGTTTATAATGCAGAGCCGTAAAAATAAAAAATCATATTTTTTCACAAAAATGATTTTGCGCCCCACATTTTTCCCAAGGGTAAGTGAAGAAATTGGACCCCAAAAAGTTGTTGTGAATTTGTGCTGAGTACGCTGATACCCCATATGTGGGATTATACCACTGGAATTGAGATGGGACGCTATGTTGCGTTTGGAGAGCCCCCAATGTGCCTAAACATTGAAACCCCTCACAAGTGACACCATTTTGGAAAGTAGACCCCCTAAGGAAATTATCTAGATTTGTGGTGAGTACTTTGACCTACCAAGTGCTTCACAGAAGTTTAAAATGCAGAGCCGTAAAAATAAAAAATCATATGTTTTCACAAAAATTATCTTTTTGCCCCACATTTTTTAGTTTCCCGAAGGTAAAAGAAGAAATGGGACCCCAAAAGTTGTGCAATTTGTCCTGAGTACGCTGATACCCCCATATGTGGGGGTAAACCACTGTTTGGGCGCATGGCAGAGCTTGGAAGGGAAGGAGCGCCGTTTGACTTTTCAATGCAAAAATGACTGGAATTGAGATGGGACACCATGTCGCGTTGGGAGAGCCCCTGATGTGCCTAAACATTGGAACCCCCACAAGTGACACCATTTTGGAAAGTAGACCCCCTAAAGAACTTATCTAGATGTGTTGTGAGAGCTTTGAACCCCCAAGTGTTTCACTACAGTTCATAACGCAGAGCCGTGAAAATAAAAAATCATTTTTTTTTCACAAAAATTATATTTTAGCCCCCGGTTTTGTATTTTCCCAAGGGTAACAGGAGAAAATGGACCCCACAAGTTGTTGTCCAATTTGTCCTGAGTACGCTGATACCCCATATGTTGGGGGGACCACCGTTTGGAATGCAGACTTAGATGGAATGGTCTGCAGCCGACACATTGCATCTGCAGAGCCCCTAATGCACCTAAACAGTAGAAACCCCACACAAGTTACCCCATATTGGAAACTAGACCCCTCAAGGAATTTATCGAGATGTGTGGTGAGAACTTTGAACCCCTAAGTGTTTCACTTGTTAGGGTTTGGCGTAATGCACCAAATATATATTTATAGAGTAATAGGTGCGTTCGCAACCCGGGATCCACCGTGCAGGAGTAAAACCCGCTGCTAGTAACTGACGGTACTATATGGCAGTATAAGTGAACTCTGCTACTTCACAGAATCACTTAAGACAAGAGAACGCTGTGCCCTGTTAACCTCACAGAGGAACACAGCTATCAAATAGAGTGAACAGTGGTCATGCAGTCAGAATAGCACATGCAAAACTCCTCACCGTAGGTGCCGTTATTCTAGGGGCTTATTTCAGCCAGGCCCTGAATCCACTCACACAAAACTCCTCACCGGAAGTGCCGGTATTCTAGGGGCTTATTTCAGCCGAACCCTATAACCACATACATATGACCACACTGGTGCAGAAAACATAACTTAGTTGATAGTAGCGCATGGCTGCAAGAACCTTTTATAGCTACAGCAACTACAGGACCTTACTAGAGGACCTACTACCACTAGACGCTGATGTTTCCTTGACTGTTGAGGACATCTGGTGGCAAGATGACCTGACTGCTGGCAAAAATGACAGACTGTGAGTGAAAGAGCGGTCCGGGACGTATATCCCGCTCGTGCTCGTGGCACTTCCATGGCCTCATGTGACTCAGGGACCAGGACCAGAGATTCCAAAGGGTTAGTGAAGGTGGGAGCCAGCCGAAACCTCTGCCTACACTGGGCTCGCTCTAACCTCCGCTCGTGAAAATGGAGGTCAATACGAGTGGACACAGTTATTAACTCCTCCAGTGTGGCGGGAATCTCCCTAGTGGCCAGAGCGTCCTTCACGTGGTCAGCCAGCCCCCTCCAAAGTGTAGGGATAAGAACTTTATATGACCACTCCAGCTTAGATGCTAGGGTACGGAAGCGGAAGGCAAAATGGCTGACGAAGGACGAGCCCTGAGTCAATGCCAACAGTTGGAGCGCCGTACCTGTTTCAGAGTGCTCAGGAACAGGGGGGCACTCTGCACCACATGATCGCCACGCTCCTACAGTGGCGTAGCCCACTCCAACACCCAGTCCAACAAGAGAAACACTATAAATCCCACCTTTGCCCGCTCTGTGGTGAAACGTGCGGCCAAAAGCTTGAGATGTATAGAGCACTGGCACACAAAACCCCTACAAGATTTACTATCTCCAGAAAATTTCTCTGGCAGCGGGAGGCAGGAAAGAGTTGGAACAGGGGTGGCAGTGGACAAGGTTGCTGCAGCCATGCTAGCAGCCTGAACAGCAACAGCGGTAACATCCACTGCTGAAGTTGAGCGCTCGAGAGCCGACAACCTGCCCTCCAGCTGCTTGATGCACCGCAAAGATTGCTGTTTATCCACCATTTTCTAGCCTGACACTGGTGCTATAATTATGCTAGGGTTTGGTGGAACGCACCAAATATATATTTATAGAGTAATAGGTGCGTTCGCAACCCAAGAGTAAAACCTGTTGCTAGTAACTGACGGTACTATAAGGCGGTATAAGTGAACTCTGTTACTTCACAGAGTCACTTAAGACAAGAGAACGCTGTGCCCTGTTAAACTCAGAGAGGAACACAGCTACCAAATAGAGCGAACAATGGTCATGCAGTAAGAATAGCACACGCAAAACTCCTCACCGGAGGTGCTAGTATTCTAGGGGCTTATTTCAGCCGAGCCTTGAAACCACATACATATGACCACACTGGCGCAGAACACATAACTTAGTTGATACTAGCGCATGGACTTGCGGCCATGCAAACTTTTGTGGGAACTCAACCCCTAACATTACCCCCCTCTTAGGGCCCCCCTCCTTCGACCTCGCTACGCTCAAAGGCTGCAATGAGCTGCAGAGTTCGAATGTGCTCAGCAGGTTCCCAAGACTTGTCCTCTGGGCCATAACCCTTCCAGTCCACCAAATAAAATTTCTTGCCACGTACCACCTTGCACCCCAAATGAGTTTTCACATCGTTATCATCCGCAGACGAACCCGATGTCCCGGCCTATGACTCGGAGAACCGGAACATGTATACGGGCTTCAAGAGGGACACATGAAAGGTGCCGGTGATACCTAGGCGGGGAGGAAGGGCCAGACAGTAAACCACAGGGTTAACCCTGTGGTCTACCGTCTGGCCCTTCCTCCACGCCTGTTCAAGGACCTTTAAGGGATCCAAATAGTGAGGTGCAAACTTAGTGGACTCAACACGCAGTCTGATGTTACGGGCAGAGAGCCGCACTAAGTCGCCAGGAGCAAAGGTCGGAGCGGGGCGCCAGTGAGCATCAGCGGAGGACCTCATTCTCTCCTTTGAGGCCCGAATGGCATCCTGAGTGTAGTCCCAAATGTCCCGTGCCTCCACAGCCCAGTCTGCCACCCTGGAGTCCTCGGAAGACACGGGCATGGGCACAAGGACACGGGGATGCTGGCCGTAATTAAGGAGGAGTGGAGTCTGACCTGTGGAGTGGCTACAGCGTTATTAAGTGCAATCTCCGCCCACGGTAGCATGGATGCCCAGTCATCCTGCCTGGCAGAAACAAAATGATGTAGATATGCGACCAGAGTCTGGTTGGCCCTTTCTACCAACCCATTCGTCTCGGGATGATATGCCGATGAGAGATTCAGCTCAATGCCGAGTAGATGACAAATCTCTCTCCAGAATCGAGACCCAAACTGGGGACCCCGGTCACTGACAATTATGTCGGGCATACCGTGTAGGCGAAAAATCTGTTTGATAAACAATGCTGCCAGTGCCCATGCAGAAGGTAGCTGTGGAAGAGGCACCAAGTGCATGGTTTTGGAAAAATGGTCGGTGATCACCCAAATAGTGGTGCAGCTACGAGACTTGGACAAGCCCACCACAAAATCCATCCCGACCATCTCCCAGGGCCTGTCTGCCACCAGCAAGGGGTAAAGCAATCCAGCTGGCCATTGACGAGACTTGTTCTTGGCGCAGGAGACACACACCCGAACATAGTCTGCGACGTCACGGGCCATATGCGGCCACCAGTATGTCCTCGCCAGTAGTTCAGATGTCCTTTTGGACCCAAAATGTCCACCCACCCTGGACGAGTGAGCCCAAGAGAGAACCTCCGGATGCAGACTGAATGGTACAAAAGTCTTGCCTGGAGGCCCAGACTCTAGCGAAACCGTGGCCACAGTTCTCAGACCCTTGGTAGGGACAATAAGCTGAGGCTCCTCTTCCTCCTCCTCAGATTATACAACAGAGCAAGAAAGAGCATCGGCACAAATGTTCTTCTCCCCAGAAAGGAAATGGAGGGTGAAATGGAACTGGGAGAAGAACATGGACCATCTGGCCTGGCGAGAATTTAACCGCTGGGCTGTCTGTAGGTAAACCAAATTATTGTGGTCTGTGAATACTTGGAAAGGAAAGCGAGCCCCTTCCAAAAGATGTCTCCACTCAGAGAAGCCCAACTTCATTGCTAGCAACTCCCTGTCCCCGATGGAATAATTCCTCTCCGCTGGTGTGAAGGTCTTGGAAAAGAAGAAGCAAGGATGCTTCCGACCTTGAGCATCCTTGTGAAAGAGGACTGCTCCAGCACCAGCGGAAGAGGCATCCACCTACATTATAAATGACTTATCTACATCGGGGAGATGTAGGATGGGAGCTGTAGCAAAATGAGATGAAGTGAAGGCCTTGGAGACCTCCTCAGACCACAATTTGGGATTTGCTCCCTTCTTGGTGAGGGCTACCAAGGGAGCTACCAAAGTTGAGAAATGAGGAATGAACTGACGATAATAGTTAATGAACCCCATAAAGTGCTGCACTGCTTTAAGAGAATGGGGTTCTTGCCAGTCCATCACAGCCTGTAGTTTGGCAGGATCCATAGCCAATCCCTGGGCGGAGACGATATAGCCCAGGAAAGGTAAGGACTCCTGCTCAAACACACATTTCTCCAACTTGGCGTAGAGGTAATTAGCTTGTAAGAGTTCGAAGACTTTGCAAACATCTCTCCGGTGGGAGTCAATATCTGGAGAGTAGATGAGGATATCATCCAGATAGACTATGACCGAGGTGGAGAGCATATCCCGGAAGATATCGTTTACAATGTCTTGGAAAACAGCTGGGGCATTACAGAGCCCAAAGGGCATCACTAGATATTCATAGTGCCCATCCCTGGTGTTAAAACCCATCTTTTAACCCATCTTCTAGTTTAGTAAATACCCTTGCTCCCCGAAGCCTATCAAAGAGCTCAGCTATCAGGGGCAGGGGATATTTATTCTTAATGGTGATGGCGTTAAGACCCCTGTAGTCTATACATGGACGTAGTTCCCTGTTCTTCTTCTGCACGAAGAAGAACCCAGCCCCTGCAGGCAGGGCCGTATTTAGAGTTTCTGCTGCCCTAGGCGCTTTTAGTGCTGCCTCCCCCTTTGGTGAGTATGACACTATCGGCAGTGACATTGGCAATAATCGCTGATGTGAAAGTAGCCCATTGCAGCAGATCCGGCAGTTTTTCTGCATCTGCCGTGTAACGGATCACTTATGGCAAAACCGCATTCGGCCTCATTCATTCCCTATGGAACTTGCAGACATGTGTGGCACTTGCGATTTTGCCGCAATCCAGCAAATGCGGCACTTGCAGCAATGGATAAAGATGCTGCTGCAGTGTTTTTTGGTCTCACCGCAAGTGTTAAACCGCAAGTGTCGCACATGTCCACAAATAGACATCACTACCTGTCCCTGCACCTTGCTATCTCATCCCTAACCATCCTTCCCTGACCTAAAACTACACTATAAAGCTTTACAAAAACAATTTATTAACTGACATATTCCTCAGATAATGAGGGCTCCAGGCTACAGCATAGATTGGGACGGGCAGTCTCCGGGTCTCCATTGTCTCTCTGTGCACACACTCAGTCCCTGCCTCACTGCCTGTGCACAAACATCCCTCCACCAGACCCAGTAATCACCGCTTGCAGTAGCATACCGGCAGAGGTGTATGTTGGTTTTCTGGCACCCGGGTAAAGAATTCATTTTGGCATCCCCCCAGCACACATGCGATTTGCACACTTAGTCATGTACTGACGAGCTTCTCTTCCTAATACTCTCAATGTTCAGTGAAAAACAGAGAGAAGTAGAAGAGAAGCTCGTTGTCACAGGACCATAAGTGTGAAAGTCGCATGTGAGTGAAGTGTCCATGTGATGACTACTAGAAACTGCAGAGCTGAATCCTGAGATCGCAGCTTCTGAATTCTCACAACGCATGCACTGCACACTTTTAGGATTCTCCCTTGCCGGTGGATAGTCATGTCAGCACAAGCATGTGATTTGTATACTTCTGATCACATTCCGACTAGACGTGCCCAGCCTCGCTCAGTTCATTTTCATAGAGTGAGGCCACACATGTCTAGTCAGCACGTGACCACATGTATGTAAATCGCCGACATGAGAGAATCCTGACAGCGTGCAGTGTGCAGAAGTCTGCAGTCACAAAGAATGACTGCAGACTCATTACAAACCTAGACATCCCCTTAAAGGCTCCTAACATAAATAAAACATGAGAGCTAGTTAGTATCACAAATAACATTTACATCCAGGTACCTGATAGATGACGTCAGCTCTGGAGCCGTTCTCCTTCTTTTCTTCATCTTGTCCAGACCCCATGATGAGTTTTCTCATCCACAGCCGTCTCTGCAGACCTCCATCTTCTCCGCTCTTTTGCAGAAAATCTCCACATGATGCCCTTAAAGATACAAGTGTCATTATAATGCTCCTGAATGAAAAATTGCCCCTCACTATATTGTCTGCACAAAACATGACCCCCACACTGTCCCTCTTATGGTACATGCTCATTACACTGACCTCTCCTTTCCATACCGGCCCCCTCTTCACGCTGTCCACTCACACTGTGTCCCCCCTACAGGGCCCAGTATTTTTACTGTACTCTCTCATCACACTCCCCCTCCTTGTTATACTGTCCACTCCTGGCTGTGCCCTTACACTGTCCCGCATGCTATGAACCCACTACTGTTTCTATTCTGTGCCCACTCACTTTTCTCCCCCCATACTGTCTCCTCACACTATTCCCCTTCCTCCTCATACTGTCTCTTCTCACATCCCTCCAGTTCACCATACTGTCTCCTCATTTATTTACCCCCCACTTTCTATACTGCCTGTGCACCTGACTCCCCATACTGTGTCTGCACACATCCCATCACCCTCACTCCCGGTATTCTGTCCATGTACGTTTTTCACGTCACTACTCATACTGTGCCCACATACATTCCCCTGTTTGCTCCCCATACTGTGCCTGCATACATTCCATTGTTCGCTCCCCATACTGTTTGCACCCATCCCCTCATACTGTTTCCTCATACATACCCCCCATTGCCCATACATGCCCCCCATTCCCCAGTACTGTTCCCTCATACATGCCCCCATTCCCCCGTACTGTTTCCTCATACATGCCCCCCATTGCCTAGTACTGTTTCCTCATTCATGCCCCCCATTCCCCTGTACTGTTTCCTCATACATGCCCCCATTCCCCCGTACTGTTTCCTTATACATGCCCCCCATTGCCTAGTACTGTTTCCTCATACATGCCCCCCATTCCCTCGTACTGTTTCCTCATACATGGCCCCCATTGCCTAGTACTGTTTCCTCATACATACCCCCATTCCCCCATACTGTTTCCTCATACATGTCCCCCATTCCCCCATACTGTTTCCCCATCTCCCTCTTTGCTCTTCATTTTTTATCCTCAAATATCCCCCCACACATTAAATCCCACCATCCCCACTCCAATTGTCCCCACACATAATAAATCCCCTTATCCCCACTCAAACTCACCACACACATAATAAATCCCCCCATCCCCACTCAAATTGTTCCCTCTCCCATCATGTATGAATGGATCAGTGTTATGATCTGGTGGCCTAGGAGCAGCATGAGACGTACTCTGGAGAAGGTGGTACCTGTACTGACTGCAGACCCTGAACTTAGCACCGCTACTAGAAGTAGCCGTGGGATGTACCTAACACTCCCTAGACACCTCGACACAGCCTAAGAACTAACTTCACCTAAAGATAGAAACGGGAAAACTATCTTGCCTCAGAGAAAATCCCCAAAGGATAGACAGCCCCCCATAAATATTGACTGTGAGAGGAGAGGGAAAAGACATAAGCTGTTATGACCTGGTGGCCTTGGAGCAGCATGAGACGTACTCTGGAGAAGGTGGTCCCTGTACTGACCGCAAACCCTGAACCTAGCAGCGCAACTAAAAGCAGCCGTGGGGGGTACCTAACTCTCCCTTGATTGCCAGATTCCAGGGAAAATGCCCAATCCTGTGGGTCACCACGCAGCAGAGATATGATGATTTTAACCTGCTGAATAGGATCACCAGAAGACCGGGGTCTTAATGCAAAAAACAGTTTACAGTTATTTTTGAAACTCAAAAATTTGGATCTGTCAACAAAGAATAAATCAGGAGTGGGAATCTTAGGTTCTAAGGCAGGAGTCTGAACAATATATTCTGAAATACCCTGTACCCTAGCAGCAAGCTGATCCACACGAGAAACTAACTCCTGAACATTCATGTTAATACTAGACTCCGTAGCCACCCAGAGGTAAAGAGGGAGGAACAGACCAAACAGGCTAAGGAAAAAAAAATGGCTCAAAAGCTTTCCACCCTTCTTCTGAGATGCAATTAACTCATTGTTGGCCAGTTGTACTGTTATGATCTGGTGGCCTTGGAGCAGCATGAGACGTACTCTGGAGATGGTGGTCCCTGTACTGACCGCAATCCCTGAACCTAGCAGCGCAACTAAAAGCAGCCGTGGGGGGTACCTAACAATCCCTAGACCCCTCGACACAGCCTAAGATCTAACTACCCCTAAAGACAGAAACAGGAAACCTATCTTGCCTCAGAGAAAATCCCCAAAGGATAGATAGCCCCCCACAAATATTGAGTGTGAGAGGAGAGGGAAATAACATACGCAGATATGAAATCAGATTTTAGCATAGGAGGCCATACTAGCTAAAAAGAAAGAATAGAACAGAGTACTATGCGGTCAGTATAAAAATACTAGAAAATATCCACCGCAGAAAATACGGATCACCACATCTGACTAAAGACAAGGGGGGTATATCTGCATCTCCAGAGAAATAGCTAGGCTGCAAAAAATCCTTCACAGACCAAGCTGGACAAGACAAAAACATGAAAATGCACAGAACTATAAGGTCCACTGCAGGTGGACAGCAAAAACAAAGCCAGGACTTATCTTTGTAGAAAAACACAGCGAACTGGAGAGACCAGTAGGGAAGTGAATCTTTCAAGAACAATGGACAACTGGCACAGATTAAAGGATCCTGCAAAGCTATATACCCCAGTCAGTCCTGCAATTAGTAGATACACATGTCCACTCCTGCAATCCAGGCACAACTGCATTACCCTCTACAACCACCGGAGGGAGCCCAAAAGCTGAATTCACAACAGTACCCCCCCCTTGAGGAGGGGTCACCGAACCCTCACCAGAGCCCCCAGGCCGATCAGGATGAGCCCGATGAAAGGCACGAATCAAATCAACGGCATGGACATCAGAGGCAGAAACCCAAGAATTATCCTCCTGGCCATAACCCGTCCACTTGACAAGGTACTGAAGCTTCCGCCTCGAAAAACGAGAATCCAAAATCTTCTCAACAACATATTCCAACTCCCCATCGACCAATACAGGGGCCGAAGGATCAACAGAGGGAACAACGGGCTCCACATATTTCCGCAACAAAGATTTATGGAAAACATTAAGAAAAGCAAACGAGGCCGGAAGCGCCAGGCGAAAGGACACCGGATTAATAATCTCAGAAATGCTATAAGGACCAATAAATCGAGGCTTAAACTTAGGGGAAGAAACCTTCATAGGACCATGACGGGAAGATAACCAAACCAGATCCCCAATCCGAAGCCGGGAATCAACACACCGACGACGATTAGCAAAACATTGAGCCTCCTCCTGAGACAGCACCAAATTGCCACCACATAAGCCCAAATCTGCTGCAACCTGTCGACTAGTGTTGAGCATTCCGATACCGCAAGTATCGGGTATCGGCCGATACTTGCGGTATCGGAATTCCGATACCGAGTTCCGATTTTTTTGCGATATCGGGAATCGGTATCGGATCCATATTAATGTGTAAAATAAAGAATTAAAATAAAAAATATTGATATACTCACCTCTCCGGAGGCCCCTGGACATCACCGCTGGTGACCGGCAGCCTTCTTTGTTTAAAATGAGCGCGTTTAGGGACTTCCATGACGTTACGGCTTCTAATTGGTCGCGTGCCACTCATGTGACCAACACGCTACCAATCAGAAGCCTCGACGTCATTCTCAGGCCCTAAACTCCTCATTCTAGGAATTTAGGACCTGAGAATGATGTTGTGGCTTCTGATTGGTCGCGTGGCGGTCACATGAGCGGCACGCGACCAATCAGAAGCTGTGACGTCATTCTCAGGCCCTAAACTCCTCATTCTAGGAATTTAGGACCTGAGAATAACGTCGCGGCTTCTGATTGGTCGCGTGGTGGTCACATGAGCGGCACGCGACCAATCAGAAGCCGCGACGTCATTCTCAGGTCCTAAACGCGCTCATTTTAAACAAAGAAGCCTGCCGGTTACCAGCAGTGATGTCCAGGGGCCTCCGGAGAGGTCATTATATCAATATTTTTTATTTTTATGCTTTATTTTACACATTAATCTAAATCCCGATACCGATTCCCGATATCACAAAAATATCGGAACTCGGTATCGGAATTCCGATACCGCAAATATCGGCCGATACCCGATACTTGCGGTATCGGAATGCTCAACACTACTCCCTACACCTCTATTGAGGTCCGATATTAACTATTATCGCCAAACTTGACTATTAATAATTAATATCCACTTAATTCGCCTCAGTGTTATCTATTCCTTATAATATATACTAACCGAGACAAAACAGTGTAACAATAAAGGATATTTATTACACCCACACAAGTCTGCAGTCTATAACATACATATATATTTATACCCAAGCTGGCTACTATAAATATATATACACACATACTACAACTCTAATACAGTAATCTCATTACAGTATACAATAATATAACAATTTCACACAGTAAAAACCCACCCTGAATTACTTCTCTAAATTACCCAAATCACACATACAATATCAGCCCTCCCACCTATGCTTCAGCTATCCCTGAGGCCTAGTATACTCAGCCAAGTGTGTAAGTCCATCCTTGTCCCAGGAATCCAACAAGGCAAGAGCGAGTGAACCACCTGGTCTTGTCCCTTATATGTGACCAACTAAAAGAGGTGTGACCAGCCCCAGGTGTGGGGGATGAGGTCGCGGTCTATTGTCCACTAAAGGTACCTTCACATTAAGCGACGCTGCAGCGATCCAGACAACGATCCCGATCGCTGCAGCGTCGCTGTGTGGTCGCTGGAGAGCTGTCACACAGACAGCTCTCCAGCGAACCAACGATGCCGGTCCCCTGGTAACCAGGGTAAACATTGGGTTACTAAGCACAGGGCTGTGCTTAGTAACCCGAAGTTTACCCTGGTTACCAGCGTAAATGTAAAAAAAACAAACACTACATTCTTACATTCCGGCGTCTGTCCTCTCCGGCGCTCTGTTTCTCTGCAAAATGTAAGAGCAGCGGCCGGAAAGCACAGTGGTGACGTCACCGCTGTGCTTTCCAGCCGCTGCTCTTACATTTTGCAGAGAAACAGAGCGCCGGAGAGGACAGACGCCGGAATGTAAGTGTTAGGGTTGGCGGAACGCACCAAATATATTGTTTATTAAATGGAATTGGTGCGTTCGCAACCCGGGATCCACCGTGCAGGAAAGTACCTGCTGCTAAATAATGGCGGCTCTATATGGCGGTATATACCAACTCTGTTAGCTTCACAGAGTAACCGCGAGAGGCAGGCTCTGTGCCCTGTTAGACTTTCACAGAGGCACAGGCCAACTACCCAGATGTGAGCAGTGAGTGGTCATGCATGCATACACAATCTCCTCGCCGGAGGAGCCAGCATTCTAGGGGCTTATTTCAGCCGGGTCCCTGAACACACTTATACACAATCTCCTCGCCGGAGGTGCCAGCATTCTAGGGGCTTATTTCAGCCGGGTCCCTGAACACATACAAACGCATGACCACATTGGTGCAAAGCATATGACAAAAGACGATACTAGCGCATGGCCGTGCGGTCATGCGCAGTTTATATAGTTACAGCACAGGAAGCTGCTACCAAAGTTTTGCCCTTTCAGGACCTTCCTGGAGGACCAATGGGATGCGCTGCAGTACCTGAACATGTGACCGAACATGTGACCCTCGATCTCCAATGGGAGACCTCGCCCTGGGCATGCTCAGTATGTGTAAATAAGGACTTAGTCCCAGGGAGGCCTGCTCGCCGCAGATCAGTGCAGGGTACCATAGGAAAGCAAGAAAAGGCAGTAGTGACCCTATGCACCGAATCAGCCTCAGCAAGACGCTGGGAGCGACGTCTCCGCTGAGCAGACCCCACTGCGGCCGATGCTGAATGGGAGACTGCAGCAGACACAGATCGAGATTCCCCCTGTGCAGCAGAGGAAACTCGACTCCTAACATTACCCCCCTTCCTAGGGCCCCCCCCTCCTTTAGCCTCACTACGCTCAAAAGCTGCAATAAGCAGCGGAGCCCGAATGTGCTCCACAGGCTCCCAGGTTCTATCCTCTGGGCCGTGACCCTTCCAGTCCACCAGATAAAATTTCTTGCCACGTACCACCTTGCACCCCACAATAGCATTCACCTCAAACTCATCCGTGGATGAACCCGATGTCCCAGCAGATGACTCAGAAAACCGGGACAAATGAACGGGCTTTAAGAGGGAAACGTGAAAAGTATCGGTGATACCAAGGCGTGGAGGAATAGCCAAACGGTAGACCACAGGGTTGACCTGTTCCAGAACCTTAAACGGGCTAATGTAGCGAGGAGCAAACTTAGTGGACTCAACTCGCAGCCTGATGTTACGGGCGGAGAGCCACACTAAGTCTCCAGGAGCAAAAACTGGAGCGGGGCGCCGGTGTGTATCAGCCGAAACCCTCATTCTCTCCTTGGAGGCCGGATGGCATCCTGTGTGCGGTCCCAGATGTCACGTGCCTCCACCGCCCAGTCTGCCACCCTAGAATCGGTGGATGACACGGGCATGGGCACAGGGACACGCGGATGCTGGCCAAAATTAAGGAGAAAAGGAGTTTGACCAGTGGAATCGGCTACGGCGTTGTTCAAGGCAAATTCCGCCCAAGGTAGCAAAGATGCCCAGTCATCCTGCCTAGCAGAGATGAAATGTCGCAAATATGTCACCAGAGTCTGGTTGGTTCTCTCCACCAACCCATTCGTCTCGGGATGGTATGCAGAGGAGAGGTTTAACTCTATGCTGAGTAAACGGCAGAGTTCTCTCCAAAACCGAGACGCGAACTGGGGACCCCGAATGCTGACAATCTTATCAGGCATACCATGCAATCGGAAAACGTGCTTAATGAACAACAACGCCAAGGCCCGTGCTGAGGGTAACCGAGGAAGCGGCACCAAATGCACCATCTTAGAGAAATGGTCGGTGACAACCCAAATAATGGAGCAGCCACGCGACTTGGGTAGGCCCACCACAAAGTCCATCCCGACCATCTCCCAGGGCCTGTCTGCCACCGGTAGAGGGTAAAGCAACCCAGCAGGCCGTTGCCGAGGAGACCGATTCTGGGCGCAAGAAACGCACGCCTGAATATAGTCCCTGACATCTCGGGCCATATGCGGCCACCAGTATGTTCTCGCCAAAAGCTCAGATGTCCTCTTGGTCCCAAAATGCCCACCCACTCTGGAGGAGTGAGCCCAAGAGAGAACCTCCGGTCGCAAGTTAGCTGGTACGAAAGTCTTGCCCAGGGGCACAGACTCAAGCGAAACCGGAGCTACAGTTCTCAGGCTCTCAGAAGGGACAATAAGCCGAGGCTCCTCCTCCTCCTCTGATGACACTACGGAGCGGGAGAGAGCGTCAGCACGAACGTTCTTCTCCCCGGAGAGGAAATGGAGAGTAAAATGGAACCGGGAGAAGAACAGGGACCATCTAGCCTGGCGAGAATTCAGCCGCTGGGCCGTTTGTAGATATACCAAGTTCTTGTGGTCAGTGAAGACTTGGAAGGGAAAGCGAGCTCCCTCCAAGAGATGTCTCCACTCTGAAAAAGCCAACTTCATGGCTAGCAACTCCCTGTCCCCGATGGAATAATTCCTCTCCGCTGGTGTGAAGGTCTTGGAGAAGAAGAAGCAAGGATGCTTCCGACCTTGAGCATCCTTTTGGAAAAGGACTGCTCCAGCACCAACGGATGAGGCATCCACCTCCAAGATAAATGGTTTATCAACATCGGGGCGATGTAGGATGGGAGCGCTAGCGAAGTGTGACTTGATCGAGAGAAAGGCTTTGGAGACCTCCTCTGACCACAACTTGGGATTTGCTCCCTTTTTAGTGAGGGCAACCAAGGGAGCTACCAAAGTTGAGAAGTGTGGAATGAACTGGCGATAGTAATTAATGAACCCCATAAAGCGCTGCACCGCTTTAAGAGAATGGGGTTCCTGCCAGTCCATTACAGCCTGTAGCTTGGCAGGATCCATAGCCAAACCCCGGGCAGAGATGATGTAACCAAGGAAAGGCAAGGACTCCTGCTCAAACACACACTTCTCCAACTTGGCGTAGAGGGAGTTTGCCCGTAAGAGGTCGAAGACTTTGTGAACATCTCTCCGATGGGAGTCAATATCTGGAGAGAAGATGAGAATATCATCCAGATAGACTACGACCGAGGTGGTGAGCATATCCCGGAAGATGTCATTCACAAAGTCTTCTAAAACGGCTGGGGCATTACAGAGCCCAAAGGGCATCACCAGATATTCATAGTGCCCATCCCTGGTGTTAAAAGCCGTCTTCCATTCATCCCCCTCACGGATGCGAATCAGGTTGTAAGCACCCCGCAGATCTAACTTCGTAAATACCCTCGCTCCCCGTAGCCTATCAAACAGCTCAGATATCAGGGGTAATGGGTACTTGTTCTTAACGGTGATGGCGTTAAGACCCCTGTAGTCTATGCACGGACGTAAGTCTCCAGTCTTCTTCTGTACGAAGAAGAACCCAGCCCCTGCCGGTGACACTGACTTCCTAATGAATCCTCTTGCCAGATTTTCTTGGATGTACTGAGACATTGCCTCCGTCTCCGGGAGAGATAACGGATAGACTCGACCCCGGGGAGGCTCAGCACCAGGCAAGAGGTCAATAGGACAGTCATAGGGGCGGTGAGGCGGAAGGGTTTCCGCAGCTCTTTTGGAGAACACGTCTGCATAGAGCCAATAGTGCTTGGGGAGAGAGGAAAGATCTGCGGGTACCTGTGTAGTAGCAACCTGAACGCACTCCCTCTGACATCTACCCTCGCAGGATTTACTCCATCCCAAAATTCTCCCAGAGGACCACTCACTATGAGGAGAATGGTAGCGAAGCCATGGTATCCCCAACAGGACCTCATCAATTCCCTCAGGAATGACTAATAGGGAGATTATCTCCTGATGTGATGGAGACACAGAAAGCGTGAAAGGAATGGTTTGGTGGGTAATCTGTGAGGGTAGTGTTGACCCATTTACCACTCGAACGGTTACAGGCTTGGCGAGCATCACCAAGGGTATTGCGTGACGCTGGGCAAAAGAGGAAGACATAAAATTACCCTCTGCCCCAGAATCCACGCATAGCTCGACCATAAGAGTGAATGGGCCTATGGTAATTGTCCCCTTGAAGGACAATTTTGAGGCAAACGTCGCCGTGTCTAGTGTACCTCCTCCAACTGCCACTAGACGCTGACGTTTCCCCGACCGCTGAGAACCCTTGGAGGCAAGATGTCCTGATTGCCGGCAAACATGAAGGACCTTATGTGCACGGGCGGACTGAGACTTAGATCCCACTCATGTCACCTCTAAGGCCTCATGTGACTCGGACGCCTGGACTGGAGATTCCAAAGGTTTGGCGAAGGTGGGAGCCAGCCGAAACCTCTGCCTACACTGGGCTCGCTCCAACCTTCGTTCGTGAAAACGAAGGTCTATGCGAGTAGATATGGCTATGAGCTCCTCCAGTGTGGCGGGAATCTCCCTAGTGGCCAAAGCGTCCTTCACATGGTCAGCCAGCCCCCTCCTTATCTGGCCATTCCAACTCAGACGCTAATGTCCGGAAGAGAACAGCAAAATGGCTGACCATGGTTGAACCCTGAGTCAAAGCCAGCAGTTGGAGCGCTGTATCATGGGTGACTTGAGGTCCTAAAAAGACCTGTTTCAGAAAGTCCAGAAACCGAGGAACACTCCGCACCACATGATCGTTGCGCTCCCACAGCGGCATAGCCCACTCCAACGCTCTGTCCGACAAGAGGGAGATTATGAATCCCACCTTTGCACGCTCAGTAGGGAAACGTGCAGCCAGGAGCTCGAGGTGTATACCACATTGGCTCACGAAACCCCTACAGGACTTATTGTCCCCAGAGTATCTCTCAGGCAAAGGAAGGTGAGATAGGGTCGGAACAGAGGTGGCAGTGGGTAAAGCTGCTGCAGCCACGCTAGCAGCCTGAACAGCTATTGCGGTAACATCCACCGCCGAGGTTGCACGCTCAAGAGACGCCAACCGGCCCTCCAGCAGCTGGATGTACCCCTGCAATCGCTGTTCATCCGCCATTACTTAGCAGATCCTGGCGCTAGTATACTGTTAGGGTTGGCGGAACGCACCAAATATATTGTTTATTAAATGGAATTGGTGCGTTCGCAACCCAGGATCCACCTTGCAGGAAAATACCTGCTGCTAAATAATGGCGGCTCTATATGGCGGTATATACCAACTCTGTTAGCTTCACAGAGTAACCGCGAGAGGCAGGCTCTGTGCCCTGTTAGACTTTCACAGAGGCACAGGCCAACTACCCAGATGTGAGCAGTGAGTGGTCATGCATGCATACACAATCTCCTCGCAGGAGGAGCCAGCATTCTAGGGGCTTATTTCAGCCGGGTCCCTGAACACACTTATACACAATCTCCTCGCCGGAGGTGCCAGCATTCTAGGGGCTTATTTCAGCCGGGTCCCTGAACACATACAAACGCATGACCACATTGGTGCAAAGCATATGACAAAAGACGATACTAGCGCATGGCCGTGCGGTCATGCGCAGTTTATATAGTTACAGCACAGGAAGCTGCTACCAAAGTTTTGCCCTTTCAGGACCTTCCTGGAGGACCAATGGGATGCGCTGCAGTACCTGAACATGTGACCGAACATGTGACCCTCGACCTCCAATGGGAGACCTCGCCCTGGGCATGCTCAGTATGTGTAAATAAGGACTTAGTCCCAGAGAGGCCTGCTCGCCGCAGATCAGTGCAGGGTACCATAGGAAAGCCAGAAAAGGCAGTAGTGACCCTATGCACCGAATCAGCCTCAGCGAGACGCTGGGAGCGACGTCTCCGCTGAGCAGACCCCACTGCGGCCGATGCTGAATGGGAGACCGCAGCAGACACGGATCGAGATTCCCCCTGTGCAGCAGAGGAAACTCGACTCCTAACAGTAAGTATGTAGTGTTTTTTTTTTTTTACATTTACGTCGGCCCTGCGCTTAGTAACCCGATGTTTACCCTGGTTACCAGTGAAGACATCGCTGAATCGGCGTCACACATGCCGACTCAGCGATGTCTGCGGGGAGTCCAGCGACGAAACAAAGTTCTGGCCTTCTAGCTCCGACCAACGATGGCACAGCAGGATCTTGATCGCTGCTGCCTGTCAAACTGAACGATATCGCTAGCCAAGACGCTGCAACATCACGGATCGCTAGCGATATCATTCAGTGTGAAGGTACCTTAAGACACATCCCCTGAGTCCTAAATGAAACTTGTTTTTCCAGCTCATGGCAGCTTTGTTTTACAGTATGCCAATACCGCATATGTGGTGGAAAACTACTGTCTTGGTGCACTGCATGGCTTGGAAAAGAAGGAGCACCATTCGACTTTTTGAACATAAATTGTCTAGAATTGATAACGAATGCCATGTTGCGTTTGAAGAGCCCCTGATGTGCCTAAACAGTGGAAACTCCCCACGAGTGATCCCATTTTGGAAACAACACCCCTCAATTAATTATGTAGAGGCATACTTACTGTAGTAATTACAGTGGAGAAAAAAGTATTTAGACAGCCACCAATTTTGCTAATTCTAACACTTAAAAAGATGAGAGAGGCCTGTAATTGACATCTTAAGTAGACCACAACTATGAGTGTGAAAATGAGAAAACAAATCCAGAAAATCACCTTGTCTGATTTTGCAAGATTTATTTTGCAAGTTATGGTGGAAAATAAGTATTTCGTCAACTAAAAACGTGCAAGATTTCTGGCTCTCACAGACCTGTAACTTCTTTTTTTAGAGGCTCCTCTGTCCTCCACTCATTTACCTGTAGTAATGGCACCTGTTTGAACATGTTATCAGTGTAAAAGACACCTGTCCACAACCTCAAACAGTCACACTCCAAACTCCACTAAGGTGAAGACCAACGAGCTGTCGAAGGACACCAGAAACAAAATTGTAGCCCTGCACCAAGCTGGGAAGTCTGAATCTGCAATAGGCAAGAAGCTTGGTGTGATGAAATCAACCGTGGGAGTAATAATAAGAAAATGGAAGACATTCAAGACCACAGATACTCTCCCTCAATCGAGGGCTTCACAAAAGATCTTACCCTGTGGGACAAAATGATCCCAAGAACAGGGAACAAAAATCCCAGAACCACACGGGGGGACCTACTGAATGACCTGCATAAAGCTGGGATCACTGAAACAAAGGTTACCATCAGTAACACACTATGCCACCAGGGACTCAGATCCTGCAGTGCCAGATGTGTCCCCTTGCTTAAGCCAGTGCATATCCGGGCCCGTATGAAGTTTGCTAGAGAGCATTTGGATTATCCAGAAGGGTATTGGGAGAATGTCATATGGTCTGATGAAACCAAAGTAGAACTGTTTGGTAGAAAGAAAACTCATCATTTTTGGAGAAGACAGAATGCTGAGTTGCATCCAAAGGATGCTATACCTACTGTGAAGCAAGGGGTGGCAACATCATGCTTTGGGGCTGCTTCTCTGCAAAGAGACCAAGACAACTTATCCGTTAACATGAAAGAATGAATGGGGCCATGTATCATGAGATTTTGAGTACAAACCTCCTTCCATCAGCAAGGGCATTAAAGATGAAATGTGGTGGGGTCTTTCAGCATGATAATGATCCCAAGCACACAGCCAGGGCATTGAAGGAGTGGCTTTGTTAGAAGCATATGAAGGTCCTGGAGTGGACTAGCCAGTCTCCAGATCTCAATCCCATAGAAAACCTTTGGAGGCAGTTGAAAGTCTGTGTTGCCCAGCGACAGGCTCAAAACATCACTGCTCTAGAGGAGATCTGCATGGCGGAATGGGCCAACATACCACCAACAGTGTGTGCCAACCTAGTGAAGACTTACAGAAAACGTTTGACCTCTGTCATTGCCAACTAAGGATATGTTACAAAATATTGAGATGAACTTTTGTTAATGACCAAATACTTTCTTTCCACCATAATTTGCAAAATAAATCTTGCAAAATCAGACATGGTGATTTGCTGGATTTATTTTCTTATTTTGACTCTCATAGATGTGGTCTACCTATGATATCAATTATAGACCTCTCTCATCTTTTTAAGTTGGAGAACTTGCAGAGTTGGTGGCTGACTAAATACTTTTTTTTCCCACTGTATATACGATGGAGATCAATGATTTAGAGGAAGATGTCTCCATTACAACTGTAATAAGGATATGTGAGTCCCTTGTGGCATAGTTTGTTACTGATGGTAGCCTTTGTTACAGTGGCCCCAGCTCTATGCAGGTCATTCACTAGGTCCCCAATGTATTTCTGGGATTTTTGCTCACCATTCTTGTGATCACTTTGACCCCACGGGGTGAGATCTTGCATGGAGCCCCAGATTGAGGGAGATTATCAGTTGTCTTGTAAGTCTTCCATTTTCTTATTATTATTTCCACAGTTAATTTCATCACACCAACCTTCTTGCCTATTGCAGATTCAGTCTTCCCAGCTTGGTGGAGGGCTACAATTTTGTTCCCCATTGTAGGTATCTTTAGAACCTAATTCCAGGCCAGAAAGTGCATAACTATTCAATGTATCCAAAGTACACCCCTGTCATTATCAGACTTTAAAAGCAGAATTAAAACCATAATTAGAATGGAGAAGAACATATATAAGAAAATAAAAGCTATAGAAAAATATGAAAAAGTCTGGGGTCCATGTTTAAAAACTCCTGGTCTACCATCCATACAATTACTTAGGGATAGAATGATTGATCTACTATCACCACTGTAAGCAAAATTTACGGTACTGAAGGCTAACCCTAAATGATAAACATATGGGTCGTTATGCAATAAGGACTAAAGTATAATAAAACTGGGGCATATGACACATTCCATTGAGAAATATGGGTGGGTGGGATACATTTGGGGTATGACATGTTGCTTTTGCTGGTCCTTCTTTTCATATGTATGTGACATATAAATGTTTAAATGTGTTTATGTTTGGAAAATGACAAATGATTTTATGGTTAATAAAAACATCTGATTTAAAAAAGGGCTGGATAATTTTCTCAGCACACATAACATTGTGGGATATAGATAATTTACTGACAAAAAATGTATGATTGGCAAAGAAAATTTGAACTTGATAGACCTAGGTCTCCTGGAAGAGGACATTTATTTTCCCCAACAAGATGGCGCGGCCTGTGTCTGTAGCAGCTATCGGTCACCTGCCTGTAGAAGGTCTATTTTTCAAAGATATATAATATTCATTATGTAAACTAGGGGGCAGGTCAGTGCAGGATCAGTGACCTGTCAGCAGGCTGCAATATGAATATCTATGCAGAGCACCACATGAAGACCCCCCACAGGCAACCCCAAAGCATGAGCATATCATTAACTAAAAACAGAAAATAAAAGATTAAACAACAACCACAAGACGGATTTCATCAACCAAGGTATCATTGTAATCAGTATAATGGCGCCGACCTGACACTGTCTCTAGGTTACTGAGCACGATCCTTCTGACAGGCTCCCTTTCAAGTGGTTTTACATGATTGTACAGCTGCTGTGGATCCACAGGTCGAGTCGATGAGAAAAAAGACAAAGAAAATTTGTTGATATCTCCCATGCTGTTGTGTATTATGTGGCCAATTCCTGAAGAAGTGTTTGACAGGCATTGAAAAAAAACCCACATGTTTGAATAAATATCTTCCATACACGACAGCGCACAAGGCAAACACAAATTTTTCTTGTCCTCTAACAAGAATGGAAAGTTTTGGTTTCTGGTATAATCATGTCTGATACAAAGAGAACAAGACCAGATCATAGAGAACAAGATCAGACCATCCAAGCTAGTGTGAACAGGCGCCAACCAAAAAAACATATAAGTTGAAAAACGATAAAGGTTGCACCATTATTTGCCAAGAATGATTACTCTAGAACATTGAAAATGCATTGCTGCCATAGAAAAGAGGAAAAAAGCGCTATATAATGTACAAATGAAATATTTATATGCAAAAAATTGCTATGAAAAAAGGAAGGTATTTTGCGCATAAATTGGCCAATGTATGTGAGCTCAATTGCCATGTCAAGGTGTCCTTCGCAATTGGTCCCTGTCCTGTTTTGTCACCTCTCCTGGGCAAAAAATCCTACAATTTATGGGTCAGGAGTGGACCAGCTAATGACTTAAAATCACATGTGGCTATTGGGAGTGGGAGTGCACATGTCCAAAAGGCTTAATACAAATAGAGAACAAGACCAGCACATCCAAGCTAGTGTGAACAGGCGCCAACCAAAAAAATCATATACGTTGAAAAACCATAAAGCGCTATATAACGCTTATTACGAAGAACGCCTTGACGTGGCAATTAGGCTCACATATATTGGCCAATTTATGCACAAAGTACCTTCATTTTTTCATAACAATGTTTGCAGATAAATATTTCATGAGCACATTATATTGCACTTTTTTCCTATTTTCTATGACAGCAATGCATTTTCAATATTCTAGAGTAATTATTCTTGGTAAATAATGGTGAAACCTTTATCGTTTTTCGACTTATATGTTTTTTTGGTTGGCGCCTGTTCACTAAACCCTCAAGAAGTTGTATCTACTGATGATTTTAGTGTACTTGTGGGTATGCAGCTGACATGTTTGACCTCACTGTTTTATCTGCTGTTATGAGATTTGTAAATTCACAGCTTAGAAATTGGCATTAAGCTGCAGTGTAATTTCTTATTGCGCGTTGATAAGAAGAAACAGTAGATTTTTATCTTATATCTAGTTATATAATTTGATTCTGCACTTCTTTTGCTTCCCTCTTTGGTGTACAGAAGCCGACGCTAATTGAAAATATATGATGCATGGCATATGGGGAGACATATGTGCAGCGCAGGGAAAGGTGATGTTGCAAGCCAAGGGATATAAAAAGAATGGAAATTGCAGAACATTGTCTGTTTTTATTAAAGTAAAGGGTGCATTAACCATTATTCACCCTGGGGCATAGGGGGTGAAGGTTTTTTGCAACAGATTTAAAAAGACATATTAAATCAGTAACAGCTAGAAAACATTGGTAAATGCACTACTGTTATCCAACAGGGAACAAGCTCCCTATAACTGGCTGGCTTTCTATTACTGGGAAAAATAGAGTAATCCATACATAAATAATACATGTATTTTTAAGCAGAGACATGAGACTTGTTGATGAAGTACACTGATACACTTATCTTCCTTTAACTCGCCATTTTTAAAAAGGTAGATATAGGTAAATACAGTATACATTGTAAATGAAGGTTTATTTTATTACATTTTGTGAAAGTTATAGAACTAAATTACGTCTGGGTCTACATAAAACAATATTCCTTTAGAGCAAGTTAATGGGCTCCTAAAAGGGCTGTCTTCTGCTAGATGTTTAGATCTGTTTCTCACCTATCTTGGATCCAGTGCTGGTCTATATTTTTCCCATCTGCTATGGCTCTCTCTCTCTACTCTACTCTTGTATGCATCAAGGTGCTATCGTAGCCTGGTGTGCAAACCTGACGTCCTTTTTATGAGGATTTTACATGTTGAAGGATGTAATAGAGGCAATATTCATAGACCAGGTTATTTATCTTGCAGAGACGGAGCGTCTCCGCAAGATAAATAGACATGCTGCGGTCGGTGTGTTTCGGATACACAGGGCCGCCGGATGTGGCCCTGCATGCATAGTGGAGACAGGATTTTACTGTATAAAATCCCCTCCACTATGCTGTAACATCTGGATGCTGCAGATTGGACACTGTGGCTGTATGCGGCGTCCAATCCGCAGGAAATCCTGATGTAATCCGCCCAGTGGAAACATACCCTAAGTGTGTTAGGGGTCGAGTTCCTGCCTCTGCACAGGGGGAATCTCAAGCCATCTCCGCTGCGGTCTCCCATTCTTCTCCGGCCGCAGTGGAACCTGCTCAGCGGAGACGTCGATCCCAGCGTCTCGCTCAGTCTGACTCTGTGCTAAGAGTTACTGCTGCATTTACTGCTTCTACCATTGAAGTCAGTGCTGGGCAGCGGCGAGCAGACGCTTCTGGGACTAAGTCCTGCTTTTCACGTTCTGAGCATGCCCAGAGTAAGATCTCTCAGTGGAGATCGAGGGTCACATGATCAGATACTGCAGCTAGGTCATTGGTCCTTCTTGGAAGGTCCTTGTAGGTTCTAGGACTAAGTTCTGCTTTGCACTCTGAGCATGCCCAGGGCAAGATCTCTCAGTGGAGATCTGGTGTCACATGCTCAGGTACTGCAGCAACTCCATTGGTCCTTCTCTGAAAGTCCTAAACGTGCTGCAACTATTTAAGGCTTACATGGCCGCACGGCCATGCGCTAGTATTGACTTTTGTGAACGTGTGTGTGTTGTGAGTGAAAGTCATTCTTTAAAATCCCCTCCCTATTGTATGACTGCTCGCGGAAGGTGGATGATTGCTATCTAGCACCCGACTTAGCCATCAGCACGTAACACACATTACAGCCTCTAATTGCTGTGACCACCAGTGCGGCGCCGTGTGCTTTCTCTGCGCTTTCCTGAACCAAGCCTAGGTGGTTAGTGGCGTCCACCAGTGCGGCACCACACGCACTCTCTTGCTTCTTAAATATTACACAGGTCAACAAAAAAAAAAAATTTTTCTGGTGCCAAAATATTTTAATGAATTTGGGGTATTTTTGGGGTGCTGATTCTGAATATGCTGGTAAAATATTTGAAGGGTTTCTGAGGGATGTTATTCTGGATTATCTCAATGAGAATAACTGTTTAACTCCATATCAGCATGGGTTTATGAGAAATCGCTCCTGTCAAACCAATCTAATCAGTTTTTATGAAGAGGTAAGCTATAGACTGGACCACGGTGAGTCATTGGACGTGGTATATCTCGATTTTTCCAAAGCGTTTGATACCGTGCCGCACAAGAGGTTGGTACACAAAATGAGAATGCTTGGTCTGGGGGAAAATGTGTGTAAATGGGTTAGTAACTGGCTTAGTGATAGAAAGCAGAGGGTGGTTATAAATGGTATAGTCTCTAACTGGGTCGCTGTGACCAGTGGGGTACCGCAGGGGTCAGTATTGGGACCTGTTCTCTTCAACATATTCATTAATGATCTGGTAGAAGGTTTACACAGTAAAATATCGATATTTGCAGATGATACAAAACTATGTAAAGCAGTTAATACAAGAGAAGATAGTATTCTGCTACAGATGGATCTGGATAAGTTGGAAACTTGGGCTGAAAGGTGGCAGATGAGGTTTAACAATGATAAATGTAAGGTTATACACATGGGAAGAGGGAATCAATATCACCATTACACACTGAACGGGAAACCACTGGGTAAATCTGACAGGGAGAAGGACTTGGGGATCCTAGTTAATGATAAACTTACCTGGAGCAGCCAGTGCCAGGCAGCAGCTGCCAAGGCAAACAGGATCATGGGGTGCATTAAAAGAGGTCTGGATACACATGATGAGAGCATTATACTGCCTCTGTACAAATCCCTAGTTAGACCGCACATGGAGTACTGTGTCCAGTTTTGGGCACCGGTGCTCAGGAAGGATATAATGGAACTAGAGAGAGTACAAAGGAGGGCAACAAAATTAATAAAGGGGATGGGAGAACTACAATACCCAGATAGATTAGCGAAATTAGGATTATTTAGTCTAGAAAAAAGACGACTGAGGGGCGATCTAATAACCATGTATAAGTATATAAGGGGACAATACAAATATCTCGCTGAGGATCTGTTTATACCAAGGAAGGTGACGGGCACAAGGGGGCATTCTTTGCGTCTGGAGGAGAGAAGGTTTTTCCACCAACATAGAAGAGGATTCTTTACTGTTAGGGCAGTGAGAATCTGGAATTGCTTGCCTGAGGAGGTGGTGATGGCGAACTCAGTCGAGGGGTTCAAGAGAGGCCTGGATGTCTTCCTGGAGCAGAACAATATTGTATCATACAATTATTAGGTTCTGTAGAAGGACGTAGATCTGGGTATTTATTATGATGGAATATAGGCTGAACTGGATGGACAAATGTCTTTTTTCGGCCTTACTAACTATGTTACTATGTTACTATGTTACTATGCTATCAGTTTTGCCAGATTGGCTCAAGTTTTTGAGATTTTTGGTATCTTATTTATAGCACTTGTTGGTAAATGCGACGCATCATCTCATTAATTTCTTTGGATTAGTACATGAACTGAGCAGTTCTCAATATAGTTTTGTGTTAATTAGTGTTCTAAAAGTTTGTTCATAGCTTGATTTTTGCACTAATTTTATGTTGTTGTCTGTTTTCCAGTGAAAAGCATGAACTCATCAAGAAGAAGTTGTCTTAACGATCCAGACTCATTCTGTTACATTTGTGGTGAATACACACTGCCAAAACATAGAAGAAACATAACAGACTTCGTAAAAAAAGTGTATTTTGCCTGTTTTGGGGTTATGCTTGGGGACCAAGACAAGTTTTGGGCACCACACATAGTGTGCAAAGCATGTATCGAATTATTACGAAAATGGAGCAAAGGACAAAGAAAAAGCTTCAAATTTGGTGTTCCAATGGTGTGGAGAGAGCAAAAAAATCATCATGATGACTGTTATTTCTGTGCAGTGCAAGTGCAAGGATTCAATAAGCATAAGAAACGAAAATGGGAGTAACCTAACATGGAATCTGCAAGAAGGCCTGTCCCTCATTGTGAAGATGTGCCTGTACCTGTGTTTACACCATGTTACCTGACCTTCCCCCACCTGATGATGATGAAATGCAGGGTATGGAGCTAAACATCAGTTCTGGAAGTGAACTAGAATATGAAGGAAGTTTCAGAACACCTACGCAATTTACCCAAGGAGAGCTCAACGATCTAATAAGAGACCTGAACCTCTCAAAAAGTGCATCTGAACTTTTAGCTTCAAGGCTAAGTGAAAAAAATTGTCTGACGCCTGGAACTAAAATTACATCTTACAGGACCAGAGAAGAAGCACTTCTTCAATTTTTCTGTGAAGATGACCTACTTGTATATTGTAAGGATATTCCTGGCCTGATGCTGCAAATGGGTTTACAAGTATATCGTCCTGAAGACTGGAGGCTTTTCATAGATAGTTCTAAAAGGAGTTTGAAATGTGTTTTGTTGAACAATGGCAATCAGTGTGCATCTCTTCCAGTAGCTCACTCAACTAAACTTGCAGAACAATACAAAAATGTCAAAATGGTCTTGGAGAAACTGTGCTACCATGAACATTCGTGGCTGATATGTGTTGATTTAAAAATGGTCAACTTTTTACTTGGACAGCAAAGTGGATACACAAAGTATCCTTGCTTCATCTGCATGTGGGATAGTAGAGCAAAACATCAGCACTGGGAGAAACTGAATTGGCCTTCAAGGGACACCTTGACAGTAGGAGCATCAAACATAGTGAACGAACCTTTGGTGGACAGGGAAAAAATCATTCTACCACCACTTCACATAAAGTTAGGATTAATGAAGCAGTTCGTCAAGGCATTAGACAAAGATGGTAATTGCTTCATGTACATCTGCAGATCTTTCCCTGGTCTTAGTAGCGAAAAACTGAAGGCAGGAATCTTTGATGGTCCTCAAATTCGGAAACTCATTAAAGATTCAAATTTTCCTAAGGAAATGAATGACATTGAAGCTGCTGCATGGTGTAGTTTTGTGTTGGTAGTGAAGAACTTCTTGGGAAATCAAAACGCAGACAATTATGAAGAACTGGTACAAAACATGCTATTGAGATTTAGAAATCTGGGTGTACACATGAGCATTAAATTGCATTATCTTCACAGTCACTTGGACAGATTTCCAGAAAACCTTGGAGATTTTAGCGAAGAACAAGGGGAGAGATTTCATCAGGATATTATGGTGATGGAGGAAAGGTACCAAGGCAGATGGGACAGACATATGATGGCTGATTACTGCTGGAATCTACAGCGTGACTGCCCGAATAGCTCACATAGAAGAAAATCATATAAAAAGCGCTTTTCCAGCGATTAAATGTCTCCTATCTTTCATGTCTTGTTCATTTTTGAAGATTACTTTCTAAAACTAGTTAAAATAAACTAAAATCAACATTTACTTTGTTAAATTTATTGTATTCATGACAATATCAATAAAGTTAATGCGCGTGTAGCAAATTACGTCTTTTTTTTACACATTTTACGAAAAATCTCAAAAACTTGAGCCAATCTGGCAAAACTGATGACATATTCAGAATCAGCACCCCAAAGTTACCCTAAATTCGATGAAATATCTTTGGCACCAAAAATGCTGTTGATCAGTGTTATTATTTCTGTCTCTCTGACACCCCAGTAGCGGTGTCGAGCGCATGAGGTCTTTATGAACTCAAATCCTAAGTCTTGGGATTGAGTTCTGAGACTCATTGCTTGCGCTCTTTGTGCGGTACCGCGGCCCTGTGACGCAACAGGGTTCGCTTCCTTCACACAAGATGAAGTTAACCCATGTGTGTATTCACATTGTACTGCCATATCGTCTGTCTCTACCAGCAGCAGGGTTTTCACCTGCACGATGGACCTCGGACTGCGAACGCACCTAATACCATTACATCTTAAACTTGGTGCATTCCGCCAGTCCTAACAAAGTGTCATCACATCTCTCATACTGAAAAAA
The DNA here is from genome assembly GCF_032444005.1 of Ranitomeya imitator. NCBI lineage: Eukaryota > Metazoa > Chordata > Amphibia > Anura > Dendrobatidae > Ranitomeya > Ranitomeya imitator. The sequence continues at coordinate 620,317,354 of NC_091283.1, forward strand.
TGTTCTGAACAATTGTGGGGGCCTGTTCTTCTTTGTCCTGAATTTTTCTGCCTGCTTATAATTGATCAGCATCATATACTGTAGGTGGAAGAATTACACCACTCCCAGGGAAAACTATCTGATATCACCCACTTGGACTTAAAAAACCTAACTCATTAGGTGCAAAATACTTTGATTGTTAATATTTCAGTAACGAGGAGTCAAAAATAATAATAAGAAAAAGTTATTCCACTCTGAAGTCACTATTATATTGTGTGTTCATTTCAACATGAAACATTTGGTAAAGGTTCTCTTTAAGGCCCATGCATGTGACTATCCACCTCTTGAGTATTGTGATAGATTTAAATCCTTCTTCAATTTGCATTTCTGGAGTTATTCACTTTACCAACCCAGCAATGCTACTGTGGGACTCTGCTACATATGATTCTAAGCGTGACAGTTAAGGCTACGTTCACATTAGCGTCGCGTCGCTGTTGCATCGGCGTCGTTTTTTGCCGAAATCGGACGCAAGAAAAATGCAACTTGTAGCGTTTTCTTGCGTCCGACGCTAGCGTCTAAAACGACGCACGTGTCGGAAAACGCGTGCAAAAAGACGCACGCGTCCCCTATGTTAAACATAGGGGCGCGTCGCCGCTGCGTCGCCGATGCAACAGCGACGCGACGCTAATGTGGACGTAGCCTTAACAAACAGCCCTTTGTTGTTTCTGTGTGTTGTCTGCACATTTGGCTCTGCAACTCTAAGGCTGTGTGCACACAATGCAGATTTGGTGCAGAAAAATCTGCTGCAGTTCTGCACTAAATATGCATCTCCTGGCAGAATCTGCAGGTGCGTTTTTGATGCGTTTTTGATGCATTTTTTATGCGTTTTTTGAGCACAAATCTGCATAAAAAACGCATAAAAAACGCATAAAAAACGCATCAAAAACGCACCTGCAGATTTCTATTATGGAGGGGTGCAGAAACGCTGCAGAACTGCACAAAACAAGTGACATGCACTTCTTTGAAATCTGCAGCGTTTCTGCGCAGATTTTTCTGCACCATGTGCACAGCTTTTTTTTTCACATTGATTTACATTGTACTGTGATCACAGTGCAGTTCTGCAGCGTTTCTGCTGCAGAAAAATGTGCTGCAGTTCTGCACTAAATCTGCATCGGGTACACATACCCTAAAGGTACCGTCACATTAAGCGACGCTGCAGCGATATAGGCAACGATGCCGATCGCTGCAGCGTCGCTGTTTTGTCGTTGTGTGGTCGCTGGAGAGCTGTCACACAGAAAGCTCTCCAGCGACCAACGATGCCGAAGTCCCCGGTTAACCAGGGTAAACATCGGGTTACTAAGCGCATGGTCGCGCTTAGTAACCCGATGTTTACCCTGGTTACCAGTGTAAATGTAAAAAAAAAACCACTACATACTTACATTCCGGTGTCTGTCGCGTCCCCCGGCGTTCTGCTTCCCTGCACTGTGTAAGCACCGGCTGTAAAGCAGAGCGGTGACGTCACCGCTGTGCTCTGCTTTACGGCCAGCCGTCGCTGACACAGTGCAGGGAAGCAGAACGCCAGGGGACGCGACAGACACAGAATATAAGTATGTAGTGTTTGTTTTTTTTACATTTACACTGGTAACCAGGGTAAACATCGGGTTACTAAGCGTTGCCCCGTGCTTAGTAACCTGATGTTTACCCTGGTTACCAGTGAAGACATCGCTGAATCGGCATCACAGACGCTGATTTAGCGATGTCAGCGGGTGATCCAGCGACGAAATAAAGTTCTGGCCTTTCTGCTCCGACCAACGATGTCACAGCAGGATCCTGATCGCTGCTGCGTGTCAAACACAATGAAATCGCTATCCTGGATGCTGCAACGTCACGGATCGCTATCGTTATCGTTCTAAAGTCGCTCAGTGTGAAGGTACCTTAAGGCACATATCCAGCTCTTCTGGTCATTTTTGTTTCACATGCCATGCAGTTTGTCCAATTCTGCTGCTTCGATACCACTGCTCTATGCCGTTAATTGAGTCCTACAGCTATGCAAATCCACTTTACTAGGTAAGCCCATAACAGGTACCTATTATTATTTTAGAAACAGGGTTCCCCAGAAGATCTATTTTTGCCTTTGCATTCCAGTCTGGTTGACGAAAGGTGTATAGCATTCTAAACATTATTGTCACTTTATTCAAAAACTTGGACATGTACGGTATATGACAACCAAATCTTAATGTTTTCTGTCCAACTTGAAGAAAATGTGTAAAAAAAACTACAAAGACCAAAGTAAACTTTAAAACAAAGATGACAAAAAGTAAGGATCTTTGTACATTTCTGAGAATTTTTTTTTACATTATATTACAAAACACTGATGGCTCTTGTCAATGAAGACATGTAAAATAATTGTTCTTGAGTCCCAGAGCTTAAAATTAGCACTGTATTTTTTTCCACAGATTAATACAAAGTGATAACACATACTAAGCTATGCCTGAAATGTGCTAATCATGAAGAAAGTTTGTACAAAAGGAACCACGAGAGTCGCCAGAAGTTACTGCTCTAAACATCTCAAGGTTGAACCTAAGAAGAAATAGAAAATCTCACTACAAAGTAAATCAAATGTATTGCATTATAATAGCTTAGTAGCAATACAATGAACTGAATGGCTTCAATGTACCATAGATAGAGGAAAGTTACCAAGGTCATTGACTAATTCAACCTACTTTCATTGACTGCTTGAATGGAACGCGTGTGTTTCATAAACGACTCTAAAAGCTGATGGACAGGATGTTGTGTTCAATTATTATTTTCAGTTTAGATGAGATCAAGGGAAGAAGGAAAAAAGGATACCTCAATTGAGCCTAATTCCTATATAATATTAAATATAAATCTGCAATGTTTAGAATAGAAGAAGAACAATACAATACTAAAAAACCCCTGAATGTTTTCATGTGACGTGCTTCAATAATGGTAAAGAAAGTAAAGTATGTAATACTGATACGTAATTGAGGCCACTTAAAATTTACATCTACTATTTATATATATAATACTTCTTTAAAGGATTCTGGGGAATTATTTTAAAAATGATCAACCTTTAGAGTCTAGAAGTCCAACTAAAGATGTGCTAGTAGATAACATAGGACCTTGGTCCAGTGGCCAAGACACTACACCATGGCCGCTGGATATGAGCCCTGCGTACCGCCTTTTATCTGCAAGCAAATGCAGCTTTTTTTTTTTTTTTGGCCAGCATGGCGTGGCGTCAAATATTGTACCATGACAAATACAGTACATAGCACCAGGTCAGCTTCTCAAAGAGGAACTTAGGATGCAGGAAGGTAGGAGGAAATTCTCATAGCTTCCATCTAGCAGCTGTATGACCTGGCCACTGGACCAGGTTCTTGTGGACTTATTTGCTCATCTCTTGGTCTGACTCTTGGTATACTTACCAATCATGCACTGTGGGGCTTAACAGAGTGCCAAAGCCCCTTCATGGTTTTCACTGTTCCCTGTAACAGTATCTGTACATAGGGGTGCTGAGAGTTTGAGTTTGAGCATGCCACTACTAACAATATACTGATTATAGTAAAGTATTCTAAACAGCATAAACAGTGATACCAACTGCTTTATTTATTCTAACTGGAGGATAACACCTACAATTTATAGAGAGGCATAACTAATTTTTACATTTGCTGGCATGAGGATTTTTTTTTTAAATCATTGTATGCCAGATTCCTGTTATGTCTAGATCAACTCTAGGTTCATGCCACTGAGTAATAGGAAAACATATTGCATACAACATCTAATACTATTAAAAGAAAAAAAGAAATTTGTCAATCCCTGCATGTCAGGCATTGTCAATCCCTGCTTGACAATAGGCTGATTGCTAAGTATTACTCATACTCAGGGTCGCAATCAGGGCATTACTGCCCTGATTGGTGTATGGGGCCCATTGGGCAGAGGGGGCCCGCGTCGGGCCTCGTCTCATCTGTCCATCGGGTCTGGGCCCCAGCGGCAGGCTTCTGACGGTACAGTAACTGAACCTGCATCCAAGATGCTGGTTCAGTTACTCTATTGCCTTGCCAGCCCGTGCAGGCCCAAACGGCAGTACTTAAAGCCACCAGCCAATCAGAGGCTGGCAACTGATGTCAGCGGCATATGACGTCATTGTCACTCGCCGGCGAGTTTGCCCTGAAATGCCTGGGATGGACGTCGGCGCTCTTCCGCAGCCAGTTAAGGAGAAAGGTGTTTTTTTTATTTTTATTGAATGCGGCAAGCTCGGGGCAGAATGGAAACATGGCGACAGGATAGAGACATGGGGCAGGATGGAGACACAAGGTAGAATGGAGACATGGGGGCAGGAATGGAAACACAGGGGGCAGGAATGGAAACACATTGGGCAGGAATGGAGACAACACGGGGCAGGAATGGAAATAATACAGGGAGCAGGAATGGAAACAGCACAGGGGGCAGGATGTGAGTTACAGGCGGCAGAATGTGAGACACAGGGGGCAGAATGTGAGACACAGGGGCCAGAATGTGAGACACGGTGGCAGGATGTGAGACACAGAGGGCAGAATATAAGACATGAGGCAGGATATCATACACATGGGGCAGGATGTGAGACATGGGGCAGGATGTGAGACTCCGAGGCAGCAGACTACGCATTCCAGCCTTTTTCTCCAGACACACACAGCCACACCATATCCTATCCTGCTCCCACCTTCTAACACTCTGTCTGCTGCTCCTCTTTGCTGGTGACATATCCCCAAATCCTGGCCCTCCTCATCACATCTCCACACTCACTTCTAACCACCTGCCACGATCCTCTACACGTTTTTGCAATGATCATAACTAGAGATGAGTGAACATGCTTGCCACTACTCGATACGTGCCCGAGTATCACAATGCTCGGTGTACTCAGCGAGCACCGAGTATTTCCGGGATTATTCAGTGGGAGCTCCTCCTTATACTTTTGGTGCTTTTGAGAGGAGCCAACCAGCATGCAGGGATTATCTGCCATGCATTATAATACCACAGCCATATTTGTTGTGGTATTACAGTCAGTAATTGGCTGGCCGCACAGCGTCATCAGTTCTATAAGAGACCTGGCGCTGTCCTGCTCGCTGCTGTAGGGAGAGTTGCTGCTGAGATAGGGTCAGATTCTTACCGTACTTTTATTAGTTAGTGTAGGTCTACTAGTGTTCAATCCACAAATCGTGATAAACCACCAGTACTTTTTAGGGCTTATTCGGTGGTACATACAGTAGATTGCAGCGCTAGGCAGGAAAGTCTATGTGCCCATATCCACATCAGTGCAAGGCCTGCAGGCACTGTACTGTATGTGAGTATACAGATCTCACTGCATACCTCCAAAAGCTCCATTCCTGTCTGCTGCTGCACATTTTATATATACACGTAGCTGCAGGTATCCATGGCCATTTTTTTTTTTTGCAGTTTATACCTGCTAATTTTATTAGAAAGCAATCCATAGCCCAGTTTTTTCTTAATTTATTTGGTTGAACACGCTGCCGACTATAGCCAGGTCATTGCAATTCAAGAGCTTGAAAATCTAACAATTTAATTTTTTTTGTCCCACGCATCAGATGTGAGTGCGCAGAAAATCTGGTGTTTTTTTGGGTACTATATTATTTTTTGGAGTGTCCTACAACATTTTTGGACACCATTTTACTGTCTCAAAAATATGGAGCCGACCCAAAAATATTTAGCTACAATTCTTATATTTAACACTGTGATTTGTATGCCACACGTATCACAAATCATTGTGCTAAATATTTTACAATTTTAGCACTCCAATTTTTTTTTAATGTTATAGCCTACTTATTGACACAATTTTGGTGGGACCCAAAAAATCAAGGCCACATTTTGATCAGTCTGTTATCTCCGTCTGACATATGGTATATCTGTGGTATCCAAATCCTCACTTTGCAGGCATACATTGCCTTTTTCATCTGGTAGCCTTGGTCTATACAGTATTTAATGGTTAAAAATGAAGAAAAAAAAGAAAAAAAAACACATGCTGAAACAGTCTGTTATCTCCGTCAGAAGCCCGATATATGTGAGGTGACCAAATCCTCACTTTCCAGGCATACATTGCCTTTTTTTGTCTGGTAGCCTTTGTCTATACAGTATTTAATAGTTAAAAAAAATGTAAACAAAAAACAGGCCACATATTGAAATAGTCTGTCAGATGCCTGGTGTATATGCAGTGTCCAAATCCTTGCTTTGCAGGCATACATTGCCTTTTTTGTCTGCTAGCCTAGGTCTATACAGTTTTTGGGGTTAATTTTTAAAAAAAAAACTCATCTTGAAACAGTCTGTTATCTCTGTCAGACACCCGGTGTATCTGTGGTCCCCAAACACTTGCTTTTCAGGCATAATGATCACTGATCAAGTTTTCTCAAAATTAATCCATTTGTATTAAACTTTTAAAATATTTTGGTAGTCCATTTAAAATGGGCAAGGCAAGGGGCAAGGGATGGGGAAGTGGATGTGATGCTGATAGTGCATGCAGAGGACAAGGCCGTGGCCAAGATGAAAGTAGGCCACAACAAAGACCCACATCTTCTCGCCCGACCTTCCTGTCCCAGTTTCTTGGGTGACCGCAGCACATCACTATTGAAACCAGAGCAATGTGAAATGGTTGTTGGTTGGATAGCAGATAATGCCCGCATCTTTAGGGGTAACAAAACTACCAGCCTGACCACCACCAGCATGATCAGGCACATGGCAGCAAAGCACCCGACTTTGTAGTCTGAACCCAAGGCTCCAGGAACCCTGTCTGCAGGTGACACCACTGCTTCTTCCACTGTTTTGCGTAGAAGCCAATTGCCAGTCCACGGTGCATGCGTAGATGCCTCGTGCCCTGCACCTGATGTTGACCACAGTCAACCAACACCATCATCAAGCCCGTCCATGTCCTTATCCCAGTGCAGCCTTCAGTTGTCTATACCCCAGTCATTGAAGCACACGTGAAAATACCCAGCCAATGCCCCACAGGCCACAGTACTAAATTCTAACATTTCTCGTCTCCTTGTGCTTGAATTGCTGCCTTTCAGGCTTGTTGAGACTGAAGCTTTCTGCAACCTGATGGTGGCGGCCATCCTAAGGTACTCAGTACCCAGTCGCCACTATTTCTCCCAGTGTGCCATACCAGAATTACACCAGCACGTGTCCCACAGCATTACCCGTGCACTCAGCAATGCTATTACTGGGAAGTCCACCTAACCACGGACATGTGGACAAGTGCTTGTGGGCAGGGAGAGTACATCTCACTGAAGGCACACTGGGTTAAAATAGTGGGAGCCGGGACACAGTCGCACCTTGGGATGGAACACATCCACCCGACGCCAAGGATTGCGGGCCCTACGTCAATCCGGGCTGCCCCACAGTCTACAGCTTCTGCACCTCCTCCTCCTCTTCAGCCTCCATCTCTAAAGTAAGCACATCAGTCCGAAGCTGGAAGCACTGCAGCACTGCCTCAGCCAAGTGGCAACAGGCTGTGCTAAAGGTAATCTCCTTAGGTGACAAACCGCACAAATGCTGAATGGTTGTGGACAGCGCTGAAAGAGCAGTCAGATTGTTGGATGACACCGCTGAACCTACAGCCAGGCATGGTCGTGTCTGACAATGGCCGGAACCTGGTGGCGGCTCTGAGGCAAGGTGAGTTAATACACGTACCTTGCCTGGCCCATGTGCTTAATTTCGTGGTTCAACCTTTTTATGAAAAGCTACCCGGAGCTGCAGGATCTGCTAGTGAAAGTACACCGCCTGTCTGCCCATTTGAGAAAGTCAGCTACAGCTTCAGCCGCCCTTGCCGTGCTTCAGCAGCATTTTGTATCTTCCGGCACACCAACTGGTGTGTGATGTCCCCACGCATTGGTACTCTACACTGCATATGTTGGAAAGGATTTGTGAGCAGAAGAGGGCATTTGTTGACTACCAACATCAACAAGGCCGTCGTTATTCTGTTCAGACTCCACATATAAGACCTCAGGAGTGGACATGGATGTCAGACATATGTACCATCCTCAAAAACTTTCAAGACTGCACCAAGATGGTGAACAGTGATGATGCCATAATTAGCATCACCATCCCGCTTCTTTGCATTCTGGAAACCTCTCTGCTAACAATTGAAGAGGATACATTGCAGGCAGAGAACAAGGACACAGACTAAGGAACCATACAGGGTTATTACACTCAGCCCAGCCTCATGTCGCCCCAACGTGGAATGGTATACAATAAAGAAGAGAAGGAAGAAGAACAGGAGCCACTTTTACAAGCACAGCTGTCATACCATCTGATCAGCATGGAGGGCCTGAGGACAGGGAGGAGGAGAAGGAGGACAGCATGGTCAGTGTTCCTATTGGTGAGGACATGGAAGTCTTGCCTGTTGGCAGTCTAGAACGCATGCCTGACTTTTTGTTGCACTGCGTTTCCCATGACCCTCGCATTATTAAAATTTTCGGTGAAACTCATTACTGGTTTGTGACACTTCTAGACCCACTCTGCAAGGAGAATGTTCAATCTCTTATTCTAGAGGCAGACAGGTGTACTAAAATGTTGCAGTACGAGAGGGCCCTTGTAGCGGAATTACTAAAAAAATTCCCATCTGAGAACGCTGGCAGCAGACGTCAGAGATTGCTGTACAACCTAGAAGTCTAAGCGAGAGAGACAGAAGTCTAATCCAGCTCAGGCAGGGGAACAATGGCAAAGTTCTGGGACAGTCTTCTCAGACCCTACCATCATGCCGGTACAGAGGCAAGGGGTGCTGTCACAAGAAGTGCAATGTTTGGGAAGATGCTGACAGAGTACCTTGCTGATCGTGCAAACTTCCTCCATGATTCGTTTGTGCCTTTTAATTATTGTGTATCCAAGCTGGACACATGGCATGAACAGGCTCTCTACGCCTTGGATGTCCTGGCCTGCTCTGCTGCTAGCATTCTGTCAGAGCGGGTTTTTAGTGCCGCTGGTGGAATTATAACAGATAAGCGCATCCGCCTGTCAACTGAAAATGCTGACAGGCTGACTCTTATAAAAATGAACAAGGGCTGGATTGAGCCAGACTTCTCTACACCATCGAATGAAAACAGCAAAACATAACCGCCAATACATTGTCTTTTTTGTGGAGGTATATTCTCATGCACCTCTTCACAACCACACATGGGTATATGCTTCATGATTTGGTCTGTTTAGTGTTATCCTCCTCCTTATCCTCATCCTTATCATCCGCAACCACTTGAACACCAGGGTGAACATATTCCGTGGTGCAAAAGTCCCTACATTTTTGTGCAAGGGTATTTTTATGATGCTCATCATGAACCCCAAATTTTTTTTACTCCCCCAGGGGGAAATGTTTGTCAGCCCATGCACTTCGTGTATGAGCATTACAAGTGTAGGAGACCGACTCCTTCACATTGGGCCTACTTTTAAATGAGATCCTTCATCTACGTCTCAACATTCTCCGCCACTCGATCACCAGGGTTAACTTGTTCCATGCTGGTACAGCCAGTCCAATTTTTGGCAAGGGTGTCAGTGATGCCCATAAAATATTTTTTTAAAATGTACCCCACATAGGGAAATGTTTGTCAGCCCATGCACTTAGTGTATGCTCCTTTGTAATGGGGCCTTGCAGTTAATTTCTTAATAAAACAGTATGGAATTACAAAATGAATAATAAGTGTATTTTCCTGTGGCCATCCAGTACCTGGGTTCAAAGGCTTATTGGGGTGCATATGACTTGGTAGCACGGCAGGCCTTGCAATCAATACATAGGAAAACAGTATGAGATTTGTTGTGAATTCTGCTCTTGGGTTCCCTCCAGTGGTTGTTGGTGGGAATGCAGTTGTCTCTGACTCGCAGTCCTGGCCAGGTGTATCGGATAATTACAATTCTGACTGGGATATTTAGGTGTGCAGGATCCTTTAGCCCTTTCCAGTTGTCAATGTTTCTTTGGAAGTGTTGGATCTCTGCCTGGCCTCTCCTGCTTATCTGCCAGTTCAGCAAAGATAAGTGTCTGTTTCTGTTCCTGTGGCACACATGCAGTGTGCTTATTTTCAGTACTGTTCGTTTGTTTTTCTTTTGTCCAGATTAGACTGTGTCTGTGTTTTCTCAGTCTGGTTGGTTTCACTGGAGTTGCAGATATATGCTCCTACATCTTTAGTTAGATTTAGGAAGTTTTTTGTATATTCTGCTGTGGATTTTTTGAAGGGTTTTAATACTGACCGCACAGAACTCTGTCCTATTCTGTCCTATCTAGCTAGAGTGGCCTCCTGTGTTAAATCCGTTTTTTTTCTGCCTGTGTATGGTTTTTCCTCTCCGATTCACCGCCAATATTTGTGGGGGGCTGTCTATCCTTTGGGGATTTTCTCTGAGGCAAGATAGTATTCCAATTTCCATCTTTAGGGGTATTTAGTCCTCCGGCTGTGACGAGGTGTCTAGGTGTGTTAGGTACACTCCACGGCTACTTCTAGTTGTGGTGTTAAGTTCAGGGTTGCGGTCAGTATAGTGGCCACTTTCTCCAGTGAAAGTTCTCATGCAGCTCCAAGGTCACCGGATCATAACAGTACAACTGGCCAACAATGAGTTAAATGCATCTCAGAAGAAGGGACGGAAGCTCTTGAGCCATTTTTTTTTCTCCAGTCTGTTTTGTGTTCTCTTCCCTCTTAATATCTGGGTGGCTGAGGAGCCTGGTGCAAGCATGAATGTTCAGGAATTAGCTTCTCGTGTAGACCAGCTTGCTCCTAGGGTGATTATATTGTTCAGACTCCTGCTTTTGAACCGAAGATTCCTACTCCTGATTTGTTTTCTGGTGACAGGTCTAAATTTTTGAGTTTTAAAAACAACTGTAAACTGTTTTTTGACCTGAGACCTCGACCCTCTGGTGATTCCATTCAGCGGGTAAAAATCGTAATCTCCCTGCTGCGTGGCGACCCGCAGGATTGGGCGTTTTCCCTGGAATCTGGGAATCCGGATTTGCTTAATATTGACTCCTTTTTTCAGGCTTTAGGACTATTATATGATGAACCTAATTCTGTGGATCAAGCTGAGAAGACCTTGTTGGCCCTGTCTCAGGGTCAAGAGGCGGCAGAATTGTATTGTCAGAAATTCAGAAAATGGTCTGTATTGACTAAATGGAATAATGATGCTTTGGCTGCAATTTTCAGAAGGGGGCTTTCTGAATCTGTTAAAGATGTTATGGTGGGGTTTCCCACGCCTTCCGGTCTGAGTGATTCTATGTCTCTGGCCATTCAGATTGACCGACGCCTGCGGGAGCGCAGAACTGTGCGCGCTGTGGCGTTATCCTCAGAGCAAATTTCTGAGCCTATGCAATGTGATAGAATTCTGTCTAGAACGGAACGACAAGGTTTCAGATGTCAAAATAGGTTGTGTTATTATTGTAGCGATGCTTCTCATGTCATTTCTGTCTGCCCTAGGCGGACAAAGAGGATCGCCAGTTCAATTACCATCAGTACTGTACAACCTAAATTTCTGTTATCTGTGTCCTTGATCTGCTCATTGTCATCATTTTCTGTCATGGCGTTTGTGGATTCAGGCGCCGCCTTGAATTTAATGGATTTTGAGTTTGCCAAGCGTTGTGGTTTTCCCTTGCAGCCTTTGCAGAACCCTATTCCTTTGAGGGGCATTGATGCTACACCCTTGGCTAGAAATAAGCCCCAGTTTTGGACACAAGTAACCATGCGCATGGCGCTAGCCCATCAGGAAGATTGTCGATTTCTGGTGTTGCATAACTTGCATGATGTTATCGTGCTGGGTTTTCCATGGTTGCAGGTACATAATCCTGTGTTGGACTGGAAGTCCATGTCTGTGACTAGTTGGGGTTGTCAGGGGGTTCATAATGATGTTCCTTTGATGTCAATCTCCACTTCTTCACCTTCTAAGATTCCAGAGTTTTTGTCTGATGTATTCGATGAGCCCAAGTCCAGTTTTCTTCCACCGCACAGGGACTGTGATTGTGCTATTGACTTGATTCCAGGCTGTAAGTTTCCTAAGGGTCGACTTTTTAATCTATCTGTGCCTGAACATACCGCCATGCGGAGCTATATTAAGGAGTCTTTGGAGAAAGGGCATATTTGGCCATCTTCTTCACCGTTGGGAGCGGGGTTCTTTTTTGTTGCTAAAAAAGATGGTTCCTTGAGACCCTGTATAGATTATCGCCTCTTGAATAAAATCACGGTCAAGTTTCAATACCCTTTACCTTTGCTTTCCGATTTGTTTGCTAGGATTAAGAGAGCTAGTTGGTTTACCAAGATTGACCTTCGAGGGGCATATAATCTTGTTCGTATTAAGCAGGGTGATGAATGGAAAACTGCGTTTAACATGCCCGAAGGCCATTTTGAATACCTTGTGATGCCATTTGGACTCTCTAATGCTCCATCTGTTTTTCAGTCCTTCATGCATGATATCTTCCGGACTTATCTTGATAAATTCTTGATTGTATATTTGGACGATATTTAGATTTTTTCCGATGATTGGGAGTCTCATGTGCAACAGGTCAGGATGGTATTTCAGATCCTTCACGACAATGCCCTGTTTGTGAAAGGGTCTAAGTGTCTCTTTGGGGTGCAGAAAGTCTCTTTTTTGGGCTTCATTTTTTCTCCTTCGTCTATAGAGATGGATCCGGTTAAGGTTCAGGCCATTCATGATTGGATTCAGCCCACATCCGTGAAGAGCCTTCAGAAATTTTGGGGTTTTGCAAATTTTTATTGCCGTTTCATTGCTAATTTTTCCAGCGTGGTTAAACCCTTGACCGATTTGACGAAGAAGGGCGCTGATGCGGCGAATTGATCCTCTGCGGCTGCCTCTGCCTTTCAGGAGCTTAAACGTCGATTTACTTCTGCTCCGGTGTTGCGCCAACCGGATGTTTCTCTTCCGTTTCAGGTTGAGGTTGACGCTTCTGAGATTGTGGCAGGGGCCGTTTTGTCTCAGAGGGATCCTGTTGGTTCCTTAATGAAACCGTGTGCCTTCTTTTCCCGTAAGTTTTCGCCTGCTGAACGCAATTATGATGTCGGCAATCAGGAGTTGTTGGCTATGAAGTGGGCGTTTGAGGAGTGGCGACATTGGCTTGAGGGAGCTAGGCACCGTATTGTGGTCTTGACCGATCATAAGAATTTGATTTACCTCGAGTCTGCTAAACGGCTGAATCCTAGACAGGCTCGATGGTCCTTGTTTTTTTCCCGTTTTGATTTCGTGGTCTCGTACCTTCCAGGTTCTAAGAATATTAAGGCTGATGCCCTCTCTAGGAGTTTTTTTGCCTGATTATCCTGAGGTCTTAGAGCCGGTCGGTATTCTGAAAGAGTCCTTTCTGCCATTTCCCCTGATTTATGACGGATTCTTCAGGAATTTCAGGTTGACAAATCTGAGCGCTGTCCTGTGGGGAAATTGTTTGTTCCTGACAGATAGACTAGTAGAGTGATTTCTGAGGTTCACTGTTCCGTGTTGGCCGGTCATCCTGGCATTTTTGGTACCAGAGATTTGGTTGGTAGGTCCTTTTGGTGGCCTTCATTGTCACGTGATGTGCGTTCTTTTGTGCAGTCCTGTGGGACTTGTGCGCGGGCCAAGCCTTGTTGCTCCCGTGCTAGTGGGTTGCTTTTGCCATTGCCAGTCCCTGAGAGGCCCTGGACGCATATTTTGATGGATTTTATTTCTGATCTTCCCGTCTCCCAGAAGATGTCTGTTATCTGGGTTGTTTGTGACCGGTTCTCTAAGATGGTTCATTTGGTGCCCTTACCTAAATTGCCTTCCTCTTCTGATTTGGTTCTGTTGTTCTTTCAGCATGTGGTTTGTTTGCATGGTATTCCGGAGAATATTGTTTCCGACAGAGGTTCCCAGTTTGCTTCTATGTTTTGGCGGGCCTTTTGTGCTAGGCTGGGCATTGATTTGTCTTTTTCTTCTGCATTTCATCCTCAGACAAATGGCCAGACCGAGCGTACTAATCAGACCTTGGAGACTTGTTTGAGATGCTTTGTGTCTGTTGATCAGGATGATTGGGTGGCCTTCTTGCCATTGGCCGAGTTTGCCCTTAATAATCGGGCTAGTTCTGCTACCTTGGTTTCGCCTTTCTTTTGTAATTTTGGTTTTCATCCTCGTTTTTCTTCTTGGCAGGTTGAGCCTTCTGACTGTCCTGGTGTGGATTCTGTGGTTGACAGGTTGCAGCAGATTTGGGCTCATGTGGTGGACAAGTTGGTGTTGTCTCAAGAGGAGGCTCAACGTTTTGCTAACCGTCGTCTTTGTGTTGGTTCCCGGCTTCGGGTTGGGGATCTGGTCTGGTTGTCTTCCCATCATGTTCCTATGAAGGTTTCTTCTCCTAAGTTTAACCCCTTCATGACCCAGCCTATTTTGACCTTAAAGACCTTGCCGTTTTTTGCAATTCTGACCAGTGTCCCTTTATGAGGTAATAACTCGGGAACGCTTCAACGGATCCTAGCGATTCTGAGATTGTTTTCTCGTGACATATTGGGCTTCATGTTAGTGGTAAATTTAGGTCAATAAATTCTGTGTTTATTTGTGATAAAAACGGAAATTTGGCGAAAATTTTGAAAATTTCGCAATTTTCACATTTTGAATTTCTATTCTGTTAAACCAGAGAGTTATGTGACACAAAATAGTTAATAAATAACATTTCCGATATGTATACTTTACATCAGCACAATTTTGGAAACAAAATTTTTTTTTGCTAGGAAGTTATAAGGGTTAAAATTTGACCAGCGATTTCTCATTTTTACAACGAAATTTACAAAACCATTTTTTTTAGGGACCACCTCACATTTGAAGTCAGTTTGAGGGGTCTATATGGCTGAAAATACCCAAAAGTGACACCATTCTAAAAAATGCACCCCTCAAGGTACTCAAAACCACATTCCAGAAGTTTATTAACCCTTCAGGTGCTTCACAGCAGCAGAAGCAACATGGAAGGAAAAAATTAACATTTAACTTTTTAGTCACAAAAATTATCTTTTAGCAACAATTTTTTTATTTTCCCAATGGTAAAAAGAGAAACTGAACCACGAACGTTGTTGTCCAATTTGTCCTGAGTACACTGATACCTCATATGTGGGGGTAAACCACTGTTTGGACGCATGGCAGGGCTTGGAAGGGAAGGAGCGCCATTTGACTTTTTGAATGAAAAATTGGCTGCACTCTTTAGCGGACACCATGTCACATTTGGAGAGCCCCCGTGTGCCTAAAAATTGGAGCTCCCCCACAAGTGACCCCATTTTGGAAACTAGACGCCCCAAGGAACTTATCTAGATGCATAGTGAGCACTTTGAACCCCCAGGTGCTTCACAAATTGATCCGTAAAAATGAAAAAGTACTTTTTTTTCACAAAAAAATTCTTTTAGCCTCAATTTTTTCATTTTCACATGGGCAACAGGATAAAATGGATCCTAAAATTTGTTGGGCAATTTCTCCTGAGTAAACCGATACCTCACATGTGGGGGTAAACCACTGTTTGGGCACATGGTAAGGCTCGGAAGGGAAGGAGCGCCATTTGACTTTTTGAATGAAAAATTATCTCCATCGTTAGCGGACACCATGTCGCGTTTGGAGAGCCCCTGTGTGCCTAAACATTGGAGCTCCCCCACAAGTAACCCCATTTTGGAAACTAGACCCCCCAAGGAACTTATCTAGATGCCTAGTGAGCACTTTAAACCCTCAAGTGCTTCACAAATTGATCTGTAAAAATGAAAAAGTACTTTTTTTTCACCCCAAAAAATTTTTTGCCTTAATTTTTTCATTTTCACATGGGCAATAGGATAAAATGGATCATAAAATTTGTTGGGCAATTTCTCCCGAGTACGCCGATACCTCATATGTGGGGGTAAACCACTGTTTGGGCACACGGCAGGGCTCGGAAGGGAAGGCGCGCCATTTAACTTTTTGAATGGAAAATTCGCTCCAATTGTTAGCGGACACCATGTCGCGTTTGGAGAGCCCCTGTGTGCCTAAACATTGGAGCTCCCCCACAAGTGACCCTATTTTGGAAACTAGACCCCCCAAGGAACTTATCTAGATGCATATTGAGCACTTTAAACCCCCAGGTGCTTCACAGAAGTTTATAACGCAGAGCCATGAAAATAAAAAATAATTTTTCTTTCCTCAAAAATGATTTTTTAGCCTGGAATTTCCTATTTTGCCAAGGGTAATAGGAGAAATTGGACCCCAAATGTTATTGTCCAGTTTGTCCTGAGTACGCTGATACCCCATATGTGGGGGTAAACCACTGTTTGGGCGCACGGCAGGGCTCGGAAGGGAAGGCACGCCATTTGGCTTTTTAAATGGAAAATTAGCTCCAATCATTAGCGGACACCATGTCACGTTTGGAGAGCCCCTGTATGCCTAAATATTGGAGATCCCCCACAAGTGACCCCATTTTGGAAACTAGACCGCCCAAGGAACTTATCTAGATGCATATTGAGCACTTTAAACCCCCAAGTGCTTCACAGAAGTTTATAACGCAGAGCCATGAAAATAAAAAAATATATATATTTTCTCAAAAATGATTTTTAGCCTGCAATTTTTTATTTTCCCAAGAGTAACAGGAGAAATTTCACCCCAAAAGTTGTTGTCCAGTTTCTCCTGAGTACGGTGATTGGCTGGAATCAATGGTGGCGCCATGTTGCGTTTGGAGACCCCTGATGTGCCTAAACAGTGGAAACCCCTCAATTCTAACTCCAACACTAACCCCAACACATCCCTAACCCTAATCCCAACTGTAGCCATAACCCTAATCACAATCCTAACCCCAACACACCCCTAACCACAACCCTAACCCCAACACACCCCTAACCCTAACCACAACCCTAATCCCAACCCTAACCCTAAGGCTATGTGCCCACGTTGCGGATTCGTGTGAGATTTTTCAGCATCATTTTTGAAAAATACGCGGGTAAAAGGCACTGCGTTTTACCTGCGGATTTTCCACGGATGTCCAGTGTTTTTTGTGCGGATTTCACCTGCGAATTCCTATTGAGGAACAGGTGTAAAATGCTGCGGAATCCGCACAAAGAATTGACATGCTGCGGAAAATACAACGCAGCGTTTCCGCGTGGTATTTTCCGCACCATGGGCACAGCGGATTTGGTTTTCCATAGGTTTACTTGGTACTGTAAACCTGATGGAACACTGCTGCGAATCCGCAGCCAAATCCGCACCGTGTGCACATGGCCTAATTCTAAAGGTATGTGCACACGCTGCGGAAAACGCTGCGGATCCGCAGCAGTTTCCCATGAGTTTACAGTTCAATGTAAACCTATGGGAAACAAAAATCGCTGTACACATGCTGCGGAAAAACTGCACGGAAACGCAGCGGTTTACATTCCGCAGCATGTCACTTCTTTGTGCGGATTCCGCAGCGGTTTTACAACTGCTCCAGTAGAAAATCGCAGTTGTAAAACCGCAATGAAATGCGCAGAAAAAACACGGTAAATCCACCATAAATCCGCAGCGGTTTAGCACTGCGGATTTATGAAATCCGCAGCGGAAAAATCCGCAGAGGACCAGAATACGTGTGCACATACCGAAACCCTAACCCTAACCCTACCCCTACCCCTACCCCTAACCCTACCCCTAACCCTACCTCTAACCCTAACCCTAACCCTACCCCTAACCCTACCCCTAACCCTACCCCTAACCCTACCCCTAACCCTAGCCCTAACCCTAACCCTATTCTAACATTAGTGGGAAAAAAAAAATTCTTTATTTTTTTATTGTCCCTACCTATGGGGGTGACAAAGGGGGAGGGTCATTTATTATTTTTTTTATTTTGATCACTGAGATAGATTATATCTCAGTGATTAAAATGCACTTTGGAACGTATGATGGGGTGGGGGGGGAGCACGGGGGGGGATCGGAGCACGGGGGTGGTGGATCGGAACGTGGGAGGGGTGGAACGGAGCATGGGGGGGTGGAACGGAGCACGGGGGGTGGAACGGAGCACGGGGGGATGGATCGGAGTGCAGGGGGGGTGATTGGAGCACGGGGGGGTGATTGGAGCACGGGGGTGAGCGGACAAAAGCACGGGGGGAGCCGGAGCACAGGACGGAGGGGAGCCGGAGCAGTGTACCGGCCAGATCGGAGGGCTGGGGGGGCGATCGGTGGGGTGGGGTGGGGGCACATTAGTATTTCCAGCCATGGCCGATGATATTGCAGCATCGGCCATGGCTGGATTGTAATATTTCACCCGTTATAATAGGTGAAATATTACAAATCGCTCTGATTGGCAGTTTCACTTTCAACAGCCAATCAGAGCGATCGTAGCCACGGGGGGGTGAAGCCACCCCCCCTGGGCTAAACTACCACTCCCCCTGTCCCTGCAGATCGGGTGAAATGGGAGTTAACCCTTTCACCCGGCCTGCAGGGACGCAATCTTTCCATGACGCCACATAGGCGTCATGGGTCGGATTGGCACCGACTTTCATGACGCCTACGTGGCGTTATGGGTCGGGAAGGGGTTAAACCTCGGTTTATTGGTCCTCATAGGATTTCTGAGATTATTAATCCGGTGTCTTTTCGATTGGCGCTTCCGGCCTCTTTTACTATCCATAATGTCTTCCATAGATCTTTGTTGCGGAAATATGTGGAGCCCGCTGTTCCCTCTGCTGATCCTCCGGCCCCTGTGCTGGTTGATGGGGATTTGGAATATGTTGTTGAGAAGATTTTGGATTCCCATTTTCGAGGTGGAAGCTTCAGTACCTGGTCAAATGGAAGGGTTATGGCCAGGAGGATAATTCTTGGGTTTTTGCCTATGATGTCCATGCTGCTGATTTGGTCCGTGCCTTTCATCTGGCTCGTCCTGATCATCCTGGGGGCCCTGGTGAGGGTTCGGTGACCCCTCCTTAAGGGGGGGTACTGTTGTGAATTCTGCTCTTGGGTTCCCTCCAGTGGTTGTTGGTGGGAATGCAGTTGTCTCTGACTCGCAGTCCTGGCCAGGTGTATCGGATAATTACAATTCTGACTGGGATATTTAGGTGTGCAGGATCCTTTAGCCCTTGCCAGTTGTCAATGTTTCTTTGGAAGTGTTGGATCTCTGCCTGGCCTCTCCTGCTTATCTGCCAGTTCAGCAAAGATAAGTGTCTGTTTCTGTTCCTGTGGCACACATGCGGTGTGCTTATTTTCAGTACTGTTCGTTTGTTTTTCTTTTGTCCAGATTAGACTGTGTCTGTGTTTTCTCAGTCTGGTTGGTTTCACTGGAGTTGCAGATATACGCTCCTACATCTTTAGTTAGATGTAGGAAGTTTTTTGTGTATTCTGCTGTGGATTTTTTGAAGGGTTTTAATACTGACCGCACAGAACTCTGTCCTATTCTGTCCTATCTAGCTAGAGTGGCCTCCTGTGCTAAATCCTGTTTTTTCTGCCTGTGTATGTTTTTTCCTCTCCGACTCACCGCCAATATTTGTGGGGGGCTGTCTATCCTTTGGGGATTTTCTCTGAGGCAAGATAGTATTCCGATTTCCATCTTTAGGGGTATTTAGTCCTCCGGCTGTGACGAGGTGTCTAGGTGTGTTAGGTACACTCCACGGCTACTTCTAGTTGCGGTGTTAAGTTCAGGGTTGCGGTCAGTATAGTGGCCACTTTCTCCAGTGAAAGTTCTCGTGCAGCTCCAAGGTCACCGGATCATAACATAGATTACAAAATGACTAATGTAAAGTGGATTTTCCTGTGGCCATCCACTACCTGGGTTCAAAGGATTCTTTTGGTGCATATGACTTGACAGCAGGGCAGGCATTACATTCAATGCAAAAAATTTTCAGGAAGCCTTCCTGTACCTTTTGTGAAAGAGGTATTGGGGTGCATTGTAATTCTTGGCTGCCCAGCCACTCACTGCATAGGCAATAACAGTATAGGAGACCCACTGCTTTATAATGGCCCTTTAAAAATATTTATGCCACCTGATACCCCTCTAAAAATAGGCTTTGTGACTTTAAGAGACCCTCCTTCATAAATGAAACAAGATGTGTCTGATTATGTGTCACACAACACATGGCATTTGTATTGGTTGAAAGCAATGTTAAAGTTGAAAAATGCATCAAAAACGCTGCGTGTTAACATATCCCAAGTGGCGGAGGAACATTTAGATCTGGGGTTAATTATTTTGCCTTATATATAAGTCATTACCCTGGAAGGATGTACCTATATTTCCCAGCAAAATCCATTTTGGTTTTGTTTTTGTACGTTTTTTGGTGCATCTGTAAAAATGGCGCAAAACTCTGACAACATTGCTTACAGCTGTGACCTAGGAGTCAGAAATGCTTTCAGGGGTGATCCCCATTATGTTCCCCTGTCATTTGAGCAGTGTTTCCATCATTTTCAGATGTTTTTAGACCTTAAAAGGACCCTCGGGGGAGATTGCAGTAAAAATATTTGGGTTTCCCATAGACTTACATTGGGCTCGTTGCTCGGGTCGAGTACCTGAGTATTCCAATTTGCTCGACCCGAGCAACAAGCACCCAAGCATTGCATTTCTCGCCCATCACTAATGATAACCTCATACCCATTCATCCGGCCCCCACTCCCCCTATCCCCTTACCTGGAGCTCTATAAAATGCACGCTCTGTATGCAACAAACTGTCGTTTATCCATGACCTTTATCACCAACAAACTCTCCTTCCTTGGCATCACTGAAACTTGGCTCTCCCCCTCTGACTCAACCTCTCCAGCTGCACTTTCCTATGGCAGATTCCATCTCTCCCACACCCACGCCCCAGGAACAAACGTGGTGAAGGAGTTGGCTTGCTCCTGTCCGACACCTGCTCCTTTAGCCCAATTCCACTACCCCCCCTCTGCTACTCTCCCCTCGTTTGAGGTGCACTCGGTCTGCATCTACTCCCCCTCCAACCTCCAGCTGGCTGTCATCTACTGCCCCCCAGAACTAATCATCTCCACCTTTCTAGACCACTTCACAACCTGGTTGCTTCATTTCCTCTCTGCTGACATTCCCATTATCATCATGGGCGACTTCAACATCCCCATTGACACTTCTACCTCAGCTGCCTCTAAACTTTTATTGCTCACTGCCTCCTTTGGCCTCACTCAATGGTCCTCTGCGGCAACTCACAAAGATGGTAACACGCTGGACCTTATCTTCACCTGCCTCTGTTCCCTTACTAATCTCACTAACTCACCCCTTCCCCTGTGTGACCAAAAGTAACTGTTATTCTCTTCCCTATCCTCTCCTAGTGCAAAACCCCCACTCCACAAACTCACTCACCATCGCAGAAATCTCAAATACCTCAATTTAAAATCAGTCTGAGTCCTTTCTCCCTCTTACAGACATAGCTTCCCTTCATGACACAGATGCTGCCACTTTTTATAACACCACAATAACAGCAACACTTGATTCGGCTGCCCCCTCACGCATAGCAAAATTATTACAATCAACAGTCAGCCCTCACTGACCAGCCTGACCAAAGAACTGAGACAGGCTTCCAGGGTCGCTGAGCGGAAATGGAGAAGATCCCACTCTGCCGAGCACTTCATCGCATACAAGCGGTTCCTCGCCAGCTTCAAGTCCACAGTCACTGCCGCAAAACAAGCTTACTTCTCATCTCTCATATACTCCCTGTCTCACAACCCTAAACAGGTTTTCAACACTTTCAATTCTCTACTCCATCCCTCAGCACCTCCTCCCTCTCCTCTAATTTCTGCCAAAGACTTTGCCTCCGTCTTTAAGCAGAAGATCGATATGATCAGAGAAAGCTTTGGCTCCAAAACCAGCTTCTCCACCATCACAGAAGTTTAGCTCTCTTTACCCCTCTGTCAAGATCACATCTCACCACTTGCATGCTTGACCCGCTCCCGTCCCACCTCATCATTAACCTCGCCACAGTCCTCATCCCAACCCTAACACACCTCTTCAACCTTTCTCTTCCAAATGGTGTCTTCCCCTCATCCTTCAAGCATGCCTTGATCACACAAATCCTCAAAAAGCCCTCCTTCAACCCATCCTCTGTATTTAGCTATTGCCCGATATCTCTTCTCCCTTATGCCTCAAAACTACTGGAACAGCATGTTCATCTTGAACTGCCCTCCCACCTCTCTTCCTGCTCCCTCTTTGACCACTTACAATCTGGCTTCCGGCCACATCACTCAACAGAAACTGCCCTAACTAAAGTCAACAATGACCTACTAACCGTCAAGATTAAGTGACACTACTCTGTCCTCCTTCTCCTGGACCTGTCTTCTGCCTTTGACACTGTTGACCATTCCTTCCTGCTACAGATTCTCTCATCTCTTGGCATCACAGACTTGGCCCTATCCTGGATCTCATCATATCTAACAGAACATTCAGTATCTCCCTCTCCAAAACCACCTCCTCACCTCGCCCCATCTGATGATGTTCCCCAAGGTTCAGTCCTAGGACCCCCTACTCTTCTCCATCTACACCTTTGTCCTGGGACAGCTCATAGAAGCCCACAGTTTACAGTATCATCGCTACGCAAATGACGCGCAGATCTACCTCTATGTACCTGACCTCGCTTCCTTACTGACCAAAATCCCACAATGTCAGCCTGCTATTTCAGCTTTCTTTTCTGCTCACTTTCTAAAACTGAACATGGACAAAAGAGAATTCATCATCTTTCCTCATCTCACTCTGCCCCTCCACGAGAACAATCCATCAATGTCAATAGCTGCTCACTTTCCCCAGTCCCACATGCTCAGTGCCTTGGGGTGATCTTTGACTCTGCCCAGTCTTTCAAGCCACATTTCCAAGCCCTTGCCTCCTCCTGCCGACTAAGACTCAAAAATATTTCCCGGATCCATGCATTCCTTGACCTTGAAACCACAAAAACACTAGTGCACACTCTTATCATCTCCTGGCTCAACTACTGCAACCTCCTACTCTCTGGTCTCCCCTCTAGCACTCTGGCACCTCTCCAATCCATCCTACACTCTGCTTCCCGATTAATCCACCTATCTCCCATTATTCCCCAGGCTCCCCTTCACTGGCTTCCAATTGTCTAGAGGATCCAGTTCAAAACCCTAACTATGACATACAAAGCCATCCACAACCTATCTCTTCCATACATCTGTGACATAGTCTCCCGGTACTTACCCACACGCAACCATCGATCCTCTCCTAGTGTATCCTCACCCATCCCCTGTAGACTGTGAGCCCTCGTGGGCAGGGTCCTCTCTCCCTCTGTACTTGTTTGTGCCTTGTTTTGCTTATGTTTATTGTACTTATCTATAATTGCCCCTTCCAAGTGTAAAGTGCCATGGAATAAATTAAGCTACGTGGTGCTAATATGTGGTCTGGTCATGGTGTGGCGGTATGTGTTCCCTGTATGTGGTATTATTGGTCACCATGTTGTGGTAATATGTGGTCTGGTCATGGTGTGGTGGCATTTGTTCCCTGTATGTGGTGTTATTGGTCACCATGTGGTGGTAATATGTGATCATGACATGGTGCGGTGGTATTTGTTCCTTTTATGTGCTATTATTCAGTCACTGTGATGGTAATATGTGATCTGAACTTGGTGTGGCAGTATTTGTTCATTGTATAGTGGTATTATAGGTCACTATGTGGTGATAATGTGGTGTCAGGTCTTGGTGCGGGGGTATTTGTCCCATGTGTGTGATATTATTGGTCATTTTAAAAATTGAAAAATAAATAAAAATATACCTAAATTGTATTGCATATTTTAACAAATTTTTAAAAAGTTAGCGTAGAATTTGGCCCGGCAAAAAGAGTCTACTTTGTCGTGGTGGCAGATTAGAAAAAATCTTTTGGCCAAAACAAAAGCTGCTGGCTGTATGTGTGATCTGGTGATGGGAACTGTTAATGTGTGATTGGTGAGAAGTGGAGTTTTTCCAAGAGAGAGCAGTGGGACTGTGGACAGTTTGAGGGGTGGAGGCGGGGCTGGGTTTGCAGCCGGGGCAGAGTCTCAAGGGGGCCCCAAAAATGTTGCCAGTATAGAGCCCCGAGAATTCCTAGTGGCAGCCCTGCTCATACTGTTGCCCCCAGCAATCCATTGGAATCTGTAGGAAATCATTGGAAATTTGATTTCTTTGCAGTGCCACCACAGGGAAAACTATGCATTACATAATGCCAATTTTAATAAATAAGTTCTTTTTGCAATGCTAGACAGATACTTGTCATAATTATTTTCCACTCTACTCAGGACACTAAGGTATTTAATCCCTTTCTGCCATATGACGTAATATCCCGTCGAGGTGGGGTGGGCCCGTACGCCCACCGACGGGAAAGAACGTCATACGCGATCGGCCTCGCTCACGGGGGAGCGCGGCCGATCGCGGCCGGGTGTCAGCTGCCTATCGCAGCTGACATCTGGCACTATGTACCAGGAGCGGTCACGGACCGCCACCCGGCACATTAACCCCCGGCACACCGCGATCAAACATGATCGCGGTGTGCCGGCGGTACAGGGAAGCATCGCGCAGGGAGGGGGCTCCCTGCGGGCTTCCCTGAGACCCCCGCAGCAGCGCGATGTGATCGCATTGCTACGAGGGTCTCCTACCTCCCTCCCTGCAGCAGGCCCGGATCCAATATGGCTGTGGCATCCGGGTCCTGCAGGGAGGGAGATGGCTTACCAAGTGCCTGCTCAGAGCAGGCGCTTGGTAAGGCTGCAGTGCTCTGAGACAGATCGGTGATCTGACAGAGTGCTGTGCAAACTGTCAGATCACCGATCTGTGATGTCCCCCCCGGGACAAAGTAAAAAAGTAAAAAAAAAAAATTCCTAAATAATGAAAAAAAAAATATTATTCCCATAAATACATTTCTTTATCTAAATATAAAAAAAACAATAAAAGTAAACATATTTAGTATCGCCGCGTCCGTAACAACCCGACCTATAAAACTGGCCCACGAGTTAACCCCTTCAGTAAACACCATAAGAAAAAAAACAAAAAAACAAAGCAAAAAACAACGCTTGATTATCATACCGCCGAACAAAAAGTGGAATAACACACGATAAAAAAGACAGATATAAATAACCATGGTACCGCTGAAAGCGTCATCTTCTCCCGCAAAATATGAGCCACCAAACAGCATCATCAGCAAAAAAATAAAAAAGTTATAGTCCTCAGAATAAAGCGATGCAAAAATAATTATTTTTTCTATAAAATAGTTTTTATCGTATAAACATAAAACAAATATAAATGAGGTATCGCTGTAATCGTACTGACCCGAAGAATAAAACTGATTCATCAATTTTACCAAACGCGAAACGGTATAAACGCCTCCCCCAAAGAAATTCATGAATAGCTGGTTTTTGGTCAGTCTGCCTCACAAAAATCGGAATAAAAAGCGATCAAAAAATGTAACATGCCCAAAAATGTTACCAATAAAAAACGTCAACTCGTCCCGCAAAAAACAAGACCACACATGACTCTGTGGACCAAAATATGGAAAAATTATAGCGCCCAAAATGTGGTATTGCAAAAAATATTTTTTGCAATAAAAAGCGTCTTTCAGTGTGTGACGGCTGCCAATCATAAAAATCCGCTAAAAAACCCGCTATAAAAGTAAATCAAACCCCCCTTCATCACCCCCTTAGTTAGGGAAAAATTAAAAAAATGTATTTATTTCCATTTTCCCATTAGGGCTAGGGTTAGGGCTAGGGCTAGGGTTAGGGTTAGGGTAAGGGCTAGTGTTAGGGCTAGGGTTAGGGCTAGGGTTAGGGCTAGGATTAAGGCTACAGTTATGTTTGGGGCTAAATTTAGGGTTAGGGTTGGGGCTAAAGTTATGGTTAGGGTTTAGATTACATTTACGGTTGGGAATAGGGTTGGGATTAGGGTTAGGGGTGTGTCAGGGTTAGAAGTGTGGTTAGGGTTACTGTTGGGATTAGGGGTGTGTTTGGAATAGGGTTTCAGTTATAGTGGGGGGGTTTCCACTGTTTAGGCACATCAGGGGCTCTCCAAACGCGACATGGCGTCCAATCTCAATTCCAGCCAATTCTGCGTTGAAAAAGTAAAACAGTGCTCCTTCCCTTCCGAGCTTTCATATATGCCCAAACAGGGGTTTACCCCAACATATGGGGTATCAGCGTACTCAGGACAAATGGGACAACTTTTGGGGTCCAATTTCTCCTGTTACCCTTGGGAAAATACAAAACTGGGGGCTAAAAAATAATTTTTGTGGGAAAAAAAGATTTTTTATTTTCACGGCTCTGCGTTATAAACTGTAGTGAAACACTTGGGGGCTCAAAGTTCTCACAACACATCTAGATAAGTTCCTTGGGGGTCTATTTTCCAATATGGGGTCACTTGTGGGGGGTTTCTACTGTTTAGGTACATTAGGGCTCTGCAAACGCAATGTGACGCCTGCAGACCATTTCATCTAAGTCTGCATTCAAAATGGCGCTCCTTCCCTTCCGAGCCCTCCCATGCGCCCAAACGGTGGTTCTCCCCACATATAGAGTATCAGCGTACTAAGGACAAATTGTACAACAACTTTTGGGGTCGAATTTCTCCTGTTACCCTCGGGAAAATACAAAACTGGGGGCTAAAAAATAATTTTGGGGGGAAAGTTTTTTTTTATTATTTTCACGGCTCTGCGTTATAAACTGTAGTGAAACACTTGGGGGTTCGAAGCTCTCACAACACATCTAGATGAGTTCCTTAGGGGGTCTACTTTCCAAAATGGTGTCACTTGTGGGGGGTTTCTACTGTTTAGGTGCATCAGGGGCTCTGCAAACGCAATGTGATGCCTGCAGACCATTCCATCTAAGTCTGCATTCCAAATGGCGCTCCTTCCCTTCCGACCCCTCCCATGCATCTAAACGGTGGTTCCCCCCCACATATGGGGTATCAGCACACTCAGGACAAATTGGACAACAACTTTTGAAGTCCAATATCTCCTGTTACCCTCGGGAAAATACAAAACTGGGGGCTAAAAAATAATTTTGGGGGGAAAGTTTTTTTTTTTTTCACGGCTCTGTGTTACAAACTATAGTGAAACACTTGGGGGTTCGAAGCTCTCACAACACATCTAGATGAGTTCCTTAGGGGGTCTACTTTCCAAAATGGTGTCACTTGTGGGGGGTTTCTACTGTTTAGGTACATTAGGGGCTCTGCAAATGCAATGTGACAACTGCAGACCATTCCATCTAAGTCTGCATTCCAAATGGCGCTCCTTCCCTTCCGAGCCCTCCCATGCACCCAAACAGTGGTTCTTCCCCACATAAGGGGTATCAGCACACTCATGACAAATTGGAAAACAACTTTTGGAGTCCAATTTCTCCTGTTACCCTTGGGAAAATACAAAACTGGGGGCTAAAAAATAATTTTTGTGGGAAAAAATTTTTGTTTTATTTTTAAGGCTCTGCATTATAAACTTCTGTAAAGCCCTTGGTGGGTCAAAGCGCTCACCACACATCTAGATAAGTTCCTTAGGGGGTCTACTTTCCAAAATGGTGTCACTTGTGGGGGGTTTCAATGTTTAGGCACATCAGGGGCTCTCCAAACACAACATGGTGTCTCATCTCGATTCAAGTCAATTTTGCATTGAAAAGTCAAATGGCGCTCCTTTGCTTCCGAGCTCTGCCATGCGCCCAAACAGTGGTTTACCCCCACATATGGGGTATCTGCGTACTCAGGACAAATTGTACAACAACCTTTGGGGTCCATTTTCTCCTGTTACCCTTGGTAAAATAAAACAAATTGGAGCTGAAGTAAATTTTTTGTGAAAAAAAGTTAAATGTTCATTTTTATTTAAACATTTCAAAAATTCCTGTGAAGCATCAGAAGGGTTAATAAACTTCTTGAATATGGTTTTGAGCACCTTGAGGGGTGCAGTTTTTAGAATGGTGTCACACTTGGGTATTTTCTATCAAATAGACCTCTCAAAATGACTTCAAATGAGATGTGGTCCCTAAAAAAAAATGGTGTTGCAAAAATGAGAAATTGCTGGTCAACTTTTAACCCTTATAACTCCCTAACAAAAAAAAAATTTGGTTCCAAAATTGTGCTGATGTAAAGTAGACATGTGGGAAATGTTACTTATTAAGTATTTTGTGTGACATATCTGTGATTTAATTGCATAAAAATTCAAAGTTGGAAAATTGCAAAATTTTCAAAATTTTCGCCAAATTTCCGTTTTTTTCACAAATAAATGCAGGTAATATCAAAGAAATTTTACCACTATCATGAAGTACAATATGTCTCGAGAAAACAGTGTGCTGGAAAACAGGGAAAAAAATCCAAGTGCTGTGAAATTGCAAACAAAAGTGCAATTTTTTTTAACAATGTTCAATAAAAACTAAAACTGACCTGCCACTATGAATCTCCAGGTCATTAGGAGTTCATAGATCCAAAACATATATAGGTTTTTTATTTAAGTGGTGAAGAAAAATCCAAATTTGCCAAAATAAAAGATATTGCACCATTTTCAGAGTCTCCCATTTTTGTAATCTTGGACTGGGTGAGGGCTTATTTTTTGCACACCGAGCTAATATTTTTATTGATACCATTTTGGTGTAGATACAATCTTTTGATCACCCATTATTGCATTTTATTGCAATGTTGCTGCAACCAAAAAATGTAATTCTGACGTTTTATTTTTTTTTCGTTTACCAATCAGATTAATTCTTTTACTATATTGATAGATCGGGCGATTCTGAATGTGCCCATAGCAAATATGTGAATTTTTTTATTGTTTTATTTTAAATAGGGCAAAAGGGGGGTGAGTTGAGCTTTATTTTTTTTTTCAATTTTTTATTTTTAAAAACATTTTTGTTTACTTTTCACTGGCCTCAATAGTCTTCATTGGAGACTAGAAGCTGCGATCATCTGATCGCCTGTGCTACATACAGCAGGGCTTGAGCGACTCCACCTGCGATTCCTCCTGCATTTGTTAGGGGCACATGTCAGCTTATGGATTATTGTTCATGAAGAAAAAAAAAGAAAAAAAAATATCCCCTCAAAATAAACCCTATCCCATCTTTTGGTTTAAAAAATAATATACACGGGTTTTCAAAAGTATTCAACCTCCTTGGCTTTTTACCTATTTTGTTACATTCCAACCTGTGTTTAAATATTTTTGTAATCCGATTTGTGTGTGATGCATCAGCACTAAATAGTCTAAGTTGGTGAAGTGAAGTGAGAACAATGTAAGCATAAATTAAATGTATAGGATCAAATAACTAAAAATTGTCATGTGCATATGTATTCACCTCCTTTTTAAAGCCCGTAAAGAATTTTGGTGCAAGCAATTTCCTTCATAAGTCAAACGCTTAGTGAAAGGTAGTCCAGCTGTGTGCGATGTAAGTGTGATGTGGTCTGTCAGTATGTACACACTTTTTCTGGAAAGCCACAGAGGCTGCAACACCATTAAGCAAGAGGCACTACTAATCAATCAATACCATGAAGACAAAGGAAATCTCCGAACAATTATTGAACAAAGTTGTTGACAAGTACAAGTCAGGGTTGGGTTATAAAAAAAATTCCTAATCTTTGATGATGACCGGAGTACTGTCAAATCCATTATCATCAAATATAAAGAACAATGTGCCTCAACAAACAAGCCAAGAGAAGGTGGCCCACCAATACTCTCATCTCGGGCAAGGAGGATATGAATCAGAGAGGCAGCACAGAGACCAAAAGTAACCCAGAAGGAGCTGCAGAGATCCTAAACAGAGACTAGAGTATCTGATCATATGATCACAGTAAGCCGTTCACTTCATAGAGGTCATTTTTAAGGAAGAGCTGGCAAAAAAAACCTTTACTTACACACAAAAAATTTTAAAGCTAATTTTGAGTTTGCCAAGAGGCATTTGGGAGACTCCCCAAATGTATGGAGGAAGGTGCTGTGGAGACCAAAGTTGAACTTTTTGTCCACCAATGTAAACACTATGTATGGAGCCAAATCAACACAGCTCATCACCCCAAGAATACTATCCCCACAGTGAAACATAGTGGTGGCAGCATCCTGCAGTGGGGGATGTTTTTTTAGCAGCAAGGGCAGGGAAAATCGTTTCGACTTCAGGGAAAGATGGATGGTGCAAAATACAGAGATATTCTTGAACAACACATGTTTCAGTCTGCCAGTAGTTTTAAACTGGGACATAGATTCACCTTTCAACAAGACAATGACCCAAAACAGGTTGCTAAAGCAACACTTGAGTGGTAAATTTAAATTTTTAAATTTAAAATTGTAGTCAGGCTTGAAGATTGCTGTTCACGAGAGGAAACCATCTAACTTAAAGACTTGGAGCAGTTTTGCATTGGCAAAAATCCCAATGGCAAGATGTGAAAAGCTCATAGAGGCTTATCCAAAGCAACTTGCAGCTGTAATTGCCACAAGAGGAGGCTCTAGTACATTATGAGACTGAATGGTTATGCACACTGAAGTTTTCGCTTATTTTGTCCTACTTGCTCTTTGTTTCACAATCAAAAGAAAATCAAATGTTCACAGTTGTAGGCATGTTCTTTACATGAACTGATGCAAAGCCTCAAAAAATGAAATTCCAGATTGTGAGGTAGCAGAACACAAAAGAATGCCAAGGGGTTGAATATTTTTGCAAGCCACTGTAATACCCTGTCTTATTTTTCAGGAAAAACCGTATGTATGATATGTATGAAAAAGACTGGTGACTTACGTGAGGAGTAAGAAATAGCAGACTGTATCTTTTCCTGCTACATTTGGGCTGTGTGGACACTTTCAGGATTTTTCGCCTCTTTTTTTTCAGATTTGTTCGCGATAAAAACGTGAAAAAAATGCATACATATGCATCCCATCATTTATAATGCATTCCGTAATTTTTGTGCAGTAAAAAACGCAGCATGTTCATTAATTTTGCGGATTTTTTGTGGATTTCCCACTATATTATTGCATTGGGAACCCCCAGAAAAAAACGCAAAAAATCCGCAAAAAAAAAATGCACAAAAAACGTGAGAAAAATGCGGAAAAAAAACACACAAAAAACGCATGCGGATTTCTTGCAGAAAATGTCCAGTTTTGTTCAGGAAACTTCTGCAAGAAATCCTGACGTGTGCACATAGCCTTGGAGACAATATTCCATTCAGAGGACAGTAAATGCCAGACATTTGGCATGCCCCGGGATGAAGGCAAGCACCGAAATGCGTGTAGGGGACCTGGCTGCACTGCACAGACACATGCTTCGTTAATTACTAAGTATTCAATTCTCTCTACTTCTATCTTGCACTTGCACTTTATTTTACCTTATCATCTTGTACATTTAAGGACTGGTAATCATATCCTATCTTGTAGCTTTGCTGTTGGTACTGATACATTTTGTATCATATTTGTTTTTGTGCCAACAAACTAATGCTCTATCTTTAGTTTTATATTATTGTCCTGTGCACTTCTATATAGAGGCACTACTTTTACCTCTACATCCCCCAAGCATTGGGTCTGTTTTCTGTGCATTGGTTTCAGCTAGTCAAAATATATATGTATATTTTATGTATGATTTCTTTTTGATAATAAATACACTTTTGGATTTTAAATACCTTATAATTTTGTCATGTTTTGCACATTTTCTTTATATGATCTATATTAGCATTTCTGTGCTTGACCTCTCCTTTTGTCCTATGTCTTATTTATAAGTATACCCTAGATAGCTTTTGGGTACTTCCTAGGTTCTACTGTTGAGAGCTTAGTACCTTTATAAATGCATTGGCAGTGGGAGTTTTTCTCTTTATGTTCTACCTCTGCCTCAAATCCAGAACAGGTTTGTAGGCACTGTTCCAGATAATATAAAAATTTTGAGATTGGGATTATTTTGAGGCAATTAAAATTAGTCACTCTCCTCTACAATAATGCCAAATATGTGGCCACTTACTGTGGTTTATAAACGCACAAACTGCTGTCCAAAGCCAGCGTAGGGTAACAAATATAAATCACAAATTGCCAAAAGGCAAATATAATCCCTAATTCAAGACCTAAAATATAACTTTTAATTAAACTATTAAAGGGAAAGTGTTAAAACTCGGAATGGTCAGTTTCATATAAAGAGGACACTAG
This sequence comes from Ranitomeya imitator, assembly GCF_032444005.1. Lineage (NCBI taxonomy): Eukaryota > Metazoa > Chordata > Amphibia > Anura > Dendrobatidae > Ranitomeya > Ranitomeya imitator. The sequence goes on from NC_091283.1 coordinate 620,349,317, forward strand.
TATACTACTCATTGGACTCACGTCCTATAAAGTGCTCATTGTCCTATTATTGTACTCAGTTACAGGGGTATGGGTCAAGGTGTGGCCGCTACCTATGTACCATATCTATTGCCATGCCTAAATATCACTGACTAGTGCTATTTAAAATTTGCCCTACGCCAGGCTTCATCAGGGGATTGAGGCTATAATGAGTCAAATCAAGGATACTGGACCTTTTAAAACATAGGGTCTGATGTCACATGAGATCAACCAATCCCATAGCACAGACCAAGGGCTAATCAAAGCTCATGTTGCAATATCATTAAATGGCCAATATAATGATATGGCCACAATATTATTATAGATATACCTTGAGTAACATCTTATAGTGCCATAGATACAAATCCTACTTGGTAATTTTCAAATATATTAGTCATACCTGAGGAGGCCTCAGAACGTTGCCATTTCCGAGCAAGCCTCAAGTTATCTTCCCACTTCTCGCCATGCTTTTCTTTCTGTCAGCCAGGCTGCATAGTTAGGTATCACCTGTTTGATGTCATCATAACCACCATCATCCTGCTCCTCCTCCTCTATCGTGTATCATTCCCCAAGTACACCTCCTCCTCTTTTTCAATAGAAATGGCAAATATCCATCGCTAATTGTGTGCTAAGAAAACAATTGCAAGTTCCTAGTTATTCATAGTTTAATAAAGATCCTGAATGTGGTTTTCAGTACTTTGAGATATGCAGTTTGTAGAAAGGTGTCAATTTGGAGTATTTTCTGTCATATAGGCCCCCCAAAATCACTTCAAATGTGATGCGGTCTCTAAAAAAATGGTTTTGTAAAATTTGATTGAAAAATGAGAAATTGCATATCAACTTTTAACTCTGATAACTTCCAAGGCAAAAAAAAATGTTGACAAAATGATGCAGATATAAAGTAGACATGTAGGAAATGTTATTTATTAACTATTTTCTGTAACATAACTTTCTGATTTAAGTTTTAATATACTCACCTGCGCGGTGGTCCGTTCCAATGGGTGTCGCAGGTCCTGGTCCGGCACCTCCCATCTTCTTCCAATGCCATCCTCCTGTTGCTTCTTCGCTCCCTGCCATCGCGCTCCTGTGCAGGCGTACGTATTTGCCCTGTTGAGGGCAGACCAAAGTACTCTCTCTCGGACCTTTCCCAGTGCCTGCACACTGCAGTACTTTATTCTGTCCTCAACAGGGCAGATAAGTATGCCTGCGCAGGAGCGCGATGCTGGGGAGTGTACTGTATACTGGCCATACACAATCCTTCACACAGTATAATAGCCATTGCACAATCCTCCACACAGTATAATGCCCCCCCTAGAACTCCAAATAGTACGATGCCTCAAAATAATCCTCCAAATAAAAGTCTCATGGTGCAGAGGCGAGTTCACCAGGAGAATTTCACTGCGGTGAATTTGAACTGTGGTGAACTCGCCTCTGCATCATGAGACTTTCTATCGGTGCTAGCGGGGATCTCACCAAGGTCAACGCTGTTCAACCCAGCTGGGAATGCAGCCTCAGTGACCAGCAGTAATCTCGATGACACCACTATTTGTCACTGATGCTGTGCTCACAACAGTTCAGTCATCAATTGTTCTCAGCCTGGAAGGTTGCATCTTGGAACTGTCCAGTTTGAAAACTGTTTATCAACCAGACATGGATTATGGCGTGGGGCAAAACGACAGACAGGTGAGGGATATTGCTGTTTTTTATTTTTATTTTATTACAGGAGACAAGGACTTTGGTGGAATTAGGCATTAGGTGAGTATAACTGTGTTTGTTATTTTTAAATAAGAAAGTAAAAGTTTTTTGTTTTAATTCAAATAAAAGACTTTATTTGGGCTGTGTCTTTATTTACCATTTAACTATAGTATTAGTAATGGATAGGTGCCTTATAGACGCTTCTCCATTGCTAATCCATGGGCTTGATATCACCTGACAATACAAAGGTGACATCAAGCCCACAAGTATGAACCCCACTTTCCACCTCTACAGGGCAAGAGGGAGGATCTGGGAAAAGCACCAGAATTTCGGCATCTAATAGATTAGCTTTTTCTGGGTGGCTGCGGGCTGCAATTTTTAGGCTTGGGGAGCCAAAATCCATGGCCTATTACCAGCCTGAGAATAACAGCCCCCGGCTTTCTGCTCTAGTAAGGCTGATTGTCAAAATTGGGGGGAAATACTCCCATCATCCACTCCTGCTTTCACTGTTATTAGCGGCAGCAGGATTTGGCTGATGGGAGCAGTAGTCCCATCAGCTGACACCAATGGCCGAAGGTAAACTTTATACCTCTTATCACAGCTGCATGCTCACGCTGTCTTTTGACAGTGTGGGAACCGTGGCTGTCTGACCAACAATGATGATACATATAATAATGAATTTCTAAGAGGTAAAGAGAAATAAAAAAATCATTAATATGTAAGGCCATAGGTTCTAAAGATTTGAAGTTATCTCTCATGCATTCTGCAGGCTGTTTTTACAAGTGTTTTGGTTACCAAATCTGGAGTTATAACTCCCTCTGCATTTGTTAACTCAGGTTCCATCTTAGATCTCATTGACAATGATTTTGCTATCGAGTGTGGGTACACAGTTTCAACTCTTGGTCATCACATTCAGGTATTCACAACTGGTAACTCTCCCTTTATTCAAAGTCATGTTACTTCTAAGGTTGAGAACGTGTGCAAGAGAGTGGGTGTGTTACACACAAAATATAATGTATTAATTATGTTCCTTCTTGACCAAGTAAAGTTGTGTAAGGTATGCCCTAGTTGGTGAAAAGCAAGCCTACCATCAATTGGGAGACTCGCAAGGTTAACTCTTGGAGGAATTTTTGTTTTACGGTTGCTCTTCTAAATCACTGGCATCTATGAGATCTGTTCTCCCCGGTACTAAGAATGTTAAGGCTAATGCTTTATCAAGTAGTTTTGTTGTGTAGTTGAGGGACAAAAATTCAGTCAAAATTCTTAGTGAAGGGGTGGTGATGGGTCCTCTTGGGATTGATTTCAGTCAGCACATTGTGAAAGCTCAGATTAGTGAGAACTTTTATTTTACAAGTTAGGCTAATCTCTTAATAGCCTTTAGCTACTCTTTCATAGACTTAAAAAAATATGAAATATGAGGATGTTTAAAGAGATTTTTTTTTGCTTTGTTGTGATAAGTTTTTCATTTTTTATTTATTATTATGTATTATATTTTCTTTTCTTAATTTTTGAGGCATACATGTTCCATTGAATTGTGAACAGCGGCTGCAGATATTTGCTTTATACCAAATATATGCATAACTAAGGAGAAAAATTCTAAATTAACTTGCTCCATGTGACAGAATGTTTTGATGCGACCAAGAACATTAGCTCAAACTGCAGCTTAATTTCTACTTTTAGGGATGATGACAGGGAAAGTAAGCATCATGAAATCTGAATACAGACATCCCATTCATTTCGAAATGAGCTGCTGCTAAAGGTATCTGACAATGGCACATTATCTTCTCCAATAGAGAACACATGCGCACCACTGCGCATGCAAAACTATGGCTGATCGGGTTTGGGAGAGGTAGTTGCCAGCTATCTGATGTGTAGTCACAATTTATGGAGAGAAAGATGGACCAGGGATATTTTTATCAACTGTTGTCCATGAGTGTGTTATCTCTCCAGCTTTATAGTAGATTTTTTTTCTTTTAATTTCTTGAAAAAAGATTTTTTAAAAATATGAAATATATGTTTAATATCAAAATTGAATTCAAAGGGTTTTTTTTAGTTCTGACAAAATTTATTTTACATTTTAAGGATCTGTAAGAGGAATAAGAATTTTTAATACACTAATGAATAATAGACGGTGTATAGAGCCTTAATTTTCAATTGGTAGTTGAAAATCCAGCTCGATGGAGTTTAGCTTTCATGTAAGAACGGGGTTTTCATGGGTAAAACATGTGGTGCAGAATCTAGGGCACACTGATCCACTTCACTTGGTACAATAGATTTGGCTACTCTTCTAACATATTGTATCAGCAGATTTCATGGCATAATTCAGAGTTAGCATCTGATCTATTACACAGCCAAATACATAAAGTATGTCAGTGCTGACTCATTTGCCAATTGACAACAATAAAAAGAAATCTGTCCTAGCAAATACATGGGAAATGTTATGAGTGTATTGGAGAACTATCCTATTAAACACAATTGGAGTCTAAAATAAATTACAACTCTTTTTAGACAGGCTCACATATAAAAATATATATTCTGTGATTACTCAAACTCTAAAATATCAGCATTGTAAGAATTATGAAAGCATAATTCCTTGCTTAAAAACTAAAAACATGTGAAACTCTTTACTCATTACAGCTATCTATATACATAGCATGAGGCATATTATCATATGTTCCTAATATCTATTGGACAAGTGAAACAGAATCAGCCAAATCAAATTCTAATCTCATTTTTATTAATACAACTAGTAAATTGATTACTACCAGTTAAAGATAACTCAAATATAAGTTTCTTGACTAAAAATACATTACATTATGCCATTGAAATTCACAGACTGATTTTTCCGGGGTATCTAATGGGTTGATGTATGACTTTGATGTTTTCTGCATAGTAATAAAAATCTATCAATGTGATGAAATAATTTTAGAGTGAATATTAAAGATTTGTTTAGAAAGCTTTTTTTTCAACCTCCCCATTTTTAATTTGAGGTTTTGCATTGGGCATAGCAATTACACTTCATTACATTACATAGGCATAGCTAAGAGACCCAGTCCATGGACAGGAGTAGTTCTGATGTTTTATTTTATGTCACACTGTAGCTCTATGCCTATGCCCGGCTCTCCTTCATGGTGTACCCTTTTCTCTCAATGCAGGGATGGCAGCTTACTCACCTCCCTGTCATGCTCCTTAAAGGGGCAGCATGCATGCATGGTTAATGCTCCCAGCAACTGCTTGAGAGGCATTTAGTTAAATGTGTGTTCACCTGCAAGGTGTCTCCCAGTCAATTTTGTATAAAAGGCACCCTCCATTATTGGAAAGAGCAACCTCTACAGTTCTGTGTTAGGTGGTTGGTGTGTGTGTTGCCAGGTCCCCTAATCTGGTAGTATCCTCTATCCTTTGATCCTGTTTGTCCGCCATAGTTAGTCGTTAGTTCCTGTGTCTGCTCTGACTGTGACCAAATCCTGAAACCACGTCTGCAGTACCTAGACCCCATGACTGCATCGGCAGTACCTGTCTACCATCCCGGGGGCTGAACTGTAAATCTATCCTTCTTGCTGTCCAGTTTTCCGACCAATATGTAAAAAATATATATACACTGTTGCATATGTTGCTTCTTTTCAATCAACTTTTTTTAAATTATTTTAATAGATCTAGCTATGTATTGATGTGTCATATGAAACAGTGCCCGCTTTCCATCTGGTTGTTTTCCCACCTTGTAATGCCAAATCCTTGAACATGAAAGTTTATATACATTTTTCACCAGCACTATTGATCTGGTTGTTGGTTTTTCCTCTTTTTTTGATTCCTTTGGAGAATTGAAGCTGTGATCGTCTGATCACTTGTGCTACATAGAGCTGGCCCTCAACCCTGCTATCGGTTACTTCAGATTCTCATACTAAGCAGGACGGCCACTTGGGAGAAGTTCACACAGGATGACTGCGATCGACTGATCACTTGTGCTGCACATAGTTGGGCTTCATCCCTGCTATGGGTTACATCAAATTCTCGTAATGGAGAAATGAAACAAAACGCCAGAATAAAATTTTTTGGTCGCTGCAGCATTTCAATAAAATGCAATAACAGGAGATCAAAACATTATATCTGCCCCATATTGATATCAATAAAAACGTCAGCCAGACATGCAAAAAAACGCCCTTGTGCACTCTACATCCTGAAAAATGGAGAGGCTACGGGTCTCGGAAAATGGCACTTTTTTTACACTCTTTCGCATTTTTTTCACCACATAAATAAAAAAGAACCTATACATGTTTGGTATTTGCAAAATCGTAATGACCTGGAGAATCATAGTGTCAGGTCCATTTTACCATATAGTAAACATAGTAAAAAAACTAAAAAAAACAATTGTCGAAATGCAATTTCAGAGCACTTGACATTTTTTCCAGTTTCCAGTACTTTCAACATTTTTTACTGTTGAAAATCTTCTAAAAATTATAGAAACTTTCCAATCACTTTGCTTTTTTATTTTTAATGCCAATTTCAACCCCTTACAGATATTTTTCATTTTTGCTTTAATTGTTTGATGAATTGCAATACAATTCATCATGCTAATTTATTTACAGAGATATCAAACTTATATCAGTATATATCTATATATATATTGTAAAGCTGCAGTAGCATCATACGCAATGAAGAGGCAGTGACCTGCAATGTTCCAACACAAAGTCTGTTTAACATGTTTCCTCGCAGCATTAAAGCCCAGTTCACACAAATGCATATAAATTCAGTGTATATTATCTGTGTTCTGCTCACACCAGTACATAGCACAACATATCATATCGCTTTTAGATTGCAGTCACTAAACACACCGGACCTCTCCTTGTCCAGTATCCATGGGGTGACTGCACGCCATATTACAGTCTCCAAACACAGCCTCATATGTTGCAGACACTACACATGCCAGCCCTCCACTGGCAAGTTCCCATGGGTAACTGTTATGGCTGGCAATCAGGCAACACAGCGTGCAGTAATCAGCGCACATACAGAGATCTGGCAATAACCAAAAACAATAGGACGAGCTCTGAGATGTGGAATCTCTGTAGACTGCAGTACCTAATCTATCCTCACACAACTATAAGCAGCAGTGGATTGCGCCTATCACTACCTATGCAACTCGGCACTGCCTGAGGAGCTGACTAGCCTGAAGATAGAAATACAAGCCTGACTTACCTCAGAGAAATACCCCAAAGGAATAGGCAGCTTCCCACATATAATGACTGTTAGCAAGATGAAAAGACAAACGTAGGAATGAAATAGATTCAGCAAAGTGAGGCCCGATATTCTAGACAGAGCGAGGATAGCAAAGAGAACTATGCAGTCTACAAAAAACCCTAAAACGAAAACCACGCAAAGGGGCAAAAAGACCCACCGTGCCGAACTAACAGCACGGCGGTACACCCCTTTGCTTCTCAGAGCTTCCAGCAAAAGTTAATAGCAAGCTGGACAGAAAAAACAGAAAACAAACTAGAAGCACTTATCTAGCAGAGCAGCAGGCCCAAGGAAAGATGCAGTAGCTCAGATCCAACACTGGAACATTGACAAGGAGCAAGGAAGACAGACTCAGGTGGAGCTAAATAGCAAGGCAGCCAACGAGCTCACCAAAACACCTGAGGGAGGAAGCCCAGAGACTGCAATACCACTTGTGACCACAGAAGTGAACTCAGCCACAGAATTCACAACAGTACCCCCCCCTTGAGGAGGGGTCACCGAACCCTCACCAGAACCCCCAGGCCGACCAGGATGAGCCACATGAAAGGCACGAACAAGATCTGGGGCATGGACATCAGAGGCAAAAACCCAGGAATTATCTTCCTGAGCATAACCCTTCCATTTGACCAGATACTGGAGTTTCCGTCTAGAGACACGAGAATCCAAAATCTTCTCCACAATATACTCCAATTCCCCCTCCACCAAAACAGGGGCAGGAGGCTCCACAGATGGAACCATAGGTGCCACGTATCTCCTCAACAACGACCTATGGAATACATTATGTATAGAAAAGGAGTCTGGGAGGGTCAGACGAAAAGACACCGGATTGAGAATCTCAGAAATCCTATACGGACCAATAAAACGAGGTTTAAATTTAGGAGAGGAAACCTTCATAGGAATATGACGAGAAGATAACCAAACCAGATCCCCAACACGAAGTCGGGGTCCCACACGGCGTCTGCGATTAGCGAAAAGCTGAGCCTTCTCCTGGGACAAGGTCAAATTGTCCACTACCTGAGTCCAGATCTGCTGCAACCTGTCCACCACAGAATCCACACCAGGACAGTCCGAAGACTCAACCTGTCCTGAAGAGAAACGAGGATGGAACCCAGAATTGCAGAAAAATGGAGAGACCAAGGTAGCCGAGCTGGCCCGATTATTAAGGGCGAACTCAGCCAACGGCAAAAATGACACCCAATCATCCTGGTCAGCGGAAACAAAGCATCTCAGATATGTTTCCAAGGTCTGATTGGTTCGTTCGGTCTGGCCATTAGTCTGAGGATGGAAGGCCGAGGAGAAAGATAGGTCAATGCCCATCCTACCACAAAAGGCTCGCCAGAACCTCGAGACAAACTGGGAACCTCTGTCAGAAACAATATTCTCAGGAATGCCATGTAAACGAACCACATGCTGGAAGAACAAAGGCACCAAATCAGAGGAGGAAGGCAATTTAACCAAGGGCACCAGATGGACCATTTTAGAAAAGCGATCACAGACCACCCAAATGACCGACATTTTTTGAGAAACGGGAAGGTCAGAAATGAAATCCATCGAAATATGTGTCCAAGGCCTCTTCGGGACCGGCAAGGGCAAAAGCAACCCACTGGCACGTGAACAGCAGGGCTTAGCCCTAGCACAAATTCCACAGGACTGCACAAAAGCACGCACATCCCGTGACAGAGACGGCCACCAGAAGGATCTAGCAACCAACTCCCTGGTACCAAAGATTCCTGGATGACCGGCCAGCACCGAACAATGAAGTTCAGAGATAACTTTACTAGTCCACCTATCAGGGACGAACAGTTTCTCGGCCGGACAACGATCAGGTTTATTAGCCTGAAATTTCTGCAACACTCTCCGCAAATCAGGGGAGATGGCAGACACAATGACTCCTTCCTTGAGGATACTCGCCGGCTCAGATGAACCCGGAGAGTCGGGTACAAAACTCCTAGACAGAGCATCCGCCTTCACATTTTTAGAGCCCGGAAGGTATGAAATCACAAAATCAAAACGAGCAAAAAATAACGACCAACGGGCCTGTCTAGGATTCAAGCGCTTGGCAGACTCAAGATAAGTAAGGTTCTTATGATCAGTCAAAACCACCACGCGATGCTTAGCACCCTCAAGCCAATGACGCCACTCCTCGAATGCCCACTTCATGGCCAGCAACTCTCGGTTGCCCACATCATAATTACGCTCAGCAGCAGAAAATTTCCTGGAAAAGAAAGCACATGGTTTGAACACTGAGCAACCAGAACCTCTCTGTGACAAAACCGCCCCTGCACCAATCTCAGAAGCATCAACCTCGACCTGGAACGGAAGAGAAACATCAGGTTGACACAACACAGGGGCACAGCAAAAACGACGCTTCAACTCCTGAAAAGCTTCCACAGCAGCAGAAGACCAATTAACCAAATCAGCACCCTTCTTGGTCAAATCGGTCAATGGTCTGGCAATGCTAGAAAAATTACAGATGAAGCGACGATAAAAATTAGCAAAGCCCAGGAATTTCTGCAGACTTTTTAGAGATGTCGGCTGAGTCCAATCCTGGATGGCCTGAACCTTAACCGGATCCATCTCGATAGTAGAAGGGGAAAAGATGAACCCCAAAAATGAAACTTTCTGCACACCGAAGAGACACTTTGATCCCTTCACGAACAAGGAATTAGCACGCAGTACCTGGAAAACCATTCTGACTTGCTTCACATGAGACTCCCAATCATCTGAGAAGATCAAAATGTCATCCAAGTAAACAATCAAGAATTTATCCAGATACTCACGGAAAATGTCATGCATAAAAGACTGAAAAACAGATGGAGCATTGGCAAGTCCGAACGGCATCACCAGATACTCAAAATGACCCTCGGGCGTATTAAATGCCGTTTTCCATTCATCTCCCTGCCTGATTCTCACCAGATTATACGCACCACGAAGATCAATCTTAGTAAACCAACTAGCCCCCTTAATCCGAGCAAACAAGTCAGAAATCAATGGCAAGGGATACTGAAACTTAACAGTGATCTTATTAAGAAGGCGGTAATCAATACACGGTCTTAGCGAACCATCCTTCTTGGCTACAAAAAAGAACCCTGATCCCAATGGTGACGACGATGGGCGAATATGTCCCTTCTCCAGGGACTCCTTCACATAACTGCGCATAGCGGTGTGTTCAGGTACGGACAAATTAAATAAACGACCCTTAGGGAATTTACTACCAGGAATCAAATCGATAGCACAATCACAATTCCTATGCGGAGGTAGGGCATCAGACTTGGACTCTTCAAATACATCCTGAAAGTCCGACAAGAACTCTGGGATGTCAGAAGGAATGGATGACGAAATAGACAAAAATGGAACATCACCATGTACTCCCTGACAACCCCAGCTGGTTACCGACATAGAGTTCCAATCCAATACTGGATTATGGGTTTGTAGCCATGGCAACCCCAACACGACCACATCATGCAAATTATGCAGTACCAGAAAGCGAATAACTTCCTGATGTGCAGGAGCCATGCACATGGTCAGCTGGGCCCAGTACTGAGGCTTATTCTTGGCCAAAGGTGTAGCATCAATTCCTCTCAACGGAATAGGACACCGCAATGGCTCCAAGAAAAATCCACAACGTTTAGCATAATCCAAATCCATCAGATTCAGGGCAGCGCCTGAATCCACAAACGCCATGACAGAATACGATGACAAAGAGCACATTAAGGTAATGGACAAAAGGAATTTGGACTGTACAGTACCAATAACGGCAGAGCTATCGAACCGCCTAGTGCGTTTAGGACAATTAGAAATAGCATGAGTAGAATCACCACAATAGAAACACAGTCTGTTCAGACGTCTGTGTTCTTGCCGTTCTACTTTAGTCATAGTCCTGTCGCACTGCATAGGCTCAGGTTTACTCTCAGACAATACCGCCAGATGGTGCACAGATTTACGCTCGCGCAAGCGACGACCGATCTGAATGGCCAAGGACATAGACTCATTCAAACCAGCAGGCATAGGAAATCCCACCATTACATCCTTAAGAGCTTCAGAGAGACCCTTTCTGAACAAAGCCGCTAGTGCAGATTCATTCCACAGAGTGAGTACTGACCACTTCCTAAATTTCTGACAATATACTTCTACATCATCCTGACCCTGGCATAAAGCCAGCAGATTTTTCTCAGCCTGATCCACTGAATTAGGCTCATCGTAAAGCAATCCCAGCGCCTGGAAAAATGCATCAACATTACTCAATGCAGAATCTCCTGGTGCAAGAGAAAACGCCCAGTCCTGTGGGTCGCCGCGCAAAAAAGAAATAATAATCAAAACCTGTTGAATAGGATTACCAGAAGAATGAGGTTTCAAGGCCAAAAATAGCTTACAATTATTTCTGAAGCTCAGGAACTTAGTTCTGTCACCAAAAAACAAATCAGGAATCGGAATTCTTGGTTCTAGCATCGATTTCTGATCAATAGTATCTTGAATCTTTTGTACATTTACAACGAGATTATCCATTGAGGAGCACAGAGCCTGAATATCCATGTCCACAGCTGTGTCCTGAAGCACTCTAATGTCTAGGGGAAAAAAAAGACTGAAGACAGAGCTAAGAAAAAAAAATGATGTCAGGATTTCTTTTTTCCCTCTATTGGGAATCATTGGTGTGGCTCCTTGTACTGTTATGGCTGGCAATCAGGCAACACAGCGTGCAGTAATCAGCGCACATACAGAGATCTGGCAATAACCAAAAACAATAGGACGAGCTCTGAGACGTGGAATCTCTGTAGACTGCAGTACCTAATCTATCCTCACACAACTATAAGCAGCAGTGGATTGCGCCTATCACTACCTATGCAACTCGGCACTGCCTGAGGAGCTGACTAGCCTGAAGATAGAAATACAAGCCTGACTTACCTCAGAGAAATACCCCAAAGGAATAGGCAGCCCCCCACATATAATGACTGTTAGCAAGATGAAAAGACAAACGTAGGAATGAAATAGATTCAGCAAAGTGAGGCCCGATATTCTAGACAGAGCGAGGATAGCAAAGAGAACTATGCAGTCTACAAAAAACCCTAAAACGAAAACCACGCAAAGGGGCAAAAAGACCCACCGTGCCGAACTAACAGCACGGCGGTACACCCCTTTGCTTCTCAGAGCTTCCAGCAAAAGTTAATAGCAAGCTGGACAGAAAAAACAGAAAACAAACTAGAAGCACTTATCTAGCAGAGCAGCAGGCCCAAGGAAAGATGCAGTAGCTCAGATCCAACACTGGAACATTGACAAGGAGCAAGGAAGACAGACTCAGGTGGAGCTAAATAGCAAGGCAGCCAACGAGCTCACCAAAACACCTGAGGGAGGAAGCCCAGAGACTGCAATACCACTTGTGACCACAGAAGTGAACTCAGCCACAGAATTCACAACAGGTAACCTGCATTGCTGTATCACAATCTCTCTACTCACACAGCCGTACACAGCCCAGGATATCCTCCGGATAGCAGCCGGGCACCATATCCACCTGTTTGCAATCATAACCCATGCCGGTTCTCTTTTGGGCACAGGAAATCCACCTCCGGGCACAGGACTGTCCACATCCGACTCCTTCGGGAACAGGACATCCACCTCCAGGCACAGGACTGTCCACATTCGACTCCTTCAGGCACAAGACATCCATCTCCGGGCACAGGATTGTCCACATCAGACTTTTTTGGGCACAGGACATCCACCTCCGGGCACAGGATTGTCCACATCTGACTCCTTCGGGCACAAGACATCCAACTCCGGGCACAGGACTGTCCACATCTGAGACCAGTACTATGGACAACTTGCATTGCTGTAGGTGCCAGGCTACTCAGCTGCCCTGGGTGCTGTATCCCCTGGCCTGTGCCTCCGTGCACTCAGCCAGTGCTCTGCAGACCTCTGCTCTGCACACCAGCACACACCAGCCTGATACTGATGTTGCACCACACCTGACACCTGAAAAACGCATACCCTTTAGTGCAGGGCTTTTAACAAACCTGTGGCTTCCTGCTATGGATTTAACCCATCTCCATGTGCAACCTGGGGAGAAAACACAGCGACCCCTACCTGTGACATGAGTCACTACCTCACATTGCAATCACAGCTACACCTGCGACTGTCATGCACACCTATAGCCTTCATATGCCTCTGTGCGCCTTCTGGGGAGCACAAACAGCGCCCCTAGCTGTAACAAGGGTCACTGCCTCAAAATATTTATATGCATGTATGACATGCCCGCCAGGACAGCGTGAGCCTATTTCATGGGCACTGTCCTTTTCACTGTCAGCCCCAGGCTCTTGGTCTTCTACCGTTCCTTTAGGTGTTCAGTGTGGCCAGGGAACTTGCAGTCACCTGCCCTCCAGATTCTGCAGTCAGGGCATACAGCACCAGCCCAGCCAATGACTCTGGCATCCCTTTATATCAGCTCTCCGCTCTGGGGTCAGCTATAAGCAGTTTTTATTCCCATGAGCTCTTGTCTCTGCTCCTGTCCCTTCCCTCTCCACAGACCAAATGCCAACTCTCCTCTCTCACTTTTCTGTCATGAGCTCCAGCTGGCTCCCGTTTCCATGATAACTCCTTGTTTACTCTCTTAGCTGACTTCTTTCTGACTCACTAACCTCACCTGCTGGCCAAAATTTATAAGGAAGCTCCCTTTTTTGGCCTGGAGCAGAATTGACATGTACACTGTGTTAGCTGGCATGGGGCCTTATTTCTTGCCTACAGGCATGGTATCACCCCTTAGAGGGAGGCCATGTCACGGTGGCAACCGGACTCTAGGGTGCCACATCCCCCCAGTTAAATTCAGTTCTCCCAGACTGAGGTAACATAGCAAGAACTGTTAACCACAACAATAAATAAAAATCTACAAAGTCTTAAAAATGTTAAAATTATCAAAACCTAAAAAAAAAACAATTACATTGTCACGGCTGCGACCGCAGACGCGGCCGAGCTGACGCCTCCACGTTGCCTGACCATGACGACGTGGGCGAGCGTCCCAAAAAGGAATGCAATGTGGACCCACTAGACCACATAGAGTAACCTGGACCTACCCAGACTAGGGAAGGGCAGCGAGCAGGATCTGTGGCAGCTGAGCATGTGAACAAGATGTCGATATGCATCGATATGTCGATAGGACATTAGGACACTGGATAGACATCTGGGACACTGGCGTGGCAGCCCAGGTCATTGGCTGGGACACTGGTGTGGCAGCCCAGGGCATCAGGACATCGAAAGCAGGAAGGAGATCAGGACAAAATCAGGACATCAGGTCCTAGGACACAGGATAGACATTGGGGACACTGGCGTGGCAGCCCAGGTAATCGGCTGGGACACTGACATGGCAGCCCAGGGCATCAAGACATCGGACACAGGCTGAGACTCAGATGACACAGGACCAGGTAGTGGTGATCTTCAGGCTCCAAGCTATGGCCGTCAGGCTCCGGGCATCGGACCTAGGAAGGAACTCAAGCGTGATGGTGCTAGCACTGCCATACTGCACCTGGACCAGATGGGGTTAGCACTGCATAGCAGGCTGAGCATAGATTAGTAAAAGCTCAGTAGGAACTCCTGACTCCATCTTTAAAAGATGAGCCCCAGGAGTACAGTCACTGCACTGGGTATGGGGTGTCAGACACAAAAGGGTTTCAGGAACATAACACAAAAGACACAGTTCAGACAGGATCAGGTACTGGATATGCAGCCTCCAGGACAGGCGGATCTGGGTACTCTGTCCCCAGAACAGGCGGAAAACACAAAACACAAACGGACTGCATATGCAGCCTCCAGGATAGGCGGATCTGGGTATTCTGCCCCCAGAGTAAGCGGGATCTGGGTGCTTTGCCCCCAGAACAGGCGGAAAAACAAGATACAAAAGATACAAATGAATCTGGGTATTCTGCCCCCAGAGTAGGCGGGATCTGGGCACTCTGCCTCCAGAACAGGCGGTAGACGGGTATCAGCTCTCCCAGAACAGACTGCAGACAGAACAGGAGCTGGATACCTAACTCACTAGGCAATACACAGACACACAATGGAATGCTCTGGCCACGCCCAACAGGAAAGAGGGAGTTCATATAGGAGCTGCTCCTCAGCAATAGGCTGAGGAAGCAACACAGGTGCACACTCAAACCCTAATAAAAGCAGGGTAGGTGTGGCCACGCGCACCCTAAGCACAAACAAACCATTACAGCACAGTCAGCACAGGAACTGTGGCTTAGGGCACCTGGCAGTAACTGCGAGCCTGAACACACATGGAAAGTCATGCAGCAGCTGCAGAGGACCATGCAAGCCGTGGCTAGCTTCCACAGTGGCAGCCAGGAAGCGCACATGCGAGTGGCCATGGAGCAGAGCAAAGACATCACAGCACATGTTCAGCTATGCAGCGGTGGCAGGGAACCTGGCAGAATCCATACAGATAACAGACAACAGTATCCCTGTACATTAGGGAGAGAGGAGCAAGGGTTAAAGCTGAGACATGCAGTGTAACGCCGAAGAAACAAGGTATAAACCCAATGGTGTTACAGACATACAGTGGGGCAAAAAAGTATTTAGTCAGTCAGCAATAGTGCAAGTTCCACCACTTAAAAAGATGAGAGGAGTCTGTAATTTACATCATAGGTAGACCTCAACTATGGGAGACAAACTGAGAAAAAAAATCCAGAAAATCACATTGTCTGTTTTTTTAACAATTTATTTGCATATTATGGTGGAAAATAAGTATTTGGTCAGAAACAAAATTTCATCTCAATACTTTGTAATATATCCTTTGTTGGCAATGACAGAGGTCAAACGTTTTCTGTAAGTCTTCACAAGGTTGCCACACACTGTTGTTGGTATGTTGGCCCATTCCTCCATGCAGATCTCCTCTAGAGCAGTGATGTTTTTGGCTTTTCGCTTCGCAACACGGACTTTCAACTCCCTCCAAAGGTTTTCTATAGGGTTGAGATCTGGAGACTGGCTAGGCCACTCCAGGACCTTGAAATGCTTCTTACGAAGCCACTCCTTCGTTGCCCTGGCGGTGTGCTTTGGATCATTGTCATGTTGAAAGACCCAGCCACGTTTCATCTTCAATGCCCTTGCTGATGGAAGGAGGTTTCCACTCAAAATCTCACGATACATGGCCCCATTCATTCTTTCATGTACACGGATCAGTCGTCCTGGCCCCTTTGCAGAGAAACAGCCCCAAAGCATGATGTTTCCGCCACCATGCTTTACAGTAGGTATGGTGTTTGATGGATGCAACTCAGTATTCTTTTTCCTCCAAACACGACAAGTTGTGTTTCTACCAAACAGTTCCAGTTTGGTTTCATCAGACCATAGGACATTCTCCCAAAACTCCTCTGGATCATCTAAATGCTCTCTAGCAAACTTCAGACGGGCCCGGACATGTACTGGCTTAAGCATTGGGACACGTCTGGCACTGCAGGATCTGAGTCCATGGTGGCGTAGTGTGTTACTTATGGTAGGCCTTGTTACATTTGTCCCAGCTCTCTGCAGTTCATTCACTAGGTCCCCCCGCGTGGTTCTGGGATTTTTGCTCACCGTTCTTGTGATCATTCTGACCCCACGGGGTGGGATTTTGCGTGGAGCCCCAGATGGAGGGAGATTATCAGTGGTCTTGTATGTCTTCCATTTTCTAATTATTGCTCCCACTGTTGATTTCTTCACTCCAAGCTGGTTGGCTATTGCAGATTCAGTCTTCCCAGCCTGGTGCAGGGCTACAATTTTGTTTCTGGTGTCCTTTGACAGCTCTTTGGTCTTCACCATAGTGGAGTTTGGAGTCAGACTGTTTGAGGGTGTGCACAGGTGTCTTTTTATACTGATAACAAGTTTAAACAGGTGCCATTACTACAGGTAATGAGTGGAGGAAAGAGGAGACTCTTAAAGAAGAAGTTACAGGTCTGTGAGAGCCAGAAATCTTGATTGTTTGTTTCTGACCAAATACTTATTTTCCACCATAATATGCAAATAAATTGTTAAAAAAACAGACAATGTGATTTTCTGGATTTTTTTTTCTCAGTTTGTCTCCCATAGTTGAGGTCTACCTATGATGTAAATTACAGACGCCTCTCATCTTTTTAAGTGGTGGAACTTGCACTATTGCTGACTGACTAAATACTTTTTTGCCCCACTGTAGTTACTGCAGTGACCAGTCCTTATGCTGCCGTCCAGGAATTGTCTTTGTCCTGTTACCTGGGGTTTGGCTGGTGGGAACCACCTTAGCCCACGTTTTGTGTCGTCCCTGGGCATAGCTACAGGGCACTCTGTAGATGGGCCTGGTTTTTTTTGGCCATGCCTGTGGCTTATTTTCAAGGCCAAGTTGGGGTAACTATTTACAAATAAAGTCCTGACCACACATAGTCCTGTGGCCCAATTGTCATTCAACTGTTTATTACAAATACTCAAAAAGTTCATACAGTAAGTCTCTGTAGGCTCTCATGCTTAACGGTTACCACTATACATTCTTATTAACTTATTTACATGATGTATTCTTTATAACGGACAGGGATCTGACCTCTGGTACTAGGAGTGGATCTACGCAGTACAGATATCTCTGATGACCTGACCTGTTCTCTAGTGTCTACTGCTGGTACAGCGAGTGCACTGGACACTACGCTATATGTGGACCTGTGTAGTATTGGTATTCTGGACTGCCTTCTCCTGACTCTTAGACTCACCATGAGACTGACAGATTCACCGCTAGCAGGGAGCAGATTTCCGCTTTCCATTGCATATGTGGCATCTGTTACTGGAGCCATTTCATTAAGAGTCTCTGCTTCCTTCGATGCAGTAGGCTGGTGAAAAGTTAGAACTGGTACTACGATAGCCTGATTCACTTGTGTCCACGACCGAGGAAATTCTCCAAGCATAGTATAGATCTTCTCTTCCACCTCTACTGTGTGCTGAGGGGTGTCTTGGACTTCCTCTTTGTCTTTCAGTTGATCAGGGTACACTTTTAGATGATCTCTTGAGACTGCCTCTGAGGTTTCTCCTCCATCCTTGCTGATGAGGCATACCTTGGTGTTATTAAAGTCTGAAGGTATAATGGTGTATGGCTCAGGCTCCCACTGGTCATCTAGTTTGTGAACTCGTCTAATTCTTTTGAGTACTTGTTCTCCTTGTGTCAAAGGAACTGCAGGGGTGTGTTGATTGTAATTCCTTTCCTGCCTCTGTCTTGCCTGTGACAAACTTTTTTCCACACATTCTTGCTCTTTGCGGTATTGTTGCAGCCTCTCCGTATCCGAGTGTGCATCTGGTGATGTCGTCTCAGGTGTTAAGATTCCCATGTCCAAATCAATGGGTAATTTGCCAAGATTAGCCCTTATAAGGTTTGCCGGAGTGCAATTGGTGGAGTTTACCGGTATATGATTATATAGATCTACCAGATCAGGCAACTTCTCTGGCCACTGGTTTCATTCTTCTAGAGGTAAGGTCTTCAATAGGTATACATATTAGTCCTCACAACCTAACTAACCTAAGTCACACTCCGTACATAACTGTTATACCAAGAACGAATGAAGGCACATGAAGTGTATAAATAAGATCAAAGAATTTTATTATACTGCCTCTGTACAAATCCCTAGTTAGACCGCACATGAAGTACTGTGTCCAGATGGGCACCGGTGCTCAGGAAGGATATAATGGAACTAGAGAGAGTACAAAGGAGGGCAACAAAATTAATAAAGGGGATGGGAGAACTACAATACCCAGATAGATTAGCGAAATTAGAATTATTTAGTCTAGAAAAAAGACGACTGAGGGGCGATCTAATAACCATGTATAAGTATATAAGGGGACAATACAAATATCTCGCTGAGGATCTGTTTATACCAAGGAAGGTGATGGGCACAAGGGGGCATTCTTTGCGTCTGGAGGAGAGAAGGTTTTTCCACCAACATAGAAGAGGATTCTTTACTGTTAGGGCAGTGAGAATCTGGAATTGCTTGCCTGAGGAGGTGGTGATGGCGAACTCAGTCGAGGGGTTCAAGAGAGGCCTGGATGTCTTCCTGGAGCAGAACAATATTGTATCATACAATTAGGTTCTGTAGAAGGACGTAGATCTGGGGATTTATTATGATGGAATATAGGCTGAACTGGATGGACAAATGTCTTTTTTCGGCCTTACTAACTATGTTACTATGTTACTATGTTACTATGTATTATACAAAAGAATATAAATAAATCATGTTAATAATACATAATGAATGCCTCAGAAAATGACTAAGGACCTTAAGTAGAAAAACACACATCAATTCATATGGAATAATTTGTAACACTAAATGATGTGGTCACGTGGAATCTATGGAAAGCAAACTGAAAATAGTCTGAACAAATAATGAAGCAAAGTGCCCATCATACAGCCTGAATAATTGAACCTGGCAAAGATCAATTTACCATATTACCACATATAGACCCAAATCACTAAAGTGCCCGTGTGCATAGTGCTATCATTTAAATATAAAGTGCATATGGTCACATAATACCTGAATGGTGTGTGAGTGCTGCTGCGTCTCACCCCGAGATTACCACCTGGTTCATCTTTTCATACATTCCATAGGTCCGTGGATGGTACGGTGGCGTCCTGATTTTCTTGCAACAGTACATGTTACAGAACTCCTGGAACACTTCTGCCTCAAAGGCTGGACCTTGGTCGGTGAGCACTTGTTCAGGGTAACTGTGCGGTCGACAAAAGCGTTGTTGAAGTGCCTTGGCTGCTTACTTCGCTGTTTGGTCTTTTACAGGCACGACTACCAAGAATCTTGAGTAATGGTCAACAATGGTCAGAGCATAGGTGTAGCCAGTCATACTCGGAGTCAACTTCACTTGACCCAGAGCTACCAGTTCAGGTGGCTGCTTCATGATAATTGGCTGTAATGGGGCTCACTGGCTGTTACGGTCTTTCCTGTGCAGGTTGCATGAGCCACATTCTCAGCACCACTTAATAATAATAATTATATTTATATAGCACCAATATAGTCCGCAATGCTTTACAACACACTTCTCATTGGCTCACCTCATGCTAGCCCAGTAGAATCTTTCACGAAGTAGGACCTCCAACTTCTTCCACCAGAAGTGTCCTGCTCCATCGTGGTATGCCTCCAAGACTATTAGCGCATTCCACTTCGGGACTATCACCTGCCAGACCAGTTCATGTGTGCGCGAGTTGATATTCCTCTGGCACAGCTTACCCTCATAGATGAACAGCTTGCCTCTCTCCTTCCATAAATGCAGTGCTTCATGTGGCGCATCTGGACCAGGGTGTGAATCAGCTTGTGTCAGCAACTCCTTTACTAGGCGAACGGCTGGGTCAATATCTTGCATCTCTGCCCACTCATGAAGGGGTAATGAATTCAACATTGCCTCTCGTACGATATAGCGCTTATTCCTCACCCCTTGGGAGTGTTGGGCTGCAACTGGACTGTGGAAGATTGGTAACTCGATTTCTTCGAGTTCTTCTGGATCTTCTCCCCCATCTGTTGAATTGGGCATCCTGGACAGCGCATCAGCATTAACGTTCTTTTTTTATCAATTAGTGTTTATTGAAGATTTCCAAAACAATACAGTGCAGTCAAACAGTAATAACAGTAACAGAGGTCAACTAAAAATGACCAGAAATAAGTAAGGAGAAAAACCAAACCAATCAGAAAGGAAGAAGTAGGGGAAAGAAGCAGGGGGGAGTGATAGGTACAGTAGGGGAAATAGGGGGAGGAGGAAAGGAGTATAGGCATTCACAAGACATTATCTAGCAATTCAGTTATAGACAAGGGGTCCTGGCAAACTATGGCAGAATAAGAATATTACAAACACAAAAACAGACATGTCAATTATGCTTACTTATTCCCACTCAACTAAACGATCAAACAAGGTGGTGCGGGTCAATAGAGGAATGACCACTGTGTAACCAAGGGTGCCAAATATTTTGTCTTTTGGTTTTGGCAGTCATGGAGTGAGCCAAGGCGAGTTCATATTGGCAATGGACATTAAGTTTATTAATTAATTCACTAATATTGGGAGGATTAGTGTCTTTCCATCTTGAGGCGACTAATAATCTGGCAGCTATTAGAATATGTGATAGTGTACCTCGAAGTATGTGTGGAATGTCCTCCAGGCTGATGTGAAGAATGGCCTGCCTAGGTGACAGAGTCAGCTGGATCCCCAAGACCTGTGCAATTAAAAGGTCCATATCTCTCCACCAGGGCTGAAGAATTGGACACGACAACCAGGTGTGTTCCAGAGTTCCCCTTTGACCGCACCCCCTCCAGCATTTGTCCGACCCGGCAGGGTCATAGTGAGCCACCTGAACCAGATATTGATACCATCTAAGGTGTACTTTTTTCAATTGAGCATTAACGTTCTTATGTCCCGCTCAGTACTTGATGGTAAACTCAAAGTTGGACAGCCGGGCCATCCATCGCTGCTCAAGTGCACCTAGCTTTGCCATTTTAAGGTGGGTTAACAGATTATTTTCCATGTAGATGGTAAACTTCACTGAAGCCAGGTGCTTGAAGCGCCCCGTTACTGCCCATACTATGGTGAGGAAATCCAGTTTAAAGGAACTGTAATTGTCGGGGTTCCTTTCAGTGGGACAAAGCTTCCTGATGGCGTAGGCAATCACTCTCTCTCTCTCTGCCTTTCTGCACTTGTTACAGCACTGCTCCCAATCCCACGTTGCTGGCGTCAGTGCAAAGTACAAATGGTTGGTCATAGTCAGGGTAGGCCAGGACCTCATCTCCTGTGAGGGCCAATTTCAACCTGATAAAGGACTCTTCTATCCTTTTGTTCCACTCGAATGGAAGACTTTTGTTCATGACCTTCTTGGATTGGCCCACTAGAAGATCTTGCAGGGGTGCAGCTATTTTGGTGAAGTTCCTGATGAATATCCGGTAGTAGCCTACCAACCCAAGAAACTGCCTTACTTCATGAATGGTGCTGGGTCTTTTCCAGTCTCGGATAATGGTGACTTTGTCAGGGTCTGGTGCCACACCTTCTGTGTTTACCATATGGCTTAGGTACTGCACCTTGGGCTTCAAAAGGTGACATTTGGACAGCTTTACTTTCAAACCAAAGTTGGACAGGGCTGCGAATACCTCGGCCAGGTGTTTCAAGTGGTTTTCATAGGTTTTGGAGAAGACGATGACATCATCCAGGTACAACAGAACAGTTTCAAAGTTCTTTTGCTTGAGACAACACTCCATCATCCTCTGAAATGTTACTGGTGCATTGCACAGCCTGAATGGCTTGTAGTTGAACTCAGAGAGGCCTACTGGTGTCATGAAGGCGGTCTTCTCTTTATCCGCCTCTGCCACGGGAACCTGCCAATACCCACTAGTGAGATCTAAGGTGGAGAATTTGAGAGCGGATTTCAATACAGCTAACGATTCCTCTATCCTGGGTAACAGGTAGGTGTCCTTATGTGTAATGCGGTTAATCAGCCTGTAGTCAACACATATCCTCATTGTACCATCTTTCTTTCTAAAGGTACCTTCACACATAACGATATTGTTAACGATATCGTTGCTTTTTGTGACGTAGCAACGATATCGTTAATAAAATCGTTATGTGTGACAGCGACCAACGATCAGGCCCCTGCTGGGAGATCGTTGGTCGCTGAAGAAAGTCCAGAACTTTATTTCGTCGCTGGATCTCCCGTGGACATCGCTGGATCGGCGTGTGTGACACCGATCCAGCGATGTCTTTACTGGTAACCAGGGTAAACATCGGGTAACTAAGCGCAGGGCCGCGCTTAGTAACCCGATGTTTACCCTGGTTACCATCCTAAAAGTAAAAAAAACAAACAGTACATACTTACCTAACGCTGTCTGTCCTCCAGCGCTGTGCTCTGCACTCCTCCTGTACTGGCTGTGAGCATCGGTCAGCCGGAAAGCAGAGCGGTGACGCTTTCCGGCCCCAAAGAATCTCATTTTTATCTCTGCTGCAGTGCGGGTGTCAAAAGTGTCCTCCAGTCTGGACATGATTTGTTTGACTGTTCCTTTATTAGTGTCTGGCCAGGACTTTACTTCCCTCTGGGCCACACCAATTAACTGGCCAATGAGGATACTGACTTTTTGACTTTCAGGCAGGGGTACACTTTGAACAAACTACATAGTCTTTCCTTGAAATTGCTCAGGATGTGCAACTCCCCTGAGTACTGCGGTAATCATACCGCTCCTGGTATATATGGCATTGATAAAGGCATTATGGGGACTGTGGCTGGGGCTGCCACTGGATATTGCTGCACTATGGGGGCTGTGGCTGCAACCGCCGCTGAAACTCCACCCGAGTTGGGCATTTCCTTCTTCCCTCAGTGAACCTCAGCCAAGCTCTGTTTACCTTTACCATTGTCAGCAGCTGCTCTTCGACCGGCTGGATTGAGCTCCTACTGGTCTAAAAGTCAAGACTTTCTACTTTTCACTCACTCACAATCGAGCGCAGCTTCAGCTTCACTTCGCCCTCTGACATCAGAGTGTGGGTTGGGCTTTGCTTCATGTTCTTTTTCTGGCTCCACCTACGACGTCATGCCCCTCTCTGCTTGCGTGCACTGTGTGACGCAGTTATGGCAGTGATTTGAAAGCTTATTAAAGTCTCTGGCACACAATTTAATAAAGTCTTTGGCACACAGTACTCGGCTATGCCGGGCTCCGAAAGTTCTGTTCATGACACCAAAATGACGCGCCCGCCAGGGCCGTGGGGTACCAGGAATTGTACTGGACAGTTCAATGGGGGAGTTCACGGGGTTGTGATCTGTTTCTGTGGCCCTGGCCATGTCATAAAAATTGGAGGATGAGCAGAACGGTGGCTCAGTGGATAGCACTGCAGTCTTGCAGCACCCACTAAGGACAACACCTGCAAGGAGTTTGTATGTTCTCCCCGTGTTTGCGTGGGTTTCCTCCGGGTACTCTGGTTTCCTCCTACACTCCAAAAACATACTGATAGGGATTCTAGATTTTTAGCCCCATCGGGGACAGCAATGATAATGTGTGCAAACTGTAAAGTGCTGCGAAATTTGTTAGCGCTATATAAAAATAAAGATGATAGAATAAAGATGAGGATAATTATGTGGTGTTTGGTCGTGACTAGTGTTGAGCATTCCGATACCGCAAGTATCGGGTATCGGCCGATACTTGCGGTATCGGAATTCCGATACCGAGATCCGATACTTTTGTGGTATCGGGTATCGGTATCGGATACATAGAGAT
Organism: Ranitomeya imitator; assembly: GCF_032444005.1. NCBI lineage: Eukaryota > Metazoa > Chordata > Amphibia > Anura > Dendrobatidae > Ranitomeya > Ranitomeya imitator. The sequence continues at coordinate 620,373,463 of NC_091283.1, forward strand.
GTGTAAAATAAAGAATTAAAATAAAAAATATTGATATATTTACCTCTCCGGCGGCCCCTGGACTCAGCGCGGGTAACCGGCAGGCTTCGTTGTTCAAAATCAGCGCTTTTAGGACCTGAGAATCACGTCCCGGCTTCTGATTGGTCGCGGGCCGCCCATGTGACCGCCACGAGACCAATCACAAGCCGCGACGTCACCGCAAGCTATTAGCGCGCTCATTTTTGAAAAATGAGCGCGTTAATGACTTTCAAAGACGTAGCGGCTTGTGATTGGTCGCGGCCACGCGACCAATCACAAGCCGCGACGTCACCGCAAGCTATTAACGCGCTCATTTTTAAAAATGAGCGCGTTAATGGCTTTCAAAGACGTAGCGGCTTGTGATTGGTCGCGTGGCCGCGACCAATCACATGCCGGACGTCACCGCAAGCTATTAACGCGCTCATTTTTAAAAATGAGCGCGTTAATGGCTTTCAAAGACGTAGCGGCTTGTGATTAGTCGCGTGGCCGCGACCAATCACATGCCGGACGTCACCGCAAGCTATTAACGCACTCATTTTTAAAAATGAGCGCGTTAATGGCTTTCAATGATGTAGCGGCTTGTGATTGGTCGCGGCCACGCGACCAATCACAAGCCGCGACGTCACCGCAAGCTATTAACGTGCTCATTTTTAAAAATGAGCGCGTTAATGGCTTTCAAAGACGTAGCGGCTTGTGATTGGTCGCGTGGCCGCGACCAATCACAAGCCGGACGTCACCGCAAGCTATTAACGCGCTCATTTTTAAAAATGAGCGCGTTAATGGCTTTCAAAGACGTAGCGGCTTGTGATTGGTCGCGTGGCCGCGACCAATCACAAGCCGGACGTCACCGCAAGCTATTAACGCGCTCATTTTTAAAAATGAGCGCGTTAATGGCTTTCAAAGACGTAGCGGCTTGTGATTGGTCGCGGCCACGACCAATCACAAGCCGCTACGTCTTTGAAAGTCATTAACGCGCTCATTTTTAAAAATGAGCGCGTTAATAGCTTGCGGTGACGTCGCGGCTTGTGATTGGTCGCGTGGCCGCGACCAATCACAAGCCGCTACGTCTTTGAAAGTCATTAACGCGCTCATTTTTCAAAAATGAGCGCGCTAATAGCTTGCGGTGACGTCGCGGCTTGTGATTGGTCGCGTGGCGGTCACATGGGCGGCCCGCGACCAATCAGAAGCCGGGACGTGATTCTCAGGTCCTAAAAGCGCTGATTTTGAACAAAGAAGCCTGCCGGTTACCCGCGCTGAGTTCAGGGGCCGCCGGAGAGGTAAATATATCAATATTTTTTATTTTAATTCTTTATTTTACACATCCCTATGGATCCCAGGGCCTGAAGGAGAGTTTCCTCTCCTTCAGACCCTGGGAACCATGAGAATACCTTCCGATACTTGATGTCCCATTGACTTGTATTGGTATCGGATATCGGTATCGGCGATATCCGATATTTTTCGGGTATCGGCCGATACTATCCGATACCGATACTTTCAAGTATCGGACGGTATCGCTCAACACTAGTCGTGACACCACCTGTGGTGTTCGGCAATGGGTGGCTGACGCTGCGATTTAGGTCCACTGGGGCTGATGGTGATGTAGCAAAGATGATTCAGCTCCCCACTGGTAGAATAGGGCCCCAGGGCAAATATATTTGATTGTTCAGATGGTGGTGAATGTTGAGGTGCAGAGAATAAGTGAAGGACACAGAGAGGAGCAGTTTTCTTTACCTTTTACTTGAAAGTGGATGCGATCTGGGGTATGGATCACAGATTGAGTCTGGCTTGCCTGGAGGATTTCAGTGGATCCACCCTGCCAGGTGGGGTTGAGGACTTTCCTTCTGCGCTCTCTTTTAGGGTCCCTGCTGCTTGTAGCTAAGCCGCAGCCCGCTCCTGTGGGATGATTTCTAACCTGTATGGCAGACAGCATGAGCCTATTTCATGAGCACTGTCCTTTTGACTGTCAGCCCCGAGCTCTTAGTCTGCTACTGTGCCTTCAGGTGTCCAGAGTGGCCAGGGAACTTGCAGTCCCCTGCCCTCTAGATTTGGCTGTCAGGGCATAAAGCACCCTCCCAGCCAAGGACTCTGGTGTCCCTTTTTGTCAGCGCTCTGCTCTGGGGTCAGCTATATGCAGTTTTTATTCCCCTGAGCTCTTGTCTCTGTCCCTTCCCTCTCCACAGACCAACTGCCAACTCTCCTCTCTCACTGTCCTGTCATGAGCTCCAGCTGGCTCCCGTTTCCATGACAACTCTCCTGTTTACTCTCTCAGCTGACTTTTTTCTGACTCACTAACCCCACCTGCTGGCCAGAATTTATACGGGAGCTCCCTTTTTGGCCTGGAGCAGGAATTGACATGTACACTGTGTTAGCTGGCATGGGGATCTTCCTGCTTGCCTCCAGGCATGACATCACCCCTTAGAGGGAGGCCATGTCACCGTGGCAACTGGATTCTGGGGTGCCACATATACATATATTAAGTTGTGTGAAAAAGTGTTTGCCTCTTATTGATTTCCTATTCTTTTGCAAGTTTGTCTCACTTGAATGTTTCAGATCACCAAACAAATTTAAATATTAGACAAAGATAACACAAGTAAACACAAAATGCAGTTTTTAAAATAAGGGCTTTATTATTAAGGGAAAATTAAGTCCAAACCTTCAGGGCTCTGTGTGAAAAAATGATTACTCCCTCCTTTAAATCATAAGTCAACTCTGGTTTATCACATCTTCTGAAAGCTTAGTTCAAATTCAAGTTCTCAATACAGAAATAACTTAAATAAGACCTGCCTGACAAAGTGAAGTAGATGAAAGGATCTTCAAAAGCTAGACATCATGCTATCCATAGAATTTCTGGAAGAAATGAGAAACAAAGTAATTGAGATTATCAGTCTGGAAAAGTTTAAAAAGACATTTCTAAAACTTTGGGACTTCAGTGAACCACAGTGAGAGCCATTATCCACAAATGGCCAAAACATAGAACAATGGTTAACCCTCCAGGAGTGGCCGGCAAACCAATATTGCCCTAAAAGCACAGCGACGACATGATGGTCTGGGGCTGTTTTGCTGAATAAGGACCTGGAAGACTTGTTGCAATATGTGGAACCATGAATTCTGCTGTCTACTAAAAATCCTGAAGGTGAATCCTGAATGTCAAGTCTGTTTATAACTTCAAGTTGGAGTGCACTTGGGTTATGCAGCAGGACAATAATCAAAAACACACCAGCAAGTCCACATCTGAATGGCTTAAGAAAAGCAAAATTAAAACTTTGGAGTAACCTAGTAAAAGTCCTGAACTTAATCCGATTGAGTTGCTGTGGCATGACCTTAAAATGAATTTGCGCATATTCATCACTGTAATGAGCGGTACCACGTGACCGCTCACACGGGACCTGCTGCCGACGCTGAAAGGAGACATCACGGGAGCTGGGTGAGTATTTCTCTGCAAGCGGGCGGGCGCACAGGTGATGGGAGGCGGGAGGTGACCCCCAAACTTTTTTTTTAACACAAATAAAAAAAACTTGATTTTTTTATCTCTTCTCTCCTGCAGGGGACAAAAGATGAATGCCGCCTTCAGCACCACACGCAGTGGAGACAGCGCTTACTGTAGCGCTGTCTCTCCTGCACGGTCCGTGTGGTCCCCAGGCGGCACACGGCTGCCGCACATGTGCCACACTGATGTGCCACGTGAGCACACGGACACACGGACACGGATAACTGCGGTACTGTTTTCTCCGGTACCGGAATTATCTGGACGTGTGAAACCAGCCTAAGAGAAAGGCGGTCATCATCAGCACATGTCTCAAAACCTAGAAGTGTGACCACACCTATATAAAAATCTCAATTTTTATTGAATAAAGACAAAATATACATACAAGATAAAAAGTGGCTGATAATATTGCAGACAAACAGGAAGTATAGCAAAGCACCATTCAAAAGACAACAAGAACGTGGTACAGTCATTATTTTACCAAGCTCAGTTTACAGTGATTAAGGAAACTAATGAGAGTACCATTATATGAAAATGTATAATAAATATACTGATAGAAATAGAATCAGAGGCAAAGAAGAAAAGCTGTCCCAAAAATATATAAGCTGTGCGAAGTGCCAGTTAATAGGAATCAGTATTGGAAAACCTCTAAGATATAGTTGTAGACTCTGAGTGATATAGACCATAGTTAAATCCTTGTACATTTGTAAATAACAATAATTTGGTGCATGTATGTATTAACTTGTAGAGTCCAATGTGCGTTTCGCTGTTGCTTCTTCTAGGGGTGGCACAAAAATGAAGGCATAGCAGGGGTTTATACAGGGCTTAATAAAAATATGGGAGTTAGTCAGGAAATGAGTCAGAGCAGCCTCATTGACTGATGCAACACATGGACAGATGCATCCACCTATCAATATAATAGGAGGCAGAGGACCATGCAGAGTAGTCATTTGACTGGGCATTCCCAAGAATATCCCAGGTGATGTGGGTGAAAAACGCCATCCCCATGTGCTCTGTGATGGTCATATTATTAAGATATCAATTCCACCAAGCTAGAAAAATGGCCATGTGGCCAAACGCAACTATGATGGAATGCATAATGCATTCCACTAAATCGGAAGTCTGCTCAGCGTCCAGAAATGACACCTATCTACCATGGTGTTACGCATAGTGAACTCCACCAGCGCAATGCCTAAAGAAATTAAATGGCTATCACAGTGGAATGCATTATGTGTTTCACCATGCTCAGAGATCATTTGTGAGCTACAAGCGGCAAAGAGACTATTGCTGTGACCAGGTATATAAAGTGACCATAGGCCATAGAATTGTTAGGCAGAGCAGTATGACTTGGATAGATACATAAATAAATAATCCAAAATAAAGAAATAAACCCAGACCCTGTGGTGTACATCATCAAATGCGTTTTAACCAGATAATAATTAAAATACATACTATAAAATAGAATAAGTAATACATATGTGGAGTCAGAAAGATTCCGTAAATTAATTGAAAATATAAAAGTTTGTGGACAAAACGTGTGAGAGTGAACACAAAAATTAAACACAAACAAAAAGTGATGAGGTGAATGGTGTCACACAGTGAAGTGAATACATGTAAATGTGTATACCTTGTAAGGTTGCTAACGGGCACATAGTTGACAGCAGGTATGTATCACAAAGGTGATTGACATCTGTGATGTAAACCTGGGGTATTTCTCAAGTGTGCACAGTGCTAGGAGGCTTGTTTGGTGCATCTGGGTCAGGTTTTATGGACAGCTGAGAGATAGACTGCCAACATACCTCACCTCTGGGTGTGGTTCAGATGTTAAAATGGAGTTTGTTGTTTGACACATGGTCTATGAGTGTGGAGGGGAAGTCCTCCAAACCTCAGCAGATCTCCTGGATGCTATCCAGCTTGTGCAATCTGGACTTTGTCAAGAACTGTTTATTTTGTTTTGCCTGTACTAAAGGCCATTTGTTCTTCCTTTGCTTATGGCTGGTTCATGAAGCACCAGTAATAGCATGGAGATTTAAATGAAAACACATCCTGTGTTGCCTCACAACACAACGCACCCTAGTGAGAAGCAATCCCACAACGTGTTTACATATATGATGTCATAAGGCATAAAGGTGTCTCGAGTACTACCCATTACATAAAATCATTAAGTTAACCTGAAATGGAACAAGATAAGAAGATTTATAAGGGTCAGTAACGGACGTTAAAACTAATAAAAAATATTAATAAATGAATGATCACATTTTATTAATTGAAGTGATACAAACAATTGTGGCAAGACAATGAAAAAATTATGTTAAATGAGATAAGTTCGACTTGTGAAATTTATAAGATAGGTGAATGTATGTGAAAAGTAATGTACCTGAGAACATTGAAGAAATGCAATGTGTATAAAAAATGTGCTGGTTAACCTCAAAATTGAAGCATATATGAAACCCATACTGAAAAGTATTGAGGACAGAACTGTCAAAGAATAAATAAACATGCAAAACATTGCATGTGGAAGAATGAAGGTACGTGCAAACAACATACTGTGAATTAATGTAAGAATAAAAGTGTCATCAAAGGGAACCTGTCACCCTGGCATTTTTAACTAAAAGAGTCACCTTGTGCAGCACTAATGCTGCATTCTGTCAAGATTAGACAAGTCCACAGGTCACACTGGTATTATGTATACATACACGTGCCGCGTAGGCAATAATTGATATAGATAATCTTGTGAAAGTGACCAGTGCGCTGTGGAAAATTTAGTGGAAAACCCACTCACCAAGGGATAGGTACAGCCATAGCCAGTATATTCGTCAGGACGAAGGATCAATATCCGAAACGCGCATCGGGGCGCGTTTGTATGAGGACTCGGCTGACCCCGCTGACCCGACCTATTCATTGAGGTATAGTGTGCTCCCCCTGTTGGTATTTTCCATGCTAGGATCTTTCTGGCTGCTGCGGTTCTCTTGGCCATCTGTGGACTTGAGTGGCCTCTATTACCCCCACCTGTAAGAGAGAGTCAGCAGCATCTCTGCTCGTATTAACTTGATACCTTATTGGGCACTTTTTCTGCCTTACTGGTTATATTGCACTATGGCACTTTTATTGTCTTATGTACTAACATCATGGTAGGGAGTCAGACCAGATAGACCACTTCTGTATGATTGTTCATCACCTGTCTTGGAACAATTTTTGCACACCCTTTGCACCTTAGTAATGTTCACTACATGATATATTAGTGTTTTTACCCCCATTTTGTCTTATATATTTTTTTTGGCACGTTGCACTTTGGTCTGTGCAGTCTGGCATATATATACAGGAATTTGTTGTGCCGTTTATTCCACTCAGCACTTTTTTACTATAAAATACAGATCTTTTGCCTGTGTTATATACATTGTAGGGGAGCCACACCCTCGGTCCTATATGTGGTTACTGTTGGGGTCAGCTAGTTGTTCTATTCCAAAAAAATTTTTTACATATATATATTATTTTATTTTTATTATTTTTTTATTTGTATTCTCGGTAAATATAAATTTTTGTCCTTGTACGCATTTTTTATATATTTAAAATATACATATATTTTGCCATTTGTATTTAATAAAGGCGTTTTTTATATACACTTCCTGCGTGGTGTTATATCTTACTTCTATCCATATACTGGCTATGGCTGTACCTATTCTGTCAAGATGGCTCTTTTATTTGGGGTCCCTTCCAATGCATAAATATTTCTTTTTATAATTTGCCCACCATACCTGTAGAAAAGACATGCCCCCCGGATACAAACGCCTCCCAGCCATCATTAATTTCCTCCATGCGCCGGGTGCCGCATCCTATGCCTTCAGTAACGTCCCCGGCCCCTGCGCTGTAAGTTCCCATCATGTGATGGGAGTTGAAGGGCAGCACAACCTGCATATGCCCCCCAAAAATTACAGCGCAGGCGCCAGGGACGTAAACGACTGCAGAGGCGGCGCCTGGCGCAGAGAGGAAATGAGTGATGGCTGGGAGGCGTTTGTTTCTGGGGGAAAAGATATGCCCCCCGGACAGACTACAGGTATGGTGGGCAAATTATAAAAACAAATATTTCAGCATTGGAAGGGACCCCAAATAAAAGAGCCACCTTGACAGAATGCAGCATTAGTGCTGCACAAGGTGGCTCTTTCAGTTAAAAAAGCCAGGGGGAGGGAAAGGTTCCCTTTAATGTACACGAATGCTAGTATGTCCAAGTACAGTGGTGTGATATAGTGATTGTACCCTTATTATTATTATTATTATTATTTATTGTTATAGCACCATTTATTCCATGGCGCTTTACATGTGAGGAGGGGTATACATAATAAAAACAAATACAATAATCTTCAACAATACAAGTCATAACTGGTACAGGAGGAGTGAGGACCCTGCCCGCGAAGGCTCACAATCTACAAGGGATGGGTGAGAATACAGTAGGTGAGGATAGAGCTGGTCATGCAGTGGTTTGGTCGATCGGTGGTTACTGCAGGTTGTAGGCTTTTCGGAAGAGGTGGGTCTTCAGGTTCTTTTTGAAGGTTTTGATGGTAGGCGAGAGTCTGATGTGTTGTGGTAGAGGGTTCAGAGTAGGGGTGATACGCGAGAGAAATCTTGTATACGATTCTGGGAAGAGGAGATAAGAAGTAGAGAAGGAGATCTTGTGAGGATCGGAGGTTGCGTGTAGGTAAGTACCGGGAGACGAGGTCACAGATGTATGGAGGAGACAGGTTGTGGATGGCTTTGTACGTCATGGTTAGGGTTTTGTACTGGAGTCTCTGGGCAATGGGGACCCAGTAAAGGGATTGACAGAGGGGAGAGGCTGGGGAATAGCGGGGGGACAGGTGGATTAGTCGGGCAGCAGAGTTTAGAATAGATTGGAGGGGTGCAAGAGTGTTAGAGGGGAGGCCACAGAGCAGGAGGTTGCAGTAGTCAAGGCGAGAGATGATGAGGGCATGGACTAGGGTTTTTGCAGATTCTTGGTTGAGGAATGAACGGATTCGTGAAATATTTTTGAGTTGAAGTCAGCAAGAAGTGGAAAGGGCTTGGATATGTGGTTTGAAGGAGAGATCAGCGTCAAGGATTACCCCAAGGCAGCGAGCTTGTGGGATTGGGGAGAGTGGGCAGCCATTTACTGTAATGGATAGGTTCGTTGGGGGGGTCGCGTGAGATGGGGGAAAGATGATGAATTCTGTTTTGTCCATGTTAAGTTTGAGAAATCTAGCAGAGAAATAGTGGACAGACATTGAGGGATTCTGGTTAGTAGGGAGGTGATGTCTGGTCCAGAGATGTAGATCTGTGTGTCATCAGCATAGAGGTGATACTGAAAGCCATGAGATTCTATGAGCTGTCCCAGGCCAAAGGTGTAAATGGAGAAGAGCAGGGGCCCAAGGACTGAACCTTGTGGGACTCTGAGAGATAGGGGGCAAGGTGAGGAGGTGGTGTGTGAGTGGGAGACGCTGAGTGTCCGGTCTGTTAGGTATGATGAGATCCAGGATAGGACCAAGTCTGTGATGCCAAGGGATGAGAGGGTCTGTAATAATAGGGAATGGTCCACTGTGTTAAAGGCAGCCGACAGGTCGAGGAGGAAGACAGAGTAATGTCGCTTGCTCTTGGCGGTTAAGAGGTCATTGGTGACCTTAGTTAGGTCAGTTTCAGTGGAATAATGTGACCAGAAGCCAGATTTTAAGCGGTCAAAGAGGGAGCAAGAAGAGAGATGGGAGGATAGTTCAAGGTAAACGTGTTGTTCCAGTAGTTTGGAGGCATAAGGGAGAAGTGATATAGGGCGATAGCTAGATACAGAGGATGGGTCAAGAGAGGGCTTTTTGAGGATAGGTGTTATGGAGGCATGTTTAAAGCTTGAGAGGAAAACACCAGTTGTTAGTGATAGGTTGAAGAGATGGGTTAGGGTTGGGATGAAGACTGTGGTGAGGTTTGGGATGAAGACTGTGGTGAGGTTTGGGATGAGGTGGGATGGGAGTGGGTCAAGTGCACAGGTGGTGAGATGCGATCTTGATTTCTTAATCTTTTGCATGTTTGTCACACTTAAATGTTTCAGATCACCAATCAAATTTATGTATTAGACAAAGATAACAAAATTAAACATCAAATTCAGTTTATAAATGAAGATCTTTATTATTAAGGGAAAATGAAATCTAAACCTACAGGGTCTTGTGTGAAAAAGTGATTGCCCCCTAAACCTAATAACTGGATGGGCCACCCTTAGCAGCAAAAACAAGAGTTTGCCATAACTAGCAATGCTGTGGAGGAATTTTGGCCAACTCATCTTTGCAAAATTGTTGTAATACAAACACATTGGAGGGTTTCTGAGATTGAACCACCTTTTTAAGGTCATGCCATAGCATATCAATTGGATTAAGGTCAGGACTTTGACTAGGCCCCTCCAAAGACTTAATTTTGTTTTTCTTAAGCCATTGAGAGATGAACTTGCTGGTGTGTTTGGATCATTGTCCTGCTGCATAACTCAAGTGCTCTTCAGCTTGATGTCAGGAACAGATGGCCATACAGATGGCTGGAAATTTGCCTTCAGTATTTTTTGGTAGACAGCAGAATTCATGATTCCAAATACCACAGCAAGTCTTCCAGGTCCTGAAGCAGCAAAATAGCCCCAGACAATCACACTACCACCATCATATTTTACTGTTGGTATTATGTTCCTTTTCTGTTTTACTTCTATGCTAGATGTATTGGAACATACACCTTCCAAAAAGTTCAACTTTTGTCTCATCAGTCAACAGAATATTCTCCCAAGAGTGTTGGCGATCATCAAGATGTTTCTGGCAAAACTGAGATGAGTCTTTATGCTCTTTTTGCTCCTCAGCAGGGGTATTTTTCTTGGAACTCTCCCATGCATGCCATTTTTGCCCAGTCTCTATCTTATGGTGAAGTCATGAACACTGACCTTAACTGAGGCAAGTGAGGCCTGCAGTTCTTTTGATGTTGTTGTGGAGTCTCTTATGACCTCTTGAATGAGTCGTCGCTGCGCTCCTGTGGTAATTTTGCTGAGCCAGCCACTCCTGGGAAGATTCACCACTGTTCCATGTTTTCACCATTTGTGTATAATGGCTCTCACTGTTGTTCACTGGAGTCCCAAAGCTTAGCTTTTGAAATGGCTTTATAAGCTTTTACAGACTAATAGATCTCAATTACTTTGTTTCTCTTTCGTTCCAGAATTTCTTTGCATTGCGGCATGATACCTAGCTTTTGAGGATCTTTTGGTCTATTTCACTTTGTCAGGCAGGTACTATTTAAGTGATTTCTTGATTGCCAACTGGTGTGGCGGTAATCAGGCCTGTTTGTGGCTAGGGAAGTTTAACTAAGCTTCCCAAAGTTGTGATAAACCGCAGTTAATTTATGTCTTAAGGGGGGTGCAATCATTTCTCCACACAGGGCTCTGAAGGTTTGGAATTCTTTTCCCCTTAATAAATAAGACCTTCATTTAAAAACTGCATTCTGTGTTTACTTGAATTATCTTTGTATAATATATAAATTTGTTTTGTGATATAAAACCTTTATGTGTGACAAACATGCAAAAGAAAAACCCTTTTTCACACGACTGTATATCGGTTTTCTAAATTGTGTAAGTAGTGAAAATACAAATATGACCAAAGCATCTAAATGGAGTAAACCATAAAACCCAGACTAAAAATAGCAAAAACAAGGAATTTTAATTTAAAAGTTTTTAAAAATATATATGTTTTCGTATACCGGTAATAACTCATTTATCTGTAAGTGAAAAATAATGAAACAAGCTTAACTCCAGTGGGCTTGACACACATCCTCCTTTCCTAGAAGTATTGAAACTGCTATGGTGTATGTAAATTCTACAACTCCTGCAATACATGAAAAAAATAATTAGTAAAACAGAACAAGACAATAAATAATAAAATACAACAAATTAAAAAGAATTACGGTAACATGGGAATCAGCACACTGGGAATGGTGAATTTCAAAGGACTGGAAAAAACTAATATTTTCAATTAGGCAGTAAGGAACAATAGTGTTCAGAGTGTTTCTCAAGCAAGCTTCTTTATGTGCTGGGCTTGCTTCCAGTTCCCACTTCTAGAACTTACTATTGTTAGATCAATCCCCTGGATTTTCAATATAGAAGCATTGCATTATGGTGCAGCTTAGAAAGGGATGTCAATTTTGTGAGGTTTTCTTCTTCTTTTTCTGCTATTATTGAGAGAACATGTTCCCTAGCCCTTCTATGGAACTCCCAAGATGTTAAGCCAATATACCATTAAATTGCAAAGTTAAGATGCTTAATATATTATGCCTTTCACACTGCAGGTAATTGTGTGGGTAATTTTACATTTTTTCTTTTCTATGGAATCCAAAAAATCAGTTATTCTTTCGACATTTGGTCACACAACACATTCCCCACAGGATTTGTATCCCCATGGTATATCCCTGGAACCAAAGATATTTGGTGGTTTGTTTGCTACATGATGGCTATGCACCAAAGTATCTCTCAAATTTTTACATCTTCGAAAGTTTATGGTAAGCGTGTACTCAAAATGAGTTCTGATAGAAGAACGTTCCAATGTTTAGTTAGTTCTTAATGTACCCCATCTGATCTTGCATTAAATGTTGAGATGAATCTCAAAACATCCTGTTGTTTTTTGCTACTGTGATTAGAATTTAACAGTGTACGCCGCTTCATGCTCATATGTAGCCTTTTTGGATGCTCTCCTCATGAGATTTTCTTGCTCTGAATTTCTTCTTTAGATCATTGGCCTGACTTTCTGAAAGAGTATTATTGGAACAAATTCTTTTGGCTCTTCGAAATTGGCCTCTGAGTATATTATTGATGACATGTCTTGGATGTGCTGAATTAGCATGCAGGATGGAATTAACTGATGCAGGACAGGTTTTAGACAAACTGGGGCCCTGGGTAAAAATTTAAAGTGGGGCCCCAAATGCTCACATATTGCACCAACACAAATAAACATTTCAGTTATATTTACATGTGCAAAGTTCAGGCCGCTAAACGAGCGCGATTGACAATATTGAAGTTGTTCAACGCTTGTTTCCCGGCTTCTTTAGGGTATGTGCACAAGTTCAGTAATTTGCAGCGCTTTGGACGCAGCACATGTCAGCTGCCGGCTATTGAATGCAGGTGAATTCCCGTGTGCTCATTGAACCATGCGGATTGACTGCGTCCAATACATTGTACGGGTGAAATTTATCTTGCGGAGACAAATAAAGATAAATTGGCATGCTGCGATCTGGAAAGGTGCGCTGCAATGTTTGTCTCCGCGGGTGAGCCGCGGGCGTCTGCACGCATAGTGGGCATGGAATTTCTTGAAATCCCATCCACTATGCAGTAGGATCTGGCCACTGCACAAGTACGCAACATCAAACCCCACATTGTTTAACCTTGTCAGATACTGTGGCAATGAATAGTCACGTGTAAAACTGTATGTTGTTCCAAGGGCCAATACGATCACATTGCCCCCTGGATCAATGACATCATTTTGCATTATTCACAAAGGCTATTCTCTGTGATTTAGTACAATTGTAATTTTTAATAGTTGTAGGCATTTGTTAGAGCATCATTTTCATGGATACATAAGCTACTGCAATACCGTGCACATGGAGTAAGGAACATAACAAATCAAAAAAACGACACTACATTGCTAAGTAGAGGTATTTGCTAATATTATTATTTATATTATTAGATCTACTGCATGTTGAATAGGATCTTGAACATGGGAATAGCTATTTAAAGCTTACTTCTCGCCAGGTTAAAAATAACCAGTTCTTGCTCACATTTTAGAACTATGATTTTGGAGATGGGAATACCCTTTTACGTCAACTTTCTGCACTGTGACATCTGCCTTGTGTATTAAACCTAAAGCCTCTCATACACATTAGATGGATGTCAGCCTACTGTTTGCCATGCAGATATCTTGCCCAACCCTCCCAAACACAAAAGCACTCATCTGGGCTTAATTAGATAGATAGATAAATAGATAGATGATAGATAGATAGATAGATAGATAGATAGATAGATAGATAGATAGATAGATAGATAGATAGATAGATAGATAGACCAAAGGTAAATATGAAAAATTCTATTTGCCTGACATTTTTACCTGAATATTTCAGTTTTATATTTCACAAATTTGAGAGTGCTAGAGATTTTATTCACTAACACTATTACATCAACCATCACTTATTTTTCATCCTTTCAGATCACTCTACATGCTCTTTTCCAGTTTGTATCATTTTAATTTCCATTTAGCGCAGATTCTTACATATCATGCTAGTTTATTACACTTAGATATGTCTTCTGGGCGCTTTTCCCTTTTTGTCATTTATACTCACTCCTACATTACACTCAGGCCAAATACATTTACCATAAAATCAGTGAACGTTATTCATTTCCTCCGTCACTGATAGGAGCTCTAGCCATCAATTTTAGAATGGCTCTATAATTCAATGAGCAGTCCTGTGGCTAAGTTGCATTTTCTTTGCTTTTATTCCTACTACAATTATGTTTCAAAACAAAATTCACTAAACAATAAATTGGCTTTGGCAGTAAAAGAAAAGTGTGAAAGTAACAAGGGACAATTATATTAAATAAGCCAGAAAATGATTCTTCGTGGAATAAAAAAGTTAATAATTTCAAGTCATAAGCCTGATTTACCATGTGGTAAAATAATTATCTCCTGTACATTCTTGTAATATAACACAATATCTAATGAGTGCCCCTTTACATATTTGCAGGCTGAAATTGGTTCCTCACTCAGCAATGATGTAGACATTTAGGCACACACAGATTACAGTTCAACAACTTTAATCACTGGGAGGAAACAAGCTTAATGGATATGCCATATTTAGTGTTGAGCATACCGATACTGCAAGTATCGGGTATCAGTCGAAATTCACTGTATCGGAATTTCGATACCGAGTTCCGATACTTTTGCAATATCGGATACTGGAATCGGAAGTTCCTATAGTGCAATTATGCACTATAATGGAGTGTGGGTGATGTGTGAGCGGTGCATGGGTGGAGACTGCATGTGTGTGAGGGCGGCGTCTGTGCGTGACCATGGGGGGGCCCTGTACGTGCCTGCCGGGGCTCTGTGCGGGCTGCCAGGGCTCTGTGCGGCGTTCCGGGGCTCTGTGCTTGTGACTTCAAGTCGCATCGGACGATGCCTGCTACAGTGACAGTGATTGAGACATTAGCCAATGATGGGACAGTAGTAGTCCCATCATCCGGCTAAGGCGTTGAATGTAAAAAAGATACTACATACATGCTACATACTACATACATACATACCACATACATACTACTTACATACTACATACATATTACATACTACATAAATACTACATACATAATACATACATACTACATATATACTACATACTACATGCTACATACATACTACATACTACATACATACTACATACTACACTTACTACATACATACTATGTACATACTACATACATACTACATATATACTACATACACACATACTACATACATACATACATACTACATACATACTACATACATACATACTACATACATACTACATACTACATACATACATACATACTACATACATACTACATACATACATACTACATACATACTACATACATACTACATACATACTACATACTACATACATACTACATACTACATACTACATACATACTACATAAAACATACATACTATATACATACTACATACATACTACATACATACTACATACATACTACATACTACATACATACATACATACTACATACATACTACATACACACTATATACATATACACTACATACGTACATACATACATACTACATACATACTACATACAGTACATTCATACATTACATACAATACATACATAGAGATACAGTACATTAAACATAGAGTTCATACTCACCATTATTTGTCGCTTTGTTTCCTGAAGCCAGTGTCATCAGTAAAAAAATATGAAAATAACAAACAACCAATATACTCCCTGTCCGCAGAAATCCACAAGTGTCCCATGACGATCTCCCCTGAAGAACGGCAGCATCAGCTGATGCGACCGCTCTCCAGGGGCTCCAGGAACACAATGACGGGAAGAAGGTATCCTTCCACACTATATTCCTCCGCCGCTGTAAAAAAAAATAGTCCCTAGTCTCACTTTTGGCATTGCTGTGTGAGAAAGTTTCCCATCCAGCAATTGCCATAAAGTAAGACTTTGAACTCTGGGAACCTCTCAGTGATGCACTGCAGGAGCCATTGTATCCTGTTATTGTGTCACTGAGGGTCCTATAGAGCAGTGACTTCACCCGATTTTTTAAATTCAAGTCCGGGGAGAAGGGGGCGGACGAGTGGCCACCCGTCGCTAATACAAGTCTATGGGTAAAAAATGCATCCTGCGAGCACATTTGCAGGATCCGTTTTTTCTCAAAATAACGGATTGCGATGGATTACTAAAAACACAAGTGTGAAAGTAGCCTTCAAAACATCGGCCTTTCTATTATATATCTATGGATATATCTATAGATCTATAGATATATTTTTTGATAGATATATCTATAGATACATTGATGTATCTATCCAAATATTTCTGTCTGATTTCACACATCAGGTTTTTGCCGTCAGGCACAATCCGGCGAGTTTTGAAAAAAAACGGATCCGTTTTTTCCGCTGGATCCGTTTCTTCCACCAGATACAATTTTTTCCGCAGGATCCGTTTTTTTCCACCGGATCTGTTTTTTTTTCCGCAGGATCCGTTTTTTCCGCCGGATCCGTTTTTTCCGGAGGATCCTTTTGTATTATGCCGGATCTGTTTTTTCCGCCGGATAAGTTTTTATCTGCCGGATCCGCTTTTTTTCCGCCGGATCCGTTTTTTCCACCGGATCAGTTTTTTTTCCGCAGGATCCATTTTTTTCCGCCGGATCCGTTTTTTCCACAGGATCAGTATTTTTCTGCCGGATCCGTTTTTTTTTCCACCGGAACCGCTTTTTCCTCAGGATCCATTTTTTCCCGCCGGATCAGTTTTTTTCTGCCGGATCCATTTTTTCTTCCGGATCATTTTTTCTCCGCCTGATCCGTTTTTTTCAAAACTCGCCGGATTGTGCCTGACAGCAAACATCTATGTATTTATAGATATATCTATCTATAAATATATCTATAGATAGATATATCCATAGATATATAATAGGAAGGCCGATGTTTCTAAGGCTACTTTCACACTTGCGTTTTTAGCAATCCATCGCAATTCGTCGTTTTGGGAAAAAATGGATCCTGCAAATGTGCTCGCAGGATGCGTTTTTTACCCATAGACTTGTATTAGCTTAAGTGAACGTTTTTTTTGTCCGTCGCATCTGCCATTTTCTACCACGCATGTGCGGCCAAAACTCCGCCCCCTCCTCCCCGGACTTCAGAATGGGCAGCAGATGCGTTGAAAAACTGTATCCGCTGCCCACGTCGTGCACAAATTTCACAAAGTGCGCTGGTACGTCGGCTCGACGCATAGCGACGGACCCGTACCGACGCAAGTGTGAAAGAGGCCTTAATGAGCGTTGAATTAAAAATAAAAAAACAGAAAAAAAACACGTGGGCTCCTGTGCAATTTTCTGCACCAGAGGGGGAAAGCCGATGGCCCGGGGCCAATATTTGTAGCCTGCTATGAATATCAGCCCGCAGCTGTCTGCGTAGCCTTTACTGGCTATTGAAATAGGGGGACCCCCCAAAAAATGACGTGGGGTCCCCCTATATTTTATAACCAGAAAGGCTATGCAGACAGCTGCGGGCTGATATTCATAGTCTAGAGAGGGGCCATGGATATTGTCCCCCCCAGCTACAAATACCAGTCCGCAGCTGCCCCAGAAATGGCGCATCTTACAGATTCCGGCACTTAGCCTCTCTCTTCCCACTCCCATGTAGCGGTGGGATATGGGGTAATAAGAGGTTAATGTCACCTTGCTATTGTAAGGTGACATTAAGCCGGGTTGATAACGGAGAGGCGTCAATAAGACGCCTATCCATTATTAATCCAATAGTAATGGCCCCTGCAGTGCATCACTGAGGTTACTTTTGTTCAAAGTCTCACTTTATGGCAATTGCTGCATGGGAAAATTTCTCACACAGCAATGCCAAAAGTGAGACTAGGGACTATTTTTTTTACAGCGGCAGAGAAATACATTGCAGAAGGATACCTTCCTCCCATCATTGTGTTCGTGGAGCCCCTGAAGAGCGGTCGCATCAGCTGATGCTGCCGTTCTTCACAGGAGATCGTCGTGGGACACTCGTGAATTTCTGCGGACAGGGAGTATATTGGTTGTTTGTTATTTTAATATTTCTTTACAGATGACATTGGCTTTGGGGAACAAAGTGACAAGTAATGGTGAGTATGAACTCTATGTTTGTGTTATATCTGTATTGTATGTAAAGTATGAATGTACTGTATGAAGTATGTATGTAGTATGTATGTATTATGTATGTTGTATGTATGGTTTTTTTTTTCGTTCAACACATTAGCTGGATGATGGGACTTCTACTGTCCCATCATTGGCTAATGTGTCAATCACTGTCACTGTAGTAAGCATCATCCGATGGGACTTGTAGTCCCATCGGACGATGCCTGCACACACACACAGAGCCCTGGCAGCCCGGACAGAACCCCAGCAGGCCGCACAGAGCCCCGGCACGCCACACAGAGCCTCTGCACACCGAACAGAGCCCCGGCACACCACACAGAACCCCAGCAGGCCCGCACAGAGCCCCGGAAAGCCGCACAGAGCCCCGGTATGCCACACAAAGCCCCAACAGGCCCACACAGAGCCCCGGCATGCCGCACAGAGCCCCAGCAGGCCCACACAGAGCCCCGGCAGGTTGCACAGAGACCCGGCAGATTGCAGAGAGCCCAGAGAGGCTCGGACAGACCCCTGGCAGGCCCGCATAGACCCCGACCGCACACACAGACATGCACAGTGTCCGCCCACGCACCGCCCACACTCTTCCCCCCTCCGGAACAGGATGTAGAAGGACAGAAAGAGCTTGTTTACATTCCGATATTTGTGTCCCATTGACTTGCATTGGTATCGGGTATCGGTATCGGCGATATCCGATATTTTTTGGATATCGGCCGATCCAATCCAATACTGATACATCTGTATATTGGAAGGTATCGCTCAACACTAGCCGTATTATATGAGGCAACAAGCTTGGTGGTTTCAATGGTCTTAACAAGAAGGCTGACATTTAGACAGTCTGCCATTAATCTCAATGCAGCTCAGCACACACAAGTACCTAATGACAGCCCTTTTCTCAATCACGTCTCTTGGTAGAAATTTTCAGCAGCAGCTGGTCTGGCACTTTGCACACATTTGGGGCCTATCCATTTCAGTCACTATATTATAGTCCCTCATATTCAGTTACTAATCTCTTCTCAGATGTGGCACTACTTTTCACAAAGGTGCATCAGCTTTCAGACTACCTTTCTTCACCCTAACAGATCTGAATAGGGTTATCCACTAATAGGAGAACTTGTCATTCTGATTTTTTTTGCCCCAACTAAAATAAAACCACCTACACTCATCTCCTGTGTCAGCTCCGTTTCAGTAGATTCAGCACTCACGTTTCCAGGGCTCATGTGAGGTTGCTATGTCACATAAGCCCTGTACCCAATCAACGCTAGCATCACTGTCCCCGCCTTCAGACATATACAGTTGTGCTCAAAAGTTTACATAGCTCGGCTGATTTTTTTTGCTTTCTTGGCCTTTTTTCAGAGAATATGACTGATAACACCAAAACTTTTTCCCCACTCATGTTTAGTGGTTGGATGAAGCCATTTATTGTCAAATTACTGTGTTTTCTCTTTTTAAATCATAATGACAATCCAAAACATCCAAATGAACCTGATCAAATGTTCACATACCCTTGTGATTTTGGCCTGATAACGTGCACAGAAGTTGACACAAATGGGTTTGAATGGCTTCCAATGGTAACATCCTCACCTGTGACCGGTTTTCTTGTGATCAGTGTCTGTGAATATAAGCTGAGTGAGTTTCTGGGTCTAGACAGACTCTTGCATCTTTCATTGAGCCACTGATATTTCTGGATTGTGAGTCATGAGGAAAGCAAAAGAATTGCCAATGGTTCTATGGGAACAGGAAGTTGAACTGTATAAAACAGGAAAGAGATACAAAAAGATATGAAAGGAATTGATAATGCCAATCAGCAGCATTAAAACTAACATTAAATGGAAAAGTCAGGGGCTCTGTAAAAACAAAACCACAGTCAGGTAGACCAACAAAAATATCGTCAACAACTGCCAGGAATATTGTTCAGGATAAAAAGAAAACCCCACAAATAACATCAGCTGAACTACTGGACTCTCTGAAAATTAGCGGTGTGGATGTTTCAAAATGCACAATAAGGAGGCACTTGACGAAAAATGGGCTGCATGGTCAAGTTGCAAGAAGAAAGCCATTACTGAGCAAATGCCGCAAAGTATATCACCTACAATACGCAAAACAGCACAAAGACAAGCCTCAAAACTTCTGTAACAAGGTAATTTGGAGTGACCAAAATTAAACTTTTTAGGCACAACCATAAATGTTATATTTGGAGAGAAGTCAACAAGGTCTATGATAAAAGGAACACCATTCCTACTGTAAAGCACGGAGGTGGATCGCAGATGTTTTGGGGATGTGTGATCTAGAAAGGCACAGGAATCTTTGTCAAAATTGCAGGAAAGATTAATGCAGCACATAATCAGCAAATGCTGGAGGCAAATTTGCAATCATCAGTCCAGAAGCTGCGTATGGGACGTACTTGGACGTTCCAACATGACATCGATCCAAAACACAAGGCTAAGTCGGCCTGTCATTGGCTACAGCAGAACAAAGTGAAGGTTCTGAAGTGGCCATCTCAGTCTCCTGACCTCAATATCATTGAGCCACTCTGGGGAGATCTCAAGCATGCAGTACATGCTAGACAGCCCAGGAATTTACAGAAACTGGAGGCTTTTTGCCAAGAAGAGTGGGCAGCTTTATTATCTGATAAAATAAAGAACCTCATCCGCA
Source organism: Ranitomeya imitator (assembly GCF_032444005.1). Classification (NCBI taxonomy): domain Eukaryota; kingdom Metazoa; phylum Chordata; class Amphibia; order Anura; family Dendrobatidae; genus Ranitomeya; species Ranitomeya imitator. Next base: position 620,394,044 of record NC_091283.1, read on the forward strand.
ACTATCACAAAAGACTTCAAGCTGTCATTGATGATACATACAATACATGGTATTAAGAAATGGGTTATGTGAACTTTTGATCAGGGTCATTTGAATGTTTTGGGTTGGCATTATGATTTAAAAAGAGAAAACACAGTAATTTGACAATATATGGCTTCACCCAACCACTAACTATGAGTCAAGAAAAAGTTTTGGCGTTATCATTCATATTCTCTGGAAAAAAAGGTCAAGAAAGCAAAAAATCTGTTGGGGTATGTAAACGTTTGAGCACAATTGTAAGCAATCAAAGAAAGAGAGTGGCCAGCCACAGCACTCACTTCTTCTTTATTACTTAAATATCCAAATGCAGGGACGGTGGTGATGTCAGCATTGATTAGACACAGGGCTAACATGACATAGCTTTAAGTAAGTCCCAGAAATTCAAATGCCAATACCGATGGAACGGTACCGACATGGAGGTGGATCTAGGTGTTTTTATTTTATGCACTAGGCTGAGCTTGTTTCCCTTTACCTATGGCTGGTTTCTTTTGATGTGCTCCATGTTGGGTGTTACACATTTTTCATCACATTTTGAGAAGATCATCTCCCCACGCTTCTTAAAGACTAGTTAGAAACATACCTGTTTCAGCTGTTGTTTAAACTGATCCACAATCAGTTCACACTGTGCAGTCATCTTGCATTAATCTGATGATGCCTGCATAGTTTCAGTCCTGGTAGCCACCTTCTGGTTAAGCATAACAAACTATTATTGGACTCTGTTGATATTGTGCATTCATCAAGCAAAACTCATATGACTCCTGCATACCTTTTATCCTGCTTCCTTCCTCCTGGCTAACAAATCAGTATATAACATACTGTTATTTGTTCTGGTTCTGTGGTTTTCAATGTGTCCAAATCCTTGATATTCCTCATGCCCCAGACAGCGTTTGGTCCATATGTACACATTGATCTGCGGATTCAGGAATCCACGGTATCAGGTGGGCTTAACTGACATCCATTACAGATGCCTAAAAATTGATGCACTCTATATTTACAGGAAAAAGTCTTCTCTGCGCCTCAGTGGTGGCAATTATTGTCTTCTACCACTTTCACCTGAGACAAACTATGCTGACTGTAGCTTAGGCTTGAGCTTTGTACTTTCCCTTCTTAGTCCTTCACTAAGCTAAGGGTGAGCTTATTGCTGTAGTGAGTGCTACTCGCCCCCACTTGCTTGCTAGCTATGGTGCAAACATTTCTCTGCTGCTTCATAACTGCTGAAAAGCATCCAGAAATTAATAAACTATGTACATAAATATGTAAGCATGAATAAACCAAATACATACGTACAGTGCCTTGTGAAAGTATTCGGCCCCCTGGAGTTTTTCAACCTTTTCCCACGTATCATGCTTCAAACATAAAAATACCAAATGTAAATTTTTGGTGAAGAATCAACAACAAGTGGAACACAATTGTAAAGTTGAACGAAATGTATTGGTTATTTTAAATTTTTGTGGAAATTCAATGTGAATACTTTTCTGCCCAATGATGACATCATGTGGAAATTCAAAAAATGAACAGTGGGACGTGCAATATTATTCGGCCTCTTTACTTTCAGTGCAGCAAACTCACTCCAGAAGTTTATTGTGGATCTCTGAATGATCCAATGTTGTCATAAATGCCTAATGATGATAAATATAATCCACCTGTGTGTAATCAAGTCTTCGTATAAATGCACCTGCTCTGTGATAGTCTCAGGGTTCTGTTTGAAGCACAGAGAGCATCATGAAGACCAAGGAACACAACAGGCAGGTCTGTGATATTATTGTGGAGAAGTTTAAAGCCGGATTTGGATACAAAATTATTTCCAAAACTTTAAACATCCCATGGAGCACTGTGCAAGCGATCATACTGAAATGGAAGGAGTATCACACCACTGCAAATCTACCAAGACCCGGCCGTCCCTCTAAACTTTCATCTCAAACAAGGAGAATACTGATCAGAGATGCAGCCAAGAGGCCCATGATCATTCTGGATGAACTGCAGAGATCTACAGCTGAGGTGGGATAGTCTGCCCATAGGACAACAATCAGTTGTACACTGAACAAATCTGGCCTTTATGGAAGAGTGGCAAGAAGAAAGCCATTTCTCAAGGATATCCATAAAAAGTGTTGCTTAAAGTTTGCAACAAGCCACCTGGGAGACACCCCAAACATGTGGAAGAAGGTGCTCTGGTCAGATGAAACCAAAATTGAACTTTTTGGCAACAATGCCAAACGATATGTTTGGCGTAAAGGCAACACAGCTCATCACCCTGAACACACCATCCCCACTGTCAAACAAGGTGGTGGCAGCATCATGGTTAGGGCCTGCTTTTCTTTAGCAGGGACAGGGAAGATGGTTAAAATTGATGGGAAGATGGATGGAGACAAATACAGGACCATTCTTGAAGAAAACCCTTTGGAGTCTGCAAAAGACCTGAGACTGGGACGAAGATTTGTCTTCCAACAAGATAATGATCCCAAACATAAAGCAAAATCTACAATGGAATGGTTCACAAATAAACGTATCCAGGTGTTAGAAAGGCCAAGTCAAAGTCCAGACCTCAATCCAATCTAGAATCTGTGGAAAGAGCTGACAACTGCTGTTCACAAACGATCTCCATCAAACCTCACTGAGCTCGAGCTGTTTGCCAAGGAAGAATGGGCAATAATTTCAGTCTCTCGATGTACAAAACTGAGAGAGACATACCCCAAGCGACTTGCAACTGTAATCGCAGCAAAAAGTCGCGCAACAAAGTATTAAGTTAAAGGGGCCGAATAATATTACACGCCCCACTTTTCAGTTTTTGAATTTCCACAAAAATTTAAAATAACCAATAAATTTCATTCAACTTCACAATTGTGTTCCACTTGTTGTTGATTCTTCACCAAAAATTTACATTTGGTATCTTTATGTTTGAAGCATGATACGTGGGAAAAGGTTGAAAAGTTTACTTTGGGCCAAATACTTTTGCAAGGCACTGTATATACCAGCAATGCATAAACCCTACACATAAAAAGTATTTACCAGCATTAAACAAAGCATAAAGTGTGCACATAAATAAACACCAGCATGAAGAATCATGGGCAGAATGTAACAGACTTTATAATTTTAGCCAATGACATTTTACTCTAAAGAAATGTTGTGGCATTTCACAGAAAACCACACATTTAAAAGCCAGCCGGAAGCTATATGTTTCAGGTGAGTAGTTTAAGAGGCTGGTCTTCAGTGGATCTCACCTGCCCACTGCCCACTTCCTTTAGCTGACAGGTCACCCTCTATAAATATGCATATGAATGAAACCAAAATATTTCCTCTCAGAGATTTAGAAGATGATCACTTCTTAATAAGCAATATAAATTAACAGCAACCACGAAGGAACAGTTTAGTAAATTCTGTACGCAAATGTAGAGGCCTGTCACTCAAACCTTATTAAACGATTAGTCTAGGCTTAGAACAAGTGTTTGCTGTCATTATTGATTGTTTGCATACATTTGTTCCAATCTTGGAAAACCCCTTTAATAAGCATATTAATAAGCAACTTATTAGATCATTAAATGCACTAAAGCTCTTGCCTGGGTTACTGTCTGGCTTAACGGATTGCTATACTAACAGCCAGTGACTTATAATAGGACCCAGGAAGTAAGTACCATATAATAAGAGATCCCACTCCCCAATGCCCCCAACATATAGCAACCATGCCATGAGCTACATATAATCTCACAACCTTAACACCAGGCATTTAATATAAAAAGACCTTGTCGACCTCACAGTAATCGTTATATGCCTGAATTTAATAAACCTAATGTTCCCTGCCACCAGATTCCTTCTAACACATAGAAGAAGTTCAGGCAGATAAAACATCTGGTCCATCGTGTCATACAGTTGTGTGAAAAAGTGTTTGCCTCCTTCCTGATTTGCTATTCATTTGCATGTTTGTCACAATTAAATGTTTCAGATCACCAAACACATTTAAATATTAGACAAAGATAACACAAATAAACACAAAATGATGCTTTTAAAAAAAATCAAGGGAAAATGAAATCCAAACCTACAAGGCCTTGTGTGAAAAGTGATTGCCCCCTAAACCGAATACTTGGTTGGACCACTCTTAGCATCAACCACTGCAATCAAGCATTTGCGATAACTTGAAATTAGTATTTTCCACTCTCTGGAGGAATTTTGGCCCACTCATCTTTGCAGAATTGTTGGAATCCAGCCACAGTGGAGGGTTTCCGTACATGAACCACCTTTTTAAGGTCATGCCACTTCTGTAGCTGTATAGTCACTCAATGTGACTGTGAATTGATTGAAAAGTTATATACTGCAGTAATAGTACCTTATTGGGGTTGTCCACTACTAGGACAACTATTTCTTAAACCAAATGTTCGGCCCCAATAAAATAATAAAGCCTATACTTACCTCCCGTGCTGGCACTGTAGCCTCAGTGTCGGCACTCGCTCTTGCCAGGGCTGTGATGCGATGTGACACATGATGGAGACGCCCAATCAGCACTGGCATCACTCTCTCTGCCTTCGGACAAACTGAATTTGAATAGAAAGCTGGGGATCAGCTGTAGCCCAGACTTCTTTTTTATGTTCAGTTTGTCCAAAGTAGAAGACAGTGACACCAGCGCTAATAGGACGAAGGGCATAAAGCGTTACAACCCCTCATCACAGCCTCAGTGAGAGCGAGTGCCCACCTCGTGAGAATGGCATCAGCATAAGAGGTGAGTATATGGTTTATTATTTTATCAGTGCATAACATTTGGTTTAAAAAGGGCTGTCCTATTAGTGGACAAATCCTTCAATATTTGCATTTTGTTCACACAGTGCAAGCAAAGAGAGTCAGTATTATATGCTTCATTGCAACAAAAAAAGCAGATTCTGAATTTAAGGCTTGTTCATCACTGAAGTGTGCACATTGGCCCAAATTTTAGCCAGCTATATTGCTCTAATAGTCAATCATTAGATGCATACAAATGCCATCAGAATAGATATGAGTGAACTTTTTAAGATTTGGTTCGATTCGTCGAACATTTAGATGCTCACTGAACATGTTCGCTGAGCAGTTCAACGAACATACCTGAACCCAATTGAATTCAAAGGGAGGCAAAGCCAAATGTACAGACAACACCTTTATGGGGGCCAAAAAGCTGATAAAACAACTCAAATTAGGGGCAAACACCAGGAAAAGTGGCATCAATTGACCAACAGTAGAAATTTGAAAACGGCATGACAGCAGTCAGCCATGGGCCATGCATGAGGTATAAGGGTCTGGACCAGCATTTACAGCTTTTAATTTAAGTTTAATTAAGTGGAGGAGGGTGAGGGAACAGTGTGCTGTGCTGGAAGCCCTAATACCTCATGCAATATCTCAAACTGCTTTGAAATTAGGTTGAAATTAAGAGGTGGTTGAGTGACCGATGTAGGCCTGCCGTGCTTGCAGCTCTGTCAAATTCAGGCAACACACATAAAGTAGACCTAACTTGAAGTACAAACATTTCCCAAAATTATTTCCACACACCACTAAAGTGTCATCAATGTCCCCAAAGTAGAAATAGTATGATTGCACATTTTTTTAAAATTTTTGTTACTGTATGGTCTACTCGACTCCCTTTCTATGGCAGCTGCATGGCGGTATTATTATTATTAATTGTTATAGCACCATTTCTTCCATGGCGCTTTACATGTGAAAAGGGGTATACATAATGAAAACAAGGACAATAACCTTAAACAATACATGTACTGGTACTGGAGGAGAGAGCACCCTGCTCATGAGGGCTTACAGTTGCAAGGGATGGGTGAGGATATTATAGGTGAGGGTAGAGCTGCTTGTGCAGCAGTTTGGTGGAGGGATGGTTAGTGTAGGTTGTAGGCTTGTCCGAAGAGGTGGTTTTTCAGTTTCCTTTTGAAGATTCCCATGGTAGGCGAGACTATGATATGTTGTGGTAGACAGTTCCAGAGTAGAGGGGATTTGCGGTAAAAATCTAGTATGTGTTAGGACTGGCGGAATGCACCAAATAATAATATTAGAGAATATGAGGTGTGTTCGCAGTCCGGGTCCACCGTGCAGAGATGACACCTGCAGCTGAGTAATGGCAGATGGACGCTTGTTCACACGTGTGTTTGACCTCACCCAGTGTGAATGGAAGTGAACTCTGTTGCTTCACAGAGTCGCCGTAAATATGCTGCGCCCTGTAAGCAGTCACATGGTGCAGCTGAAAGACACTAGTGGGATCCCTATGAATTACCCCCACTAAACTGGTGATTGGACTCGCTCTGACCCTTGGTAGCTCTTGAGCCCGCACCTGAGGATGTCCTGAGTCAGATGCAGAGTCCAAGCAGGAGTTCCCACCCTACACTGATCGGCTGTCAGGAAAATGCACTGATTGTGCATGGTGCCGTACAGGCGGGCACAGCGACGCAGAAACCTGTGCTAAGTGTGCAGATAGCACTGTCGGGCACTAGGTAACATAGTAACATAGTAACATAGTTAGTAAGGCCGAAAAAAGACATTTGTCCATCCAGTTCAGCCTATATTCCATCATAATAAATACCCAGATCTACGTCCTTCTACAGAACCTAATAATTGTATGATACAATATTGTTCTGCTCCAGGAAGACATCCAGGCCTCTCTTGAACCCCTCGACTGAGTTCGCCATCACCACCTCCTCAGGCAAGCAATTCCAGATTCTCACTGCCCTAACAGTAAAGAATCCTCTTCTATGTTGGTGGAAAAACCTTCTCTCCTCCAGACGCAAAGAATGCCCCCTTGTGCCCGTCACCTTCCTTGGTATAAACAGATCCTCAGCGAGATATTTGTATTGTCCCCTTATATACTTATACATGGTTATTAGATCGCCCCTCAGTCGTCTTTTTTCTAGACTAAATAATCCTAATTTCGCTAATCTATCTGGGTATTGTAGTTCTCCCATCCCCTTTATTAATTTTGTTGCCCTCCTTTGTACTCTCTCTAGTTCCATTATATCCTTCCTGAGCACCGGTGCCCAAAACTGGACACAGTACTCCATGTGCGGTCTAACTAGGGATTTGTACAGAGGCAGTATAATGCTCTCATCATGTGTATCCAGACCTCTTTTAATGCACTCCATGATCCTGTTTGCCTTGGCAGCTGCTGCCTGGCACTGGCTGCTCCAGGTAAGTTTATCATTAACTAGGATCCCCAAGTCCTTCTCCCTGTCAGATTTACCCAGTGGTTTCCCACTCAGTGTGTAATGGTGACATTGATTCCTTCTTCCCATGTGTATAACCTTACATTTATCATTGTTAAACCTCATCTGCCACCTTTCAGCCCAAGTTTCCAACTTATCCAGATCCATCTGTAGCAGAATACTATCTTCTCTTGTATTAACTGCTTTACATAGTTTTGTATCATCTGCAAATATCGATATTTTACTGTGTAAACCTTCTACCAGATCATTAATGAATATGTTGAAGAGAACAGGTCCCAATACTGACCCCTGCGGTACCCCACTGGTCACAGCGACCCAGTTAGAGACTATACCATTTATAACCACCCTCTGCTTTCTATCACTAAGCCAGTTACTAACCCATTTACACACATTTTCCCCCAGACCAAGCATTCTCATTTTGTGTACCAACCTCTTGTGCGGCACGGTATCAAACGCTTTGGAAAAATCGAGATATACCACGTCCAATGACTCACCGTGGTCCAGTCTATAGCTTACCTCTTCATAAAAACTGATTAGATTGGTTTGACAGGAGCGATTTCTCATAAACCCATGCTGATATGGAGTTAAACAGTTATTCTCATTGAGATAATCCAGAATAACATCCCTCAGAAACCCTTCAAATATTTTACCAACAATAGAGGTTAGACTTACTGGCCTATAATTTCCAGGTTCACTTTTAGAGCCCTTTTTGAATATTGGCACCACATTTGCTATGCGCCAATCCTGCGGAACAGACCCTGTCTCTATAGAGTCCCTAAAACTAAGAAATAATGGTTTATCTATTACATTACTTAGTTCTCTTAGTACTCGTGGGTGTATGCCATCCGGACCCGGAGATTTATCTATTTTAATCTTATTTAGCCGGTTTCGCACCTCTTCTTGGGTTAGATTGGTGACCCTTAATATAGGGTTTTCATTGTTTCTTGGGATTTCACCTAGCATTTCATTTTCCACCGTGAATACCGTGGAGAAGAAGGTGTTTAATATGTTAGCTTTTTCCTCGTCATCTACAACCATTCTTTCCTCACTATTTTTTAAGGGGCCTACATTTTCAGTTTTTATTCTTTTACTATTGATATAGTTGAAGAACAGTTTGGGATTAGTTTTACTCTCCTTAGCAATGTGCTTCTCTGTTTCCTTTTTGGCAGCTTTAATTAGTTTTTTAGATAAAGTATTTTTCTCCCTATAGTTTTTTAGAGCTTCAATGGTGCCATCCTGCTTTAGTAGTACAAATGCTTTCTTTTTACTGTTAATTGCCTGTCTTACTTCTTTGTTTAGCCACATTGGGTTTTTCCTATTTCTAGTCCTTTTATTCCCACAAGGTATAAACCGCTTACACTGCCTATTTAGGATGTTCTTAAACATTTCCCATTTATTATCTGTATTCTCATTTCTGAGGATATTGTCCCAGTCTACCAGATTAAGGGCATCTCTAAGCTGTTCAAACTTTGCCTTCCTAAAGTTCAATGTTTTTGTGACTCCCTGACAAGTCCCCCTAGTGAAAGACAGGTGAAACTGCACAATATTGTGGTCGCTATTTCCTAAATGCCCAACCACCTGCAGATTTGTTATTCTGTCAGGTCTATTAGATAGTATTAGGTCTAAAAGTGCTGCTCCTCTAGGTAGCTTCAACCATTCGTGAGCAGTCATCATTACTAGGAATGGGAATAATTAAGGAGCTTTCATCCATCAACAGATATTCATCTACACACACACGTTATCAAGTTTATATTAGCACATGGCCATGCAAAACTTTTATAGATGTAGCTCTCAAGGACCTTCCTAATCATCCAATAGGAGCTGCTACAGGACCTGAGTGTGTGACCCCCGAACTTCAATGGGAGGCCGTCACATGGGCATGCTCATTAAAGCAGGACTTAGTCCCTGAAATGCCTGCTCGCTGCTGATCAGCACTGGCTGCAAAGGCAGAGCCTGGAAAGACAGCAGTAACCAAGCGGACAGTATCGGCTTGAAACAGACGCTGGGACCGACGTCTCTGCTGAGCAGGCTCCACTGCGGCTAGAGGAGAATGGGAGACAGCAGTGGACATGGTTCGAGATTCCCCCTGTGCAGCAGCAGGAACTCGACTTCTAACAGTATGTGATTGTGTGAAGAGGAGATCAAAGGGGATTAGAGAAAGAGATCCTGTGACAATTGGAGGTTGCGTGCAGGTAAGTACCGGGAGACTAAGTCACAGATGTATGGAGGAGACAGGCTGTGAATGAATTTGTATGCCAAAGTTAGGGTTTTGAACAGTTATCTCTGGGCAATGGGGAGCCAGTGCAGGGATTGACAGAGGGAAGAATCCAGAAAATAGCGGGGTGACAGGTGTATTAGTCGTGCAGCAGAGTTTAGGATAGATTGTATGGGTGCAAGTGTGTTAGAAGGGAGGCTACAGAGCAGGAGGTTGCAGAAGGTGAGGTGGGAGATGAGGAAGATATGCACTAGTGTTTTTGCAGATTCATGGTCGCCAATAGATGCTACTGTGCAGGCACGGCTGGTGCAGCCAGCGCCATCTTATTGGAAGCATGAGCATATCATTAACTCAAAACTGAAAAGATTAAACCACAACCATAAGATGGATTTCATCAATTGAGGTATCATTTTTCTCAATATAATGGCACCAACCTGACACTGTCTGTAGGTTACTGTGCACAATCTTGCTGCCAGGTTTCCTTTAATAAATCCAAGAACTATGTTTGCCTTTTTTGCTGCTGTGTCACACTGTTGACTCGTATGCAGTCTGTGAAATATAAGTATACCCAGGTCTTTTTCACACTTGCTGTTGCTTAGTTCTATTCCTCCCATTCCGTAGATGTAATTTTCATTTTCGTAACCCAGTTGCAGAATCTTGCATTTCTCCCTGTTATATACAATTTTGTCTGTTCTATGTTGTACAGACAATTAGAAATAATATACAGATTAGAAATGAGCAGATAAGGCAACATTTAAATTTGCCTGTTTTAGTGAAATTTCCCAGCAATTTCATCACCATCACACATTTAGTACTTGTGCCATTTTCATCGCAATACCGCTGCAAATGCTGAATTCCCAGGCCATTTAATACTATGCCAGAACTTCCATCTCTGATGAGGCCTGGAACGATTCTGTGCAAGTGTGGTAAGGTCATGACAACATAACTTCAGGACATGTTCCAAAACATTGCACACGCATGTGTGAAAACGTTTCAGGTTTCTCACACGAAGTTGGGGCTTCTGGCTCTGATTAGGCTCAGGACATTTACCTGCATGTGGTGGTAATACGAAAATGCAATGAGGACCAGATGATTAAAGGTGAGGAGGAGAGGGGCTAGAGAGGTGAATGGCAGCACGGTGGCGCAGTGGTTAGCACTGCAGCCTTGCAGCGCTGGAGTCCTGGGTTCTAATCCCACCCAGGACAACATCTGCAAAGAGTTTGTATGTTCTCTCCATGTTTGCGTGGGTTTCCTCCGGGTACTCCGGTTTCCTCCCACATTCCAAAGACATACTGATAGGATATTTAGATTGTGTGCCCCATCGGGGACAGTGATGATAATGTATGCAAACTGTAAAGCGCTGCGGAATATGTTAGCGCTATATAAAAATAAAGATTATTATTAATGGTAAGGTGAGTATAATTATGGACAGCACGGTCGCTCAGTGGTTAGCAATGTTGCTTTGAAGTGCTGAGATCCTGAGTTCAATTCCCACTAAGATCAACATCTGCAAGGAGTCTGTATGTTCTCTCTGTGTTTGTGTGGGTTTCCTCCTATACTCCTAAAGACCCCTTCACATTTAGCGACGCTGCAGCGATACCGACAACGATCCGAATCGCTGCAGCGTCGCTGTTTGGTCGCTGGAGAGCTGTCACACAGACCGCTCTCCAGCGACCAACGATGCCGGTAACCAGGGTAAACATCGGGTAACTAAGCGCAGGGCCGCGCTTAGTAACCCGATGTTTACCCTGGTTACCATGCTAAAAGTAAAAAAAAAACAAACAGTACATACTTACCTACCGCTGTCTGTCCTCCAGCGCTGCGCTCTGCTTCTCTGCTCTCCTCTTGTACTGTCTGGGAGCCGGAAAGCAGAGCGGTGACGTCACCGCTCTGCTTTCCGGCTCACAGCCAGTACAGGAGGAGTGCAGAGCACAGCGCTGGAGGACAGACAGCGGTAGGTAAGTATGTACTGTTTGTTTTTTTTTACTTTTAGCATGGTAAACAGGGTAAACATCGGGTTACTAAGCGCGGCCCTGCGCTTAGTTACCCGATGTTTACCCTGGTTACCAGTGAAGACATCGCTGGATCGGTGTCACACACGCCGATCCAGCGATGTCTGCGGGAGATCCAGCGACGAAATAAAGTTCTGGACTTTATTCAGCGACCAACGATCTCCCAGCAGGGGCCTGATCGTTGGTCGCTGTCACACATAACGATTTCATTAACGATATCGTTGCTACGTCACAAATAGCAACGATATCGTTAACAATATCGTTATGTGTGAAGGTACCTTAAGACATACTGATAGGGAATTTAGATTTCGAGCCCATGTGCACAGCGATTTTGATGTCTGTAGAATTAATGCCACTATAAAAAGTAAGCAATTGGCAGTAGTCTGTTCCCAGCACAACCTGCACGTGTCACAGAATAATTAAAAGGGTTTCTCCCGGACATAATAATAATAATAATATTTATTTTTATATAGCGCTAACATATTCCGCAGCGCTTTACAGTTTGCACACATTATCATCACTGTCCCCGTTGGGGCTCACAATCTAGAATCCCTATCAGTATGTCTTTGGAATGTGGGAGGAAACCGGAGTGCCCGGAGGAAACCCACGCAAACACGGAGAGAACATACAAACTCTTTGCAGATGTTGTCCTGGGTGGGATTAGAACCCAGGACTCCAGCGCTGCAAGGCTGCAGTGCTAACCACTGCGCCACCGTGCTGCCCATCTGTATCTGTTTGGTTCGAGTCACATGTTGCTGCTTTAAGAGCATATAATTGTATAGAGTAGTTTTTTTTCTCTTCCTCTTTTTCCTTCTCCACGCTGCTAGTAGAGATATATCCATTGTAAATCACACTGTCATATCTGTTTTTTCTTTCCTTTTTGCTAAGTTTCCTGTTTTTGCATATATCTGGCTATGGTATAGCATTTATTTGAAGAGGTAAAACTAGATCATTTTTGATGTGACATACGTGATTTTAGTAACATTGGATATAGCAGCATATGAAAAGGGGAAGTGTGTCTCTGACTGCATTTGAGCGCACAGTTTAAAAAAAAAAAGAGAGAGAAGCTGTTTTAACTCTTTATTCTTTTGAATGTTTTTTTCTTCTTTCCTTCTGTTTTATTTTTGCAATGGGGAATAAAGTGGCCGAGCAACAGGATAGCCTTTTGCTTCCTGATGAGAAAACGGCCCCCCAGATAGTGGCAGAATACGAAGGTGTTAAGTATGTGAATAATTTTAGAAGGTGTTAAGTATGTCAAGAATTTTAGAAGGTAAAAAGTATGTGAAATCCATAAGAATGGCAGACTTCAAGCTGCGGAATGGCATGATGTAGAAAGGAAAATAAGGGAAGTTAGCTGATGTTACATTGCTGAATGCTGATACATGGTATACAGTAGCAGCAGAGCTTACATTGTTTAGGTGGTACAGAGAGATATGTGAGCAAACCAGGAAGTGATTTTTATGTGTATAAGATGGGGAAAGATATTAAGCCATCAGCGCCTCCCCATGCTCTCAATAGATTCCATGGTATAGGGAGTTTTTCCACAGTATGTGGTGCGCCCCGCCCAACCTTTGTACATGGAGATGGCGCTGTTGCTCTGACTATGCCGTCTCAGGCTGGATCTGCCATCAAAGAAGAAGGAATTTTCTTCTTGTCTTTCTCCTCCATCTTTCTTCTCTCTATCCTCCTTTTTCTCTGTCACTCTTTCTCTCCTCCTTCTCCTCTCTCACTCTCTTTTCCTCTCCCTCTCTATCTCCGTTACACATCTACTCCTCCTTCTCCTTCTTCTCCACACCTATTTCCTCCTTCACTCACCCTCCTTCTCTCCTCCTTCTTCACTCCTCCACCACACCTATCTCCTCCTGCTCTTCCTTCTCAACACCCATCTCCACGCCTCTCTTCTCCTCCTCCTCTCCTCCACACCTCCCATCTTCTCCTCCCTCTGTTCTCCTCCCTCCTTCTACATCCCACTCCACACCTCCTCCTTCTCTTTCGCCACACCCTTTGCCTCCTTCTCTCTCTCTCCCCCTTCTCTAAACCACCCGTCTTTTGCTCTATCAGCTCCGCTCCCTCACTCTTCACCTCCGCACGTCCCGCCTTCTGCGCACCTTACATGTCTACCTCCTTCTTTTCCTCTGCACCATGTATCTCTTCCTGTTTCACACTCTCCTTCTCCTGCTTTGTTGCCTGTTGGGCAGATGCCAGATTCAAGCAGTGAGGTGTCTCTGTATCCGGTGCTCACAGCACAAGGCACATTATATGTTTCCAATACAGCCCAGCCTCTGACAGTCATGGTATTGGGGGAGGAATGTGGAGATCCCCCAGTAGAAGGCACCCCCAAGATACAGACACATCAGGCAGCAGACAGCTCAGGGCCACAGCTAATTGAACAGCTCAGAGTGTGAGCCAAAGGCAGAATGGCAGGACAAGCCCTCAGCTTACATGACATGAGCCAAGACAAGACAGAGTCTTTAAAGAAGTTTCATGGCAGAGTAATGAAAGTATTCCAAGACTTGGGCTTCACCATTCATGACCAGATACACACGCAAATGTTGGCACAGGCCTTTATGCATGGACTGAGACAGCCAATCAGGAAACCACTGATAGTGGCTAGGCCCGAGAACAGGTCAATAGCAGTGGACTGACCCAGCAAAACGGGTTATGTGCTCCTGGGAGACTGTTTATTACCAATTGTCGCCAAAACTGCTGCCATTATAGCGCCACAAAGCGCGCAAAGAAGGAAACGGATGCCGTGCTGCTGAGAACGCCGGAAGGGGAGCCAGAGGTGAAGACGCTGCAAAGTGTCGAGCGACACGCCGGAAGAACCGCTGCAGACTCCGGAGAGGAGACACCGACCTCAATAAGTTTAGCAAAGGGAGAAGTTATGTCAAACCAGGTGGAAGAAGTGGTGGCAGATGCAGTCGCAGCCCCTGTAATGCCCCAAGACCTCGGGTTGGATGCAGCTACCGGTCTCATGGCACCCCCGGGCCTCGCCATGGACGTACCTGCAGGCCTCATCTTACCACCGCAGCTTCAATCAGCAGGCCGGATCCCGCTGCCGCTACAGTGTCCATCATGCCGTTGTCCACAGTAGCCAAAGGGATTGAGTCCCAACCAGGAGTGCAGAAGACAGCCCCTCTCATGGTGACCACTGACCTGGAAGAGCAACCACCCTACAAAGACAGAAGAAGTGTCAAGTGTTACATCTATGGCAAGTTTGGCCATTTCTGGAACCAGTGCAGAGCACCCATGCAACCCAAGAGTTGGTCCAGAGAAACAGGTCAAGGAAGAAGTACAGAAGGCAGTGAAGTACCCCGTCCATGGGACAGGGGTAAGCAAGCCAGGTCTGCAAGACACTATGCTCCTGACATGTAAAACCCCGTCTGCAGGACCAATACCTCAAATTGCCCTGAAAGTGGATGGCGTTGTCAGATCTTTTCTTCTGCACACCGGTACAACCAGAAGTGTGATGTGACCTGTGGAACTCCCCGATCCCACCTGCCTATCAGAATCCTCTGTGTCTCGCATGGCATTGATGGTCAAGTCAGACATTCTCAGCTTACAAAGCCTCTGAACGTGTGCATTCAGCCAGGACACTCTATCCTGTCCCAGTTTGTGGTGTCAAGAACCTGCCACTCAACCTGCTGGGAGCGGACCTACTGCAGAAAATGAAGGCAACCACAGTGTTCCAGGAAGATGGGACCGTGACACTTTCTTCATCCCTGACCCAAGAAGAATCATGCTGGCGGCGGCCCCACAAGAACCTCAAACAACCAGATGAGGCCTACCCAAGGAGGTACTGGACGTAGTACCAGAGATTCTATGGTCTAAGGGACCCCAGGACGGGGGAAAACCTCAAGTTGCCCCAGTACAGGTGTCACTCAAGCCAGGTACCCCGTACCTTCGTAAGGCCCAGGCCAGGCCTAGAGTCAAGCTGCCTCTGACCAACTGAAGGTCTACCTGGAAATATGAATCATTGTTCCTTGCACATCGCCTTGCAATACCCCGCTTTTCCCAGTCAAGAAAAAAAAGAGACTGTAAAAGGAGAGCCAGCCAAGTTCAAAATGGTACATGACCTGAGAGACGTGAATGACGCCACGGTGTTTGAAACTCCAATTGTGCCGAATCTGCAAACTCTGCTCTCAAATGTGCCTTCCACAGCAAAAGTGTTCACAGTGACCGACCTGGCTAATGCTTTCTCCAGTGTTCACTTAATCCAGAAGACCAGTACCTGTTTGCCTTAACACACCAGGGGGGACAGCACACATGGACAGTGATGCCACAGCGGGCCCAGAACAGCCCTTCACAGTTCATCAAAGCAATGTCCACAGTCCTCACCAAATGGGTCACAGAACATGCAGAAGTAACCCTGTTACAATATGTGGACAATCTACTCCTTTGTGCATGTGTAAAGCCCATTCCTTGTCTCTCCTACTCTACCTGGCGGAGCAGCACTGCAAGGTCTCAAAGAACAATGTTAAATGGTGTCTGAAGCGAGTTACATTCCAGGGACACTGTATTGCTTACCAGACGAAACACCTGACAGATGACCGGAAGACCACAGTGGAGAAGATGGTTCCTCCAACAACTCCAAAGGTGCTACAGGCCTTCCTTGGTCTAGTTTCGTATTGCAGAGCCTGGATCACTGATGCTTCAGTCCCAATGCAGCCTCTGTATGACTGTGTCAACATAACCCTGTTCCTCCTGACAGATACAGCCTTCAGCTCGTTCAAGAAGTTAAAAAACTCTGTAGTCTCAGCGCCAGCACTAGGCTTACCTGACTACGAGAAGCCATTCCATCTCTACCTGATGGAAAAAGAAGACCTTGTTACTGGAGTCCTGACGCAGCTTCAGGGGGGAAAGCCGAGACCTTTGGGCTAATTTTCAGCTTGCTTGGATCCAGTTGCAAGTGAAGCCCCCTCCTGCATGAGAGCAGCATTTGCAGCATACGCCCTCCTGGACAGGACTGCTGTCATCATTCTTGGGTATCCATTGGAAATCCTGGCTCCGCATGACATCTCAGCAATCCTCAACCAAACCCAGCCAAAACATCTCTCCACCGCCAGGCATCTTCGCCTCCAGTGCTCTCTACTCCTGCCCGACAATGTCACCATCTCCAGATGCACAGTCCTCAACCCGTCCACTCTACTCCCACTCCCAAGGGGGGATACAGATATGGACCCTCAGATCAAAATTCTGATCAAAATCTGCATGATACCTTCCGCAGGGATCTGGATTTGCTCCGGATGGATGACCATGATTGCTTCATCATCATGCAACAGGAAACAGCAGGACTACCTAAGGTGGCACAAGAGCCACTGACCAAACCAGAGTTGATCCTCTACATGGATGGCTCCAGATTTGCAGATGATGAAGGAAGATTCCACACGGGATGTGCAGTGACCAGCAATCAAGAGATCCTGTGGTCCAGAAGTCTGCCACCTAGTCTGTCAGCTCAGGAAGCAGAACTGATAGCGCTGACGAAGGCCTGCCAGATTGCAGAAGGCAAAACTGTGAACATATACACCGATTCAAGGTACTCGCATGGCATAGCACACGACTCTGGACCCATCTGGACTGCAAGAGACTTCATCACAGCAAGCGGAACAACAGTGAAGCATCATGGAGTCATCAAGGACCTGCTGGATGCACTCCAACTTTCAAAAAATGGTGGCAGTACTAAAAGTCAAAGCACATGGAAAATTGAACACAGTAGAGGCATGGGGTAACAACATGGCGGATATAGCAGCCAAAGAAGCAGCCAAAGGAAGGCAAAATGGAGAAGTGCGAGAGGTCGCAGAGACGAACGGCTACTACATGACGACTGAAGACAAGAAACCTGACCAGATGATGTCCTGGGATCTGCTCAAAAAGCTGCAAGAGCAAGCCCCAAAAAAGGACAAGAAAGAATGCTGAATGCGGAATGGAGCAACACATGAAGAAGGAAGGGTATACGCAATGGACTGCAAAACTCTTTTTACCCCGCCCTGTTTATCCCGAAGCATGTATCCTATGGTGGTCCAGTGGGCACATGGGCCCACACACAGATCAAAGACACAGATGAATGATCTGATAGGTGCTTACTGGTTCGCTCCAGGGATCTCCACCCTAACAGCCAAGTTAACTAGCAGCTGTATGACCAGCGGCAAATGCAACCCTGGAAGAATGGACAAAGTTCCCACACATCATCTTGCCAGACCGCTGTACCCCTTCCAGAGGATCCAGATAGACCACATCCAGATGCCGCCAAGTGGAGGATTCGAATATACTCTTGTGGTCGTGGACGTGTTCTCAGGATGACCAGAAGCTTTCCTAGTGAGGAACCAGTCAGCAAATACTACTGCAAAGAAGCTACTCTTAGAGATGAGATATGCAGATATGGGGATCCGCATTAACAGCAAATCTCACACGGGAGATTTGGTCAGCAGTAGGGTCAGACTTAGGCCTACACACTCCCTACAATCCCCAGAGCAGCGAGAAAGTGGATAGACTGAATGGGACACTTAAGAACAGAATGTTGAAAGTTGCCCAAGAGACACGCAAACCATGGCAGGAGACACTCCCAATCACACTACTTAGTGTTAGGCACACTCTCAGAGGCCCAGAAAAGCTGTCACCATATGAAATTTTGTTTGGGTCTAGTCCCAGGTTAGGGGTATTCTTTCCCTCAGCAGCTGACTATGTAATATGATACTTTGTCTGCTTATGTAACTGAAATCACCAAGAAACTTGCTAATATCCATTCTCGAGTTTTTTTCTTCATTGCCAGATTCAGTGTTCGGTATGCACTCCTTGAAGCCAGGAGACTGGGTGTTGGTGAAAAAAGTTTGTAAGGAGAACACCACTCGATCCCAGATCTGAGGGTCCTGTCCAAAGTGCCGCTGATGACACCAACCTCTGTGAAGCTGGAGGGAAGACCCACTTGGATCCACGCATCGCATTGCAAGAACGCTCCCCTACCACAAGATGACACCCAAGCCAGAATGATGTTGTGGATGCCCTGCCTGACCGAATAGATGACCTACCTGATAAAGAATACACTACACATGCTATTGACTAAGAGACTGATTGAAACTAACCCCCGTTAGGGACAGATCTCCTGACCACCCATTTGTGAAAAGTCTGTACGGTGTAGGGCGTAGGCGCTAGGCTTGCGTCAGTTCGCCGGCAGCACAAAAAAGTTGCAACGCTTTGGGACAGGAGGCTAGGAATAGGGCAAGTGATATCTAAGGGGGGCTTGTGATAGAAATATTTATATCATGTAGATCTCACTTGCATGTATACTCCTCTATAATCATATATACCCTTATAAACGCAAATATTTCTATATACACTATAATCAATTGCTTAAAATGGCTGACATAAACTGATATAAGTCAGACAGACTGTTCGGTGATTTCCACCCAAAAAAGCGGAAGAACTCCAGATGTCTTAAGTGCTGATCAGATGTCTCAACTTTGTCCTAAATGCCAAGAGCTAAATTTTAGTTGCTTAATCAGCAATCATATGTGCATTAATCACAATATTCCATATATATTCAGATAACCAATAACAGAGGAGCTAGACAATATGTTAATTAACTAACCACCCCTAACCACTCCTTTCTATATGCAATTATAAAACTATGTATCAGGAAATAAAGGATCAGTATTGATGGAATGCTTTCCTGTCACAATGGTGTACAGACTCATTCTTGAGCGCTCAAAATACTCAGTCTTATTGGGAACGGCCGCAGCACAGACGGGATAGATTTATCCAACCCAAATTTCCATATCACCATTTACAATTGAGAAAAATGGCAGATGCAAATTATAAAAAAAATCAGCATTTTGGAAAATGCATATGTTTGCAATTTTCAGAAATCCCTCTAGAATATGTTTGCTCATCTCTAATAAAAACATGTGAAAGAGAAAGAGGTAAGTAAATATAAAATAACTGGGTGGCCTAATACCATCATAGTTCACAACCATAGAATACTTATTTTGCAGGTACTATTTTACTTGAGCTGCTCTTTCACATATAAGTATTATTTCTTATTGCTAAATTTATCTTATTCCAGAAAAACATTTTATAGCTAAAATTATATTCTTAAATTCAATATGTAGTGTATAAATGAACAATTTCAACACAAAACACGGACGAGCGAAGATGAAGCTAAGAGTTCTGTAACTGTAAACAGGAGAGTCAGTAAAAGTGAGATAGTGGCGTTACTATAGAAACCAACAATAGGCAGATGATGCTAGCGGCAGCTGATATCTCCAGATAATCTATACAATTATTCAGTGGACAACGTGCGGTATGGCCCAGAAATGTAGAATATCAGCAATCTCTTACTGAACACTGCATAGAGACAGAAGTCATGCATTACTCACAAGTAGTTCATCACCTACATGATTAGAATACAAAAACTACCAGAAAAGTGTTCACAATACATATCTAAGGAGCTTCAGCTAAACTTCCAGCTTTATCTAGACGATCCCTTCTCACATAAACGGTCAAACTTTAAAAAGAGCATAGAGATGTTTACAGCGTCAGACTGGAGCAGAGAATTCTTGGGACCTACTTTGCAGCTACATAGTAATAAATACAAGACCACCAATTGTGCAGTAAAAGAGGCTAATATCAGGGTATAATTTAAGATAGTACACGACTTAATTATATAGCAGGGGTTGGTGTGGTCCCCTCATAGAATATAATGTAACCCCCTCATATATTATAATGTAGCCTCCTCGTAGAATATAATGTAGCCCTCCTCATAGAATATGTAGCACCCCCTCATAGGGTACAATGCAGCCCCCATCATATAGTATCATGCAGCCCCCTCATATAGTATCATGCAGCCCCCCATAGAATATAATGTAACTTCCCCATAGGGTATAATGCAGCCCCCATAGAATATAATGTAGCTCCCACATAGGGTATAATGTAGCCCCCTCATAGGATATATTGCAGTCCCCCATAGAATATCATGTAGACCCCTTAGAATAAAATGTAGCCCTCCCATAGAATATAATGTGGCCCCCCCAAAGTATAAAGCAGACCACTCATAGCGTATAATGCAACCCCCTCATAGGGTATAATGCAGCTCCCCCATGGAATATAATGTAGCCCCTCATAGGGTATATTGCAGCCCCCTCATATAGTCTGCAGCACCCCCATACATTATAATGTAGATCCTCATAGAGAATAATGTAGCCCCTCCTCCATAGAATATAATGTAGCCCTCTCCACAGTATTATGGCCATCAATGCTCACTGATATTGATATATCGATATATATAATTGTCTAAGGGTTTTTCCGTCTGTCTGTCTTTCTGTCTGTCTGTCTGTCTGTATTTCTGTCTGTCTGTCCTGGAAATCCTGCTTCTCTGATTGGTCGAGGCTGCCAGGCCTCGACCAATCAGAGACCGGCACAGCATCGACGTAGAAATCCCGCGTCTCAGCAACGGGCACAGCGACGATGATGTCATAAAGGACGTAGACATCTCACGTTTCTGATTCAGCGACGGGCACAGTATCGACGTAGATGTCATAATGGTTGCCATGGCGACGATGATGTCATAAAGGTTGCCTCGACCAATCAGCGACGGGCACAGTCTGCCGCGAATTCTGGAATCATCATTGTCCATATACTACGGGGACATGCATATTCTAGAATACCCGATGCGTTAGAATCGGGCCACAATCTAGTATATGTATATATATATATACTAGATTGTGGCCCGATTCTAACGCATCGGGTATTCCAGAATATGCATGTCCCCGTAGTATATGGACAATGATGATTCCAGAATTCGCGGCAGACTGTGCCCGTCGCTGATTGGTCGAGGCAACCTTTATGATATCATCGTCGCCATGGCAACCATTATGACATCTACGTCGATACTGTGCCCGTCGCTGAATCAGAAACGTGAGATGTCTACGTCCTTTATGACATCATCGTCGCTGTGCCCGTTGCTGATTGGTCGAGGCCTGGGGGCCTCGACCAATCAGAGACGCGGGATTTCTACGTCGATGCTGTGCCGGTCTCTGATTGGTCGAGGCCTGGTGGCCTTGACCAATCAGAAAGCCGGGATTTCCAGGACAGACAGACAGACAGAAAGACAGACAGACAGACAGACGGAAAAACCCTTAGACAATTATATATATAGATATATATATACAGTCATGGTCAAAAGTATTGACACCCCTGCATTTCTGTCAGATAATACTCATTTTCTTCCTGAAAATGATTGCAATCACAAATTATTTGGTATTATTATCTTCATTTAATTTGTCTTAAATGAAAAAACACAAAAGAGAATGAAGCAAAAAGCAAAACATTGATCATTTCACACAAAACTCCAAAAATGGGCCAGACAAAAGTATTGGCACCCTCAGCCTCAGTTACACAACCTTTAGCCAAAATAACTGCGACCAACCGCTTCCGGTAACCATCAATGAGTTTCTTACAATGCTCTGCTGGAATTTTAGACCATTCTTCTTTGGCAAACTGCTCCAGGTCCCTGATATTTGAAGGGCGCCTTCTCCAAACTGCCATTTTTAGATCTCTCCACAGGTGTTCTATGGGATTCAGGTCTGGACTCATTGCTGGCCACCTTAGAAGTCTCCAGTGCTTTCTCTTAAATCATTTTCTAGTGCTTTTTGAAGTGTGTTTTGGGTCATTGACCTGCTGGAAGACCCATGACCTCTGAGGGAGACCCAGCTTTCTCACACTGGGCCCTACATTATGCTGCAAAATTTGTTGGTAGTCTTCAGACTTCATAATGCCATGCACACGGTCAAGCAGTCCCGTGCCAGAGGCAGCAAAGCAATCCAAAAACATCAGGGAACCTCCGCCATGTTTGACTGTAGGGACCGTGTTCTTTTCTTTGAATGCCCCTTTTTTTCTCCTGTAAACTGTATGTTGATGCCTTTGCCCAAAAATCTCTACTTTTGTCTCATCTGACCAGAGAATATTCTTCCAAAAATTTTTAGGCTTTTTTAGGTAAGTTTTGGCAAACTCCAGCCTGGCTTTTTTATGTCTCGGGGTAAGAAATGGGGTCTTACTGGGTCTCCTACCATACAGTCCCTTTTCATTCAGACGCCGACGGATAGTACGGGTTGACACTGTTGTACTCTCGGACTGCAGGGCAGCTTGAACTTGTTTGGATGTTAGTTGAGGTTCTTTATCCAACATCCGCACAATCTTGCGTTGAAATCTCTTGTCAATTTTTCTTTTCCGTCCACATCTAGGGAGGTTAGCCACAGTGCCATGGGCTTTAAACTTCTTGATGACACTGCGCACGGTAGACACAGGAACATTCAGGTCTTTGGAGATGGACTTGTAGCCTTGAGATTGCTCATGCTTCCTCACAATTTGGTTTCTCAAGTCCTCAGACACTTCTTTGGTCTTCTTTTTTTTCTCCATGCTCAATGTGGTACACACAAGGACAAAGTTGAATCAACTTTAATCCATGTCAACTGGCTGCAAGTGTGATTTAGTTATTGCCAACACCTGTTAGGTGCCACAGGTAAGTTACAGGTGCTGTTAATTACACAAATTAGAGAAGCATCACATGATTTTCTCGAACAGTGCCAATACTTTTGTCCACCCCCTTTTTTATGTTTGGTGTGGAATTATGTCCAATTTGGCTTTAGGACAATTCTTTTTGTGTTTTTTCATTTAAGACAAATTAAATGAAGATAATAATACCAAAGAATTTGTGTTTGCAACTTTGCAATCATTTTCAGGAAGAAAATGAGTATTATCTGACAGAATTGCAAGGGTGTTAATACTTTTGGCCATGACTGTATATACTGTATATACAGTACAGACCAAAAGTTTGGACACACCTTCTCATTTAAAGGGAACCTGTTACCCCCAAAATCGAAGATGAGCTAATCCCACCGGCATCAGAGGCTTATCTACAGCATTCTGTTGTTTCACACTTTTTTGTTAAGTACATAATTCCAAATGTATTAATTCATAGATTTGATGCCTTGAGTGTGAATGTACAATTTTCATAGTCATGAAAATACAGAAAAATCTTTAAATGAGGTGTGTCCAAACTTTTGGTCTGTACAATCTATAATATAACGCTGGGAGCGTCACTCTGTCCGAAGCCTCTATAGACTGCGCAAGCGCCGGCGCAGTCTGGGCCTCACAGAGCGACGCTCCCGGGAGATCGCGGTATGCGTAAGCACTGAACGCATACCGCGATCTCCACCGGAGAGTCAGGGACCGCCAGGAGGGAGGGTAAGTATACTCACCTTTCCTGGTTCCAGCGCTGCTTGCGGCTCCGTCTCCCGGCTCCTCTGCTCCCGACTCCGGAGGGCGCGGACTGCGCAGGCGCTGATTCCTGCTGCCGGAATCGGCACCTGCGCAGTCCGCGCTTTCCGGCGCCATTTTCTTGAAGACACACTCCGGCTCCACTGCAGGTGTGTCTTCAAGAAAATGGCGCCGGAAAGCGCGGACTGCGCAGGCGCCGATTCCTGCTGCCGGAATCGGCGCCTGCGCAGTCCCCGCTTTCCGGCGCCATTTTCTTGAAGACATACCTGCAGTGGAGCCGGACGATAGGTGAGTATGGTATTTTTTTTTTTTTTATATGGCAGCAGCATTCGGGGGCATACACACTGGAGCGGGGGGCATATAATACAATGGTGGCGCAGGATGGGAGCAGCACATGACAGAACGGGCGCAGGATGGCAGCAGCACATGACAGAACGGGCGCAGGATGGCCGCAGCACATGACAGAACGGGCGCAGGATGGCCGCAGCACATGACAGAACGGGCGCAGGATGGCCGCAGCATATGACAGAACGGGCGCAGGATGGCCGCAGCACATGACAGAACGGGCGCAGGATGGCAGCAGCACATGACAGAACGGGCGCAGGATGGCAGCAGCACATGACAGAACGGGCGCAGGATGGCCGCAGGACATGACAGAACGGGCGCAGGATGGCCGCAGCACATGACAGAACGGGCGCAGGATGGCCGCAGCACATGACAGAACGGGCGCAGGATGGCCGCAGCACATGACAGAACGGGCGCAGGATGGCCGCAGCACATGACAGAACGGGCGCAGGATGGCAGCAGCACATGACAGAACGGGCGCAGGATGGCAGCAGCACATGACAGAACGGGCGCAGGATGGCAGCAGCACATGACAGAACGGGCGCAGGATGGCCGCAGCACATGACAGAACGGGCGCAAGATGGCCGCAGCACATGACAGAACGGGCGCAGGATGGCAGCAGCACATGACAGAACGGGCGCAGGATGGCAGCAGCACATGACAGAACGGGCGCAGGATGGCAGCAGCACATGACAGAACGGGCGCAGGATGGCAGCAGCACATGACAGAACGGGCACAGGATGGCAGCAGCACATGACAGAACGGGCGCAGGATGGCAGCAGCACATGTCAGAACGGGCGCAGGATGGGAGCAGCACATGACAGAACGGGCGCAGGATGGCAGCAGCACATGACAGAACGGGCGCAGGATGGCAGCAGCACATGACAGAACGGGCGCAGGATGGGAGCAGCACATGACAGAACGGGCGCAGGATGGCAGCAGCACATGACAGAACGGGCGCAGGATGGCAGCAGCACATGACAGAACGGGCGCAGGATGGCAACAGCACATGACAGAACGGGCGCAGGATGGCAGCAGCACATGACAGAACGGGCGCAGGATGGCAGCAGCACATGACAGAACGGGCGCAGGATGGCAGCAGCACATGACAGAACGGGCGCAGGATGGCAGCAGCACATGACAGAACGGGCGCAGGATGGGAGCAGCACATGACAGAACGGGCGCAGGATGGCAGCAGCACATGACAGAACGGGCGCAGGATGGCAGCAGCACATGACAGAACGGGCGCAGGATGGCAACAGCACATGACAGAACGGGCGCAGGATGGCAGCAGCACATGACAGAACGGGCGCAGGATGGCAGCAGCACATGACAGAACGGGCGCAGGATGGCAGCAGCACATGACAGAACGGGCGCAGGATGGCAGCAGCACATGACAGAACGGGTGCAGGATGGCAGCAGCATATGACAGAACGGGCGCAGGATGGCAGCAGCACATGACAGAACGGGCGCAGGATGGCAGCAGCACATGACAGAACGGGCGCAGGATGGCAGCAGCAAATGACAGAACGGGGACGCAGGATGGGAGCAGCAAATGACAGAACGGGCGCAGGATGGGAGCAGCAAATGACAGGATGGGAGCAGCAAATGACAGAATGGAGGCGCAGGATGGGAGCAGCACATGACAGAACGGGGGCGCAGGATGGGAGCAGCACATGACAGGATGGGGGCGCAGGATGGAGCAGCACATACCAGGATGGAGACCATATACCAATATAAATGCTCGCCACCCGGGCGTAGAACGGGTTCAATAGCTAATATATATATATATATATATATATATATATAACAAGGCACAATAATCACCTCTCCTCCTCATTCACCCACTGATCCTGGCTCTGCTCTGGTCTCAGCAGTTGCACTATCATCTGCCCGGCACACACAGCATGGTGCACAATGAAGTGAAGTCATCGAGCATCGGCTGTATCAGAGGCAGAAGGAAATGATGGGGGTGGGAGTGTCATCTGACGCTCTAGCCTTCATTATTGCATTCAACTGTATCGGCATCTATGATGCCGATACTGTATCGGCATCTCTGATACCGATACAGTTAAATGCAGTGCATGCTGGGGGGCAGCAGCGGAGGAGCAGCAGGTGACAGGAGGCAGGAGCTAACTGCTGCAGCTAAAGCCTGTGCCCACTGCTAAAGAGAAATTAATATTCACTGTCCCCAGCACCCATGGCTGTGAAGAGGAGTGAATATTCATTCTTTTCGGTAACAAAAATGAATATTCACTCCTGTCCATGCCCATTGGTGTGGGGAGCAGTGAATATTCATTTATTTTTAGCACACAGCAGCTGGCTCCTGCCTCCTGTCACCTGCTGCTCGACCACTGCTGTTCCGCTGGCACTGGGCAGCCCCCCTGAATGATGGGCCCCATAGCAGCTGTGTACTGTGCTGCTATTATCAACACTCCACTGGCTGGGGGCACCTGGGGAAGTGGGACCCTAGGCAGCTACCGACCCTGTATGACAGCAGATGTCAGTGACTGGGCCCACTGGAGAATCCTCCAGTTCTCCGGTGGGCCAGTCTGACCCTGGATGTTTATAAAGGGTTAATTTAGTGGGCACTAATTATATAGTACAGTCCTGTGAATTAGTGTTTGAAAGTTGTATACTACATCTATGGACAGTAACGTCTTGTGCCCGCCAGTGACAATCCGCGCCCCGACACGCGTTTCACCCTCTTCTTCTTTTAGCCCAAAAGATACCATTCTCTCTCAGTTGTCTTCCTACCTTTCTGACAGCTCATCTTTTGCTGGCTTTTATTCAGGAATTCTTAGAGTTCTGGAGAGTCAATCCAACTGACAGACTCCCTTTAACCAATTACATGTTTAGACCTCTGTTCCTTCAAAGAGGCCTCACTGACACTGTGTTACCACATGCAGTCTTCACACCCTAAATTCCCACAACTCATCAGAAGTCAACCTCTCACACAGATCTACTTTTTCTATCTAGACCTTGCTCTCAAAGGCTTTGTGTCTGCCTTTAAGGGTATATGCCCATGATCCAGAACTGCTGTGGGTGTGACAAGTTTGCGTATTTATGCAACGTCAAGCACACAGTGGCCAGCTGTGACAGCATAGCGGATGGGATTTCTAGAAATCCCATGTCCACTATACATGCATAGAGTACATGGGATTATCAAGACCGCAGCATGTCAATTTCTCTTGTTGAGATGCTAGTCTCCGCAACAGAAATTACATCAATAGAAATGTATTGAATGCGGTAAATGCGGATTTACCTGCGTCCAATAGAAGGAAGAGCTTTGGACACAGCAAACATATGCTGTGTCCAAAGTGCTGCAAGTTTAGGATCGTGGGTATCTGACCTTACTGTTTTCAAGGGATCAGGCTCCAAGATCTTTATCTCCTTTGCACTGTTCTTAATGTCTCAGTAGTTTGGCCTTTCTGTCTCTAATGACTATCCTTTGTCACTGTTACCTGTCATGCCCTGAGGTGAGGCACATGGATTGTGGCCCCACTGTGATGCAGGGCTGGACCTGCCTAGGTGTTTGCTGGAGCTCCTGATGGTGGAAACAGACTGGGCTGCAGTACCACTCCTAGGCAGTCGCTCATACTGCAGCTGTTGATCCCTGAAGTTGGGTTCGCTGAGACAGGGAGACGTGACCCAGGTCACTGACGAGCAGGATACGGAGACAGATGGACTGTATGAACAACTTAGATAGGTTCTTGTGCACACTCCTTCCTTTCCTCAGGAAACAGTTCTGAAGCTGGCAGCGCTTGGACCAGGGACAACACAAACAGGACTGGCCGCACCGGAATCAGTAGTATACGTACCGTAGATGCAGTTTCAGGATCAGGATACCTCTGACGCGATGACAGGAACACTGGCAAACTATACTAGGCTCACAGGATACGGGAATAACTTTAACAGACTGGGAAAGGGGAAATTGACAGCATACAGTAGCAAACACCAACACCATAGAGCACACAGAGGATAGGAGGAGACAGCTTCCGAGGATGTAGCAGCGGCCAAGGTAGTGAGTGAGTCGGCATCCCTGCATGCTGGGAAGAAGGGAACCATGCAGAGGTGCTGGAAGATGCTATATTACCTAAGTCTCAAGGATTGATTCTTCAAAAACTCTGCTTCCCACATGTCGTTTCCCAGTTCTGTAAAATTGGCAATGACACTGCAGAGTGCTGTACACTCACATTGATAGTTATGCAATC
Source organism: Ranitomeya imitator (assembly GCF_032444005.1). Lineage (NCBI taxonomy): Eukaryota > Metazoa > Chordata > Amphibia > Anura > Dendrobatidae > Ranitomeya > Ranitomeya imitator. The sequence goes on from NC_091283.1 coordinate 620,422,314, forward strand.
TTCTATTAGACCTGATTCTCTCCAGGGCTGTAGCTGTTGATAAATCCAAATCAGTCAACTAGAATAAATAATCATCTAGACCCTAGACCAACTTTCTTTCATCTGAGGATAAAAATAGTTATTGCCTGAGAGTGGATGGTAAATTGACTTCTATCAAGGTAGGCCATCATTCTATATCAATTGGAGGCAACTACGTTGGAGCCAATTTCATCCTATAGTAAGACAATGGGGAATATTTATCACTTCTGTCTAATTCTTTGACAATGCAAACTTGTCATCTCCTATCTCACTAATCGGAGAGTCTGTCTTCACTGAATACAGATTTTACCTCAAAGCTGAAAATTGTGATAATGGCCGATCTATTCTGGCAGAGAAAGAAGCAGATTTCTTTGATGCACTACCATCTTCCGGAGGCCGTGCGTGCGCAGATGGTAGTGCTCGGCTTCCCGGGGCTTCAGGAAAATGGCCACGGGATGCCGCACGTGCGCAGATGGAGATCGCAGCAGCCATTTTCCTGAAGCTGAGTTCGCCTCCGGAAGATGGCCGCCGCCAGCGATAATCCGTTGTATAGCGCAAATCGCGCTCTTTTTCTTCAGCTGCGCAGTGGATTCAGCTGTTGGGCATGCGCAAACCACTATGCCACCAACGGAAAGATGAGCAAGATCTGGGGGAGAAACAGCGCTGTCACCACGTCCATATGACCAGACCAGCGCGAGTGACAGCCCAAAACGGCAACTTTACAAAGGTATTTCGGCAGCATAGGTGGGGAATAAAGGCACAAAAAATACACTAATGTAAAGCACAGCTCTGCCCCTATTTAACACTATTTTTATCTCATCTTGAAAAAACGGAGTGACAGGTTCCCTTTAAACAGCTGCAGCGCTGGCCACGGCACGGTGACCCACACCCCGCATTGTGCCGCCCGGGGCGGCCCGCCCCCCCGCACCACCTTCCTACGTCACTGATTGGGCTGTGCTCATAAAAAAGAGCTGGCTCTTTTGATTCTCAAACAAATTAAATATGTGTTCACCTGCAGGTAAGAGCTGTTCAGAAATGGCAACAGGCTCTCTTCGGTGATTTGTCTTTGTACTGAGTCGGTAATGAAGTGTCCACTATTAACCCCTTCCCGACCTTTGACGCCACGTAGGCGTCATGAAAGTCGGTGCCAATCCGACCCATGACGCCTATGTGGCGTCATGGAAAGATCGCGTCCCTGCAGATTGGGTGAAAGAGTTAACTCCCATTTCACCCGATCTGCAGGGACAGGGGGAGTGGTAGTTTAGCCCAGGGGGGGTGGCTTCACCCCCCCGTGGCTACGATCGCTCTGATTGGCTGTTGAAAGTGAAACTGCCAATCAGAGCGATTTGTAATATTTCACCTATTATAACGGGTGAAATATTACAATCCAGCCATGGCCGATGCTGCAATATCATCAGCCATGGCTGGAAACACTAATGTGCCCCCACCCCACCCCACCGATCGCCCCCCCAAGCCACCGATCTGTCCGGTACACTGCTCCGGCTCCCCTCCGTCCTGTGCTCCGCTCCCCCCTGTGCTCTTGTCCGCTCACCAACGTGCTCCAATCACCCCCCCGTGCTCCAATCACCCCCCCTGCACTCCGATCCACCCCCCGTGCTCCGTTCCACCCCCTCGTGCTCCGTTCCACCCCCCTGTGCTCTGTTCCATCCTCCCCGTGTTCCGTTCCACCCCTCCCGCGCTCCGATTCACCCCCCCATGCTTTGATCCCCCCCCGTGCACCCCCCCACCCCATCATACTTACCGATCCTGCCGGGGTCCGTCCATCTTCTCCCCGGGCGCCGCCATCTTCCAAAATGGCGGGCGCATGCGCAGTGCGCCCGCCGAATCTGCCGGCCGGCAGATTCGTTCCAAAGTGCATTTTGATCACTGAGATATAATCTATCTCAGTGATCAAAATAAAAAAATAATAAATGACCCCCCCCCCCCTTTGTCACCCCCATAGGTAGGGACAATAAAAAAATAAAGAATTTTAGAATAGGGTTAGGGGTAGGGTTAGGGCTAGGGTTAGGGTTAGGGGTAGGGTTAGGGGTAGGGTTAGGGGTAGGGTTAGGGTTAGGGTTAGGGGTAGGGTTAGGGGTAGGGTTAGGGCTAGGGTTAGGGGTAGGGTTAGGGCTAGGGTTAGGGGTAGGGTTAGGGGTAGGGTTAGGGCTAGGGTTAGGGTTAGGGGTAGGGTTAGGGGTAGGGTTAGGGCTAGGGTTAGGGGTAGGGTTAGGGCTAGGGTTAGGGCTAGGGTTAGGGCTAGGGTTAGGGTTTCGGTATGTGCACACGTATTCTGGTCCTCTGCGGATTTTTCCGCTGCGGATTTGATAAATCCGCAGTGCTAAACCGCTGCGCATTTATGGCGGATTTACCGCGTTTTTTCTGCGCATTTCACTGCAGTTTTACAACTGCGATTTTCTATTGGAGCAGTTGTAAAACCGCTGCGGAATCCGCACAAAGAAGTGACATGCTGCGGAATGTAAACCGCTGCGTTTCCGTGTAGTTTTTCTGCAGCATGTGTACAGCGATTTTTGTTTCCCATGGGTTTGCATTGAACTGTAAACTCATGGGAAACTGCTGCGGATCCGCAGTGTTTTCCGCAGCGTGTGCACATACCTTTAGAATGAGGCTATGTGCCCACACTGCGGATTGGCCGCTGTGGATTCGCAGCAGTGTTCCATCAGATTTACAGTACCATGTAAACCTATGGAAAACCAAATCCGCTGTGCCCATGGTGCGGAAAATACCGCGCTGAAACGCTGCGTTGTATTTTCCGCAGCATGTCAATTCTTTGTGCGGATTCCGCAGCGTTTTACACCTGTTCCTCAATAGGAATCCGCAGGTGAAATCCGCACAAAAAACACTGGAAATCCGCGGAAAATCCGCCGGTAAGTCGCAGTGCCTTTTACCCGCGGATTTTTAGGGTTAGTGCTGGAGGTAGAATTGAGGGGTTTCCACTGTTTAGGCACATCAGGGGTCTCCAAACGCAACAAGGCGCCACCATTGATTCCAGCCAATCTCGTATTCAAAAAGTCAAATGGTGCTCCCTCAATTCCGAGCCCCAACGTGTGCCCAAACAGTGGTTTACCCCCACATATGGGGTACCAGCATACTCAGGATAAACTGCGCAACAATTACTGGGGTCCAATTTATCCTGTTACCCTTGTGAAAATAAAAAAATGCTTGCTAAAACATCATTTTTGAGGAAAGAAAAATGATTTTTTATTTTCACGGCTCTGCGTTGTAAACGTCTGTGAAGCACTTGGGGGTTCAAAGTGCTCACCACATATCTAGATAAGTTCCTTGGGGGTTCTAGTTTCTAAAATGGGGTCACTTGTGGGGGGTTTCTACTGTTTAGGAACACCAGGGGCTCTGCAAACGCAACGTGACGCCTGCAGACCATTCCATCAAATTCTGCATTTCAAAAGTCACTACTTCCCTTCTGAGCCCCGACGTGTGCCCAAACAGTGGTTTACCTCCACACATGGGGTATCAGCGTACTCAGGAGAAACTGGACAACAACTTTTGGGGTCGAATTTCTCCTGTAACCCTTGGGAAAATAAAAAATTCTGGGCTAAATAATTATTTTTGAGGAAAGAAAACGTATTTATTATTTTCACGGTTCTGCATTATAAACTTCTATGAAGCACTTGGGAATTCAAAGTGCTCACCACACATCTAGATAAGTTCCTTTCGGGGTCTAGTTTCTAAAATGGGGTCACTTGTGGGGGTTTCTACTGTTTAGCCACATCAGGGGCTCTGCAAACGCAACGTGTCGCCCGCAGAGCATTCCATCAAAGTCTGCATTTCAAAACGTCACTACTTCAATTCCGAGCCCCGGCATGTGCCCAAACAGTAGTTTACCCCCACATATGGGGTATCACCGTACTCAGGAGAAACTGGAAAACAAATATTGGGGTCAAATTTCTCCTGTTACCCTTGGGAAAATTAAAAATTTCTGGGCTAAATAATTATTTTTGAGGAAAGAAAACGTATTTATTATTTTCACGGCTCTGCATAATAAACTTCTGTGAAGCACTTGGGGGTTCAAAGTGCTCACCACACATCTAGATAAGTTCCTTTCGGGGTCTAGTTTCCAAAATGGGGTCACTTGTGGGGGGTTTCTACTGTTTAGCCACATCAGGCGCTCTGCAAACGCAACGTGACGCCCGCAGAGCATTCCATCAAAGTCTGCATTTCAAAACGTCACTACTTCAATTCCGAGCCCCGGCATGTGCCCAAACAGTAGTTTACCCCCACATATGGGGTATCAGCGTACTCAGTAGAAACTGGACAACAAATATTGGGGTCAAATTTCTCCTGTTACCCTTGGGAAAATTAAAAAACTCTGGGCTAAATAATTATTTTTGAGGAAAGAAAACGTATTTATTATTTTCATGGCTCTGCATTATAAACTTCTGTGAAGCACTTGGGGGTTCAAAGTGCTCACCACACATCTAGATAAGTTCCTTTCGGGGTCTAGTTTCCAAAATGGGGTCACTTGTGGGGGGTTTCTACTGTTAAGCCACATCAGGGGCTCTGCAAACGCAACGTGACGCCCACAGAGCATTCCATCAAAGTCTGCATTTCAAAACGTCACTACTTCAATTCCGAGCCCCGGCATGTGCCCAAACAGTGGTTTACCCCCACATATGGGGTATCAGCGTACTCAGGAGAAACTGTACAACATCTTTTGGGGTCAAATTTCTCCTGTTACCCTTGGGAAAATAAAAAATTGCAGGCTAAAAGATCATTTTTGAGAAAATATTTTTTTTTTTTATTTTCATGGCTCTGCGTTATAAACTTCTGTGAAGCACTTGGGGGTTTAAAGTCCTCACCACACATCTAGATTAGTTCCTTTGGGGGTCTAGTTTCCAAAATGGGGTCATTTCTGGGGGATCTCCAATGTTTAGGCACACAGGGGCTCTCCAAACGTGACATGGTGTCCGCTAATGATTGGAGCTAATTTTCCATTTAAAAAGCCAAATGGCGTGCCTTCCCTTCCGAGCCCTGCCGTGCGCCTAAACAGTGGTTTACCCCCACATATGGGGTATCAGCGTACTCAGGACAAACTGGACAACAACATTTGCGGTCCAATTTCTCCTATTACCCTTGGCAAAATAGGAAATTCCAGGCTAAAAAATCATTTTTGAGGAAAGAAAAATTATTTTTTTATTTTCATGGCTCTGCGTTATAAACTTCTGTGAAGCACCTGGGGGTTTAAAGTGCTCAATATGCATCTAGATAAGTTCCTTGGGGGGTCTAGTTTCCAAAATGGGGTCACTTGTGGGGGATCTCCAATGTTTAGGCACACAGGGGCTCTCCAAACGCGACATGGTGTCCGCTAACAATTGGAGCTAATTTTCCATTCAAAAAGTCAAATGGCACGCCTTCCCTTCCGAGCCCTGCCGTGTGCCCAAACAGTGGTTTACCCCCACATATAAGGTATCGGCGTACTCGGGAGAAATTGCCCAACAAATTTTATGCTCCATTTTATCCTATTGCCCATGTGAAAATGAAAAAATTGAGGCGAAAAGAATTTTTTGTGTGAAAAAAAAGTACTTTTTCATTTTTACAGATCAATTTGTGAAGCACCTGAGGGTTTAAAGTGCTCACTAGGCATCTAGATAAGTTCCTTGGGGGGTCTAGTTTCCAAAATGGGGTCACTTGTGGGGGAGCGCCAATGTTTAGGCACACAGGGGCTCTCCAAACGCGACATGGTGTCCGCTAAAGAGTGGAGCCAATTTTTTATTCAAAAAATCAAATGGCGCTCCTTCCTTTCCAAGCCCTGCCGTGTGCCCAAACAGTGGTTTACCCCCACATATGAGGTATCAGCGTACTCAAGACAAATTGGACAACAACGTTCGTGGTTCAGTTTCTCCTTTTACCATTGGGAAAATAAAAAAATTGTTGCTAAAAGATAATTTTTCTGACTAAAAAGTTAAATGTTCATTTTTTCCTTCCATGTTGCTTCTGCTGCTGTGAAGCACCTGAAGGGTTAATAAACTTCTTGAATGTGGTTTTGAGTACCTTGAGGGGTGCAGTTTTTAGAATGGTGTCACTTTTGGGTATTTTCAGCCATATAGACCCCTCAAACTGACTTCAAATGTGAGGTGGTCCCTAAAAAAATGGTTTTGTAAATTTCGTTGTAAAAATGAGAAATCGCTGGTCAAACTTTAACCCTTATAACTTCCTAGCAAAAAAAAATTTTGTTTCCAAAATTGTGCTGATGTAAAGTATACATGTGGGAAATGTTATTTATTAACTATTTTGTGTCACATAACTCTCTAGTTTAACAGAATAAAAATTCAAAATGTGAAAATTGCGAAATTTTCAAAATTTTCACCACATTTCCGTTTTTATCACAAATAAACGCAGAATTTATTGACCTAAATTTACCACTAACATGAAGCCCAATATGTCACGAAAAAACAATCTCAGAACCGCTAGGATCCGTTGAAGCGTTCCTGAGTTATTACCTCATAAAGGGACACTGGTGAGAATTGCAAAAAACGGCAAGGTCTTTAAGGTCAAAATAGGCTGGGTCATGAAGGGGTTAAAAGGACACTGTCACCTGAATTTGGAGGGAACAATCTTCAGCCATGGAGGCGGGGTTTTGGGGTTTTTGATTCACCCTTTCCTTACCCGCTGGCTGCATGCTGGCTGCAATATTGGATTGAAGTTCATTCTCTGTCCTCCATAGTACACGCCTGCGCAAGGCAATCTTGCCTTGTGCAGGCATGTACTACGGAGGACAGAGAATGAACTTCAATCCAATATTGCGGCCAGCATGCAGCCAGCGGGTAAGGAAAGGGTGAATCAAAAACCCCAAAACCCCGCCTCCATGGCTGAAGATTGTTCCCTCCAAATTCAGGTGACAGTGTCCCTTTAATTCACAGAAATTTTGTTGCGGCCTGTACTTCAGCTAACTTAAAAAGTGGCTTCAAGGGCTTTTGGAAAGTGCAAGACTGGGTTAGCCAAAAGAAAGATCTACCTCTCTGCAAATCTATCTCACTGTAAATGTAAGGCCGATCCAGGTCTCCTATCCAGATCGAAGTACAGAACCTAGGACCAAAGGCTGATGAGCTTCATAGTTTTCACTACAGAACAACTGTAGAAAACTGCTGCAGAAATTCTTCCATTTAAAATTGTTACAGCAGCCGCAGGAAGCAGCAGGTAGCTGAGGGATAGGACAACCTATCTATTGATTCAGCTTTAAATGATCTCCCATAAGTCTTCTGGGTCACCAAACCGGCATTAGGATCTGAAATTAAATGCATAGTCACTAGACTTGGGGTTATCAAGTGCACAGTGTGATAATAATTTATTTTTTGTTTAGCAATTCTCCTGAACGGTTCATTAAACTATGTCATAAATTGAGACTCCAGTATTCCTCCATAGAGATTTCTCTTTTACACCTGCTGGGCGTTTCGATAAAGCTGATTTTATGCTGCAAGGCAAGACTTCAGTACAAACATTTTCCATATATGACAAAGAAAAACATAAAAGAGCTGATTTATCAATACTGTTGCAGAAACATGTTCTAGAACCATGTAAAAACTGTCACTCAATTGAGTGATGCATGTGACATATTTATTAAGATGCTGCATGACCGCTGATGCATGCCTTTAATAATAATGACTAAGTTTCAAAATAGACCCAAGATAGCTAAGTCTAAAATGGCTTAATGGTGCAACAATATTGTGAGATGGAGTTGTACTATATCTAGATTATATCCTCTTCTGCACTCTTTCTCACGTGTGTTTTACAAGTACCGTACGAGCCTCCTAAACCACTTAGGATACTCCAGTGTTACAGCTAAGGTGCAAAAAAAATAATTAATGCCATATTTATCATGCACCCTTGCTAATTTTTGTGACATTTTTTGTAGATAAATAACAAATAGTATAACAGCATTTATGGATTACTACTTCTGTGTTTCAATTTAGTTTAAAGCAAACCTGTCAGCAGGATTTTGCTAAGAAAACTACAGACATTGTCAGGTTGCCGCTGTTATACTGATTAAAAAGATACCTGGGATGATAAAATCTGTCTTGTGGTTCTTGTGCAATCAGTGTTAGAAGTTTTCAGTTAATGATATACCCGTGCTCTGGGGTGGGACTATAGGCAGAGTCTTATCTTCCTTCTCTAAGCCAGGGAAATCAAGGAAAGACCTGCCCACAGGCCGCCCTGAAGCCCAAACATGTTTTTCATCATAGAGACGGGCCGTTTGTACTCCAGGGCAGGACTGTAGGCAGAGTCTTATCTTCCTGCTCTAAGCCAGAGAAACCAAGGAAAGACCTGCCCACAGGCCGCCCCGAAGCCCAATCATGTTATTTATCATAGAGACAGAGACAGACTGTTTGTGCTTTGGGGGGGCCTGTGGGCAGAGTCTTATCTTCCTGCTTTAAGCCGGAGAAACCAAGGAAAGACCTACCCACAGGCCGCCCCGAAGCACAAACATGTTCCTCATTTATAAATACATGTCTGGTCAATACAAAGCGTTAGCACATAACTTATTCCTTCCAAAGACCATACAAAAACAAGGGACACTCATTTCTTTGGACTAAACACTATTCGGACAGTTAATAGGAAAGGGTTCCTTACAGTTAGAGCAGTCAGACTGTGGAATGCCCTACCATAAGGTAGTAATGACAGACACTATATTAGCATTTAATGGAGGGCTAGATGCTTTTCTTGCAACAAATTGCATTGTGGGTTATAGCAATAGAAAATTTGTAACTGGTAAAGAAAGATTTAACTTGATTGATCAATGTCCTTTTTTCCCACTTAGTTAACTGTAACTGTAATGGGTCACTATGGTCATAGCAAATGACATTAACCTATTGGTACTATGCACGACTAGAACATCCCACAGTATGGTGCACTGAAGATAGGTAGAGTCCCTTTATGAAACTCCCCACTTATCATAATGACTAAAGCATGCAGTCAGTCAATGCCCCAAAAATAATTGTATGTATTACACATTAAAGTACTGTCATACCTGACTAAGCAGACTTAATCAGCTTGTGCACGGAATATATATACTTGGTATAGCATGTTGAATGCCCATAATATATACTATGCAGAGGTACAGTTAAACTAATTCAAGATAGATAAAGTGGAAAAAGTGCATGTTGTACTAGCTGTAGATAGCACATTGTTGTGGTAACATACTTAGCCAAAGTGACTTAATTAACCTGTGCATGGAATGTGCATGATGTACATTGCCTTTTAGATGCTCGATGCGCGTTTCTCCGTGGCTTCTTCAAGGCCATTGAAATGATCTGCTAGAGAGTAGGAGAGAAGCCATGCTGGAAATCCATTAAGATGGCCTGTGAATGTGACCTCCGGAAAGCGGGTAAGTTGGCAGCTTCAGATATTGTAGTTTATGTGCTCTTTCGTGCACCTTCCCCTCTGTAAGACAAGTTGGTGAGTCCAATGGGTGTGTTCGCACTGCAAAAAGACGAAGATTAAAGATGTGAGTGGAGCTGAGAGTGTTAAGTCTGCATAGGCACCCTTGATAAAGCAACTTCATCTGTGGGCGAAACGCGCGTCGGGGGTTTTGGCTTGTGGATCCCGTCCGGTGTGCCCCGTCTTGGTGCCCTACATTGGTAAGAACCGCTTGTTATTTACCTGTCACTTCACGCCGGCTGGCATCTTACATGGATAGTGTGACATGGATTCTTTGGTAGCAGGTCTCTTCCACTATTTGGTATGCATGTTGGCTCCTTAGACGGTGTACACCGGGGGATACCCACTCTCTTTTTACCATCCTTTAGTATTGTATTTAATTATATATTTTGTATATTGTCTGCACTGTAAACTTAATGTTAACTATATGTCATTTAATAAAATATTACTTCTATTTAAATTACCTATACGCTCCTAGTGTACTCCTATTTTCTATGTCATAGGCACAGTGGTGGAGTGCAGGGTTCAATCAATGATACATGTACAATAGATAGCTCAGGACTGAAAATAGCATTGCTGTGCATATTGCAATCAAGGACATAGCTTTACTGAGCAATCATGAATTAATCCCATACTGAACCCTGGACGTGTTACCTCAATGTGGACAAAACGCTGTCGTGAACTGTTCAAAAATATATGCCCTCATATTGGAAGACTGTAACTCTATGTGAGCCCTGCTTCTACTTCACGCAATGTCTCACCCACATGTATTTTAATTTACGCTACAATGGAAATTTAATTAGGAACAAAAAAGACTTTATTCATACATTTTTTCAAAGCGTCCCACTGTCTTGCAAAAGCCTGAGTATTTCATTTTTCCGTCTCATTTTTGACTAGCAAAAGTCTTGACTTGCGGAAATAAAGTAACTATATGTAAGCTGGACCGCGTCCATAGATCCTGAGGCGAAAACACATTGCGAAGACCTAATTGTGGCACCGAGGCAGACAAGATGATTTATTAGTACCCCAGACGACTTCACTAAACCAAGTAAATTAAGAGCGTTGAGATTTCCCACAAACAGAGCTGGAAGTAAACTAATATTTTTGCTTGATCAGGAAGTATTTTATGTACCTCACCAGGATATTGCCAGTAGGCAGGATGTCATCAATAAAGTCAAGCTTTCCTCAACTCTACAATAAATGCTTTTGCGCAGCAGTTAAAAGTTGACAGAAATTCTCCTAATAAAGGGAACGCAATGAGGAAATTAAAGCAGACAAGGCGATGAATCCCTGAAGTCTTCGGTAATTTTACAGCAGGGTTCGTGAAGAGCACAAATAGCAGGTCTGAGTGATAAAACTGCTAAGCAGATGGTGACGGAAGTTCTCTTTTAGGCCTTTGTGTTCTATGAGCAGAAATTTCTTGCAAAGTAGCAACTACATAGTCAACTAAAAGTACTGTCCCTGTTGTACACGATGCTCAAATCTCATGCTGACACCTGTTCTGGAGTGATAACAGCTTCTACAAATTGGCAGAAGTGAGGCAAACAACTGTATATCCGTTGCTTTGATCACTCAAACAGTAGGACAAGGTTTTTTAATATTTTTTCCAGCTTTAATTGCATGCGGGTCAGTGGAGAACTGGGTCCTGAGACACTCATCAACCACTCAAAAGACCCACGAGAAGAGCACAACTCAAGATGGAGGTTCACAGCTCATGCTTGAGCACTTTGAGCTCCTGTCTCCTGAGCTGTGCACTTTTCAGTGTTTTTTTTGGGTGATCTGTGGGATTCTCAGGACCCGTACAACCACAGTTCTACAGATAAAGGGACAAAAATATATACAGTGTATACATATTTAAGCATTAGTTACTCTTTAATAGGGATTTTATCATCGGTATAATTGCTGATCTTAGAATGTGGGGCAGCAGAATGCTGCTTCAGTGTAATCTAGGTCAATTTTACATCTATATTATTACTGACATTGATGATAGATTATGTACCTATCCTTCATTCCTTCTTGGTTAAGTAGCATAACAAAATATAAGCCCTATTTTTTGGTTAAAGGGAATCTGTCACCAGATTTCTGCTATGTAAAATGAGAGCACCATGATGTTGGGTGAGAGAGCCTGTTTATAGCGATGTCATTTATTAGTCTATGTTTTGCTGCTTTAATACAGTTAGTGTTTTATTAGCAATATATTATCACTACAGGACAACTGGCCTTGTGCATCCTAGTCCAACCAACTGCCACGCCTCCAGCACTGATTAGCAGCTCTCTGTCACTATACAACCTATGCAGAAATCTGTGGTGTGGGAGAGGTTATACACAGCTCAATAACTTCAGCTCTCCTAGAACTGCGGCAGAAAATCTGTGACTCTATCGCAATTGTTTAAGTTAGTAAACTAAGTGATCCATTGTTGGAATCAGGGTCTCTATCCCTAGCTAATGGTGCTGTCAGATTAAATAGCAAAACCCTAATATCAGACAAATTTTAACATCATAAAATAATAAGTAGTATTTTGGTGTAATATCTAAGACCACACACCCCACGTTTCAGGAGGGCTGAATAATGAAAATATTAGGGCTAAATTAACCATTGCCCATTCTTCTATAGCTAAGCTTTCTTTTACCTGGAAAAAAAAAATCTGTTTTCTGCACAAGCACAGTATTTAATCACCTTCTCTAAAAAAAATGTTTTTTGGCTTCCTTTACCCCAGCACACAGGGCATAATCAAACTCTAAAAATACTTTTTTGAGTTTCTTTGTGAATTAAAGTCACTTTGCCAGTGTAAGTATTAAAGAATTAAAACAAGGCAATCATGGGCTTAACTTAAGAAAGTAACAGTATGCTGTATGGACCAGCAAAGAATAGCTGCAATTACATGATGCAGAAGAGGGACTGGAACAGCATTACAAATGGCAGAAGAGGGACTGGAGTAGTGTTACAAATGACAGAAGAGGGACTGGAGCATTGTTACAAATGGCAGAAGAGGGACTGGAGCAGGGTTACAAATGACAGAAGAGGGACTGGAGCAGGGTTACAAATGGCAGAAGAGGGACTGGAGCAGCGTTACAAATGGCGGAAGAGGGACTGGAGCAGTGTTACAAATGACAGAAGAGGGACTGGAGCAGCATTACAAATGGCAGAAGAGGGACTGGAGCAGTGTTACAAATGACAGAAGAGGGACTGGAGCATCGTTACAAATGGCAGAAGAGGGACTGGAGCAGGGTTACAAATGACAGAAGAGGGACTGGAGCAGGGTTACAAATGGCAGAAGAGGGACTGGAGCAGGGTTACAAATGGCAGAAGAGGGACTGGAGCAGCGTTACAAATGGCAGAAGAGGGACTGGAGCAGGGTTACAAATGGCAGAAGAGGGACTGGAGCAGCGTTACAAATGGCAGAAGAGGGACTGGAGCAGGGTTACAAATGGCAGAAGAGGGACTGGAGCAGCATTACAAATGGCAGAAGAGGGACTGGAGCAGCGTTACAAATGGCAGAAGAGGGACTGGAGCAGGGTTACAAATGGCAGAAGAGGGACTGGGGCATCGTTACAAATGGCAGAAGAGGGACTGGAGCAGCGTTACAAATGGCAGAAGAGGGACTGGAGCAGCGTTACAAATGGCAGAAGAGGGACTGGAGCAGTGTTACAAATGGCAAAAGAGGGACTGGAGCAGGGTTACAAATGACAGAAGAGGGACTGGAGCATTGTTACAAATGGCAGAAGAGGGACTGGAGCAGGGTTACAAATGACAGAAGAGGGACTGGAGCAGGGTTACAAATGGCAGAAGAGGGACTGGAGCAGCGTTACCAATGGCGGAAGAGGGACTGGAGCAGCGTTACAAATGACAGAAGAGGGACTGGAGCAGCGTTACAAATGGCAGAAGAGGGACTGGAGCAGTGTTACAAATGGCAGAAGAGGGACTGGAGCATCGTTACAAATGGCAGAAGAGGGACTGGAGCAGCGTTACAAATGGCAGAAGAGGGACTGGAGCAGCGTTACAAATGGCAGAAGAGGGACTGGAGCAGCGTTACAAATGGCAAAAGAGGGACTGGAGCAGGGTTACAAATGGCAGAAGAGGGACTGGAGCAGCGTTACAAATGGCAGAAGAGGGACTGGAGCAGCGTTACAAATGGCAGAAGAGGGACTGGAGCAGTGTTACAAATGGCAGAAGAGGGACTGGAGCAGTGTTACAAATGACAGAAGAGGGACTGGAGCATCGTTACAAATGGCAGAAGAGGGACTGGAGCAGGGTTACAAATGACAGAAGAGGGACTGGAGCAGGGTTACAAATGGCAGAAGAGGGACTGGAGCAGGGTTACAAATGGCAGAAGAGGGACTGGAGCAGCGTTACAAATGGCAGAAGAGGGACTGGAGCAGGGTTACAAATGGCAGAAGAGGGACTGGAGCATCGTTACAAATGGCAGAAGAGGGACTGGAGCAGCATTACAAATGACAGAAGAGGGACTGGAGCAGGGTTACAAATGGCAGAAGAGGGACTGGAGCAGCATTACAAATGGCAGAAGAGGGACTGGAGCAGCATTACAAATGACAGAAGAGGGACTGGAGCAGGGTTACAAATGGCAGAAGAGGGACTGGAGCATCGTTACAAATGGCAGAAGAGGGACTGGAGCAGCGTTACAAATGGCAGAAGAGGGACTGGAGCAGTGTTACAAATGGCAAAAGAGGGACTGGAGCAGGGTTACAAATGGCAGAATAGGGACTGGAACAGGTTTACAAATGACAGAAGAGGGACTGGAGCAGCATTACAAATGGCAGAAGAGGGACTGGAGCAGGGTTACAAATGGCAGAAGAGGGACTGGAGCAGCGATACAAATGACAGAAGAGGAACTGGAGCAGCGTTACAAATGGCAGAAGAGGGACTGGAGCAGCGTTACAAATGGCAGAAGAGGGACTGGAGCAGCATTACAAGTGGCAGAAGAGGGACTGGATCAGCTTTACAAATGGCAGAAGAGGGACTGGAGCAGCGTTACAAATGGCAGAAGAGGGACTGGAGCAGCGTTACAAATGGCAGAAGAGAGACTGGAGCAGCGTTACAAATGGCAGAAGAGGGACTGGAGCAGCGTTACAAATGGCAGAAGAGGGACTGGAGCAGCGTTACAAATTGCAGAAGAGGGACTGGAGCAGCGTTACAAATGGCAGAAGAGGGACTGGAGCAGCGTTACAAATGGCAGAAGAGGGACTGGAGCAGCGTTACAAATGGCAGAAGAGGGACTGGAGCAGCGTTACAAATGGCAGAAGAGGGACTGGAGCAGCCTTACAAATGACAGAAGAGGGACTGGAGCAGGGTTACAAATGGCAGAAGAGGGACTGGAGCAGCATTACAAATGGCAGAAGAGGGACTGGAGCAGGGTTACAAATGGCAGAAGAGGGACTGGAGCAAGGTTACAAATGTCAAAAGAAGGACTGGAGCAGCATTACAAATGGCAGAAATGGGACTGGAGCAGGGTTACAAATGACAGAAGAGGGACTGGAGCAGCATTGCAAATGGCAGAAGAGGGACTGGAGCAGTGTTACAAATGGCAGAAGAGGGACTGGAGCAGTGTTACAAATGGCATAATAGGGACTGGAGCAGTGTTACAAATGGCAGAATAGGGACTGGAGCAGGGTTACAAATGGCAGAAGAGGGACTGGAGCAGCGTTACAAATGGCAGAAGAGGGACTGGAGCAGGGTTACAAATGGCAGAAGAGGGACTGGAGTAGCGTTACAAATGGCAGAAGAGGGACTGGAGCAGGGTTACAAATGGCAGAATATGGACCAGCAAAGAATAGCTGCAATTACATGATGCAGAAGGGGGACTGGAACAGCATTACAAATGGCAGAAGAGGGACTGGAGCAGTGTTACAAATGACAGAGGAGGGACTGGAGCATTGTTACAAATGGCAGAAGAGGGACTGGAGCAGGGTTATAAATGACAGAAGAGGGACTGGAGCAGGGTTACAAATGGCAGAAGAGGGACTGGAGCAGCGTTACAAATGGCGGAAGAGGGACTGGAGCAGTGTTACAAATGACAGAAGAGGGACTGGAGCAGCGTTACAAATGGCAGAAGAGGGACTGGAGCAGTGTTCCAAATGACAGAAGAGGGACTGGAGCATCGTTACAAATGGCAGAAGAGGGACTGGAGCAGGGTTACAAATGACAGAAGAGGGACTGGAGCAGGGTTACAAATGGCAGAAGAGGGACTGGAGCAGGGTTACAAATGGCAGAAGAGGGACTGGAGCAGCGTTACAAATGGCAAAAGAGGGACTGGAGCAGGGTTTCAAATGGCAGAAGAGGGACTGGAGCAGCGTTACAAATGGCAGAAGAGGGACTGGAGCAGCGTTACAAATGGCAGAAGAGGGACTGGAGCAGTGTTACAAATGGCAGAAGAGGGACTGGAGCAGTGTTACAAATGACAGAAGAGGGACTGGAGCATCATTACAAATGGCAGAAGAGGGACTGGAGCAGGGTTACAAATGACAGAAGAGGGACTGGAGCAGGGTTAGAAATGGCAGAAGAGGGACTGGAGCAGGGTTACAAATGGCAGAAGAGGGACTGGACCAGCGTTACAAATGGCAGAAGAGGGACTGGAGCAGGGTTACAAATGGCAGAAGAGGGACTGGAGCAGCGTTACAAATGGCAGAAGAGGGACTGGAGCAGGGTTACAAATGGCAGAAGAGGGACTGGAGCAGCATTACAAATGGCAGAAGAGGGACTGGAGCAGCATTACAAATGACAGAAGAGGGACTGGAGCAGGGTTACAAATGGCAGAATAGGGACTGGAGCATCGTTACAAATGGCAGAAGAGGGACTGGAGCAGCGTTACAAATGGCAGAAGAGGGACTGGAGCAGTGTTACAAATGGCAAAAGAGGGACTGGAGCAGGGTTACAAATGGCAGAAGATGGACTGGAGCAGCGTTACAAATGGCAGAATAGGGACTGGAACAGGTTTACAAATGACAGAAGAGGGACTGGAGCAGCATTACAAATGGCAGAAGAGGGACTGGAGCAGGGTTACAAATGGCAGAAGAGGGACTGGAGCAGCGATACAAATAACAGAAGAGGGACTGGAGCAGCGATACAAATGGCAGAAGAGGGACTGGAGCAGCGTTACAAATGGCAGAAGAGGGACTGGAGCAGCATTACAAGTGGCAGAAGAGGGACTGGATCAGCTTTACAAATGGCAGAAGAGGGACTGGAGCAGCGTTACAAATGGCAGAAGAGGGACTGGAGCAGCGTTACAAATGGCAGAAGAGGGACTGGAGCAGCGTTACAAATGGCAGAAGAGGGACTGGAGCAGCGTTACAAATGGCAGAAGAGGGACTGGAGCAGTGTTACAAATGGCAGAAGAGTGACTGGAGCAGCGTTACAAATGGCAGAAGAGGGACTGGAGCAGCCTTACAAATGGCAGAAGAGGGACTGGAGCAGGGTTACAAATGGCAGAAGAGGGACTGGAGCAGCATTACTAATGGCAGAAGAGGGACTGGAATAGGGTTACAAATGGCAGAAGAGGGACTGGAGCAAGGTTACAAATGTCAAAAGAAGGACTGGAGCAGCGTTACAAATGGCAGAAGAGGGACTGTAGAAGCGTTACAAATGACAGAAGAGGGACTGGAGAAGCGTTACAAATGGCAGAAGAGGGACTGGAGCAGTGTTACAAATGGCAGAAGAGGGACTGGAGCAGGGTTACAAATGACAGAAGAGGGACTGGAGCAGGGTTACAAATGGCAGAAGAGGGACTGGAGCAGCGTTACAAATGGCAGAAGAGGGACTGGAGCAGCGTTACAAATGGCAGAAGAGGGACTGGAGCAGTGTTACAAATGGCAGAAGAGGGACTGGAGCAGTGTTACAAATGACAGAAGAGGGACTGGAGCATCGTTACAAATGGCAGAAGAGGGACTGGAGCAGGGTTACAAATGACAGAAGAGGGACTGGAGCAGGGTTACAAATGGCAGAAGAGGGACTGGAGCAGGGTTACAAATGGCAGAAGAGGGACTGGAGCAGCGTTACAAATGGCAGAAGAGGGACTGGAGCAGGGTTACAAATGGCAGAAGAGGGACTGGAGCATCGTTACAAATGGCAGAAGAGGGACTGGAGCAGCATTACAAATGACAGAAGAGGGACTGGAGCAGGGTTACAAATGGCAGAAGAGGGACTGGAGCAGCGTTACAAATGGCAGAAGAGGGACTGGAGCAGCATTACAAATGACAGAAGAGGGACTGGAGCAGGGTTACAAATGGCAGAAGAGGGACTGGAGCATCGTTACAAATGGCAGAAGAGGGACTGGAGCAGCGTTACAAATGGCAGAAGAGGGACTGGAGCAGTGTTACAAATGGCAAAAGAGGGACTGGAGCAGGGTTACAAATGGCAGAAGAGGGACTGGAGCAGCGTTACAAATGGCAGAAGAGGGACTGGAGCAGTGTTACAAATGGCAGAAGAGGGACTGGAGCAGTGTTACAAATGGCAGAATAGGGACTGGAACAGGTTTACAAATGACAGAAGAGGGACTGGAGCAGCATTACAAATGGCAGAAGAGGGACTGGAGCAGGGTTACAAATGGCAGAAGAGGGACTGGAGCAGTGATACAAATGACAGAAGAGGAACTGGAGCAGCGTTACAAATGGCAGAAGAGGGACTGGAGCAGCGTTACAAATGGCAGAAGAGGGACTGGAGCAGCATTACAAGTGGCAGAAGAGGGACTGGATCAGCTTTACAAATGGCAGAAGAGGGTCTGGAGCAGCGTTACAAATGGCAGAAGAGGGACTGGAGCAGCGTTACAAATGGCAGAAGAGGGACTGGAGCAGCGTTACAAATGGCAGAAGAGGGACTGGAGCAGCGTTACAAATGGCAGAAGAGGGACTGGAGCAGCGTTACAAATGGCAGAAGAGGGACTGGAGCAGCGTTACAAATGGCAGAAGAGGGACTGGAGCAGCCTTACAAATGACAGAAGAGGGACTGGAGCAGGGTTACAAATGGCAGAAGAGGGACTGGAGCAGCATTACAAATGGCAGAAGAGGGACTGGAGCAGGGTTACAAATGGCAGAAGAGGGACTGGAGCAAGGTTACAAATGTCAAAAGAAGGACTGGAGCAGCGTTACAAATGGCAGAAATGGGACTGGAGCAGGGTTACAAATGACAGAAGAGGGACTGGAGCAGCATTGCAAATGGCAGAAGAGGGACTGGAGCAGTGTTACAAATGGCAGAAGAGGGACTGGAGCAGTGTTACAAATGGCATAAAAGGGACTGGAGCAGTGTTACAAATGGCAGAATAGGGACTGGAGCAGGGTTACAAATGACAGAAGAGGGACTGGAGCAGGGTTACAAATGGCAGAAGAGGGACTGGAGCAGGGTTACAAATGGCAGAAGAGGGACTGGAGCAGCGTTACAAATGGCAGAAGAGGGACTGGAGCAGGGTTACAAATGGAAGTAGAGGGACTGGAGCAGCGTTACAAATGGCAGAAGAGGGACTGGAGCAGGGTTACAAATGGCAGAATATGGACCAGCAAAGAATAGCTGCAATTACATGATGCAGAAGGGGGACTGGAACAGCATTACAAATGGCAGAAGAGGGACTGGAGCAGTGTTACAAATGACAGAAGAGGGACTGGAGCATTGTTACAAATCGCAGAAAAGGGACTGGAGCAGGGTTACAAATGACAGAAGAGGGACTGGAGCAGGGTTACAAATGGCAGAGAGGGACTGGAGCAGCGTTACAAATGGCGGAAGAGGGACTGGAGCAGTGTTACAAATGACAGAAGAGGGACTGGAGCAGCATTACAAATGGCAGAAGAGGGACTGGAGCAGTGTTCCAAATGACAGAAGAGGGACTGGAGCATCGTTACAAATGGCAGAAGAGGGACTGGAGCAGGGTTACAAATGACAGAAGAGGGACTGGAGCAGGGTTACAAATGGCAGAAGAGGGACTGGAGCAGGGTTACAAATGGCAGAAGAGGGACTGGAGCAGCGTTACAAATGGCAGAAGAGGGACTGGAGCAGGGTTACAAATGGCAGAAGAGGGACTGGAGCAGCGTTACAAATGGCAGAAGAGGGACTGGAGCAGGGTTACAAATGGCAGAAGTGGGACTGGAGCAGCATTACAAATGGCAGAAGAGGGACTGGAGCAGCATTACAAATGGCAGAAGAGGGACTGGAGCAGGGTTACAAATGGCAGAAGAGGGACTGGAGCATCGTTACAAATGGCAGAAGAGGGACTTGAGCAGCGTTACAAATGGCAGAAGAGGGACTGGAGCAGTGTTACAAATGGCAAAAGAGGGACTGGAGCAGGGTTACAAATGGTAGAAGAGGGACTGGAGCAGCGTTACAAATGGCAGAAGAGGGACTGGAGCAGTGTTACAAATGGCAGAAGAGGGACTGGAGCAGTTTTACAAATGGCAGAAGAGGGACTGGAGCAGTGTTACAAATGGCAGAGGAGGGACTGGAGCAGGGTTACAAATGACAGAAGAGGGACTGGAGCAGGGTTAGAAATGGCAGAAGAGGGACTGGAGCAGGGTTACAAATGGCAGAAGAGGGACTGGAGCAGCGTTACAAATGGCAGAAGAGGGACTGGAGCAGGGTTACAAATGGCAGAAGAGGGACTGAAGCAGCGTTACAAATGGCAGAAGAGGGACTGGAGCAGGGTTACGAATGGCAGAAGAGGGACTGGAGCAGCATTACAAATGGCAGAAGAGGGACTGGAGCAGCATTACAAATGACAGAAGAGGGACTGGAGCAGGGTTACAAATGGCAGAAGAGGGACTGGAGCATCATTACAAAAGGCAGAAGAGGGACTGGAGCAGCGTTACAAATGGCAGAAGAGGGACTGGAGCAGCCTTAAAAATGACAGAAGAGGGACTGGAGCAGCGTTACAAATGGCAGAAGAGGGACTGGAGCAGCGTTACAAATGGCAGAAGAGGGACTGGAGCAGCGTTACAAATGGCAGAAGAGGGACTGGAGCAGCGTTACAAATGGCAGAAGAGGGACTGGAGCAGCGTTACAAATGGCAGAAGAGGGACTGGAGCAGCCTTACAAATGGCAGAAGAGGGACTGGAGCAGCATTACTAATGGCAGAAGAGGGACTGGAATAGGGTTACAAATGGCAGAAGAGGGACTGGAGCAAGGTTACAAATGTCAAAAGAAGGACTGGAGCAGCGTTACAAATGGCAGAAGAGGGACTGGAGCAGTGTTACAAATGGCATAATAGGGACTGGAGCAGTGTTACAAATGGCAGAATAGGGACTGGAGCAGGGTTACCAATGACAGAAGAGGGACTGGAGCAGCGTTACAAATGGCAGAATAAGAACTGCAGCATCGTTGCAAATGGCAGAAGAGGGACTGGAGAAGCGTTACAAATGACAGAAGAGGGACTGGAGAAGCGGTACAAATGGCAGAAGAGGGACTGGAGAAGCGTTACAAATGACAGAAGAGGGACTGGAGCAGTGTTACAAATGGCAGAAGAGGGACTGGAGCAGGGTTACAAATGACAGAAGAGGGACTGGAGCAGGGTTACAAATGGCAGAAGAGGGACTGGAGCAGGGTTACAAATGGCAGAAGAGGGACTGGAGCAGCGTTACAAATGGCAGAAGAGGGACTGGAGCAGGGTTACAAATGGCAGAAGAGGGACTGGAGCATCGTTACAAATGGCAGAAGAGGGACTGGAGCAGCGTTACAAATGGCAGAAGAGGGACTGGAGCAGTGTTACAAATGGCAAAAGAGGGACTGGAGCAGGGTTACAAATGGCAGAAGAGGGACTGGAGCAGCGTTACAAATGGCAGAAGAGGGACTGGAGCAGCGTTACAAATGGCAGAAGAGGGACTGGAGCAGTGTTACAAATGGCAGAAGAGGGGCTGGAGCAGGGTTACAAATGGCAGAAGAGGGACTGGAGCAGCATTACAAATGGCAGAAGAGGGACTGGAGCAGCGTTACAAATGACAGAAGAGAGACTGGAGCAGGGTTACAAATGGCAGAAGAGGGACTGGAGCATCATTACAAATGGCAGAAGAGGGACTGGAGCAGCGTTACAAATGGCAGAAGAGGGACTGGAGCAGCCTTAAAAATGACAGAAGAGGGACTGGAGCAGCGTTACAAATGGCAGAAGAGGGACTGGAGCAGCGTTACAAATGGCAGAAGAGGGACTGGAGCAGCGTTACAAATGGCAGAAGAGGGACTGGAGCAGCGTTACAAATGGCAGAAGAGGGACTGGAGCAGCGTTACAAATGGCAGAAGAGGGACTGGAGCAGCCTTACAAATGGCAGAAGAGGGACTGGAGCAGGGTTACAAATGGCAGAAGAGGGACTGGAGCAGCATTACTAATGGCAGAAGAGGGACTGGAATAGGGTTACAAATGGCAGAAGAGGGACTGGAGCAAGGTTACAAATGTCAAAAGAAGGACTGGAGCAGCGTTACAATTGGCAGAAAAGGGACTGAAGCAGGGTTACAAATGACAGAAGAGGGACTGGAGCAGCATTGCAAATGGCATAATAGGGACTGGAGCAGTGTTACAAATGGCAGAATAGGGACTGGAGCAGGGTTACCAATGACAGAAGAGGGACTGGAGCAGCGTTACAAATGGCAGAATAAGAACTGCAGCATCGTTGCAAATGGCAGAAGAGGGACTGGAGAAGCGTTACAAATGACAGAAGAGGGACTGGAGAAGCGGTACAAATGGCAGAAGAGGGACTGGAGCATTGTTACAAATGGCAGAAGAGGGACTGGAGCAGGGTTACAAATGACAGAAGAGGGACTGGAGCAGGGTTACAAATGGCAGAAGAGGGACTGGAGCAGGGTTACAAATGGCAGAAGAGGGACTGGAGCAGCGTTACAAATGGCAGAAGAGGGACTGGAGCAGGGTTACAAATGGCAGAAGAGGGACTGGAGCATCGTTACAAATGGCAGAAGAGGGACTGGAGCAGCGTTACAAATGGCAGAAGAGGGACTGGAGCAGTGTTACAAATGGCAAAAGAGGGACTGGAGCAGGGTTACAAATGGCAGAAGAGGGACTGGAGCAGCGTTACAAATGGCAGAAGAGGGACTGGAGCAGCGTTACAAATGGCAGAAGAGGGACTGGAGCAGCGTTACAAATGGCAGAAAAGGGACTGGAGCAGCCTTACAAATGGCAGAAGAGGGACTGGAGCAGGGTTACAAATGGCAGAAGAGGGACTGGAGCAGCATTACTAATGGCAGAAGAGGGACTGGAATAGGGTTACAAATGGCAGAAGAGGGACTGGAGCAAGGTTACAAATGTCAAAAGAAGGACTGGAGCAGCGTTACAAATGGCAGAAAAGGGACTGGAGCAGGGTTACAAAT
This sequence comes from Ranitomeya imitator, assembly GCF_032444005.1. Taxonomy (NCBI): domain Eukaryota; kingdom Metazoa; phylum Chordata; class Amphibia; order Anura; family Dendrobatidae; genus Ranitomeya; species Ranitomeya imitator. Next base: position 620,445,049 of record NC_091283.1, read on the forward strand.
GACAGAAGAGGGACTGCAGCAGCATTGCAAATGGCAGAAGAGGGACTGGAGCAGTGTTACAAATGGCAGAAGAGGGACTGGAGCAGTGTTACAAATGGCATAATAGGGACTGGAGCATTGTTACAAATGGCAGAATAGGGACTGGAGCAGGGTTACCAATGACAGAAGAGGGACTGGAGCAGCGTTACAAATGGCAGAATAAGAACTGCAGCATCGTTGCAAATGGCAGAAGAGGGACTGGAGAAGCGTTACAAATGACAGAAGAAGGACTGGAGAAGCAGTACAAATGGCAGAAGAGGGACTGGAGCAGTGTTACAAATGGCAGAAGAGGGACTGGAGCAGGGTTACAAATGACAGAAGAGGGACTGGAGCAGGGTTACAAATGGCACAAGAGGGACTGGAGCAGGGTTACAAATGGCAGAAGAGGGACTGGAGCAGCGTTACAAATGGCAGAAGAGGGACTGGAGCAGGGTTACAAATGGCAGAAGAGGGACTGGAGCATCGTTACAAATGGCAGAAGAGGGACTGGAGCAGCGTTACAAATGGCAGAAGAGGGACTGGAGCAGTGTTACAAATGGCAAAAGAGGGACTGGAGCAGGGTTACAAATGGCAGAAGAGGGACTGGAGCAGCGTTACAAATGGCAGAAGAGGGACTGGAGCAGCGTTACAAATGGCAAAAGAGGGACTGGAGCAGCGTTACAAATGGCAGAAGAGGGACTGGAGCAGCCTTACAAATGGCAGAAGAGGGACTGGAGCAGGGTTACAAATGGCAGAAGAGAGACTGGAGCAGCGTTACAAATGGCAGAAGAGGGACTGGAGCAGCGTTACAAATGGCAGAAGAGGGACTGGAGCAGCGTTACAAATGGCAGAAGAGGGACTGGAGCAGCGTTACAAATGGCAGAAGAGGGACTGGAGCAGCGTTACAAATGGCAGAAGAGGGACTGGAGCAGCCTTACAAATGGCAGAAGAGGGACTGGAGCAGGGTTACAAATGGCAGAAGAGGGACTGGAGCAGCATTACTAATGGCAGAAGAGGGACTGGAATAGGGTTACAAATGGCAGAAGAGGGACTGGAGCAAGGTTACAAATGTCAAAAGAAGGACTGGAGCAGCGTTACAAATGGCAGAAAAGGGACTGGAGCAGGGTTACAAATGACAGAAGAGGGACTGGAGCAGCATTGCAAATGGCAGAATAGGGACTGGAGCAGTGTTACAAATGGCAGAAGAGGGACTGGAGCAGTGTTACAAATGGCATAATAGGGACTGGAGCAGTGTTACAAATGGCAGAATAGGGACTGGAGCAGGGTTACCAATGACAGAAGAGGGACTGGAGCAGCGTTACAAATGGCAGAATAAGAACTGCAGCATCGTTGCAAATGGCAGAAGAGGGACTGGAAAAGCGTTACAAATGACAGAAGAGGGACTGGAGAAGCGGTACAAATGGCAGAAGAGGAACTGGAGCAGTGTTACAAATGGCAGAAGAGGGACTGGAGCAGGGTTACAAATGACAGAAGAGGGACTGGAGCAGGGTTACAAATGGCAGAAGAGGGACTGGAGCAGCGTTACAAATGGCAGAAGAGGGACTGGAGCAGGGTTACAAATGGCAGAAGAGGGACTGGAGCAGGGTTACAAATGACAGAAGAGGGACTGGAGCAGGGTTACAAATGGCAGAAGAGGGACTGGAGCAGCGTTACAAATGGCAGAAGAGGGACTGGAGCAGGGTTACAAATGGCAGAAGAGGGACTGGAGCAGCGTTACAAATGGCAGAAGAGGGACTGGAGCAGCGTTACAAATGGCAGAAGAGGGACTGGAGCAGTGTTACAAATGGCAAAAGAGGGACTGGAGCAGGGTTACAAATGGCAGAAGAGGGACTGGAGCAGCGTTACAAATGGCAGAAGAGGGACTGGAGCAGCGTTACAAATGGCAGAAGAGGGACTGGAGCAGTGTTACAAATGGCAGAAGAGGGACTGGAGCAGGGTTACAAATGGCAGAAGAGGGACTGGAGCAGCATTACAAATGGCAGAAGAGGGACTGGAGCAGCGTTACAAATGGCAGAAGAGGGACTGGAGCAGCCTTAAAAATGACAGAAGAGGGACTGGAGCAGCGTTACAAATGGCAGAAGAGGGACTGGAGCAGCGTTACAAATGGCAGAAGAGGGACTGGAGCAGCGTTACAAATGGCAGAAGAGGGACTGGAGCAGTGTTACAAATGGCAGAAGAGGGACTGGAGCAGCGTTACAAATGGCAGAAGAGGGACTGGAGCAGCCTTACAAATGGCAGAAGAGGGACTGGAGCAGGGTTACAAATGGCAGAAGAGGGACTGGAGCAGCATTACTAATGGCAGAAGAGGGACTGGAATAGGGTTACAAATGGCAGAAGAGGGACTGGAGCAAGGTTACAAATGTCAAAAGAAGGACTGGAGCAGCGTTACAAATGGCAGAAAAGGGACTGGAGCAGGGTTACAAATGACAGAAGAGGGACTGGAGCAGCATTGCAAATGGCAGAAGAGGGACTGGAGCAGTGTTACAAATGGCAGAAGAGGGACTGGAGCAGTGTTACAAATGGCATAATAGGGACTGGAGCAGTGTTACAAATGGCAGAATAGGGACTGGAGCAGGGTTACCAATGACAGAAGAGGGACTGGAGCAGCGTTACAAATGGCAGAATAAGAACTGCAGCATCGTTGCAAATGGCAGAAGAGGGACTGGAGAAGCGTTACAAATGACAGAAGAGGGACTGGAGAAGCGGTACAAATGGCAGAAGAGGGACTGGAGCAGTGTTACAAATGGCAGAAGAGGGACTGGAGCAGGGTTACAAATGACAGAAGAGGGACTGGAGCAGGGTTACAAATGGCAGAAGAGGGACTGGAGCAGGGTTACAAATGGCAGAAGAGGGACTGGAGCAGCGTTACAAATGGCAGAAGAGGGACTGGAGCAGGGTTACAAATGGCAGAAGAGGGACTGGAGCATCGTTACAAATGGCAGAAGAGGGACTGGAGCAGCGTTACAAATGGCAGAAGAGGGACTGGAGCAGTGTTACAAATGGCAAAAGAGGGACTGGAGCAGGGTTACAAATGGCAGAAGAGGGACTGGAGCAGCGTTACAAATGGCAGAAGAGGGACTGGAGCAGCGTTACAAATGGCAGAAGAGGGACTGGAGCAGCGTTACAAATGGCAGAAGAGGGACTGGAGCAGCCTTACAAATGGCAGAAGAGGGACTGGAGCAGGGTTACAAATGGCAGAAGAGGGACTGGAGCAGCATTACTAATGGCAGAAGAGGGACTGGAATAGGGTTACAAATGGCAGAAGAGGGACTGGAGCAAGGTTACAAATGTCAAAAGAAGGACTGGAGCAGCGTTACAAATGGCAGAAAAGGGACTGGAGCAGGGTTACAAATGACAGAAGAGGGACTGGAGCAGCATTGCAAATGGCAGAAGAGGGACTGGAGCAGTGTTACAAATGGCAAAAGAGGGACTGGAGCAGTGTTACAAATGGCATAATAGGGACTGGAGCAGTGTTACAAATGGCAGAATAGGGACTGGTGTAGGGTTACCAATGACAGAAGAGGGACTGGAGCAGCGTTACAAATGGCAGAATAAGAACTGCAGCATCGTTGCAAATGGCAGAAGAGGGACTGGAGAAGCTTTACAAATGACAGAAGAGGGACTGGAGAAGCGGTACAAATGGCAGAAGAGGGACTGGAGCAGTGTTACAAATGGCAGAAGAGGGACTGGAGCAGGGTTACAAATGACAGAAGAGGGACTGGAGCAGGGTTACAAATGGCAGAAGAGGGACTGGAGCAGGGTTACAAATGGCAGAAGAGGGACTGGAGCAGCGTTACAAATGGCAGAAGAGGGACTGGAGCAGGGTTACAAATGGCAAAAGAGGGACTGGAGCAGGGTTACAAATGGCAGAAGAGGGACTGGAGCAGCGTTACAAATGGCAGAAGAGGGACTGGAGCAGCGTTACAAATGGCAGAAGAGGGACTGGAGCAGTGTTACAAATGGCAGAAGAGGGACTGGAGCAGTGTTACAAATGACAGAAGAGGGACTGGAGCATCGTTACAAATGGCAGAAAAGGGACTGGAGCAGGGTTACAAATGACAGAAGAGGGACTGGAGCAGGGTTACAAATGGCAGAAGAGGGACTGGAGTATCGTTACAATTGGCAGAAGAGGGACTGGAGCAGCGTTACAAATGGCAGAAGAGGGACTGGAGCAGCATTACAAATGGCAGAAGAGGGACTGGAGCAGCATTACAAATGACAGAAGAGGGACTGGAGCAGGGTTACAAATGGCAGAAGAGGGACTGGAGCATCGTTACAATTGGCAGAAGAGGGACTGGAGCAGGGTTACCAATGACAGAAGAGGGACTGGAGCAGCGTTACAAATGGCAGAATAAGAACTGCAGCATCGTTGCAAATGGCAGAAGAGGGACTGGAGAAGCGTTACAAATGACAGAAGAGGGACTGGAGAAGCGGTACAAATGGCAGAAGAGGGACTGGAGCAGTGTTACAAATGGCAGAAGAGGGACTGGAGCAGGGTTACAAATGACAGAAGAGGGACTGGAGCAGGGTTACAAATGGCAGAAGAGGGACTGGAGCAGGGTTACAAATGGCAGAAGAGGGACTGGAGCAGGGTTACAAATGGCAGAAGAGGGACTGGAGCATCATTACAAATGGCAGAAGAGGGACTGGAGCAGCGTTACAAATGGCAGAAGAGGGACTGGAGCAGCCTTAAAAATGACAGAAGAGGGACTGGAGCAGTGTTACAAATGGCAAAAGAGGGACTGGAGCAGGGTTACAAATGGCAGAAGAGGGACTGGAGCAGCGTTACAAATGGCAGAAGAGGGACTGGAGCAGCGTTACAAATGGCAGAAGAGGGACTGGAGCAGCGTTACAAATGGCAGAAGAGGGACTGGAGCAGCCTTACAAATGGCAGAAGAGGGACTGGAGCAGGGTTACAAATGGCAGAAGAGGGACTGGAGCAGCATTACTAATGGCAGAAGAGGGACTGGAATAGGGTTACAAATGGCAGAAGAGGGACTGGAGCAAGGTTACAAATGTCAAAAGAAGGACTGGAGCAGCGTTACAAATGGCAGAAAAGGGACTGGAGCAGGGTTACAAATGACAGAAGAGGGACTGGAGCAGCATTGCAAATGGCAGAAGAGGGACTGGAGCAGTGTTACAAATGGCAGAAGAGGGACTGGAGCAGTGTTACAAATGGCATAATAAGGACTGGAGCAGTGTTACAAATGGCAGAATAGGGACTGGAGCAGGGTTACCAATGACAGAAGAGGGACTGGAGCAGCGTTACAAATGGCAGAATAAGAACTGCAGCATCGTTGCAAATGGCAGAAGAGGGACTGGAGAAGCATTACAAATGACAGAAGAGGGACTGGAGAAGCTCTACAAATGGCAGAAGAGGGACTGGAGCAGTGTTACAAATGGCAGAAGAGGGACTGGAGCAGGGTTACAAATGACAGAAGAGGGACTGGAGCAGGGTTACAAATGACAGAAGAGGGACTGGAGCAGGGTTACAAATGGCAGAAGAGGGACTGGAGCAGCGTTACAAATGGCAGAAGAGGGACTGGAGCAGGGTTACAAATGGCAGAAGAGGGACTGGAGCATCGTTACAAATGGCAGAAGAGGGACTGGAGCAGCGTTACAAAAGGCGGAAGAGGGACTGGAGCAGTGTTACAAATGGCAAAAGAGGGACTGGAGCAGGGTTACAAATGGCAGAAGAGGGACTGGAGCAGCGTTACAAATGGCAGAAGAGGGACTGGAGCAGCGTTACAAATGGCAGAAGAGGGACTGGAGCAGTGTTACAAATGGCAGAAGAGGGACTGGAGCAGTGTTACAAATGACAGAAGAGGGACTGGAGCATCGTTACAAATGGAAGAAGAGGGACTGGAGCAGGGTTACAAATGACAGAAGAGGGACTGGAGCAGGGTTACAAATGGCAGAAGAGGGACTGGAGCAGCGTTACAAATGGCAGAAGAGGGACTGGAGCAGGGTTACAAATGGCAGAAGAGGGACTGGAGCAGGGTTACAAATGGCAGAAGAGGGACTGGAGCATCGTTACAATTGGCAGAAGAGGGACTGGAGCAGCGTTACAATTGGCAGAAGAGGGACTGGAGCAGTGTTACAAATGGCAAAAGAGGGACTGGAGCAGGGTTACAAATGGCAGAAGAGGGACTGGAGCAGCGTTACAAATGGCAGAAGAGGGACTGGAGCAGTGTTACAAATGGCAGAAGAGGGACTGGAGCAGTGTTTCAAATGGCAGAATAGCGACTGGAACAGGTTTACAAATGACAGAAGAGGGACTGGAGCAGCATTACAAATGGCAGAAGAGGGACTGGAGCAGGGTTACAAATGGCAGAAGAGGGACTGGAGCAGTGATACAAAAGACAGAAGAGGAACTGGAGCAGCGTTATAAATGGCAGAAGAGGGACTGGAGCAGCATTACAAATGGCAGAAGAGGGACTGGAGCAGCATTACAAGTGGCAGAAGAGGGACTGGATCAGCTTTACAAATGGCAGAAGAGGGACTGGAGCAGCGTTACAAATGGCAGAAGAGGGACTGGAGCAGCGTTACAAATGGCAGAAGAGGGACTGGAGCAGCGTTACAAATGGCAGAAGAGGGACTGGAGCAGCGTTACAAATGGCAGAAGAGGGACTGGAGCAGCGTTACAAATGGCAGAAGAGGGACTGGAGCAGCGTTACAAATGGCAGAAGAGGGACTGGAGCAGCATTACAAATGGCAGAAGAGGGACTGGAGCAGCCTTACAAATGACAGAAGAGGGACTGGAGCAGGGTTACAAATGGCAGAAGAGGGACTGGAGCAGCATTACAAATGGCAGAAGAGGGACTGGAGCAGGGTTACAAATGGCAGAAGAGGGACTGGAGCAAGGTTACAAATGTCAAAAGAAGGACTGGAGCAGCGTTACAAATGGCAGAAATGGGACTGGAGCAGGGTTACAAATGACAGAAGAGGGACTGGAGCAGCATTGCAAATGGCAGAAGAGGGACTGGAGCAGTGTTACTAATGGCAGAAGAGGGACTGGAGCAGTGTTACAAATGGCATAATAGGGACTGGAGCAGTGTTACAAATGGCAGAATAGGGACTGCAGCAGGGCTACAAATGACAGAAGAGGGACTGGAGCAGCGTTACAAATGGCAGAATAAGAACTGGAGCATCGTTGCAAATGGCAGAAGAGGGACTGGAGAAGCGTTACAAATGACAGAAGAGGGACTGGAGAAGCATTACAAATGGCAGAAGAGGGACTGGAGCAGTGTTACAAATGGCAGAAGAGGGACTGGAGCAGGGTTACAAATGACAGAAGAGGGACTGGATCAGGGTTACAAATGGCAGAAGAGGGACTGGAGCAGGGTTACAAATGGCAGAAGAGGGACTGGAGCAGCGTTACAAATGGCAGAAGAGGGACTGGAGCAGGGTTACAAATGGCAGAAGAGGGACTGGAGCAGCGTTACAAATGGCAGAAGAGGGACTGGAGCAGGGTTACAAATGGCAGAATATGGACCAGCAAAGAATAGCTGCAATTACATGATGCAGAAGGGGAACTGGAACAGCATTACAAATGGCAGAAGAGGGACTGGAGCAGTGTTACAAATGACAGAAGAGGGACTGGAGCATTGTTACAAATGGCAGAAGAGGGACTGGAGCAGGGTTACAAATGACAGAAGAGGGACTGGAGCAGGGTTACAAATGGCAGAAGAGGGACTGGAGCAGCGTTACAAATGGCGGAAGAGGGACTGGAGCAGTGTTACAATTGACAGAAGAGGGACTGGAGCAGCATTACAAATGGCAGAAGAGGGACTGGAGCAGTGTTCCAAATGACAGAAGAGGGACTGGAGCATCGTTACAAATGGCAGAAGAGGGACTGGAGCAGGGTTACAAATGACAGAAGAGGGACTGGAGCAGGGTTACAAATGGCAGAAGAGGGACTGGAGCAGGGTTACAAATGGCAGAAGAGGGACTGGAGCATCGTTACAAATGGCAGAAGAGGGACTGGAGCAGCGTTACAAATGGCAGAAGAGGGACTGGAGCAGTGTTACAAATGGCAAAAGAGGGACTGGAGCAGGGTTACAAATGGCAGAAGAGGGACTGGAGCAGCGTTACAAATGGCAGAAGAGGGACTGGAGCAGTGTTACAAATGGCAGAAGAGGGACTGGAGCAGTGTTACAAATGGCAGAAGAGGGACTGGAGCAGTGTTACAAATGACAGAAGAGGGACTGGAGCATCATTACAAATGGCAGAAGAGGGACTGGAGCAGGGTTACAAATGACAGAAGAGGGACTGGAGCAGGGTTAGAAATGACAGAAGAGGGACTGGAGCAGGGTTACAAATGGCAGAAGAGGGACTGGACCAGCGTTACAAATGGCAGAAGAGGGACTGGAGCAGGGTTACAAATGGCAGAAGAGGGACTGGAGCAGCATTACAAATGGCAGAAGAGGGACTGGAGCAGGGTTACAAATGGCAGAAGAGGGACTGGAGCAGCATTACAAATGGCAGAAGAGGGACTGGAGCAGCATTACAAATGACAGAAGAGGGACTGGAGCAGGGTTACAAATGGCAGAAGAGGGACTGGAGCATCGTTACAAATGGCAGAAGAGGGACTGGAGCAGCGTTACAAATGGCAGAAGAGGGACTGGAGCAGTGTTACAAATGGCAAAAGAGGGACTGGAGCAGGGCTACAAATGGCAGAAGATGGACTGGAGCAGCGTTACAAATGGCAGAATAGGGACTGGAACAGGTTTACAAATGACAGAAGAGGGACTGGAGCAGCATTAAAAAATGGCAGAAGAGGGACTGGAGCAGGGTTACAAATGGCAGAAGAGGGACTGAAGCAGTGATACAAATGACAGAATAGGGACTGGAGCAGCGTTACAAATGGCAGAAGATGGACTGGAGCAGCGTTACAAATGGCAGAAGAGGGACTGGAGCAGCATTACAAGTGGCAGAAGAGGGACTGGATCAGCTTTACAAATGGCAGAAGAGGGAATGGAGCAGCGTTACAAATGGCAGAAGAGGGACTGGAGCAGCGTTACAAATGGCAGAAGAGGGACTGGAGCAGCGTTACAAATGGCAGAAGAGGGACTGGAGCAGCGTTACAAATGGCAGAAGAGGGACTGGAGCAGCGTTACAAATGGCAGAAGAGGGACTGGAGCAGCGTTACAAATGGCAGAAGAGGGACTGGAGCAGCCTTACAAATGGCAGAAGAGGGACTGGAGCAGGGTTACAAATGGCAGAAGAGGGACTGGAGCAGCATTACTAATGGCAGAAGAGGGACTGGAATAGGGTTACAAATGGCAGAAAAGGGACTGGAGCAGGGTTACAAATGACAGAAGAGGGACTGGAGCAGGGTTACAAATGACAGAAGAGGGACTGGAGCAGCATTGCAAATGGCAGAAGAGGGACTGGAGCAGTGTTACAAATGGCAGAAGAGGGACTGGAGCGGTGTTACAAATGGCATAATAGGGACTGGAGCAGTGTTACAAATGGCAGAATAGGGACTGGAGCAGGGTTACCAATGACAGAAGAGGGACTGGAGCAGCGTTACAAATGGCAGAATAAGAACTGGAGCATCGTTGCAAATGGCAGAAGAGGGACTGGAGAAGCGTTACAAATGACAGAAGAGGGACTGGAGCAGCGTTACAAATGGCAGAATAAGAACTGGAGCATCGTTGCAAATGGCAGAAGAGGGACTGGAGAAGCGTTACAAATGACAGAAGAGGGACTGGAGAAGCGTTACAAATGGCAGAAGAGGGACTGGAGCAGGGTTACAAATGGCAGAAGAGGGACTGGAGCAGGGTTACAAATGACAGAATGGGGACTGGAGCAGGGTTACAAATGGCAGAAGAGGGACTGGAGCAGGGTTACAAATGGCAGAATAAGAACTGGAACATCGTTGCAAATGGCAGAAGAGGGACTGGAGAAGCGTTACAAATGACAGAAGAGGGACTGGAGAAGCGTTACAAATGGCAGAAGAGGGACTGGAGCAGGGTTACAAATGGCAGAAGAGGGACTGGAGCAGGGTTACAAATGACAGAAGGGGGACTGGAGCAGGGTTACAAATGGCAGAAGAGGGACTGAAGCAGTGATACAAATGACAGAATAGGGACTGGAGCAGCGTTACAAATGGCAGAAGAGGGACTGGAGCAGCGTTACAAATGGCAGAAGAGGGACTGGAGCAGCATTACAAGTGGCAGAAGAGGGACTGGATCAGCTTTACAAATGGCAGAAGAGGGACTGGACCAGCGTTACAAATGGCAGAAGAGGGACTGGAGCAGCGTTACAAATGGCAGAAGAGGGACTGGAGCAGCGTTACAAATGGCAGAAGAGGGACTGGAGCAGCGTTACAAATGGCAGAAGAGGGACTGGAGCAGCGTTACAAATGGCAGAAGAGGGACTGGAGCAGCGTTACAAATGGCAGAAGAGGGACTGGAGCAGCCTTACAAATGGCAGAAGAGGGACTGGAGAAGGGTTACAAATGGCAGAAGAGGGACTGGAGCAGCATTACTAATGGCAGAAGAGGGACTGGAATAGGGTTACAAATGGCAGAAAAGGGACTGGAGCAGGGTTACAAATGACAGAAGAGGGACTGGAGCAGGGTTACAAATGACAGAAGAGGGACTGGAGCAGCATTGCAAATGGCAGAAGAGGGACTGGAGCAGTGTTACAAATGGCAGAAGAGGGACTGGAGCGGTGTTACAAATGGCATAATAGGGACTGGAGCAGTGTTACAAATGGCAGAATAGGGACTGGAGCAGGGTTACCAATGACAGAAGAGGGACTGGAGCAGCGTTACAAATGGCAGAATAAGAACTGGAGCATCGTTGCAAATGGCAGAAGAGGGACTGGAGAAGCGTTACAAATGACAGAAGAGGGACTGGAGCAGCGTTACAAATGGCAGAATAAGAACTGGAGCATCGTTGCAAATGGCAGAAGAGGGACTGGAGAAGCGTTACAAATGACAGAAGAGGGACTGGAGAAGCGTTACAAATGGCAGAAGAGGGACTGGAGCAGGGTTACAAATGGCAGAAGAGGGACTGGAGCAGGGTTACAAATGACAGAAGGGGGACTGGAGCAGGGTTACAAATGGCAGAAGAGGGACTGGAGCAGGGTTACAAATGGCAGAATAAGAACTGGAGCATCGTTGCAAATGGCAGAAGAGGGACTGGAGAAGCGTTACAAATGACAGAAGAGGGACTGGAGAAGCGTTACAAATGGCAGAAGTGGGACTGGAGCAGGGTTACAAATGGCAGAAGAGGGACTGGAGCAGGGTTACAAATGACAGAAGGGGGACTGGAGCAGGGTTACAAATGGCAGAAGAGGGACTGGAGCAGGGTTACAAATGGCAGAAGAGGGACTGGAGCAGCGTTACAAATGGCAGAAGAGGGACTGGAGCAGGGTTACAAATGGCAGAAGAGGGACTGGAGCAGCGTTACAAATGGCAGAAGAGGGACTGGAGCAGGGTTACAAATGGCAGAATATGGACCAGCAAAGAATAGCTGCAATTACATGATGCAGAAGGGGCACTGGAACAGCATTACAAATGGCAGAAGAGGGACTGGAGCAGTGTTACAAATGACAGAAGAGGGACTGGAGCATTGTTACAAATGGCAGAAGAGGGACTGGAGCAGGTTTACAAATGACAGAAGAGGGACTGGAGCAGGGTTACAAATGGCAGAAGAGGGACTGGAGCAGCGTTACAAATGGCAGAAGAGGGACTGGAGCAGCATTACAAATGACAGAAGAGGGACTGGAGCAGGGTTACAAATGGCAGAAGAGGGACTGGAGCATCGTTACAATTGGCAGAAGAGGGACTGGAGCAGCGTTACAAATGGCAGAAAAGGGACTGGAGCAGGGTTACAAATGACAGAAGAGGGACTGGAGCAGGGTTACAAATGGCAGAAGAGGGACTGGAGCAGCGTTACAAATGGCAGAAGAGGGACTGGAGCAGGGTTACAAATGGCAGAAGAGGGACTGGAGCATCGTTACAAATGGCAGAAGAGGGACTGGAGCAGCATTACAAATGACAGAAGAGGGACTGGAGCAGGGTTACAAATGGCAGAAGAGGGACTGGAGCAGCATTACAAATGGCAGAAGAGGGACTGGAGCAGCATTACAAATGACAGAAGAGGGACTGGAGCATCGTTACAATTGGCAGAAGAGGGACTGGAGCAGCGTTACAAATGGCAGAAGAGGGACTGGAGCAGCATTACAAATGACAGAAGAGGGACTGGAGCAGGGTTACAAATGGCAGAAGAGGGACTGGAGTATCGTTACAATTGGCAGAAGAGGGACTGGAGCAGCGTTACAAATGGCAGAAGAGGGACTGGAGCAGCTTTACAAATGGCAGAAGAGGGACTGGAGCAGCATTACAAATGACAGAAGAGGGACTGGAGCAGGGTTACAAATGGCAGAAGAGGGACTGGAGCATCGTTACAATTGGCAGAAGAGGGACTTGAGCAGGGTTACCAATGACAGAAGAGGGACTGGAGCAGCGTTACAAATGGCAGAAAAGGGACTGGAGCAGGGTTACAAATGACAGAAGAGGGACTGGAGCAGGGTTACAAATGGCAGAAGAGGGACTGGAGCAGCGTTACAAATGGCAGAAGAGGGACTGGAGCAGGGTTACAAATGGCAGAAGAGGGACTGGAGCATCGTTACAAATGGCAGAAGAGGGACTGGAGCAGCATTACAAATGACAGAAGAGGGACTGGAGCAGGGTTGCAAATGGCAGAAGAGGGACTGGAGCAGCATTACAAATGGCAGAAGAGGGACTGGAGCAGCGTTACAAATGACAGAAGAGGGACTGGAGCATCGTTACAATTGGCAGAAGAGGGACTGGAGCAGCGTTACAAATGGCAGAAGAGGGACTGGAGCAGCATTACAAATGACAGAAGAGGGACTGGAGCAGGGTTACAAATGGCAGAAGAGGGACTGGAGTATCGTTACAATTGGCAGAAGAGGGACTGGAGCAGCGTTACAAATGGCAGAAGAGGGACTGGAGCAGCTTTACAAATGGCAGAAGAGGGACTGGAGCAGCATTACAAATGACAGAAGAGGGACTGGAGCAGGGTTACAAATGGCAGAAGAGGGACTGGAGCATCGTTACAATTGGCAGAAGAGGGACTGGAGCAGGGTTACCAATGACAGAAGAGGGACTGGAGCAGGGTTACAAATGGCAGAAGAGGGACTGCAGCATCGTTGCAAATGGCAGAAGAGGGACTGGAGCAGGGTTACAAATGGCAGAAGAGGGACTGGAGCAGTGATACAAAAGACAGAAGAGGAACTGGAGCAGCGTTATAAATGGCAGAAGAGGGACTGGAGCAGCGTTACAAATGGCAGAAGAGGGACTGGAGCAGCATTACAAGTGGCAGAAGAGGGACTGGATCAGCTTTACAAATGGCAGAAGAGGGACTGGAGCAGCGTTACAAATGGCAGAAGAGGGACTGGAGCAGCGTTACAAATGGCAGAAGAGGGACTGGAGCAGCGTTACAAATGGCAGAAGAGGGACTGGAGCAGCGTTACAAATGGCAGAAGAGGGACTGGAGCAGCGTTACAAATGGCAGAAGAGGGACTGGAGCAGCGTTACAAATGGCAGAAAAGGGACTGGAGCAGGGTTACAAATGACAGAAGAGGGACTGGAGCAGGGTTACAAATGGCAGAAGAGGGACTGGAGCAGCGTTACAAATGGCAGAAGAGGGACTGGAGCAGGGTTACAAATGGCAGAAGAGGGACTGGAGCATCGTTACAAATGGCAGAAGAGGGACTGGAGCAGCATTACAAATGACAGAAGAGGGACTGGAGCAGGGTTGCAAATGGCAGAAGAGGGACTGGAGCAGCATTACAAATGGCAGAAGAGGGACTGGAGCAGCGTTACAAATGACAGAAGAGGGACTGGAGCATCGTTACAATTGGCAGAAGAGGGACTGGAGCAGCGTTACAAATGGCAGAAGAGGGACTGGAGCAGCATTACAAATGACAGAAGAGGGACTGGAGCAGGGTTACAAATGGCAGAAGAGGGACTGGAGTATCGTTACAATTGGCAGAAGAGGGACTGGAGCAGCGTTACAAATGGCAGAAGAGGGACTGGAGCAGCTTTACAAATGGCAGAAGAGGGACTGGAGCAGCATTACAAATGACAGAAGAGGGACTGGAGCAGGGTTACAAATGGCAGAAGAGGGACTGGAGCATCGTTACAATTGGCAGAAGAGGGACTGGAGCAGGGTTACCAATGACAGAAGAGGGACTGGAGCAGGGTTACAAATGGCAGAAGAGGGACTGCAGCATCGTTGCAAATGGCAGAAGAGGGACTGGAGCAGGGTTACAAATGGCAGAAGAGGGACTGGAGCAGTGATACAAAAGACAGAAGAGGAACTGGAGCAGCGTTATAAATGGCAGAAGAGGGACTGGAGCAGCGTTACAAATGGCAGAAGAGGGACTGGAGCAGCATTACAAGTGGCAGAAGAGGGACTGGATCAGCTTTACAAATGGCAGAAGAGGGACTGGAGCAGCGTTACAAATGGCAGAAGAGGGACTGGAGCAGCGTTACAAATGGCAGAAGAGGGACTGGAGCAGCGTTACAAATGGCAGAAGAGGGAATGGAGCAGCGTTACAAATGGCAGAAGAGGGACTGGAGCAGCGTTACAAATGGCAGAAGAGGGACTGGAGCAGCGTTACAAATGGCAGAAGAGGGACTGGAGCAGCATTACAAATGGCAGAAGAGGGACTGGAGCAGCCTTACAAATGACAGAAGAGGGACTGGAGCAGGGTTACAAATGGCAGAAGAGGGACTGGAGCAGCATTACAAATGGCAGAAGAGGGACTGGAGCAGGGTTACAAATGGCAGAAGAGGGACTGGAGCAAGGTTACAAATGTCAAAAGAAGGACTGGAGCAGCGTTACAAATGGCAGAAATGGGACTGGAGCAGGGTTACAAATGACAGAAGAGGGACTGGAGCAGGGTTACAAATGGCAGAAGAGGGACTGGAGCAGCGTTACAAATGGCAGAAGAGGGACTGGAGCAGCGTTACAAATGGCAGAAGAGGGACTGGAGCAGCGTTACAAATGGCAGAAGAGGGACTGGAGCAGCCTTACAAATGGCAGAAGAGGGACTGGAGCAGGGTTACAAATGGCAGAAGAGGGACTGGAGCAGCATTACTAATGGCAGAAGAGGGACTGGAATAGGGTTACAAATGGCAGAAGAGGGACTGGAGCAAGGTTACAAATGTCAAAAGAAGGACTGGAGCAGCGTTACAAATGGCAGGAAAGGGACTGGAGCAGGGTTACAAATGACAGAAGAGGGACTGGAGCAGCATTGCAAATGGCAGAAGAGGGACTGGAGCAGTGTTACAAATGGCAGAAGAGGGACTGGAGCAGTGTTACAAATGGCATAATAGGGACTGGAGCAGTGTTACAAATGGCAGAATAGGGACTGGAGCAGGGTTACCAATGACAGAAGAGGGACTGGAGCAGCGTTACAAATGGCAGAATAAGAACTGCAGCATCGTTGCAAATGGCAGAAGAGGGACTGGAGAAGCGTTACAAATGACAGAAGAGGGACTGGAGAAGCTCTACAAATGGCAGAAGAGGGACTGGAGCAGTGTTACAAATGGCAGAAGAGGGACTGGAGCAGGGTTACAAATGGCAGAAGAGGGACTGGAGCAGGGTTACAAATGGCAGAAGAGGGACTGGAGCATCGTTACAAATGGCAGAAGAGGGACTGGAGCAGCGTTACAAATGGCAGAAGAGGGACTGGAGCAGGGTTACAAATGGCAGAAGAGGGACTGGAGCATCGTTACAATTGGCAGAAGAGGGACTGGAGCAGCGTTACAATTGGCAGAAGAGGGACTGGAGCAGTGTTACAAATGGCAAAAGAGGGACTGGAGCAGGGTTACAAATGGCAGAAGAGGGACTGGAGCAGCGTTACAAATGGCAGAAGAGGGACTGGAGCAGTGTTACAAATGGCAGAAGAGGGACTGGAGCAGTGTTACAAATGGCAGAATAGGGACTGGAACAGGTTTACAAATGACAGAAGAGGTACTGGAGCAGCATTACAAATGGCAGAAGAGGGACTGGAGCAGGGTTACAAATGGCAGAAGAGGGACT
This sequence comes from Ranitomeya imitator, assembly GCF_032444005.1. Taxonomy (NCBI): domain Eukaryota; kingdom Metazoa; phylum Chordata; class Amphibia; order Anura; family Dendrobatidae; genus Ranitomeya; species Ranitomeya imitator. The sequence continues at coordinate 620,461,179 of NC_091283.1, forward strand.
GGAGCAGTGATACAAAAGACAGAAGAGGAACTGGAGCAGCGTTATAAATGGCAGAAGAGGGACTGGAGCAGCGTTACAAATGGCAGAAGAGGGACTGGAGCAGCATTACAAGTGGCAGAAGAGGGACTGGATCAGCTTTACAAATGGCAGAAGAGGGACTGGAGCAGCGTTACAAATGGCAGAAGAGGGACTGGAGCAGCGTTACAAATGGCAGAAGAGGGACTGGAGCAGCGTTACAAATGGCAGAAGAGGGACTGGAGCAGCGTTACAAATGGCAGAAGAGGGACTGGAGCAGCGTTACAAATGGCAGAAGAGGGACTGGAGCAGCGTTACAAATGGCAGAAGAGGGACTGGAGCAGCATTACAAATGGCAGAAGAGGGACTGGAGCAGCCTTACAAATGACAGAAGAGGGACTGGAGCAAGGTTACAAATGGCAAAAGAAGGACTGGAGCAGCGTTACAAATGGCAGAAATGGGACTGGAGCAGGGTTACAAATGACAGAAGAGGGACTGGAGCAGCATTGCAAATGGCAGAAGAGGGACTGGAGCAGTGTTACTAATGGCAGAAGAGGGACTGGAGCAGTGTTACAAATGGCATAATAGGGACTGGAGCAGTGTTACAAATGGCAGAATAGGGACTGCAGCAGGGCTACAAATGACAGAAGAGGGACTGGAGCAGCGTTACAAATGGCAGAATAAGAACTGGAGCATCGTTGCAAATGGCAGAAGAGGGACTGGAGAAGCGTTACAAATGACAGAAGAGGGACTGGAGAAGCGTTACAAATGGCAGAAGAGGGACTGGAGCAGTGTTACAAATGGCAGAAGAGGGACTGGAGCAGGGTTACAAATGACAGAAGAGGGACTGGATCAGGGTTACAAATGGCAGAAGAGGGACTGGAGCAGGATTACAAATGGCAGAAGAGGGACTGGAGCAGCGTTACAAATGGCAGAAGAGGGACTGGAGCAGGGTTACAAATGGCAGAAGAGGGACTGGAGCAGCGTTACAAATGGCAGAAGAGGGACTGGAGCAGGGTTACAAATGGCAGAATATGGACCAGCAAAGAATAGCTGCATTTACATGATGCAGAAGGGGGACTGGAACAGCATTACAAATGGCAGAAGAGGGACTGGAGCAGTGTTACAAATGACAGAAGAGGGACTGGAGCATTGTTACAAATGGCAGAAGAGGGACTGGAGCAGGGTTACAAATGACAGAAGAGGGACTGGAGCAGGGTTACAAATGGCAGAAGAGGGACTGGAGCAGCGTTACAAATGGCAGAAGAGGGACTGGAGCAGTGTTACAAATGACAGAAGAGGGACTGGAGCAGCATTACAAATGGCAGAAGAGGGACTGGAGCAGTGTTCCAAATGACAGAAGAGGGACTGGAGCATCGTTACAAATGGCAGAAGAGGGACTGGAGCAGGGTTACAAATGACAGAAGAGGGACTGGAGCAGGGTTACAAATGGCAGAAGAGGGACTGGAGCAGGGTTACAAATGGCAGAAGAGGGACTGGAGCAGCGTTACAAATGGCAGAAGAGGGACTGGAGCAGGGTTACAAATGGCAGAAGAGGGACTGGAGCAGCGTTACAAATGGCAGAAGAGGGACTGGAGCAGGGTTACAAATGGCAGAAGAGGGACTGGAGCAGCATTACAAATGGCAGAAGAGGGATTGGAGCAGCATTACAAATGGCAGAAGAGGGCCTGGAGCAGGGTTACAAATGGCAGAAGAGGGACTGGAGCATCGTTACAAATGGCAGAAGAGGGACTGGAGCAGCGTTACAAATGGCAGAAGAGGGACTGGAGCAGTGTTACAAATGGCAAAAGAGGGACTGGAGCAGGGTTACAAATGGCAGAAGAGGGACTGGAGCAGCGTTACAAATGGCAGAAGAGGGACTGGAGCAGTGTTACAAATGGCAGAAGAGGGACTGGAGCAGTGTTACAAATGGCAGAAGAGGGACTGGAGCAGTGTTACAAATGACAGAAGAGGGACTGGAGCATCATTACAAATGGCAGAAGAGGGACTGGAGCAGGGTTACAAATGACAGAAGAGGGACTGGAGCAGGGTTAGAAATGACAGAAGAGGGACTGGAGCAGGGTTACAAATGGCAGAAGAGGGACTGGACCAGCGTTACAAATGTCAGAAGAGGGACTGGAGCAGGGTTACAAATGGCAGAAGAGGGACTGGAGCAGCATTACAAATGGCAGAAGAGGGACTGGAGCAGGGTTACAAATGGCAGAAGAGGGACTGGAGCAGCATTACAAATGGCAGAAGAGGGACTGGAGCAGCATTACAAATGGCAGAAGAGGGACTGGAGCAGGGTTACAAATGGCAGAAGAGGGACTGGAGCATCGTTACAAATGGCAGAAGAGGGACTGGAGCAGCGTTACAAATGGCAGAAGAGGGACTGGAGCAGTGTTACAAATGGCAAAAGAGGGACTGGATCAGGGCTACAAATGGCAGAAGATGGACTGGAGCAGCGTTACAAATGGCAGAATAGGGACTGGAACAGGTTTACAAATGACAGAAGAGGGACTGGAGCAGCATTACAAATGGCAGAAGAGGGACTGGAGCAGTGATACAAATGACAGAATAGGGACTGGAGCATCATTACAAATGGCAGAAGAGGGACTGGAGCAGGGTTACAAATGACAGAAGAGGGACTGGAGCAGGGTTAGAAATGACAGAAGAGGGACTGGAGCAGGGTTACAAATGGCAGAAGAGGGACTGGACCAGCGTTACAAATGGCAGAAGAGGGACTGGAGCAGGGTTACAAATGGCAGAAGAGGGACTGGAGCAGCGTTACAAATGGCAGAAGAGGGACTGGAGCAGGGTTACAAATGGCAGAAGAGGGACTGGAGCAGCGTTACAAATGGCAGAAGAGGGACTGGAGCAGCATTACAAATGACAGAAGAGGGACTGGAGCAGGGTTACAAATGGCAGAAGAGGGACTGGAGCATCGTTACAAATGGCAGAAGAGGGACTGGAGCAGCGTTACAAATGGCAGAAGAGGGACTGGAGCAGTGTTACAAATGGCAAAAGAGGGACTGGAGCAGGGCTACAAATGGCAGAAGATGGACTGGAGCAGCGTTACAAATGGCAGAATAGGGACTGGAACAGGTTTACAAATGACAGAAGAGGGACTGGAGCAGCATTACAAATGGCAGAAGAGGGACTGGAGCAGGGTTACAAATGGCAGAAGAGGGACTGAAGCAGTGATACAAATGACAGAATAGGGACTGGAGCAGCGTTACAAATGGCAGAAGAGGGACTGGAGCAGCGTTACAAATGGCAGAAGAGGGACTGGAGCAGCATTACAAGTGGCAGAAGAGGGACTGGATCAGCTTTACAAATGGCAGAAGAGGGACTGGAGCAGCGTTACAAATGGCAGAAGAGGGACTGGAGCAGCGTTACAAATGGCAGAAGAGGGACTGGAGCAGCGTTACAAATGGCAGAAGAGGGACTGGAGCAGCGTTACAAATGGCAGAAGAGGGACTGGAGCAGCGTTACAAATGGCAGAAGAGGGACTGGAGCAGCGTTACAAATGGCAGAAGAGGGACTGGAGCAGCGTTACAAATGGCAGAAGAGGGACTGGAGCAGCCTTACAAATGGCAGAAGAGGGACTGGAGCAGGGTTACAAATGGCAGAAGAGGGACTGGAGCAGCATTACTAATGGCAGAAGAGGGACTGGAATAGGGTTACAAATGGCAGAAAAGGGACTGGAGCAGGGTTACAAATGACAGAAGAGGGACTGGAGCAGGGTTACAAATGACAGAAGAGGGACTGGAGCAGCATTGCAAATGGCAGAAGAGGGACTGGAGCAGTTTTACAAATGGCAGAAGAGGGACTGGAGCGGTGTTACAAATGGCATAATAGGGACTGGAGCAGTGTTACAAATGGCAGAATAGGGACTGGAGCAGGGTTACCAATGACAGAAGAGGGACTGGAGCAGCGTTACAAATGGCAGAATAAGAACTGGAGCATCGTTGCAAATGGCAGAAGAGGGACTGGAGAAGCGTTACAAATGACAGAAGAGGGACTGGAGCAGCGTTACAAATGGCAGAATAAGAACTGGAGCATCGTTGCAAATGGCAGAAGAGGGACTGGAGAAGCGTTACAAATGACAGAAGAGGGACTGGAGAAGCGTTACAAATGGCAGAAGAGGGACTGGAGCAGGGTTACAAATGGCAGAAGAGGGACTGGAGCAGGGTTACAAATGACAGAAGGGGGACTGGAGCAGGGTTACAAATGGCAGAAGAGGGACTGGAGCAGGGTTACAAATGGCAGAATGAGAACTGGAGCATCGTTGCAAATGGCAGAAGAGGGACTGGAGAAGCGTTACAAATGACAGAAGAGGGACTGGAGAAGCGTTACAAATGGCAGAAGAGGGACTGGAGCAGGGTTACAAATGGCAGAAGAGGGACTGGAGCAGGGTTACAAATGACAGAAGGGGGACTGGAGCAGGGTTACAAATGGCAGAAGAGGGACTGAAGCAGTGATACAAATGACAGAATAGGGACTGGAGCAGCGTTACAAATGGCAGAAGAGTGACTGGAGCAGCGTTACAAATGGCAGAAGAGGGACTGGAGCAGCATTACAAGTGGCAGAAGAGGGACTGGATCAGCTTTACAAATGGCAGAAGAGGGACTGGAGCAGCGTTACAAATGGCAGAAGAGGGACTGGAGCAGCGTTACAAATGGCAGAAGAGGGACTGGAGCAGCGTTACAAATGGCAGAAGAGGGACTGGAGCAGCGTTACAAATGGCAGAAGAGGGACTGGAGCAGCGTTACAAATGGCAGAAGAGGGACTGGAGCAGCGTTACAAATGGCAGAAGAGGGACTGGAGCAGCCTTACAAATGGCAGAAGAGGGACTGGAGCAGGGTTACAAATGGCAGAAGAGGGACTGGAGCAGCATTACTAATGGCAGAAGAGGGACTGGAATAGGGTTACAAATGGCAGAAAAGGGACTGGAGCAGGGTTACAAATGACAGAAGAGGGACTGGAGCAGGGTTACAAATGACAGAAGAGGGACTGGAGCAGCATTGCAAATGGCAGAAGAGGGACTGGAGCAGTGTTACAAATGGCAGAAGAGGGACTGGAGCGGTGTTACAAATGGCATAATAGGGACTGGAGCAGTGTTACAAATGGCAGAATAGGGACTGGAGCAGGGTTACCAATGACAGAAGAGGGACTGGAGCAGCGTTACAAATGGCAGAATAAGAACTGGAGCATCGTTGCAAATGGCAGAAGAGGGACTGGAGAAGCGTTACAAATGACAGAAGAGGGACTGGAGAAGCGTTACAAATGGCAGAATCGGGACTGGAGCAGGGTTACAAATGGCAGAAGAGGGACTGGAGCAGGGTTACAAATGACAGAAGGGGGACTGGAGCAGGGTTACAAATGGCAGAAGAGGGACTGGAGCAGGGTTACAAATGGCAGAATAAGAACTGGAGCATCGTTGCAAATGGCAGAAGAGGGACTGGAGAAGCGTTACAAATGACAGAAGAGGGACTGGAGAAGCGTTACAAATGGCAGTAGAGGGACTGGAGCAGGGTTACAAATGGCAGAAGAGGGACTGGAGCAGGGTTACAAATGACAGAAGGGGGACTGGAGCAGGGTTACAAATGGCAGAAGAGGGACTGGAGCAGGGTTACAAATGGCAGAAGAGGGACTGGAGCAGCGTTACAAATGGCAGAAGAGGGACTGGAGCAGGGTTACAAATGGCAGAAGAGGGACTGGAGCAGCGTTACAAATGGCAGAAGAGGGACTGGAGCAGGGTTACAAATGGCAGAATATGGACCAGCAAAGAATAGCTGCAATTACATGATGCAGAAGGGGGACTGGAACAGCATTACAAATGGCAGAAGAGGGACTGGAGCAGTGTTACAAATGACAGAAGAGGGACTGGAGCATTGTTACAAATGGCAGAAGAGGGACTGGAGCAGGTTTACAAATGACAGAAGAGGGACTGGAGCAGGGTTACAAATGGCAGAAGAGGGACTGGAGCAGCGTTACAAATGGCGGAAGAGGGACTGGAGCAGTGTTACAAATGACAGAAGAGGGATTGGAGCAGCATTACAAATGGCAGAAGAGGGACTGGAGCAGTGTTCCAAATGACAGAAGAGGGACTGGAGCATCGTTACAAATGGCAGAAGAGGGACTGGAGCAGGGTTACAAATGACAGAAGAGGGACTGGAGCAGGGTTACAAATGGCAGAAGAGGGACTGGAGCAGGGTTACAAATGGCAGAAGAGGGACTGGAGCAGCGTTACAAATGGCAGAAGAGGGACTGGAGCAGGGTTACAATTGGCAGAAGAGGGACTGGAGCAGCGTTACAAATGGCAGAAGAGGGACTGGAGCAGGGTTACAAATGGCAGAAGAGGGACTGGAGCAGCATTACAAATGGCAGAAGAGGGACTGGAGCAGCATTACAAATGGCAGAAGAGGGACTGGAGCAGGGTTACAAATGGCAGAAGAGGGACTGGAGCATCGTTACAAATGGCAGAAGAGGGACTGGAGCAGCGTTACAAATGGCAGAAGAGGGACTGGAGCAGTGTTACAAATGGCAAAAGAGGGACTGGAGCAGGGTTAGAAATGGCAGAAGAGGGACTGGAGCAGCGTTACAAATGGCAGAAGAGGGACTGGAGCAGTGTTACAAATGGCAGAAGAGGGACTGGAGCAGTGTTACAAATGGCAGAAGAGGGACTGGAGCAGTGTTACAAATGACAGAAGAGGAACTGGAGCATCGTTACAAATGGCAGAAGAGGGACTGGAGCAGGGTTACAAATGACAGAAGAGGGACTGGAGCAGGGTTACAAATGGCAGAAGAGGGACTGGACCAGCGTTACAAATGGCAGAAGAGGGACTGGAGCAGGGTTACAAATGGCAGAAGAGGGACTGGAGCATCGTTACAAATGGCAGAAGAGGGACTGGAGCAGGGTTACAAATGACAGAAGAGGGACTGGAGCAGGGTTACAAATGGCAGAAGAGGGACTGGAGCAGGGTTACAAATGGCAGAAGAGGGACTGGAGCAGCGTTACAAATGGCAGAAGAGGGACTGGAGCAGGGTTACAAATGGCAGAAGAGGGACTGGAGCAGCGTTACAAATGGCAGAAGAGGGACTGGAGCAGGGTTACAAATGGCAGAAGAGGGACTGGAGCAGCATTACAAATGGCAGAAGAGGGACTGGAGCAGCATTACAAATGGCAGAAGAGGGCCTGGAGCAGGGTTACAAATGGCAGAAGAGGGACTGGAGCATCGTTACAAATGGCAGAAGAGGGACTGGAGCAGCGTTACAAATGGCAGAAGAGGGACTGGAGCAGTGTTACAAATGGCAAAAGAGGGACAGGAGCAGGGTTACAAATGGCAGAAGAGGGACTGGAGCAGCGTTACAAATGGCAGAAGAGGGACTGGAGCAGTGTTACAAATGGCAGAAGAGGGACTGGAGCAGTGTTACAAATGGCAGAAGAGGGACTGGAGCAGTGTTACAAATGACAGAAGAGGAACTGGAGCATCGTTACAAATGGCAGAAGAGGGACTGGAGCAGGGTTACAAATGACAGAAGAGGGACTGGAGCAGGGTTACAAATGGCAGAAGAGGGACTGGACCAGCGTTACAAATGGCAGAAGAGGGACTGGAGCAGCGTAACAAATGGCAGAAGAGGGACTGGAGCAGTGTTACAAATGGCAAAAGAGGGACTGGAGCAGGGTTACAAATGGCAGAAGAGGGACTGGACCAGCGTTACAAATGGCAGAAGAGGGACTGGAGCAGGGTTACAAATGGCAGAAGAGGGACTGGAGCAGCATTACAAATGGCAGAAGAGGGACTGGAGCAGGGTTACAAATGGCAGAAGAGGGACTGGAGCAGCGTTACAAATGGCAGAAGAGGGACTGGAGCAGCATTACAAATGATAGAAGAGGGACTGGAGCAGGGTTACAAATGGCAGAAGAGGGACTGGAGCATCGTTACAAATGGCAGAAGAGGGACTGGAGCAGCGTTACAAAATGGCAGAAGAGGGACTGGAGCAGTGTTACAAATGGCAAAAGAGGGACTGGAGCAGGGTTACAAATGGCAGAAGATGGACTGGAGCAGCGTTACAAATGGCAGAATAGGGACTGGAACAGGTTTACAAATGACAGAAGAGGGACTGGAGCAGCATTACAAATGGCAGAAGAGGGACTGGAGCAGGGTTACAAATGGCAGAAGAGGGACTGGAGCAGTGATACAAATGACAGAAGAGGGACTGGAGCAGCGTTACAAATGGCAGAAGAGGGACTGGAGCAGCGTTACAAATGGCAGAAGAGGGACTGGAGCAGCATTACAAGTGGCAGAAGAGGGACTGGATCAGCTTTACAAATGGCAGAAGAGGGACTGGAGCAGCGTTACAAATGGCAGAAGAGGGACTGGAGCAGCGTTACAAATGGCAGAAGAGTGACTGGAGCAGCGTTACAAATGGCAGAAGAGGGACTGGAGCAGCGTTACAAATGGCAGAAGAGGGACTGGAGCAGCGTTACAAATGGCAGAAGAGGGACTGGAGCAGCGTTACAAATTGCAGAAGAGGGACCGGAGCAGCCTTACAAATGGCAGAAGAGGGACTGGAGCAGGGTTACAAATGGCAGAAGAGGGACTGGAGCAGCATTACTAATGGCAGAAGAGTGACTGAAATAGGGTTACAAATGGCAGAAGAGGGACTGGATCAAGGTTACAAATGTCAAAAGAAGGACTGGAGCAGCGTTACCAATGGCAGAAAAGGGACTGGAGCAGGGTTACAAATGACAGAAGAGGGACTGGAGCAGCATTGCAAATGGCAGAAGAGGGACTGGAGCAGTGTTACAAATGGCAGAAGAGGGACTGGAGCGGTGTTACAAATGGCATAATAGGGACTGGAGCAGTGTTACAAATGGCAGAATAGGGACTGGAGCAGGGTTACCAATGACAGAAGAGGGACTGGAGCAGCGTTACAAATGGCAGAATAAGAACTGGAGCATCGTTGCAAATGGCAGAAGAGGGACTGGAGAAGCGTTACAAATGACAGAAGAGAGACTGGAGAAGCGTTACAAATGGCAGAAGAGGGACTGGAGCAGTGTTACAAATGGCAGAAGAGGGACTGGAGCAGGGTTACAAATGACAGAAGAGGGACTGGAGCAGGGTTACAAATGGCAGAAGAGGGACTGGAGCAGGGTTACAAATGGCAGAAGAGGGACTGGAGCAGCGTTACAAATGGCAGAAGAGGGACTGGAGCAGGGTTACAAATGGCAGAAGAGGGACTGGAGCAGCGTTACAAATGGCAGAAGAGGGACTGGAGCAGGGTTACAAATGGCAGAATATGGACCAGCAAAGAATAGCTGCAATTACATGATGCAGAAGGGGGACTGGAACAGCATTACAAATGGCAGAAGAGGGACTGGAGCAGTGGTACAATTGACAGAAGATGGACTGGAGCATTGTTACAAATGGCAGAAGAGGGACTGGAGCAGGTTTACAAATGACAGAAGAGGGACTGGAGCAGGGTTACAAATGGCAGAAGAGGGACTGGAGCAGCGTTACAAATGGCGGAAGAGGGACTGGAGCAGTGTTACAAATGACAGAAGAGGGATTGGAGCAGCATTACAAATGGCAGAAGAGGGACTGGAGCAGTGTTCCAAATGACAGAAGAGGGACTGGAGCATCGTTACAAATGGCAGAAGAGGGACTGGAGCATCGTTACAAATGGCAGAAGAGGGACTGGAGCAGCGTTACAAATGGCAGAAGAGGGACTGGAGCAGTGTTACAAATGGCAAAAGAGGGACTGGAGCAGGGTTAGAAATGGCAGAAGAGGGACTGGCGCAGCGTTACAAATGGCAGAAGAGGGACTGGAGCAGGGTTACAAATGGCAGAAGAGGGACTGGAGCAGCATTACAAATGGCAGAAGAGGGACTGGAGCAGCATTACAAATGGCAGAAGAGGGACTGGAGCAGGGTTACAAATGGCAGAAGAGGGACTGGAGCAGCGTTACAAATGGCAGAAGAGGGACTGGAGCAGGGTTACAAATGGCAGAAGAGGGACTGGAGCAGCATTACAAATGGCAGAAGAGGGACTGGAGCAGCATTACAAATGGCAGAAGAGGTACTGGAGCAGGGTTACAAATGGCAGAAGAGGGACTGGAGCATCGTTACAAATGGCAGAAGAGGGACTGGAGCAGCGTTACAAATGGCAGAAGAGGGACTGGAGCAGTGTTACAAATGGCAAAAGAGGGACTGGAGCAGGGTTAGAAATGGCAGAAGAGGGACTGGAGCAGCGTTACAAATGGCAGAAGAGGGACTGGAGCAGGGTTACAAATGGCAGAAGAGGGACTGGAGCAGGGTTACAAATGGCAGAAGAGGGACTGGAGCAGCGTTACAAATGGCAGAAGAGGGACTGGAGCAGGGTTACAAATGGCAGAAGAGGGACTGGAGCAGCGTTACAAATGGCAGAAGAGGGACTGGAGCAGGGTTACAAATGGCAGAAGAGGGACTGGAGCAGCATTACAAATGGCAGAAGAGGGACTGGAGCAGCATTACAAATGGCAGAAGAGGTACTGGAGCAGGGTTACAAATGGCAGAAGAGGGACTGGAGCATCGTTACAAATGGCAGAAGAGGGACTGGAGCAGCGTTACAAATGGCAGAAGAGGGACTGGAGCAGTGTTACAAATGGCAAAAGAGGGACTGGAGCAGGGTTAGAAATGGCAGAAGAGGGACTGGAGCAGCGTTACAAATGGCAGAAGAGGGACTGGAGCAGTGTTACAAATGGCAGAAGAGGGACTGGAGCAGTGTTACAAATGGCAGTAGAGGGACTGGAGCAGTGTTACAAATGACAGAAGAGGAACTGGAGCATCGTTACAAATGGCAGAAGAGGGACTGGAGCAGGGTTACAAATGACAGAAGAGGGACTGGAGCAGGGTTACAAATGGCAGAAGAGGGACTGGAGCAGGGTTACAAATGGCAGAAGAGGGACTGGACCAGCGTTACAAATGGCAGAAGAGGGACTGGAGCAGGGTTACAAATGGCAGAAGAGGGACTGGAGCAGCGTTACAAATGGCAGAAGAGGGACTGGAGCAGGGTTACAAATGGCAGAAGAGGGACTGGAGCAGCATTACAAATGGCAGAAGAGGGACTGGAGCAGCATTACAAATGACAGAAGAGGGACTGGAGCAGGGTTACAAATGGCAGAAGAGGGACTGGAGCATCGTTACAAATGGCAGAAGAGGGACTGGAGGAGTGTTACAAATGGCAGAAGAGGGACTGGAGCAGTGTTACAAATGGCAGAATAGGGACTGGAACTGGTTTACAAATGACAGAAGAGGGACTGGAGCAGCATTACAAATGGCAGAAGAGGGACTGGAGCAGGGTTACAAATGGCAGAAGAGGGAATGGAGCAGTGATTCAAATTACAGAAGAGGGACTGGAGCAGTGTTACAAATGGCAGAAGAGGGACTGGAGCAGGGTTACAAATGGCAGAAGAGGGACTGGAGCAGCATTACAAGTGGCAGAAGAGGGACTGGATCAGCTTTACAAATGGCAGAAGAGGGACTGGAGCAGCGTTACAAATGGCAGAAGAGGGACTGGAGCAGCATTACAAATGGCAGAAGAGGGACTGGAGCAGCGTTACAAATGGCAGAAGAGGGACTGGAGCAGCGTTACAAATGGCAGAAGAGGGACTGGAGCAGCGTTACAAATGGCAGAAGAGGGACTGGAGCAGCGTTACAAATGGCAGAATAGGGACTGGAGCAGCGTTACAAATGGCAGAAGAGGGACTGGAGCAGCCTTACAAATGGCAGAAGAGGGACTGGAGCAGGGTTACAAATGGCAGAAGAGGGACTGGAGCAGCATTACAAATGGCAGAAGAGGGACTGGAATAGGGTTACAAATGGCAGAAGAGGGACTGGAGCAAGGTTACAAATGTCAAAAGAAGGACTGGAGCAGCGTTACCAATGGCAGAAAAGGGACTGGAGCAGGGTTACATATGACAGAAGAGGGACTGGAGCAGCATTGCAAATGGCAGAAGAGGGACTGGAGCAGTGTTACAAATGGCGGAAGAGGGACTGGAGCAGTGTTACAAATGGCATAATAGGGACTGGAGCAGTGTTACAAATGGCAGAATAGGGACTGGAGCAGGGTTACAAATGACAGAAAAGGGACTGGAGCAGCGTTACAAATGGCAGAATAAGAACTGGAGCATCGTTGCAAATGGCAGAAGAGGGACTGGAGAAGCGTTACAAATGACAGAAGAGGGACTGGAGAAGCGTTACAAATGGCAGAAGAGGGACTGGAGCAGTGTTACAAATGGCAGAATAGGGACTAGAGCAGTGTTACAAATGGCAGAAGGGGGACTGGAGCAGTGTTACAAATGGCAGAATAGGGACTAGAGCAGCATTACGAATGGCAGAAGAGGGACTGGAGCAGCATTACAAATGGCAGAAGAGGGACTGGAGCAGGGTTGCAAATGACAGAAGAGGGACTGGAGCAGTGTTACAAATGACAGAAGAGGGACTGGAGCAGCATTACAAATGGCAGAAGAGGGACTGGAGCAGCATTACAAATGGCAGAAGAGGGACTGGAGCAGCATTACAAATGGCAGAAGAGGGACTGGGCAGCATTACAAATGGCAGAAGACAGTGACCAGTAATTTTTTTAAAAAGTGCACTAAATATAAATTAGGGATAGCTAATGGATAGGGAAACAAAAAACCTGTTGGAGAGGTACTTTATATTTATATGTTAAGTATGCCCCAACGTCTTTATTCGAGTATTTTTCTACTCCACTTCCATATTTCTTCCGACACAGAAAGAGAACTCCCACTACAGTTTATGTCAGATTATTGATATGCATGAAGGGGGCTGGATATTGCTATCTGTTCATTAGCTAAGCCAGCACCCCTCTCTGAGGCCGGCCTCACACTAGCATGTTTTATGGACGTAAGAGAGGTGCTGAAAATACGGATTGCATACAGTACAATGCTTCTCTATACCCCAGCTCCTATCAGCCGTATTTTACTGATCGGTATTATACGGTGTTCTACGGCCATAGAAAAACGCAGCATGCTTCGTTTGTCAATGTATTGTGCAAAAAATATGCCAATGAAAGTCTATGGGGGCCAGAAAAATACGGATTAGACATGGACCAACAGTGTGACGTGCGAGAAATACGCAGCGGTGTTCTAGCGAAAAGCCGGCAATTCAGTGCGGTGTACAGTAAAATCACACTGACAGGTTAGAATAGAATAGCTAAAATAAATGTCTAAACATAGTATAGGGGTATATATATATATATATATATATATATATATATATATATATGTCAGTGAGACACATATATGTATATATATTAAGATTTCATGCAGCGCTAGATAGCTTAAAAGCCGGTAATTCAATTGCCGGCTTTTGCTATCTCCTTTCCAAACCCGACATGATATGAGACATGGTTTACATACAGTAAACCATCTCATATCCCTTTTTTTGCATATTCCACACTAGTAATGTTAGTAGTGTGTATGTGCAAAATTTGGGTGCTCTAGCTATTAAATTAAAGGGTTAAATCGCGGAAAAAATTGGCGTGGGCTCCCACGCAATTTTCTCCGCCAGAATGGTAAAGCCAGTGACTGAGGGCAGATATTAATAGCCTGGAGAGGGTCCATGGTTATTGCCCCCCCAGCTAAAAACATTTGCCCCCAGCCACCCCAGAAAAGGCACATCTGGAAGATGCGCCTATTCTGGCACTTGGCCACTCTCTTCCCATTCCCGTGTAGCAGTGGGATATGGGGTAATGAAGGGTTAATGTCACCTTGCTATTGTAAGGTGACATTAAGCCAGATTAATAATGGAGAGGCATCAATTATGACACCTATCCATTATTAATCCAATAGTATGAAATGGTTAAAAAACACACACACATTAATACAAAGCATTTTAATGAAATAAATACACAGGGTTTTGTAATATTTTATTATACTGGTAATCCACCTGAAGACCCTCATTCTGTCAAAAAGGAAAAATAAAAAATCAACAATATCCCATACCTTCCGTCGTTCTGTCATGTCCAACGATGTAAATCCATCTGAAGGGGTGACTTGTGACATGACCTCAATGGCCTGCTCAGGGACAGAAGCCTCAGTGCAGAGTGAAGTTGCCCAATTCAGCGGCAGGAACGGGACAAGGAAGCAGCAAAGTATGACTTTTTTAAAACACATTTTTGGGTCTGTACAATTCATCAAAATGTTGTCTGGCCAGCATTTTGTTGAATTGTCACAAACTGAATCACAAAAAAATTCTGAATCATCAGAAGCCAAATTTTTTAATAAAATTTGAAGCAGTTAATTAGCCTAAAACAAATTTGCTCATCTCTAATATTAGCAAGCTTACAGAATTTTCATTGCAAGCATACTAACAATTACTTATGTGGTTAGACAACCGTTTTGGGCATCTTCTCTTTGCACTGGGGCTACCTGACCTAGTCGGCACTTAAAGCAGAGAACATTATGAGGACATGATGTGCGACATAACCGCAAAGGCCTGCTCAGCGACAGCGTCAGTACAAAGTGACGATGGCCATCAAGGATCTTGTGCACTGGAGGAAAGACAAAGCCAGATGAAGTTGAGGACCAGATAGTGGTCTTCAGTGGTGGAACACGTGAACAGTGTTGTTTTAAAAAAAATGTAAACATGTTTTCGGGTGTGGCCCTCTTTATTTTGAATTAACAAAAATTTGGATTCAAGAGAATCCTTTTTTTTTTTTTAGAAATTCAAGGCAAATTCAATTAGCCTTGAACAAATGTTCTCATTTTTAATATTTGCAAATTTATGCAATTTTCATTGCCAGCATATTAACAACTTTCTGTGTGGCTCAAAAACTGGAAAAAAAATAGTCTGTCAGTTTGCTGTCAGCGTTTTCTAACACAGGCATTGTTATTTTTGCCAGTAAACTCCTAACTTCTGATGCTCAGGAAAAAATCCGTTTATGAGAACAGAGGCTTACATCTGCTAAATTTAAAATGATGTTCAGTTCTCTGAGTGATACAAATGAGAATGATCTCCCCGTGACTCTCAAAGTTTATATAACAATTTGCTATGAAGTAGAGAATTATAGATTATAAACTGAATTATTCTTTAAGGTAAGTCAAGGTGATGGCGTTCTCATTACTTTTGATATAATATGATTATGCCCCCACCTTTCACCATTATGAGCTTTATAAATGGATTTATATAGGTAATTGCATAGTCTATTCAAGGCCACATTAAACATTTATCATTATCATTCTTGCAAAGAATAAGTGAAGCTGATTGAGTGTTCCACCAAAGACTCAGGTTTTATTACCATGATTTAAAAAAAATCTAGCCTTGAATCTAAAGCAGAGATGTCCCTGCTTATTTACATACTTCTCATAGCCATTACAATATTGCTAGCTCATATCTTTGTTGTGCTAGACAATACAAGCGCAAGAGTTCTACTTTAGAAGATGTTTTTCTATTTTGCTTGTTTATATAGTGGTATAATATTATGCAGCACTTTACAAACATCGTTTTTATCACTGTCCTCATTGTAGCTAACAATCTAAATTTCCTATCAGTATGTCTTTGGAGTATGTGAGGAAACTGGAATACCATAATAAAATCAAACATCTTGCAGATATTTCCCTAAGGCTGGAGTCACACATAACGTATAAAAAAATCTGTCCATTTTTCACGTCCGAGAATAGCACAAATGTTCCCTGAACAGTGATCCGTACATCATCCGTGTAAAAATCTGTGCAAAATGGACATATAATGAATCCATGGCCTCAAATATTCGTGAAAACATATATACAGTCTATAATATTATGTCAGTGAGACACATACATATATATGTATATATATATATATATATATATATATATATATATATATATATATATATATATAAAACTACTATATAATTGTCTAAGGGTCACTTCCATCTTTCTATCTGTCCTTCTGTCTGTCTGTCACAGAAATCACAAGTCGCTGATTGGTCGCAGCTAGTGTTGAGCGATACCGTCCGATACTTGAAAGTATCGGTATCGGATAGTATCGGCCGATACCCAAAAAATATCGGATATCGCCGATACCGATATCCGATACCAATACAAGTCAATGGGACACCAAGTATCGGAAGGTATCCTGATGGTTCCCAGGGTCTGAAGGAGAGGAAACTCTCCTTCAGGCCCTGGGATCCATATTAATGTGTAAAATAAAGAATTAAAATAAAAAATATTGATATATTCACCTCTCCGGCGGCCCCTGGACATCACGCTGGTAACCGGCAGGCTTCTTTGTTTAAAATGAGCACGTTTAGGACCTGCGAATGACGTCGCGGCTTCTGATTGGTCGCGTGCCACTCATGTGACCGCCACGCGACCAATCAGAAGCCGTGACGTCATTCGCAGGTCGTAAATTCCTAGAATTAGGAGTTTAGTGAATGAGAATGACGTCGCGGCTTCTGATTGGTCGCGTGGCGGTCACATGAGCGGCAGGCGACCAATCAGAAGCCGTGACATTATTCGCAGGTCCTAAATGCGCTCATTTTAAACAAAGAAGCCTGCCGGTTACCAGCGTGATGTCCAGGGGCCGCCGGAGAGGTGAGTATATCAATATTTTTTATTTTAATTCTTTATTTTACACATCCCTATGGATCCGATACCAATACCCGATACCACAAAAGTATCGGATCTCGGTATCGGAATTCCGATACCGCAAGTATCGGCCGATACCCGATACTTGCGGTATCGGAATGCTCAACACTAGTCGCAGCAAAACGGCCACGACAAATCAGCGACGGGAACAGTCCGGCGGCAAAACGGCCGCTCCTTACTCCCCGTAATCAGTGCCCGCTCCATGATCCCCTCCGTTAATGCTGCTATTAACCCTGTGTGACACACAGGCATCAATAGTAAAAAGATCTCATGTTAAAAATAATAAAAAAATAAAAAATCATTACATACTCACCTTCCGTTGGCCCCCGGATCCATCTGAGGCCTTTCCCGCTCCTCGCGATGCTCCGATGACCGGTCCATGCATTGCAGTCTCTTGAGATGATGATGTAGCGGTCTGGTGAGACCGCTACGTCATCATCTCGTGAGACCGCAATGCACTCTTGGGACGGGAGCGTCGTGAGGACAATCAGTAAACGCCTCGGCTGGATCCAGGGGGCCGACAGAGGGTGAGTATATCACTGTTTTTTATTTTAATTCTTTTTTTAACAGGGATATGGTGCCCACATTGCTATATACTACGTGGACTGTGTTAGATACTGTGTGGGCTTTGTTATCCACCACATCTTTGTGCTATACACTACGTCTCTGTGATATATACTGCATGGGCTGTGTTATATACTACATCTCCATGCTATATACTATGCGGGCTGTGCTATATACTACGTGGCTGTGGTATATATTACATGGCTGGGCAATATACTACATCGCTGTGCTATATACTATGTGGCCTGTGTTATATACTGCATGGGCAATGTTATATACTATGTGGCTGTGCTATATACTACATGTCTGTGCTATATACTACGTGGCTGTGCTATATACTACATTACTGTGCTCTATACTATGTGGCCTGTGTTATATACTGCATGGGCAGTGTTATATACTATGTCTCTTTGCTATATACTATGTGGCTGTGCTATATACTACGTGGCTGTGCAATATATTATGTGGCTGTGCAATATACTACATGGCTGCAATATACTACGTGTCTGTGCTGTATACTACGTGGCTGGGCAATATACTATGTGGCTGGGCAATAAACTACGTCTCTGTGCTATATACTACGTGTCTGTGCTATAAACTACGTGGCTGGGCAAAATACTACATGGCTGGGCAATATAGTACGTGGCTGGGCAATATAGTACGTGGCTGGGCAATATACCACGTGGCTGGGCAATACACAACGTGGCTGGGCAATGTACTACGTGGCTGTGTTATATACTAGATGGCTGGGCAATATACTGCTTGGCTGGGCAATATACTACATGGGCTGTGTTATAGGCTACTTGGCTGTGCTATATTTCTCTGCTGTATCTGTGCATCATGTATGTGTTAAAGAGGGGGGTCCACTGAGACTTCTTTCGCCCGGGGCCCTCAAAAACCTGGAGCCGGCCCTGGCTTCACTGATTGTTCACGCCCGGCCAAGGCGTTTGCAACTAGAAGAGCCACCTTGTGCAGCAGTAATGCTGCCCAAGGAAAAGGTTGCTCTTTTAATTATGCTCCTTGCACACGCTGAAGAAAACACTTATAAAATGTGGCCCCTCATACCGTTAAACCGTCCCGGAGGCGGGACTTTCCTTCTTAATGAGACGCAGCACAGCCGTCCTTCATACCCCCTTGGCGCTGGGGACCGCCTCCTGAGCGTTGTTTGTTTCTGTCCCGGAGCCTGCACTGTTATGTTATCCCTTGGCCATGCGCAATTAGCGCTGCCCATCTTCTGACATCATTTGATGACAGGCTGACTGCGCCTATGCGGTCGCGCTGCCTGAGATCCCGCCCCGCAGTGTCTCCTGTTGTGAATTCCGCTCTTGGGCTCCCTCCGGTGGTTGTAAGTAGCATTTCTCTGAGTTCTGCTCTTGGGCTCCCGCCTGTGGTTTTGAGTGGTATGGCTGCTTCTTGGATTTAGCTTCAGCAGCTGTTTTCACTGATCATCTTTCTGGCTCGGCTATATTAGTCTGGCCTTATCCCTCATTTAATGCCAGTTGTCAATTGTTCCTGCCTGGAGTCATTGCTCTTAGGATTTTCCTGACACTCTGACCAGTTCAGCAAAAGCTAAGTCCTTGCTTGTCCTTTTGCAGTTCACTTGTTGTGGACTTTCTTGTTCAGCATTTTCTATGTTTTGTTCATTTTTCCAGCTTATTAGTATGGATCTATTCAGCTAGGCTGGAAGCTCTGGGCAGCAGAGTTTGCCCTCCACACCTTTAGTCAGGTGTGGAGATTTTTGCATTCCTCTGCGGTGGACTTTTTCTAGTTTTTATTACTGACCGCACAGCGTTCTGTCCTGTACTATTTCTATCTAGCTAGAAGTGGCCTCCTGTGCTTAATCTTGTTTCATACTACGTATGTCATTTCCTCCTCTCACAGTCATTACTTGTGGGGGGCTAATCTATCCTTTGGGGATTTTCTCTGAGGCAAGATAGTTTTCCTGCGTCTATCTTTAGGGGTAGTTAGCTCTTAGGCTGTGATGAGATGCCTAGGCAGAGTTAGGAGCATTCCACGGCTACTTCTAGTGTTGTGTCGAGCTTAGGGACTGCGGTCAGTATAGTTACCACCTGCTCAGAGCTAGTTGCCTGTCGCTCCTTAATCACCAGACCATAACAGTCTCCTGATTTATTCACACTGTGGGGCCAGGATTCATGCTCATGCGCAGTGCATTTCTGCGCCTCTCACTCATCTCCTTCCGCCTTCTTCAGACTGTGCGGCGTCAGCTGATCCCTAATCACATGCCACGGCCATGTCGCCGCACAGTCTGAAGAAGGCGGAAGGAGTTGAGTCAGAGGCGAAGATATGCACTGCGCATGCCTATGAATCCCAACCCCGCAGTGTCTTCTGATTTATTCACACTGCGGGGCTGGGATTCATGGCCTTGTGCAGTGCATATCTTCGCCTCTCACTCATCTCCTTCTGCCTTCTTCAGACTGTGCGGCATCATCTGATCCCTAATCACATGCCACGGCCGTGACACCGCACAGTCTGAAGAAGGTGGAAGGAGATGATATGACGTAACCGCATCTTCAGCGTTGTTTGAATCTGTCCCGGAGCCTGCGCTGTTATGTTAAACCATGGACATGGGCAGTTAGCGCTGTCCATCTTCTGACATCATTTGTTGTCAGGCTGACTGTGCATGTGCGGCCACTCTGCCCGAGATCCCACCCCGCAGTGTCTTCAGATTTATTCACACTGCGGGGCTGGGATTCATGGCCATGCACAGTGCATATCTTTGCCTCTCACTCATCTCCTTCCTCCTTCTTCAGACTGTGTGCCGTCAGCTGATCCCTGATCACATGCCACGGCCGTGAAGCCGCACAGTCTGAAAAATGCGGAAGGAGATCAGTGAGAGGCAAAGATATGCACTGCGCATGGCCATCAATCCCAGCCCCGCTGTGTGAATAAATCTGAAGACTCTGGGGGCGCAGTCAGCCTGACAACAAATGATGTCAGAAGACGGGCAGCGCTAACTGCCCATGCCCAAGGTTTAGCATAACAGCGCAGGACCCGGGACTGATTCAAACAGCGCTGAGGAAGCGGCGCCCAGCAACAAGGGGGTATGAATGCCGGCTGTGCTTTGTCTGATTTGGAAGGAAAGTCCCGCCACCAGGGCTTTCACAGTATGAGGGGACACATTTTATAAGTGTTTAGTTCAGTGTGTGCAAGGAGCATAACTAAAAGAGCCACCTTTTCCTTCTGCAGCATTACTGCTGCACAAGGTGGCTCTTTCAGTTACTAATGCCTGGGGGGTTAAAGGTTCTCTTTCAAATTGCTCCAATTAGGCCTTGACCTACACTCTGCTTCTCCTGGATTCCCTGGGCTCCAACACTGCCAGTTGCTGCTCGGAAGCGCATCTGCACAGTCAACACTTGCTGCCGTGTTATTGGGTTTCAGTAATGTCAGCTGATCCCCAGCTGTGTATCCGGCAATTGCTCCTGCTACCTCCACGCTGACACAACAGATATTAAACTGCATAGAGTGCTTGCCTCGGCCTACACTCTGCTTCTCCTGCATTGGCCCTGGGCTCCAACACCGCCAGTTGCTGCCCGGAAGTGCTGTCCACACAGTCAACAGTTGCTCCTGTTATTGGGGTTCAGTAACGCCAGCTGTTTCCCTGCTGTGTGTGCGGCAAGTTCTCCTGCCAGTTTCTTGCATTGACCCTGGGCTTCAACACCGCCAGTTGTTCCTCGGAAGTGCTGTCCGCACAGTCAACAGTTGCTCCTCTGTTATTGGGGTTCAGTAACGCCAGCTGTTCCCCTGCTGTGTGTGCGGCAATTTCTCCTGCTTCCTCCACATTCACACTACTACAGATTTGAAACTTGCTACAATTAGGCCTCGGCCTACACCCTGATTGACCTGGGCTCCAATACCGCCAGTTGCTGCCCGGAAGTGCCGTTTGCACAGTCAACACTTGCTGCCATGTTATTGGGGTTCAGTAACATCAGCTGCTCCCCTGCTGTGTATACGGCAATGTGTCCTGCTACCTCCACACTGACACTACAACAGAAATTTAAGGGAACCTGTCCCCCCCAGGCGTTTGTAACTGAAAGAGCAACTTTGTGCAGCACTAATGCTGCATTTGGACAAGGTGGCTCTTTTAGTTATTCTCCTTGCACATGCTGAACTAAACATTTAGAAAATGTGTCCCCTCATACCTTCAAACCGTCCCAGAGGTGGGACTTTCCTTCTTAATGAGACGCAGCACAGCCGTCATTCATACCCCTTTGGTGCCGTACACTGCCTCCTGATCGTGTTTTTTTTCAGTCCCAGAGCCTGCGTTGTTGTGTTATCCCTTGGCCATGCGCAGTTAGCGCTGCCCATCTTCTGACATCATTTGTTGTCAGGCTGACTGCGCCTCTGTGGTCGCGCTGCCCGAGATCATGACCCGCAGTGTCTTCTGAGTTATTCACACTGTGGGGCTCGGATTCATGAGCATGCGCAGTGCATATCTTCGCCTCTCACTCATCTCCTTCCACCTTCTTCAGACTGTGTGGAATCATGGCCATGGCATGTGATTAGGGATCAGCTGATGGTTGTGAAGTCTAAACAGTGCGCAGTGCGAATTCTTTGCGCCTGATGCAGCTGGTACTCCATTACTGCTGGCTGCTGCTCACACAACCGCTCCAACATATGTAACGTTGAATTCCACCTGGTGGGTATGTCACATATGAAGCGATGTTCCGGAAGGCGGAATCAGCGCTGAAGAGCTGCAAGGCATGATTTTGTCATGCTGGAACGCCGCAAGTGAGCGCACTCTAGGCGGACCTTGTGCAGCAGTACATCAAGATCCGGATAATCCTTCAAAAAACTCTGAACAACCAAGTTGAGCACATGTGCCAGACATGGGATGTGAGTGTGGTTGGGTTGCCTAGGGCCAGAGTTGCCACCATATTTTGACCATTGTCACACACAACCATGCCTGGCTGGAGATTCGCTGGCACAAACCACACGTCGCTCTCCTGTTTGATGGCATTCCAGAGCTCCTGCGCTGTGTGGCTTCGATTCCCCAAAGAAATTAAGTTTAGTATGGCCTGTAGACGTTTGACCACGGCTGTGCTCATATTGGTTGTAACAGGTAAGTGTTCATGGGTCAAGGTGGAGGTAGACCGTGATGGCTCCTGCAGCGATGATTCAGAGACACTGGAGTGTGAGGAGGAGGCAATGTGTACTGGATTCCTGCAATCCTTGGAGTTAGCAGAACACGTACAGCGCCACTCTGAAGATCTGTACCTGGCTCCACAACATTTACCCAATGGGCAGTGAGGGAAAGGTATCATCCCTGTCCATGGTGACTGGTCCACACATCGGTGGTGAGGTGGACCTTGCTACTGACAGCGTTTAGTAGCGTATGTTTAATTTTTCCCTCCACATGCTTTTGCAGGGCAGGGACGGCTTGCCTGCTGAAATAAAAGCGGTTGGGCACATTGTATTGTGGGACTGCCAATGCCATCAAGTTACGGAAGCTTTCAGTGTCCACCAGCCCGAATGACAGCATTTCAAGGGACAGTAGTTTTGCAATGCCTGCATTCAGAGCCTGTGCTCGTGGGTGGTTTGCCGAGAATGGATGCCTTTTCTCCCATGCCTGTACTAGCGATGGCTGTAGACTGGGCTGGGAGTGTGAGGATAACTGGGAACGTGGTGCTGTGGGTGGAATTACAGTGGGTCTCTGGACAACGGGGCCAGAGGTTCTTCCATGGCGATTCTGTGAGGAAGCCGGAGCAGCAGTGTGTGAGCTGGAGGAAGAGGCTCCAACACCATCTGAAGAGTTGTAGGTGCTGCTGTAGGTTTGCCTAGGTCTTCAGTGTGTTTTTGGAACTCCACCGTGTGCTTGGTCCCCACATGTTTCCACATATTTGTGGTATTGAGGTTGCTGACACTTTTCCCTCGTTTGATTTTCTGGTGACACAGCTTGCATTTGACAAAGCAAATGTCATCTGCAACTGTGTCAAAAAAGGACCAGGCACTGCAAGTCTTGGGAGCGCCCACTTTGGCTTTTGGAAGAGGCATGCTCCTAATGGGTGCTGAAGTGGACGCTCCAGGCGCCGCAGTCTTCCCCTTCCCTCTCCCAGCCGTTCGGGGAATCTCTTCCTCAGAGCTGCTCCCACCACCTTCCGGTACCTCACGCCATGATGGATCAAGGACCTCATCATCTACGCTAACCTCTTCCACCAACTGCTTCTCCTGGGTTGTCTCGGCAGCACAGTATGCACCAGAAAGTGGCACCTGAGTCTCATCATCAGATGCGTACTGAGGTGTGCTGACCGGAGGCACTGTCCCACCCGCCTCTTCAGATTCAGAGAGAACAAGCTGTTTGGCATCACTGCATACTGCCTCTTCTTCTGATTCTGGAATGCTGCTTGGCTGGCCCCCTCTTTCCAAGCCAAGAGATTCAGAGAACAGAAGTAGAGATGGCTCCTGTCCTGGGCTCTCTGACTGCCTCGGCAATTTGGCAGGTGGTGAAGAGACAGATGGCTGCTCTCCAGTGCTCTGTGCCTGAGAGGATGTGGCACTAATTGAAGTCGATGCGTTAGCTGCCATCCATCCGACAATGGATTCAATTTGCTCATCCCGCAGCAGCGGGGTACGGCGATCTCCTACAAAGCTGCGCATGAAGGACTGTTCCCTGCTAAAACTGGTGGATGATGAGCCACCGATGCCCGCAGCAGGCACAGAATGCCAATGTCCTCTCCCTGCAGAAACTCCACGCCCACGACCACGTGCCTTACTCCCTGCCTTCTTCATCTTGGTAGACTGATAAAGATAGGCAGAAAAGTACTAAGGGCTTAGTGTACTTATTCCTGATCAAATCCTAACAGGTATAAGAAACATTAATTTTCTAAAGTGTGGACTAGACTTTAATATGAGCTAATGTGGCCTACACAACTGTAAAGTGGAGCATTTGGTGAACTTTATTAACTTTTTGTTTTTTTCGCAGAACAGACTACAGAGTGAGCTGCACTCACACACAGACCATGCAGACAGCCGTGAAGGGTGCTGCAATGCCAAAACCAGCTCCTCTATGTACTCCTATATAGTGTTTTTCCACAATCTAGCAGGATACGGATGAAAACCCACTAATAGGCTAAATTTGAAAAAAGGTGCAGCAGGCAGCACTAATTGAAAAAAGTACAATGGAACAGTATGAGGCAGTGACGCACCCTGAGCTGACTACAATCGGCTGTGGTGGCAGAACAGACTACAAAGTTAGCTGCACTCACACACAGACCGTGCAGACAGCCATGAATGGCGCTGCAATTCCAAAAAAAGCTCCTCTATGTACTCCTATACAGTGTGTTTCCACAATCTAGCAGGATACGGATGGAAACCCACTGATAGGATAAATTTGAAAAAAGGTGCAGCAGGCAGCACTAATTGAAAAAAGTACAATGGAACAGTATGAGGCAGTGACGCACCCTGAGCTGAGTACAACCGGCTGTGGCGGCAGAACAAACTACAGAGTGAGCTGCACTCACACACAGACCATGCATACAGCCGCGATCGGCGCTGCAAGGCCAAAACAAGCTCCTCTATGTACTCCTATATAGTGTTTTTCCACAATATAGCAGGATACGGGTGGAAACCCACTAATAGGCTAAATTTGAAAAAAGGTGCAGCAGGCAGCACTAATTGAAAAAGGACAATGGAACAGTATGAGGCAGTGACGCACGCTGAGCTGACTACAACCAGCTGTGGCTGCAGAACAGGCTACAGCATGAGCTGCACTCACACAGAGACCTTGCAGACAGCCGTGAACAGTGCTGCAAGGCAAAAACAAGGTTCTCACACAGCAGTTGCTAAATTAGCCTGGGTAAAGCACAATGAAGCAAATCACTATCTCTAAGCTGACCCTCAGTCAGAACACAGCATCCTGTCCCTAACTGAATTCACAGCAGGATGAACCCAAAATGGCGGCGGCCACTTTTATAGTGCATCATGACATCATTTCAGCAGCCAATCAAAGCCATGCCAGTAGTTTCATGCCTATCATGCAGAACAGGATGTGCCCACACTTCTAATCATTCCTCATTGGCTGAATTCTGGCTCTTTGAATTATGGTAACTTCCGATTCTGGTATCCGATATACTGAATGTATCGGAACTAGGTATCGGAATTCCGATACTGCAAATATCGGCCGATACCCGATACTTGCGGTATTGGAATGCTCAACACTACTGATCCCTGAAGAAACAAAAAGTTTTTTCTTTACATGTGTGGATTTGTCCCAATCCGTTTTCCGTGCGAACTGTAACCACAGGTTGGATGTATTCCTGTTTCTTCAAAGCAGTAAGCTGGCTTTGCCAAACACTCTTTGTATCAATGACACACATACATTCAGTATATATATGTATATATTCCTATACTATGTGTAGCCATTTATTTGATCTATTCTATTCAAACCTGTCAGTGTGACTTTACTGTACACTGCACTGAATTGCAGGCTTTTTCTAAAGGACAACGGTGCGTATTTCTCGCAAGTAACACTGATGGTCCGAGTGGTGTGCGAGTTTTTCTCGTACCCATAGACTTTCATTGTCAATTCTCGGCCGATACATGGTGTAAATTGCAGCATGCTACGGACGAAAAAACAATGGACGATAGGAGCTGCCCCGTAGATTAACATTGATCCAAGTGCTATGCGATTTTTTTATCGCATAGCACTCGTCCGTATTTCTCGCTAGTGTGACCATGGCCTTATACTATTTCTACTGTGGTAAAATTGATGCCACTTTGGTGGTGTCTAACAATAATTTTTGGAAATGGAAACTCTCCAGGTTGCATGTCCATCTACTGGATTGGGCGTAGTGGAATACCTGTCAGTCCCTATTATACTATTTCTACTGTGGTGAAATTCATGCCACTTTGGTGGTGTCTGACAATAATTTTTGGAAATGTGAACACTCCTGGTAGGGCGTCCATCAGCTGGATTGGCGTAGTGGAAGACCTGTCGGTCCCTATTATACTATTTCTACTGTGGTGAAATTGATGCCACTTTTGTGATGTCTGCCAATAATTTTTGGAAATGTGAACACACCTGGTTGAGTCTCCTTCATGCATGTTGCCTGTAGCAGTAGGCCTTTGAGATCATCAGGTCTATACTTCCTTTTACTCATACTGTATACTCTTGTTACTATCCTTATTTTTTCTGAAAATGGTAGTCTGCGAAACTGATATTTGTGCCTAATTTATCGATGAATATTGCCAATTCAGTGATCGTAAGGCAAACCGAACATTGAAATATTCCCTCATCTCTATTCATCAGGCCTCTCACAATGAGCTGCCCTTGGGAATAACAGCTTCAGGGACCTGTGTTAACCTCAGTGACGTCACCGCAGGTAACTGAAGCTGTGGTCTGACGCTCAGCTCAGTGTCTCCTGGATTTCAGGCTGAACTGTCACATCATTCCACTATTCAGGTTGAAATCCAGATGTAGCAGAGATGGATTGCGGTGTGAGGATAATGGATTATTGTCAGACAGTTGAGGAATATTCATTATTTTTGCAATAATGCAATAATAGTTGGGGAAATGAAGGTGGTGTGTGTTTATTACAATGATATAACTTTATTCTTGCTTTGTCTATTTTACCATATGTCTGTGGGGTAAGTAAAGGGGATGACTTATAGATTTGTCTACATTACTAACCCAGTGGCTTGATATCAACTGACTAGAAAAAGCCGACATCAACCCCAACCCTATTATCCCACTTGCCATTGCAATAGGGCTAGTTGAAAGATCAAGTCTTAGTGCCAGATTTGGCATATAATATCTATGGCCCCTTCCCTGGCTATCAATATCAGCCCACAACTGTATCTTTAACCTTTGCTGGTATAAATTTATAGGGGACATTACGTCATTTTTTCTGAGGTCCCCCTGTAAACTAACCAGTAAAGGCTAAACAAACACCTGTGAGCTGTTATAAATAACCTGGAAACATTTAGAGCTAATGGCTCGCTTCCCAGAATAATATCAGCCCCCAGCTGTCGGGTTTCCCTCTTCTGGTTTTTAATCCCTTCCCGACCTATGACACAGCGTATGCGTCATGAAAGTCGGTGCCAATCCGACCTGTGACGCATATGCTGTGTCACAGAAAGATCGCGTCCCTGCAGATCGGGTGAAAGGGTTAACTCCCATTTCACCCGGCCTGCAGGGACAGGGGGAGTGGTAGTTTAGCCCAGGGGGGGTGGCTTCACCCCCCCCCCCCGTGGCTACGATCGCTCTGATTGGCTGTTGAAAGTGAAATTGCCAATCAGAGCGATTTGTAATATTTCACCTAAAAAACTGGTGAAATATTACAATCCAGCCATGGCCGATGCTGCAATATCATCGGAAATGGCTGGAAACACTTATGTGCACCCACCCCACCGATCGCCCCCCCAGCCACCCGATCTGTGGTTCGCTCCCCTCCGTCCTGTGCTCCGCTCCCCCGTCCTCCTGTCCGCTCCCCCCGTGCTCCAATCACACCCCCCGTGCTCCAATCAATCCCCCCCGCACTCCGATCACCCCCCGCACAGCGATCCCACCCCGTGCTCCGATCCACCCCCCCGCACAGCGATCTCCCACCCCGTGCTCCAATCCCCCACCCCGTGTTCCGATTCACCCCCCGTGCTCCAATCCACCCCCCCGTGTTCCGATCCACCCCCCCGGGCTCCGACGCCCCCCCCCCGTGCCCTGATCTCCCCCCCTTATACTTACCTAGCCTCCCGGGGTCCGTCCGTCTTCTTTGCTGGGCGCCGCCATCTTCCAAAATGGCGGGCGCATGTGCAGTGCGCCCGCCGAATCTGCCGGCCGGCAGATTCGTTCCAAAGTGAGTTTTGATCACTGAGATATAACCTATCTCAGTGATCAAAATAAAAAAAATAGTAAATGACCCCCCCCTTTGTCACCCCCATAGGTAGGGACAATTAAAAAAAATAAAGAATTTTTTTTTTTGTTCCACTAATGTTGGGGTAAGAACTAGGGTTAGGGTTAGGGTTAGGGGTAGGGTTAGGGGTAGGGTTAGGGTTAGGGGTAGGGTTAAGGGTAGGGTTAGGGTTAGGGGTAGGGTTAGGGGTAGGGTTAGGGTTAGGGGTAGGGTTAGTGGTAGGGTTAGGGGTAGGGTTAGGGTTAGGGGTAGGGTTAGGGGTAGGGGTAGGGTTAGTTGTAGGGTTAGGAATGTGCACACGTATTCTGGTCCTCTGCGGATTTTTACGCAGAGGATTTGATAAATCCGCAGTGCTAAACCGCTGCGGATTTATCGCAGATTTACCGCGGTTTTTCTGCGCATTTCACTGTGCGGAATCCGCAGAAAGAAGTGACATGCTGCGGAATGTAAACCGCTGCGTTTCCGTGCAGTTTTTCCGCAGCATGTGTACAGCGATTTTTGTTTCCCATAGGTTTACATTGAACTGTAAACTCATTGGAAACTGCTGCGGATCCGCAGCGTTTTCCGCAGCGTGTGCACATACCTTTAGAATTAGGCTATGTGCACACGGTGCGGATTTGGCTGCGGATCCGCAGCAGTGTTCCATCAGGTTTACAGTACCAGGTAAACATATGGAAAACCAAATCCGCTGTGCCCATGGTGCGGAAAATACCACGCGGAAACGCTGCGTTGTATTTTCCGCAGCATGTCAATTCTTTGTGCGGATTCCGCAGCGTTTTACACCTGTTCCTCAATAGGAATCCGCAGGTGAAATCCGCACAAAAAACACTGGCAATCCGCGGTAAATCCGCAGGTAAAACGCAGTGCCTTTTACCCGCGGATTTTTCAAAAATGGTGCTGAAAAATCTCATACGAATCCGCAACGTTGGCACATAGCCTTAGGGTTGGAATTAGGGTTGTGGTTAGGGTTAGGGGTGTGTTGGGGTTAGGGTTGTGGTTAGGGGTGTGTTGGGGTTAGGGTTGTGATTAGGGTTACGGCTACAGTTGGGATTAGGGTTAGGGGTGTGCTGGGGTTAGTGTTGGAGGTAGAATTGAGGGGTTTCCACTGTTTAGGCACATCAGGGGGTCTCCAAACGCAACATGGCGCCACCATTGATTCCAGCCAATCTTGTATTCAAAAGGTCAAATGGTGCTCCCTCACTTCCGAGCCCCGACGTGTGCCCAAACAGTGGTTTACCCCCACATATGGGGTACCAGCATACTCAGGACAAACTGCGCAACAATTATTGGGGTCCAATTTCTCCTGTTACCCTTGAGAAAATAAAAAATTGCTTGCTAAAACATCATTTTTGAGGAAAGAAAAATGATTTTTTATTTTCACGGCTCTGCGTTGTAAACGTCTGTGAAGCACTTGGGGGTTCAAAGTGCTCACCACATATCTAGATAAGTTCCTTGGGGGGTCTAGTTTCCAAAATGGGGTCACTTGTGGGGGGTTTCTACTGTTTAGGCACACCAGGGGCTCTGCAAACGCAACGTGACGCCCGCAGAGCATTCCATCAAAGTCTGCATTTCAAAAGTCACTACTTCCCTTCTGAGCCCCGACGTGTGCCCAAACAGTGGTTTACCCCCACACATGGGGTATCAGCGTACTCAGGAGAAACTGGACAACAACTTTTGGGGTCCAATTTCTCCTGTAGCCCTTGGGAAAATAAAAAATTCTGGGCTAAAAAATTATTTTTGAGGAAAGAAAACGTATTTATTATTTTCACGGCTCTGCGTTATAAACTTCTGTAAAGCATTGGGGGTTGAAAGTGCTCACCACATATCTAGATAAGTTCCTTTAGGGGTCTAGTTTCCAAAATGGGGTCACTTGTGGGGGGTTTCTACTGTTTAGGCACACCAGGGGCTCTGCAAACGCAACGTGACGCCCGCAGAGCATTCCATCAAAGTCTGCATTTCAAAACGTCACTACTTCACTTCCGAGCCCCAGCATGTGCCTAAACAGTGGTTTACCCCCACATATGGGGTATCAGCGTACTCAGGAGAAACTGGATAACAACTTTTGGGGTCAAATTTGTCCTGTTACCCTTGGGAAAATAAAAAATTGCGGGCTAAAATATCATTTTTGAGAAAAGAATTTTTTTTTTTTTCATGGCTCTGCGTTATAAACTTCTGTGAAGCACTTGAGGGTTCAAAGTGCTCACCACACATCTAGATTAGTTCCTTTTGGGGTCTAGTTTCCAAAATGGGGTCATTTGTGGGGGATCTCCAATGTTTAGGCACACAGGGGCTCTCCAAACGCGACATGGTGTCCGCTAATGATTGGAGCTAATTTTCCATTTAAAAAGCCAAATGGCGTGCCTTCCCTTCTGAGCCCTGCCGTGCGCCCAAACAGTGGTTTACCCCCACATATGAGGTATCTGCGTACTCAGGACAAACTGGACAATAACATTTGTGGTCCAATTTCTCCTATTACCATTGGCAAAATAGGAAATTCCAGGCTAAAAAATCATTTTTGAGAAAAGAAAAATTATTTTTTATTTTCATGGCTCTGCGTTATAAACTTCTGTGAAGCACCTGGGGGTTTAAAGTGCTCAGTATGCATCTAGATAAGTTCCTTCGGGGGTCTAATTTCCAAAATGGGGTCAATTGTGGGGGAGCTCCAATGTTTAGGCACACAGGGGCTCTCCAAACGCGACATGGTGTCCGCTAACAATTGGAGCTAATTTTCCATTCAAAAAGTCAAAAGGCGCGCCTTCTCTTCCGAGCCCTGGCGTGTGCACAAACAGTGGTTTACCCCCACATATGAGGTATCGGCGTACTCAGGAGAAATTGCTCAACAAATTTTAGGATCCATTTATCCTATTGCCCATGTGAAAATGAAAAAATTGAGGCGAAAATAAATTTTTTGGTGAAAAAAAAGTACTTTTTCATTTTTACGGATCAATTTGTGAAGCACCTGGGGGTTTAAAGGGCTCACTAGGCATCTAGATAAGTTCCTTGGGGGGTCCAGTTTCCAAAATGGGGTCACTTGTGGGGGAGCTCCAATGTTTAGGCACACAGGGTCTCTCCAAACGCGACATGGTGTCCGCTAACGATGGAGATAATTTTTCATTCAAAAAGTCAAATGGCGCTCCTTCCCTTCCGAGCCTTACCATGTGCCCAAACAGTGGTTTACCCCCACATGTGAGGTATCAGTGTACTCAGGAGAAATTGCCCAACAAATTTTAGGATCCATTTTATCCTGTTGTCCATGTGAAAATGACAAAATTGAGGCTAAAATAATTTTTTTGTGAAAAAAAAGTACTTTTTCATTTTTACGGATCAATTTGTGAAGCACCTGGGGGTTTAAAGGGCTCACTATGCATCTAGATAAGTTCCTTGGGGCGTCTAGTTTCCAAAATGGGGTCACTTGTGGGGGAGCTCCAATGTTTAGGCACACAGGGTCTCTCCAAACGTGACATGGTGTCCGCTAAAGAGTGCAGCCAATTTTTCATTCAAAAAGTCAAATGGCGCTCCTTCCCTTCCAAGCCCTGCCGTGCGCCCAAACAGTGGTTTACCCCCACATATGCGGTATCAGCGTACTCAGGACAAATTGGACAACAACTTTCGTTGTTCAGTTTCTCCTTTTACCATTGGGAAAATAAAAAAATTGTTGCTGAAAAATCATTTTTGTGACTAAAAAGTTAAATGTTCATTTTTTCCTTCCATGTTGCTTCTGCTGCTGTGAAGCACCTGAAGGGTTAATAAACTTCTTGAATGTGGTTTTGTGCACCTTGAGGGGTGCAGTTTTTAGAATGGTGTCACTTTTGGGTATTTTCAGCCATATAGACCCCTCAAACTGACTTCAAATGTGAGGTGGTCCCTCAAAAAAATGGTTTTGTAAATTTCGTTGTAAAAATGAGAAATCGCTGGTCAAATTTTAACCCTTATAACTTCCTAGCAAAAACAAATTTTGTTTCCAAAATTGTGCTGATGTAAAGTATACATGTGGTAAATGTTATTTATTAACTATTTTGTGTCACAAAACTCTCTGGCTTAACAGAATAAAAATTCAAAATGTGAAAATTGCGAAATTTTCAAAATTTTCGCCAAATTTCTGTTTTTATCACAAATAAACACAGAATTTATTGACCTAAATTCACCACTAACACGAAGCCCAATATGTCACGAAAAAACAATCTCAGAACCGCTAGGATCCATTGAAGCGTTCCTGAGTTATTACCTCATAAAGGGACACTGGTCAGAATTGCAAAAAACGGCAAGGTCTTTAAGGTCAAAATAGGCTGGGTCATGAAGGGGTTAAGATTACATGGGAGCCCAATCACTTTAATTTTAATTATTTATTTAAAAAAAATTAAAAACACAAATCACTGATTATATAGCACACTGACATCTATCTATCTATCTATCTATCTATCTATCTATCTATCTATCTATCTATCTATCTTTCTGTCATTTATCATGTTTATCATCTTATCTATTCTGTATTTCATTCCATACATGTCACATGGACAGCACATGGACTCATGGATATGAACAGCACACTGACACATTGATGTCACACGGATATCACGCATGCACATACAGATGGCAAATGGAGAAGATCTCATCAGTACTGTTTTTTCCAGTACAGAAATCAACAGGACGTGTGAAGGGGCCTAATACAGAGGCACAATTACAGGTGCTACACAATGATCCCTGGGCATCATACCTATTACCTTTCTGAAGAAGTGAAAAAAAACTATATGTTAAAAAAAACAAGAATTTCAACATGAGACATGTGAATGATAGGCTATTTCCTAACAAGAAGCTGTGGTATCTACTAAGGCTTTTTTGAAGTTTTGAGATGAAAACTATGCAGACATCTAAAGTATTTTCCCAATTAGATGCACACACATAAATACCTGCTGTACCTTACGTACTTTCCATCTGTAGTGTTTTGACTGCAAAATCAGTCAGTGAATATCAATTGAATATTAAATTAAAAACATACTTTTTCTTTCATTTTATGTCTAACCTTGTCTACAGTTTTTAGCACGCAGAAGACAGAAGAAAGCAATGTGAGAACATTTCGCTGACCTGCTTTGGAAGCATACACTCATTATTTTGAGAAATCTTTAGCATGCTTTCCCCATCTATCTACAGTACCTGCATCCTGATTTCAACATAAACATTGAAGATAATTTTTTTCTTTCTCTAGCTGCCATTTAGTTGGCACCACAATAAATCTAAAACCACAAGCAAGAAAATACAAGCACAGAGAGAAGAAAATAATAATTTTCAGCAATGTCTGTTATGACAATGTCTACCCCAAAATTATAATTTTCTTCCAGTGACGCTGAAAGTAAACTCGAGATCTTGAGTCAAATACCAGTCTGTAACAATGAGTTGCTTGTGATTTTTTACTATCATTTTTGTTCTAGCTTAATTCTGACTTTATCTCAACTAGGATACTTGAGCCATCCAATGACTCACCTGAATATTGTTCCTTTTTAACCCGTTTAGTCATTTTAGTCATGGTTGATCCATGCTGTTAAAAAATGCTTGGATTACTTAAGAATAGGGATGAGCAGCCTCATGGATATTCGAGTTCATTGGGCTCCACCAAACTTTTGTCTAAAGTTTGGTTCAGGTACCAGAACTCCTCCCGAACTTGAACATGATCCCGAACCCCATAAAAGTCAATTTTGACCCAAACATTGGTGCTTTAAAAGGGCTGTAAAATAGTCTTAGTAAAGGCTAGAAGTCTCTCTCTCTCCTCCAAGTACTCTGAACACTAAAACAGACTTCCAGAAGAAGTCCAGGTTTGGAGTTCAGCATCGGATACTAGAACTTTACATATCGGGTTCGCTTATCTCTAGTTAAGAGCTACTAATTCTTCACCTAACATTGTTTGTGGTATTTAAATAATCTAGTAATAAATATCATTTAAAAAACTCATCTGGGAATTCCTTTTTATGTTATAATTTTTTTTTTACTTTTTTTCAATGCATTACATATCTGTGAGCATATACAGGAGCCAGGATTAAAAAAAAATTGTGTATAAAATTGAAAATCCCAGTTTCCTTCCCAACTTTTTAAACTAGGGCCACAGTGGTCATGGGGCAGCATGTGGGTGTGTCTGATGATGCAGACAGTCGCTCTGCATCTGGCTGCAGAAGGTCTCTGCGTTTGGCTTTGCAGACGCCTTCTTAATCCTTCTGACTCTTTGACCCATTGGGAACCTCCCTCTGGCTGTAATTGACACACCTTGACCTGGGTGTTTATAGACTTCCAATCTGCTTCTGGGAATTGCTAGTGATATTCACATTTCTCCCTTGTAAAGGCTTGGAGCTATATCAGTCGGCTATCTTTCTCTCTGGTCCTTTTGAAGGAAGTCTGGTGTTAGCTCTCTGAGTCTGCTCAAGATAAGTGTTCCCCTTGTTCATCTACCCTCTCTGTCGTGAGATGTAGTGGGGACTGACTTGTGCACATCCCATCCTTTGCCTGACCAGGACGTATCGCTAAGGGTCAGGCAGAACCTATATAGAGTTGTTTAGGGCAAACAGGGTGATGATAGAGCTGCCTAGGGGTCTACACTCCCCACTTCCCTAGTGTTTGGGCCCCCCTCCTTTTCTTGTGTTACACTTAGTTTCCCACATTGTGCATGACACAGAAAGTCCTACACAAGATGTGTGCCCAAAACTTTTGCGTAATTTCTCTGCTATTTTTCATAACACAACAAATTTAGAGTTGTGATTTACATGTAAAAAGACAATCAACCTATTCATAATCAATCAACTTGCATTAGATATGGAGGTAAGTTCATGAACAACTTAAGTCTTTCCTTAAAACCCAAATGCAAGAAGAGAGAAAGAAAAAATGGAATAAAAACCTGAACTAATCATTTTACACAGGGTCTGATATTGTGTGCTACTAGGGTATCACTGTTCATGATTATTGTGTCGTATGAATGTTTTTTAAAGACCAATAATGATTTTTTAACGTTTTTCTATACGTAAACTCTTGGATGTTTAGCAGAATTTCAATTTCAGACAATTAAAGTCAAGATAGGTAAGATAAGTTCTTTCAAAGTCATAGCATTGGCACTTCTAAAGCTTGTTATAGAAATATATGAGCCTATAATTGTATATCTCCTAGGTCATATATTATAATATACAGATGTCACTGGGGTTTTGCTTGTTTCTTATTCTTAGAGCACAAGAGCGAAGATCCCCTAACATTTTTTGAAAATCAGATGTCGCAGAGATGGATTACAGCATGGGACAGTATAGATTATCTTCACTTCAGACAGATGAGGTGCGAAACCGGCTAAATAAGATTAAAATAGATAAATCTCCGGGTGCGGATGGCATACACTCACGAATACTAAGAGAACTAAGTAATGTAATAGATAAACCATTATTTCTTATGTTTAGTGACTCTATAGCGACAGGGTCTGTTCCGCAGGATTGGCGCATAGCAAATGTGGTGCCAATATTCAAAAAAGGCTCTAAAAGTGAACCTGGAAATTATAGGCCAATAAGTCTAACCTCTATTGTTGGTAAAATATTTGAAGGGTTTCTGAGGGATGTTATTCTGGATTATCTCAATGAGAATAACTGTTTAACTCCATATCAGCATGGGTTTATGAGGAATCGCTCCTGTCAAACCAATCTAGTCAGCTTTTATGAAGAGGTAAGCTTTAGGCTGGACCACGGTGAGTCATTGGATGTGGTGTATCTTGATTTTTCCACAGCATTTGATACCGTGCCACACAAAATGAGAATGCTTGGTCTGGGAGAAAATGTGTGTAAATGGGTAAGTAACTGGTATAGTGACAGAAAGCAGAGGGTGGTTATAAATTGTATATTCTCTAACTGGGTCACTGTGACCAGTGGGTTACCGCAGGGGTCAATGTTGGGACCTATTCTCTTCAACATATTTATTAACAATCTGGTAGAAGGTTTACACAGTAAAATATCGATATTTGCAGATGATAGAAACTATGTAAAGCAGTCATTACAACAGAAGATAGTATTCTGCTGCAGATGGATCTGGATAAGTTGGAAACTTGGATCCAGATGCAGTTTAAAAATGATAAATGTAAGGTTATACACATGGGAAGAAGGAATCAATATCACCATTACACACTGAATGGGAAACTACTGGGTAAATCTGACATGGAGAAGGACTTGTGGATCCTAGTTAATGACAAACTTACCTGGAGCAGCCAGTGCCAGGCAGCAGCTGCCAAGGCAAACAGGATTATGGGGTGCATTAAAAGAGGTCTGGATACACACGATGAGAGCATTATACTGCCTCTGTACAAATCCCTAGTTTGACCGCACATGGAGTACTGTGTCCAGTTTTGGGCACCGGTGCTCAGGAAGGATATAATGCTAGAGAGAGTACAATGGAGGGCAACAAAATTAATAAAGGGGATGGAAGAACTACAATACCCAGATAGATTAGCGAAATTAGGATTATTTAGTCTAGAAAAAAGACGACTGAGGGGCGACCTAATAACCATGTATAAGTATATAAGGGGACAATACAAATATCTCGCTGAGGATCTGTTTATACCAAGGAAGGTGACGGGCACAAGGGGGCATTCTTTGCGTCTGGAGGAGAGAAGGTTTTTCCACCAACATAGAAGAGGATTCTTTACTGTTAGGGCAGTGAGAATCTGGAATTGCTTGCCTGAGGAGGTGGTGATGGCGAACTCAGTTGAGGGGTTCAAGAGAGGCCTGGATGTCTTCCTGGAGCAGAACAATATTGTATCATACAATTATTAGGTTCTGTAGAAGGACGTAGATCTGGGGATTTATTATGATGGAATATAGGCTGAACTGGATGGACAAATGTCTTTTTTCGGCCTCACTAACTATGTTACTATGTTAACCCCTTAATCCCATATGACGTACTATCCCGTCCAGGTGACCTGGGACTTAATTCCCATGGACGGGATAGTACGTCATATGCGATCGGCCGCGCTCACGTGGGGAGCGCGGCCGATCGCGGCCGGGTGTCAGCTGCCTATCGCAGCTGACATCCGGCACTATGTGCCAGGAGCGGTCACGGACCGCTCCCGGCACATTAACCCCCGGCACACCGCGATCAAAGATGATCGCGGTGTGCCGGCGGTGCAGGGAAGCATCGCGCAGGGAGGGGGCTCCCTGCGGGCTTCCCTGAGACGATCGGTACACGGTGATGTGCTCACCGTGTACCGAGCGTCTTCTCCCTGCAGTCCCCGGATCCAAAATGGCCGCCGGGCTGCATCCGGGTCCTGCAGGGAGCACTTCCGGGTCAGGATCAGGCTGCAGCTGCAGCTCTAATCCTGCCCGGCTGTATGTCAGATCACCGATCTGATAGAGTGCTGTGCACACTGTCAGATCGGTGATCTGTGATGTCCCTCCCTGGGACAAAGTGAAAAAGTAAAAAAAAAAATTTCCACACTTGTAAAAAAAAAAATAAAAAAAAAATTCCTAAATAAAGCAGAAAAAAAAAAATATTATTCCCATAAATACATTTCTTTACATAAAAAAAAAACAAAAAAACAATAAAAGTACACATATTTAGTATCGCCGCGTCCGTAACGACCTGACCTATAAAACTGGCCCACTAGTTAACCCCTTCAGTGAACACGGTAAGAAAAAAAAACAAAAAACGAGCCAAAAAACAACGCTTTATTATCATAACGCTGAACAAAAAGTGGAATAACACGCGATCAAAAAGACGGATATAAATAACCATGTTACCTCTGAAAACGTCATCTTGTCCCGCAAAAAACGAGCCGCCATATAGCATCATAACCAAAAAAATAAAAAAGTTATAGTCCTCTGAATAAAGCGATGCCAAAATAATTATTTTTTCTATAAAATAGCTTTTATCGTATAAAAGCGCCAAAACATAAAAAAAATGATATAAATGAGGTGTCGCTGTAATCGTACTGACCCGAAGAATAAAACTGCTTCATCAATTTTACCAAACGCGGAACGGTATAAACGCCTCCCCCAAAAGAAATTCATGAATAGCTGGGTTTTTGGTCATTCTGCCTCACAAAAAAATCGGAATAAAAAGCGATCAAAAACTGTCACGTGTCCGAAAATGTAACCGATAAAAACGTCAACTCGTCCCGCAAAAAACAAGACCTCACATGACTCTGTGGACCAAAATATGGAAAAATTATAGGTCTCAAAATGTGGAGACGCAAAAACTTTTTTGCTATAAAAAGCGTCTTTTAGTGTGTGACGGCTGCCAATCATAAAAATCCGCTAAAAAACTCGCTATAAAAGTAAATCAAACCCCCCTTCATCACCCCCTTAGTTAGGCTAGGTTCACATTGCGTTAATGGGTTAACGCTAACGGACAGCGTTGCACGGCGAAAATGTCACAATTAACGCCGTGCAACGGGTCCGTTAGCACAACCATTGACAGCAATGTGATTTTCAGGTGTAGCGCATCGCTAGAGCGTGCCATTTTCGGCTCGCGCTAGCAAGGTGCCATTCTTTTGTGGCGCGCCTCAGACGCTGCTTGCAGCATCCGCGGCGCGCCCGAGGTCCGATCCCCGATCTTCCAGAGCGGGGACGTTAACGCGACCACTAAACACGACACCTAAAAAGACATTGTGTTAGCGCAATCCGCTAGTGCTAAACGGATTTCCCTAACGCAATGTGAACCTAGCCTTAGGGAAAAATAATAAAATTAAAAAAAATGTATTTATTTCCATTTTCCGGTTAGGGTTAGGGTTAGGGTTAGGGCTAGGGTTAGGGTTTGGATTACATTTACGGTTGGGATTAGGGTTGGGATTAGAATTAGGGGTGTGTCTGGGTTAGGTGTGTGGTTAGGGTTACAGTTGGGATTAGGGTTAGTGGTGCGTTTGGATTAGGGTTTCATTTATAATTGGGGGGTTTCCACTGTTTAGACACATCAGGGGCTCTCCAAACGCGACATGGCGTCCGATCTCAATTCCAGCCAATTCTGCATTGAAAAAGTAAAACAGTGCTCCTTCACTTCCGAGCTCTCCCGTGCGCCCAAACAGGGGTTTACCCCAACATATGGGGTATCAGCGTACTCGAGACAAATTGGACAACAACTTTTTGGGTCCAAGTTCTCTTGTTATCCTTGGGAAAATAAAAATTTGGGGGGCTAAAAATCATTTTTGTGGGAAAAAAAAGGATTTTTATTTTCACGGCTCTGCGTTGTAAACTGTAGTGAAACACTTGGGGGTTCAAAGTTTTCACAACACATCTAGATAAGTTCCATGGGAGGTCTAGTTTCCAATATGGGGTCACTTGTGGGTGGTTTCTACTGTTTGGGTATATCAGGGGCTCTGCAAATGCAACGTGACGCCTGCAGACCAATCCATCTAAGTCTGCATTCCAAATGGCGCTCCTTCCCTTCCGAGCTCTGCCATGAGCCCAAACAGTGGTTCCCCCCCACATATGGGGTATCAGCGTACTCAGGACAAATTGAACAACAACTTTTGGGGTCCAATTTATTCTGTTACCCTTGTAAAAATACAAAGCTGGGGGCTAAAAAATCATTTTTGTGAAAAAAAAAGAATTTTTATTTTCACGGGTCTGCGTTATAAACTGTAGTGAAACACTTAGGGGTTCAAAGTTCTCACAACACATCTAGATAAGTTCCATGGGAGGTCTAGTTTCTAATATGGGGTCACTTGTGGGGGGTTTGTACTGTTTGGGTACATCAGGGGCTCTGCAAATGCAACGTGACTCCTGCAGACCAATCCATCTAAGTCTGCATTCCAAATGGCGCTCCTTCCCTTCCGAGCTCTGCCATGCGCCCAAACAGTGGTTCCCCCCCACATATGGGGTATCAGCGTACTCAGGACAAATTGGACAACAACTTTTGGGGTCCAATTTATTATGTTACCCTTGTGAAAATACAAAACTGGGGGCTAAAAAATTTTTGCGAAAAAAAAATAAATTTATTTTAACGGCTCTGCGTTATAAACTGTAGTGAAACACTTGGGGGTTCAAAGTTCTCACAACACATCTAGATAAGTTCCTTAGAGGGTCTAGTTTCCAAAATGGTGTCACTTGTGGGGGTTTTTAATGTTTAGGCACATCAGGGGCTCTCCAAACCAACATGGCGTCCCATCTTAATTCCAGTCAATTTTGCATTGAAAAGTCAAATGGCGCTCCTTCCCTTCCGAGCTCTGCTATGCACCCAAAAAGTGGTTTACCCTCACATATGGGGTATCGTCGCACTCAGGACAAATTGCACAACAACTATTGTGGTCTAATTTCTTCTCTTACCCTTGGGAAAATAAAAAATTGGGGGCGAAAAGATCATTTTTGTGAAAAAATAAGATTTTTTATTTTTACGGCTCTGCATTATAAACTTCTGTGAAGCACTTGTTGGGTCAAAGTGCTCACCACACATCTAGATAAGTTCCTTAAGGGGTCTACTTTTCAAAATGGTGTCACTTGTGAGGGGTTCCAATGTTTAGGCACATCAGGGGCTCTCCAAACGCAACATGGCGTCCCATCTCAATTCCAGTCAATTTTGCATTGAAAAGTCAAATGGCGCTCCTTTCCTTCCGAGCTCTGCCATGCGCCCAAACAGTGGTTTACCCCCACATATGGGGTATCGTCGCACTCAGGACAAATTGCACAACAACTTTTGTGGTCTAATTTCTTCTCTTACCCTTGGGAAAATAAAAAATTGGTGGCGAAAAGATTATTTTTGTGAAAAAATAGGATTTTTTATTTTTACGGCTCTGCATTATAAACTTCTGTGAAGCACTTGTTGGGTCAAAGTGCTCACCACACCTCTAGATAAGTTCCTTAAGGGGTCTACTTTCCAAAATGGTGTCACTTGTGGGGATTTCAATGTTTAGGCACATCAGGGGCTCTCCAAACGCAACATGGCATCCCATCTCAATTCCAGTCAATTTTGCATTGAAAAGTAAAATGGCGCTCCTTCCCTTCCGAGCTCTGCCATACGCCCAAACAATGGTTTACACCCATATACGGGGTATCAGCGTACTCAGGACAAATTGGCCAACAATTTTTGAGGTTCAATTTCTTCTCTTACTCTTGGGAAAATAAAAAATTGGGGGCGAAAAGATAATTTTTGTGAAAAAATATGATTTTTTATTTTTACGGCTCTGCATTATAAACTTCTGTGAAGCAATTGGTGGGTCAAAGTGGTCACCACACATCTAGATAAGTTCCTTAGGGTGTCTACTTTCCAAAATGGTGTCACTTGTGGGGGGTTTCAATGTTTAGGCACATCAGTGGCTCTCCAAACGCAACATGGTGTCCCATCTCAATTCCTGTCAATTTTGCATTTAAAAGTCAAATGGCGCTCCTTCCCTTCCGAGCTCTGCCATGCGCCCAAACAGTGGTTTACCCCCACATATGGGGTATCAGCGTACTCAGTACAGATTGTACAACAATGTTTGGCATCCATTTTATCCTGTTACCCTTGGTAAAATAAAACAAATTGGAGCTGAAATAAATTTTGTGTGAAAAAAAGTTAAATATTCATTTTTATTTAAACATTCCAAAAATTCCCGTGAAACCCCTGAAGGGTTAATAAACTTCTTGAATGTGGTTTTGAGCACCTTGAGGGGTGCAGTTTTTAGAATGGTGTCACAATTGGGTATTTTCTATCATATAGACCCCTCAAAATGACATCAAATGAGATGTGGTCCCTAAAAAAAAATGGTGTTGTAAAAATGAGAAATTGCTGGTCAACTTTGAACCCTTATAACTCCCTAACAAAAACAAATTTTGGTTCCAAAATTGTGCTGATGTAAAGGAGACATGTGGGAAATGTTACTTATTAAGTATTTTGCGTGACATATCTCTGTGATTTAAGGGCATAAAAATTTAAAGTTGGAAAATTGCGAAATTTTCAAAATTTTCGCCAAATTTCCGTTTTTTTCACAAATAAACGCAAGTTATATCGAATAAATGTTACTACTAAAATGAAGTACAATATGTCACGAGAAAACAATGTCAGAATCGCCAAGATCCGTTGAAGCGTTCCAGAGTTATAACCTCATAAAGGGACAGTGGTCAGAATTGTAAAAATTGGCCCGGTCATTAACGTGCAAACCACCCTCGGGGCTTAAGGGGTTAATGTAGATCTGGAGATTTATTTATAGGCCGAACTGGATGGAAAAATGTATTTTTTGGCCTTGCTAACTATGTATGAGTGATATGGTTGATTATTATTTTTGCTTTTTTCACAGGGGACATGGGCTTCAATGGATTAGGCATAAAGGTGAGTATAACTTTGATTTTGATTTTTAAATAAATATGTAAAATAGGAAGCTTTGTCAAATTCAAATAAAGGATTTTTTTCTTGCTGCGTGCTTATTTCAATATTTACTATGGAGTTAATAATGGAGGCATATTTTTTACGCTTCTCCATCACTAACCCCTGGGCTTGATGTCACCTGATAATATAAAGGTGACATCAACCCCAACCTTATTACTTCACTTGCCACCACCACAGGACAATTGGGAAGAGTCGGGTGAAGCACCAGATTTGGTGCATCATTTCTGAGGTGGATAAGGACTGATGTTGATATCCTGGGGGGGTAATATCAGTGGTCCATTCCAGGCTATTAATATCAACCCACAGCTGTATGTTTAGCTTTTGCTGGTTTAAATCTACAGGGGGACCCCACATCATTTTGTTCTGGGGTACCCTGTAAATCCATCAAGAAAAGCTAAGCAAACAGCTGTGATCTATGATTAGTAGTCTGGGAACTTTTTGGGATATTGCACATTTTCCCAGATTATTAACATCAGGCTCCGAGATGTGGGCTTTCCCGCTGCTGGTTCTGAAAATTACAGAGGAGCCCACTCCATTTTTTTAATTTAAATCTTTATTTTAGACAGGAGGGACACAGGTGCTGCTAAATAAAATTCACATCATTGTCGCCTGGATACGCTGGTAGGTAGGCCAAGCGACAATTATGAGAGCTGCAGTCAGCAGCCGACACCAAGGGTCAGTGTGATCTGTACTGCTTTTCCCAGGCGCCAGTATGTGTCACATGTACACATGGATTGCACACGGATGCCACACGGATGTGAAACATGGACACAGAGACACGGACAGCAAACAAACACATGAATGCCACACAGATGTCACATGCCACACAAATGGATAACACACGGACATGGACCATTGATCTCACCAGTTCTGGTTTTTCATGTACAGGAATTACCAGGACATGTGAAGGAGGCCTAAGAGGCATAACACTATTGGTCAGCAAAAAAACATTTTGGGATAAAGATACCATAATATTGTGCACTCAATATATTATCAGCATATAGTTATAATTTTTAAGATAATTTCTCAGTAGAAAAAATACACAGTGGCTTGTGAAAGTATTCACCTCCTTTGTCATTTTCATATATTTCTACCTCACAACCTGAAATTTCACTTTTTTATAGGGTTGGCATCAGTTCATATAAAGAACATGCCTACTACTCTGAACTTTTACTTTTCTTTTTATTGTGAAGCAAACAAAAAGCAGGACAAAATAACTGATAACTTCAGTGTGTATTTCTATTCATCCCCCATGAAGTCAATACTTTGTAGAGCCAGCTTTTGCAGCAATTACAGCTGCAAGTTGCTTCTGATAAGTCTCCATGAGCTTTTGACATCTTGCCAATGGAATTTTTGCATGTTCCTCAAGATAAATCTGTTCCAGCTCCTCCAAGTCAGATGGCTTCCTCTGGTGAACAGCAATCCTCAAGTCTGAACAGAAATTCTCTATTGAATTTAGGTCTT
This sequence comes from Ranitomeya imitator, assembly GCF_032444005.1. NCBI lineage: Eukaryota > Metazoa > Chordata > Amphibia > Anura > Dendrobatidae > Ranitomeya > Ranitomeya imitator. The sequence continues at coordinate 620,505,032 of NC_091283.1, forward strand.
GAGTTTGACTATGCCACTCCAAAACATTTACACATTTCCCCTTAAACCACTTGAGTGTTGCTTTAGCAGCATGCTTTGGGTCATTGTCCTGTTGGAAGGTGTACCTCTGTCCCAGTCTCAAATCACTGACAGACTAAAACAGATTTTGCCCAAGAATATCCCTGTATTTCGCATCATCCATCTTACCCTCAACTTGGACTATTTTCCCTGTCCCTGCTGCCAGAAAATATCCCCACAGCATGATGCTGCCACCATCATGTTGCTGTTTGGTTAGCAGTGCATCTTTTATAATGGTTTTGCCGCCTATATGGCCTTTCATAAAAGGTGTGTATATACTTGTAGCGGGATAGCCCCTGTCAAGAACTGAATTACACTGTGACTTTGAGAGACAATGATGCCCTCTGATTTGTGTTTACTTGGACTAGTACTCCCCACCGCAGCTTGCTATGAGTTGGTTTGAGCTAGAAGCAGAAACTGTAGATTTGGAAGTGGTGAGTGTTGTGAATTCTGTTATCGAACTCCCTCCTGTGGTCATGAATGGTACTTCGGCGAGTTCTGTCCATGGACTCCCTCTGGTGGCTGTGAGTGGAGCTGCTGGTTCTGAGGTTCCTTCCACAGGTGACCTAGTTTATTCTTTGGCTGGCTGCTCTATTTAACTCCACTCAGATCGTTACTCCATGCCAGCAGTCAATGTTCTAGTACTGGTTCAGTTCGCTCTTGGATCTTTCTGGTGACCTGTCTACTCCAGCAGACGCTAAGTCTCTGCTAGTTTATTTGTTGTTCTTTGTTTTCTTGTCCAGCTTGCTATCATGATTTTGCCTTGCTAACTGGAAGCTCTGGGATGCAGAGTGGCACCTCCGCACCGTGAGTCGGTGCGGGGGTCTTTTTGCACACTCTTGCACACTCTGCGTGGTCTTTTTGTAGTTTTTTGTGCTGACCGCAAAGTTACCTTTTCTATCCTCAGTCTGTTTAGTAAGTCTGGCCTCCCTTTGCTGAAACTTGTTTCATTACTGTGTTTGTGACTTTCATCTTAACTCACAGTCAATATTTGTGGGGGGCTGCCTTTTTCTTTGGGGAATTTCTCTGAGGCAAGGTGGGCTTTATTTCCTTTCTCTAGGGGTAGTTAGCTCTTAGGCTGTGAAGAGGCGTCTAGGCAGAGTTAGGTACGCTCCACGGCTATTTCTAGTGTGTGTGATAGGATTAGGGGTTGCGGTCAGCAGAGCTCCCACTTCCCAGAGCTTGTCCTGTGTTAGTTTAACCATCAGGTCATTCCGGGTGCTCCTAACCACCAGGTCCATAACAGTACAGCTGGCCCAAAGTGTTAATGCATCTCAATAGAGGGATAAGAGAAGTTCTGAGACCATTTTTTTCTCTGCAGTGTGTTTTGTCTTTCTTTTCCCCTTAACCTCTGGGTGGTTCAGGACACAGGTGTAGATATGGACATTCAAGGTCTGTCCTCTTCTGTGGATCATCTCACTGCAAGGGTACAAAGCATTCAAGATTTTGTAGTTCAGAATCCGATGTTAGAGCCTAGAATTCCAATTCCTGATTTGTTTTCTGGGGATAGATCTAAATTCCTGAATTTCAAAAATAATTGAAAACTATTTCTTGCTTTGAAACCCCGCTCCTCTGGTGACCCCGTTCGGCAAGTAAAAATCATTATTTCTTTGTTGCGTGGCGACCCTCAAGACTGGGCATTTTCCCTTGCGCCAGGAGATCCTGCATTGCGTGATGTAGATGCATTTTTTCTGGCGCTTGGATTGCTTTATGATGAACCAAATTCAGTGGATCAGGCAGAGAAAATCTTGCTGGCTTTGTGTCAGGGTCAGGATGAAGCGGAGGTATATTGTCAGAAGTTTAGAAAGTGGTCTGTGCTTACTCAGTGGAATGAGTGTGCCCTGGCGGCAATTTTCAGAAAGGGTCTTTCTGAAGCCCTTAAGGATGTTATGGTGGGATTTCCCACGCCTGCTGGTCTGAATGAGTCTATGTCCTTGGCCATTCAGATCGATCGGCGCTTGCGTGAGCGCAAAGCTGTGCACCATTTGGCAGTATTCTCTGAGCAGAGGCCTGAGCCTATGCAATGTGATAGGACTTTGACCAGAGCTAAATGACAAGAACACAGACGTCAGAATGGGCTGTGTTTTTGCTGTGGTGACTCCACTCATGCTATCTTTGATTGTCCTAAGTGCACTAAGCGGTTCGCTGGGTCTGCCACCATTGGTACGGTACAGTCTAAATTTCTTTTGTCCGTTACTCTGATTTGCTCTTTGTCGTCCTATTCTGTTATGGCATTTGTGGATTCAGGCGTTGCCCTGAATTTGATGGACTTAGAGTTTGCCAGGCGCTGTGGTTTTTTCTTGGAACCCTTGCAGTATCCTATTCCATTGAGAGGAATTGATGCTACGCCTTTGGCCAAGAATAAGCCTCAGTACTGGACTCAATTGACCATGTGCATGGCTCCTGCACATCAGGAGGATATTCGCTTTTTGGTGTTGCATAATCTGCATGATGTGGTCGTTTTGGGGTTGCCTTGGCCACAGGTCCATAATCCAGTGTTGGATTGGAAATCAATGTCTGTGTCCAGCTGGGGTTGTCAAGGGGTACATGGTGATGTTCCATTGCTGTCAATTTCGTCTTCCACTCCTTCTGAAGTTCCTGAGTTTTTGTCGGATTACCGGGATGTATTTGATGAGCCCAAATCCAGTGCCCTACCTCCTCATAGGGATTGCGATTGTGCTATTAATTTGATTCCTGGTAGTAAGTTTCCTAAGGGCCGACTGTTCAATTTATCTGTGCCAGAACATGCCGCTATGCAGAGTTATATAAAGGAGTCCTTGGAGAAAGGGCATATTCGCCCGTCGTCATCACCGTTGGGAGCAGGGTTCTTTTTTGTGGCCAAGAAGGATGGTTCTTTGAGACCTTGTATTGATTACCGCCTTCTTAATAAGATCACGGTCAAATTTCAGTACCCTTTGCCGCTACTGTCTGATTTGTTTGCTCGGATTAAGGGGGCTAGTTGGTTCACCAAGATAGATCTTCGAGGGGCGTATAATCTTGTGCGTATTAAACAGGGCGATGAATGGAAAACAGCATTTAATACGCCCGAGGGCCATTTTGAGTACCTGGTGATGCCATTCGGGCTTTCTAATGCTCCATCTGTGTTTCATTCCTTTATGCATGACATCTTCCGAAAGTACCTGGATAGATTTATGATTGTATATTTGGATGATATTTTGGTCTTTTTGGATGATTGGGAGTCTCATGTGAGGCATTTCAGAATGGTGTTCCAGGTCCTTCGTGCTAATTCCTTGTTTGTGAAGGGGTCTAAATGTCTCTTTGGAGTTCAGAAGGTTTCATTTTTGGGTTTCATTTTTTCCCCTTCTACTATCGAGATGGACCCTGTTAAGGTTCAGGCCATTTATGATTGGACTCAGCCTACATCTGTGAAGAGCCTGCAGAAGTTCCTGGGCTTTGCTAATTTTTACCGTCGCTTCATCGCTAATTTTTCTAGTGTTGTTAAACCGTTGACTGATTTGACCAAGAAAGGTGCTGATGTGGTCAATTGGTCCTCTGCGGCCGTTGAGGCTTTTCAGGAGTTGAAGCGTCGTTTTTCTTCTGCCCCTGTGTTGTGCCAGCCAGATGTTTCGCTCCCGTTTCAGGTCGAGGTTGATGCTTCTGAGATTGGAGCAGGGGCTGTTTTGTCTCAAAGAAGTTCTGATGGCTCGGTGATGAAACCAAGTGCTTTCTTTTCTAGAAAGTTCTCGCCTGCTGAGCGCAATTATGATGTTGGCAATCGAGAGTTGTTGGCTATGAAGTGGGCATTTGAGGAGTGGCGACATTGGCTTGAAGGAGCCAAGCATCGCGTGGTGGTCTTGACGGATCACAAGAATTTGACTTATCTCGAGTCTGCCAAACGGTTGAATCCTAGACAGGCTCGATGGTCGCTGTTTTTCTCCCGTTTCGATTTTGTGGTTTCATACCTTCCGGGCTCTAAGAATGTGAAGGCTGATGCCCTTTCAAGGAGTTTTGTGCCTGACTCTCCGGGTGTTCCTGAGCCGGCTGGTATTCTCAAAGAGGGGGTAATTTTGTCTGCCATCTCCCCTGATTTGCGGCGGGTGCTGCAGAAATTTCAGGCTGATAGACCTGACCGTTGTCCAGCGGAGAAACTGTTTGTCCCTTATAGATGGACTAGTATAGTTATCTCTGAGGTTCATTGATCGGTGTTAGCTGGTCATCCTGGAATCTTTGGTACCAGAGATTTGGTGGCTAGATCCTTTTGGTGGCCTTCCTTGTCACGGGATGTGCGTTCTTTTGTGCAGTCCTGTGGTACTTGTGCTCGGGCTAAGCCCTGCTGTTCTCATGCCAGTGGGTTGCTTTTGCCCTTGCCGGTCCCGAAGAGGCCCTGGACGCATATTTCCATGGATTTTATTTCAGATCTCCCTGTCTCTCAAAGGATGTCGGTCATCTGGGTGGTTTGTGATCGCTTCTCTAAGATGGTCCTTTTGGTACCCTTGTCTAAATTGCCTTCCTCCTCTGATTTGGTGCCATTGTTTTTCCAGCATGTGGTTCGTTTGCATGGCATTCCGGAGAACATCATCTCGGACAGAGGTTCCCAGTTTGTTTCGAGGTTTTGGCGGTCCTTTTGTGCTAAGATGGGCATTGATTTGTCTTTTTCTTCGACTTTCCATCCTCAGACAAATGGCCAAACTGAACGAACCAATCAGACTTTGGAGACATATCTGAGATGCTTTGTTTCTGCTGATCAGGATGATTGGGTGTCCTTCTTGCCTTTGGCTGAGTTCACCCTTAATAATCGGGCCAGCTTGGCTACTTTGGTTTCACCCTTTTTCTGTAATTCTGGTTTCCATCCTCGTTTTTCTTCAGGGCAGGTTGAGCCTTCGGATTGTCCTGGTGTGGATTCTGTGGTGGACAGATTGCAGCAAGTTTGGACTCACGTAGTGGACAATTTGACATTGTCCCAGGAGAAGGCTCAACGTTTCGCTAATCGCCGTCACTGTGTTGGTCCCCGACTTCGTGTTGGGGATTTGGTTTGGTTGTCGTCTCGTTATGTTCCTATGAAGGTTTCCTCTCCTAAGTTTAAGCCTCGTTTCATTGGTCCTTATAAGATTTCTGAAGTTCTCAATCCTGTGTCATTTCGTTTGGCCCTTCCAGCTTCTTTTGCCATCCATAATGTGTTCCATAGGTCGTTATTGCGGAGATACGTGGTGCCTATGGTTCCCTCCGTTGACCCTCCTGCCCCGGTGTTGGTCGAGGGGAAGTTGGAGTATGTGGTGGAGAAGATTTTAGATTCTCATATTTCGAGACGGAAACTCCAGTACCTGGTCAAGTGGAAGGGTTATGGTCAGGAAGATAATTCCTGGGTCGTTGCTTCTGATGTTCATGCTGCCGATCTGGTTCGTGCCTTTCATTTGGCTCATCCTGATTGGCCTGGGGGCTCTGGTGAGGGTTCGGTGACCCCTCCTCAAGGGGGGGTACTGTTGTGAATTCTGTTATCGAACTCCCTCCTGTGGTCATGAATGGTACTTCGGCGAGTTCTGTCCATGGACTCCCTCTGGTGGCTGTGAGTGCAGCTGCTGGTTCTGAGGTTCCTTCCACAGGTGACCTAGTTTATTCTTTGGCTGGCTGCTCTATTTAACTCCACTCAGATCGTTACTCCATGCCAGCAGTCAATGTTCTAGTACTGGTTCAGTTCGCTCTTGGATCTTTCTGGTGACCTGTCTACTCCAGCAGAAGCTAAGTCTCTGCTAGTTTATTTGTTGTTCTTTGTTTTCTTGTCCAGCTTGCTATCATGATTTTGCCTTGCTAGCTTGAAGCTCTGGGATGCAGAGTGGCATCTCCGCACCGTGAGTCGGTGCGGGGGTCTTTTTGCACACTCTGCGTGGTCTTTTTGTAGTTTTTTGTGCTGACCGCAAAGTTACCTTTTCTATCCTCAGTTTGTTTAGTAAGTCTGGCCTCCCTTTGCTGAAACTTGTTTCATTCCTGTGCTTGTGACTTTCATCTTAACTCACAGTCAATATTTGTGGGGGGCTGCCTTTTTCTTTGGGGAATTTCTCTGAGGCAAGGTGGGCTTTATTTCCTTTCTCTAGGGGTAGTTAGCTCTTAGGCTGTGAAGAGGCGTCTAGGCAGAGTTAGGTACACTCCATGGCTATTTCTAGTGTGTGTGATAGGATTAGGGGTTGCGGTCAGCAGAGCTCCCACTTCCCAGAGCTTGTCCTGTGTTAGTTTAACCATCAGGTCATTCCGGGTGCTCCTAACCACCAGGTCCATAACAGGTGAGGCAGACTCATGCCTGGGTGAGAGACACCAGTAAATAAGTGTATCCTGAAAGTAAGAGACTGGTAAATGAACTAATGGCTTCAAGGGAGATGAGGCTGCCCATTTTTGCAGGATCAATCACCAGGACTGTATCAGAAGGAACGAGTCTCATCGCACAGCCAATTTAGTTTTCCCCGAGCACCTGCAACCTGACAGAAAATAATGCCTGGTATCAGTAATCCCTCAGCAATGAAAATGAGAACAAGACTTTCCCAGACCTGGAAGAAGAACAATCCTTTAACCTGAAGGAAAAGGTCAAAACAACAAACTCGGCCCCACTACATAGGGACCAAGCAGAAGCTATCAGACTTTCTCCTAATTGCTACAGAACAGTCAGTCACACTGGTGTTCAACTGTGTTAAGGTGTTGAGCTATTCTTAAAGGGACAGCAGTCGGCCCTCACTATTCTTAGAGAGCAATCAGCCGCCTATGCTTTGTTGTTCCCATTATTAAGCAGTGGGTCTCCTATACTGTTAATGCGTATGCAGAGAGTGGCAGAGCTGTCCAAAATTTGGATGCACCCCAATACCCCTTTGAAGTGATGTACAGGAGGGCCTCCTGAAAACAATGTTCCCATTATTAGGTAGTGGGTCTCCCATACTGTTTGCCTATGCAGTGAATGCATGGGCTCCCAAAAATTTGGACCTACTACAATGTCTCTTGGAAGAGATGTAGAGGAGGGCCTCATGAAAAAATGTTCCCGTTATTAGCAAGTGGGTCTCTCAAAGTGTTTGCCTATGCAGTGAAGCAACGGCTGCCAAAAATTTGGAGGAACTCCAATGCCCCTAGGAAGAGACATAGAGGTCAGAGGACCTTCTGAAAACAATGTTACCATTATTAGGAGGTGGGTCTCCCATAGTGTTATCCTATGCAGTGAATGCAAGTGCTGTCAAAAATTTGGAAGCACTCCAATTCCCCTTTGAAGAGATGTAGGGGAAGGCCTCAAGAAAAAATGTTCCCATTATTATGAAGTGGGTCTCCCATAGTGTTTGCCTATGCAGTGAATGCAAGAGCTGCCAAAAATTTGGATGCACTCCAATGCCCCTTGGAAGATACGTGGAGGAGGGCTTCATAAAAAATGTTCCCATTAGAAAGGGGCGGGTCTCCTATACTTGTAATGCCCATGCACTACATGTATGGGCTGAAAAATATTTACCCCTGGGGGGTATACATGAACATACTGTTCCCCTGCTTCTGCTGGATTGGAGTTTTGTCTCTGTACTCCATGGTTGTCCAATGAACTGTGACCCCTGCCACCAGCGCTTTCAGATGGGAATTTTTTAAATAATTTTGCAACAAGGGCCTTCTGGTATTGCCCCATTTTAGTAGACCTGTCCGCATTGGGGATAAGAGATAAAAAGTTCTCCTTGTAGGATGGGTCTAGAAGTGTCCCCAATCAGTAATGACTGTCACCCAAAAGTTTGAGAACGTGAGGGTCACGAAAAAGGCGGTGTAACTTATACTCAGCCATGCGCGCCAGAAGAGAAATGTTAGAATTTAGTACTTTGGCTTGTGGGGCGTTGGCTGGATATTTCCACTTGCGTTCCAAGGACTGGGGTATGGACAACTGAACACTGCGCTGGGACAAGGATGTGGACGTGCTTGCTGAGTGTGTACAATGACAGGTGCAGGGCAGGAGGCATCTTCACATGCACCATGGACATGGGATTTGCTTACATGCAAAACAGCAGAAGAAGCAGAGTTGTCACCCGCAGCACTGTTCCTGAACCCTGAGGTTCAGCCCACAAAGTCAGGTGCTGTGCTGCCATGTGCTTGATCATGCTGGTGGTGGTCAGGCTGGTAGTTTTGCTACCCCTGCTGATACTGGCCTGGCAAGTGGTGCAAATAGCCTTTTTGGGGTTATCGACACAGTCTTTAAAAAACAATCAGACTTGGGAAGACCTAACAGTTGTACTGGCAACTTCAGTCATGTTGGTGTTACAGGGAACGGTTGCCAGCTTTCTGTCTGTGGCCACCACACTGCTTCTTTCTGTCTGTTGGGGTGCTATGACTCCTTCCCCCTGTGTGCTGCTGTCCTCGCTCTGCATGTCCTCCTGCCTGGTTGGGTTGGTTACTATATCATCCATCACCTTGTCTTCCACTTCCACACCCTGGTGGTCCTCCTGACTTTCTGGCAATTGTGTCTCACCATCATCCACATCTTATGACACTTTCCCACCGTTGCCTTTGTGTGACCATGGCTGCTCAAATATTTGGGCATTGCTACCACTACATGGCGGTGTCTGGCTGCAGCAGCTGATCCTATTGGGGAATGGAAGTCTATTGACAGGTGAGGGCAAGTACCGACGAGTATGACTGGTATCAGGCGGACATGGCTGGCACTCTGGCAGACAGGCGGGCATGGCTGGCACTCTGGGAGGCAGGCGGGCACCGCTGGCACTCTGGCAGGCAGGCGGACACAGCTGGTGCTCTGGCAAGCAGGTGGGCATGGCTGGCACTCTGGCAGATAGGCAGGCATTGCTGGCACTCTTGGCAGGCACGTCTAGTGGGACTGGAACTGGTTCGGATAGGACAGGAACATAGGCAGGTACAAGTGAGAAAAGGGAACAGGTAGAAACTAGTTCAGACTGAAGGGACAGGAACCGGTAGGAGCCAGTACAGACTAAAAGAGCAGAGCCAGAAGATGCGGAGCAAAGAGCAGAGCTGCAGGATGCAGAGCAAAGAGTAGCACCACTGATTGCAGAGCAAGGAGCAGAGCCCCAGGTTGTGGAACAAAGAGCAGAGCCACAGGTTGCAGAGCAAGGAGCAGAGCCGCAGGTTGTGCAGCAAAGTGCAGAGCCACAGGTTGTGGAGCAAAAGAGCAGAAGGAGTGAACACAAGGAAACACACAGCGGGATAGGAAAGGCTACAGACAGGGATACAAACGGACACAGGTAAAGGACTTAGTTCAGACAGGGTCAGGTATGGGATTAGGTAGAGGAACAAGGATTCAGACCAGGGTATGCTGCCTCCTTGGAGGCAGAAATGAGAGATACAGCAAGGCAGGACCTGGCAACTTAGCAGCAAGGCACTGACTGAGAGATATTGTTGCTCAAGCATCCCCTGGGGGTGGAGATGTCTTAAGTAACTGATGCCTCTTGGCAATTGGCTGGAGACAACTTAGGAAGGTGCACACAGTCTCTATAAGAAACAGGAAGTGCCGGGGCCACCACCCTAAGCATACAGCCAGGAAATATGCAGCAAGCAAGGACATGAGACCCAGAGTAATGGAGCCAGCAGAGGACAGAACTCACAGTATGGCCCGGAGTGGTGAGTAAGAAGGGAGATGGGAAGTCATGCAGTGGTGCTAGCAGGGATGTTACAGGCAGAATTTTGAGCACACTTATATGTTATGAAGGACAAACCACAGTTTTAACCCCTTAGTGACAGAGCCAATTTGGTACTTAATGACCAGGCCAATTTTTGCAATTCTGACCACTGTCACTTTATGAGGTTATAACTCTGGAACGCTTCAACGGATCCCGCTGATTCTGAGACTGTTTTTTCGTGACATATTGTACTTCATGTTAGTGGTAACGTTTCTTCGATATTACTTGCGATTATTTATGAAAAAAACGGAAATATGGCGAAAATTTTTAAAATTTTGCAATTTTCAAACTTTGTATTTTTATGCCCTTAAATCAGAGAGATATGTCACGAAAAATAGTTAATAAATAACATTTCCCACATGTCTACTTTACATCAGCACAATTTTGGAAACAAATTTTTTTTTTGTTAGGGAGTTATAAGGGTTAAAAGTTGACCAGCAATTTCTCATTTTTACAACACCATTTTTTTTTAGGGACCACATCACATTTGAAGTCATTTTGAGGGGTCTATATGATAGAAAATAATGAAGTGTGACACCATTCTAAAAACTACACCCTTCAAAGTTCTCAAAACCACATTCAAGAAGTTTATTAACCCTTTCCGTGCTTTACAGGAACTGAAACAATGTGGAAGGAAAAAATGAACATTTAACTTTTTTTTGCAAACATCTTAATTCAGAACCATTTTTTTTATTTTCACAAGTGTAAAAACAGAAATGTAACCATAAATTTTGTTATGCAATTTCTCCTGAATATGCCAATACCCCATATGTGGGGGTAAACCACTTTTTGGGCGCACCGCAGAACTTAGAAGTGAAGGAGCGCCGTTTGACTTTTTCAATGCAGAATTGGCTGGAATTGAGATCGGACACCATGTCACATTTAGAGAGCCCCTGATGTACCTAAACAGTGGAAACTCCCCACAAGTGACACCATTTTGGAAACTAGACCCCTTAAGGAACTTATCTAGATGTGTGGTGAGCACTTTGAACCCCCAAGTGCTTCACAGAAGTTTATAATGTAGAGCCATCAAAAAAAAAAATCGCATTTTTTCTACAAAAATGATCTTTTTGCCCACAAATTTTTATTTTCACAAGGGTAACAGGAGAAATTAGACCACAAAAGTTGTTGTGCGATTTCTCCTGAAAACGTAGATACCCCATATGTGGGGGTAAACCACTGTTTGGGCGCACCGCAGAGCTTGGAAGTGAAGGAGCGCCGTTTTACTTTTTCAATGTAGAATTGGCTGGAATTGAGATTGGACGCCATGTCGCGTTTGGAGAGCCTCTGATGTGCCTAAACAGTGGAAACCCCCCACAAGTGACCCCATTTTGGAAACTAGACCCCTTAAGGAACATATGTAGATGTGTGGTGAGCACTTTGAACCCCCATGTGCTTCACAGAAGTTTATAATGTAGAGCCATGAAAAAAAAAATCGCATTTTTTCTACAAAAATGATCTTTTTGCCCACAAATTTTTATTTTCACAAGGGTAACAGGAGAAATTAGACCACAAAAGTTGTTGTGCAATTTCTCCTGAGTACGCTGATACCCAATATGTGGGGGTAAACCACTGTTAGGGCGCACCGCAGAGCTTGGAATAGAAGGAGTGCCGTTTTACTTTTTCAATGTAGAATTGGCTGGAATTGAGATCGGACGCCATGTCGCGTTTGGAGAGCCCCTGATGTGCCTAAACAGTGGAAACACCCCACAAGTGACACCATTTTGGAAACTAGACCCCTTAAGGAACTTATCTAGATGTGTGGTGAGCACTTTGAACCCCCATGTGCTTCACAGAAGTGTATAACGTAGAGCCGTGAAAATAAAAAATCGCTTTTGTTTACACAAAAATGATCTTTTTGCCCACAAATTCTTATTTTTACAAGGGTAACAGGAGAAATTAGACCACTAAAGTTGTTTTGCAATTTCTCCTGAGTACGTCGATACCCAATATGTGGGGGTAAACCACTGTTTGGGCGCACCGCAGAGCTTGGAAGAGAAAGAGTGCCGTTTTACTTTTTCAATGTAGAATTGGCTGGAATTGAGATCGGACGCCATGTCGCGTTTGGAGAGCCCCTGATGTACCTAACCAGTAGAAACCCTCCACAAGTGACCCCATTTTGGAAACTAAACCCCCCCATGGAACTTATCTAGATGTGTGGTGAGAACCTTGAATGCCCAAGTGCTTCACAGAAGTTTATAATGCAGAGTCGTGAAAATAAAAAATATTTTTTTTTCCACAAAAAAGATTTTTTAGCCCCCAAGTTTTTATTTTCACAAGGGTAACAAGAGAAATTGGACCCCAAACGTTGTTGTCCAATTTGTCCTGAGTATCCTGGTACCCCATATGTGGGGGTAAACCACTGTTTGGGCGCACGGCAGAGCTCGGAAGGAAGGAGCGCCGTTTTGGAATGCAGACTTTGATAGAATGGTCTGCGTTTATTATGTTGCGTTTGCAGAGCCCCTGATGTACCTAACCAGTAGAAACCATCCACAAGTGACCCCATTTTGGAAACTAGAGCCCCCCAAGGAACTTATGTAGATGTGTGGTGAGAACTTTGAATGCCCAAGTGCTTCACAGAAGTTTAGAATGCAGAGTCGTGAAAATAAAAAATATTTTTTTTTTCCACAAAAAAGATATTGTAGCCCCCAAGTTTTTATTTTCACAAGGGTAACAGGAGAAATTGGACTGCAATAGTTGTTGTCCAATTTATCCCGAGTACGCTGATTCACCATATGTGGGGGTAAACCACTGTTTGGGCGCACGGCAGAGCTCGGAAGGGAAGGTGCGCCTTTTTGGAATGCAGACTTTGATAGAATGGTCTGTGGGCATTATGTTGCGATTGCAGAGCCCCTGATGTACCTAAACAGTAGTAACCCCCCACAAGTGACCCCGTTTAGGAAACTAGACCCCCCAAGGAACTTATCTAGATGTGTGGTGAGAACTTTGAATGCCCAAGTGCTTCACAGAAGTTTAGAATGCAGAGTCGTGAAAATAAAAAATATTTTTTTTTTCACAAAAAAGATATTGTAGCCCCCAAGTTTTTATTTTCACAAGGGTAACAGGAGAAATTGGACCACTAAAGTTGTTGTCCAATTTATCCTGAGTATGCTGATGCCCCATATGTGGGGGTAAACCACTGTTTGGGTGCACGGCAGAGCTCGGAAGGGAAGGAGCGCCATTTTGGAATGCAGACTTAGATAGAATGGTCTGTGGGCGTTATGTTGCGTTTGCAGAGCCCCTGATGTACCTAAACAGTAGTAACCCCCTACAAGTGACCCCGTTTTGGAAACTAGACCCCCCAAGGAACTTATATAGATGTGTGGTGAGAGCTTTGAATGCCCAAGTGCTTCACAGAAGTTTATAATGCAGAGTCATAAAAAAAATATATACATATATTTTTCCACAAAAAAGATTTTGTAGCCCCCAAGTTTTTATTTTCACAAGGGTAACAAGAGAAATTGGACCCCAGAAATTGTTGTCCAATTTATCCCGAGTACGCTGATGCCCCATATGTGGGGGTAACCCACTGTTTGGGCGCACGGCAGAGCTCAGAAGGGAGGGAGCACCATTTGACTTTTTGAGCGGAAAATTGGCTGTCGTGTTTGGAGACCCCCTGATGTACCTAAACAGTGGAAACCCCCCAATTCTAGCTCCAACCTTAACCCCAACACACCCCTAACCCTAATCCCAACCTGATCCATAATCCTAATCACTAACCCTAACCATAATCACAACCCTTACCCCAAAACAACCCTAATGTCAACCCTAACCATAACCCTAATCAAAACCCTAAATCCAACACACCCCTAATCTTAATCTCAACCCTAACCTCAAGCCTAACCCTAATTCCAATACACCCCTAATCACAACCCTAACCTTAACCCTAATCCCAAACCTAACCCTAATCCCAAGCATAACCCTAGTGCCAACCGTAACCCTAATACCAACCCTAATCCAAACCCTAACCCTAATCCCAACTCTAACCCTAACTTTAGCCCCAACCCTAGCCCTAACTTTAGCTCCAACCCTAACCCTAGCCCTGAGGCTACTTTCACACTTGCGTCGTTTGGCATTCCGTCGCAATCCGTCGTTTTGGACAAGAAGCGGATTCTGCAAATGTGCCCGCAGGATGCGTTTTTTGCCCATAGACTTGCATTGCCGACGGATCATGACGGATGGCCACACGTCGCGTCCGTCGTGCACTGGATCAGTAGTGTTTTGGCGGACCATCGGCACAAAAAAAGTTCAATGAAACTTTTTTTGTACATCGCATCCGCCATTTCTGACCGCGCATGCGTGGCCGTAACTCCGCCCCCTCCTCCCCAGGACATAGATTGGGCAGCGGATGCATTGAAAAACTACAGCTGCTGCCCACGTTGTGCACAATTTTCACAACGTGCGTCGGTATGTCGGGCCGACGCATTGCGACGGCCCCGTACCGACGTAAGTGTGAAAGAAGCCTAAACCTAAATTTAGCCCCAACCCTAACCCTAAATTTAGCCCCAACCCTAACCCTAAATTTACTGGAACAAAGAAGAACTGCACTTGGATGGCACAAGAGTAACGCATTACACAGCCTATGGACTTCACAACTACTGACAACTAGGTGTCACGTGAGTTATGGGTATAAAGGTGCTCTGCATATAAAGCAATAAGATGTATATAGTCCAAGAAAGCAGAAAAATATGCGGCACTCACCCAGAAGAAGCTATATTCACGTGCTCTTTATTGGAACAAAAATTGTGTGCATACATCCATTTAGGACATCAGGTGGGACGGAGGGTGCGGTGATGGAGGCTGGACAAGCCTCGCTGTAATATGGAAAGGATCTGGCTGTATTCTGCAGTGCCAACAAGTAAATGGAGCAGAAAAACGGTGTTCTCTGGATTGCTTTTTAAACAAATAATCAGGATTAAGATCCCCCAAAAAAATATTCCTAGCCCATGAAACCTGGGACTATGTCTATAAATATCTGTAAAAGCAGCAGCAGACTAAACTGGAAAGGACCTCCTTGTTATATGCACTGCAGTCTGCCACATACACTGCCTGCCTGCTTGGCATTGATATCTGTGCAACTTGATTAATCATCAGAATGACTGTTAGTTGAGATTTAAATATGTATAATATATTGAGGTATACCTACACTAAGAAACAAGCAAATCTCTCCCTAGCTCAGTGGAAACTCTCCCTACAGTGCCTGATTCCGGAGTAGACTGTGATGAGCATGGCGGTGCCAGGTCTGATATAGACCTGATGACGCTGTGCAGCTAGCCAATCACTGTAATGCCACAACCAACATGGCTGCGGCATGACTGTGTGGCAGACAATCCCTGCATGTTCATTGGCGAGCGACAAACATGGAGAGAGGGGACCTGAGCCCCCGCCTAGCAACCCTGGAAATACTCGGCGAGCTCTGAGCATCTCAAGCAGTGAGATGCTCAGGCGAGTACCGAGTAGTAGCGAGCATGCTCGCTCATCACTAATTACATACAGTAAATACACATACTGTAGAATAGATAGATATACAGATGTCAGTGACATGTACAATCAGTACAATGCGTATGCAGCTTACTATACATGTATTTAATATATACACAACTTTTGCTCCTCAGTAGACAAAATATAGCCCCCCCAAAAAAAGGCAAGGGGCAACTGGTACCATGAACAGAACAACTATCACAAAGGTGCGATCAGAGAATGACAAAATGATCCCACAATGGTACTATATAAAATAACAACTTTATTAAATATCTGTAAATAACCATAAAAACATATGAATCACTACATAAAGAGACAGGTGCAAATCCTCAACAAATGGAGGGACTATTAAGCCTGAGTTAGACACAATAATACCAGGCCAGACAGACTGTGTAAACAATAAATCGCATAATGCCACTAGATATTAGAGGGAGAGTAAACCAATAGGGTCTAACATGTCCTGATTCAATGGATTTAACTAAGAGTCCCCATGTAAATGCCAAATGGATGGTAAAATACCCCCAATAGTAAAATGCACAACATCATGCCATGGTATTCACCCCCAATCTTATGCGGCAAAATGTGGCGATATAGTAAAGGCAGGCATATTACCTCTATGTGGACCTGGTGTGTGCTCCTCGGCATCCCTCTGCCCCGACGCGCGTTTCACAGTAGCTTCTTCTGGAGGCGTCATTATTTAATTATTAAAAGATAATTTTCTTAAACAGCAGAAGAAAAGCCAATGGCTGGGGGCAGATATTTATAGCCTGGGAAGGGGGTAATATCTTTGGAGCTTCCACAGCTATTAATATCAGCTCACAGCTGTATACCTAGCTTTACTGGCTATTAGAATGGGGGACACCCAAAAATGATGTAGGGTCTCCCTATAATTAATAACCAGCAAAGGCAAGACAGAGAGCTGCGGACTGACATTAATAGCCTAGGAAAGGGTCATGGATATTGCCCCCTCACAGACTAACTTCATGCTTCCCTCTGCCAACAAGCTTTTTGGAGACGGAAATTTCATTCTCCATCAGGACTTTGCACCTGTCCACACTGCCAAGAGTACCAATACCTGATGTAAAAACAACAGTATCACTGTGCTTGATTGGCCAGCAAACTCGTCTGACCTTAATCCCATAGAGAACCTATGTGGTATTGTCAAGAGGAAGATAAGAGACACTAGACCCAACAATGCAGACGAGCTGAAGGCTGCTATTAAAGCAACCTGGCCTTCCATAACAACTCAGCAGTACCACAAGCTGATTGCCTACATGTCACGCGGAATTGATGCAGTAATTGATGCAAAAGGAGCCCCGACCAAGTAAAGTATTGAGTGCATTTACTAAATATACATTTCAGTAGGCCAACATTTCAGATGTTAAAATCATCATAAAGTATTCTAATTTACTGAGATAATGACTTTTGGGTATTCATTGGCTGTAAACCATAATCATTAACATTAACAGAAATAAACACTTAAAATGCATTACTCTATTTGTAATGACTCTATCTAATATGTGAGTTTCACTTTTTGTATTGAAGAACTGAAATAATTTAACTTTTATATGATATTCTAATTTTGTGAGATGCACCCATATGTAATTGTTATTATTAATATTGTGGGCACACATGATATTTGTATATACCAACCTTGATAATATGGTCATATTTATCCTTTGGAATGGCGGTGCACATGCAACCCTCTCCAGCGTGCGGTTTAGCATCTATGTGCCTCATGCACATGCCCAGGGTTTTGACTCTTCTGTCTCCCACACGCATGCACAGTGATACTAGAAGCCTTTGACCGCCACTGGACTTGGCAGGTGTGGCACGCACACACCAGCGGAGCCTTGTCATTGGTCTATTAAGATCATCTGACTGGTCACCTGACTGTCCACCAATGAAATGAAAAGGTCCTTGTTGGTACAATAACTCCCTCGCCATTGACGAAGCCATACGCGAAACGTGCATCGGGGTCCTTCTGCTGCCGTGTGTTCAACCATCCATGCAGGTTTGTGTGCACTTGCACCTTATATTGATGCCATGCCTATTTAGTAGTTCAAGATTTAATGTCCATGCTATCTAGCACAACACATACATCTTTCATTGTCCGCATGTTAATCTACTTATTTAGGATTTAATGGCTGGTTAGCCCAGCCCAGCACTTTTGCCTTATGTTATGTTTATGTTTACCTTATTTATTTATTATTTCATTGCTGGACTGTTTTTTGCATAGGACTTTATTATCTAACTCAACATACTGTGCATAGCACTTCATTTGGCGTCAATAATTATATTTAAAGATCCATTAAATTTTGATGAAATCTTCTTTTTTGAGTAATATCTTTAACACAGCACTTTATTGATGAATTATATATGGGTCCATCTAATAATTTTTTCACTGGATGATAATTATTTGGGCAATACATGTTATTAATTGCTTTTTGCTGTATTATATATATTTTTTTCATTGCATATTTTGGATTCAGATTTACTTGTATGGTCTGATACCGGTGGCTATTCTTGTTTTTCATCTCCATTATTTTTGTATTTTTTTTATAAAAACTTTCTTGTCTTTTAATTTATCATTAATAAACATTATACAGTATATTTTACCTGGGCTTAGTACTTCTTTTTTTCTGTGTAGGTTTTTTCTGATTTTCTTTGAAGTTTACCCCTGTAATTTGTAGCCTTCCCCCCTGTTTGTAAGAATTATTTATCTAGATATGTGTTGAGCACCTTGAAGCCCCAGGTGCTTAACATTGAGCTATGAAAATTAAAAAAATCAAATTGTTCTCCAAAAAAATGTATTTTAGCTCCAAATTTTGCATTTTCACACATGTAACAGGAAAAAGTGGACCATAAAATTGTTGTACAATCTCTCTTGAATATGCTGATAACCAATTTGTGGGGGGAAACTACTGTTTGGGTAAATGGCAGGTCTCAGAATTGAAGGTGAAGGATATTTGACTTTTTGAATGCAAAATTGTCTGGAATAAATAGCGAATGCAATGTCAAATTTGGAGAGCTCCTGATGTGTCTAACGAGTTTAACGCCCACACAAGTGACACCATTTTGCAAACTAGATGCATCAGGGAATTTATCTAGTTGTGTGGTGAGCACCTTGAATTCCAGAGGGAATTCTGGACGTCTGGATATTGTGTGGTCTGCGGAGAACCAGTAGTCTCTGATTCTCATCTTCACATATTCAACTGTAGTCACAGTTTTCAGACTCAAATACATTTGCACACTTTGATTAAATGTACTAGTATTAGTTACTTTTACTGATAGTGCACCTTATGGGGCAACGGGAGGGAGAAATCGTGATGCGGGAACAGTATGCAGAGTGGCAATGTTTGAGATATTTTGGAAAGGGATAATATGTGGGAGACATTATGAATAGGAGCAGTGTGGGAGGGACATTATGGAAAGGAGTGGTGTGGGGAACATTATGGAGAGAGGCAGGCTGGGAGGACACTATGGAGAGATGCAGTGTGGGGATATTATGGAGAGAGGCAGTGTGGGGGATATTATGGAGAGAGGCAGTGTGGGGGGATATTATGGAGAAAGGCAGCGTGGGGTATATTAATGAGAGAATTAGAAAGACAGTGTGGGGGGACATTCTAAGGAGAGGCATGTGGAAGGGACATTATGGATAGGAGCAGTGTGGGAGCCATCATAGAGAGAGGCAGTATGGAAGAACACTATGGAAGAAGGCAGTGTGGGGGGATATCAGGAAGAGAGGCAGTGTGTGGGACATTATGCAGAGAGGCAGGGTGGGTAGACATTATAGAGAGAGGCAGTTTAGGTTCACATTATGGATAGAGCAATGCGGGGGATATTATAGATAGGAGCTTTGTGGGGGGCATTATGGAGAAAGGCAGGATGGGAAGACGCTATGGAAAAAGGCAGTGTGGGGGATATTATGGAGAGAGGCAATATGTGGGACATTATGGAGAGAGGCAGTATGGGGTTACATTATGGATAGAGCAGTGTGGAGAATATTATAGATAGGAGCTGTGTGGGGAGACATTATGGATAGGAGCAAGAACCATTCTACATTATTTAATTAGAGTGTTAAACTACCCTTTGTAGAAAATAATGTGGCTTTTTTTTCTATGGCAAAAGTGATGTTGATTTTATTTGATCCTGGAAATAGCAACTACACCTGCTGAGTATCTCCCAGTTGTCCTGATTTACTAGTATCCAAGGATTAATTTATCTTTCTGGAGACTGTAGGTACATCAAGTTTGGTGTCAAAATCTACCCTTTTAACTAGCCACACTTTTACACAGATTATTTAGCAGTTCATTATTTCTTTAAAAATACATTCTTTTTGGAAAATAGTGTTTTAACCCTATACAAAAAAGATCAGTTGCTTTTAGATATAGCAAGTTGTAATCTAGAAGGCTGAAGGCCACTCCTATAAGTCCAACAGATGAACCATCATAAAATGACAGATTTTTGAAAAAGTAATTAACGAAAGAAAAAAAAAGAAAAAAAAATACATTTATCCTAAATTCTAAACTCTCTGTTTCAGAGTTGGAGTTTCAAGCCTTGTGGCTGTTATCAATATTGATATTTTTACTGATGAGTGAATACATTGACAGAGAATCAAACTAGCTGCAAATTAAAAAAAAAATGGATTTGCCTAAATCCATATTTTTTTTATTCATTTTAAGTGAATGCAGCAAAATAAATGCCAGCTAGCTGCCATTTTACTGGAATCCCATTGGCCAAGAAAGGGTTAAAAAATATTCTTAACCTCGCTTCTCACCTGTCCTTCGGCTGCAGCTCCCCACTCAATCATCCAAGCTCTCCATGTGGCTGTGTCTTCATTTTTTCAGGTATGGTGATAAATGTCTTTTTTGGAGTTTCCTTCCTGTGTTTCCTTTGCCAACAAAGCCTCAGCAATGCATGTCATATGATGTCGCAACTTCAGGACGTTACAATGTATGAAGACCTAGAAGAGGACATCCAGCATCATACCTGATTAAAAGAAGGCACTGGAGCACTATGGAAAGATTAGATCATGCTCGGATTAGGAATCTGCCCCAGTGGTGGGCCACAGTATGGGACTGCATGTTGGGCCATCATTTTTACAGTGCAGCCCATGGGGGCATGCAGCATTAACTGAGCCACCGTGATGCACATAAGGCTGGAATGTTGAAACTGGCACATGTCAGAATGTTCTTTGTGGGTGGAGAGAGCACACTCTGCTCTCCCATCCTTGTAAAGCTGCAGCCTAATCCGGAGCTAAGATTTTCCTACACACCACTGGGAAGGTGGGACAGTCTTGCCTCAATTTGAAATATTCATGGTCTGGGTGAGATAGTGAGTGTTCCCAGCTCTGAGACAAGTTTAAATTAAAACATTGCATGCTTTTTACTCTGGCCCAGAACTGGCTGGTAAATGATTATTATATTTTCCCCTATTAAAATAGGCCTGTCCTCCAGCCAATTCTCCACTAGGAGCTTATTTGGACAAGGAGATATTATTTATATAGGGAATTAATTTCTAGCCCTTATAGAAGACAAATCAGTCGCTACAGCTATCACTTTAGGCCCAAATATTTTTTATGTTGTAGTTTGCATCTGTATATGATGGGAGTGGTGACAGTGCCAGGGATACATGTTCTGTATTTGCTCAGTATTTTACATCAGTATTTTCAGCCAAAACCAGGTGTGGGTGATAAATACAGAAGTGGTGACTTTTTTAAAACTTTTCCTCTGATCATTCTGTGGCACCACAGGAGTCCGGTTGCCACAGTGGCATTGCCTCCCTCACAGGGGTGACGTCATGCCTGGAAACAAGGAAGCGTTCCCTTACCAGGTTATACCAGCATCCAACACCTTCCTGACTCCAGACCAGAAGGGGGATCTCTAATATTCGGTTTCAGGGGAGCTTACCTATAAGTTCTGGCCTGGAGGTGGGGTTAGGCACAAAAAAAGGAAAAATCCTCCAATATTCAAGAAAACAAACCAAAAACAGGCAGAGATGCTTACCTGTCTAAATGGGCCTCAATACAATTGCACTGACAGGGTGCAGCGGACCAAAGTAAAATGGCAACTGCACAGGTGCAATACCAAATGAAACAGCCAGCCTTCAATCAGGGATTGGCCGTGTGGCACACCAATGCACTAAAATATATACTCTGTATGTTGCGTGTTCACACAAGGAATGCAGAGCATCTGGTTCTCAACCTATTAATGACGCCCTATGGCGGGCTGCCTAGTGCTAACTATAATGCATCTTGTGCGAACAGAGGCCACAGTGTACAGAAACATTTGGGCCCAACTGCACCCCGAAAAAAATACAACGTGCAAAAAAACATTAATATATGTAAGGTATTGGTTGATATTCTGGCCATAATATGTAAGCTGGCAATCCACGTCAAGGGTCCTTACATTTGCCAGTCCTACTCTAACATGAAAACCACAAAAAGAGGAAAAATCCTCCAATATTTAAGAAAACAAACCAAAAACAGGCAATGATGCTTAACTGTCTAAATGGGCCTCAATACAATTGCACTGACAGGGTGCAGCGGACCAAAGAAAAATGGCAACTGCACAGGTGCAATACCAAATGAAACAGCCAGCCTTCAATCAGGGATTGGCCGTGTGGCACACCAATGCACTAAAATATATACTCTGCAGTATATAATGGTGCAGTAAAGAAAGAAGACACAGGTTTGCAGTCTCTTTACCTTGTTTACTGAAGACATCAGACAGCCACAGTCCAGGGCACCAGATTACAGGGCAGGCAGGGTCCGGCCAGCTTGGAAGCAAGTTAGGAGTCCCCTTATCCAGGGGGATATCAAAGCCTTCCTCTGGCGCCGTGGTGTTGTAGTCCTTTACTGTCTATGGCTTCAGATAAGATCCTCACAGATGTTCTCTCTCTCTCTGTCTCCCGTATAGGATAGGACATAACCTTTATGACTGGTGATTTGAGTTTGTTTATAGGGACTCTAGCATGCCCCGGGCTCCAAATGTGTCACCGTTTCTCCTGGGTATTAAGGCAGACAGGTAACTTGAAATTCAGCTGTCCTGCTGGTCTCTGATGTAAGTCGTAGAGGCCCTTACAACCTCTGTGTTCTGGCTACCGGTCTCTGCACCTCAGAAGGAGGCAGCCTGCTCATGGCTGGTCTCCTACTGGAATCCTCTCCTGTGCTTCGCTCTCCTACATGCTCACTGCAATATATTCAGCTTTCTGTAAGTCTCCTTCCAGGAGCTGCAGCACTGTGGCTACACAGCTCCATAAACCCTCTTGTGCCTCAGACTGATCCAGTATGCTTCCTGGCAAGAACCATTCTCTCTCTTTCCCTCCAAAAACTAGCTTATATATAAGGGGTCACCTAGTAAATAGGATCAAAATCTCCCCCTGGTAGCCTGGAGTGTAAATGTGTTGCATGCTTGTGTTAACCTGGTTGCAGTTATCCCTTCTTGCCTACAAACGTAACATCACTCTTCCCCTGAGGAAAGCAATGCTACTGTGTTGACCAAGACCTGGGGCACCAAACATGCTCAGTTGAAGAAAATCAGGACTTAGTCCCTGGAGCGTCTGCTCGCCGCTGATCAATGCTGGCTGCAAAGGCTGAGCCTGGAAAGGAATTTGTAACAAAATGCACAGTATCTGCTTGAGCCAGACGCTCGGACTGACGTCTCTGCTGAGCAGGCTCCACTGCGGCTGGAGGAGAATGGGAGACCACAGCGGACATGGTTCGAGATTTACCCTGTGCAGTGGTTGGAACTCAACACCTAACATGTCCGCCCTCTCCTTGGGCCTCACTATGCTCAAAGGCAGCAATGAGCTGAGGAGCCTGAATCTGTTCAATATTCTCCCAGGTCCTGTTCTCTGGGCCATGACCCTTCCAATCCAGCAGATAGAATTTTTTGCCACGTACCACCTTTACCACCTTACTCCCAACGATAGTGTTCACCTCATAATCGTCCGTGGATGAACCCGATGTCCCGGCAAATGACTCGGAAAACCGGGACATGTGAACGGGTTTTAGGACGGACACATGAAAGGTGTCGGTGATATCTAGGCATGGAGGAAGAGCGAACCGATAGACCACAAGATTAAATTGTCCAAGGACCATGAAGGGACCTATATAGTGAGCCGAAAACTTAGTGGACTCAACTTGCAGCCTGATGTTACGGGCGGAGAGCCACACTAAGTCGCCAGGAGCAAAGGTCAGAGCGGGGTGCTGGTGTGCATCAGCAGAAACCCTCATTCTCTCCTTGGAGGCCCGGATGGCATCCTGTGTGCGGTCCCAAATGTCAAGTGCCTCCACCGCCCAGTCTGCCACCCTAGTATCGGTGGATGACATGGGCATGAGCACAGGAACATACAGATGCTGGCCGTAGTTAAGGAGGAATGGGGTCTGCCAAGTGGAGTCGGCTACAGCGTTGTTCAATGCAAATTAAGCCCAAGATAGCAAGGATGCCCAGTCATCCTGCCTGGTGGAGACAAAACGTCACAGGTATGTGACCAGAGTCTGGTTGGCCCTCTCTACCAACCCATTCATCTCGGGATGATATGCTGAAGAAAGATTCAGCTCAACGCTGAGTGAATAACAGAGCTCTCTCCAGAACCGAGACGCAAACTGGGGACCCCGGTCACTGACAATTTTGTTAGGCATACCATGTAGGTGAAAAACATGCTTAAAGAACAACGCCGCCAAGGCCCATGCAGAAGGTAAACGTGGAAGAGGCACCAAGTGCACCATTTTGGAAAAATGGTCTGTGACTACCCAGATAATGGTGCAGCTACGAGACTTGGGTAAGCCTACCACAAAGTCCATCCAGACCATTTCCCAGCACCTGTCTGTCACCAGCAGGGGGTAAAGTAGCCCAATATACCATTGCTGAGGAGACCGATTCTTGGCACAGGAGACACATGCCCGAATATAGTCTCCGACGTCATGGGCCATATGTGGCCACCAGTACATCCTCGCCAGGAGCTCAGATGTCCTCTTGGTCCCAAAATGTCCACCCAACCTGGACGAGTGAGCCCAAGAGAGAACCTCTGGTTGCAAATTACGTGGAACAAAAGTCTTGCCCGGAAGCACAGACTCTAAGGAGACAGAGGCCACAGTTCTTAGGCTCTCTGAGGGAACAATTAGTCAAGGCTCCTCCTCCTCCACTGATGACACTTCGGAGTGGGAGACAGCATTGGCATGGATAGATACTGGAGGGTGAAGAACAAGGACTATCTAGCCTGGAGAGACTTTAGCCGCTGTGCTGTCTGTAAATAAACAAAATTTTTTTGGTTGGTGTACACTTGGAAGGGAAAACGAGCCCCTTCCAGAAGTTGTCTCCACTCCGAAAAGGCTAACTTCATAGCTAGCATCTCCCTGTCCCGATGGAATAATTCCTCTCCACTGGTGTGAAGGACTTAGAGAAAAAGAAGCAATGATGCTTCTGACCTTGAGCATCCTTTTGGAATAGGACTGCTGCAGCACTGACGGATGAGGCATCCACCTCCATTATAAAAGATTTATCTACCTCGGGGTGCAGTAGAATGAGAGCGCTAGCAAAGTGGGACTTGATATAGAGGACGGCCTTGGTGAGGTCTAACAAAAGAGCTACCAAATTTGAGAAGTGGGGAATGAACTGGCGATAATAGTTAATGAACCACATAAAGCGCTGCACTGCTTTGAGAGAATGGGGTTCCTGCCAGTCCACCACAGCCTGTAGCATGGCAGGATCCATAGCCAATCCCTGGGCGGAGATTATATAGCCCAGGAAAGGCAAAGACTCCTGCTCAAACAGAAACTTCTCCAACTTGGCATAGAGGGAGTTTACCCATAGGAGGTCGAAGACTTTGCAAACTTCTCTCCGGTGGGAGTCTTTATCTGGAGAGTAGATGAGAATATCATCCAGATAGACTACAACCGAGGTGGTGAGCACATCCCGGAAGATGTCGTTCATAAAGTCTTGGAAAACGGCAGCCTGAAGGGCATCACCGGGTATTCATAGTACCCATCCCTGGTGTTAAATGCCGTCTTCCATTCGTCCCCCTCACAAATGCGAATCAGGTTGTAAGCACAAGCCTAGTAAATACCCTCACTCCCCGCAACCTATCAAAAAGCTCAGATATCAGAGGCAGAGGGTATTTCTTAACGGTGATGGCGTTAAAACCCCTGTAATGTATGCATGGATGTAATTCTCTGTTCTTCTTTGCATGAAGAAGAACCTCACCCCTGCAGGTGACACTGACTTCCTAATAAATTGTCTTGCCAGATTCTCCTGGATGTATTGAGTCATTAACTCCATCTCTGGGAGAGATAGGGTATAGTCTCGACCCCGGGGAGGCTCTGCACCAGGCAAGAGGTCAATAGGACAGTCATAGGGGTGGTGGGGAGGAAGGGTTTCCACAGCCCTCTTGGAGAACACGTCAGCATAGGGCCAATAGTACTTGGAGAGAGAGGAAAGATCTGTGGGTACTTCAGTTGTAGCAACCTGAACGCACTCCCTCAGACATCTACCCTCACAAGATTCACTCCATCCCAGAATTCTCCCTGAGGACCACTTAACAGGACCTCATCAATTCCCTCGGGAAAGACTAGCAGGGAGATAATCTCCTGATGAGATGGAGAAATGGATAAAGTAAATGGGATGGTCTGGTGTGTTATCTGTGAGGGCAGTGTCGACCCATTTACCACTCGTACGGTCACAGGTTTGGAGAGCATCACCATGGGTATGCGTGCCATTGGGCGTAGGCAGATTATGTAAAATTGCCCTCTGCCCCGGAATCCACACAAAGCTCTACCGGAAGAGTGGATGGGACTATGTTAATTGTCCCCATGAAGGACAGTTTGGATGAAAACGTCACCGTGTCTAGTGTACCTCCTCCTACAACCACTAGACACTGACGTTTTCCTGACTGCTGGGAACATCTGGAGGCAAGGTGTCCTGACTGCCTGCAGACATGACAGACCTTGAGTGCACGAGCGGCCCGGGACTTAGATCCCGCTCGTGACACCTCCATGGTCTTAAGTGGCTCAGACACCTGGACCGGAGATTCCAGAGGTTTGCTGAAGGTGGGAGCCAGCTGAAACCTCTGCCTACACTGGGCTTGCTCCAACCTTCGCTCATTAAAACGAAGGTCGATGGGAGTTGATACAGCTATTAGCTACTCCAGTGTGGCGGGGATCTCCCTGGTGGCCAAAGCGTCCTTCACATGGTCAGCCAGCCCCCTCCAAAATACAGGGATGAGGGCTTTATCCGGCCACTCCAGCTCTGATGCTAAAGTCCGGAAGTGGACGGCAAAATGACTGACCATGGATGAGCCCTGTGTCAATGCCAGCAGTTGGAGCACCGTATCATGAGTGACTCGAGGTCCTAAAAAGACCTGTTTCAGAGTGCTGAGGAACCACGGATCACTCTGCACCACATGATCATCGTGCTCCCACAGCGCCGTAGCCCACTCCAATGCCCTGTCCAACAGGAGGAATATAATAAATCCCACCTTTGCCCACTCTATGAAAAAATGTGCAGCCAGGAGCTTGAGGTGTATTGCGCACTGTCTCATGAATCCCCTACAAAGCTTACTGTCGGCAGTAAACTTATCTGGCAACGGGAGGGATAAGGTCAGAACAGTTGAGGCAGTGGACAAACTAGCTGCAGCTATGCTAGCAGCCTGAACAGCTACTGCGGTAACATCCATAGCTGAGGTTGTGCCCATGAGAGCCGCCAACCTGCCCTCCAGCTGCTGGATGTACCACTGCAGTCGCTGTTCGTCCGCCATTACTAGCCAGACCCTGGCGCTAGTATGAGGCTAGGGATGGTGGAACACACTGAATAAATATAAAGATAGTAATAAAGTACGCTCCCAGCCCAGGGTCCACAGTGCAGAGATGGAACCTGCTGCTAGGTAATGGCGGCACTATATGGCGGTACTGCGCCAGAATAAACATGGGTTCTGTCACCCTGTATGAACTGATGCGAACTCTGTTACTTCACAGAGTCACAGGGAAACAAAGGAAACACTGTGCCCTGTTAGCAGTCACAGGGTGCAGCAGATGGACGCTAGTGGGATCTCTGAAATTCACCCCCACTATGCTGGTGATTGATCTCGCTCTGACCCTCGGTGGCTTTTGAGCCCGCGCCTGAGGACACCCTGAGTCAGATGCTGAGATCAAGTGGGAGTTCCCACCCTACACTGACCGGTTGTCAGGACTACTAAAAGATTTACCGCATAGAGTGCGTACAGCGCCACTCTGACAGACGCCACTAACCACCCTAACTAGGGATAGGAAAGCGCACTGGTTGCGCTTGGCGCCGCACTGGCAATGGCTACAAATTGACACAGTAATTCGTGTCTAGATGTGTGGGATAGCACTGTCTGGCGCTAGGTAGCTTCCACCATTCGCGAGCAGTCAACAACTCAAGGGATGGGAATGATATGGAGCTTTCATCCATCGACAGGCATACATCCTCACAGATACGTAAGCAAATTTATACTAGTGCATGGCCGAGTGGCATGCAAACCTTTTATAGCTGTAGCCTTCCAGGACCTTCCTAGTGATCCAATCGGAGATGCCACAGGACCTGAGCATGAGACCCCCGACCTCCAATGAGATGTCGTCCCGTGGGCATGCTCAGTAGAAGAATAGCAGGAATTAGTCCCTGTGTAGCAATATCCAGATAAATAAAAAAACAGCGCCTCAAACTGTAGTGAAAATTATATCTTACATTTAATTCTGCCTCCTTGTGTAGACCTTGGAGCGTCTCCTGCTCGCCGCTGATCAATGCTGGCTACAAAGGCTGAGCCTGGAAAGGCAGCTGTAACTAAACGCACAGTATCTGCTTGAGCCAGATGCTGGGATCGACATCTCTACTGAGCAGACTCCACTTCGCTTGGAGGAGAATGGGAGACCGCAGCGGACATGGTACGAGATTCCCCCTGTGCTGCGGTGGGAACTCGACACCTAACAGGTGTGTATTAATGAATCTAGTATCTTTGTATAATATTGAGCCCTTAAAATTGTAGCCATTGGCTCTGGGCTTACTTAACTAATGGTCCATTTAATTTTAATGCATTACTTTTTTCTCTCTACCTGCGTAATCGAGATAGCATTATGGTACAAGTGTCATGTAAGAAAAAGATTTCTCTGGCTCTGCCAAATTAAATTGCAATTGCACCTTAGTTAATCGTGATCTTGCAGGCTATAAAGGATTTCCCTGGATATGATACCCCTACTTTGCTAATAATTGCAGAAATTGATGTTGACTTTTCAATATGCTATTTGATGACTGCACTAGCACTTTTCATATTACATTTTTGTTATACCGTTTGATACTAACCTCTCCCCCTTGTTTTTTTTCATAATGACACACCTATAAGAATTTATAGTATATATTACTCTCTAATGCAACTTCTTTCCTCCCATTATCAGGGTGTAATAAGGTGATTAGAGTTTGCCGTCATTGAGTGGGGGCGCCATCTGTGCAGGTCAAGGGTTCTAACCTTCTCTGTGCATAGTTTGCACTTCCATATCTATTATGCTTTGAATCTATCTATATATATAATTGCCTAAGGGTTTTTCCGTCTGTCTGTCTTTCTGTCTGTCTGTCTGTCTTTCTGTCTGTCTGTCTGTCTGTCCTGGAAATCCCGGGTCTCTGATTGGTCGAGGCCTGGCGGCCTGGCATCGACGTAGAAATCCCGCGTCTCTGATTGGTCAAGGCCGCCAGGCCTCGACCAATCAGCAACGGGCACAGCGACGATGATGTCATAAAGGACGTAGACATCTCACGTTTCTGATTCAGCGACGGGCACAGTATCGACGTAGATGTCATAATGGTTGCCATGGCGACGATGATGTCATAAAGGTTGCCTCGACCAATCAGCGACGGGCACAGTGTGCTGCGAATTCTGGAATCATCATTGTCCATATACTACGGGGACATGCATATTCTAGAATACCCGATGCGTTAGAATCGGGCCACAATCTAGTTCTTTATAACCAGCCATGATAAAGCTGACAGCTGAGGGTTATAGCCTGTATCTGTCAGCTTTGCCAGCACTGTTTATCAAAAATATAAGAGACCCCACGTCATTTTTTCTTTCAATTTATTTCTGTATATCACTCCCATCAGCGACGCCTGCTATCATTGTTTTCAACAACAGCAGATGTAGGCTGATGGGGAGTAGTACTCTCTCATCAGCCAAATCCTGTGACCAGAGGCAAACGTTTTTTACCGGTCAAAGCAGCTGGCTCACGATGTCATCTGACAGCATGGGAATCTCAGCTCTCTGACCTGCAGTAATGATCTTACAACTGATCAGAGCCTCTTGTGTTTCTCATGCTGTCATGCAGTGGACAGTATGGGAAACACTCGATATTCGGGGTGCCATACCCAAACAGTAACATGGACTTCATAGAGAAGTCTGTGTTATGGGTCCTTGAGCGAGTGCTAGGTGTTCAGTATTGACCCCAAAATTTACTGTTCACGTTCTCCCATTGCTATAGATCACTAATTATTTTCTATTATCTGAGTAACTCCAGCCATTCTAGTTATGTGTGTTAGTGGCCACATGTCTGCTTCTCATGTCCTCAGAGATGAGAATGGCTACCATGAAAGAAACAGGAGCTGCTGGGCTGTAGGTTACAAACTAAAATGATGTATTCAGATGCCATTGTCACAATATCAGTGACGTCCAGATGATGGAAAGGCCCCTTATTATGTTACATCGTTTTTTTGAACCTGAACAGCATTTCTTGTCAGAGTATGTAAACTTAAAGGTGCTTTCCAAATATTCTTCTTTTAGAAAAAAATAATTGAGCAACTACCTAATATTGGATATTTGGAGTGAAATCTCCACTTCATTCAATAGTGAATAAATATAAAGATTGGCTCATCTATCACACCAGGCAGAAGATCTTCCTAAGGTTCTTGCCACATTACAGTATTTATGAATGTCAGTTATAACAAATATTGCAGTGGTTTCATGTACTGTGATGACTCATTGTGAATGAGGAAAATTTGGCCACTTATATGGAGGTGAATTATTCTTAATTATGCCAGATGTACGAGGTACTATTCATTTGTTCAATAAGTCAAGGGACATGAGTCATGGTTTCATGTGAGACTTCCCAGTGCCCCTTTTTATGCTAATTTGTGGAATGCCTTCTGATTGCATAATATTATAATTTCATAAACCCCCTGCAGTGTACTAGCCTGCATCATTTGGAGGACAATTATGCAATCTAGTTGAACTAGCGAACAATGAGGGAACAGCCATGATTTATTCTCCACAATCTTGTGTGGCACAATGCCCTGAAATGGGAGCTTAAGGATATGAAACAGGGCTGGCTTCTGTCACCAGGGTGATTCTATGGGACTCCAGCCTAAGGACTATGGTCCCAGCTGGTGGATTACAGAACTGCTCCACTGACCATAACTGAGACCACAAATTTGCTTGGATAACTCAAGTTGGGACAATCCGGTCACCTGGTCACATACTTCGCTGTGCTTGATTAGCTTCCTAAGCTTGCCACTACCTCCTCTCAGTGGGTGGTGCTGGTTTTGGTAGTTGGCCCTGGAGACCCTGAAGTCACTGAGGTTTTAATCCCTAGCAGGCCAGAGGAAGAGTGAAACTCTGTCACTTGCACCAACTTGTGTTCTTGGTGATAATATTCTATCTGCTGTTAACTGTTGGTGAGCCAATAAGGTTTTAACAGAGGCTGGTATCCTCATCCTGTATAGTCTGAGTTGTGTTTTGCCCTAGTTGTCCATTCTGGACTACCAACATCAATTGGGGTTCTTATCCTCACTTTTTTTTTAATATATGCACTTGCTGCAGTTCGAATGCTCA
Source organism: Ranitomeya imitator (assembly GCF_032444005.1). NCBI lineage: Eukaryota > Metazoa > Chordata > Amphibia > Anura > Dendrobatidae > Ranitomeya > Ranitomeya imitator. The sequence goes on from NC_091283.1 coordinate 620,536,006, forward strand.
TTAGAACTAATATTGTATGGTAACTATACCAAGTATGGGGACGCCAAGTTATGGTTGATGTTTTTTTTTATGCATCTTACATTTTGGTGGTAATCTATTGTGAAGACAGTCCATCTTATTGCTTATGTTTTCTATATACTGCTCTTTGGTAGCAACATAGATTTGACTTTGCATGATATATGTGTACATGTTTTGCCATTAAGGCCAGGGGTACTGCTATATTGTTCTTAAATGTTTGTATCATGTTGTATGTTTTTTGGTATCAATAAATTGTGTTTTTTCACTTTACCATATATTAGGTATGAGTATGATATATGTATTGACCTTTAATCTCCCCCTTGCTTGATTCGGATATTAGGGAATGCTGACACAAAGGTTAGCACTGTTGTGTTGCTGTTGTGGGGTTTTATCTTGCATGTTTTCCATGTGTTTCAAAAAATAACTCTACTTTGGACACAAAAAGAGCTTTTCTACCAGAAAACTAACTTAAAAACTTTTTGAATAGCCACATAACTTAGCACAACATGGAGTTAGTGATTCACACCATTTTCAAGCAGCTCTGTCAAAATGGGGATCACTTTTGGAGAAGTCAGGCAAAACAGGCTTGACAACACACTATGGTGACAATACATTCTACAGTCATGGCTAAAAGTATTCACACCCCTGCAAATCTGTCAGATAAGACTCAGTTTCTTCCTGAAAATGATTGCAATCACAAATTCTTTGGTATTATTATCTTCATTTAATTTGTCTTAAATGGAAAAACACAAAAGAGAATGAAGCAAAAAGCAAAACATTGATCATTTCACACAAAACTCCAAAAATGGGCCGGACAAAAGTATTGGCACCCTCAGCCTAATACTTGGTTGCACAACCTTTAGCCAAAATAACTGCGACCAACCGCTTCCGGTAACCATCAATGAGTTTCTTACAATGCTCTGCTGAAATTTTAGACCATTCTTCTTTGGCAAACTGCTCCAGGTCCCTGATATTTGAAGGGTGCCTTCTCCAAACTGCCATTTTTAGATCTCTCCACAGGTGTTCTATGGGATTCAGGTCTGGACTTATTGCTGGCCACCTTAGAAGTCTCCAGTGCTTTATCTCAAACCATTTTCTAGTGCTTTTTGAAGTGTGTTTTGGGTCATTGTCCTGCTGGAAGACCCATGACCTTTGAGGGAGACCCAGCTTTCTCACACGGGCCCTACATTATGCTGCGATATTTGTTGGAAGTCTTCAAACTTCATAATGCCATGCACACGGTCAAGCATTCCAGTGCCAGAGGCAGCAAAGCAATCCCAAAGCATCAGGGAACCTTCGCCATGTTTGACTGTAGGGACAGTGTTCTTTTCTTTGAATGCCTCTTTTTTTTCTCCTGTAAACTCTATGTTGATGCCATTGCCCAAAAAGCTCTACTTTTGTCTCATCTGACCAGAGAATATTCTTCCAAAACGTTTTAGGCTTTTTCAGGTAAGTTTTGGCAAACTCCAGCCTGGCTTTTTTATGTCTCGGGGTAAGAAGTGGGGTCTTCCTGGGTCTCCTACAATACAGTCCCTTTTCATTGAGATGCTGACGGATAGTACGGGTTGACACTGTTGTACCATCGGACTGCAGGGCAGCTTGAACTTGTTTGGATGTTAGTCGAGGTTCTTTATCAAACATCCGCACAATCTTGAGTTGAAATCTCTTGTCAATTTTTCTTTTCCGTCCACATCTAGGGAGGTTAGCCACAGTGCCATGGGCTTTACACTTTTTGATGATACTGTGCACGGTAGACACAGGAACATTTAGGTCTTTGGAGATGGACTTGTAGCCTTGAGATTGCCCATGCTTCCTCACAATTTGGTTTCTCAAGTCCTCAGACAGTTCTTTGGTCTTCTTTCTTTTCTCCATGCTCAATATGGTACACACAAGGACACAGGACAGGGGTTAAGTCAACTTTAATCCATGTCAACTGGCTGCAAGTGTGATTTAGTTATTGCCAACACCTGTTAGGTGCCACAGGTAAGTTACAGGTGCTGTTAATTACACAAATTAGAGAAGCATCACATGATTTTTCAAAAGGTGCCAATACTTTTGTCCACCCCCTTTTTATGTTTGGTGTGGAATTATATCCAATTTGGCTTTAGAACAATTCTTTTTGTGTTTTTTCATTTAAGATAAATTAAATGAAGATAATAATACCAAAAAATTTGTGTTTGCAATCATTTTCAGGAAGAAACGGAGTCTTAACTGACAGAATTGCAGGGGTGTGAATACTTTTGGCCATGACTGTATAGAAAAAATAACATTTAGATTTATTCAAAGTCTCACCCTCTTTGTTGGTTTAGAAGGTGGATCAATGTCAGCCCTTGAGCACTTAATAGCCGTTAAAATAGGATTTGGGTAGTTTTAATATAGAGCAGCAATAAAGGCTCCACAGCTCTTTGAAACTCTCTCCAATTTACTTATTTCTAATTTTTAAAGAATATTTAATACTATTAATATTAGTTTATATTTCCTGTTTCAATGTAAACTTGCCAGATTACGGACAACATTCAATAATTCAGTGTTTTAGGTAAATCTAATCTCTACATATTTATGCAGCAGCCTACACCACTGCCATGTGTCTTTTACTGTCTAATTACATTGTTGCCTGAAAATCACTTACTTTAATTTATAATAGTAAATTGCAAGCCTTGATGAGCGATATTAGAATAATTGGCAGCAACTAGGGATGAATGAATCCCTGTGTATTCAGCTTCGGCCATCGTCCAGCGTGCACTGGAAGTGAATGGAGCGGAGGGGCAGCAAGCAGTATTACTGGTTCTGAGCTGCTGTCAAATCGGCAGGTGTTGGCCAGGTTTTATTTCCTACATTGTACAGATTTGCAACCAACATTTACCAGCGCTACAGTGGCAGCCAGGGAGATACTTTGGTTCTAGGAAAAAATTGAGACTCCTGACAATGCAACAATATCACGTAATCAGTAAGTTGAAGAGTCTGTTTTATTCAATGGCATTGTGCCTCATAAAAAATGGTAAATGATGAACCAAAACACAATAATCCAAGGAGAAGGAATTTGTTAATAAACTTGATGATTTGTTTGGTGTTGCTCAACCTGATGTCATGAAACTTTTGGAAGACCGTGACTTCTAGATGGGGGCTGGAACAAAGCGCAGCTGGGAGGAGGCCCCCCATGACTGCTTTGAGCCGGGCGGTCTTTTTAAATAATGCTGCGGCTGGGGATAGGAGAATGGAAAGGGGGGGAGGGGTTTAGAAGGGGGAGGTAGTAGGGAAAGTGCGGGAAAACCGCCATTCCCTACCTTAATTCAGGAGAAGGAAGACGTGCAGGATGGCGTCGGCGGATTCAATGATGTCCCAGCTGAGAGAGATGGCCAGGTCCAGGAGAGGGGGCTGGCTTGAGGCCCAGCTGGCCTCCATCATCGGTGCTGCGGGAGGATCCGGGCAGAGCTCACGGGGCAGGAGGACCAGGCCCCCAGAGAGACTATCCCCGAAGTCCCGGCACGTGGCAGGTGCAGACTCCGGAGCCCCTCCAGGGACCCTGCGGGCGGTGAGTCCGGCGGTGCTGCCCCCTCCGGTCGCTCCCGCAGGAATCCAAGTACCCGGCCTGCAGGCGCTGGGAGTCGGGCCCAGGACACCGCCGCTGCTGCCGGGAGCGCCGGACCGGAAGTGCGGCCTGCGCGATCCAGGCAGAGCGCAGCCGCAGCTTCCTCAGCTCCTGTCAGGTCTCCTGCTCCCAGGGGACGCGCGGCCACCGCTTCACCGGCTTCTCCTGCTGTGCCGGTGTCCAGAGGGAGAGCGGCCGCCGCTCCCCCTGCCTCCAGCAGATCCACAGCGCCCAGGGGGCGCGCAGCGGCAGGAAGAGGAAGAGCAGCGCTGCCAGGAGGAGCAGCACAGCCAGGTAGAGCAGCACAGCCAGGAGGAGCAGCGCGGCTAGGAGGAGCAGCGCGGCTAGGAGGAGCAGCACGGCCAGGAAGAGCAGCAGCAGCAGCCAGTAATCCGGACCCTTTACCGACAGCAGGCACCCACAGCCCATCACCTCCCAGGGTGCCTGCTGGGATGACCACGAGGAGTACACAGGCGGCGGACGGTCAGTGGTCGGGGGATCTTATACGTCCCGCTTGTACGGAACGGCGCAGCGGAGGGAGAGATGCAGGCAGCAGTGTCGAGCTGCCTGCTCGGGAGCGAAGAATGTTACACGACCGGGCGGGCTCGCCCGGGTTGGAACGTGGGGATTGGTCGAGGTCGCCCAGGAGGTCTCCAGAGCACAGAGCAGCATTTACCCGTTACTCATCGGTCGGTGAGGTGGCGGGGGAGATTGACCACGGACGGAGGAGTGGGTCGGTACAGCAGCTACAGCACGCTCGGGTCCCCCCTGGTGACGAGGAGGCCAGGGGCACGGGCCTGGGGCAGAGAGGGCTAGCGGCGCAGCAGTTCCAACACGCTCGGGTCCCCCCTGGTGATGAGGAGGCCAGGGGCGCGGGCCCAGGGCATCGACGCGGTGAGGAGGTGTCGGAGTCCAGCGGTGATCGTCAAGGGAGGTCGGAGCGACAGGGATCCGGAGGTCCGGCTGGCGGACAGCAATCCTTTCTCCGGATTTGTTTGGGTCGCATTCATTTCGTATCGGGGCGGCATCAGAAGCGGATAGTTTGGGTTTGGGCGAGGAAGACATTTGTAGAATTGGCAGGTGGACTTCCAATCGTTACTTAAGTTACGTCCGTCATTAATTTAGTGGTGTGATTATGATTTTGTATTTGACCCCAGTGTTTTTTCTTCATGCATCTTGTTGCAGGTGTGTCCCCTTACTTAGCCTGGATCTTCGGACATTCGTTCGTTCATTGGGGGGCGCTGCGGGCCGAGGTCAGGCCGGACGGTAGGCAACTGGGGTTTAGTAGGCGTCAAGTTGTCATTCGGTGGTTGGGATATAGGGGGATGGTGTGGAGCAGGGCCCTTTCTGAATTTTCTAAGGCGGTTCGTTTAGATAGACAACCTGACATTTTAATTGTGCATTTGGGGGGGAACGACTTGGGTGTGCGGCCTGTCAGGGAGTTGATTAGGGACATACGGTTTGATTTGTTGAGGTTGCAGGTATCATTTCCTGGGGTGTTGATTGTGTGGTCAGATATTGTGCCTAGGAAACAGTGGAGGGGGGCTAGATCTTTGAAGGGTATTAATAAGGCTAGGGTCAAGTTGAATAGGGCAATAGCGGGTTTTGTTTCCAGGAACGGGGGGATTAGTGTGAGACATTTTGAATTGGAGTCAGGGCTTGGTAACTACTGGTTGGAGGACGGAGTCCACTTAAACGCGATTGGGATTGATTTGTGGACTTTAGCATTGCAAGAGGGAGTTGAACGGGCGTTGGTGGCGTTGGGGCACTCACGAGCCTGAGGTGGTCAGGGCTGTTCGTGTGTGGTGGGGGGGTGGGGGTTCTTGGAGTTGACGCTGATTGGTTGGGGGAAGGAATTAGAGCATAATTGCAGGCAATTTAAAATGTGGTGGGGTTGGATCTGGCATTTTGGTATGGGCTCTGGACGGGGTTTTACCCTGGGAGCTGTCGGTGGTTTTTTCTCTTCCCGGAACGGGATGTACGGTGCCCTCGAGCTGGTTTTCACGGCTGAGGGTAATATGGTGGTCGATCTTCTCTTGTGGGGTTTTGCCAGATCTTTTTAGCTCCAAGAACCCTCCCCTCGAATTTATACTGTTGTATTTATGTTTATGTTAATTTTGTTAATAAAAGTTGGCCGCTGTGGCCAAAATATCCAAAAGAATAATTGGTTATGTTTTTATTTAAGGAAAAGGTTGGGTCGGTGGGCAGTCTTGGTGGTTAGGTTACATACGTAGGAAAAGACCGTACTCGGCATATGCGGTCATGCTTGCTCAAAGAGAAAAAAGTTGTCATGGAAGCATGAGACCATTAAACAGAAAGCGGACCAGGGTTGAGTAAAGAAGATTTATGAGAGAGTTACAGGCAGAAATATGAAGAAAAAGGATGCTGAGTGAGTTCAGCAGTCGACAGCATCGGTTGAACTTTGCTGTAGTAGAGGCAGTTGCAGTAACAACGGCGCTTCCGACAACGATAGTGATGAGGTTGAAGGGCATTTTAATCCCATTAAATGAGATAAGATCTGTCAACATTGTGTCTTCTGAAGTTGCTGCAGTTCTAGACAGAACTAATGCCAGTGATAGAAAAGTGACCTACCTGCTTTATGTTGCTTCTCAGTCTTTTGGCCATTATCCAGACAATTTCACGTTGAATAGAGAATCTATCAGATAGGCTCGTCACTAGCATCTAGAGATTTCAACAAATGCTCTCAAGGCTTCTTTTGATAATCAAGAAGTTTACGACCAATGGCACTGCAGCTAATCTCTGTGGACGTGGATGACGGAAAGTTAGAATGGTTGATAAGCTGTCGCAATCAATTTCCAAAGAAATTTAAGCTGTACTGCAGGCTAGGGGAGCATAAGTGTCAGCAAAAACTATCCATTGACATTTGAATTAAATAAAATCTTATGGCAGGAGACCCAGAAGGACCCGCTGCTGACAGAGATATAAAAAAGCTAGACTGGAGTTTGCCAAAATGTTTGTGTGTAGGCCAAAATCCTTCTGAAAATGCATCTTTTGGACAGATGAGACCAAGATAGATCTTTTGGTAAAGCATATCATTCTACTGTTCACTGAAAATGAAATGAGACCTACAAAGAAAAGAACACAGTACCTACAGTCAAATATGGTGGAGGTTCAAAGATGTTTTGAGGTTGTTTTGCTGCTTCTGGCAGTGGGTGCCTTGACTGTGTGCAAGGTTTCATGAATATCAAAGATAACAAATGGAATTTGGGCTGCAATATAGTGCCCAGTGTCATAAAACTAGGTTTGTGTTCTAGGTCATAAATCTTCCAGCAGGACAATTACTCCAAACATTCTTCAAGAAGCACACAGAAATTGATGGAAGCAAAGTGAGGAAAGTTCTAAAGTGGCCAGCAAAGTGTCTGGATCTAAATCTCATTGAACACCTGTGGAGATAACTTAAAATTGCTGTTGGTGGAAGGTATCCTTCAAATATGAGAGACCTGAAGCAGTTTGGAAAAGAAGAGTGGTCCAAAATTCCAGTTAATTGATGAATGATGTTTGTTCATGGTTATGGGAAGCAACTGATTGCAGTTATTTATTCGAAAGGTTGTGCCACCAAATATTAATATGAGGTTGCCAACAATTTTGTCCAGGTCGTTCTTGTGGTTTTGTATCAAATCATAGCCAATTTGTTGTACCAATGCAAAAAAAATAAAAATAAACAAGCGTATAACAACACGTGTAATTGCAATAATTTTTAGAAGAAATACTTCATTTTCTGGAACAATTTCAAGGGTGCCAACACTGTTGACCATGAATGTATATGTGTATTTGTTGAATACAATGGATTCTTGTCCAAAATGAGGTGAAAGGCGCACCCATTGACATCACTGGGATCCATATTTAGATGCTAATGTGAAAAAATAACCCTAAGTTTGATCAAATAGTGGGGTTCTAACACGCAACAGAAGTCTGATGTGTCATGTTTGTGACAGGAATAGGAGCCTGTGCTCAGTAAATCTACTTTGCTATATTTATTTGTCATAATGTAATGAACGTACAAATAAAAAAGAATCCCTGGAAATTGAATCTTGCATTTAATTATTTTCCCTCGTGTGTTCCTTTCTGCATTATTTATATGTGTAATATATATTTTATGACTTGTGAAACTTTTAATGCTGGTTAGTCTAGTTGTGACAAAGCCTGTCATAGATAGCTGTTATGTATTACTCTGTGCTCTATGTTAATTACCTAGTTGTCATTCTCTACGCCGCTGACTTCTGCCTGCGGGTACAATGGAAACGATTTGTGTTGAAGTTTTTAAATGCTGAAATGTAAAATCTCACTTGACTTTAATATGGAGATGCAGCTTTTTAGGCTCACTATATTAAAAATGATCAGTTTTTACATTTTAACCAACTTAAATTGTGCTCTATGACGGGGGCATTGTCATATTTCGATATTCTGCTCTTCTAAGCTGCAGAATTTTGATCACATAAGCCCCGATTAATCAAGACCAGTGTTGTTCACGCCGGTCTTGATGAGGGGTGCACTGGAGTCAGAGGCATCTGATAGATTAGGAGGCATCTGCTTCTTATTGAATGAAAAACTTCGCCACAGATCGTACTTCAAATTAATCTGTCACCTGGTATTTGCTAGCTCATCTCATAGTTATATCATGTAGGGAAGATAACCTGATTCCAGTGATGTATCACTTTGTTTACTGAGGGTTCAGAAAGATAACCCCACCACTGATTAGGAGCTTGCTATTATATATCGACAGAGAGTGTTGAGGGTGTGGCTGGACCAGGAGGCACATAGGCAGCTAGTCCAGCACCGATTATCTCCAGCTGATAAAACACTGTTTGTATTGACACAACAGCACACAGCCTAATAAATGACATATCGCTGACATTAGCGTCTCAGCCCCTATCTCACCCTGCCCTTAACAGAAGTCTGGTGACATATTCCCTTTAAATCTCTTTTTTAACCCATTCAGTCAGTGACTGGAATAAGATTTTTGGCATCATGAATTAAACGAGCTGTGGCGTTACGCACTTGTTCAGCTAAAGTCCTGCATATTTTAATCTGGCTTGAAAATGCCAAAAGGTGGCAAAATTATGCGCAACTCGCAAAAATGTTACCATTTACTGTTTGGCAAGTTAGTGAGTAAAATCATGTATGATTTTTACATAATTAATTTGCATTTTATTGGATGAAATAGGTATTTGATACAATAGGAAAAAAGAACTTAATATTTGGTACAGAAACCTTTGCAATTACAGAGGTCAGACGTTTCCTGTAGTTCATTACCAAGTTTGAACACACTGCAGCAGGGATTTTGGCCCACTCCTCCATACAGATCTTTTAGGTTTCAAGGCTGTCACTGGGCAACATTGAACTTCAGCTCCCTCCAAATATTTTCTATTGAGTTCTGGTCTGGAGACTGGCTAGGCCACACCAGGACCTTGCAATGCTTCTTACGAAGCCACATCTTACGTGCCCTGTGTCACAGGGTTACAGCAGCGGAGAGGAGCTAGAAGACCATGGCGTCTGATGCCTCCTACTCCGGCGCTCAAAAAAGGCACTTCACTTTTTTTAAATGCGATTATGCTGCAGTGCAGGTGCTATGGCTGGTGTCTGCCTTAAGAAGAGTTTTTTGTTTTCAGTATGTATATATAATATTCATCATGTAAACTGTGAGGCAGGTTACTGAGGGATCAGTGACCTGTCAGCAGTCTTCATTATGAATAGCTCCACATGAAGACCCCCAAAGTCTCACTCTGAAGCATGAGCATACCATTAACTGAAAACTGAAAATAAAAATTAAACAACAACCACAAGACGGATTTGATCAACCAAGGTATAATTGTAATCAGTACAACAGTGCCAACCTTAGTCTGTCAGTTACTGTGCACAATCCTACTGACAGGTTCCCTTTAAGTAATTTTTTGTTCTACAGTCTGCTGGGCACCTGTTTAATGAATAATGCACATTACCTGTGGTTGAATTCCGGTTTATTAAAATTTATATTTTAAACTTTAGCTTTGTTCCTAAGATTTTCATTGGGGTCTACTCATTTTTGCAAAATAGCCTTGAATATGTTAGGAAAATTAATTGGGGGGGAGGAGGGGGTTGCAATCTTGCAATCATTGGCCCATCCTATTCTGTAGGATGGTATTCCATAGAAAATGTTGATTCTGAATGGAAACTAAAGGTTTTCTTACAGTGCACATGGTGAGTTGCACTGAAACTACACTATTGCTTGTGCAATCCAAATCGTGGTTATCAAGATTACCTTTCAAATTATGGTTATTTTGATCATACAAGAAAATTACTTGAGCTATTGCAATGTAATTGTTTTTTGTCTGTTAAGACAACTTATTGAGCAATCTTGAAAGTTGGCGGGGAGCAAATAGAATGTGTAGATATTTCTCTCTGTAAACGCATACAGAACTCCCACTCTCCTGGCAAAATGAGAGCATCAATCAATAGCGTAATGATAAACTGCTTTTCAGAGTGCATTACATTGTTTCAGGCGTGATTACAGATGATGTGAGAGGGTCTTAACCTCTGAGAAGAAAATTATCATAAACAAATAGATGCAAGTTTCGAAGTGGGATTTTGTAAGGATTTCTTAAAAAAGATAACATCTAACACTACCAGTTTTGATCCCATGTGTGTCTAGAACTACTGCCTCAGAAATGTAAAGGGCAATATAGTACATGATGCTTATGACAGCTCAATACTGCAATTTCCTTTAGTCACTGCTGATACTCTAATGGGGAGCTAACACTAGATTTTTGTAAAGGAAAAACAGAGTCTTCTAGTATTCTGGGTGGTGCTCATCATTTAGTGAGTGTTGTTTATATAATTTCCTTTATCCAATATAGGAAAAAAATCTAGTGACAGGTTTTATTTATTAAAGACCGCCAATACGCCTTTTAACGGAGGCAATTAAGAGGACTTATTCCTGATCGATGCTTTTTAATGATGCTGAGAAATAAGCGTATTGCACCCCCAGCTTCAGAAAATCTCTGGGGTCTCGTCTACTGGGAACATAATTCAGGTCAGTTTTTACTGTCCCCAGTGTTGCGATCGCCGTTATTCACCGAATAACGGCAACCGCAAAAAAAGTCGGGAACAGAAGTAAACAGGCGGCACTGGTTTGTTCAGTGGAGGAGAACATCTAGGAGCGGCAGACACCGTTAGTAGGGCCAACAAAACAAGTAGGCCAAATGCAGTGTTATATTAAAAACAATTTAACGAGAGCCTGAAGATAGAAGCTAGGGAAAGACAACCTGGAGAACACCTTGGAGCATAAGACACCGTTTGTAGAACCCAGACCCAACTTGTAGGCCTAATGCAGTGTTGTGTCAACAACTACTTAACAAGAGCTTGAAGATAGAAGCTAGGGAGAGGCAACCTGGAGAACACCTTGGAGCAGCAGACACCGCCCCTACAACCCAGACCCAACATGTAGGACTAATGCAGTGTTGTTTCAACAACTAATTAACAAGAGTTTGAAGATCGAAGCTAGGGAGAGGCAACCTGGAGAACACCTTGGAGCGGCAGACCCAAGTTGTAGGCCTAATGCAGTGTTGTTTCAACAACTACTTAACAAGAGCTTGAAGATAGAAGCTAGGGAGAGGCACCCTGGAGAACACCTTGGAGCGGCAGACACCGTCTCTAGAACCCAGACCCAACTTGTAGGACTAATGCAGTGTTGTTTCAACAACCACTTAACAAGAGCTTGAAGATAGAAGCTAGGAAGAGGCAACCTGGAGAACACCTTGGAGCGGCAGACACCGTCCCTACAACCCAGACCCAACTTCTAGGCCTAATGCAGTGTTGTTTCAACAACAGCTTAACAAGAGCTTGAAGATAGAAGCTAGGGAGAGGCAACCTGGAGAACACCTTGGAGCGGCAGACACCGTCCCTACAACCCAGACCCAACATGTAGGACTAATGCAGTGTTGTTTCAACAACTACTTAACAAGAGCTTGAAGATAGAAGCTAGGGAGAGGCACCCTGGAGAACACCTTGGAGCGGCAGACCCAACTTGTAGGCCTAATGCAGTGTTGTTTCAACAACTACTTAACAAGAGCTTGAAGATAGAAGCTAGGGAGAGGCACCCTGGAAAACACCTTGGAGCGGCAAACACCGTCTCTAGAACCCAGACCCAACTTGTAGGACTAATGCAGTGTTGTTTCAACAACTACTTAGCAAGAGCTTGAAGATAGAAGCTAGGGAGAGGCACACTGGAGAACACCTTGGAGCGGCAGACACCGTGCCTACAACCCAGACCCAACTTGTAGGCCTAATGCAGTGTTGTTTCAACAACTACTTAACAAGAGCTTGAAGATAGAAGCTAGGGAGAGGCACCCTGGAGAACACCTTGGAGCGGAAAACCCAACTTGTAGGCCTAATGCAGTGTTGTTTCAACCACTACTTAACAAGAGCTTGAAGATCGAAGCTAGGGAGAGGCACCCTGGAGAATACCTTGGAGCGGCAGACACCGTCTCTAGAACCCAGACCCAACTTGTAGGCCTAATGCAGTGTTGTTTCAACAACAACTTAACAAGAGCTTGAAGATAGAAGCTAGGGAGAGGCAACCTGGAGAACACCTTGGAGCGGCATACACCGTCCCTACAACCCAGACCCAATTTGTAGGCCTAATGCAGTGTTGTTTCAACAACTACTTAACAAGAGCTTGAAGATAGAAGCTAGGGAGAGGCAACCTGGAGAACACCTTGGTGCGGCAGACACCGTCCCTACAACCCAGACCCAACTTGTAGGCCTAATGCAGTGTTGTTTCAACAACTACTTAACAAGAGCTTGAAGATCGAAGCTAGGGAGAGGCAACCTGGAGAACACCTTGGAGCGGCAGACTCCGTCTCTACAACCCAGACCCAACTTGTAGGCCTAATGCAGTGTTGTTTCAACAACTACTTAACAAGAGCTTGAGAATAGAAGCTAGGGAGAGGCAACCTGGAGAACACCTTGGAGCGGCAGACACTGTCCCTACAACCCAGACCTAACTTGTAGGCCTAATGCAGTGTTGTTTCAGCAACTACTTAACAAGAGCTTGAAGATCGAAGCTAGGGAGAGGCAACCTGGAGAACACATTGGAGCGGCAGACTCCGTCTCTACAACCCAGACCCAACTTGTAGGCCTAATGCAGTGTTGTTTCAACAACTACTTAACAAGAGCTTGAAGATAGAAGCTAGGGAGAGGCACCCTGGAGAACACCTTGGAGCGGCAGACCCAACTTGTAGGCCTAATGCAGTGTTGTTTCAACAACTACTTAACAAGAGCTTGAAGATAGAAGCTAGGGAGAGGCACCCTGGAGAACACCTTGGAGCGGCAGACACCGTCTCTAGAACCCAGACCCAACTTGTAGGCCTAATGCAGTGTTGTTTCAACAACAACTTAACAAGAGCTTGAAGATAGAAGCTAGGGAGAGGCAACCTGGAGAACACCTTGGAGCGGCAGACACCGTCCCTACAACCCAGACCCAATTTGTAGGCCTAATGCAGTGTTGTTTCAACAACTACTTAACAAGAGCTTGAAGATAGAAGCTAGGGAGAGGCAACCTGGAGAACACCTTGGTGCGGCAGACACCGTCCCTACAACCCAGACCCAACTTGTAGGCCTAATGCAGTGTTGTTTCAACAACTACTTAACAAGAGCTTGAAGATCGAAGCTAGGGAGAGGCAACCTGGAGAACACCTTGGAGCGGCAGACTCCGTCTCTACAACCCAGACCCAACTTGTAGGCCGAATGCAGTGTTGTTTCAACAACTACTTAACAAGAGCTTGAGAATAGAAGCTAGGGAGAGGCAACCTGGAGAACACCTTGGAGCGGCAGACACTGTCCCTACAACCCAGACCTAACTTGTAGGCCTAATGCAGTGTTGTTTCAGCAACTACTTAACAAGAGCTTGAAGATCGAAGCTAGGGAGAGGCAACCTGGAGAACACATTGGAGCGGCAGACTCCGTCTCTACAACCCAGACCCAACTTGTAGGCCTAATGCAGTGTTGTTTCAACAACTACTTAACAAGAGCTTGAAGATAGAAGCTAGGGAGAGGCACCCTGGAGAACACCTTGGAGCGGCAGACCCAACTTGTAGGCCTAATGCAGTGTTGTTTCAACAACTACTTAACAAGAGCTTGAAGATAGAAGCTAGGGAGAGGCACCCTGGAGAACACCTTGGAGCGGCAGACACCGTCTCTAGAACCCAGACCCAACTTGTAGGCCTAATGCAGTGTTGTTTCAACAACAACTTAACAAGAGCTTGAAGATAGAAGCTAGGGAGAGGCAACCTGGAGAACACCTTGGAGCGGCAGACACCGTCCCTACAACCCAGACCCAACTTGTAGGCCTAATACAGTGTTGTTTCAACCACTACTTAGCAAGAGCTTGAAGATAGAAGCTAGGGAGAGGCACACTGGAGAACACCTTGGAGCGGCAGACACCGTCCTTACAACACAGACCCAACTTGTAGGCCTAATGCAGTGTTGTTTCAACCATTACTTAACAAGAGCTTGAAGATACAAGCTAGGGAGAGGCACCCTGGAGAACACCTTGGAGCGGCAGACAAAGTCCCTACAACCCAGACCCATCTTGTAGGCCAAATGCAGTGTAATATTAACAACTACTTAACGAGAGCCTGAAAATGGAAGTTCAGGACAGGAAACCAGGAGAACAGCACGGAGCGGCATACACCGTTAGGAGGCCCCAACCCAACTAGTAGGCCAAATGCAGTGTAATATTAACAACTACTTAACGAGAGCCTGAAGATAGAAGCTCAGGAAAGGCAACCAGGAGAACACCTTGTAGCGGCAGACACTGTTAGTAGGCCCCAATCAAACTAGTAGCCCCACTGCAGTTTTAAAATTCCGATAGGCTGATAATTGCAGGTCATTTTTTTTAAAGAGGACAGCTGTATTGAGTGGCGCAGCCAGACACTGCTAGTAGGCCTTACACCACAAAGTTGGCTCGACGCAGGTTTCAAAAAGGTTACATGGGTACACGGTCTACATTGGTGTGCTCAGTGGAGGACAATTGGAAGAAGGGACCGGAGAAAGACTTAGTAGGCCTAAAATAAGAACCAGGAGAACACCTTGGAGCGGGAGACACCGTCTCTACAACCCAGACCCAAATTGTAGGCCTAATGCAGTGTTGTTACAACTACTTAACAAGAGCTTCAAGATAGAAGTCAGGGAGAGGGAACCTGGAGAACACCTTGGAGCGGGGGGCACCGTCTCTAGAACCCAGACCCAACTTGTGGGCCAAATACAGTGTTGTTTCAACACCTACTTAACAAGAGCTACAAGCTAGAAGCTATCAAGAGTCAACCTGGAGAACACCTTGGAGCGGCAGACACCGTCTCTACAACCCAGACCCAACTTGTAGGCCAAATGCTGTGTTGTTTCAAGAGCTTGAAGATAGAAGCTATCGAGAGTCAACCTGGAGAACACCTTGGAGCGGCAAACACCGTCTCTACAACCCAGACCCAACTTGTAGGCCTAATGCAGTGTTGTTTCAACAACTACTTAACAAGAGCTTCAAGATACAAGCGAGGGAGAGGCAACATAGAGAACACCTTGGAGCAGAAGACTCAGTTTGTAGACCACAAAGAAACTTGTGGCCCCAATGCAGTTTTATAATTCCGACAGGCTGAAAACCAGACAATTATGTTTTTGTTTTTTTCAAGAGGAGGACAGCTGTATTAAGTGGCGCAGACAGACACTGCTAGTAGGCCTTACACCACAAAGTTGGCTCACTGCAGGTTGAAAAAAGGATACATGGGTACACGGTTGGCATTGATGTGCGCAGCGGAGGACAATTGGAAGGAGGGACCGCAGACAGACTTAGTAGGCCTAAAATAAAAAAAAATTAGGCTCAATGCGGTTTTAATTATCTTGCAGGGGTACACAGGCAGCATTGGTGTGGTCAGTGGAGGACAATTTGAAGAAGGGACCGCAGACAGACTTAGTAGGTCTAAAATAAAAAAAAATTAGGCTCAATGCAGTTTTAATTATCTTGCAGGGGTACACAGGCAGCATTGGTGTGGTCAGCGGAGGACAATTGGAAGGATGGACCACAGACAGACTTAGTAGGCCTAAAATAAAAAAAAATTAGGCTCAATGCAGTTTGAATTATCTTGCAGGGGTACACAGGCAGCATTGGTGTGGTCAGCGGAAGACAATTTGAAGGAGGGACCGCAGACAGACTTAGTAGGCCTAAAATTAAAAAAATTAGGCTCAATGCAGTTTGAATTATCTTGCAGGGGTACACAGGCAGCATTGGTGTGGTCAGCGGAGAACAATTTGAAGGAGGGACCACAGACAGACTTAGTAGGCCTAAAATAAAAAAATTAGGCTTAATGCAGTTTGAATTATCTTGCAGGGGTACACAGGCAGCATTGGTGTGGTCAGCGGGGGACAATTTGAAGGAGGGACCACAGACAGACTTAGTAGGCCTAAAATAAAAAAATTAGGCTCAATGCAGTTTGAATTATCTTGCAGGGGTACACAGGCAACATTGGTGTGGTCAGCGGAGGACGATTGGAAGGACTGTCTGACACAGTTAGTACTCCCAAAAAAGAAATAGATGCTAATGTCTCGCAAAACAAAAAAACAAAAAAAAAAGGGTGGCATACTTAGGTACAGGGGAGGGCTCCTTGTTGTGAATTCTGTGGCAGAGCTCCCTCCTGTGGTCACAAGTGGTACTTCGGCTGATTCTCTCTATGAGCTTCCGTTGGTGGAGGAGAGTGGTACTGCGGCTTCTGAGTTTCCTTCCTCAGGTGATGTAGTGAAGTCGTTAGGTGCTGCTCTATTTAACTCCACCTAGTGCTTTGATCCTGGCCTCCAGTCAATGTTCTAGTATTGGACCTGTTTCCTCCTGGATCGTTCCTGTGGCCTGCTGATTTGCATAGCTAAGTTCCGCTTTTGTTATTTTGTTTGCTGCTTTTTTCTGTCCAGCTTGCTTATTTGTTTTTTCTTGCTTGCTGGAAGCTCTGGGACGCAAAGGGTGTACCTCCGTGCCGTTAGTTCGGTACGGAGGGTCTTTTTGCTCCCTTTGCGTGGTTGTTTGTAGGGTTTTGTGTTGACCGCAAAGTTACCTTTCCTATCCTCGCTCTGTTTAGAAAGTCGGGCCTCACTTTTCTAAATCTATTTCATCTCTACGTTTGTCTTTTCATCTTAACTCACAGTCATTATATGTGGGGGCTGCCTTTTCCTTTGGGGTATTTCTCTGAGGCAAGGTAGGCTTATTTTCTATCTTGAGGCTAGCTAGTTTCTCAGGCTGTGCCGAGTTGCATAGGGAGCGTTAGGCGCAATCCACGGCTACCTCTAGTGTGGTTGGAGAGGATTAGGGATTGCGGTCAGCAGAGTTCCCACGTCTCAGAGCTCGTTCTATGTTTTTGGGTTATAGTCAGGTCACTGTATGTGCTCTGACTTCTATGTCCATTGTGGTACTGAATTACCAAATCATAACTGTACTGGAGGCCAAAAGTACTAATGATTCTCAATAGAGGGAAAAAAGAAGTTCTGAGACCATTTTTTTTTCTCTGCACTGTGTTTTGCCTTTTTTTTCCCCTAGACATTTGGGTGGTTCAGGACACAGGTGTAGCGATGGACATTAAAGGTCTGTCTTCATGTGTGGATCAGCTCACGGCAAGAGTACAAAATATTCAAGACTTTGTGGTTCAGAATTCTATGTTAGAACCAAGAATTCCTATTCCTGATTTGTTCTTTGAAGATAGAACTAAATTTCTGAGTTTCAAAAATAATTGTAAACTATTTCTGGCTTTGAAACCTCGCTCCTCTGGTGACCCAGTTCAACAAGTTAGGATCATTATTTCTTTTTTACGTGCGACCCTCAGGACTGGGCATTTTCTTTTGCGCCAGAAGATCCTGCCTTAAGTAATATCGATGCGTTTTTCCTGGCGCTCGGATTGCTGTACGATGAACCTAATTCAGTGGATGAGGCAGAGAGAAATTTGCTGGCTCTGTGTCAGGCTCAGGATGAGATAGAGGTATATTGTCAGAAATTTAGAAAGTGGTCCGTACTCACTCAGTGGAATGAAGGTGCGCTCACAGCTATTTTCAGAAAGGGTCTCTCTGAAGCCCTTAAGGATGTCATGGTGGGATTTCCTATGCCTGCTGGTCTGAATGAGTCTATGTCTTTGGCCATTCAGATCGGTCGACGCTTGCGTGAGCGTAAATCTGTGCACCATTTGGCGGTATTATCTGAGCATAAACCTGAGCCTATGCAGTGCGATAGGACTTTGACCAGAGTTGAACGGCAAGAACACAGACGTCAGAATGGGCTGTGTTTCTTCTGTGGTGATTCCACTCATGCTATCTCTGATTGTCCTAAGCGCACTAAGCGGTTCGCTAGGTCTGCCACCATTGGTACGGTACAGTCAAAATTTCTTTTGTCCGTTACCTTGATCTGCTCTTTGTCATCTTATTCTGTCATGGCATTTGTGGATTCAGGCGCTGCCCTGAATTTGATGGACTTGGAGTATGCTAGGCGTTGTGGGTTTTTCTTGGAGCCCTTGCAGTGTCCTATTCCATTGAGAGGAATTGATGCTACGCCTTTGGCCAAGAATAAGCCTCAGTACTGGATCCAGCTGACCATGTGCATGGCTCCTGCACATCAGGAGGTTATTCGCTTTCTGGTGTTGCATAATCTGCATGATGTGGTCGTGTTGGGGTTGCCATGGCTACAAGTCCATAATCCAGTATTAGATTGGAAATCCATGTCTGTGTCCAGCTGGGGTTGTCAAGGGGTACATGGTGATGTCCCATTTCTGTCTATTTCGTCATCCACCCCTTCTCAGGTTCCAGAGTTCTTGTCTGATTACCGGGATGTATTTGATGAGCCCAAGTCCGATACCCTACCTCCGCATAGGGATTGTGATTGTGCTATCGATTTGATTCCTGGTAGTAAATTCCCAAAAGGTCGACTGTTTAATTTATCTGTGCCTGAGCACGCCGCTATGCGGAGTTACGTGAAGGAGTCCTTGGAGAAGGGGCATATTCGCCCGTCATCGTCGCCATTAGGAGCAGGGTTCTTTTTTGTGGCCAAGAAGGATGGTTCGCTGAGACCTTGTATAGATTACCGCCTTCTAAAAAAGATCACGGTTAAATTTCAGTACCCCTTGCCGTTGTTATCTGATTTGTTTGCTCGGATTAAGGGGGCTAGTTGGTTCACCAAGATAGATCTTCGTGGTGCGTATAATCTTGTGTGTATTAAGTGAGGCGATGAATGGAAAACTGCATTTAATACGCCCGAGGGCCATATTGAGTATCTTGTAATGCCATTCGGACTTGCCAATGCTCCATCAGTGTTTCAGTACTTTATGCATGACATCTTCCGAGAGTACCTGGATAAATTCCTGATTGTATACTTGGATGATATTTTGATCTTCTCGGATGATTGGGAGTCTCATGTGAAGCAGGTCAGAACAGTGTTTCAGGTCCTGCATGCTAATTCTTTGTTTGTGAAGGGATCAAAGTGTCTCTTTGGTTTTCAGAAGGTTTCATTTTTGGGGTTAATTTTTTCCCCTTCTACTATCGAGATGGACCCTGTTAAGGTCCAAGCCATCCATGATTGGACTCAGCCGACATCTCTGAAAAGTCTGCAAAAGTTCCTGGGCTTTGCTAATTTTTATCGTCGCTTCATCTGCAATTTTTCTTGTATTGCTAAACCATTGACCGATTTGACCAAGAAGGTTGCTGATGTGGTCTATTGGTCTTCTGCTGCTGTGGAAGCTTTTCAAGAGTTGAAGCGTCGTTTTTCTTCTGCCCCTGTGTTGTGTCAACCAGATGTTTCGCTTCCATTCCAGGTCGAGGTTGATGCTTCTGAGATTGGAGCAGGGGCTGTTTTGTCGCAGAGAAGTTCTGATTGCTCGGTGATGAAACCATGCGCCTTCTTTTCCAGGAAGTTTTCGCCTGCTGAGCGAAATTATGATGTTGGCAATCGAGAGTTGCTGGCCATGAAGTGGGCATTCGATGAGTGGCGTCATTGGCTTGAAGGAGCTAAGCATCGCGTGGTGGTCTTGACTGATCATAAGAACTTGACTTATCTCGAGTCTGCCAAGCGCTTGAATCCTAGACAGGCTCGTTGGTCGCTGTTTTTTGCCCGTTTTGACTTTGTGATTTCGTTCCTTCCGGGCTCTAAAAATGTGAAGGCGGATGCCCTGTCTAGGAGTTTTGTGCCCGACTCTCCGGGTTTATCTGAGCCGGCGGGTATTCTCAAAGAGGGAGTAATTGTGTCTGCCATCTCCCCTGATTTGCGGCGGGTGCTGCAAAAATTTCAGGCTAATAAACCTGATCGTTGCCCAGCGGAGAAACTGTTTGTCCCTGATAGGTGGACTAATAAGGTTATCTCTGAGGTTCATTGTTCGGTGTTGGCTGGTCATCCTGGAATCTTTGGTACCAGAGAGTTAGTGGCTAGATCCTTTTGGTGGCCATCTCTGTCGCGGGATGTGCGTTCTTTTGTGCAGTCCTGTGGGAATTGTGCTCGGGCTAAGCCCTGCTGTTCTCGTGCCAGTGGGTTGCTTTTGCCCTTGCCGGTCCCGAAGAGGCCTTGGACACATATCTCTATGGATTTTATTTCAGATCCCCGTCTCTCAAAAAATGTCAGTCATTTGGGTGGTTTGTGATCGCTTCTCTAAGATGGTCCATTTGGTACCCTAGTCTAAATTACCTTCCTCCTCTGATTTGGTGCCACTGTTCTTCCAGCATGTGGTTCGTTTGCATGGCATTCCAGAGAATATCGTTTCTGACAGAGGTACCCAGTTTGTTTCGAGGTTTTGGCGAGCCTTTTGTGCTAGGATGGGCATTGACTTGTCTTTTTCCTCGGCTTTCCATCCTCAGACTAATGGCCAGACCGAACGAACCAATCAGACCTTGGAAACATATCTGAGATGCTTTGTTTCTGCTGATCAGGATGACTGGGTGTCCTTTTTGCCTTTGGCTGAGTTCGCCCTTAATAATCGGGCCAGCTCGGCTACCTTGGTTTCGCCGTTTTTCTGCAACTCTGGGTTCCATCCTCGTTTCTCTTCAGGGCAGGTTGAGTCTTCGGACTGTCCTGGTGTGGATACTGTGGTGGACAGGTTGCAGCAGATTTGGACTCATGTAGTGGACAATTTGACCTTGTCCCAGGAGAAGGCTCAACGTTTCGCTAATCGCAGACGCTGTGTGGGTCCCCGACTTCATGTTGGGGATTTGGTTTGGTTGTCTTCTCTTCATATTCCTATGAAGGTTTCCTCTCCTAAGTTTAAACCTCGTTTCATTGGTCCGTATAGGATTTCTGAGGTTCTTAATCCTGTGTCTTTTCGTCTGACCCTTCCAGATTCTTTTTCCATTCATAACGTATTCCATAGGTCATTGTTGCGGAGATACGTGGCACCTATGGTTCCATCTGTTGATCCTCCTGCCCTGGTTTTGGTGGAGGGGGAGTTGGAGTATATTGTGGAGAAGATTTTGGATTCTCGTGTTTCAAGACGGAAACTCCAGTATTTGGTTAAGTGGAAGGGTTATGCTCAGGAAGATAATTCCTGGGTCTTTGCCTCTGATGCCCATGCTCCTGATCTTGTTCGTGCCTTTCATATGGCTCATCCTGGTCGTCCTGGGGGCTCTGGTGAGGGTTCGGTGACCCCTCCTCAAGGGGGGGTACTGTTGTAAATTCTGTGGCAGAGCTCCCTCCTGTGGTCACAAGTGGTACTTCGGCTGATTCTCTCTATGAGCTTCCGTTGGTGGAGGAGAGTGGTACTGCGGCTTCTGAGGTTCCTTCCTCAGTTGATGTGGTGAAGTCGTTAGGTGCTGCTCTATTTAACTCCACCTAGTGCTTTGATCCTGGCCTCCAGTCAATGTTCTAGTATTGGACCTGTTTCCTCCTGGATCGTTCCTGTGGCCTGCTGATCTGCATAGCTAAGTTCCGCTTTTGTTATTTTGTTTGCTGCTTTTTTCTGTCCAGCTTGCTTATTTGTTTTTTCTTGCTTGCTGGAAGCTCTGGGACGCAAAGGGTGTACCTCCGTGCCGTTAGTTCGGTACGGAGGGTCTTTTTGCCCCCTTTGCATGGTTGTTTGTAGGGTTTTGTGTTGACCGCAAAGTTACCTTTCCTATCCTCGCTCTGTTTAGAAAGTCGGGCCTCACTTTGCTAAATCTATTTCATCTCTACGTTTGTCTTTTCATCTTAACTCACAGTCATTATATGTGGGGGCTGCCTTTTCCTTTGGGGCATTTCTCTGAGGCAAGGTAGGCTTATTTTCTATCTTCAGGCTAGCTAGTTTCTCAGGCTGTGCCAAGTTGCATAGGGAGCGTTAGGCGCAATCCACGGCTACCTCTAGTGTGGTTGGAGAGGATTAGGGATTGCGGTCAGCAGAGTTCCCACGTCTCAGAGCTCGTTCTATGTTTTTGGGTTATAGTCAGGTCACTGTATGTGCTCTGACTTCTATGTCCATTGTGGTACTGAATTACCAAATCATAACAGCTCCTCTGCTGAGTTTCAGACATAGTAATTTGGCGCTATATATTTACTGGTGTCAATATAGGACACTGACCCTGACTATTTTAACTAGCATCATACATGTCAACAAATTGGTATTGTCAGTGCCAGGCATTGAAGGATGTCAGCGCATAGACTAAACATTGGTGGAGCTGTGACAGAATTTTGCAAGTGGTAGAGCACTGTTTGAGCTGGGGGGGAAACTCTCTTGTGGCCGGCGGTACTGGCCCAGGGCCCCTCATGTTACAGCGGTGTGTCTGACATTGGATGCGCGCCACCACCGCCAGAGACACTTTATTGTACTATGAGGGACCCAGTGGCAGTGCCGTAGACCAAAAGCGGTCACACCCACCTCTTCAGACAAACGGCACTCTCACGGGTGCTTGCGCCAAGTGGCGAGACCACGGCCCTGTGGGGGGAGTTAGCCCATTTAGGGAGGTGTAAACATGTCGTATGCTGGACAAACAGCTGCTGCAAATTAAGAGATTGGAACAGTCAGTAAGATCAGTCCACAAGCAAGACCTTTTTATAGGAAAGCTAGGTGTCAGCCTGGAAAGGTGGGGCAAAATAATTCGAAATCCATGAGTGGTTCATTTTAATGAAGGTTAGATCATCAACATTTTGGGTAGCCAGACGAGTCCTTTTTTCGGTCAATATTGAACCAGCAGCACTGAATACTCTTTCAGATAGCACACTAGCTGCTGGGCAAGCAAGCTCCTGCAATGCATATTCTGCCAATTCAGGCCAGGTGTCTATTTTGGATGCCCAGTAATCAAATGGGAATGACGGTTGAGGGAGAACATCGATAAGGGATGAAAAATAGTTAGTAACCATACTGGACAAATGTTGTCTCCTGTCACTTTAAATTGATGCTGCAGCACCTGTCATGTCTGCGGTCATTGCGAAATCACTCCACAACCTGGTCAGAAAAAACCTCTGCCCAACGCCACTTCTGATTTGTGCACCTCTTACACCTCTGCCCTGTTGCCCCCTGCAGCTTGTGTGAGAACCATCACCGGCGCTGTGTGCTGGGAATGCCTGAATCAAACGGTCTTGTTTGGTTGCTAATATTTGTTTGAGGTTCTCATGTTGCATGATATTTTGCAATTTGCCTTTATAGCGAGGATCAAGGAGGCAGGCCAACCAGTAATCGTCATTGGTCATAATTTTAATAATGCGTGGGTCCCTTTTGAGGATACGTAAGGCATAATCCGCCACGTGGGCCAAAGGTCCAGTTGTCAAATCTGCGCTTGTGCTGGGTTGAGGGGCAGTTTCTGGCAAATCTACGTCACTTGTCTCCCTCAAAAAGCCTGAACCTGGCCTTGCAACACCACCAGTTTCTATTGGCCCAGGAGAAGCTTCCTCATTCAAAAAATACTCATCCCCATCATCCTCCTCGTCCTCCTCCTCTTTGCCTGCTACCTCGTCCTGTAGACTGCCCTGAGCAGACAATGGCTGACTGTCATCAAGGCTTCCCTCTTCCTCGGCTGCAGATGCCTGCTCCTTTATGTGCATCAAACTTTGCATCAGCAGACGCATTAGGGGGATGCTCATGCTTATTATGGCGTTGTCTGCACTAACCAGCCATGTGCATTCCTCAAAACACTGAAGGACTTGACACAGGTCTTGTACCTTCGACCACTGCACACCTGACAACTCCATATCTGCCATCCATCTGCCTGCCCGAGTATGTGTATCCTCCCACAAATACATAACAGCCCGCCTCTGTTCACACAGTCTCTGAAGCATGAGCAGTGTGGAGTTCCACCTTGTTGCAACGTCGATGATTAGGCGATGCTGTGGAAGGTTCAAAGACCGCTGATGGTTCTGCATACGGCTGGAGTGCACGGGCGAACGGCGGATATGCGAGCAAAGTCTGCGCACTTTGAGGAGCAGGTCGGGTAACCCCAGATAACTTTTCAGGAAGCACTGCACCACCAGGTTTAAGGTGTGAGCCAGGAAAGGAATTTGTTTCAGTTGTGAAAGGGCTATGGCAGCCATAAAATTCCTTCCGTTATCACTGACTACCTTGCCTGCCTCAAGATGTACAGTGCCCAGTAGTGTTGAGCGATACCGTCCGATACTTGAAAGTATCGGTATCGGATAGTATCGGCCGATACCCGAAAAGTATCGGATATCGCCCATACCGATATCCGATACCAATACAAGTCAATGGGACACCAAGTATCGGAAGGTATTCTGATGGTTCCCAGGGTCTGAAGGAGAGGAAACTCTCCTTCAGGCCCTGGGATCCATATTAATGTGTAAAATAAAGAATTAAAATAAAAAATATTGATATATTCACCTCTCCGGCGGCCCCTGGACATCACGCGGGTAACCGGCAGGCTTCTTTGTTTAAAATGAGCGCGTTTAGGACCTGCGGAATGACGTCGCGGCTTCTGATTGGTCGCGTGCCGCCCATGTGACCGCCACGCGACCAATCTGAAGCCACGACGTCATTCCTTAGGTCCTAAATTCCTAGAATGAGGAGTTTAGTGACTGAGAATGACGTCGCGGCTTCTGATTGGTCGCGTCGCGGTCACATGGGCGGCACGCGACCAATCAGAAGCCGGACGTCATTCTTCAGGTCCTAAACGCGCTCATTTTAAACAAAGAAGCCTGCCGGTTACCCGCGGTGATGTCCAGGGGCCGCCGGAGAGGTGAATATATCAATATTTTTTATTTTAATTCTTTATTTTACACCTCACTATGGATCCGATACCGATACCCGATACCACAAAAGTATCGGATCTCGGTATCGGAATTCCGATACCGCAAGTATCGGCCGATACCCGATACTTGCGGTATCGGAATGCTCAACACTAGTGCCCAGCCATTCCTGAGTTTCTTGCTGCAAGAACTCGGACAGAACTTCTGCGGTGTGTCTGTTGTCGCCCAAAAACTTCATTGCCAATACAGCCTGCTGACGCTTGCCACTAGCTGTTCCATAATGGGACACTTCGTGTGCAACATTGGCAGCTGCAGATGGAGTGCTCGTGCGACTGTGGTCAGTGGACGAGCTCTCACTTCTGCAGGAGGACGAGGAGGAGGAGGAGGGGGGCAAACGCTTACAGCCAACTGTTTCCTAGACCGTGAGCTAGGCAGAACTGTCCCAATATTGCTGTCCCCTGTGGACCCTGCATCCATCACATTAACCCAGTGTGCCGTGATGGACACGTAACGTCCCTGGCCATGCCTACTGGTCCATGCATCTTTTGTCAGGTGCACCTTTGTACTCACAGATTGCCTGAGTACATGGACGATGCGGTCTTTTACATGCTGGTGGAGGGCTGGGATGGCTTTTCTCCAAAAGAAGTGTCGACTGGGTAGCTTGTAGCGTGGTACAGCGTAGTACATCAGGGCTTTGAAAGCTTCGCTTTCAACTAACCGGTAGGGCATTGTAATGTATAAGAATTAGATCTGTCTCTTTAAGAAAGCGAGGGCGGGAGTTGAGAGTAGTTTCAGTTTCAGTTCTGGCCTGAGGAGGAAAATGTTATGCTGCTGTTATGCTGTGTGCTGGAGGAAATGAGAAGAATAAACTACAGTTAAAGCTTACTCTCTCTTAAATTCCTTACACCGTGTGGACATTACAACTGGCGACGAGGATGGGATAGAATCACCTGCTTCTGTGAGTACTGACCCCTGCTTTACTGCTTCACACGCCAGCGCCACTGAGAGACTCCATTATGGCTGAATACTTGCACATGTTCCCACAGTTTGATATGACTGATATCACTAATCTCTCTCATAACTGGAGAAAATGGTTAAATCGATTTGAGAATTTCCTGGAAGCAATAGATATAAAAGAGGAGAACAGAAAAAAAGCCGTGTTCCTGCATTGTGCGGGCACAGGAGTCTATGACATATACAGCACATTACCAGCAGCGGAGACAGACACGTACAGCAAATGCTCCAAAGCTCTCACTGACTACTTCAACCCTAAACAAAACATCAGATATGAAAGATACAAGTTCAGGATTGCTAAGCAGCTTCCAGAAGAATCCATAGATACCTATGTCACCCGGCTAAAAGAACTAGTACATGGGTGTGCATTTACTGACGTAGATGATGAAATCCTAACTCAAGTAATTGTCACCTGCTCATCTAATACCATATGGCGTAAAGCTCTGCAGCAGGATCTCTCTCTGCATGATTTACTCAAGATGGCCCGTGCTATAGAGATAGCAGATCATCAGGCAAGTGCAATGGAGAGTGGGGATAATTTACACGTGCATAATCTCAAACATAACAGTGCACAAGGCAAGCAGGCCCCGCAACAGAAGAAATGTTATAGATGTGGACAAGATTTCCCTCACCACATGAACAAATGTCCAGCTATAGGACAAACTTGCAGTAAATGTGGAAAAGGGAACCATTTTGCAGTTGTCTGCAAATCAGCGCCCAACAAGTCTCCTCTGCCAATTACAAAGCCTGCAAATATAAAAATGGTAAATCAGGATATAGGAGAAGTGTCTGTGGCTGAGAACTATGTGTTCACGACGTCTGCCACTGGCTCAGTTCAATCTTCATGTATTACACTCACCATCTGCAACACGGATATCACCTTTACAATAGATACAGGAGCTTCGGTGGATATCATAGACAGCAATACTTATGAACAGTTGGAAACAAAGCCAGTCTTACAGCAAGTGCATACTAAAATCTTTCCATATGGATCTAAAACACCTCTAGTTACAATGGGACAATTTGATGCTGAACTTAGCTATAAAGAAAATAGGCAGAAAACCACTTTTCACACATTACAAGGATCCGGAGGCTGTCTTCTCAGCTATCACACTGCCTTGAAGCTAGGACTCATCCAGATTGTTCATACCATAACCGACCCTGCGGACCTGGATGTACAAGCCATGGTGAACAGTTTTCCCTCCCTATTTAGTGGATTAGGAAAATTAAAGGACACTCAAGTGCATCTTCATGTGGATGACAGTGTCCGTCCAGTAGCCCAGGCTCACAGGCGTATTCCATTTCACCTGAGAAAGAAGGTAGAAAAGGAACTCCAATTACTCATGGATGATGATGTCATTGAAACTGTTTCTGGTCCCACTCCAAGGGTCTCTCCACTTGTGGTAGTTCCAAAACCAAAGACTCCAGAGCAGGTGAGACTGTGTGTTGACATGCGCCTGCCCAACACTGCTATTCAAAGGGAAAGACACATCTCACCCACAATTGATGACATTATTCATTTATTAAATGGAGCAACTGTTTTTTCAAAGCTCGACCTCAATAAGGGCTATCATCAATTAGAATTGAGTCCAGAATCCAGATACTTAACAACATTTTCCACCCATGTGGGTCTCAGAAGATACAAAAGATTGACGTTTGGGGTCTGCTCAGCAGCAGAAATTTTTCAAGATACGATAAGGAGCGTCATTCAACATATTCCAAATGCCTTTAATTACAGTGATGACATACTGGTTTTTGGGAAAACTCAAGCTGAACATAATCGTGCTCTATATGCTATCTTTGAATGTCTGCTCTCTGCTGGACTCACTTTAAACAAAGAAAAATGCGAATTTGATAAAAATTCATTGGAGTTCTATGGTCACATTTTCTCGGCGGAAGGAGTACGACCTGATCCCAAGAAAGTGGAATCCATCAGAGCAGCTTCAATTCCACAGGATGCCAGTGAAGTGCGCTCTTTTCTTGGAATGGCAAGTTACTGTGCTAGATATATTCCAAATTTTTCGACAATCAGCACTCCATTAAGGGAACTTACGAAACAAAATTGCGTTTTTCAATGGTCCCAAGACTGTCAGGCCTCTTTTGAAACAATCAAAAAGGAACTCTGCTCAACAACCACCATGGCCTATTTTGATCCAGCTCTTCGAACCGAACTGATTGTGGATGCTAGTCCCGTGGGACTGGGTGCAATTTTAGCACAATACAAGGATGACAATAAAAGTCCCCACATCATTTCTTATGCAAGTAAAAGCTTAACAAGCACTGAAAGAAAGTATTCACAACCTGAAAAAGAAAGCTTGGCAGTCGTCTGGGGATGTGAACACTTTCACTTATTTCTCTATGGCGCTCCCTTCACCATTGTCACAGATCATCAAGCTCTCCTTACAATTTTTGGAAATCCCCGAGCTAAAATGCCAGCACGGATTGAACGATGGGGTCTACGTCTACAGGACTATAATTACAAAATTGTTCACAAACCTGGAAAATACAGCAATCCGGCTGATTATCTCTCAAGACATCCCACGAATGATGATTTACCTGTGCATTCCTCCATTGAAGAATACATCCACTTTGTTGCAGCTCACGCCGTGCCAAAAGCACTTTCTGTTGATCAGTTTGTGAATACGACAACAAGTGACAAGACACTCTGTGCCTTAATACAAATTATTCAAAATAGAAGGTGGCATGAAATTCAAAAGAAAAAATTTCCTGAAGATGGGATTGATCTGAAAGAGTTAAAACTATTTTCAAATGTACGTGAGGAATTATCAGTCACTGAAGATCAACTCATCCTTCGTGGTACCAAACTGGTTGTACCTAAGGCCTTGCGCAACCTAGTCATACAGATAGCACACGGAGGTCATCTAGGAATTGTTGGCACAAAAAAGTTACTCAGAGAAAAAGTGTGGTTCCCAAATATGGATAAATTGGTGGAAGAGAAGATTGGACATTGCTCCACTTGTCAATTAATTACTCCATCATCAACTCTAGAGCCATTACAAATGTCTCCGTTACCCACTGCTGTATGGGAGGAAGTGGCAGTCGACATATATGGACCATTACCAAATGGCCAATACATTCTAGTAACAATTGATGAATATTCTAGATACCCTGTCATTTCATTCATCTCTTCAACGTCTGCTAATAGTGTCATACCAGAACTGGACGACATATTCTCTGCATATGGTATTCCAAGAGTGGTCAAAACAGATAATGGACCTCCATTCAATGGACATGTGTTTGCACAGTTTTCTGAATACTTGGGGTTCGGCCACAGAAAAATCACACCTTGCTGGCCGCAAGCTAATGGAATCGTAGAACGTTTCATGCGCACCATGGGGAAACGAATCAAGGCAGCTAGCCTGGAGCACACCCCACTTAAACAGTCACTATACAAATTCCTGCGCAATTACCGCAACACGCCACATTCCACCACTAATGCTGCGCCATCTCATCTAATGTTCAGCAGAACTCTTCGTACACGGATCCCTGATGTGACCAGTCATCCCTTACCAAATGACTCTTCAGTGCGATCAACGGATTTCTTTAATAAGCAAGCCATGAAACATTATGCAGACAGAAGGCGACGGGCACAGCCATGTGCCATCAAAAGAGGTGATATGGTTGTTGTGCGTCAAAAATCAACCAACAAAACCTCAGCTGTATATAGTCCTGCAAAATATAATGTTACTGAGAGAAAAGGCAGTATGGTCACGGCTGAGCGAGACGGACACTCCATCACTCGAAATTCCTCACATTTTAAAATCATACCACAGAACAATGGTAATGAACTCCCACCAGTGGAAGATTTGATACCCGACGGTGGAGAGGACCAACAAGAGGTGACTGATCCGTCAGCACTGGACACCCCCAATGAACCCAGACATTACCCTACACGGGAAAGAAGGGCTCCATCGAGACTTATTGAAGAGATATAGTTTTAAAAAAAAGGGGAATAAGACAATACAGACATATGGTTTTTCTTGGACATTTTTGTGTTGTTACAGTGTCAATATTTGTTTTAGGTTGTTAATATATGTATATAAAAAAAAAAAAAAAAAAAAGGGGATGATGTAATGTATAAGAATTAGATCTGTCTCTTTAAGAAAGCGA
The DNA here is from genome assembly GCF_032444005.1 of Ranitomeya imitator. Lineage (NCBI taxonomy): Eukaryota > Metazoa > Chordata > Amphibia > Anura > Dendrobatidae > Ranitomeya > Ranitomeya imitator. The sequence goes on from NC_091283.1 coordinate 620,565,918, forward strand.
GGGCGGGAGTTGAGAGTAGTTTCAGTTTCAGTTCTGGCCTGAGGAGGAAAATGTTATGCTGCTGTTATGCTGTGTGCTGGAGGAAATGAGAAGAATAAACTACAGTTAAAGCTTACTCTCTCTTAAATTCCTTACACCATGTGGACATTACAGGCATCATCTCTAACAAGATTAGTCTAGCAATGTGGGCGTACAAAACCTTTGTATGCGGATGCGAGGATGAGTACTATACACTGAATCTGGATTAGACCAAAAAGGAAGATAATGACAGGAAATATTTTAATAAATTGCTTTTATTTATGTATAGCAACAACAAAGCATCAATAAAATAAATAGATAAAAATACTATGTATATGTATTTACTTATGTGCACATAAAAATAAAAATATATTGGGCAGGTCAAAAAAACTATATAGGTATAGTTGTGAATTTATCACGTTTCAATAATAATTTTTATATATATATAATATAGCACTGCGCACTTTTTTACTGTTTTTATATAACTTTATGTAGTATTTGGTTTAACACTTTGCACTTTTTTGCCAGTAATCCCTGCATGTGACCTCTACATACAATATAAAAATAGGAAGTCAGCTCTTTATTAGCACTAAGCACTTTCTGGACATATTTTTGTATTTTCTTTGGAGAATATATATATATTTTTGAGATTTATTCCAACTTTATATAAGTATGATTCTTTTATGTATATGATCTTAGCCTCTACAGGTCCTTCTCAAAAAATTAGCATATAGTGTTAAATTTCATTATTTACCATAATGTAATGATTACAATTAAACTTTCATATATTATAGATTCATTATCCACCAACTGAAATTTGTCAGGTCTTTTATTGTTTTAATACTGATGATTTTGGCATAAAACTCCTGATAACCCAAAAAACCTGTCTCAATAAATTAGCATATTTCACCCATCCAATCAAATAAAAGTGTTTTTTAATAACAAACAAAAAAACCAACAAATAATAATGTTCAGTTATGCACTCAATACTTGGTCGGGAATCCTTTGGCAGAAATGACTGCTTCAATGCGGCGTGGCATGGAGGCAATCAGCCTGTGACACTGCTGAGATGTTATGGAGGCCCAGGATGCTTCAATAGCGGCCTTAAGCTCATCCAGAGTGTTGGGTCTTGCGTCTCTCAACTTTCTCTTCACAATATCCCACAGATTCTCTATGGGGTTCAGGTCAGGAGAGTTGGCAGGCCAATTGAGCACAGTAATACCATGGTCAGTAAACCATTTACCAGTGGCTTTGGCACTGTGAGCAGGTGCCAGGTCGTGCAGAAAAATGAAATCTTCATCTCCATAAAGCATTTCAGCCGATGGAAGCATGAAGTGCTCCAAAATCTCCTGATAGCTAGCTGCATTGACCCTGCCCTTGATGAAACACAGTGGACCAACACCAGCAGCTGACATGGCACCCCACACCATCACTGACTGTGGGTACTTGACACTGGACTTCAGGCATTTTGGCATTTCCTTCTCCCCAGTCTTCCTCCAGACTCTGGCACCTTGATTTCCGAATGACATGCAAAATTTGCTTTCATCAGAAAAAAGTACTTGGCACCACTTAGCAACAGTCCAGTGCTGCTTCTCTGTAGCCCAGGTCAGGCGCCTCTGCCGCTGTTTATGGTTCAAAAGTGGATTTACCTGGGGAATGCGGCACCTGTAGCCCATTTCCTGCACACGCCTGTGCACGGTGGCTCTGGATGTTTCCACACCAGACTCAGTCCACTGCTTCCTCAGGTTCCCCAAGGTCTGGAATCGGTCCTTCTCCACAATCTTCCTCAGGGTCCGGTCTCCTCTTCTCGTTGTACAGCGTTTTCTGCCACATTGTTTCCTTCCAACAGACTTACCATTGAGGTGCCTTGATACAGCACTCTGGGAACAGCCTATTTGTTGAGAAATTTCTTTCTGGGTCTTACCCTCTTGCTTGAGGGTGTCAATGATGGCCTTCTTGACATCTGTCAGGTCGCTAGTCTTACCCATGATGGGGGTTTTGAGTAATGAACCAGGCAGGGAGTTTATAAAAGCCTCAGGTATCTTTTGCATGTGTTTAGAGTTAATTAGTTGATTCAGAAGATTAGGGTAATAGGTCGTTTAGAGAACCTTTTCTTGATATGCTAATTTATTGAGACAGGTTTTTTGGGTTATCAGGAGTTGTATGCCAAAATCATCAGTATTAAAACAATAAAAGACCTGACAAATTTCAGTTGGTGGATAATGAATCTATAATATATGAAAGTTTAATTGTAATCATTACATTATGGTAAATAATGAAATTTAACACTATATGCTAATTTTTTGAGAAGGACCTGTATATTTTTTAGTTTTTTTGGGGTATCCAGTTTATATACCTATATAGTTTTTTGACCTGCCCAATATATTTTTATTTATTTTTATGTGCACATAAGTAAATACATATACATAGTATTTTTATCTATTTATTTTATTGATGCTTTGTTGTTGCTATACATAAATAAAAGCAATTTATTCAAATATTTCCTGTCATTATCTTCCTTTTTGGTCTAATCCAGATTCAGTGTATGCTCCCCTTGCTTTTCTAGTGGTTTTCACTGATTTTTTTACACAAGTGGTAGCCGGGTTTAGCATTTTACACTTATTTTTTATTATCTATATAGCAATTATATTGTCTATGCTTTATATATACACCTGGTTTTTACTCTTGTGTTCCGTTGAATAAGATCGTGGAACTAGCGGGGGTGCCGGTGGACATGGCAGACTGAGAGAAGGTTGGAGATGGTATTCTTGCTGGTGCCCTACATGCAGTGTTTCCTACCACGAACCTGGTGATTCCCTGACTGCTTTGGCCTGGCGATGAAACCTGCACATTTACTGCAGGTGGTGCGGGAAATGGTGGGCTTACAGTGAGGGAAGGGATGTAGCGTTGCTGACTAGCTTCATTGGCCGAGGGTGCTACAACCTTAAGGGATGTTTGGTAGTTAGTCCAGGCTTGCAAATGCATGGTGGTTAAATGTCTATGCATGCAACTTGTATTTAGACTTTTAAGATTCTGACCTCTGCTTAAGGTAGTTGAACATTTTTGACAGATGACTTTGCGCTGATCATTTGGATGTTGTTTAGAAAAATGTCAGACTGCACTCTTTCTACTATCAGATACCTTTTCAGGCATTGCAGACTGAGCTTCTTTAACCAGATGGCCACGCTGTCCTACAACTGGTTTTGGTTTTGCCACGCGTTTTTGGCCAGATACGGGCCTGGCAGATGGAACCTGTTGCGATGTTGATGCCTGCTGTGGCTCCTCCTCCTCCGCTTCAGAGCTACTGCCGCCTGCACCCTGTTTCCCCAATGGCTGCCAATCGGGGTCAACAACTGGGTCATCTATGACCTCCTCTTCTATCTCGTGTGCAACTTCGTCTGTGTCACCCTGTAAGCCGGTGGTATAGCGTTCGTGACGGGGCACCATAGTCTCATCAGGGTCTGATTCTGGATCAGTACACTGCGAGGGCAATGTTCTGGTCTGAGTCAAAGGAACAGCATAGTAATCTGGCTGTGGCTGTGCTTCTGTGCACTCCATGTCCGATTCAACTTGTAATGGGCATGGCCTGTTAAATCTTTCACTTTCTAACCCAGGAACGGTATGTGTAAAGAGCTCCATGGAGTAACCCGTTGTGTCGCCTGATGCATCCTTCTCTGTTGTTCTTGGTGAAGAAGACAAGGAAGCGACTTGTCCCTGACCGTGAACATCCACTAACAACGCGCTGCTTTTACATTTAGCAGTTTCAGAAGAGGAGGCGAAAGAGCTAGAGGCTGAGTCAGCAAGGAAAGCCAAAACTTGTTCTTGCTGCTCCGGCTTTAAAAGCGGTTTTCCTACTCCCAGAAAAGGGAGCGTTCGAGGCTTTGTGTAGCGAGACGATGACGCTGGCTCAACAACTCGAGACTTAGGTGCTATATTGCTTTTCCCACGACCACCTGATGCTCCACCACCACTACCATCATTACCAGCTGGCAATGACCGCCCACGGCCATGACCTCTTCCACCAGACTTCCTCATTGTTTGAAAAACGTAACCAAACTAACGGTATTTGTTACTGTAAAACCAGTTACAAGGTGAACTCAAACTTCTGTTGGATTTATATATCCCTTTATGGGTGGGTGAGACTGCAGGCCCAATGTATAACAGAACACAGCTTCAGTGGCAGACAGATATGCCACTAACAGGACTGACGCAGATGCACACACTACCAATAAAAATCTTCCCCTTTTTATTTTTTCAGGGAGAATATTGAAGAAATGTGGCCCACTCTTATACAGTATATGTTCTGTGGCATAAAATGAAAGACAGATGCCACAGACAGGACAGGCACTGAGGCAGAAATGCCAATCTTAGTCTCCCACTAGTTTTTTTTTTTCCTGGGAGAATTGTCAAGAAATCAGCCCCAGTGTTACACACTAGGTTTTCTGTGGCACAAAATGAAAGACAGATGCCACACACAGGACTGGCAAAGAGGCAGAATGGCCAATCTTAATCTCCCACTATTTTTTTTCTGGGAGAATTGTCAAAAAATCTGGCCCAGTGTTACACACTAGGTTTTCTGTGGCACAAAATGAGAGACAGATGCTACACACAGGACTGGCGCTGAGGCAGAAATGCCAATCTTAATCTCCCACTTGTTTTACTTTATTGTGGGAGAATTGTCAAGAAATCAGGCCCAGTGTTACACACTAGGTTTTCTGTGGCACAAAATGAGAGACAGATGCCACACACAGGACTGGCGCTGAGGCAGAAATGCCAATCTTAATCTCCCACTTGTTTTACTTTATTGTAGGAGAATTGTCAAGAAATCAGGCCCAGTGTTACACACTAGGTTTTCTGTGGCACAAAATGAGATACAGATGCCACACACAGGACTGGCACTGAGGCAGAATTGCCAATCTTAATCTCCCACAATTTTTTTTTTCCTGGGAGAATTGTCAAAAAATCTGGCCCAGTGTTACATACTAGGTTTTATGTGGCACAAAATGAGAGACAGATGGCACACACAGGACTGGCACTGAGGCAGAATGGCCAATCTTAATCTCTCACTATTTTATTTTTTTCCTGGGAGAATTATCAAAAAATCTGGCCCAGTGTTACACACTGGGTTTTCTGTGGCACAAAATGAGAGACAGATGCCACACACAGGACTGGCACTGAGGCAGAATTGCCAATCTTAATCTCCCACTAGTTTTATTTTCTGGGAGAATTGTCAAAAAATCTGGTCCAGTGTTACACACTAGGTTTTATGTGGCACAAAATGAGAGACAGATGCTACACACAGGACTGGCGCTGAGGCAGAAATGCCAATCTTAATCTCCCACTTGTTTTACTTTATTGTGGGAGAATTGTCAAGAAATCAGGCCCAGTGTTACACACTAGGTTTTCTGTGGCACAAAATGAGAGACAGATGCCACACACAGGACTGGCGCTGAGGCAGAAATGCCAATCTTAATCTCCCACTTGTTTTACTTTATTGTAGGAGAATTGTCAAGACATCAGGCCCAGTGTTACACACTAGGTTTTCTGTGGCACAAAATGAGATACAGATGCCACACACAGGACTGGCACTGAGGCAGAATTGCCAATCTTAATCTCCCACAATTTTTTTTTTCCTGGGAGAATTGTCAAAAAATCTGGCCCAGTGTTACATACTAGGTTTTATGTGGCACAAAATGAGAGACAGATGGCACACACAGGACTGGCACTGAGGCAGAATGGCCAATCTTAATCTCTCACTATTTTATTTTTTTCCTGGGAGAATTATCAAAAAATCTGGCCCAGTGTTACACACTGGGTTTTCTGTGGCACAAAATGAGAGACAGATGCCACACACAGGACTGGCACTGAGGCAGAATTGCCAATCTTAATCTCCCACTAGTTTTTTTTTCTGGGAGAATTGTCAAAAAATCTGGTCCAGTGTTACACACTAGGTTTTATGTGGCACAAAATGAGAGACAGATGGCACACACAGGACTAGGACTGGCACTGAGGCAGAAATGCCAATCTTAATCTCCCACTATTTTTTTTTCCTGGGAGAATTGTCAAAAAATCTGGCCCAGTATTACACACTAGGTTTTCTGTGGCAAAAAATGAGAGGCAGATGCCACACAGCACTGGCACAGAGGCAGAATTGCCAATCTTAATCTCCCACTATTTTTTTTTTATTTATGGGAGAATTGGCAAGAAATCAGGCCCACTGTTAGACTGTATGTTTTCTGTGCCAGAAAATGAGACACAGATGCCACACACAGGACTGCCACTGATGCAGATTTGCCAATTTTAATCCGCACCTTTTTTTTTTTCTTCAGGGAGACTAGTGAGTAAATCTGGGCCACTGTATTAGAGTATATTTTCTGTGGCAGACAGTGGCTTGAAGAGATATAACGAAAAAAAAGGGACTGTACTACAATTACTATCTCCCTGCAGTAATCTCAGCAAAGTATGGCAGGCAGCAATAAAAAGGAGTGGACTGCTGCACAAAAAAAGTCAAAAGTGTGGACAAACAAACAAGATAGCTGTGCAGAAAGGAAGGAGCAACAGGATTTGTGCTTTGAAAAAAGCAGTTGGTTTGCACAGCGGTGTACAAACAGCAATGGAGCTATCAGGGAACCTTCTAGGGCAGCCCAATGAGCTACAGTGCTGAGGGAAAAAAATGTAGCCTCCACTGTCCCTGCAAACAAAAGGTGGTGTTGGACAGTGGAAATCGCTACAGCAAAAGCGGTTTGGGGGTTAATGTACCCTGCCTAACGCTATCCCTGCTTCTGACGAAGCGGCAGCAACCTCTCCCTATGCTCAGATCAGCAGCAGTAAGATGGCGGTCAGCGGGAATGCCCCTTTATAGCCCCTGTAACGCCGCAGAAATCAAGCCAATCACTGCCATGCCCTTCTCTAAGATGGTGGGGACCAGGAACTATGTCATCACGCTGCCCAGACTCTGCGTCCACCTTAATTGGCTTAGAAATGGCGCTGAACGCGTCATCGAAACACGACTTTGGCGCTAAGGTTGCCAACTGGGTGGCCGACCCCACACAGGGATCGGATCGGGTTTCACGAAACCCGACTTTGCCAAAAGTCGGCGACTTATGAAAATGACCGATCCGTTTCGCTCAACCCTATTCCTCACCTGATTCCAACGGTTGTTACAGTTGGTGATAAATCTAATCCTAGAATCTAGTTGGCGAGGGTTAGGTACAAGTAAAGAATCCTGGTCATGCCCTTTAGCTCATTGGTAGGCAGATGAGATGATCTTCTTAGTATATCCCCGCTGTTTGAACCTTTCTGTTAAGGCCCTTGACTGCTGTGTAAAGTCATCATCATGAGTGCAGCTGCATCGAATCCTTAAACATTTTCCAACTGGGATTCCCCTCTTAGTATGGGGCGATGCAAACTGTCAAAACAAAGCAGGCTAATGGTAGCCATGGGTAAAAGTCAGCAGTGAGACTATTATTCCAAATAGTGACCTTCAAATCCAGAAATGTAAGTGAAGTGGGAGAAAGAAAATGGGTTAAGGTAATGTTGAGACAGTTGTTTTTCAGCTCCTGCAAAAATTGGAGGCAATCACTTTCTGTTCCCGTCCAAACAAAGATCACGTCATTGAAGAAGCGATGCCAGTGTTGGACATGCTCCTTGAAAAATTTAGAATGATAAACTACTGTGTCTTCCCACCAGCCCAAAAAGATATTTGCAAAGGCTGATACACAGATAACTCCCATCGCATCACCGGACGCCTAATGATAATATGACCAATCAAATAGAAAATAATTATGATGCAGGATGAAATCAAGAAGGTGTTAGGGCTAGCGGAACGCACCAAGTAATTAGAAAGATGGTATAAGGTGCGTTCACTGCCCGGGGTCCACCGTGCAGAGATAGAACCTGCTGCTGAGTTTTGACGGATTATATGGCAGTATAATGTGAATACACACACACGTGATAGCTTCACCCGGTATGAAGGAAGCGAACCCTGTTGGGTCACAGGGCCGCGGTACCGCACAAAGAGCGCAAGCAAAGAGTTACAGAACTCTATCCCAAGACTCAAATAAAGAAATAATTATTTAATGCCCCTGAGTGCGTGCAGTGCCGCTCTGGCGGACGCTACTAACTACCCAGACTTGGGTCAGGAAAGCGCTCTGTTAATGCACGGCGCCGCACTGGCGATGACTGCAATAAGATGCTGGATCGTGTGCTAGGTATGCAGGTAGCACTGTCGGGTGCTAGATAGCAAGCATCCACCATTCGCGAGCAGTCAACAACACTAGGAAGGGGGATGATTAAAGAGTAACAGTTGCACATCTACACACACATTTTCAAGTATACACTAGCGCATGGCTGTGCAGCCATGCAAACTTTTTATAGCTGTGGCACTCAAAGACCTTCCTAGTGGTCCAATAGGAGCTGCTACAGGACCAGAGAGTGTGACCCTTGACCTCCAATGGGAGGTAGTCATGTGGGCATGCTCAGTATGGGAAAAGCAGGACTTAGTACCTGAAACGCCTGCTCGCTGCTGATCAGTACTGGCTGCAAAGAAAGAGCCTGGAAAGGCAGCAGTAACCAAGCGCACAGTATCAGCTTGAGCCAGACGCTGGGACCAACGTCTCTGCTGAGCAGGCTCCACTGCGGCTGGAGGAGAATGTGAGACCACAGCAGACATGGTTTGAGGTTCCCCCTGTGCAGCAGTGGGAACTCCTCACATTACCCTCCTCCCTGAGCCTCGCTACACTCAAAGGCAGCAATGAGCAGCGGAGCCTGAATGTGCTCAACAGGCTCCCAGATCCTGTCCTCTGGGCCATGACCCTTCCAATCTACCGGATAGAATTTTTTGCCACGTACCACCTTACACCCCATGATAGCATTCACTTAGTAATCATCCATGGATGAGCCTGAAGTCCCGGCAGATGATTTAGAAAACCGGGACATGTGAATGGGTTTTAGGAGTGACACATGAAAGGTGTCTGTGATACCTTGGCATGGAGGAAGGGCCAACCGATAGACCACAGGATTGACTTGTTCCAGGATCTTGAAAGGGTCTATGTAGTGAGACGCAAACTTAGTGGACTCAACTTGCAGCCTGATGTTACGAGCGGAGAGTCACACTAAGTCGCCAGGAGCAAAGGTCAGAGCAGGGCGCTGATGTGCATCAGCAGAAACCCTCATTCTCTCCTTGGAGGCCCAGATGGCATCCTGTGTGCGGTCCCAAATGTCACGTGCCTCCACTGCCCAGTCTGCGACCCTAGAATCGATGGATGACACGGACATGGGCACAGAGACACGTGGTTGCTGGCCATAGTAAGGAGGAATGGGGTCTGCCAGGTGAACTTTGCTGCGGCGTTGTTCAATGCAAACTCCGCCCATGGTCGCAGGGATGCCCAGTCATCCTGCCTGGCCGAGAAAAAATGTCGCAGGTATGTGACCAGAGTCTGGTTGTCCCTCTCTACCAACCCATTCATCTTGGGGTGGTACGCAGAAGAGAGATTCAGCTCAGTGCTGAGTAAACGACATAGCTCTCTCCAGAACCGAAACGCAAATTGGGGACCCCGGTCACTGACAATTTTGACTGGCATGCCATGTAGGCGGAAAACATGTTCAATGAACAATACTGCCAAAGCCCGTGCAGAAGGTACCCGTGGAAGCGGCATCAAGTGCACCATTTTAGAAAAATGGTCAGTGACTACCCAGATAATGGTGCAGCTATGAGACTTGGATAAGCTCACCACAAAGTCCATCCTGACCATTTCCCAGGGCCTGTCTGCCACCAGCAGGTTTAAAGTAGCCCAGCAGGCCATTGCCAAAGTGACCGATTCTTGGCGCAGGAGACACATGCCTGAATATAGTCACCCACGTCACGGGCCATATGCGGCCACCAGTACGTCCTCGCCAGAAACTGTAATGTCCTCTTGGTCCCAAAATGTCCACCCACCCTAGACGAGTGAGCCCAAGAGAGAACCTCCAATCGCAAGTTAGATGGAATGAAAGTCTTGCCTAGGGGCACAGACTCTAGCGAAACCGGAGCTACAGTTCTCAGGCTCTCTGAAGGGACAATAAGCCGAGGCTCCTCCACTTCTGATGACACAAAGGAGCCGGAGAGAGCATCAGCGAGAGTGTTTTTCTCCCCGGAGAGAAAATGAAGGTAAAGTGGAACCGGGAGAAGAGCAGGGACCATCTAGCCTGGCGAGAGTTTAGCCGCTTTGCGGTTTGTAAGTACACCAAATCCTTGTGGTCAGTGATTACTTCGAAGGGGTAGCGAGCCCCCACCAGAAGATGTCTCCACTCCGAAAAGGCCAACTTCATGTCTAGCAGCTCCCTGTCCCTGATGGAATAATTCCTCTCCGCTGGTGTGAAGGTCTTGGAGAAGAAGAAGCTAGGATGCTTCCGACCTTGAGCATCCTTCTGGAAGAGGACTGCTCCAGCACCGAAGGAAGAGGCATCCACCTCCATGATAAATAGTTTATCAATATCGGGGCAATGTAAAATGGGAGCGCCAGTGAAGTGTGACTTGATAGAGAGGAAGGCCTTGGAGACCTCCTCCAACCACAATTTGGACTTAGCTCCCTTCTTGGTAAGGGCAACCAGGGGAGCTACCAAAGTTGAGAAGTGGGGAATGAACTGGCGATAATAGTTGATGAACCACCATAAAGTGCTGCACCGCTTTCAGAGAATGGGGTTCCTGCCAGTCCATCACAGGCTGTAGTTTAGCAGGATCCATAGCCAATCCTTGGGCAGAGATGATATAGCCCAGGAAAGGCAAAGACTCCTGCTCAAACACACACTTCTCCAACTTGGCATAGAGGGAGTTTGCCCGTAGGAGGTCGAAGACTTTGCAAACATCTCTCCGGTGGGAGTCTATATTTGGAGAGTAGATGAGAATATCATTCAGATAGACTACAACTGAGGTGGAGAGCATATCCCGGAAGATATCATTTACAATGTCTTGGAAAATGGCTGGGGCATTGCAAAGCCCGAAGGGCATCACCAGGTATTCATAGTACCCATCCCTGGTGTTAAAAGTCATCTTCCATTCGTTCCCCTCATGGGTGCGAATCGGGTTCTAAGCACCCCGCAGATCAAGCTTAGTAAATACCCTCGCTCCCTGCAACCTATCGAAGAGCTCAGATATCAGGGGCAGAGAGTATTTATTCTTAATGGTGATGGCGTTAAGACCCCTATAATCTATGCATGGACATAATTCCCCTTCTGCACAAAGAAGAACCCCGCCCCTGCAGGTGACACTAACTTCCTAAGGAATCCTCTTGCCAGATTCTCCTTAATGTACTGAGACATTGCCTCCATCTCCAGGAGAGATAACGGGTAGACTCGACCCCGGGGAGGCTCAGCACCAGGCAAGAGGTCAATAGGGCAGTCATAGGAGCGGTGAGGTGGAAGGGTCTCCGCAGCCCTTTTGGAGAACACGTCCGCATATGGCCAATAGTGCTTGGGGAGAGAGGAAAGATCTGCGCGTACTTCAGTTGTAGCAACCTGAACGCACTCCCTCAGACATCTACCTTCACAAGATTCACTCCATCCCAGAATTCTCCCTGAGGACCACTCTATGTGAGGAGAGTGGTAGTGTAGCCATGGTATCCCCAATAGGATCTCATCAATTCCCTTGGGAATGACTAGCAGGGAGATAATCTCCTGATGAGATGGAGATATAGATAGAGTAAATGGGATGGTTTGGTGTGCTATCTGAGAGGGCAGTATCAACCCATTTACCACTCGTACGGTTAAAGGTTTGGCGAGCATCACCAGGGGTATTGCGTGTCACTGGGCTAAGGCAGATGACATAAAATTGCCCTCTGTCCTGGAATCCATGCAAAGCTCTAGCATAAGAGTGGATGGGCCTATGGTAATTGTCCCCTTAAAGGTCAGTTTGGAGGAAAACGTCACCGACGATTTCCCGACCGCTGGGAACATCTGGAGGCAAGATGTCCTGACTGCCAACAAACATGGCAGACCTTGAGTGCACGAGCGTTCCGGGATTTAGATCCCGCTCATGACACCTCCATGGGCTCAAGTGACTCGGATGCCTGGACCGAAGATTCCAGGTCTGGCGAAGGTGGGAGCCAGCCGAAACCTCTGACTACACTGGGCTCGCTACAACCTTCGCTCATTAAAACGAAGGTCGATGCTAGTTGATACAGCTATTAGCTCCTCCATTGTGGCGGGAATCTCCCTAGTGGCCAAAGCGTCCTTCACATGGTCAGCCAGCCCCTCCAAAATACAGGGATGAGGGCGTTATCTGGCCACTCCAGCTCAGATGCTACAGTCTGGAAGTGGACGGCCAAATGGCTGACTATGGACGAGGCCTGGGTCAATGCCAGCAGTTGGAGCGCCGTATCTTGGGTGACTCGAGGTCCTAAAAAGACTTGTTTCAGAGTGCTCAGAAATGGCGAAGCACTCTGCACCACATGATCGCCATGCTCCCACTGCAGCTTAGCCCACTGCAATGCCGTCCAACAGAAGGGATATAATGAATCCCACATTTGCCCGCTCTGTGGGAAAACATGCAGCCAGAAGCTCGAGGTGTTTGGCGCACTGGCTCATGAATCCCCTACATGACTTGCTATCACCAGAGTATTTATCTGGCAGCGGGAGGTGTGATAAGGTTGGAACAGGGGTGGCAGTGGACAAACTTGCTGCAGCCATGCTGGCAGCCTTAACAGCTAAAGCTACTGTGGTAACATCCACAGCTGAGGTTGAACGCTTGAGAGCCGCCAACCTGCCCTCCAGCTGCTGGATGTACTGCTGCAGTCTCTGTTTGTCCGCCATTACTAGCCATACCCTGGCGCTAGTATAATGTTAGGGCTAGCAGAAAGCACCAAATAATTAGGAAGATTGTATGAGGTGCGTTCACTGCCCAGGGTCCACCGTGCAGAGATGGAACCTGCTGCTGAGTAATGACGGACTATATGGCAGTATAATGTGGATACACACACAGGTAAGCTTCACCCGGTATGAAGGAAGCGAACCCTGTTGGGTCACAGGGCCGCGGTACCGCACAAAAAGCGCAAGCAAATAGTTACAGAACTCTATCCCAAGACTCAAGGAAAGAGTTCCTCTAGACCTCTTGTGCTCGACACCGCTACTGGGGTGTCAGAGTTAAACAGAAATAATAATTTAATGCACAAGAGTGCGTGCAGTGCCGCTCTGGTGGACGCCACTAACTACCCAGACTTGGGTCAGGAAAGCGCTCTATTAACGGATGGCACCGCACTGGCGGTCACTGAAATAAGATGCTGGATTGTGTGCTAGGTGTTCAGGTAGCACTGTTGGGCGCTATATAGCAATCATCCACCATTCGCGAGCAGTCAACAACACTAGGAAGGGGGATGAATAAAGAGCAACAGTCACACAACTACACACACACGTTTTCAAGTATATACTAGCGCATGGCCGTGCAGCCATGTGAACCTTTTATAGCTGTAGCACTCAAGGACCTTCATAGTGGTCCAATAGGAGCTGCTACAGGACCTGAGATTGTGACCCCTGACCTCCAATGGGAGGTCGTCATGTGGACATGCTCAGTGTGGCACCCCTAGGGGTATTTGCCACAAAAATAGTTACTGACAGTAAGTACAAATACTAAAATAGCAAGACTGCACTACCACCTCCGGCCAGAAGGGGGAGCTCCAGAGACTCCCCTTGATCCATTCTGGTCTGAGAGAAGAAATGGCAGTTGGGCTAAGGAGCTGATAGTGAGAGGTCATACAGTTGAATCTCTAACAGCCCTGTGACTGTTACCAGGCCTAAATCACCGGCCTGAGGAGAAGAGGGATAGAGAAAAAGGACATTGTGAGAACCGGGTAGCATTAATCACTACCCAGAACAGGCGCAAAGACGGATACCGGATCCGTGGCTGTATTCATTATATATAATACAGCAACCGGAAAAACGTGAGGTGATATCAGCTTCACTAGGGTCGGATGCAGCAACAGACACAGAGTTCAGCGGTACTCCCAGAGGGGGTAAACCGATAAAAGGACTCGGGTTGCCCGTCGAACCAGGACCCGGAGGGGACAGATTGGGCCGGCAGCCAGTTCACATACAGCAGCAGGGCCACACAGAAATTGCGCACAATAAGAGGCGAAGACCCCGGCAGGGTCAAAGTAACTCAGAGTTCCCATACAGACTCCGGTGACAGGACTGGTTGTAAATCCTTTTATGTTAAAGTAAACTGGTTAAACGTTTCAGTGCCTCAGTCTTTCATTTGGACAATAGCCATCTATCCAGGATCGAGATCGTCACCGCTGGGAGAACCTGCTGCTGATCAAGTAAGTGCCTGTCCCCTCATGATACCCCTTACACTGTGCATTGCCTGAGGCCACAGCACCGGGTCAAGCCACCCGTGACATCCCCCTCAAGAGACAGACTCCATTGGTCCGGTGCTGGGTATCCCGGTCTCCTGGGCGTCACAATTGGCGTCACGAACAGGATCTAGCCAGCCCGTATACCGGGTATTGTGTGCCGTGATTGGAGCCCAAAACTGTGAAAACTGGGATGAAAAATCTTGAAAATTGACTTTATTAAAGAAAAATCCATTCCCCATTGAAAACTATTGAAAGTGACTTTTCCCCATTGGTTATAATGGAGTAAAGATGGCCGCCATCCCCTGAGGTAATCACTTCATAACCGTTAGGCACGAGACTGTTAATTGAGCTACGCCATCACCTGAGCCCCAGTCTAACTGAAAAACTTCAGAATCCGCCATTACAGAGCGCGGTGGGTGGGAGCAGCAGGGGGCGTGTCATTGTGGGCGGCACCAAGCTGAGCGCTCTGACATCAGAGCAAGGGGAAAATCGATCCTGCTGCACAGCGGAACGAATCTACACTATCCCGACGGAAGCGGAGGACCGGAAGGGTCCGGATTAACTAAGGGGGCACAGTATGTCGCAGCACGGAGACGCCGCAGCACTCGGCAACGCTAATGCAGCTGAAAGACAGAGTGTCAATAGAGAGTCCGGCAGCGCAGCGGTGCAAGGAGTGGCACCCATCATGCCGGTGCTGATGCCATATACCCCGGGTGGCCCATGGCTTCCAATGTATGAAGGTGAGCCTAATACCCTTGACGATTTCAGAGAAAAGATGCTGGCCCATTTTGACATGTTCCCTGTGGGTGAAGTTCAGCGTGTTAGTCTCCTGATGATGCAGTTAAGTGGCCATGCTAAGCGAGAAGTCACAGCATGGGCAGCTGATCTAAAAGGCACTGTTGAACGCATATTTGCTGGATTAAAAGCTACATTTGAAACCACGGCCAGCAGCAAAGCTAAAATACGATTCTTTAGTTGCAAACAAAAAGCTAATGAGGGCGTGAGAGACTTTGCCTTAAACCTGCAGGAAGCCCTTAAATCACTTACACTGGCTGAACCCATTTTTAACACCGGAGCGGATAAACTGCTAAGAGATCAATTTATTGAGGGACTCTACACCCCTTCTCACCGGGGGCATGTGAGCATGCTTGTTTTTAAGAACCCTGAATTGACATTTGCCCAATTAAAGGAGAGCGCTATACGTCTCCAGCTGGCAGAGGCACCTCGGGATCAGGATCCTGCGCAACCCATGGCAGAGGCACCTCAACAACAGGGAGTGCCAGTGACATCAGCTATGTCTGGGGCCATTGCTAAGCCCCTGGGGCCCAGTACTAATGAGGCTCTTCAACAAAAGCTTGACTCTTTAGCTGATGTTGTTGCTTCAATGGCTAAAACCATGCAGGAGATGAGAGGACACAAGATGGAGTTGGCAAACTGTAGAGAGGATGTTCCATGGATGAGACCCCGGAGATACCCGACATGGAGAGGACGACCCCGCGACCGCTACCAACCGGATGGACAGCCCATTTGCCGCCGTTGCCAGCAGCCGGGCCACTTTGCACGAGATTGTGATTTAAACGGGAATCCCCTGGGAATGCGGGCCGCTTCGCAGGAATGAACTTTCAAGGCCCAACACCCTGGCACGACAGGTACATCGGAGGACGACCCATTATCCCTATCGTGCTGGACGGAATTCCCCTCAACGCTTTGCTGGACACAGGTTCCCAGATTTCATCTATACCGTATATCCTTTATAAGTGGTACTGGGCTGATGCAGATATTGATAAAGGGCCCTCTGATGTTGAACTAGATATATGGGCCAGTAATGGTAAGTTGGTACCGAAACTAGGATTCAGGGAGATGACCATAAAGATTGGTAAAGTAGAACTGAAGAAACAGGGTATAATTGTTGTTGATGTTGACCGGCGGAACTGTGAACCAACTGTATTGATAGGAATGAATGTGTTAGAGAACTGCTTTTCCAAAGTCATTTCTGTCTTACAGCAAATTGCTGAAACTGCCCAATCCTGCCAGCAGAGAGTTCTCCGGAGGGAAATAAAAGTATTGATGTTAAGGCAACAGGTAGAAGTTGCAGGTGGAGAAATCGGCAGTGTGAGGGTAAGTGATCCAACGTCTATTGTAATCCCACCAAAAACAGAAATGCTGGTATGGTGTAGAGCAGCCATTGGTACTAAGGGACGAGATTATCAAGCCTTAATAGAACCAGTGTACACCGACAGCAGGCCCACTATACTCACAGCACGAGGGATAGTCGAGGTACACCGGGGACGAGTGCCGGTACGACTTTTGAACTGTGGAGAGGAAGAGGTCACTTTGCCAAGGTATGCTACAATGGCAAAGCTATATACTGTTGACAACAATGCCATCACAACCATTGAGCCCTTAGAACCAACCTGTCAGGTGGAAGGCAATGGCTCAGATGGAGAAATGGAGGATTGGTGCCAACAGCTACACGTGGGCATAAATTCAACACCTACCCATCAAAAACAAGGGGTGTATAGGCTAGTGACGGAATATGAACAAGTCTTCAGTAAACACCCATTGGACTTCGGACGGATAGAACGGGTAGAACACACAATCCCCACAGGTGACCATCCCCCAATAAAAGAAAGATATAGACCCATACCGCCCGCTCACTATCAATGTGCAAAAGATATGCTGAGGGAAATGAAACAGGCCGGGGTAATAAGAGACAGCTGTAGCCCCTGGGCGGCCCCTCTAGTGATTGTCAAAAAAAAGGACGGAACCATGAGAATGTGCGTAGACTACCGGAAGATTAATAACATCACCCATAAAGACGCCTACCCCTTGCCTAGGATAGAAGAGTCCTTAACTGCTTTGAAATCTGCTAATTATTTTTCCACCTTAGACTTAACAAGTGGGTATTGGCAAGTCCCTGTGGCTGAGAGAGATAAGGAAAAGATGGCATTCACCACACCAATGGGTCTATGTGAATTTAATCGCATGCCGTTCGGACTCTGCAACGCATCCGGTACCTTCCAGCGGCTGATGGAATGCTGCCTCGGACACAAGAACTTCGAGACCGTTCTCCTGTACCTAGATGATGTGATCGTCTACTCAAAGACTTACGAACAACACTTAATAGACCTGGCAGAAGTGTTCGAAGCCTTATCCAGGTATGGCATGAAAGTCAAGCCATCCAAATGTCACCTTCTCAAGCCAAAGGTACAGTACCTGGGACACATCGTGAGTTCGGAGGGAGTAGCACCAGATCCCGAGAAAATAAGCGCCATAAGGGATTGGCCAAGACCTACCAGCGCAAAAGAAGTGAGACAATTCCTGGGATTGGTGGGTTACTATCGCAGATTTATAAAAGGATTTACCAAGTTGGCAGCACCCTTGCAAGACACCTTGGTAGGGCAGACGAAGAAACCTTCAACCCGAAACCCTCCTTTTCAGTGGAACGACGAAAGGGAAGACTCCTTTGAACAACTAAAGAAGGCACTAACCGGAGAAGAGGTTCTGGCATACCCAGATTACCATAAACCTTTCATCCTCTACACCGATGCCAGTAATGTGGGACTAGGAGCGGTGCTGTCACAAAAGCAAGAAGGTCGGGAGAAAGTCATCGCCTTTGCAAGTAGAAAGCTCCGGCCTACTGAAAGAAATTCAGAAAATTACAGCTCCTTCAAATTGGAACTACTGGCAGTAGTTTGGGCTGTGACGGAGCGTTTCAAACACTATCTGGCCGCTGCAGAATTTATTGTCTATACTGACAACAATCCGTTGACCCACCTGGACACAGCCAAATTAGGTGCGTTAGAACAGCGATGGATAGCCCGGTTATCTAATTACAACTTCATAATCAAGTATCGAGCAGGTCGCAAGAATGGAAATGCCGATGCCCTATCCCGGATGCCACACTTGAGAGATGTAGAAGAGGAAACGGGGGAGCTTGAAGAAATTGAACTACCAGCCTTCCATCGTCCCAAGGCAAAACATCATCAGTCAAGTAACTATCAGAAACAACAAGAGGTGAATTTTAATCCGTTAGCACACCATAGATGGGCTGACACCCAAGACAGCAATCCGGCTGTGAAGTTGGTGAAGGAACTGTTGACTGAGCAAAGTGCATATCCCTATGAGGATGCCCCAGAAGAGACGCATCAACTCTGGAAAGAGAGAGGCAAAATGTTCCTGTATCAAGGGAAGCTCTGTAGAAGATACACCAATCCGAAAACACATGAATTGGTTTGGCAGATTATTGTGCCTAAACAAGATGTGAAGATGGTCCTCGAAGCTTACCATAATGGTGCTGGTCACTTCGGTTGGAAAAAGTTAGAAGTACTTCTAAGAGAAAGATTTTATTGGGTCGGGATGAGAAAATCAATCGAACAGTGGTGCAGAAATTGTGGCCCGTGCAACCTCAGAAGAAACGATCAAAAGAACCAAAGAGCACCACTGCAGCCCATAATCACCAAACAACCACTTGAACTTGTAGCCATGGACCACGTGAAGTTGACACCAAGCCGGTCCGGCTATGTCTATGCCTTGACCATCGTGGACCATTATTCACGTTTCTTGGTAGTAGTACCCGTAAAAGATCTGACAGCAAAAACAGCAGCCAAAGCGTTCCAAACGTACTTTTGTAGACCCCATGGATATCCGGAACAGGTTCTCACCAACCAAGGTACAGCCTTTGAATCAGAGATCTTCAGAGAATTCTGTAATATGTATGGTTGCAAAAAGATCCGGACGACGGCCTATCATCCACAAACAAACGGCTTATGCGAGAAGATGAACCATATTGTAATAGACCTACTAAAGACTTTACCTGAGACAGAAAGGAATCAATGGCCAGAGAAATTGCCTGACTTGGTGGATCTGTATAATCATGTCCCGGTGAGCTCCACCAACTGCACCCCAGCTTACCTTATGCGTGCAAGACCTGGCCAATTACCAATCGATCTAGAAATGGGAATTCTGAAACCAGACGCAGAATTTCAAGACTCCAATTGGGATATCATACGGCAAAAGCAGTATCGCCAAGTGCAAGAGAGTGTGGAAAGAAGCCTTCAGCAAACTAGAGAAAGACAAGAGCGAACTTTCAACCAGAATGCTCTAGCGACCCCATTAAGACCGGGTGACCAAGTGCTCAAGAGAAATCGTCGAACCAATAAACTGGACAATCAGTGGGAAGCCGTACCCTACACAGTTTTACCAACAAGAGTGGATAATCCTAAAATGTGTCTCATTAGCAAAAACGGAGGCTTAACATCTGTACTAGTGTCAAGAGACAATCTTAAATTATGTCCGGAAGCATTGAAAGAGCCAGACGTTGTCCAGCCAGAACCAGAAGTTATTCAACCCATACAGGTTCAACCAGTAAAGGAAAAAGAAGAGGAAGTGTATCACACCTGTATAGGAGACTTTCCCAAAACCCTACTAACATACCATGGTGCAGTAGTGGTTCCCATGGTGGCCTTTTACCCAACACCGAACCCAATACCAGAAGTCCCAAGACAGGAAGAGGCTGACCCCGTACTACAGGAGGTTCCAGGCCAGGAAGAACAGATTCCTGGTCAGAGTAATCCCATTCACGGTGGACTTGCCAACTCCATAGTCGTGGAATTATCTTTAGCAGAGCGGGCAGATACTACATCCGCAGTAGACAGTAGTACACCACATGAAGAGACACCGCTATTACGTAGATCACAGCGTAGTACCCAGGGTCAATTACCGGCCAGGTATGCAGATTACCAACTATAAAGCTCATAATGTGAATTGTATATATGTTATGCCGTATATAGTTAAGCAGAAAATGTAGTATAGTCATTGTTATCAGTCTGCAACGTTTAAGCCCAGTACCTACAGAGACTTGTCTGTATGAACTTATTGCATATTCTTGAACTTTTTATCAGCCCGGAGGCACTAAATCAAAGCTCCGGAAAGACTGCTTTTTGAACTTTGCTTTTTGCTCTTTTTGAACTTTCTTTAGACTTTATATTGATAACTCCGTTGGAAAAATGGAACTAAATTCCTGGACACTAAGTACAGTGCCGTTCCTAATACCTTCAAGGATAGAACTGTATTAATGGACGCTATTTGAAGTGACTTTTTACAGAACTCTATTTTTGTTTCCTTGAGTGGTTTTTGTAACTTTTCATTTTTAAGACTCTGTACATATTAATTGTTATTTCAAAATGTTATTGTCCCACAATCCCGGAGTACTGTTCTTAACTAAGGGGGAATGTGGCACCCCTAGGGGTATTTGCCACAAAAATAGTTACTGACAGTAAGTACAAATACTAAAATAGCAAGACTGCACTACCACCTCCGGCCAGAAGGGGGAGCTCCAGAGACTCCCCTTGATCCATTCTGGTCTGAGAGAAGAAATGGCAGTTGGGCTAAGGAGCTGATAGTGAGAGGTCATACAGTTGAATCTCTAACAGCCCTGTGACTGTTACCAGGCCTAAATCACCGGCCTGAGGAGAAGAGGGATAGAGAAAAAGGACATTGTGAGAACCGGGTAGCATTAATCACTACCCAGAACAGGCGCAAAGACGGATACCGGATCCGTGGCTGTATTCATTATATATAATACAGCAACCGGAAAAACGTGAGGTGATATCAGCTTCACTAGGGTCGGATGCAGCAACAGACACAGAGTTCAGCGGTACTCCCAGAGGGGGTAAACCGATAAAAGGACTCGGGTTGCCCGTCGAACCAGGACCCGGAGGGGACAGATTGGGCCGGCAGCCAGTTCACATACAGCAGCAGGGCCACACAGAAATTGCGCACAATAAGAGGCGAAGACCCCGGCAGGGTCAAAGTAACTCAGAGTTCCCATACAGACTCCGGTGACAGGACTGGTTGTAAATCCTTTTATGTTAAAGTAAACTGGTTAAACGTTTCAGTGCCTCAGTCTTTCATTTGGACAATAGCCATCTATCCAGGATCGAGATCGTCACCGCTGGGAGAACCTGCTGCTGATCAAGTAAGTGCCTGTCCCCTCATGATACCCCTTACACTGTGCATTGCCTGAGGCCACAGCACCGGGTCAAGCCACCCGTGACATCCCCCTCAAGAGACAGACTCCATTGGTCCGGTGCTGGGTATCCCGGTCTCCTGGGCGTCACATCAGTATGGGAAAAGCAGGACTTAGTCCCTAATTTGCCTGCTCGCTGCTGATCAGTACTGGCTACAAAGACAGAGCCTGGAAAGGCAGCAGTAACCAAGTGCACAGTATCAGCTTGAGCCAGACGCTGGGACCGACGTCTCTGCTGAGCAGGCTCCACTGCAGCTGGAGGAGATTGAGAGACCTCAACGGACATGGTTCGAGATTCCCCCTGTGCAGCGGCGGGAACTCGACTCCTTACAGAAGGTCAATCAAAAATGAATCGTGCAGGCGATCCAGGTTGGTTTGTTTATCCAAAAAATAAGTCACTGCATGGATGCAATCCCTATGATTGATGTTAGCGTATAGGGACTCAACATCACATGTGACCAATATTGTTTGGTCTGAAGTTACAAAGTTACTGCAAATTTGGATAAAATGGGAATAGTTTCTGATGGAAGATGGTAAAGATACAGCAAGAGGTTGCAAAAAGAAATCAACGTAGATATCTGCTTTTTCACACAAACTTCCTATACTATGTAGACAGAATGGGTCGACCAGGGGGTGTGACTAGACTCTTGTGAACTTTGGGAAATAATTAAAAGGTCGCTTTGACCGGAGATTCAATCTAGATAAATTGTTTAATGCTCCTATTAATGACCACCATATTGAGTGCTCGACATAACAAAGTGTGTAGCTTACTAGTAGTAGGGTCAGATGGTAGTTGGGAATAAAACATGCTGTTACTTAATTGTTTACGTACCTCCTCCAAATACATATCAGTAGGCCAAAGCACTATGTTCTCACTTTTGTCAGGCTCCTTTATGACAAATTCCTTGTTGTTTTTTAAGGAGGTCAAAGCTCTATTTTCATCAGATGTGAGATTATATGGACCTCCAAGGTTGGATGGCATCTGATAAATGTCTTTCATAACTAATTCGAAGATTTTAACAGCGGGGACAAGTGAAAAAGAGAGGGAGGCCTTAGGTTTATTCCTATGAGGAAAAACAGGCCTACCTGGTCCAGATTCATTTTCTGGTAAGAGATCAATTAAGTCCTGGAGCACTTTTACCAGATCAAATTTGGTCAAGGTCTTTGTGGGATAGAAAGAAAGCCCCTTTTGTAAAACAGAGATTTCAACAGAGGAGAGGGAATAATTTGATAGATTAATCATCTGGAGAGGAGCATTATTTGCCTGAGTACTAGAATCCCTGTTATCTAAAACAGAAAAATCATTTATCTGCGTCGGGTTCTGTGGCTCTGGCGGAATGGTGATCCCTAGCTCCTGTAGTTGTTTATTCAGTTTCTTAGATGTCACTTCCCTCTGAGGACAAAAGAAAATCGCTGGAACTGGAGGTCCCAGAAGGAGGATCTGCAGACGATTGTGCTGGTATAGGAGCTATGTGACTAGTATTACTGTTTGATTCTCAAAGTCTGTGGATCCCTATGGAATTTCTTGCATTTTTTGGTGACCGCTTCAGTTTCAAACTTATCCAAGGTGTCTTTAAGACTGTTTTTAAAGGGTATAACCTGAGGAGCATCATCAAAGGTTACAATTTAGTTTTCATCTCTTTGATACGGTTCTTAGAGGAAGCAAGGAGTTCTTTATCGTGCTCCAGCAACATAGTAATAATGATGCTCGAACAACGGAGCAACCGATGTTCCCATGTGTGTTTAAAAGAAGGAGTGGGTTCCCAGGCTGGTTAGATAGAAACACAAAGACCCCATGGTACAATTGAAGCCCCGAGGTACTCTTCGAGGCTCCTAATGTTCCACCAGAGTCTAATGCCCAACCTGTGTGATGTGACAAGCTCATGGGTTAATTTAGAAAAATCAGAACCAGCTGCTGGAGCTGCATCAGACTAAAGCTTTCCTTTCATGGGTAAAAATAGAAAGCCAGCCATACCAATAGTATAAGTGAAACTTTAGTCTTTAAAAGGATTTTCTAAGATTACAGAAAGCACTACTCTTGAACATGGACTAATTTTGCAGTTTAGTTCTATTCTCTGGAATACAGCTATGCAATACCCGACTGTAGCAGCGCCAATTCACGAAGGAAGCAGCTATTATGCTACTTATTATTTCCTGCGACATCTGTAGGCTCTTTTAATTTTTGCATTTAAAGTCATTAATTGTTAACTATCTTGCATAGCTATTTCTACAGTTTGCCTTGATACAGCACATGAAATTAATATGCCAATGAAGACAAACACCAGCGTGTTTATTGATCTAAAGTGCTATTGATTTGTAACCACTAATCTATTAACACGTTTTAAGTGATTTTTCCAAAGCTGTCAAGCATGAACTGATTGAGAAAACTCAGTGAATGCATTTAAGTTGGCTAAACATTATCTATTTAAGCTTTTCCTAATATCAATATTCATGGAAGAGCACATGCGTCACATAGCAGGGGATATTATCTTACATGCCTGGAGAAAGCATTATGGAACCCTGAGAAATGTGCAGGAGATATAATTCTTCTTACCAAATTGTTATTGTCAATTGGGGTAAATTAATAAACCATGCCTTATGGAAGGACGAACCAATGTGTTTATTGACGTAGAAATGGTGTGGATTCTTGATGCTAATCCATTAATGCCTTTCAAAATTCAGAAGGAGATAAAATGATGGCATCCAGGAGAGAGCCTAAATCTATATTTTTTAGTAAAGTTATGCTCCAAGAAATATGCAAAGGAGCTAGGATAATCTATTAATTTTAGGGATTGAGCATCTTTATTTCTGTTATCTCCTAGATGACCTATAATCATGTCAGAAGTTTATTCTAAATCTCCTTTACTATAAAAACATTGTTCATGGAAATGTATCATCTATGTTATTGCAATAAGTTGCTAGATACTGATGCTTTTTTAAGTTTATTTTTCAAATTGCATAATTTTTATTCATCGATCTGCTGTATAAGAGATATGTTTACAGCAGCCAAATGAAGAAGAAACAAAAACACTACAATACTGATGTATGGAAATCAATTATTGACTTTTATGGGCCGTGCTTTGTGAACTTGGGATCACTGTGCAGGGAAAGGGTAGAAGTTGAGATTTGTCCATTACCTATTGTCAATTGTGAATCCTAGGTTCTCCACCTCAAAATGTTGCCATTAAATTACCACTGTTTGATCTGCAAGCCACGATCAGCCTTTCTAAATGCTGCCTTAGTATAGTAAAAAAAACAACAAATATTTAGTTATAGTGTGAGGCTAGTCACTACTCATAGACTAATGTTGAGGCAGAGTGGTAAAGTGGTCCAATGTCAAAAGCCAGAAAGTACATAAAAAAACAAAAGGATAAGACAAACGAATAGTCAGTGGCAAAATTTCAGGGTCTGGCTATTATGGTTAGAATGCATCAATAGCAAAAATGCTTATACAATTGGGCAGTCTAAAAGCAAATCCAAGGTCCAACAATAAAAGATCAAAATATCAGCATACAAGGCACACAGTAAATACACTACTGAGCTGAAGCTACAATTAGCAATGACCTAACTTTAACAGCCAATTAAATAGCCTGGCAATTATTAGGAAAGGAAAACATCTGGGAAAACCCAAACACTTCACTGACAGCTTGACATGCTCCTGCTACCCCTAGGGCATCTGAGATTTCACTCACAGCACTGACAGACCAATATACCCCTGCTATCCATGGAGTGGCTGTGCAGTCACTCACAGCATCTCTTTGACACAGAAAGTGATAGGATCTTGAAATATATCATGTGAAGATGAAATCACTTAACCCCTTCAAGACCTTGGTATTTCCCATTTTTTAGTTTCCATTTTTTGCTCTACTTCTTCCCAGAGACATAACTTTTACATTTTTCAGTCAATATGGCCATGTGAGGTCTTGTGTTTTGCAAGACAAGTTGCACTTTTGAGCAACACCATTGATGTTACAATATAGTGTACAGTAAAACTGGAAAAACAAATTGCAGTGAAATCGCAAAAAAACTGCAATTCCACAATTTATTTTTACCATGTTCACAAAATGCTGAAAATGATCTGCCATTACGATTCTCCAGGTCATTAAGAGTTTGCAGATACCAAACATATATAGGTTCTTTCTTATTCATGTGGTGAAAACATTTTTCCAAAGTTTGTAAAAACAAAAAGCAGACGCCATTATCTGAAACTTGTAGCATCTCCATTTTTCTGGCTCTGGGGCTGGGTGAGGGCCTATTGTTTGAGCTTCTAGCTGACATTTTTATTGATACCATTTTGGGGTAGATACGATGTCTTGATCACCTGTGTTTTTAATTGTTTTATTTTAAATGGTGCAAAAAAGGGGAGATTTGACCTTTTGTTTTTTAAATTTTTTAAAAAACTTTTTTTATGCTTTTTACTGGCTTCAATAGTCTCCTTTGAGGAGTTGAAGCTGTGATCATCCGATCACTTGTGCTACACATAGCCGACATCCTTAGCAGATAGGCAATGACAAGCACAGAGGTCTTCTGCAGACCCCCAGTTGTCAAGCAAACCCATTGGCGTCCTGCGATCAAGTGACAGTGGCTCAGAAGGGCGTGTCTTATGACAGGCTTCTGGTAAGCATGAGTTAAATGCTGCTGTCAGAGATTGACAGTGGCATTTAACGAGTTGAAAGCCGTGAGTGCATCACAATTCCACTCGCGGCTGTTAGAGGCACATGACAGCTGGTCAAATCATCATCGGAGCCAGGGGCATTCACATAACTGCTGTATTTATACTAAGAATACATTACACACAGGTGGACTCAATTTATTAATTTTGTGACTTCTGGATTTGATTTAGGGGTATCAAACTATAGAGGAGGCTGAATATTAATGTACTTCAGAATTTTCAGATTTATACTTTTAAAATATTTAAAAAACCATGTGCCATTTCCTTTACACTTCACCAATAATTGCAACTTTCTTTAGGTATGTCGAATAAAATCCAAATAAAATACTTTTAAGTTTGTGAATGTAACATGAAAAAATGTGGAAAAGTTCATGGAGTTTGAATACTTTTTCAAGTCATTGTACATATCAAACATATAATTTATTTCAATCCCATTTTGCAAATGTCTTTTCTCTCAGAGTTACAGGAACTGAACAATTATTGCTGCCAGAAGCTTTTTATAAGCACCAAAGATTATGAAGAATCGAATGTACATGAGTGTTATATTACTGATCCTCTTATCTGATGGACTAAACAATAAGACGCAAACTTGATTTTCTTTTCTCTTTTGAAACCTTGCACGGTTTTAGCTGCACAATCAATCTTCAAGTAATCTAATTTGTATGAATACATTCACCCATCAGGACATACAGGTCAGTTAGGTCCAGAAATATTTGGACAGTGAAACAAGTTTTGGCATTTTAGCTGTTTACCAAAACGTATTCAACATACAGTTATCTCTAGAATGTGTAACCTGGGCCTTTCAGGGCCCCATAGCTTACTTTTTTGCTATTTTCTGCAAAATTGCGTTAGTTAGAATTTTCAAACTCTGGGTGTTCCTCAAATATATTGTTGTTGGTAATATCTAGTTGTTCATATAATTTTATGTGATAAGCATTTTGGTATAACAATGCTTTTTTGGGAAAACCCCATATTTACAGAACCCGGACCTTTCAGGGCCATACTATGTTTATCTTGTACTCAACAGTGTTTGTGTCTCAAGTTACTTTGTTATTGTTGTTAGGGTTGCTGGGGACGGGGTGCATCATACCTGTGTGTTGAAAGGCCTGTGATGATATAATGGTCATGTGATTTCGGAAGGGAGACTGATTTCTCCTTCCCAATGTCATAATGCCTCGAAAAAAAACAGCATGGCAAAATATCTCAAAAGAGGAATTGTATTCTTACTGTATATTGGACTAACACTTCTGGCAGGGTGTAAAAAATCTTATGATGCTCCTATCAAATAATTATTTTCTGATCCACACTATAAAGCAACAATGCCAGTGGATAAATATGAGGAAATTTGGTGAAGCCTTCGATATGATGATAGGCAAACTCGTCCTGCGAAGTTGGAAGCAGATCAATTAGCACCTATCAGTTGCATCTGGAATATTTTTATCAAGAACTGTACCAAGCTCTACAATCCAAGTCCTAATATAACAGTGGATGAGCAACTTGTAGCCTACAGAGGACATTGCAAGTTCATTCAATATACTGTATATTAACACAGTCTAGTATAAAAAAAGGCAAAAAAGTCTATTAATGAAGTCTATATACACAACCTCAATGATATGTACAGAGGTATGACGATAAAATGCGCAGTGTAGAAGACTAAAAATAAATCTTTATTGATATTTGATAAAAAAAATATGTGATCAATAGATGATAAATCAAGCTTCTGGAACAAAAAAAGAGTGCGAAGGCATAGGGACACAAAGTGAGTATTTTTGCACATAGGTGCTCATTACAAAAACCAAGAAAAGTTAAGTCAATACCAATTCATAAATAGCATGTAAAGTGCATAGTGAATAATATCAACCTTCATTATAAATCAGTAAGATGTTAAATGTACAAAGCCAAATCTCAATCAGAAAGTGACAAGTGCATGGGGAAAAATAAATGGCTGATTTCCAGTGAAATCCAGTGCCAATCAGTGCAAGTTGAAAGATAAATTAAATGAATGAAAGTCAGTGCTAAAGAGTACCTGTAAAGTGCTTTGTGGGCGGGTCCCAGGTGTCATGCGCTCTCACCCCGACAGCGCCGTTTTGCAGAATGCTTCTTCCATGGAAGAAGAAAAGGAGCACTGTACCAATTTACAATTCTGATAGAAACATTACAATGGACAATTACTTTACTAATGTTGAACTGGGAAATTTTTTGCTTGAAAAAGATCTTAGAGGTCTTGTACTATGAAGCCATATCAATGAGCTATTCCTCCGTTAATGAGGCACATCCAAAGTGAGCACTTTATGATAGTGTCTTTGGTTTCAGCAACAAAGCAACAATGGTGTCTTACAAAGCGAAGAAGGAAAAATCAAGTTATACTACTCAGTACCATGCATCATGATTCCAGTATTGACAGCAACGACAGGAAACAGAAACCAGAAGTCATCCTGCACTATAATAAAACTAAAGGAGGTTTTACCAAGATTGATAAAATTATTGGAGAATAATCATGCAAGAGTGGAACATGAAAGAAAAAATGTTGAGCAGCACAGCCCAGTGAGTACGGAGTTAACTACAATCTGTACTTGATACAAAGAAACGCCTGGCTGCAGATCACTGCTCGCATGGAAAGCAAAACTTGTAGACAAAGTATCACAGAAGAATGCGGCAGCACTCACCAGTCCTGGAGTCCTTCCCTGCACACCCTTATTATCTTGGCACATCCCCGAGCTGTGAAGATTTTGTCTTTCATGCTTGAATAAAGGATTCTTATCACTCCAGGACTGGTGAGTGCTGCCGCATTCTTCTGTGATACTTTGTCTATAATCATGCAAGAGGCAAACAAAACATGGGCTTGTAGTCATTTGTTCAAATATGATTGATGTATCAACCCTTAATTTATACATTATTTCAACTGAAACTCATCCTGATTTCCATGCTATGAGGAAGGACAGGAGATTCCTATTCTTGAAGGACCTTTGCCATGAACTTGTAATGCTCTCACATGATGCAGCAAAGCAAGATAAAATGGTTGCCAAAGCAAACGAGAGAAGCTATGAAACGGTGTGGCGTACATTTTCAGGCAATTCAAGAGCCAGAAGAAAGAAAATGAAAAATTTGCTTTATTTGTCCAACAAACAAAGACAGGGAAACTGAGCATTACTTTACCATATGTGGAGAAAATGTCTGTAAAGAAAATTCTTTAGAAAAGATAACATGTGAAAATTGTGCGGAAGATCAATAAAATTGAATAGGAATGGTTGGAAAAGAAATGTAGCTGCAGCTGGTTTACTTCAACATTTATATACCCTCGTTTGTGTGTTTTTCATATCTTTGACATTTAAAGAAAATTGTTAAATGATGAAAAGGATTGATCACACAGAATGCATAATGCTAGCCTTTTAGGCCCATGTACTTACTTTTTTATAATAATAATAATGTTGTGCATTTTTCATATTCTACTTTGCAATTTTGAAATAAACTTGTAAAAGTTATTTATTTGAATTCCTCCATATGATTTGCACAAGTGTCTAAAAAGCCCTCGTTATGTGAAAGTGCATATTTCAGATTTCCCACATCCCACATTTACTTCTGCCCCTGTGTTGCGTCAGCCGGATGTTTCTCTTCCTTTTTAGGTTGAGGTTGACGCTTCTAAGATTGGGGCAGGGGCCGTTTTGTCTCAGAGGAATTCTGATGGTTCTTTGATGAAACCGTGTGCTTTTTTTTCCAAAAAGTTTTCGCCTGTGGAGAGCAATTATGACATCGGCAATCGTGAGTTGTTGGCTATGAAGTGGGCATTTGAGGAGTGGTGACATTGGCTTGAGGGAGCCAAGCACCGCGTTGTGGTCTTGACTGATCATAAGAATCTGATTTACCTCGAGTCGGCCAAGCGGCTGAACCCTAGACAGGCTCAATGGTCCCTGTTTTTCTCCTGTTTTTATTTTGTGGTCTCGTATCTTCCGGGATCTAAGAATGTTAAGGCTGATGCCCTCTCTAGGAGTTTTTTGCCTGATTCTCCTGGAGTCCTTGAGCCGGTTGGCATTCTGTTGTGAAAGGTAATTCAGTACCACAATGGACATAGAGGTCAGAACACATACAGTGACCTGACAATAACCCAAAAACATAGAACGAGCTCTGAGACGTGGGAACTCTGCTGACCGCAATCCCTAATCCTCTCCAACCAAACTAGAGGCAGCCGTGGATTGCGCCTAACGCTACCTATGCAACTCGGCACAGCCTGAGAAACTAGCTAACCTGAAGATAGAAAATAAGCCTACCTTGCCTCAGAGAAATGCCCCAAAGGAAAAGGCAGCCCCCACATATAATGACTGTGAGTTAAGATGAAAAGACAAACGTAGAGATGAAATAGATTTAGCAAAGTGAGGCCCGACTTTCTGAACAGAGCGAGGATAGGAAAGGTAACTTTGCGGTCAACACAAAACCCTACAAAAACCACGCAAAGAGGGCAAAAAGACCCTCCGTACCGAACTAACGGCACGGAGGTACACCCTCTGCGTCCCAGAGCTTCCAGCAAGCAGGAAAAAACAAATAGACAAGCTGGACAGAAAAAAACAGCAAACAAAATAGCAAAGCAGAACTTAGCTAAGCAGAGCAGCAGGCCACAGGAACGATCCAGGAGGAAACAGGTCCAATACTAGAACATTGACTGGAGGCCAGGATCAAAGCACTAGGTGGAGTTAAATAGAGCAGCACCTAACGACTTCACCACATCACTTCAGGAAGGAAACTCAGAAGCCGCAGTACCACTTTCCTCCACCAACGGAAGCTCACAGAGAGAATCAGCCAAAGTACCACTTGTGACCACAGGAGGGAGCTCTGCCACAGAATTCACAACAGCATTCTTAAGGAAGGGGTGATTCTTTCTGCCATCTCCCCTGATTTGCAGCGGGTGCTTCAGGAATTCCAGGCTGATAAACCTGACCGCTGTCCAGTGAGGAAGCTGTTTGTTCCTGATAGATGGACAAGTAAGGTAATTTCTGAGGTTCATTGTTCAGTGTTGGCTGGTCATCCTGGGATTTTTGGTACCAGAAATTTGGTTGCTAGGTCCTTTTGGTGGCCTTCCTTGTCGTGGAATGTGTGTGCTTTTGTGCAGTCCTGTGGGACTTGCGCCCGGGCCAAGCCTTGCTGTTCCCGCGCTAGTGGGTTGCTTTTGCCTTTGCCGGTCCCTGAGAGGCCCTGGACGCATATTTCCATGGATTTTATTTCGGATCTTCCTGTTTCCCAGAAGATGTCTGTTATCTGGGTGGTTTGTGACCGGTTCTCTAAAATGGTCCATCTGGTACCTTTGCCTAAGTTGCCTTCCTCCTCAGATTTGGTTCCATTGTTTTTTCAGCATGTGGTTCGTTTGCATGGCATTCCGGAGAATATTGTGTCTGACAGAGGTTCTCAGTTTGTTTCCAGGTTTTGGCGGGCCTTTTGTGCTAGGATGGGCATTGATTTGTCTTTTTCTTCGGCGTTTCATCCTCAGACAAATGGCCAAACTGAGCGAACTAATCAGACCATGGAAACCTATTTGAGATGCTTTGTGTCTGCTGATCAGGATGATTGGGTGGCTTTCTTGCCGTTGGCCGAGTTTGCCCTTAATAATAGGGCTAGTTCGGCTACTTTGGTTTCACCTTTCTTTTGTAATTTTGGTTTTCATCCTCATTTTACTTCGGGGCAGGTTGAGCCTTCTGATTGTCCTGGTGTGGATTCTGTGGTGGACAGGCTGCAGCGGATTTGGACTCTTGTGGTGGACAATTTGACGTTGTCTCAGGAGATGGCTCAGCGTTTTACTAACCGCCGTCGGTGTGTTGGTCCCTGGCTTCGTGTGGGGGATTTGGTTTGGTTGTCTTCTCATCATGTTCCTATGAAGGTTTCTTCCCCTAAGTTTAAGCCTCGGTTTATTGGTCCTTATAAGATTTCTGAAATTATCAATCCGGTGTCTTCGTTTGGCTCTTCCAGCCTCTTTTGCCATTCATAATGTTTTCCATAGATCTTTGTTACGAAGATATGTGGTGCCCGTTGTTCCCTCGGTTGATCCTCCTGCCCCAGTGTTGGTTGAGGGAGAGTTGTGTGACGCCCTGGAGACCGGGATACCCAGCACCGGACCAATGAAGTCTGTCTCATGAGGGGGATGTCACGGGTGGCTTGACCCGGTGCTGTGGCTTCAGGCAATGCACAGTATAAGGGGTATCGTGAGGGGACAGGCACTTACTTGATCAGCAGCAGGTTCTCCCAGCGGTGACGATCCCAATCCTGGATAGATGGCTATTGTCCAAATGAAAGACTGAGGCACTGAAACGTTTAACCAGTTTACTTTAACATAAAAGGATTTACAACCAGTCCTGTCACCGGAGTCTGTATGGGAACTCTGAGTTACTTTGACCCTGCCGGGGTCTTCGCCTCTTATTGTGCGCAATTTCTGTGTGGCCCTGCTGCTGTATGTGAACTGGCTGCCGGCCCAATCTGTCCCCTCCGGGTCCTGGTTCGACGGGCAACCCGAGTCCTTTTATCAGTTTACCCCCTCCGGGAGTACCGCTGAACTCTGTGTCTGTTGCTGCGTCCGGCCCTAGTGAAGCTGATATCACCTCACGTTTTTCCGGTTGCTGTATTATATATAATGAATACAGCCACGGATCCGGTATCCGTCTTTGCGCCTGTTCTGGGTAGTGATTAATGCTACCCGGTTCTCACAATGTCCTTTTTCTCTATCCCTCTTCTCCTCAGGCCGGTGATTTAGGCCTGGTAACAGTCACAGGGCTGTTAGAGATTCAACTGTATGACCTCTCACTTTCAGCTCCTTGGCCCAACTGCCATTTCTTCTCTCAGACCAGAATGGATCAAGGGGAGTCTCTGGAGCTCCCCCTTCTGGCCGGAGGTGGTAGTGCAGTCTTGCTATTTTAGTATTTGTATTTACTGTCAGTAACTATTTTTGTGGCAAATACCCCTAGGGGTGCCACAGTTGGAATATGAGGTTGAGAAAATTTTGGATTCTCGTTTTTCGAGGCGGAGGCTTCAGTATCCTGTCAAGTGGAAGCATGGCAAACACTGCATGTTCGGGCCCCCCATTCAAGTGAATGGAGTTCGGGTACTGTTCTGGTACCTGAATATACAATATCCAGCCATCCCTAATCCTGTGTCTAGCTTGTGACTGGTGTGTAAATTTTTCTATAGCAATATTGCATTTCCAAATTTTCAAATTCCATATGTACATAATATAGCACTTACTTATTTTCTACGTCAGTAATGCAGATCTAATTTTCAAGACTTACCATTCTAAACAATCTAAAGTGCAACTTTATATTTTATTAGTACTGGTGTGTATATGTCCTGTGTCTAGCATGTGACTGGTGTGTATGTGTCATGTGTTTGGTGTGTGTATGTGGCACATGTCTAATTAGTACAATCTTTCTGTGCTTATAAAATATAATTGTTCTCGGCAGCACTTGACTTGTTTACATAAAATTATCTTCTGCCGAGAAGGATGTTTTTAACCCCTTAGCGACCGCCGATACGCCTTTTAACGGCGGCCGCTAAGGGTACTTAAACCACAGCGCCGTTAATTAACGGCGCTGTGGAAAAAGTCAATAGCGCCCCCCAGAGGCCGATTTTCTCCGGGGTCTCGGCTGCCGGGGGTACATGCCAGAGAACATGATTCGGGGGGGTTTTAACCCGCCCCGCATTTGCGATCGCTGGTAATTAACCGTTTACCGGCGATCGCAAAAAAAAAAAAAAAAAACGCGATCTCTTTTTAATTTCTCTGTCCTCCGATGTGATCGCACATCGGAGGACAGAGAAAAGGGGTCCCAGGTGGCCCCCCAATACTCACCTATCTCCCCCGATGCTCCTCGTGTCTCCCGGTGGGCGCCGCCATCTTCAAAATGGCGGGCGCATGCGCAGTGCGCCCGCCGGCCGGCACCGGGAGAATCTTTGGGGTCTCGGCTGCCGGGGGTAGCCGAGACCCCAAAGAGCATGATCGGGGTCGGTTTTACCGACTCCTGTTTTGCGATCGCCGGTAATTAACTGTTTACCGGCGACCGCAAAAAAAAAAAATAAATAAAGTAAAGTGTAATTCTCTGTCCTCTGATGTGATCGCACATCAGAGGACAGAGAAATAGGGGGATTCGGGGACCCTACAATACTCACCTGTGTCCCTGGATCCTCTTGCTGCTCCTCCTGGCCGCCGGCAGAAGAACATGGCGGACGCATGCCCAGTGCGCCCGCCATCTGTCTCCATCTGCCGGCCGGCAGGAGAACAGCAGTTGGGGCTAAAATTAGGGTTAGGGATAGGGGTAGGGTTAGGGGTAGGGTTAGGGTTAGGGGTAGGGTTAGGGTTAGGGGTAGGGTTAGGTGTAGGGTAGGGTTAGGGGTAGGGGTAGGGGTAGGGGTAGGGTTAGGGTTAGGGGTAGGGTTAGGTTAGGGTTAGGGGTAGGGTTAGGGGTAGGGTTAGGGTTAGGGGTAGGGTTAGGTTAGGGTTAGGGGTAGGGTTAGGGGTAGGGTTAGGGTTAGGGGTAGGGTTAGGGGTAGGGTTAGTGGTAGGGGTAGGGTTAGGGTTAGGGGTAGGGGTAGGGTTAGGTTAGGGGTAGGGTTAGGGCTAGGGTTAGGGCTAGGGTTAGGGCTAGGGTTGGGGCTAAATTTAGGGTTAGGGTTGGGGCTAAATTTAGGGTTAGGCTTCTTTCACACTTACGTCGGTACGGGGCCGTTGCAATGCGTCGGCCCGACATACCGACGCACGTTGTGAAAATTGTGCACAACGTGGGCAGCAGCTGTAGTTTTTCAACGCATCCGCTGCCCAATCTATGTCCTGGGGAGGAGGGGGCGGAGTTACGGCCACGCAAGCGCGGTCAGAAATGGCGGATGCGACGCACAAAAAAACGTTTCGTTGAACTTTTTTTGTGCCGACGGTCCGCCAAAACACAACTGATCCAGTGCACGACGGACGCGACGTGTGGCCATCCGTCACGATCCGTCGGCAATACAAGTCTATGGGCAAAAAACGCATCCTGCGGGCACATTTGCAGGATCCGTTTCTTGCCCAAAACGACGGATTGCGACGGAATGCCAAACGACGCAAGTGTGAAAGTAGCCTTAGGGCTAGGGTTAGGGTTGGGGCTAAAGTTAGGGCTAGGGTTGGGGCTAAAGTTAGGGTTAGAGCTGGGATTAGGGTTAGGGTTTGGATTAGGGTTGGTATTAGGGTTAGGGTTGGCATTAGGGTTACGCTTGGGATTAGGGTTAGGTTTGGGATTAGGGTTAAGGTTAGGGTTGTGATTAGGGGTGTATTGGGATTAGGGTTAGGTTTGAGGTTAGGGTTGAGATTAGGATTAGGGGTGTGTTGGATTTAGGGTTTTGATTAGGGTTATGGTTAGGGTTGACATTAGGGTTGTTTTGGGGTAAGGGTTGTGATTATGGTTAGGGTTAGTGATTAGGATTATGGATCAGGTTGGGATTAGAGTTAGGGGTGTGTTGGGGTTAGGGTTGGAGCTAGAATTGGGGGGTTTCCACTGTTTAGGTACATCAGGGGGTCTCCAAACACGACAGCCAATTTTGCGCTCAAAAAGTCAAATGGTGCTCCCTCCCTTCTGAGCTCTGCCGTGCGCCCAAACAGTGGGTTACCCCCACATATGGGGCATCAGCGTACTCGGTATAAATTGGACAACAACTTCTGGGGTCCAATTTCTCTTGTTACCCTTGTGAAAATAAAAACTTGGGGCTACAATATCTTTTTTGTGAAAAAAAAATATTTTTTATTTTCACAACTCTGCATTCTAAACTTCTGTGAAGCACTTGGGCATTCAAGGTTCTCACCACACATCTAGATAAGTTCCTTGGGGGGTCTAGTTTCCAAAATGGGGACACTTGTGGGGGGTTACTACAATTTAGGTACATCAGGGGCTCTGCAATCGCAACATAATGCCCACATACCATTCTATCAAAGTCTGCATTCCAAAAAGGCGCTCCTTCCCTTCCGAGCTCTGCCATGCGCCCAAACAGTGGTTTACCCCCACATATGGCGCATCAGCGTACTCAAGATAAATTGGACAACAACTATTGCAGTCCAATTTCTCCTGTTACCATTGTGAAAATAAAAACTTGGGGGCTACAATATCTTTTTTGTGGAAAAAAAAATATTTTTTATTTTCACGACTCTGCATTCTAAACTTCTGTGAAGCACTTGGGCATTCAAAGTTCTCACCACACATCTAAATAAGTTCCTTGGGGGGTCTAGTTTCCAAAATGGGGTCACTTGTGGGGGGTTACTACAGTTTAGGTACATCAGGGGCTCTGCAATCGCAACATAATACCCGCAGACCATTCTATCAAAGTCTGCATTCCAAAAAGGCGCTCCTTCCCTTCCGAGCTCTGCCGTGCACCCAAACAGTGGTTTACCCCCACATATGGGGTACCAGCATACTCAGGACAAATTGGAAAACAACTTTTGGGGTCCAATTTCTCTTGTTACCCTTGTGAAAATAAAAACTTGGGGGCTAAAAAATCTTTTTTGTGGAAAAAAAATATTTTTTATTTTTACGGCTCTGCATTATAAACTTCTGTGAAGCACTTGGGCATTCAAGGTTCTCACCACACATCTAGATAAGTTCTATGGGGGTCTAGTTTCCAAAATGGGGTCACTTGTGGGGGATTTCTACTGTTTAGGCACATCAGGGGCTCTCCAAACGCGACATGGCGTCCGATCTCAATCCAATCTCTTCCAAGCTCTGCGGTGCGCCCAAACAGTGGTTTACCCCCACATATTGGGTATCGACGTACTCAGGAGAAATTGCACAACAACTTTCGTGGTCTAATTTCTCCTGTTACCCTTGTGAAAATAAAAATTTGTGGGCAAAAAGATCATTTTTGTAGAAAAAATGCAATTTTTTTTTCACGGCTCTACGTTATAAACTTCTGTGAAGCACATGGGGGTTCAAAGTGCTTGCCACACATCTAGATAAGTTCCTTAAGGGGTCTAGTTTCAAAAATGGTGTCACTTGTGGGGGGTTTCCACTGTTTAGGCACATCAGGGGCTCTCCAAACGCGACATGGCGTCCGATATCAATTCCAGCCAATTCTACATTGAAAAAGTAAAACGGCACTCCTTCTCTTCCAAGCGCTGCGGTGCGCCCTAACAGTGGTTTACCCCCACATATTGGGTATCAGCGTACTCAGGAGAAATTGCACAACAACTATTGTGGTCTAATTTCTCCTGTTACCCTTGTGAAAATAAAAATTTGTGGGCAAAAAGATCATTTTTGTAGAAAAAATGCGATTTTTTTTTTCACGGCTCTACATTATAAACTTCTGTGAAGCACATGGGGGTTCAAAGTGCTCACCACACATCTAGATATGTTCCTTAAGGGGTCTAGTTTCCAAAATGGGGTCACTTGTGGGGGGTTTCCACTGTTTAGGCACATCAGAGGCTCTCCAAATGCGACATGGCGTCCAATCTCAATTCCAGCCAATTCTACATTGAAAAAGTAAAACGGCGCTCCTTCACTTCCAAGCTCTGCGGTGCACCCAAACAGTGGTTTACCCTCACATATGGGGTATCGACGTATTCAGGAGAAATCGCACAACAACTTTTGTGGTCTAATTTCTCCTGTTACCCTTGTGAAAATAAGAATTTGTGGGCGAAAAGATCACTTTTGTGTAAACAAAAGCGATTTTTTATTTTCACGGCTCTACGTTATAAACTTCTGTGAAGCACTTGGGGGTTCAAAGTGCTCACCACACATCTAGATAAGTTTCTTAAGGGGTCTAGTTTCCAAAATGGTGTCACTTGTGGGGAGTTTCCACTGTTTAGGCACATCAGGGGCTCTCTAAACGTGACATGGCGTCCGATCTCAATTCCAGCCAATTCTGCATTGAAAAAGTCAAACGGCGCTCCTTCACTTCTAAGTTCTGCGGTGCGCCCAAAAAGTGGTTTACCCCCACATATGGGGTATTGGCGTATTCAGGAGAAATTGCATAACAAAATTTATGGTTACATTTCTGTTTTTACACCTGTGAAAATAAAAAAAATGGTTCTGAATTAAGATGTTTGCAAAAAAAAAGTTAAATGTTCATTTTTTCCTTCCACATTGTTTCAGTTCCTGTGAAGCACGTAAAGGGTTAATAAACTTCTTGAATGTGGTTTTGAGAACCTTGAGAGGTGCAGTTTTTAGAATGGTGTCACACTTCATTATTTTCTATCATATAGACCCCTCAAAATGACTTCAAATGTGATGTGGTCCCTAAAAAAAAATGGTGTTGTAAAAATGAGAAATTGCTGGTCAACTTTTAACCCTTATAACTCCCTAACAAAAAAAAATTTTGTTTCCAAAATTGTGCTGATGTAAAGTAGACATGTGGGAAATGTTATTTATTAACTATTTTTCGTGACATATCTCTCTGATTTAAGGGCATAAAAATACAAAGTTTGAAAATTGCAAAATTTTAAAAATTTTCGCCATATTTCCGCTTTTTTCATAAATAATCGCAAGTAATATCAAAGAAATGTTACCACTAACATGAAGTACAATATGTCACGAAAAAACAATCTCAGAATCAGCAGGATCCGTTGAAGCGTTCCAGAGTTATAACCTCATAAAGTGACAGAGGTCAGAATTGCAAAAATTGGCTCGGTCATTAAGTACCAAATTGGCTCTGTCACTAAGGGGTTAAATCAAGCATAAAAATCAGTGCACTCAACAGATGAGCATTTTGCTGGTTTGTCAGGTGACTGTTTGGACAGGTATATAGTTTGAAAAAAATTCCCTGATTATTAGCTTGACAAGATGAAAGCTAAGGGATGACTCTGCAGCTAGTACCCCTTAGGCATGGTGAGCCACAAGAATCACTGTTTCTGGTGGGCCCAAACCACTCCAGTCCGACACTGTACTGGATAGTCACACTAAAAACATGTGTACCATATACTCTTAATCAAAGACAAAATTTAATCTTACAGTCCTAATTATGTTCTCTATTCCAGATTATTGCTTTTGATCTCAGTATGTCACGTTCAGGTGAGGTGCAGCTGTTGTTTTACTGAACTATTAATGATCTTTTTTCCTAGTCCAGATCATTGTACCATCATGCAATCACATCTTCAGAGGTATATAAACCTGTCTTTGGACTAGAAGTTTAAACCATGATTCAGGCACAAGTCGAACTGCGTTGGTTTTTAATATAGCACCGATGTATCTGTGCCAATCATGTGCCTATATGTCGATTAAGCACTAAATGCTTCTTCTAAATGGCTCAATAAAAGCTTAAAAAGGCCACCTATCCTACATCGCTTGATCATCACTCCCTTTTTTCCTACTACTGGGACAATGGTTTACCACTGCCAACCCTTCTTACCAGGTGATGCCTGGACACTGTCGGTAAAAGGGACTGAACAATAGATCACAGTTTTAAAACATTACAACATTAACACCTTATTAATATTTTTGAATGGTATATCATCAAATTTCTTAGAGCTCATGCAGCCTTTCATGATCTTAGGTCCGATCACAGACCACAAAGCAAGGACTGGCCACGGTTCTCCAAAACAGAGCATGATAGCTTCATATATTTTAGGGACCACAGCTAGTTCATGCATTGCTGTCTCCATGATCCCTAACGAGAGGCCTGGATGTCTTCCTGGAGCCGAACAGTATTGTATCATACAATTATTAGGTTCTGTAGAAGGACGTAAATCTGGGGATTTATTATGATGGAATATAGGCTGAACTGGATGGACAAATGTCTTTTTTCAGCCTTACTATGTTACTATGTTACTATGAGGTGTGCACAATAGCCTCAGCTCAAGGATTGATCAAAGGGATCCACTACGGGGGAGAGGGGAAAGAGGGGAAAGGGCAGAGTCTCAGTTGTATTGCTTGAGTCAATTCCTTAAAAAATATTGGCAATTTGTGGCTGCCAATAAGAGGACTTATAATTATTCTTTGTAGCTCATTATTCTCAATAAGAGCATGATATATACTTGGTACACTTAAACTTTCTGTAAATTGCACAGTGTAAATTGAATTGGAAGTTATTTGCAAAGAAAGCCACCTTAAGTATTTCCAAAAGTTTTCTTCTGCTCCTATATAATTAAACACACTGTGTGATAGACCATAAAATATACTGTTTGTGTTTCGTATTGTACTGCTCCATTTGAGAGAAATATTAGGAGCTGTTAATCTAAAATTAAATGCGCACTGGAGAGATAAATGAGTTGTTATTTATTTGTATTGCTACTTGGGATTCATTGTGTCTATAAAAAATTCCTTGCTTTCTCAAAAAGTCATCAACCTTTGGAAATAAGATCAACAGAAGGAGGAAGAAACTTTTAGATTTGACTGTAATTAAAAAGGCAAATAATATGCTTCCTAATAAATGGAAGGAAGGACAAATCTTTCCTTATTGATTATAAAGTATAATTAGATTTATAAGTTCCCAAAGTTTCGCAGATGAAATGAAACGCATATAACCATTGTGTTCTTTCCTAAAGAATGTTAATTGGGTGCTTCATTAAAACAAGTAGTATATGCTGGAACATTTTGTTTCTTTCTATAGTAAAAACCTTTTCACTTTCTCTGTCATGGTATAATTATTTCCTGAACATCATGTTAGTGCTTAGTGTAAAAAAATTAATTTATTTTTCAGTGCAGACCCTGTGCCTCCTTTAAACTACTACGCAATTATATTTCTAGATGTATACTCTATTTGTCATAGTTCTAAAGTGAATCTGTCACCTACTGATTGCCCATTAAACCAATAAGAGTGTCACATACTGCACCTCCATGGAAGAATAAATTCAAAGTTTGCAGTTGTTCAGAGAGGTCTAGTTTATAAGAAAATGAAGATGGTGTTAGGGATAGCGGAACGCACCGAGTAAATAGAGATGTTTATTGATATTGGTGCGTTCGCAGCCCGGGGTCCACCGTGCAGGAGTACCTGCTGCTAGCAAACGGCGGAGCTATATGGCAGTATAGACTAACTCAGTTAATTCACTGAGTAGCCGTGAAAGGAAAGCACTGTGCCCTGTTAGACTCCACAGAGGCACAGGCTAACTGCCCAAACAGAGAGCAGTCAGTGGTCACACAAACACACAAAACTCCTCGCAGGAGGAGCCAGCATTCTAGGGGCTTATTTCAGCCGGGTCCCTGAATACACTCAGATTCAATCTCCTCGCCGGAGGAGCCAGCATTCTAGGGGCTTATTTCAGCCGGGTCCCTGAACACACATACATGTGACCACACTGGCGCAAAGCACATAACATAAGACAATACTAGCGCATGGCCGTGCGGTCCTGCGCAGTTTATATAGTTGCAGCACAGGAAGCTGCTACTGAAGTTTTTGCCCTTTCAGGACCTTCCAGAAGGACCAATGGAAAGTGCTGCAGTACCTGAGCATGTTTTGCCCTTTCAGGATCTTCCAGAAGGACCAATGGAATGTACTGCAGCACCTGAGCATGTGACCGAACATGTGGTCCTCGGCCTCCAATGGGAGACCCTGCCCTGGGCATGCTCAGTGTGAGTAAACAAGGACTTAGTCCCAGAGAGGCTCGCTCGCCGCAGATCAGTGCAGGGTACCATAGGAAAGCCAGAAAAGGCAGTAGTGACCATATGCACCGATACCGAATGGGAGACCGCAGCAGACACGGATCGAGATTCCCCCTGTGCAGCAGAGGAAACTCGACTCCTAACATTACCCCCCCTCCTAGGGCCCCCCCTCCTTGAGCCTCACTACGCTCAAAAGCTGCGATAAGCAGCGGAGCCCGAATGTGCTCCACAGGCTCCCAGGTTCTATCCTCTGGGCCGTGACCCTTCCAGTCCACCAGATAAAATTTCTTGCCACGTACCACCTTGCACCCCACAATTGCATTCACCTCAAACTCATCCGTGGATGAACCCGATGTCCCAGCAGATGACTCGGAAAACCGGGACAAATGAACGGGCTTTAAGAGGGAAACGTGGAAAGTATCGGTGATACCAAGGCGTGGAGGAATAGCCAAATGGTAGACCACAGGGTTGACCTGTTCCAGAACCTTAAACGGGCCAATGTAGCGAGGAGCAAACTTAGTGGACTCAACTCGCAGCCTGATGTTACGGGCGGAGAGCCACACTAAGTCGCCAGGAGCAAAGACCGGAGCGGGGCGCCGGTGTGTATCAGTCGAAACCCTCA
This sequence comes from Ranitomeya imitator, assembly GCF_032444005.1. Lineage (NCBI taxonomy): Eukaryota > Metazoa > Chordata > Amphibia > Anura > Dendrobatidae > Ranitomeya > Ranitomeya imitator. The sequence continues at coordinate 620,608,099 of NC_091283.1, forward strand.
TTCTTTCCTTGGAGGCCCGGATGGCATCCTGTGTGCGGTCCCAGATGTCACGTGCCTCCACCGCCCAGTCTGCCACCCTAGAATCGGTGGATGACACGGGCATGGGCACAGGGACACGCGGATGCTGGCCGTAATTAAGGAGAAAAGGAGTTGGACCAGTGGAATCGGCTACGGCGTTGTTCAGGGCAAATTCCGCCCAAGGTAGCAAAGATGCCCAGTCATCCTGCCTAGCAGAGACGAAATGTCGCAAATATGTCACCAGAGTCTGGTTGGTTCTCTCCACCAACCCATTCGTCTCGGGATGGTATGCAGAGGAGAGGTTTAACTCTATGCTGAGTAAACGGCAGAGCTCTCTCCAAAACCGAGATGCGAACTGGGGACCACGATCGCTGACAATCTTATCAGGCATACCATGCAATCGGAAAACGTGTTTAATGAACAACACCGCCAAGGCCCGTGCTGAGGGTAACCGAGGAAGCGGCACCAAATGCACCATCTTGGAGAAATGGTCGGTGACAACCCAAATAATGGAGCAGCCACGCGACTTGGGTAGACCCACCACAAAGTCCATCCCGACCATCTCCCAGGGCCTGTCTGCCACCGGTAGAGGGTAAAGCAACCCAGCAGGCCATTGCCGAGGAGACCGATTCTGGGCGCAAGAAACGCACGCCTGAATATAGTCCTTGACATCTCGGGCCATATGCGGCCACCAGTATGTTCTCGCCAGAAGCTCAGATGTCCTCTTGGTCCCAAAATGCCCACCCACTCTGGTGGAGTGAGCCCAAGAGAGAACCTCTGGTCGCAAGTTAGCTGGTACAAAAGTCTTGCCCGGGGGCACAGACTCTAGCGAAACCGGAGCTACAGTTCTCAGGCTCTCAGAAGGGACAATAAGCCAAGGCTCCTCCTCCTCCTCCGATGACACCACGGAGCGGGAGAGAGCGTCAGCACGAACGTTCTTCTCCCCGGAGAGGAAATGGAGAGTAAAATGGAACCGGGAGAAGAACAGGGACCATCTAGCCTGGCGAGAATTCAGCCGCTGGGCCGTTTGCAGATGCACCAAGTTCTTGTGGTCAGTGAAGACTTGGAAGGGAAAGCGAGCTCCCTCCAAGAGATGTCTCCACTCCGAAAAAGCCAACTTCATGGCCAGCAACTCCCTGTCCCCGATGGAATAATTCCCCTCCGCTGGTGTGAAGGTCTTGGAGAAGAAGAAGCAAGGATGCTTCCGACCTTGAGCATCCTTTTGGAAAAGGACTGCTCCAGCACCAACGGATGAGGCATCCACCTCCAAGATAAATGGCTTATCAACATCGGGGCGATGTAGGATGGGAGCGCTAGCGAAGTGTGACTTGATCGAGAGAAAGGCTTTGGAGACCTCCTCTGACCACAACTTGGGATTTGCTCCCTTCTTGGTGAGGGCAACCAAGGGAGCTACCAAAGTTGAGAAGTGTGGAATGAACTGGCGATAGTAATTAATGAACCCCATAAAGCGCTGCACCGCTTTAAGAGAATGGGGTTCCTGCCAGTCCATTACAGCCTGTAGCTTGGCAGGATCCATAGCCAAACCCTGGGCAGAGATGATATAAACAAGGAAAGGCAAGGACTCCTGCTCAAACACACACTTCTCCAACTTGGCGTAGAGGGAGTTTGCCCGTAAGAGGTCGAAGACTTTGCGAACATCTCTCCGATGGGAGTCAATATCTGGAGAGAAGATGAGAATATCATCCAGATAGACTACGACCGAGGTGGTGAGCATATCCTGGAAGATGTCATTCACAAAGTCTTGGAAAATGGCTGGGGCATTACAGAGCCCGAAAGGCATCACCAGATATTCATAGTGCCCATCCCTGGTGTTAAAAGCCGTCTTCCATTCATCCCCCTCACGGATGCGAATCAGGTTGTAAGCACCCCGCAGATCTAACTTTGTAAATACCCTCGCTCCCCGTAGCCTATCAAACAGCTCAGATATCAGGGGTAGTGGGTACTTGTTCTTAACGGTGATGGCATTAAGACCCCTGTAGTCTATGCATGGACGTAAGTCTCCAGTCTTCTTCTGTACGAAGAAGAACCCTGCCCCTGCCGGTGACACTGACTTCCTAATGAATCCTCTTGCCAGATTCTCTTGGATGTACTGGGACATTGCCTCCGTCTCCGGGAGAGATAACGGATAGACTCGACCCCGGGGAGGCTCAGCACCAGGCAAGAGGTCAATAGGACAGTCATAGGGGCGGTGAGGCGGAAGGGTCTCCGCAGCTCTTTTGGAGAACACGTCTGCATAGGGCCAATAGTGCTTGGGGAGAGAGGAAAGATCTGCGGGTACTTCAGTTGTAGCAACCTGAACACACTCCCTCAGACATCTACCCTCGCAGGATTTACTCCATCCCAAAATTCTCCCAGAGGACCACTCAATATGAGGAGAATGGTAGCGAAGCCATGGTATCCCCAAAAGGACCTCATCAATTCCCTCAGGAATGACTAATAGGGAGATTATCTCCTGATGTGATGGAGACACAGATAGCGTGAAAGGAATGGTTTGGTGGGTAATCTGTGAAGGTAGTGTTGACCCATTTACCACTCGAACGGTTACTGGCTTGGCGAGCATCACCAAGGGTATTGCGTGACGCTGGGCAAAAGCGGAAGACATAAAGTTATCCTCTGCCCCAGAATCCACGCATAGCTCGACCATAAGAGTGGATGGGCCTATGGTAATTGTCCCCTTGAAGGACAACTTTGAGGCAAACGTCACCGTGTGTAGTGTACCTCCTCCAACTGCCACTAGACGCTGACGTTTCCCCGACCGCTGAGGACCCTTGGAGGCAAGGTGTCCTGACTGCTGGCAAACATGACGGACCTTATGTGCACGGGCAGACTGAGACTTGGATCCCGCTCGTGTCACCTCTAAGGCCTCATGTGACTTGGATGCCTGGACTGGAGATTCCAAAGGTTTGGCGAAGGTGGGAGCCAGCCGAAACCTCTGCCTACACTGGGCTCGCTCCAACCTCCGCTCGTTAAAACGGAGGTCAATACGAGTAGAGACAGTTATTAACTCCTCCAGTGTGGCAGGAATCTCCCTAGTGGCCAGAGCGTCCTTAATGTGGTCAGCCAGGCCCCTCCAAAATATGGGGATAAGGGCTTTATCTGACCACTCCAGCTCGGAAGCTAAAGTACGGAAGCGGACGGAAAAATGGCTGACCAAGGACTCACCCTGAGTTAATGCCAGAAGTTGGAGCGCTGTGTCATGGGTGACTTGAGGTCCTAAAAAGACCTTTTTCAGAGTGCTCAGGAACAACGGAGCACTCTGCACCACATGATCACCACGCTCCCACAGCGGCGTAGCCCACTCCAACGCCCTGTCCGACAAAAGAGACACAATAAATCCCACCTTAGCCCGCTCTGTAGGAAAACGTGCAGCCAGGAGCTCGAGGTGAATAGAGCACTGACTCACGAATCCCCTACAAGTTTTGCTATTTCCAGAAAATTTTTCTGGCAGCGGGAGGCGAGATAACGTCGGAACAGGGGTGGCAGTGGACAAGGTTTCTGCAGCCACGCTAGCAGCCTGTACAGCAACTGCGTTAACATCCACAGCTGAGGTTGAGCTCTCGAGAGCCGCCAACCTACCCTCCAGCTGCTGGATATACCGCAGAGATTGCTGAATGTCCGCCATTTACTAGCCAGACCCTGGCGCTAGTATTCTGTTAGGGCTAGCGGAACGCACAGAGTAAATAGAGATGTTTATTGATATTGGTGCGTTCGCAGCCCGGGGTCCACCGTGCAGGAGTACCTGCTGCTAGCAAATGGCGGAGCTATATGGCGGTATAGACTAACTCAGTTAATTCACTGAGTAGCCGTGAAAGGAAAGCACTGTGCCCTGTTAGACTCCACAGAGGCACAGGCTAACTGCCCAAACAGAGAGCAGTCAGTGGTCACACAAACACAAACCTCGCCGGAGGAGCCAGCATTCTAGGGGCTTATTTCAGCCGGGTCCCTGAATACACTCAGACTCAATCTCCTCGCCGGAGGAGCCAGCATTCTAGGGGCTTATTTCAGCCGGGTCCCTGAACACACAAACATGTGACCACACTGGCGCAAAGCACATAACATAAGACAATACTAGCGCATGGCCGTGCGGTCATGCGCAGTTTATATAGTTGCAGCACAGGAAGCTGCTACTGAAGTTTTTGCCCTTTCAGGACCTTCCAGAAGGACCAATGGAAAGTGCTGCAGTACCTGAGCATGTTTTGCCCTTTCAGGACCTTCCAGAAGGACCAATGGAATGTACTGCAGCACCTGAGCATGTGACCGAACATGTGGCCCTCGACCTCCAATGGGAGACCCTGCCCTGGGCATGCTCAGTGTGAGTAAACAAGGACTTAGTCCCAGAGAGGCTCGCTCGCCGCAGATCAGTGCAGGTTACCATAGGAAAGCCAGAAAAGGCAGTAGTGACCCTATGCACCGAATCAGCCCCAGCGAGACGATGGGAGCGACGTCTCAGCTGAGCAGAGCCCACTGCGGCCGATACCGAATGGAAGACCGCAGCAGACACGGATCGAGATTCCCCCTGTGCAGCAGAGGAAACTCAACTCCTAACAGATGGTATTTCCATCTCTAAGATCCTACCCCAATATGTAATAAGTGTAATAATTATAATATTAGAAAATACATCCAATTAGAAATGTAGTATTGTTCTTCTGATAACCTATGTTTCTTAACCCATGTGCAGGGCATTGCAGTAGCTTATGTTATAACCACTCATATAGCAGAAATTAGTTAGTTCTTAGTGGTTAATTATGGATATCTAAACTACTGCAATGCCCTGCTCATGTGGTAAGCAAAATGGAGAATCAGGAGAACTATGCTACGTTTCTAATTGGAGGCATTTGATAATATTATTATTGCACATCTATATATATAATTGTCTAAGGGTTTTTCCGTCTGTCTTTCTGTCTGTCTGTCTGTCCTGGAAATCCCGCGTCTCTGATTGGTCGAGGCCGCCAGGCCTCGACCAATCAGCGACGGGCACAGCATGGCGACGATGATGTCATAAAGGTTGCCTCGACCAATCAGCGACGGGCACAGTCCGCCGCGAATTCGCCTCGACCAATCAGCGACGGGCACAGTATCGACGTAGATGTCATAATGGTTGCCATGGCGACGATGATGTCATAAAGGTTGCCTCGACCAATCAGCGACGGGCACAGTCTGCCGCGAATTCTGGAATCATCATTGTCCATATACTACGGGGACATGCATATTCTAGAATACCCGATGCATTAGAATCGGGCCACAATCTAGTACTACATATTAAGATAGGATCTTGGAGATGGAAATACCCCTTTATCTAAGATCACATCTGCTAATGAGCTCATAAGTGGTCGGTGGGTGGTCCGCACACTGACAAGTGCAAAAGCTATTTATCAATAAGCTCTGCCTAGGGTATCCCTCTTTGTCTTGAATGACTACTTAAAAAAATCAAAGAAAGAAAAAAAGCCACCATACTTGCAAAAGTATGTCCAAACAAAAATGCACAATGAGGATGCAACAGGTCCCCCATGATAAAGGCAGGGGCAGCGCAGGTACAAAATACTGAAAACAACCACTTAAGAACCCACCAAACGTGTGTGATGGCTGCCTAGTATTCTAATTGCATACAGTCTTGCATAGGGTGCCATTCACACCATTATATGAGATGCACCTGTATCCATATAACAGCCTAGTACCAACGCCTCTCCCATTACATCAGGCGGGCTGCCAAAACCATATGTGCACCCACAGGCCAGATTGACTATTTAAGCATTGTCCTGCACCTGTCATCACATGATTTGGGCATGCAAAAGTTCAGAACTGAAGAGCGTAAAGAGACTTCAGGCTGATTTCCTGAGCAAGTGAACTATGAAAAAAAGTGGAAAACCGCAAAACGTCACATTTATTTGTAGATTAAAACAAGTAAAGTGAAGCTTAAAAAAAATGTTAGTGCAACAGTTGACACGTTTCGAGCTACACTAGCTCTTATTTATGACTTTTGTTTTTCAAGACTGCTGTACATGATGACCAAGCAAAAATCTTGTTCATAGGGTAAAACGATCTTTTGCTTCACTTTGACTTTGGTCTGCCTTTGTAAAGAGGCATTTGAATGATCGCCAATCGGTAAAAGTTTACCAATCATATTGTACGACTGGTCAGTCCATGTAAACTGACTCTAAGTAGACTCAAGACATCAATATAGAGGGTGACATGTAGAGGGCATACTGATAACCAGGCGAGCACTTACTAGGCTAAGAAATGCCTATTAGGCACTAGTAATCTCATTGATCCCCATTGACATTTATGTAACAAGTTGCTCTACCTACAAAGTATCAGCATCAGTACTGATTTTTTAATATGACAATAGGATTATTTGGACTAATTTGGACTATACTTTTGTATGGAACAATCACAGCACTCCTTATAGCTATATTCCTGGGTATACCACCTAAAAGCAAGATACATGTTGTTTTCGGCAAAATCTTTCTCTAAAAGCAGAAAAAGCATTATCTCAGTATAATATATCACTAATATCACTAAATGCAGGAATATACATATTAGCATATACCAGAGCCCACTGTGTTTGGGGATGATGGTGATCCACATAAGGAAACTCTACAACTGTCACGGCAAATATATACTGTAGTACTCATGTGAACTGATATTCTCTAGTTCTTGGACTTTCATATCCATGGTGCAATCAATATATTTTGACAGTACAGAGTCACATTGCACTACTCCCTTTTGGGTTTTGAAGGCAGCAAGAATGTAATAAGTAAGAAAAGTAAATACTCACCATTCCTCTGTTACCTCATCTCAGGTCCCCAACTGGTCTCTTTGGTCCTATCTACTCTGTGATTGAGAAGACATAGGCAAGTTACTGAAGCTGATGGGAAGCAAAACCTTAGAGAAAGCAGTTAGTATAATTTACTGTTAAATGAGCTCCGAGGAATAAGGTAAACCTTAAGCAACACAACTAGACTCTGAAAAAAGTAGTCCACTGGTGGCCAACTCTAACTTGACAAATAACTGTAAAACATCCATAACCACAGCTTCATTGGTCCACTGATGTTTTGCTGTATACATCATTTAATTAACATTTGAAGAGTTTCAAGCAAAGGTCTTCATCAATAAAACCTAAGAACAAGGAAATGTTGGGCATCAATCGGTTGACTCAGCAAATTAACCAACAAATGTGCTCTGTGCCTGATGTTATATCAGATGCGAGAATGGGCTCATAGAGACGCTAAGATAAAATAAGATAAAAGCTTTGTCTCAAGTCCAGTACTTCAACTAAGATACTTACAACAAGTTTTGAGATGATTTTAGCTTCCACCAAATCCATGCCTTGTTTAAGTATGCAGCCAGCATTGCAGAGATTTTGTGCAGTTTCCATATAATGAACTGTGGCACTTCAGTATTCTGTTAAAAAGCGTAATTTATCAAATCGCAGAGCTGATATCATTTGTGCCAGTACAGGTGTAGGGGAATCTGATTTGAGAGGAAATTTGCATTATTTATATATATTTCACCGAATCTGCTAGCAGATGTCTTGGGAATTCACATAAATTCCTCTCTGGAAAGCCATTAAGGTCAACTGGGTGATGTTGTAATGTTGTCATTCTTGCTATTAATTTGCATGTAAAATTATAACTATGGCTTGTATATTACAAGATGAGAGAATAGATTTGTTATCCCTACAGGGAAAAGAGAGATGCAGGGACAGAGATCAAAAATTATCACTTTAGAATTGTCAAAGGTCACATTTCAATGTCTTCCATTTTTGTCTAATGGAAAAATGAAATATTTCCAATCAGTTATCATTTATCATATAATTGGAAAGTGTTCACAAAATGATTCTACTAATAAATTTACAACTACTACTAGTACTACTATTATTACTACTATTATTATTATTGTTATTATTAATTCAACATTCTGTAATATTTGAAATACAAGATTTTTTTTCCATGGTTCCTCACTTGTTCATGTTTAGTCACAGTTATTTTGTGCCTTGTTCAACCAGAGAACATTTGCACATTACACCTACTGGAGCTTTTATGACATCCCACTCTAAATCCACTGGCATTATCATGGAGTTGGTCGTCCATTTGCAACTATAACTGTTTCCACCCTTATGGGAAGATTTTCTACAATATTTTGCAGTGTTTTTGCTAATATACCCAGAAGAGCATCTGTGAGGTCAAACACTGGTTTTATGAGAAGGCCTGCCTAGCAATCTTTTTTCTGATTAATTCCACAGGTGTTTAATGGGGTTGACGCCAAGGCTCAGTGAGGGCAAGTCAAGTTCTTCCACACGATATTCAAACAATTATGCCATTATGGCTATTGCTTTGTGCAAAGAGGCACAGTCATGCTGAAAAACACAAGAGCCTTCCCCAAATTATTCTGGCAGGCGCGGTACTGTATAAGGTGCGCACCTCTGACTGGGGAGCACACAGAGAAAGCATCAGTAAAATGATGTCAGTGCCCAGTTCCCCCCTAGCATCACTCCCCTTGGTGATGCACTAATTAGGAGGTCCCCAGCTGGCCAGTGGTCACTAAAGGGGAGGGGTCCAACGGCCACTCCTATAGGGGTTAAATCCAGGTGTCCGGCCGGGAACTTCCTCTTTTCCTCCCGGTGGACACCTGGAAGCTGTTGTTGGAGGAGGGCAAAGGTCGTAACCGCTCGGTGAGCCAATTCCCCCTGTCAATCATGGACAGGAGCTCGGCGCGAGCCGCCCATTACGATATGTAATTGCCTTTCTCTGCTTATTTAATTAATAAACTGTGACCGACCTGTTCAACCCACCTAGGATTGTGTGTGTTTCATTATGGGATTGATGGGAGGGGGGAAGGCACTGGTTACGACACCCAGGTCTCCACCGTCTCATAAAGTTGGAGGCATTCAGAAATACAAAATGTCTTACAATACTGAAGCTAAGAGGGCTGGGCTAATTCCTGAAAAATGGAAAATCCCTCCTCCACAAATCTTTATTGCTGGCTCTGTGCAGTGAGGCGGTCTATACTCTTCTAGCATTCACCAAACTCACTCATTCAGCAGATTCCAAAAAAGAATAGCATGTTTTGTCACTCAGCAGAACATACTATATTTACTTTGCTCCCGACTCAAATGGAAGTGTGCTTTACACCACACTATCATATATTTTTACATTGTTCTTATATGAATGCTATATATGTCAAAATTTAAATTTGCCAAATCACTTGAATTTGCGCAGTAAATTTGATTTTCAGCAAAGTTATTCTTCATAAATAGAATGTTCTTTCTTCTGCTCTAGGGTCTTCATAGACCCCATAACATAAAGTAAGATGTAGAAAATAAAGGAATATTGATATTCACCCATTTCTTTGGCCCAGTTTCTCTTCACTGACCTCTGTAGAGTCCTTAGAGTATCTTATTATCACCGCCTCCAAGCACTAGGCTGGAACTTCCAACCCTGATGAGGTTCGGTACATTTGTGCACAAACTGCATCAAAACATTTTAATTTCCCATGCATGCAGAAACGTTTCGGGCCTCATCATAGCCGGAAATCCTAGACTAGCGTAAAGACTCACAGTGATTCAGCACTTGAGGTAGTGATAAGTAGATTCGCTTAGGACTCCATGGGTTAGATAGGTGTGCTAAGGGAAGAATTAATATTTTTTTCTGCACGTAAGTGAATTACAAAATGTTTTGGCAAGTGTACGTTCCTTTATTATTTGACTAGAGTTAAATTCCACTGGAATATATTTTCTCACCTATAGCTAATGCCAAAGGAGGTTTAGAACTCTACAATGGTTGAGTCAGCAAAATGTTGGCAATTTTTACAAACTATGCACCTTAGTACTCAGTGAAGGTGCTCTGTAATGCTTAGAAAGAAGAAATATATGCCAGCTCCCCCGTGATGCATAAATCAAACTTCAAGAGCACGGACCCGCTGTGTCCAGGCGTATAAAGTAAAAAAAGAAAGAAGAGAATGTCCAGCTTTACCGAATCCGTAAAAAAGAGTTTTCTTTATTCACAAACTTTAAGCATAGAGGATACAGACTTCAGCATGAACCATATGGGTAAGAATCTCAACGCGTTTCTGGAGACTGAGCTCCCATGATTAATGTCATGATTAAGGGAGCTCAGTCTCCAGAAATGCGTTGAGATTCTTACCCATATGGTTCATGCTGAAGTCTGTATCCTCTATGCTTAAAATTTGCGAATAAAGAAAACAGAGTCTGTGGATTCCATAGATTCAGACAATCCTCTTTGTGACTCCATAGTTAGCTATAGTCCACACAGAGTGACTTGTGCATTGACTTCTAGAGCTGTCACTCATAGGCAGGTTAGAAGGAGTTAAATCTTTGCTGAGCTTAGCTTGTTGACTGCCTGTGGTCACATGTTGCAGGAGAACCAGTCATGCCTGCTCTTTCCCTATTTATGCTGCCTCCATGGATCAAGGGAATGCCAGGAATAGTTTTCTCTAGATTGGTCTAGGAGATGTGGATACTGTCTAGTGTACTGGTTATTTCCAAAGTTGTTGTGAGCGGTGTTAGGTTTATCCTTTCTTTTTTCAGTAGGTATCTTTATATTACTTTGCTGCCTCTCAGGCTTTACACTTTGTTTCCATTTTTATATTTCCCTGAGAGCGTGTTGTGCGACTGTGTTTAAGTTCTTCCCTGTCTGTCATGTTTTGTATTTTCCCATACACTTTTCAGTTTAGTGCTGCATAGGAGCATAGTAAGGAATAAGGCTTGGGCATCTCCACCTTCCCGGGTGCAGGTATAGCTAGGGTCCCATAGACTGAGGGTCAGAATAGGAGCACACTTACCATTCCTAAGTCACACCATGATAATAATCTTCTACTTAATAGTTGAGTTTAGGGTTGAGCGAAACGGGTCGTTCATTTTCAAAAGTCGCCGACTTTTGGCAAAGTCGGGTTTCATGAAACCCGATCCGACCCCTATGCGGGTTCGGCCATGCGGTACGTGACTTTCGCGCCAAAGTCGCGTTTCAATGACGCGAAAAGCGCCATTTCTCAGCCAATGAAGGTAAACGCAGAGTGTGGGCAGCGTGATGACATAGGTCCTGGTCCCCACCATCTTAGAGAAGGGCATTGCAGTGATTGGCTTGCTGTCCGCGGCGTCACAGGGGCTATAAAGGGGCGTTCCCGCCGACCGCCATGTTACTGCTGCTGATCTGAGCTTAGGGAGAGGTTGCTGCCGCTTCGTCAGAAGCAGGGATAGCGTTAGGCAGGGTCCATTAACCACCAAACCGCTTGTGCTGTAGCGATTTCCACAGCCCAACACCACCTTCGGTGTGCAGGGACAGTGGAAGCTACATTTTTTTTTTTCCTCAGCGCTGTAGCTCATTGGGCTGCCCTAGAAGGCTCCCTGATAGCTGCATTGCTGTGTGTACGCTGCTGTGCAAACCAACTGCTTTTTTCAAAGCACAAATCCTCTTGTTCCTTCCTTTCTGCACAGCTATCTTTTTTGTTTGTCTACACTTTTTATTTAATTTGTGCATCAGTCCACTCCTTATTGCTGCCTGCCATACCTGGCTGAGATTACTGCAGGGAGATAGTAATTGAAGGACAGTTCCTTTTTTTTTTTTTTTTTTTTTTTGTGGGAGATTAAGATTGGCATTTCTGCTAGAGTGCCATCCCTGTCTGTGTCATCTCTCACTCAGTGGGCCATAGAAAGCCTATTTATTTTTTTGCTTGATTTGGGTTCTAAAATCTACCTGAAAAAATCACTACATCAATCAGTGGGAGAAAAATATTGGCCTCAGGGCTTGTGTGCCACTCCTGACTCCTGTGTGTGCCATCTCTCACTCAGTGGGCCATAGAAAGAATATTTATTTTTTTGCTTGATTTGGGTTCTAAAATCTACCTGAAAAAATCACTACATCAATCAGCGGGAGAAAAATATTGGCCTCAGGGCTTGTGTGCCACTCCTTACTCCTGTGTGTGCCATCTCTCACTCAGTGGGCCATAGAAAGCCTATTTATTTTTTTGCTTGATTTGGGTTCCAAAATCTACCTGAAAAAATCACAACATCAATCAGTGGGAGAAAAATATTGGCCTCAGGGCTTGTGTGCCACTCCTGACTCCTGTGTGTGCCATCTCTCACTCAGTGGGCCATAGAAAGCCTATTTATTTTTTTTTTGCTTGATATGGGTTCTAAATTCTACCTGAAAAAATCAATAAATCAATCAGTGGGAGATTAATATTGGCCTTTGGGCTTGTGTGCCAGTCCTAAGCGTGCCATCTCTCTCTCTCAGATAGTGGGCCATAGGAAGCCTATTTATTATATTTTTTATTGGGTTTATAAATTTTCCCTGGAAAAAAAAAAAAAAAAAAGTGGGAGATTAATATTGGCCTCTGGGCTTGTGTGCCACTCCTGACTCCTGTGTGCGTCCTCTCTCACTCAGTGGGCCCTACAAAGCCTATTTTTTTTTTATTTGTTTTCTAAATTCTCCCTGAAACAATCATTTTATTTTATTTGGTTTCTAAATTATTCCTGAAAAAATCATTTTTTTTGTATTTTTTTTTTCTAAAGTCTCCCTGAAAAAAAAAAAAATCAAATCAGTGGGAGATTAATATTGCCCTTTCTGCTTGTGTGCCAGTCTTGACTCCTGGGTGTGCCATCTCTCTCTCTCCAATTGTGGGCCATAGAAAGCTTATTAATTTTTTTGCTTGATTTGGGTTCCAAAATCTACCTGAAAAAATCACTAAATCAATCAGTGGGAGATAAATATTGGCCTCTGGGCTTGTGTGCCACTCCTGACTCCTGTGTGCGTCCTCTCTCACTCAGTGGGCCCTACAAAGCCTATTTTTTTTTATTTGTTTTCTAAATTCTCCCTGAAACAATCATTTTATTTTATTTTGTTTCTAAATTCTTCCTGAAAAATTCATTTTTTTGTATTTTTTTTTTCTAAAGTCTCCCTGAAAAAAAAAAAAATCAAATCAGTGGGAGATTAATATTGCCCTTTCTGCTTGTGTGCCAGTCTTGACTCCTGGGTGTGCCATCTCTCTCTCTCTCTCCAATTGTGGGCCATAGAAAGCCTATTTATTTTTTTGCTTGATTTGGGTTCCAAAATCTACCTGAAAAAATCACTAAATCAATCAGTGGGAGATAAATATTGGCCTCTGGGCTTGTGTGCCACTCCTGACTCCTGTGTGCGTCATCTCTCACTCAGTGGGCCCTAGAAAGCCTATTTTTTGTTTTATTTGTTTTCTAAATTCTCCCTGAAATAATCATTTTATTTTATTTGGTTTCTAAATTATTCCTGAAAAAATCATTTTTTTTGTATTTTTTTTTTCTAAAGTCTCCCTGAAAAAAAAAAAAAAAAATCAAATCAGTGGGAGATTAATATTGCCCTTTCTGCTTGTGTGCCAGTCTTGACTCCTGGGTGTGCCATCTCTCTCTCTCCAATTGTGGGCCATAGAAAGCCTATTCATTTTTTTGCTTGATTTGGGTTCCAAAATCTACCTGAAAAAATCACTAAATCAATCAGTGGGAGATAAATATTGGCCTCTGGGCTTGTGTGCCACTCCTGACTCCTGTGTGCGTCCTCTCTCACTCAGTGGGCCATAGAAAGCCTATTTTTTTTTTATTTGTTTTCTAAATTCTCCCTGAAACAATCATTTCATTTTATTTGGTTTATAAATTCTTCCTTAAAAAATCTTTTTTTTTAATTATTTTTCTCCCTTTTAAAAAAACAAAAACAAATCAGTGGGAGATTAATATTTACATTTGCGCTTCAGTGACAGTCCTGCGTGTGTGGCATCTCTCTCATTTGTTGCCACCAACAACAGAGTGTGTAACATTGTGCCTGATTTTCGTTGTGGTCTCACCCACCTGTAAAGGGGTAGCTAAATCATACTGAAGTTATAGCTCACCGTGTAAGTTGTGTGACAGCAACAAATACCGTTAGTTTGGTAACGTTTTTAAAACAATGAGGAAGTCTGGTGGAAGAGGTCGTGGCCGGGGGCGTTCATTGTCAGCTGGTAATGAGGGTAGTGGTAGTGGTGGAGCATCAGCTGGTCGTGGGAAAAAAAATATTGCACCTAAGTCTGGAGCTGTGGAGCCAGGTTCGTCGTCTGGCTACACAAGGCCTCGAACGCTCCCTTTTCTGGGAGTAGGAAAACCGCTTTTAAAGCCGGAGCAGCAAGAGCAAGTTTTGGCTTATCTTGCTGACTCAGCCTCTAGCTCTTTTGCCTCCTCTCGTGAAACTGGTAAAAGTAAAAGCAGCGCGTCGTTAGTGGATGTTCACGGTCAGGGACAAGTCGCTTCCTTGTCCTCTTCAGCAAAAACAACAACAGAGAAGAATGCAGCAGGCGACACAACGGGTTACTCCATGGAGCTCTTTACACATACTGTCCCTGGCTTAGAAAGTGAAGCAGTTAACAGTCCATGCCCATTACAAGTTGAATCTGACATGGAGTGCACTGATGCACAGCCACAGCCAGACTACTATGCTGGTCCTTTGACTCAGACCACAACATTGCCCTCGCAGGGTGCTGATCAAGAATCAGACCCTGATGAGACTATGTTGCCCCATCACGAACGCTATACCACCGACCGACACGGTGACACAGACGAAGTTGCACACGAGCTACAAGAAGAGGTAATAGATGACCCAGTTCTTGACCCCGATTGGCAGCCATTGGGGGAACAGGGTGCAGGCGGCAGCAGTTCTGAAGCGGAGGAGGAGGGGCCGCAGCAGGCATCAACATCGCAACAGGTTCCATCTGCCGGGCCCGTATCTTGCCCAAAACGCGTGGCAAAGTCAAAACCTGTTGGAGGACAGCGTGGCCATCCGGTTAAAGCTCAGTCTGCAATGCCTGAAAAGTTATCCGATGCTAGAAAGAGTGCAGTCTGGCATTTTTTTAAACAACATCCAATTGATCAGCGCAAAGTCATCTGTCAAAAATGTTCAACTACCTTAAGCAGAGGGCAGAATCTGAAAAGTCTCAATACAAGTTGCATGCATAGACATTTAACCACCATGCATTTGCAAGCTTGGACTAACTACCAAACGTCCCTTAAGGTTGTAGCACCCTCGGCCAATGAAGCTAGTCATCAACGCAACATCCCTTCCGGCAGTGTAGGGCCACCATTTTCTGCACCACCTGCAGTATCTGTGCAGGTTTCTTTGCCAGGCCAAAGCAGTCAGGGTCACGGAATCACCAGTTTCGTAGTAGGAAACACTGCATCTAGGGCACCGGCAGCAACAATACCATCTCCCACCGTCTCTCAGTCTGCCATGTCCACCGGCACCCCCGCTAGTTCCACGATCTCCAGCTCTCCAGTCCAGCTCACCCTACATGAGACTATGTTTAGAAAAAGGAAGTACTTAGCCTCGCATCCGCGTACACAGGGTTTGAACGCCCACATAGCTAGACTAATCTCGTTAGAGATGATGCCCTACCGGTTAGTTGAAAGCGAAGCTTTCAAAGCCCTGATGGACTACGCTGTACCACGCTACGAGCTACCCAGTCGACACTTTTTTTCCAGAAAAGCCATCCCAGCCCTCCACCAGCATGTTAAAGAGCGCATCGTCCATGCACTCAGGTAATCTGTGAGCACAAAGGTGCACCTGACAACAGATGCATGGACCAGTAGGCATGGCCAGGGACGTTACGTGTCCATCACGGCACACTGGGTAAATGTGGTGGATGCAGGGTCCACAGGGGACAGCAAGTTTGGGACAGTTCTGCCTAGCCCACGGTCTAGGAAACAGTTGGCTGTAGCCGTTCGCACCCCCTCCTCCTCCTCCTCGTCCTCCTGCAGAAGAGAGACCTCGTCCACAGACCGCAGTCGCACAACCACTCCATCCGCAGCTGCCACTGTTGCACACCAGGTCTCCCATTATGGGGCAGCTACTGGCAAACGTCAGCAGGCTGTATTGGCTATGAAGTGTTTGGGCGACAACAGACACACCGCTGAAGTTCTGTCCGAGTTCTTGCAGAAAGAAACGCAGTCGTGGCTGGGCACTGTAGATCTTGAGGCAGGCAAGGTAGTGAGTGATAACGGAAGGAATTTCATGGCTGCCATCTCCCTTTCCCAACTGAAACACATTCCTTGCCTGGCTCACACCTTAAACCTGGTGGTGCAGTGCTTCCTGAAAAGTTATCCGGGGTTATCCGACCTGCTCCTCAAAGTGCGTGGACTTTGCTCACATATCCGCCGTTCGCCCGTACACTCCAGCCGTATGCAGACCTATCAGCGTTCTTTGAACCTTCCCCAGCATCGCCTAATCATAGACGTTGCAACAAGGTGGAACTCAACACTGCACATGCTTCAGAGACTGTGTGAACAGAGGCGGGCTGTTATGTTTTTGTGGGAGGATACACATACACGGGCAGGCAGTAGGATGGCAGACATGGAGTTGTCAGGTGTGCAGTGGTCGAAGATTCAAGACATGTGTCAAGTCCTTCAGTGTTTTGAGGAATGCACACGGCTGGTTAGTGCAGACAACGCCATAATAAGCATGAGCATCCCCCTAATGCGTCTGCTGATGCAAAGTTTGACTCACATAAAGGATCAGGCGTCTGCAGCTGAGGAAGAGGAAAGCCTTGATGACAGTCAGCCATTGTCTGGCCAGGGCAGTGTACAGGACGAGGTAGCGGGCGAACAGGAGGAGGAGGACGAGGAGGATGATGGGGATGATTATATTTTTAATGAGGAAGCTTTTCCGGGGCCAGTGGAAATTGTTGGCGCGGCAAGGCCGGGTTCTGGTTTTTGGATGGACACAAGTGACGTGGATTTGCCTGAAACTGCCCCTCAACCAAGCACAACCACAGATTTGAGAACTGGAACTTTGGGCCACATGGCGGATTATGCCTTACGTATCCTCAAAAGGGACACACGCATAACAAAAATGATGAACGATGACGATTACTGGTTGGCCTGCCTCCTTGATCCTCGCTATAAAGGCAAATTGCAAAATATAATGCCACATGAGAACTTGGAACTAATATTAGCAAACAAACAATCAACTCTTGTTGACCGTTTGCTTCTGGCATTCCCTGCACACAGCGCCCGTGATCGTTCTAACACGAGCTGCAGGGGCCAGCAGACCAGAGGTGTTAGAGGGGCAGAAATCAGAAGTGGCGTTGGCCAGAGGGGTTTTCTGACCAGGTTGTGGAGTGATTTTGCTATGACCGCAGACAGGACAGGTACTGCAGCATCAATTCAAAGTGACATGAGACAACATTTGTCCAGTATGGTTACTAACTATTTTTCATCCCTTATCGACGTTCTCCCTCAACCGTCATTCCCATTTGATTACTGGGCATCAAAATTAGACACCTGGCCAGAATTGGCAGAATATGCATTGCAGGAGCTTGCTTGCCCGGCAGCTAGTGTCCTATCAGAAAGAGTATTCAGTGCTGCAGGTTCAATACTAACAGAAAAAAGGACTCGTCTGGCTACCCAAAATGTAGATGATCTAACCTTCATTAAAATGAACCACAACTGGATTTTGAAATCTTTTGCCCCACCTTGCCCGGCTGACACCTAGCTTTCCTATGTAAAGGTCTTGCCAGTGGACTATTCTGAACGACTTTTCCAATCTCGTAATTTGCAGCACCTGATTGTCCAGCATCCGACATGTTAACACCTCCCTAAATGGCCAAAGTCCCCACACGGGGCCGTGGTATCGCCACTTGGCGCCAGCACCCGTGAGAGTACTGTTTGTCTGAGGAGGTGGGTGTGCCCGCTTTTGGTCGACGGCACTGCCACTAGGTCCCTCATAGTACAATAAAGTGTCTGGCGGTGGTGGTACGCACCCAACGTCAGACACACCGTTGTAATATGAGGGGCCCTGGGCCTGTACCGCCGGCCACAAGACAGTCCCCCCCCAGGTCAAACAGTGCTCTACCACTTGCAAAATTTTCTCTCACAGCTCCACCAATGTTTAGTCTATGCGCTGACATCCTTCAATGCCTGGCACTGTCAATACCATTGTATTGACATTTTTCTTATGTTAGGCCTTCGAAGCCTGTCTGCAGTCACTCCTTCCACTAGGCCTCCACTGACCTGTCTACTGCTGCCCGTGTTCCCCTGGAACCAATTTTAAATTGCCTACAGCCCAATTTTTGTTATGTTAGGCCTTCGAAGCCTGTCTGCGGCCCGTTCTTTCCACTACTACTACACTGACCAGGCCACTGCTGCCCGTGTTCCCTTGGAACCAATTTTAAATTGCCTACAGCCAGCCCAATTTATTATGTTAGGCCTTCGAAGCCTGTCTGTGGTCCCTCCTTCCACTAGGCCTCCACTGACCTGTCTACTGCTGCCCGTGTTCCCCTGGAACCAATTTTAAATTGCCTACAGCCAGCCCAATTCATTATGTTAGGGCTTCGAAGCCTGTCTGCGGTCCCTCCTTCCACTAGGCCTCCACTGACCTGTCTACTGCTGCCCGTGTTCCCCTGGAACCAATTTTAAATTGCCTACAGCCCAATTTTTGTTATGTTAGGCCTTCGAAGCCTGTCTGCGGCCCGTTCTTTCCACTACTACTACACTGACCTGGCTACTGCCGCCCGTGTTCCCCTGGAACCAATTTAAAATTGCCGACAGCAAGCCCAATTTATTATGTTAGGGCTTCGAAGCCTGTCTGCGGTCCCTCCTTCCACTAGGCCTCCACTGACCTGTCTACTGCTGCCCGTATTCCCCTGGAACCAATTTTAAATTGCCTACAGACCAATTTTTGTTATGTTAGGCCTTCGAAGCCTGTCTGCGGCCCGTTCTTTCCACTTCTACTACACTGACCAGGCCACTACCGCCCGTGTTCCCCTGGAACCAATTTAAAATTGCCGACAGCAAGCCCAATTTATTATGTTAGGCCTTCGAAGCCTGTCTGTGGTCCCTCCTTCCACTAGGCCTCCACTGACCTGTCTACTGCTGCCCGTGTTCCCCTGGAACCAATTTTAAATTGCCTACAGCCAGCCCAATTCATTATGTTAGGGCTTCGAAGCCTGTCTGCGGTCCCTCCTTCCACTAGGCCTCCACTGACCTGTCTACTGCTGCCCGTGTTCCCCTGGAACCAATTTTAAATTGCCTACAGCCCAATTTTTGTTATGTTATGCCTTCGAAGCCTGTCTGCGGCCCGTTCTTTCCACTACTACTACACTGACCTGGCTACTGCCGCCCGTGTTCCCCTGGAACCAATTTAAAATTGCCGACAGCAAGCCCAATTTATTATGTTAGGCCTTCGAAGCCTGTCTGCGGTCCCTCCTTCCACTAGGCCTCCACTGACCTGTCTACTGCTGTCCGTGTTCCCCTGGAACCAATTGTAAATTGCCTACATCCCAATTTTTGTTATGTTAGGCCTTCGAAGCCTGTCTGCGGCCCGTTCTTTCCACTACTACTACACAGACCAGGCCACTGCTGCCCATGTTCCCCTGGAACCAATTTTAAATTGCCTACAGCCAGCCCAATTTATTATGTTAGGCCTTCGAAGCCTGTCTGCGGTCCCTCCTTCCACTAGGCCTCCACTGACCTGTCTACTGCTGCCCGTGTACCCCTTGAACCAACATCAGAAAATATAAAAATAAGTATTTTGCTTATAAAAAAGAAAATACTGGAGAGATATCAAATGCAGACATTTTAACATTAAAAACAAACACATACAACAAAAATCTGGTACAGTACTAAAAATGGCCACCAGCTACAATAACTTTCTCCTGCAAGTAGTTAACTGAAAGTTTTTTTCAATTTAAAACACAGATATGGCATCCACCGAGTGTTGTCCTGTCGCGTCTTCTTTATATTATTGCCAAGAAGATGCAAAACAATGAAAATAATAAAATCATTATTTACCAAAAAAATAGAGTAAGTCAAAACCACATTGCAAATAAACATTCATTACAAATAAAGAAGCAGGGCGCGTCCGAGGGTGAGTATATACCTAATAAGAATATAATCACCCTCGGACGCACCCTGCTTCTTTCCGACAGCCTTCCTTCCTAAGAATCAGCCCTTCCGTGGTGTAGAGAGAGGGTGTGTTACACTCCAAGGTGTTCCCCAGGTTGCCTTTCCTGAGCTTCGATCTTCATGCTCTCGTTTAGTAGTTGTCGGAAAGTAGGCTGCATTAGGCCTACAAAATGGGTATCGGGTGGAGAGAGATGGTGTGTTACACTCCAAGCTGTTCCCCAGGTTTCCTTGCCATTGCTTCGGTCTTCCGACTCTCGTTTAGTAGTTGTAGAAAACTACACTGCATTAGACCTACAAAATGGGTATCGGGTGGAGAGAGATGGTGTGTTACACTCCAAGGTGTTCCCCAGGTTTCCTTGCCATTGCTTCGGTCTTCAGACTCTCGTTTAGTAGTTGTAGAAAACTACACTGCATTAGGCCTACAAAATGGGTATCGGGTGGAGAGAGATGGTGTGTTACACTCCAAGGTGTTCCCCAGGTTTCCTTGCCATTGCTTCGGTCTTCTGACTCTCGTTTAGTAGTTGTACAAAACTACACTGCATTAGGCCTACAAAATGGGTATCGGGTGGAGAGAGATGGTGTGTTACACTCCAAGGTGTTCCCCAGGTTTCCTTGCCATTGCTTCGGTCTTCCGACTCTCGTTTAGTAGTTGTAGAAAACTACACTGCATTAGGCCTACAAAATGGGTATCGGGTGGAGAGAGATGGTGTGTTACACTCCAAGGTGTTCCCCAGGTTTCCTTGCCATTGCTTCGGTCTTCAGACTCTCGTTTAGTAGTTGTAGAAAACTACACTGCATTAGGCCTACAAAATGGGTATCGGGTGGAGAGAGATGGTGTGTTACACTCCAAGGTGTTCCCCAGGTTTCCTTGCCATTGCTTCGGTCTTCCGACTCTCGTTTAGTAGTTGTACAAAACTACACTGCATTAGGCCTACAAAATGGGTATCGGGTGGAGAGAGATGGTGTGTTACACTCCAAGGTGTTCCCCAGGTTTCCTTGCCATTGCTTCGGTCTTCCGACTCTCGTTTAGTAGTTGTAGAAAACTACACTGCATTAGGCCTACAAAATGGGTATCGGGTGGAGAGAGATGGTGTGTTACACTCCAAGGTGTTCCCCAGGTTTCCTTGCCATTGCTTCGGTCTTCAGACTCTCGTTTAGTAGTTGTAGAAAACTACACTGCATTAGGCCTACAAAATGGGTATCGGGTGGAGAGAGATGGTGTGTTACACTCCAAGGTGTTCCCCAGGTTTCCTTGCCATTGCTTCGGTCTTCAGACTCTCGTTTAGTAGTTGTACAAAACTACACTGCATTAGGCCTACAAAATGGGTATCGGGTGGAGAGAGATGGTGTGTTACACTCCAAGGTGTTCCCCAGGTTTCCTTGCCATTGCTTCGGTCTTCCGACTCTCGTTTAGTAGTTGTAGAAAACTATACTGCATTAGGCCTACAAAATGGGTATCGGGTGGAGAGAGATGGAGTGTTACACTCCAAGGTGTTCCCCAGGTTTCCTTGCCATTGCTTCGGTCTTCAGACTCTCATTTAGTAGTTGTAGAAAACTACACTGCATTAGGCCTACAAAATGGGTATCGGGTGGAGAGAGATGGTGTGTTACACTCCAAGGTGTTCCCCAGGTTTCCTTGCCATTGCTTCGGTCTTCCGACTCTCGTTTAGTAGTTGTACAAAACTACACTGCATTAGGCCTACAAAATGGGTATCGGGTGCAGAGAGATGGAGTGTTACACTCCAAGGTGTTCCCCAGGTTTCCTTGCCATTGCTTCGGTCTTCCGACTCTCGTTTAGTAGTTGTAGAAAACTACACTGCATTAGGCCTACAAAATGGGTATCGGGTGGAGAGAGATGGTGTGTTACACTCCAAGGTGTTCCCCAGGTTTCCTTGCCATTGCTTCGGTCTTCAGACTCTCATTTAGTAGTTGTAGAAAACTACACTGCATTAGGCCTACAAAATGGGTATCGGGTGGAGAGAGATGGTGTGTTACACTCCAAGGTGTTCCCCAGGTTTCCTTGCCATTGCTTCGGTCTTCCGACTCTCGTTTAGTAGTTGTAGAAAACTACACTGCATTAGGCCTACAAAATGGGTATCGGGTGGAGAGAGATGGTGTGTTACACTCCAAGGTGTTCCCCAGGTTTCCTTGCCATTGCTTCGGTCTTCCGACTCTCGTTTAGTAGTTGTAGAAAACTACACTGCGTTAGGCCTGCAAAATGGGTATCGGGTGGAGAGAGATGGTGTGTTTCACTCCAAGGTGTTCCCCAGGTTTCCTTGCCATTGCTTCGGTCTTCCGACTCTCGTTTAGTAGTTGTAGAAAACTACACTGCATTAGGCCTACAAAATGGGTATCGGGTGGAGAGAGATGGTGTGTTACACTCCAAGGTGTTCCCCAGGTTTCCTTGCCATTGCTTCGGTCTTCAGACTCTCATTTAGTAGTTGTAGAAAACTACACTGCATTAGGCATACAAAATGGGTGTCGGGTGGAGAGAGATGGTGTGTTACACTCCAAGGTGTTCCCCAGGTTTCCTTGCCATTGCTTCGGTCTTCCGACTCTCGTTTAGTAGTTGTAGAAAACTACACTGCGTTAGGCCTGCAAAATGGGTATCGGGTGGAGAGAGATGGTGTGTTTCACTCCAAGGTGTTCCCCAGGTTTCCTTGCCATTGCTTCGGTCTTCCGACTCTCGTTTAGTAGTTGTAGAAAACTACACTGCATTAGGCCTACAAAATGGGTATGGGGTGGAGAGAGATGGTGTGTTCCACTCCAAGGTGTTCTCCAGGTTGCCTTTCCTGAGCTTCTATCTTCAGGCTCTCGTTAAATTGTGGTTAAATGGAACAACTGCATTTGGCGTACTAGTTGGTTTGGGGCCTACTAACAGTGTCTGCCGCTCCTTGCTGTTCTCCTGGTTTCCTGTCCTGAAATTCCGTTTTCAGGCGCTCGTTAAGTAGTTGTTAATGTTAGACTGCATTTGGCCTACTAGTTGGTTTGGGGCCTACTATCGGTGTCTGCCACTCCTTGCTGTTCTCCTCCACTGAACAAAGCTGTGCCGCCTGTTTACTACGGTTGCCAATTTTGAACTGCATTTCGACTACTTACTGATTTGGGCCTACTCTCTGTGTCAGCCTCTCATTCCAGTTGTCCTCCACTGCAATGCCCCCTGGTTATTCCTGTGTTACCAATTTTGAACTGCATTTAGCCAACTTTATTCTTTGGGCCTATATCTGTGTTTCCTCCTCATCCTGCCCATTGCCCAGCCAGTGATAGATGAGTCTGCTGGTACATTGACCCATAACGCAACATTCCCCGTGCACGCTACACAACAACATTGTGACCCTGCTGAAAGTCAGGTTGCTCTTCCCGCATACCATACCACCTTACACGGGGACAAAGAGGAAGGTGCAGATGAAAGTGCAGGTTCCTTCATCAGGTGGGGGGAGGAATACTAGTTGGCGACGTCACTGGCACAGGGCCTCTCATAGTACGCAAAAGTGTTGCTGCCGGTGGGAGGCGCCCCCGCCGTGCAAACACACCGCTGTACTTTGAGGGGCCCTGTGCCAGTGCCAATGCCAACGAGTGGGCCCCCCCTGCTTGCTCAGGTTCACAGCACTTGCAAAGTTGAAATACTTACCTCTCCCTGCTCCACTGCCGTGACGTGGTCCAGATTTCCTGGGCCCACTAATTACTTGAACCAGCCCTACCCACCACAACTTTAGCCAAATGACCCCCAATTTCAAATGTCTTCCAATTATTATAAGGTAAATTACGCTTGACAAGCTTCATTAAGAAGAATGGATGGTTTTGACATTAAAATGGGCACTCTAGGTGTTTTCCTGGCCCCCACTCACTGCCGACTATGCTGCCCCATTGACTTGCATTGGGTTTCGTGTTTCGGTCGATCCCGACTTTACGTCATAATCGGCCGATTTCACTCGACCCGACTTTTGAGATAGTCGGGTTTCGCGAAACCCGGCTCGACTCTAAAAAGGTCAAGGTCGCTCAACTCTAGTTGAGTGTGCTATCGGTTCTAGTTTTGTTGAGTTGATCATTAAATATTTAGGAGGAACTGTTTTGGTGCAATACTGGCATTACAGTTCCACAGGTATGGTAAAAAAAAGGTGGCAATGGCAATGGGCGGTGAAGTGTAAATTAAATTAAATACTGATATCTGCTTAGAATTATATTCACTATCAGAAGTAACAGATCCACCATCGCCATTGTTATCAGCCCTATAGGCAATAATACTACCAAATGTGGGCCACAAAATAGGCCTTCTTTGCCTTTAGCAAGCATATTAGCAGAAAGAAAGTGAAGTGCATTATGGTATGAATGACACATCACTCATCTCAGTAGCAGCAGGAATATGTTACCTATCACAGGTACACCATCAGTTTTAGTAAGTTTTCCAGAAAGAAAAGTCTACCTGATCATAAAAAAAGAGGGATGCTTTTTTGGACCTTTTTTCTATGGTGAGGAAACTTTGACATTACCAAGGCTGTGTTTGTGCTAAACAGACTGAAAATGGTTGGAATACAGTCATGGAATATCTAAGGGATTATGCACACCTTTTTACGGCAATTGGATTACCTGCAAATAAAGTCACCAAAAATCAAATTTTTCGGAAAACTTTGCTGAACTTGGTGAATTTGGATTTCAGAAGATGCAATCATCCCTAGTTTTGACCACTTAGGGTATGTTCACACGTTCCTGATTTCCATCCTTTTTTTTTCAGGACTGTTTTTTAAAAAACTGCAGCTCTTGGCAGAAAACGCAGGTCCTTTTTTTGGTCCTTTTTTTGTCCTTTTTTGATGCGTTTTTTGATCCTTTTTTTGATCCTTTTTTTGATCCTTTTTTTATGCAGTTTTCTATGCAGAGTCTGTGTGTTTTCTAGGAAGTTTTTTAGGGTTAAAATGGCTGAAAATACCCTAACCCTACCCCTAACCCTACCCCTAACCCTACCCCTAACCCTAACCCTACCCCTAACCCTACCCCTAACCCTAACCCTACCCCTAACCCTACCCCTACCCCTAACCCTAACCCTACCCCTAACCCTACCCCTAACCCTAACCCTAACCCTATTCTAACCTTAGTGGAAAAAAAAAAAATTCTTAATTTTTTTATTGTCCCTACCTATGGGGGTGACAAAGGGGGGGGGTGTCATTTACTATTTTTTATTTTGATCACTGAGATAGGTTATATCTCAGTGATCAAAATGCACTTTGGAACGAATCTGCCAGCCGGCAGATTCGGCGGGCGCACTGCGCATGCGCCCGCCATTTTGCAAGATGCGGGCGCCCAGGGAGAAGACGGCCGGACGGACACCGGGACGCCGGGTAAGTATAAGGGGGGAGATTAGGGCACGGGGGGGGCATCGGAGCACGGGGGGGGCATCGGAGCACGGGGCGGTGGGATTGGAGCATGGGGGGGCGGGATCAGAGCACGGGGGGCAGCCACACTCCGCCCACGCACTTCCGCCCGCTTCCCCGCACTTCCTGCTGCAGCGGTTCTGCACCACAAACCGCAGTAAAACCCGCAGATATTTTTTTCATCTGCGGGTTTTACTGCGGGTTTGACCTCACAATGGAGGTCAATGGGTGCAGAACCGCTGCGGCTCCGAAAAAAGAAGTGACATGGTACTTCTTTTTTCCCGCAGCTATTCAGCGCGGCTTTTTTTTTTATTTTCCGCATTGTGGGCACAGCAGTTCCTGTTTTCCATAGGGTACAATGTAATGTACCCTGCATGGAAAACAGCTGCGGACCCGCAGCGGGAAAATCGCGGCAATTCCGCATGAAAAAAAGGATCGTGTGAACATGGCCTTATTGTTCAGAAACTTTTTTATATGGTATTAAGAAAGCCCTCCTAGATTTTTTTTCTCTCTAAATCGGTGCACCTCTCACTGTGTTCTCTGGTATCCAGCGCTGTTCCTCTTTTCTTCTCAGTGATGTCTCTGCTCTTCAAACTATCTGCATCTTTCTATGTTCTGTGCATGAGCGGAAGACTCTTTTACAATGATGGAATTGAAGCCTCAATCTAATACTGCATAAACTTACATTGTAAAGGCCATTTCCAACTCATGCAGAACACAATGTGATCTGGAAACACTGAAGAGCTTTGACGTCACTCAGAAGAGGAATGGAATTGGATACCAGAGAAGATGGCGGTAGGTGAGTACATTAACACACTGACACTATGTTGCATGCACACACACAAGTACAGGCGAGAATGTTTTCCTTAAAGACTAACACTGACCACAAGACGGTTCTGTAAATGATTAGATTTGTTTTGGTCATCATCACATGACAAGCATCACATATATATCTCATCTCATAAATAGAACAATGATAATCCCTCCCATTTTTATTAAGTTTACACAAAGTGATATACCACATTAGATGATAATGTTTTAAAGAGATTAGGGATGAGCAACATGCTCGGTGATACTTGGATATCACTCATATATCTGGGTGCTCGACTGTGCTCGGCACTCAGCAAGCATTAGCTGATGCTCAAATATAAAACTTGAATCCCTGCCCTGAATGTCTAGCACCTGTTACACAGCCAACAAGCATGCAAGGCCTGCCAGCGAACCACAGCAATGCAGTAGTCATCTTGGCAGTGGCATTACTATGAATGGTTGGCCGTATGACATCATTAAGGGTTATGAAAAAACAGGTGCCGATGGGATGTGGACCACGTCACGGCAGTGGAGCAGGGAGAGGTAAGTATTTAAACTTTGCAAGTGCTGTGATCCTGAGCAAGCAGGGGGGGCACTCGTTGGCATTGGCACTGGCACAGGGCCCCTCAAAGTACGGCGGTGTGTTTGCACGGCGGGGGCGCCTCCCACCGGCAGCGACACTTTTGCGTACTATGAGGGGCCCTGTGCCAGTGACATCGCCAACGAGTATTCCTCCCCCCACCTGATGAAGGAACCTGCACTTTCATCTGCACCTTCCTCTTTGTCCCCGTGTAAGGTGGTATGGTATGCGGGAAGGGGAACCTGACTTTCAGCAGGGTCACAATCTTGCTGTGTAGCATGCACGGGAAATGTTGCGTTATGGGTCTGCACCGTTGATTATATTTCAAAAACCTGACCTGCACATCCAAACATAGACTCAGTGTGAACAGGTGCTGAACCTAGAGTCGCCAACTCGTATATAGTTAAGTAAATAAGGCAGCACACTGCAGCGCTAAAACATGCAAACTTGAAAACACGAAATTTGAACTGCATTACTGCACTAGAAATATGAAAAATGAGAGCTTTTAGCGCATAAAAATGGCCAATTTTATGTGTACCTGGTAGCCCCTTTACGGCATCTCTCTTATACCAGGTCCTACGCTTGCCTTACCTCGCTGAGAATAAACATCTCCATCTGAATGGGTACATGTGAAACCTCTTCTTAGACTAAAATTCTCTCTCTCTGTGGAGGGGTATTGGACCTGCTGTAATTAAAACACCTGAAGCTAGGAGGCGGAGTGCACGATCAGAAGGCTAGAGAATACATTTCAAAAACCTGACCTGCACATCCAAACATAGACTCAGTGTGAACTGGTGCTGAACCTAGAGTCGCCAACTCGTATATAGTTAAGTAAATAAGGCAGCACACTGCAGCGCTAAAACATGCAAACTTGAAAACACGAAATTTGAACGGCATTACTGCACTAGAAATATGAAAAATGAGAGCTTTTAGCGCATAAAAATGGCCAATTTTATGTGTACCTGGTAGCCCCTTTACGGCATCTCTCTTATACCAGGTCCTACGCTTGCCTTACCTCGCTGAGAATAAACATCTCCATCTGAATGGGTACATGTGAAACCTCTTCTTAGACTAAAATTCTCTCTCTCTGTGGAGGGGTATTGGACCTGCTGTAATTAAAACACCTGAAGCTAGGAGGCGGAGTGCACGATCAGAAGGCTAGAGAATACATTTCAAAAACCTGACCTGCACATCCAAACATAGACTCAGTGTGAACAGGTGCTGAACCTAGAGTCGCCAACTCGTATATAGTTAAGTAAATAAGGCAGCACACTGCAGCGCTAAAACATGCAAACTTGAAAACACGAAATTTGAACTGCATTACTGCACTAGAAATAGGAAAAATGAGAGCTTTTAGCGCATAAAAGTGGCCAATTTTATGTGTACCTGGTAGCCCCTTTACGGCATCTCTCTTATACCAGGTCCTACGCTTGCCTTACCTCGCTGAGAATAAACGTCTCCATCTGAATGGGTACATGTGAAACCTCTTCTTAGACTAAAATTCTCTCTCTCTGTGGAGGGGTATTGGACCTGCTGTAATTAAAACACCTGAAGCTAGGAGGCGGAGTGCACGATCAGAAGGCTAGAGAATACATTTCAAAAACCTGACCTTCACATCCAAACATAGACTCAGTGTGAACAGGTGCTGAACCTAGAGTCGCCAACTCGTATATAGTTAAGTAAATAAGGCAGCACACTGCAGCGCTAAAACATGCAAACTTGAAAACACGAAATTTGAACTGCATTACTGCACTAGAAATATGAAAAATGAGAGCTTTTAGCGCATAAAAATGGCCAATTTTATGTGTACCTGGTAGCCCCTTTACGGCATCTCTCTTATACCAGGTCCTACGCTTGCCTTACCTCGCTGAGAATAAACGTCTCCATCTGAATGGGTACATGTGAAACCTCTTCTTAGACTAAAATTCTCTCTCTCTGTGGAGGGGTATTGGACCTGCTGTAATTAAAACACCTGAAGCTAGGAGGCGGAGTGCACGATCAGAAGGCTAGAGAATACATTTCAAAAACCTGACCTTCACATCCAAACATAGACTCAGTGTGAACAGGTGCTGAACCTAGAGTCGCCAACTCGTATATAGTTAAGTAAATAAGGCAGCACACTGCAGCGCTAAAACATGCAAACTTGAAAACACGAAATTTGAACTGCATTACTGCACTAGAAATATGAAAAATGAGAGCTTTTAGCGCATAAAAATGGCCAATTTTATGTGTACCTGGTAGCCCCTTTACGGCATCTCTCTTATACCAGGTCCTACGCTTGCCTTACCTCGCTGAGAATAAACGTCTCCATCTGAATGGGTACATGTGAAACCTCTTCTTAGACTAAAATTCTCTCTCTCTGTGGAGGGGTATTGGACCTGCTGTAATTAAAACACCTGAAGCTAGGAGGCGGAGTGCACGATCAGAAGGCTAGAGAATACATTTCAAAAACCTGACCTTCACATCCAAACATAGACTCAGTGTGAACAGGTGCTGAACCTAGAGTCGCCAACTCGTATATAGTTAAGTAAATAAGGCAGCACACTGCAGCGCTAAAACATGCAAACTTGAAAACACGAAATTTGAACTGCATTAATGCACTAGAAATATGAAAAATGAGAGCTTTTAGCGCATAAAAATGGCCAATTTTATGTGTACCTGGTAGCCCCTTTACGGCATCTCTCTTATACCAGGTCCTACGCTTGCCTTACCTCGCTGAGAATAAACGTCTCCATCTGAATGGGTACATGTGAAACCTCTTCTTAGACTAAAATTCTCTCTCTCTGTGGAGGGGTATTGGACCTGCTGTAATTAAAACACCTGAAGCTAGGAGGCGGAGTGCACGATCAGAAGGCTAGAGAATACATTTCAAAAACCTGACCTGCACATCCAAACATAGACTCAGTGTGAACAGGTGCTGAACCTAGAGTCGCCAACTCGTATATAGTTAAGTAAATAAGGCAGCACACTGCAGCGCTAAAACATGCAAACTTGAAAACACGAAATTTGAACTGCATTACTGCACTAGAAATAGGAAAAATGAGAGCTTTTAGCGCATAAAAGTGGCCAATTTTATGTGTACCTGGTAGCCCCTTTACGGCATCTCTCTTATACCAGGTCCTACGCTTGCCTTACCTCGCTGAGAATAAACGTCTCCATCTGAATGGGTACATGTGAAACCTCTTCTTAGACTAAAATTCTCTCTCTCTGTGGAGGGGTATTGGACCTGCTGTAATTAAAACACCTGAAGCTAGGAGGCGGAGTGCACGATCAGAAGGCTAGAGAATACATTTCAAAAACCTGACCTTCACATCCAAACATAGACTCAGTGTGAACAGGTGCTGAACCTAGAGTCGCCAACTCGTATATAGTTAAGTAAATAAGGCAGCACACTGCAGCGCTAAAACATGCAAACTTGAAAACACGAAATTTGAACTGCATTACTGCACTAGAAATATGAAAAATGAGAGCTTTTAGCGCATAAAAATGGCCAATTTTATGTGTACCTGGTAGCCCCTTTACGGCATCTCTCTTATACCAGGTCCTACGCTTGCCTTACCTCGCTGAGAATAAACGTCTCCATCTGAATGGGTACATGTGAAGCCTCTTCTTAGACTAAAATTCTCTCTCTCTGTGGAGGGGTATTGGACCTGCTGTAATTAAAACACCTGAAGCTAGGAGGCGGAGTGCACGATCAGAAGGCTAGAGAATACATTTCAAAAACCTGACCTTCACATCCAAACATAGACTCAGTGTGAACAGGTGCTGAACCTAGAGTCGCCAACTCGTATATAGTTAAGTAAATAAGGCAGCACACTGCAGCGCTAAAACATGCAAACTTGAAAACACGAAATTTGAACTGCATTACTGCACTAGAAATATGAAAAATGAGAGCTTTTAGCGCATAAAAATGGCCAATTTTATGTGTACCTGGTAGCCCCTTTACGGCATCTCTCTTATACCAGGTCCTACGCTTGCCTTACCTCGCTGAGAATAAACGTCTCCATCTGAATGGGTACATGTGAAACCTCTTCTTAGACTAAAATTCTCTCTCTCTGTGGAGGGGTATTGGACCTGCTGTAATTAAAACACCTGAAGCTAGGAGGCGGAGTGCACGATCAGAAGGCTAGAGAATACATTTCAAAAACCTGACCTTCACATCCAAACATAGACTCAGTGTGAACAGGTGCTGAACCTAGAGTCGCCAACTCGTATATAGTTAAGTAAATAAGGCAGCACACTGCAGCGCTAAAACATGCAAACTTGAAAACACGAAATTTGAACTGCATTACTGCACTAGAAATATGAAAAATGAGAGCTTTTAGCGCATAAAAATGGCCAATTTTATGTGTACCTGGTAGCCCCTTTACGGCATCTCTCTTATACCAGGTCCTACGCTTGCCTTACCTCGCTGAGAATAAACGTCTCCATCTGAATGGGTACATGTGAAACCTCTTCTTAGACTAAAATTCTCTCTCTCTGTGGAGGGGTATTGGACCTGCTGTAATTAAAACACCTGAAGCTAGGAGGCGGAGTGCACGATCAGAAGGCTAGAGAATACATTTCAAAAACCTGACCTGCACATCCAAACATAGACTCAGTGTGAACAGGTGCTGAACCTAGAGTCGCCAACTCGTATATAGTTAAGTAAATAAGGCAGCACACTGCAGCGCTAAAACATGCAAACTTGAAAACACGAAATTTGAACTGCATTACTGCACTAGAAATATGAAAAATGAGAGCTTTTAGCGCATAAAAATGGCCAATTTTATGTGTACCTGGTAGCCCCTTTACGGCATCTCTCTTATACCAGGTCCTACGCTTGCCTTACCTCGCTGAGAATAAACGTCTCCATCTGAATGGGTACATGTGAAACCTCTTCTTAGACTAAAATTCTCTCTCTCTGTGGAGGGGTATTGGACCTGCTGTAATTAAAACACCTGAAGCTAGGAGGCGGAGTGCACGATCAGAAGGCTAGAGAATACATTTCAAAAACCTGACCTGCACATCCAAACATAGACTCAGTGTGAACAGGTGCTGAACCTAGAGTCGCCAACTCGTTTATAGTTAAGTAAATAAGGCAGCACACTGCAGCGCAAAAGCATGCAAACTTGAAAACACGAAATTTGAACTGCATTACTGCACTAGAAATAGGAAAAATGAGAGCTTTTAGCGCATAAAAATGGCCAATTTTATGCGTGCCTGGTAGCACCTTTACGGCATCTCTCTTATACCAGGTCCTACGCTTGCCTTACCTCGCTGAGAATAAACGTCTCCATCTGAATGGGTACATGTGAAACCTCTTCTTAGACTAAAATTCTCTCTCTCTGTGGAGGGGTATTGGACCTGCTGTAATTAAAACACCTGAAGCTAGGAGGCGGAGTGCACGATCAGAAGGCTAGAGAATACATTTCAAAAACCTGACCTTCACATCCAAACATAGACTCAGTGTGAACAGGTGCTGAACCTAGAGTCGCCAACTCGTATATAGTTAAGTAAATAAGGCAGCACACTGCAGCGCTAAAACATGCAAACTTGAAAACACGAAATTTGAACTGCATTACTGCACTAGAAATATAAAAAATGAGAGCTGTTAGCGCATAAAAATGGCCAATTTTATGTGTACCTGGTAGCCCCTTTACGGCATCTCTCTTATACCAGGTCCTACGCTTGCCTTACCTCGCTGAGAATAAACGTCTCCATCTGAATAGGTACATGTGAAACCTCTTCTTAGACTAAAATTCTCTCTCTCTGTGGAGGGGTATTGGACCTGCTGTAATTAAAACACCTGAAGCTAGGAGGCGGAGTGCACGATCAGAAGGCTAGAGAATACATTTCAAAAACCTGACCTGCACATCCAAACATAGACTCAGTGTGAACAGGTGCTGAACCTAGAGTCGCCAACTCGTATATAGTTAAGTAAATAAGGCAGCACACTGCAGCGCTAAAACATGCAAACTTGAAAACACGAAATTTGAACTGCATTACTGCACTAGAAATATGAAAAATGAGAGCTTTTAGCGCATAAAAATGGCCAATTTTATGTGTACCTGGTAGCCCCTTTACGGCATCTCTTTTATACCAGGTCCTACGCTTGCCTTACCTCGCTGAGAATAAACGTCTCCATCTGAATGGGTACATGTGAAACCTCTTCTTAGACTAAAATTCTCTCTCTCTGTGGAGGGGTATTGGACCTGCTGTAATTAAAACACCTGAAGCTAGGAGGCGGAGTGCACGATCAGAAGGCTAGAGAATACATTTCAAAAACCTGACCTGCACATCCAAACATAGACTCAGTGTGAACAGGTGCTGAACCTAGAGTCGCCAACTCGTATATAGTTAAGTAAATAAGGCAGCACACTGCAGCGCTAAAACATGCAAACTTGAAAACACGAAATTTGAACTGCATTACTGCACTAGAAATATGAAAAATGAGAGCTTTTAGCGCATAAAAATTGCCAATTTTATGTGTACCTGGTAGCCCCTTTACGGCATCTCTCTTATACCAGGTCCTACGCTTGCCTTACCTCGCTGAGAATAAACGTCTCAATCTGAATGGGTACATGTGAAACCTCTTCTTAGACTAAAATTCTCTCTCTCTGTGGAGGGGTATTGGACCTGCTGTAATTAAAACACCTGAAGCTAGGAGGCGGAGTGCACGATCAGAAGGCTAGAGAATACATTTCAAAAACCTGACCTGCACATCCAAACATAGACTCAGTGTGAACAGGTGCTGAACCTAGAGTCGCCAACTCGTATATAGTTAAGTAAATAAGGCAGCACACTGCAGCGCTAAAACATGCAAACTTGAAAACACGAAATTTGAACTGCATTACTGCACTAGAAATATGAAAAATGAGAGCTTTTAGCGCATAAAAATGGCCAATTTTATGTGTACCTGGTAGCCCTTTTACGGCATCTCTCTTATACCAGGTCCTACGCTTGCCTTACCTCGCTGAGAATAAAGGTCTCCATCTGAATGGGTACATGTGAAACCTCTTCTTAGACTAAAATTCTCTCTCTCTGTGGAGGGGTATTGGACCTGCTGTAATTAAAACACCTGAAGCTAGGAGGCGGAGTGCACGATCAGAAGGCTAGAGAATACATTTCAAAAACCTGACCTGCACATCCAAACATAGACTCAGTGTGAACAGGTGCTGAACCTAGAGTCGCCAACTCGTATATAGTTAAGTAAATAAGGCAGCACACTGCAGCGCTAAAACATGCAAACTTGAAAACAAGAAATTTGAACTGCATTACTGCACTAGAAATATGAAAAATGAGAGCTTTTAGCGCATAAAAATGGCCAATTTTATGTGTACCTGGTAGCCCCTTTACGGCATCTCTCTTATACCAGGTCCTACGCTTGCCTTACCTCGCTGAGAATAAAGGTCTCCATCTGAATGGGTACATGTGAAACCTCTTCTTAGACTAAAATTCTCTCTCTCTGTGGAGGGGTATTGGACCTGCTGTAATTAAAACACCTGAAGCTAGGAGGCGGAGTGCACGATCAGAAGGCTAGAGAATACATTTCAAAAACCTGACCTGCACATCCAAACATAGACTCAGTGTGAACAGGTGCTGAACCTAGAGTCGCCAACTCGTATATAGTTAAGTAAATAAGGCAGCACACTGCAGCGCTAAAACATGCAAACTTGAAAACACGAAATTTGAACTGCATTACTGCACTAGAAATATGAAAAATGAGAGATTTTAGCGCATAAAAATGGCCAATTTTATGTGTACCTGGTGTTAGGACTGGCGGAACGCACCAAGACAGATGGTATAGATGCGTTCGCAGTCCGGGGTCCACCGTGCAGGTGAAAACCTGCTGCTAGCAATTAGCAGACTATATGGCGGTACACTAGAGTATACACGCGTGGGTTAACCTCACCCAGCGTGAAAGAAGCAATCCTGTTAAGGCACAGGACCGCGGTACCGCACCTAAATCGCGAGCAAGTAGTCAGCGAACTCAACCCCAACTGGGATTGAAGTCCGATTAGACCCTTGCTGGCGCAACACCGCAACTGGGTGTGAAATGAAACAGAAGAGCATGCAGTGCCGCACTGACGAACGCCACTAACCACCCAGGCTTGGGTAAGGAAAGCACAGAGGAAGTGCACGGCGCCGTACTGGCGGTCACAGCAACTGGACGCTATAATGTGTGACTAGTGCTGTAGGATAAGTCGGGCGCTAGGTAGCAGCCATACACCTTCCGCGAACAGTCATATTATAGGGTAGGGGTATCCAAGGACGACTTGCACTCACAACACACACACATTAGCAATTGTTTGACAATACTAGCGCATGGCCGTGCGGTCATGCGCAGTTTATATAGCAGCAGCACAGGAAGTGGCCACAGCACTTTTGCCCTTCTAGGACCTGCCAAGAGGACCAATGGAATGTGCTGCAGAGCCTGAGCACATGACCCTCAATCTCCAACGGGAGACCTTACGCTGGGCATGCTCAGTACGTGCAGACAAGGACTTAGTCCCAGAGAAGTCCGCTCGCTGCTGACCAGCACAGACTTTAATAGCAGAGACTGGAGAAGCAGCAGTAACTCTCAGAACAGAGTGAGAATGAGCAAGACGCTGGGACCGACATCGTTGCTGAGCAGACTCCACTGCGGCTGGACAAGAATGGGAGACCGCAGCGGAGGTGGCCCGAGATTCCCCCTGTGCAGAAGCGGGAACTCGACCCCTAACACCTGGTAGCCCCTTTACGGCATCTCTCTTATACCAGGTCCTACGCTTGCCTTACCTCGCTGAGAATAAACGTCTCCATCTGAATGGGTACATGTGAAACCTCTTCTTAGACTAAAATTCTCTCTCTCTGTGGAGGGGTATTGGACCTGCTGTAATTAAAACACCTGAAGCTAGGAGGCGGAGTGCACGATCAGAAGGCTAGAGAATACATTTCAAAAACCTGACCTGCACATCCAAACATAGACTCAGTGTGAACAGGTGCTGAACCTAGAGTCGCCAACTTGTGTATAGTTAAGTAGTTAAGGCAGCACACTGCAGCGCTAAAACATGCAAATTTGAAAACACGAAATTTGAACTGCATTACTACACTAGAAATATGAAAAATGAGAGCTTTTAGCGCATAAAAATGGCCAATTTTATGTGTACCTGGTAGCCCCTTTACAGCATCTCTCTTATACCAGGTCCTACGCTTGCCTTACCTCGCTGAGAATAAACGTCTCCATCTGAATGGGTACATGTGAAACCTCTTCTTAGACTAAAATTCTCTCTCTCTGTGGAGGGGTATTGGACCTGCTGTAATTAAAACACCTGAAGCTAGGAGGCGGAGTGCACGATCAGAAGGCTAGAGAATACATTTCAAAAACCTGACCTGCACATCCAAACATAGACTCAGTGTGAACAGGTGCTGAACCTAGAGTCGCCAACTCGTATATAGTTAAGTAAATAAGGCAGCACACTGCAGCGCTAAAACATGCAAACTTGAAAACACGAAATTTGAACTGCATTACTGCACTAGAAATATGAAAAATGAGAGCTTTTAGCGCATAAAAATGGCCAATTTTATGTGTACCTGGTAGCCTCTTTACGGCATCTCTCTTATACCAGGTCCTACGCTTGCCTTACCTCGCTGAGAATAAACGTCTCCATCTGAATGGGTACATGTGAAACCTCTTCTTAGACTAAAATTCTCTCTCTCTGTGGAGGGGTATT
Source organism: Ranitomeya imitator (assembly GCF_032444005.1). Classification (NCBI taxonomy): domain Eukaryota; kingdom Metazoa; phylum Chordata; class Amphibia; order Anura; family Dendrobatidae; genus Ranitomeya; species Ranitomeya imitator. The sequence goes on from NC_091283.1 coordinate 620,644,498, forward strand.
GGACCTGCTGTAATTAAGACACCTGAAGCTAGGAGGCGGAGTGCACGATCAGAAGGCTAGAGAATACATTTCAAAAACCTGACCTGCACATCCAAACATAGACTCAGTGTGAACAGGTGCTGAACCTAGAGTCGCCAACTCGTATATAGTTAAGTAAATAAGGCAGCACACTGCAGCGCTAAAACACGCAAACTTGAAAACACGAAATTTGAACTGCATTACTGCACTAGAAATATGAAAAATGAGAGCTTTTAGCGCATAAAAATGGCCAATTTTATGTGTACCTGGTAGCCCCTTTACAACATATCTCTTATACCAGGTCCTACGCTTGCCTTACCTTGCTGAGAATAAAGGTCTCCATCTGAATGGGTACATGTGAAACCTCTTCTTAGATTAAAATTCTCTCTCTCTGTGGAGGGGTATTGGACCTGCTGTAATTAAAACACCTGAAGCTAGGAGGCGGAGTGCACGATCAGAAGGCTAGAGAATACATTTCAAAAACCTGACCTAGACATCCAAACATAGACTCAGTGTGAACAGGTGCTGAACCTAGAGTCGCCAACTCGTATATAGTTAAGTAAATAAGGCAGCACACTGCAGCGCTAAAACATGCAAACTTGAAAACACGAAATTTGAACTGCATTACTGCACTAGAAATATGAAAAATGAGAGCTTTTAGCGCATAAAAATGGCCAATTTTATGTGTACCTGGTAGCCCCTTTACGGCATCTCTCTTATACCAGGTCCTACGCTTGCCTTACCTCGCTGAGAATAAACGTCTCCATCTGAATGGGTACATGTGAAACCTCTTCTTAGACTAAAATTCTCTCTCTCTGTGGAGGGGTATTGGACCTGCTGTAATTAAAACACCTGAAGCTAGGAGGCGGAGTGCACGATCAGAAGGCTAGAGAATACATTTCAAAAACCTGACCTGCACATCCAAACATAGACTCAGTGTGAACAGGTGCTGAACCTAGAGTCGCCAACTCGTATATAGTTAAGTAAATAAGGCAGCACACTGCAGCGCTAAAACATGCAAACTTGAAAACACGAAATTTGAACTGCATTACTGCACTTGAAATATGAAAAATGAGAGCTTTTAGCGCATAAAAATGGCCAATTTTATGTGTACCTGGTAGCCCCTTTACGGCATCTCTCTTATACCAGGTCCTACGCTTGCCTTACCTCGCTGAGAATAAACGTCTCCATCTGAATGGGTACATGTGAAACCTCTTCTTAGACTAAAATTCTCTCTCTCTGTGGAGGGGTATTGAACCTGCTGTAATTAAAACACCTGAAGCTAGGAGGCGGAGTGCACGATCAGAAGGCTAGAGAATACATTTCAAAAACCTGACCTGCACATCCAAACATAGACTCAGTGTGAACAGGTGCTGAACCTAGAGTCGCCAACTCGTATATAGTTAAGTAAATAAGGCAGCACACTGCAGCGCTAAAATATGCAAACTTGAAAACACGAAATTTGAACTGCATTACTACACTAGAAATATGAAAAATGAGAGCTTTTAGCGCATAAAAATGGCCAATTTTATGTGTACCTGGTAGCCCCTTTACGGCATCTCTCTTATACCAGGTCCTACGCTTGCCTTACCTCGCTGAGAATAAACGTCTCCATCTGAATGGGTACATGTGAAACCTCTTCTTAGACTAAAATTCTCTCTCTCTGTGGAGGGGTATTGGACCTGCTGTAATTAAAACACCTGAAGCTAGGAGGCGGAGTGCACGATCAGAAGGCTAGAGAATACATTTCAAAAACCTGACCTGCACATCCAAAAATAGACTCAGTGTGAACAGGTGCTGAACCTAGAGTCGCCAACTCTTATATAGTTAAGTAAATAAGGCAGCACACTGCAGCGCTAAAACATGCAAACTTGAAAACACGAAATTTGAACTGCATTACTGCACTAGAAATATGAAAAATGAGAGCTTTTAGCGCATAAAAATGGCCAATTTTATGTGTACCTGGTAGCCCCTTTACGGCATCTCTCATATACCAGGTCCTACGCTTGCCTTACCTCTCTGAGAATAAACGTCTCCATCTGAATGGGTACATGTGAAACCTTTTCTTAGACTAAAATTCTCTCTCTCTGTGGAGGGGTATTGGACCTGCTGTAATTAAAACACCTGAAGCTAGGAGGCGGAGTGCACGATCAGAAGGCTAGAGAATACATTTCAAAAACCTGACCTGCACATCCAAACATAGACTCAGTGTGAACAGGTGCTGAACCTAGAGTCGCCAACTCGTATATACTTAAGTAAATAAGGCAGCACACTGCAGCGCTAAAACACGCAAACTTGAAAACACGAAATTTGAACTGCATTACTGCACTAGAAATATGAAAAATGAGAGCTTTTAGCGCATAAAAATGGCCAATTTTATGTGTACCTGGTAGCCCCTTTACGGCATCTCTCTTATACCAGGTCCTACGCTTGCCTTACCTCGCTGAGAATAAACGTCTCCATCTGAATGGGTACATGTGAAACCTCTTCTTAGACTAAAATTCTCTCTCTCTGTGGAGGGGTATTGGACCTGCTGTAATTAAAACACCTGAAGCTAGGAGGCGGAGTGCACGATCAGAAGGCTAGAGAATACATTTCAAAAACCTGACCTGCACATCCAAACATAGACTCAGTGTGTACAGGTGCTGAACCTAGAGTCGCCAACTCGTATATAGTTAAGTAAATAAGGCAGCACACTGCAGCGCTAAAACATGCAAACTTGAAAACACGAAATTTGAACTGCATTACTGCACTAGAAATATGAAAAATGAGAGCTTTTAGCGCATAAAAATGGCCAATTTTATGTGTACCTGGTAGCCCCTTTACGGCATCTCTCTTATACCAGGTCCTACGCTTGCCTTACCTCGCTGAGAATAAACGTCTCCATCTGAATGGGTACATGTGAAACCTCTTCTTAGACTAAAATTCTCTCTCTCTGTGGAGGGGTATTGGACCTGCTGTAATTAAAACACCTGAAGCTGGGAGGCGGAGTGCACGATCAGAAGGCTAGAGAATACATTTCAAAAACCTGACCTAGACATCCAAACATAGACTCAGTGTGAACAGGTGCTGAACCTAGAGTCGCCAACTCGTATATAGTTAAGTAAATGAGGCAGCACACTGCAGCACTAAAACATGCAAACTTGAAAACACGAAATTTGAACTGCATTACTGCACTAGAAATATGAAAAATGAGAGCTTTTAGCGCATAAAAATGGCCAATTTTATGTGTACCTGGTAGCCCCTTTACGGCATCTCTCTTATACCAGGTCCTACGCTTGCCTTACCTCGCTGAGAATAAACGTCTCCATCTGAATGGGTACATGTGAAACCTCTTCTTAGACTAAAATTCTCTCTCTCTGTGGAGGGGTATTGGACCTGCTGTAATTAAAACACCTGAAGCTAGGAGGCGGAGTGCACGATCAGAAGTCTAGAGAATACATTTCAAAAACCTGACCTGCACATCCAAACATAGACTCAGTGTGAACAGGTGCTGAACCTAGAGTCGCCAACTCGTATATAGTTAAGTAAATAAGGCAGCACACTGCAGCGCTAAAACATGCAAACTTGAAAACACGAAATTTGAACTGCATTACTACACTAGAAATATGAAAAATGAGAGCTTTTAGCGCATAAAAATGGCCAATTTTATGTGTACCTGGTAGCCCCTTTACGGCATCTCTCTTATACCAGGTCCTACGCTTGCCTTACCTCGCTGAGTAAACGTCTCCATCTGAATGGGTACATGTGAAACCTCTTCTTAGACTAAAATTCTCTCTCTCTGTGGAGGGGTATTGGACCTGCTGTAGTTTAAACACCTGAAGCTAGGAGGCGGAGTGCACGATCAGAAGGCTAGAGAATACATTTCAAAAACCTGACCTGCACATCCAAACATAGACTCAGTGTGAACAGGTGCTGAACCTAGAGTCGCCAACTCGTATATAGTTAAGTAAATAAGGCAGCACACTGCAGCGCTAAAACACGCAAACTTGAAAACATGAAATTTGAACTGCATTACTGCACTAGAAATATGAAAAATGAGACCTTTTAGCGCATAAAAATGGCCAATTTTATGTGTACCTGGTAGCCCCTTTACGGCATCTCTCTTATACCAAGTCCTACGCTTGCCTTACCTCGCTGAGAATAAAGGTCTCCATCTGAATGGGTACATGTGAAACCTCTTCTTAGACTAAAATTCTCTCTCTCTGTGGAGGGGTATTGGACCTACTGTAATTAAAACACCTGAAGCTAGGAGGCGGAGTGCACGATCAGAAGGCTAGAGAATACATTTCAAAAACCTGACCTAGACATCCAAACATAGACTCAGTGTGAACAGGTGCTGAACCTAGAGTCGCCAACTCGTATATAGTTAAGTAAATAAGGCAGCACACTGCAGCGCTAAAACATGCAAACTTGAAAACACGAAATTTGAACTGCATTACTGCACTAGAAATATGAAAAATGAGAGCTTTTAGCGCATAAAAATGGCCAATTTTATGTGTACCTTGTAGCCCCTTTACGGCATCTCTCTTATACCAGGTCCTACGCTTGCCTTACCTCGCTGAGAATAAACGTCTCCATCTGAATGGGTACATGTGAAACCTCTTCTTAGACTAAAATTCTCTCTCTCTGTGGAGGGGTATTGGACCTGCTGTAATTAAAACACCTGAAGCTAGGAGGCGGAGTGCACGATCAGAAGGCTAGAGAATACATTTCAAAAACCTGACCTGCACATCCAAACATAGACTCAGTGTGAACAGGTGCTGAACCTAGAGTCGCCAACTCGTATATAGTTAAGTAAATAAGGCAGCACACTGCAGCGCTAAAACATGCAAACTTGAAAACACGAAATTTGAACTGCATTACTGCACTAGAAATATGAAAAATGAGAGCTTTTAGCGCATAAAAATGGCCAATTTTATGTGTACCTGGTAGCCCCTTTACGGCATCTCTCTTATACCAGGTCCTACGCTTGCCTTACCTCGCTGAGAATAAACGTCTCCATCTGAATGGGTACATGTGAAACCTCTTCTTAGACTAAAATTCTCTCTCTCTGTGGAGGGGTATTGGACCTGCTGTAATTAAAACACCTGAAGCTAGGAGGCGGAGTGCACGATCAGAAGGCTAGAGAATACATTTCAAAAACCTGACCTGCACATCCAAACATAGACTCAGTGTGAACAGGTGCTGAACCTAGAGTCGCCAACTCGTATATAGTTAAGTAAATAAGGCAGCACACTGCAGCGCTAAAACATGCAAACTTGAAAACACGAAATTTGAACTGCATTACTACACTAGAAATATGAAAAATGAGAGCTTTTAGCGCATAAAAATGGCCAATTTTATGTGTACCTGGTAGCCCCTTTACGGCATCTCTCTTATACCAGGTCCTACGCTTGCCTTACCTCGCTGAGAATAAACGTCTCCATCTGAATGGGTACATGTGAAACCTCTTCTTAGACTAAAATTCTCTCTCTCTGTGGAGGGGTATTGGACCTGCTGTAATTAAAACACCTGAAGCTAGGAGGTGGAGTGCACGTTCAGAAGGCTAGAGAATACATTTCAAAAACCTGACCTGCACATCCAAACATAGACTCAGTGTGAACAGGTGCTGAACCTAGAGTCGCCAACTCGTATATAGTTAAGTAAATAAGGCAGCACACTGCAGCGCTAAAACATGCAAACTTGAAAACACGAAATTTGAACTGCATTACTGCACTAGAAATATGAAAAATGAGAGCTTTTAGCGCATAAAAATGGCCAATTTTATGTGTACCTGGTAGCCCCTTTACGGCATCTCTCTTATACCAGGTCCTACGCTTGCCTTACCTCGCTGAGAATAAACGTCTCCATCTGAATGGGTACATGTGAAACCTTTTCTTAGACTAAAATTCTCTCTCTCTGTGGAGGGGTATTGGACCTGCTGTAATTAAAACACCTGAAGCTAGGAGGCGGAGTGCACGATCAGAAGGCTAGAGAATATATTTCAAAAACCTGACCTGCACATCCAAACATAGACTCAGTGTGAACAGGTGCTGAACCTAGAGTCGCCAACTCGTATATAGTTAAGTAAATAAGGCAGCACACTGCAGCGCTAAAACACGCAAACTTGAAAACAGGAAATTTGAACTGCATTACTGCACTAGAAATATGAAAAATGAGAGCTTTTAGCGCATAAAAATGGCCAATTTTATGTGTACCTGGTAGCCCCTTTACGGCATCTCTCTTATACCAGGTCCTATGCTTGCCTTACCTCGCTGAGAATAAACGTCTCCATCTGAATGGGTACATGTGAAACCTCTTCTTAGACTAAAATTCTCTCTCTCTGTGGAGGGGTATTGGACCTGCTGTAATTAAAACACCTGAAGCTAGGAGGCGGAGTGCACGATCAGAAGGCTAGAGAATACATTTCAAAAACCTGACCTGCACATCCAAACATAGACTCAGTGTGAACAGGTGCTGAACCTAGAGTCGCCAACTCGTATATAGTTAAGTAAATAAGGCAGCACACTGCAGCGCTAAAACATGCAAACTTGAAAACACGAAATTTTAACTGCATTACTGCACTAGAAATATGAAAAATGAGAGATTTTAGCGCATAAAAATGGCCAATTTTATGTGTACCTGGTAGCCCCTTTACGGCATCTCTCTTATACCAGGTCCTACGCTTGCCTTACCTCGCTGAGAATAAACGTCTCCATCTGAATGGGTACATGTGAAACCTCTTCTTAGACTAAAATTCTCTCTCTCTGTGGAGGGGTATTGGACCTGCTGTAATTAAAACACCTGAAGCTAGGAGGCGGAGTGCACGATCAGAAGGCTAGAGAATACATTTCAAAAACCCGACCTAGACATCCAAACATAGACTCAGTGTGAACAGGTGCTGAACCTAGAGTCGCCAACTCGTATATAGTTAAGTAAATAAGGCAGCACACTGCAGCGCTAAAACATGCAAACTTGAAAACACGAAATTTGAACTGCATTACTGCACTAGAAATATGAAAAATGAGAGCTTTTAGCGCATAAAAATGGCCAATTTTATGTGTACCTGGTAGCCCCTTTACGGCATCTCTCTTATACCAGGTCCTACGCTTGCCTTACCTCGCTGAGAATAAACGTCTCCATCTGAATGGGTACATGTGAAACCTCTTCTTAGACTAAAATTCTCTCTCTCTGTGGAGGGGTATTGGACCTGCTGTAATTAAAACACCTGAAGCTAGGAGGCGGAGTGCACGATCAGAAGGCTAGAGAATACATTTCAAAAACCTGACCTGCACATCCAAACATAGACTCAGTGTGAACAGGTGCTGAACCTAGAGTCGCCAACTCGTATATAGTTAAGTAAATAAGGCAGCACACTGCAGCGCTAAAACATGCAAACTTGAAAACACGAAATTTGAACTGCATTACTGCACTAGAAATATGAAAAATGAGAGCTTTTAGCGCATAAAAATGGCCAATTTTATGTGTACCTGGTAGCCCCTTTACGGCATCTCTCTTATACCAGGTCCTACGCTTGCCTTACCTCGCTGAGGATAAACGTCTCCATCTGAATGGGTACATGTGAAACCTCTTCTTAGACTAAAATTCTCTCTCTCTGTGGAGGGGTATTGGACCTGCTGTAATTAAAACACCTGAAGCTAGGAGGCGGAGTGCACGATCAGAAGGCTAGAGAATACATTTCAAAAACCTGACCTAGACATCCAAACATAGACTCAGTGTGAACAGGTGCTGAACCTAGAGTCGCCAACTCGTATATAGTTAAGTAAATAAGGCAGCACACTGCAGCGCTAAAACATGCAAACTTGAAAACACGAAATTTGAACTGCATTACTGCACTAGAAATATGAAAAATTAGAGCTTTTAGCGCATAAAAATGGCCAATTTTATGTGTACCTGGTAGCCCCTTTACGGCATCTCTCTTATACCAGGTCCTACGCTTGCCTTACCTCGCTGAGAATAAACGTCTCCATCTGAATGGGTACATGTGAAACCTCTTCTTAGACTAAAATTCTCTCTCTCTGTGGAGGGGTATTGGACCTGCTGTAATTAAAACACCTGAAGCTAGGAGGCGGAGTGCACGATCAGAAGGCTAGAGAATACATTTCAAAAACCTGACCTGCACATCCAAACATAGACTCAGTGTGAACAGGTGCTGAACCTAGAGTCGCCAACTCGTATATAGTTAAGTAAATAAGGCAGCACACTGCAGCGCTAAAACATGCAAACTTGAAAACACGAAATTTGAACTGCATTACTGCACTAGAAATATGAAAAATGAGAGCTTTTAGCGCATAAAAATGGCCAATTTTATGTGTACCTGGTAGCCCCTTTACGGCATCTCTCTTATACCAGGTCCTACGCTTGCCTTACCTCGCTGAGAATAAACGTCTCCATCTGAATGGGTACATGTGAAACCTCTTCTTAGACTAAAATTCTCTCTCTCTGTGGAGGGGTATTGGACCTGCTGTAATTAAAACACCTGAAGCTAGGAGGCGGAGTGCACGATCAGAAGGCTAGAGAATACATTTCAAAAACCTGACCTGCACATCCAAACATAGACTCAGTGTGAACAGGTGCTGAACCTAGAGTCGCCAACTCGTATATAGTTAAGTAAATAAGGCAGCACACTGCAGCGCTAAAATATGCAAACTTGAAAACACGAAATTTGAACTGCATTACTACACTAGAAATATGAAAAATGAGAGCTTTTAGCGCATAAAAATGGCCAATTTTATGTGTACCTGGTAGCCCCTTTACGGCATCTCTCTTATACCAGGTCCTACGCTTGCCTTACCTCGCTGAGAATAAACGTCTCCATCTGAATGGGTACATGTGAAACCTCTTCTTAGACTAAAATTCTCTCTCTCTGTGGAGGGGTATTGGACCTGCTGTAATTAAAACACCTGAAGCTAGGAGGCGGAGTGCACGATCAGAAGGCTAGAGAATACATTTCAAAAACCTGACCTGCACATCCAAAAATAGACTCAGTGTGAACAGGTGCTGAACCTAGAGTCGCCAACTCTTATATAGTTAAGTAAATAAGGCAGCACACTGCAGCGCTAAAACATGCAAACTTGAAAACACGAAATTTGAACTGCATTACTGCACTAGAAATATGAAAAATGAGAGCTTTTAGCGCATAAAAATGGCCAATTTTATGTGTACCTGGTAGCCCCTTTACGGCATCTCTCATATACCAGGTCCTACGCTTGCCTTACCTCTCTGAGAATAAACGTCTCCATCTGAATGGGTACATGTGAAACCTTTTCTTAGACTAAAATTCTCTCTCTCTGTGGAGGGGTATTGGACCTGCTGTAATTAAAACACCTGAAGCTAGGAGGCGGAGTGCACGATCAGAAGGCTAGAGAATACATTTCAAAAACCTGACCTGCACATCCAAACATAGACTCAGTGTGAACAGGTGCTGAACCTAGAGTCGCCAACTCGTATATACTTAAGTAAATAAGGCAGCACACTGCAGCGCTAAAACACGCAAACTTGAAAACACGAAATTTGAACTGCATTACTGCACTAGAAATATGAAAAATGAGAGCTTTTAGCGCATAAAAATGGCCAATTTTATGTGTACCTGGTAGCCCCTTTACGGCATCTCTCTTATACCAGGTCCTACGCTTGCCTTACCTCGCTGAGAATAAACGTCTCCATGTGAATGGGTACATGTGAAACCTCTTCTTAGACTAAAATTCTCTCTCTCTGTGGAGGGGTATTGGACCTGCTGTAGTTAAAACACCTGAAGCTAGGAGGCGGAGTGCACGATCAGAAGGCTAGAGAATACATTTCAAAAACCTGACCTGCACATCCAAACATAGACTCAGTGTGAACAGGTGCTGAACCTAGAGTCGCCAACTCGTATATAGTTAAGTAAATAAGGCAGCACACTGCAGCGCTAAAACATGCAAACTTGAAAACACGAAATTTGAACTGCATTACTGCACTAGAAATATGAAAAATGAGAGCTTTTAGCGCATAAAAATGGCCAATTTTATGTGTACCTGGTAGCCCCTTTACGGCATCTCTCTTATACCAGGTCCTACGCTTGCCTTACCTCGCTGAGAATAAACGTCTCCATCTGAATGGGTACATGTGAAACCTCTTCTTAGACTAAAATTCTCTCTCTCTGTGGAGGGGTATTGGACCTGCTGTAATTAAAACACCTGAAGCTAGGAGGCGGAGTGCACGATCAGAAGGCTAGAGAATACATTTCAAAAACCTGACCTAGACATCCAAACATAGACTCAGTGTGAACAGGTGCTGAACCTAGAGTCGCCAACTCGTATATAGTTAAGTAAATGAGGCAGCACACTGCAGCGCTAAAACATGCAAACTTGAAAACACGAAATTTGAACTGCATTACTGCACTAGAAATATGAAAAATGAGAGCTTTTAGCGCATAAAAATGGCCAATTTTATGTGTACCTGGTAGCCCCTTTACGGCATCTCTCTTATACCAGGTCCTACGCTTGCCTTACCTCGCTGAGAATAAACGTCTCCATCTGAATGGGTACATGTGAAACCTCTTCTTAGACTAAAATTCTCTCTCTCTGTGGAGGGGTATTGGACCTGCTGTAATTAAAACACCTGAAGCTAGGAGGCGGAGTGCACGATCAGAAGTCTAGAGAATACATTTCAAAAACCTGACCTGCACATCCAAACATAGACTCAGTGTGAACAGGTGCTGAACCTAGAGTCGCCAACTCGTATATAGTTAAGTAAATAAGGCAGCACACTGCAGCGCTAAAACATGCAAACTTGAAAACACGAAATTTGAACTGCATTACTACACTAGAAATATGAAAAATGAGAGCTTTTAGCGCATAAAAATGGCCAATTTTATGTGTACCTGGTAGCCCCTTTACGGCATCTCTCTTATACCAGGTCCTACGCTTGCCTTACCTCGCTGAGAATAAACGTCTCCATCTGAATGGGTACATGTGAAACCTCTTCTTAGACTAAAATTCTCTCTCTCTGTGGAGGGGTATTGGACCTGCTGTAGTTTAAACACCTGAAGCTAGGAGGCGGAGTGCACGATCAGAAGGCTAGAGAATACATTTCAAAAACCTGACCTGCACATCCAAACATAGACTCAGTGTGAACAGGTGCTGAACCTAGAGTCGCCAACTCGTATATAGTTAAGTAAATAAGGCAGCACACTGCAGTGCTAAAACACGCAAACTTGAAAACATGAAATTTGAACTGCATTACTGCACTAGAAATATGAAAAATGAGACCTTTTAGCGCATAAAAATGGCCAATTTTATGTGTACCTGGTAGCCCCTTTACGGCATCTCTCTTATACCAGGTCCTACGCTTGCCTTACCTCGCTGAGAATAAAGGTCTCCATCTGAATGGGTACATGTGAAACCTCTTCTTAGACTAAAATTCTCTCTCTCTGTGGAGGGGTATTGGACCTGCTGTAATTAAAACACCTGAAGCTAGGAGGCGGAGTGCACGATCAGAAGGCTAGAGAATACATTTCAAAAACCTGACCTGCACATCCAAACATAGACTCAGTGTGAACAGGTGCTGAACCTAGAGTCGCCAACTCGTATATAGTTAAGTAAATAAGGCAGCACACTGCAGCGCTAAAACATGCAAACTTGAAAACACGAAATTTGAACTGCATTACTGCACTAGAAATATGAAAAATGAGAGCTTTTAGCGCATAAAAATGGCCAATTTTATGTGTACCTGGTAGCCCCTTTACGGCATCTCTCTTATACCAGGTCCTACGCTTGCCTTACCTCGCTGAGAATAAACGTCTCCATCTGAATGGGTACATGTGAAACCTCTTCTTAGACTAAAATTCTCTCTCTCTGTGGAGGGGTATTGGACCTGCTGTAATTAAAACACCTGAAGCTAGGAGGCGGAGTGCACGATCAGAAGGCTAGAGAATACATTTCAAAAACCTGACCTGCACATCCAAACATAGACTCAGTGTGAACAGGTGCTGAACCTAGAGTCGCCAACTCGTATATAGTTAAGTAAATAAGGCAGCACACTGCAGCGCTAAAACATGCAAACTTGAAAACACGAAATATGAACTGCATTACTACACTAGAAATATGAAAAATGAGAGCTTTTAGCGCATAAAAATGGCCAATTTTATGTGTACCTGGTAGCCCCTTTACGGCATCTCTCTTATACCAGGTCCTACGCTTGCCTTACCTCGCTGAGAATAAACGTCTCCATCTGAATGCGTACATGTGAAACCTTTTCTTAGACTAAAATTCTCTCTCTCTGTGGAGGGGTATTGGACCTGCTGTAATTAAAACACCTGAAGCTAGGAGGCGGAGTGCACGATCAGAAGGCTAGAGAATATATTTCAAAAACCTGACCTGCACATCCAAACATAGACTCAGTGTGAACAGGTGCTGAACCTAGAGTCGCCAACTCGTATATAGTTAAGTAAATAAGGCAGCACACTGCAGCGCTAAAACACGCAAACTTGAAAACACGAAATTTGAACTGCATTACTGCACTAGAAATATGAAAAATGAGAGCTTTTAGCGCATAAAAATGGCCAATTTTATGTGTACCTGGTAGCCCCTTTACGGCATCTCTCTTATACCAGGTCCTACGCTTGCCTTACCTCGCTGAGAATAAACGTCTCCATCTGAATGGGTACATGTGAAACCTCTTCTTAGACTAAAATTCTCTCTCTCTGTGGAGGGGTATTGGACCTGCTGTAATTAAAACACCTGAAGCTAGGAGGCGGAGTGCACGATCAGAAGGCTAGAGAATACATTTCAAAAACCTGACCTGCACATCCAAACATAGACTCAGTGTGAACAGGTGCTGAACCTAGAGTCGCCAACTCGTATATAGTTAAGTAAATAAGGCAGCACACTGCAGCGCTAAAACATGCAAACTTGAAAACACGAAATTTTAACTGCATTACTGCACTAGAAATATGAAAAATGAGAGCTTTTAGCGCATAAAAATGGCCAATTTTATGTGTACCTGGTAGCCCCTTTACGGCATCTCTCTTATACCAGGTCCTACGCTTGCCTTACCTCGCTGAGAATAAACGTCTCCATCTGAATGGGTACATGTGAAACCTCTTCTTAGACAAAAATTCTCTCTCTCTGTGGAGGGGTATTGGACCTGCTGTAATTAAAACACCTGAAGCTAGGAGGCGGAGTGCACGATCAGAAGGCTAGAGAATACATTTCAAAAACCCGACCTAGACATCCAAACATAGACTCAGTGTGAACAGGTGCTGAACCTAGAGTCGCCAACTCGTATATAGTTAAGTAAATAAGGCAGCACACTGCAGCGCTAAAACATGCAAACTTGAAAACACGAAATTTGAACTGCATTACTGCACTAGAAATATGAAAAATGAGAGCTTTTAGCGCATAAAAATGGCCAATTTTATGTGTACCTGGTAGCCCCTTTACGGCATCTCTCTTATACCAGGTCCTACGCTTGCCTTACCTCGCTGAGAATAAACGTCTCCATCTGAATGGGTACATGTGAAACCTCTTCTTAGACTAAAATTCTCTCTCTCTGTGGAGGGGTATTGGACCTGCTGTAATTAAAACACCTGAAGCTAGGAGGCGGAGTGCACGATCAGAAGGCTAGAGAATACATTTCAAAAACCTGACCTGCACATCCAAACATAGACTCAGTGTGAACAGGTGCTGAACCTAGAGTCGCCAACTCGTATATAGTTAAGTAAATAAGGCAGCACACTGCAGCGCTAAAACATGCAAACTTGAAAACACGAAATTTGAACTGCATTACTGCACTAGAAATATGAAAAATGAGAGCTTTTAGCGCATAAAAATGGCCAATTTTATGTGTACCTGGTAGCCCCTTTACGGCATCTCTCTTATACCAGGTCCTACGCTTGCCTTACCTCCCTGAGAATAAACGTCTCCATCTGAATGGGTACATGTGAAACCTCTTCTTAGACTAAAATTCTCTCTCTCTGTGGAGGGGTATTGGACCTGCTGTAATTAAAACACCTGAAGCTAGGAGGCGGAGTGCACGATCAGAAGGCTAGAGAATACATTTCAAAAACCTGACCTAGACATCCAAACATAGACTCAGTGTGAACAGGTGCTGAACCTAGAGTCGCCAACTCGTATATAGTTAAGTAAATAAGGCAGCACACTGCAGCGCTAAAACATGCAAACTTGAAAACACGAAATTTGAACTGCATTACTGCACTAGAAATATGAAAAATGAGAGCTTTTAGCGCATAAAAATGGCCAATTTTATGTGTACCTGGTAGCCCCTTTATGGCATCTCTCTTATACCAGGTCCTACGCTTGCCTTACCTCGCTGAGAATAAACGTATCCATCTGAATGGGTACATGTGAAACCTCTTCTTAGACTAAAATTCTCTCTCTCTGTGGAGGGGTATTGGACCTGCTGTAATTAAAACACCTGAAGCTAGGAGGCGGAGTGCACGATCAGAAGGCTAGAGAATACATTTCAAAAACCTGACCTGCACATCCAAACATAGACTCAGTGTGAACAGGTGCTGAACCTAGAGTCGCCAACTCGTATATAGTTAAGTAAATAAGGCAGCACACTGCAGCGCTAAAACATGCAAACTTGAAAACACGAAATTTGAACTGCATTACTACACTAGAAATATGAAAAATGAGAGCTTTTAGCGCATAAAAATGGCCAATTTTATGTGTACCTGGTAGCCCCTTTACGGCATCTCTCTTATACCAGGTCCTACGCTTGCCTTACCTCGCTGAGAATAAACGTCTCCATCTGAATGGGTACATGTGAAACCTCTTCTTAGACTAAAATTCTCTCTCTCTGTGGAGGGGTATTGGACCTGCTGTAATTTAAACACCTGAAGCTAGGAGGCGGAGTGCACGATCAGAAGGCTAGAGAATACATTTCAAAAACCTGACCTGCACATCCAAACATAGACTCAGTGTGAACAGGTGCTGAACCTAGAGTCGCCAACTCGTATATAGTTAAGTAAATAAGGCAGCACACTGCAGCGCTAAAACATGCAAACTTGAAAACACGAAATTTGAACTGCATTACTGCACTAGAAATATGAAAAATGAGAGCTTTTAGCGCATAAAAATGGCCAATTTTATGTGTACCTGGTAGCCCCTTTACGGCATCTCTCTTATACCAGGTCCTACGCTTGCCTTACTTCGCTGAGAATAAACGTCTCCATCTGAATGGGTACATGTGAAACCTCTTCTTAGACAAAAATTCTCTCTCTCTGTGGAGGGGTATTGGACCTGCTGTAATTAAAACACCTGAAGCTAGGAGGCGGAGTGCACGATCAGAAGGCTAGAGAATACATTTCAAAAACCTGACCTGCACATCCAAACATAGACTCAGTGTGAACAGGTGCTGAACCTAGAGTCGCCAACTCGTATATAGTTAAGTAAATAAGGCAGCACACTGCAGCGCTAAAACATGCAAACTTGAAAACACGAAATTTGAACTGCATTACTGCACTAGAAATATGAAAAATGAGATATTTTAGCGCATAAAAATGGCCAATTTTATGTGTATCTGGTAGCCCCTTTACGGCATCTCTCTTATACCAGGTCCTACGCTTGCCTTACCTCGCTGAGAATAAACGTCTCCATCTGAATGGGTACATGTGAAACCTCTTCTTAGACTAAAATTCTCTCTCTCTGTGGAGGGGTATTGGACCTGCTGTAATTAAAACACCTGAAGCTAGGAGGCGGAGTGCACGATCAGAAGGCTAGAGAATACATTTCAAAAACCTGACCTGCACATCCAAACATAGACTCAGTGTGAACAGGTGCTGAACCTAGAGTCGCCAACTCGTATATAGTTAAGTAAATAAGGCAGCACACTGCAGCGCTAAAACATGCAAACTTGAAAACACGAAATTTGAACTGCATTACTGCACTAGAAATATGAAAAATTAGAGCTTTTAGCGCATAAAAATGGCCAATTTTATGTGTACCTGGTAGCCCCTTTACGGCATCTCTCTTATACCAGATCCTACGCTTGCCTTACCTCGCTGAGAATAAACGTCTCCATCTGAATGGGTACATGTGAAACCTCTTCTTAGACTAAAATTCTCTCTCTCTGTGGAGGGGTATTGGACCTGCTGTAATTAAAACACCTGAAGCTAGGAGGCGGAGTGCAAGATCAGAAGGCTAGAGAATACATTTCAAAAACCTGACCTGCACATCCAAACATAGACTCAGTGTGAACAGGTGCTGAACCTAGAGTCGCCAACTCGTATATAGTTAAGTAAATAAGGCAGCACACTGCAGCGCTAAAACATGCAAACTTGAAAACACGAAATTTGAACTGCATTACTGCACTAGAAATATGAAAAATGAGAGCTTTTAGCGCATAAAAATGGCAAATTTTATGTGTACCTGGTAGCCCCTTTACGGCATCTCTCTTATACCAGGTCCTACGCTTGCCTTACCTTGCTGAGAATAAACGTCTCCATCTGAATGGGTACATGTGAAACCTCTTCTTAGACTAAAATTCTCTCTCTCTGTGGAGGGGTATTGGACCTGCTATAATTAAAACACCTGAAGCTAGGAGGCGGAGTGCACGATCAGAAGGCTAGAGAATACATTTCAAAAACCTGACCTGCACATCCAAACATAGACTCAGTGTGAACAGGTGCTGAACCTAGAGTCGCCAACTCGTATATAGTTAAGTAAATAAGGCAGCACACTGCAGCGCTAAAACATGCAAACTTGAAAACACGAAATTTGAACTGCATTACTGCACTAGAAATATGAAAAATGAGAGCTTTTAGCGCATAAAAATGGCCAATTTTATGTGTACCTGGTAGCCCCTTTACGGCATCTCTCTTATACCAGATCCTACGCTTGCCTTACCTCGCTGAGAATAAACGTCTCCATCTGAATGGGTACATGTGAAACCTCTTCTTAGACTAAAATTCTCTCTCTCTGTGGAGGGGTATTGGACCTGCTGTAATTAAAACACCTGAAGCTAGGAGGCGGAGTGCACAATCAGAAGGCTAGAGAATACATTTCAAAAACCTGACCTGCACATCCAAACATAGACTCAGTGTGAACAGGTGCTGAAACTAGAGTTGCCAACTCGTATATAGTTAAGTAAATAAGGCAGCACACTGCAGCGCAAAAGCATGCAAAGTTGAAAACATGAAATTTGAACTGCATTACTGCACTAGAAATAGGAAAAATGAGAGCTTTTAGCGCATAAAAATGGCCAATTTTATGCGTACCTGGTAGCCCCTTTACGGCATCTCTTTTATACCAGGTCCTACGCTTGCCTTACCTCGCTGAGAATAAACGTCTCCATCTGAATGGGTACATGTGAAACCTCTTCTTAGACTAAAATTCTCTCTCTCTGTGGAGGGGTATTGGACCTGCTGTAATTAAAACACCTGAAGCTAGGAGGCGGAGTGCACGATCAGAAGGCTAGAGAATACATTTCAAAAACCTGACCTGCACATCCAAACATAGACTCAGTGTGAACAGGTGCTGAACCTAGAGTCGCCAACTCGTATATAGTTAAGTAAATAAGGCAGCACACTGCAGCGCTAAAATATGCAAACTTGAAAACACGAAATTTGAACTGCATTACTGCACTAGAAATATGAAAAATGAGAGCTTTTAGCGCATAAAAATGGCCAATTTTATGTGTACCTGGTAGCCCCTTTACGGCATCTCTCTTATACCAGGTCCTACGCTTGCCTTACCTCGCTGAGAATAAACGTCTCCATCTGAATGGGTACATGTGAAACCTCTTCTTAGACTAAAATTCTCTCTCTCTGTGGAGGGGTAATGGACCTGCTGTAATTAAAACACCTGAAGCTAGGAGGCGGAGTGCACGATCAGAAGGCTAGAGAATACATTTCAAAAACCTGACCTGCACATCCAAACATAGACTCAGTGTGAACAGGTGCTGAACCTAGAGTCGCCAACTCGTATATAGTTACGTAAATAAGGCAGCACACTGCAGCGCTAAAACATGCAAACTTGAAAACACGAAATTTGAACTGCATTACTGCACTAGAAATATGAAAAATGAGAGCTTTTAGCGCATAAAAATGGCCAATTTTATGTGTACCTGGTAGCCCCTTTACGGCATCTCTTTTATACCAGGTCCTACGCTTGCCTTACCTCGCTGAGAATAAAAGTCTCCATCTGAATGGGTACATGTGAAACCTCTTCTTAGACTAAAATTCTCTCTCTCTGTGGAGGGGTATTGGACCTGCTGTAATTAAAACACCTGAAGCTAGGAGGCGGAGTGCACGATCAGAAGGCTAGAGAATACATTTCAAAAACCTGACCTGCACATCCAAACATAGACTCAGTGTGAACAGGTGCTGATCCTAGAGTCGCCAACTCGTATATAGTTAAGTAAATAAGGCAGCACACTGCAGCGCTAAAACATGCAAACTTGATAACATGAAATTTGAACTGCATTACTGCACTAGAAATATGAAAAATGAGAGCTTTTAGCACATAATAATGGCCAATTTTATGTGTACCTGGTAGCCCCTTTACGGCATCTCTCTTATACCAGGTCCTACGCTTGCCTTACCTCGCTGAGAATAAACGTCTCCATCTGAATGGGTACATGTGAAACCTCTTCTTAGACTAAAATTCTCTCTCTCTGTGGAGGGGTATTGGACCTGCTGTAATTAAAACACCTGAAGCTAGGAGGCGGAGTGCACAATCAGAAGGCTAGAGAATACATTTCAAAAACCTGACCTGCACATCCAAACATAGACTCAGTGTGAACAGGTGCTGAACCTAGAGTCGCCAACTCGTATATAGTTAAGTAAATAAGGCAGCACAATGCAGTGCAAAAGCATGCAAACTTGAAAACACGAAATTTGAACTGCATTACTGCACTAGAAATAGGAAAAATGAGAGGTTTTAGCGCATAAAAATGGCCAATTTTATGCGTACCTGGTAGCCCCTTTACGGCATCTCTCTTATACCAGGTCCTACGCTTGCCTTACCTCGCTGAGAATAAACGTCTCCATCTGAATGGGTACATGTGAAACCTCTTCTTAGACTAAAATTCTCTCTCTCTGTGGAGGGGTATTGGACCTGCTGTAATTAAAACCCCTGAAGCTAGGAGGCGGAGTGCACGATCAGAAGGCTAGAGAATACATTTCAAAAACCTGACCTGCACATCCAAACATAGACTCAGTGTGAACAGGTGCTGAACCTAGAGTCGCCAACTTGTATATAGTTAAGTAAATAAGGCAGCACACTGCAGCGCTAAAACATGCAAACTTGAAAACATAAAATTTGAACTGCATTACTGCACTAGAAATATGAAAAATGAGAGCTTTTAGCGCATAAAAATGGCCAATTTTATGTGTACCTGGTAGCCCCTTTACGGCATCTCTCTTATACCAGGTCCTACGCTTGCCTTACCTCGCTGAGAATAAACGTCTCCATCTGAATGGGTACATGTGAAACCTCTTCTTAGACTAAAATTCTCTCTCTCTGTGGAGGGGTATTGGACCTGCTGTAATTAAAACACCTGAAGCTAGGAGGCGGAGTGCACGATCAGAAGGCTAGAGAATACATTTCAAAAACCTGACCTGCACATCCAAACATAGACTCAGTGTGAACAGGTGCTGAACCTAGAGTCGCCAACTCGTATATAGTTAAGTAAATAAGGCAGGACACTGCAGCGCTAAAACATGCAAACTTGAAAACACGAAATTTGAACTGCATTACTGCACTAGAAATATGAAAAATGAGAGCTTTTAGCGCATAAAAATGGCCAATTTTATGTGTACCTGGTAGCCCCTTTACGGCATCTCTCTTATACCAGATCCTACGCTTGCCTTACCTCGCTGAGAATAAACGTCCCCATCTGAATGGGTACATGTGAAACCTCTTCTTAGACTAAAATTCTCTCTCTCTGTGGAGGTGTATTGGACCTGCTGTAATTAATACACCTGAAGCTAGGAGGCGGAGTGCACGATCAGAAGGCTAGAGAATACATTTCAAAAACCTGACCTGCACATCCAAACATAGACTCAGTGTGAACAGGTGCTGAACCTAGAGTCGCCAACTCTTATATAGTTAAGTAAATAAGGCAGCACACTGCAGCGCTAAAACATACAAACTTGAAAACACGAAATTTGAACTGCATTACTGCACTAGAAATATGAAAAATGAGAGCTTTTAGCGCATAAAAATGGCCAATTTTATGTGTACCTGGTAGCCCCTTTACGGCATCTCTCTTATACCAGGTCCTACGCTTGCCTTACCTCGCTGAGAATAAACGTCTCCATCTGAATGCGTACATGTGAAACCTCTTCTTAGACTAAAATTCTCTCTCTCTGTGGAGGGGTATTGGACCTGCTGTAATTAAAAAACCTGAAGCTAGGAGGCGGAGTGCACGATCAGAAGGCTAGAGAATACATTTCAAAAACCTGACCTGCACATCCAAACATAGACTCAGTGTGAACAGGTGCTGAACCTAGAGTCGCCAACTCGTATATAGTTAAGTAAATAAGGCAGCACACTGCAGCGCTAAAACATGCAAACTTGAAAACACGAAATTTGAACTGCATTACTGCACTAGAAATATGAAAAATGAGAGCTTTTAGCGCATAAAAATGGCCAATTTTATGTGTACCTGGTAGCCCCTTTACGGCATCTCTCTTATACCAGGTCCTACGCTTGCCTTACCTCGCTGAGAATAAACGTCTCCATCTGAATGGGTACATGTGAAACCTCTTCTTAGACTAAAATTCTCTCTCTCTGTGGAGGGGTATTGGACCTGCTGTAATTAAAACACCTGAAGCTAGGAGGCGGAGTGCACGATCAGAAGGCTAGAGAATACATTTCAAAAACCTGACCTGCACATCCAAACATAGACTCAGTGTGAACAGGTGCTGAACCTAGAGTCGCCAACTCGTATATAGTTAAGTAAATAAGGCAGGACACTGCAGCGCTAAAACATGCAAACTTGAAAACACGAAATTTGAACTGCATTACTGCACTAGAAATATGAAAAATGAGAGCTTTTAGCGCATAAAAATGGCCAATTTTATGTGTATCTGGTAGCCCCTTTACGGCATCTCTCTTATACCAGATCCTACGCTTGCCTTACCTCGCTGAGAATAAACGTCTCCATCTGAATGGGTACATGTGAAACCTCTTCTTAGACTAAAATTCTCTCTCTCTGTGGAGGTGTATTGGACCTGCTGTAATTAATACACCTGAAGCTAGGAGGCGGAGTGCACGATCAGAAGGCTAGAGAATACATTTCAAAAACCTGACCTGCACATCCAAACATAGACTAAGTGTGAACAGGTGCTGAACCTAGAGTCGCCAACTCTTATATAGTTAAGTAAATAAGGCAGCACACTGCAGCGCTAAAACATACAAACTTGAAAACACGAAATTTGAACTGCATTACTGCACTAGAAATATGAAAAATGAGAGCTTTTAGCGCATAAAAATGGCCAATTTTATGTGTACCTGGTAGCCCCTTTACGGCATCTCTCTTATACCAGGTCCTACGCTTGCCTCACCTCGCTGAGAATAAACGTTTCCATCTGAATGGGTACATGTGAAACCTCTTCTTAGACTAAAATTCTCTCTCTCTGTGGAGGGGTATTGGACCTGCTGTAATTAAAAAACCTGAAGCTAGGAGGCGGAGTGCACGATCAGAAGGCTAGAGAATACATTTCAAAAACCTGACCTGCACATCCAAACATAGACTCAGTGTGAACAGGTTTTGAACCTAGAGTCGCCAACTCGTATATAGTTAAGTAAATAAGGCAGCACACTGCAGCGCTAAAACATACAAACTTGAAAACACGAAATTTGAACTGCATTACTGCACTAGAAATATGAAAAATGAGAGCTTTTAGCGCATAAAAATGGCCAATTTTATGTGTACCTGGTAGCCCCTTTACGGCATCTCTCTTATACCAGGTCCTACGCTTGCCTTACCTCGCTGAGAATAAACGTCTCCATCTGAATGGGTACATGTGAAACCTCTTCTTAGACTAAAATTCTCTCTCTCTGTGGAGGGGTATTGGACCTGCTGTAATTAAAACACCTGAAGCTAGGAGGCGGAGTGCACGATCAGAAGGCTAGAGAATACATTTCAAAAACCTGACCTGCACATCCAAACATAGACTCAGTGTGAACAGGTGCTGAACCTAGAGTTGCCAACTCGTATATAGTTAAGTAAATAAGGCAGCACACTGCAGCGCTAAAACATGCAAACTTGAAAACACAAAATTTGAACTGCATTACTGCACTAGAAATATGAAAAATTAGAGCTTTTAGCGCATAAAAATGGCCAATTTTATGTGTACCTGGTAGCCCCTTTACGGCATCTCTCTTATACCAGGTCCTACGCTTGCCTTACCTCGCTGAGAATAAACGTCTCCATCTGAATGGGTACATGTGAAACCTCTTCTTAGACTAAAATTCTCTCTCTCTGTGGAGGGGTATTGGACCTGCTGTAATTAAAACACCTGAAGCTAGGAGGCGGAGTGCACGATCAGAAGGCTAGAGAATACATTTCAAAAACCTGACCTGCACATCCAAACATAGACTCAGTGTGAACAGGTGCTGAACCTAGAGTCGCCAACTCGTATATAGTTAAGTAAATAAGGCAGCACACTGCAGCGCTAAAACATACAAGCTTGAAAACACGAAATTTGAACTGCATTACTGCACTAGAAATATGAAAAATGAGAGCTTTTAGCGCATAAAAATGGCCAATTTTATGTGTACCTGGTAGCCCCTTTACGGCATCTCTCTTATACCAGGTCCTACGCTTGCCTTACCTCGCTGAGAATAAACGTCTCCATCTGAATGGGTACATGTGAAACCTCTTCTTAGACTAAAATTCTCTCTCTCTGTGGAGGGGTATTGGACCTGCTGTAATTAAAACACCTGAAGCTAGGAGGCGGAGTGCAAGATCAGAAGGCTAGAGAATACATTTCAAAAACCTGACCTGCACATCCAAACATAGACTCAGTGTGAACAGGTGCTGAACCTAGAGTCGCCAACTCGTATATAGTTAAGTAAATAAGGCAGCACACTGCAGCGCTAAAACATGCAAACTTGAAAACACGAAATTTGAACTGCATTACTGCACTAGAAATATGAAAAATGAGAGCTTTTAGCGCATAAAAATGGCCAATTTTATGTGTACCTGGTAGCCCCTTTACGGCATCTCTCTTATACCAGGTCCTACGCTTGCCTTACCTTGCTGAGAATAAACGTCTCCATCTGAATGGGTACATGTGAAACCTCTTCTTAGACTAAAATTCTCTCTCTCTGTGGAGGGGTATTGGACCTGCTGTAATTAAAACACCTGAAGCTAGGAGGCGGAGTGCACGATCAGAAGGCTAGAGAATACATTTCAAAAACCTGACCTGCACATCCAAACATAGACTCAGTGTGAACAGGTGCTGAACCTAGAGTCGCCAACTCGTATATAGTTAAGTAAATAAGGCAGCACACTGCAGCGCTAAAACATGCAAACTTGAAAACACGAAATTTGAACTGCATTACTGCACTAGAAATATGAAAAATGAGAGCTTTTAGCGCATAAAAATGGCCAATTTTATGTGTACCTGGTAGCCCCTTTACGGCATCTCTCTTATACCAGATCCTACGCTTGCCTTACCTCGCTGAGAATAAACGTCTCCATCTGAATGGGTACATGTGAAACCTCTTCTTAGACTAAAATTCTCTCTCTCTGTGGAGGGGTATTGGACCTGCTGTAATTAAAACACCTGAAGCTAGGAGGCGGAGTGCACGATCAGAAGGCTAGAGAATACATTTCAAAAACCTGACCTGCACATCCAAACATAGACTCAGTGTGAACAGGTGCTGAAACTAGAGTTGCCAACTCGTATATAGTTAAGTAAATAAGGCAGCACACTGCAGCGCAAAAGCATGCAAACTTGAAAACATGAAATTTGAACTGCATTACTGCACTAGAAATAGGAAAAATGAGAGCTTTTAGCGCATAAAAATGGCCAATTTTATGCGTACCTGGTAGCCCCTTTACGGCATCTCTTTTATACCAGGTCCTACGCTTGCCTTACCTCGCTGAGAATAAACGTCTCCATCTGAATGGGTACATGTGAAACCTCTTCTTAGACTAAAATTCTCTCTCTCTGTGGAGGGGTATTGGACCTGCTGTAATTAAAACACCTGAAGCTAGGAGGCGGAGTGCACGATCAGAAGGCTAGAGAATACATTTCAAAAACCTGACCTGCACATCCAAACATAGACTCAGTGTGAACAGGTGCTGAACCTAGAGTCGCCAACTCGTATATAGTTAAGTAAATAAGGCAGCACACTGCAGCGCTAAAACATGCAAACTTGAAAACACGAAATTTGAACTGCATTACTGCACTAGAAATATGAAAAATGAGAGCTTTTAGCGCATAAAAATGGCCAATTTTATGTGTACCTGGTAGCCCCTTTACGGCATCTCTCTTATACCAGGTCCTACGCTTGCCTTACCTCGCTGAGAATAAACGTCTCCATCTGAATGGGTACATGTGAAACCTCTTCTTAGACTAAAATTCTCTCTCTCTGTGGAGGGGTATTGGACCTGCTGTAATTAAAACACCTGAAGCTAGGAGGCGGAGTGCACGATCTTAAGGCTAGAGAATACATTTCAAAAACCTGACCTGCACATCCAAACATAGACTCAGTGTGAACAGGTGCTGAACCTAGAGTCGCCAACTCGTATATAGTTACGTAAATAAGGCAGCACACTGCAGCGCTAAAACATGCAAACTTGAAAACACGAAATTTGAACTGCATTACTGCACTAGAAATATGAAAAATGAGAGCTTTTAGCGCATAAAAATGGCCAATTTTATGTGTACCTGGTAGCCCCTTTACGGCATCTCTTTTATACCAGGTCCTACGCTTGCCTTACCTCGCTGAGAATAAACGTCTCCATCTGAATGGGTACATGTGAAACCTCTTCTTAGACTAAAATTCTCTCTCTCTGTGGAGGGGTATTGGACCTGCTGTAATTAAAACACCTGAAGCTAGGAGGCGGAGTGCACGATCAGAAGGCTAGAGAATACATTTCAAAAACCTGACCTGCACATCCAAACATAGACTCAGTGTGAACAGGTGCTGAACCTAGAGTCGCCAACTCGTATATAGTTAAGTAAATAAGGCAGCACACTGCAGCGCTAAAACATGCAAACTTGATAACATGAAATTTGAACTGCATTACCGCACTAAAAATATGAAAAATGAGAGCTTTTAGCACATAATAATGGCCAATTTTATGTGTACCTGGTAGCCCCTTTACGGCATCTCTCTTATACCAGGTCCTACGCTTGCCTTACCTCGCTGAGAATAAACGTCTCCATCTGAATGGGTACATGTGAAACCTCTTCTTAGACTAAAATTCTCTCTCTCTGTGGAGGGGTATTGGACCTGCTGTAATTAAAACACCTGAAGCTAGGAGGCGGAGTGCACGATCAGAAGGCTAGAGAATACATTTCAAAAACCTGACCTGCACATCCAAACATAGACTCAGTGTGAACAGGTGCTGAACCTAGAGTCGCCAACTCGTATATAGTTACGTAAATAAGGCAGCACACTGCAGCGCTAAAACATGCAAACTTGAAAACACGAAATTTGAACTGCATTACTGCACTAGAAATATGAAAAATGAGAGCTTTTAGCGCATAAAAATGGCCAATTTTATGTGTACCTGGTAGCCCCTTTACGGCATCTCTTTTATACCAGGTCCTACGCTTGCCTTACCTCGCTGAGAATAAACGTCTCCATCTGAATGGGTACATGTGAAACCTCTTCTTAGACTAAAATTCTCTCTCTCTATGGAGGGGTATTGGACCTGCTGTAATTAAAACACCTGAAGCTAGGAGGCGGAGTGCACAATCAGAAGGCTAGAGAATACATTTCAAAAACCTGACCTGCACATCCAAACATAGACTCAGTGTGAACAGGTGCTGAACCTAGAGTCGCCAACTCGTATATAGTTAAGTAAATAAGGCAGCACAATGCAGCGCAAAAGCATGCAAACTTGAAAACACGAAATTTGAACTGCATTACTGCACTAGAAATATGAAAAATGAGAGCTTTTAGCGCATAAAAATGGCCAATTTTATGTGTACCTGGTAGCCCCTTTACGGCATCTCTCTTATACCAGGTCCTACGCTTGCCTTACCTTGCTGAGAATAAACGTCTCCATCTGAATGGGTACATGTGAAACCTCTTCTTAGACTAAAATTCTCTCTCTCTGTGGAGGGGTATTGGACCTGCTGTAATTAAAACACCTGAAGCTAGGAGGCGGAGTGCACGATCAGAAGGCTAGAGAATACATTTCAAAAACCTGACCTGCACATCCAAACATAGACTCAGTGTGAACAGGTGCTGAACCTAGAGTCGCCAACTCGTATATAGTTAAGTAAATAAGGCAGCACACTGCAGCGCTAAAACATGCAAACTTGAAAACACGAAATTTGAACTGCATTACTGCACTAGAAATATGAAAAATGAGAGCTTTTAGCGCATAAAAATGGCCAATTTTATGTGTACCTGGTAGCCCCTTTACGGCATCTCTCTTATACCAGATCCTACGCTTGCCTTACCTCGCTGAGAATAAACGTCTCCATCTGAATGGGTACATGTGAAACCTCTTCTTAGACTAAAATTCTCTCTCTCTGTGGAGGGGTATTGGACCTGCTGTAATTAAAACACCTGAAGCTAGGAGGCGGAGTGCACGATCAGAAGGCTAGAGAATACATTTCAAAAACCTGACCTGCACATCCAAACATAGACTCAGTGTGAACAGGTGCTGAAACTAGAGTTGCCAACTCGTATATAGTTAAGTAAATAAGGCAGCACACTGCAGCGCAAAAGCATGCAAACTTGAAAACATGAAATTTGAACTGCATTACTGCACTAGAAATAGGAAAAATGAGAGCTTTTAGCGCATAAAAATGGCCAATTTTATGCGTACCTGGTAGCCCCTTTACGGCATCTCTTTTATACCAGGTCCTACGCTTGCCTTACCTCGCTGAGAATAAACGTCTCCATCTGAATGGGTACATGTGAAACCTCTTCTTAGACTAAAATTCTCTCTCTCTGTGGAGGGGTATTGGACCTGCTGTAATTAAAACACCTGAAGCTAGGAGGCGGAGTGCACGATCAGAAGGCTAGAGAATACATTTCAAAAACCTGACCTGCACATCCAAACATAGACTCAGTGTGAACAGGTGCTGAACCTAGAGTCGCCAACTCGTATATAGTTAAGTAAATAAGGCAGCACACTGCAGCGCTAAAACATGCAAACTTGAAAACACGAAATTTGAACTGCATTACTGCACTAGAAATATGAAAAATGAGAGCTTTTAGCGCATAAAAATGGCCAATTTTATGTGTACCTGGTAGCCCCTTTACGGCATCTCTCTTATACCAGGTCCTACGCTTGCCTTACCTCGCTGAGAATAAACGTCTCCATCTGAATGGGTACATGTGAAACCTCTTCTTAGACTAAAATTCTCTCTCTCTGTGGAGGGGTATTGGACCTGCTGTAATTAAAACACCTGAAGCTAGGAGGCGGAGTGCACGATCTTAAGGCTAGAGAATACATTTCAAAAACCTGACCTGCACATCCAAACATAGACTCAGTGTGAACAGGTGCTGAACCTAGAGTCGCCAACTCGTATATAGTTACGTAAATAAGGCAGCACACTGCAGCGCTAAAACATGCAAACTTGAAAACACGAAATTTGAACTGCATTACTGCACTAGAAATATGAAAAATGAGAGCTTTTAGCGCATAAAAATGGCCAATTTTATGTGTACCTGGTAGCCCCTTTACGGCATCTCTTTTATACCAGGTCCTACGCTTGCCTTACCTCGCTGAGAATAAACGTCTCCATCTGAATGGGTACATGTGAAACCTCTTCTTAGACTAAAATTCTCTCTCTCTGTGGAGGGGTATTGGACCTGCTGTAATTAAAACACCTGAAGCTAGGAGGCGGAGTGCACGATCAGAAGGCTAGAGAATACATTTCAAAAACCTGACCTGCACATCCAAACATAGACTCAGTGTGAACAGGTGCTGAACCTAGAGTCGCCAACTCGTATATAGTTAAGTAAATAAGGCAGCACACTGCAGCGCTAAAACATGCAAACTTGATAACATGAAATTTGAACTGCATTACCGCACTAAAAATATGAAAAATGAGAGCTTTTAGCACATAATAATGGCCAATTTTATGTGTACCTGGTAGCCCCTTTACGGCATCTCTCTTATACCAGGTCCTACGCTTGCCTTACCTCGCTGAGAATAAACGTCTCCATCTGAATGGGTACATGTGAAACCTCTTCTTAGACTAAAATTCTCTCTCTCTGTGGAGGGGTATTGGACCTGCTGTAATTAAAACACCTGAAGCTAGGAGGCGGAGTGCACGATCAGAAGGCTAGAGAATACATTTCAAAAACCTGACCTGCACATCCAAACATAGACTCAGTGTGAACAGGTGCTGAACCTAGAGTCGCCAACTCGTATATAGTTACGTAAATAAGGCAGCACACTGCAGCGCTAAAACATGCAAACTTGAAAACACGAAATTTGAACTGCATTACTGCACTAGAAATATGAAAAATGAGAGCTTTTAGCGCATAAAAATGGCCAATTTTATGTGTACCTGGTAGCCCCTTTACGGCATCTCTTTTATACCAGGTCCTACGCTTGCCTTACCTCGCTGAGAATAAACGTCTCCATCTGAATGGGTACATGTGAAACCTCTTCTTAGACTAAAATTCTCTCTCTCTATGGAGGGGTATTGGACCTGCTGTAATTAAAACACCTGAAGCTAGGAGGCGGAGTGCACAATCAGAAGGCTAGAGAATACATTTCAAAAACCTGACCTGCACATCCAAACATAGACTCAGTGTGAACAGGTGCTGAACCTAGAGTCGCCAACTCGTATATAGTTAAGTAAATAAGGCAGCACAATGCAGCGCAAAAGCATGCAAACTTGAAAACACGAAATTTGAACTGCATTACTGCACTAGAAATAGGAAAAATGAGAGCTTTTAGCGCATAAAAATGGCCAATTTTATGCGTACCTGGTAGCCCCTTTACGGCATCTCTCTTATACCAGGTCCTACGCTTGCCTTACCTCGCTGAGAATAAACGTCTCCATCTGAATGGGTACATGTGAAACCTCTTCTTAGACTAAAATTCTCTCTCTCTGTGGAGGGGTATTGGACCTGCTGTAATTAAAACCCCTGAAGCTAGGAGGCGGAGTGCACGATCAGAAGGCTAGAGAATACATTTCAAAAACCTGACCTGCACATCCAAACATAGACTCAGTGTGAACAGGTGCTGAACCTAGAGTCGCCAACTTGTATATAGTTAAGTAAATAAGGCAGCACACTGCAGCGCTAAAACATGCAAACTTGAAAACATAAAATTTGAACTGCATTACTGCACTAGAAATATGAAAAATGAGAGCTTTTAGCGCATAAAAATGGCCAATTTTATGTGTACCTGGTAGCCCCTTTACGGCATCTCTCTTATACCAGGTCCTACGCTTGCCTTACCTCGCTGAGAATAAACGTCTCCATCTGAATGGGTACATGTGAAACCTCTTCTTAGACTAAAATTCTCTCTCTCTGTGGAGGGGTATTGGACCTGCTGTAATTAAAACACCTGAAGCTAGGAGGCGGAGTGCACGATCAGAAGGCTAGAGAATACATTTCAAAAACCTGACCTGCACATCCAAACATAGACTCAGTGTGAACAGGTGCTGAACCTAGAGTCGCCAACTCGTATATAGTTAAGTAAATAAGGCAGCACACTGCAGCGCTAAAACATGCAAACTTGAAAACACGAAATTTGAACTGCATTACTGCACTAGAAATATGAAAAATGAGAGCTTTTAGCGCATAAAAATGGCCAATTTTATGTGTACCTGGTAGCCCCTTTACGGCATCTCTCTTATACCAGGTCCTACGCTTGCCTTACCTCGCTGAGAATAAACGTCTCCATCTGAATGGGTACATGTGAAACCTCTTCTTAGACTAAAATTCTCTCTCTCTGTGGAGGGGTATTGGACCTGCTGTAATTAAAACACCTGAAGCTAGGAGGCGGAGTGCACGATCAGAAGGCTAGAGAATACATTTCAAAAACCTGACCTGCACATCCAAACATAGACTCAGTGTGAACAGGTGCTGAACCTAGAGTCGCAAACTCGTATATAGTTAAGTAAATAAGGCAGCACACTGCAGCGCTAAGACATGCAAATTTGAAAACACGAAATTTGAACTGCATTACTGCACTAGAAATATGAAAAATGAGAGCTTTTAGCGCATAAAAATGGCCAATTTTATGTGTACCTGGTAGCCCCTTCACGGCATCTCTCTTATACCAGGTCCTACGCTTGCCTTACCTCGCTGAGAATAAACGTCTCCATCTGAATGGGTACATGTGAAACCTCTTCTTAGACTAAAATTCTCTCTCTCTGTGGAAGGGTATTGGACCTGCTGTAATTAAAACACCTGAAGCTAGGAGGCGGAGTGCACGATCAGAAGGCTAGAGAATACATTTCAAAAACCTGACCTGCACATCCAAACATAGACTCAGTGTGAACAGGTGCTGAACCTAGAGTCGCCAACTCGTATATAGTTAAGTAGATAAGGCAGCACACTGCAGCGCTAAAACATGCAAACTTGAAAACACGAAATTTGAACTGCATTACTGCACTAGAAATATGAAAAATGAGAGCTTTTAGCGCATAAAAATGGCCAATTTTATGTGTACCTGGTAGCCCCTTTACGGCATCTCTCTAATACCAGGTCCTACGCTTGCCTAACCTCGCTGAGAATAAACGTCTCCATCTGAATGGGTACATGTGAAACCTCTTCTTAGACTAAAATTCTCTCTCTCTGTGGAGGGGTATTGGACCTGCTGTAATTAAAACCCCTGAAGCTAGGAGGCGGAGTGCACGATCAGAAGGCTAGAGAATACATTTCAAAAACCTGACCTGCACATCCAAACATAGACTCAGTGTGAACAGGTGCTGAACCTAGAGTCGCCAACTTGTATATAGTTAAGTAAATAAGGCAGCACACTGCAGCGCTAAAACATGCAAACTTGAAAACATAAAATTTGAACTGCATTACTGCACTAGAAATATGAAAAATGAGAGCTTTTAGCGCATAAAAATGGCCAATTTTATGTGTACCTGGTAGCCCCTTTACGGCATCTCTCTTATACCAGGTCCTACGCTTGCCTTACCTCGCTGAGAATAAACGTCTCCATCTGAATGGGTACATGTGAAACCTCTTCTTAGACTAAAATTCTCTCTCTCTGTGGAGGGGTATTGGACCTGCTGTAATTAAAACACCTGAAGCTAGGAGGCGGAGTGCACGATCAGAAGGCTAGAGAATACATTTCAAAAACCTGACCTGCACATCCAAACATAGACTCAGTGTGAACAGGTGCTGAACCTAGAGTCGCCAACTCGTATATAGTTAAGTAAATAAGGCAGCACACTGCAGCGCTAAAACATGCAAACTTGAAAACACGAAATTTGAACTGCATTACTGCACTAGAAATATGAAAAATGAGAGCTTTTAGCGCATAAAAATGGCCAATTTTATGTGTACCTGGTAGCCCCTTTACGGCATCTCTCTTATACCAGGTCCTACGCTTGCCTTACCTCGCTGAGAATAAACGTCTCCATCTGAATGGGTACATGTGAAACCTCTTCTTAGACTAAAATTCTCTCTCTCTGTGGAGGGGTATTGGACCTGCTGTAATTAAAACACCTGAAGCTAGGAGGCGGAGTGCACGATCAGAAGGCTAGAGAATACATTTCAAAAACCTGACCTGCACATCCAAACATAGACTCAGTGTGAACAGGTGCTGAACCTAGAGTCGCAAACTCGTATATAGTTAAGTAAATAAGGCAGCACACTGCAGCGCTAAGACATGCAAATTTGAAAACACGAAATTTGAACTGCATTACTGCACTAGAAATATGAAAAATGAGAGCTTTTAGCGCATAAAAATGGCCAATTTTATGTGTACCTGGTAGCCCCTTCACGGCATCTCTCTTATACCAGGTCCTACGCTTGCCTTACCTCGCTGAGAATAAACGTCTCCATCTGAATGGGTACATGTGAAACCTCTTCTTAGACTAAAATTCTCTCTCTCTGTGGAAGGGTATTGGACCTGCTGTAATTAAAACACCTGAAGCTAGGAGGCGGAGTGCACGATCAGAAGGCTAGAGAATACATTTCAAAAACCTGACCTGCACATCCAAACATAGACTCAGTGTGAACAGGTGCTGAACCTAGAGTCGCCAACTCGTATATAGTTAAGTAGATAAGGCAGCACACTGCAGCGCTAAAACATGCAAACTTGAAAACACGAAATTTGAACTGCATTACTGCACTAGAAATATGAAAAATGAGAGCTTTTAGCGCATAAAAATGGCCAATTTTATGTGTACCTGGTAGCCCCTTTACGGCATCTCTCTAATACCAGGTCCTACGCTTGCCTTACCTCGCTGAGAATAAACGTCTCCATCTGAATGGGTACATGTGAAACCTCTTCTTAGACTAAAATTCTCTCTCTCTGTGGAGGGGTATTGGACCTGCTGTAATTAAAACACCTGAAGCTAGGAGGCGGAGTGCACGATCAGAAGGCTAGAGAATACATTTCAAAAACCTGACCTGCACATCCAAACATAGACTCAGTGTGAACAGGTGCTGAACCTAGAGTCGCCAACTCGTATATAGTTAAGTAAATAAGGCAGCACACTGCAGCGCTAAAACATGCAAACTTGAAAACACGAAATTTGAACTGCATTACTGCACTAGAAATATGAAAAATGAGAGCTTTTAGCGCATAAAAATGGCCAATTTTATGTGTACCTGGTAGCCCCTTTACGGCATCTCTCTTATACCAGGTCATACGCTTGCCTTACCTCGCTGAGAATAAACGTCTCCATCTGAATGGGTACATGTGAAACCTCTTCTTAGACTAAAATTCTCTCTCTCTGTGGAGGGGTATTGGACCTGCTGTAATTAAAACACCTGAAGCTAGGAGGCGGAGTGCACGATCAGAAGGCTAGAGAATACATTTCAAAAACCTGACCTGCACATCCAAACATAGACTCAGTGTGAACAGGTGCTGAACCTAGAGTCGCAAACTCGTATATAGTTAAGTAAATAAGGCAGCACACTGCAGCGCTAAGACATGCAAATTTGAAAACACGAAATTTGAACTGCATTACTGCACTAGAAATATGAAAAATGAGAGCTTTTAGCGCATAAAAATGGCCAATTTTATGTGTACCTGGTAGCCCCTTCACGGCATCTCTCTTATACCAGGTCCTACGCTTGCCTTACCTCGCTGAGAATAAACGTCTCCATCTGAATGGGTACATGTGAAACCTCTTCTTAGACTAAAATTCTCTCTCTCTGTGGAAGGGTATTGGACCTGCTGTAATTAAAACACCTGAAGCTAGGAGGCGGAGTGCACGATCAGAAGGCTAGAGAATACATTTCAAAAACCTGACCTGCACATCCAAACATAGACTCAGTGTGAACAGGTGCTGAACCTAGAGTCGCCAACTCGTATATAGTTAAGTAGATAAGGCAGCACACTGCAGCGCTAAAACATGCAAACTTGAAAACACGAAATTTGAACTGCATTACTGCACTAGAAATATGAAAAATGAGAGCTTTTAGCGCATAAAAATGGCCAATTTTATGTGTACCTGGTAGCCCCTTTACGGCATCTCTCTAATACCAGGTCCTACGCTTGCCTAACCTCGCTGAGAATAAACGTCTCCATCTGAATGGGTACATGTGAAACCTCTTCTTAGACTAAAATTCTCTCTCTCTGTGGAAGGGTATTGGACCTGCTGTAATTAAAACACCTGAAGCTAGGAGGCGGAGTGCACGATCAGAAGGCTAGAGAATACATTTCAAAAACCTGACCTGCACATCCAAACATAGACTCAGTGTGAACAGGTGCTGAACCTAGAGTCGCCAACTCGTATATAGTTAAGTAGATAAGGCAGCACACTGCAGCGCTAAAACATGCAAACTTGAAAACACGAAATTTGAACTGCATTACTGCACTAGAAATATGAAAAATGAGAGCTTTTAGCGCATAAAAATGGCCAATTTTATGTGTACCTGGTAGCCCCTTTACGGCATCTCTCTAATACCAGGTCCTACGCTTGCCTTACCTCGCTGAGAATAAACGTCTCCATCTGAATGGGTACATGTGAAACCTCTTCTTAGACTAAAATTCTCTCTCTCTGTGGAGGGGTATTGGACCTGCTGTAATTAAAACACCTGAAGCTAGGAGGCGGAGTGCACGATCAGAAGGCTAGAGAATACATTTCAAAAACCTGACCTGCACATCCAAACATAGACTCAGTGTGAACAGGTGCTGAACCTAGAGTCGCCAACTCGTATATAGTTAAGTAAATAAGGCAGCACACTGCAGCGCTAAAACATGCAAACTTGAAAACACGAAATTTGAACTGCATTACTGCACTAGAAATATGAAAAATGAGAGCTTTTAGCGCATAAAAATGGCCAATTTTATGTGTACCTGGTAGCCCCTTTACGGCATCTCTCTTATACCAGGTCATACGCTTGCCTTACCTCGCTGAGAATAAACGTCTCCATCTGAATGGGTACATGTGAAACCTCTTCTTAGACTAAAATTCTCTCTCTCTGTGGAGGGGTATTGGACCTGCTGTAATTAAAACACCTGAAGCTAGGAGGCGGAGTGCACGATCAGAAGGCTAGAGAATACATTTCAAAAACCTGACCTGCACATCCAAACATAGACTCAGTGTGAACAGGTGCTGAACCTAGAGTCGCAAACTCGTATATAGTTAAGTAAATAAGGCAGCACACTGCAGCGCTAAGACATGCAAATTTGAAAACACGAAATTTGAACTGCATTACTGCACTAGAAATATGAAAAATGAGAGCTTTTAGCGCATAAAAATGGCCAATTTTATGTGTACCTGGTAGCCCCTTCACGGCATCTCTCTTATACCAGGTCCTACGCTTGCCTTACCTCGCTGAGAATAAACGTCTCCATCTGAATGGGTACATGTGAAACCTCTTCTTAGACTAAAATTCTCTCTCTCTGTGGAAGGGTATTGGACCTGCTGTAATTAAAACACCTGAAGCTAGGAGGCGGAGTGCACGATCAGAAGGCTAGAGAATACATTTCAAAAACCTGACCTGCACATCCAAACATAGACTCAGTGTGAACAGGTGCTGAACCTAGAGTCGCCAACTCGTATATAGTTAAGTAGATAAGGCAGCACACTGCAGCGCTAAAACATGCAAACTTGAAAACACGAAATTTGAACTGCATTACTGCACTAGAAATATGAAAAATGAGAGCTTTTAGCGCATAAAAATGGCCAATTTTATGTGTACCTGGTAGCCCCTTTACGGCATCTCTCTAATACCAGGTCCTACGCTTGCCTAACCTCGCTGAGAATAAACGTCTCCATCTGAATGGGTACATGTGAAACCTCTTCTTAGACTAAAATTCTCTCTCTCTGTGGAGGGGTATTGGACCTGCTGTAATTAAAACACCTGAAGCTAGGAGGCGGAGTGCACGATCAGAAGGCTAGAGAATACATTTCAAAAACCTGACCTGCACATCCAAACATAGACTCAGTGTGAACAGGTGCTGAACCTAGAGTCGCCAACTCGTATATAGTTAAGTAAATAAGGCAGCACACTGCAGCGCTAAAACATGCAAACTTGAAAACACGAAATTTGAACTGCATTACTGCACTAGAAATATGAAAAATGAGAGCTTTTAGCGCATAAAAATGGCCAATTTTATGTGTACCTGGTAGCCCCTTTACGGCATCTCTCTTATACCAGGTCATACGCTTGCCTTACCTCGCTGAGAATAAACGTCTCCATCTGAATGGGTACATGTGAAACCTCTTCTTAGACTAAAATTCTCTCTCTCTGTGGAGGGGTATTGGACCTGCTGTAATTAAAACACCTGAAGCTAGGAGGCAGAGTGCACGATCAGAAGGCTAGAGAATACATTTCAAAAACCTGACCTGCACATCCAAACATAGACTCAGTGTGAACAGGTGCTGAACCTAGAGTCGCCAACTCGTATATAGTTAAGTAAATAAGGCAGCACACTGCAGCGCTAAAACATGCAAACTTGAAAACACGAAATTTGAACTGCATTACTGCACTAGAAATATGAAAAATGAGAGCTTTTAGCGCATAAAAATGGCCAATTTTATGTGTACCTGGTAGCCCCTTCACGGCATCTCTCTTATACCAGGTCCTACGCTTGCCTTACCTCGCTGAGAATAAACGTCTCCATCTGAATGGGTACATGTGAAACCTCTTCTTAGACTAATATTCTCTCTCTCTGTGGAGGGGTATTGGACCTGCTGTAATTAAAACACCTGAAGCTAGGAGGCGGAGTGCACGATCAGAAGGCTAGAGAATACATTTCAAAAACCTGACCTGCACATCCAAACATAGACTCAGTGTGAACAGGTGCTGAACCTAGAGTCGCCAACTCGTATATAGTTAAGTAAATAAGGCAGCACACTGCAGCGCTAAAACATGCAAACTTGAAAACACGAAATTTGAACTGCATTACTGCACTAGAAATATGAAAAATGAGAGCTTTTAGCGCATAAAAATGGCCAATTTTATGTGTACCTGGTAGCCCCTTTACGGCATCTCTCTTATACCAGGTCCTACGCTTGCCTTACCTCGCTGAGAATAAACGTCTCTATCTGAATGGGTACATGTGAAACCTCTAATTAGACTAAAATTCTTTCTCTCTGTGGAGGGGTATTGGACCTGCTGTAATTAAAACACCTGAAGCTAGGAGGCGGAGTGCACGATCAGAAGGCTAGAGAATACATTTCAAAAACCTGACCTGCACATCCAAACATAGACTCAGTGTGAACAGGTGCTGAACCTAGAGTCGCAAACTCGTATATAGTTAAGTAAATAAGGCAGCACACTGCAGCGCTAAGACATGCAAATTTGAAAACACGAAATTTGAACTGCATTACTGCACTAGAAATATGAAAAATGAGAGCTTTTAGCGCATAAAAATGGCCAATTTTATGTGTACCTGGTAGCCCCTTCACGGCATCTCTCTTATACCAGGTCCTACGCTTGCCTTACCTCGCTGAGAATAAACGTCTCCATCTGAATGGGTACATGTGAAACCTCTTCTTAGACTAAAATTCTCTCTCTCTGTGGAAGGGTATTGGACCTGCTGTAATTAAAACACCTGAAGCTAGGAGGCGGAGTGCACGATCAGAAGGCTAGAGAATACATTTCAAAAACCTGACCTGCACATCCAAACATAGACTCAGTGTGAACAGGTGCTGAACCTAGAGTCGCCAACTCGTATATAGTTAAGTAGATAAGGCAGCACACTGCAGCGCTAAAACATGCAAACTTGAAAACACGAAATTTGAACTGCATTACTGCACTAGAAATATGAAAAATGAGAGCTTTTAGCGCATAAAAATGGCCAATTTTATGTGTACCTGGTAGCCCCTTTACGGCATCTCTCTAATACCAGGTCCTACGCTTGCCTAACCTCGCTGAGAATAAACGTCTCCATCTGAATGGGTACATGTGAAACCTCTTCTTAGACTAAAATTCTCTCTCTCTGTGGAGGGGTATTGGACCTGCTGTAATTAAAACCCCTGAAGCTAGGAGGCGGAGTGCACGATCAGAAGGCTAGAGAATACATTTCAAAAACCTGACCTGCACATCCAAACATAGACTCAGTGTGAACAGGTGCTGAACCTAGAGTCGCCAACTTGTATATAGTTAAGTAAATAAGGCAGCACACTGCAGCGCTAAAACATGCAAACTTGAAAACATAAAATTTGAACTGCATTACTGCACTAGAAATATGAAAAATGAGAGCTTTTAGCGCATAAAAATGGCCAATTTTATGTGTACCTGGTAGCCCCTTTACGGCATCTCTCTTATACCAGGTCCTACGCTTGCCTTACCTCGCTGAGAATAAACGTCTCCATCTGAATGGGTACATGTGAAACCTCTTCTTAGACTAAAATTCTCTCTCTCTGTGGAGGGGTATTGGACCTGCTGTAATTAAAACACCTGAAGCTAGGAGGCAGAGTGCACGATCAGAAGGCTAGAGAATACATTTCAAAAACCTGACCTGCACATCCAAACATAGACTCAGTGTGAACAGGTGCTGAACCTAGAGTCGCCAACTCGTATATAGTTAAGTAAATAAGGCAGCACACTGCAGCGCTAAAACATGCAAACTTGAAAACACGAAATTTGAACTGCATTACTGCACTAGAAATATGAAAAATGAGAGCTTTTAGCGCATAAAAATGGCCAATTTTATGTGTACCTGGTAGCCCCTTTACGGCATCTCTCTTATACCAGGTCCTACGCTTGCCTTACCTCGCTGAGAATAAACGTCTCCATCTGAATGGGTACATGTGAAACCTCTTCTTAGACTAAAATTCTCTCTCTCTGTGGAGGGGTATTGGACCTGCTGTAATTAAAACACCTGAAGCTAGGAGGCGGAGTGCACGATCAGAAGGCTAGAGAATACATTTCAAAAACCTGACCTGCACATCCAAACATAGACTCAGTGTGAACAGGTGCTGAACCTAGAGTCGCAAACTCGTATATAGTTAAGTAAATAAGGCAGCACACTGCAGCGCTAAGACATGCAAATTTGAAAACACGAAATTTGAACTGCATTACTGCACTAGAAATATGAAAAATGAGAGCTTTTAGCGCATAAAAATGGCCAATTTTATGTGTACCTGGTAGCCCCTTTACGGCATCTCTCTTATACCAGGTCCTACGCTTGCCTTACCTCACTGAGAATAAACGTCTCCATCTGAATGGGTACATGTGAAACCTCTTCTTAGACTAAAATTCTCTCTCTCTGTGGAAGGGTATTGGACCTGCTGTAATTAAAACACCTGAAGCTAGGAGGCGGAGTGCACGATCAGAAGGCTAGAGAATACATTTCAAAAACCTGACCTGCACATCCAAACATAGACTCAGTGTGAACAGGTGCTGAACCTAGAGTCGCCAACTCGTATATAGTTAAGTAGATAAGGCAGCACACTGCAGCGCTAAAACATGCAAACTTGAAAACACGAAATTTGAACTGCATTACTGCACTAGAAATATGAAAAATGAGAGCTTTTAGCGCATAAAAATGGCCAATTTTATGTGTACCTGGTAGCCCCTTTACGGCATCTCTCTAATACCAGGTCCTACGCTTGCCTAACCTCGCTGAGAATAAACGTCTCCATCTGAATGGGTACATGTGAAACCTCTTCTTAGACTAAAATTCTCTCTCTCTGTGGAGGGGTATTGGACCTGCTGTAATTAAAACACCTGAAGCTAGGAGGCGGAGTGCACGATCAGAAGGCTAGAGAATACATTTCAAAAACCTGACCTGCACATCCAAACATAGACTCAGTGTGAACAGGTGCTGAACCTAGAGTCGCCAAATCGTATATAGTTAAGTAAATAAGGCAGCACACTGCAGCGCTAAAACATGCAAACTTGAAAACACGAAATTTGAACTGCATTACTGCACTAGAAATATGAAAAATGAGAGCTTTTAGCGCATAAAAATGGCCAATTTTATGTGTACCTGGTAGCCCCTTTACGGCGTCTCTCTTATACCAGGTCCTACGCTTGCCTTACCTCGCTGAGAATAAACGTCTCCATCTGAATGGGTACATGTGAAACCTCTTCTTAGACTAAAATTCTCTCTCTTTGTGGAGGGGTATTGGACCTGCTGTAATTAAAACACCTGAAGCTAGGAGGCGGAGTGCACGATCAGAAGGCTAGAGAATACATTTCAAAAACCTGACCTGCAAATCCAAACATAGACTCAGTGTGAACAGGTGCTGAACCTAGAGTCGCCAACTCGTATATAGTTAAGTAAATAAGGCAGCACACTGCAGCGCTAAAACACGCAAACTTGAAAACACGAAATTTGAACTGCATTACTGCACTAGAAATATGAAAAATGAGAGCTTTTAGCGCATAAAAATGGCCAATTTTATGTGTACCTGGTAGCCCCTTTACGGCGTCTCTCTTATACCAGGTCCTACGCTTGCCTTACCTCGCTGAGAATAAATGTCTCCATCTGAATGGGTACATGTGAAACCTCTTCTTAGACTAAAATTCTCTCTCTTTGTGGAGGAGT
Source organism: Ranitomeya imitator (assembly GCF_032444005.1). Classification (NCBI taxonomy): domain Eukaryota; kingdom Metazoa; phylum Chordata; class Amphibia; order Anura; family Dendrobatidae; genus Ranitomeya; species Ranitomeya imitator. Next base: position 620,684,773 of record NC_091283.1, read on the forward strand.
ATTGGACCTGCTGTAATTAAAACACCTGAAGCTAGGAGGCGGAGTGCACGATCAGAAGGCTAGAGAATACATTTCAAAAACCTGACCTGCACATCCAAACATAGACTCAGTGTGAACAGGTGCTGAACCTAGAGTCGCCAACTCGTATATAGTTAAGTAGATAAGGCAGCACACTGCAGCGCTAAAACATGCAAACTTGAAAACACGAAATTTGAACTGCATTACTGCACTAGAAATATGAAAAATGAGAGCTTTTAGCGCATAAAAATGGCCAATTTTATGTGTACCTGGTAGCCCCTTTACGGCATCTCTCTAATACCAGGTCCTACGCTTGCCTAACCTCGCTGAGAATAAACGTCTCCATCTGAATGGGTACATGTGAAACCTCTTCTTAGACTAAAATTCTCTCTCTCTGTGGAGGGGTATTGGACCTGCTGTAATTAAAACCCCTGAAGCTAGGAGGCGGAGTGCACGATCAGAAGGCTAGAGAATACATTTCAAAAACCTGACCTGCACATCCAAACATAGACTCAGTGTGAACAGGTGCTGAACCTAGAGTCGCCAACTTGTATATAGTTAAGTAAATAAGGCAGCACACTGCAGCGCTAAAACATGCAAACTTGAAAACATAAAATTTGAACTGCATTACTGCACTAGAAATATGAAAAATGAGAGCTTTTAGCGCATAAAAATGGCCAATTTTATGTGTACCTGGTAGCCCCTTTACGGCATCTCTCTTATACCAGGTCCTACGCTTGCCTTACCTCGCTGAGAATAAACGTCTCCATCTGAATGGGTACATGTGAAACCTCTTCTTAGACTAAAATTCTCTCTCTCTGTGGAGGGGTATTGGACCTGCTGTAATTAAAACACCTGAAGCTAGGAGGCAGAGTGCACGATCAGAAGGCTAGAGAATACATTTCAAAAACCTGACCTGCACATCCAAACATAGACTCAGTGTGAACAGGTGCTGAACCTAGAGTCGCCAACTCGTATATAGTTAAGTAAATAAGGCAGCACACTGCAGCGCTAAAACATGCAAACTTGAAAACACGAAATTTGAACTGCATTACTGCACTAGAAATATGAAAAATGAGAGCTTTTAGCGCATAAAAATGGCCAATTTTATGTGTACCTGGTAGCCCCTTTACGGCATCTCTCTTATACCAGGTCCTACGCTTGCCTTACCTCGCTGAGAATAAACGTCTCCATCTGAATGGGTACATGTGAAACCTCTTCTTAGACTAAAATTCTCTCTCTCTGTGGAGGGGTATTGGACCTGCTGTAATTAAAACACCTGAAGCTAGGAGGCGGAGTGCACGATCAGAAGGCTAGAGAATACATTTCAAAAACCTGACCTGCACATCCAAACATAGACTCAGTGTGAACAGGTGCTGAACCTAGAGTCGCAAACTCGTATATAGTTAAGTAAATAAGGCAGCACACTGCAGCGCTAAGACATGCAAATTTGAAAACACGAAATTTGAACTGCATTACTGCACTAGAAATATGAAAAATGAGAGCTTTTAGCGCATAAAAATGGCCAATTTTATGTGTACCTGGTAGCCCCTTTACGGCATCTCTCTTATACCAGGTCCTACGCTTGCCTTACCTCACTGAGAATAAACGTCTCCATCTGAATGGGTACATGTGAAACCTCTTCTTAGACTAAAATTCTCTCTCTCTGTGGAAGGGTATTGGACCTGCTGTAATTAAAACACCTGAAGCTAGGAGGCGGAGTGCACGATCAGAAGGCTAGAGAATACATTTCAAAAACCTGACCTGCACATCCAAACATAGACTCAGTGTGAACAGGTGCTGAACCTAGAGTCGCCAACTCGTATATAGTTAAGTAGATAAGGCAGCACACTGCAGCGCTAAAACATGCAAACTTGAAAACACGAAATTTGAACTGCATTACTGCACTAGAAATATGAAAAATGAGAGCTTTTAGCGCATAAAAATGGCCAATTTTATGTGTACCTGGTAGCCCCTTTACGGCATCTCTCTAATACCAGGTCCTACGCTTGCCTAACCTCGCTGAGAATAAACGTCTCCATCTGAATGGGTACATGTGAAACCTCTTCTTAGACTAAAATTCTCTCTCTCTGTGGAGGGGTATTGGACCTGCTGTAATTAAAACACCTGAAGCTAGGAGGCGGAGTGCACGATCAGAAGGCTAGAGAATACATTTCAAAAACCTGACCTGCACATCCAAACATAGACTCAGTGTGAACAGGTGCTGAACCTAGAGTCGCCAAATCGTATATAGTTAAGTAAATAAGGCAGCACACTGCAGCGCTAAAACATGCAAACTTGAAAACACGAAATTTGAACTGCATTACTGCACTAGAAATATGAAAAATGAGAGCTTTTAGCGCATAAAAATGGCCAATTTTATGTGTACCTGGTAGCCCCTTTACGGCGTCTCTCTTATACCAGGTCCTACGCTTGCCTTACCTCGCTGAGAATAAACGTCTCCATCTGAATGGGTACATGTGAAACCTCTTCTTAGACTAAAATTCTCTCTCTTTGTGGAGGGGTATTGGACCTGCTGTAATTAAAACACCTGAAGCTAGGAGGCGGAGTGCACGATCAGAAGGCTAGAGAATACATTTCAAAAACCTGACCTGCAAATCCAAACATAGACTCAGTGTGAACAGGTGCTGAACCTAGAGTCGCCAACTCGTATATAGTTAAGTAAATAAGGCAGCACACTGCAGCGCTAAAACACGCAAACTTGAAAACACGAAATTTGAACTGCATTACTGCACTAGAAATATGAAAAATGAGAGCTTTTAGCGCATAAAAATGGCCAATTTTATGTGTACCTGGTAGCCCCTTTACGGCATCTCTCTTATACCAGGTCCTACGCTTGCCTTACCTCGCTGAGAATAAACGTCTCCATCTGAATGGGTATATGTGAAACCTCTTCTTAGACTAAAATTCTCTCTCTCTGTGGAGGGGTATTGGACCTGCTGTAATTAAAACACCTGAAGCTAGGAGGCGGAGTGCACGATCAGAAGGCTAGAGAATACATTTCAAAAACCTGACCTAGACATCCAAACATAGACTCAGTGTGAACAGGTGCTGAACCTAGAGTCGCCAACTCGTATATAGTTAAGTAAATAAGGCAGCACACTGCAGCGCTAAAACATGCAAACTTGAAAACACGAAATTTGAACTGCATTACTGCACTAGAAATATGAAAAATGAGAGCTTTTAGCGCATAAAAATGGCCAATTTTATGTGTACCTGGTAGCCCCTTTACGGCATCTCTCTTATACCAGGTCCTACGCTTGCCTTACCTCGCTGAGAATAAACGTCTCCATCTGAATGGGTACATGTGAAACCTCTTCTTAGACTAAAATTCTCTCTCTCTGTGGAGGGGTATTGGACCTGCTGTAATTAAAACCCCTGAAGCTAGGAGGCGGAGTGCACGATCAGAAGGCTAGAGAATACATTTCAAAAACCTGACCTGCACATCCAAACATAGACTCAGTGTGAACAGTTGCTGAACCTAGAGTCGCCAACTCGTATATAGTTAAGTAAATAAGGCAGCACAGTGCAGCGCTAAAACATGCAAACTTGAAAACACGAAATTTGAACTGCATTACTGCACTAGAAATAGGAAAAATGAGAGCTTTTAGCGCATAAAAATTGGCCATTTTTATGCGCTAAATGCTCTCATTTTTCATATTTCTAGTGCAGTAATGCAGTTCAAATTTCGTGTTTTCAAGTTTGCATGTTTTAGCGCTGCAGTGTGCTGCCTTATTTACTTAACTATATACGAGTTGGCGACTCTAGGTTCAGCACCTGTTCACACTGAGTCTATGTTTGGATGTGCAGGTCAGGTTTTTGAAATGTATTCTCTAGCCTTCTGATCGTGCACTCCGCCTCCTAGCTTCAGGTGTTTTAATTACAGCAGGTCCAATACCCCTCCACAGAGAGAGAGAATTTTAGTCTAAGAAGAGGTTTCACATGTACCCATTCAGATGGAGACGTTTATTCTCAGCGAGGTAAGGCAAGCGTATGACCTGGTATAAGAGAGATGCCGTAAAGGGGCTACCAGGTACACATAAAATTGGCCATTTTTATGCGCTAAAAGCTCTCATTTTTCATATTTCTAGTGCAGTAATGCAGTTCAAATTTCGTGTTTTCAAGTTTGCATGTTTTAGCGCTGCAGTGTGCTGCCTTATTTACTTAACTATATACGAGTTGGCGACTCTAGGTTCAGCACCTGTTCACACTGAGTCTATGTTTGGATGTGCAGGTCAGGTTTTTGAAATGTATTCTCTAGCCTTCTGATCGTGCACTCCACCTCCTAGCTTCAGGTGTTTTAATTACAGCAGGTCCAATACCTCTCCACAGAGAGAGAGAATATTAGTCTAAGAAGAGGTTTCACATGTACCCATTCAGATGGAGACGTTTATTCTCAGCGAGGTAAGGCAAGCGTAGGACTTGGTATAAGAGAGATGCCGTAAAAGGGCTACCAGGTACACATAAAATTGGCCATTTTTATGCGCTAAAAGCTCTCATTTTTCATATTTCTAGTGCAGTAATGCAGTTCAAATTTCGTGTTTTCAAGTTTGCATGTTTTAGCGCTGCAGTGTGCTGCCTTATTTACTTAACTATATACGAGTTGGCGACTCTAGGTTCAGCACCTGTTCACACTGAGTCTATGTTTGGATGTGCAGGTCAGGTTTTTGAAATGTATTCTCTAGCCTTCTGATCGTGCACTCCGCCTCCTAGCTTCAGGTGCTTTAATTACAGCAGGTCCAATACCTCTCCACAGAGAGAGAGAATATTAGTCTAAGAAGAGGTTTCACATGTACCCATTCAGATGGAGACGTTTATTCTCAGCGACGTAAGGCAAGCGTAGGACCTGGTATAAGAGAGATGCCGTAAAGGGGCTACCAGGTACGCATAAAATTGGCCATTTTTATGCGCTAAAAGCTCTCATTTTTCATATTTCTAGTGCAGTAATGCAGTTCAAATTTCGTGTTTTCAAGTTTGCACGTTTTAGCGCTGCAGTGTGCTGCCTTATTTACTTAACTATATACGAGTTGGCGACTCTAGGTTCAGCACCTGTTCACACTGAGTCTATGTTTGGATGTGCAGGTCAGGTTTTTGAAATGTATTCTCTAGCCTTCTGATCGTGCACTCCGCCTCCTAGCTTCAGGTGTTTTAATTACAGCAAGTCCAATACCCCTCCACAGAGAGAGAGAATTTTATTCTAAGAAGAGGTTTCACATGTACCCATTCAGATGGAGACGTTTATTCTCAGCGAGGTAAGGCAAGCGTAGGACCTGGTATAAGAGAGATGCCGTAAAGGGGCTACCAGGTACACATAAAATTGGCCATTTTTATGCGCTAAAAGCTCTCATTTTTCATATTTCTAGTGCAGTAATGCAGTTCAAATTTCGTGTTTTCAAGTTTGCACGTTTTAGCGCTGCAGTGTGCTGCCTTATTTACTTAACTATATACGAGTTGGCGACTCTAGGTTCAGCACCTGTTCACACTGAGTCTATGTTTGGATGTGCAGGTCAGGTTTTTGAAATGTATTCTCTAGCCTTCTGATCGTGCACTCCGCCTCCTAGCTTCAGGTGTTTTAATTACAGCAAGTCCAATACCCCTCCACAGCGAGAGAGAATTTTAGTCTAAGAAGAGGTTTCACATGTACCCATTCAGATGGAGACGTTTATTCTCAGCGAGGTAAGGCAAGTGTAGGACCTGGTATAAGAGAGATGCCGTAAAGGGGCTACCAGGTACACATAAAATTGGCCATTTTTATGCGCTAAAAGCTCTCATTTTTCATATTTCTAGTGCAGTAATGCAGTTCAAATTTCGTGTTTTCAAGTTTGCATGTTTTAGCGCTGCAGTGTGCTGCCTTATTTACTTAACTATATACGAGTTGGCGACTCTAGGTTCAGCACCTGTTCACACTGAGTCTATGTTTGGATGTGCAGGTCAGGTTTTTGAAATGTATTCTCTAGCCTTCTGATCGTGCACTCCGCCTCCTAGCTTCAGGTGTTTTAATTACAGCAGGTCCAATACCCCTCCACAGAGAGAGAGAATTTTAGTCTAAGAAGAGGTTTCACATGTACCCATTCAGATGGAGACGTTTATTCTCAGCGAGGTAAGGCAAGCGTATGACCTGGTATAAGAGAGATGCCGTAAAGGGGCTACCAGGTACACATAAAATTGGCCATTTTTATGCGCTAAAAGCTCTCATTTTTCATATTTCTAGTGCAGTAATGCAGTTCAAATTTCGTGTTTTCAAGTTTGCATGTTTTAGCGCTGCAGTGTGCTGCCTTATTTACTTAACTATATACGAGTTGGCGACTCTAGGTTCAGCACCTGTTCACACTGAGTCTATGTTTGGATGTGCAGGTCAGGTTTTTGAAATGTATTCTCTAGCCTTCTGATCGTGCACTCCACCTCCTAGCTTCAGGTGTTTTAATTACAGCAGGTCCAATACCTCTCCACAGAGAGAGAGAATTTTAGTCTAAGAAGAGGTTTCACATGTACCCATTCAGATGGAGACGTTTATTCTCAGCGAGGTAAGGCAAGCGTAGGACTTGGTATAAGAGAGATGCCGTAAAAGGGCTACCAGGTACACATAAAATTGGCCATTTTTATGCGCTAAAAGCTCTCATTTTTCATATTTCTAGTGCAGTAATGCAGTTCAAATTTCGTGTTTTCAAGTTTGCATGTTTTAGCGCTGCAGTGTGCTGCCTTATTTACTTAACTATATACGAGTTGGCGACTCTAGGTTCAGCACCTGTTCACACTGAGTCTATGTTTGGATGTGCAGGTCAGGTTTTTGAAATGTATTCTCTAGCCTTCTGATCGTGCACTCCGCCTCCTAGCTTCAGGTGTTTTAATTACAGCAAGTCCAATACCCCTCCACAGAGAGAGAAAATTTTAGTCTAAGAAGAGGTTTCACATGTACCCATTCAGATGGAGACGTTTATTCTCAGCGAGGTAAGGCAAGCGTAGGACCTGGTATAAGAGAGATGCCGTAAAGGGGCTACCAGGTACACATAAAATTGGCCATTTTTATGCGCTAAAAGCTCTCATTTTTCATATTTCTAGTGCAGTAATGCAGTTCAAATTTCGTGTTTTCAAGTTTGCACGTTTTAGCGCTGCAATGTGCTGCCTTATTTACTTAACTATATACGAGTTGGCGACTCTAGGTTGAGCACCTGTTCACACTGAGTCTATGTTTGGATGTGCAGGTCAGGTTTTTGAAATGTATTCTCTAGCCTTCTGATCGTGCACTCCGCCTCCTAGCTTCAGGTGTTTTAATTACAGCAGGTCCAATACCCCTCCACAGAGAGAGAGAATTTTAGTCTAAGAAGAAGTTTCACATGTACCCATTCAGATGGAGACGTTTATTCTCAGTGAGGTAAGGCAAGCGTAGGACCTGGTATAAGAGAGATGCCGTAAAGGGGCTACCAGGTACACATAAAATTGGCCATTTTTATGCGCTAAAAGCTCTCATTTTTCATATTTCTAGTGCAGTAATGCAGTTCAAGTTTCGTGTTTTCAAGTTTGCATGTTTTAGCGCTGCAGTGTGCTGCCTTATTCACTTAACTATATACGAGTTGGCGACTCTAGGTTGAGCACCTGTTCACACTGAGTCTATGTTTGGATGTGCAGGTCAGGTTTTTGAAATGTATTCTCTAGCCTTCTGATCGTGCACTCCGCCTCCTAACTTCAGGTGTTTTAATTACAGCAGGTCCAATACCCCTCCACAGAGAGAGAGAATTTTAGTCTAAGAAGAGGTTTCACATGTACCCATTCAGATGGAGACGTTTATTCTCAGCGAGGTAAGGCAAGCGTAGGACCTGGTATAAGAGAGATGCCGTAAAGGGCTACCAGGTACACATAAAATTGGCCATTTTTATGCGCTAAAAGCTCTCATTTTTCATATTTCTAGTGCAGTAATGCAGTTCAAATTTTGTGTTTTCAAGTTTGCATGTTTTAGCGCTGCAGTGTGCTGCCTTATTTACTTAACTATATACGAGTTGGCGACTCTAGGTTCAGCACCTGTTCACACTGAGTCTATGTTTGGATGTGCAGTTCAGGTTTTTGAAATGTATTCTCTAGCCTTCTGATCGTGCACTCCGCCTCCTAGCTTCTGTGCAATATATAATGCTCTGTACCGTTCATTATGGCCCCATAGATGCTCCACATAAAGCTGCCCCATATAGAATGCTCTGCACCGTTGATTATTGCCCCATAGATGCTCCATATAAATCTGTGCAATATAGAATGCTGCTGCTGCTGCAATGAAAAAAAAAATGACATACTCACCTCTCTAGCTGCCCGCAGCTCCTCAGCGTCCTGTCTCGGCGTCTCTCCACACTGACTGTTCAGGCAGAGGGCGGCGCGCAGATTAGTACGTCATCGCGCCCTCTGACCTGAACAGTCAGAGCAATAGGACACTTAAGAAGGAGCGGCGCACGGCGGGTGGAACGTAGACAGGTGAATATGAGATACTTTCCTGCTCCCGGCGTCCCTGGCTCCTTATCCCGGACAGCTGGTCTCTGGGTGCCGCAGCCTCTTCCTCTGTCAGCGGTCACTGTTACCACTCATTAGGGGAATGAATATGCGGCTCCACCCCTATGGGAGTGGAGTCCATATTCATAACTTTAATGAGCGGTCCCACGTGACCGCTGAACAGGGGAAGAGCTGCGGCACCGAAGACCATGGGATGGGCAGGGGGAGCGCCAGGAGCGCCGGGACTAGGTGAGTATATGACAGTCCTCTCTCCCCCTCACCCGCCGACCCCACCGCCGAAAAATGACTCGAGTATAAGCCGAGAGGGGCACTTTCAGCCCAAAAATTTGGGCTGAAAATCTCGGCTTATACTCGAGTATATACGGTATATTATTATTATCTCCTTTTCAACTTTTGCCTTATATACAAGTCATTATACAGGAAATAATGTTTGTTTACAGTGTTTTCTTTGTAAACTCAAATTCGATTTTGAATGTTTTATTGTCTGTCCTTAAAGTGGAGTAAAAGTGTGACACCATTTTTCTCAGCAGCAATCTGGGATTCAGAGATGCTTCCAGGGGTCTTCCCCATGCTGCTTTCCTTTCATTGAGCACTTTTTCAATCTATTTCAACATTTCCACTACCCCTCAGACCTCCTAGTAGGGTCTGCATGAAAAATGCTCAGATTTATCATTGACTTCCATTATACTCGTTAGTCGAAATGACCATCTGAGCACTAGGAATTGCTCAGTTCCAGTAATGAGCATCCGAGCATTTTAGTGCTCTCACATCTCTAAGAAAGATCAATCAGCTTGTTTGTTGGCTTATCACTGGCTTACATTAACACAGAGCAATGTTTAGGCACAAACTTTCTTATGAATTTTATTTTGGCTGAATTGTTTACGTAAAGAGACCTAAAAGGGTAACTATGCTCTCAAGCAACTTTTCATAACAAACTGTAAAGTGTGTCTGTACATGAGGATGTTTATAGAAGAGGAGAGCAAGGATTCTTGTACCAGCTATAGCATTTATTGTATAAATTCTTTAACCCTTTCGTGGCCGATACTGTTTTTGCCTTTGTGACCAGGCCAATTTTTGCAATTCTGATCACTGTCACTTTATGAGGTAATAACTCTGGAATGCTTCAATGGATCCTGAAACGGTTTTCTCGTGACATATTGTACTTTATGATAGCGGTAAAATTTCTTCGATATGCCTTGCATTTATTTGTGGAAAAAGATGGAAATTTAGAAAAAAATTTGAAAATTTAGCAATTTTCAAACTTTTAATTTTTATGCCCTTAACCCCTTCACCCCAAAGCCTGTTTTCACCTAAGTGACAGGGCCAATTTTTACAATTCTGACCACTGTCACTTTATGAGGTTATAACTCTGAAACGCTTCAACGGATCCTGGTGATTCTGACACTGTTTTCTCGTGACTAGGGTTGAGCGAAACGGGCCGTTCATTTTCAAAAGTCGCCGACTTTTGGCAAAGTCGGGTTTCATGAAACCCGATCCGACCCCTGTGCGGGGTCGGCCATGCGGTACGCGACTTTCGCGCCAAAGTCGCGTTTCAATGACGCAAAAAGAGACATTTCTCAGCCAATGAAGGTAAACGCAGAGTGTGGGCAGCGTGATGACATAGGTCCTGGTCCCCACCATCTTAGAGAAGGGCATTGCAGTGATTGGCTTGCTGTCTGCGGCGTCACAGGGGCTATAAAGGGGCGTTCCCGCCGACCGCCATGTTACTGCTGCTGATCTGAGCTTAGGGAGAGGTTGCTGCCGCTTCGTCAGAAGCAGGGATAGCGTTAGGCAGGGTCCATTAACCACCAAACCGCTTGTGCTGTAGCGATTTCCACTGCCCAACACCACCTTCGGTGTGCAGGGACAATGGAAGCTACATTTTTTTTTTTTTCCCCTCAGCGCTGTAGCTCATTGGGCTGCCCTAGAAGGCTCCCTGATAGCTGCATTGCTGTGTGTACGCCGCTGTGCAAACCAACTGCTTTTTTCAAAGCACAAATCCTCTTGTTCCTTCCTTTCTGCACAGCTATCTTTTTTGTTTGTCCACACTTTTTATTTCATTTGTGCATCAGTCCACTCCTTATTGCTGCCTGCCATACCTGGCTGAGATTACTGCAGGGAGATAGTAATTGTTGGACACTCCCTGTTTTTTTTTTTTTTTTTTTTTGTGGGAGATTAAGATTGACATTTCTGCTAGAGTGCCATCCCTGTGTGTGCCATCTCTCACTCAGTGGGCCATAGAAAGCCTATTTATTTTTTTGCTTGATTTGGGTTAAAAAATCTACCTGAAAAAATCACTACATCAATCAGTGGGAGAAAAATATTGGCCTCAGGGCTTGTGTGCCACTCTTGACTCCTGTGTGTGCCATCTCTCAGTCAGTGGGCCATAGAAAGCCTATTTATTTTTTTGCTTGATTTGGGTTCTAAAATCTACCTGAAAAAATTACTACATCAATCAGTGGGAGAAAAATATTGGCCTCAGGGCTTGTGCGCCACTCCTGACTCCTGTGTGCATCATCACTCACTCAGTGGGCCATAGAAAGCCCTTTTTTTTTTTTTTTGCTTTATTTGGGTTCTAAATTCTACCTGAAAAAATCAATAAATCAATCAGTGGGAGATAAATATTGGCCTTTGGGCTTGTGTGCCAGTCCTAAGCGTGCCATCTCTCTCTCTCAGATAGTGGGCCATAGAAAGCCTATTTATTATTTTTTTTATTGGGTTTATAAACTTTCCCTGGAACAAAAAAAAAAAAGTGGGAGATTAATATTGGCCTCTGGGCTTGTGTGCCAGTCCTGAGCGTGCCATCTCTCTCACAAATAGTGGGCCATAGAAAGCATATTTATTTATTTTTTTTTTGTTTTATAAATTCTCCCTGAAAAAAAAAAGGGAGATTAATACTGGCCTTTGGGCTTGTGTGCCAGTCCTAAGCGTGCCATCTCTCTCTCTCAGATAGTGGGCCATAGAATGCCTATTTATTATTTTTTTTTATTGGGTTTATAAATTTTCCCTGGAACAAAAAAAAAAAGTGGGAGATTAATATTGGCCTCTGGGCTTGTGTGCCAGTCCTGAGCGTGCCATCTCTCTCACAAATAGTGGGCCATAGAAAGCCTATTTATTTTATTTTTTTTTTGGTTTTATAAATTCTCCCTGAAAAAAAAGGGAGATTAATATTGGCCTTTGGGCTTGTGTGCCAGTCCTAAGCGTGCCATCTCTCTCTCTCAGATAGTGGGCCATAGAAAGCCTATTTTTTTTTTTTTATTGGGTTTATAAATTTTCCCTGAAAAAAAAAAAAAAGTGGGAGATTAATATTGGCCTCTGGGCTTGTGTGCCAGTCCTGAGCGTGCCATCTCTCTCACAAATAGTGGGCCATAGAAAGCCTATTTATGTTTTTGGTTGATTTGGGTTCTAAATTCTACCTGAAAAAATCAATAAATCAATCAGTGGGAGATAAATATTGGCCTCTGGGCTTGTGTGCCACTCCTGACTCCTGTGTGCGTCATCTCTCACTCAGTGGGCCATAGAAAGCCTTTTTTTGTTTTATTTGTTTTCTAAATTCTCCCTGAAAAAATCATTTTATTTTATTTGGTTTCTAAATTCTTCCTGAAAAAATCATTTTATTCTATTATTTTTTTTTCCTAAAGTCTCCCTGAAAAAAAAAACAAAAACAAATCAGTGGGAGATTAATATTGCCCTTTCTGCTTGTGTGCCAGTCTTGACTCCTGGGTGTGCCATCTCTCTCTCTCTCTCCAATTGTGGGCCATAGAAAGCTTATTATTTTTTTTAGCTTGATTTGGGTTCCAAAATCTACCTGAAAAAATCACTACATCAATCAGTGGGAGATAAATATTGGCCTCTGGGATTGTGTGCCACTCCTGACTCCTGTGTGCGTCATCTCTCACTCAGTGGGCCATAGAAAGCCTTTTTTTGTTTTATTTGTTTTCTAAATTCTCCCTGAAAAAAATCATTTTATTTTATTTGGTTTCTAAATTCTTCCTGAAAAAATCATTTTATTCTATTATTTTTTTTCCTAAAGTCTCCCTGAAAAAAAAAAAAATAAAAAATCAGTGGGAGATTAATATTGCCCTTTCTGCTTGTGTGCCAGTCTTGACTCCTGGGTGTGCCATCTCTCTCTCTCTCTCCAATTGTGGGCCATAGGAAGCCTATTATTTTTTTAGCTTGATTTGGGTTCCAAAATCTACCTGAAAAAATCACTACATCAATCAGTGGGAGATAAATATTGGCCTCTGGGCTTGTGTGCCACTCCTGACTCCTGTGTGCGTCATCTCTCACTCAGTGGGCCATAGAAAGCCTTTTTTTGTTTTATTTGTTTTCTAAATTCTCCCTGAAAAAATCATTTTATTTTATTTGGTTTCTAAATTCTTCCTGAAAAAATCATTTTATTCTATTATTTTTTTTTTCTAAAGTCTCCCTGAAAAAAAAAAAAAAAAAATCAGTGGGAGATTAATATTGCCCTTTCTGCTTGTGTGCCAGTCTTGACTCCTGGGTGTGCCATCTCTCTCTCTCTCTCTCCAATTGTGGGCCATAGAAAGCCTATTATTTTTTTAGCTTGATTTGGGTTCCAAAATCTACCTGAAAAAATCACTACATCAATCAGTGGGAGATAAATATTGGCCTCTGGGCTTGTGTGCCACTCCTGACTCCTGTGTGCGTCATCTCTCACTCAGTGGGCCATAGAAAGCCTTTTTTTGTTTTATTTGTTTTCTAAATTCTCCCTGAAAAAATCATTTTATTTTATTTGGTTTCTAAATTCTTCCTGAAAAAATCATTTTATTCTATTTTTTTTTTCCTAAAGTCTCCCTGAAAAAAAAAAAAAAAAAAAATCAGTGGGAGATTAATATTGCCCTTTCTGCTTGTGTGCCAGTCTTGACTCCTGGGTGTGCCATCTCTCTCTCTCTCTCCAATTGTGGGCCATAGAAAGCCTATTATTTTTTTAGCTTGATTTGGGTTCCAAAATCTACCTGAAAAAATCACTACATCAATCAGTGGGAGATAAATATTGGCCTCTGGGCTTGTGTGCCACTCCTGACTCCTGTGTGCGTCATCTCTCACTCAGTGGGCCATAGAAAGCCGTTTTTTGTTTTATTTGTTTTCTAAATTCTCCCTGAAAAAATCATTTTATTTTATTTGGTTTCTAAATTCTTCCTGAAAAAATCATTTTATTCTATTATTTTTTTTTCCTAAAGTCTCCCTGAAAAAAAAAAAAAACAAATCAGTGGAAGATTAATATTGCCCTTTCTGCTTGTGTGCCAGTCTTGACTCCTGGGTGTGCCATCTCTCTCTCTCTCCGATTGTGGGCCATAGAAAGCCTATTATTTTTTTAGCTTGATTTGGGTTCCAAAATCTACCTGAAAAAATCACTACATCAATCAGTGGGAGATAAATATTGGCCTCTGGGCTTGTGTGCCACTCTTGACTCCTGTGTGCGTCATCTCTCACTCAGTGGGCCATAGAAAGCCTTTTTTTTGTTTTATTTGTTTTCTAAATTCTCCCTGAAAAAATCATTTTATTTTATTTGGTTTCTAAATTCTTCCTGAAAAAATCATTTTATTCTATTTTTTTTTTTCCTAAAGTCTCCCTGAAAAAAAAAACAAAAACAAATCAGTGGGAGATTAATATTGCCCTTTCTGCTTGTGTGCCAGTCTTGACTCCTGGGTGTGCCATCTCTCTCTCTCTCCAATTGTGGGCCATAGAAAGCCTATTATTTTTTTAGCTTGATTTGGGTTCCAAAATCTACCTGAAAATATCACTACATCAATCAGTGGGAGATAAATATTGGCCTCTGGGCTTGTGTGTCACTCCTGACTCCTGTGTGCGTCATCTCTCACTCAGTGGGCCATAGAAAGCCTTTTTTTGTTTTATTTGTTTTCTAAATTCTCCCTGAAAAAATCATTTTATTTTATTTGGTTTCTAAATTCTTCCTGAAAAAAATCATTGTATTCTATTATTTTTTTTTCCTAAAGTCTCCCTGAAAAAAAAAAAAAAAAAAATCAGTGGGAGATTAATATTGCCCTTTCTGCTTGTGTGCCAGTCTTGACTCCTGGGTGTGCCATCTCTCTCTCTCTCTCCAATTGTGGGCCATAGAAAGCCTAATTTTTTTTAGCTTGATTTGGGTTCCAAAATCTACCTGAAAAAATCACTACATCAATCAGTGGGAGATAAATATTGGCCTCTGGGCTTGTGTGCCACTCCTGACTCCTGTGTGCGTCATCTCTCACTCAGTGGGCCATAGAAAGCCTTTTTTTGTTTTATTTGTTTTCTAAATTCTCCCTGAAAAAATCATTTTATTTTATTTGGTTTCTAAATTCTTCCTGAAAAAATCATTTTATTCTATTATTTTTTTTTCCTAAAGTCTCCCTGAAAAAAAAAAAAAAAAAAATCAGTGGGAGATTAATATTTACATTTGTGCTTCAGTGAGAGTCCAGTGTGTGTGGCATCTCTCTCATTTGTTGCCACCAACAACAGAGTGTGTAACATTGTGCCTTATTTTCGTTGTGGTCTCACTCACCTGTAAAGGGGTAGCTAAATCATACTGAAGTTATAGCTCACCGTGTAAGTTGTGTGACAGCAACAAATACCGTTAGTTTGTTTACGTTTTTAAAACAATGAGGAAGTCTGGTGGAAGAGGTCGTGGCCGGGGGCGTTCATTGTCAGCTGGTAATGAGGGTAGTGGTAGTGGTGGAGCATCAGCTGGTCGTGGGAAAAAAAATATTGCACCTAAGTCTGGAGCTGTGGAGCCAGGTTCGTCGTCTGGCTACACAAAGCCTCGAACGCTCCCTTTTCTGGGAGTAGGAAAACCGCTTTTAAAGCCGGAGCAGCAAGAGCAAGTTTTGGCTTATCTTGCTGACTCAGCCTCTAGCTCTTTTGCCTCCTCTCGTGAAACTGGTAAATGTCAAAGCAGCGCGTCGTTAGTGGATGTTCACGGTCAGGGACAACTCGCTTCCTTGTCCTCTTCAGCAAAAACAACAACAGAGAAGAATGCAGCAGGCGACACAACGGGTTACTCCATGGAGCTCTTTACACATACCGTCCCTGGCTTAGAAAGTGAAGCAGTTAACAGTCCATGCCCATTACAAGTTGAATCTGACATGGAGTGCACTGATGCACAGCCACAGCCAGACTACTATGCTGGTCCTTTGACTCAGACCACAACATTGCCCTCGCAGGGTAATGATCAAGAATCAGACCCTGATGAGACTATGTTGCCCCATCACGAACGCTATACCACCGACCGACACGGTGACACAGACGAAGTTGCACACGAGCTACAAGAAGAGGTAATAGATGACCCAGTTCTTGACCCCGATTGGCAGCCATTGGGGGAACAGGGTGCAGGCGGCAGCAGTTCTGAAGCGGAGGAGGAGGGGCCGCAGCAGGCATCAACATCGCAACAGGTTCCATCTGCCGGGCCCGTATCTTGCCCAAAACGCGTGGCAAAGCCAAAACCTGTTGGAGGACAGCGTGGCCATCCGGTTAAAGCTCAGTCTGCAATGCCTGAAAAGGTATCCGATGCTAGAAAGAGTGCAGTCTGGCATTTTTTTAAACAACATCCAATTGATCAGCGCACAGTCATCTGTCAAAAATGTTCAACTACCTTAAGCAGAGGACAGAATCTGAAAAGTCTCAATACAAGTTGCATGCATAGACATTTAACCACCATGCATTTGCAAGCCTGGACTAACTACCAAACGTCCCTTAAGGTTGTAGCACCCTCGGCCAATGAAGCTAGTCAGCAACGCAACATCCCTTCCGGCAGTGTAGGGCCACCATTTTCCGCACCACCTGCAGTATCTGTGCAGGTTTCTTTGCCAGGCCAAAGCAGTCAGGGTCAGGGAATCACCAGTTTCGTAGTAGGAAACACTGCATCTAGGGCACCGGCGGCAACAATACCATCTCCCACCGTCTCTCAGTCTGCCATGTCCACCGGCACCCCCGCTAGTTCCACGATCTCCAGCTCTCCAGTCCAGCTCACCCTACATGAGACTATGGTTAGAAAAAGGAAGTACTTAGCCTCGCATCCGCGTACACAGGGTTTGAACGCCCACATAGCTAGACTAATCTCGTTAGAGATGATGCCCTACCGGTTAGTTGAAAGCGAAGCTTTCAAAGCCCTGATGGACTACGCTGTACCACGCTACGAGCTACCCAGTCGACACTTTTTTTCCAGAAAAGCCATCCCAGCCCTCCACCAGCATGTTAAAGAGCGCATCGTCCATGCACTCAGGCAATCTGTGAGCACAAAGGTGCACCTGACAACAGATGCATGGACCAGTAGGCATGGCCAGGGACGTTACGTGTCCATCACGGCACACTGGGTGAATGTTGTGGATGCAGGGTCCACAGGGGACAGCAAGTTTGGAACAGTTCTGCCTAGCCCACGGTCTAGGAAACAGTTGGCAGTAGCCGTTCGCACCCCCTCCTCCTCCTCTTCGTCCTCCTGCAGAAGCGAGAGCTCGTCCACAGACCGCAGTCGCACAACCACTCCATCCGCAGCTGCCACTGTTGCACACCAGGTCTACCATTATGGGGCAGCTACTGGCAAACGTCAGCAGGCTGTATTGGCTATGAAGTGTTTGGGCGACAACAGACACACCGCGGAAGTTCTGTCCGAGTTCTTGCAGAAAGAAACGCAGTCGTGGCTGGGCACTGTAGATCTTGAGGCAGGCAAGGTAGTGAGTGATAACGGAAGGAATTTCATGGCTGCCATCTCCCTTTCCCAACTGAAACACATTCCTTGCCTGGCTCACACCTTAAACCTGGTGGTGCAGTGCTTCCTGAAAAGTTATCCGGGGTTATCCGACCTGCTCCTCAAAGTGCGTGGACTTTGCTCACATATCCGCCGTTCGCCCGTACACTCCAGCCGTATGCAGACCTATCAGCGTTCTTTGAACCTTCCCCAGCATCGCCTAATCATAGATGTTGCAACAAGGTGGAACTCAACACTGCACATGCTTCAGAGACTGTGCGAACAGAGGCGGGCGGTTATGTTTTTGTGGGAGGATACACATACACGGGCAGGCAGTAGGATGGCAGACATGGAGTTGTCAGGTGTGCAGTGGTCGAAGATTCAAGACATGTGTCAAGTCCTTCAGTGTTTTGAGGAATGCACACGGCTGGTTAGTGCAGACAACGCCATAATAAGCATGAGCATCCCCCTAATGCGTCTGCTGATGCAAAGTTTGACGCACATAAAGGATCAGGCGTCTGCAGCTGAGGAAGAGGAAAGCCTTGATGACAGTCAGCCATTGTCTGGCCAGGGCAGTGTACAGGACGAGTTAGCGGGCGAAGAGGAGGAGGAGGACGAGGAGGATGATGGGGATGATTATATTTTTAATGAGGAAGCTTTTCCAGGGCCACTGGAAATTGGTGGCGCGGCAAGGCCGGGTTCTGGTTTTTTGAGGGACACAAGTGACGTGGATTTGCCTGAAACTGCCCCTCAACCAAGCACAACCGTAGATTTGAGAACTGGAACTTTGGCCCACATGGCGGATTATGCCTTACGTATCCTCAAAAGGGACACACGCATAACTAAAATGATGAATGATGACGATTACTGGTTGGCCTGCCTCCTTGATCCTCGCTATAAAGGCAAATTGCAAAATATAATGCCACATGAGAACTTGGAACTAATATTAGCAACCAAACAATCAACTCTTGTTGACCGTTTGCTTCTGGCATTCCCTGCACACAGCGCCCGTGATCGTTCTCACACGAGCTGCAGGGGCCAGCAGACCAGAGGAGTTAGAGGGGCAGAAATCAGAAGTGGCGTTGGCCAGAGGGGTTTTCTGACCAGGTTGTGGAGTGATTTTGCTATGACCGCAGACAGGACAGGTACTGCAGCATCAATTCAAAGTGACAGGAGACAACATTTGTCCAGTATGGTTACTAACTATTTTTCATCCCTTATCGATGTTCTCCCTCAACCGTCATTCCCATTTGATTACTGGGCATCCAAATTAGACACCTGGCCAGAATTGGCAGAATATGCATTGCAGGAGCTTGCTTGCCCGGCAGCTAGTGTCCTATCAGAAAGAGTATTCAGTGCTGCAGGTTCAATACTAACAGAAAAAAGGACTCGTCTGGCTACCCAAAATGTAGATGATCTAACCTTCATTAAAATGAACCACAACTGGATTTCGAAATCTTTTGCCCCACCTTGCCCGGCTGACACCTAGCTTTCCTATGAAAAGGTCTTGCCTGTGGACTATTCTGAATGCCTTTTCCAATCTCGTAATTTTCTGCACCTGATTGTCCAGCATACGACATGTTTACACCTCACTAAATGGCCAAACTCCCCACACGGGGCCGTGGTATCGACACTTGGCGACAGCACCCGTGAGAGTGCTGTTTGTCTGAAGAGGTGGGTGTGCCCGCTTTTGGTCGACGGCACTGCCACTGGGTCCCTCCTAGTACAATAAAGTGTCTCTGGCGGTGGTGGTGCGCACCCAACGTCAGACACACCGTTGTAATATGAGGGGCCCTGGGCCTGTACCGCCGGCCACAAGACAGTTCCCCCCCAGCTCAAACAGTGCTCTACCACTTGCAAAATTATCTCACAGCTCCACCAATGTTTAGTCTATGCGCTGACATCCTTCAATGCCTGCCACTGACAATACCATTGTATTGACATTTTTGTTATGTTAGGCCTTCGAAGCCTGTCTGCGGTCACTCCTTCCACTATGCCTCCACTGAACACACCACTGCTGCCCGTGTACCCCTGGAACCAATTTAAAATTGCCTACAGCCAGCCCAATTTTTTTATTTTAGGCCTTTGATGCCTGTCTGCGGTCCGTTCTTTCAACTACTACTACACTGACCAGGCCACTGCTGCCCGTGTACCCCTGGAACCAATTTAAAATTGCCTACAGCCAGCCCAATTTTTTTATTTTATGCCTTCGAGGCCTGTCTGCGGTCACTCCTTCCACTAGGCCTCCACTGACCACACCACTGCTGCCCGTGTACCCCAGGAACCAATTTAAAATTGCCTACAGCCATGTGTTATTATTTTAGGCCTTCGATGCCTGTCTGCGGTCACTCCTTCCAATATGCCTCCACTGACCACACCACTGCTGCCCGTGTACCCCTGGAACCAATTTAAAATTGCCTACAGCCAGCCCAATTTTTTTATTTTAGGCCTTTGATGCCTGTCTGCGGTCCGTTCTTTCTACTACTACTACACTGACCAGGCCACTGCTGCCCGTGTACCCCTGGAACCAATTTAAAATTGCCTACAGCCAGCCCAATTTTTTTATTTTAGGCCTTCGAGGCCTGTCTGCGGTCACTCCTTCCACTAGGCCTCCACTGACCACACCACTGCTGCCCGTGTACCCCTGGAACCAATTTAAAATTGCCTACAGCCATGTGTTATTATTTTAGGCCTTCGATGCCTGTCTGCGGTCACTCCTTCCACTAGGCCTCCACTGACCACACCACTGCTGCCCGTGTACCCCTGGAACCAATTTAAAATTGCCTACAGCCAGCCCAATTTTTTTATTTTAGGCCTTCGATGCCTGTCTGCGGTCCATTCTTTCTACTACTACTACACTGACCAGGCCACTGCTGCCCGTGTACCCCTGGAACCAATTTAAAATTGCCTACAGCCATGTGTTATTATTTTAGGCCTTCGATGCCTGTCTGCGGTCACTCCTTCCACTAGGCCTCCACTGACCTCACCACTGCTGCCCGTGTACCCCTGGAACCAATTTAAAATTGCCTACAGCCATGTGTTATTATTTTAGGCCTTCGATGCCTGTCTGCGGTCACTCCTTCCACTAGGCCTCCACTGACCACACCACTGCTGCCCGTGTACCCCTGGAACCAATTTAAAATTGCCTACAGCCATGTGTTATTATTTTTGGCCTTCGATGCCTGTCTGCGGTCACTCCTTACAATATGCCTCCACTGACCACACCACTGCTGCCCGTGTACCCCTGGAACCAGTTTAAAATTGCCTACAGCCAGCCCAATTTTTTTATTTTAGGCCTTCGATGCCTGTCTGCGGTCCGTTCTTTCTACTACTACTACACTGACCAGGCCACTGCTGCCCGTGTTTCCCTGGAACCAATTTAAAATTGCCAACAGCAATGTGTTATTATTGTTAGGCCTTCGATGCCTGTCTGCGGTCACTCCTTCCACTAGGCCTCCACTGACCACACCACTGCTGCCCGTGTACCCCTGGAACCAATTTAAAATTGCCTACAGCCAGCCCAATTTTTTTATTTTAGGCCTTCGATGCCTGTCTGCGGTCCGTTCTTTCTACTACTACTACACTGACCAGGCCACTGCTGCCCGTGTTTCCCTGGAACCAATTTAAAATTGCCAACAGCAATGTGTTATTATTGTTAGGCCTTCGATGCCTGTCTGCGGTCACTCCTTCCACTAGGCCTCCACTGACCACACCACTGCTGTCCGTATACCCCTGGAACCAATTTAAAATTGCCTACAGCCAGCCCAATTTTTTTATTTTAGGCCTTCGATGCCTGTCTGCGGTCCGTTCTTTCTACTACTACTACACTGACCAGGCCACTGCTGCCCGTGTTCCCCTGGAACCAATTTAAAATTGCCAACAGCAATGTGTTATTATGTTAGGCCTTCGATGCCTGTTTGCGGTCACTCCTTCCAATAGTTCTCCACTGACCAGACCAATGCTGGCCGTGTACCCCTGGAACCCAGCTGAAAGTGCATGTAGCCTCCTTTTTTTCTTTGTTTTATATTTAGAAAGCCCAGATGAACTACGCTGTGCAACGGTTCAAGCTACCCAGTCGACATTTCTTTTGCGAGAAAAGCCATCCCAGCCCTCCACCGGCATGAAAAAGTCTGCATTGTCATAGCACTCAGGCAATCAAACAGTAGAAAGGTGCACCTGACAAGAGACGCATGGACCAGTAGGCATGTCCACAAAAAGTTACGTGTCCATTACGGCGCACTGGGTTAATGTGTTGGATGCATGGTCCACAGGGGACAGCCTACAAAGTCTGTCTGCAGTCCCTAATTCCAATTTTCCTCCGCTGACCACACCACTGCTGCCCGTGTACCCCTGGAACCAATTTTACAGTGTCTACAGCCTAATTTTGTTATGTTAGGCCTACTACGCCTGTCTGCGGTCCCTCCTTCCAATACTCGTCCACTGACCACACCACTGCTGCCCGTGGACCCCTGGAACCTATTTTTAATTGCATTGAGCATCCTTTTTTTAATAGTAGGCGTACAAAGTCTGTCTGCGGTCCACTATTGAAATTGTCCTCCACTGCCCAGAGCACTGCTGCTTGTGTACCCCTGTAACTTTTTTAAGCTGCAGTGAGCCACATTTTTGGGTTAAGTCCTACTACCTGTGTCTGTCTGCGCCACTCAATTCAGCTGTGTTCCTTTGAAAACAGCTGAGCGTCAATAGTCTTGTTTTCAGCCTCTAGGAATTTTAAAACTGCATTGGGGGTACAAATTTGGTAGGGCCTACTAACGGTGTCTGCCTCCCCAAGGTGTGCCCCAGGTTTCCTCGCCATTGCTTCGATCTTAATGCTCTCATTTAGTAGTTGTTGGAAACTACACTGGATTAGGCCTACAAATTGGGTATGGGGTGTAGAGAGATGGTGTGTACCACTCCAAGGTGTTCTCCAGGTTGCCTTTCCTGAGCTTCGATCTTCCGGCTCTCGTTTAGTAGTTCTTGGAAACTACACTGCATTAGGCCTACAAATTGGGTATGGGGTGTAGAGAGATGGTGTGTTCCACTCCAAGGTGTTCTCCAGGTTGCCTTTCCTGAGCTTCGATCTTCCGGCTCTCGTTTAGTAGTTGTTGGAAACTACGCTGTATTAGGCCTACAAATTGGGTATGGGGTGTAGAGAGATGGTGTGTTCCACTCCAAGGTGTTCTCCAGGTTGCCTTTACTGAGCTCCGATCTTCCGGCTCTCGTTTAGTAGTTCTTGGAAACTACACTGCATTAGGCCTACAAATTGGGTATGGGGTGTAGAGAGATGGTGTGTTCCACTCCAAGGTGTTCTCCAGGTTGCCTTTCCTGAGCTTCGATCTTCCGGCTCTCGTTTAGTAGTTCTTGGAAACTACACTGCATTAGGCCTACAAATTGGGTATGGGGTGTAGAGAGATGGTGTGTTCCACTCCAAGGTGTTCTCCAGGTTGCCTTTCCTGAGCTTCGATCTTCCGGCTCTCGTTTAGTAGTTCTTGGAAACTACACTGCATTAGGCCTACAAATTGGGTATGGGGTGTAGAGAGATGGTGTGTTCCACTCCAAGGTGTTCTCCAGGTTGCCTTTCCTGAGCTTCGATCTTCCGGCTCTCGTTTAGTAGTTCTTGGAAACTACACTGCATTAGGCCTACAAATTGGGTATGGGGTGTAGAGAGATGGTGTGTTCCACTCCAAGGTGTTCTCCAGGTTGCCTTTCCTGAGCTTCGATCTTCCGGCTCTCGTTTAGTAGTTGTTGGAAACTACGCTGCATTAGGCCTACAAATTGGGTATGGGGTGTAGAGAGATGGTGTGTTCCACTCCAAGGTGTTCCCCAGGTTTCCTCGCCAATGCTTCGATCTTCATGCTCTCGTTTAGTAGTTGTTGGAAACTACGCTGCATTAGGCCTACAAATTGGGTATGGGGTGTAGAGAGATGGTGTGTTCCACTCCAAGGTGTTCTCCAGGTTGCCTTTCCTGAGCTTCGATCTTCCGGCTCTCGTTTAGTAGTTCTTGGAAACTACACTGCATTAGGCCTACAAATTGGGTATGGGGTGTAGAGAGATGGTGTGTTCCACTCCAAGGTGTTCTCCAGGTTGCCTTTCCTGAGCTTCGATCTTCTGGCTCTCGTTTAGTAGTTCTTGGAAACTACACTGCATTAGGCCTACAAATTGGGTATGGGGTGTAGAGAGATGGTGTGTTCCACTCCAAGGTGTTCTCCAGGTTGCCTTTCCTGAGCTTCGATCTTCCGGCTCTCGTTTAGTAGTTCTTGGAAACTACACTGCATTAGGCCTACAAATTGGGTATGGGGTGTAGAGAGATGGTGTGTTCCACTCCAAGGTGTTCTCCAGGTTGCCTTTCCTGAACTTCTATCTTCAGGCTCTCATTAAATTGTGGTTAAACGGAACAACTGCATTTGGCGTACTAGTTGGTTTGGGGCCTACTATCGGTGTCTGCCACTCCTTGCTGTTCTCCTGGTTTCCTGTCCTGAAATTCCATTTTCAGGCTCTCGTTAAGTAGTTGTTAATGTTAGACTGCATTTGGCCTACTAGTTGGGTTGGGGCCTACTATCGGTGTCTGCCACTCCTTGCTGTTCTCCTCCACTGAACAAAGCTGTGCCGCCTGTTTACTACGGTTGCCAATTTTGAACTGCATTTCGACTACTTACTGATTTGGGCCTACTCTCTGTGTCAGCCTCTCATTCCAGTTGTCCTCCACTGCAATGCCCCCTGGTTAGTCCTGTGTTACCAATTTTGAACTGCATTTAGCCAACTTTATTCTTTGGGCCTATATCTGTGTTTCCTCCTCATCCTGCCCATTGCCCAGCCAGTGATAGATGAGTCTGCTGGTACATTGACCCATAACGCAAAATTCCCGTGCACGCTACACAGCAAGATTGTGACCCTGCTGAAAGTCAGGTTCCTCTTCCCGCATACCATACCACCTTACACGGGGACAAAGAGGAAGGTGCAGATGAAAGTGCAGGTTCCTTCATCAGGTGGGGGGAGGAATACTATTTGGCGACGTCACTGGCACAGGGCCTCTCATAGTACGCAAAAGTGTTGCTGCCGGTGGGAGGCGCCCCCACCGTGCAAACACACCGCTGTACTTTGAGGGGCCCTGTGCCAGTGCCAATGCCAACGAGTGGGCCCCCCCTGCTTGCTCAGGATCACAGCACTTGCAAAGTTGAAATACTTACCTCTCCCTGCTCCACTGCCGTGACATGGTCCAGATTTACTGGGCCCACTAATTACTTGAACCAGCCCTACTCCCCACAACTTTAGCCAAATGACCCCCAATTTCAAATGCCTTCCAATTATTATAAGGTAAATTACGATTGACAAGCTTCTTTAACAAGAATGGATGTTTTTGCCATTAAAATGGGCAGTGTAGGTGTTTTCCTGGCCTCCACTCACTGCCGACTATGCTCCCCCATTGACTTGCATTGGGTTTCGTGTTTCGGGCAATACCCGACTTTTCGCGATAATCGGCCGATTCCACTCGACTCGACTTCTAAGATAGTCGGGTTTCGCGAAACACGGCTCGACTCTAAAAAGGTCAAGGTCGCTCAACCCTACTCGTGATATATTGTACTTCATGATAGTGGTAAAACTTCTTCGATATGACTTGCATTTATTTGTGAAAAAAACAAAAATTTGTCAGAAATTATGAAAATTTAGCAATTTTCAAACTCTTAGTTTTTATGCCCTTAAATTAGAGAGTTATATCACATAATATAGTTAATAAACAACATTTCCCACATGTCTGCTTTACATCAGCACAATTTTGGAAACATAATTTTTTTTTGTTAGGACGTTATAAGGGTTAAAAGTTGACCAGCGATTTCTCATTTTTGCAACAAAATTTGCAAAACCATTTTTTTACGGACCACCTCACACTTGAAGTGACTTTGAGGGGTCTATATGACAGAAAATGCCCAAAAGTGACACCATTCTAAAAACTGCACCCCTCAAGGTACTCACAACCACATTCAAAAAGTTTATTAACCCTTCAGGTGCTTCACAGGAATTTTTTGAATGTTTAAAAAAATTGAACATTTAACTTTTTTCACAAAATTTTTACTTCAGGTCCAATTTGTTTCATTTTACCAAGGGTAACAGGAGAAATTGGACCACAAAAGTCGTTGTACAATTTGTCCTGAGTACGCCGATACCCCATATGTGGGGGTAAACCACTGTTTGGGCACACGGCAGAGCTCGGAAGGGAAGGAGCGCTATTTGACTTTTCAATGCAAGATTTGCTGGAATTGAGATCGGAGCCCATGTCACGATTGGAGAGCCCCTGATGTGCCTAAACAGTGGAAACCCCCACAAGTGACACCATTTTGGAAAGTAGACCCCCTAAGGAACTAATCTAGATGTGTGGTGAGCACTTTGAACCTCTAAGTGCTTCACAGAAGTTTATAATGTTGAGCCGTAAAAAAAATTTTTTTATTAATTTTCACAAAAAATGATCTTTTTGCCCCAAATTTTTTATTTTCCCAAGGGTAAAAGGATAAATTGGACCCCAAAAGTTGTTGTGCAATTTGTCCTGAGTACGTCGATACTTCATATATGGGGATAAACCACTGTTTGAGCGCATGGCAGAGCTCGGAAGGGAAGGAGTGCCATTTGACTTTTCAATGCAAAATTGGCTGGAATTGAGATCGGATGTCGCATTTGGAGAGCCCCTGACGTGCCTTAACAGTGGAAACCCCCCACAAGTGACCCCATTTTGGAAATAAGACCCCCTAAGGAACTTATCTAGATGTGTGGTGAGCACTTTTAACCCCCAATTGTTTCACTAAAGTTTAGAATGTAGCATTGTGAAAATTAAAAAATCATTTTTTCTTTCCACAAAATGATGCTTTAGCCCGCAATTTTTTTTCCCAAGGGTAACAGGAGAAATTGGACCACAAATGTTATTGTCCAATTTGTCCTGAGTACGCTGATACCCCACATGTTGGGGGGAACCACTGTTTGGGTGCACGGCAGAGCTCGGAAGGGAAGGAGCGCCATTTGAAATGCAGACTTAGATGGATTGGTCTGCAGGCGTCATGTTGCATTTGCAGAGCCCCTGATGTACCTAAACAGTAGAAACCCCCCACAAGTGACCCCATATTGGAAACTAGACCCCCCAAGGAACTTATCTAGATGTGTTGTGAGAGCTTTGAACCAACAAGTGTTTCACTACAGTTTATAACGCAGAGCCGTGAAAATAAAAAATATTTTTTTTCCACGAAAATGATATTTTATCCCCTATGTTTTTATTTTCCCAAGGGTAACAGGACAAATTGGACCCCAAAAGTTGTTGTCCAACTTGTCCTGAGAACGCTGATACCCCATATGTTGGGGGGAACCACTGTTTGGGTGCATGGCAGAGCTCGAAAGGGAAGGAGCGCCATTTGAAATGCAGACTTAGATGGATTGGTCTGCAGGCGTCATGTTGCATTTGCAGAGCCCCTGATGTACCTAAACAGTAGAAACCCCCCACAAGTGACCCCATATTGGAAACTAGACCCCCAAAGGAACTTATCTAGATGTGTTGTGAGAGCTTTGAACCAACAAGTGTTTCACTACAGTTTATAACGCAGAGCCGTGAAAATAAAAAATATTTTTTTTTCCACGAAAATGATATTTTATCCCCTATGTTTTTATTTTCCCAAGGGTAACAGGACAAATTGGACCCCAATAGTTGTTGTCCAACTTGTCCTGAGAACGCTGATATCCCATATGTTGGGGGGAACCACTGTTTGGGCACACAGGAGAACTCGGAAGGGAAGGAGCCCTGTTTTACTTTTTCAAAGCAGAATTGGCTGGAATTGAGATCGGACGCCATGTCGCGTTTGGAGAGCCCCTGATGTGCCTAAACAGTGGAAACCCCCAATTATAACTGAAACCCTAACCCCAACCCTAACCCTAACCCTAACCCTAGCCCTAGCCCTAACCCTAGCCCTAACCCTAGCCCTAACCCTAGCCCTAGCCCTAACCCTAGCCCTAACCCTAGCACTAACCCTAGCACTAATGGGAAAATGGAAATAAATACATTTTTTTACATTTTATTATTTTTCCCTAACTAAGGGGGTGTTGAAGGGGGGTTTGATTTACTTTTATAGCGTTATTTTGGCGGATTTTTATGATTGGCAGCTGTCACACACTAAAAGACGCTTTTTATTGCAAAAAATAGTTTTTGCATCACCACATTTTGAGAGCTATAATTTATCCATATTTTGGCCCACAGAGTCATATGAGGTCTTGTTTTTTGCGGGACGAGTTGACGTTTTTAATGGTAACATTTTCGGGCAGATTACATTTTTTGATCGCTTTTTATTCCGATTTTTGGGAGGCGGAATGAACAAAAACCAGCAATTCCTGAATTTCTTTTAGGGGGGGCGTTTATACCGTTCCACATGTGGTAAAATGGATAAAGCAGTTTTATTCTTTGGGTCAGTACGATTACAGCGATACCTCATTTATGTAATTTTTTTTATGTTTTGGCGCTTTTACACAATAAAAACTATTTTATATAAAAAAATAATTGTTTTTGCATCGCATTATTCTGAGAGCTATAACTTTTTTATTTTTCTGCTGATGATGCTGTATGGTGGCTTTTTTTTTGCGGGACAAGATTACGTTTTCAGCGGTACCATGGTTATTTATATCCGTCGTTTTGATCGCGTGTTATTCCACTTTTTGTTCGCCTGTATGATAATAAAGCGTTGTTTTTTGCCTTGTTTTTTTTTTTTTTTTTTTTGCGGTGTTCACTGAAGGGGTTAACTAATGGGATAGTTTTATAGAGCGGGTCGTTACGGACGCGGCGATACCAAATATGTGTACATTTATTGTTTTTTTTTTTTTTTACATAAATAAATGGATTTATTGGGAAATGTTTTTTTTTTTTTATTTGGGGATCTTTTTTTATTTTTTTTTACACATTCTATTTTTTTTTTTTTTTTACTTTCTAACATTGTCCCAGGGTGGGACATCACTGTATTAGATCAGATCGTTGATCTGACACTGTGCATAGCACACCGTCAGATCAACGATCTGACAGGCAGCTTAGCTGGCTTTCCAGCACCTGCTCTCAGCAGGCGCCGGCTAGCCAGGTCACTTCATGACCCGGAAGGAGTCCGGCGGCCATCTTGGATCCGGGGACTCCTTCCGGGTCACCGGAGCAACGCGATCTCATTGCGTTGCTCCGGTGGGAGAGCGCAGGGAGCCCCCGTCCCTGCGCGATCCCCCTCTATGCCGCTGTCACTACTGACAGCGGCATCAGAGGGGTTAAATGCCCGCGATCGGCGATAGCGCCGATCGTGGGCATTGCTGCGGGGTGTCAGCTGTCGTATACAGCTGACACCCGCACCCGATCACCGCGGCGCTCAGCGCGAGACCGCGGTGATTGGTGCGCCGTACTAGTACTGCTGCTGGCACTAATGCAGTGCCGGCAGCGCAGTACTAGTACGGCGCGTGTCGCGAAGGGGTTAAATCAGAGAGTCATATCACAAAAAATAGTTAATACATCACATTTCCCACATGTCTACTTTACACCAGCATGATTTTGGAACAAATTTTTTTTTTTTGTTGGGAAGTTAATGGTTAAAAGTTGACCAGCGATTTTTCATTTTTTCAACAAATTTTACAATACCATTTTTTCAACAAATTTTACAATACCATTTTTTTAGGGACCACCTCACATTTTAAAGGGACTCTGTCACCTGAATTTGGCGGGACTGGTTTTGGGTCATATGGGCGGAGTTTTCGGGTGTTTGAATCACCCTTTCCTTACCCGCTGGCTGCATGCTGGCTGCAATATTGGATTGAAGTTCATTCTCTGTCCTCCATAGTACACGCCTGCGCAAAGCAAGATTGCACCTTGTGCAGGCATGTACTACGGAGGACAGAGAATGAACTTCAATCCAATATTGCAGCCAGCATGCAGCCAGCGGGTAATGAAAGGGTGAATCAAACACCCGAAAACTCCGCCCATATGACCCAAAACCAGTCCCGCCAAATTCAGGTGACAGGTTCCCTTTAAGTCACTTTGAGGGGTCTATATGAAAGAAAATACCCAAATGTGACACCATTCTAAAAACTGCACCCCTCAAGGTGAGTAAAACCATGAGAAGTTTATTATCCTTTCAGGTGCTTCACAAGAATTAATGGAATGTGGAAGGGGAAAATTAACATTTCACTTTTTCGCACAAAAATGTTTCTTTATCACCATATTTTCCATTTTCACAAGGGTAACGGAAGAAAATGCACCATAAAATTTGTTGTGAGATTTTTCCTTAGTATGCTGATACCACATTTGTGGAAGAAAACTACTGTTTGAGTGCACGGCAGGGCTTTGAAGGGAAGGAGTGCCAGTTGACTTTTGGAATGCAAAATTGGCTTGCATCAATAGCTGACGCCATGTCGAATTTGGAGAGCCCCTGAGGTGCCTAAACAGTAGAAACCCCCACAAATGGCCCCATTTTGGAAACTAGACCCCTAACGGACTTTATCTGAATGTGTGGTGAGCACCTTGAAACTACAGGGGCTTCACAGAATTTTATGTTGAGTCGTGAAAATTAAAAAACACATTTTTTCCACAAAAATTTTATTTTAGCCTCAATTTTTTTTATTTTCACAAGCGTAGCAAAAAAATATGGTCCCCTACGTTTGTTGTGCAATCTCTCCTGAGTACGCCGGTACCATATATGTGTAGGAAAACTAATGTTTGAGATCACGCCAGGGCTTGGAAGGGAAGGGGCGCCATTTAACTTTTGGAATGCAAAATTGTCTTGAATCAATATCCAACACCATGTCGCGTATGAAGAGCCCCTGAGGTGCCTAAACAGTAGAAATCCCCATAAATGTCCCCATTTTGGAAACTAGACCGTAGGACTTAATTTAGATGTGTGGTGAGTACCTTGAAACCTCAGGGGTTTCAAAGAATTTTATAATGTTGAGCCATGAAAATTAAAAACACATTTTTTCCACAAAAATTTTATTTTAGCTTCATTTTTTTTATTTTCACAAGGGTAGCAAGAAAAATAGCTGCCTAAATTTGTTGTGCAATTTCTCCTGAGTACATCAATACACCACAAATGGTCGAAACCTACTTTTGAGTCACAGTACAAGGCTTAAAAAGAAGGGCCATATTACAGTGCAGGTTTTGCTGCATTGGTTTGAGGGGTCCATGTCACATTGGCAGAGCCCCTGAGGTGCCAGAACAGCAGAAACCCCCATATGTGACCCTTTTTTTTATAAATTACACCTCTCAATGAGTTCATATCGGGGTGCAGTGATCATATTGATACCACGAGTGTGTCACAGAATTTGATACCATTGGGCAGTGAAAAAAAAAATAATTACATTTTTACCACAAAAAATTGTTTTAGTCCCAGATTTTACATTTTCACACTGGAAAATAGGTAAAAATGGTACCAAAATGTGTTACACAATTTCTGCTAAACTTGGCAATACCCCATATGTGGCTGTACAGTACTGCTTATCTACACAGCAAAACTCTGGAGAGACTGAGCAGTGGATGTTGCTGAGTGAAAATTGCAAACTGACACTTTAGCGACCGGGACGCTGTAGTGACCAGTATGTTGCAGTCACCAGTATGTTATACCCGGTCTGTGCTTCTGGAGGCATGCAACCATAAATTCGGCGGGCTTTCTTCACTACAGAAATGCCAAACATGTGGATGATATATGTAGTTTAGGTACACTATGGGGCTTAGAATGGAGTGGGGCATTTGAATTTGGGAGCACAGAATTTCTTTAAGGGGGTGAGTAGCCATAACGCTTTTCCAGAGCCCTTGTACTACCAGTAATGTGGTATATATATTTCTGTTAACAGATTACAGACCTGAGTGAGGACTTGAAGACACAAATGAGAATAGTAAAACCAAAAACACTCAGTTTGAAAAAAATTTGTTTGGTAGAGCAGCTTAGTATACATTTTTGGAAAAAAACGTATCAACCAAATACCCTGTTTTTTACATCTTTTACTAGCACTTGCGGATTACTGCAACAAATTTTTTTCAAACTGAGTGTTTTTGGTTTTACTATTCTCTTTTGTGTCTTCAGGTTTCTTGGTGGTGTTTGAACATGATCCTACAGACTTGTTCACTGTGCAAGTAGCCCATGTGTTCTTGTTTCCATTCCTGAGTGAGGACTTGCTTTTTTTATAGAATGAGTTGAAGCTTTTATTGGGAACATTTTACATAACGTTACATAACTTCTAATAGGTGGCACTAGAGTTTTAGTTCTCTTCCCAATTGCATAATTAACATGTTTCCTAGAGGAGCATTGCGGCTTTAAGTGTCCTCATCTCGGCATGCTTAGCATGTCAATCTCCGCAAGGAGAAACAATACTTGGATGCATAACATTTGGGATCACATTTATCTGGTTCTCGAAAACACTGAGCATTTAGTTTGGGGTTTTCATTTAAATCTCTGAGTGACGTGACAGATGAGACCTCTGATCCACTCATTATAAAGTTTAGTCACTGAGCAAGCACAAAAGTCTTCGCAGAATATCACCATTCCGTTCCCTATACTGTCCCTCACTCCTCCAGGAATATCCACCGGATCCGCCAGTGCCGCAGCTTCCTGACAGGTCAGACTAACTCACTTCAAGAGTTCCCTGCCCGCTTCCCTCTCCAAACAAAAGATGAAGTTGAAGAATGGCTCTTTCATTCCTTACTAGGCCACAGGCCTCTGACGTTAAGGGTTGTTCCTACGTTCCCATGAAGTTATCTGCTACTGTCTTTATACTGCCCTGATACTCCTCTGCTACTGTGTGACTGTCAGCTCTTAGGCGCTGGACTGCTAGGCTCCTCTGCTTGAATGTTCCCTGTGACATGACTGTCCTTTCCCTGCTCCCGGCTCACATACAATAACAAAGTCCAGGAAGCTCCCCAACTCCTCTTTTCCTAGCCCCTCCTAACCAGACAAAATCCTATTGGTCTAACTAATCCCTATTCTATTCTATTCTATTCTACTGGGTGGGCCATTTATATGGATACACCTAAATAAAATGGGAATGGTTGTTGATATCAACTTCCTGTTTGTGGCACATTAGTATATGGGAGGGGGAAAACTTTTCGAGATGGGTGGTGACCATGGTGGCCATTTTGAAGTCGGATATTTTGGATCCAACTTTATTTTTTCCAATGGTAAGAGGGTCATGTGACACATTATACTTACTGAGAATTTCACAAGAAAAACAATGGTGTGCTTGGTTTTAACGTAACTTTCTTCTTTCATGAGTTATGTACAAGTTTATAACCACTTATAAAATGCATTCAAAGTGCTGCCCTTTGTGTTGGATTGTCAATGCAACCCTCTTCTCTCACTCTTGACACACTGATAGCAACATCACAGAAGAAATGCTAGCACAGGCTTTCAGTATCCGTTGTTTCAGATGCTATACATCTCGTATCTTCACAGCATAGACAATTGCTTTCAGATGACCCCAAAGATAAAAGTCCAAGGGGGTAAGATCAGGAGACCTTGGTGGCCATTTAACTGGCTCACGATGACCAGTCAACTTTCCTGGAAACTCTTCATGTTGGAATGCTGGAAAAACTCAGGGAACGTGCCATCTTCAGTGCATAAAGAGGTCAAGACATCATCATGATTGTCGTCGTGGGCCATTTTTATTTTGATTTGCCCTTTTGATCGAGTTTTACTCTACTTTTTATTTTGCAGCATGATGAAAAAGCAAAGGTTTTTGCTCTGTATTTTTTTTTACGGGGGGCACTGAAGGAGTTAACAAGTGTGACTGTTTTATAGGTTGGCTCGCTCTGGATATACAGTTAGGGCCAGAAATATTTGGACAATGACACAATTTTCGCGAGTTGGGCTCTGCATGCCACCACATTGGATTTGAAATGAAACCTCTACAACAGAATTCAAGTGCAGATTGTAACGTTTAATTTGAAGGGTTGAACAAAAATATCTGATAGAAAATGTAGGAATTGTACACATTTCTTTACAAACACTCCACATTTTAGGAGGTCAAAAGTAATTGGACAAATAAACATAACCCAAACAAAATATTTTTATTTTCAATATTTTGTTGCAAATCCTTTGGAGGCAATCACTGCCTTAAGTCTGGAACCCATGGACATCACCAAACGCTGGGTTTCCTCCTTCTTAATGCTTTGCCAGGCCTTTACAGCCGCAGCCTTCAGGTCTTGCTTGTTTGTGGGTCTTTCCGTCTTAAGTCTGGATTTGAGCAAGTGAAATGCATGCTCAATTGGGTTTAGATCTGGAGATTGACTTGGCCATTGCAGAATGTTCCACTTTTTGGCACTCATGAACTCCTGGGTAGCTTTGGCTGTATGCTTGGGGTCATTGTCCATCTGTACTATGAAGCGCCGTCCAATCAACTTTGCAACATTTGGCTGAATCTGGGCTGAAAGTATATCCCGGTACACTTCAGAATTCATCCGGCTACTCTTGTCTGCTCTTATGTCATCAATAAACACAAGTGACCCAGTGCCATTGAAAGCCATGCATGCCCATGCCATCACGTTGCCTCCACCATGTTTTACAGAGGATGTGGTGTGCCTTGGATCATGTGCCGTTCCCTTTCTTCTCCAAACTTTTTTCTTCCCATCATTCTGGTACAGGTTGATCTTTGTCTCATCTGTCCATAGAATACTTTTCCAGAACTGAGCTGGCTTCTTGAGGTGTTTTTCTGCAAATTTAACTCTGGCCTGTCTATTTTTGTTATTGATGAATGGTTTGCATCTAGATGTGAACCCTTTGTATTTCCTGTCATGGAGTCTTCTCTTTACTGTTGACTTAGAGACAGATATACCTACTTCACTGAGAGTGTTCTGGACTTCAGTTGATGTTGTGAACGGGTTCTTCTTCACCAAATTAAGTATGCGGCGATCATCCACCACTGTTGTCATCCGTGGACGCCCAGGCCTTTTTGAGTTCCCAAGCTCACCAGTCAATTCCTTTTTTCTCAGAATGTACCCAACTGTTGATTTTGCTACTCCAAGCATGTCTGCTATCTCTCTGATGGATTTTTTCTTTTTTTCAGCCTCAGGATGTTCTGCTTCACCTCAATTGAGAGTTCCTTTGACCGCATGTTGTCTGCTCACAGCAACAGCTTCCAAATGCAAAACCACACACCTGGAATCCACTCCTGACCTTTTAACTACTTCATTGATTACAGGTTAACGAGGGAGACGCCTTCAGAGTTAATTGCAGCCCTTAGAGTCCATTGTCCAATTACTTTTGGTCCCTTGAAAAAGAGGACGCTATGCATTACAGAGCTATGATTCCTAAACCCTTTCTCTGATTTGGATGTGGAAACTATCATATTGCAGCTGGGAGTGTGCACTTTCAGCCCATATTATATATATAATTGTATTTCTGAACATGTTTTTGTAAACAGCTAAAATAACAAAACTTGTGTCACTGTCCAAATATTTCTGGCCCTAACTGTATATATATACTGTGTATATATATATGTGTGTGTATTGGTTTAATATTTTTTCCTCTTTATTTATTTTATATATTTTTTTATATAGTTTTAAAACATTTTTTACTTTTTTTTTTTACTTTTTTACTTAGTCCCTGTATGGGACCTCAAGTTTTATTTGTCTGATCACTGGTCTCATACAATGCAAAACACATGTATGGCATTGTATGAGTGCAATGCAAGTAACTTGCATGAGTCTCTCGCATCAATACCCGGTAACAGAAGTTTTTCATCACATATGGTGCATCTACATACCCAGGAGAAATTGCACAACAAATGGGGTCCCTATCTCCTGCCATCGTGTGAAAATAAAAATAAATGGGACTAAAAGAAAATTTTTGTAGGAAATTGTAATTTTTTAATTGTTATGATTCAGTCTTGTCCGGACATCCGTGTAATAACGTCACCACTGATCTTCTTACTCTTTTTGGTGGTTAGGGGTACATTAGGATGATTGGGAGTATACAGTCACCTGCAGTGTCTGTGCATGTTCTAAAATCTCTCATACAGGGTGGAGCGCGGTAATTTGCTGATTTGGGAATGAAATAAAAAAATTATGATCATTAGAAATATTTATTTTATATTTTAATTATACTGAACAGTAATGGAATTTTTAAATTACATGGTTTTAAATAGTGTATCTGGCAAATGTCGACCTTCGCTATCCACACACTGCTGCATACGTTTTCTGAAGTTTTCATGAACTCTAACAAGCATGTCCACTGGTATTCTGCCAATTTCAGCTTCAATATTGTTCCTTAGGTCTTCCAAGGTGTTGGGACGGTTGATATACACCTTAGACTTCAGGTAACCCCAAAGGAAAAAAATCGCATGGGGCTAAATCTGGTGAGCGTGCTGGCCAGTTCACATCTCCCCTCAAAGAGATAAGCCGTCCAGGAAACATTTGCCTCAAACAATTCATGGTAACCCTTACTGTGTGTGCAGTGGCACCATCCTGTTGGAACCATGTATCCTCTAGTTCCATTGCCTCAAGAGCCGGCTGAAAATAATCCTGTATCATAGACAAGTACCGTTCGGAGTTCACAGTTATGGCACGACCATTATCCTGAAAAAAGTAAGGACCAATGATGCCTACTCGTGATATGGCGCACCACACAGTGAAAATGAGGTGAAAATGTGCCTCATCAGAAAAAAACACAATTGCGTCACGGGGTATCGTTGCTAACATGTCTTCACAAGAGGTCCGCCGTGTCAAATAGTCCCATGCTGACAAATGTTGGACCACGCACATTTTATATGGGTGAAAATTCAGTTCATCATGAAGAATCCGGTGGAGAGAACGTCTTGAAATGCCAAGAGCAAATGATTGCTTCCGAGCAGAGCGTTTCGGAGATTGCAGTACTGCTGCTCTAACTCTCTCGATGTTTTGTGGTGTTGTAATCCTTCTCTCAGGTCCCCTTCGTACACATGACACATTCCCTGCTGTTCTGAATGCATTCACCCAATTTACAATTGATTGCCGTCCAGGAACAGCGAATTGTAAACGAAAAGCACGCTGCACTGCAATGATCGAGTGGGCATTTGAAAAATACGCTTCAACACAAAATGACCTCTCCTCACGTGTCCACTGCATGATGGCAACTGAAAGGCAGAGGAATACAAATCTCCCATCAGCCACTGTAAGCCACACCCACTCTCCCCTCTCTTCGACCGACAGTGCCGCCACAGCATGCAGTGCAAAAAAGCAAATTACCGCGCTCCACCCTGTACTTG
Organism: Ranitomeya imitator; assembly: GCF_032444005.1. NCBI lineage: Eukaryota > Metazoa > Chordata > Amphibia > Anura > Dendrobatidae > Ranitomeya > Ranitomeya imitator. The sequence continues at coordinate 620,721,221 of NC_091283.1, forward strand.
TCCGCCTGGGTCTCTCCAACCATTGGTGATTCCCAGTAGACCTTCATTTATCGGTCAAATTTATCACTGATCTACCCGTGTCAGCATGTAACACTGTAGTTTTGGTATTGGTGGACAGATTCAGTAAAATGTCACATTTCATTGCGCTATCCACTTTATCTAACACCAAGTCCTTGTTGCAAATTTTCATCAGAGACATTGTAAAATTACATGGGATCCCTATCGATATTGTTTCTGAATAAGGGGTGAGTTTATTTCCAAATTTTGGAGGATGTTTTGCACTCATTTGGGGATACAACTGTCGTTCTTTTAAGAAATTCACCAGCAGTATAAGGGGCAAACTGAACATGTTAACCAGAATCTTGAGAATTATTTTAGGTGTTTCTGAGTGAAAATCAGGAGGATTGGGTTACCTACTTACCTCTAACTGAATTTGCGGTAAATTATCATTGTCATGAGTCTGCTGGTAAGTATCCTTTAGATTTCATCCTCAGTACAGCTAATTTTATAGATATCATTCTTCAGGAATACATGAAGAAGAAAGGTTTTCATCATCAATTACGTCTGTGTGGAAATCGATTCTTGATAATTTGAGGAAGATGGGGTCCAAATATAAGAGTGTGGCTGTTTGGAGACGTTTGATTGGTCTGGACCTGTGTGTTGGTGACTTGCTGTGGTTGTCCTCAAAGAACATTAAGTTGAAGGTTCCCTCTTGGAAACTGGGTCCCGGGTTCATCGGTACTTATAAAATTGTGACCGTCAACAATCCCGTAGCATTCCTCCTTGCTTTGCTGCTCACCTTTAAGATTCATAATGTGTTTAATTGATTTCCTCTCAAAAAATATGTTGTGTCCTTTGTACCATCACCGCTACCACCATCTTTTTGAATAGAAATATGAAATAGCTAATATTAGAGTTGAGCGACCTTGACCTTTTTAGAGTCGAGCCGGGTTTTGCGAAACCCGACTATGTCCAAAGTCGGGTCGAGTGAAATCGGCCGATTATGACGTAAAGTCGGGATCGACCGAAACACGAAACCCAATGCAAGTCAATGGGGCAGCATAGTCGGCAGTGAGTGGGGGCCAGGAAAACACCTAGAGTGCCCATTTTAATGTCAAAACCATCCATTCTTCTTAATGAAGCTTGTCAAGCGTAATTTACCTTAAAATAATTGGAAGGCATTTGAAATTGGGGGTCATTTGGCTAAAGTTGTGGGGGGTAGGGCTGGTTCAAGTAATTAGTGGGCCCAGTAAATCTGGACCACGTCACGGCAGTGGAGCAGGGAGAGGTAAGTATTTCAACTTTGCAAGTGCTGTGATCCTGAGCAAGCAGGGGGGGCCCACTCGTTGGCATTGGCACTGGCACAGGGCCCCTCAAAGTACAGCGGTGTGTTTGCACGGCGGGGGCGCCTCCCACCGGCAGCAACACTTTTGCGTACTATGAGAGGCCCTGTGCCAGTGACATCGCCAACTAGTATTCCTCCCCCCACCTGATGAAGGAACCTGCACTTTCATCTGCACCTTCCTCTTTGTCCCCGTGTAAGGTGGTATGGTATGCGGGAAGAGCAACCTGACTTTCAGCAGGGTCACAATGTTGTTGTGTAGCGTGCACGGGGAATGTTGCGTTATGGGTCAATGTACCAGCAGACTCATCTATCACTGGCTGGGCAATGGGCACGATGAAGTGGAAACACAGATATAGGCCCAAAGAATAAAGTGGGCTAAATGCAGTTCAAAATTGGTAACACAGGAATAACCAGGGGGCATTGCAGTGGAGGACAACTGGAATGAGAGGCTGACACAGAGAGTAGGGCCAAATCAGTAAGTAGTCGAAATGCAGTTCAAAATTGGCAACCGTAGTAAACAGGCGGCACAGCTTTGTTCAGTGGAGGAGAACAGCAAGGAGTGGCAGACACCGATAGTAGGCCCCAACCCAACTAGTAGGCCAAATGCAGTCTAACATTAACAACTACTTAACGAGAGGCTGAAAATGGAATTTCAGGACAGGAAACCAGGAGAACAGCAAGGAGTGGCAGACACCGATAGTAGGCCCCAAACCAACTAGTACGCCAAATGCAGTTGTTCCATTTAACCACAATTTAATGAGAGCCTGAAGATAGAAGCTCAGGAAAGGCAACCTGGGGAACACCTTGGAGTGTAACACACCATCTCTCTCCACCCCATACCCATTTTGTAGGCCTAATGCTGTGTACTTTTCTACAACTACTAAACGAGAGTCGGAAGACCGAAGCAATGGCAAGGAAACCTGGGGAACACCTTGGAGTGTAACACACCATCTCTCTCCACCCGATACCCATTTTGTAGGCCTAATGCAGTGTAGTTTTCTACAACTACTAAACGAGAGTCGGAAGATCGAAGCAATGGCGAGGAAACCTGGAGAACACCTTGGAGTGTAACACACCATCTCTCTCCACCCCATTCCCCATTTTTTAGGCCTAATGCAGCCTACTTTCCGACACCTACTAAACGAGAGCATGAAGATCGAAGCTCAGGAAAGGCAACCTGGGGAACACCTTGGAGTGTAACAACAACCTCTCTCTACACCACGGAAGGGCTGATTCTTAGGAAGGAAGGCTGTTGTAAATAAGCATTGCGCGTCCGAGGGTGATTATATTCTTATTCGGTATCTACTCACCCTCGGACGCGCCATGCTTCTTGATTTGTAATTAATGTTTATTTGCAATGTGCTTTTGACTTACTCAATTATTTTTTTAATTATTGATTTTATTAAATTAATAGTTTAACATCTTATTGGAAATAATTTAAAGGAGACGCGACAGGACAACACTCGGTGGATGCCATATCTGTGTTAACAACTCCAAAAAACTTTCAGTTAACTTCTTGCAGGAGAAAGAAATTGTAGCTGTTGGACCTTTGTAGTACAGTTCCAGATATTTGTTGTGTGTTTGTTTTGATTGTTAAAATGTCTGCATTTGAGATCTCAACACGATCTTATTTTTTATAATCAAATTAATTTTTTAAATATTTTATTAGGTTGGTTCAAGGGGTACACGGGCCGCAGTAGACAGGTCAGTGGAGGCCTAGTGGAAGGAGGGACCGCAGATGCGCCACTGTTTCACCCATACACAATTAGTAGGCCTAATGCAGCGTAGTTTCCAACAGCTACTAAACGAGAGCCGGAAGATCGAAGCTCAGGAAAGGCAACCTGGGGAACACCTTGGAGTGTAACAACAACCTCTCTCTACACCACGGAAGGGCTGATTCTTAGGAAGGAAGGCTGTTGTAAATAAGCATTGCGCGTCCGAGGGTGATTATATTCTTATTCGGTATCTACTCACCCTCGGACGCGCCATGCTTCTTGATTTGTAATTAATGTTTATTTGCAATGTGCTTTTGACTTACTCAATTATTTTTTTAATTATTGATTTTATTAAATTAATAGTTTAACATCTTATTGGAAATAATTTAAAGGAGACGCGACAGGACAACACTCGGTGGATGCCATATCTGTGTTAACAACTCCAAAAAACTTTCAGTTAACTTCTTGCAGGAGAAAGAAATTGTAGCTGTTGGACCTTTGTAGTACAGTTCCAGATATTTGTTGTGTGTTTGTTTTGATTGTTAAAATGTCTGCATTTGAGATCTCAACACGATCTTATTTTTTATAATCAAATTAATTTTTTAAATATTTTATTAGGTTGGTTCAAGGGGTACACGGGCCGCAGTAGACAGGTCAGTGGAGGCCTAGTGGAAGGAGGGACCGCAGATGCGCCACTGTTTCACCCATACACAATTAGTAGGCCTAATGCAGCGTAGTTTCCAACAGCTACTAAACGAGAGCCGGAAGATCGAAGCTCAGGAAAGGCAACCTGGGGAACACCTTGGAGTGTAACAACAACCTCTCTCTACACCACGGAAGGGCTGATTCTTAGGAAGGAAGGCTGTTGTAAATAAGCATTGCGCGCCCGAGGGTGATTATATTCTTATTCGGTATCTACTCACCCTCGGACGCGCCATGCTTCTTGATTTGTAATTAATGTTTATTTGCAATGTGCTTTTGACTTACTCAATTATTTTTTTAATTATTGATTTTATTAAATTAATAGTTTAACATCTTATTGGAAATAATTTAAAGGAGACGCGACAGGACAACACTCGGTGGATGCCATATCTGTGTTAACAACTCCAAAAAACTTTCAGTTAACTTCTTGCAGGAGAAAGAAATTGTAGCTGTTGGACCTTTGTAGTACAGTTCCAGATATTTGTTGTGTGTTTGTTTTGATTGTTAAAATGTCTGCATTTGAGATCTCAACACGATCTTATTTTTTATAATCAAATTAATTTTTTAAATATTTTATTAGGTTGGTTCAAGGGGTACACGGGCCGCAGTAGACAGGTCAGTGGAGGCCTAGTGGAAGGAGTGACCGCAGACAGGCATCGAAGGCCTAAAATAATCACACATGGCTGTAGGCAATTTTAAATTGGTTCCAGGGGTACACGGGCAGCAGTGGTGTGGTCAGTGGAGGCCTAGTGGAAGGAGTGACCACAGACAGGCATCGAAGGCCTAAAATATTAACACATGGCTGTAGGCAATTTTAAATTGGTTCCAGGGGTACTTGGGCAGCAGTGCCCTGGTCAGTGTAGTAGTAGTTGAAAGAATGGACCGCAGACAGGCATCGAAGGCCTAAAATAAAAAAATTGGGCTGGCTGTAGGCAATTTTAAATTGGTTCCAGGGGTACACGGGCAGCAGTGGTGTGGTCAGTGGAGGCCTAGTGGAAGGAGTGACCGCAGACAGGCATCGAAGGCCTAAAATAATAACACATGGCTGTAGGCAATTTTAAATTGGTTCCAGGGTTACACGGGCAGCAGTGGTGTGGTCAGTGGAGGCCTAGTGGAAGGAGTGACCGCAGACAGGCATCGAAGGCCTAAAATAATCACACATGGCTGTAGGCAATTTTAAATTGGTTCCAGGGGTACATGGGCAGCAGTGGTGTGGTCAGTGGAGGCCTAGTGGAAGGAGTGACCACAGACAGGCATCGAAGGCCTAAAATATTAACACATGGCTGTAGGCAATTTTAAATTGGTTCCAGGGGTACACGGGCAGCAGTGCCCTGGTCAGTGTAGTAGTAGTTGAAAGAATGGACCGCAGACAGGCATCGAAGGCCTAAAATAAAAAAATTGGGCTGGCTGTAGGCAATTTTAAATTGGTTCCAGGGGTACACGGGCAGCAGTGGTGTGGTCAGTGGAGGCCTAGTGGAAGGAGTGACCGCAGACAGGCATCGAAGGCCTAAAATAATAACACATGGCTGTAGGCAATTTTAAATTGGTTCCAGGGTTACACGGGCAGCAGTGGTGTGGTCAGTGGAGGCCTAGTGGAAGGAGTGACCGCAGACAGGCATCGAAGGCCTAAAATAATCACACATGGCTGTAGGCAATTTTAAATTGGTTCCAGGGGTACACGGGCAGCAGTGGTGTGGTCAGTGGAGGCCTAGTGGAAGGAGTGACCACAGACAGGCATCGAAGGCCTAAAATATTAACACATGGCTGTAGGCAATTTTAAATTGGTTCCAGGGGTACTTGGGCAGCAGTGCCCTGGTCAGTGTAGTAGTAGTTGAAAGAATGGACCGCAGACAGGCATCGAAGGCCTAAAATAAAAAAATTGGGCTGGCTGTAGGCAATTTTAAATTGGTTCCAGGGGTACACGGGCAGCAGTGGTGTGGTCAGTGGAGGCCTAGTGGAAGGAGTGACCGCAGACAGGCATCGAAGGCCTAAAATAATCACACATGGCTGTAGGCAATTTTAAATTGGTTCCAGGGGTACACGGGCAGCAGTGGTGTGGTCAGTGGAGGCCTAGTGGAAGGAGTGACCACAGACAGGCATCGAAGGCCTAAAATATTAACACATGGCTGTAGGCAATTTTAAATTGGTTCCAGGGGTACTTGGGCAGCAGTGCCCTGGTCAGTGTAGTAGTAGTTGAAAGAATGGACCGCAGACAGGCATCGAAGGCCTAAAATAAAAAAATTGGGCTGGCTGTAGGCAATTTTAAATTGGTTCCAGGGTTACACGGGCAGCAGTGGTGTGGTCAGTGGAGGCCTAGTGGAAGGAGTGACCGCAGACAGGCATCGAAGGCCTAAAATAATCACACATGGCTGTAGGCAATTTTAAATTGGTTCCAGGGGTACACGGGCAGCAGTGGTGTGGTCAGTGGAGGCCTAGTGGAAGGAGTGACCACAGACAGGCATCGAAGGCCTAAAATATTAACACATGGCTGTAGGCAATTTTAAATTGGTTCCAGGGGTACTTGGGCAGCAGTGCCCTGGTCAGTGTAGTAGTAGTTGAAAGAATGGACCGCAGACAGGCATCGAAGGCCTAAAATAAAAAAATTGGGCTGGCTGTAGGCAATTTTAAATTGGTTCCAGGGGTACACGGGCAGCAGTGGTGTGGTCAGTGGAGGCCTAGTGGAAGGAGTGACCGCAGACAGGCATCGAAGGCCTAAAATAATAACACATGGCTGTAGGCAATTTTAAATTGGTTCCAGGGTTACACGGGCAGCAGTGGTGTGGTCAGTGGAGGCCTAGTGGAAGGAGTGACCGCAGACAGGCATCGAAGGCCTAAAATAATCACACATGGCTGTAGGCAATTTTAAATTGGTTCCAGGGGTACACGGGCAGCAGTGGTGTGGTCAGTGGAGGCCTAGTGGAAGGAGTGACCACAGACAGGCATCGAAGGCCTAAAATATTAACACATGGCTGTAGGCAATTTTAAATTGGTTCCAGGGGTACTTGGGCAGCAGTGCCCTGGTCAGTGTAGTAGTAGTTGAAAGAATGGACCGCAGACAGGCATCGAAGGCCTAAAATAAAAAAATTGGGCTGGCTGTAGGCAATTTTAAATTGGTTCCAGGGTTACACGGGCAGCAGTGGTGTGGTCAGTGGAGGCCTAGTGGAAGGAGTGACCGCAGACAGGCATCGAAGGCCTAAAATAATCACACATGGCTGTAGGCAATTTTAAATTGGTTCCAGGGGTACACGGGCAGCAGTGGTGTGGTCAGTGGAGGCCTAGTGGAAGGAGTGACCACAGACAGGCATCGAAGGCCTAAAATATTAACACATGGCTGTAGGCAATTTTAAATTGGTTCCAGGGGTACACGGGCAGCAGTGGTCTGGTCAGTGGAAGTCTAGTGGAAGGAGTGACCGCAGACAGGCTTCGAAGGCCTAACATAACAAAAATGTCAAAACAATGGTATTGTCAGTGCCAGGCATTGAAGGATGTCAGCGCCTAGACTACACATTGGTGAAGCTGTGAGAGATAATTTTGCTAGTGGTAGAGCACTGTTTGAGCTGGGGGGGGGGGAACTGGCTTGTGGCCGGCGGTACAGGCACAGGGCCCCTCATATTACAACGGTGAGTCTGACGTTGGGTGCGCACCACCACCGCCAGAGACACTTTATTGTACTATGAGGGACCCAGTGGCAGTGCCGTCGACCAAAAGCGGCCACACCCACCTCTTCAGACAAACAGCACTCTCAAGGGTCCAAGCGCAAAGTGGCGATAGCACGACCCCGTGTGGGGAGTTTGGCCATTTCGTGAGGTGGAAACATGTCGTATGCTGGACAATCAGGTGAAGAAAATTACGAGATTGGAAAAGTCATTCAGAATAGTCCACAGGCAAGACCTTTTCATAGGAAAGCTAGGTGTCAGCCGGGCAGGGTGGGGCAAAAGATTTTGAAATCCAGTTGTGGTTCATTTTAATGAAGGTTAGATCATATACATTTTGGGTAGCCAGACGAGTCCTTTTTTCTGTTAGTATTGAACCTGCAGCACTGAATACTCTTTCTGATAGGACACTAGCTGCCGGGCAAGCAAGCTCCTGCAATGCATATTCTGCCAATTCTGGCCAGGTGTCTAATTTGGATGCCCAGTAATCAAATGGGAATGACGGTTGAGGGAGAACGTCGATAAGGGATGAAAAATAGTTTGTAACCATACTGGACAAATGTTGTCTCCTGTCACTTTGAATTGATGCTGCAGTACCTGTCCTGTCTGCGGTCATAGAAAAATCACTCCACAACCTGGTCAGAAAACCCCTCTGGCCAACGCCACTTCTGATTTCTGCCCCTCTAACACCTCTGGTCTGCTGGCCCCTGGAGCTCGTGTGAGAACGATCACGGGCGCTGTGTGCAGGGAATGCCAGAAGCAAACGGTCAACAAGAGTTGATTGTTTTGTTGCTAATATTAGTTCCAAGTTCTCATGTGGCATAATATTTTGCAATTTGCCTTTATAGCGAGGATCAAGGAGGCAGGCCAACCAGTAATCGTCATCGTTCATCATTTTTGTAATGCGTGTGTCCCTTTTGAGGATACGCAAGGCATAATCCGCCATGTGGGCCAAAGTTCCCATTGTCAAATCTGCGGTTGTGCTTGGTTGAGGGGCAGTTGCAGGCAAATCTACGTCACTTGTGTCCCTCAAAAAACCAGAACCCGGCCTTGCCACGCCACCAATTTCCCGTGCCCCCGGGAAAGCATCCTCATTAAAAATATACTCATCCCCATCATCCTCCTCATCCTCCACCTCCTCTTCGCCCGGTACCTCGTCATGTACACTGCCCTGACCAGACAATCGCTGACTGTCATCAAGGCTTTCCTCTTCCTCTGGTGCAGACGCCTGATCCTTTATGTGCGTCAAACTTTGCATCAGCAGACGCATTAGGGGGATGCTCATGCTTATTATGGCGTTGTCTGCACTAACCAGCCGTGTGCATTCCTCAAAACACTGAAGGACTTGACACATGTCTTGAATCTTCGACCACTGCACACCTGACAACTCCATGTCTGCCATCCTACTGCCTGCCCGTGTATGTGTATCCTCCCACAAAAACATAACAGCCCGCCTCTGTTCGCACAGTCTCTGAAGCATGTGCAGTGTTGAGTTCCACCTTGTTGCATTGTCTATGATTAGGCGATGCTGGGGAAGGTTCAAAGAACGCTGATAGGTCTGCATACGGCTGGAGTGTACAGGCGAACGGCGGATATGTGCGCAAAGTCCACGCACTTTGAGGAGCAGGTCGGATAACCCCGGATAACTTTTCAGGAAGCACTGCACCACCAGGTTTAAGGTGTGAGCCAGGCAAGGAATGTGTTTCAGTTGGGAAAGGGAGATGGCAGCCATGAAATTCCTTCCGTTATCACTCACTACCTTGCCTGCCTCAAGATCTACAGTGCCCAGCCACGACTGCGTTTCTTGCTGCAAGAACTCGGACAGAACTTCCGCGGTGTGTCTATTGTCGCCCAAACACTTCATAGCCAATACAGCCTGCTGACGTATGCCAGTAGCTGCCCCATAATGGGAGACCTGGTGTGCAACAGTGGCAGGTGCGGATGGAGTGTTTGTGCGACTGCGGTCTGTGGACGAGCTCTTGCTTCTGCAGGAGGACGAGGAGGAGGAGGAGGAGGAGGGGGTGCGAACGGCTACAGACAACTGTTTACTAGACCGTGGGCTAGGCAGAACTGTCCCAAACTTGCTGTCCCCTGTGGACCCTGAATCCACCACATTTACCCAGTGTGCCGTGATGGACACGTAACGTCCCTGGCCATGCCTACTGGTCCATGCATCTGTTGTCAGGTGCACCTTTGTGCTCACAGATTGCCTGAGTGCATGGACGATGCGCTCTTTAACATGCTGGTGGAGGGCTGGGATGGCTTTTCTGGAAAAAAAGTGTCGACTGGGTAGCTCGTAGCGTGGTACAGCGTAGTCCATCAGGTCTTTGAAAGCTTCGCTTTCAACTAACCGGTAGGGCATCATCTCTAACGAGATTAGTCTAGCTATGTGGGCGTTCAAACCCTGTGTACGCGGATGCGAGGCTAAGTACTTCCTTTTTCTAACCATAGTCTCATGTAGGGTGAGCTGGACTGGAGAGATGGAGATCGTGGAACTAGCGGGGGTGCCGGTGGACATGGCAGACTGAGAGACGGTGGGAGATGGTATTGTTGCCGCCGGTGCCCTAGATGCAGTGTTTCCTACTACGAAACTGGTGATTCCCTGACCCTGACTGCTTTGGCCTGGCAAAGATACCTGCACAGATACAGCAGGTGGTGCGCTAAATGGTGGTCCTACACTGCCGGAAGGGATGTTGCGTTGATGACTAGCTTCATTGGCCGAGGGTGCAACAACCTTAAGGGACGTTTGGTAGTTAGTCCAAGCTTTCAAATGCATGGTGGTTAAATGTCTATGCATGCAACTAGTATTGAGACTTTTCAGATTCTGACCTCTGCTTAAGGAAGTAGAACATTTTTGACAGATGACTTTGCGCTGATCAATTGGATGTTGTTTAAAAAAATGCCAGACTGCACTCTTTCTAGCATCGGATACCTTTTCAGGCATTGCAGACTGAGCTTTAACCGGATGGCCACGCTGTCCTCCACCAGGTTTTGGCTTTGCCACGCGTTTTGGGCAAGATACGGGCCCGGCAGATGGAACCTGTGGCGATGTTGATGCCTGCTGCGGCCCCTCCTCCTCCTCTGCTTCAGAACTGCTGCCGCCTGCACCCTGTTCCCCCAATGGCTGCCAATCGGGGTCAAGAACTGGGTCATCTAATAACTCTTCTTGTACCTCCTGCGCAACTTCGTCTGTGTCACCGTGTCGTTCGGTGGTATAGCGTTCGTGATGGGGCAACATAGTCTCATCAGGGTCTGATTCTTGATCAGCACCCTGCGAGGGCAATGTTGTGGTCTGAGTCAAAGGACCAGCATAGTAGTCTGGCTGTGGCTGTGCGTCAGTGCACTCCATGTCAGATTCAATTTGTAATGGGCATGGACTGTTAACTGCTTCACTTTCTAAGCCAGGGACGGTATGTGTAAAGAGCTCCATGGAGTAACCCGTTGTGTCGCCTGCTGCATTCTTCTCTGTTGTTGTTTTTGCTGAAGAGGACAAGGAAGTGACTTGTCCCTGACCGTGAACATCCACTAACGACGCGCTGCTTTTACTTTTACCAGTTTCACGAGAGGAGGCAAAAGAGCTAGAGGCTGAGTCAGCAAGATAAGCCAAAACTTGCTCTTGCTGCTCCGGCTTTAAAAGCGGTTTTCCTAATCCCAGAAAAGGGAGCGTTCGAGGCCTTGTGTAGCCGGACGACGAACCTGGCTCCACAGCTCCAGACTTAGGTGCAATATTTTTTTCCCCACGACCACCTGATGCTCCACCACTACCACTACCCTCATTACCAGCTGACAATGAACGCCCCCGGCCACGACCTCTTCCACTAGACTTCCTCATTGTTTTAAAAACGTAACCAAACTAACGTTATTTGTTGCAGTCACACAACTTACACGGTGAGCTATAACTTCAGTATGATTTAGCTACCCCTTTACAGGTTGGTGAGACCACCGCGAAAATCAGGCACAATGTTACACACTCTTTTTTTGGTGGCTGCAAATTAGAGAGATGCCCCACACGCAGGACTGTCACTGAAGCACAAATGTTAATATTAATGTCACACTATTATTTGTTTTTTATTTTTATTTTTTTCAGGAACACTTTAGAAACCCCCCCAAAAAAAAAAAATTGATTTTTGCAGGGAGAATTTAGAAAACAAATGTAACAAACTATATGCTTTCTATGGGCCACTGAGTGAGAGATGACGCACACAGGAATCAGGAGTGGCACACAAGCCCAGAGGCCAATATTTTTATACCAATGATTGATGGAGTTATTTTCTCTGGTAGATTTTGGAACCCAAATCAAGGAAAAAAAATATAGGCTTTCTATGGACCACAATTGGAGAGAGAGAGAGAGAGAGAGAGAGAGAGAGAGAGAGATGGCACACCCAGGAGTCAAGACTGGCACACAAGCAGAAAGGCCAATATTAATCTCCCACTGTTTTTTTTTTTTTTTTTTTTTTTTTCAGGGAGACTTTAGAAAAAAAAAAAATAAAAAAAATATGATTTTATCAGGAAGAATTTAGAAACCAAATAAAATAAAATGATTTTTTCAGGGAGAATTTAGAAAACAAATAAAACCAAAAATAGGCGTTCTATGGCCCACTGACTGAGAGATGACGCACACAGGAATCAGGAGTGGCACACAAGCCCAGAGGCCAATATTTTTCTACCAATGATTGATGGAGTTATTTTCTCTGGTAGATTTTGGAACCCAAATCAAGGAAAAAAAATATAGGCTTTCTATGGACCACAATTGGAGAGAGAGAGAGAGAGAGAGAGAGAGAGAGATGGCACACCCAGGAGTCAAGACTGGCACACAAGCAGAAAGGCCAATATTAATCTCCCACTGTTTTTTTTTTTTTTTTTTTTTTTTCAGGGAGACTTTAGAAAAAAAAATAATAAAAAAAATATGATTTTATCAGGAAGAATTTAGAAACCAAATAAAATAAAATGATTTTTTCAGGGAGAATTTAGAAAACAAATAAAACCAAAAATAGGCGTTCTATGGCCCACTGACTGAGAGATGACGCACACAGGAATCAGGAGTGGCACACAAGCCCAGAGGCCAATATTTTTCTACCAATGATTGATGGAGTTATTTTCTCTGGTAGATTTTGGAACCCAAATCAAGGAAAAAAAATATAGGCTTTCTATGGACCACAATTGGAGAGAGAGAGAGAGAGAGAGAGAGAGATGGCACACCCAGGAGTCAAGACTGGCACACAAGCAGAAAGGCCAATATTAATCTCCCACTGTTTTTTTTTTTTTTTTTTTTTTTTCAGAGAGACTTTAGAAAAAAAAATAATAAAAAAAATATGATTTTATCAGGAAGAATTTAGAAACCAAATAAAATAAAATGATTTTTTCAGGGAGAATTTAGAAAACAAATAAAACCAAAAATAGGCGTTCTATGGCCCACTGACTGAGAGATGACGCACACAGGAATCAGGAGTGGCACACAAGCCCAGAGGCCAATATTTTTCTACCAATGATTGATGGAGTTATTTTCTCTGGTAGATTTTGGAACCCAAATCAAGGAAAAAAAATATAGGCTTTCTATGGACCACAATTGGAGAGAGAGAGAGAGAGAGAGAGAGAGAGAGAGAGAGATGGCACACCCAGGAGTCAAGACTGGCACACAAGCAGAAAGGCCAATATTAATCTCCCACTGTTTTTTTTTGTTTTTTTTTTTTTTCAGGGAGACTTTAGAAAAAAAAATAATAAAAAAAATATGATTTTATCAGGAAGAATTTAGAAACCAAATAAAATAAAATGATTTTTTCAGGGAGAATTTAGAAAACAAATAAAACCAAAAATAGGCGTTCTATGGCCCACTGACTAAGAGAGAGAGAGAGAGATGGAACGCTTAGTACTGGCACACAAGCCCAAAGGGCAATATTAATCTCCCTTTTTTTTTCCAGGGAGAATTTCTAAAACCCCCCCCAAAAAAAAAATAGGCTTTCTATGGCCCACTATTTGTGAGAGAGATGGGACGCTCAGGACTGGCACAGATGGCACGCTCAGGACTGGCACAGAAGCCCAGAGGCCAATATTAATCTCCCTTTTTTTCTGGGAGAATTTATAAAACCAAAAAAATATTTAAATAGGCTTTCTATGGCCCACTATTTGTGAGAGAGATGGCACGCTCAGGACTGGCACAGATGGCACGCTCACAACTGGCACACAAGCCCAGAGGCCAATATTAATCTCCCTTTTTTCAGGGAAAATTTATAAAACCAAAAAAAAAATTAAATAGGCTTTCTATGGCCCACTATTTGTGAGAGAGATGGCACGCTCAGGACTGGCACAGATGGCACGCTCACAACTGGCACACAAGCCCAGAGGCCAATATTAATCTCCCTTTTTTCAGGGAAAATTTATAAAACCAAAAAAATATTTAAATAGGCTTTCTATGGCCCACTATTTGTGAGAGAGATGGCACGCTCAGGACTGGCACAGATGGCACGCTCACAACTGGCACACAAGCCCAGAGGCCAATATTAATCTCCCTTTTTTCAGGGAAAATTTATAAAACCAAAAAAAAAATTAAATAGGCTTTCTATGGCCCACTATTTGTGAGAGAGATGGCACGCTCAGGACTGGCACAGATGGCACGCTCACAACTGGCACACAAGCCCAGAGGCCAATATTAATCTCCCTTTTTTCAGGGAAAATTTATAAAACCAAAAAAAAAATTAAATAGGCTTTCTATGGCCCACTATTTGTGAGAGAGATGGCACGCTCAGGACTGGCACAGATGGCACGCTCACAACTGGCACACAAGCCCAGAGGCCAATATTAATCTCCCTTTTTTCAGGGAAAATTTATAAAACCAAAAAAAAAATTAAATAGGCTTTCTATGGCCCACTATTTGTGAGAGAGATGGCACGCTCAGGACTGGCACAGATGGCACGCTCACAACTGGCACACAAGCCCAGAGGCCAATATTAATCTCCCTTTTTTCAGGGAAAATTTATAAAACCAAAAAAAAAATTAAATAGGCTTTCTATGGCCCACTATTTGTGAGAGAGATGGGACGCTCAGGACTGGCACAGATGGCACGCTCAGGACTGGCACAGAAGCCCAGAGGCCAATATTAATCTCCCTTTTTTTCAGGGAGAATTTATAAAACCCAAAAAAAAATAAAATAGGCTTTCTATGGCCCACTATTTGTGAGAGAGATGGCACACTCAGGACTGGCACACAAGCCCAAAGGCCAATATTAATCTCCCACTGTATTTTTATCAGGGAGAATTTATACACCCCACAAAAAAAAATACAGAAAAATGAAAAGGCTTTCTATGGCCCACTATGTGAGAGAGATGGCACACACAGGGATGGCACTCTAGCAGAAATGCCAAATTGCCAATCTTAATCTCCCACCAAAAAAAAAAAAAAAAAAAAAACAGGGAATGTCCTACAATTACTATCTCCCTGCCTGCAGTAATCTCAGCCAGGTATGGCAGGCAGCTACTATCTCCCTGCCTGCAGTAATCTCAGCCAGGTATGGCAGGCAGCAATAAGGAGTGGACTGATGCACAAATGAAATAAAAAGTGTGGACAAACAAAAAAGATAGCTGTGCAGAAAGGAAGGAACAAGAGGATTTGTGCTTTGAAAAAAGCAGTTGGTTTGCACAGCGGCGTACACACAGCAATGCAGCTATCAGGGAGCCTTCTAGGGCAGCCCAATGAGCTACAGCGCTGAGGGGAAAAAAAAAAAAAAAAAACTTCCACTGTCCCTGCACACCGAGGGTGGTGTTGGACAGTGCAAATCGCTGCAGCACAAGCGGTTTTGTGGTTAATGGACCCTGCCTAACGCTATCCCTGCTTCTGACAAAGCGGCAGCAACCTCTCCCTAAGCTCAGATCAGCAGCAGTAAGATGGCGGTCGGCGGGAACGCCTCTTTATAGCCCCTGTGACGTTGCAGACAGCAAGCCAATCACTGCAATGCCCTTCTCTAAGATGGTGGGGACCAGGACCTATGTCATCACGCTGCCCACACTCTGCGTTTACCTTCATTGGCTGAGAAATGGCGCTTTTCGCGTCATTGAAACGCGACTTTGGCGCGAAAGTCGCGTACCGCATGGCCGACCCCGCACAGGGGTCGGATCGGGTTTCATGAAACCCCGACTTAGCCAAAAGTCGGCGACTTTTGAAAATGTTCGACCCGTTTCGCTCAACCCTAGCTAATATCATTGATTCTTGCTTAATTTATCAGTCACTTCAGTATCTTGTACACTGAAAGGGATACAGTCCTCAACTAAGGATGTGGGTACCAGTATCTGATGTCCATGAGGTCAGGTTGATCCAGTCTTTTCACATGGCACACCATGATAAGCCCAGATCTGAAGTTCCAGAGGGGTGGGTAGAAGACGAGGCACTCTCATGGGTTTACCACAACAAAGCGGAACGTGAAAACCGTCGCATATGATTTCACCTTCATATTAAATTGAGCAAGTTTCTTTTAGCAATGCAGAGGTTAATCTGTTCAGGTGAGAACTCCTGGAAGATTTCCTGCATTAAGGGTCTCAACTGTTCAATGTTAGCCACTCCTCTTTCCTATATACTGTATTCTGGGCCCTGGCTATGACTCATTGCCAGACATAGCTTCATGCTGCATGTTTAGGAGATTGTTAGTTGTCGAGTTCCCACCACTGCACAGGTGGAATCTTGAACCATGTCCTCTGTGGTCTCCCATTCTCCTCCAGCCACAGTGGAACCTGCTCAGCAGAAAGGCCGATCCCAGTGTCTGGCTCAAGCTGATACATTGCGCTTGGGTACTGCTACCTTTCCAGGCTCTGCCTTTGTAGCCAACACTGTTCAGCAGCGAGCAGGCGTTTCAGGGACTAAGTCCTGCTTTTCCCACACTGAGCATACCCACGGGATGATCTCCCATTGGAGGTCGGGGTCACATGCTCAGGTCCTGTTGCGGCTCCTATTGGACCATCAGGAAGGTCCTGGTGCGCTACTGCTACAAAAGGTTTGCATGGCCGCTCAGCCATGCACTAGTGTAAACTTATTAACTTGTGTGTGTGTGGATGAATGCCTGTCAATGGATGAAAGCTCCGAATCATTCCCATCCCTAGTATTGTTGTCTGCTCACGAATGGTTGAGCTACCTAGCGCCAGAAAGTGCTATCCTGCACAATTGCACAAGCTGCTGAATTCAGTTAGCAGCGACCACCAGAGCAGCGCCGTGTGCAGATAGTGCTCCTTCCTGGTCCTGTTTAGGGTGGTAGTTCCCAAGTCCCGTAGCTGCACCGTTATTTGAGTAGTTACCGATGATTTCTTTAAAATGGTGCATTTGGTGTCTCTCCCATGGTTACCTTCTGCACAGGCCTTGGCGGCGTTGTTTGTCAAACATGTCTTCCGCTTACACTGTATGCCTGATAAGATTGTCTGTGTCCGGGGTCCCCAGTTTGCATCTCGGTTCAGGAGAGAGCTTTGTCGCCTACTTAGTATTGAGCTGAATCTCTCTTTGGTGTACCATCCCGAGACGAATGGGTGGGTAGAGAGGGCCAATCAGACCCTGGTCACATACCTACGACATTTTGTCTCAGCCAGGCAGAATGACTGGGCATCCCTGCTACCGTGGGCGGAGTTTGCCTTGACCAACGTGGTAGCCGACTCCACTGGGCAGACTTCATTCCTGCTTAATTACGGCCAGCATTCGCAGGTTCCTGTGCCCATGCCTGACTCTAGGGTGGCAGACTGGGCAGTGGAAGCATGGGAAATCTGGGACCGCACATAGGATGCCATCCGGGCCTCCAAGGAGAGAATGAGGGTCTCTGCCGATGCACATTGGTGCCCCGCTCTGACCTTTGCTCCTGGCGACTTAGTGTGGCTCTCCCTCTCCGCCCACAATATCAGGCTGCGAGTTGAGTCAACTAAGTTTATGCCTCGCTACTTAGGTCTCTTCAAGGTTCTGGAACAGGTTAATGGTGTGGCCTACTGTCTGGCTCTTCTTCCATGCCTGGGTATCACCGACACCTTTCATGTGTCTCTCTTTAAGCCCGTTTGCATGTCCTGGTTTTCTGAGTCATCTGCCACGACATCGGGTTCGTCCACGGATGAGTACTTGGTGAATTATATCTTGGGGTGCAAGGTGGTATGTGGCAAAAAGTACTATCGGGTGGACTGGAAGGGTCATGGCCCAGAGGACAGAACCTGGGAACTGTGGAGCACAATTGGGCTCTGCTGCTCATTGCAGCCTTTGAACGTAATGAGGACCAAGGAGGGGGGCCCTAGTAGTGGGGGTAATTTTAGGTGTCGAGTTCCCGCCGCTGCACAGGTGGAATCTCGAATCATGTCCACTGTGGTCTCCCATTCTCCTCCAGCCGCAGTGGAACCTGCTCAGCAGAGACGTCGATCTCAATGTCTGGCTCAAGCTGATACAGTGCGCTTGGGTACTGCTACCTTTCCAGGCTCTGCCTTTGTAGCCAACACTGTTCAACAGCAAGCAGGTGTTTCAAGGACTAAGTCCTGCTTTTCCCACACTGAGCATACCCACGGGACGACCTCCCATTGGAGGGTCACATGCTCAGGTCCTGTTGCAGCTCCTATGGGACCATCAGGAAGGTCCTGGAGCGCTACTGCTATAAAAGGTTCGCATGGACGCTCGGCCGTGCACTAGTGTAAACGTATTAACTTGTGGGTGTGTGGATGAATGCCTGTCGATGGATGAAAGCTCCAAATCATTCCCATCCCTAGTGTTGTTGCCTACTCGCGAACGGTGAGCTACCTAGGGCCCGACAGTGCTATCCTGCACAATTGCACAAGTTGCTGAATTCAGTTAGCAGCAACCGCCAGAGCAGCGCCATGCGCAGATAGTGCGCTTTCCTGGTCCTGTTTAGGGTGGTTAGTGATGTCTGCCAGAGCGGTACTGCACGCACTCCTGTGTGGTAAATATTCACTTTAGTTTTCCTGGCTCCGCAGTAGCGGTGTCGAACGCAAGAGATCTAGAGGGACTCTTAACCTGAGTCTTGGGGCAGAGTTTTGTGTCGCCTTCCTTGCACTCTCTGTGTGGTATCACGACCCTGTGACGCAACAGGGTTCGCTTCCTTCAAACCGGGTGAAGCTAACCCGTGTGTGTACTCACATTATACCACCATATAGTCCTTCATTACCTAGCAGCAGGTGTCTTACCTGCACGGTGGACCCCGGACCGCGGACGCACCTTATATCATCTCCAATTATTATTTGGTGCGTTCCGCCATCCTAACACAGATGATTGTTTCTTGTTTGAGAATGCATTTGTTGGATTTATCTGAGACAGTTAGGTTTTGGGTGTGTTCTAATTCCCTTCCTTCTACTCTGGTTTTACCCCACCCTCCAATCCCTGGTGTTTATCTCTGTTGTTTGTGTGAGTTTATTTGTATGCTTGTTGTTTTCCTTTATCCCTGTTTGTATCACCTTGTTAGTCTGGTTGGTGTGTTACGGAACACTACTACTCCCCTTTTTCCTATTTGGGGGGAAGGGTATAGATTTATGGCATATTCATAAGCTAAGGCAAGGTATGTGGCCCCAGCATTTTCACCATCAGAAGTAATCAGAGAAACAGGGAGAGCTAGGTCACCCCTAGCATTAGGGACAGGTACCTGATTCCCTGGTCCTGGGACACCCCACACAGAGTTGTTACACCATAGTTCTCCTAATTGCATAATACACACCTCATAGTCCTCCACATAGTATAATATATGCACCATAGTCCTCCACACAGAACAATACACACCCCATAGTTTTCCATACAGTAGAATACACACCCCATAGTACAATGCACACTGTAATCCTCCACATGAGTTTAATCAAGCTCCCACAGGAGTATCATATGAGTATCATGCAGCCCCCTAGGAGTATCATGCAGCCCCATAGAAGTATCATGCAGCCCCATAGAAATATAAAGCTGCCCCATAGGAGTATAATGAAGCCCCACAGGAGTATCATGCACCTCCATAGAAGAATAAAACAGCCCCAAAGTCCTGCAGTATTATGGACACCACGTACTCAATGATTTAAAAATGAATTACTATACTCACCTCTCCGCTGCAGCGCGTCTCCTCACCTCAGTAGCTCCACTGCCTGGCATAGTGTGGCAGATGATGTGGTAACGTCATTGTGCGCCCACTGCATCAGAGGAAGAGGGGGATGATGGGAAAGGGTGCGTTATATAACATGAAGCTCTCTCCTCCATCATTGCTTTCAACTGTATTGGGATCCATGATGCATATAAAGTTAAATGCGTAAAGCGGGGGGCCCCCTGACTCATGGCCTCCATAGCCACGTGGTCTGTCGCTATTAACGGCACTCCACTGGGTGGGGGCCCCTGGGGTAGTTTGCCTGCCTCTATAAAAGCCCTCATCTCCAATTCACCTGCTTTGCAATGATGAGGGGCAAAAATCTCAAAATTACAGACTGCAAGCATTTGTATAGTTAAATGAAATGTTAGAAGTAATAGCAGTTGTGAGGACAGGATGGCAGCTTGAGCAATAAAGGCTGCAGAGGATAGATGGTAGGAGGAGGAATAGATACACAGTAAAATCACAGTCCTGAACAATGTATTGGAATTCAGCAGAACTCACTTGTAGGAATGTAGCAAAGACTATTAGGTCAGCAGACCTTGTCATGTAAGGAGACCTCTTAGTAGCGATATATCAGAGCCCAGCAAAGCAACAGAATTAACTATGTTAGGTGGCTCAAGAAAGCAGCATTCTTATGACCTAGCTTCTAGTGGCAGGCACACCTACCACCTGAATACTAAGGCCGGTTTCACACGTCAGTGGCTCCGGTATGTGAGGTGACAGTTTCCTCACGTACCGGAGCCACTGACACACGTAGACGCATTAAAATCAATGCATCTGTGCAGATGTCATTGATTTTTTGCGGACCGTGTCTCCGTGTGCCAAACATGGAGACATGTCAGTGTTTGTGGGAGCGCACGTATTACACGGACCCATTAAAGTCAATGGGTCCGTGTAAAACATGTACCGCACACGGACGTTGTCCGTGTGCAGTCTGTGTGCCGTGCAGGAGACAGCGCTCCAGTAAGCTCTGTCCCCCCCACATGGTGCTGAAGCCGCGATTCATATCTTCTGTGCAGCAGCGTTTGCTGAAGAAAAGATATTACTAATCCATTTTTTGTGGTTTTTCGTGTATAAAATAAAGGCCCATGTCCCCACCCCCTCACACCCCCTGTGCGCCACCCCCCTGCTGTTCTGAAAATACTCACCCAGCTCCCTGGTTGGCTGTCGCTGCTTCCTCTCCTGGCCGCACCTTCTACTGTATGCGGTCACGTGGGGCCGCCGATTACAGTCATGAATATGCGGCTCCACCTCCCATAGGGGTGGAACCGCATATTCATTACTGTAAATGAGCGGCCCCACGTGACCGCAGACAGTAGAAGGTGCGGCCAGGAGAGGAAGCAGCGACAGCCACTGAGGGAGCTGGGTGAGTATTTTCAGAACAGCGGGGGTGGGGGGGGGGGGGCGCACAGGGGGTGGGGACATGGACCTTTATTTTATACACGAAAAACCACAAAAAATGGATTATTCATATCTTCTCTGCAACAAACGCTGCTGCACAGAAGATATGAATCGCGGTTTCAGCACGATGAAGGGGACAGCGCAAAACTTTAGCGCTGTCTCCTGCACGGTGCGTGTGGTACCCAGTGGGCACACGGGCGGCACATGTGTGCCGCACGTGTGCCACACTGATGTGCCACAGAAATGCAGGGGCACACAGACACGGATAATTCCGGTACCGATTTTTTTCGGTACCGGAATTATCTGGACGTGTGGGACTGCCCTAAGAAAGAGTAATGCCATCTGAATCAGATAATAAGGCTGTGACCTCAGAGGTGCATGACAGTTTACCATAGTAACTCGATGTGCTCAGACCGTTCCGCAGGGAGGATGGAGAACTCAACATTGGAACTGGGACAGGTGAGTCACAAAACTTTTTAGAATTTTTAGAGATATTTTTGTTATGATTATTTGTTAATTCTAATAGAAAATAGGAAACTAATTAATGCTTGGTTTTGTCGATGGTTGTGTATTCTTCTGAAGGTTCAAGAGCTAAAACATTAACCTGGTTACTCAGGCACCTGGATTGAATATGTGAATTTTCTACACATTTACAACAGCAATCATCAGAGGAAATATAGAGCTGTACACAATTAATTAAACCCCTGTGACAGCATTTTTATGGTGCAATGTAATTTAACATCTGCTGTAGCTTCACTAAAGTCTCACTAATAAATATTGCTTTCTTTTTATACTTTGCATTCATTCATTTTCTCTGCATTAAAGTAATTAAATAGTTTTTTAAGGTGTTTTATTGCCAAAAGTAAAAATAGTTTGGGTGAATTTGGTTCACTGAAACCTTACTTATAGTTTCAAATTACTTTTTTCAATAAGCTTCCATTTGTTTCATAGTTTTAAGGTTGAAAGAAGACACAAGTCCAACCTATAACCTAACATATCGATGTGTGGACTGCCACTGCATGTGGCATTTTAAATAAGTTTCTTCTTCTTTGTGTTCTATCTCTAAATTTTAATTTTCTTTGTGCTAGTGGGTGGAGACTAGTTGATATGATGTCTGTACGGACTGACCTGAGTTGTAGTGGTATTGCAACCACTAGGGGCAGCAACTGCAGGTAGCATAGTCAGGGATAGCCAAGAATTTGTACTCAAGAGCTGCAATGCAGTTTAAAAGAGCAGACCGTAGCATAGTCAGGGATAGCCAAGGAGTCGCTACATGGAAGCAGCTGTATTATCTTAGAATAATGGAACCAGTGGACGGAAGCTTGACTGTAGGCTAATAGCTCAATAATCTTGAAAAGAAGGGAGTGCAATATCAGGTTTAAATATAGTGTTCAAAGAGGGTGGAGGCAATCTGGAACTCAGGGTCAAGACAATCAGAAACTCAGGGTGAAGACAATACAGTGTGACAGAGTCACTGTTGAAGTGATAGAGGGGAGATACGTGTCACTGTGACTGATCGCGTCAGTGATGTGAAACCAGATTAGTTTCCTCCAGCACTGCGTGTTGGGATGGTATATATAAAATTATTTAATAGGCTGGTTTTATTGGACATTCATAGAGTGGGAGAGAGAATTTCCACTTATCTCCTCCTGAAAAACTGCCAGGACCTGTGTGATGTCAGAATCATGTGATCAGTCATATGATGAAGGAGTCACAAGGTCTGAGCTTAAATGGCTGACTGGAGAGATAGGACTCCAGGGAGTTGTGTGCCCTAACTGAACACTGCTGTTGGTTAGCAGTCTGATCCCGCTTCTTAAAAGCACTGTGTTTTCTTTCTTTTGATTCTATGCTTTGCTGCTTTTCCCAGAGGGCTGTGTTTACTTTTAAGCTTGGTTTATGCTGCTACAATAAACCAATCACTTTCTTAAAGAGACAGTGTTCCAAAGATATCTCTGTGTCCAGCTGAATGAGGTGCTCTACTACAAAATGGACAAGTATCTGGGTTTGCACAGGACTGTCCAGCAATCTGAATAGCTCAGAAAGAGGGAAGAGCTGCCTACTGGTGCACAAGAGCTGCTCTGTTCGAGTCCTGACAAATAACTGGTACACAGAGCAGATGAGATTCTGCTTCTCTATCACATGGAATACATCATATAGCAAGCACCCTGTGGTCGGCGGTCATAGCAAGTGAGTTATTCTGCTATAGAGAGGTGATCTGATCATCGCCTCTATGTAGCAGAGCCGATCAGGTTGTGGCAGCTTCTAGTCTCCCATGGAGACTATTGAAGCATGCCAAAAGTAAAAAAAAGTATTTAAAAATATAAAAAATGAAAAAAATGAAAAAATCTAAAAGTTCAAATCACCTCCCTTTCACCCCATTCAAAATAAAACAATAAAAAAATCAAACATATACATATTTGGTATCACCATTTTCAGAATCACCCGATCTATGAAAAAAAGGCTTAACCTGATCACTAAGCGGTGTAGTGAGAAAAAAAGTAAAAATGACAGAATTACATTTTTGTTGGTTGCCACGACATTGCATTAAAATGCAATAACGGACAATCAAACGTTTATATCTGCAAAAAATAGGCCATCACCCAACTCAAGATCACGAATAATGAAGACGCTATGGGTCTTCATTATTCGTGATCTTGAGTTGGGTGATGGCCTATTTTTTGCAGATATAAACGTTTGATTGTCCGTTATTGCATTTTAAAATAAAAAAGTTATGACTCTGAGAAGAAGGGTAGTAAAAAATGAAAATGCAAAATCAAAAAAAGCTCCAGGCATGAGGGGGATGTCACCTTTTTAACACAGCATGAAGTATGGCGCTGCCTCAAAAATACGGAGGTGGACAATTCACCAGGCTAAGATGGCATACACTAATAAAACCTACAAAAAAAGATCCTCTTGGCCAACAGAGGACATATCCCTATGCCATGACATATAAACCAACAAACGAGGTGATGGATCAGTAAAATAGTATCATAAGAAATTTAAATTCGTTCACAATGTAATTGTGCACAAAATCCATACCAGATAGGGGTTGATAATTAATCAATACAAAGTTTATTATTCAGAAAAATGAAAATTCACACAGACGAAAATAAGGGAGTAGGTGAGCAATAGCAGCTAGAACAGGCAGTGTACCTAGGTGGTATAAAGTGCACTGATAGACAACGCTGGAATCCTTATGGCATACACTCCTGAGTAGAGCAGGAATTAAGTACCATGATAAACAGACCATTATTCCTAATAGTCTAAGATTAGTTAGTAACACGGTCTGTACCACAGGATTGGCGCATACTAAATGTGTTGACAACATTCAAAAAGGGAGAAAAATTGAACCTTGAAATTATAGACTGGTAAATTTAATAATTGAGGATTTCCTAAGAGATTCTATCCTGACATATCTAAAAATAAAATAAAACGACCAACAACAACATGGGTTTATGATGAGTAGAGTTCTGTTAGCCAGCATAAGTACATGTGGGGGTTGCGTGGTTGCTAGGGAATCCCCACATGTACTTATGCTGGCTAACAGATGTAAATCATTCAGCTGCGGCGCTAAAAACTAAAACTCCGAGCCAGGGCTGGCTCCAGGCTTTTGAGAGCCCTGGGCGAAAGAGTCTCTAGTATATAGCACAGCCCACGTAGCATATAACAGCCCACGTAGTATATAACACAGCCCACGTAGTATATAGAACAGCCATGTAGTATATAGTACAGCCCATGTAGCATATATAAGCCCATATAGTATATAGCACAGCCACATAGTATATAACAGGCCCACATAGTTTATAAAACAGCCATGTAGTATATAGCACAGCCCACGTAGCATATAACAGCCCACGTAGTGTATAACACAACCCACGTAGTATATAGAACAGCCATGTAGTATATAGCACAGCCCATGTAGCATATAACAGTCCATATAGTATATAGCACAACCACATATTATATAACACAGCCCACGTAGTATATAGAACAACCATGTAGTATATAGCACAGACCACGTAGCATATAACAGCCCTTATAGTATATAGCACAACCACATATTATATAACACAGCCCACGTAGTATATAGAACAGCCATGTAGTAAATAACACAGCCAACGTAGCATATAACAGCTCACGTAGTATATAACATGGCCCACGTAGTATATAGAACAGCCATGTAGTATATAGAATAGCCATGTAGTATATAGCACAGCCCCCCTCCCCCAAGAATGGCTCCATAGTCCAGTACTCACTGCTAGTTACAAAAAAAAAAAAACACTCCTCACCTTTCAACGTTCCCGCGCCGCGCTGCTCCCTCCCTGCTCTGGTCTCGGCGGCTGCCGCTGTACTGCCTGACACACAGCAAGTGCGCGATGACATCATCGCGCACCCGCAGCGGCAGAGGAAGAGTGGGGAATGATAGGAGAGGGAGCGTCAGGTGATGCTCTCTCCTCCATCATTTGCGGTGCCGGTAAAGTTCAAAGCGGCGGCGGGGGAGTTGGCGCTGTTGACAGGCGGGCCCCCCTGCCTCACAGAGGCCCTATAGCGGCTGTGTGATGTGCCGCTAGCTGAGGGCCCATGGGGGAGCGGGGGCCCTAGGCACTGGCAGCTGCCTGCCCCTAACACCGGTCCTGAATGGGTCCCCCATGTCTCGCCAGGGTCCCAGCACTTGCCCGGGTATGCCGGGTGCTGACGCCGGCCCAGCTCCAAGCACTAAAAAATACTCAGAGGACACCCGAGCGTGC
The DNA here is from genome assembly GCF_032444005.1 of Ranitomeya imitator. Lineage (NCBI taxonomy): Eukaryota > Metazoa > Chordata > Amphibia > Anura > Dendrobatidae > Ranitomeya > Ranitomeya imitator. Next base: position 620,746,858 of record NC_091283.1, read on the forward strand.
TCCGTAAATCTCGAGTAATGAGTATATTCGCTCATCACTAATGATGAGGCATTGTCTAGGGATACGTAGATTGAACTTCAAATTAGCTGGTTTGGCCAAATGTTAAGCTAAAATAACAAATACATTTACACAAATTTAAATACTGGAAAGCTTAGATTGCTTCAAAAATACAGGTGGTGGAAAGCAGAGAGAGACCCTTGCTGATCAGAACAGTTTACACTCCGCAAGTGAATGAGAACCCTGCTAACCATAAGAGCTGATTTACAAGTCATTGACTGGCCTGGTGAAATCTGATGGGAACAGAAAGCTTGTTATTAAAATTCTTTTGTCCCCATAATAGCATAATATTGTTTGCAGCACGTTTCCTATTTAAATCCATTGATCTTCTGGCGGTAAGAGCTCTTTCACGCATCCTTGTCTTCAGTACGTGGTGGTGACAGTTTTCACATGTACTGGAAACACTGACACACGTAGACTCATTCAAGTGAATGGGTCTGGGCATGTCAGTGTGTTTGCTCAGACCGTGAGTCTGTGGGCAAAACACACTGACATGTCCGTTTTTTACCATCAGCACAGGTCACAAAACTCCCGCACACGGAGAACACACATGCATGTCATCCGAGTGACACGCACAGGCGCCAGGGAAGAAGCGGTACAGTAAGCGCTGTTCCCCGGCGCTGGATGCTGAAGATGCTCTTATCATTCCGGTGATCAGCACGAGCAGGGGAGAATGATGAGAGTTGTGTTCACGAAATAACAATGACAAGTGGCGGCTGATGGGACAATTACTCTACACCTGCTGCCGCTAATAACAGTGACAACAAAAATCCCAGCTGCATACTAAATGCCGGTGGGTAGCACTAATAGTGGCCCACCCTATAGAGACCAACACCAACTCCAGAAGACATGGAAATAAAGAGGATAAGCAGTATCAGGTGAATTTAGGCAAAATCAAATACAAATTTTATTAAGTGTCGAGACCCCGACGCGTGTTTCGCGGGTAAAATACACTGCTTTCTCAAGCGGATGTGTTAGGTGTCGAGTTCCCGCCTCTGCACAGGGGGAATCTCAAACCATATCCGCTGTGGTCTCCCATTCTTCTCCAGCGTCAGTGGAGCCTGCTCAGCCGAGATGTCGGTCCCAGCGTCTGGCTCAGCCTCAAACGGTGTAGATGATTACTGCTGCCTTTGCAGGCTCAGCCTTTATAGACAGTACTGGTCAGTGGCGAGCAGACATCTCTGGGACTAAGTCCTACTTTTCCCCTTTTAGGAAGGTCCTGAAGTTGCTCAGGTACTGTAGCAGCTCCCATTGGTCCTCTAAGAAGGTCCTGAAGTTGCTGAAGCTATAAAAGGTTTGCATGGCCGCACGGCCATACGATAGTATTAACCTAAGTTATGAACTCAGTGTGGTCATGCTTGCATGTGGTCAGGGTTTGGCTGAAATAAGCCCCTAGAATACCGGCACCTCCGGTGAGGAGTTTCTGTATGTGGATTCAGGGATTGGCTGAAATAAGCCCCTAGAATACCGGCACCTCCGGTGAGGAGATTTGTGTGCGCTATGCTGACTGCTTGACCACTGTCGGCTCTATTAGGCAGGTTCTCTCCTGCACAGTGGACCCCAGTTTTCGAACGCACCTACTACTCAATATACATATATATATACTCGGTGGGTTCCGCCAACACTACCAGGATGCAAGTCTATCTTGCAAATGAACCTTCAAATATTCCCGATATCTGATCACATGATTTCTGTAGACCTATTGCAATGGCGAACTCGGCGCATGAGCATTGCACCTACTGAGTCCTGCAAGCACAGCACAGAACGTCATGTGTCACAGCGCACATGCAGGGAGAGGAAAGTCCCTAGGCATGCGCTGGAGATATAAAGATGTCCAGCTGCGTGCAGGATATGGGAGGTAGCAGCACGCATGTGCACAGCCAACACAACACCAAAGAGTCATAGAACACTCCTCAGGGCAAGTAGGAACAATACTTTAGCAGCATGTCCCAAAGATAACATACCCCAACAACAATTTTACTCATTGTTAACCACCACATGATTAAAAGGATTACTATATAATATAATATTCAGTATCTATGATGGTGGATTTTATCAAATGTCTGAAGGAGTCTATATATTTGCTACAGCTACAGCATACAGCATAAAGAGTAAAGACCAAGGACAATTTGAAATTCTGAGGAAAACGCTTACAAAAAACAGAGCAAAAATTACAACAATACTACATCAAACTACAGATCTTTCTGATTCAAAACAAGGAAAAGAAACTACACAGATTGCGCCTCAATTCAGGACTTTATACAAACAGATACAAAAAAAAGCCAAAACCTGACAACTTGGACAACCACTCCATTACAGACACAAAAGCATCTGTGTCATTAATCTCTCAGATTATAAACTCAACAAAGTGGAGCTGGCCGTGCTTTCCAGAGGACTCTCATTTTGTCCTACTAAGGCCCTGGATAAAACTGAACTCTGCAGTGATATTAAACATTTTTTCAGGAGACTGCGCCTGAGGGAATATTTCAATGATACAGAAGATTCAGAAAACAATCGGACTGAAGGAAAAGGGATCTTAACAACCAAGAAGAGGTCAGACTGGACACCAATCCTCATTTGGATAAATATATAGACTTCTTCAGACATTTGATAAAATCCACCATCATAGAGACTAACAGGAGACAAGCATCCAGCATCAGTGCCCAGGAAAGAAAGGACATACAGTCTTTGAAAACCAACAAATAAATCATCATTAAAACTGCTGACAAGGGTGGTGCAATAGTCATGATGAACATGTTATGGAAATTTGGTTTGGATAAATCTATACCTGTCTGTTGCGGCTGTTCCCAATAAAACTGAGTATTTTGAGCAGGGGTTCGTTGCAATCAGTCTCTTAGTCAATAGCATGTGTTGTGTATTCTTTATCAGGTAGGTCATCTATTCGGTCAGGCAGGGCATCCACAACATCATTCTGGTTTGGGTGTCATCCTCTGGTAGGGGAGCTTTCTTGCAATGCGATGAGTAGATCCAAGATCGTCTTCCCTCCAGCTTCACAGAGGTTGGTGTCATCAGCGGCACTTGGAAAGGACGATCAAATCTGGGATCGAGTGGTGTTCTCCTTACAAACTTTTTTCACCAACACCCAGTCTCCTGGCTTCAAGGAGTGTGTACCGGACACTGAATCTGGATCTGGCAATGAAGAAAAAAAACTCGAGAATGGATATTAGCAAGTTTCTTTGTGAGTTCAATAAGCAGACAAAGTATCATATTGCATAGTCGGCTGCTGAGGGAAAGAATACCCCTAACCTCGGGCTAGACTCAAACAAAATTTCATATGGTGACAGCTTTTCTGGGCCTCTTGGAGTGTGCCTAACACTAAGGGTACCGTCACACAGTGGCATTTTGATCGCTACGACGGCACGATTTGTGACGTTCCAGCGATATATCCGTGACGTTCCAGCGATCTCGCTGTGTCTGACACACTCCTGCGATCAGGGACCCCGCTGAGAATTGTACGTCGTAGCAGATCGTTTGAAACTTTCTTTCGTCGTCTAGTGTCCCGCTGTGGCGGCATGATCGCATGGTGTAACAAAGGTGTGCACGATATTGTATATGATGTGCGCATAGTAACCAACGGCTTCTACATCGCACATACGTAATGAAATTATCGCTCCAGCGTCGTACATTGCAAAGTGTGACAGCAGTCTACGACGCTGGAGCGATATTGTTACGATGCTGGAGCGTCACGGATCATGCCGTCGTAGCGATCAAAATGCCCCTGTGTGACGGTACCCTTAGTAGTGTGATTGGGAGTGTCTCCTGCCATGGTTTGTTTGTCTCTTGGGCAACTTTCAACGTCCTGTTCTTAAGTGTCCCATTCAGTCTTTCCATTTTCTTGCTACTCTGGGGATTGTAAGGAGTGTGTAGGCCTAAGTCTGACCCTACTGCTGACCAGATCTCTCGAGTGAGATTTGCTGTGAATGCGGGTCCCTGGTCACTCTCTATCCCCATATCGGCATATCTCATCTCTGAGAGTAGCTTCTTTGCAGTAGTCTTTGCTGACTGGTTCCTCACTGGGAAAGCTTCTGGCCATCCTGAGAACACATCCACGACCACAAGGGCATATTTGAATCCTCCACTTGGCGGCATCTGGATGTGATCTGTCTGGATCCTGTGGAAGGGGTAGAGTGGTCTGGCAAGATCATGTGTGGGAACTTTCTCCATTCTTCCAGGGTTGCATTTGCCGCAGGTCAAACAGCTGCTAGTGACCTTGGCTGTTAGGGTGGAGATCCCTGGAGCGAACCAGTAAGCACCAATCAGATCATTTATCTGTGTATTTTATCTGTGTGTGGGCCCATGTGCCCACTGGACCACCATAGGGTACATGCTTCGGGGTAAACAGGGTTTGCAGTCCATCGCGTATACCCTTCCTTCTTCATGTGTTGCTCCCTTCCGCATTCAGCATTCCTTCTTGTCCTTTTAGGGCTTGCTCTTGCAACTTTTTGAGCAGATCCCAGGACGTCATCTGGTCAGGTTTCTTGTCTTCAGTCGTCATGTAGTAGCCGTCTGGCTCTACGACCTCTCCCACTTCTCCATATTGTCTTCCTTTGGCTTCCATATCCGCCATGTTATTGCCCCCATGCCTCTACTGTGTTCAGTTTTCCATGTGCTTTGACCTTTAGTACTGCTACCATTTTTGGAAGTTGGAGTGCGTCCAGCAGGTCCTTGATGGCTCCATGATGCTTCACGGCTGTTCCGCTTGCTGTGATGAAGTACCTTGCAGCCCAGATGGGTCCAAAGTCATGTGCTATGCCATGCAAGTACCTTGAATCGGTGTATATGTTCGCAGTTTTGCCTTCTGCAATCTGGCAGGCATTTGTCAGCGCTATCAGTTCTGCTTCCTGGGCTGACAGACTAGGCGGCAGACTTCTGGACCACAGGATCTCTTGATTGCTGGTCACTGCACATCCCGTGTGGAATCTTCCTTCATCATCTGCAAATCTGGAGCCATCTACATAGAGCATCAACTCTGGGTTGGTCAGTGGCTCTTCTGCCATCTTGGGTAGTCCTGCTGTTTCCTGTTGCATGATGCTGAAGCAATCATGGTCACCTGTCCAGAGCAAATCCAGATCCCTACGGAAGGTATCAAGCAGATTTTGATCATACTTTTGATCTGAGGGTCCATATCTGTATCCCCCCTTGGGAATGGGAGTAGAGTGGACGGATTGAGGACTTTGCATCTGCAGATGTAAGTTGAGGGCTTACATTGTCGGGAAGGAGTAGAGAGCACTGGAGGCGAAGATGCCTGGCGGAGGAGAGATGTTTTGGCTCGGTTTGGTTGAGGATTGTTGAGATGTCATGCGGAGCCAGGATTTCCAAAGGATATCCAAGAATGATGCTGCTCTCATGCAGGAGGGGGCTCCCCTTGTAACTGGATCCAGACAAGCTGAAAAGTAGCCCAAAGGTCTCTGCTTTCCCCCCTGAAGCTGCATCAGAACTCCAGCAGCAAGGCCTTCTTTTTCCATCAGGTAGAGATGGAATGGCTTCTCGTAGTCAGGTAAGCCTAGTGCTGGTGCTGAGACTACAGAGCCTTTTAACTTCCTGAACGAGCTGAAGGAGGAACCAGGTTACGTTGACGCAATCATACAGAGGCTGCATTAGGACTGAGGCATCAGGGTTCCAGGCTCTGCAATGCAAAACTAGACCAAGGAAGGCCTGTAGCACCTTTGGAGTTGTTAGAGGAACCATCTTCTCCACTGTGATCTTCCGGTCATCTGACAGGTGTTTCATCGGGTAAGCAATACAGTGTCCCTGGAACGTAACTCGCTTCAGACACCACTGGACTTTGTTCTTTGAGACCTTGCAGTGTCGCTCCACCAGGTTGAGTAGGAGAGACAAGGAAAGGGCTTTACATGTGAACAAAGGATAGAAGATAGAAAAAGGAGTACAATAGGAGCGTATCGGTAATCCAAAAGATAATAGTACTTTATTACATCACATATACCTAACTTGTGGGCGAAACGCGCGTCGGGGGTCGCGTTCGTGGATCGCATCCGGTGCGCCTGGCTCTGGGCCTTTATACTGGTAAGCGCTGCTGAGTATAACTCTATTATTCTTATGCCACTGGGCTTTGTGGATCTATTGGTTTACATCTTATATCTATAGCAGCATGCTTCTATTATTTAGCTGGTGTATTGGTCCCATAGTCAGTGCGCACCGGGGGGACATCCACTCATGTATGGTTTTTATCATCCTTGCACATTGTCATGTTTGATATTTCTATGATGTTATTATTCATACCTGTATATTAATATATGTGATTTAATAAAGTACTATTATCTTTTGGATTACCGATACGCTCCTATTGTACTCCTTTTTCTATTAGCTGTATGGAGTTGGTTCTTGTGTTTGGTGAGGGGTCTTTTGGCGCTATCTAGCGCCTTTTTCTCCTCCCGTGTTTATATTATGTTGCCTGGTTCTGTTACTACTATATGTGAACAAAGGAGTAGATTGTCCACGTATTGTAGCAGGGTTACTTCTGTATGTTCTGTGACACAGTTGGTGAGGACTGTGGACATTGCTTTGGTGAACTGTGAAGGGCTGTTCTGGGCCCACTGTGGCATCACTGTCCATGAGTGCTGTGCCCCCTGGTGCGTTAAGGCGAACAGGTACTGGTCATCCGGGTGAAGGGGAACACTGAAGAAAACATTAGCCAGGTCAATCACTGTGAACATTTTTGCTTTGGCAGGCGCATTTGAGAGCAGAGTGTGCAGATTTGGCACAATTGGAGTTTCATACACCGTGGCGTCATTCACAGCTCTTAGATCATGTACCATTTTGAACTTGGCTGGCTCTCCTTTTACAGTCTTTTTCTTGACCGGGAAAAGCTGGGTATTGCAAGACGATGTGCAAGGAACAATGATTCCTATTTCCAGGTAGACCTTCAGTCGGTCAGAGGCAGCTTGACTCTGGGAGATGGACAAGGGGATACTGGGACTTATGAGGATATGGAGTGCCTGGCTTGAGTGCTACCCACACTGGGGCAACTTGAGGTTTTCCCACATCCTGGGGTCCCTTAGACCATAGACTTTCTAAAACTACGTCCAGTACCTCCTTGGGTAGGCCTCCGTCGGTTGTTTGAGGTTACTGTAGGGCCGCCAGCACGATTGTTCTTGGGTCAGGGATGAAGAAAGTGTCACAGTCCCATCTTCTTGGAACACTGTGGTCGCCTTTAGCTTCTGCAGTAGGTCCGCTCCCAGCAGATTGAGTGGCAGGTCCCTGACACCACAAAATGGGACAGGATAGAGTGTCCTGGCTGAGTGCACACACTCAGTGGCTTTGTAGGCTGGGAATGTCTGACTTCACCATCAATGCCCATGCGAGACACAGAAGATTCTGATAGGCAGGTGGGATCGGGGAGTTCCACAGGTCTCATCACACTTCTGGCTGCACCGGTGTGCAGGAGAAAAGATCTGACAACGCCATCCACTTTCAGAGTAATTTGAGGTATTGGTCCTGCAGATGGGGTTTTACATGTCAGGAGCGTAGTGTCTTGCAGGCCTGGCTTGCTTGCCCCTGTCCTATGGATGGGGTACTTCACTGCCTTCTGTACTTCTTCCTTGACCTGTTTCTCTGGACCAACTCTTGGGTTGCATGGGTGCTCTGCACTGGTTCCGGAAATGGCCAAACTTGCCACAGTTGCAACACTTGACACTTCTTCTGTCTTTGTAGGGTGGTCGCGCTTCCAGGTCAGTGGTCACCATGAGAGGGGCCATCTTCTGCACTCCTGGTTGGGACTCAATCCCTTTGGCTACTGTGGACAACAGCATGATGGGCACTGTAGCGGCAGCGAGGTCCGTCCTGCTGATTGAAGCTGCGGGCCCTGTGTGGCCTGGTGGTAAGATGGGACCTGCAGATGCTTCCGTGGTGAGCCCCCGGGGTGCCATGAGACTGGCGGCTGCATCCAACCCGAGGTCTTGGGGCATTACAGGGGCTGTGGCTGCATCTGCCATCACTTCTTCCCCCTTGTCCGACATAGCTTCTCCCCTTTGCTAACCTTATTGAGGTCGGTATCTCCTCTCCGGAGTCTGCAGCAGTTCTTCCGGTGTGTCGCTCGGCACTTTGCAGCTTCTTCACTACTTGCTCCCCTACCGGCGTTCTCAGCACCTGTTTCCTTCTTCGCGCTCTTTGTGGCGCTATGATGGTGGCAGTTTTGGTGGCAATTTGCAATAAACAGTCTCCTAGGCGCACATGACCCGTTTAGCTGGGTCAGTCCACTGCTATTGACCTGTTCTCGGGCCTAGCCACTATCAGTGGTTTCCTGATTGGCTGTCTCAGTCCATGCACAAAGGCATGTGCCAATATTTGCCTGTGTATCTGGTCATGAATGGTGAAGCCCAAGTCTTGGAATACATGCATTACTCTGCCATGAAACTTCTTTACAGACTCTGTCTTGTCTTGGCTCATGTCATGTAAGCTGAGGGCTTGTCCTGCCAATCTGCCTTTGGCCCACTTTCTGAGCTGTTCAATTAGCTGTTGCCCTGACTCCCAAGCGTGTACATCTAATTCTGCTGGAAGTCTGAATTGTTCCTTCATGATTGACCAGAGTGCATCACCTGCTTTTATTTCCTTTTATGGCCCAGAGATCATTCCAGGTGGCTGCATATGTTCGCAGGTTCTGATACATTCTTTGGTAAAAATGGCATGTGATGCATCCCTGCATCTGGAAGATTGTTGAGTATGCTGGTTACCTGACTTGGGGTGAAGTGCACATAGTGTAATGGTGGTGCTTCTATCTGTCCCTGTCTTCTTGGTGCCTGTGGGTTTTCGTAGTACTGGGCAGCATATATGATGTTCCCTCCTCATCTTCTTCAGAGGAATAGTTGTGATTGCGTGTGCTGGGGTCATACACTGGCTGATTTTGGACTTAGAAGTTGCCTTTTTGTGTGAGGATGTCTCCCCCCTTGCTGAAGCATAGGCTTATAGTTCTATGTTGGTGTGAATGTAGGCAGCTCTGACCGGTGCTGAAGTTGTACATTTTCAGCAGATGGTGATGTCAGTCCTCCCCTCTCTGCACCCAGGGCTGAGCTGTCTGCTGCCTGATGTGTCTGGGGGCTGCCTACTGCATTGTGTGTAGGGGGATTTTCACCTTCTTTCCCCAATATCACAACTGGCAATGGCTGGACTGTGCCAGGGACATAGAAGGGGTGCCTCATGATGGAGAAGGAGGAGATGAAGAAGAAGAAGAAGGGGATGATGAAAGGTGTATAGGAGGAGGAGGTGAGGAGTGAGGAAAAAGGAACAGAGGGAGGAGAAGATGGGAGGTGTGGAGGAGAGAGAAGAGGAGGAGAAGAGAGGCATGGAGACGAGTGTGGAGAAGGAAGAGCAGGAGGAGATAGGTCTGGTGGGGGAGTGAAGAAGGAGGAGAGAAAAAGGGTGAGTGAAGGAAAAAGAGGTGTGGAGAAGAAGGAGGAGTAGAGGTGTAGAGGAGAGTAGCTCTGCTGCTACTCTATAACATGTATTAGTATTCAGCAATTTAACATCAGTTAACTTCCCTTATTTTCCTTTCTACATCATGCCATTCCGCAGCTTGAATTCTGCCATTCTGATGGATTTCACATACTTTATACCTTCTAAAATTCTTCACATGCTTAACACCTTCGCGTTCTGCCACTATCTGGGGGGCTGTTTTCTCTTCAGGAAGTAAAAGACCCTCCTGTTGCTTGGCCACTTTATTCCCCATGGCAAAAACAAAAATGAAAAACAAACAAAAAGGAAAAAAAACAACAAAAACTTTAAAAAAAAATTGGTATATAAAAACAAAAAAACAAAAAGAAAAGAAAACCTTCAAAAAGTAGGTACAATAAGGTGAAACCAAAAGAAAAAAAAACCATCAAAAACTTGGTACACAAACAACAAAAAAACTTAAAATTTTGATACAAAAGGAAAAACTTTAAAAAAAAAAGGCAAAGAGACAGAAGGGAAAACTTTGGAAAACTAAAAAAAAAATTAAAAAAACCTTTAAAATGTTAAAACACAGAAGGAAAAACTTCAAAGACTAAAAAGTTAAAACGGCTTGCTTTTTTTTTTCTCTGTTCAAACGCATTCAGGCACAAACACTTCCCCTTTCTCATGCTGCTGTATCAAAAGCCTCTAAAATCACGTATCTAAGACAAGTAGCTCAGCAAAAATGATAGATATCGATTAGTTTCACTTCTTCAAAAATTGCTACACTGTAGCACTATTCAGAATGCAGAAACAGGAAACTTTGCAAAAACAGATGTGACAGTGTGATTTACAATGGATATATCTTTGCTATCAGCAGAAGGGGAAGTTCAGAAAAGCAAAATACTTTCCTTTACAATTGTATGCAATTAAAGCAGCAATACATGACTTGAACAATCAGATACAGACGTCCGGGAGACCCGATATGCCCTCTTTATTATTCTGTGACATGTGCAGGTTACTCTGGGAACAGACTACTGCCAATCGCACTGGGCACACCTGTGCCCGGGCCGCCTGAGTGAGAAACACAAGCGGGAATTCTACCACCCCGGTCCGGTCATTCTAACTGGATCGCCGTCACTATGGGAATCTGCAGTAGTTATAACTACCCGAGCCTGGAGCCTGGGACCACCTGCCCCGGGACTACCTGTCCATCCTATGCACAGGAATCCTGCAATAACTTATCGAGCGATTTGACCTCCTGCGGTCTGTTACCCAGCAACCACAAGCAAAACAGTCACCGTTCCAACTGTCTCCCAGAACTTACACAAACATGGCCAATAAATAAAGAATGAACAGCGCTCCACTCAGGTGTAGAAATCTTCCATAATACGCCTTTTATTCAGCCATGGTACAGCAGCAACGTTTCGACCACCATTTGGTCTTTATCAAGCATACAATGCAACATAAAGGGCCGTCTTATGTAGTGTGGATGCCACACAGTGCACCAATCACCACCAAGTGCAGCCCACATAGTACAAACACCAAATATCGTATAAAAAACAGACATCAGAAATGCACATACAGTATCATTATAAACCTATACCCATATACCCATACAGTAGTTAAAAAACTTCCACTCTCCACCAATGTATACACAAATCTTCATATATTCTTTCTTGATCAACGAACCGCTACTTCCTGTATCTTCATATCCATGGGGACCACCAGCCAACCAACTGTGTCAGATCCGTCATGGTATCCAATCCCGGTTCATTGTGCCAAAAGGGGAAACATCCTATCACCATGTTCAATACATGTAACCCTATAAATCCGCCCAATCTGTGGTGCACTTAATCCCAATACCTGTGTACCTTTAAATATAAGGCAGAAATTCGACGCCAGTTGGGGGACCAATTGGTGTATGAGAAACTATCATGTAACCCTACTCCCCGGTTCCAGAGGGAGTTACAACTTATGGTCAGTGACTCCCTTTCCATGGGACTCATTGACCATAAGTTGTCTGAATACCTGACTGTGGACGCATTGGTGGAGAGTGGGAGTTTTTTAACTACTTTATGGGTATATGGGTATAGGTTTATAATGATACTGTATGTGCATTTCTGATGTCTGTTTTTTATACGATATTTGTTGTTTGTATTATGTGGGCGGCACTTGGTGGTGATTGGTGCACTGTGTGGCATCCACACTACATAAGAAGGCCCTTTATGTTGTATTGTATGCTTGATAAAGACCAAATGGTGGTCGAAACGTTGCTGCTGTACCATGGCTGAATAAAAGGCGTATTATTGAAGATTTCTACACCTGAGTGGAGCGCTGTTCATTCTTTATTTATTGGTCTGGCTATATCCAGGACGGTTCCTTGGATGTGGAACGGGTGCCCCAGTACAGAGAGTGCTGTCAGCTTTTTGCTTTTCTTACACAAACATGGAACACATACACAGCACACAGCAGACATTTTGACTTAAATCCAGGGTTTGGATACGGGCTTGGACTTTTAACACTATCTGGGAATGTGGTGGTGACCTGACCACACCTGACCGGCAAGAGGTATAGACTCGGACTGGGCACAGGTGACTTTCAGGTAAGATGATAACATTTTCTTACCTTACTTATGGAGCTGCGCAGTCTCCATCCTGTGAACCAAGGCCATGGCCAACACCTCCGTCTCTCTGGTCAGCAGGGTCCCTGTGCGTTTCGTCCATGCCCCGCGAGCAGACGCCAGATGTTATGGAAATTTGGTTTGGATAAATCTATCCCTGTGTGTGCTGTACACCATTGTGACAGAAAAACATTCCATCAATACTGATGATTTATTGTACATACATAGTTTTATAATTGCATATAGAAAGGAGGTGTTTAGGGGTGGTTATTTAATTACCATATTGTCTAGCTACTCTGTTATTGGTTATCTAAATATATACGGAATATTGTGATTAATGCACATATGAATGCTGATTAAGCAACTAAAATGTAGCTCTCTGCATTTAGGACAAAGTTGAGACATCTGATCAGCACTTAATACATCTGGTGTTGTTCCACTTTTCGGGTGTCTGGAAAGTACCGAGGAACCATCTGGCCTAGCTCATGTGGTCAAATCAAGCAATTGATTATAAACTAGCTGAGTATATATTAGCTGTGGATATATGAGTATATATGATTATAGAGGAGTATACATGCAAGTGAGATCTACATGATATATATTTCTATCACAAACACATCAGACTATATGAAGGAAGCAAACAGACAACTTATGGACACACGCTACTACAAAAAATTGGAGTCGGATCCTAGACAGGACTTTTACAAGGAACTAAGCAAGTTGGTATCTGTCTGCTTGACGAATCCACAAGAACCAATGACCTGACACCAGAAACTCCAAAAATAGGGACATTCTACATGCTTCCCAAAATCCACAAATCTGGAAATCCAGGAAGACCAATTATTTCATGTGTGGGTACCCTTATTGAGTAGGTATCTGGATGGGTAGAGGGTATTCTTAAACCCCTGGTAAAGGATACACGCAGCTTCATTCGGGACACAACTGACCTATTGAATTAATTAGCAGCAATAGGTCCTCTATCAGAAGGAACCATCCTGGCCACCATGGATGTGGAATCTTTGTACTCTAATATCCCACAACAGGATGGATTAAATGCATGCAAATTCTTCATGGTAAACACAGGGACTGATGCTGATTCTGTGGTGAAACGTATAAAATTCATCCTCGCCCACAATTACTTTGAATTTGACAAGAAGATATATCTACAGGAGACTGGCGCAGCAATGGGAAGTAAAATGGCTCCACAGTATGCAAATTTTTTCATGGCCAGCTTGGAAGTGACTTTTTGTCCTCATGTCCCATCAGGCCTCTGGCCTACTACCGCTACATTGATGATATTTTAATCATCTGCACAGAGTCTGAGCCACAGCTAAAGATGTTCCATGAACAGATTAATCAATTTCATCCCACCATCAACTTAATACTCAAGTACTCCTGTACTGAAATTAACTTTTTGGGCACCATCATTAAGCTGCAGAACAACAAAATAAAGACATCCCTGTACCAGAAGCCAATCGACCGTCCAACATACCTTAATTCCATCCAAAACACATCAAAAACTCTATTGTCTACAGCCAAGCCATCAGATACAATCATATATGTTCCAACCCCATGGATAGGGATGAATACCTTGGTTGCCTCAGAAAGACCTTTTTGAATCAGGGCTACCATCCAAGAACAATTAAAAACCAGATTACAAGAGCCACCAGAATATCAATATCAGAATATCACCTGCTACATTACAAAGTTAAAGAAGAAAATAACCGGGTGCCTCTAGTGGTCACCTACAATCCAAATCTGGAGGTGCTAAGGGGAGCTGCATGGAAATTACAACCTTTACTACAAAAAGATGCCCGATTACAATCCATTTTTCCAGACCCCCCCACTACTGTGTTTTAGGAAGCCCCCAAATCGAAGAAGCATCATTTTTCGAAGCTCCCTGTCCTCTCCAACAGATGCAGGAACCTTTCCTTGCAACCTGAAAAAATGTAAAACCTGTCCATTTATAATGACCACGGAAAAGATAACAATCCCCAATTCACATCAGAACTACAAGATCCCAGGTACTTTCAGCTGCATCACATGTAATGTGGTGTACCTAATTATATGTACCAAATGTCTAGCAGGGGTCTGTATGTTGGGGAGACAGGGCAATAACTGAGAGCAAGGATAAATTCTCACTGCCACACAATTAAAGAAAAAGAATGGATCTACCTGTGACCAAACATTTTTGTATGCCTGATCATAGCACCATGGACCTGAAATTACTTGTATTGAAAGGTAACTTCAAATCTCAGAGAAACAGGAGTATCTGGGATTATAAACTTATGACGACCTTTGACACACTTAGTGCAGGAATGAATGTGTCACATGGATTTATGTCTTTTTACATCAGTTAAGAAATTTGCACTTCAGACCTTATGGGGCATCATAGAGACCCCAATTAGAGGATAATAAAACATTCACTCCTTATCTGCGAACTGTTCCAATATTTATAGACACAACTGATTATCACTCTCCCATAATGACAGTTCTGTGCTGTGTTGTGTATAAATACAGTATGTGATTCTTCAGATGTTGTATTAGTCTATGCCTGATGAAGAGGCCTGAGTAGTCTCAAAAGCTTGCAATTTGTTACCATCTTTTCAGTTAGCCATTAAAAGGTATCAACCACTGAGGACCCTCAATTCCAAATATTATTCTATCTACTGGCTAACACGGTACAAATATTTATATATCTTTCCTGTACTATATAATATAACATACATATCCCCAAAGAAGTGACAACGTCTGGCAGTGGTACAAAGACCGATATTTACTGTTAATCTTCGGTTGCTAGGGTGATGGCGTATTGAATATAAATGCCACTGGAGAAGATGATGGAATGGTGGACGAGGTGAAGACCATTGTGCATGTCATAGGTCAGAATAAAATGTATGAAAATACAGAAAATATTAATATAAATAAAATCCAATAAACAGCCGGAAAAATTGGGATATTTAAGATGAGCACAAAGGACCAAAAAAGGAAAATTGTAGATATAGTACAATCATTATAAGAAGGAAGCAAAACTCATTGATTCGTTTAGACCCTTGTGAGCCATAGGATCCAGGGTCACTATCCACTTCATCTACATCTGAGCAAGTAGTTTTTATTATTACACCCTATACCCATATGAAGGGTATCGATCCCTGTTATGATCAGGTGGCCTTGGAGCAGCATGAAATGACCTTCGCTGGAGCATTGGTAACTAGTGTTGAGCGATACCTTCCGATATCGGAAAGTATCGGTATCGGATTGGATCGGCCGATATTCAAAAAATATCGGATATCGCCGATACTGATACCCGATCCCAATGCAAGTCAATGGGACCAAAATATCGGAATTAAAATAAACCCTTTCTTTCTTTGTAGGTTCATTCTACATGAAGGAAAACAACAAAGAATAATGCAGGATGTATTTGGGGAGGTGGCGGAGACATTAAAGTTATAGAGGTTTAGAGCAATCAAATAGAATAGCCTTTTTTTTTTTTTTTTTTTTTTTAAAGACGTTCGTAGTGACAAAGATATTGACTATGTAATTTTTTTTTATTTTGTCAGATATTGATGTTTCACTATTCCACGCCCTTCCCCTTTTTTTTTTTTTACTTTTCCCACACTTTCATCTTCATCATCATCAGCATCTTTGACATCAACTTTCTTCACCTTATTCATCTTTTTCTTCATCTACCTATTTTTTTTTATTACATTCTTCATATTCATTTTATTCAACTATTATTATTCTTCCTATTCTACATATTCATTTTCTTCAACTATTATTATTCTTCCTATTCTACTTCTTCATCATATTCTCATTTGTGACAGGCATTCCCGTAGTTGTTATCTATAAAAGTTTGAAGATTACACCTTCCGTTCTGCCAGTCACAAAAGTTACATTTGTCCGCATTCAGTTTGGCCTGCAGCATCAGGCTTTATCCAGGGGCACCACGAGGAGGAACGGACTCACCCCCATACACTGCTTAGGCTTCTTCTGCATATAATTTAGATAATATCTTTTGCTCTGATATTAAGTGTTATGCTTAATGTTCTTCTGCTCTTTGTTCTGCAGCCTCTTGTTCTTCTGCTTCTCGGTCTTCCATGTCGTCGTCTCCAGGGTCGTCATCTCCAGGGTCGTCGTCTACGCCGTCGTCGTCTGCAGGGGTGGATTAAGGGTAGCCAGGGCCCCGGGCTGTTCACACACTGTGGGCCCCCCCCCGGTCATGTGACGGGGGTCATGTGACGTTGGTCATGTGACGTTGGTCATGTGACGGGGGTCATGATATACCCGAACCAGATTATTCCAGGAAAAGGGCCGGGCCCTACTCTACTGTAACCTAGGAAATATTTGTTAAAATCTGCAATACAATTTAGGTATATCTTGACCAATAATATCACATACAAGGAACAAATACCACTGGACCATGACCAGACCACAAATTACAACCACAGTGATCGAATAATAGCACATACAAGGGACAAATACCACCGCACCATTTCCAGACCACATATTACCATACCTCCCAACTTTTGAAGTTGCGAAAGAGGGACAAAGTTTGCGTTGCGCGCCGCAGCAAATTTTGGGACACACCTCTGACCACACCCATTCACTAGTCACACCCATATCCATGTCTCAACCACACCCATTTAGCACTGCTGATCACACTGTTCATAAAGAATAATTATAAAAAAAAAATATGGCCACACAGTGCTCGATACTGTATAATGGCCACACAGTGCTCCATACTGTATAACGACCCCACATGACCACATGATGCTCAATACTGTATAATGGCCACACATGATGTTCAATACTGTATAATGACCCCACATGATGCTCAATACTGTATAATGGCCACACATGATGCTCCATACTGTATAATGGCCACACATGATGCTCCATACTGTATAATGGCCTCACATGATGCTCAATACTGTATAATGACCCCACGTGATGCTCAATACTGTATAATGGCCCCACATGATGCTCCATACTGTATAATGACCCCACATGATGCTCAATACTGTATAATGGCCACACATGATGCTCAATACTGTATAATGACCCCACATGATGCTCAATACTGTATAATGGCCCCACATGATGCTCAATACTGTATAATGGCCCCACATGATGCTCAATACTGTATAATGACCCCACATGATGCTCAATACTGTATAATGGCCACACATGATGCTCCATACTGTATAATGACTGCACATGATGCTCCATACTGTATAATGACCGCACATGATGCTCCATACTGTATAATGACAGCACATGATGCTCCATACAGTATAATGGCCACACATGATGCTCCATACTGTATAATGACCGCACATGATGCTCTATACTGTATAATGGCCACACATGATGCTCCATACTTTATAATGACCGCACATGAGGCTCCATACTGTATAATGGCCACACATGATTCTCCATACTGTATAATGACCGCACATGATGCTCAATAATACTGTATAATGACCGCACATGATGCTCCATACTGTATAATGGCCACACATGATGCTCCTTACTGTATATTGGCCGCACATGATAATGGCCACACATAGCTACTCCTACACACGCAGCTGCGCTCCGTAAACTTTGCATACACGGCTCCGCTCCGTACACACGGTTCCACTCCATACATCTCATACACACACGGCTCCGCTCCGTACACATTCAGCTCTGCTCCATACACCTCATACATGGCTCTGCTCCATACACCTCATACACGGCTCCGCTCCATACACCTCATACACACACGGCTCTGCTCCATACATCTCGTACACACGGCACTACTCCGTACACCTCATACACACACCGCTCCGCTCCATACACATTGCACACACTGCTCCGCATACCTTGCACACACACAGCTCCGCTGCGTACACCTCATACACATACGGCTCCTCTCCATACATCTCGTACACACACGGCACTACTCCGTACACCTCATACACACGTGGCTGTGCTCCGTACACCTCATACACACGCGGCTGTGCTCCGTACACCTCGTACACACGCGGCAGTGCTCCGTACACCTCGTACACACGCGGCAGTGCTCCGTACACCTCGTACACACGGCTCCGCTCCGTACACCTGCGGCTGTGCTCCGTACACCTCGTACACATGGCTCCGTACACCTCTTACACACGACTCCGCTCCGTACACCTTGTACACATGCGGCTGTGCTCCGTACACCTTGTACACATGGCTCCGTACACCTCTTACACACAACTCCGCTCAGTACACCTCGTACACACGCGGCTGCGCTCCGTACACCTCGTACACACGTGGCTGTGCTCCATACACCTCGTACACACGCGGCTGTGCTCCGTACACCTCGTACACACGACTCCACTCCGTACACACGCGGCTGCGCTCCGTACACCTCGTACACACGCGGCTGTGCTCCGTACACCTCGTACACACGGCTCCGCTCCGTACACCTCGTACACACGTGGCTGTGCTCCGTACACCTCGTACACATGGCTCCGTACACCTTGTACACACACGGCTGTGCTCCGTACACCTCTTACACACGCGGCTGTGCTCCGTACACCTCGTACACATGGCTCCGTACACCTTGTACACACACGACTCTGCTCAGTACACCTCGTACACACGCGGCTGTGCTCCGTAAACCTCGTACACATGGCTCCGTACACCTCTTACACACGACTCCGCTCCGTACACCTTGTACACATGCGGCTGTGCTCCGTACACCTTGTACACATGGCTCCGTACACCTCTTACACACGACTCTGCTCAGTACACCTCGTACACACGCGGCTGTGCTCCGTACACCTCGTACACACGGCTCCGCTCCGTAAACCTCGTACACACGCGGCTGTGCTCCGTACACCTCGTACACATGGCTCCGTACACCTTGTACACACACGGCTGTGCTCCGTACACCTCTTACACACGACTCCGCTCCGTACACCTCGTACACACGCGGCTGTGCTCCGTACACCTCGTACACATGGCTCCGTACACCTCTTACACACGACTCTGCTCAGTACACCTCGTACACACGCGGCTGTGCTCCGTACACCTCGTACACATGGCTCCGTACACCTCTTACACACGACTCCGCTCCGTACACCTTGTACACACACGGCTCCGCTCCGTACACCTCGTACACACGCGGCTGTGCTCCGTACACCTCGTACACATGGCTCCGTACACCTCTTACACACGACTCCGCTCCGTACACCTTGTACACATGCGGCTGTGCTCCGTACACCTTGTACACATGGCTCCGTACACCTCTTACACACGACTCCACTCCGTACACCTCGTACACACGCGGCTGCGCTCCGTACACCTTGTACACACGACTCCGCTCCGTACACCTCATACACACGCTGCTCCGCTCCGTACACCTCGTACACACGCGGCTGTGCTCCGTACACCTCATGCACACGGCTCCGTACACATCGTACACACACGACTCCGCTCCATAGACCTTTCACACGCTGCTCTGATCCATACACCTCGTACACACACAGCTCTGCTACATCCACCCTGTAAACACCTCCTGACCTCACACATACGCTGCCTTACCCTCCTCCGGCGCCATGGCAACCAGCAAAGTCCTGTACACGGAGGTCCTCCTCCCGAATCCGATCATGTGACCCCTGACTCCTCCCATCCTGTGACCTCATCACAGGTCCTGTGCACAGAGCAGCCATTATGTGGTGTGCTCAGTGTGCTGCTGTGCAGGCCTGGTGCAGGGACTCCGAGCTCTCAGCTGACCGGCTGATACACGCACCTCCCAACCAATGCGGGCCCCCTCTCTCTGCCCACCGGGTCCGGGGGTACACAAATGCCGGCGGGCATTCAGACAATTAGTGGAGGGTCAATCTGTGCGGTAGCCCAGGGCCCCTCAGACCACTGGGCCCTGGGCTACCGCCCATATTGACCCTCTGATAATCCGCCCCTGGTCGTCTGCGCCGTCGTCGTCTCCGCCGTCGTCGTCGTCATCGGGGTGGTCTTCCGGGTCGTCGACTTTAGGGTCTTCAACTTGGAAATGTAGCAGAAGGTACAAGAAGGCTGAGAAAATGCCAAGAACCAGCTGATGGAACTGGAACTCGGATGGCTACCCGAAGGTTCAAGAGCCTATTGAACTACCGAGGACCAGTTGACGTTACTGGAACCTGGTTACTAAGCAGGAGGTACCCGTGCTAAAAAGCACTACCAGCGACAGCCTGACGTTGGCGGAACTCGGATACCCAGAAGGAGGCACCTAAGCCAAAGGCTCTGCCCGGAACCAGCTGACGTTACTGGAACCAGGATGGGGAGCAGAAGGTACAAGAGCAAAAGACACTGCCGAGAACCAGCTGACGGTACTGGAACCCAGATGGGTAGCCGAAGGTCCAAGAGCCAATGGAACTACCGAGGACCAGCTGACGTTACTGGAACCCGGTTACTAAGCAGGAGGTACCCGTGCTAAAAAGCACTACCAAGGACCACCTGACGTTGGTGGAACTTGGATACCCAGAAGGAGGCACCTAAGCCAAAGGCTCTGCCCGGAACCAGCTGACGGTACTGGAACCAGGATGGGGAGCAGAAGGTACAAGAGCAAAAGACACTGCCGAGAACCAGCTGACGGTGCTGGAACCAGGATGTGGACCAGAAGGTCCACAGGAGAGGAGAGAACAGCTAGGCCGCGAGGCAGCCGCAGTTACCGAACCCCAACAGTCCTACAGGGGGAGCTTGGCCTACTGGCACTACAGAACCAGCCTTGACTACCAATTCATGCAGCCCACATAGGAAGCTCCTAAACTGGAGGCACCCTGGAGTTGGCTAACCCGACCACAACACGACGGGGCAAGCATAGGCGTCTCAGTGAGTTTGACAGTCCCCGGAAACAGCTGACGGTGCTGGAACCAGGCTGGGCACGAGGGAGTACCCGTGACAAAAACACTGCCGAGAACCAGCTGGCGGTGCTGGAACCCGGATGCGTCGCCCCAGTGTGCAAGAGCCAATGGCACGACCGAGGACCAGCTGACGGTGCTGGAACCCGGTTACTAAGCTGTAGGTGCCCGCGCTTAAAAGCACTACCAAGGACCGCCTGACGTTGGCAGAACTTGGATACCCAGGAGGAGGCACCTAAGCCAAAGGCTCGGCCCGGAACCAGCTAACGGTGCTGGAACCAGGTGGTGGACCCGAAGGTCCACAGGAGAGGAGAGAACAGCTAGGCCGCGAGGCAGCCGCAGTTACCGAACCCCAACAGTCCTACAGGGGGAGCTTGGCCTACTGGCACTACAGAACCAGCCTTGACTACCAATTCATGCAGCCCACATAGGAAGCTCCTAAACTGGAGGCACCCTGGAGTTGGCTAACCCGACCACAACATGACGGTGCAAGCATAGGAGTCTCAGTGAGCTTGACACTACCCGGAAACAGCTGACGGTGCTGGAACCAGGCTGGGCACGAGGGAGTACCGTGACAAAAACACTGCCGAGAACCAGCTGGCGGTGCTGGAACCCGGATGCGTCGCCCCAGTGTGCAAGAGCCAATGGCACGACCGAGGACCAGCTGACGGTGCTGGAACCCGGTTACTAAGCTGTAGGTGCTCGCGCTTAAAAGCACTACCAAGGACCGCCTGACGTTGGCAGAACTCGGATACCCAGGAGGAGGCACCTAAGCCAAAGGCTCGGCCCGGAACCATCTGACGGTGCTGGAACCAGGTGGTGGACCCGAAGGTCCACAGGAGAGGAGAGAACAGCTAGGCCGCGAGGCAGCCGCAGTTACCGAACCCCAACAGTCCGACAGGGGGAGCTTGGCCTACTGGCACTACAGAACCAGCCTTGACTACCAATTCATGCAGCCCACATAGGAAGCTCCTAAACTGGAGGCACCCTGGAGTTGGCTAACCCGACCACAGCACGACGTGGCAAGCATAGGCGTCTCAGTGAGCTTGACACTACCCGGAAACAGCTGACGGTGCTGGAACCAGGCTGGGCACGAGGGAGTACCCGTGACAAAAACACTGCCGAGAACCAGCTGGCGGTGCTGGAACCCGGATGCGTCGCCCCAGTGTGCAAGAGCCAATGGCACGACCGAGGACCAGCTGACGGTGCTGGAACCCGGTTACTAAGCTGTAGGTGCCCGCGCTTAAAAGCACTACCAAGGAACGCCTGACGTTGGCGGAACTCGGATACCCAGGAGGAGGCACCTAAGCCAAAGGCTCGGCCCGGAACCAGCTGACGGTGCTGGAACCAGGTGGTGGACCCGAAGGTCCACAGGAGAGGAGAGAACAGCTAGGCCGTGAGGCAGCCGCAGTTACCGAACCCCAACAGTCCTACAGGGGGAGCTTGGCCTACTGGCACTACAGAACCAGCCTTGACTACCAATTCATGCAGCCCACATAGGAAGCTCCTAAACTGGAGGCACCCTGGAGTTGGCTAACCCGACCGCAACACGACGGGGCAAGCATAGGCGTCTCAGTGAGCTTGACACTACCCGGAAACAGCTGACGGTGCTGGAACCAGGCTGGGCACGAGGGAGTACCCGTGACAAAAACACTGCCGAGAACCAGCTGGCGGTGCTGGAACCCGGATGCGTCGCCCCAGTGTGCAAGAGCCAATGGCACGACCGAGAACCAGCTGGCGGTGCTGGAACCCTGATGCGTTGCCTATTAAAGATTGTCTTCCTAGAGCCCCAACTAGCGGTGTTGGAGCAAAGGGTAAGCAGGGGGAGCAGAGTGTAGGCCGAAGCCTGCACTGGAGGCAGCTTTGTGTCTGCGTTGCGTTTGCAGGACACTTTGCCGGCTACACAGTGGGGGAACAGCTGGCGTTGCTGAACCCCACTGACACAATGGCGGGTGTTTTTCTCTGTGCAGCTAGGACTTCCTGGCAAAAACTTGCGGTGTTAGAGCCCAGGGGCAGCAGGAGGAGGAGAGGAGCAGAGTGTAGGCCGAAGCCTAGTTGAACCAATTTCAAAGGAAACCTTTAACCCCCCCTCAGGTGTTACAAATTACAAGAGCCACACCTTGTGCAGCATTAATGCTGCACAAGTCAAAGGTTGCTCTATTAATTTGTCTACTTGCACACGCTGAATGAAAGACGTACACAATTTAGCCCATTCTACAGTCAAACTGTAGTGGAGGCGTGACTTGTCTTTTTAAGGAGACGCAGCAGAGGTGTCCCAAATAACGCCTTGGTGCTTGGCGCAGCTTCCTGAGCGTTGTTATTTGCTGTACAGGAGTCTGCGCTCTTGTGTTATCCCTTGGCAATGCCCTGTTAGCGCTGCCCGTCTTATGACCTCATTTCATGTTGGCCGGTGCGGTTAACGATGGCCATAAATCCCAGACCCACAGTGCCTTTTCATAAAGTCACACTGCGGTGCTGGGATTCATGGCCTTGAGCAGTAAATATTTTCGCCGCTCACACACGTCCTTACACCTGCTTCAGACTGGGCGGCCTCTGCTGATCCCTTCTCGCATGCCGCGGCCATGAGGCTGCACAGTCTGAAGAAGGCGGAAGGAGATGAGTGACGACAGGCGAACATATGCACTGCTCGTGCCCATAAACCACACCCTCGCTGACAAAATAAATAAGAAACCGAGGGGCGTTGTTTCGAGCAGGGCGGATGCACAGGCGCAGCCAGCTAACCAATGATGTCAAAAGACGGGAAGCGCTACCAAGGGTGGTGCTGCGTTTCATTAGAAAGGAAAGTCACACCTCAGGGACAGTGGAATGGTCTCAATGAGACACATTTTCTCCGTGTTGAGTTCAACGTGGGCAAGTAGAAAAAGTCAGCCACCTTGTACAAATGCAGAAGTACTGCTGTACAAGGTGGCTGTTATACATAGAAACACCTGGGGGTGGGGGGCAGGCTTCCTTCAATTTCAGTTCATGTGCCTGCGTGGCATTTGCAGGTCACGTTGCCAGCTACACAGCAGGGAAACAGCTGGCGGTGCTGAAACCCACTAACACATTGGCTGGTGATTTTCTCTGTGCAGCTAGCACTTCCGGGCAAAAACTAGCGGTGTTTGAGCACAGGGTCAGCAGGAGGAGGAGAGGAGCAGAGTGTAGGCCGAAGCCTCCACTGGTGGCAGCTTTTGGTCAGTTGTGCCAGCGTGGCTTGTGCTGGACACGATGCCGGCTACACAGCAGGGGAACAGCTGGCGGTGCTGAACCCCACTAACACATTGGCTGGTGTTCTTCTCTGTGCAGCTAGCATGTCCGGGCAAAAACTGGCGGTGTTTGAGCCCAGGGTCAGCAGGAGGAGGAGAGGAGCAGAGTGTAGGCTGAAGCCTAGTTGAACCAATTTCAAAGGTAACCTTTAACCCCCCCTCAGGTGTTGCAAGATACAAGAGCCACACCTTGTGCAGCATTAATGCTGCACAAGTCAAAGGTTGCTCTATTAATTTTGATCATTGCACACGCTGAATAAAACACGTACACTATTTAGCCCATTATACTGTCTTACAGTAGTGGAGGCGTGACTTGTCTTTTTAATGAGACGCAGCACAGGTGTCAAAATTTACACCTAGGTGCTGGGCGCAGATTCCTGAGCCTTGTTATTTGCAGTACAGTAGTCTGCGCTCTTGTGTTATCCCTTGGCAATACCCTGTTAGTGCAGCCCGTCTTATGACCTCATTTCATGTTGGCCGGTGCGGTTAACGATGGCCATAAATCCCAGACCCACATTGCCTTTTCATAAAGTCACACTGCGGTGCTGGGATTCGTGGCCTTGTGCAGTAAATATGTTCGCCGCTCACACATGTCCTTACACCTGCTTCAGACTGGGCGGCCTCAGCTGATCCCTTATCACCTGCCACGGCCATGACGCCGCACAGTCTGAAGAAGGCGGAAGGAGGGGAGTGAAGACAGGCGAAGATATGCACTGCTCGTGCCCATCAATCACACCCTCGCAGTCAAAATATATGAGACAACGAGGGGCGTTGTGTCGGGCAGGGCAGACGCACAGGCACAGGCAGCCAACCAATGATGTCAGAAGATGGGCAGCGCTACCAAGGGTGGTGCTGCGTACCATTAGAAAGGAAAGTCACACCTCAGGGACATTGTAATGGTCTCTAATGAGACACATTTTGTACATGTTGAGTTCCACGTGGACAAGGAAAAAAAGTCAGCCACCTTGTACA